>NC_083223.1:213428400-215928400 GCF_032191835.1 Heteronotia binoei
ACAGAAAATTTTTAGTAAACTAATACTAGCAATATGAATCTAAACAATTCTTCTTGAACACAAATAAGTATATAAAGTTAAAAAAAAATTCAAAACCATCTCAACACCAATTTTGTCTGATTTAGCTTAACCCTATTATAAGCACAAATTAAATTGTTGGTTTAACAGAATCCTTATTAAAATAAACACATAAAATCATATCTTTATCTTTAACAAATTACAAAAGATACAATTTAATAATTTGTCTAAACTTAATCTCAGTCTAAACAGTTTCTCCAAAGGGGCATGTTAGAAACAAATCTACCAGATTACAAAACAATTGTGCTATCTGCCTTTTCAACAATTAATCCAACTCCTACATCAATATGAGCATTGTCACCAAATAAACATACTATGAATAAATCTGCTATATATATAAAAAATGTGTTATCTGCACTCTTTAGCATTAATCCAAATTATATATTTAATTAAGGTTTTAACAACTCCCTTCCTTCTTTAGGATCTCCCTTATTCTTTTAAAATCACATATTTATTCATTATTAATAATTGCATATTTGTTTACCGACAAAAAAAGAAAAAAGAAAAATCAAAGTTCAGGAATCCTTCTTCCAAAATTTAAAAACTTTTTGATTCCTTAAACTTCTATATCCATATTACACAGAGACAACCCACTTAATGTGACCCAAACATCACACTTTGCCTTTTAAAATCGCATGTCACTTCTTAATGAGGGTTCCATATCCAGTCATCCACAAAAATGAGAAAAGTTCAAGAACCTTCTTCCTGAAAGCTTTCCACTTCTTAATTTGCTGGTTGGGATGTACCTTTTCTCTTCTCAATATGGCCTGCCCCCTCAACAATGAGAGGAAGAATTCAGTGCCATTTTTCCCTCTTAGCATGACTTCACTGAATCTTAATTTCTGGTCTTGTTTTACTGCTGCGACATAGGGATCCATTTTGATTTTCTTTTGTTCATTTCAGAGCGTATCATTTTCCCATTCCAATTCCACGGACGTCAGCAGAATCTCTTTACCACTCAACTCCTGTGGATTTGCAATTTTGCTAGCTTTCAGCATAAGAAAACCCATTTGCTTTCTAATAAGCTGCATTAATGAGCCAAGATCCTGTCTCAGAGAATTAATATTCCATAAGCTATCTTTTTATAAGACATTTCGCTAGGCAGTGCCATTTTTCTCTGACAGCAAACTCAGTCACTTAATCCAAGTTGAAAAGTAGCTTCAAGATCCTGTTAAATTGACATTCCACAACAGCTCCAGCTGAGATTTCAAATGTTATCATTTCAAATACAGTCAGGCAACAGAAACAGATCTCTCTAAAATATATATCCTTTACATTCAGATCATACTGCAGCCTAATAATAGTCTTTTTTGCATATGTCCAATTATAATCCGGGTTGATTTTAGTATTTGTATTCAATCCAATTTAAATAGTTACCAATACTTAAGATTGCTCATAGACTTTTCGAGGCCTCATTTCTCTCTTCCTTTGAGCTAGCCTCTCGTTGTTATGCAAAGCGACCCATTAGCCAGCGGTATTGAAAAGTCACTTACTTGTCAAGTAGAATTGCCACATTAGGAGTAGAAAGATACTACATCAAAGGTGTACTGAGAAAAGCGAAAGAAAGAAAGAAAGAAAGAAAGAAAGAAAGAAAGAAAGAGAAAGAAAGAAAGAAAGAAAGAAAGAAAGAAAGAGAGAGAGAAAGAGAGAAAGAAAGAAAGAAAGAAAGAAAGAAATCGGGCATTCATCTTTTCTGCTGGTGCACCAGCTTTCATGGCTGCAGAGCCTCGGGACATGCAGGAAGCACAGGGGCAGTGGCCGCTGTACCTCTAGCTCCCTGCAAAAGTCCCATGGCAAAGAAAAACTCCTCCAGGACTTTTCTATGGGGGCGCCACTTCGGCGACACCCCTCCAACAGCCAGAATCAGAGGTGCCTCAGGAGGACAATCTGTGGACACCTCTGAAGGCAAGATGACGGAGCCCGGAAGTCCCGATTATGGAGATTTGTTGTTGATATAGGTGGGCAATCCCAACAATAGTGCAAATATGTACCCACAGAATTTTAATTTTCCCATCCTAATGGATTTATATGATGGTTCATTTGATGAAACTTCCTGGGAGAGAGATACCAGTGAGACATGGTTGTAAAGAACTGTATTTGGATGTTGAAAACAGAGGTGGAATTAACAGGTGAATTCCACATTTACAACAATGAGGAAAGAGGAATGTCCTTGTTCTTTGTTCCAGGTGATTTGAAAACTCAGTAGTTGGCTACTGTCTGATGCAGTCAATATTTTGTACAGCTTAGAGAGGAGACCTTTCATAGATGAGGAAGATAAGGATAAAATCTGTTCAAAAGCTGAGAACAGCCTGGCCAGAATGCCAATTCCTGATAAACGTTCAATCATATTTTTAGTTGCAAATATCAAAACCAAGGTGTTATATTACCCAGTTGAATGTCAAAATAGGTCTTATCTCTAATCATGCCATTATGAATCAAATCTATTGGGTGAAAAAAACCTCTTTGTCCATTCATCAAAAGCTCCTGGAACATTCCCAGGAGGAAACCAAGGTTGTTTGGTAAAGGTGAGAACTGTCAGGCACAATATTATTATTATTATTATTATTATTATTATTATTATTATTATTATTATTATTATTATTATTATTATTATTATTCTCCAAGGCTTTACTTTGGCTGATTCACAAAGATGAAAAATTGGACTTCAGGTTAATTTGCAGAATTTTTTCTTTTATTTTCTCATAAGCTCATGTATGAATAGAAATCCAACTGTCTCCCCTCCCTCCCCGCCACTTCCACCCGGTGAGAGCTGCTGAAGCTGATCATGGCAGTGGTTTTCAAATAACAGTCAATCTGCTATTTGAAAATTATTTTTTTCAGGGTCTGGTGGGTTCGATTATTAACAAGATCAGTATGGCACATAAAAATTACTGGGGAGAGTAGGGTTGCCAACAGCCTGGAGATAATCTATCTGCTCTTTCTAATAGAAGGTTAATGGGAAGTTATTTACCACTACACCATTTAAAAAAACCTTCAGTTGCCCACTTCCACAAATTAAAAGTCTCTATGAAAGAATCAGGAAAGAGTCAGCTCTAGGAGGAAGGTAATTTCTCTTGGCTTTCCTGTGAGAATTTGATTTTGTGTCATGTTCTTCACTACTAAACTTGTTTCCAGTGCAGGTTGAATGTTTTCCATATGCTCAGAGGGCACCATAAGCTTTCCTATGCCAGAACATCATTCATTTCACACCTGATTTTAGCTCATGAAAGTTTATGTAACAGTAAACATGTTGTTCTTCAAAGTAACATGAGATTTTTTATTTTGAGTGCAACTGACCAACATAGCTGCTTCTGTGTATATATATATATATATATATATATATATATATATATATATATATATATATATATATATATATATATATATATATTCCTCAGTGAGTTTACAATCCAGAAGGAAAAATGATACGTCCCTGTCTAGGGGTGGCCTCAGCATCCCTAAGATTACCTGGAGATCCAAGAGAAAAGGAAGGAGAAGCAAGTAGTTTGGCCCAGGCACACTGCTTCAAGTCTGGTTCTGATGCAGAAAGGAAATCCATGCAGTGGTCATGCCCCAGATATGGTGGCCTTTTAGAGGGGTAGGCTTCCAGTACCACTCCTAGGGAAGAGGCTGCATCTATGATGGGATGGATCTAATGGTGGCTGAGCTTGGAGAAACACCACACCCTTCCTTTGTTTCTTGTGAAAGGAATCATCACACTATGTTAGTCATGGGGAACAGGTACATCCTAGAAGCTAGACTTTATAAGGGCCATGGAAGACCAGTTCTAGTGCCCTCCAAATTAATAGGAGGGAACATTGGGCAGAAAAGAAAAAGACCTGGGAAGATTCCCTTCTGTGGGCTGAGGTCTGTTGAAGGCCTCACTGAGGACCAGCTCTGGAGAATGTCTTGGTCTCTGCCAGTCCTGCCAAGATTGCAGACTCCAAAAGTCAGAAGCAGTTCTGTGATCTTGATGATCGAAGTGTTTTGCAATCAGTTTGATAGATCTGATGATTCATAGCAAGTCTTTGCATGCGGCTAAAGAATTTCTTTCCTACCAAATGTTAACTTTGAATAAAGGACCCCACCTCACATTTCTAATATTTGAGAACTATAAAAAGTAGACTTTATCTAACTTAATTATATTCATCACATGACAAATGTTGGTAAGATTAAGGAAGTGAGAAAAAGGAGCTTTTATTAACTGTGCATTCCTCCCTATCCCTAAAGCCATGTTTGGGAGATTATATTGAGTTACAAGGAAAATATTTGCTTCCTTCCCTTCCCCAATAATGCCTGTGTGTCTATGTCTACTCTATATTGTTACTAATGCCACTCACTGAGAGCAAAATGCAAAGTAGTACTTGCACCTGCATGTCAAAGTATGCTTTGGACAGCAGTAAATGTAGGTTCAGTGTAGGTTCAGCATATGAGATAAAAGAGCCTCTTGTACAAATAAGTAAAACCTTGGCATATAAACTGCAAATTTAAACAGTAATTTACCCAGTGGCATAGACTCATTCCAGAGGAATTTTGAAGGCCCATTGGTTTTGTTTAAACAACGAAAGGGCAGACACTTTCCTAAGATCATTTTGATCCTGTCTGATTTTGTCACTACAATCTTTATTCTTATTCTTTATTCTTATTCATTTGCTGAAAATATGACAAGGCTAAACATGAATGTGAGAAAGCTGTAGAATACATAGGTGGCAGTGAGTATTTGTTTAATTGGAGTACAAACAGAACAGATCTTCACCCAATGAAGCTGGCTAGCAATAAGTTCAGAACCAAAAGAAGTCCTTCTGCCAGTCCCCAATGAACTTCTGAAATTCACCACTATTAGAAAAGATGGTTGTTAGTGTTCAGCAGGTTTTTTTGAAACTATTAGACAAATTCATAAAGGATTCATCCTATTATTGTACATGGAATATCCAAGGCAATACTTCTAAATATCAGAAGCTCAGACAAACAAGAAGGTAACAGTAATGTGCTGCTTGTAAACCATCTGGCTAGACATTGCTGGCAACAGCATGCTGACTACATGGACCTTGATTTGATCCAGGAACACAATTGGTATGGTCTTATTTCCTGTGTCATAAACATAGCCTAGATTATGTCTGTCCCAGAGTCTTTAAAATAATCTCAATAGTTGCCAAAAACTGTCAACAGAGCAATCAACATCTTGTAGAGCATTATGCTTAGCCTACTGCATCTTTTTAGTGAGAGACTTTTCAGCCATCTCATTATTATTGCACTAGCATGTGTTTCCTGTCTTCCAGAACAACTAACATCAGTTTGAGTTTCCATTTCAAATATATTTTAGAAAGTAAGAATCATGAAGTCCCATTTGTAGTCTTCCAGGCACTCCTATAATCTGCATTTAGAAAGAATTTCCTTGAGAGAGTTCAACAAATTTTAACCAGATATCAACCTGAGCCTAGACCAGTCCACACAGCTATGCCAGCTGCAAATATTTCCTTCTTTAAAGTTGCCAACAGGAAAGGGCTGAGTCTTCTATACCAAGCAGACCATTATGCTAAGTGCACAAGTCTGGGACAGACCCTGCTGTAATTGTTTATAGGATAAAACTGCAATTTTTACCCCATGTCTCATAATGCCTACACTTTCCCCATTTCCCCTAGACCCTTGCCAGTCTGGCTTTTGTCCAGGTCACTGGACAGAGACAGTGCTGGTCGCCTTGGCAGATGACCTCCAACGGCACCTGGATCGAGGTGGCGTGGCAGTGCTGATGCTGTTAGATCTGTCAGCCGCATTCGACACGGTCAACCATTGGCTACTTACCTGCCGCCTCGCTGACGTAGGGGTTAGGGGGTCGGCTTTACAATGGCTCTCCTCCTTCCTCGAAGATCGGGGACAAAGGGTGGCAATCAGGGGCAGGCTGTCCCAGAGGCGCACACTAGATTGTGGGGTGCCTCAGGGAGCGGTTCTCTCACCAAAGCTATTTAATATCTATATGCGCCCCCTTGCCCAGATTGCCCGGAGGTATGGGCTTGGGTGTCACCAATATACAGATGACACCCAGCTCTATCTGTTAATAGATGGCCAGCCTGGCTGTGTCCCAGGGAATTTGGATCTGGCACTGCAGGCTGTGGCAACCTGGTTAAGGCTGAGTGGGCTGAAGCTGAATCCAGCGAAGACAGAAGTCCTTTGCATGGGCCGGGGTGCTCTGGGGAGGGAAATACCTTTCCCAGTTTTTGACGGGGTGCCGCTGAAAGCGGCGCACCGGGTCAGGAGCTTGGGAGCCCTATTGGAGCCTTCACTATCAATGGAGGCCTAGATAGCAGCCACTGCTAAGTCAGCCTTCTTTCATTTAAGACAGGCAAGGCAGTTGGCCCCCTTCCTAGAGCACCAGGACCTAGCAACAGTGATTCATGCAACGGTCACCTCGAGACTGGATTACTGTAATGCCCTCTACATGGGGCTGCCTCTGTGCCAAACCCGGAAGCTGCAGCTGGTGCATAACGCGGTGGCTAGGCTGCTATTGGGGCTCCCAAAATGAGAGCACATACAGCCAGGGCTGCGCGGACTGCACTGGCTACCAGTTACATACCGGATTCATTACAAAGTGCTGGTTATCACCTTTAAAGCCCTATATGGCCGAGGACCTGCCTACCTGAGGGACCATCTTTCCCCATACGAAGCCCAGAGAGCACTGAGGTCAGCAGGGAAGAACCTGCTGACTATCCCCGGGCCGAAGGAAGCAAAACTGCAGAGTACCCATACCCGGGCTTTCTCCGTTGTAGCTCCACACCTATGGAACCAGCTCCTGGAAGAAGTGCAGGCCCTGTGGGACTTTGAACAGTTCTGCAGGGCCTGCAAGACCATCCTCTTTGGTGAAGCCTTCACCGACTAAAAGACTGAGAGACTGCTTAAATGATTCTTACCATCTGCTGGAATAGCACCAAGATGTTAATTTTATTGTTTTATTGTTTTTAGAATTTTAATTGTTTAAATCATTGTATAACTCACTGTATTGACTGATGTTGTTGGCCGCCCTGAGCCTGCCTCGGCGGGGAAGGCGGGATATAAATAAAATGATTGATTGATTGATTTATGCATTGTTCATCAGAAAGCACTCTGATAGTACATGTTGAAGAAATTGTGCATTTCTTCTCTTATGAAGTCAGATAGAAGTCAGAACCCCTTGATCCTGGAAGGTGTCACGTGGTATATTTTTATAAATCAGATCAGCCTGAAAACTAAAAAACAGCTTTGTCTTGGCTTCAGGAGGAACCTCCTACAGCTTCTCTAACCCAAATGTAAGATGGCCTCCAGCAGCTTGTTTAGTTTTAAAAGAGATTGTCCTGGTTTGTTTGTATCCTAGTGGTGCATCCAGGCACAATGAAACAATTGTAAAATTATAATGCTTTCCCATGTGTGGGTTTCTTAACAGAGACTGAAATCTCATTAGCATTTTTTTTCAAAATCCATTTGGTCTCCTGCACCTACTAGCAAGGATTTCCCATAACAAAAGATGCATTTTCCATTGTACCAAAGCTTAGTTAATTCTAATTATTTATCATATTCCCTGAGCATACTATGCCATAACAAGCGCTTTGTTTTCTTTAATATTTTAAAAGTAATCTGTAAGCGACAAATCTATTAAAATGGCTAAGGCAATATGCCAGGCTAGCAAATTTACTTGCCTCATGTACAATCCAAAGAATGTGATAATGCTGCATCCCCTCCAATGTTTGCTGCTCTGCATATGTAACCTCCCTCCCTTCTCCCTTAAGGAGATTTTACCTTTAATCAACTGAGCCAAGAGGCTGGGACAGCTGCAGTGCTGGAGATGCTGGCAAGCATGGAACTATGAAGTTGCAAGTCAGACACTTGGTCCATTTTGCTCAGGATTGTCTCCATGGCTAGCAGCAGCTCTCCACTGTTTTAGTCTGTGAAGGTCTTTCCAAACTCCTCCTTGTCTGAGACTTTTTAAAAAACATCAGTGAATGACCTGGGGCTTTTCTCTGTGCACACCATGTGCTCTGCCATTAAGCCACAATGGTTTTCCTAAACCCAGGTGTCAGTTGAGCTCTGTGCCACAGCACAGGCCACAAACCCCTGCATCACATGCTGCTTGTGCTGCCGTGTTCCCATGGGCTAAAAGATGTCAAGGCATTCATAGAGCCAGAAATCTCTACAAACAGGAGACCAAGTTAAATACAGGGAGTGATTTAAATGGGAGAACAAAGCTTGTTCTCAGCTTTGACCTAAGGAAATCATGGCACTTAAAAATGCTTAACTTTGGTTTGGACAGTGCCCCAAAATTTTGCATATGTGGGATCTGATTGCAGGGCAGCAGGAGCAAAAAGAGCCGATCACCTCAAACCTTGACTGGATTGCTAAACTTTACTTTTCTCCAAGGCCTAGTTTTCTGCACTAATGTGGGTGTTGCCAGACTGCCATTAAAGGCACAAGAGCAAGACCAGTAAAAAAAGATAGCAAGTTTAGGTGGGTCTGCCACCCCATAAAAATTAATGAGCACCATGCCTTCTGCATTGCAGTTGAGTTGAAGCACTGTTATGGTGGGGGGGTTTTTTCTTGAGCTCTGTGCTTTCCAGCTCTGTCAAGCTGGCAAGCACATTTGTTTCTCTTCTGTGCTGCCAAAGGGGAGAAGGTGGCTTGTTTTCACCTGGAGGATTGGGCTAAGAATTCTCCATTCCTTGCCAAACCACGGGGGATTGCTGAATAAGCCATGGGGTCCAGTCCGTGATCTCTGCTTTCCCTTCATGGGTGGGAAATCCCAGAGCAAGCCAAACAGGTTTCATATCCTCATGTAAATTCGTAGAGACAGCTGAATTTTCTTACAAAGTATAAGCTTCAGAAATTGCAGCTGAGATGAGACCCTAATCGGAGGGGATTTTCTGCCACCTGTTAATGCTACAGGCTTAAAAAGAGAAGCTTCCCCTACCCTCATCAAGCACATGGAGCAACCATGTGAGTCAAGATTGCTTCTGTACCCTGTTGGCAGCAGTTTCAACAGGGGAAGCTTTCCCCCACCACCAGGATGCAGTCTTGGGTTGCAAACTTATCTCCTGAATTGCTGTTGATTGTAAAAATCATAGGAGCTCTACAGTGAAAAAGGAGTAGAATTTATTTGTGATGTGTTTTCTTACCATTGTTCCTTTCTTCTTTTTATTTTTAAAATTAGATCAGGGCTTTTTTGCAGCAGGAACTCATTTGCATATTAGGCTACACCCCATTGATGTAGCCAATCTTCCAAGACCTTACAGGGCTCTTTGTACAGGGCCTATTGTAAGCTCCAGGAGGACTGGCTACATCAGGGGTGTGTGGCCTAATATGCAAAGGAGTTCCTGCTACAAAAAAGCCCTAATTAGAATAATAAACAATTATGATTGGGATGCAGTTCTGTGAATATCCATACTTGCCACATGACTGAAATTTATTTTGTGTTGACTCCTTTAAACTGTGAGTGAGCCAATGGAATGGATTGTGCTTCTATAGCTCACTTTGCTCTGCAGCCGACTGAAAAGCAACTCTTCAAGGTTGTGGGGCCCTGGGAGAAAAGTGAGATGCATATCAGGGGCCTGAGATCTTTCATAAAGCAAGCAACCATTTGTGCAAAAGATAAAGGGGGCTGTTTTTGCTACAGCTACTCCATGCCACATTTCTATGTTTCCGTGGGTTTCTTGGACTGGAAGCTGCAGGAGGTGGCAGGAGAAAGGGGAGAGAGACCTGTCATATGAGCTGTTCCTGTTTATGGTTTGGTCTCTGGGAGCCAGTCAATGTTTGAGAGAGACAAAGGAGCACAGCAATAGCTATATTGCAGCCCAGAAAATTTTAGCAGTGCTGTTTAGGGGAGGGACGGTGGCTCAGTGGTAGAGCATCTGCTTGGGAAGCAGAAGGTCCCAGGTTCAATCCCCGGCATCTCCAAAAAAGGGTCCAGGCAAATGGGTGTGAAAAACCTCAGCTTGAGATCCTGGAGAGCCGCTGCCAGTCTGAGAAGACAATACTGACTTTGATGGGCCAAGGGTCTGATTCAGTATATGAATCTTATGCCAAATCTCCTATTTGACAAGCAGCTCCTGCCAAAATTTCCTATCCAGCTATTAAACATCCAGAAGTTATATATTCCTGTTTCTAGTTGCCAGAGTGATTTGAAATTGTATATATATATATATATATATATATATATATATATATATATATATATATATACACACACACAATTTCCATCATTCTTAAAACTGTTTTTGAAACATACTTTTTCTGAATAAAAAAATAATACTTGGCATTATTTTCCCAGACTAAAAGCATGTTCTTTCCCCTCTTGCTTGATTACTAATTAGGACCATTAGTTCAACTGTTAAACACTCTGATTTCTCTGTTTAACTTATAAAGGAGAAATTTCTAGCTAGCTGTACCTTTTAGCTCAGGGTCACTGGTTCTAGGCGTTCTCATTAACAGGCCACTAAGATTCATAGTTCGGTCACTTGCTGGAGGTTTGTTTTGCAGCTGACTTCATTTTTGGTGTGTTTCATTAAAGTAATGAGCTTGAGGTTAATGCAGCTCACAGGCCTTTCATGGGTCATCCTACACCCTGCCCTAGCCCCATCAGAGCACTTGCACTTTTAACATTGCAGGTAGAAACTGAAACTGTACAGCATCCCTATATTAAATTATGTCCATGCTGATGGCCTGATGGTTGCTTGATAAGAAAGAGCTTGGCTAGAGCATAAGAGCTTGCTATTTAAAAGTACTCTGAGCCACAAGTTCCATCTCTAGCTTCCAAAAGTGAAGTGTCCTGGAGCATCCTCACACTGTCAACTATCATGCACAGCTGGTAAATCCACCCAACTAAGAGATCTAGCCCTGCTCACATATCACTGTATAAGTATCTATATCCTGTGCATACACATGCATACATCAAATTGTGAGGAAGAGCAAATACACGTTCACTTTACAATTGAAACTGGGGACCAATACCTGGATAAATGCAGGGTTTATGTCACATGATCAGATATAAATGCATTGAATGTGCCATGTGATTTATTCAACGTTCCTATAAAGAAGAATCTAATTGTACTCAGACTCAACACTGGTTCACTGTAACTTGTGAACAGGGCTTGTTACTTATGAACAGGGAGATTTGGCATAAGATACTTTCAGATACAAAAAAGTTATAAAACATTCATTAAAAAGCCATTCATTAAAAATGGAACGTAGTCTATAAGTAACACTTATACATTTCAATGCTGATCATCAAACACAATGCATACTTAGCATGGTGGTTTTCTGTTATATTCCAATTTTTGTGTAATTATGTAAAGCAGACATGCACGCACACATACAGATAGAGAGGGAGATTTACTGTATAAATAAATCATGAGGAGACATAAACTTCCTTTATTTAAAACATTCATTGTGCAGCTAGAAGGAAATATGATCACCACAAGTGCTTCAACAAGTTTCAGGATGTAAACTTTGTTCTTAGGAGGATTACTTCTTTGGCATTTGTTAACCTATCAAAGCGTTTGAGCATTATCTTGCAAACAACTACATGTCTCAACTTTAACAATATATGCCAGTCTGTTCCAAAGCAGGATGCTATTACCTTTCAAAGGGTCAAGGCAGATAAGACATTGAAAGACCATTGATGAGAAGAGATGAAGAGCTCTGTGATCAGCTTTCCAGGTGGCTCAATTCAGAATGGGGGCATAGTCCAGGGGTGGAGGCTAATTATTTCTTAACATGCTGGTTTCTGGATCTCAGACACACTGTTCATAGCATTTACCCTGTTTAGGGAAAATTTCAGGCAATCTGTATGTTTTCCCCAGTAGCAGCTTGGGAGGCAATTAAGACCAGGAAAATAGCAAGGTGGAATTTAAGTTCCTCCTGTGCCATGGCCCAATCCAAATGCAACTCCTTGGAACTACTATTTATAAATAAATATCAAAGATCTACCAGGACCACATGTTTGGCCCATTTTTCCAATGTTATTTCAAAATCCTGCGGGGTAAAATGTCAGAGGCACAACTATTGACATTCTAATACTTTTCAGACAGCTACCCTGAAACAACCATGGCACTGCATTCATTTTTCTTCTTTGGCTAAGAATGCCATGTGATTTAATCATAACAACAGTAAATGGTGGCGGTAGTATAGTTTCTAATGTCAAATGTGGAAGGAAGACTGCTCTTGAGAAAGGAAGTTGGATGATTTATACTGCAATCCTAATCAGAGTTTCACCCTTCTGAATCAATTTAAGTCAATGGGTTTAGAAGGATATAATTATGGTTAGGATGGCAGTGGTATTGTCATATGTGTCTTCTGTCACAGGGTTTCTTCTGGTGGTTCTCTCTTCTTTCCAGGAATGAAAGTGTCTCTTGACTGTTTAATGGTGAGATTTTCCCCATTCAGGTCTTCAGTTGTCTCTGTGCCATATTTCCAAGGCTTTTTTTGAACAAGAATGCACAGAAACACAGGGGGTATGGTCTAATATGCAAATGAGTTCCTGCTGGGCTTTTTCTTTTAAAAAAGCCTTGCATATTCCTCTTCTCTTTAATTTGAATTTAACTAGGTGAATTTCTAAAAAAATTCTAGAATTAGCCACTGTGCAACTGAACACATACAGTATATCCAGTGCATTCTGGTCATTTACTTTTCTCTCCCTAACTTGCCATTGCAAGTGTTAATTGATTAATTTAAAAAAAACCTTGATGCAATTGTATATATGATTGCCATCAAGATTCTTTTTTGTTGGTGTTTTATTGAGACACAGGTGCTCCTCCATGTTGATAAAATTCTATTAAAAATTACTAATGTAGTGATATATGCAATAACATCAAAATTACTTTTGTGCAATGTTTCATTAATGTGTATTTACATAATTGTTAACATAATGGGGACTCAAATTGTGGCATGACACTTTATAGACAAACATTAAAACTGGATCAATAGAAACTCCTGAATGGATTGGTTCTGCTTTGGAAACAAGAGCAGATAGATTAGAATTGTAAAATCTGGAGGAAATAAGATAAGAAGAATTTTGTTGCATCAGCTCAGTAGTACCAAAGAACTCACAGCAACCAAGCAGTCAGAATACACATTTTACTGAACAGGAGATATAAATAGGAAATAGACTCAAGGATAGAGGAAATTGAAAAGAACAATGCATCATACCCAGCTTCACATGGTGCATTACTGTATCTATGTAGACTTCACATTAAAAATTAACTCTTAATTATTTTAAATGCCACCAATCTTTCTCAACATATATACTGCTTTCAATCTTTAATACATGTGATATTGAGGTTTCTTGACGAATGTAGGTGTCCTAATCTTGGCTCAGATATTAGGTTAGAAATGTCAGAATATATGCTTGTTTAGGCTGGCTATCATGTTCCTTCCTCTTGCTAATTCACATACTCATTAAATATATTTTTATTGAAGGTTTAGCATTCTTTAAACTAGCTGTGTGTTTTTAACAACAATAAAGTTATATGTAGCACCCTACATTTGGCAAAATATTAGTTGCTACTGCCAGATTACAAATCTGTTTATCTATGGACTCTGATGTAAAAAAATATTTATAAACATTCTGGTTTCTGCATCGACCTAATCTCTGGCTGTACTCTGTAGCAGGACAGAAAGAGAGGTGTTCTAACAAATTTCATCTGCAAAACTACCCCACCAAATGAACTTTGTCTATTATCATGGCATGTGAAGGTAGACACAATGGTGCTTTTTTCACTCCTCTCATTCCCCCCCCCCCCAGTCGGAAGAACGAGCAAACAAAATGTATTGGGTAAACAAACAGGGCAACTTTATTGAACAAAACACGGCATGGGGCAACCTAAACTGCCGGACAGGCCAAGGGAACCCCGTGACCCTTCCCTGTTCAGATGGGGCAAGCCACCCAGCCCCCTTGCAGTAGCCAATAAGTACCGGCTAATGCCAGGCCGGCAAAGGCCAATTATACCCTCCACTGGCCAGGCCCCCTATTCCAGAGCAGCCCGCCAGAGGAGGGAACCCTATAGCGGGCATCCCAGCAGAGAGCCATATAGCCCAGCTGCTG
Organism: Heteronotia binoei; assembly: GCF_032191835.1. Lineage (NCBI taxonomy): Eukaryota > Metazoa > Chordata > Lepidosauria > Squamata > Gekkonidae > Heteronotia > Heteronotia binoei. Next base: position 213,442,538 of record NC_083223.1, read on the forward strand.
TTCCATCCCACCACATTCCCTGAAACAGGGAATAAACTGAGGGTGCTCACCGGTTACCTACATAGCCAATAAAACTCCTGCCACCACAATGCCAAGCCTCCGCTTAGGCACTTGCGCCCACCGGTTGGCCTAAAGCCAACCAAAGCCCCAACCGTAGTTCATGCAAAAATGCCCTGTTACCCTTCATGGACAAGTGAACCCTGTCCTGCCGATACAGGTCCACCATCTCCAACCTTATAGCAGGGTGCGGCAAGTAAATGCCAAGGCCTCCACAAAGCGCTTTCTTAATCGCCCTATTGGCCTTGCGCCTGGCCCTTTCGATCCCTGCTGGATCCCAAGCAGCCCTCCACACCCTGCGAGGAAGGATGGCGGACCACAAAATCAGCACCCTGGGCCACCTTTTCTGTATGACCCGCATGTCCTCGATGGCCTGCAACGAAAGGGCCCTCCCCTTCAGCAAACTAAGGTCATTGCCACTGAGGTGGATCACCAGAACATGCGACGGAGGACCCATCCTCCCCTGGAATAGGAGTGGCAGGAGCCCAGCCCACCGTAGGCCCCGCCGACCCTGCCACTCGACCATGGCCCACTCTCTGAGCCCCAACTGAGATCCAATTGGTGACCGCCACCTCTGGTGGGCTGCCCAAAACACCATGCTGTGGCCAGCGATCAAAATCCTCCACCTCTCATGCCACACCACAGCACCTAAGAAATAGAAAACAACCAAGTGAACAACCACAACAATGGTAACAACATTGCCCTAAACCCGGCCCTATCGGGCATCCAAAGGGCAAATGTAACTTTTATAAGCCGCGGACCTCCAACGACCCATCTGCTGTATGGCCGGTCCAGGATACCCCATAGCAGCAGCAGTAGAAGCTGCACAAATGTGAAAAGAGTGGGTACCAAATCTGACCCCTCCCAGCCCCAGTTTCTCCAAGGCCCTAGAGGTGATCACCCAAAACTGAAACTTGGTCAACGGTGACAAGTCTTTATGGCAAAACATGGGACCCACCTCCTCACCCTGCACAGCCACATACCACTTTAGTGCAAACACTGGGCAAATATCCTGTTCCCGGCACGGACCCAAGGTGATCACAAATCCCTTCTGTTTCTGATCAGTTTTAGACTTCTGTACCCTAATGGATACCTGGTTGCTCTCAAATTTTATACCACCCAAATGAAGGGCCCGACCAGAACCGTCATGACGCGAGCTAACTACTAGCTTGCTTACCCTGAGCGCCCCAAAGAAGGCTGTCAGAGCCGCAGCATGGAACACTAAAGCCTCAAACATGGAGGTACAAACTACCTTCCATACATTATGTAAACCCCTTAACACTGAAGGAGAAAAGGGTTGCCTGGTGTCCCGCCGGGGGCCCTGCTCCCGGGCGCAACCCTCCAGCATCTTACGCAGATGGAAATCCCCCGTGGTGTCTGCGAAACCCTTTATCTTGCTGACAAAAGACAGTGCTGTCAACTTTGCCCGTATGGACTTCACCACAAGCCCCTTACCTTTCAAATGGACACAGAACTGCATTAGATGCAGAGCCGGAATGGGCCATCGTGAACCCAACCCTACCTGCTCCCTAAATGCTTGGAACTGCTTGACTGAGCGATTATAGGCCTTCCTGGTACTGGGTGCCAGAGCTAACTGCATTGCCCGGTTGGCCTCAACCCTCCAAGCTGCCACATTTCCGGGGGCATCCGTGCCGGCTGAAGGTCGGCCTCTGGTGCGAGCTGTCGAAACCGCTCCATCTGCCGGCGAGACAGAGCGTCCACCACACTGTTGCAAACACCTGGCACTTGCTTAGCAAGAAATAAAATGTTCAAGTATAAACAACGTAAAGTAAAAGCCCTAACGAGGCCCATTACAGGAACAGATTTAGAAGTCAGAGTGTTGATAACGTGAACCACTGCCATGTTGTCACACCAAAAATGCACAACATGATTAGCCAACTCTGCCCCTCATAACTGAACCGCTACCAGTATTGGAAAGAACTCCAAGAATGTAAGGTTGCAGCAAAGTTCACTGCTCAACCACTCACTCAGCCAACCTTGAGCACACCAGTGTCCACAAAAGTAAACCCCAAACCCAGTGGAACCAGCCGCATCAGAAATAATCTGAAGATCAGCCTCGATTTGCATATCCTCGCACCAAAATGAGACACCATTGAAGGAAGACAAAAACCTCAGAATCTTGACACATACCTCTGTTAATCCTGATCCAGTGATGGGGCAAATGTAACCCCCCCCCATGGTGTCACATAGTCGCCGTAGAAATGCCCTGCCAGGAGATGGCCCACAATCTGCTGAAGCTCCCGCAATGAAATCTTATGTTTACCTCTCAAGGCTGCAAGTTTCAGCCACAGGCCCTGGAGCTTCTCTGAGGGCAGCTGTGAAGCTTGCCTTACAGTAGCCAACTCGATACCCAAGAAGGTCATAACCTGTGAAGGACCTTCAGTCTTCTCATGAGCCAGCGGGACCCCAAAATCCTCAGCCAGCTGCAAAAAGGAATGGAGCATCCGGGCACACTAGCCCAACCCTCCCCGGCCCACAACAAAAAATCGTCCAAATAGTGCACTGAATTGGCTGAGCCCGACTGCTTACACAGGGGCCATTCCAAAAAGGAGCTAAAACGCTCGAAGGCCGAACATGATATAGAGCAACCCATGGGTAAAGCGCTATCCATGTAATACTTGCCCTCGAACATAAAACCCAGGAGCTCAAAGTCATCGGGGTGCACCGGAAGAAGGCGAAAAGCCGACTTAATGTCGCACTTCACCAACTCGGCCCCCACCCCGCAACTCCGCACCACTTTGACTGCCTGGCCAAAGGAGGTATACCGAACGGAACCGACCCCCCTTTTGGGTAAGACAAGTGATGAATGAGCCAGAACTCCCTGGGCGCCTTCTTTGGCATAACACCCAAAGGGGATACCTGTAAATTAGGGACAGGCGGGCTGTCGAAAGGGCCCAACATGCGTCCCTCCGCACACTCCTTACCTATCTTGTCCCAAACTACTTGCTCCATCCCTTGAATTGAACGTAAATTCTTAGCCATAAAGGGGCCCCTAGGGCCCTGAAATGGAATACGAAACCCAAAACGAAACCCGTTGGCCAGATACTTTCTATCGGAAGCCTTGGGATAATCAGCCAGAAGTTCCCTAAGTACCCTCAGCCTGATGGGGCTGGGTCCCTTTGCTAGCCGATTGTGAACTGCTACCACCACCTGCCTGCTTCCCTCCAGACCTGGGCTTGGATTTGCTGCATGCCAACAATGCATGCGAAGCCCCATACAGCGGGCACTCATGCTTATACTTGCACGTTTTCCTATTACATACGCCCTGTGATGTGTACTCCCAACACAGCAGCTGGGGTTGAACCAGCTGCCCTGTTGCTGAGCGGGGACCCACTGCACCTGCCTGCTTGCTCACAAGATGACCGCTGTCCGACCTATCACCACTGTTGGACTTTGCCGGGGACATCAGTTGGAGCCACAGCTGCTGGTTAATCTGGTCCCAGGGAATTTCAGGGTTCAATGCTGCCCTCATATGGAACTCCTCATCGTACTGCAGCCACGCAGCACCCAAGAAGTCCGTATAAATCTTGTAAATAATATTGCAGTATTGAAATAGCGGAGCAGCCCGTAAAGGCTGCGCCCACGCTATTACCCCTGCATAGATCAAAAACCCGGGCAACCAGTTGGCTCAATTCCTCTCCACCTTCCGCCGTTTGAGTTTCTCCTTATCCTCTAGCTCGTCTTTATCCTTCTTCTCAAGCTCCCTGTAAAGAAGGCTAAAGACATCAACGTACTCTCCCCACAAAATCTTTTCCCTGGTAGTGACCATCAAATGGTTGCCCAGGGGCATGGCGGTGTCACCAAATGGGCAGCATTGAAAAGGCAATGACCCGTAAGGCATCGGGACCAAGCCCCACCCACCCCATTGGGCTGCAGGCCATCCAGCCGGCCAATAACTGTAAGGCTGCTGACCCCACGGCAAAGTCCCCACCATCAGCTGCTGTGGCTGGGCCCCCTGTGAAGTAGATGGCGTGGCAGCAGTTGAAGGGGCCTGAGTAGGGCCCCAAGGAAAAACCTGCCCCTGAGCCCCAGGAACCCAAGCCCGAGGACGCTAGAAGACCCTCCACCACCACAAGGACTGAACATAGCCATGGAGCCAGCCAGGGACCAAATCACCTACCTGGATGAATGAAGGGTGGAGGTGATTGGGAGGGGGGGTAGTCAAAGGGGGGGGCTTGACCCAAACACGTGAAAGGTGGGGTAAGAACAATGCCGCCCCGCACTGCCCAAGGCTCCGCACACCACCCCACTCAGGCAATAACTGGCCACAGAAAATACAGACCACAAGAACACCACTCTTCGCTCACCCAGCCCTCTCCCAGGTCAGAAAGAAAATGAGCGACTGCGGCCCCACAAGCCCAACCGGCAAAGCGGGGACCAACGGGTGGGAAGAGGGAGGGAAGACAAAAGCCACGCCACACTCCCCCTGGGCCAGAAAAAAGGCCCTGCCGGCAGCCCAGAGTGCAAACCCCACCGAAGACGACCACACGCCGCGGGCCACACGACCCTCCAACTGGGCACGCCGAAAAACGCTCCCGCTCCTCGAAAACGCCTGGAGAAACTGCACCATGGGGGGCATGTCCGGGACTTATAAGCCCTGAACCACACCTCCCCCCTGACATCCCCGGATAAGCGAGGAACCGCTTTCCTCTACTCCATCCAGGGAGGCAAGCATGGCCCCTGCCCTAAGCCACCGTACAGCGGCGTGGGTGGGAAGGGGCCGCATTCTCCAGCTGATGAAATAATTATTTTAAATGCATTTGTTTATGTACTACTTATATATCTCTTTTCTTGACATAGTGCTAGAACACACAGAAGCAAACAGACTACCACCTAGGGAGCAGTATTTCCTCTAAGCTTGGACGTGAGTGGCTGCTCATTAACACAGGAAGCAGCAGTCTGAAGCAGGGCAAGGTCTTACACTGCCCATTGCCCCTTTTAAAATTACAGCAGTTACATTCTGCTCAGGATGTGAACTGCTCTGCTCAGTAGGGAGGATAATTTGAGTGAACATTGCTGGGGAGCAGCAGCTGATCTCTGAGGCAAATGTTACATGCCTCCTGCCTCTTCCACCCCCAACAAGCCTCTCCCACACATACAACCTGGGACAGCATTCAGTCAAACAACTATGAAATGTCAGATTGAAATGCAAAGTAAAATATGTATTTAGATATGCATTTTGGGGTGAAACACGGAAAAAACCTCTAAAGAGGAGAATGGTCAGATGAAATCAGGGGAAAAATAAATATGGAACAAAGCCAGGGAAATTTGCTTATCCTAGGTAGGTTCCCAATTTAATGCTTACTACATTTGATACCAAGTGGTGAGAAATGATTGTAATGATAACATAGCACTAAATAATAAAACTTTAGTTAAACTATTGTTTACATAGAAACTCACTGAATAATATTTCAAGGCATATCTGTGAGCCTGTATTTATCTTGCCCCATTGTGGTTTGGGGAACACATTTCCAAACCAAAATGCCACAGGCAAATTTGCTGACATCTTAATATGTCAGAAAGTCAGTTAAATTGCTTCTGATATTTTTTAGGGCAAACAGACTGTGGAGTTTTGTTGAATCATTAAATTAGCTCAACTACAAAGGACTTCAGCTAGAAAATCCCCTTTAGAGGTGTTTACCAATACATAGTTTGTGCAATTTTATCAGATTAATAAATTTAATTTGTGATGTGATTTGCTCTTTTTATACACTGGAATATTGTCATTTTCTGTACACAAACACAGTAGGAAACTCCATGATGAGTCTTTTTCTTTATTGAGATGAATGCAATGAGACGCGGGAAAGAAAATGTAGAGCTGACAGCAATTACAGGATTGAGGGTGGTTATACAGACTTCAAAATCCAATGACAAAATCAGGATTTATGGTGAAAATGTTCAAACCTGCAAAGTAACAGAGCCAGATTTATAATTAGCTGTTAGCATTGAATATAACTGGCTTCATTTCAAAGGCTGACTTTAGTAAGAAAATCTTTTTATAGACTAGATTTTAGACTAAGAGGTATTCTCTCTACTTTCCTTTCATTATATTCTTGTTTTCCAACTAATATAATGCCAAATGAGACACAATTGAATAGTGTTTTCTAGATAGTAGAACAGATGCTGCTTCCCCTAGGCTTACTAGATTTTAGACTAAGAAGTTATCTCCCCCCCCCCCCCCCAATTACATCCTTTTTTCCCAGCTAACCATAATGCCAAATGAGATACAACTGGGTAGTGTTTTCTAGATAGTAGGACAGATGATATTTTCCCTAGGTTTAGGCAACATTTCATGTCTTTAAAAAGTTGAAGAAGAGTTGGTTTTTATATCTAATTTTTGTCTATCAGAAAGAGTCTCAAAATGGCTTACAATCACCTTCCCTTCCTCTTCCCACAACAGGCACCTTGTGAGGTAGGTGGGACTGAAAGAGTTCTGAGAGAACAGTGACTGGCCCAAAGTCACCCAGCAGGCTTCATGTGGAGAAATGAGGACTGGGAAATCAAACCCAGTTCTCCAGATTAGAGTCCACCACTCTTAACCACTACACCACACTGGGTCTTTAAGATGATATATTCTTGTCCCCCCATTTCTACTACTCTCCTTATCTATGTACATGAAAACTAGCTATCAACAGTGCCATCCTAAACATAGTTGCACCCTTCTAAGCTCATTGAAATGGAGTTGAATGGTAAATGATAAACTACTCCATAGTTATTAATGGAAGTGGGGGGAGGAGTTCCCAGAATTTTTTTTATGTTTCAAACAATTTTATTGGTAACATATGGTAATAAATTTCATTAATAATTACTTTTTATCTATCCCATATATTACTTTCTACCCACCCCTTCCCCCATTACTTGACCCCCGCCAGTGTTATATACTTAAAATCTTAATATTAAAAGTACCCTTAATTAATAAGAACCAAAATCAATATCCTCCTCCCTCTTATACTTAGTCATTATCAAAAATTGTCCAATGTCCTTTTATTTTCCACTCTTTTTCCACGTATCTTCTGTACTTTTCCCACTCCATCTTAAATACTTCTAAATCATAGTCTCTTAAGGTTCTTGTTAACGTGTCCATTTCACTCCATGTCATAACTTTTACAATCCAATCCCATTTCTCTGGTATTTTTTGTTGCTTCCACAACTGCACATACAAGGTCCTAGCAGCTGAGAGCAAGTACCAGATTAAAGTTCTATCTTCTTTTGGAAATTTTTCCATTTGCAATCCCAACAAAAAAGTCTCTGCAACTTTGTTAAATCCATATCCCAAGATCTTAAAAATCTCTTGTTGAATCATCTGCCAATACTTTTTCGCTCTTTCACAAGTCCACCACATATGGTAGAAAGAACCTTCATGTTTTTTACATTTCCAGCATCTATCTGGCATCTTATTATTCATCTTTGCCAACTTTTTAGGAGTCATATACCATCTGTACATCATCTTAAAACAATTTTCTTCAATACTCTGACACGTTGACAGTTTCATAGAGTTCTTCCACAAATATTCCCATCTGTATTTCTTTATTTACATTAATTGCCCACTTAATCATTTGAGATTTCACTACTTCATCTTCCGTAGACCATTTTAAAAGTAACATAGATCTTCGAAATTAATTTTTCATTATCTCCAAGCAGAACTTTTTCCATTTCTGTTTGTTCTCGTCTTATTCCTTCAGTTTTAAGATCACCTTCCACCAAACTTTTTATTTGTTCTATTTGAAACCAATCATATTTATTATTCAACTCTTCAGCAGTTTTCAGTTCTATTTTACCACTTTGTATTTTTAGTAATTGATTATATGACATCCCTTTTTCCTCTCCTGTCTTAGCTGTTACTCTTATTACTTCTGCTGGCACTATCCATAGTGGTTTTCTCTCATCGCCATATTTCTTGTACTTCATCCAAATATTTAGTAGATTATTTTTTATATAATGGTGAGAAAAAAAACATCCAACTTTTTCTTTCCATAGTACATATAAGTATGCCAGCCGAATTTATTTCCATGACCTTCCAACATTAAAAGTTTTTTATTCAACAGCATCACCCATTCTTTTATCCACACTAGACAAACTGCTTCATGATATAATCTTAAATCTGGTAGTTGAAATCCTCCTCTTTCTTTAGCATCTGTTAAAACTTTCATTTTAATCCTTGTTTTTTTCCCAGCCCATACAAATTCTGAATTTTTTCTTTGCCATTTATTAAATTGTTTACTGTCTTTCATAATCGGAATAGTTTGAAACAAATACATTATTCTCGGCAAAATGTTCATCTTAATTGCAGCTATACTACCAAGCAAAGACAAATTAAGCTTGTTCCATTTTATCATATCTTCGTCCATTTTACGCCATAACTTTTCATAATTGTTTTTAAACAGATCAATATTCTTCATTGTTATTTCCACACCCAAATATTTTACTTTAGGGGTAACTTCACATCCCGTTAATCTCTGCAATTCTTTTTGTTTACTTACTTGCACATTTTTACACTTTTTAAAAAACTTTTCTTTATTAACATAACGTCCCGCCAATTCTCCAAAATCTTGTATTTTGGCTAACAACAAAGGTGTTACTTGCATAGGATTTTCATTTATAACCATTATATCATCTGCAAATGCTCTATATTTATAGGAAAATCCTTTAATTCTCATTCCTTCAATTTATTCATCATCTTGTATTTGCATCAATAAGATTTCAAGAGTCATTATAAACAACAATGGTGAAAGTGGACAACCTTGCCTTGTACCTTTGCTGATTATCATTTCTTCTGTAAGATCTGCATTTATACATAACCTTGCACATTGTTCAGTATAAATTGCTTTTATCATTCTTATAAAGTTTTCCCCAAACTTTATTTTCTCCATTACTGCAAACATAAAGTCCCAATTCAAATTATCAAAAGCTTTCTCTGTGTCCACAAAGAATAATGCAACTTCCTTCTCTGGATGTCTTTCATAGTATTCTACAATATTTACAACAGTTCTAATATTGTCTCTTATTTGCCTTTTAGGGAGAAAACCCGCTTGGTCTTCCTTTATAAAGTTTATTAGATATTGTTTAAGCCGTTCTGCTAAGATTCTTGTGTATATATTCTATAATCATTATTTAATAATGAGATTGGTCTATAATTCTTTACATTAGTGACATCTCTATCTTCCTTTGGAATCAACGAAATTACTGCTTCCTTCCATGTATTTGGTATTTTCCCATTTATTCTTATCACATTCATTAATTTTTGAAGTTTTGGTATTAATTCTTCTTTAAACGTTTTAAAAATTTTTGCCGTAAATCCATCTGGTCCAGGTGGCTTTCCAATTTTCATTGCATTAATCGCTACTTCAATTTCTATTTTTTCAATTGGATCATTCAAAACTTTTTCCATATAATCAGTTAAGGGTGCTATTTTAATCTTCTGCAAATACGCTTCCATCTTTTCCTTCTTTACTTTAACACCTTTAAATAGTTTAGCATAATATTTAAAAAATTCTCTCTTTATTCCTTCTTGATCTACCATCTCTCTTCTATCAGCCAAAATTTTATTAATAATTTTACTTTCTCACTTTCTTCAATTGCCAGGCCAAATATTTTCCAGGTTTATTCGCTACCTCAAAAGATTTCTGTTTTAATTTTTTCAAATTCCATTCCAATTCTTTATTTAACAGATATCTCATTTGTGCTTGCAATATTGTAATCTCCCTTATAATTTTCTTTTTTCCTAACTTTTTCTTTAATTCACCTTCTTTTTTCTTAATTTCATTTTGAATGTCCAACATCTGTTTATCTTTTGCTCTCTTGTCTTTATTATTCAATGTTATTAGAGGCAGTTGGCCCCTTTCCTGGAGCGTGACGATCTAGCAATGGTGATCCATGCAACGGTCACCTCGAGGTTGGACTACTGCAATGCCCTCTACATGGGGCTGCCCTTGTGCCGAACCCGGAAGTTGCAGTTAGTGCAGAATACCGCTGCCCGGTTGTTATTGGGGCTCCCAAGATGGGAGCACATTTAGCCGGGGCTCCAGATCCTGCACTGGCTGCCAATAATATACCAAGTTCGGTACAAGGTGCTGGTTATTACCTTTAAAGCCCTATATAGCCTAGGACCTGCCTACATTAGGGACTGTCTCTCCCCACATGTTTTCCAGAGAGTACTGAGATCGGGATCTCAAAATCTGCTTGTTATCCCCGGGCCAAAGGAAGCCCGCCTGAAATCTTCCAAGGACAGGGCTTTCTCTGTAACGGCCCCTTTCCGGTGGAACCAGCTGCTGGAAGAGGTGAGGGCCCTGTGGGACCTTGGCCAGTTCCGCAGGGCCTGTAAGACAGCCCTCTTCCGGCTGGCTTATAACTAACTGGCATTGGAAACTGAGTGTAGTTTTAATAGACCGCTGTTATATGTTTTATTTTACTGTTTTAACTGTGTAAGATGTTTTAAATTTAATAATTTTATGTTAGATTTTATGTGCTGTGAGCCGCCTTGAGCCACTTTGGTGGGAAGGGCGGGATATACATTGAAATAAACTGAAACTTGTAATCCTCTCATTACTGCCTTGTAGGCATCCCATACCATCTGAAATTCTATATCCTTTCTGTCATTTACTTGGAAGTACGCTTTGGTTTCATTTTCTAGAGATGTCACTATTTCTTTATTTTGTAGTAAATCTTCATTTAATCCCCATCTTCTTGACTTTTTCGACAGTTTTGTAATCCACATTATTGGGTTATGATCAGCTCCTATTTTAGGTAATATCTCTATTTTCTTTGTTATAAGTCCCAAATCTTTAGTACCCCACAACATGTCAATTCTAGAGAAAGAGCTATGTCTAGCTGAAAAGACGGTATAGTCCCATACTTCAGGATTAAACTTCCTCCATATATCTTCCAAACTCTCCTGTTTAACCAATTAAAAAAAAGACTTTGGCAATTTCCCTTCTTTATCATTTTTTTTCTTCCCAGATCTATCTATCGTGTTCTGAATTGTTCCATTAAAGTCCCCCATCAATAAAATTTGCTCATAGTTCACTTCATCAAGATGTTGTGTAATATTTTTAAAGAAAATGTCTTTAGCACCATTTGGAGCATAAAGTCCCAACAAGAAGGGTTTTTTGGCATTCAAAGTAATTTCTACTGCTATATACCTTCCATCTTTATCTTTAAATACCAATTTCGGGTCTAATTCTTGTTTAATATAAAAGACTACTCCTCTCTTCTTCTGTTCAGCCAATGTAAAAAATTCTAGTCCCAATTGTTTATTCCATAGAAATGTATAATCCTTTTGTCTAATATGCACTTCTTGTAAACATATTATATTACAATTTTGTTTTGTTTTTTATCCAATGAAACATTGCCTTTCTTTTTTGTGGTGAATTTACATTCCATGATATCAATTTATAGTCCATCATGGTGTAAATTCTTTATTTTCTTCATAAAATCTACGCAGTTCCTGTGTATTTGTGATTGCAATCCTTTCCCCTTGAAGTTCAAAGCTCAAACCTTCAGGTATTATCCATCTGTACCTCATTCCATTATCATGTAGTTTTTCTGTCAATTTTTTATATGTCTTTCTGTCAGTTAGCACTTGTCTTGGCAGTTCTTTCATAATTCTTACTCTACTGCCTCCCATTGTCAATGACTTTCCAAAGTTTTTATTCATGATCTTTCCCACCATTTCTTTTGTCATAAATCTTATGACCACATCACTTGGAAGATTGTTCTTTTTTGCATAGAGTGAATTTACTCTATACATATAGTCATACATATTTCTATTCCCTTCAGGATCTTCCTCCAAAAATTCTGCAATTATTTTTATTATGTATTCTTTCAGGTCTGATTCTTCATCTTCAGGTACACCTCTCAGATGGATCTGAGTTTCCATCAGTTTGCAGTCATAAATTGTCACTTTTTCTTGTTGCCCTTTTCTGCACTTTTTTCAATGCTATAGTATTTTTTTTTTTTTTGAGGTGTGGTGACCAGAATTGTACACAGTACTCCAAATGAGACCACACCATCAATTTATACAGGGGCATTATGATATTGGCTGATTTGTTTTCAATTCCCTTCTTAATAATTCCCAGCATGGCGTTGGCCTTTTTTATTGCAATCGCATACTGTCTTGACATTTTCAGTGAGCTATTTACCACGACCCCAAGATCTCTCTCTTGATCAGTCTCCGCCTGTTCACACCTCATCAACTTGTATTTATAGCTAGGATTTTTGGTCCCAATGTGCATTACTTTGCACTTGGCCCCATTGAACCTCATCTGCCAAGTTGATGCCCACTCACCCAGCCTTGACTCATCCCTTTGGAGTGCCTCACAATCTTCTCTGGTTTTCACCACCATGAACAATTTAGTGTCATCTGCAAATTTAGCCACTTCACTGCTTACTCCCAACTCCAAATCATTATGAACAAGTTAAAGATCATGGGACCCAGTACTGAGCCCTGCAGCATCCCACTGCTGACCATCTTCCACTGCGAAAATTGCCCATTTATACTCACTCTCTGTTTCCTATTAATTAGCCAGTATTTGATCCACAAGAGGACTTGTCCTTTTACTCCATGACTCTCGGGCTTACTGAGGAGCCTTTGATGAGGAACTTTATCAGAAGCTTTCTGGAAGTCAAGGTAAGCAACATCTTTTGGGTCCCCTTTGTCCAAATGTTTGTTTACTCCCTCAAAGAACTCTAACAGGTCAGTGAGACAAGATCTTCCTTTACAGAACCCATGCTGAGTCTTCCTCAATAACTTGTGTTCATCATTGTTAAAACAAATCAGCCAGTATCATAGTGCCCCTGAAAACAAATCAGCCAGTATCATAATGCTCCTTTTTAAATCTATTGTGTGGCCTCATTTGAAATACTGTCTACAGTTCTGGTTACTGTGCCTCAAAAATATATATTATAGTTCTGGGAAAAGTGCAGAAAAAGGCAACTAAAATGAATAAGGGGATGCAATATCTTCACTTGAAAGAAAGTTTAAAAATGTTAGGGCTCTTTATCTTGGAGGAATGGTGACTGAGCAGTCACATGATAGAGGTTTACAAAATTATGCATGGGAGAGAAGATAGAGAAAGAAGTCCTCTTCTCTCTCACAATACAAGAACTTATTCAGCCCCCACCCTGCCGAGTGGGGCCATCCATTGCCTTCCCTGAAGAATGAGACAATGGACTCTTCCTGACGCTGATTGGGGGCATGGGCTGCCTTATAAGGCCGGCTCTGCCTCCGGTGGTGCAGTTTGAATCGCCATTCTCGGAGGCAGTTCAGCCACACATTAGAGTGCGGTCTGGGAGGCCTGGAGAGGCACGGCGGCTGCTGGCAGGGACGGTCGTGTCCAGCGTCGGGAGCAGCAGCGTGTCTTTGACCGCACATCGGCAGTGCGGTGGGGGTTTCAGGAGCGGCACATCAGCCACAGCGGGAGAAGCCATGGCCCACCTGGTTGCCCAAGAGGTCCTCTCGTCACCGGTGTCAGTCTTCAGCCACACATCAGCTATGCGGTCGGAGCTCGAGGGAGCGGCGCATTGGCGCCGGAGGAACTTGGTCCCGGCGTCACGGGCAACATCGCGTTTGCTGGGAAGATTCCCCCCCCCCCACCTCACCCTCACTGGCTGGTGGTTGGGGCCTTAGTGGGAGGCTAATTGGCTGTTAGTGGCCTAGAGTAGGGGGAGTAGGTCAGAGCTCTCTTCCAACAATGCGGCAGTGCTCCCTTGGCATTTACCTCTGGGGAGGGGCTAGGGCCATCTTGAAGGTGTGGAAAGGAAGGAGGTTGGCTGTCTTTTGGGGCTGAGCCTACAACTTTCACATGGGGCCTAAGAAGGGGCAAGGCCCTTCTAAGGGGGAGCAGCCTGCTAAAAGACCCCCTAAGAGGCCGCATCCTGCTTCACCCCCAGCTGATGATGGTGATGAAGTGCAGACCCGGCAAGCCATTTTGGATCAATTGGCCGTTTTGGAGGGTAAAAGAGGGGTGGCTGGCCCATCACGTAGATTCACGGGACTTAAGGGTTCTGGTAGGGCCGCCACCATATCCTTTCAGAAAGAGGTGCTCGCTCGGCTTTCTGCCTTACAGGGTGATGAGGAAGGCAGTAGCAGTTTGAGCGAGGTGGTGCCGTTGGACGAAGAGCAGCGGGAGGAGCCTGAAGCAGTTGCAGTGGTGCCTCATGATGTGGAAGGTAAGTCTCCTGCACAACAGCAGAGAATGGTGTGGCCTTGGGGCCTCTGGAGCCTGGGTGTAATTCCAGGTACAGGGGTGGGGGGGTTGCCCTTAGCCACAGGGTTGCCCATCCACAAGTCACCAAGGGCCTTCAGGTTTGACACCAAATCAGTTTAGCGGCCCACTTACTTTTTCTTGGCCCCTGGAGTTAGCAGGAGCAGGGCAGGCTAGAAACACGGGGTTAGTTGGGCCTTCGGTGCCGGGGGGTTTGCTGCCGTGGGATTGGCAGCAATCTGCTTCTTTGCCTTCAACCTAATCCACACAACAGTGGGGGAGTTGGGGTTTTCCTTCTCATCCCCCGGTCCCTTACAGTACAGTGGCTTTTCATGTGCTACTCTTCGGGGATCCGGCTATGCCGCTGGGTGATCATCTTACAGTGGCAATTAGGGAGAAGATATTAAAAAGGGAATACGTAGATGTTTTCAGCCTTTTATATAGGGAGTTGGAAAAAAAGTTCAAAGATGAGCTAGATGAGAAGGACAAAGAGAAATTGAAGTGGAGAAAAGTGGATAGGTCATGGTCGAATTGGCTACCAGGATTCCTAATATATGCAGGGGTCATTGCCAGGGCCCAGCCTTGGAGGGCCGCTCCCCTCTTCCAGTATTGCGATATTATTTATCGGGCGTACAATGATTGGGGGGGGGGGCGTGGCTGCAATATGATGAGGAATTCCGTATGCGAGCAGCTGTTAATCCTGGTCTTTCTTGGGACCAGATCAATCAGCAGCTTTGGTTGCAGCTGATGGCACCTGCTAAACCGAATATGGGAGATAGATCTGATAGTGGTCAACTTGTTCAGAAGACAGTTTATTCTGCTAGCACCTGCATGGCTGCAGGGCAGTCGGTTCAGCCACAGCTGCTTTGCTGGGAGTTTACCTCCCAAGGAGTGTGCGCCAGGAAAGCCTGCAGGTACAAGCACAAATGTCCGTTGTGTGGGGGGCCCCATGCCTTCACGGTCTGCAACAGGTCCAAGCCAAAAGGGGCCAACAAGCTGCCTAGGGGCGGGCATAGTCAGCATGCTGGAAAAGGGGCCCAGTCCCATTCATCTGAGGGTTCTTAGAGAGTTGCTGCGGGACTATCCACGTTTGGAAGAGAGACGTTATTTGTGGGGAGGATTTTCCCGAGGGTTTAGAATTCCTTATCAGGGTCCTCGGACCCTGTTTTCTTGTTCAAATTTGCGGTCAGTGCGTAGTTTAAAGCATGTAGTGAGGGCAAAAATTAAAAAGGAGTGCGCGGAGGGCCGAGTGTTGGGTCCTTTTGTGGTTCCTCCGGTGCCCAATTTGTGGGTGTCTCCCTTAGGTGTGGTACCTAAAAAAGCAGTGGGGGAGTTTAGTTTAATTCATCATTTATCCTACCCAAGGGGGCGGTCAGTCAACGACACCATCCCTGCGTTGTGTTCTGTTAAATACATGTCTTTTGACCGGGCAGTGAAGATAGTGCATCGTTGCGGGGTTGGCACGGAGCTGGCAAAATGTGACATTGTCAGCTTTTCGCCTCCTTCCCGTGCACCCTGATGATTTTGAATTGTTAGGTTTTGCCTTTGAGAGCTGTTTTTATCTAGACAGAGCGCTGCCAATGGGATGTTCCGTATTGTGTGCTGCTTTCAAATGGTTTAGCACATTTTTGGAATGGGCGTTGCGGTTTAGGACAGGTGTGCATGATACGGCACATTATTTGGATGACTTTCTTTTCGCTGGCCCTGCAGGCTCTGGGCAATGCTCACAATTGTTAACGGCATTTGAGCAGTTGGGTTCAGAGCTGGGCGTTCCATTGGCTAGGGAAAAGACAGAGGGTCCAACTACAGTTTTGACTTTTGGGGGGATAGAGCTGGATACAGTGCATCAGCTACCTTGGTTGCCGCTGGATAAGTTGGAGAATTTGCGAGCAAGAGTGTTGTTGGCTGTGAAGGTTAAGCATAAGGTCACTCTTCTTGAGCTACAGCAGCTGGTAGGCCACCTTAACTTTGCATGCAAAGTGGTGGCTCCAAGACGGGCGTTTCTTCGTCAATTTTGTGACGGCATGGCAGCCTTGCATTTACTGAATCACTACACATGAGTTACAGGGGGCATGCACAGTGACCTTGATGTGTGGGAGACTTTTTTGAAGGATTTTAATGGCATCTCTTTCTGGAGAGATGTTATGCAATTGGAAACCAAGTTGCAGATTGTTTCGTATGCTGCCGACATTACTGGTTTTGGGGTGTACTTCCGGGGGCATTGGTGCACCGAATCTTGGCCAAGGGAGTGGTTGGGCTCCGAGTTATGTCGTAACTTGACTTTCTTGGAGTTTTTTCCCATAGTGGTTGCTATATTTCTGTGGGGGCACTCCCTGGCCAATGCACTTTTGGTGCGACAATATGGTGTCTGTCCATGTTGTCAATAACCTTACCTTTAGGTCTCCACCGGTTATGAGGCTTGTTAAGGTGTTCACACTGCGCTGTCTTAAGTTAAATGTTTTGTTTTTGGCAAAGCACGTACCAGGCATTAGTAATGGAGTGGTGGACACCCTGTCTCGCCAACAGATGGTGTGTTTCCGTCAATTAGCTCCGGAGGCCGACCTTTTACCCATGCGCATCCCAGCGAATTGTGGCAGATTGGAGGGATGAAGTTAGCCGGGCAATTCACCTCGCCATTGCATCTAGCACGAAAAGGTTGTATGACTGGGCGGCTAGCCAGTTTTCTGTTTTTCGGGAAGGGGCCGGGCTTATTGATGCTTGGCCGGCCCCAGTGGAGCACCTGCTGCAGTTTTGTGTTTGGCAGAAAGAGAGAGGCCTCTCTGTGAAATCTATCAAGGGGCAGCTGGCAGCGGTGGCCTTCCTTAGCAAGGTGCGGGGGTATCTGGAAGTGACTAAAGACTTCCGTATTCAAAAATGGAGGGATGGTTGCGGGAGCCAGGGCAACCGGTTGACCGTCGGCAACTGGTTGACCGATATCCTCTGAGGTCTATATGCTACCTGGGCTCTGGTTTGTGCTTCTGTTTTTGAACAGGCGCTATTTCATGCAGCCGCCTTGATGGCTTTTTTCGGGGCTTTGTGGGTATCTGAGCTTGTGGTGCTCTCACGCAATGATACTTCATCTAGGGTTCTCCAGGTGGGGGATGTCAAGTTTGTTGGGGGTCAAGTTTATGTACGGGTTCGTTGATCTAAGACGGATCAGAGGCAAAAGGGTTGTGCAGTTACTTTAGGACCTTGCTCGGAGAAGGAGTTGTGTCTGGTGGCAGCCCTCAAACATTATGTGGACTTGAGATGGTCAGCTGAGGGTCCTTTGTTTTGTCATAATGATTCAACCCCCTTGACTAAATTTTAATTTTGGACCATTACAAGCCGGGCTTTGGAAAAATCGGGCCTTGGAGGAGTGAAATTTGGCACTCATTCCTTCAGGATCAGGGCCGCATCTACAGCCGCAGTTATGAGAGCGATGCCATTCGTCATGTGGGACGGTGGAGGTCTGGGGCTTATCGAGCTTACATACTTTTTATTTTTTTTATTTATTTGGGATTTATATCCCGCCCTTCCCACGAATGGCTCAGGGCAGTCGTAAGGCGATTCTCTACTTTTTTTTGGGGGGGGGGGTTAACTTTTTATTACATTTAACAACAACAACAACTATATATATATATATATATATATATATATATATATATATATATATACACAAACACACACACACGCAAAACATAAACTTAGGGATGTAGACCGCGGGATGCATCATATACTTATATCATTAGAATACAAATCCTTTGTTCTAACCTAAACCAAATCATACATTCTACAGTTAACCCCTTTTTACACTATATTCTTATTATCTTTCCACCATAACCATTCATACAATAAGTTCCATTTCCCTTCTATCTATTTGTCTATTTGTTAATTTCTTCTCTTAATATCTTCATCAGAGTATCTACCTCAGCTCAATCTAGAACCAACCAAAAATACTTTCTTTCTTCTACACTGTGATCCAAAAGAACATTTGGCATTTCAAGTCATCTTACTTTGTTTATAAATTACATAGTATCAATTTAATTCCCTGCAACAACAAAAAACCCCCCAGCAAGTTCGAAATACACTTTCATACAATAAGTTCCATTTTCCTTCTATCTATTTTTCTATTTGTTAATTTCTTCTCTTAATATCTCCATCAGAGTATCTACCTCAGCTAAATCTAGAACTAACGGGGGAAAAAACTTTCTTTCTTGTACACTGTGGTCCAAAAAAGAAGGGAAAAAAACATTGGCATTTCAAATCATCTTACTTTATTTATGAATTGCATGGTATCAATTTGTTTCCCTGCAACAAAGCAACCAGCAATTTCGGAATACACTTTTTTCAGTTTTATTGGTGTAATATGCCAATGATATAACTTTAATGATTTGTCTCTCATCGTCTGGCAGACCAATTCCTTCATTTTCCTCCTAATACACCTTATATAAACCTCTCTCTCAGCAGGAGGTGTTCCTTGAAATAAATAAGGCAAGCTCTATAGCCATTTTCTATATCTTTCTCCAATTCCTTTTTCTTCATACCAAGAACTGGTGTCAAGATCTCTACTATCACCTCCTTTATATCGTCATACCTATCCTCTGGAATATTCTGCATTCCTGAAATATGCACTACCTGCGCCGTTTCTATTCTCACTAATCTGTCCCCTTCGTATTTTTGAACTTTTTTAATCTCCTCAGACTTTTCATTCACTACTTCCAACTTTCCTTCCGCATATTTTGCAGATTGTGTCAAGCCATGAATCTCTTCCTTTACTTCCGTCAATTGCTTTTGCAGGCCATCTAATTTCTTATTTACTCCATCTAATTGTTCTGTCAGATTTGCCTGCACCTGACTCAATGCATTCATAAAATACAATTGCATAGAATTCTGCAATTCCTCTATAACTTCCTGTGAGGACATTACCTCCATCAGTTTTAAAGTTGCCAATAGTGGGTCTAACCTATCTGTTTTGTCTTACTTGTATGTCGTACTCATTTTTCTATTGCCCAAGGTCTTACTGACACCCCAATTCCAATTCATATACTACTACTTCACCTTACTTCACTCAAAATTCATACATCACCTTCCTTTAACACTCTCACATGCCAGTTGGTTCTTATATCCTTAAATTACTATTCTTTACCACCAAACACCCTTCATCCGAACATTCACATTAACTCATTACATATAGAAAATCATATAGAAAATCAGCAGTAATCAAATTTACAATAGTTAATTATTTAATCCATTAATTATTTATTAACTGTCTCTTTTGAATCCTTAATGTTTCCCAACCGCTTATCCTTCTGTCTTCCTCTTCTTCTTCTCCCTTTTCTTCCTCTTCTTAATCTCAATCTCTGCTCCTCTCTTCTGCTACCAGTTCAAAAAGCCAGTTCAGTGGAAAGAAGGAGGATCCTCATATGTGGCCACAGTATCATTTTTTGGGCAGCACATCATGCTCAACGGGTGTATGTCGGCTCTCAGTTAGGCCTGAGTGAGTGGGCTGTCATTGAGTGGCAAGGCTGATGGGGAATGAGGTGGTCGGGGCTCCTTCCACTTCTCTTTAAGGAATGGAGGGGCTCTCCACCGCATTTGTTGGTGATTCACTTGGGGGAGAATGATTTGTGCTTAATGAAGGTTAAGGCCCTTTCACTTCAGGCCCGGGATGATATCACCTTGATTGGTAAAAGGTGGCCGGGCGTTCTCATCCTGTGGTCAGCCATTCTGCCACGCCGGGAGTGGCGGGCGGCTTGGGACCCAGCAGGTTTGGAGCGAGCCTGGAAGAAGGCTAACAGGGCCTTGCGTATAGCCCTTGGGAGAGGGTTAGGAGTTTATGTGCCGCATCCATCCATTAAGGCCTGTTGTGAGGACTTGTACAGGCCGGATGGGGTCCATCTTTCAGTGAAGGGCAACGAGGCCTTTTTGGCCGAGTTAAGGCAAGGGTTGGAACATGTTCTGGGTTAGTGTGAGGACAGTGGCCTAAGCTGAGGCTTGGCTCTGTCTGTGGCTGTTTATAGTTGGGAACATGTTGTGTGGGGTATTGGTGAGCCCCCGTGGCACTGCACCATTGGGGTGAATGGCGTCCCTGGGGTGACCGTTAAGCATGTACGGCCCAAGGTTGGCTCCAGGGAGCCTTGGGATCCCGTCACTTGGAGTTTTCCACATCCCAGGCTGTACGGCTTTGGGGATGGTGGAGCTCAGGTGAATGGGATCTTGTGCCTGGCTGGCCAGGTTTGAGCCATTGGTTTGGCTCACATCCGGGGCTGGGGGGCTCGCCCAGTTCCAGGTTAAGGAGGTGGTCTGCTACTGACCCCTGGCTTAACCTGTTCCCACTGTTTTTCCCCTTGCCGTTAATTTAGTTAAATAAAGTGGCCCTTCAATCCATACTTGTATCTGTCTCGTTATTCCGACTGGGGAGGCAATGGACATTCAATGAAATTAATGAGCATTCAGCTTAGAACAGATAAAAGGAAGTACTTCTTCACCCAAAGAGCAATTAACATATGGAATTCACTGCTACAAGAAGTGGCAGCCACTACAAGCATAGACAGCTGTAAGAGGGGATTGGATAAACATGTGGAGCAGAGGTCCATGAGTGGTTATTAGCCATGAAGTATAGATGGAACTCTCTGTCTAGGGCAGTGATGTTCTGCATTCTTGTTGCTTAGGAGCAACAGTGGGAGGGCTTATGGAGTTCTGGCTGTCACTGTCACCTGCTGTCACTTGGATTTTGGCCACTGTGTGACACAGAGTTTTGGACTCGATCCATTTGCCTGATCCAACATGGCTTCTATTATGTTTTTTTATGGAAAGGCCTTCTGTTTCCTGGATGTGACAATGCTCTGGGGTAATCTCTTTCCTTTATGTTGCAAAATGCCCAGTTCATGAAGCAAAGGGATCCAATATGTTTCTAATCCATCCACTGAGGACAAATTCTAATTTCCTTCAGATATCTAGGATGTATTACAAGTGGAAAATATTTCTGTTTTTATTTAGGTGTATATGTAATCTAGTGAAATACCCTTGGGTTGAAATACCAATCTTAAAAATATTGCTGATGTTAAAGTAAAATTCAGTGAAAATCATTGTCCCTGAGGCAAACAAAATACAGAAACAAGAAATTCCATTGAGTGAAACTAATTGCAAACATGAGTGTAGTTCCTGTTCACTTCTTGGAAATGCTGGTGCATCTAATTGGAGAATGTGGTGAAGCATCACAATAGACTGGGCACTGAGTTTTCAAAACCACATGTTATGTGTATAGAATGGAGAGAAAAAGTACACCCCAAATAGTACTTGCTCTAAATGGAAACTTTAGATGTACATACATAGCTAACTCTGAAAGCTGAGTTAAAATTGTGCTTCAGATGAAGTGCAATCAGGAAAAAAATGTGATATGTCCAACCCACATTGGAATAGAACTGCAAAAGCAAAGGACTGTATATAATTCATCTAATGGGAAAGCATGCAATGACAGAACCCATCTGAAACTATCAACATTTGTAAACGAAGCAGCAACTGGTGAATGAATTCATTTGTTTTGACATACAGATGTTTCAGTTCTGCCTGGTTCTGAACGTGAACTGAAGATTAATTAGAAATCACAGTAGTGGGGAGGAAGATTGTAGCACCTATGAAAGAAGGATATATTTCACAAGCGAAATGACCAAAAATCCCATTTAAAACACAAATGCTATTGCTGGAAGTATTCCACTG
The DNA here is from genome assembly GCF_032191835.1 of Heteronotia binoei. NCBI lineage: Eukaryota > Metazoa > Chordata > Lepidosauria > Squamata > Gekkonidae > Heteronotia > Heteronotia binoei. The sequence goes on from NC_083223.1 coordinate 213,464,518, forward strand.
ACATATACTTTACTAATAAAAATTTCTGTTGAAAATTCCTTAAACTGGAAACTTCTAAATTCTTAAACCTGCTTGAAACCCTTGTAGTAGCTTGGTAGGTTTTTCCACCAATCAATAAATGGTTTTGTCAATGATTTTTTAATGGCATGTAGGCATGATAGGTATAGGAGGAAGCTGTGCCTCCCTGTCATCTCATATACCCTTTAATGGACATAAGTAAAACATGAGGAGAATTCTGTACTCTTTGACGTCTTAGAAATGATTAAACATTTAATGTTGGAAGACATAAGAATTCTGTGGTAATTCCAAACTCTGATGTATGAGTACTGTTCTTCATAACCACATGTAGAATGGAGAGAAAAACCTGTCCTATGGGAAGGGCAGGTTAAAAATCATATTGACAGACAGACAGACAGACTTCTTTCAACGAAACAAGATAAAGACGCTTCACTTATCAGAATGGTGTAACTGGATTCAATCTGTAGCGCTCTATTTTTTTACTGTCAGAAGGGCTTACCATTAGGTCAGTAGCCTTGTGGATAACTGGTCACTCTTCTGGTGCTCAGGCCTAAAAGGATATGCACTCTCATATCCACATCAAAAAGGGTCACTCAGACTAGGTCCAGACCAGCAGCTTGGGGTGACAGCCTCCTGTCCCCAAGTAAGCCAGCACAAAGAGAAGTGTCCTGGGGGCAATCAGACTGTGCACAGAATGCTTGCCAGGACAGGGACAGGCTGTGCACACCCCAGAGGAGCTGTCAGACCACTCGAACACTTGAGTGGCATTTCCCAGGTGCTCCTTGGCCATTCAGATGACCAGGAAAGGAGCCAGGCAACTGCCCTGGTGATTTGCTACCACTTAGGAAGTGGTAGCTTTTTGGGGCACTTCTATGACACTGGAGGACAGGGTGAGTATGGGAGTGGAATGGTCTCCAGATGTTTGCATCTGGACTTGATTTTTTAAAATCCATCTGGGGGCTGTCCCTGTGTCATCTCAAACTATCAGTCTGAGCCCAGCTTCAGACAGTTAAATGAGGCTCAGAAGGGCATGGTGACAGATAGAATTTCAGGATGGAATGAGGTTGGATACTGGAAAAGGGCAGGGGGTAGTATATGAGCTGTAAACTAAAAGTAACAATGAGAATTGGGTCCCATATAAGAAATGAATGTTGTCTAGGGTCAGTGGACAGTGGCAGCTTAGGAACTGAAAAAACTGGATACAGTAGAGCTGGATGTGCCAGAAAATTGGGGTAAATATCTGTATGATGACAATTTTCAAACTTCTTAATGATTAGGAAACCTAGAAAAAAGTGGTTTTGCTCAGAAGCTGACTTCCATAATTCCAAAATCCATTCCACAGTTCCTGCATTCTCTCCTACATCCACTGTTAAAAATGTGGCAATCCACCTTCAAGGTTTTAAGACATATTTTATTATAAATCAACATGGGCCATTAGGCCTTAACATCAACTTTGTGAACTGGACCTGGAATTTCTCACACATTCTACTGTGCAGTTATTGTGGTTCCTGAAATCCACGTAGTTGGTTTCCATCTGCTCTCTTTGGTCTGAAAGTTCCCATGGTGTTCTAGCCATTCCTAATGGAATACTTGAGAAGCATTTCACTACAATTATCAATAGGATTAATTTATAGTGTTGGACTACAGATTTTTTTTTTTTAAAGAAGCAAATAAAAGCAGACAAGCTTCATTATTCAAGCTGAAGAATTACAAAAATGATGGGAAGGTGCTTCAGCAGGGTAACTGAATTGCAAAACAGAAAGGAGCAGGAAAGTTTATTGGAAGCCATCATTCACAGTGCTTCCTATGGAAATTTTAATTCAGGCAAAGACTCAGGAAGATAGTTTTTGATGGGCCACAGAATCCAAGGAGAGCCTTTAAATTTGACTCCTATGCAGCATCTATTTCTGTTTGCTAAGGATCTTTTTAAAAACACTCTCACACCTTTGGCTGCATCTTCATTTTTCTTGGCATTTGCATAGAGATAACTGTCCAAAAACATTTTTTAAAAAGGAACAGCCAGGTGGCAAGTCTATTTGCCACCTAGTCAGCTGTGGAAAATACAGAATGATCGAATGAAGTTTCTCAAAATAACATGAATGCTGAGACAGAAAATGTGCCAAAGTGAGCAATTTCTGAGTTAAAGGAAATTCTGCTCCCCACCCCGTGCTACTGTATGGGAATGGAGTGTACATTCTACATACTGGCCATAGTCATTTCAGTTTCAAAATTCTCTCTGTGTACACTTTCAGATAATGTAAAATTTAAAACGGTGCTTCCTAAAGCTGGGTGCCTAGTGCTGTGCTGCAAGACAAAGAGTTTAAAATGTGCTTGGAAAAATCAATCTGCTATGTCAGATACTCACTATATCATAAGCCAAATACAAAGAGAATCACGGAAACAAGACTGTGTAAACAAACAAATCCACAAAAATAATGCAAATGACCACTAATAAATAATTATGTGTAATTCCAATTTCACATATAAAGTTCAAAATGTATCACAAAAAGCCTTATAAGACCACAATAATTCTTCTAATAGTTTTTCACAATGCTCACAAGCGCTTAGTTGAATGAAAATAGCAAGAACAAAGTGCTGGTCAAACACTTAAGTTAAAGTCCCACATATTTCAGATATGAAGTAGATGTCTTGCCGAAGCCCTCGACGTGGATAGTCGACAGTAATCTTCATGTTTCAGTGGAGCCGCACCTTCATCCAGGAGGGATGTTGTAATGTACTGAGTTGCAAGACGGGTTGAAGGCAACATGCTTTATTCAGGGGCACATTACAAGAGAGCGAACACGCGGGCCGGGTCCCGCTTATATACATTTCCCAGAACTGCCCCCCAGTCTGACCAGTCCAATCCTGGTCTGTCAAACTTTCCACCACAGATCTTGATGGGCGGGGTATCTGGCGAGCTACATCCGGGGACCCGTGGGGTCGTCTCTGTAGCGATCGCCATGCGGTACATCAGCTTATGTTTCAAGACATAACACTCCTCCCCCCCCTAGTTCAGGACACATAGTCTTGTAAGTAAACGGGGGCCTTGCATTCCCTGGTTGACCTCCTTGGGGTTACTTGTGGAATAGGAGCAGTCACCGGGGCTGTCGGGGCCACGGCTGCTGCGGCAAACAGGATGGTGGTTTCCCTGCATGGGAGTAGCACCGGCCTATGGTTGTCCGCACCCTGCTGCTCTTCTGGTGTCCCTATTCTTGGGGTTTCGCCCCCGCTCTGGTGTGGCCCTTCTGCCTGATCGGTTGGAGTGGTCGGCAGGGGCGGGGTAGCTCTCAGCGGAGGTGTGGTGGCTGGTTCCTCCTCATTCCGTACTGCAGCTGGCTCTTCCGGCAAGGTGCGGCAGCGCATCTGATCTATATGCCTCTGCAGGATTTGGCCTCCCTCCTTTGAGACATCGTAGTGGTGGGACCCCGTCACGCGCAGCACTCGACCCACTACCCACTCAGGGCCACTAGCGTAGTTTTTTGCGTATACCGGATCCCCGGAAAGAACCCCCTAGCTGCATCCCTGATCTCGGGAGAGCTGCGGAAATCGGTGGCCCGGTCAGGATGCAACCAGTCCAACCTTGTGATCAGCTTCCTTCCCATTAACAACTCTGCTGGGCTCACCCCTGTGACTGGGTTGGGGGTGATTCTATTGACAAATAGGAAGGCGGCCAGGCGGTGGTCCCAGTCCCCCTGTACTATGCGTCCCAGGGCCTCTTTAGTGGTGTGCACCATCCGCTCTGCTTGGCCGTTGGTGGCCAGATGGAAGGGGGCAGATCGTATGTGTTTTATTAGGTATCTCTGCAAGAACTCCCAGAATTCCTGGGAGGTGAACGCGGTCCCATTATTTGAGACGATGGTGTCAGGAATCCCGTGTGTGCAAAAGACCCTGCGCAATGCTCGGACCACCGCCACCGTTGAGGTGGAGGCTATGGGGCTAACTTCCAACCGCTTGGTGTAAGCGTCCACCAGAATGAAGAATGTATGGCCCTGAAATAGCCCCACAAAGTCAATATGTAATCTTGACCACGGCCTCCTATTGGCTTCCCAGCGGTGGACCGGGGCACTGGGCAGTTCGGGCCGGAACTCCTGGCAGGCTTGGCACCAGCCCTTGATCTTGATGGGCGGGGCGTCTGGCGAGCTACATCCGGGGACCCGTGGGGTCACCTCTGTAGCAATCACCATGCGGTACATCAGCTTATGTTTCAAGACATAACAGATGTTAAACCATCCACCTGCAGTTTCTTATATATAACATATATACCAACAAAATGTTCAAATATAATCCAATCTCAAGTGATACAAATAAATTATAACTAAATAATACAAACCTTACCAATAATAATTTCTTACAGAGTGTCCAGCACAGTGTCACCAAGAATGAAGAAAGCTCTCATAGTTGCAAACCAGCCCACGGCTTAAATGATTACAGTAAGCTTTGATGAAATACAGCTGTTACAATCACTTAAGCAATATAACCAGAAACCCTTATCCAAGATGCCAATTTATCAAAATTTATAAAAAAAACAAGAAAAGTTTATAGAATTATTTAAGCCCCCTGGGGCGAAGTCATTGAGTTTGAATGTCCAGTAAGATGAATGTCTCAACAAGCACCTGCATATATCTGCATGTGCGTCTTTATGATTATATTTGTAGATGACAACAAATTTCATTAGATCAAAGGAGTGATGAGTTTCAGTGAAGTGGAACACAAGGGGGGATAATTATTTATTAGTGATGATTTGCATTAGTTATTTTTCACGGATTTGTTTATTTACACACCCACCATATCATGGCAGTTGGGGAGATAAATTATTTTTAAATTAAAGTCCTATGCAGCATTGTGAGAAAAATACCCCTAATTCCAGAACATCGTAGTCACCCGTTTGGTTGCCAGGGTGCCTGGAGACTCACACATCTGTCAGGAGAACATGGGTTTTGTCTACCAGACTGGAAGGGACTTATGAGTACTAACAGCCACAACGTTGCAGCAGCACTCCATGTCTCTCGAGGAAGGCTAACCAGGAGAACAGATGGTTTCCAGTCACTCCGTGCGATCCTTATCTCGACCGTTGTAGTAGAAGAAGTTGCACCGCCAGGAACTGTCCAGGCAAGCGGTTTCCAGCCTTGACCAGAGACTCCATCTTGGAAGCTTTCTTCTGCTTTGCCATAGGTTCTCTCAGTTGCACAGTAGAGCTACTGAGTCAAGCTTCTCTTCCTTCTATTGGCTGAGGATCCTCCGCCTCCTAGTCCTTTGGGGAAGGAAGGAAAGAGCCATTTTATTTATCTTATTTTATAATAATAATAATAATAATAATAATAATAATAATAATAATAATAATAATAATAATAATAATAATAACTTTTATTTCTATCCCGCCCTCCCCGCCTAGGCGGCTCAGGGCGGCTAACAACAACTTACACATTAACATAAATAATAAAACTTTAAATTTAACAATTAAAATTAAACATATAAAAACCAGTCAGTTAAGTTAAAATACATAATTCACGTTACACTATATATATATATAAATATATCTGGCAGCAATAAAACTGTTATGGCGCTGGTTCTGCCAGTTTAGATAATCTTGTAGATGGCGGTTCTTTGTACCAGGCAACTCAGCAGTCAGTGTCATTATAGGCTTGTCTAAAAAGGGCGGTCTTGCAGGCCCTGCGGAACTGGTTGAGGTTCCGCAGGGCCCGCACTTCCTCCGGAAGCTGGTTCCACAGTGCAGGTGCCGCAACTGAAAAGGCCCGTACTCTGGTGTTTTGGAGTTTGACCTCTCTCGGCCCAGGGATGATCATTTTGTTTTTACCCACTGACCTCAGTGCCCTCTGGGGTTCATATGGGGAGAGACGGTCCCTTAGGTAGGCTGGTCCTCGGCCATATAGGGCTTTAAAGGTGATAACCAACACTTTGTACTGGACTCGGTAGATAATTGGTAGCCAGTGCAGTCCGCGCAGCCCCGGCCGTATGTGCTCCCATTTCGAGAGCCCCAATAGTAGCCTGGCCGACGCGTTCTGCACCAGCTGTAACTTCCGGGTCCGGCACAGAGGTAGCCCCAAGTAGAGGGCATTACAGTAGTCCAATCTTGAGGTGACCGTTGCATGGATCACTGTTGCGAGGTCGCGGCGTTCCAGGAAGGGGGCCAACTGCCTTGCCCGCTTCAGATGGAAGAATGCTGACTTGGCAGTGGCTGCTATCTGGGCCTCCATTGATAATGAAGGCTCCAGTAAAACACCCAGACTTTTTACCTGGCGCTCTGGTTCCAATGGTGCGCCGTCGAAAGTTGGGAGAGCTATTTCCCCTCCCAGAGCGCCGTGACCCACACAAAGGACCTCTGTCTTCGCTGGATTCAACTTCAACCCACTCAATCTGAGCCACGTCGCCACAGCCTGTAAGGCCCGATCCAGGTTCCCTGGGGCGGAGCCAGGCCAGCCATCCATTAGTAGATAGAGCTGGGTGTCATCTGCATATTGATGGCAACCCAGCCCAAACCTCCGGACAATCTGGGCAAGGGGGCGCATATAAATGTTGAACAACATTGGGGAGAGAACTGCTCCCTGAGGCACTCCACAATCAAGTGTGCGCCTCTGGGATCGCTCACCCCCAATGGCCACCCTTTGTCCCCGATCAGAGAGGAAGGAGGAAAGCCATTGTAGGGCCAACCCCCCGACCCCTATGTCGGCGAGGCGGCGCTTTAGCAACTGGTGGTCGACTGTGTCAAATGCCGCCGACAGGTCTAATAACATCAGTACCGCAGCGCCGCCCCGATCCAGATGCCGCTGGAGGTCATCCATCAAGGCGACCAGCACTGTCTCCGTCCCATGGCCCGGTCGGAACCCAGACTGGCACGGGTCAAGAACGGAAGCGTCATCTAGGAACCTCTGTAGCTGCAGCGCCACTGCCCTCAATGATTTTACCTAAGAATGGTAAATTAGACACCGGACGGTAATTCGCCAATTCGGCCGGGTCTGCTGTACTTTTTTTTAGGAGAGGGCGAACCAACGCCTCTTTCAAAGGCACTGGGAAATGCCCCTCTACGAGGGATCTATTTATGATGTCCCGTAAAGGACATCATTTTAGTATATTTCTATTCCACCCATTCCCCGTAGGGCTCAGGGAAGAGTACAGCATATGATAAAACAATAAAATACAATAAAAACATTTTAAAAACAGCTCAACAGCACTCAGAGAAGTTTACCATATCACATATTGCCCAGTCTGGCCATCTCACAATATGATATCTCACAGGTGACAGTGCCGCTAGGGGAGGCCAACCAGATCAAGAATAGATGCCCACAGCCTCAACTAAAAGCCTGTTTTTCCAGTTTCTTCAATCATACAGGAAAGATACAAAGAAAGCACCTTTAAGACCAATGAATGCTAATGTTTTAAGCATGTTTTATTTTAAGTTTTTTAAAAAACCTTTAACTGTGTTTGTGTCCTTCATAAAGTTTATATCTCTGCTACCTGGCATTACATTTTATGACACACATGGCCTGACTCGACAAGGTCTCATTTATGTCAGATCCGGCCCTCATAACAAATTAGATCAACACCCTGGCTTAGAGGGAACACTGCCTATGAGGGACAACATTTATACCTTTCCTCATCAAATCACAAATCTTGATAGTGCGCACAATGAGAGAAGATATTGTTTCTTTTTCTCAGGGTTCTGTGATAACAGAGCACAATCCAGATCCCAACACAAAACATTTTCAGTAAGAATATGATTTGATTTTGTTTCTCCCTTGCAAGCAAATAAGCTAATAAATCTTTTGTTGTCATACCAGCTTCTCTTTCCTAATGCCAAATTTAAAAATGTTTGCATTTCCATTTTTGCGTCAATAGCATAAGTATGTATAACCAGTGCAAAATGAATGTTTAATAATGACAATGGTGCAAAAGAAACAGAGGCATATATCCAACAAAATGTCAGTGGCATCCATTTCCAAGGAAGTGGTGTTCTGTCAATGCAAGCATGGCTGTGGAAGCAGTAGCACTAGTCTTGACATGCTTATTGTGCAGTCAGTCATGAGTGTTACTTTGAAAATGAATTATTTAACTGCATTATTAAATTATTAATTTAAAATACTGTGCAAACGTGCATTTAGACTAACATTCTGTTGCTATCATTATATTCTGGAGAAGCCAAATACAATGGATTCAGTGAGGTTTTCCTTGCACAACTGCTTACTGCAACTTTAACTGTATGCCAGAAGAAGAAGAAGACTGCAGATTTATACCACGCCCTTCTCTCTGAATCAGAGACTCACAACGGCTTACAATCTGCTTTATCTTATTCCCCCACAACAGACACCCTGTAAGATAGGTGGGGCTGAGAGAGTTCTCACAGAAGCTGCCCTTTCGAGGACAACTCTTGCAAGAGCTATGGCTAACCCAAGGACATTCCAGCAGCTGCACGTGGAGGAGGGGGGAATCAAACCCAGTTCTCCCAGATAAGGGTCTGCACACTTAACCATTACACCAAACTGACTCTCTAGCAGAGGTAGACCAGAGGATCTGTGCCACAAGAAACAGCAGTATCATCCATGACAGTGACTAAGAAACTAAAATCAATGGTAATGAAAGAATGCAAATGAAATTAGAAATGAAAGCCTTCACTTCATCCTGAACTTGTAATTCACTAAAAGAAAAATAATTTAAAAACTGTTATGGAACAGAAGAACTTTGGGTTGTACTCTAGGACAACTTAGGGCTTTTCTGATCCAAGACAGAGGAGACACTCCTCGTGTACACTATAGGCCTCAAAGTATCTCTATAGTGGAATATAGGCTTATTCTGGAGATGCTCCTTTCATGCTGGAAAGGAGCATCCATTCTAAAAGGGTGCAATTGTACACCCCTTTCCTAAGCATCAACATTGCTCAGAAACCATGGCATCAACATTAAACTGTTGCTTGCTTGAGCTGGGATGATGGTGGGAAACTAGGATTCAATATGAACCAGAGTTTCTCAAAGCTGTGAGGAAGATGCCTATCTATTTTTCTGGAAGCTTCTTGAAACAGTGAGCTGTGCCTCCAGTTTTTACTCCTAAGTATTGTGTCCCATGTATCCTGAGTTTTGGAACTCATTGCCTTAAAGCGTTTCTTTTTGTCTATAAAGCACCTCTGCTCTCACCACACCCATCTGGCTTAAAAATGTGTACTTCCCTTTCTCCAGTGTACAATGTATGCCAGCAATTAATCCACATTCCTCAGTCAAGAATTTTAAAGGAAGGGGGACACCTTCCATCATTCCTCTATTGAAACATAATCTCTGTAAAGAAGGGTATAGGCTAAGTGGTTTTTGCCTAGACTATTGGCTGGAAGAGTTTAAGCAACAACAACAACAGAATCCTTTGAAAGAAAGAAATGTTAGATCTTGAATTGAACCTTTAAGCGACATATTGATTGCAAAACCTGGTCAGCCGGGAAAAGCAAAGGAAGGCATGATTAGTTTTATTATTGTAAATCCTGTTTTATGCTTGTTTTCTCACAACCTGAAAAAGGCCATCTGGTTAAAATATCACCTCTAACCTCATTTTTTCTGTCTGCTGAGCATTTAAGTATTGGAAACCTACTAACCTAGGCTAATAAAGAGAGCTGTGTTTTGGAGATCAGGGGCTGAGAAAATATTCCAGATGAATCTGCTGTGGGATTAAGAAAGGGAGGAGAGGAAGAAATTCACACTGAAACCAAGTGGATTTACTATTTAAGTTCATTCATATAAGACAACTTGCAGAGTCTCAAGACTGATCAGTAACTTGAAATGCTATTTTTAATTTTCAAAGAACAATAATTATTCATACGATCACAGACCTGTTACATGTCTGACATTTATGAAAATGAGTTTGCTTATTTTATACTAACGTGAACACACCATAATGAACAGATCACACTTATTTTACAAGATCTATGTAGGGTCCCTGATTTGTGGCTGAGTGCAAAAGCCTCTGCTTTGCGTGTGGAAGGTACCAGGATCAGTCCCCAGCATCTCCAGGAAAAAAGGACGAGGCAAATGGTGTGAAAGACCTCTATCTGAAAAACCCAAGTGCCATCAAGAGGTCCACCAGTGGGGCTAGAAGCCCTTCCACTGTGCCCCTCCCAAGCACAAGAATACAGAGCATTACTGCCCCAGACAGAGAGTTCCAAAAATACGTTGTATCTAATAACCAGTGATGAACCTCTGCTCCATATGTTTATCCAGTTCCCTCTTGAAGCTGGCTATGCTTGTAGCCACCACCACCTCCTGTGGCAGTGAATTCCATGTGTTAATCACCCTTTGGGTGAAGTATTTCCTGTTACCCGTTCTAACCCGACTGCTCAGCAATTTCATTGAGTGCCCACGAGTTCTCGTATTGTGAGAAAGGAAGAAAAGTACTTCTTTCTCTACCTTCTCTGTTCCATGAATAATCTTGTAGACCTCTATCATGTCACCGCTCAGTCGACTTTTCTCCATGTCAAAAATATAACCTCCCAAAAGCTCAGTATATCAGAAAATATAGCAGCAAGAATCAAAGTTCCCAAATTGAAATTGACATACTTTTCACATGGGCCATCCCTAACGTATGATACGTCCTGGCTATGATTTTGGGATACCATTAGGGGAGCAAGTAAATATTTTGTCTATTATTTTAATGCCATGGGATTTGATTATTTAAGGCCACAAATGTTTTAAACATCAGCAATAAAATAATAACTACTTCTCTGCTGCTAAGACTGTTACATAGCACAAAGCGATATGTTTGGCTCTCGACCAGAGTGGTGAGGCATGCGTGGTTTGAGGGCTGGAGCGGGGCTGCGTGTTTGGCTGGGGCACAGAGCAGAGCATGACCCTCAGCACGCACAGTAGGTGGCGGCTACTGACGGCAGCGGGCGGCCTCTAGTGGAGGGGGGAAGGCTTTGCTGGGCGTAGTGGAGCTTAGAGTATGGCTGGAGTTTGCGAGGCCTGGTTTGACTGGATGGGTGGCTGGTTGGTGCATGGGCCTGGGCCTGGAAGCGGCCTAGAATACTTGAGCCAGTTGGTAGTGGGTGGTCGCAGTAAGTGACGGGCCACTAACAAGGTGGTGTTGATATGGCACCTAAAAAAGGTCAGGGCCCGTCCAAGGGCAAGTAGCCTGTTAAGAGGCCCCTTAAGAGGCCTCTTCCCAAACAGCCATCTCCCGAGGTCAGGGACGACATGCGGACCAGGCAGGCCATACTCGAGCGGCTGGCTGTTATGGAAGAGGCTAGGGGGGCTAGATTTGCCGGGCTTAAGGGTTCCAAGAGAGCAGCCAACATATCCTTTCAGAAGGAGGTGCTCGCTCAGCTTTCTGCCTTGCAGGGTGTCGAAAAAGGCAGCAGCAACACAAGTGAGGTGGTGCCAATGGAGGAGGAACAGTGGGAGGAGCCGGAAGTGGTTGTGGTGGTGCCTCCGGAGGTGGACAGTAAGTCACCTGCATTGCAGCAGGGGCTTGTGTGGCCATGGGGTCTATGGGGCCCCAGCATGGCTTTGGGTGCGGGGTCAGCAGCGGCATCCCCGGCTGCAGGGTTGATCTATGGTGGGGTGGGACCGCTCATGGGTCGGCAAGCAGTTGCAGGCGGGCCGCCCTCACAGACAGGCGGTTTAGTTGCAGTTCCCACCTCAGGGGAAGTCTGGTCGCCATGGCAATCGGCTGCAGTGGGGGGAGGTCAATCCGGGAGTACGGGGTCAGGTGGGCATTCGGTGACGGGGGGGGAGTTGCCTTGGGGTTGGCAACAGGCTGCCTCCTTGCCACCAACCTGGGCCTCACAACACGGGGGGGGGGGGGGGGGGCTGGGGATTTCCATCTCATCCCCCAGTGCCTTATGGCATGGTGGCTTTCCATGCGCTACCATTTGGGGATCCAGCCATGCCTTTAGGTGATCACCTTACAGTGGCAAGGGATAAGATCTTAAAAGTGGAATACGTTGATGTGTTCAGCCTTTTGTATAGGGAATTAGAGAAGAAGCCCAAGGAAGAAATGGATAAGAAGGACAAAGAGAAGTTGACGCGAAGGAAGGTGGATAGGACATGGGCAAACTGATTGACTAGTTTTCTCATATATGCCGGGGTCATTGCTAGGGCCCAGCCATGGCGGGCTGCCCCCCTCTTCCAGTTTTGTGACATTATATACTGGGCTTATAATGACATTACTGTAGGGGCGTGGCGTCAATATGATGAAGAATTTTGAATGCATGCAGCGGTTAATCCCGGCCTTCCTTGGGATCAGATCAATCAACAGCTGTGGCTGCAGTTTATGGCGCCTGCAAAACCAAATGCGGGGGATAGATCTGACAGTGGTCACCTCGTTCAGAAGATGGTTCATTCTGCTGGCACACACGCGGCCATGGGGCAGTCGATTCAGCCATGGCTATATTACTGGGAGTTTATCTCCCAAGGCGCGTGTGCCAGAAAAGCGTGCAAGTACAAGCACGAATGCCTGCTGTGCAACGGGCCTCATGCATTCACGGCTTGTAATAGGTCCAAACCAAGAGGGGCCATCCAGCGGCCTGGCGGAGGGACAGGTCTGCATATGGGAAAAGGGGCGCAGCCCCATTCGTCTGAGGGTTCTTAGGGAGTTGTTGCAGAGCTATCCTCACTTGGAGAAGGGACGTTACCTTTGGGAAGGTTTCTCCCAGGGGTTCAGAATCCCTTATCAAGGTCCCCAGAACCCATTCTCTTGTTCAAATTTGCATTCGGTTAAGAACATAAGAGAAGCCATGTTGGATCAGGCCAACGACCCATCCAGTCCAACACTCTGTATCACACAGTGGCCAATAATTTATATATATGTGTACACACTGTAGCTAATAGCCACTGATGGACCTCTGCTCCATATTTTTATCTAACCCCTTCTTGAAGCTGGCTATGCCTGTAGCCGCCACCACATCCTGTGGCAGTGAATTCCACATGTTAATCACCCTTTGGGTGAAGAAGTACCTCCTTTTACCCATTCTAACCCAACTGCTCAGCAATTTCATTGAATGCCCATGATTTCTTGTATTGTAGGAAAGGGAGAAAAGTACTTCTTTCTCTACCTTCTCCATCCCATGCATAATCTTGTAAACCTCTATCATGTCACCCCGCAGTTGATGTTTCTCAAAGCTAAAGAGCCCCAAGCGTTTTAACCTTTCTTCATAGGGAAAATGTTCCAAACCTTTAATCATTCTAGTTGCCCTTTTCTGCACTTTTTCCAATGCTATAATATCCTTTTTGAGGTGTGGTGACCAGAATTGCATACAGTATTCCTAATGAGACCGCACCATCAATTTATACAGGGGCATTATGATACTGGCTGATTTGTTTTCACTTCCCTTCCTAATAATACCCAGCATGGCATTGGCCTTTTTTATTGCAATCGCACACTGTCTTGACATTTTCAATGAGTTATCTACCACGACCCCAAGATCTCTCTCTTGGTCAGTCTCTGCCAGTTCACAACACATCAACTTGTATTTGTAGCTGGGATTCTTGGCCCCAATGTGCATTACTTTGCGCTTGGCCACATTGAACCTCATCTGCCACATTGACGCCCACTCACCCAGCCTCAACAGATCCCTTTGGAGTTCCTCACAATTCTCTCTGGTTCTTACCACCCTGAACAATTTAGTGTCATCCGCAGACTTGGCCACTTCACTGCTTACTCTCAACTCCAAATCATTTATGAACAAGTTAAAGAGCATGAGACCCAGTACTGAGCCCTGCGGCACCCCACTGCTTACCATCCTCCACTGTGAAGACTGCCCATTTATACTCACTCTCTGCTTCCTATTAATTAGCCAGTTTTTGATCCACAAGAGGACCTGTCCTTTTATTCCATGACTCTCGAGCTTACTAAGGAGCCTTTGATGAGGAACTTTATCAAAAGCTTTCTGGAAGTCAAGGTAAACAACATCTATTGGGTCTCTTTTGTCCACATGTTTGTTCACCCCCTCAAAGAACTGTAACAGGTTAGTGAGGCAAGATCTTCCCTTACAGAATCCATGCTGAATCTTCCTCAATAACTCGTGTTCATCAATGTGCCTACTCATTCTGTCTTTGATAATGGTTTCTACCAACTTTCCCGGTATTGAAGTCAGACTGACTGGCCTGTAGTTACCCGGATCTCCTCTGGAACCCTTTTTAAAGATGGGGGTGATATTTGCTACCTTCCAGTCCTCAGGAACGGAGGCAGATGTCAATGAAAGATTACATATTTTTGTCAAAAGATCCACAAGTTCAACTTTGAGTTCTTTCAGAACTCTTGGATGTATGCCATCCGGACCTGCTGACTTATTGGTTTTTAATTCATCCATCAGTTGTAGGACCTCCTCTCTTGTCACCTCAATCTGGCTCAGGTCTTTCAACACCCCTTCCAATAGAATTGGTTCCAGAGCAGGTATACACTTCTCATCTTCCACAGTGAAGACAGAGGCAAAAAATTCATTTAGCTTCTCAGCCATTTCCCTATCCTTTTTCAGTAATCCTTTGACCCCTTGGTCAAAGCCTCACTGCCTCCCTGGCTGGTTTCCTGCTTCTAATATATTTAAAATATATATTATTGTTGGTCTTTATGTTTTTTGCGATATGCTCCTCATAGTCCCTTTTTGCCTGCCTGATCACAGTCTTACATTTGATTTGCCATTGGCTGTGTTCCCTTTTATTAATCTCACTTGGACTAGCTTTCTATCGCTTAAAGGAGTCCTGCTTACCTTTTACAGCTTCCATTACTTTGTTTGTTAACCATGCAGGCCTTCTCTTATACCTGTTTGTACCTTTCCTAACTTGTTGTATATATTTTATCTGTGCTTCTAGGATTGTAGTTTTAAATAGCCTCCAAGCTTCCCCAAGGGTTTTGACCGTATTTACCTTTCCTTTCAGTTTCCTCTTCACATGCCTCTGCATCTCAGAGAATGTATCCCTTTTAAAGTTAAACATGGTCATGCCTTTCTTTTGGGGCAACTCCCTATTTATACAAATAGTGAAATCAATAACATTATGGTCACTGCTCCCAAGCGGTGCAATCACTTTTACATCTCTCACCAAGTCTTGGGCATTACTTAGAACCAAATCCAGGGTCACCCCAGCCCTGGTAGGTTCTGTGACCATCTGCTCCATAGCACATAAAGGTTTGGAACACATGGTTAGGGCCAAAATTAGGAAGGAGTGTGTGGAGGGTAGAGTGTTAGGCATTTTTACGAACTCGCCGGTGCCCAACTTGCGGGTGTCTTCCTTAGGGGTTGTACCTAAGAAGTCTGCAGGTGAATTTTTCCTGATCCATCACCTTTCCTACCCAAGGGGGCAGTCAGTGAATGATGCCATCCCTGCTGAGTTGTGCTCGGTCAAATACACATCCTTTGGCTGGGCAGTGCAGATAGTGCGGCGGTGCGGGGTAGGCGCAGAGCTGTCCAAATGTGACATCAAGTCTGCATTTTGCCTACTCCCCATACATCCGGATGATTTTGAATTGTTAGGTTTCGCTTTTGAGGGTGGTTTTGACCGTGCATTGCCAATGATGGTCTTGACTTTTTTGGGTATTGAAATGGATATGGTGTGACAGTTATCCAGGCTGCCGGGGAATAAGCTGGAGAGTCTTTTGGCTAGAGTCCAGGCGGTTCAGGGCAAGCGTAAGATCACCCTTCTTGAGTTACAGCAGCTGGTGGGCCACCTTAACTTTGTGTGCAAAGTGGTGGCCCCTGGCCGGGCTTTTCTAAGGCAATTTTGTGATGGCATGACCACCCTGTGTTTGCTGCATCATTACACACGGGTCACCAGGGGTATACACAGTGACCTTGGTGTATGGGAAACATTTTTGAGGGATTTTAACAGCATTTCTTTCTAGCGAGGAACAATGCAACTGGAAGCAGAGCTTCAGATTGTTTCGGATGCCGCCAGCACCACTGGCTTCGGAGTGTATTTCCATGGGCATTGGTGTGCTGAGCGCTGGACCAGGAGAGCCAGTTTGGTGTAGTGGTTAAGTGTGCGGACTCTTATCTGGGAGAACCGGGTTTGATTCCCCACTCCTCCACTTGCACCTGCTGGCATGGCCTTGGGTCAGCCATAGCTCTGGCAGAGGTTGTCCTTGAAAGGGCAGCTGCTGTGACAGCCCTCTCCAGCCCCACCCACTTCACAGGGTGTCTGTTGTGGGGGAGGAAGGTAAAGGAGATTGTGAGCCACTCTGAGACTCTTCGGAGTGGAAAGCGGGATATAAATCTAATATCTTCTTCTTCTTCTTGGACACAGGAGTGGTTGGTTTCCGAATTATGCCGTAACCTGACCTTCTTAGAGTCCTTCCCCATAGTGGTCGCTATTTTCCTCTGGGGAACCTCCCTAGCCAATCACACAGTACATTTCTGGTGTGACAACATGGCGGTGGTTCATGTGGTTAACAATTTGACTTCTAAGTCCCCACCGGTGATGAGACTTGTCAGGGCATTCCCTTTGTGCTGCCTGAAGCTAAATATTTTGTTTCTGGTTAAGCATATGTCAGGCGATGGAGACTCAAGGCTGTATTCAGTGAGACAATGTAATACTTTATTGGAAACTCATAGCTGGAAACAAAAGTTGAGACTAATACCTGGGAATGGGTGTCTCTTAGTCTTATGGAATTTACATCAAAGCAATATCTAAACAAAGACACTATTCTCAAAACAACAGGGAGTGAAGGTGCAAACTTTCACACGAGAGCTTCTGCTTATCTCTTTGCCTCTGGGAAGATGCTGGCCAGCGGTGGTATCTATTAACGGTCACATTCCTTTGCTCCTTTTACAACCTAAACAAAGTTAGCACTTCAAACATCCCCCCTTTGATATGCATGTTAGCTACAATATAACAGTATAACAAAAGGCTGTGGGTTAGTATGGTTAGTATTTTTGTAATTTCTATAATTTCAGTATGACAAAGTTACAGAGCCTGACAGCATATTCCAGGCGTTTGTAATGGTGTGGCGGACGCCCTGTCTCGCCAACAGATGGAGTGTTTTCGGCAGCTAGCTCCAGAGGCCGACCCTTGCCTGGTGCGCATACCAGAGGAATTGTGGCTAATTGGAGGGATGACGTTAGCTGGGTGATCCACCTCGCTATAGCGCCTAGCACTAAAAGGTCGTATGACCAAGCGGCCAGTCAGTTTATTGTTTTTCGGGAATGGGTGGGGCTACCTGATGCCTGGGCTGCACCTGTGGACCATCTTTTGCAATTTTGCATTTGGTAGAAAGGAAGAGGCCTTTCGGTGAAATCCATTAAGGGGCAGATGGCAGCGCTGTCCTTCCTTAGTAAGGCCCGGGGACATCAGGAAGATACAATGGATTTCTGCATCCTGAAAATGTTGGAGGGTTGGTCCTGGGAGGCCAGGCATCTGTTAGATCACAGGCAACCAATCTCACCAGCTATCCTTCAAGGGTTACATGCTACTTGGATGGTTTTTTGTGCTTCATTTTTTGAGGAGGCTCTTTTTCACGCAGCTGCATTGATGGCTTTCTTCGGGGCCTTGTGGGTGTTCGAGTTAGTGACACTTTCCCGTAATGATTCTTCTGCAAGGGCTCTTCGAGTGGGGGATGTAAAATTTTCTGATGGTCAGGTGGCACTACGTATACGTCGGTCTAAGACCGATCAGGGGCAGCGTGGTTGCACGGTCACATTGGGTCCTTGCTCAGAAAGGGAGTTGTGCCTGGTTGCTGCCCTTGAGCATTATGTGGAATTGCGTGGGGAGGCTGAGGGTCCCCTTTTTTGCCATAACGACGGGACCCCCTTGACTAAATATCAGTTTTGGACCGTTACTAGCAGGGCACTGATTAGGTTGGGTCTTGGGGGAGTGAAATTTGGTACCCATTCCTTTAGGATTGGAGCTGCATCTACAGCTGCAGCTATGGGCTATGGGGGTGAGGCTATTCATCATGTGGGACGCTGGAAGTCTGGGGCCTATTGAGCTTATGTACGGCCATTGCGGCCTTGAGGCAATTTTTCCCCCACAGTAGCCCTTCCCTCAGAGTTGGTTTTATGTTTACTGTTCAGTATGTTGGTCAAAGTTCTAATGGTTTTTCTTTTCTAGGTGCTGTAGCTGGCGTTGAAAGGAGGAGGATCCTTATATGTGGCCACAGTATCATTTTCTGGGCGGTACATCAGGCCCGTCGGACGCCGGTGGGCTCACAGCTGGGCCTGAGTGAGATGGCCATCGTTGAATGGCAGGGGCACTGGGGTATGCGGTGGTAGGGGCTCCTTCCTCTTCTTTTCAGGGCGAGGAGGGGCCCTCCACCGCATATTTTTGTGATTCACCTGGGGGAGAATGATTTGGGCCTGATGAAGGGGAATGCCCTTTCACTGCAGACCCAGGCTGACCTCACTTTGACTGGGGAAAGATGGCCAGGCGTCCTTATCCTGTGGTTGGCCATGCTGCCACACTGGGAATGGCGGGCTGCCTGGGACCCAGCAGGTTTGGAGTGAGCTCGCAAGAAGGCTAACAGGGCCTTGCAAATAGCCCTCGAGAAGGGGCTTGGGGATTATGTGCCGCATTCATCCATTTGGGCTTGTTTTAAGGATCTGTACAGATAGGATGGGGTCCATCTTTCTGTAAAGGGCAATGAGGCCTTTTTGGCTGACTTACAGCAAGGGCTGGTGCAGACTCTAGGAAGTAGTGTGGGCACAGTAGCCTAAGCTGAGGCTTGGCTCTGTCTGTGGCTGTTTACGGTTGGGAACCTGTTCTGTGGGGTATTGGTGAGCTCCCGTGGCACCGCACCATTGTGGTGAAGGGCCTCCCTGGGGTGACCGTTAAACTGTATGGCCCAAGGTTGGTTCCAGGGAGCCTTGGGATCCCATCACATGGTGAGTCATCCACATCCCAAGCTCCACGGCTTGGGGGAGGGTGGAGTTCAGGTGAGTGGCGATCAAGTGGCCTGGCCGGCAGGGTCTGAACTGTTAGGTCGGCTCACACCCAGGGCTTCGGGGCTTGCCCAGTTCCAGATTAAGGAAGTGGTCTGGGAATGACCCCTGGCTTGACCTGTCCCCACTGTTTGCCCTTGCTATTGTGTTAAGTTAAATAAAGTGGCCCTTTAATCCATACTGGTGTCTGTCTCATTATTCCAACTGGGGAGGCAATCTCCAACATTCTGTCTTTTGCATTTTGCAATTTTATTTTATTTTGCTTTTTAAAAAACTTATTTATTTCCTGCCTGGACAAAATGAAAAGAGAGTGAAGGACTGTGCCCAGGGTCATTTTTGAACCCGCAAGTACATCTTACAGTTTTTTTAAAAAGAAATTCAGCAGGCTTGCACTCATCTGTGAGGGGCATTGCCCCCACGGAATTACATTTGTGCTGAGCCCCCCTTCCCCAGACTCTGCCCTCCTCAGGCACCCCAAAGAAATCTGCAGAAATTTCTTAAACTGGAGTTGGTAAGCCTAATCTGTACTACTTGAACTAATGATGGCCAAACTTCTTGAGGCACAAATCTGTAAGAGACCAGAAAATGATTAACAATATTGACGATCTCGGGGGGAGGGAAGTCTTTTCATGCCCTTCCAACCATCTCTGTTGCCACCCACCAACCTATCAATATCTCTTTCCTAAACCTCCTTTACTGCAATGATTTCAGGCAAGAAGTGTTCTTCCTGCCCTTGTGCAATCTCCAAATGCTGTCAGGTATCCCGGGGACTACACCGATGGTGCCAACACTTACTCTGAGATGGGGGAGGGGAGTGTTGGAAGAAATGGAATGGACTGTGCTATGTCCCTTAATGCTAGCACAGACTTTGACAGTAGAGTTAGTACAGAGAAAGATGAGGCTCTCTAATCTTTACCTTTGCCTGCTTCTGCTGTGTTCCCTTGTTATTCAGAATGCTGCTCTCAGGGGCTCATTTTTTCTAGTGACTCTCTCTCTCACACACACACACACTCCCCCCCCCCCTTGAGTGCTGGTTTAGATAGCTAGCTAGAACATTTACTCCGCCTTTCCTATCTTGTGTGGAGTTTTTTCACAATCAAGAACTTCTATTTCTTTTCTAAGTAACAAGCGTAAGTGTGAACTTATTCCAAGCAGTCAGACTATAGAATTTTGCTGTGCAGAAACAGCCCTGCTTTCAAGGAAGAGAAGGGAAGACTGACAGAAATTAAAAGAAACACTTCCCTCCTCTCACCCCCTGTGGCCCTCCCAAACCCTCTTCAGGTGTGTGGATTTAGGAGATGAGTGAAAGGAGGAGGAAAGAGGGCAAGAAAAAGAGAGAGGAAAAAAGAATATTTTTATTTGGCTTGGAGTGCAGTAAAATCTTGAACTCAGACATAACTAACTCTGATGCAACTAATTCTGCGGTAGTCTCAGACAAGGACTTGTGGGACACAGCTTTAGCTGGGAAGGCCACAAACATGCTTTAGTAACATCTTTAAGGGTTAACAGACATGTAGGCCTGACTGAGAAGAAAAAAATAGAAGAGTTACCTACATACCAGTCTTATCTATAACAGAAACATGCACTATGTCTTACTGCATTTTTACTGTGTTTCTAAGCAGCAATAGAAGTAGAGGGCTCTTATAACCCAAACTGGATTTATCTAGTTAAGATGCATGAAAAATAGAAAAAAATTTTGCTACAGTTTTTAGCCAATGAGCTGTTGCCAGTTTGACAAATGTATCAGTGGTGTGTAGCTGACTCTCCCAATGAAATTATGCTGGATGCTGCAGCCAATTCGTATGTATATATGCTAACATGTGCCAATGTGTCATTAAGGGTATATAAGATTGTGACCATCTTGAAAGAAGGTAGAGCAGTTTGGTATTGCAGGCTGTGGCCTAGCTCTGCTCTCAATTCATTGCAAACTTTTTTTCTTCCTACTTCACCTGGACTTTGTCTGTCTGTCTTTTATTGGCCAACGACATTTAGATTTGCAGATTTGTATGTAAGGTTGCCTATCCCCAGGTGGGGGCAGTGGATCCCCTGGTTTGGAGCCCCCCCCCCCCACTTCAGGGTTATCAGAAAGGGGGGGGAATGTCTGCTGGGCACTCCATTATTCCCTCTGAAGATTGATTCCCATAGGGTATAATGGAAAGTTGATCCATGGGTATCTGGGGCTCTCGGGAGGCTGTTTTTGAGGTAGACACACCAAATTTTCAGCATGGCATCTGGTGCCTCTCCTCAAAACACCCCCCAAGTTTCAAAAAGATTGGGCCCCGGAAGAAGGTGTCCCTATCCTTCATTATTTTAAAATGGAGGGAAGGCATTTAAAAGGCATGCAGTCCCTCTAAATATGATTGCCAGAACTCCCTTCAGAGTTTGTGCTTGTCAAACTCTTGCTACAGGCTCCACACCAAAGTCTCCTGGCTCCACTCCCAGTCCCCAGACATGCCTTGAGTCTGAACTCTACTGAAGAGACCCTGGTTCAGATCCTTTAGCTGTGACACTCACTGTGCAATCTCTCTCTCCAGCCCTTTGCCTAGCTTAACAGAACTGTTGTGAGAAAGAAATTCTGGAGTAAAAGTCAGGGCTTTTTTTGAGCAGAAATGCACAGGAACGCAGTTTCGGCTGGCTTGGTGTCAGAAGGTGTGGCCTAATATGCAAATAAGTTCCTACTGGGCTTTTGTTACAAAAAACCCAATGCGAAACAATGGTGACATCATGGGGTGTGGCCTGATATGCAAATGAGTTCCTGCTGGGCTTTTTCTACCAAAAAAGCCCTCGTAAAAGCTATATATACTGTCCTCAGCTGCTTAGAGGTTGGGCAAGATAAAAATGTAATATGATTTTACTAATTTTCTTTGATAGCCTAGGACTTCAACCTCCAGTTAGAGGTAGAAAGAGACCCAAACTAAGAGCACACAGCCCAAAGACCACAGCCTTCTGTTACCCACGCCACAGCTATGCATGAGAGGTGAACAGCATGGAGCAGCTCAGCAGCCTTTAAGATGGGTTTGGTTATTGTATGACCTCCTGAGAGTTGGGTAAAAAGCTATGTCCAGCACATTCTATCTCTAACTACACATAGGTTTGGCTGAACATTGGTTATTCCAGGAGGCTTAGACTGGAAATTCAGTATTGGGAGTGGCTGTGCTTTCTTTCATTTGGGAACAGCTGATATAAAATTTTCAAGAAAAGTTTCTTTAAAAAACTCCTAACTGTTGTAACTAAGCTGACTGGATGAAGTTCAGAAGTATAAGGTTTTTTGAAAAAAAAAATCAAGGTAAAGTAAACAGCAGAACTTTGGTTCCATTGTAACCGCACAGAGCCCATTTAAGCATAGAGCTCTTAGCCTTACGGCTAAACTGGTGTTAAGCAAATAAAATATCTCAATGCTATGGAAAGATCAGCTGATAAATGTGCTGAGGAAACCGAGCCCAGGCCTTCTTTGATTTATGCAGTTTGAACTATGTGTGGTTGCAGATGTCTTTCCAGAGTTTTGCACGCTTTGACTGGCCACAAATGGCATAAAAGCAGCCCTCTGGAGGAGGAAAAGGAATTCAGAGAAACAGATTAGTCAGCTACAGGACTGAGTTTTAAAAGCTGTCTTGTTCGATTTGCATATCCCCATTTCAATTTCATTTCTCTCTTGTGAGACACAAACCTACATATCTTTTTTAATACAATCCACACATTGTGGAATATTACACCAGAGTAATCATTTATCTCTTGGATTTTCCTGTTTGGAAAGGAAAATCCAGGAAGTGAATGATCATGATAACATGGTGTCCCCAGCCATCATGAGCCTATAAGGACACCCTTTTTTTGGAAGTTTGAGGACAGGGTGCCTGCTGGGGGTACTGGGGCCATTTCCAAAATGTTGGAATATTGCAAGGCAAGCACATAGGGAAACAAATGAGTGTCCCCTGTAGACACAAAAGTGATGCATCAAATGATATAAAAACAAAGAACAGCAGCAATAAAATGAGGCGGACTAAAACTGATGACAATGACAGTATACAAAATCAAACAAGAAATTAAAATGGTCTTATTGGCTCAGTTGTTTTATGTGGGATTTTTATTTATGTCAGCTTCTGCAGTTAAGGCTGCCGATAAAGGAATCTTAGAAAGAGAAATACTGCTGATAAGAACAATGCAATCACTAATGAGAAAAGGAATACAAGCAGACAACAGAATAAAAACAGCATAACATCATCTTGCTTCAAAATGCTGTAAACAGTTTAGAAGAACATTTATTCAGACCCACCAGAGTTATATTCAGGGGCTGCAAAAAGGCTGGGGACAGAAAAATAATTAGTAGAACACATGGGAGAATCAACATGTTTTTCCTGGGACATGCAAGTTGTTACAGGTGATATTTCTTTGGGAAAGGGGTATGCTTGTCTCGAATACTCAACCAACTGATTTCTGAAGGTGAGAGTGCACAGAACAGAGCCTCAGGATTAGATCTTGAAAGGCAGGTTTATGCAAAAATAAGTAATTCCTTAAATACGATGGCCTTGAGCAATTTAGGCCTTTGTGTCTAAATGCCAGCACTTGAATAGCGCCCAGAGCTTACTGAGTAGCTCTTTTAGCTTTTTTAGCATCAGTAAGATATGTTTATACATCTTCATGCAAGTTGAAGCTTCCAAGCCGTTTTCAGAGAGCCAGTTTGGTGTAGTGGTTAAGTGTGCGGACTCTTATCTGGGAGAACCGAGTTTGATTCCCCACTCCTCCACTTGCACCTGCTAGCATGGCCTTGGGTCAGCTATAGCTCTGGCAGAGGTTGTCCTTGAAGGGAAGCTGCTGTGAGAGCCCTCTCCAGCCCCACCCACCTCACAGGGTGTCTGTTGTGGGGGAGGAAGGTAAAGGAGATTGTGAGCCGCTCTGAGACTCTTTGGAGTGGAGGGTACTAACAGCCACAACGTTGCAGCAGCACTCCATGTCTCTGGAGGAGTGCAAACCAGGAGAACAGCTTAGGAGCCACCCTGATCCAACAGCAGACAGGCGGAACCTCTCTGCTGTGGGAGAAAAGTTTTCCCTG
The DNA here is from genome assembly GCF_032191835.1 of Heteronotia binoei. Classification (NCBI taxonomy): domain Eukaryota; kingdom Metazoa; phylum Chordata; class Lepidosauria; order Squamata; family Gekkonidae; genus Heteronotia; species Heteronotia binoei. The sequence continues at coordinate 213,488,439 of NC_083223.1, forward strand.
TGTGAGAAAGTCTGTCTGGCACTTGTCTGGAGCCTTACTCACTGGGAATTCATCATAGGGGGAGATAGAGTAGTTGTGCAGACCACGCATTCTCCTCTTAAGAACAGCCTGTCAGGGAAAGTGAAAGATGGGCAGGTTTCTAACTAGCGCATTGCTCAGTGGACACTGGCACTGATAAACAGAGGGGTAGACTTCCACAAGGAGCAAAAAGAGCCTCTCTCCCCGTATGGTCTCATAGTAACTGGGGAAGAGCACGAGTGCCTGTTGTGCAACATGCACCCTGGCCAGCAACAGGAGGAACGACCTTAGCAGAAGCCAAACAAAAGGGATTTGTGCGTTGGTTCTGTGATGGGTCTTCCTTCCATGTTGACGGTTCTGCTCGAACCGGCTATGGAGCCATCCGGGTACAGGACTCTTTCGTCCTTAAAGGGACAGTCCGCCCTCACTCTAGTCAAGCCACGGAAGTAGAAGCTGTGCTAGCCATCCTCAGTTTTGAATCTCTAGATGTTTCATTGGCAATCTTTACTGACTCTCACTGGGCGGTACAAGCAGTAACAGTTTGGCTTCCCATATGGAAACAACAAGAGTAGAAAAATAGTGAGGAGAAACCATTAGCACACACTGAGAAATGGATCAAGGTAGCAGACAAGCCATACTCATGTTAGACTTGTAAAAGGACATCAGAGGAATAACACTGAAGTCAGCATTTGGAACAATCGGGTAGACGCTATCGCAAAGGAAGCCACCTTTGTGAACAACAACCCTTTCCACTCTCCTCTGGTTTTTCCTCTGTACCCAGTCACAACCAGAATGCAAAGCAAAAAGCGGGAGATTCTAATGGACCTGGAAGAGTTCCAGAAAGATGACCCAGAAGTAATCCAGCTAGCCCAAGCTCAGAAGGACAGCACAGGCAGATACAGGATAGAGCAATGGGACGGAATCTACTGAGCAGTTGACAGCAAAGGGGAACAACATTGCATTGTACCAATCCAAGTCAGGGGTGATCTAATCAAATTTGTACACGAGCAAGGGCACAGAGGAAAAGATCTATCTCTGGAATGGGTGAGAGAAACAGGGTGGTGGCCAGGCATGCACCAAGAGGTTGCACAATTGGTAAACAATTGCCTAGCGTGTGCCATGGTAAATGTTGATTCCACCGGCCCCAAAGCTCCCATCCAGCACCAGAGAATAGAAGGGTCCTGGGCATGTATACAAATTGATTTTATCGGCCCCCTCCCTCGTACTGCTAGAGGAAACCAGTACTGCCTCACTGTAATCGACCTGTTCAGCAAATGGGTTGAAGCATTCCCATGCAAATACAATACTGCAGCTACCACAGCTAAGATTCTGTTCAATCACCTATGGACTCGGTGGGGGATCCCTAGAGTCATGGACTCCGATTTGGGCCCACATTTCATTGGGGAAGTAACCAAAGAACTCTGTAAAGCCCTCGGAGTAGAGCAGTGAGGACAGTTCAGCCCAAGTACCACCCTGGAGCCCAGTAGTGAATGATTGTCTATTGTGCGTTGGAACTCTCTGAGCTGTCCAGGCAGCCAATGCACAACAAGCTGTTGTACACTGTGGACTTCCTCCAGAGCTCCATGAGCCTTAAGTACCAACAGGGTCTGGCAAAAGGAGAAACTTGCCCAACGGCACCCAAGAAAGTAATTTGGAGAAAATCTGTTCTGGCCTGCAGAGCCCTCTGGATGTGTAGCCCTTGACTGCATCACTGCAGAAGGGAACCAGATTGGGGGCAAAGAGCTGAACCAGGGAGCTGAGATAGGCCACTTTTCCAAGACAGTCCTTGTCGGCCAACTAGCCTTCTGGTCATAGCTAGGGTCACCCAGACACGACTTCCTCACAAAACTGGTTCTTCGGGTTCCCCATCACAGGTTAAAATCTTCCCCTTGGTATTCGACCTGCAAGCATGTTTATTTTTGGGTTGACCTGCCACCTACCAACTGTTCCCAGTCAGCCTCGGTTTTGGACCATTTGCATTTTTACACTCTGCACATGCTTCAACCCGAAGCACAGGCGCAAGGAAAGATGGGAAATAAAAGTTCTTTCCCCAGCTTATGGACACAAGGTTTTTTTGTGATTAAGATCTATATTTTACCAAAAAATGTAGGGCTGTACCATCGGCCCAAAGGGTTAAAAGAGGACAGGCTGTGACACTTGCCCTCTGGAGCATGGGGGCTCCAAGTAAAAACTTCTCCCATCCAGGGTTTCAAAGGGCCAGAACAGATCCTCTCCAGATTTCAATCTACAAGTATCTGGAGTTTGGCTCAGGCACGCGAGTCTCCGGTGGGAAAAGGAATGGTTGGGTCCATCTCGGCCAGGCCGAGACATGCAACGGGAGGTGCTTGTCAATTACAGTAATGGAATTCAACTGTATGTTTTACAACCCAGTACAAAAATATTATTGCATATTGTGTTTTGCCACTGTCAATATATTATGTGTTTATGGGGAAGACAACACACGAGGTCTGGAAGTCCTGTTCCATTAAAAAGGGTAATTTACATATCCCCTCCTACTCAAACCTGTGCTTACACTCCCTCCTCTGTCCCTTGCAAGCCGCCTCAGCCGTCAGCAGGAGGCAGCACGTGGTAAATATGTGACGTATCCAGTTGACAGTTGCCATCTCCCAGGCAGGAGATGTCACTAAAATTGTGTTTTCAACTGAATATGGATATGTGTATGTATTTTCCAGTCTATTCTTCACCAGGAAAGGGAGCCAGCCCTGAAAGGGTTAGCTTTGAGGTAGTTTATCAGCCAACCCGAGGAGTCTGAACCTGTATCAGGACCCCGATGGAGTCCAGTACAAGGCCATCAAGAGCAGAAATGAGGGGCGAGCACCTGCTCTTGCCTATGGGTTCAGAGATCACCTCCACATTGGGTGTTTCCTTCCACCATGCCAGTAGCCCCTCCAGTCTGATATGTTGTTAGGTCTGGGTGCTCAGAGAGACCCAGGAGTAAATGACCAACACCTAAGCGCAGTGGGTCTACTGGAAACCAGTACTCATTAGAACTGAGTCTTCAATGTTTATGATTATGTTTTGGGAATAATATTGTTTGTAAACATGTGTACCATCATGCATTGCATACAATCGGGCCCATCTGCATAAATCAGCCCATGCTCCGGATACGCTCGAGCAAACCCGAGGGATATCTGCACATGCACAATGAACTGTATGGCACAAGACTGTGATGGCCCCTCCCCCTCCAAGCGAGCAAGAGGCTTGTTGAGGGACGGATTTCAGAGTGAGTGACAGGCTATGTTGATCATGGACTGTTCTATCTTTTACTTGGTAAAGCGAGAGTCCTCCAACCGGTGAAGGACTCCAAGCTGGCCCTAAAAAGGGGTCAGGCTGACACTGAACCCCTCAGAGCCCCAAAGGCTCTAGATTAAAAAGAGAGAAGGTGAGCGAGGTTGGCTTCTCCAAACCCAGTGCAAGAGAAGGGGTTGGAGTGCCAACTTGGCAGCCTTTTGATCCCAGGAAACTTGACTATCTGTGGCAACTAGCGCTTGGGGCATGCCAACTGACATGTCTTAAGAACATAGTGTGCACAGTTGACTGACTACAAAAATGGAACATCAGGGTCTGGATAATGGGAAACCTATTGTAATGTATGTTATGTATTTTGTTTACTAACATGTCAAACACATGTCAAACACATAAGGGTGCAAAATCTTCCCCAGAAGCCTTTGCTTGCCTGTTTGCATATGTATATGGAAGCCTCCTCATAATTGGATCTGGATTATGTCATGTGGGCCCAGGACTGAGGGAGGCGGAGGAACCCGATCTGACTTGGGAAACATCGGAGAACCCCGCATTGAGCATGCTCTGCGGAGATTTTGGCTTCAATCTGGGCATTCTCCATACAAGGGGGGTGGGTGGGAAGACTAATGACTGCCACCAGGCACTCTCTATCTCTCCCTCCACTAGGACATACACCCACCTAATAGATACATGAAAGAAGATCCTCTTCAAACCCCAGTATATTATCGGGGGGGGGGGGGGAGAAGACAAAGAGGAAAAGACTCAAGGCTAAGATAGGAACTAGTAAACAAATGTATTAGACTAGTTATAGGGAATGATGTATGAATTCACTTGTAACCATGAATTCTAATGTAATTGTATACTTGCCTAATCCATTGTTGTCATAATTGTGTGTGTTTTACCAATCAATTCTTGTTATTTATCTGGCTGGAATAACAGCAATGATTTTATGAACTCAACCTTTTATATCAATGATTGTAACCTTGTGTTTTAAATACTGTATTCCAAACAATGTTGCCAAAGTCTGTTGCCTCCCCATCGTAGTATTTGAGGAAGTAGCCTTTGGCCAATTGGATACTGTATTTTCAAATTGATTTTTGAGTATTGTAGCTTAGTGGCTCAACCTTTTGTAGATAGGAGGTACAACCCAGTTGATACTTGGCTCTCCTCGGACACGTCGCCTGTCAAGATCAGCTGTGGACTTTTGTTGTGTTATTCAAGACCTTTTCTCCATCCAGTGATGTAAGTCTTGAAGGGGGGGAATTGTGAGAAAAATACCCCTAATTCCAGAACATCGTAGTCACCCGCTTGGTTGTCAGGGTGCCTGGAGATTCAACTCACACACATCTGCCAGGAGAACGTGGGTTTTGTCTACAAAATTGGAAGGGACTTATGAGTACTAACAGCCAAAACATTGCAGCAGCACTCCGTGTCTCTGGAGGAGTGCTAACCAGGAGAACAGATGGTTTCCTGTTGCTCCATGCGATCCCCATCTTGGCCTTGTAACGGAAGAAGGTGCGCCACCAGGAACTGTCCAGGCAAGCGGTTTCCAGCCTCAACCATAGAATCCATCTTGGGAGGCTAACACCACCAGCAGCTATCTTCCTGCAGTGCCAGATTCCATAACAGCGAAGCGGGAGGCTCACGTACTCAACAGATGTCACCTATGCATAAGACCAGCAACCTTATCTTACGCGTGGATCCTGTCAGACTGCCTAAGACTTTGTCCAATGGAATTCAAGACAAAGACTGGTGCTAATAGTACTAATAGAAAATCAAAGAGGAGGAAGAACATCTTCACCCAGAGCTAAGTTTCTTTGTATAGACCGGGTGTTACCTAGGTAGAAGAAGAAGAAGAAGATATTGGATTTATATCCCGCCCTCCACTCCAAAGAGTCTCAGAGCGGCTCACAATCTCCTTTACCTTCCTCCCCCACAACAGACACCCTATGAGGTGGGTGGGGCTGGAGAGGGCTCTCACAGCAGCTGCCCTTTCAAGGACAACCTCCGCCAGAGCTATGGCTGGCCCAAGGCCATGCTAGCAGGTGCAAGTGGAGGAGTGGGGAATCAAACCCGGTTCTCCCAGATAAGAGTCCGCACACTTAACCACTACACCAAACTGGCACTACACCAAACTGGTAGCAATTTGGCCATGTATTGTCACCTTTTTAGATAAGTTTGATAAACTTAAGTACCCCCTCCACCTTAATAATTTTTCCCATTCTTTCCCTTAATGGTCATCCTGGAACCTCCCCCTTGGCCCATTGTTACCCGGAAGTCCAATCAGGTAACTAAGGCCAAGTCTGCTCATTGGCTAGCTATGAGCATCCAATCAGGGACCGCCAATTAACTGGCTATTGGCTACTGCATAAGCCCAGCCCTTATGGTCATTGTGGAGCCTCCCCTTTTTCTGAGGTCATGTACCAGCTGATCGCTGTCATCTGCCCCTGTACCTCCCATCCCCTCAGGGCTCAAAGTAGTCCTTATAACCTGTGGTCCAGCTCCCCACGGGTGTGCATCTAGCAGTAGCCCAGTTCCGCTGTCTAGATACATCCCCGATTCCTGATCACTTGAGGGTCCTCTCCCCCTAGTCCTCGTTTGTCGCCATTGGAGCCTTCCTTGAAGACTATGATTGGTAATTATCACCCTGTTTGTTCATCTTTGTGTTGTCTCTGCATCTCTCTCTATTTTTCTTAGGACTGTATGTATGTTTTATGAGTTTATTGTCTTGTATGTGTGTCTATGTTTTTCTACAATAAATTTTGTTTTTACTTAATTAGTGTTCTTGGCAATTTTAAGCAATAATTTCTGGATGTGTATCCTATATACATAGATTCAAAGATCCTTTTTAAGCCAGGTGCCCACCTGTCAATTCCCCAACCTCATTTTGAGGGGATTTTGGCTTACAAAGCACCAGTAGTTTCTGACTCTGGGATGACTTCGCATCACAACTTTTTCATGGCAGACTTTTTTTTTACAGGGTGGTTTGCCATTGCCTTCCCCAGTCATCTACACTTTCCCTCCAGCAAGCTGGGTACTCATTTTACTGACCTTGGAAGGATGAGTCAACCTGGAGCCGGCTACCTGAACCCAGCTTCCGCCAGAATCAAACTCAGGTCATGAGCAGAGCTTCAACTGCAGTTCTTCAGAATGGCAGTGGTTAAAGTCAGTGGTATCAATCAGAAAGGCTGAAGGCATTCCATGTGGTGTGATGTTGTATGGATGTTTATTCCAGCAGTGGTATGCACATAGCACAAAGAAAGCCCAAACCCTTTTCACAGTAGTGCATCTCAGATGTATCTTTTGGGTAATATCACATATGCTTTTTAGATGTACACTGAATGCTTTAAGCGTATTCCTAAAACTGTAATGTAGCAATGAGACAACCACATGTATGGAAGTGGCATATTATTATTAATGGGCACTCTTCAGAAAGCCGGTACTGGCTGCAACTCCCTGTCATATGTGCAACCAATCAATAAAAACAAACAAACAAAGAGTTTGCTGTCATGTCACGTGTGGCCATGGTCTTGGGAAATACATGGAGCCATTTTCATATTACATAGTATATTCATTTGTGAAATAAATTAATCACTCATTAGTAGTTACAGTTCCATGCAGAAAAAAGACATTGTAGTAAAGATGTGATTGCAGGATTTTACTACAAAGTAAGTACCTAGCTAGATTTGACTTTTGATTTTTTTTTTTAAATGGCCAAGCTGAGAACTCAAAATGTGTTTCTGAGACTTCTGAGTGGGTATCCTAAAACTGTTATACTGGCACTTTGATATTTCAAATGTTAATAAATCTGGAAGTACAGAAATATTGAACTTTTGACATTTTGTTGTGTGTTGCAACAGAAAAAGTTTAAAGGGCAAGACTTTAAAAAAGATTACTTTCAAGTCCCGTTGATTTGACCGAGAGACTCATATGCATTCAAAGTTAACTTTAAATCAAAATCAAAACTTTCAAACTTGACTTCCAAAGCATGCTAGAAGTTCAAAATATAAAAATACAAAATTAATTTAACTCACTCCTTTAGCTGTCAGAGAACTGCATACAGAACTTTTGAATAATGCTATTTATACCAAGATACAACAGTAAAAGTGGAAAATGGCAGATTCATACAATAATATAGGAATGTTGAAAGTAGACATATAATAAAATATAAATAATGAAACTATACATCTATTGTGTAGTGAAAGACAATGTGATACAGTGGTTAGAGTGTCAGACTAAGTTCTCCTTTCTGGGTGAATATGGATCCATTATATACCCTCACAAGGTTGTTGTTGTGAAGATAAAATGGTGGGTAGGAGAATGCCAGTGCAAGCCCTTTTGAGCCCCATTTGGGAAGGAAAATAAGATATAAATATATTGAAATTAATATTATACACAACAGTCCCCTGATTTGACATGCAAGAATTAAGCAAGTAAAGTTTTTATTATGACCTTACACATGCCTATATGCATCCTATTAATTACAGTTCATTTTAGTGAATCTAGGGGCAACTCTTGCTTTGAATTTCTCTGTTTATTAGTACTTGAGGACTGGTAAACTATATATGTGAACTGGTTTGGTGAAAAATTCAAGAGATTATGTGGTTATGTAGAATGCTAGAAAAAGTCTGACATGTGATACCTCATTCTCACTTGCAAGTCACTACTTGACACTGCAGTTATTGGATGCTGAATATGCTCATGTGAACCAGCCCATTATTTCCATGCCAAAAAATGTTCTGCATTTTTAATTTCCATGTGTGAAAGTCACAGAAAAGGACTATTTTTAAAAAAGGTGATAACATTAGCAACAGGATGAAAGAAAACAATTTCCTGGGTAATCATTTTGATAAGATGTTAATATTTTAATTCGATTTCTTACAAAACATAGCCCCTAGGTGTGATCACAAACAAATACAGATCCAGCAGCAGCTTCCATGGTACATCATAGGAAGAATTCTAGCTGCACTACTGAGTACCACTGAAAGAGGAAGAAGATGTGATGTCAAGAGGTGGTGATGGAAGCACTAGGTCCACAACTATAGCACCAGTTGAAATGATAGTTGGACCTTGCATGGGCACAGGTGGTAACATTACTTGGGGCATCAGATTCTCCTGTCCAGTCAGTTGTGGCATTGTTTAGCATCTCCACTGAAACTTCATGATGCCCTTTGGAAAGGACACCACGGGGCTTTTTTTGTAGCAGGATCTCCTTTGTATATTAGGCCACACACCCCTGATGTAGCCAATCCTTCTGGAGTTTACAGTAGGCCCTGTACTAACAGCCCTGTAAGCTCTTGGAGGATCGGCTACATCAGGGGTGTGTGGCCTAATATGCAAAGGAGTTTCTGCTACAATAAAAGCCCTGGCACACCATATCCCTCTTCAGTTATACTCAGTGGAGAACTGCAGACCCTCTACATGAGCTGCTGATAACTCAATCAGCCTCAATCATATAGAAGAAGGTGGACTGAGGGGGTGATTTTAAAAGTGAAATTGGTGTGCTGATACAGAACCATCCCTCATCCACTGTATACTTCTCAACAGCTTTTTTTGAAGCCAAGCTCACTTCTAGTTTCAGAACTCTTTTGAGGCAAAAAAAAAAAAACTGATAGAGGGAAGGGGAAGCCATGGAGATAAAAACCACACATAGAGATTATTTAGAAGTCACTGCCTATGCATCTCTTTGGTCTAAACATGAGACCCCCTTCCCTCTTTCTACATAATTCAAGCAGAGCTGGGGTTAAACACACAGATATAGTTTGTCACATGATTGATGCATGTTGAATATTCAGCTAATATTGTATGGACATGCATTTCCTTGTTTGTTCTCTAAATAGCCAGTTTCTTATATCTGAAGCAAAAATTCCCTGGACTGCATGCCTCAAGAAATGACAGACATCCTATGGGCACATAATACAATGTTGTGACTTTTATATTTGCAGATATCCTGTTTTATCCTGTTTTCCACCCACTTCACAAAGGCAACTCAGTACTTGAAGGAACTGCAAACTGGGATATGCTAGAGTATTCTAAAATAAATTTAGCAGAAGCCAAGAATGCCCCTGGTTTGGCTCCATACAGTATGCAAAGCAGCCAAGGACATTGGGCAGGCTGCTTCAATGTCAACATCAAGTACATAGCATATGGCACTTTACAAGGAACACAAGTAATTACATATATCCTATGCAGATTGTGTAAGAATTACACAATCTGCATAGGATATCAAAAGAATTATGCATCAGCACTCATGGAAGACACCATTGTCTATGTGTACAAAAAGAGTGATAGCAGGCTATTGTCTACAACCAGGGAGACACCCTTCTATTGTTCCAGAAAGCTTTTGAAGGCTCTCAGGGTCTCACTGAGTTGTTTTTTCTGTTGTTGGATATTCTGTTGTTGAATATTTATTCTCTGCTGCAGAGAATAAGGCTGCTGTTCAATACACATTTACTAAATTCTCTCTAGTCTCTGAGGAGCTTACTTTCAAATAATCATACAAGGGGTTGGGCTACAAGTTTATTTTAAAAGAGGTTTTTTGGGGTTTCGTGACAATATTACTTTTGCAAACTGCTCTGTAAATAGGGTGGATAGGATACATAATACTAAGAATGTTTTAATACTTGCCAGTTTGGCTCACTAAAAAAAAAAAATTAACCCAAACTAGCTAGAGGTGCTATTTTAAATTGCTACACATTGGATTGATCTTTTTCCTTTTTGCAGTCATTCCAGGAAGTAATCATGTGGTGGATATTGTGCTATCATTGCCCTATAGGAATTATTTGAAAATGGACTGTCTGGTCACATAGGAAAATCCAGTTGTGAATTATTGCTGTAGTACAAAGATAGCATAATATTCAATACTGTTTGTAGGCAGTCGTGAAGTCCCAGTCCAAAATAATAAGAACCTTGTCCAATAGTCACTGCAATTCACATGAAATTATCTTCAATAGATAATTTGCAGTACTCCGCTCTGAGCCCCCAATGGGGGAATTGGTGGAATATAAATAAACAAATAATAATAATAATAATTTAGCTCATCTAGTCCTGCTCCGTACAGTTTACATGCATTTTTGAGTTCTGAGGCTTGAGACAGCATCTCTAAGATATTACTATGATAGACTTGATTGTTTAACAATAAAAGAGAATTGAAATGAGATATATGTGATAGAATGAAGAATCAATCTGGGTGGGCTGTTTTTTGAGGTTGAGGTGCCAAATTTGCAGCACAGTTGCTGATACCACCACTAAAAAAATCCCTCAAGTTTCAAAAAGATTGGACCAAGGGGTCCAATTAAAGGGATCAAGGTTCCTTTAAATGCCTTCTCTAAGCCCAAGTGGACTCAGAAGGCATTTAAAGCACTTGCAGTTCCTTTAAGCACCTTTTCCAAGTAGTAAGTTCACCTAAAAGATGTTTAAAGGGTCTGTGGTCTCTTTAAACACCCTTTGGCTTTTCCACAATCCCCCAAAATTCTAAATATTATCAGGATTTGGTGGGTTTAGTCATTTTGGAAAACTGAAAAAAAAAATCCCAAAATCTATATCTTGCAGAATGTGAGAAAAATACCCCTAATTCCAGAACATCGTAGTCATTTGTTTGGTTGCCAGGGTCCCTGGAGACTCAACTCACACACATCTGCCAGGAGAACATGGGTTTTGTCTACCAAACTGGAAGGGACTTATGAGTACTAACAGCCCCAATGTTGCAGCAGCACTCTGTGTCTCTCGAGGAGGGCTAACCAGTCGCTCCATGCGATCCCCATCTTGACCGTTGTAGCAGAAGAAGTTGAGCCACCAGGAACTGTCCAGGCAAGCGGTTTCCAGCCTTGACCAGAGACTCCATCTTGGAAGGCTAAAACCACCAGCAGCTATCTTCCTGCAGTGCCAGACTCCATAACAGCAAAGTGGGAGGCTCACGTACTCAACAGATGTCACCTATGAATAAAGCCATCAAGCTTATCTTAGGCGTGGATCCTGCCAGACTGCCTAAGGCTTTGTCTAACAGAACCCAAGACAAAGACTGGTGCCAATAGAAGACTGAAGAGGAGGAAGAACATCTTCACCTAGAGTCAAGCGTCTTTGTATAGACCGGGTGTTACCTTAGGTAGCAATTTGGCCATCTATTGTCACCTTTTTAGATAAGTTTGATAGTTTTAATCACCCCCCACCCCAATAAGTTCTCCCATTCTTTCCCTTAATGGTCATCCTGGAGCCTCCCTCTTGGTCCATTGTTACCTGGAAGTCCAATCAGGTAACCAGGGCCAAGCTTGCTCATTTGCCAGGTAAGGGCATCCAATCAGGTGCCCCCAATAAACTGGCTATTGGCTACTGCATAAGTCCAGCCCTTACGGTCATTGTGGAGCCTCCCCTTTTTCTGAGGTCATGTACCAGCTGACAACTGTCATCCGCCCCTGTACCTCGCATCCCCTCAGGGCTCAAGGTAGTCCTTATAACCTGTGGTCCAGCTCCCCACAGGTGTGCATCTAGCAGTACCCCAGTTCCACTGTCTAGATACATCCCCGATTCTTGGCCAGTTGAGGGTCCCTTCCCCCTAGTCCTCGTTCGTCACCATTGGAGCCTTCCTTGAAGACTACAATCAGTAAGTATCACCCTGTTTGTCAATCCCTTGTGTTATCTCTGCATTTCTCTCTATTTTTATTAGGACTGTATGTGTGTTGTATGTATTCATTGCCTTGTATGTGTGTTCTATATTTTTCTACAATAAATTTTTAATTGTTTTTACTTAATTAGTGTCCTTGGTAAATTTAAGCAATAATTTCTGGGCGTGTATCCTGTATACATAGATTCTAGATCCTTTTTAAGCCAGGTGCCCACCTGTCAATTCCCCAACCTCGTTTTGAGGGCATTTTGGCTTACAAGAAAGAATAGCTGGGAAAAGTACTTATCAGATTCTCTTTTTTGGGCTTGGATATAGTCAAATGTCCACCCATAGTACCAGAAAGATGTCATTAAAGGGATGTCATTAAAGAGATGAACTTGTCATTGTAGTCCTCATGATAAATGCTTAGAAAAAGAAGAAAATAATGTATTGCTGAACAAGCCCTTCATTTTTTATAAAAAAGAAAAACAGGAATTACAAGATAAGCATATATATTTTTGTCCATAAATTTTACCATTATAAAGGGGGTGGGGGGAGGCAAAGGCATAGAATATAATTTCTTAGGAATGATCAAAATATGGGGGTTCAAAATATAAAGCTGAAATGCCCTGGTATTATAAGATATGAGCATGCAGGGAGTTGTACAAGTGGTATAATGCTACATTTCAATAGAATTTTTATGGTCTGCTTATTTGGTTATTACTGTATGACTACGATGTGCACCTCAGTATGCCAACAAAATATGCCAATGAGAACATATAGAAATTGACATTAGAAAGGAACCTCTCCAATACTGATTTCCCTCATTTGATATATAAATAGCCTTCAGAACTGTGAGTGATAATCAGATCCCACCTGTTGGTCCATCACTCCTTTGACTCTTTACACACATGGTTTCTTTCTTCAGATCTTCTGTGGATGCCATTTACAGATCAGCTTTAATGCCACATTGACCTGGAAAACAGACAAGACATGTCTCTTCAGACGGGCTCTAGCTCTGCAGTGTGGAAGCTGCTGCTGCTGCATGATGATCACACTCTGATAATGTAGGAAAGAACCTCTAGTGAAAAACCACGAAAGCAGCTACTTTCCACACCAGAATTATTCTACCCAAGAATTGAATTAAACTGTCTCATACAGAATTTTAATTAAACTGTCAATGTAGTTTTATTTAATATTTGTATGACCAATGTAAGAAATTATGCTGTTAGCCACCCTGAGCCTGCTCCGGCGGGGAGGGCGGGATACAAATAAAAATTGTTGTTGTTGTTGTGGTCACTCAGACTAGTCACAGCTCTTGGTGGCTGCTAGAGAAGGCTTTTTTCACCCTAGTTATTCAAGACCTTTAATTGGAGATTGAACCTTGGATGTTGTGCTCTGTAACTGAACCCAAAATTAAGCTATGGCCTTCCATGCATAACAGGTACCACCACACAGTACAGAAAGTCTTCTCCTTCATAAATGACTCTGATTTGTCTCTGACTCTGAATGCCCCTTATGCCTGGAGTTCAAAAACCCAGAAGAACACCCTCTTCTTCTGTGAAGTCTTTTGTTTTAAGCCCTTAGTTCTGATCCAAAACCAAAATGAAGCCTAAATACATGTGACTGCATTTGTTTACATTAATCTTTACTATTCTTTCTTCAAATTATATTGTATGCTTCTTTAGGAAGAGTTTTTGCTTACATTATGCTACAATTGTACTACATAATGACATCAAAAACAATACAAGGGATAAGAGGATTGCAGCCTGCCAGTTCTTCAAAGGAAGACATTTGTCAATAACCAAGCATTTCATTCAGTGCCTGTATAAGAAATCCTAACATCCTGATCCTATTAAATGTACTATCACAATGCTTTTGTAAGCATTGTAAGGACTATGCAATTTTAAAGCACCTAGGTTTCCACTTCAGCTGCCAAAGAACTGCCATTTCCCTAGATCTGAGCATAACTGAATGCAGGAGTTGTCAAACAGGAGACATTGCTGAATATCATGTTCATGCAAACTTTGCTGACTATTATGATATGCCCTTGTCATCCTATTGGACATCGGAAATCTTATTTTCTTTCTGGAATACTGTATCCCATACATTTATTGGAATCTCAAACCACAAATCATTTAAGATCAGCCATTCTGGAGCATACCAGTGGTCAGAGCTGTTCTGCTCAAGAGCAGTTCTTAGCTCTCTCAGCCCCATCCACCTCACAGGACATCTGTTGTGGGGAAGGGGAGAGAAAGGAGATTGCAAGCATCTCTGAGACTCCTTAGGGTAGTGAAGGGTGAGGTATGAATCCAATCTCCTCCTCATGAGTAGGAAAGGCTGAGAACCAGGGCAGCACAGTAATTAGTGTTCCAAACTAAAATTGGGAAGACCTCAGTTCAGGAACCCCTTTGGTCATGAAGCTCGCTCAATGGTAATGGGCCAGTCTGGGCTGCTGCAGCCATACCCAATCCAAAACACCAGTTTAGTTTTAAGGGCTTTTCAGGCTATGAAGGAGTGAGACATTAATAATAATAATAATAATAAATTTTATTTCTACCCCGCCCTCCCCGCAAAGCGGCTCAGGGCGGCTAACAGTGAATAGTATATTAACATAAATAGTAAAACATTAGATTAACATTTAAAATTAAAAATATAAAAACCCGTTAATTCAGTTAAAACACTTAATTTACATTACATTATATATATATATCTGGCAGTAATGGCTGTTCTGGCGCTGATGCTGCCAGTTTAAATGGTGTTAAAGATGGCGGTTCTTCATTCATTGCAACTCAGCAGTCCGTATCACTATAGGCGCATCTAAAAAGGGCAGTCTTGCAGGCCCTGCGGAACTGGTCGAGGTTCCGCAGGGCCCGCACCTCCTCCGGGAGCTGGTTCCACAGTGCAGGTGCCGCAACTGAAAAGGCTCGCACCCTGGTGCTTTGGAGCCTGGCCTCTCTCGGCCCAGGGATGGTCATTTTGTTTTTACTTGCTGACCTCAGTGCCCTCTGGGGTTCATACGGGGAGAGACGGTCCCTTAGGTAGGCAGGTCCTCGGCCATATAGGGCTTTAAAGGTAATAACCAACACTTTGTACTGGACTCGGTAGATAACCGGCAGCCAGTGCAGTCCGCGCAGCCCCGGCTGTATGTGCTCCCATTTCGGGAGCCCCAGTAGCAGCCTGGCCGCCGCATTCTGCACTAGTTGCAGCTTCCGAGTCCGGCACAGAGGTAGCCCCAAGTAGAGGGCATTACAGTAGTCCAATCTTGAGGTGACCGTTGCATGGATCACTGTTGCGAGGTCGCGGCGTTCCAGGAAGGGGGCCAACTGCCTTGCCCGCTTCAGATGAAAGAATGCTGACTTGGCAGTGGCTGCTATCTGGGCCTCCATTGATAATGAAGGCTCCAGTAAAACACCCAAACTCTTTACCTGGCGCACTGGTTCCAATGGTGCGCCGTCGAAGGTTGGGAGAGCTATTTCCCCTCCCTGGGCGCCGCGACCCACGCAAAGGACCTCTGTCTTCGCTGGGTTCAACTTCAACCCACTCGATCTAAGCCACGCCGCTACAGCCTGCAAGGCCCGATCCAGGTTCCCTGGGGCGGAGCCAGGCCGGCCGTCCATTAGTAGATAGAGCTGGGTGTCATCTGCATATTGATGGCAACCCAGCCCAAACCTCCGGACAATCTGGGCAAGGGGGCGCATATAAATGTTAAACAGCATTGGGGAGAGAACTGCTCCCTGAGGCACCCCACAATCAAGTGTGTGCCTCTGGGATCGCTCGCCCCCAATGGCCACCCTTTGTCCCCGATCGGAGAGGAAGGAGGAAAGCCACTGTAAGGCCAGCCCCCTAACCCCTATGTCGGCAAGGCGGCGCTTTAGTAACTGATGGTCGACTGTATCAAATGCCGCCGACAGGTCTAATAACATCAGTACCGCAGAGCCGCCCCGATCCAGATGCCGCTGAAGGTCATCCACCAAGGCGACCAGCACTGTCTCCGTCCCATGGCCCGGTCGGAACCCAGACTGGCACGGGTCAAGGACGGAAGCGTCATCTAGGAACCTCTGTAGCTGCAACGCCACTGCCCTCTCAATAATTTTGCCTAAGAATGGTAGATTAGACACCGGACGGTAATTCGCCAATTCGGCCGGGTCTGCTGTACATTTTTTTAAGAGAGGGCGAACCAACGCCTCTTTCAGAGGCGTTGGGAAGTGCCCCTCTACGAGAGATCTATTTATGATGTCCCGTAGAGGACTTCTGAGCTCCCTCTGGCAGGATTTAATCAGCCAAGAGGGGCAAGGATCCAAATCACATGTTGTTGGGCGAGCAGCGGAGAGGATCCCATCGACTTCCTCCAGGTCGAGCGGGTCGAAGCGATCCAGGACCAGCCCTGAAGACAGGCACGGAGCCTCAATTTCACTCACTGTTTCCAAGGTGGTAGGCAGGTCTTGGCGGAGCAATGAGATTTTATCCGCAAAATATTTCGCAAATGCCTCACAGCCAATCTCCAATTCTCTAATGTTTGGTTTGCCTTGTGGCAAAGTTATAAGGTCCCCAATTATTCTAAACAGTTGTGCTGGGCGCGAATCTGCGGATGCAATCTTGGCTGCAAAGTAATTTTTCTTTGCGGCCTTGACTGCCATCTCATACGACTTCATAAGCGTTCTGTAGGATGTTCTCATTGCTTCGTCCCGAGTATGTCTCCACTGCCTCTCTAGTCGTCTGAGCCCTTGTTTGAGTTGGCGCAATTCCAAGGTGTACCATGGGGCCAACCTCCTACGAGGGCGCAGAGGGCGCCGGGGTGCTATTTCGTCAATGGCCCTGGTTAATCGGTCTTGCCAGGCTTCCACAAGGCCATCGAGGGAATTGCTAGTGGGCCAGGGTTCCCTCAGGGCCGTTTGGAACCGTTCCGGGTCCATCAGGCTCCGAGGGCGAGCCAAAATAGGCTCTCCGCCCATACAGGGTTGGGGTGGCGTCCCCACACGAGCCTTAAGGGCTAGGTGATCCGACCATGGTACCGCTTCCAGCGCGATATCGCTCACCGAAATCCCGGACGCAAAGATCAGGTCTAGTGTGTGTCCGGCTTGGGACAATAAAACTTATTGGGAAACAACACTACAATACTCTATACTATGATACTGTAATAATTTTTCCAACATAACAAGCACTAATAACCAAGGCTATTATGACCAACTGCCATGAGTTAAGAAATCGCATTCTAGCAACTGTTATAACTCCTTACTAGCTAAATATTTTCCAACAAAACCAAATTTATGAAAACTGAATGCCTCCAAATGCAATCCAGTTGCTAACAATCTAAGAAAAACTTGAACCTAACAAAAGGTTATGAATACATGCCTCATAATATCTAGGTGGGCTAATCTAATTTATATCCCCTAAACTGTAAAGTTAGCCACTAAACTGCCATACCTGGAGAAGACTAACAAATTCCTAGTAGTGAAACTGCTATTCATCATCAGCAATGAGTGTCTTTACTACTGTGTTTTTAATGTGTTTCTATATGCAGGAAAAGTGATAAATGTATTTTAGGGTGTTGAGCTACAACACTTGGATTTAGGCCTCATTTTATGCTATGAACTCCAGATCTAAAATCAGACATATTTTCATATATGCATATGAAGAACCTGTGCATGCTATCTGGATTAATGACCCTGGAAGTTAGAGAAATGTGAACTGAGATGTCACACATGCCTCTTCACTGACACTAATAAAGAACCTGCATCTGTGAGAAATCTAGAGTCACAAAAAGAGCTTTGCTGGATCAGACCAATGGTCCATCTCATCTCAACATATTATTGCATTGCTTGCCAAGTTATCATCACTATACATTAGTCCCCACTTTGTAAAACATCAACTATTTGTGAATAAATGCTATAAAAGATCTCCAGAAAAACTCTGTCTGGATCAACTGTAAAACACAAACAATGGACTTTTACCTCATCAGATCAATGCAGGAGATAAATTATATACAGTTACCCTGAAATCATTTTCTGGACAAGTAGCTTTTGAATTATTTATGGTTTTCAGTGTTGACTACATAGTATTTAAAAAAACAAAATGTTTATTTTTCTTTATATTTCAAGATGTTTTAAAAATTATTCAGATTTTACTAGATGAAATACCTTTGAATTTTTAAAGCAGCCCATCATCTTCAATAGTACAGGTGGCAGGACTGGGCTGCACTGTGTTTCTGATTCAAATTCCTACCTATGATGTTCAAAACAAAGCACTAAACAGTTAGAATAGTCAGCTCTTGGCTAGCTAGCAACCTTGGGAGCATTGGGGGTGAGGAGACACTGATGGGACATCATTTCTGGTTCTTGGAACTGAAAGTGATGTCATGACTCTATAGGAATTTTCAAATCTCTATGGTAAAAATAATAGAGATTTGGACAATTCTTAGAGAATCCTCATATCAATTCCATTGTCAGAACAGGAGGTAATGTAATAAAATTCTATTAATTTTCAAATCTCTATGACTTTTGCTATACAGATTTTTAAATTCCTGAAGCATCATGACACCACTTCCTGTTCTGAAACTGAAAGTGACATTCCAACATTGATCAACACCATCCTCCCTACTTCCCTCCCACTGCTCCACTGAGCCAGGGAGCAGGGTGAGGAGCATTAGTGGAGATTGTCAGAGTGGATAAGTGGCAACCCTAGCGATGAGGAGGGAGAATCTGGTGAAGTTCCTTCTTCCTCTTTTATTAGAAGAACCTCAGAAGTTCCATGAGCTGGGCTTCCGGTTTGGGAATCGTGCTGAGCTGACCGGTCCTCTGAACGGGGACAGTCTTAAGCCTCTGTTCAGGGTAGGAAAAGGCTTTCTTTGGCCTTCTTTGGCCTTTCTTTGGCCGCTAATAACATCAGCTGTGCTGATGTTATTAGATCTGTCGGCTGCATTTGATACGGTCGACCATCGGCTACTGATCCACCGCCTCGCCGACATTGGGGTTAGGGGGTCCGCTTTACAATGGCTCTCCTCCTTCCTCATGGGTCGGGGACAAAGGGTGGCAATTGGGGGTGAACGATCCCAGAGGCGCACACTAGATTGCGGGGTGCCTCAGGGAGCAGTCCTCTCCCCGATGTTATTTAACATCTATATGCACCCCCTTGCCCAGATTGCCAGGAGGTTTGGGCTGGGTTGCCATCAATATGCAGATGACACCCAGCTCTATCTGCTAATGGACGGCCAGCCCGCCTCCGCCCCGGGAAACCTGGATCGGGCGTTACGGGCTATCGCAATGTGGCTTAGACTGAGTGGGCTGAAGTTAAACCCAGCAAAGACAGAGGTTCTCTGTGTGGGTCGCGGCGCTCCAGGAGGGGAAATATCTCTCCCGACCTTCGACGGTGTGCAGCTGAAGGCGGCGCAGCGGGTGAAGAGTCTGGGTGTCTTGCTGGAGCCTTCATTATCAATGGAGGCCCAGATAACAGCCACTGCCAAGTCAGCATTCTTCCATCTGAGGCGGGCGAGGCAGTTGGCCCCTTTCCTGGAGCGTCGGGACCTAGCAACGGTGATCCATGCGACGGTCACCTCACGATTGGACTACTGTAACGCCCTCTACATGGGGCTGCCTCTGTGCCGGACCCGGAAGTTACAACTAGTGCAGAACGCGGCGGCCAGGCTGTTGCTTGGTCTCCCAAGATGGGAACATATATGGCCGGGGCTACGCGAGCTGCACTGGTTACCGATTGTATACCGGGTCCAGTACAAAGTGCTGGTTATTACCTTTAAAGCCCTATATGGCCGAGGACCGGCCTACCTGAAGGACCGTCTCTCCCCGTATGAGCCCCAGAGAGCACTGAGGTCAGTAGGAAAAAACAGACTGACTACCCCTGGGCCAAGAGAAATTAAACTACAGAACACTTGCACACGGGCCTTTTCGGCTGCGGCCCCATATCTTTGGAACCAACTCCCAGAGGAGGTGCGGGCCCTGCGGAACCTTGATCAGTTCCGCAGGGCCTGCAAGACCACCCTCTTTAAATTAGCTTTTATGAACAGCTGAATTATAATTTTACAACGAAGAAATATCCGCCATCAGCATTAACTAGAATATAGCGTCAATGATAATGTTATGGTTTGTTTTAATTAATGCACGAACTGGTTTTTAAGGTTAAATTAATGCTCAATTTTAATGTTCTTAATGTAATTGTTTTATTAATGTACCATTGGTCATTGTGTTGTTTATTACTGTTCTATTTATTAATGTACCATTGGTCATTGTGTTGTTAGCCGCCCTGAGCCTGCTTCGGCGGGGGAGGGCGGGATACAAATAAAATTTTACTTACTTACTTACTTACTTACTTACTTACTTACTTCTGCCTACATTTCTCAGTTAGAGATTTGTCCAGGATAAGCACAGAAACTCAGAGGAGGTTAACCTTGGCTGATAGGGAGTTTCATTGGGGGCTCTTTAGAGGCTTTGAGGGACTGCCGGAGAAGAGTGGCGTTTTTCATCATCTACAGAGGCTTATAGAGCCATTTAATTGGCATAAGCTTGACAAGGTCCTAAGCTCTTTTGGGACTGATGAACATCTGATATTTGAAGAGACCGAAGCTAAGCTGATTATCAGTGGAGAGGTAACTGATTACAATCTTTCGCTCCGGGACTTTTTAAAGGCAGACTAAATAATTTTGGAAGGTGGGAAGGAGTGATCTAGAAAGAGGGGAAGACAAAGAAAAGAAAGATTGAACTTTGGACTTTGTTAAAATAAGGACAATGCTAAAAATTGGGAAAGAAGTATTTGTTTGAAATACCTGTGGTCATTGACGAAAGCATCAGCGTCACAGCTCTGCATTCTCTACAATCAACACAGGAAGTACATCAAAGATCATGAGACTTGGATAACATTGAGGATGAGACTTGGATATTAATTTTAAAAATTAATATCTAAGCCCAGGAAGGTCGTAGAATGGCAAAATTAGGCTTAATTAAAAGGGCAAGTTCTAAGTTATTGAATCTGTTGTTTGGATTTTTGATTTTGAGACATTAAAATTTTCATAGGCTTTCTTTGATGTCAGAGTCAAAAACAACACGTACAAGAGCTCTCTCTTTGGAAAAAATGCAAGACCAACTAGAAGCGATGAGAGGGGTACCTGAAGGGGAGGGAACTGTCTTAAAGGAATATATGGTGAAAATAATTGCTGACTTTTTGGAGGAAGATCCTGAAGGAACTAGAAATATGTATGATAACATGTACAGAGTTAACTCATCATATGCCAAGAACAAAAATTTGCCAAGAGATATAGTTATAAAATTTATGTCAAAAGACATGGCAGAGAAAATTTTGAATAAAAATTTCCATAGGCTTTCTTTGATGTCAGAGTCAAAAACAACACGTACAAGAGCTCTCTCTTTGGAAAAAATGCAAGACCAACTAGAAGCGATGAAAGCTAGAATAATTAAAGGAGTTGACAAGATGTTAACAGCCTGTAAAAAAGAACTTAAAAAAGATATTGGAGATCTTAAAAAGGAAGTGGAAGATTTTAAAAATGATGTGGTGGTGGTCACAAAAAAAAGTCCAGGATGTAGAGGAGAAAGTTAAAGTACATAATTCCACCTTGCTAAAGCTGTAAGAGAAGGTGAAAATACATGACTGCAAAATGATAGAAACTCAAGTTTGTCTGAGAGGGGTATCTGAAGGGGAGGGAACTGACTTAAAGGAATATATGGTGAAAATAATTGCTGACTTTTTGGAGGAAGATCCTGAAGGAACTAGAAATATGTATGATAACATGTACAGAGTTAACTCATCATATGCCAAGAACAAAAATTTGCCAAGAGATATAGTTATAAAATTTATGTCAAAAGACATGACAGAGAAAATTTTGAATAAAAATTTCCAAAAGACTCTGATAGTAGGAGGGAGCAGAGTCAGAATAATGAAAGAGTTGCCAAGACAAGTGATAAATGATAGGAAAACGTACAAGAAACTGACAGAGAAATTGCATGCTAATGAAATAAGATATAGATGGATAATACCTGAAGGCTTGAGTTTTGAGCTACATGGAAGGAGGATTACAATCACAAACACACATGAGTTGTCTAGTTTTTACGAACAAAATAAAGACTTTGCACTATGATGGATTACAAATTATTATCTTAGAATGTAAATGGACTAAATTCACCACAAAAAAGAAAAGCAACATTTCATTGGATTAAAAAACAAAATAGAAACATAATTTGTTTACACAAACTTCATATACAACAAAAGGATTACAATTTTTTATGGAATAAACAATTAGGACTGGAATTTTTTTCATTGGCTGAACAAAAGAAAAGGGGTGTGGTTTTTTATATTAATCAGCAATTAGAGTCAAAATTGGTATTTAAAGATAAAGATGGAAGATATATAGCAGTAGAGATAATGATTAATGGGAAAAAATGTTGCTATTATGACTGTATGCACCAAATGATGCAAAAGATGCTTTTTTAAAAGACATTATAAGACAGTTGGATGAAGTGGCTTATGACCAGATCTATGGGAGATTTTAATGGAACAATACAGAATAAAATAGATAGATCTGGCCAAAAAAGTAATAATAAGGAAGGAAAATTGCCAAAATCATTTTTTGAACTGGTTAAACAAGAAAATTTGGAAGATATTTGGAGAAAATTTAACCCTGAAGTAAGAGACTATACTTTTTTTTTAGCAAGACATAATACTTCTTCCAGAATTGACATGTTATGGAGTACTAAGGATTTGGGCCTCATAACTAAAAAAGTAGAGATTTCTTCCAAAGATAAGTGCAGATCATAATCCAATATTATGGGCTACAAAATTGCAAAGAAAAACAAGAAGATGGAGAATAAATGAAGATTTGTTACAAGATAAAGAAATTGTAACATTTTTAGAAAATGAAACTAAAGCTTTTTTCCAAATAAATGACAAAGATGATATAGAGTTCCAGATGGTATGGGATGCTTACAAAGCTGTAATGAGAGGAATATTGATTACATTAAACAATAAGGATAAAAGAGTGAAAGAAAAACAGAGACTGGACATTCAAAATGAGATAAAGAAAAAAGAAGGGGAACTGAGAAAAAGACCAGGGAAAAAGAAAATTATAAGGGAAATTACTATAATACAAACCCAAATGAGACATTTGTTGAATAAAGAAGTAGAATGGAATTTGAAAAAACTGCAACAGAAATCTTTTGAGGGTGCAAATAAACCTGGAAAGTATTTAGCCTGGCAATTGAAGAAAAAGAGAGAAAATAAAATTATTAATAAAATTGTGGCTAATGGAAGAGAGATAGTAGATCAAGAAGAAATAAAAAGACAATTTTTAAGTATTATGCTAATTTATTTAAGGATGTGAAGATAAAAAAAGAAAAGATTGAAGCGTATTTGCAAAATATTAAAATAGCACCCTTAACTGAATATATGAAGAAAATTTTGAATGATCCAATTGAAAAAAATTGAAATTGAAGCAGCAATTAATGCAATGAAAATGGGAAAGGCACCTGGGCCAGATGGATATACAGCTAAATTTTTCAAAACCTTTAAAGAAGAATTAGTACCAAAACTGCAAAAATTGATGAATATGATAAGAGTAAAAGGAAAAATACCAAACACTTGGAAAGAAGCTGTAATTTCGTTGATCCCCAAGGAAGATAGAGATGTTACGAATGTACAGAACTACAGACCAATTTCATTATTAAATAATGATTATAAGATATACACAAGAATCTTGGCAGAACGACTTAAACAATATTTAATTAATTTCATAAAGGAAGATCAAGCAGGATTTCTCCCTAAAAGGCAAATAAGAGACCATATAAGAACAGTTGTAAATATTGTAGAATATTATGAAAAACATCCAGAAAAAGAAGTCACATTATTTTTTGCGGATGCAGAGAAAGCCTTTGATAATTTGAACTGGGACTTTATGTTTGCAGTAATGGAAAAGATAGAACTTGGAGAACACTTCATAAGAATGATAAAAGCAATATATATGGAACAGCGAGCAAAGTTGTGTATAAATGCAGACCTCACAGAGAATATGATGATCAGTAAAGGTACAAGACAAGGTTGTCCGCTTTCACCATTGTTGTTTATAATGACTCTTGAAATTTTGCTGATGCAAATATTAGATAATAAAAAATAGCAGGGCTGAAAATTAGAGGATTTACTTATAAATATAGAGCATTTACTGATGATATAATGTTTATAGCTGAAAATCCTATACAAGTAATACCTTTGCTGTTAGCCAAGATACAAGAATATGGAGAGTTGGCAGGACTTTATGTTAATAAAGAAAAATCGAAATTTTTATGTAAAAACATGCAAGTAAATAAGCAAAAGGAATTGCAGGGACTGATGGGATGTGAAGTTACTTCTAAAGTAAAGTATTTGGGCTTGGAGATAACAATGAGGAATATTGATTTGTTCAAAAATAACTATGAAAAGCTATGACATAAGATGGATGAAGATATGGTGAAATGGAATAAACTTAATCTGTCATTGCTGGGCAGAATAGCTGCAATTAAGATGAATATTCTGCCGAGAATAATGTATTTGTTTCAAACCATTCCGATTGTGAAAGATAGCAAACAATTTAATAAATGACAAAGGAAGATTTCAGAATTTGTATGGGCTGGGAAGAAACCAAGGATTAAAATGAAAATTTTAACAGATGCTAAAGAGAGAGGAGGATTCCAGCTACCAGATTTAAGACTATATCATGATGCAGTTTGCTTAGTATGGATAAAAGACTGGATGACGCTGTTGAATAAAAAACTTTTTAATTTTGGAAGCTCATGGAAATAAATTCGGCTGGCATGCTTATATGTACTATGGGAAGAAAAAGTTGGATGGTTTTTTTTCTCACCATTATATCAGAAATAATTTGTTAAATACATGGATGAAGTACAAGAAATATGGTGATGAGAGAAAGCCATTATGGATAGTGCCAGCAGAAGTAATAAAAATAACAGCTGAAACCAGTAAAGAGAGAGGGTTGTCATACAATCAATTACTAAAAATACAAAGTGGCAAAATAGAATTGAAAACTGCTGAGGATTTGAATAAAAAATATGATTGGTTTCAAATGCAACAAATAAAAAGCCTGGTGGAGAATGATATCAAAACTGAAGGAATAAGACATGAGCAAACAGAAATAGAAAAAGTTCTGCTTGGAGATAATGAAAAATTAATTTCAAAAATATATAAGTTACTGTTAAAATGGTCTACGGAAGATGAGGTAGTAAAATCTCAAATGATTAAGTGGGCAATCAATGTAAATAAAGAAATACAGATGGATACATGGGAGTATCTTTGGAAGAACTCTGTGAAATTATCAACATGTCAGAGTATAAAAGAAAATTGTTTTAAGATGTATATAGGTGGTATATGACTCCTAAAAAATTAGCAAAGATCAATAAAAAGATGCCAGACAGATGTTGGAAATGTAGAAGACATGAAGGCTCTTTTACCATATGTAGTGGACTTGTGAAAGAGCGAAAAAGTATTGGCAGATAATGCAACAAGAAATTTCAAAGATCTTGGGATATGAATTCAAAAAAGTAGCAGAGACTTTTTTATTGGGATTACAAATGGAAAAATTTCCAAAAGAAGATAGAACTTTGATCTGGTACTTGCTTTCATCAGCTAGGACATTGTATGCGCAGTTATGGAAGCAAGAAAAAATACCAGAAAAATGGGATTGGATTGTAAAAGTTATAACATGGAGTGAGATGGACAAACTAACAAGAATCTTAAGAGACTATAATTTGGAAGTGTATGAAAAAGTTTAGATGTTATGTAGAAGAAGAATGGAATATAAAAGGATATTGGACAATTTTTTGATAATGAAAATACTAGAAAAAAGTAGAATATTAATATAGGTTCTTATGGTTTAAGGGTACCTTTAAATGTTAGTATTTTAAGTATATAACTTCAGCAGGGGTCAAGTAATGGGGGGAGGGGGGACTAGAAAATAGCATATGGGATAGATAAAAAGAAGGTATTAATGGATATGGTTACCATATGTTATCAATAAAATTGTGTTTACCGTAAGAAGTTCCATGAGCTGAAGAAGGGGGAGTTTTGTCCTATTCCCCCTCTGGACTGCAGAATAAGGGTTCTGAAGTCTCCTGGATTATTTTTTCAGTAGTGGTGCTTTAGAAGGGGTACCTTCTGTCAAATGAGGGAGCTTGTGAAGAACAAAGTGAAAGGAAAGGTTAGGAGAGTCAAATCCCTTCGGAAAGCTTGAAGACTATTTAAAATTACAAAACTGGAAGCTCAGATACAATATATTTCACAGGTTAGGAAAGGTACTAATAGATATTAAAAAGGCCTGTGTTGCCAAGCAGCCACAGTTTCCAGACATCCTCCCCACCACCTGTGTGGGGTTATTATGGACTGACAGCAAACTGGCATCTATGCCAAGCTAGTTATGGACACTTGGTCCTCATGGACTGTCATAGTGCTGAGTCAGGCCAGGCTCAGGACATGTCTTGTTTGTGCTGCTATACTGTGGGTAACTTCTGCCCACAGCACCACATAGATTTCAGACCATACTTCATCCCTCAGCTGTCCAGTCATCCTGTTGCAAACAACTGCAACCATGTCTTCAAGAAGACCAGACCAGCAGCAGCCCTAGGAGCAGCCATGTTCTTGAAGCATTTCAAAATGACACACTATTTTTATGTGGCAGCCATGAAGAGATTGAAAGAGATTGTCTTCCTCACATACTGCATTCTTAGGTTCTTGCATCAGCTTTAGATATGCAGATGTCAATGGCTGAGCCAGAGAAAAAGAAATTGATGCAAGACACCCATATGACAATTAACTGTGGACAAAAGAATCCTTCCTGCTCCTATTCAAACATTACAGCTGTCAACAGAACATTGGATTGATCTCTCACCATCAGCCAGATCCTGTCACCCATTCCCCCCCCTTCCTTGTTCCTGTTTCTCCCACATTTCCTTAAGAAGTGACACAATAACAAACATTAGACCCTAGACTGCCCAACGTAGTTTTCTTTGTTTTAGTATATGATCCACTCAGAGAAGCAATTCCCACTCTCTGGGTGCTATTGTCAGATTTCCTGAGAACCACTGACCAGTAATCTTGTAATCTCATCATGAGACTCTGCCTCAGGTCACAAAATTGGCTACTTAAGGCAGACCCTTCCGCCATTCAGCGTGCATTTTCCTACTCACTACCTTGCTAGAAAATCACCCCCATTTCTGATCAGTGTGGATCCTTGTCCATGTGGCGCTGGTTGTTTCATGCCTCCCACCCCAATCTTCACTGCTGAACTTCTGCTTCTCTTCTGAACAGGTAAAGTATTCCCCACCACCAATACCTCCTGCTAATGCAAATGTCCCTATCTTTTCATAACTATTTTTCTTAGCTCTGAACTGCATGTCAAGTGTGTAGTTTTTATCTTGTATGCTTGAGGGTTTTTTTCTCCCAATAAATATAATTTTCTTTAATTAAAATCTCATCATTGACTCCAGGGCTCCTGGGAAATACTGACTCTGGTAGACATAAGTTATTGACCCCGTGCTATTTTGCCATCTTGCCCACCTCACTAAAATCCAGGCTGGTAGTTACAGGGAGCCTGGGGGGGGGGGGAGGCTGCTGTATTAACCTCCCCTTTCCTATGTAGGGCCCCTCCATTGGAGGGCCTCCAGGACCAGCAAGAGAGAGAGTGGGAGAGTGGCAGAGAGAGGGGGGGCAGCAAGAAAGAGAATAAGAGAGGGACAGAGATAGAGGGACAGCAAGAGAGAGAATGGGAGAGTGGTAGAGAGAGGGGGCAGCAAGAAGGAGAGTGGGAGAATGGCAGATAGAGAGAGAGGAGGCAGTGTGAGAGAGAATGGCAGCATGAGAGAGGGACAGTGAGAGAGCAGCAGCGAGAGAGAAAGAGAATAGTAGCACAACAGAGGGGGGACAGTGAGAGAGCAGGAGAGGGAGAGAGAACGGCAGTGCAAGAGAGAGGGGGACAGTGAGAGAACAACAGCGCAAGAGAGAGGGACAGTGAGAGAGCAGCAGAGAGAGAGAGAGAGAATGGCTGCACAAGAGAGAGGGGACAGTAAGAGAGCGGCAGTGAGAGAGAGGGAGAATGGCAGCAAGAGAGAGAAGGGAACACTGAGGGAGTGGCAGCCAGACAGAAAGCGGAAGAGCGACAGCGATGAGAGAGACTGAGAGAGCAACAACCAGAGAGAGAGTGCAAGAGAGAGAGATGGGGCCGGGTGGACTGGCCACTGGAGGGAAGCAGCAGCCAGGCCTCACAACCCCCCCCCCCACCAAATTTTTTAGCTCCCGGGCCCCTCCACCCAAAATTTTCTGGCTGTGGGCCTGCTAAAATCTCCCAAATTTATCCAAAAGAAAATTTGGCTAACACAAATAAAGTAATGGAAGCACTAAAAGAGAAGAAGGATTCCTTTAAGTGGTGGAAGGCTAGTCCAGGTGAGGTAAATAAAAGGGAACATAGGCTGTGGCAACTAAAACGCAAGTCAGTGATCAGACATGCAAAAAGGGACTATGAGGAACATATTGCAAAAAAGCATAAAGACCAACAGTAAACATTTAAGAACATAAGAACACAAGAGAAGCCATGTTGGATCAGGCCAATGGCCCATCCAGTCCAACACTCTGTGTCACACAGTGGCCAATATGTGTGTGTGTGTGTATAAATATACACACACACACACACATATACATACATACATACATATACACACATAAATACACACGCGCACACACACACACACACACACGCACACACACACACACACACACACACACATATATATATATATATACACATACTGTGGCTAATAGCCACTGATGGACCTCTGCTCCATATTTTTATCCAATCCCCTCTTAAAGCTGGCTATGCTTGTAGCCACCACCACCTCCTGTGGCAGTGAATTCCATGTGTTAATCACCCTTTGGGTGAAGAAGTACTTCCTTTTATCTGTTTTAAGCTGACTGCTCAGCAATTTCACTGAATGCCCACGAGTTCTTGTATTGTGAGAAAGGGATAAAAGGACTTCTTTCTCTACTTTCTCCATCCCATGCATAATCTTGTAAACCTCTATCATGTCACCCCGCAGTCAACGTTTCTACAAGCTAAAGAGCCCCAAGAGTTTTAACCTTTCTTCATAGGAAAAGTGTTCCAAACCATTAATCATTCTAGTTGCCCTTTTCTGCACTTTTTCCAATGCTATAATATCCTTTTTGAGGTGCGGTGACCAGAATTGTACACAGTATTCCAAATGAGACCGCACCATTGATTTATACAGGGGCATTATGATACTGGCTGATTTGTTTTCAATTCCCTTCCTAATAATTCCCAGCATGGCATTGGCCTTTTTTATTGTAGTTGCACACTATCTTGACATTTTCAGTGAGTTATTTACCACGACCCCAAGATCTCTCTCTTGGTCAGTCTCTGCCAGTTCACAACCCATCAACTTGTATTTGTAGCTGGGATTCTTGGCCCCAATGTGCATTACTTTGCACCACATTGAACCTCATCTGCCACATTGACGCCCACTCACCCAGCCTCAACAGATCCCTTTGGAGTGCCTCACAATTCTCTCTGGTTCTCACCACCCTGAACAATTTTGTGTCATCTGCAAATTTGGCCACTTCACTGCTTACTCCCAACTCCAGATCATTAATGAACAAGTTAAAGAGCATGGGACCCAGTACTGAGCCCTGCGGCACCCCACTGCTTACCATCCTCCACTGTGAAGACTGCCCATTTATACTTACTCTCTGCTTCCTATTAATTAGCCAGGTTTTGATCCACAAGAGGACCTGTCCTTTTACTCCATGACTCTCAAGCTTACTAAGGAGCCTTTGATGAGGAACTTTATCAAAAGTTTTCTGGAAGTCAAGGTAAACAGCATCTGTTGGGTCTCCTTTGTCCACATGTTTGTTCACCCCCTCTAACAGGTTAGTGAGGCAAGATCTTCTCTTATGGAACCCATGCTGAGTATTCCGCAATAACTCATGTTCATCAATGTGCCTACACATTCTGTCCTTGATTATGCTTTCTACCAACTTTCCCGGTATTGAAGTCAGACTGACTGGCCTGTAATTTCCCAGATCTCCTTTGGATTCCTTTTTAAAGATGGGCGTGACATTTGCTACCTTCCAATCCTCAGGAACGGAGGCAGATTTCAATGAAAGATTACATATTTTTGTCAGGAGATCCACAAGTTCAACTTTGAGTTCTTTCAGAACTCTTGGATGTATGCCATCCAGACCTGGTGACTTTTTAGTTTTAATTAAGCCGCCCTGAGCCACTTGTGGGAAGGGCGGGATATAAATCCCAAATAAATAAAAATTCATCAATCAGTTGTAGGATCTCCTCTCTTGTCACCTCAATTTGACTCAGGTCTTTCAACATCCCTTCCAAAATTAGTGGTTCTTGAGTAGGCAAGCACTTCTCATCTTCCACAGTAAAGATAGAGGCAAAAAATGCATTCAGCTTCTCAGCCATTTCCCTATCCTCCTTCAGTAATCCTTTTACCCCTTGGTCATCGAAGGGCCCCACTGCTTCCCTGGCTGGTTTCCTGCTTCTAATATATTTGAAGAATTTTTTATTGTTGGTCTTTATGTTTTTTGCAATATGCTCCTCATAGTCCCTTTTTGCCTGCCTGATCATAGTCTTGCATTTGATTTGCCACAGCCTTTGTTCCTTTTTATTAATCTCACTTGGACTAGCTTTCCACTGCTTAAAGGAGTCCTTCTTACATTTTACAGCTTCCATTAATTTGTTTGTTAACCATGCAGGCTTTTTCTTATACCTGTTTGTGCCTTTCCTAACTTGTGGTATATATTTTATCTGGGCTTCTAGGACTGTAGTTTTAAATAGCCTCCAAGTTTCCCCAAGGGTTTTGACTGCATTTACCTTTCCTTTCAGTTTCCTCTTCACATGCCTCCTCATCTCAGAGAATTTAAAGTTAAACGTGGTTGTGCTGGTCTTTTGGGGCAAGCAGTGCATTAGAAGCAATGGGGCCCTTGGATGATCATAGGGTGAAAGGATTACTAAAGGATGATGGGGAAATGGCAGATAGATTGAATGCATTATTTTTGCCTCTGACTTCACAGTGGAAGATGGAAGGTGCTTGCCTACTCCAGAACTGCCAATTTCAGGAGAGGTGTTGAAAGACCTGAGTTGGATTCAGATGATGAAAGAAAAGGTCCTAGGACTGGTGGAAGCATTATGAATGGACAAATCACCATTATGAATGGACAAATGGCATACATCTGAGAGTTCTGAAAGAACTCAAACGTGAACTTGTAGATCTCCTCACAAAAATATGCAAACTATCACTAAAATCTGCCTCCATTCCTGAGGACTGGAAGGTAGCTAATGTAACCCCCATCTTTAAAATAAGGTTCCAGATGAGATCTGGGAAATTACAGGCTGGCCAGTCTAATGTTTTTGTTGTTGTTCAGTCGCACAGTTGAGTTCGACTCTTTGCAACCCCATGGACAAAGTCAGGCCAGGCCCTCCTGTTTTCCACCATCCTCTGAAGTCTGCTCAAATTCGTGTTTGTTACATCAGTAACGCTGTCCAGCCATCTCATCTTTTGCTGTCCCCTTCTTCTTTTGCCTTCTGGCTTTCCCAGCATCAGGATCTTCTCCAGTGAGTGTTTCCTTCTCATTTGGTGGCCAAAGTATTTGAGCCTCAGCTTCAGCATCTGACTTTCCAGGGAACAGTCTGGGTTGATTTCCCTTAGTACTGACTGATTTGATCTTCTTGCAGTCCAAGGGACTCTCAAGATTCTTCTCCAGCACCACAGTTCAAAAGCATCTATTCTTCTGCACTCGGCCTTCCTTATGGTCCAGCTCCCACAGCCATACATTACTACTGGGAATACCATCACTTTGACTATACGGACGTTTGTTGGCAGGGGTCTCTTCTTTTTATTATACTGCCCAGGTTCGCCATAGCTGTCCTCCCAAGGAGCAAACGTCTTTTAATTTCATGGCTACAGTCACCATCTGCAGTGATCTTGGATCCCAGAAATGTGAAATCTGCCACTACTTCCATGTCTTCCCCTTCTAATTGCCAAGGCGTGATGGGGTCGGATGCCATGATATTAGTTTTTTTAATGTTGAGTTTCAAGCCTACTTTTGTGCTCTCCTCTTTCACCCTCAACAAGAGGTTCTTTAGGTCCTCCTCACTTTCTGCCATTAGAGTGGTATCATCTGCATATCTGAAGTTATTGATGTTTTTCCCGGCAATCTTAATTCCTGCTTATGCTTCATCCAGGCCAGCATTCTGCATGATGTACTCTGCATATAAATTAAATAAGCAAGGTGACAATATGCATCCTTGTCGAACTCCTTTTCCTATTCTAAACCAATCAGTTGTTCCATATCCCATTCTGACCGTTGCTTCTTGACTCTTATACAGGTTTCTCAGGAGACATGTGAGGTGGTCTGGTACTCCCATCTCTTTAAGGACTTGCCACAGTTTGTTGCGATCCACACAATCAAAGGCTTTAGTGTAGTCAATGAAACAGAACTAGAGGTTTTTCTGGTACTCCCGTGCTTTCTCCATAATCCAGCGAATGTTGGCAATTTGATCTCTAGTTCCTCTACCTCTCTGAAACCCAGCTTGAACTTCTGGTAGTTCCCGATCGACTTACTGAAGTCTAGCTTGTAGGATCTTTAACATGACCTTGCTGGCATGTGAAATGAGCGCAATGGTGCGATAGTTTGAACATTTATTGGAATTACCCTTCTTTGGGATTTGAATATAAACTGATCTTTTCCAATCCCATGGCCACTGTTGAGTTTTCCAGATTTGTTGACATAATGTGTGCATAACTTTAACAGCATCATATTTTAGGACTTTGAAAAGCTCAATTGGGATACCGTCATCTCCGCTCGCTTTGTTGTTAGCAATGCTTTCTAAAGCCCATTTGACTTCACACTCCAGAATGTCTGGCTCAAGGTCAGCGATTTCACTGTCATGGTTGTCAAGTACATATGAACATATGAAGCTGCCTTCTACTGAATCAGACCTTTGGTCCATCAAAGTCAGTATTGTCTTCTCAGACTGAGATCCATTGAGATCCTTCTTGTATAAATCTTCTGTGTATTCTTGGCACATCTTTCTGATCTCTTCCGCTTCTGTTAGGTCCCTACCGTTTTTGTCCTTTATCATGGCCATCTTTGCACGAAACGTTCCCTTGATTTCTCCATAGCCCACAGCCTCATTGAACCACACATTTCTTAGTTTTTTTGATGATGATGAACAGTCTAATGTTAATACCAGATAAATTGGTGCAATCCATTATTAAGGATAGGATTACTAGGCACATTGATGTTGTTTACCTAGACTTTCAGAAAACTGTTGATAAAGTTCTTCATCAAAAGCTCTAGACTTCCAGAAAGCTTTTGATAAAGTTCTTCATCAAAAGCTCCTAAGTTAACTCAGTAGTCATGGGATAAGAGGACAAGTCCTTTTGTGGATTAAAAACAGGTTAACAGGAAATAGAGAGTGAGAATAAATGGGCAGTTTTCAAAGTAGAAGGTGGTAAGCAGTGGGGTACTGCAGGACTTGGTACTAGGTCCAGTGCTTTTTAACTTGTTCATTAATGATTTGGAGTTGGGTGTAAGCAGTGAAGTGGCTAAGTTTGGAGATGACACTAAGTTGTTCATGGCAGTGAGAACCAGGAAGGACTTGAGGAGCTCCAGAGGAACATTTCAAGGCTGAGTAAATGGGTGTCGATGTGGCAAATGAAGTTCAGCATGGGAAAGTGCAAAGTAATGCACATTGAAGCCAATAATCCTAACTATAAATATATGTTGATGGGGTCCAAACTAGCAATAACTGACCAGGAGAGAGATCTTGGAGTTATGGTAGATAACTCACCGAAGATGTCAACTCAGTGTGCAACTGCAATAAAAAAGGCAAATGCTGTGCTGGGGATTATTAGGAAGGGAACTGAAAGCAAATTAGCCAGCATCAAAATGTCCCTGTATAAATCTATGGTGCATTCTCTTTTGGAATATTGTGTACAGTTCTGGTCACTGTACCTCAAGAAAGATCTTATAGTATTGTGAAAAGTGCACAAAAGGGCAACTAAAATGATTAAGGGAATGGAATATCATCTCAAAGTAAAAAAAAGGTAATCCCCTGTGCAAGCACCAGTCGTTTTCGACTCTGGGGTGACGTTGCTTTCACAACGTTTTCATGGCAGACTTTTTATGGGGTGGTTTGCCATTGCCTTCCCCAGTCATCTACACTTTCCCCCCAGCAAGTTGGGTACTCATTTTACCGACCTCAGAAGGATGGAAGGCTGAGTCAACCTGGAGCCAGCTACCTAAACCAGCTTCCACTGGGATCAAACTCAGGTCGTAAGCAGAGGACTCTGACTGCAGTACTGTAGCTTTACCACTCTGCGCCACAGGGGTCTTATCATCTCAAAGGAGTAGGGTTAAAGAGCGTAGGGCTCTTTAGCTTAGAGAAATGATGATTGAAGGGTAGCATGATAAAGGTTTATAAAATTATGCATGGATAGAGAAGGTAAAGAAAGAAGTACTTGTCTCCCTTTGTCTCAGTATAAGAACTCAAGGGCACTTAATGAAATTAATGAGCAGTAGACTGAAAAAAAATACAAGGAAGTACTTCTTCACCCAAAGAAGAATTAAGATGTGGAATTCACTGCCACAAGAAATGGTGGCAGCTACAAGAATAGACAGCTTCAAGAGGAGATTGGATAAACATATGGAGCAGAGGTTCATAAATGAGTATTAGCCACAAGGTATAGATGGAACACTGTCTGGAATGGTGATGCTCTATATTCTTTTTGCTTGGAGGGCAACAGTAAAAGCACTTCTGGAATTCTGGCCCTGCTGGTGGCCCTCCTGATGTCACCTGGGTTTTGGCCATTGGCCTGTTCCAACATAGCTTCTCTTATGTTCTTATGGAAATGGGCAGTTGCGGAAAGGGTGACTTAGGTAAGATCCTGTTCTACCACTGTAATACACTGACAGTTAATAAGGTAAAACTTACTGTCATTGTTAATGTCCTGCTTTTGGGAATCATTGTTTTATGTGATTAATACTGCACACGGACTAGGGTTGTTGGGACTGAATGAAAACCCAGTTCAGCAACTTTAAAATAAAACAGTTGCACAACGTTCTTTAAAGCAACAAAAGCCTTTATTTAATGGGCTGCAAAGGATTTATGCACAACTCCTGTGGCGCTTGTAGAGTCTTGTTCTCATGAAGTGTTTGATTTCTCAGTCCCTTTGCTATCTTTGAAAGCTAATGCTCAAATTGTTATGCTGAAAAGAAATCTGAGCAGGAATGCTATTTAGAGACCTTTTGCATGGTTCTCATTGTAAAGTAAACCACTTCCTGACCATACTCTGTCCAAAGAAAAACAAGCCACTGGAGTCTCCCTCTTGGGTAAATGGCTGAAGAAAAGACAGAGACATGAGGGGAGTAGGGATATCCAGACAGATAAGAAAGAAAACCGTAAAGCAGGAAAATAGACAGAACCACATTTGTGTCAATAGAGTAACCCCCCCCCCCCCACTTATTTGTGCTTCAACTAACCATCCTTCCCAGTTGGCAGATTACACTGTAAAGCCTTCTTTCATTAACTATTCTGAGCTCCTCCTATAAAAATAGCCTTGTTGGTCTCAGCTTCTGAATGCCTAAGCTTATGAAAGTGTCTAAAGCTCATAGGATACCAAAGCATGTGCTGCATTTCAGACATGCTTCATTCTACTCAAAGCCTTGAGCTATCTGAACATTTTGCCAGTGAGAAAATGAAAATGGAGATGTTATGTCCTGCATGAGCCTTGACTTAAAATCATGTCTTTAATGACATTATGAAATTGTTCTATATCCCATGCCTGAAGAAAATTTGATTGAAACAGGAAGTGGAATACTGGCTGTTCTGTTGTATTAGGATGAAATCTTTCATGGGATTCAAGAAATTGCAACTTACTTCATGTCATTGAAGTGCACACTGGAATTGGAACCATCGCTAAGGAATTTTTTCAGAGAATGAACTTTACCTCTTGTGTCTGTTTGTAATATGTAATTATTGATTTACCTGTCTTTATTATAATAAATGTAACGAGTGTTTAGTACTTTTGGTCACAGTAACCAGTAGGTTCAATGTAGTCAGTTTCTTGCAGGGACCTCTCCTCGTTGTATATTCCTCTCCTCGTTGTATATTCAAAAGCAGCTGCCTGAATTGCTCTGAATACCCACGCATGCTGGAGATTGGAAGTCAAGCAGGGTCACTCATGGTTAGTATTTGAATGAGAGACCCCATGGAAGCTCAGGGCTGCTATGCAGAGGAAGGCAAGGGTAAACCATCTCTGTTCATCTCATACCTTGGAAACCCTTGATGGGTCAACTGTGACTAGCTGTCAATTATTATTACTAAATTAAAAGTATAATTGTGATTAGAAATGCATCTATAATATGGAGTTCTTGCCTGGCTCATTGGAGCCTGCAGGACTGAGCTTGGGGACTCAGGAACAATAGGTAGTAGGATCCTAATTCCTGCTGCCCTGCTCCAATGGTCGCTGGAGCACCACATTATAAACATAACTTTCATTGTACTTGAAGGATTGATTTCCATTATCAACTTTGTAATCTTTTGCATTAAGGTAAAATGGTTCAAATTGGTTATTTGAAACTATTTTTGTATGGATTATCTGTATACTTAGTTTGTATTCTTCTTCACTCAGCCTGTGGAAGCTGTGGAAGCTTCAGAGAAACAGAGGCAGAGAGGCGCCGCCTTCGTAGCTGTCTGCTACTGTTGGCTTTTTTCTACAGCAGTTTGACTTGTGAAGAAGACTCTATTTTGCCAGTTCTTGGCTGAAACCATTTGGAGGGATTATTGGTCCCAAGAAAGACTGTGCATATTATAATACTGCACTTTATTTTGTCCTTATAAAGGACTGAGCATACTGTATGATTTCACCTTATGTACAATTCACTGCTTTAAGTGATTGTTTATGTTTTCTTTATAAATTTCAATGAAAATTTGTTGATTATATTGGAGGCTGGTTTAATCACAGAACCCTTAGGGGCTCTCCTGCTAGTCATTTATCTGTGATTCTCTATTCATATTGGGGTATTCAATAAAAGAGCAATGTTCACTACCACCTCGCCTCATCATTGCATAGAGCCCACTATGTTATAGTTGCATTTCTAATCACATATACAACAAAAGGTCACTCTGAATTTCTGCCATCTAGACTTCTGAGGACGACATAAGGTACAAAACAATCTCCAGAATACTAACCAAATATTGAGATAGTCTAATTTTAGTGCCCCCTTCCACATTTCAAGTAAGAGCCCCATGGCGCAGAGTGGTAAAGCTGCAGTACTGCAGTCGGAGCCCTCTGCTCACGACCTGAGTTCGATCCCAGTGGAAACTGGTTCAGGTAGCCGGCTCAAGGTTGACTCAGCCTTCCATCCTTCCGAGGTCGGTAAAATGAGTACCCAGCTTGCTGGAGGGAAAGTGTAGATGACTGGGAAAGGCAATGGCAAACCACCCCATAAAAAGTCTGCCGTGAAAACATTGTGAAAGCAACATCACTCCAGAGTCGAAAACAACTGGTGCTTGCACAGAGGACTACCTTTACCTTTTCCCCACATTTCCAAGAACAGCAACTACCTTCATCACTGTTTGGATTCAGGCCATGTATTCAATATTTATCCCATCCATCTTTCATTGAGCTTGGGCAACATAAATGCTCCTCCCACTTTTTATCTTTGCGAAAGTTGGATGAAAGCAGCTGAACATGAGATGTCACTGAGAATGCTTTGCAGCAGAATGAGATAAGAACGCAAAGGAGGTTTCCCCAGCCTTAATCTGTCACTGTGTTCGCTGAGACACTTTCCACTGCATGTTTGTCCATTTAAATTTAAAATGTTTATCCTGCAAACAAGTTTCTAAAAACCAGTTTCTGTTTGCTGCATGAAAAAGGCGAAGCTAGTTGCAGCCCCAGAGCAGATAGTGTGAAATCCGATGGAAGCTCTGCAGAGAAGAGGAATGTGAGAGTGGCATAGGGCTAGTGGGAAATCAGTCCTTGTCTTGTGAGGTATGATTTTCATACAGGGTACTTAAAAATCCCCCTCTGCATATGAAAGCAGAGGTGCTACAGAAAGGACTGCAAAACTCCAAACAATGAGCTGTCAATCTGTCCTGTGGCCTGCATTTCTTGTAAATATTAACACAATTTTAATATTATGTTGTTCTTACTTTATCACATGATTTACAAAGCCACATAATGATCAAGTCGCATTTTTCTGAGAGTTCATTTTATAAAGTTTTCACACTTAGCAAAAAGGGTAGAAAGTCTGATGATTCTTTATTTGTATAAAGGGACCCTTAAAAAATATGACAATGGGGGTGGGTTTTTGCACTATATTCCTTTTAAACATCTGTCATGCCTGTCCACCTTCCAGGGCAAGAATGCACTATTATACTTGGAAGTACATCTCATTTAGCACAAGTCCTGCTCTTGGAGTTTTATCCTTTCATTCCTTAGTTTTTAGCCTAATGAATGACTTCCTGTTCTTTTCCTATTGGTTACTATTCTTGCATGGCAATAAATAAAGAGTTACTTATTAGCTCTTCTTTCAGGGTGGTCTTAAGCGCTGTTTCTTATATAATAATAACAAGCCCAAAATATCACTCACGGTTTTATGTTGCAATTGCAAAATAAGTATTCTAAAATTTAAAAGGTCAGTTACTTCACTTGCTACAAAGTAAAAAATGGTAAAGAACAGAAAGTGAAATGCATTAAAGGGACAGTCACACCCAAAGATGCCTCCAACAGTGCTTTGACTGGAGAAACATCCCAGTTGTGTATGTGTGTGTGTGTGTGGATAGATAGATAGATAGATAGATAGATAGATAGATAGATAGATAGATAGATAGATAGATAGATAGATAGATAGATAGATAGATAGATAGATAGATAGATAGATAGATAGATAGATAGATAGATAGATAGATAGATAGAGGCCTCAGAGTCAGTGGGAGCTCACAGGAGCACAGCTCCTGGACCTTTCTGAGAGTTCTGCCTCCTTGTCCATTGAATAGTATGTACAGCTGCATAAGAATCCCAGGATGAGCTCCACCACCCATTTTTCTGCAAAATAGAAAATATTTGTGTGTGTGTGTATACATACATATACACACACACACACACACACATATATATATGTATATGTGTGTGTGTGTGTATATATATATATATACTGTATATATGTGTGTGTGTGTATGTATTGCAAAACAAAACATCTAGAGGACAGAAAGAGAGTTCTGAAATGATAAAATATGTAAAGTAAAGGGACCATGCAATCAAAATAGTTCTTGCCAGGGAGATATAAAAAGAGACTACGCAAACATTCCTACAATAATTTATGCAGAGTTCAAGCTGAAACCATAGACATAATGGCATATTATGTGTTCTCTTAGTGTTCCATTTTTGAATCAACAACATGAGCTCACCTTTTGCCCTCCGCACACAACCCTCATTTCCTTCATGTGTTATTGCTTGGCCTGGGCAGTCTCTTAAGAAAGTTTCTTTTTTTCACCTAGGAAAACATCTTTGTGGAAGAAGGAGGTAGGAAAAGGAGACGTCAATATTCAAGATGAATGAGTGTTCTCTTTTTCATTTCTTTTTATATTTATTATATTTTTGTCAATGCTTTGGGGTCTTTGCTTTTTCCTGGTGGTTTTGTAGGATTTTTTCTCTATTGTGCATGCATGCTATACTGTTTTATTTACAGTATCACATTTACATGTACAATCTACCTCATTTATACACATGCTGTGTATATAATGCTGGTTTATTGCATCAGAAATAATGTTGGGAAATGTGTATATTCTATGGGGTATGTTGGGGAGTTGAAAATTGATTTTTGAGTCAAAACAACATGAATAAGTCTTCAAAACAATCCCTAGTCAATATGAATAACTCTTCTCTATCAGGGCAGTCCCAAACTCAGTTCCACCCTACTAAGCAAATTGACTTCAGTAGACTTAGAAGGGTGTGACTCTGCTTAAGACTGCAATGTATACTTAAGAAATTATTGAACCATATATCTCTCTTTTTCTTTTGTCTTTCGTTTATAACTTCTATTATTTCTTTCTTTCTGATGGGCAGCCTTTCTCTCCTACTTCTTTTTTCTTGATTATTAATTAGCCAAGGTGATGTCTCTTGACCATTGCAGTTGGGCTTCAGGTCCAGGATATTCAAGTGTTTGCCTCCTTGTTAGGGTTGCCAAGTCCAATTAAAGAAAAATCTGG
This sequence comes from Heteronotia binoei, assembly GCF_032191835.1. Taxonomy (NCBI): domain Eukaryota; kingdom Metazoa; phylum Chordata; class Lepidosauria; order Squamata; family Gekkonidae; genus Heteronotia; species Heteronotia binoei. The sequence continues at coordinate 213,528,623 of NC_083223.1, forward strand.
GGACTTTGGGGGCGGAGCCAGGAGACTTTGGGGGTGGAGCCAGGAACAAGGATGTGACAAGCATAATTGAACTCCAAGGGAGTTCTGGCCATCACATTTAAAGGGACAGCACGCCTTTTTAAATGCCTTTCTTCCATAGGAAATAATTAAGGATAGGGGCACCATCTTTTGGGACTCATAGAATTGGACCCTCTGGTCCAATATTTTTGAAACTTGGGGGGTATTTTGGGGAGAGGCACTAGCTACTATACTAAAAATCTGGTGCCTCTACCTCAAAAAATAGCCCCCCTAGAGCCCCCAATACCCATGGATCAATTCCCTATTATTCTCTATGGGAATCGTTCTCCATAGGGAATAATAGAGTGCCTAGTAGACATTTCCCTCCCCCCACGTTTTCTAAAGGGGGGGAGGGCCTCAATACCAGGGAATCCTCCCTCCCTCTCTGCCCCCTCCCTCTCTCTCTCTCTAACACACACAAATACTTACTGTACTTGGTCTTCTTCCAGCAGAATTTGCTCGCTGTGAAAACGAAAGTAAGGCTGCACACGAAAAGAAAGGAAGGGGCCATTCCTGTTTCCTGTTTCCTGTGCAGCCTTAAAGGGACACATTTTAAAATCTCTCTCTGCCCACCCCCAGATTTTTTAAGAGTGGGGGAGGAGGCTGAAAATTTGTGGGTCCCCCGCCAGGGCGGGAGGGTTGGGAAGCCTACTCCTTGTAGTAAATTTACAGAAAGGCATGGCAACCAGCTAGTCAGAGCTAATTCCATTTATTGTGCTCTGTTTCCCCTGCTCCCTAGTGGCTGCAGTGCAGAACTGCATTAGAAATAAAATAGATTGAGATGCATTGGCTGAATGAGGCATGATGTGGGTTTCAGGGGACCTCCAGCTGACTTGGACCCCATGAGTTTTGTCACTGAGTCTCCCACCTTCACAGTCCCATTTGCAAATGGACACATGCAGTGTCTCTGGGCTAGCTCTGCTAGATCTACCTGCTCTTTTTTTATATTGCGGAGCATAAAATTTTATTAGATCTTGTGGGGAAAGTGGTAACGGAGACTTTGGGGATCATACTCTGGTGATTTTAGGGTGTCCCCCCCAAGACCATGCATAAAGAGTTTATATGAGAGAGCCTGAAGCACCCATTTGGAAACTAAGCTGTGATATCCCTAAAAGCTCCAGCCTCTCACAATTTTTAAGTACTTCTGTTCAACTGTTAAATAAGACAATACAGTACTAGGAACTAAAGTGCAATTTGTTCTGGCTGGGGTTGCATTCCCCTTGAAGAAACAGAACCATTGTCTGGGGGTGCTTTGGACCCAGGCCTACTGCTGGTGGCAGATGCAGGCAGAAGTGCCTTTTCCCAGCTTCAACTAGCTAGCCAGTTGCAGCATTTCCTGGGCATGCATCAGATTAATATAATATAATTAACATCAGATTAATATAACGTTCTCTAGTGGGGCTGCCCTTAAGAAGTGTTTGGAAACTTCAACCAGTACAGAATGGTGCAGGCAAAATGTTTACTGGAATGGGTTGTAGGAAACATATAATTCCAGCCTTGACCCATCTACACTTGCTTCCGATTTGTTTCTGGGCACAATTCAAGGTTTTGACCATCAAAGCCCTATATGATTTGGAATCAACATGCTTGAAGAATTATGGACTACCAGACCATGAACCTGTTTTTTCTAGGGAAGTGAAACCCTATCAAGAATGAGGGACACCTTAAATGCTGGGTCAGATCTTCCACACACGAGTAACACTTCTGTCTTGTCTTCATGACTTTTTAATGCCTACTTAGGACTCAGACTTGTTTAAATGCAGAACCAATGAGCTGATCAGATATGAATAATCACAGAAAGTCTGAAGCAAGGTGAAGGAGCAGCTCTTTCACAATAGCATGACACTAGAAAATAATGTGACAGGGTCTCTTGATAAACATGGTAGGATGGCGAAGATCCTCTGTTATGTTTCTTTTCTTCCTTTTTTAGGGAACAGGTATAGCATGGACACATCTGCTTCAGTTGCATGTGCTATCCACACCATTGGGTTTGCCTCATTTTTTATTGCCTCATTGGTGATTTGTTTTTTTATGTCATCTTTATGCTACTTTAATATCATCTATACATAATGGAAGTATACAGATTTACAGGAAAAAATGGCAGAAGGGAAAACAAATTAGTTTTAAAATAAAGACATGGGTTCTTTCCTCACAATGGAGAAGTAAAATGAAATTGGGAATATTTGCATCAAACTAGCAAACTGGAAAAATTTAGACACATCCCTGTTCTAGAAGAAATGGTTTTGTAGTATTTTTATTATTGTTGTGCTCTGGAAAGTAATACGTTTCTCTACCATTAGAAAAAATACCCCATAATCATGATGTTTTTTTCTAATCCAGACAGCCATCATAGGCCGTATGTGATCAGAAGAGGAATGAGTTTTAATGAATAGCAGTAAAATATGCTCTGTGGGGTTTTTCAAGAAAGCACATTCCAATATTTTTTTTTCCATGCAAAGTCCTAACCTTTGCTAGGAAATGGCTGAACTAAGGTTTTCTTTAATGAAAAGAGCCATTGTAATCAGAACTGTGGAGAATATACATCCTGTGTATATTATACACTTGTCAGATGTTCTTCATTATGGACCAGAATCCCCTTCAGATGCAAGGTCATCTTCATTCAGTGTAGGCATAATGTAGCTTTTAAAAAATGGTCTCATTTATAAATTAAACATATTAATATAATTTGTTCCTCATTGCTATGTATACTCAATGGAAAGTATGTTGAAATCATTAGATTTTTGTCAATGGACATTAACTTTCAGGTTAGTATATGCCTGTAAGTTTTCTTTTTATGATGAGGACATTAAGAAGAAATCATAAAATTCAAATGGAAATAGAAGGAGGGTCTTATAACCAAGGAGGAATATAAACAAATAACCAGTGCTTGTAAGAGAAAGAGTTAGGAAAGCTAAATTATGAACTAAAACTAAAAACAACAAAAAAGATGCTAAAAAAAAGATGCTAAAAACAACAAAAAAGGTTTCTTTCTTATATACAAAGTAAGTGAAAGAACAAGGACATGGTAGGCCCCTTGTAGGGACAGGAAAGTGAAATTATTACAGGTGATGAAGAAAGGGCAGAACTGCTCAATTCCCACTTTTCCTCAGTCTTCTCTTATGAGGGAAATGGTGCTCAACATGACAAAAACAGGGCATATGATGAAGGAAGGGAGTTGCAGCCTTGGATCAGTGTAGGGGTAATACATAAATATTTAGTTTCTTTAAATGAAATTAAGTTCTCAGGGCCAGATGAACTGCATCCAAGGGTACTAAAAGGACTTGCAGGCATTATTTTTGAGCCTCTGTTCATTATTTTTGAGAATTTTTGGAGAACAGGGAGGTGCCAGAAGATTGGAGGAGAGCAAATGTTATGTCCCCATCTTCAAGAAGGGGAAAAAAGGATTTGGGTAGTTTGATGTCTATACCTGGAAAGGTTTCAGAACAAATAATCAAATAGTCAGTCCAGTAACATTTAGAAAAGTTGGCTGTGATTACTAAGAGCCAGCATGGATTTCTCAAGAACAAGTCATGTCAGACTAACCTGATCTCCTTTTTTGAGAAAGTTACTACCTTGCTGAATTAAGGGAATGCTGTAGACATAGTTTATCTTGATTTCAGTCAGACTTTCGATAAAGTTCCAAATACTATTCTTGTTGACAAGTTGGTAAAATGTGGTTTGGATTCTGTTACCTTTAGGTGGCTCTGTAACTGGTTGACCCAAAGGCCCTGTTCAGATCACACCCAAAGGCCCTGTTCAGACGCACAGTATAATCAGATGTCGCTGCTGTTTCCTTCCGAATTTAAAGTGGCTGCTCAGACAGCAACATCTGCCTCCCGGTATTAACTCATGGTAGCCCCCCTCCCAATCCTTCTCGGAACTGGATTATTTTGTTATTTGCTCCTTTGCAGTGTTTTTTGAGTTCTCCGGTTTCACCTCATAGTTTTCTCTGTCTGGATAGTTCTGCTGTGATATTAACCAACTTCCGGATGTCTGAAGGCTGTCCCAGAGCAAAAGGAGCCTCATTCATCCAGTTTATGGTCACCATTTTTTTTACTACTTAGTGATATGTGCATAACCACATAATGTTTTAACCTATGCGCATAATGCGCACATGTGCATAATAGTGGAGAAAAAAAGAACTGCATGGTACTGTCATTTGCACGGCAGAAGACCACCACGGAGTGATTCAAATTGCAGTATGGCAGTCTGATTGATAATATCTGGAACAAAGATATTCGGAACAGAACTGAGTCAGTTTAACACAGACTCAACACGCTGTATGAACAGGGCCAATGAGTGCTTCCTCATCCTCTTGGAGAGGAATGACAAGTGGAGTGCCTCAAGGATCTGTCCTGGGACCTGTTTTGTTCAACATCTTTATCAATGATTTGGATGAAGGAATAGAGGGAATGCTTATTAAATTTGCTGATGATACTAAATTGGGAGAGGTTGCAAATACAGTAGAAGACAGAAACAGGATACAGGATGACCTTGACAGGCTGGAAAACTGGAAATATTCCGTAAACCTTTGTTGTCTATTATTTTCAATGGGAGGAAAGCAAAAGCAGTCATGCAATTGCATTTCCCTGGCTCTTCCCGCCTCTGGCAAGGGGGAGGAGGAGGCCCCTGATCCAATCACAGCCATCCAAAATGCATGGCTTAGGGCTGTTGTGTGCTCCAACAAGGAAGGGGGAAGGGAGAACCTAATCTCCATTGCTGCTGCTGTGTGTTGCCAACTCGCCATAGAGAGACTGTGAGTAAGCTTCTGTGCCCTTTGGCTGTGTTCTACTCTGCTCTCTGTGGCCTGGCCTTGGCTGCTGATGTTCCTGACTGGACTTCTGGACTGGAAGACCTTCATCTGGTTAGATCACTCCTTTTTTGTGTTTGGAGGGGGCGGGATTTGTGTTCAGATTAGAAGCAGGTTTTTCTTCTTAACTTGTTGAAAACCTTGTGTTTACCCCTGTCTTGTGTAGGTAGATCTCTGGTTTTGTTGTTGTTGTTGTTGGGGGCTGGGTTGCGGTGGGGTGGTGGTTCTGTCCTGATCGGTTTTAGAGTGTTTAATTTAATCTGTGTTATTTTTAAAATCTTTTCTGGGTTTTTAATTTTTCCTTTGAATTGCCTGTTAAATTAATGACAGGCTTTGGTTGACCTGGTTGTGTGGGTCTGATTTCTCCCTTTGTTTTCCCTTGGTTAAGCTGTGGTACTGACCAATTGAACTGCTGGTGGTGTTTTACTCTTTTTCTGGTTATGTTGGGGCCGTGGGGGGCTGTTATTTTGCACTGCTTTCGGTTTCTGGGTGGCTGGCCTTTGCTTGACTGTTCTCCTCTAGAGCCTGAGTTTGGCCAGGCCTGGTGGTGATCTGACCTGTTGAACTGCTGGTGGTGTTTTACTATTTGTTTTTTTTCTGGTTCTGTTGGGGTGGTGTGGTTTACATCGCTTTTGGTTTCTGGATGGTTGGCCTTTGCTTGGCTGTTCCCCTCTGGAGCCTGAGTACAGCCAGGCCTGGTGGTGACCTGACCTTTTGAACTGCTGCTGGTGTTTTACTGTTTTTACTGGTTCTGTTGGGGTGGTTTTGCACTGCTTTTGGTTTCTGGGGAGCAGTGGGCCTTTGGGGGTGCCCACAGATAGGTCCAGTCTTTTTGGGCCTTGGGGGTTTCATGGAGGAGAATCCCCTCCAGCTGCCCTGCAGTTTTGGGGGGCTCTCCCTCAACCCCCTTGTCCCCCAGCTGCCTTTTATTGTACCCAATGTTTTGCCATTGACTTCAATGTCCCATAGGGCATAATGGTGGGATGGGGTGAAATTGGCCCCTGACATTGGACCCCCTGGCCTAATCTTTTTGGGACTTGGAGTTCCTTGAGGGACAATCCTCTGAAACTGCCCTGAAGTTTTTGGGGCTCTCCCCCAAATCCCTTCCTCTCCAGGCAGCTTCTATTATACCTCATGTTGCCATTGACTTCAATGACCCATAGGCTAGGGCTGAATATTCAGAAATATCCAGATATCTCCTGTATATTCAAATATACTGGGTACTAGTATTCAGAAATATCCAGAATTCTGAATTGTTTGGCCCTGAATATTTCCAAGTCGAGATATTGCTTTTTGTTTTCTTTTGTGCAGAGCCCTATAAAAGACAGAGACAGGATACAGAATGGTCTTGACTGCTGGTAAGCTGTTGTTTACCAGCTTGTTTTCCTGGGGGTAATTGCTGGCCCCACCCTCTACTGTTGCTCTGGCTGTTGAGTCAGAGGTGGGTGGAGGCTTGAGCCTTTAATTTGCAATGCTCATCCTTGCCAGAGGCACGAGCCTTTGGTGCGAGCCAAAGGGCAAGAGCCAAAGGGCTCTTGGCCTGTGGCTCTTAGCCTGGGGGTTCTGTAGAAAGGTGGGTAGTTACCCACAAGTAGTTTCAAGTGGCAGTTGGTAGTGGGATTCAAAGAGAAGTGAAGATAAAGAAAATTTTGAAATGGATTGCAGCAGTATGGCTGGTGAGGGAGCAGAGGCAGTGAAGTGCAATGGCTGTGGGATGTTTGTATTTCTACCTGAGAGTAGCACGAATTACACTTGCATCAAGTATGAGTTAGTGGCCCTGCTGGAGGAGAAGATACAGGGACTGGAGGCATGATTGTCCACACTGCAGTGTATAAAGGAAGGTGAGGATTTTCTTGACAAAACGCATGAGGTGCTCTTGAAAGGACAAGAGGAGGGAGAAGAAATGATATCTCAGCGATTAGAAAAGAACTCAACACAGGAGGAGGGTTCCTGGAAAAATGTAACCTGAAGGAGAAAGAAAATCAGCCCCAGCTGCTTAGCAATAGGTTCCAGGATCTCCCCACAGTAACTGATTCTGAACCACTGGAACAAAGGCTACTTCCCCAGCCTCCACAAAGCTTGAAAGCTTGAACAAAGTTTCTCAGAATCCTGTAGATAAGAAGCCAGGAGCTTCTGCTCCCCAATATAGGAAGAGAAAGGTGGTGGTGATTGGAGACTTCTTGCTCAGAGGAATGGAGCCCAAAGTGTGCCGACCAGACTTGTCATCCCGAGAGATGTGACAGAAAGGATTGGAAGACTTATCAAGCCCTTTCTTGCTGCTCCATGTGGGAATGAATGATACTGCCGTCATAGCCCTGAACATATTAGAAAAGAATATGTGGCTCTGGGTCAGAAGGTGAAGGAGCTGGGCACACAAGTTGTGTTTTCATCAGTGCTTCCTGTTGAAGGCCGTGACTTAGGAAAAGAAAGAAGAATACTTTAAATAAATGACTGCCTACATCGATGGTGTCGTCAGGAAAGACCATGGCTTATGTTTATGTGTGAATGTTTCCTAGCTTAAAAGTCTTTAAACTAAAATATTAGATAAATGTATACTCTATTAATCATCTTATGTTTAATAGTGCAATATTTTTGTATGTATTTTACTATTGTTCATCACTCAGAGCTCTAAATACACAGGGACTGAGGGATTCATAAATCTAAATTATAAATAAAAATACATAAATGTGGGCCCATCTGAGGATACCTAACTCTGTAGATGGGGTTCATTTTTCTACAAACTTGCAGAAAAATCTGAAAACCAAGGGAAAAACTGAGGAAGACATACATTCCCCTAAACACAGGAGCATTATCAGCTACAAGTATAGAGACTGGATAAACATATGGAGCAGAGGTCCATGTGTAACTATTAGCCACAAGGTATAGATGGAACAGTATGTCTGGAGCAGTGATACTCTGTATTCTTGGTGCTTGGGGGGCAACAGTGGGAAGGCTTTTGGAGTTCTGACCCTACTGGAGGATCTCCTGGTGACACCTTGGTTTTGACCACTGTGTGACACAGTGTTGCACTGGATGGTCCATTGGCCTGATCCAACATAGCTTCTCTTATGTTCTTAAGTTCTCTTTTATTCCTATGCAGACAAATGGTGCATTCACTCTACATTAAATAATTACCATTTTTGCACACAGCTTCCCACAGCTTGCCCCGAAGTTACAGGAAGTGCCACAGCTTTTGCATAGCAAACATAAACCGCTAAAACCCAGTTTACGTTTGCTACGCAAAAGCCGTGGCACTTCCTGTAACTCTGGCGCAGATAATGGGAAATCTGACAGACACTGCGGAGAGAACAGAAACGTGACCGCATGGTAAGCTGTGTGCGAAAACGGTAAATGTGTTTTACATCTGGATTTTTATCTAGTGTAGTATGAATGCACTCAAAATATCTCTGGTGGAGCTGTGAGAGGGAGGCTGTAGGAAGACAGCAACACTTCAGCTGGTTTCATCATTGTGGCTGGCACAGCTTCCAGCATTGCCACTGTAGCCCCAAGACTTGGCACCACCCTCTACCTCACTCCTACCAGTGCAACCTCCACCTCCAGGTTCACTGTTTTGTGTGCTTGTGCAGACAGTGCACTTATCTTCTCTTTGTGTGGGAGTCTCTGTGAGTTCCCTACTACCCAACTGGGCCATAGACTTCCTGGGTAAGAGCTGCCAGGGTAGGGAAGGAGGGAAAGCTGAAGACAGGGGAGCAGATAAAGGTAGGTGGGTGTGGGATGGAGATAAGAAAACAAAAAAACAGGAGAGGTTATGAGAGCTTTCAGGGAAAGGAAAATTGGGGAAGGGGAAAATAAGATGCACCCTGCAAGCCCTTATGGGTCCCCCACTTGTCAATGTTTGTTAGCAGTAGGAGCCAAATGAAGCCTCCACTGTCAAAATCAGTATACATCTAAATAACAAGTTCAAGTGCTGCTGCATTTGTACCCTTACTGTAAGTATATCAGAAGGATCTTCTGATGACTATTGGAAACAGAATACTGAACTGAATTGATCTGTAGTCTGTCTCAATTTTTGTGCTCTTATTCTCTTTCTTACTTTGTGGGGCAAAAGTTATGAATAATAGTACTATAACTGGATCAAATTGTTCCAGATTAAGTGCTTTTTATGCTTATGAAATAGCTTCTACTTTCCAAAGACTGGATGAAGGAAAGCAGATTTGGTTTTGTATTACAAAAATAATCACTTTATTTCTAAACACATTGCATCCTTTTGTTACATGCAAGGTCAAATTGTATTTGAAGAAAGTAGCCCATAATTGCATGGGCAAAAAGACAACTACAAGATTGCATTTTCATTGACCTCAGACTCCTATCTGCTGCTGCCTTTGTTCTTCTCAAACCAGAAATTTTCTTCATCTTGTTGCTCTTCAGGTTTAGCTGGAAGTGACACACATAAAGTAATGAAAAGATAATCTCCTTAGGACCAAAGGAGAGTTGGCTTGCTAGTTGAAGTAAGGAAATTGATAAAAGCAAAACAACAGCTGCAATAGTGTGTTGTGTCATATGATAGGTCCCTTGAATCATTAACATGCTACCTCACAGATCTTACAGTACAAAAGAATGTGTGACCTATGACTGTTCCCACAGAATATTTACAGTAACCACAGACTGGCCTGAAACATAACACTTTGCCACTTTGGACTACATTTGGCCTCACCTCACACCTGTGCAACATGGGTGTCATCAGCTTCTTGAAACCAGCTCAGGCAGTACAAAGGGGGATATTTGAATTGCCTCGCCAGATGTTGCTCCATACTTTCCCGAGAACACTCAGTTTTTACATGAGAAGTGCTTTTTAAATCTTCATTGAAATGTCAATATAATTTATATTTGGGTGCCTTTTTGCCCTAATCAAACTTATGAATAGTCTTAAATAGGAGTGAGTGGATTCCCCCCTTATTCTGTTCCAAAATTTTGGTTTGTGCTGTCTTAGTCCTTAATTTCAGTTTCACTAAGCTTTCTAAAATTAAATCCAGAACTGGCTCAAGAACATTTTGCAGTATTAGCAACATTTCACTCACCTAATCATAAGTGTCCATCCAAGTACTAATCCAGTTCTTTTTTCAAGAGATGTGATTGCATACATGTTTGTATCATGTTTCTTTTTGTGTGGTTTTATTGGTGCACACATCTGTCCCTCCACAAAACCAATCTTGTTTAAAAACAATGTAAAATCAGTAGTTTGAGCCTTTCTCTTTCAGCTGATTTCCCCCAAGAAATGCCCTTTTCTGAGACTACCTTTCCATCAGCTGACTCCATGAGGAAAAAAGGCAAATGTAGCTAATGAATGGTAAATTTATATGGGATAATAAATGGCTAGGGAGGTCTAGTCACCCTGTTAACTGATTCTTTTCTACAGACACTCTCTCCTCATTCTGTTTAGGGGAGACAAACAAAATAAAGGGGGATATTTTCAGATTGGGATTCATTAGAGCCAGAAAATGTTCATATTCCCAGTTTCCAAATATTGGCTTGGTATGTGGATCTGGGGATTTTTTTTGGGGGGAGGGGCAGATTCTGAGGGGGGGTTTTGGCTCCATTATTACCTGTGGGAAAACTTTCTGGGGACATTTGTAAATTACTGGCACAAAAATTGCAGGAGAGCTGTTGGTGCCTGTCTTTTAAATAAACCCTAAATTTCAAGTTAATTGACCAAGTAGTCCAGTTCTTTAGGCCCTGGAGCAAGAGGCCCCAGCCATTCTCCATTTTTTTCCTATGGAGGGAAAAATGTAAAACCCAAGAATCTCCCTCCATAGGAATGCTATTATAATTCTTGCTAATCCCAACCAATGTAAACCTCAAGAATCTGAAACTATGTCAACTGCAAGAATCTCAACCTATGTAAAATGTAGGAGTCTCAATGTAAAACATGAGAATTCGCAAAAATGAAAACCCAATACAAACCATCTCCTGCAAAGAACACACTTTTTAAAAATCAACACTTAAAACAGAATCTTACCTAAAGCAGCCTAGAAAGCTGAAATCAAGACTCAGGAGACACAGAGTGGAATTGGTGGTTGGGATTGTGGGAGCCTGCAGATGCCGGCTCCCTATATTCCTAGTTAAACCTGAATATTTCTGGGATTTTTTGGGACCCATTTTTCTGTATCCCAATTATATTAAAAATACTAATATATATATATATATATATATATATATATATATATATATATATATATATATATATATATATATATATATATATATATATATATATATATATATATATATATTGGCTCAGTTGTATCCAAGGGTTGTTTTGTAGAAAAAAGGTGCAGGAGATCAGTAGCATATCTCATTTGCATATACCCCAGGATCTGTGTGCAGTGGGGAGAGAATGCCCCACTGCATGCAGACCTTGGCTGAAGGTTCAGGAGCTGTGCTCCTGTGAGTAGGGGTGTGCATTCGGTTTGGTCGAATCAAAGAAGCCACTGAATCACCCCTGATTTGGAAGTATACGGCGCCATATACTTCCGAATCCATTTTGAAGCCATTATATGGGAGCCGGAAGTATACAGAAGTATACGGAATTCCATGGAAAAGGCGGGAAAGGAGCTTCTGCAGCCTCAGGGGAGCTGCTTGCCTCCTTTCCTGCCTTTGGAAGCCTTTTCCCATTTGTCCCATAACCTCCCTGGGATGAGGGAGGGGGAGGGGAAGAGGAGCCCCAGCAGCCAATCCAATGCATGCATTTGCAAAATGCATTGCAAATGCATGCTTTGCTGGGCTGTTGTGTAGCTGATGGCTGGGCTAATCCCCTAGCCATCAGCAGCATTGTTGTTCTTTTGTTCTTTTGTTTACTTGGGTATCCAAGTAAATAGTGTTCTCTGGCCAATCACAGAGCAGTGGTATTTTTTGAAACTGCTCTGTGTAGGGCCAGAGAACCTTTTTAAGGAGTCTCCCTGGCTGCACTCCATTCCATTGCTGCTGTGTTGGTGTGAGAGATTGTGCTGCGCTGGCCCTTGGCCTCAGCTGCTGCTGCTCTCTCTCAGCCTTGCCTGACCTGCCTGGAGAAGACATCTAAGGTAAGACAGTCTTGGGGGTCTTGTTTTTATGTTAGTTAGTAAAAGGACTTTTTAAGACATAGAGTTCCTTTACTTATCCAGATTTGGGTGGGTGAATATTTGGGGTTAGGGGGTTCTGCTGGGGGTGGGGGCCACCTGTGGGGGGTTTGGCAATTTGCCCATATCTTACTTTAGTGAGAGGACTTTTAAAAGTGCAGTGTCCTTTTACTTTTTCTGATTTGGGTGGCTCGGATTTCTTGGGGTTAGGGTGAAGGTTTTTTTGAGGGGGAGGGGTTGGTAAAGTTCCTGTATTGTTAAAAATCAAGTTTTTTACTGTTTTAAAAGGATTCTGTGTTTGATTTGTTGCTGCTGTGTTGTGCTGCTGTTGTTCCTTTTCTCTTCTGGTTCTTGGGGAGGAGGGTTGTTTGGCCTAATTTTCATTGTTAAAAAGATCACTTTTTTAATAGTTGAGTTTGTTGGCCTTTTCTCAATGATCTGTTTGGATCTATTCTCTGTTGTTGCTGGTTTTGCATCTTGTCCTGTTGTCCCTTTTTCTGGTTCTGGTTTTGGGGGAGGGTGGGTTAAAAGTTTTTCTAAATTACCTCTGGTTGTTGTGGGGGTTGCTGTGTGGGCTGCGTGGGGTGGGTCACTTTCATGTTTTTATAGAGTTATTTTTGGAGTCTGAGGGTGCTTTCGGTTTGCCTAGGGTCACTAAATAGGCTGCCCCACTAATAAGGGTGTTTTTAGGGATTGGGTTTGAGAGTTGCATTGTTTGGGGCAGGGCTGGCTCGCATCTGTAGATTGTGTGTTCTGTGGCAGGGAAGCTGGCATCTGGGTGAGAGACAAAGAACCAGCATGCTTGTTGTGCTTGGCCAGCTCTCCCCATGTTGTTTGGGGCAGGGCTGGAGAGCTGGCATCTACAGATTGTGCATTCTGTGGCAGGGAAGCTGGCATCTGGGTGAGAGACCCAGAACCAGCATGCTTGTTGTGTTTGGCCAGCTCTCCCCATGTTGTTTGGGGCAGGGCTGGAGAGCTGGCATCTACAGATTGTGTGTTCTGTGGCAGGGAAGCTGGCATCTGGGTTAGAGACCCAGAACCAGCATGCTTGTTGTGCTTGGCCAGCTCTCCCCATGTTGTTTGGGGCAGGGCTGGAGAGCTGGCATCTGGGTTTGCTGCAACCAGGTCTGCAGAGCAGACCTTGAGCAGATTGTATTTTGTGTAGCAGTGATGTTGGCAACTGGGTTTGTATTGGTTCCAGGTCAGCAGGGTTCATAGAGTAGATAGATGGATGTAGTTCATTTGGGTTGTATAGAGATTCTCTGGCGTGAAGTTAGATTTGGCTTCGGGTGCCCCAGGAATGGGACCCCCTGGCCCAATCTTTTTGGGACTTGGGGGTTTTGTAGAGGAGAGTCCCATGCGGGTTCCCTGCAGTTTTGGGGGCTCTCCCTCAAACTCCCTGCCCCCCAGTAGCCTCTAATTATGCCCTATGTTGCCATTGATTTAAATGGCCCATGGAGTATAATGGTGGCATAGGGGTACCCTCTTTGGGTGCCCCTGGAATGGGACCCCCTGGCCCAATCTTTTTGGGACTTGGGTAGTTTGTAGGGGAGAGTCCCCTGCAGGTCCCCTGCAAATTGGGGACTCTCCCTCAAATCCCCTCCCCTCCAGGTGGCTTCCAATATACCCTATTTTGCCATTGATTTCAATGGCCATAGGGTATAATGGGGCCTTATATTTGGAAATAGCTGCGCATCTACCGTATATGCGGCTATTCCAGGTATCAGTATTCGCATATATACGGTATTCCAAATTTTTTGGCCCCATATATTTCCGAATCCAATTTTTTCCCCTTTTTTTTTTTTTTTGCACACCCCATCCTAACCCCATCCTCATCCAAAACACTACTAGACCTAGGAACCTCATGAACTCATTCACCTTTGAGCTCCTTCTGAATTCAAGCCCTGGTTGTATCTAAGTGCAAATCCCTAATTCACAGTGATATAAGTTATAGCCCCACCAACTGAGCAATTTCAGCATGAATCAAACCCTACCAATATTAGAGAAATATTCAGATATATTGGTCCCTGTGGATTAATCTGTGTCATGCATAAATTTTGGCCTGATCTCAATGGATGAAGGATGAGTTTAAAATATACTACATAATTGGATGGTAGGGACCAGATGCCTGTCAACTGCCACAGTAACCTATTATTCCAAAGTTCAACCAGGCCTCTTGACAAAACAGCATTCAAACTAAAAAAAGATATGATATTTATATTTCTAGAACTGAATTAGCTCTGCAAGGCTCAATGGGACCAGCAGTCCAATTTGAAGCAGTCATACTCTTCTAAAGACATAGATTGCAATGGCTTGATTATTCTTCAGATCTTTAGCCTAGTATTTTCCCAGCAATGAGATCCCCACTGGTTTTACAGGGCCCTCCTAGTAAAATCACATCCTTCTAAGTTCAATGGATTTAGAATGGCAGTTTAATTGTACTGGAAATCTCTTTACTCCAATAGGAAAATAGCAGGCTAAGTATCTCAGTCTGAAGAATAAGCAAACTATTGCAATAGTCCAGGACCAGTTCTAGGTTTTGAGGGACCTTAGGCAGAGAGTTCCCAGGGCCCTCCTTCTCTTCTGATCACCACCAGACACTCATGCCCTTGTTCCCTTCCACCCACCTGCTTGCATGTCCTTTCCTTGTCTGCTTACAAGCATTCCCACTGCCATGTTCACACCTGCTTGCAGACATTCCCCAATGGCACTAGGAAGCAGGTGCAGCAGGGAGCATAGGTGGTGGAGTGCAGTGGGCAGAGGGTGCTGTCAGCAGTGGATCCTACCAGAAACACTGGGCCCTGGCAGCTTGTCCCCCTTCAGGATGATGGCAGCCTTGTTATAATCCTTTACAAGATGTTATAGTCATGTGTGATGGGTACTTTCAGCAGTCATTACTACCAGCAGGACTGAGAACTGAGAGCTATTGATCTCAGTTGATAGTGGAAGGAATCACTGGAAGACTAGGGAGTGGACTCTGAATAATATCTTCCTCCATTTTATTCCTAACAATTGTGCCTAACATTTAAGAGGCAACAGAACCAAGAACTGCAGCATTGGGTCATCATCCAGGGTTCATGTAACACTAATGACGGTACCTGATCTCCCATAGAGGCTCATCTAAAGAAAAGATTCATCTCTCTTTGTCTCAGAAATTTTGCCAGACCAACAAGATAACAATGGTCATAGGGTACCTTCTTCAGTACTCAGATACACTTCAAAGGGTTCCATTTTTATCCAATCGATATTCAGAGATAAAGTGGGGAATAAATAGCCCTAGAAAAGAGCCCTGCTCCACCACCCCCACTAAAGTGGGAGGGGGGGGGACCAGTCAGGCCTGTGCTGCACCATGTGGCACATGGATTCTCTGGGTTCTTCCTTGGCTGTGGGCATATCTTCTCCCCACACTGTGGAGGGAAGAGGTGAAGGCAGGTCTGGCCAGACACATCTTTCTCCATGTCACCCAGAGCACGGAGGGTGGCAAGACCTTGCGCCATGTGGGGGCACAACATAGGGTAGGGAGCCTAGGCCAGGTACATCCTTCTCTTCATGTGTGCTTCATTCCCCATGCCTCATAGGGCATGCCAGAAACAACCTTCTCCCTACATTCCAGTGGATGGGCCTGGTTTGTCCTTCCTAGTGCCATGTGTGAATGTCCTTCCTTGCTTGGTGCTGGGGTAGCCAGGACTCTTCTCAGTGGCCTTAGTGGCCAATATCCACCCGTGGAATCTTGTTCACCTATCCACTGATTTTGTTATTGGGGTTGAAAAACTGTATACAGATACAATGAATAAACACAAAACTAAAAATAGGTAGCAACTCTTCTCTGGGTCCAGTTTTGTAGATCTTGAAGACTTTTTCTTATCAAAACAACCTTTTGGGGGCTGGCTAATTTATTACTGATGATATGTAATTATTTGCTCTTGATCCTGGTTTGGATTTTTGGCTGGTTGGTTGGATTTGTCTTGGTTATAAAGAATATTGTTATCTTTTTATTTCATTACATTTCATGAGTTTTTATATACAAATATGCCATTTCATATTCCTGTTAATCTTTGTATGTATTTGTTACGACCATTTTGGTTCTGCATATTTTCTATTCTTGTTTTCCATTTTGTTAATTTTTATGACATTTATATGCCAAAGCTGGTATCAGTTTTAATGGTAAATGACTTTTTAATGGCAAATGGTTTTAATGGCTGCAGTTTCATTCTTAAAGCCCATCTCAACATCACCAGAAGGAATGCTGGAGTCTGGGGATCCTCTGGAATGACAGCTCGTTTCCAGACAACAGAGATCAGTTGCTATGGAGAAAATGCTTTGGAGGGTAGACTAAATGACACTGTACTCCATTGAGGTTGCTGTCCTACTAAGGCTCCATCCCCAAATCTCCAGGAGTTTTCCAACCTGGATCTGGCAACCCTACTCCTCATTCCTGCAGGTGGCCAGGAGGGACCTGGAAACCCTAAATAGTTGAAAGCAGAAGGGTGTGTGTGGGTGCAAGCAGAGGTAAGTGATGATAATTCCTGGAATCAGTCCTATTTATCCCAAACAGGAAGAATCTATGACAGAAACTGGAATTTTGAGCAGAAAGTTAATAAAACCCATCAAAATGTATCATCACTGTAATGTACTGATACTGGAGATATTCAGATGGCAACATGCTTTATTAGCAAGTACATCACAAAGACAACATAAGAACATAAGAGAAGCCATGTTAGATCAGGCCAATGACCCATCCAGTCCAACACTCTGTGTCACACAGTGGCCAAAAAAAATTTATATTATATTATTATATCACACACACATATATATACACACTGTGGCTAATAGCCACTGATGGTCCTCTGCTCCATATTTTTATCTAACCCCCTCTTGAAGCTGGCTATGCTTGTGGCCGCCACCACCTCCTGTGGCAGTGAATTCCACATGTTAATCACCCTTTGGGTGAAGAAGTACTTCCTTTTATCCATTTTAACCTGTCTGCTCAGCAATTTCATCGAATGCCCACGAGTTCTTGTATTGTGAGAAAGGGAGAACAACATGGCGCGGCCGGGTCCCCTGTTATATACATTTCCCGGACCAACCTTCTTCCTGGTCAGTTCCAATCCTGGCCAGTTAAACTTCCTGCCACTGATCATCATAGGTGCGCTGTGCTGTACTTCCCGGGACGAATGCCAAACACAACACTCCCCCCCCCCCCTTGTTCAAGATACATAGTCTTTCAAATGAGTGGGCGGCTGCTGTTTTCTGAGCGACCGCTGAGGTTCGATCTGGGGAGCTGGGGCTGCTGCCTGGGGTTCTGCAACCGCTGGTTCCTCGCTTTGGGCCACAGTTGGCAAAGCGTTGTCTCAATCCTGCGGAAGGTATCTCCCCCGCCCTGTACGGCTCTTTCCCCAGTGACCCCAGCGAGCTCGGCATGGTTGCTTCTTGTGGCAGCCCCGTTCTCTCCACGTTCCCCACTCCCTCTGGCCCTGCCCATTCCTCTGGCAGGGTGCGGTGGTGGAGTTGGTCTATGTGTCGGTGGAGGAGCTGCACCCCTTCCGATGAGACCTCATAAGAGCAGGACCCGGTGAGCCACAGCACCCAAGCTGGTATCCACTCCAGCGCGCTTGCAAAGTTCTTGGCATAGACCAGATCCCCCAGAAAGAACCCCCTAGTGGCCTCCCTGGTCTCAGGGGAGCTGCGGAAGTTCAGGGCCCGGTCGGGGTGTAACCTATCTAGCCGAGTGGTTAACTGCCTGCCCATGAGTAAATGGGCAGGGCTTACGCCGTAGCTGGGTTAGGGTTGATCCTGTTCCCAAACAGGAAGGCGGACAGTCTGTGGTCCTAATCCCCTTGGACTATGTGACCCAGGGCTTCCTTGTTTGTGCGAACCATGCGCTCCACTTAGCCGTTAGTGGCCGGGTGAATGGGAGCGGACCATACGTGGTGGATGAGGTACCTATTCAGGAATTCCTGGAACTCCCAGAAAGTAAACACGGTGCCGTTGTCTATCACTACAGTGTCAGGGATTCCTAGGGTGCAAAAAACCCTCCATAAAGCTCTGACAGCGGCCGTGGTGGAGGTGGAAGTGACTGGAATGACCTCCAGACACTTTGTGTAAGCATCCACCAATATAAATTTGCCCCTGGTATGCCCCCGCAAAGCCTGTGTAGCCGGAATCATGGCACCCAATTGGATTCCACGCAGTGAACGGGGGTGCCGGGCGGATTTGGCTGGGACTCTTGGCAGGGCGGGCACCTCCTAACCCATCCCTCAATCTCTTCATGCATTCCCGGCCACCGTACATAGCTCTGCGCCAGTCCCATAATATGAACTCCACGGGCCGCAGGGCTGGCCAGTTGTGGGGGCAGAATTTACTGAGGGTCTCCTCCGAAATAATGGAGATGGAGGATCCCATGTCCAATTCCATCAGGCAGGGACCCCCCTCGATCAAGACCTGCACTTTGACTTTGTCAGGGGTGTCCGGGGACAAGTTCATTACCTGGATGCTGTTTGCGGCCGTTGTGTGTGCGTCTGTCGAGTCGTGGTGTACGGACTGGGGCCTCCTGTTGGATCTGGCCCTGCAAGCTCAGGCGATGTGGCCCACTTTTCCATAGCTTCTGCAGTCCGCGTTATGGTAGGGGCAGTCTCAGGGCTTGTGTGGGTTCCCACAACTGCCGCACTTGCTGCTCGACTTCTCCACTGCCCGTGGTTGTTTTGGTGTTTACAGCCCACTGCATGGTTGGCGGCGAAGCTGATGTGCCCCTTCCTCGTTGGAGCCATCGAAGATTGAGGCAGCAGCGGCCTGGTTCACAGAAGGGTTTGTGTGTGTCTGTTTGAAGGCTGTTGCCTGTTGGAGCGCTTTTGCGAGGTCGATGTCTTTGTCCTCGTATGCTAGCAACTTTCGGTGCATTTTCTCCTCCTGGACGCCAACCACAAAATGGTCCAGCAGGATCTCTTCCAGGTCCCTTATGAAATCTCATCTCAGGGCTAATTCACAGAGCCCTGCAAGATATTTGGCAGCGGACTCAGCTTGTCTCTGCTGTCTTGTGTAGAACATGTGCCTGCGTGTGAGATGGGACGGCTGTGGCACCATGTGATTCATCATCACCTTGACCAGCTGGTCATAGGTTGCCCTTGTGAGGGTGGTCAGCGTGATGAGTCGCTTCATCAGCTGGATGGTCTCCACTCCACATGAACTCAGGAGAGGTGCCTTCTTCTCTTCCGCTGCCTCCATTTTGTGCAGTTCTATGCAGTAGTTGATCTGGTCCACCCATGATTTCCATAAGTCAGGCCGGGTGACATCGAATGCCGGTAGGGTTTGCCCGGGAGCAGTAGCCATAACCTCGGCCGCGGGAGCACTAGAGCTCGAATCGCAGGGCTTGCAGGCAGCTGGAGGCTGCTCTCTGCTCACCGGTATCCCATCCTCATTGCCAGTATAATGTACTGATATCAGAGATGTTCAGATGGCAACATGCTTTATTAGCGAGTACATCACAAAGACAAAATGGCGGGAACAAGGTCCCCTGTTATATACATTTCCCAGAACAACCTTCTTCCCGGTCATGTCCAATCCTGGCCAGTTAAACTTCCCACCACTGATCGTCATAGGTGGGCTGCGTTCGTCCCTTCCAGGCACCACCACAGGTGTGCTGTGCCGTACTTCCCAGGACGAACGCCAGACACAACAATCACTTTGGTCCAAAGATAGGTGAATGGACTGATGCATTTTTTGGAAAATGTACACATTCGGTGTTTGATGAAATTATGGAAGAACAGCATTCCATAACTTGAAAGAAAAGGTGTTGAGATGCCTTTTTCTACTGTTTAAACATAGATGACATTGCGAACATACTGTCTCATACCCTCACATCTTCCCCTGTGTCCTATTTACATTAGATTGTATATTTTCTAATCATTTGTCCACATAGGCAGCAGGTAGGAGAATCCAGGGAGATAATGACATTGAAACACAGGCATAGTTTTACTACACACTATGAAGGGTGAAAGTGCAACACAAGACTGATGTTTTTGGCAGAAGCCCTGTGTTTTTTGTCGAGTTCGTTTTGATCTTAAGAGGGCACTGTGGGCCAGCACTGTAGGCCAGTTATAGCATTCGCTATGGCTGTAAGGTAAAAAAACCTTCTGAATATGAACTGGTAGGGTAAGCCATTAAGGTCTTTATAGGCGAAAACTGTTACGAGACTTCATTTATGTTGCAAATATGCTTTGATGTGCCTGTTTAAGAAGTCCTCCAAGGCTGCAAAGCAACAGTATCACTTTTACATCTTTCCTCCTTTCATCCTTTGTGGTTGCCTTCTCTCAGCCTACATCTTGTTGTTGTTCACATTCCTTTTGTTCGGGTTCCTCTTCCTTTAGGGAAATAGTTTGTGGTCCTTATTTTGCATCAATGCATGAAACTTCAAACACCTGGGAAGATTTTCCATGGTACAAGCACTCCACGCAGCCCTGGACAGACATCTGAAACTCATTTGGAGCTTCCCAAAGGCCTTTTCAATCATGGAATGAGATGATTCCCCCCTTATAAGTCACATGGCTCTCTTGGGATTGATCCCAAGGAGATAAAAGGTGTGCATGTTTATATATGCGTCTTTTTAAGTGTTCAAATTCAAAATGAACTCAATTTGAAACACATGCATGCATACTTTTTGATACCGAATTTTCAAATCTGTAGGATTTGATTAACATCTAGTTGATGTTTAGCAAATACACAACCAGACGTAAGTGATCAGTGTTGCTATAGATCTGAAACACAATGGGTGTTCTAGATTCAGTACACCACATCGATTTTATATAATTCCACAAACATGGAATTCAGTTCTTCAGTTGGGCAAATCCATGTGAGAAGGCTTGAAAACTGAGCTATGTCTCTGCTTCTCCAAGTGTGATGGCAGAACCATACCTTGGAAGGTGATACAGGAAAGTACATTCTGAGAGTTGCTGTTTTGGGGTTATTTATATATTTAGTCTATACCCCACTCCAGTATCCCATGGCAAAGGTACTTGCCTCTTTCTTGAACATTTCTCATATTCCTAGTCATGCAAAAAAAAAGTAAAAATCACACCAAAAAAATCTTAGTTATGTGAAACACGCATCCATAGTATAGCTATGGATAACTACATGGGAAGACACAATGTACCATAGAATTACTCATGAGAATGTCAACCTCTTATCATACAGATTTTGGGTTTGGTTTATTTGTATGTTTACAAAAAGTCCAGATTTGGATGCCCCAGGCTAGTCCAATATCATTAGGTATCAGAAATTAAGCAGGGTCAGCCCTCGTTAGGACTTGAGTGGGAGACCATCGAGGAAGTCCAGACAGTCACCTCTGACTGTCTCTTGCCTTGAAAAACCTGTAGGATCATCCTGAATCAGCTGTGACTTGATGGCTCTTCACACACACATCTTTACAAAAGACTACATGGTGATATTAAAAATTGTAAGTCTGGTGCAGAGCTTTGTAAATCAGGAATATGTCTAAACTACCTAACTAAATGAGAAGTCATTTTCATTAATGTTATTATACTGAAAAAGAAACATTAGAAAATAATGATGTTTTGATAATAAAATTTAGAAATCTTCAGATTTATCTATTGGTCTTGTACCTGGTTGTCTTGGTTTGAGTTCCCAAAGATCAGAGGGAGGGAGAAAGAGATAAAGAAAAAGAATACATTTGCTGATAATGAAACAGGCAGGAATTTCACTGGCAGCAGAATTTCACAAATCTTACTTGGATCTTAGGCAGCATAAGTAAAACTGCATTGTAAATGACAACTTCCCCATGTTCTACTCCTGCAACAGTGTTCTATGCCTCACAAAATGACATCTCCATTAATCAATGGACCCCAGGAACATCACAGAAGTTGAAAGGGGGGGGGGGGCTGGCAGAACCTGTCCTCCTTCAGCAAGCAAAAACATCTTCTGTGGACAGAACAGAGGTATAGGACCCAAGCCAGTGAATACGGTACAGATGGGTTTTTCTTTCCAAAGGGATGAAGTATTGTTCCACTTCCCCCACATCTCCTGAAGCACAACTGAAGTCCAAGTGTCTGCATTTTGCCCCCCCAGTCGGAAAGAAGAGGCAGACACAGTTGTTGGGTTTTAAACCGGGCCGCTTTATTAAAGTTAACAAATATACCTGGCAGGGGGAGAGAAAACAAACCAGACAAGCCCTGGGGTCAACACCTGGACCCCGCCTTGTCCAAAGGGCGAGCCACCCTGCCCCCAGCACAAACCCGCCGTAATCGGGTTGTAACTGAGCGGCCAGGCCTCCAGCCCTCACCAACCGGGCTGGAACGATCCCCATGGAAAGATCCACCCAGGTGAGGCTCCCTGTGTTCTGCATCACCGTACTGAGCCGTTTAGCCCATCTACGGTTCCTGCAGAGCACCGCACCAAAGGTGCTAGGCCATAGGTGCTCCCCTGGAAAAACCCTGTGGCCAAACCTAATCCAGCCAGCGACCAAACTAAACTCAACAAAAACTAACCTACTAGGCAGTACAAGGTAGGCGAAAAACACCCCCAGCATGAGCCAATTGTGCGGGAGTGAAAAAATTCCTACCTGGCCCCAAAAGGCGACCGGTGTACACCTGTACTGCCGATGGGAAGGGTGGGCGGGCAGAGAGCCAAATCCAACTGCGTGCTGGGCGGGAGCCGGGGCTTATATAGCCCTGACTCCGCGCCCAGCGAAACACCCGTATGTCGGGTGATGCCTCTGCTCCTCCCTCCTTCCGGAGGAGCAAAGACGGCCCCCAGCCTATGGCCTGCAAGCAGGCTCGGCTGGGAAGGGGCCGAACCTTGCCCCCCCAGTCGGAAAGAAGAGGCAGACACAGTTGTTGGGTTTTAAACCGGGCCGCTTTATTAAAGTTAACAAATATACCTGGCAGGGGGAGAGAAAACAAACCAGACAAGCCCTGGGGTCAACACCTGGACCCCGCCTTGTCCAAAGGGCGAGCCACCCTGCCCCCAGCACAAACCCGCCGTAATCGGGTTGTAACTGAGCGGCCAGGCCTCCAGCCCTCACCAACCGGGCTGGAACAATCCCCATGGAAAGATCCACCCAGGTGAGGCTCCCTGTGTTCTGCATCACCGTACTGAGCCGTTTAGCCCATCTACGGTTCCTGCAGAGCACCGCACCAAAGGTGCTAGGCCATAGGTGCTCCCCTGGAAAAACCCTGTGGCCAAACCTAATCCAGCCACCGCCAATGCCAAGCCTCTGCTTAGGCATTAGCGCCCCACCGGGTGGCCCAGAGCCAACCGCACCCCCTGCCGGATTTCGTCTAAAAAGGCCCGGTTGCCCAAATCAGATAAATGAACACCGTCTGGCCGATACAGGTCAACTTGATCGACCTGTATGGCCGGATGAGGGAGGTATATTCCCAGTCCCCCCTCCATGGCCTTCTGAATGGCCCTATTGGCCTTGCGTCTGGCCCGCTCGATTCCACCCGGCGAAATGGCGTACCTCCACACCCTGCGCGGCAAAATTGCCGACCATACCAAAATAACCCCAGGCCACCTGCGACGAATTTCGCGCAGGTCAGCCAACGCCTGCTGGGAAAGAGCCTTCCCCCGCAGCAACCCCAAGTCGTTCCCCCCCAAGTGAACGACCAGAATGTGTGGAGGTAATGCCTGCCGTTCCCTAAACAAGAGTGGCATGATGCCGGGCCAGCGCAGACCCCGACGACCCAGCCATTCGACCGTGGCCCATTCACTGAGACCCAGCTGGGTGCCCACAGGAGATCGCCTGGAGAAATGGGCAGCCCAAAAAACCATGCTGTGCCCGCAGATGAGAACGCGCCGTCTCTCACCCCGAGCCACAGCACCTGAAAAAACAAACAACAGTCAACAACATGCCCAACAATTAACCAACCCCCCCCCCACCTACCGGCTAGGTGACCAGGGGGCGTACATAAGACTTATAAGCCGCCGAGCGCCATCGGCCGATATGCTGAATGGCAGAAGGCGTATAGCCCATAGCAGCAGCTGTGGAAGCCGCCCCAATCCGAAAGGAATGCGTCCCAAATTTGACGCCAGTAAGACCCAGTCGAACCAGGGCCTTACTTGTGACCGACCAAAACTGATATTTGGTAAGAGGAGAACCGTCGATATGCCTAAGAAAAGGACCATGGGCCTCGCCCCTGAGCTGGGCGTAACGGCGAACGGCCCTGACCGGACACAATTCCTGCGAAGCACACATGCCGATCTTGATGACGGTTCCCCTCTGCCTCTGATCAGTCTTGGACCTGCGAATTGTCAGAACCAGCTGACTCTTGGCAATTTTTACATCTCCGGATTGGAGCGCCCTCCCAGAAGTGTCGGCCTTTGACTGCACAACTAGCTCGCTTACGCGCAGGGCCCCAAAGAAGGCCAACAGCGAGGCCGCGTGGAATAACGCCGCCTCGAAAGGGGAAGAGCAAACCCTAGCCCAACCACCAAACAAACCCCGGAGGACAGACGGGGATATGGGCTGTCTGTCATCCACCTGCCGTACCCGCTCACGGGCCCAGCCCTCTAGCATCTTCCTAACCCTAAAGTCTCCGGTGGGCTCCGTGAGGCCGCGGGCCTTGCTTTCAAAGGCCAACGCTGCCAGTTGACCCCTTATAGTTTTTAGCCCCAGGCCTCTTTCCTTCTGGCGCACGCAAAATTGCATGATGTGCTCCACAGGGATCGGCCAGGAATCCGGGAGAGCAACGGCCCCCCTAAACTCACCAAACTGAGCGGTCGCTCTGGCATATGCCCTCCTTGTACTAGGTGCTAGCGCCAACTGAATGGCCCTACCGGCTTCCTGCTCCCAAGCCTCCAGAGTTCCGTGGGCATTTCCGCCGGACATGAATCTGCCTCTGGGGCCAACTGCCGGAAACGCTCCATCTGTTGGCGAGACAGAGCATCCGCCACACCATTGCATACCCCCGGTACGTGCCTGGCCAGGAATAAAACATTCAACCGGAGGCAACGCAGGGTAAAAAACCTAACCAGATTCATGACCGCCGCCGATTTTGAAGTTAAGGAATTGATAACATGTACTACGGCCATGTTATCGCACCAAAACAGGACTGAATGGTTGGCAAGCTGCTCCCCCCACAGGCAAACAGCCACTAAGATGGGGAAAAATTCCAGAAACGTGAGATCTCTACAGAGCCCGCTGTCCAACCAGTCCGCCGGCCATTGCTCGGCACACCAATGGCCCCTAAAATATACCCCAAAACCGCTAGCGCCTGAAGCATCCGAGGAAATCTGAAGCTCCGCCTCAATCTTCAGGTCCTCCCTCCAAAAGGAAACTCCGTTGAAGGACTCAAGAAACTCCTCCCACACCTCCAGGTCCGCTCTCATTCCAGCATTAACGCGGACCCTGTGGTGGGGGAGGCGCAGCCGGCCCATGGCGTCGCAAAAGCGTCGCAAAAAGGCCCTGCCTGGGGCCACCACTTTGCAGGCAAAGTTAAGGTGGCCCACCACCTGCTGTAATTCTAAAAGGGAAACCTTACGCTGCCCCTTCAGGGCGGCCAACCGTCTCCTAAGGTCAAGGACCTTATTCTCCGGCAAACGGGATGTCTGCTGAATAGTATCCAACTCAATGCCTAGAAAAATAAGGACCGTGCTGGGGCCCTCGGTCTTTTCGTGTGCTAGTGGCACGCCAAGCTCGAGGGCTAACTCCTGAAAGGAGCGTAACAACCTGCCGCATTGACCAGATCCTGCTGGGCCTACAAAAAGGTAGTCATCAAGGTAATGCGCAGTGTCGTTAATCCCCGTTCTGACCCTGAGCGCCCATTCCAAAAAGGAACTGAATCGCTCGAACGCTGAACACGAAATGGAGCATCCCATTGGCAAAGCCCGGTCCATATAGAATTTCCCCTCAAAGGAAAAACCCAACAACTCAAAGTCATCAGGGTGGACAGGCAAGAGTCGAAATGCAGACTTAATGTCGCATTTCGCCAACTCCGCCTCCGCCCCGCATCCGCGAACTACTTTGACCGCCTGGTCAAAGGAAGTATAACGCACGGAGCAAAGTTCCTCTGGGATAGCATCGTTCACCGAAGCTCCCCTGGGATAAGACAAGTGATGTATAATCCTATACTCGCCCGCTGCCTTCTTGGGTACCCCCCCCAGCGGGGACACCCTCAATGTTGGCACCGGCGGTACATCAAAGGGTCCAAGGACCCTGCCTTCCTGGCATTCTTTAACTATTTTTTCCCGAACAACATGTTCGAGACCAACCACCGATTTAAGGTTGGGAGCTACAAAGGGGGCCCTACGCCCCCTGTACGGAATCCGAAACCCAAACGTAAAACCATCTTGCAGATAGCTAGCATCCGCCCTGCATGGGTATGCGGCCAGAAGCCTATTGAGGGCCGGCAGGCGGATGGGGCTGGGCCCCTTTTCCAGGTGGCTGTGAACCGCCGCCGCCGCCTCCGGGACGCTTACCGCCCGTTCCCGGCTTAGATCTACTGCAGGCCGACATTGCATGGGGCCCACTGCACAGGGGACATTCGTGACGGAATTTACAAGGCTTCCTGGGACAGGCCCCCTTGGAAGCGAACTCCCAGCACAACAGCCGGGTTTGAACCGGCTGGCCCGCTGGAACGCGGGCTGCTGGGGTGGACTGCTGTTGCTGAGATCTCTGAACCAGGTGGCCGCTGTCAGACCTATCCCCGGCGTTTGGTCTTGCCGGGGCCATCAGCTGCAACCACAGCTGTTGGTTTATTTGGTCCCACGGCATTCCCGGATTGACGGCAGCCCGCATCCGGAAGGCTTCGTCGTACTGCAGCCAGGCTGCACCGACGAAGTCCGTATAAGCCCTGTAAATTATGTCTACATACTGAAAGAGGGCGGCCGCCCTAGCAGGCTGCGCTCTTGCAATAACCCCGGCATAAATCAGAAAGCCGGGCAACCAATTTGCCCAGGATCTGTCAATCTTCCTGCGCTTTAGCTTTTCCTTGTCCCTGTCGTCGAGCTCGTCCTTACTTTTCTTTTCGAGCTCTCTAAACAGGAGACCAAAAACGTCCACATACTCCCCACGGAGGATTCTCTCCCGCGTGGTCGACGTCAGATGATCCCCCAACGGCAAGGAGGAGTCGCCATAAGGAAAAGCGTGAAAGGGGATGCTGGCATAGGGGTTCGGGGGGTAGAACCACCCTCCCCCTTGAGTCGCGGGCCATGTCCCCAACAACTGTGCCCCCTGCTGGCCACCCCAAGGCAAAAAGCCAGGTGTGGGCAGCGAGGGGGGGGCCGCAGGTGGCACCCCAGCACCCCCCTGTTGACCAATAGGGGCAGGAACTACGTTGGACAGCAAACCAGGGGCATGAAAACCCCAAGCCCATGGCTGAACGGAGCCCGCCTGCTCACTGGCACCTAACCACCCAGGCCCCCAACCCAACCCACTCGGACCCGGCAAATGAGGGGTCGGCTGGGCGGGGCCCCAAGGCCAACCCGGAACAGGCAGAGTAATGGGCTTACCACCATCACCAAGGAAGACACCCGAGCCTCCAGGAGGCAGCTGCACGCCACTTCCAGATGCCCCGTCACCCGATGGCACGCCTGATGGGCCTTCACCTGGGTCTTCCTCAAGGTCAGGTTCCAGCGGCGCTTCGGGCTCAGACTGCCCACCCTGTAAGGCAGACAGCCGTGCAAGTAATTCAGTTTCAAAAGTCAGCCGCGCCGACCTGCCGGTGGCACGGCGACGACCTTCCCAGATGGGTGCGCCCCTGGCGACACGGTCCTGTTCAAGGGCCTCCAATTGATTAATGATGGCAAGGCGAACCCGCTCGCTCTGGCCCTGATCTTCAACTGGGGCTCCTTGCTGACCCCGCCCCCGGGGTGGGCGAGCGGGCTGCTTGCCCTTGGACTTACCCTGTCCCTTTTTGGGAGCCATAGCACAACCAGTGACCAGCAATGTAACAAGGTTGAAGCAAACCGGCCAATCAGAGGCCCCTTCCACACCAACCCCTCCCCAGTGGAAGGAAATGCAGCCTCTACAAAATGGGGTGGCCCAACTACCCCCACCAGCACCAGACAGGCACTAAACCTAGAATGCAATGGCAGGAATGACCAGAGGTCCACCGCACACAAGGCAGAGCCTATTTCACTGCCCCTCAAGCCTTACAACCCCCAACAGGCAATGAAAAGATATCAAAAGGGGAAGGCTCATAAGGCGCAAACCCCGGGCCTTGTGTCCTCGGTTGAAGGGAGACCAGGGGAAAGGGGGGGGGGAAGGGGTTTACAACCACAGGCAAGCAGGCCCACCCCCAGAGGAAAAAACCCCGGGAAAAAAGACCGCCTAAAAAAGGAGCCGCTTCCCGCCGCCTTCCTGGCCACCCCCGACCTTCGCCTCCCCCCAAAGAGGAGAAATGCGGGCCGCTCGCGCGCTACTCAGCCGCCGCAAGCGCGTCTCGCCGGCAACGCCTCCCCGCCGAACAGCTGTTCACGAGGCTCCGCTCCGCTCCGATCACCGCCGCAAGCGCGCTACGCCACCCGACGAACAGCTGATCTGATGAGAAGCTCGCCGCGCCGCTAACGCCAGCCGCCGCAAGCGCGTGAGGTCCCCCAACGCTGCCCAGGCCTAGCCCTGCAGCAGCACCCACAACGAGGCTCTCCCACAGAGAGCCAAATCCAACTGCGTGCTGGGCGGGAGCCGGGGCTTATATAGCCCTGACTCCGCGCCCAGCGAAACACCCGTATGTCGGGTGATGCCTCTGCCCCTCCCTCCTTCCGGAGGAGCAAAGACGGCCCCCAGCCTATGGCCTGCAAGCAGGCTCGGCTGGGAAGGGGCCGAACCTAGTTAAAAAAAAATTAAAGCATTGGTTAAATGGGTCACAGGTCCTCAGGGGACTTTACATATATTGAAATTCATGTGTTTAGAGCAGGAGCAGACAAAAGCATGCTGGTTTTGATCCACCTACATGTAATTAATCACTGGCTTGTGAGTATGGAGTATACAGTAAATGTATGCATGTAGCTCTATGACTGGAAATGTTTGAAATCAGCATTCCTGAACACAGGGATAGAGTCTGTAGGCATTCACTTCTATACACATGAATATTTCATACTCACAAGTTACTAAACACAAAGTGGCAGGCCCAGCATGTTCATTAAAGTCACCCCTCTATGTATGTTGTTTTAAGTGAACATAATTTAATCTACAGAAAGCTTAAGAGATGGGATGGAAAATTTATAGTAATAGGGTATGCAGAGTGATTGCATGGAACCCTTGCCAGCTGCTTTCTCCCCTGCATGCCAAATATTATTTAAAACACTGTACCATGATACTGGTCTAATGGATTGCCAGAAGCTTCCTTATGATTTCTTTGTTTTATAAACAGTACTCTTTCTCTTTTCTATCTGAAATTTTGCAGGGATGATTCCTTGGATTCCTTCCTGCATGAGTATAATCCTAAAGAATTTCTTCTGTATGTCTGAAATGTGGCAGACCAAGTTTCGTGAGGAAGGAGTACAGTCTCTGAAAACTGCAACACTGCTGGATGGAAAAACAACAAAAGATGGCCCCAGACTTACCTGGTCAAGGAGCAGGGCTGGAAAGAAGGTTTTTGTCTCCCACCATCGCTGCAGTGTGTAGTTGTGGGTGGTGGTGGGAGGCTTTCTGGGCAGGGGCCTAACAGCATTTTGGCCACCTGGTCAATTGCTGCTGCCTGAGTAGGTCTGGAGCAGTAAGCTGGAAGAAGATCTGAGAGACTGGGTCATCTACTTATGAGGTCACATAGCTGCTGGGCCTCCACAGTCAGCTTCAGCCATTCTTCCCTCCCTCATTTGCATATTTGATTTTTCATCATATTTCCTTCCTGTCACAGCTTTAGGGCAGCCCTAGGCATTGGACCAGATCCATTTAAGGGAGAGACTCAGTCTGCTTCCCCCAGGTAGTTACCCCCCTTAAGAGCTTGTGACGGACAGGTGAGGTTCAGCCTCTCCCTAGCAGCAGCTGATGAGAGCTGACAGGGGTTAGCAACAGATAAGTAGATAAGTTAAGTGCTGAGATGAAGAGACTTTTCTGGGAGGAACTGTATAGAAGAGCTGCTTGGAACAGACTGAAAATAGTAAATTTGCAAGGATCCCAGTTATAGGTACAGAACCTAGAGTTGCCAAGTCTAATTCAGAAAATACTTGGGGACTTTGGGGGTGGAGCCAGGACACTTTGGGCAAAGCCAGACTTTCCCATTCCTAGAATAAATGCATAAAAATACAGCAGTGCAGTTCACCTGAATAGTCATCATTTCCTCATTCCCCAATAGTTGCAATTCTAGTAAATGAAAGTGTAAACACACAAAAAGCAGCCCAAATGTACAGAGTTGCAAGCTCATATTTTTGTGATATCACTGGGGCTTTACTCACAGGAACTGCTGTTCTTCAGGCTAACACTGGCAAATAAAAGAGAGAGAGGTTGAGTTTTCCTCTATCCCATAAACCAGGGGTGGCCAACGGTAGCTCTCCAGATGTTTTTTTGCCTACAACTCCCCCCAGCCCCAGCCAGCATGGCCAATGGCTGGGGCTGATGGGAGTTGTAGGCAAAAAACATCTGGAGAGCTACCGCTGGCCACCCTTGCAATAAACAGGTTCCTATACAAAGACTCTGAAAACAATGCAAAACAAACACTTTTACTAGCTCTACAAAGACTTCTGAAAAGTACAGGGGCTGTGCATGCACTCTCTCTCTCTCTCTCACGCACACACACTCACACACACACTTACTTGCTCTGAAATGAAAGCAAAACAAACTGAGGGGCTGTGCTCTCAGGAGGCTCTGCTGCTAACTCTTCCCTATGAAATACTTCCTGCTCAAATTTAAAGGCACACACACACATTTTAAAATTGGGCCTGTTTGCAGGTTTCTAAATCTGCCTGAGATCTAGAGGTACATGGTATCTGTGGGGGCAGGGCTTCCCCCCACTGGCCAGCTGGCTGGGGGCGGGGTGGAACTTGTAAAACTGGGGGATCCCCTGCTGGGACCTGAGGATTGGGAAGCCTAACAGAACCTTAGTTCAAAAGTTTGATGGAAGTGAAACATTGGTTCTTAGACTTTATTTTCTTCAATCTTTTGTTTTTATAAATAAAAGTTTCTTGTTTTGATTAACCCTGTGGGCTGTAAGTCTAAGGAAAAGAAGCATGCACGCACAATTTAATATCTCGGTCTACACACATATATTATAGGATATGAATGAATGGTGGCAGTGAGTGATTGGATAGCTCTGTGTGATTCAGGGCTGACTATTGAAAGGGGCTGGGCTACCCTGTCTGTGGATATCTCTAAGAATGAGAGAGGGCCTGAGGTGTGGGATGGTCATGACCAGGCCTTAGATTCAATGGGAGCACAGCTCCTGAACCTTTCTGACTGTTCCACCTCCTTCTTCCCACCTTGTCCATTGAATAGTAAGTGCAGTTGCATAACAATCCCTGGATGAGCTCCACCACCTTTCCCCCCTACAAAATGACCCCTGGGCATGACTCTCTGTAGATTGTAGAAGAGTGTGATCTCCTAAACAACTTATAAACCATAACCCAAAGAAAAGAGGATGTAGAGGGTGGTAGTCACTCTATGTGAGTGGAAGAGGTCTTCACAGGGGTTTTGGGGTGGAACTCTGCAGCATCATGCCCAGCACAGGGGCTGTTGCCTGGCTGTACTCACAGGTGGCAAAGGAACCATGTGGGATCACAGGACTTGCCATTACAAGGCTTACTCCAGCAGGTGGGTTGGGGAAGGATTCCATTGCTCCACAGGGTTCGTTCAATGTCTGGATCCATGCTCTATGCCAAATCAGTGCTCCAGTGGCTGTACTCTATAGAACTGTGGCCTGTTTTACCACAATTGGGGTTTGGTGCACATCTGTTTTCCCCTTCCTCATTGCCTCCCCTGCTGTTAGGACCACAAAAGGACAGCCAGAAATTTGTTTCCAATTGAAATTGATAGGAATGAAAGCAGAAGCCATAATGAAAATGTCATATACCACAAAAACAGTGTTATGGAACACAAATACAGACAATTCTACATGCACTATTGTAAAACTAGGTTGTCCTTAACTAAAACATAGTTACAGTTGTGAGTTGGATCCAGCAGACTGTAGCTACCAGGATTTAAGATCCTCCACACTTGCTCCTTCTCCTTTCCAATGCTGGGCTAGTTGAGGGTTGCAGGATTGGTGTTGGAACTTTATTGACTGAAGAGTTAGCAAAGACTTTCAACAGCTTCTCCCTTCAGCCTTCAGCTCACATGGATCTCACAAGCCTGGGAATGAACTGTCCTTAGGTCCAATGAAACTATTGGTAGAAGGACTAATGAAAAGACCTATGATCATCAGCACTGTCCAGAATTTTATGAGTACTGGTATGCATGTAGGAATGTTTGACCATCCCAGATGTATTTTGTAAATGTTTAGAAGTATAGATATATACTGATAAATGCTGATAATCACATAACTGTGTGTCATGAAAACTGGAGAAATCAATAACCATTTCTGGGCATTCATAAAGTTCATCTTGGATTGTCAGCTTCACCAAATCTGAACATTCATTGTAATATTTACTCTTTTGGCACACTTTGGACTACAATTTATATACAAAGTAGAACCCAATATGTATTAACATCAGTCTTGTTAGGTTCTATTTATTTTATTTATTTATCTGGGATTTATATCCCGCCCTTCCCACCGAGTGGCTCAGGGCGGCTTACAACATATATAAAACTAACATAAAAATATAAAATTACACTTTAAAATTAACATTTCATAATATATAAGTAAAATCAAACATTTGTTATAAATGTACATCATTAAAACAGACAGCGGTCGTGGAGCTACACTCTATTCAGATTCAGATACAAATTCAGTATACAGTATTCAGTAGTTGGTATACAGGGCCGTTAGTTGTGGGCCAGCCAGAAGAGGACTGTCTTACAGGCCCTGCGGAATTGGGTGAGATCCCACAGGGCCCTTACCTCCTCCGGCAGCTGGTTCCACCAAAATGGAGCCATTACAGAGAAGGCCCGGTCCCTTGTGATCTTCAAGCGGGCTTCCTTTGGCCCGGGGACAACCAAAAGATTTTGAGATCCCGATCTCAGTGCTCTCTGGGGAACATGCGGGGAGAGACGGTCCCTCAGGTAGGCAGGTCCTAGACCATATAGGGCTTTAAAGGTAATAACCAGCACCTTGTACCGAACTCGGTAGGATATTGGCAGCCAGTGCAGCGCCCGAAGTCCCGGCTGAATGTGCTCCCACCTTGGGAGCCCCAATAACAACCGGGCGGTGGTGTTCTGCACCAGCTCACATCCACTGACATCTATCCACTGGGTGGGATGATACTGACCATAGCCCAGATGGCCTCATGTGCAAATTACAGCTGGACATCCACCCACTGTGGATGTCCAGCTGTAATTTGCACATGTGGCCATCTGGGCTTTAGTCAGTATCATCCCATGCCTCATTGGGAAGAATATAGAATTAGATAACCCTAAATCTAAGATTCCTTGGACCTGATTAATGAAACTGGTTCTTCAAACTGTTCCACTTGCCCATTCCTGTTCAAACATTTCTGTGCTAGTTTCTGAGTGAGGGGATAGGAGGAGATCACATTGCAGTTTCATCTGCATGCTGCCAGATTTCTAGAGTCCTGTTAATCTAGCCATTCACATTGGCACAAGGATTGACTGTATACCCCTAACTGATACAATGTACCTGGAGATTGATTTGGCAAAGTATGATACTATTCTTTCATCAGCCTTCAATACCATTGGTCACGAATCCTTGGTTATGTGGCCTGATGGCTATTTGTAGGTTGGGATCATCTTGTCCTTTGGCTGACCAGAATAGAAGCAGTTGAATCGCTCCTGAGACCATCAGAGCTAAACTGCTGCCAAGATGTGGTTCACCAGAACTAATAAAATGGTAGCATGATAGCACTATTAAAATTTGGTCATATTGGTAAAATCAGTACAGGTGTCTAGATCATCTGATGCACCCCAAAAGCTTAGCTTTTACAAGTTCTTTGTTTTCATAAACCTCTGCTAATGTTACATTCCTGTGTGGCATTTCTGAACTTTGGCTGATCCTATTTCAGGGCTCAATACTTGGCAAATGTTCTACCAAGTGATGACTGACTCCCTTTTTTATGCTAGAGATAATGGATCAGAGAGTAATGTTTCATTTACCTATTAACTTCTTGTGTGCAATCAGTAGAATGTGAAGAATTTTATCGACTCATAGGGACAGCCATTTATGAGGGGAGTGTTGCAATATCAGTATATGAGCCAATTTTATGTCTGAACTACATATGCAGGCTATCTTGTTGAAGGACAAGACTATAAACTGGTAATTCAACATAATGTAGTTGGGAAGTTGAATTTCTCTCATCAAGGACTGTTTTTGATACCACATTTCCCACAGTATTTGAGTAAAAAGGCTAGAAAATGGCAGAAATCTGATACCTGTGCAAAATAAGGTTTACAGTGCAATTCTCAGCAAAGTTGTGCTCTTCCAAGTCCATCAAATATTGCAGTGTTGGATCTGTGTCTAACACAAAAGGCTAGCCAATCAGGACTTTTCCAGAATTTACTTATCCCATTCACATCTGAACTTTCTAACATTCC
This sequence comes from Heteronotia binoei, assembly GCF_032191835.1. Taxonomy (NCBI): domain Eukaryota; kingdom Metazoa; phylum Chordata; class Lepidosauria; order Squamata; family Gekkonidae; genus Heteronotia; species Heteronotia binoei. The sequence continues at coordinate 213,563,154 of NC_083223.1, forward strand.
AAACACATTTGGTTATCATCTGCCCTAAGCATGGTTTCAACACATATTCAAAACGTAAGTTGTTTGGTGGGAGCTAGAAATAAAAATCTTCTCCTCTACTGGATCATCCTATCTCCAATACTTCTCAAATCTAAGTCATTCAATACTGGCTTTCAGTTACAGGGTATGATTAGCTTATGCACACTGGCACAATATCTTGCGTATAAGCACATAGTCTTTGGATTTCTGCTGCAAAAATGCCAATGAAGAATGTTCTTTGGTCGTGGATTCAGATTGACATATAAAACCTGATCTGCAATCAGATGCAGATAACTGATTTAAAAGGAGAGTCCAGTGACGCATATTGCATCACTAGCAAAAGCATTTTGGATGTGCTGGCACTTACATATGTAAGGTGATCTGCATGTATGCTCTCAAAGGGTTGACATGAATAGCCATTTAAAAGAAAAATTGTATTATTCCATTTTGTTTGGCTTGTTTCATTTTCCTTGTGGTCACTAATGATTCTTTCCTTTTAAATACCACTTTATGTCATTAAGGGAACAATCAAAAGTGGGTCCACTCAGAAGTACATCCTATTATATTCATATTCACATGTATCTATAGTAATAATTCTCTTATTGCCATGGCCAAATCGAGGATGGTCATTGGCTAATATTTCTGGAACAAATTATTGGTCCATCACACATTGGTTAGTGTCTCTGGCATCCCATTGCAGGGAGGGGGAAGGCAATGGAAACCTGAAGTCAGAAGGGCAGATAAAGGGATGGCTCCACCTGGAGGTTGGCTACCCTACACCTGGCTTCTTGGTACTGTTCAGCAGCAGCCACCCTAGAACAGCCACTGTGACATAGGAATTAGGTTTTCAGAATGGGATCTGCCAGATCCAGGTTCTTGCTGTGGAAGCTGACTGGGTGGTTTCAGACTAGTCACAGACTCCCAACCTAACCTGTCTCACAGGGCTGTTGTTCAGATCACATGGGGGGAGAGAAGAATGATGAAAACTGCTTTGGTCCTGCCCCCACTGTGAAGAAAGACTGTCATTTCCCATTGTATTTCTTTTAATCAATGGGCATTACTCCGTGTGTGTGTGTATTCATAATCACATATAATAAAATTCTTAATGATATAATTGATAAGAGAAGAAAATGTGGAATGAGAAAAGGGGAACTGGTACAAAAAAATCATATAATCATAAGAACATAAGAAGAGCCCTGCTAGATAAAACCACTGGTCCATCTAGTCCAGCTTCTGTCTCGCACAGTGGTCAACCAGTTCCACTGGAGAGCCAACAACAGGGCATAGAGGCTGAGGCCTGCCCATGATGTTGCCTCCTGGCTCTGGGATTCAGAGGTTTAGCACCTCTGATTGTGGAGGTTCCCTTCAGCCACCATAGCTAGCAGCCATTGATAGACTTATCTGCCATGAATCAATCTAATACCCTTTAAAAGCTGTTTATTCCCATGGCCATCACTACATACACTGGCAGCAAACTCCACATTTTAATCACTCTCTATGTAAAGTAGTATTTCCTTTTGTCCATCCTGAACTTACAGCTCATCAGCTTCATTGCATGTCCTCGAGTCTAGTATTTTGGGACAGAGAGAAAAATATCTTTTTCAGCACCCCTTAGTTGCCTCTAGGGATGGGCATGAACCAGGAAAATGCAGGTTTGTTTGTAGTTTGTGATGTGCACAGTTCACACACTATGGACCATCATGAACTATTTTGGCACTAGAAGAACCAGTTCCATTCATGAAGTTTGTGATGCAGTACAACCTCTACCCTGCCATGCTAGAGATGTCAAATTCACAGAAGATCTCTGGCTGACTGTCTTCTACCTGCCCTCCAAGTTTGGAGAGTATTGGATTTACAGCGTCTGAGGTACAGCTCCCTAAATAAGGTGTCTCCAGGAAAGTGCTTTCTTGGAAAATTAAGTGCAGGTTCAGGAGTGTATATAATTGATTCTGTGCAAACTAGAGACATCAAACCTGCTGTGGACCTTGAGCTGATTCTCCTCTACCAGCTCTCCAAGTTTGGTGAGGGTTAAATTTAGGAAGTCTAAGTTATTCCCCCCCCCCCAAGAAGGTGCTCCCATCCTCCATTGATTACATTGGACTATGGTCAAACCAGAGAATCTCTCAGTAGAAACTGAAGGTGTGGGGCATTTTTGCAAGCCCAGCAGAACCAGTGTACTGTGCTCAGCAGAACCAGTGCCACTGTGACAGTGCAAACACAACAGGACTAAAGTTGAGCCAGGAAAGTGATTTTGAGAGAACTGTCAGAAATAGGTCCAGAAGTGTATAGAATAGACCTCCTGCAAGCCAGACACACCAAACACACAGGGAACCTCACCCTGCCACTATAATCTCTATAATCTCTCCAAGGTGGGGGCAGATTACATTTTTGGGATCCCAGTTACAGACCCCCAACAAACTTTCCCAATGCACTTTTTCAAAATGACAGCTGGAGTTACAGAAGTCTATGTAACAGTTCAAGAACAAGCCAGTGACACCAAACTCACAGGGAAACTTCACTTGGACAAAACTCTCCCCCAGTCAGAGATTGACCGAGGTTATATAAGAAGAGCCTTTGGGCTGTGATGTTAGTTTCAGCAAACCTTTGTATTGCCTTAAAATGCTTGGAATAAATGACTGAGTTATCCACCTGCGTGTTCCTTGACTCTGGGGTCTGACACAGGGTGTCCCCGAAGTAACCTCATGGCAGCTTGGCAGGTCCCCCAGCCCCACCAGACCAGTGGACATCAGAGTATTCAATTTAAAGTGGTTATTGTTGTGTTATGAGGTAGATGTTGTTTTATTATGTGGATTTTGGGTGAGGAGTCCCAGCAGAGGTGGTCATCTTTGCACCCAAAAGTCAAGGGTGTAACCTGCAGACTGCATGCTGGATCACCATAGGGGGACAACAGGAGGCTTGGATCTTACCAGGTTGCTCAGCAGGGGGACCATGAGGAAAGTAAACTTATCCACCTTGTTACGTCCAGGTGGGAGTAATGGGGACTGAGAATGTCTCCCAGGTCAGAGAACACCAGCTTGCTCTTGACACTGGTGAGAAGGCAGGAGAGAAGACTCTTGGTCATGCAAGACATGTTGGGCCAGATGGCAGCCTTGTGTGACCAGAACTCCATGGGATTGGTGGAGGTTGGCTCAGTGGACTTGGCAAAGTAGTCCCTCAACATCACCTTTGCCAAATCCTCCACCATGGCACACCTGGCATCCCCACCGCTGCTGACCTCCCAGTTCACCACCGACAACCAGTAGCAAGGCTTCTCTGGAGAGCCAGTTTGGTGTAGTGGTTAAGTGTGTGGACTCTTATCTGGGAGAATCGGGTTTGATTCCCCACTCCTCCACTTGCACCTGCTGGAATGGCCTTGGGTCAGCCATAGCTCTGGCAGAGGTTGTCCTTGAAAGGGCAGCTGCTGTGAGAATCCTTTCAGCCCCACCCACCTCACAGGGTGTCTGTTGTGGGGGAGGAAGTTAAGGGAGATTGTGAGCTGCTCTGAGACTCTGAGATTTGGAGTGGAGGGCGGAGTATAAATCTAATATCATCAATATCTTCAATATCTTCTCCAGAGGTGCTGATCTGTGGATTCTTTACATTCTTTCCCCCCACAGCCTATTCCACCTGATTCCTCTGGCTGCATCTGTTGACCTTTAGTCTCCATATTTATTTCATTCGTTGCATGAGCTCTGCATTCCAGAGACCAGTGCTGCCTCTTATCCGGAGGGGGGGAGGGGAAGGTCACACACAGGGGTCATTTTGTAGAAAAAAAGGTGCAGGAGCTCAGTAGCGTATCTAATTTGTATATGCCCCCGGATCTGTGTGCAGTGAGGAGAGAACTGGCTAGAGGTTCAGGAGCTGTGCTTCTGTGAGCTCCTACTGAATTCAAGCCCTGCTAGCCTGTATTTCCCTTCCTTGCAGAGAGAATACAACCTGGTGGTGATGCCCACCTGCAACTTCTCTCTCAAGGACCTGCCAATGGGAGAACAGGTGTCCTCTTGGGGCCCAGCTGCAGTGTGGAAGCCAGTGCTCAGTCCAGTCCTCAAATATGGGAAATTATTTGCCCCAGGCTGGCCATATAGGCACACAGCACATCAGCAGTGTCCTGGAAGGGCTTGAGGACATGCATCATTGGAGCTGATGCTCAGCTCCTCTTCCCCATGCAGGATGGTCATGGAGAAGATGACATCCTGCACTGTGCTCTTTTGTTCTACCAAATGCACAATCACGGTGTAGGTGGAGTGGATGGATAAATCCAGAATGAGCAGGTGTTCAGGCAGACTTGATGCTGCATAAGAACTGGGTGGCTAGTTGCTAGCAGCAAGGCCCACCCCTCAAAGATGGCAGTGCCCCAGGTAGCCCTGACAGTGCTCCCCAGTCCCAGAGCATCCTTGACCACAAACTGAAGCATGTATGCCTGGCAACTGATTCCTTTAAGGCACACCACTTTCACCTCTGTCAGCAAGTTGGCGCCAACAGCCACAGACAATGTTACTGCCACCCAGCAACTCAGTCATTCTACTCTGTATCGCAGTGATGTTTTGCACCATGTCTGCATTCATCACCTGCAGATGAAGCAGAACCACTTTTTAGTCCAGTGGCTGGATTCTCCTCTCCTGGGGAATGGCCCATTCCCTGACAGTCCAGACAGACAGGTCCTTTGGTTGCCACCAGTGGGTGGCGAGGGAGAAGTAACCATGCTCCTGACTGCTCCTGGAGGTCTGCTGTGAAGTGCACAGCCTTGCACTCTGGAGAGCTCACTCTTGACTGTCACAACTGTGGAATGATGGATGGTGGGCAAGACTCACTGGCTCATGGTCCTCCACAAGGGGATTGAGTACAAGGTAGCCAATTGCTCAGTGTGAGCAGAGAGACAGGGTGGCTCAGAGCCTTGAATCCACTTAGCACTAAAACTTCAGCAGATGAGTTTTTAATCAGGAGAGGATGTGCTCTGCTTCTCCTCTTTAACAAGTTCCCTGACTCTCTGCGTAACTGTGAACAGCCAAGAGAAGAATAGTTGCGGAGTGGAGCTGCATGTATATATAGTATTCTGATCCCATGGAACAGAATGGGAACTCTGTTATTGGCAGCCAGCAGTGCCTGTTAAGCTTTGGAGAGCTTCTATTGGTGTTTCCAAGGCTGGCATTTAAATGAGCAGAATTTAAATGAGCAGAGACAGTCTGTCTAGAAATGTAACTATTCATGAACCACCACAAACTACAGCATAGTTTGTAAAAACAGGTTTCCTACCTGTAACTGATGATCTTTGAGTGGTCATCTGTGCATTCACACTCATGGGGATGAAGCGCCAGTGCCGATCCCCGATCGGTAACTCCAAAGTCTGGGATTTTTTGCTGCCTGACCCCGGTAGGCATGCGCAATAGCCTCAATGTGCATGCTCACTCGGTGGGCATTAATATCCCACCAGTTCCTTTCCACTGCCACCTATCAAGAGTACCATGACTGGCAGCAGAGGGGAAGGAGGGTGGGTAGTGTGAATGCACAGATGATCACTTGAAGATCATCAGTTACAGGTAGGAAACCTGTTTATCTTCTTCGTGGTCTCTCTGCTTCACACTCATGGGAGATTAGCAAGCTAGGCTTACCTGGAGGAGGGAGCTGGCGGTTATGCAGAAGTAGCAATTTGAAGGACCAAGGTAGCCAGCTGTGCTCTGCGACGCTTCTGGACATCCAGGGCATAATGTCGCATGAAGACATGAGAAGATGCCCAGGTTGCAGCCGAACAGATGTCCATCAGAGAAGCACCCTTCAAAAAAGCTGTGGACATAGCCATAGTGGAATGCACACGGAGCGGTCTTGGGAAGGGACACTTCGCCAACAGGTAACAAAGTTTAATGGCTTCCGTGATCCACTTAGAAAGTCTCTGTGAGGAGATCTTGAGACCCAACCTAGGTGCGATATAGGAGATGAATAGATTGGGATCCTTCCTGAAGGACTTGGTGTGATGCACAAAAAACAACAATGCCCTCTTAACATCCAAGGCGTGCAGACGCCTTTCTTCCAGCAAAGAAGAAGGATAAAATGTGGGCAAAAACACTTTCAAATTAAAGAAACTAGACACCACCTTAGGGAGGAATGAAATGTCCGGGGACAAGGAAACCCCATTGTCCTGAAAGGAAATGTACAGAGCATCACATTGCAGAGCCACGAGCTCACCTGCCCTCCTGGCTGTAGTGATGGCTACTAAGAAGGCAGTCTTCCAAGCTAGAAGTTGCAACAGGTAGGTAGCCAAGGGTTCAAAGGGCTGCCTAGAGAGTTGGTCCAGCACGAGCATCAGATCCCAAGCAGCAGGAGGAACCTTAGATGGAGGGTGAAGTCATAAAAGACCTTTCAAAAAATGTTTTGTACGCTGGTGGGTAAAAACCGAGGTGCCAGCCACAGGGTCGTGATAAGCCGAGATGGCAGCCAGAAATACTCGAACTGAAGAATGATTAAGTCCAGCATCAACAAGAGAAAGCAAAAACTCAAACACAAACTCAAGACTAGCAGAACGTGCACTTACGCCCTTGTTCTGTAGAAAAGACAGGAACTTAGACCACTTTCCCACATAGGAGGGGCGAGTGGACAGTTTCCTACTGTTCAACATGACATGTTGCACTTGTCAGAGAACTCTAGAAGTTGACACTCCAAGCCGTCAATTTGAGGTGAGGGATATCGTGGTGAAACAGGCGGCTGCCTTGAGCCAAAAGGAGGTCCGGTTCCGACGGGAACTTGTGGTGACACCCCCCTGCCATGGCAAGGAGAACAGGAAACCAAGTCTGTCGAGGCCACCAAGGAGCAACTAGGATACACTCCAGATGCTCCTGAGCCAATTTGTGCAGCACTCTGGCAAGAAGAGGCAAGGGTGGAAACAGATAGAGGAACTTGTCCGCCCACGGAAGGAGAAGACCATCTCCTAGGGATCTTGGGTCCATCCCTCCCATGGAGCAGAACTGTTTGCACTTCTGTGGCAAACATATCTATTCCAGGATGACCCCACTCCCGGAATAGAGGTTCGAGGTATCTCCAGTTCAGTTCCCATTCGTGATGGAAGACCTCGTTCCTGCTCAGGGAGTCCACTTGAACATTTAACTCCCCGGGCAAGTGGGTAGCTACGATGAAAGTCTGCGAAGCTATGCAGGTCTCCCAAAGCTGCATTGCCAATGCACACAGCCTTCTGGACACAGTCCCACCTTGGTGGTTTATATAACTGACAGCTGTCATGTTGTCCGACATCACAGCTACAGTCTGACCAGTGATCAGTGGTAGAAACGACCTTAAGGCAAGATGAACTGCCATGAGCTCCAAAAAGTTGATATGATGGTAAGCCATCGATGGGGGCCATGGACATAGATCTCTGAGATGCGCTCCCCACCCCCACAACAAGGCATCCATTGTTACCGTGAGCGAGGGGAGAGAGAGATGGAATGGAGCTCCTCCGCAAAGGTTGGACCTCATCTTCCACCAATCCAGAGATTGAAGCACCAGCGAAGGAACCTGTAGAATCTTGGATGGGAGATCTCTCACTGGATTGTAATTCCTGATGAACCAGAGCTGGAGGACTCGCATCCGCAGTCTCACAAAGTGCAGAACATTGGTAGTAGCCACCATGAGGCCCAAGAGATGCTGAATCTGCAGAACAGAAGCGCATTTCACCGTCTGAAAGAGCTGGACTAGGGAGATGATATCCAACGCCCGGGAATCTGTAGATGCACTCTGAGAGAAGCCTCGGATATAGCAACCACCAACCAATTGTCTACGTAGGGAAAAAGGATAATACCCTGGAGCTGAAGGTAAGCCACCACAACAGCCATGGTCTTTGTGAAGACCCTTGGGGCCGTAGATAGCCCAAAGGGGAGCACCCGATATTGAAAATGGTGCATTCCAATGGCAAATCAAAGAAACTTCCCATGACTGGGGAGGATGCTGATGTGGAAATAGGCATCCTTCAAGTCCAGGGTAGCCATCCAATCTCCCTTGTTGATGAGTTGCAGGATGCTTGGCAAAGTCAACATCCTGAACTTTTGATAAGCGATGAATTCGTTCAGGCCCCTCAGATTCATGATCGGACGAAGTCCACCGTCCTGCTTGGGAACCGTAAAGTATCTGGAGTAGAACCCTTGGCCTTTGAGATGTTTGGGAACGGGTTCTATTGCTTGCTTGTTGAGCAAATTTTGGACTTCTTCCAGTAAAACCACTGTAGGGTGAGTGATCACCAATCTGGGATACGAAGGGGGCTAAACAAATTCTATTGCTTAACCCTCCTGTATGATGGACAAGACCCACTTGTTGGTGGTAATCTGCTGCCAGGCTTGCAGGAAATTGTAAAGGTGGGTGGGCCCCAAGGAGGGGGGGGGGGAGAAGGGGGGACACCAAAGTCAAAGTCCCTGTTTAGGGTTCCTGCCAGCCTTAGATTTTCCCATATGCGAAAAAGAAGAAAACTTGGATTTCCCTCCTGCAGTGAAGGAACCTTTAGACTCCTGCTGCCCCATACACACCTTCCATGAACCCTCAGGGGATTTGGCGTGGTAGGGCTTCTTAGGCCATTGCTTGGACCATGGGCGAGACTTGCTGGTGCGAGAGGAAGATGGAGGTGCTCCCAGATTATGAGATGTTTTTATACTCTTGTCCATCTCCTGTAGGATTGTGTCCATAGTAGAGCTGAACAAACCTTCACCCTCAAAGGGCAAATCCTCGACCCAGGATCTTGTGTCCAATTGGAGAGCAGTGGACCAAAGACGAGAGTGACGGTGCAACAAAATAGCCGAGGTGAGAGTCTTAGCTGCAGTGTCCACCATATGCTTGGAAGCCTGTAACTGTTGTTTCGCCAGGAGCATTCCCTCCCTCTGAGCCTTCTTGGCCAAAGGTGTGCTTATCCTGGGGCAGAGAGGCCAGGAGCGGTGAAAGCTGCTCCCATAGGAAATACTGATACCTAGCCATGCAGGCAGAGTAATTGGAGATCTTGATACCTAGAGTGCCCGCAGAATAGAAGCTCCTGCCAAACGTGTCAATCTTCTTCCCCTCTTTATCTGGAGGTGAGGCATAGGTCTTCTTGGCCTTAGAGGAAGACAACACTACTACCGAGTTGGGGCGTGGGTGGTTGAAGAGGAACTCTGCACCCTGCTCCTGGATCCTATACGTATGATCCATCTGCTTGGACAAGATAGGGGTTGAAGCAGGCTTGGACCAAGGATCTTTGATGGCTTGCAAGATGACCTTGGTGATGGGAAGGGCTACCACTGTTGACGTGTCCTGAATTATGTCAAAAACAGTATTGTCAATGACCGATTGAGGTTGAACCACAGGCAGAGACAGGTAATTACCCATCCTTTTGATAAGTTCTCTATAGGACTTCAAATCCTCCGAAGGAGAGATGGGAAGGTCCTCTGATAGTCTAGATTCTGGGGATGATCCCTCCTGACGGCCCGAATGCTCTTCTCCATCATCATTGGAGGTCGATGGCGAAGACGATATGCTCTCAGCCAATGGTAGGCCTGGGGCATCGATGATAATTCTAGTCGAGGAAATTTTCTTGACATCGGGACCACTGGAATGCGCCAGTTTCCTGACCAGCCTCAGTGTCAAAGTCGGCATCAAAGACTCTTGACAACCTGGTGGAGAGTATGTCGAGACTCTAGAATGGTGTGAAGCCTCCGAGTACTAATCCCAATCGAGATTCTGGGGTGGGTACCATGGGTATGGAGAGTGGTAGGGGTAGTCGCCAAATGGGAAAGCCCACGGCCGTGGGTCCCAGTTGGGCAGAGGATGAGGACGTCAAAAAGGGTCCGAAGGCTCCCCGAATCTCTCAGGCTGGATTGAGGATATCTTCGGTGTCTAGTGATCGCTCGGCTGCGAAATCTCTACAACCGATGCCGAGCCTGGATCGCCGCCCTCTTTAGAGTCTGCCGACCGCTCTATAGGGTCTACTTCCAGTCGGAGCCGGAGCAAGAGGTCTGTGAGATATCTGTCAGACCTGAGGGGCTCTTTGGTCAAGTTGGAGAAGTGAGGATTTTCTCCAGCGGCTCCCCCAAAACGATTGCCAAGTCCTTCAGTGGCGGAGAAGGAGTCTGCCTGTCTTGGTGCCTCTTCTTCTCCTTATGCTTCCTGGGCTCAGGAGAGCATGAGTCCTGGGCCCCTTTGGCCTTCTTGGCCAGGGTCGATGGTTCTGAATGGGATGCCGAGCCCGCACGCTTGTGGGGGCAGTCGACTCCCTGGAATGGTTGGGTCGGTTGGCTCGACAGTGAGACCGGAACTGACATTGATGCCCGGGTGGCCATCGAGGTGCTTGTCGACGCCAATGTCAACATCTGCTGTGCGAGGGCCGATTTCACCAGCGCCGCCGAAAGTCTCGCTGCTCGGTTCTTCCTGGTTTGTTTGGAGAATTTTGAGCAGTGATGGCAGGATTCCACTCGGTGACCTTCCCCGAGGCACAGCAGACAAAGAGAATGTCTGTCCAGGGAAGGGATCTTGCTCCCACACTTAAGGCACCTCTTAAAAAACCCCCAACACTTTTCCATAGACAGGGATGGAAGGAGAAGGATGGGGGGAAAACCCCTGATGGGCGAATAACTAACTAATAGTCTCTAAATCTATCTATATATATATAACAAGAACATGAAGAAAACAAAGAAAAACCTGGAAAGGGAAAAAGATAATAACTACCGACCAGAGTGATGTAAAAACAAGTCTATCCAATGCGACGGTAAAGAAGGAACTGGCGGGATATTCACGTCCACTGGGTGAGCATGCGCATTGGGGCTATCGTGCATGCCTACTAGGGTCAGGCAGTGAAAAATTCCAGACTTGGTTGTTACCAATCATGGATCGGCGTGATGTTTCATCCCATGAGTGTGAAGCACAGAGACCACGAAGAAGATAATGCTAGTGCCACTGCCAGGCACCCTACCATGAGCATCACTTCTCAAACCACAAGTGGGCCAAAATTTATGATGAGATGGTTCATGCCTGTTGTTAATTGTCTCTTTTCTAAACTGACAAGTCCCAGACTCTTCACCCTTTTCTAATGGGGAAGGTGCTCCAATCCTTAATCATCTTGGTTGCCCTCCTCTGTACTTTTTCTATCTTTGCAATATTCTTTTGAAGATGTGGTGACCAAAACTGTACATGGTATTCCAAATGAGACTGCACCAGAAATCTATACAGGGTATTACAATACTGTTTTATCTTAATCCCTCTCCTAATAATCCCTAACATAGAGTTTGCCTTTTTTCATCACTGCAGCACACTAAGTTGATACTTTAATTGAGCTATCCACTACAAACCCAAGATCTTTTCTCTTTTCAGTCTCAGCAAATTAAAACCCCATTATCCTATTCTCCAAATTGGGATTTTCCGTCCCAATGTGCATCACCTCGCACTTACCAACAATGAACTTCATTTGCCACATTGTTGCCCACTCACCCATTTTGAAGGTCCTTTTGAAGCTCTTCACAGTTAGCCTTTGTTTCACCATTCTGAATAATTTCAAGCATGAATCAAAATGACAGTATATGAGTAGACCTAGACACTTTTCAAATAGCATTCACAACTGAACAAACCTAAGTGAACGGGATTCCATTTTCTCATGTACAGCAGGGTATCTCGTAGATGCTGCAGGATTTCCATGCACACAGCAAATCAGCCACACAGCGAATTGGATTTCTTGACTTGGGAAGCAGAGCTGGTGAATTTCACCCAAAATGTAATTTATTTTAATGATCCTGGAATAAGAAATGTGAATTAAGAGACAGATCCAACATTTTCTGATTGCTTTATTACATAATGCTGTTCTGCTCTCTGATGTAATGTTCTACATAATGATGTAATATCCTGCATAATTTACAGCTCGTGGCATAAAATATTATGTGTAATGGCAATAATTACTGGGTTGCATAGAACTGCTTTAAAGAACAATGGATAAAAATAAATATTGCTTAAGATGCTGAATAATGAAGCCCACAATCATCTGCAAGCATTCATGTGAATTGCCTCTTGGTTGATTTTCTTAACAGCAATATTTAACCTTTGGTTAAATTATGGGATCGTCTTCCCAAAATCAACAATTTAGATATGTCACTTGAGTAGCAATGCAGTTTCTTTTTTGTGCAATTCATACAGAGTACTAAAGAAGGATATAATGGGTCCTGATTGAAAAATGAGAACAGACTTTCAACTTTTCACTAGTAGGTAGTCATATCATCTATTTCTAATTTTGTGGACTTCCTTAGCTGATCACTTGGAAGAGAAAAGGCATATTCTTTAAGTATATGGAAACAACCAGAAAAGTTTTTTAAAAATGAATTCCAGGCTGCATAGCTCTTGTACATCAGTGGAATTAACCAAGTTAAAGCATACTTATAAATCTATATATACATATATAAAGACAAGTCTCCTGATCTACAAATCAAGCCCCAGCCAAAACCCCTGGAGCTAGAAACTTAAAATTGGGGAAGAACATTCATTTCATGATGTAGATAGCCACTAAGAAAGGATTTTAAAAAATCTGCCCCCTAAGTGAGCAAAAAGGAGTAAAATGTGTTTCCCCATAAGGATACAGTGTGGCTTGGAGGCTGCTGCCTCTTCCTCCACTCACAGACGCAGTTAGAGCAAAAGGTCATTTGCATAAACCCCCAACATTCTAAAGCTCACTAGGCTTGCCAATCTTTCTGTGGAGTCTGGCTGGTCTGAGTTACAGTTACAGGAAACTGCTGACAATATTCCATATCTTATCACCTCACACCCACAAAACAGTTGGAACACACAGGTCATTTGCGTTTGCAGCCTCATGGGTCCTCACCCACAACATTCTAAACTGTATGCATTTCCTATTGGGAGTCATTGAATGTGCCCTGAGGTAAAATGTACCTCCCCGTCTTTCTCTAAAAATTCACTAGGGATTTTTCATAAAAGCCATTATAATTATTATAATTATTATTATTATTAATTACCACCTTTAATTTCTTTAAGGAGAGCAAGTTTGGTGTAGTGGTTAAGTGTGCGGACACTTATCTGGGAGAACCAGGTTTGATTCCCCACTCCTCCACTTGCACCTGCTAGCATGGCCTTGGGTCAGCCATAGCTCTAGCAGAGGTTGTCCTTGAAAGGGCAGCTGCTGTGAGAGCCCTCTCCAGCCCCACCCACCTCACAGGGTGTCTGTTGTGGGGGAGGAAGGTAAAGGAGATTGTGAGCCGCTCTGAGACTCTTCGGAGTGGAGGGCGGCATATAAATACAATATCTTCATCTTCTTCATCTTCTAATTTCTACCCCGCCCTCTCTGCAAGCAGACTCAGGGAGGCTAACAATCAGTTCAAAATTTCAGACAATAAATACAATTAAACAATCAAACAATAAACACTATTAAAACATTTTAAAACAGTTTAAAACCATTTTATGGTGCTGTGAAATAACTACCTAGGTGGGATTGTCCTTTACTAACAGTTAAATCCATAGTAGTTCCAATATCTCAGTAGTGTAGGTGGCAGTCCTCTCCAGTTTATGTGCCAAAGGCCTGTCGGAATAACTCAGTTTTGCAGACCCTGTGGAATTGAGAGAGGTCCCTCAGGGCCCTTATGTCCTTGAGAGCTCATTCCATATTTCAGGTGCTGCCACTGAGAAGGCCCTAGACCATGTAGAGCATAGCCTGGCCTCCCTTGGTCTGGTGATGGACAGTAGATGTTGCGTCCCTGAACGCAGTGCTCTCTGGGGAACGTGTGAAGAAAGGTGGTCCCAAAGACAGATAGGTCCCCGATCATATAGGGCTTTAAAGGTCAATACCAACACCTTGAAATGGACTCGGAACACAATAGGTAGCCAGTGCAGTTCTTTCAGCACTGGCTGAATGTGCTCCCATTGAGGGAGCCTCATTAACAGCCATGCTGCTGCATTCTGCACTAGCTGCAGTTTCCGAGTCAGGGTCAAGGGTAGCCTGGTCAGGGTCAAGAGTGCTTTACAGTGATCTATTCTCAAGGTGACCATGGCAGGGATTACCATTGCTAGGTCATCGTGTTCTAGGAAAGGAGCCAACTGCCGAGCCCGCTGGAGATGGAAAAAGGCGGATTTGGCAGTGGCTGCAACTTGAGTCTCCATTGTCAAAGAAGCAGAGCTGGTGAATTTCACCCAAAATGTAATTTATTTATTTTAATGATCCTGGAATAAGAAATGTGAATTAAGAGACAGATCCCAAGCTCTTGACCTTAGGGGCCGGTATCAGTGGCACCCCATCAAGAGTTGGTAAAGGGATCTCCCTTCCTGACTCAGATAGAGAACCTCCATCTTTGTCAGATTCAGCTTCAACCAACTCTGCCTGAGCCAAGAGGCTTGAAGAGCTAGGTCTAGATTATCCGGGGTACAGTCATACTGGCCACCCATCATTAGATAGAGCTGGGTGTCATCTGCATATTGGTGGCATCCCAGCCCATACCTCCTGACAATCTGGGCAAGGGGGCACATATAGATGTTAAATAACATTGGGGATAGAACCACACCCTGTGGCACACCACATATAAGCAGGTGCCTTCAGGATGATTCTTCCCCTATTACCACCCTTTGTCCCCAACCTTGGAGAAAAGAGGCCATCCATTGTAAGGCTGACCCCTGGATCCCCGTGTCGGTGAGGCAGCTAGACAGTAGCTGATGGTCAAATGCAGCCGACAGATCTAATAGCAACAGCACTGCTGAGCCGCCCTGATCCAGATGTTGCATGAGGTCATCCATGAGGGCAACCAGAACCGTCTCCATCCCGTGACCCGGCCAAAAGCTGGACTGGAATGGATCCAGTGCGGAAGTGTCCTCCAGGAATCCCTGTAGCTGAGTCATCACAGCCCGCTCTATGATCTTGCCTAAAAAGGGCAGGTTCGACACCGGCAGATAATTTGCCAATGCGGCCGGGTCTGCAGATGGTTTTTTCAAGAGGGGGTGGACCACAGCCTCTTTAAAGGGCGTGGGAAAGATCATTTCTGCGAGGGATCTGTTGACAATGATCTGTAGTGGTTCCTGTAAGACCACCTTGCTAACCTTTATAAGCCAGGATGGGCACGGAGCCAACCCACAGGTCATAGGGCATACAGCCAAAAGAATTCTGTCAACCTCCTCCAGGTTGAGTCGGGTAAAAGAATCCAGAAATGGACCAGAAGACGTGCTCGGTGCCTTGAGTTCTTTCACTGTATCAATTGTGGCAGGGAGGTCATGTCGAAGCAACAAGACCTGCGAAAAAACTTGCAAAAGCCTCACAGCCGATTTCCAATTCTCTAACATTGGTTTACCTTGTGGTAAGTTTGTCAATGACTGAATTATACTGAATAATTGTGCTGGGTGTGAAGTTGCAGATGCAATCTGGGTTGCAAAGTAAGTTTTTTTTGTGGCTTGGACTGCCATCTCATAGGTCCGCATAAATTACCTATAAGACGTTCTTGTAGCTTTGTCACAAGTACGTCGCCACTGTCTCTCTAGTTGTCTTAGTCCCCATTTCATCAATTGCACCTCTAGGGTGGCCATAATATCTGCAGGCCAGCCAGGGACACCTTGAGGGGGGAAAGATGTCGGTCACTTCCGGGTTCCTGTCCTGCATCTCGACCTGTGTTATTAGTGACAGGCTGCTTCGGCGGGCCGCCGCGCCAGCCCCCTGGGTCCCACAATGATGGGACCGATGCCACAGGGACGGGCTCGAAACACTCTATAACCCCTCAAAAGAACAGCAGTCTAGCTCGCTTCCCCCAAGCCCTGCCGCCATAAGCCTCAAGGGGGCTCATTTTGTGGCATCTCCCGGTGGGAGGGTGGCATCCGCACGGGACACATATCAAATGAAAGAGGGGGCGCAGGGCTATCAGAAACAGCTGGCGGAGGGAGTCGGGAGCCCACCCCACTGGGGGATCCACACCCCGAAAGTGATGAAGGTGGCGCAGAAGGAGGGAAGGAAGGAGGGAGGGAAGGAGGGAGGAAGGAAGAAAGGAAGGAAGGATGAAGGAAGGAAGGAGGGAGGAAGGAAGAAAGGAAGGGAGGGAGGGAGGGAAGGAAGGAAGGAGGGAGGAAGGAAGAAAGGAAGGGAGGGAGGGAAGGAAGGAGGGAAGGGAGGGAGGAAGGAGGGAGGGAGGGAGGGAAGGAAGGTGATGTGAAAGACTCTGCCTGAGACCCTAGACAGCTGCTGTGAGACTGAGTAGACAAGACTAGCCTCAGCTTTCATAGACTACTCAAAGATTCCAGTTGAGAACAACAAAGTTTTGTTTTGTTTTAGCAGCAAAACAATTATGGCTACAAAACAGGGATAAAATCAGAGTCAGAAAGAAAAATAAAACCTATTTTAATAAAACCTCCCTCCCTCCAGCAACAAGTCCCCGCCGTGGCGCACCTACCTGGCTGCCTGGCTGCCTGGCTCAGGGGCGCGCACCCTGCTGGGAGCCCCTGCGGCCCATCACCTCCGCTGACCTCACTGCCCTCCCCGGGGCGCCCGGGCCCGCCAGCGGCGGCAGCAGCAGCAGGAGGAGGCGGGGGCGTGCGGGAGGCCCGCGGGGGGCGGCGGCCTTCCTCCTCCTCCATCCTCCTCCTCGGCGGCAGCGGCTGCTCCTTGGGCGCGTGGCAGGAGGAGGAGGGCTCTGGGCCTGAGAAAGCGATCCGGCCAAGCCGCCTCTGCCGCACATGGCGCCCGCGCCCCCGCAGGAGCAGCAGCAGCAGCAGCCTGTTGGCTGGGAGGGAGGAGAGGCAGGCAGGAGGCAGCAGCGCCTAGCGGGGCAGGGGCGGCGGCCCAAGGCAGCTGGCGGGGGCGGAGAGAACCGGCTCCACCAGTTCCTGCGGGGGGGAGGCAAAGGAGGCGGGCAGAGGCCCGGCCGAGGGGCAAGAGAGAGACGGGGGGGCACTTTGCAGCTGCCGCTGCCCTCCCTCCCTCCAGCAACAAGTCCCCGCCGTGGCGCACCTACCTGGCTGGCTGGCTCAGGGGCGCGCGCCCTGCTGGGAGCCCCTGCGGCCCATCGCCTCCGCCGGCCTCACCGCCCTCCCCGGGGCGCCCGGGCCCGCCAGCGGCAGCAGCAGGAGGAGTCCCGCCCGGCCTCCCGCTCACCTTCTTGACAAACTAAGGCCTCCTCGCAGCCCGCGCCTGCGCATTTTGTTGAGTCAAAATGCGCAGGCGCGGGCTGTGAGGAGGCCTTATTTTGGTGAGCGGCACGGGATGGAGACCAAGTCGAGCTCGGCAGCAGCCGGGAGGACGCCCAGCATACCAGCTCCGAGGTCTGTGTGTATTTTGAAGAGACCTCCGCAGGAAATTTCGCCCCCTCCTTTCTGGAAAGGAGGGGGAAGAAACTTCCTCCGCAGAGATCTCTTCACTCGCTGCCTTCCCCACCCGCGCGCGCTCCTTTCGCTGGCTAAACCGGGATTTTTAATGGTCCCGGGATAGCCAGCCCAGGAGGCATGAATTTGGGGGCAGCGGCGGGACTTTCCCGGGTGGTCGGGACGATCTGGCCACCCTACCTCTGGGGTATACCACAGCGCGGATCGTGACTGAGGACGAAGAGGATATTGAGGAGCGATCTCATCAATGGCTGCCAAGAGCTGGCTATTCCAAGTCTCTGCCAGCTCATCCAACAAGTCACCAGAGGGCCAGGGTTCTCGCAAAGCCATTTGAAAGTGCATAGGATCCATCTGGCTTTGTGGGCAAGCCAAAACCTGCTCACCGCCTAAACGGGGTAGAGGTGAAGTATTCACATGGGCCTTTGGAACATAGTGGTCAGACCATGGCACTGCATCAGTAGAAATCTGATCCACTAGAACTCCCGCCGCAAAGACCAGGTCCAATGTGTGTCCAGCTTGATGCGTGGATGTTGTTACATATTGGGAGAGTCCTACTGCTGCCGTGGAAGACCAGGTCCATCACCCAAGTGAAGGCTGCATCCTCAGCATGGACATTGAAGGAACCCAGGATAATAAGCCGCAGGTGCTCCGTGTCCAATCTGCCACAGCCTCCATCAGGGATGATAAGGCACTGGCTGGTGCATTAGGTGGACGGTACACCAGTCAGATTGCCAAACTCTCCCCAGCATCCCACATCAATTCAGCACACTCTATATCCCTGATCTTTGGGAGCGGGAGTGCCTGAAAGGAGCAAGCCCCCGGTATGAAAAACGCCACCCCTCCTCCCCACCCGGTCTGTGCCTGTTGAAGGGCGGAGAACACAGGTGGAACCATCTGGGAGAGAGCTACCGTCTCCTCGTCTCACACCCAGGTTTTCGTCACGCAAGCCAGGTCCATATCCTGCCTGATTAAAAAATCCTATAGGACTGAGGTCTTATTGTTTATGGACCTGGCATTACACAACACCAAGGACAGAGGTGAGTGTTTCCAACCCCGCCTGCTCCCACCGCTGTACTTTCCCCTCTCCAGGAGCACTGGAATCCCCTGACCAGACATCTCTCTCTAGTCTTATTGAGCCTCAGATCTCTGTTAGTATGTGTCTCAATATTTGTCCTGCTCCAAGCCCACATGCTCAACCTTATGCTCTATCTACTAATATCTCCGAAGGTCTACTAAAACTATTTCCTACTACTAAAGGTTCTATCCTACTAATTAATTTAAAAACCCTCTCCCTTCCAAATATATTCAATTAACTAGTCAAAATTTAGACAATCAATCCTTTGGTAAATAACATATTTCCATTAGATCCAAAAACAGTTAATTTCTAAATTCAAAAGATGAGCAATATTAAACAAGGAGCAGGATCAATTAGTTGGAAGGCAAAACTCAAAGTGCAGGTGCAATTTCTGTAGATGTTTCAAAATACTGGAGGCTTCAAAGTGCTGGTGCGAAGAGAAGGCAGCAGTTCTTTGGAATATTGATTTAAAGTGCAAAGGCGCAAGGTGTATGGACTCTCTCGGCTTGGCTTCACGAACGAAGATTTAAGAAGGGTGCAATAGTCCACGTCTGCTGCAGGCTCGCTGGTGGCTGACAAGACCAATGCGGGACAGGCAGGTCCGGCCACAGTGGCTGCAGGGAAAAGTCTGATTTAGGGTTGGTGCTGTAGCAGTGCGATTCTTCCTCAATCTCCTTTTGTCCTCAAGACCAGCTATGTGTGCGTTCTCAAAAGAAGAAACAGCCTGGTGGATGGTATGCCTCCATGCTTTGCGATCTGAGGCTAGGTCAGACCACTGGTGATGGTTGATGCGACAGGTGCCAAGGGATTTCTTCAAGGAGTCCTTGTACCTCTTCTTTGGTGCCCCTCTATTTCGATGGCCGGTGGAGAGTTCGCCATACAGGGCAATCTTGGGAAGGCGGTGGTTTTCCATCCTAGAAATATGCCCTGCCCAGCGCAGCTGCGTCTTCAACAGCAGTGCCTCAATGCTGGTAACCTCCGCCCGCTTGAGAACTTCAGTGTTGGTCACAAAGTCACTCCAGTGGATGTTGAGGATGGTGCGAAGGCAGCGCTGATGAAAGCGCTCAAGGAGTCGCAGGTGATGACGGTATAAAACCCACGATTCGGAGCCGTAGATGAGGGTTGTCATCACAACCGCTTTGTAAACATTGATCTTTGTGCCTTTTTTCAGATGCTTGTTGCTCCACACTCTTTTGTGCAGTTGGCCAAAGGCACGGTTTGCCTTTGCCAGCCTGTTGTCAATCTCCTTGTCGATCTTAGCATCTGAGGAGATGATGCACCCCAGGTAGCTGAACTGCTGGACTGTCTTCAGAATTGATTCACCCACAGTGATGCAGGGAGGGTGATAAACTTCCTGGGGTGCAGGCTGGTGGAGAACTTCTGTCTTCTTCAGACTAACTTCTAGGCCGAATAGCTTGGCAGCGTCTGCAAAGCAGGACGTCATATGCTGCAGAGCTGATACCGAGTGGGAGACGAGTGCAGCATCATCAGCAAACAGTAGCTCTCGGATGAGTTTTTCCATTGTCTTGGAGTGGGCCTTTAGTCGCCTCAGGTTGAACAGGCTGCCATCGGTGCGATAGCGGATGTAGACACCATCGTCATAATCTAGATCTACTGCGGCTCTTTGAAGCATCATGCTAAAGAAGATCGTAAAGAGAGTTGGCGCGAGAATGCAGCCTTGCTTTACACCTGTGCCTATTGGGAAGGGCTCCGAGAGGTCGTTGCAGTGTCTGACTTGGCCTCGCTGGTCTTCGTGTAGCTGGATGATCATGCTGAGGAACCTTGGGGGACATCCTAAACGTTCCAAAATTTGCCACAGGCCTTTCCTGCTAACGGTATCGAAAGCTTTGGTAAGGTCGACAAAAGTCACATACAGAGCCTTGTTCTGTTCCCTGCATTTCTCTTGGAGCTGCCTGAGAACAAATACCATGTCGGTGGTGCTCCTGTTAGCTCTGAAGCCGCACTGGCTCTCTGGGAGGAGTTCTTCTGCAATGGTGGGCACCAGTCTGTTCAGGAGTATTCTGGCAAGGATTTTGCCTGCGATGGAGAGCAGGGTTATCCCCCGGTAGTTGGAGCAGTCTGACTTTTCCCCTTTGTTCTTGTATAGGGTGATGATGATTGCATCGCGAAAGTCCTGTGGTAATTTGCCTTGTTCCCAGCAGGTGACAAGTACTTTGTGAAGTGAGCTATGTAGTACTGTGCCCCCATGCTTCCAGATCTCTGGTGGAATTCCATCAACTCCTGCTGCCTTGCCACTTTTCAGTTGCTTGATGGCTTTAAAAGTCTCTTCTAGAGTGGGGATCTCATCCAACTCTGTTTTCACTGGTTGAAGTGGGGTGAGATGAATTGCTGAATCTTGAACTACGCGGTTGGCACTGAAGAGAACCTGAAAATACTCCGACCACCGGTTCAATATGGATGCCTTGTCTGTGAGGAGCACTTGGCCGTCTGCACTACGCAAGGGACTCTGAGTCTGATATGATGGACCATATACTGCCTTCAGGGCTTCGTAGAACCCTCTTAAATCACCAGTGGCTGCACACAGATGGGTTCTCTCAGCAAGCTTGGTCCACCACTCGTTCTGAATGTCTCGAAGCTTGCACTGGAGGTTGCTACATACAGCGCGAAAGGTTGCTTTTTTCCCAGGACAGGAGGGCTCAGCAAGATGTGCTTGGTAGGCAGATCTCTTTTTCGCCAGTAAATCTTGGATCTCTTGATTGTTCTCATCAAACCAGTCCTTGTTCTTCCTTGTGGAGAACCTGAGGACTTCTTCAGAGATCTGCAGGACGGTAGTTTTTAGGTGTTCCCAGAGTGCTTCTGGAGAAGGGTCTGTGGGGCAACTGGGGTCCTCAATTCTTGACTGGAGTTTTGCCTGGAAGGCAGCTTTAACTTCGGCTGACTGGAGACTGCCAACCTGAAACTTCCTCCGAGGGATACCTCCTCTCCTGGGTGTGGGTTTAAAGTGAAGACGGAGATTGCAGCGTACAAGACGATGATCCGTATGACATTCTGCACTGGGCATTACTCGGGTGTGTAAGACATCTTGAAGGTCTCTCTGGCGCACCAGAATGTAGTCGATAAGGTGCCAGTGCTTGGACCGTGGGTGCATCCAGGTTGTCTTCAGACTGTTCTTCTGCTGGAAGATAGTGTTGGTGATGGTGAGCTGGTGCTCCATGCAGAATTCTAGCAGGAGGCGCCCGTTGTCATTGCAGTTGCCAATGCCGTGTTTGCCAAGTACTCCTTTCCAGGCTTCCGAGTCTTTACCTACTCTGGCATTGAAGTCGCCAAGGATGATCACCTTGTCTTCTGTAGGGGTCTTCCGTACGAGGTTGTGCAGATCAGCATAGAACTTGTTCTTTTCTGCAGGATCTGCTTGAAGGGTTGGGGCATACACACTGAAGAGTGTTGCATGCTGCTTGTTTTGAAGTGGGAGGCGCATGGACATGATGCAATCTGAGTGACCTGTTGGCAGGTTTTCGAGTTTGGAGGCAATGGAGTTCCTGACCATGAAGCCAACGCCAGAAAGGCGGCTCTCAGCCTTTGATTTACCTGACCAGTAGAGGGTATAGCCAGCACCGTGTTCTTGAAGACTACCTTCCTCAGGGAAACGGACCTCACTGAGAGCTGCTATGTCGATATTCAACCTGAGAAGTTCGTGGGCAACTAGAGCAGAGCGTCGTTCAGGGCGACCACTGTCTACTGTGTCAAGCATGGTTCTGATGTTCCAACACGCAAGCTTTAGTCTTTGCACACTTTGTGAGGCAGGTGCATGCCTTTTCTTTGTTGTTATTTTTTGACCGCAAGTAAGGATGCCCATTGACCGCGGCTAGCCAACTGGGGTGGAGGAGACGAGCTTTGTTTAGGCCACCTTTTCTAGGCCCCTCTCTGTGTGGAGCAAGCAGTGCTGTCCCTAGATAAGGCTGCTTGGTCGTTCAGGGTGCTGCCGAAAAATGCTTTCATCTCCGGGTTAGCATCAGGCGACCAATACCCTGAACCGCCTACATGCAGGATCGGGACTGTGGCTTCCAGTGGCACCTTCCTCCTGCCGTTTTGCCCCTTGCCCATCTCTGCAGGACTTGATGCGTTGTGGGTTGTGTATGTGGATATGCCCTTCAGGCCTGCGCAGAGGAATTTTTTAGGTGAAGCCCAGTGTGCGCGGTACTGGCTCCACCCTTTCACCTGGGGGTCATCTGCCATGGCCCAGTAAGCCGGGACGCCGGCAGCGAGTCCTCCAGGTGGTAGGTGTTACATTAACGAGCTCTATCTGCCCGGGTTTGATGTTAGAGTTTTCCTTCTCTTAGGCTGGCAAGGTTGGTGGGCCCAGCCTGCCCATCCGGTTATACCACCGGACAATTCGGTCGCACCATGACGTAGCAAACTCTGTGAAAAACGGGGGGGGGGGGACCAGCGAGAAGGTGTTGCTACGGATGCAGTAATGCAGGAGAGGCCATTGCAGTGACCATCTGCCAGGCATAGCCAGACAGTGACCATGCGGCATTCACTACACCGGGAGAGGAGAGGCTATGTATTGCGCATACACTTTCCCTGGGGGGGGGGTAGGATACCCAGAGGGAGCCCACCCCCCCAGGTGTATGGTAGCTGATCTTTAAAGTGCTAGTGCGAGGTACAAGATAGCAGTTCTTAAAGTACTGGTGCAAGGTGCAAGACAGCAGTTCTTAAAGTGCTAGTGCGAGGCACAGAGACTGTAGTTTTCAAAGTTCTCAAAGTGCAGAGTGCGCGCAGCAGTTTTCAATAGCCTATGGATGCTGGGGAGAGTATGGAAACTGAACTTTCAAATGATCAGCTGTAAACGGTGCATGGCCTTTCGAGGGACTGTTTCAAAGTGAGCCTTTCATATGGACATGCAAAAGTGTCCACCACACCATTGCTCCCTCAGGCCAGCTTTCCCACACACCTCTCACAGCCATCTCACAGCCCACCTCAGAGCCATCACCTCTTACTGCCCTCAACAAACTCCTGGAAGACGTCATGTAAGATACAGAAGTACTACAAGGAGGAAGCAACTTAGAGATGCAGCAAAGAAATTTGCAAATAGTACTTGCATACCATAATGGAGCACAGGTATCAAGCTAGTGCTTTATAAACCTTCTCTTCCTATTTTGCAGCAGGTTTTGTGCTGGTTGTTCTTCACCAATTGCAAAGTAAACATTTATTTCAAAAGGAACTGAATGAAGTCAAAGTTTTTAATAACACAGTTCTTGGGACAGATGTCACCTTCAGTTTTCAAATCAATTTACAGAACTTTAGCATCCATGCATCATCTTGATTTCAATGGGTGTGATCAGAGGAGAACTTTGACCTGTGGTTGTTCCTCCTGATTGGATTTAAAGTGCTCAACCAGACAGCAACATCTGGTTCCTGTCCTGCAGCCATCAGCCTCCCACACTTACCCCCAGCTTTTCTGACCCTGCAGAAAGTCTGGTATTGGCTGGACCTACTTAATTGCAAATCTGGGGATGTCTGATAAATCTCTCAATCAATTGTCCCTTCCATTTTGATGGATTTTTTTGTTGCAGTTAGTGATATGCACATAAATGCCAACACATCTTGTCGACCATGTGAGTATTCCTGCAAACCAATGAGATTGCAGTGCTTGGTGTAGGTATCTCCACACCATCAACAGGAAGTGATGATTTGAGTAGGAGTTTCTGTGCATTGCCTCCCAAAATTGTGGCATTCACGTCAGTGCCTATGTACATGTGTGTGATTAGAAATGTAAAAACCACCAAGCACACAATCTGTGGTTGCTGCACAATGAAAGTCTGGATGGTCAACCATGGAGTCTGTGCATGGTGAGATGGGTAACTGGGGCGATAGATGTCTGATTGAAGCAAATGGAACAAAAAGATCAAGAGCAACAGCAAGATAAGCTGCTCATCTGACCACAGCCATTGTTAAGAGTAGTGCATATCTCTCTGAGGGCCCATAAATATTACAAGGCATATGATTTGAATGCTTGCAATAACAGTTCTGTATATTTTTATTCTGCTGTAAGCAAGGAAACTGCTGTATTGAAATAGGTTTTTTTCCATCAGCAAACTGAATAGGTGGCCTTAGATAAGCTTCTATTACCTCAGCTTTAGCCCCGATACAAATATTGCAATAACAAAACTGTGTGTGCATGTGTACAACATACAACTGCATTGATTGTTTCCAGAATGTAAGCAGAGTGGAACAAAAGTGAGAGCAAAAAATACAAAATAACAACAACAACAACAATAACAATAGGAAATCCTTTCGTAATGATTGCTAAGTAAGTAGACTTTTCATTTAACTACTCGTCATTCCTGGAGGAACCCATGGAGCATCGTATAGTTGGAGAAAACCCAAGCTAATCCAGTGCTAATGCACTCCCACATTTATTTATAAATTTATTACATGTATGCCTTTTGCAGAGTAGTTCTGATTTCTAGGCAGCCTCCACTGAGGCAGCTTCCAAGGCTAGATTTTAGCAACAAAACTGCACTGAGGGACTTCACACCCATTCTTAGGACCCTGGTTAATACAAGTAATTTGACTAGACCCCCCCCCCCCCCCAGCTAAACAAACCTATAATTCTGTTATGAAAAGTGGACTTTGGATAGCTGCACCCTGTCAAATCCACAGTTGCAATGATTAAAGGGGCCATTTGGAGATTTTGCTGGCAAGCCAGAGTGCATTTTTCCCCCTAGGTCTCTTTTTATAAACACCTCCTGGGTGTAAGCACAATGAGTGCATTATGAACCAGAGTTCAGGAATAGTCAACCTTCTTCCAAACAGAGTCGAGCTGTAAAGTTGGAGCAGCAGCTGAGTTCTGCTTATCGGAACAGCTTGGGCAGGATGAGCTTTCCCATATCTAAATATTTATACCAACAGATGCACATTAAAACCACTTAGAAATAAATATGACTTTCTGAAAATAGAACCCTCCGCAATGACATCAGGAACTGTTTATCTTCAAGAACTGTGGGAATGGACTCAGATAATCAAATATTTCATTGAAAAAAAAGGAGGGATAGAAAGCTAACCTCAGATGGAGCTCTTTGCGTTTATTTTGACATAAGCCTTCTGGCTGTCCTGAGTCTGCAGATAGCGCTGTTCTCAAAGATTCAGACAAGGCACTTTCATGCTGAATACATTGAATGCTCATAATCTGTAGTCTTCTTACAAACTCACCGGTGCACAAAATTATCAGCCTCTAAATTAGTTGCTAGTAACATTCATGGCTATAAATGCAAAAAACCATCCACTGTTTGTAGAAGAGTTTCCTGTTTTTTTAAAAAAATATTATAGATTATAGGAGCTAGTGAGTCCCTGGAGTTTGAGGGTATTATGGGGAACATGCCCTTTACACAGTGATACCCTTTAGCCATTTTTACTAATGTAGACGTATATGATCAGGAGCACAGGATTATTAGGAGGATGTACGTGCACGGACTCTTATCTGGGAGAACCAGGTTTGATTCCCTACTCCTCCACATGCAACTGCTGATGTGACCTTGAGTCAGTCACAAGTTCTTGTACAGATGTTCCTCTCAAGAGCAGTTTCTGTCAGAGCTTTCTCAGCTCCAGCTACCTCACAGGGTGTCTGTGTGGAGAGGAGAAGGGAAAGGAGATTGTAAGCTGCTCTGAAACTCCTTCAGGTAGTGAAGGGCAGGGTATAAATCCAATCTCCTCCTCCTCCTCCTCTTCTTCATTAAAGGTGCATATAATTGATCCAGATGGGTAGCTGCCATGTTGTATCTGAAGAAGTATGCATGCACATGAAAACTTATACCTTGAATAAAATTTCGTTGGTCTTAAAGGTACCTCTGGACTTGAACTTTGTTGTGGTGCTTATGATTGTAGGCTTCAATAAATGACACTTGCCATTGTCCTATAACATTCCATATAAGAGGAACTAACCATCAAAAATTAAATCAGAACAAGTTAAGGAACAGTCATCAGAGAGTCTAGAACTTGTGAAATCCAGGTTCAATCTCCACCCTACCATAAACCTTACTGAATAACCTCAAGCTGTCATTTTCTTGAAGCATAACCTTCTTCATGGGGGAGTAAGATAATAATAAAATTGGAAGGGAAGAACAATGTATGCTGCCCCAAGTTCCTTGAGGAACAGTGAAATAAAAAGATATGCAGACGCACTTTTCAAAGACTGAATTTTGGGTCTTCAAATATGAATAATGCTTCAAACATGAATAACATGCCATCTTCCCTTGTTATATACATTATCTCCATTTTGTGTAGAGGAGCCAACAAAAGCCATAGGACTTTTTTTAAGAACAACCAAAATGAAACAAAAGAATGTGAAGCTTTCAAGTTCTTCTGAACTCTCAATCAGGCAGGATATTACAAAAGGGTGGGGAGAGAATGAAAGTGTTTCAAGTCATGACCTCCCCCACCGCCTTTTTACATCCACTCTGGTTAAGTGTACTGAAGAACTCAAAAAGCTTTGTGGTCTTTCAACTGGTATTAATAAGAGGTATTACATGACTTGTAAAAATATTTACACACTATACTCAAAGTCTCTTTTGAATGGTTTGGGTACAAAATGAGAGAAGAGGAGACAGAAATGCACAATCAATCTGCTACTCCACCTGTCCCCCTCTCAACCCTCTCTCTGCCCCCCATCTCCAGCTGGCTGGAAAAAGAGAGAAACTATGGCTTTAATGGGCTGCTAGTCTCAAAAGAAAAGAGAAGGGGAAGGCAGAGACTGGGCTTCTCTACACAAACATTGAGTGCTCTGAATGGATAGCTGTGTTAGTCCATCTGCAGTGATAGAAAAGACCAAGAGTCCAGTAGCACCTTAAAGACTAACAAAATTAGTGGCAAGTTATGAGCTTTCATGAGTGGGGGTGGCACCCACACTTCCAAACTTACCAGTGGAGAGGGAGACCAGAAGCCCACCAGAGGAGAACACAGGTAGCAAAACTCTGGAAAGCAGGAGGTGGTTGCCAGTGCTGCCAGGGTATCCCTCACAAATGTGGGAATATGGAAGACATGCCTGGCCTTCCCTGAGCTGCATCAAAGCATGGAGGAAGCCAACAGTGGTGGGGAGGAAGCAGCAGGCAGGAGCACTGGTAGCTGTTAGTGTGCCAGCAGGGAAGAGAGGCTAGAAGCTGGGCCAGTAGCCCCACCCCACTAAAAGCCATGCCCCAGAGGATTCTCTCTCACTAACCTCTGATCCAAAGCCCCCAGGACATGACAAGGTGGTGGCCCATATGGGGATAATGGACTATCATCATCCTCATATTCCATTTCCAGCTGGCTGGAAGCCCAGTCATCCCTTGATTATACCACCAAGATTGTGCCCCTTCACTCAGCTATAGCAGTGTCCACTGCCCAGCTTTCATGGTGCTCTTCATCCTCTTTGTGCTCTTCATGGTGCTCTTTGTCCCAGTGCTGTTGGACTCAGGGAGCACCATTTCAATTATTCATTATCCTCATATGGGCCACTAACTTGTCATGTCCTGGGGGCTCTGGGTCAGAGGTTAGTGAGATAGGATCCTCTGGGGCATGACTTTTAGTGGGGTGGGGCTACTGGTGGTATTTGCATCAAAACGGAAGTCCAGAATTGATTGACTGGAAAAATAAACTAACTGAATATGCAACAATGGCAAAGCTAACATCCTGCTTGTACAACAGATCAGATTCAGAATTTCAAGAAAAATGGAATGCATTTTTTTACTATATAGATCAAAACCAGAGTTAAACAGTTTGAGATGATTATGATTATTATTATTATTATTATTATTATTATTATTATTATTATTATTATTATTAATTTTATTTGTATCCCGCCCTCCCCGCCTAGGCAGGATCAGGGCGGCAGAGACTGGGTTGAATGAATGATAAAGCACTGAATGATTAAGAGACAGAACTAAGTAATATATGTTTATAGTGATGAAATGTTAGAAATTAAGGACTGAAAAAATGATAGAACACAAAATAAAAGTCTATAAGTAATTTGTATGTAATAAAGTAAGATCTGTTTGATAATTCTGAAAAATGCAGCTAGTTGTAATATAAAACAGCTCTATAAAATGTCCTTGTTGCTTCATCACGAGTTTGTTCCCAGTGCCACTGTAGCCGTCTAAGGCCCCCCTTTAACACCCATAGACCAAGGAGCCTGAGGAGAAGATTCTGGACATACATATGTCCAGGGTCAGTCCATGCATGTTCATACAGGCAGCCTATATGCCAGAAAAGGATGGCATGCATTTGTATTAGGACTTTGCAGCAAGCTTCAGCCATAACAGCACCATTGTTTGCACCCAAGAGCTCCCTTTGCAATCACTTCTGTGCTTGCCTGGGGCCCCTTCTTTGTCAAGCTTAAAAGAATTCTTATGTAGGAACATTGAAGAGCATAACAGTATGAATACTGCCTGCACAAATATGTACCACAATTCTTAGGCATTACAGTTTCAAAGAAGGCCTTAAGAACCAGCTGTGGTAGATCGCACAAGCAGCAGGTGGTGGTGGTTGGTTGCAACCTCCAGGTGGGGCCTGGCAATCTCCCAGAATTACAAATGATCTCCAAATGACAGAGATCAGTTCCCCTGAAGGCCATGGTTGTTTTGGAGGGTGGACTCTATGGCATCTCTCCCCTTCTCAAATCCTGCTGTTTCCAGGCTTTACACCCAAATCTGGTGCCCCAATCAACATCACTACAAACTACAAAAAACTGGAGAATGTTCAATCAAAATTTTTAAGAACAGTTCTCCAGGTACCCAACGGCATTCCAAATGCATTAATTAGGATAGAAACTGGCATGATTACAGTAGAAAAGAGGCTTTGGATTTTGGCCATCCAGTTCTGATCAGTTAAATACTTGGTCCCAAGATGGATTAGGGCCATAGAGGACAGAATTCATTACTATGGCCTTTCAAAACAATATCTCAGTTCTCTCACTTATGATAATGCTAGGGAGATAGTGAAACAGAGAATATTGGACGTTGTCAGACAAAATGACCTCAATAGCACAACCAAATGGCGAGCTCTGACAGAACCAATCAACAGGGTGACCCCGATGCCCTACCTATGCCGCTTAACAAATAATGAATATAGGAGAACATTTACTCTTATGAGGTGGAACGTTCTCCCTTCAGTGGTGGTGGAGGGGAGATACAAAAAGGTGCCATTCCAAGAACGTTTATGTCCCTGCTGCAATGATGGTATCGAATCTCTAGTCCATGTCATATTTGACTGTGAGGCTAATAATGATCATCGAGGAGTACTTCCATTTTCCATGGCCATACCTTTTACCAGTAGCCAAAAATTGCAACTCCTTAAGAATCTTCTTAGCAATAAGAAACCTGAGGTTAAATACAAATTAGCAAAATTTGGCTGGCTTGCCACAAGAATAAGGAAAACTCTAATAATTCAGTCAGGAAATGGCTAAACACCTTTGCCAATCTGTTTGCTGTAACTGCCATGTTCTGTTATATTTGTAGTTTTATAACAGTATTTTATGCCTTTTATGTATGATTTTATGGTCATTCAGTTTTAATTTTGTATGATTTTACTGTTTTAAATGCTGGCTTAGTCTGTGAATAAACAATTTATTTATTTAGGGAAGAAACAAAGAGGTCTAGACAGGGTTTTTAGTTTATCCTTTTAGTTTATCCTTTAACACTATAACACTAATTTTACATCTTCTGTGTCTGTCACCCAAATCTGCAGGTATTCCCACCCTGGAAGTGGTGACCATAAACATGAGCTGATAGTTGCAGACTGAATTTAAACAATTTGATGACATTTATGTCTTTTTCAAAATGAAAGTTCATGTCTTCTAGTTTGGTTTTAGTGGGCATACAGATTTGTGCTCTGTTGAATAAGCTGAGCGTTTGCTCCTATGATTATCTGCAACCACTTCTTCCTATATAGTATCTTTTTTGTGACCACTCCCAACCTGAAAAAAACTGACTTGGCCAGAAGACTCATAATCATAGACAGTGACATGATGGATCTCTTTATAATAAAGAGCCCTTGGCTGCAACTTGGGAAACTTTATAGGTCCAAAGGCTTATTAAATGTGAGACAAAATGGGAACTGAACCTAGTAGTTAATTTCTTTTTAAAGAAAAGGACTGAAACCTTACCCTTGAATCTCAGACATTTTGGAACTTGACTCTGGTTCCCCAGTAGCAAATGCGCTCTTTTCACCTCCATAGAGGCAATCTCTGCTTTGTGATTACATGTTGTAAGGAAATTCTATAAAGCAGGTTGAGTGTAAAAGGTTGGGGTCTCAGGCCAGGTGAGACCTGCCTCAAATTTAAACCCTGATTTTCCTGATCCTTCACGTACTTGGTTGCTTTAACAGGAGTGCCAACAGACTTTGGGAAAATGTCATATAAGAAGAACTCTGCTGTATCAGAACAACAGTCCCTGTAGTCCAGTTCCACTGGATAGCAAAACAATAGGGCATATAAACTGAGGCCTTCCTCTGATGTAACTTTATGGCTCTGGGATTCAGAGGCTTAGTGGCTCTGAAAGTGGAGGTTTCCCTCAGCCACCATGGCTAGTAGACATTGAAATACTTATCCTCCATGAATCTATCTCCTTTTAAAGCTGTTTATTCCTGTGGCCATCGCTACGTCCTCTGGCAGTGAATTCCACATTTTAATCACTGTCTTTGTAAAGTATTTTGTTTTGTCCACCCTGAACCTATTGCCCATCAGTTTCATTGGATGCCCTTGAGTTCCAATATTTTGGGAGAGGGAGAAGTTATTTTGGGAGAGTGAGAAGTTATCTTTGTCAAGAAACTGCTGCTAAAATGCTTTAACTTGAAATTTATTGTTCATTGTTTAAAAAAAATAGTTTCTTAATCTGGTTTCAGAGACACTGGGAACAAAGCCATAGAATCTTTGGTCCAAAGCCTTTTCACATCCTGTGTGATACTGTGTTGTATCACTCCACCTCCACTTAGCTTTAAAAAAACAAACCTTCATTAAGGGAAAACAAATAGTCCTTACTCCCAGAGTATTGTGATGGATGGATCTAAAAGCAAAAAACAAACAAACAAACAAAACCTCCTAACAAAACAAACCTGTTGGCCTGAACATAATTATATTATAGTTTATGTGTATGCCAATTAGGAATGGGCACAAACCACATGATGAGCCAAAATTTGTGCCAAATTCTGGCCTGATCGGAACTCAGGAGGTGATGTTTGGCACACATGTGGTCTCAGAAGAAATCTCTGAGCTTTTGGGTTCAGCTCAGGGCTGTTCAGAAAATAAAACCCACCCAGAAACCTGTGGTACAAAAATGCTACACAACAGTGGGGATTGTGCTTTCCAGCCTTGGAAGTTTGTATGCTGGGAGACAAACTCTACAAAGCATCCACAGTCATGCATTCCTGACCTATCTGGCCAACAACTTCCTTCATCAATTGGTGGAGGAAGCTAGGAGGGGCTCAGCCACACTCAACTTAATATTGACCAATAGGCAAGACATGGTAGATGGGGAGAAGGTGGCGGGGACCTTAGGGGGAAGTGACCATGTCCTGCTGGAATTCCTTTTGCTGCGGGGAACCAAGACAGTTCATAGCCACATGTGTATGCTGAATTTCAGTAAGTCAGTCTTTAATAAACTCAGAGGCATGGTGAGAATCATTCAATGGGGAAGACTTCTGGAAGGGAAAGGAGCAAGTGAAGGGTGGGCTCTCCTAAAACAAGAGCTCTTGCAAGCTCAACCCATTGCTATTCTAACAAGAAGGAAACATGATAAGGGATCCAAAAAGCCAATATGGATGAACAGAGAACTCCGTGATGTGCTATGGAAAAAAAGGAAATGTTCAAGAAATGAAGGTAAGGACATACATCTAAAGAAGAGTGTCTGTGGGTTCTTAGGCACTGTAGATCAGCCATCAGAGAGGCCAAAGCTCACAGTGAGCTAAAGCTGGTCAGGGAGGCTCACTACAATAAGAAAATATTCTTCAGATATGTGAGGAGCAAATGCAAAATATAGGTATTGGGTCCAATGTTGGGTTAAAATAGAGAAGGTCCGGCCCCCTCCCAGCCGAGCCAGCTCGCTGGCGATAGGCTGGGGGCCGACGTTTGCTTCCCCGGAAGGAGGGAGGGGCAGCAGAATCACCCGACATACGGGTGTTCTCACAAGGCGCGAAGCCGGGGCTATATAAGCCCCGGCTTTCGCCTTCCTACGCAGTTTGGTTTCGGCTCTCTGAGGAGAGCCACGGTCGTTGGTCCACTGCAGGATCGGGCTTGCAGAGCACAGGAGCAGCTGAAGGCGCAGGCGGCCGGTGCTTTGCGCGACGAGGCGCGCTTGCGGCGGCTGTGGGGAGGCTTTCAGCTGATCAGCTGTTAGGCGCGCTTGCGGCGGCTGCTTCCGAATAGTGCGGAGCTTCGTGGGATCAGCTGTTTGGCGGCGAGACGCGCTTGCGGCGGCTGTTCATTGCTGGCCAGTGGTACCTGGGGATCAGAGGGTGTTGGGAGGGGTCTTTGGGGGGCCATTCCACCCCATTTGGTTGTTTTACAAGCCAGCGCGCGGCGGCTTTGGTAAAGGGAGCGTGCTGGGAGCGGGGCTTTTCTTGGCGGCCCTCCCCCCCCCCTTTTTTCTTCTTTTGTGATTTCCCTCCTTGTGTGAGTCGTTGTAGCTACAGGTGCTTCCATTACTCACCCGGATTCTTTTATAAGGGTGTAAGTGCTGTCCTTGTCTGGGGGCCTGGCATTTCTAACCCACCCACCCCCCACCCACCCTCTTTCCCCCCTTTACCCCCTTTCCTTACCCTTGGGTGGGAACCCCTTTGGGGCCTGGGTCGGGTGGTGATTGGTTGGTGGCCACCTCCTTTTTTAGGGAGCCTTTATTCTTTCTGAGTCAGGTGGGGCGAGGCTGATAGCAGGCCCTGAGTCATTTGGGAGTCTCGGCCTGTATTGCAATAAAAGGATGGCACCAAAAAAGGGGCAAGGCAAGTCGAAGGGCAAGCAGCCCGCTCGTCCACACAGGGGGCGGGGGCAGCAAGGAGCCCCTGCTGATGATCAGGATCAGAGTGAAAGGGTGCGCCTCGCCATCATGAGCCAACTGGATGCCCTTGAGCAGGAACGGGTGGCCAGGGGTGCACCCATCTGGGAGGGCCGTCGTCGTGCTACTGGGCGGTCAGCACGGCTTACTTTTGAAGCTGAATTGCTCGCAAGGTTGTCTGCTTTGCAGGGTGGGCAGTTGGAGCCTGAAGCACCGCTGGACCCGGACCAAGAGGAAGATCCTGGCGAGGGCCCATCGGGTGTATCATCCGGCGAAGTAGTTCCTGGAAGTGGTGTGGTGCAACCTCCTGGAGGTTCGGGTGTCCTTCCGAGTGATTGTGGTAAGCCCATTACTCTGCCTGTGCAAGGTTGGCCTTGGGGCCCCGCCCAGCCAACCCCCCATTTGCCGGGGGTGAGCGGGGGGGTATGGGGGCCTGGGTTGTTAGGTACCAGTGAGCAGTTTGGCCCCGTGCAGCCTTGGGCTTGGGGTTTGCATACGCCCGGTTCGCTGTCTGGTGCAGCCCTTCCCCCTATTGGTCAGCAGGTGGGCGCTTTGGCGCCCCCCACGGCCCCTCCCTCGCTGCCCACCCCAGGCTTCCTGCCTTGGGGTGGCCAGCAGGGGGCACAATTGCAAGGGGCATGGCCTGCTCCTCAAATGGGAGGGTGGTTCTATCCCCCGAACCCCTATTCATCTATCCCTTTTCACGCTCTCCCTTATGGGGATACTTCTCTGCCTCTGGGGGATCACCTTACGGCAGCCACGCGCGAGAAAATACTCCGTGGGGAGTATGTTGACGTTTTTGGTCTCCTGTTTAGAGAGCTCGAGAAGAAGAGTAAGGATGAGCTCGACGACAGGGACAAAGAGAAGTTAAAGCGCAGAAAGATTGACAGGGCCTGGGCAAATTGGTTGCCGGGCTTCCTGATCTACGCTGGGGTCGTTGCGAGGGCTCAGCCGGCCAGGGCGGCCGCCCTCTTTCAATACATCGACATAATTTACAGGGCTTACACGGACTTCGTCGGGGCAGCTTGGCTGCAGTACGACGAGGCCTTCCGGATGCGGGCTGCGGTCAATCCCGGAATGCCGTGGGACCAAATAAACCAACAGCTGTGGCTGCAGCTGATGGCCCCGGCAAAGCCCAACGCCGGGGATAGGTCCGACAGTGGACATTTAGTGCAGAGAGCACAGCAACAGCAGACTACCCCAGCTGCCCGCGTTTCCGCGGGCCAGCCGGTTCAAACCCGGTTGTTGTGCTGGGAGTTCGCTTCCAAGGGGGTTTGTCCCCGGAAGCCCTGCAAATTCCGTCACGAATGTCCGTTGTGTAGCGGGCCCCATGCTCTGTCAGCCTGCAGTAGATCAAAGCCTGGGGCGGGCGGCAAGCGCCCCGGGGGCGGCGGCGGCCCGCAGCCGCCTGGAAAAGGGTCCCAGCCCCATCCGCCTCCTGGCTCTCAGTAAGTTACTGGCTACATACCCGGGCAAGGCTGATGCTGCTTATTTGTGGGATGGTTTTACTCTGGGGTTTCGAATTCCGTACAGGGGGCCCAGGGCCCCCTTTTCGGCACCCAACCTGAGATCGGTTGTTGGTCTCGAGCAGGTTGTACGAGAAAAAATAGCCAAGGAATGTCAGGAAGGTAGGGTCCTCGGCCCTTTCGATACACCGCCGGTGCCCACTTTGAGGGTATCCCCGTTGGGGGTGGTGCCCAAGAAGGTGGCGGGTGAGTATCGGATTATCCACCACCTGTCTTATCCTAGGGGGGCGTCGGTGAATGACGCCATCCCTGAAGAGCTTTGCTCAGTGCGCTATACTTCCTTTGACCAGGCGGTCAAAGTAGTTCGCGGCTGCGGGGTGGGGGCGGAGCTGGCGAAATGCGACATTAAGTCTGCATTTCGTCTTTTGCCCGTCCACCCTGATGACTTTGAGTTATTGGGTTTCTCCTTTGAAGGGAAATTTTTTATGGATCGGGCATTGCCGATGGGATGTTCCATTTCATGTGCAGCGTTTGAGCGATTCAGTTCCTTTTTGGAATGGGCGCTCAGGGTTAGGACGGGGGTTAGCGACACGGCGCATTACCTTGACGATTACCTTTTTGTGGGTCCAGCGGGGTCCGGGCAGTGCGCCAGGTTGTTACTCGCCTTTCAGGAGTTAGCCCTCGAACTCGGGGTGCCTTTGGCACACGAGAAAACCGAGGGCCCCAGCACGGTCCTTACTTTTTTGGGCATTGAGCTGGATACTCTCCAGCAGACTTCCCGTTTACCGGAGAATAAGGTCTCCGACCTTAGGAGCCGGTTGGCTGCCTTGAAGGGGCAGCGTAAAGTCTCCCTGTTAGAATTGCAGCAGCTGGTGGGGCACCTTAACTTTGCTTGCAAGGTGGTGGCCCCTGGTAGGGCTTTTTTGCGACGCTTTTGCGACGCCATGGGCCGGCTGCGCCTCCCCCATCACCGGGTCCGGGTCAACGCTGGAATGAGGGCTGACCTTGAGGTTTGGGAGGAGTTTTTGGAATCCTTTAATGGGGTTTCCTTTTGGAGGGAAGACCTGAGAATTGAAGCTGAGCTTCAGATTTCTTCAGATGCTTCCGGTGCCAGTGGTTTTGGCGTATATTTTAGGGGCCATTGGTGTGCCGCGCTATGGCCTGCTGAATGGTTGGATAGCGGGCTCTGTAGGGATCTCACGTTTTTGGAATTTTTTCCCATCATTGTGGCCGTTTGCCTCTGGGGTGAGCAGCTTGCCAACCATTCAGTTCTGTTTTGGTGCGATAACATGGCTGTAGTACATGTTATCAATTCCTTGACTTCTAAATCGGTTGCGGTCATGAACCTAGTTAGGTTTTTTACCTTACGTTGCCTCCGGTTGAATGTTTTATTCCTGGCCAGGCACGTACCAGGCGTATGTAACGGTGTGGCGGATGCTCTGTCTCGCCAACAGATGGAGCGTTTCCGGCAGTTGGCCCCAGAGGCGGATTCTTGTCCGGCGGAAATGCCCGCGGAGCTCTGGAGGCTTGGGAAAAAGAAGCCGGTAGGGCCATTCACTTGGCATTAGCCCCTAGCACAAGGAGGGCGTATGCTAGAGCGGCCGCTCAGTTTGGTGAGTTCCGGAGGGCGGTCGCCCTCCCGGATTGTTGGCCGATCCCCGTGGCGCACATTATGCAGTTTTGCGTGCACCAGAAGGAGCGGGGTTTGGGGTTAAAGACCATAAGGGGGCATTTGGCAGCATTGGCTTTCGTTAGCAAGGCCCGTGGCCTCTCTGAGGCCACAGGGGACTTTCGGATTAGGAAGATGCTGGAGGGCTGGGCACGGGAGCGGGCCCGGCCGGTAGACCAAAGACAGCCCATATCCCCGTCAGTCCTCCACGGTTTGTTCGGGGGTTGGAGTGAGGTCTGCTCTTCCCCATTCGAGTCCGCATTGTTCCATGCTGCCTCGCTGTTGGCCTTCTTTGGCGCCCTGCGCGTGGGCGAACTGGTGGTACAGTCAAAGGCTGACTCCTCTGGGAGGGCGCTCCAATACGGGGATGTAAAAATTAATAATAGTCAGCTGGTTCTGACCATTCGCCGGTCCAAGACTGATCAGCGGCAGAGGGGAGCCATCATCACGATCGGCATGTGTGATTTGCAGGAATTGTGTCCGGTCAGGGCTGTCCGGCGCTACGCCCAACTTAGAGGCGAGGCCCACGGTCCTTTTCTTAGGCATGAGGATGGCTCCCCCCTTACCAAATATCAGTTTTGGTCGGTCACAAGCAAGGCCCTGGTTCGCCTAGGGCTTACTGGCGTCAAATTTGGGACGCATTCCTTTCGTATTGGGGCGGCCTCCACAGCTGCTGCTATGGGCTATACGCCCTCTGCCATACAGCACATTGGCCGATGGCGGTCGGCGGCTTATAAGTCCTATGTTCGCCCCCTGGTCACCTAGTTTGTAGGTGGGGGGTCATTTAATCTTGGTTATGTTTCTGACTGTTGTTTGTTTTTTCAGGTGCTGTGGCTCGGGGTGAGAGAAGGCGGGTTCTCATCTGCGGGCACAGCATGATTTTCTGGGCTGCCCATTTCGCCAGACGATCACCGGTGGGCACCCAGCTCGGCCTCAGCGCATGGGCCACCGTGGAATGGCTGGGTCGTCGGGGGCTGCGCTGGCCCGGTATCATGCCTCTGTTGTTTAGGGAGCGTAGGGCGTTGCCTCCTCACATTCTGGTCGTCCACTTGGGTGGGAACGACCTGGGGTTGCTGCGTGGGAAGGCTCTTTCCCAGCAGGCGTTGGCTGACCTCCGCGAAATTCGTCGCAGGTGGCCTGGGGTTACACTGGTGTGGTCGGCAATTTTGCCGCGCCTGTTGTGGAGGCACGCCATTTCGCCCGGGGGCATCGAGCGGGCCAGACGCAAGGCCAATAGGGCCATTCAAAAAGCCATGGAGGAGGGTTTGGGTATTTTCCTCCCTCATCCGGCCATACGGGTCAATCAAGGTGACCTGTATCGACCGGATGGTGTTCATTTATCCGAGTTGGGCAACCGGGCCTTCCTAGACGAGATTCGGCAGGGGGTGCGGTTGGCTCTGGGCCACCCGGGGGGCGCTAATGCCTAAGCAGAGGCTTGGCATTGGCGGTGGCTGGATGAGGTTTGGCCACTGGGTTTTCCAGGGGAGCACCTATGGCCTAGCACCTTCGGTGCGGTGGTTGGCAGGAACCGTAGATGGGCTAAACGGCTCAGTACGGTGATGCAGATCACAGGGAGCCTCACCTGGGTGGATCTTTCCATGGGGATCGATCCAGCCCAGTTGGTGATGGCTGGAGGCCTGGCCGCTCAGTACAACCCGATTACGGCGGGTTTGTGCTGGGGGCAGGGTGGCTCGCCCTTTGGACAAGGCGGGGTCCAGGTGTTGACCCCAGGGCTTGTCTGGTCCGGTTTTCCCCCCTGCCAGTTATATGTTTGTTAATTCAATAAAGCGGCCCGGTTTAAACCCAATAATGTGTCTGCCTCTTCATTCCGACTGGGGGGGCAAGGTCCGGCCCCCTCCCAGCCGAGCCAGCTCGCTGGCGATAGGCTGGGGGCCGACGTTTGCTTCCCCGGAAGGAGGGAGGGGCAGCAGAATCACCCGACATACGGGTGTTCTCACAAGGCGCGAAGCCGGGGCTATATAAGCCCCGGCTTTCGCCTTCCTACGCAGTTTGGTTTCGGCTCTCTGCCCGCCCGCCCTTTCCCATTGGCAGTACAGGTTTGTGCCGGTCGCCTTTTGGGGCCAGGTAGGAATTTTTTCACTCCCGCACAATTGGCCCGTGTGGGGGTGTTTTTCGCCTACCTTGTACTGCCTGGTTAGGTTAGGTTTTGTGTGTGGTTGTGCGGTCGCAGGCTGGATGAGGTTTGGCCACTGGGTTTTCCAGGGGAGCACCTATGGCCTAGCACCTTCGGTGCGGTGGTTGGCAGGAACCGTAGATGGGCTAAACGGCTCAGTACGGTGATGCAGATCACAGGGAGCCTCACCTGGGTGGATCTTTCCATGGGGATCGATCCAGCCCAGTTGGTGATGGCTGGAGGCCTGGCCGCTCAGTACAACCCGATTACGGCGGGTTTGTGCTGGGGGCAGGGTGGCTCGCCCTTTGGACAAGGCGGGGTCCAGGTGTTGACCCCAGGGCTTGTCTGGTCCGGTTTTCCCCCCTGCCAGTTATATGTTTGTTAATTCAATAAAGCGGCCCGGTTTAAACCCAATAATGTGTCTGCCTCTTCATTCCGACTGGGGGGGCAAAGAGAAACTGACAGAGAGGAAGCAGAAAGGCTTAATGCCTATTTTGCCTTAGTTTTTTCACTGAAGAAGAGAACAAACTCATCTAGAGATGGTAATAGGCAAGACATGGCATCTGAGCTGCTGGTTGACACACAGAGTGAGATAGTTAAGAAGCATCTGGCTGGATTGCATGAGTACAAATCCCCTGGGCCAGATGGTATGCACCTAAGAGTGCTCAAAGAACTTTCTAGAGAGCTTGCAGAGTCTTTGT
Organism: Heteronotia binoei; assembly: GCF_032191835.1. Classification (NCBI taxonomy): domain Eukaryota; kingdom Metazoa; phylum Chordata; class Lepidosauria; order Squamata; family Gekkonidae; genus Heteronotia; species Heteronotia binoei. The sequence goes on from NC_083223.1 coordinate 213,602,475, forward strand.
CCATCATCTTCCATACCTCTCGGAGGATGGGAGACATGCCGCAAGATTGGTACCTTTAAATAAAAGTTTTACTGACTATGTTAGCCAGTGTTTGATTGTTTGTATTTCTCTATTTTGAACTGTGATCCCACATTGTTGTTTTTTTCTACAAGATTGGAGAAGGGCAGATGTTATCCCAATTTTCAAAAAAAGGGAGGAGGGATGACCCAGGCCAGTCAGTCTAACCTCTGTCCCAGGGAAGATACTGGAGCAGATTTTAAAGGGATTGATCTGCAAGCATCTGAAGGACAACTTGGTGATCTGGGAGAGTCAGCATGGATTTGTCCCCAACAGGTCCTGCCAGACCAACCTTATTTCCTTCTTTGATCAAGTGACAAGCTTTCTGGATTCAGGGAATGCTGTTGATATTGTTAACCTGGATTTCAGTAAAGCTTTTGACAGGATTCTCCATGATGTTCTGATGGACTGTGGATAGAGGACTGTGGACTGGACTCTATGATTGTTAGGTGAATAGGGAACTGGTGGATTTGAACAGACTAGAAAAGCGGGTGGATATGAACAAGGACAAGTGCTGAGTACTGCTAGCAAGGTGTTCTCTGGGCATGGGCTCCCCAAACCAAGGTTACTGCAGAAGGATAGCTGTGCACACACAGCCAACCCTTCCCCAGAACGTGATGCTGTTGGCAGCGAGTTTGAGCTGGAGCCACCCCTTATCATTGTAATGTGTTTTGTCAATGCTGGCCACAGACAGCTTCTTGTAAACAAACAAAGGCAGGGAGGAAGATACATACACATTTCTTTGCAAGCCTTCTCAATGGATGGAGTGTGTGCTGAGGGATGCACAGTAGGGGAGGCTCCACAGCCAACATCGCCTTCATTCGCTCTGCTGCCAAATGTTTCCCCTGAGCCTAGTTTATGTTTAGGGGTTGGCAGGTCTTCCTAATCATCACTGTTGTCATTATGGGATTCAGCACTGGTTCCACATCTGATTGACTGCTCCCTTTTTTTTTTGCTGGCTGGCAGATGAGACAGACCCGGGGGGGGGGGGGTGGCACATGGCATTTTGTGTTCTCATGATCTGTTCTCTCAAAGGTGGTCATGGTTGGATTGGTTGTTTGTTGTAACATTGGGTGGGCTAGGCTTTGAGCTGTGAACTTGCACCACTAGGTCCATGCCCACTCTTATCAGCACCTGACCTGACTCAAGCCAACAGTTGTTGAGGGTTACCATGGGGTGGTTGTCTGTGATGGACTCAGTTTAGAACTTTTACACTGCAGAAAGGCATTACTAACTTCTTTGATGTCTCCTCTTCTAATGGGAGCCCAATAGGTCCTCCCCACATTCCATAGCTCCATGTCCATGCTAGCAAAGTGACTGAACAGAGGACATGGATGATCATCCCAGGGCATGTGAGCATTGCATAAAATGTGCCAGGGCTTTTAGCTACTCCTTCACACTCATCCTCCAGGCTGAGTGCAGGGGCCAAATCTGATTTCCAGAAGGAAGTGTCTTCCTTCTCATGGCACCATATTCCATCCAGGCTGCATGGCGCACACATCCATCCCTTCCAAATCACACAAGGTGATTGCAGATTGTGACAATGCCAGTCACACCAGTGTGGCAGCCACAGGGGAATTCCCCAATTCTAGTCAACCTTGAATTTCAAGGGCTGTGACCAGAGAAAATTTGTGCTAGAGAAGGGAGTGGGTGTCTGGTGGGCTTGCCTCATGGCCCACCTCAGTCCTATTGCCCACCACCAGCGCCAATGGGGGAACTGCCAGGAGACGCTCCTCCGACTCTGTTTGCTGCCGGTTCCAGTGCCGGAAGAATCTCCAGCCTCCAGCAGGGAAACCCTCAGACGCCACCTGGCAACGCGTCTACCGGCAGGGACCAACCTCACGCATCTGGGCTCAATAAAAAAGGGGGAGACGAGCTGGGAGGGGGCGGAGACTGGGAGGGACAGGATTTAAAGGGAGCCAGGGATACATGCTGGGGGGGGAAGAGCTCGGTGTTGTTGTTTTGACCGATTCAGAGAGAAAGAAGGCGGCGAACAACAAGAGCAAGAGCAGTCCGAGGTGTCTAGGTGATGTTAATCTACCCCTCCGCTTAGTCTGAGGCATGTCTGGTCCCCGGTTTAATCTGTCCTGGAGTGGCCGCCTGGCCCCTCCCAGAGTTCAACAGGGGAAGAACCTGACAAGTTGGTGGCCTGTACGGGGAAGAGTTGGCCCTGCTCCTCCATTCCCACACCCACTGGCTGGCAGCCTCGAAGGCCGGTCTTAGCCCGTCCACGTTTCCTGGTACGTTGCTAGGCGACGCTGCCGACAACCATGTCTGACCCGGCTGGTCCGACTTTCAACATGGCGCAGTTCACCCAGTGGATGACAGAGTGTCAAGAACAGATGATGTGAGAGTGGATGGCGCAACAAAGGGAGTGCCAAAAGACACTGGTGAGAGACATGTGCAAAGCCTGGCAAGTCATGCACCCCAGCCCCAGAGGAATCTCCGTGCGCCCTCTGCCGCCGCTACTGATCAAACTTACTGCAGAAGATGACATAGAGATTTTTCTGGACACCTTCAAACACACAGCTGAGATGGCCCAATGGCCCAAGGCCCAAGGCCCAAGGCCCAGTGGGCCTATATCCTAAGCCCGTATTTGACTGAGGGAGCCCAGGTCACATTCCAGGGGTTACCTCGCGGGCAAATGACCGACTACGACGCGGTGCAAAACACCTTGCTAGACCGCTTCAAAGTAACAGAAGAATTGTACTGGAGCAAGTTCCGCGTTCAACATTGGGGCTCCAAGGACTGACCCCGCCTTGTGGAAGCAGAATTGACAGAGTTAGCGACGCGATGGCTAGAAAACAAGACTACCACAAAGGAAGTGGTAATTGAGAAGGTTGTTGGGGAACAGATTCTCCAAATTGTGCCGAGGAAAGTCCGCCTCTGGGTCGTGTGCAATAAATCCGCGGACTTGAAAGCCCTGATTACTCTCCTCGAGAATTACTTGGCCCTAGTGGCAAGGCCCTCGAGACCCTTAAGGGATATGATGAGGGAACACCTGGGGGAAGCAAGTCTTCAGGGCACCTTCCAGCCAGAGAAGGGCAGGCCTGCCCCTTTCAGAGAGGCCGGCCGCAGGAGCCAATGACCCAGGGAGACCTGCCAGCCCTTCTGCCATGCCCCAGTGGCAACGGACGTCCGGAGGCTCAGCCCCTGTCCATAGGCCCCTGCTACACGTGCGGGCAGTGGGAGCATTTGCAACATGATTGTGCCACGATGGAATGAGACTTCTCCCGTAACCAAGCCTTGCCGCCTGTCTATCATTGCTCTGCCAACCCCCCCCCCCCCCCCCGGTGTATGCCAAGTTGGGTCATACCTTGTCGAAGCAATGCTAGACTCTGGCAGCACCATTTCAATGGTTAGGCGGAACCTTCTGCCCGTGGGGCTACATGTGTAGCGCTGGGCAGAGATCGCATGTTTTATGGATGAGCCATATGCCTGGCCGGTGGTAGAGATCGTGCTGGAGTTGGCAGGACTGGCCGAGCGAGTGGAAGTCGCAGCTGTTCCCCATCTCCCTTTCTCGGTCCTTTTCGGCTGAGACTTCTCTGGCTTCAAGCAAATCCTCCACCAGGCCACTGCACCCGGTGAGAGTAATCTGCTGGGGGAAGATGCCTGGCACGCCGGGTCCTCAACCGAGGGAAGTGATATGGATAACTTGGGGCCGCTGAATGAAGATTGTGATGTGGAAGAAGACGGGGATGAAGGGATGGTCCAGGTGAACCTGCAGTTCCACCACGACCAGAAGACTGTCCCCACCCTGCAGGTCTTGCGAGAAGCGATGGCAGTAAGTGAGGGCAAGGTGTGGGACGCCTGGAGGGCACAAAGATGGCCCCGAATTGAGAAGAGAGGAGGGGTTTGGTATAGGGTTCCTGAGGCCCCCAAGGAGGGGTCCGAGAAGATGTAGCTCCTTATTTCCCAAACTTACCAGGCTACAATTCTGAAGGCCGCCCATGATCTTCTGTGGGCTGGGCATCAGGGGCCACGAAAAACCCTCTCCAAGATATTGGCCTGGTTCTTTTCGCCCTCCAGTTACATGGATGTCTAGGAGTTCTGCCGCTCATGCCCGCTATGCCAAACAGTTTCAGCACGGACGCCCCCACAAGCCCCTCTGCACCCTTTGCCCATACAGCAGAACTCTTTTCAACAAGTGGCCATGGATTTCATAGGGCACCTCAATTGCACTCCTTGAGGTCATTGGTATGTACTCATGGTGGTGGACTACACCACACGATATTCAGAGGCAGTTCCTTTGTGGTCTCTGAAGACCCCACTGGTGTCTAGGGTGCTCCTCCAAATCTTTGCCCACTTTGGGCTACCAGAAGAAATTCTTACAGATCAGGGTGCCATGTTCCAATCCCGCCTAATGCGCAAGTTGGGCATTAAACAGATCTTCACCTAACTCTACCACCCCCAATGGTTCAACCAGACCCTCAAGGCAGGCCTTTGCTGCCCTGCCCACAACTGCCCTCACAACTGGGATCTGTTCCTGGACCATTTGCTGTCTGCCCTCAGACAGACCCCACAGGCCTCCATGGGTTTCAGCTCATTCGAACTGCTCTTCGGGCGTCACCCTCGCAGATTGCTCAACTTAGTTGAGGGCCAGTGGAGGCGGACGGAAGAAGTCCCCAGTCATACCCCTACCGAGCACGTCCAACTCCTCCAGGGATGCCTACACGCCGCCCATGAGGAAGCTCGCCGTAACCTAGCACAGGAACAAGAGGAACAGCACCAGTATTATAATGGAGGGGCCCGCCAGAGGGAGTTACAGGCAGGAGACCAAGTATTGGTGCACCGACGGGCCACCCCTGGAAAGGGCCCGGACACCTGGGAGGGACCCTTCTCGGTTCACCGCCAAGTCGGACTGGTCACCTGTGAAGTCCAGTGTGGACAGAGACCTTCACCGGCTACATATCAATCATTTGAAGTGTTGGTACCCCCCAAAAGGGCCCTGGTGTGGCCTTGGCTGGCAGCCGGAAGAGTTGCCATCGCCGGTGCTCCCCTGGGTCCTGGCGGCCCCGACGGAGGAACCCCAATACAACAACCACCTGTCAAAAGGACAACAACAAGCCCTACAGGAGGTAGTGGCCCAGATCCCAGGGGTCTTCTCTTGCATGCCCGGAGTCACCCTGCTCGCCGAGCACTGCATTCACATGGAACCCTGTCAAGTGGCCAGAGCTGTGTGGAGGCCAATACCGTGGAAGTGATGGTAGAGCAGGCGGTCCAGGATATGTTAGCCATATGAATTATCGAACCATCCAAAAGTGCCTGGCGAAGTCCCATAGTGCTGTTGCCAAAGCCGGACAGCTCCACTCGTTTTTGCATCGACTACCGGGAGGTGAACAGAGTCTCCCGGTTCGACACATACCCAATGCCATGCACGGATCATCTTCTCGACCTCCTCGGGGCAATCCAATACCTCTCTGCCCTGGATTTAACAAAGGGATACTGGCAAATTCTGGTAAAAGTGGAAGACTGAGAGAAAACGGCCTTTACAACCCTCTCGGGATTATATCAGTTCTGTGGTATGCCCTTCAGGCTCCATGGGGTGCCGGCTACCTTTCAGCGCCTGGTGGACTCCACCTTAGCCAGATACCATGGATTCGTGGCAGCCTATATTGATGACATCATCATCTTCAGTGCCTTGTGGGAGGAACACCTACAGCATGTACAGGCCCTAATCGATTCCGGGTGTACCAGAGACATAATCACACCTAAGCTGGTGGAAGCCCTGGGTCTCCACAAAACCTTATTATCACATCCCATTCGATTTGAACAAATGGATGGGACCATAATGAGAGGGGAGCCGTGTGTAGAACAGACTCGAGGAGTGCCACTGAGAATAGAGAACCACTGGGACACTGAACTCTTTGTGATAGCCCCCTCTTCATCCTTTGATATTGTATTAGGAGTCGGGTGGTTGACGAAACATGAGCACAACATTAAATAGGAAGAGCAACCTATAGACTTTACTGATAAAAGGTGTGAACACCATCACTGGGATAAAGGCTGGGGAACTGAGCCCCCTCCTAGGAACGAGAAACTGTTTGACAATAGAAAAAGTGCGATCGATTCCTAAGGAATACAAAGACTTAAAAAAAGTGTTTAGCGAAGAGGAGGCAAATGAACTTCCTCCCCACAGAGACACTGATTGTGCCATAGAATTCATTCCAGGCCAGGAACTCCCTAGAGCTAAACTCTACTCGATGGGGTGGGCAGAAAAAAGCCGAACTACGGAAATTTTTGGACAAAAATTTAAAAACAAATTTTATTCGGCTGGCCACAGCCCCTCACGGCTCTCCACTGCTCTTCCAGAAGAAGAAGAAATCAGCTTTGCATGGATTTTTGAGGGATTAATGGGATTTCCACCTCGAATGCCTATCCCATACCCCTGATCAAAGATCTATTAAGCACAGTATCGAAGGGGAAGATTTTTACCAAGCTAGACTTGTGAGATGCATACTTTCGGGTGTGCATAAAGGAGGAGGATGAGTGGAAAACTGCTTTCAACACACCCATGGGCCAATTCGAATATTTGGTCATGCCATTTGGATTACAAGGGGCCCCTGGGGTCTTTATGAACTTTATAAATGAAGTTCTGAGAAAATACTTGTACAAAGGGGTTGTGGTGTACCTGGATGATATAATTATTTATTCCAAGAATATACAATCACATGTGAAATTGGTGAGGGAGGTGTTAAGCAGCCTATATGAACACCAACTGTATGCCTAGCTGTCAAAGTGTGAATTTCACAAAACGGAACTTGACTACTTGGGGTATCAAGTGTCTGGGAAAGGGTTAGCAATGGATCTTACCAAAACCCAAGCAGTACTAGATTGGGAACCCCCAAGGTCATGTACACAGCTCCAATCTTTCCTCGGTTTCGCAAAATTTTACCGTAATTTCATACAAGGATTTGCGCAAATGATGTTACCCCTGACTGACCTTCTGAAAACTAAGGGAAAAGGGGCTGAAGCCAAAAGACCAGGGGCTAAATTGGAGTGGACAGCCAAATGCCAAGAAGCCTTTAATAAACTAAAGAGACTGTTCACTAGTGAACCGATTCTCATTCACTCGAATGAGACCCTTTGTGGTCCAATGCGACACCTTCAATGTAGCTGTGGGAGCGATCCTGATGCAACCCAATGAAGGGGGGAGTTGAAACCCTGCGCGTATAGTTCTAAAAAGTTTTCCCAGGAACAACAGAATTGGTCCGTTTGGGATAAAGAGCCGTTCGCGGTGATTTTTGCGCTGAAAACCTGGAGGTCATGGTTAGAAGGGGCGAGAGTGCTGTTTGACATTTGGACAGATCATAAAAATCTACAGGCACTCACAGAGCAAAAGAAGCTGACCAAAAAGCAGATTTGCTGGGCAGGCTTCTTCGCCAAGTTTGATTTTACTCTGAGACACATCCCAGGTTCTAAGAACTTTTTAGCAGATGCATTGTCTCGACTTCCCCAACACAATAGTCAAAGGGAAGAAGTTACTGACTCTATTATCCCACCAAATCACTTGGGAGGGGTTGTGACCACCCGTTCCAAAGCAAAACGAGAAAATCTCGAAGAGAAATGGGGGAGAGAAAGACTGATTGCAGAAGTAGAAAAAGAAGGAGACCAGAAACCTGATGGAGCCCATAAAGGAGAGGGAGGGTTTTGGTACAGAGAGGGGAAACTCTATGTACCCGAGAGTCTTAGGAAAGAAGTACTCAAATTTTGCCATAATGGTAAACTGTCGGGACATTTTGGGTATGTGAAAACTTTACATCTAGTGAATCAGCAGTTTTGGTGGCTCTCCATAAAAAAGGACATTTCCAATTATGTGGCATCTTGCCCAGTATGCATAATGGCCAAGAAAAGGGGGGGAAGCCCCCGGGACTATTGCAACCTATGGAAACCGCTACCACACCATGGTCAGTAGTGTCAATGGATTTTATAGTAGAACTCCCGATGTCCCAAGGAAAAAACATAACTTTGGTAGTAGTGGACACATTTTCGAAACAGGCGCATTTCATTCCATGTGACCAGCTTCCTACCGCAAAAAGACGGGCCCAATTGTTTTTCCAGCATGTGGTTAAATAACACTCATTTCCGGATAAGGTCATTAGTGACAGAGGACCTCAGTTCATTGCCAACTTTTGATGGGAGTTCTGCAAATTAATGTGAATGAAACAAGGTCTGAGCTTCGCGTATCACCCTTCAACTGAAGGACAAACGGAAAGAGTGAATACGCTTCTAGAACAGTATTTACAGTGTTTTGTGAATTACCAGCAATCCAACTGGGTGGAACTCCTACCTTTTGCAGAATAAGGATATAATAACAGTGTACATAGCTCCACCAAAACATCTCCTTTTTTGGTGGTGAATGGGTATGAGGGGAAACCTTTCACGTTATTGCCAGGGGGAACCACCCCAGAACTACCCTTCTCTTTTGAACAGTGGTGGGGGAATTTAGGGAAAACATGGAAGGTAATACAAGACAATCTAGAAGCCGCTAAATACACTTACAAAAGACATTATGACAAAAGTCATGCTCTGGTGTGGGACTTTAAAGTAGGAGAGACAGTCTTCCTGTCCACCAAGAACCTACTGTTGCTTCAACCTTCCAAGAAACTGGCCTATAAATTTTTGGGGCCATTCCAAATAAAAAGAGTAATCAACAAGGTGACAGTAGAATTGTATTTATCTAAAATGTTTAGCAAAATACACCCTGTTTTTCATTGCAGTCTACTCCATTGAGATCCTGGAGCTACGTCTTGGCACCCTCGTCCGCAAGCTCCACAACCTATCCAGATTGGGGGTCAGAGTCACCATGAAGTTAAAGAGATCTTAGATGCAAAGCTAAAACGGGGGGTGTTGTATTTTTTAATTCGATGGAAGCATTTTTCATCGAGCCATAATGAGTGGATGGAAAGCTCAAATGTGCGGGTGAGAGCTAATAAAAAAATTCTACAAGTTGCACCCCTCCAAGCCCCAAGCAAGATCTTAGAGGGGGCATTATGTCAAACATGATATTTCTGATAACAGAATCAATAGGTATTCAGTGCTCACCCTTCCCCCCTCTCTCCCCCCTCTTTTCCTTAAGGCTCCTCCCCTCCCTACCTGGCAACTCTCAAGGATTCAGGATATGCAAGTAATCTTACCATTGTAAAGCAAAAATGTCTCTCCCTCGAGTTCTCATACATATGCCTTATCAGTAAACTAGGAATGTGTGGGAACCAGGAGATGTTGTAGCACCCAAATGAATAGTTGATATTATGCTTTGAACCCTCTATGCAATTCACATCTGTAATGTTATGCTTTTGAAGCTATCTGAAACTTTGCCTTTGATGTAGCCTTTAAGATTCTATGCTGTGTGACACTCTGTATCACTTCCAAGGTTTCATCCCTTGCAGCAAGTATTGGATTATCAATAAAACGAGTCTTTGATTTAAACAATAGCTTGATTATTCGAAATACCGATGCTTGACACTCCTGTTGGTACCTGTCCACTCTTCCCTTTAGGTTCCAGATCCAGTACCGGAAGGGTAATCTCCACACCAACGCAGACTTCATGTCCCGATTCTACAAGGACAGCCCAGATACCAGGGAAGACCGAAGAGGGGAAGTGTGTCTGGTGGGCTTGCCTCATGGCCCGCCTCCATCCTCTTGCCTGCCACCACCGCCGACGAGGGAACTGCCAGGAGACGCCCCTCCGACCTCCGCCCTGTTTGAGGCCAGTTCCAGCACCGGAAGGATCTCCAGCCTCTGGTGGGGAAACCCTCGGACGCCACCTGGCGACGCAGCCACCGGCAGGAACCAACCTCAATAAAAGTGGAGGAGACGAGCTGGGAGGGGGCAGAGACTAGAAGGGACAGGATTTAAAGAGAGCCAGGGATACACGCCGGGGAGGAAGAGCTCGGTGTCATCGATTCGGCCGATTCAGAGAGAAAGAAGGGGGTGAATGACAAGAGCAAGAGCGGTCCGGGGTGTCTAGGTGATGTTAACCTACCCCTCCGCTCGGTCTGAAACATGTCTGGTCCCCGGTTTAATCCATCCCGGAGCGGCTGCCCAGCCCCTCCCAATGTCCAACAGGGGAAGAATCTGACAGTGGGACCTTTCCTCCAACACCCATTATCCACTGGCCATTCTCTTCCAGTCATATCACTGGCTAGGAGTTCAGTGTGGGGCCAAGGTCAACTCCCCAAGTTCTAGTTTTCAGGGCAAACCAACCGAGCCTTAGATTCCAGGGCACCTTGTCTTCTTCACAATGGCTTCTTTTCCCACCCAGGTCACACATTCCTCTCAAATCCATCGCCTTTCACCTATACCTCTTGCAGGATGACTAGTTGCAGGGCCCAACATCTATCCCTCTCTCTCCCTATTCCTGGGATTTGGTTGTTTGTTGTTGTAGCAGTGCACCAGGGTACAGAGTCTGACCACTGTCATTGCCCCCCCCCAATCACGGTGATTGCCATGATTGCATGGCCAAGATCTTCACCAGGGACTTGTCCTGAATTTTGGGTGGTCTTTCCATTTCCTTTTCTTTCCCTCTTTGTCTCTTTGCTCCTTTTGAGCCCCAACTCTCAGTCACTTCCCCTTGTGTAACAAATGACTCCCAGCCACCTGCACCATTCAAGGGCAGGGCATTTACCAGGCCCAGCCATTTACTGGGCTGCTGTCAAGAACACACATCACATGTGGCAGGCATGAGCCATTGTAACCTCAAGTGTGGGACAATGTGGCATTAGAGTCTCTAAAATCCCAAGGGGTCACCCTGCTGCATCCCAAATCAGTTTGGTTCAGCAGAACAGCTGGTTTGGGTCCAGGACATGCCTCGAACTGGGCTTTTTGATTGTGCCCATCCCTAATGTTGATACTCTCTGTGATGGATTAAACTGCAGTGGTATGAAATATTTTGGGTTTAGGTTTGTGCGATATTCTCTTATTATTACCATATGTACAAACCCTGAGAATTTTCATTGGTGCGTGTAACTGCCATAAATCATCACAAACGATTATATGATTGTTTGGTTCAGATCCCATTTCCCCCCTTTTTCATTAAAATGCCTCGTCAGAACATTTTTATGTATTTGTGGTCTTTTGATTTGCCCTGCAAACTAAATGTATGTGTGTGTGTGTGTGTGTGTGTGTGTGTGTGTGTGTGTGTGTATATATATATATATATATATATATATATATATATATATATATATATATATATATATATATATATAAGCAGGAAGTGAGGAACTACGCTGTCTTCCCACAAGCCTGGCATACATCTCCCCTGTGCATGCAGGCAAGTCACTTAATGTTTTGAATGCCTGTTTTGATCCTGATAAAGCATGAAGACTATTACTATGAAACAAGGACATGGTAAGACTGAATGAAACTGTAGCTTTTATCAATACAGGCATTCTTACTCTGAAGGCATAAGCAGCTCTGAAGCACTGTTGAGGGAAAATCACTATTCCCACTGTTGAGGGAAAATCTAGCAAAATCACTAGACTCTATCACAACATCATCTATCAGAACAATTAATATGATCCTCAAACTAGGCTGATCAAGAAACTGTGTGGGTGGGTGCCAGGGAGGGGGATATTTCCTTTCCTTTCCTGCTAGCTGTACTGCAGTAATGAGGGTCAGAGCCACAGAAAGCAGGCTTGTTCCATTGAGAGAAGCCTGGTTTTATTTTTTTAATGTAAAATGAAGAAAGATTATAGCATTGTAAGCAGGGCCACAGCCATATTATGAATTTTCCTACATTCCAAGTCATGAGATTTAACCAGAAACAGCTTTGGGGATATCATGATGGGAAAAAGCAAAATGTCGTGATTGCATTGGGAATACATTAGCTGGAACGCTGTCTCAGCAGCTGGCCCACAGGCTTTTGAAAGAAGGGTTATTCCAAGAACTATATAAATAAACAGAGGCCTTGGGAATTTTTATTCGTCCAAAAAACCGTCTTTGCCAAGCCAACCATTAACCAAAATTTCTCTGTATGTGTCCCTCATTGGTAGGGTATTTGACACAGAGGAAATGATGACTACTTCTACGTGCCAAGTTCTTTATGAAGAGATCTGGCAAGCTCTGTTCTAAGGTAGACTGATTTTTCCAGAGGTCTAAATGCTCAGTAATTACTCTGCTAATTATAATTGGACCTGTTGGTGTACTGCTCCTACTGTCCGTTAAGCGAACATTACTCATGCTGAAGCAACTAGGCCTCTGCTCGTAATAACATACCTAGGGGACTACAGTGTTGGGATAAACCCAAAACTGTCTCACAGCTTTGATTCCCAGTGGCCTAATCTCAGCTGCTTCTGTTGCTCTGACAAATAACAAAGGGGAAAGTGAAGTGACAAAGGAAGTAAGGAAATATTTGTGGGAGGGGGGAGGGGATTTATACAATAATCCAGTCCCCTTTCTTGATATCCATGGGTTTATGAAATTCAACAGGATATAGTGATTTAACGAGTCGCTGCTGGCATCACAGAATTAGTTCAGGAGCTGGAAAACCAATCCATTCCCTGTGTCCTTCTCTGCCTGCGTTAACTGTGAGGCCAAGGTTTGAGGCCCAGCTATTAGGGTTGCCAATAGCCGGGGGATCCCTGGTTTTACAAGCTTCCCCCTGCCCCCAGCCAGCTGGCCAGCGGGGGAAGCCCTGCCCCCACAGCCAACATGCAGCTCTAGATTTTGGGCAGGTTTAGAAACCAACAAACCGGTCTGTTTCAAAATGTGTTTGTGTGTGTGTACCTTTAAAGTTAAGCAGGAAGTATTTCATGGGAAGGGTCAGCAACACAGTCCCTCAGTTTGTTTTGCTTTCGTTTCAGAGCAACTAATTGTGTGTGTGAGAGAGAGAGCGAGCGAGCAGCGTAGCCCCTGTTCTTTTCAGATGTCATTGTGGAGGAACCAGACTCGGTGTGTGTGTGTGAGAGAGAGGGTTACCATTCCCCAGGTTTGGAGGCCCTTCCCCCCGCCCTCTGCTTTAGGGTCATCAGAAAGCAGCAGGGGGGAGGGAAATGTCTACTGGGCAATTATTCCCTATGGAGAACAATTCCCATAGGGAATAATGGGGAATTGATCCGCAGGTATTGGGGCCTCTGGGTGAACTGGTTTTTGAGGTAGAGGCACCAATTTTTCCATATAGCATCTAGTGCCTCTCCCCAAAATACCCCCCCAAGTTTCAAAACGATTGGACCAGGGGGTCCAATTCTATGAGCCCCAAAAGCAGGTGCCCCTATCCTTCATTATTTCCTATGGAAGGAAGGCATTTAAAAAGGTGTGCTGTCCCTTTAAATGTGATGGACAGAACTTCCTTGGAGTTCAGTTATGCTTGTCACACTCTTGCTCCTGGCTCCACCCCCAATGTCTCCTGGCTCCACCCCCCAATAGTCCCCAGATATTTCTTGAATTGGACTTGGCAACCCTAGTTGCCAATCCCCAGTTGCAGGCAGGGAATCCCCCCGTTTGGATGCCCTCCCCCTGCTTCAGGGTTGTCAGAAAGTGTGGGGGATGTATGCTTGGCATTCCATTATACCCTATAGAGACTGGTTCCCCATAGGGTATAATGGAGAATTGCGCTGTAGGTATCTGAGGCTCTGGGGGGGCTGGTGTTTTGTTTTGTTTTTGCAGTAGAGGCACCAAATTTCCAGCATAGCATTTGGTGCATCTCTTCAAAACACCCCCCAAGTTTAAAAAAAATATTAGTTCAGGGGGTCCAATTCTATGAGCCCCCAAAAGAAGGTGCCTCTATCCTTTATTTCCAAAGACAGGGAAGGCATTTAAAAGGTGTGCAACCCCTTTAAATGTGATGGCCAGAACCCCCTTTGGACACCCTTGTTGCTGGCTCCACCCCCAAAGTCCCCAGATATTTCTTGAGTCAGACCTGGCAACCCTAGCTATACTGCTGGCTAGGGGTGCCACCTTTGGCTTGGCGTATACAACTTTTAAGTCCTATGGCTTAATGATTTTGTTAAGCCATCTAACTTCTTCCTTCAATTTTAGGAATACTTGGCCCTTTTTTTAGGATACGCAGACTCCAAGTAGGGACTGGAAATATCCAAGAATTACGACTGAGCTCCTGACAACGGAGTTCATTTTTCATGGAGAAAAGGGCTGCTTGGGAGGAAGGTATCATTCTCTGCTGAAGTCCCACCCTGCTGCAAACCTCAGACTCCTTATGACACACTGTGCAACATTGACAGGAACAGAGAAACAAAGGGTAACAGCAAGAAGGTAGAGGAATCACAGGCTGAAGGCTCTTGAATGAGTTCATTCAAGACAGAGCTGGTAATTTCGAGAGATAAATGGCTGCCATCTTTTTTGGAAGTAATGTTAAAAGGCCTTTGGTTAACCAGTCAGTCAGTCAATCTCTCTTTGGCAAGGAAGCTTGTACAGACAGATGAAAATGGAAACTGAGAAAATGATGGCCCAAGTGGTATAACGGCTAGATGTTGGACTAGGAACTGGAAGACCCAGATATCAATCCCTATTCCGCTGTGACAGTTCATTCAGTGATGTCTGGCCATTTCCTTCTACCCGAACTTACCTCACTGTGTTGTTGTTGTCAGGATAACCCTCACTGGATTATTGTTGAGGGAGAAAGAAAAGGAAAGGTCCCCTGTGCAAACACCAGTCGTTTCCAACTCTGGGGTGACGTTGCTCTCACAACATTTTCACAACAGACTTTTTATTGGGTGGTTTGCCATTGCCTTCCCCAGTCATCTACACTTCCCCCCCCCAACAAGCTGGGTACTCATTTTACCAACCTCGGAAGGATGGAAGGCTGAGTCAACCTTGAGCTGGCTACCTGAAAACCCAGCTTCTGTCGGGGATCGAATGCAGGTCATGAGCAGAGCGTAAGACTGCAGTACTGCAGCTTTAACACTCTGCACCACAGGGCTCTTGTGGGAAAAAAAGTGGGGTGTAAACTGTGAATTTAGAAGGAGGTAATTGTGAATTTCCTGCATTGTGCAGGGGGTTGGACTAGATGACCCTGGAGGTCCCTTCCAACTGTATTATTCTATGAATCTATGAAATCAGTTCTTATGATAAAAACAATTGTGAGCTAAAGAGGAAGTTGTTGGAAGAAACAGGATAGGAGAAAGGTTAAAGCTGTAGAACCAAATCTGATAACATTTTGTCTGCTATGTATATGTGTTTTAAAGAATCTGGAACTTTAAAGAGTTAAAAGACAGGAATGCATGTATAACTGTTTAGTCAAAATCTACACTATATTAAAACTACTAACAGCTAAATGATAGGTGTAACATTGTCAAACAAACTCAGCAGTAAATTCCTTTGTAACATGGCCTCCTTTCCTTCCCTGTAAGTAGTTATTCCTCTTTCTCTGGTTATTTCATAAACAAAATAACCACAGCAAATGCTCTTGAAATACTTCCCCAACAACTCCCCTCCCCCCTAAAACTATACCAAAGAACTTTGAAACTTCTTGTGACTTTCTCCTTTTCCCATAGCTTCTCTAGCTGCTGAAGCCTGAATGAGCAGAGCTGTGGGGGAGGGAGCTGGGAGGATAAAATTTCCTGAGTTTAAATTATCTGGAGGGCCCCTGAAGCCAGTCTCATGCAGTAGTCATGAAATGCATTCACCCCCCCCCCTTCTTTTTCTTTTTACCTTCTAATGAAGTTCTGTACTGCAGCCCTTAGGGGCTATGGGAAGCCAGAGTACAGTAAACAGAAGCTATTCTGATTTTGTTAGCCAGGCCTTTCTGCAACATTTACTAGAAGGCTTAGGGAATCTCTTGCTTCTCAGATACCGCTAAACCTACCAGCCAAGCCAGCACTGGAGCAAGGTATGCCCAGTCAGGACGAGCTACAGTCAATAAAAGGATACAGCCTTCTAGGAAGGACATTATCTCTAGCAGCCTATGGTTTCCCTCTTCCTTTAGTTCCACCCAACTTCATAGTTTTGTCTGCACATCCATATCTTGCAAAGGGGCAGTCTTGTTAGTGTTTGTTAGCAAGATAATTTTTTTTAAAAACTTTTGTTGTCTTTTTCTTAAATTCTTTCCCACACTTTTCTCCTGCTTCATTTTGCTCTGTTCCTTTCAACATCTGCCATTCTTCTATCCCCATTTATAATCTGCCCCCCCCCTTATTTTTCAGTCTTGATTTTAACTTCTCATCCATTAGGGTTGCTAAGTTCAATTCAAGAAATATCTGGGGACTTTGGGGGTGGAGCCAGGATACATTAGGGTGGGGCTAGGAACAAGATTGTGACAAGCATAATTGAACTCCAAAGGGAGTTCTGGCCATCACATTTAAAGGGACCACACACCTTTTAAATGCCTTCCCTCCATTGGAAATAATGAAGGATAGGGGCACCTTCTTTGGGGGCTCATAGAATTGGACCCTCTGGTCCAATCTTTTTGAAACTTGGAGGGTGTTTTGGGAAGAGGCACTGGATACTATGCTGAAAATGTCATGCCTCTATCTCAAAAAATAGCATCCCCCAGATACCCATGGATCAATTCTTCATTATACCCTATGGGAATCAATCTCCATAGGGAATAATGGAGTGCCCAGCAGACATTTCCCTCCTCCCCCCTGCTTTGTGATGACCCTGAAGCATGGGGAGGGCCTCCAGATCAGGAGATCCCCTGCCTCCACTTGGGGATTGACAACCCTTTCATCCATTCTGCATGGCAATTTAGGATGCATTTAATAGTAGTGATAGTAACAGTTATAGCAGCAAACCTTTGTTAATGTTATGATCAGAAAGGGGGGGGGTTAATATTTCCCCATAATCCATAGCAAAAGGATGCTTTCCCCCTTTCAGTTTGCCTTAGTGGTGAAAAATAAGGAACAGAAGTTGGACTTTAGCTTAGTTTCCATTGAAGAAATGATAGATAGATAGATAGATAGATAGATAGATAGATAGATAGATAGATAGATAGATAGATAGATAGATAGATAGATAGATAGATAGAGAGAGAGAGAGAGAGAGAGAGAGAGAGAGAGAGAGAGAGAGAGAGAGAGAGAACACTGGATGTACCACTGGTTGGGGATGAGGAAATGAAGACTGTATTCGGGGGAACTGCACTGCTGTATTTTACTTATTTTTTTAGGGAATGTGAAAGTCTCCTGGCTCCACCCCCAAAGTCCCCAGATATTTTCTGAGTTAGACTTGGCAACCCTAGCCCATTGGCAGCCCTGGGAATGAGAATTCCATTTCCTGGATAACCTTAGCCTTCTCTGTTAAAAGCCTATCCAAGTTTACCTGTAAAGGACTCACCACCATTAATTTCTGGGAATGAGTTTAAAGATAACATTTGTTGGCACCTTACCAGAAATGAGTAAATATACATATGTATCAAAGAGAGTAACATATAAATATATTTTTTTAATCCCACAGATTTTTGGTATGGTAATTTTGTCTCCACAGTCATTTTAACTTTGAGATAAGTATGTTCAGGTCTGGGGAGGGTTAAACATTTTGAGTCAAATGTTTCCCTTCACAGCCCTGCAGACAGAAAATAGATAGCTGTGATTGCTCATTTAAAAGCTCCTGGCCAGGCTTCTTAAACAGTTAATCTTGGTCAGTTCTATCTGGTTTGCACATGTGTTTCCTGTTTTTCTTCTCAATTCTATACTGCTCAGGGACCTGGGGAATGAGAGTGCAGGATTTTCCTGAAAGGAAGGGCTGCTTTGTTCATTACCGCCTTGGGAATGTGTTAAATTTTAGCATGTGTACTGCAGGCACCAAACTGTATTTCCAAGGGCAGTAATCAGCTGTGATTAAAAATGTATAGTTTAAGAGAACCAATAATCAGCATGCTTCTTTTAGAAATGTTGGCATTATCGACTCAAGATCCTTTTGTGCTAGTACTTGCAGGCTTCCAAAGGGAAAAAACAGTAAGCATTACTTGAAGAATGTAATCACTGAAGACTGAGTTGTAAATTCACAGCAGGAATGAAGACTCTGAAGGCAATGCTGAAGGAATGACAGGCCAAGACATCATGCATTTTTTTAAAAAAGGTTATTCTAACCAATAGAACCAATACCATATAGTGAACGAGAGCCTATGGGGGGAAAGGCAGGTCCAGGTCGCATGTTCTTATCATATTTGGGCAAAAGAGAGACAAGAAATCCACAATTTGTAGTTCATGAAGAAAAGGATTTGTGAAGAATTGGTTTCTTTTAATTGGATGTTGTAATGTAGCCTGATAATGTACAGTCATATGTATTGTTCTCTGTGAATATAACAGGATATATATGTGGAGAGGGAGAAACTCCACACTAGACCTTTAATCCTGGTTCAGACTTGCCCCAAATGGATTTTCTACACTAGAATCGTATGAATTATAAACCCATAGAGTTGGTTTCTATAATTCCATGATCAGTTTGGGGGCAGAGCTGAACCAGGATTAAAGGTCTAGTGCAGAACTGGCTGCACTGATCTTGGCTTATGGTAGCTGCTGTTCTTACTCTTAACTCCAGCTGGCCAGATGAGCCAAAGCCCTCTCTACCTGTGGACCTCTGACTCACATGACAGAGCCAACAAAGCATGCTCAGTCCCAATGACTGAAACAGTGAAAGGGAAGTGGATGTTGTGCTCTTACTGTAGAGCATCAGGAAGAAGGTTACAGCACTGTGCAGGTATGAGGCTACTCAGGGCCTTTTTTGAGCAGGAATGCACAGGAACACAGTTCAGGCTTGATGTCAGGAGTGGCTTGATGTCAGGAGTGTATCCTAATACGCAAATGAGTTCCTATTGGGCTTTTTCTAGAAAACAGCCCTGCGGCTACTCAAGGGATCGTAGTAGAACTACAGTGGCTGTGGTTGATGATATCAATTGCCCAGAGCTGGCCCATGGGAGTAGGTGGCATAGGCGGCTGCCTGGGGCACCACCCCACCTAAAAGATTATGTCTAAGTAGTAACTGTCCAAAAGAGTTTTAAGGAATGACTCTTTCAAGAGGAGAATCCATAGACTTTCCAGAAAGAAGTAGAGATGATATTTCCAAAGAGGATAAGCATAAATTGCAGTCAATTTCTAAAGGGAATATGAGAGTACTTCCAAGAAGATATTTTTTTGCAGTACTACATGACTTCTGGATTCAGTATGTGTTTCAAGGACAAAGCCCTTCTTAAGGATAATACTTCTCAGGAAAACTTCCTTTTTATCAAGGTTTTTGCTTAATGAGGTTTTGATAGTGAAATTCAAGCAGACACAGGTCACAGAATTCAGAATTTTGGGTAACACCTTTTGGGTGTACAGGAGTCCCTAGAGAGGTATTACCCGAAATTCTGAATTATAATCTAATTAAGTATAATGCAGATTCATTTTCTTCATGTGTTCTTATTCAAAAAATAATTTCACGTCTACCAAAAGAGTAAAAAACATAGATGTCTGCTAGGATCCCCACTATGCCATGAAGCTATGTCACAGGGTTGTTGTGGGGATAAACTGGAGTGTGCCACCTTTAGGTCCTTGGAGGAATGGTAGAATAAAGATTTACCAAGTATATGGGGTTCATGGACATATCCTACATGCATTTTTATTGGCAATGATTGCTTGCAATGAAAGAGGATTTCCATGAGTAATTTTAGGTTTGCAGACCTTATTGGTGACATTGGCCAGTTATGCACTCTGTAGAGAATCAATGCTAAGCCTCTAAGATTTAAGGCCAAGTTTCAAGCCAGGCTGCAAAAATAAAAATAAATAAATCAACCAAGCGGATAAATGAAGTAATTCACACAGTGTCCAGAAATAATCCAGATTTTTAAGAAGAGATATTATTTTATTGCATTCATTAGGCAACTCATTATTTTCTTCTTTGGCTGGTTGTAGAAAATATTACTTATTCCTATAGTTTATTAGGCTTTAAAAAGGAACTGTGCAAAATGGACACTTTTCAAATTGTCAAGAAGCTGCTTTGGAAATTCTGGCATGCCAAGAAAAATAAAAATGTCCTATATAGTTTTTGTTAGCATACAAAGCTCCTTTCTCTTGAGTCAGACTATTGGTCCAACTCCCTCAGTATTGTCTACTTTGACTAGCAGCAGCTCCCCACCATCTCAGGTAGAGAAAGGTCTTTCTTTCCACCTACCTGTTTACAGCACAGGTATTCTATCAACAAGTAACAAATAAAAAGTCCTCCTGAAAGGTTCTTTTCCATGATCTTCCTAAAGGTTGCAAGGATGGCACCAGATGAACCTCAGAGTTTTATAATCTTCACACCACCACTCAGAAACTCTAGTATGTAACCTCTCCTCAAACTTCTATAAGCAGTGGTACTCCTAATAATCTGAGAATATGTTTAGATTAGCAATGGTCCAAAATCATTTAAGATTTAAGGGTCAAAACCAGCATTTTGAATTGGGCCCAGAAACAACCT
Source organism: Heteronotia binoei (assembly GCF_032191835.1). Classification (NCBI taxonomy): domain Eukaryota; kingdom Metazoa; phylum Chordata; class Lepidosauria; order Squamata; family Gekkonidae; genus Heteronotia; species Heteronotia binoei. The sequence continues at coordinate 213,622,866 of NC_083223.1, forward strand.
AAAAGCCAAGGTATCAGCCATCAGGCAGCCACCGGATTTTGAGTTGGATTCAGATAGCTTTCCTGCTGGTGGAAGGATGCCTCCTGACTACCAAAAAAACCTATCCTGGTGGTCATGTGACTTGCATGGACAAAAGCCATGTGAGATGGGGACAGTAGTGAGGAAGATTAAGTGAGATTGAGTGAAAAAACTAGCTGGATCCAACCTGCAGTTTCCAAGAACTTTTCAAAACATGCTTTTAAAAGTATTGCCCTGGCATGAACTGGCATTAATTATCCCAGTGCAAGCATAAGTCTCCCCTTTCCTAACATCCTATGCTTGGTGGACTAGCAAACATCATTATCTACAGATAGGCTTCCCAACCCCCTCGCTTTGGCGGGAGACTTCTGGGTTCCCAGCTTCATCTCCCGCTCTCCAAAAATTGGGAAGCGGGGGGTGGGGAGGTGGAGGTGGGGGAGAACATACCTGTAGGCTTCATGCTGTTGTAGAGCTCCTGAGCAGTTTGTAAAATGTCTGCCCCTTTAAGGCTGGGCAGGAAGCAGGAAACAGGAAGGGCTTCGGAGAACGGCCCCTCCCTTTCTTTGCTTTCGTTTTCACAGCAGGTGGAGTTCTCCGGAAGAAGACCAAGTAAGTATTTGTGTGTGTGAGAGAGGGATGGGGCAAGGAGGGGGGATTCCCTGGTATGGAGGCCCTCCCCCCTTTAGAAAGCGTGGGGGGGGAGGGAAATGTCTACTAGGCACTCTATTATTCCCTATGGAGAACAATTCCCATAGGGAATAATAGGAAATTGATCCGTGGGTATTGGGGGATCTGGGGGGGGGCTAGTTTTTGAGGTAGAGGCACCAGATTTTTAGTATAGCATCTAGTGCCTCTCCCCAAAATACCCCCCAAGTTTCAAAATGATTGGACCAGAGGGTCCAATTCTTTGAGCCCCAAAAGTTGGTGCCCCTATCCTTAATTATTTCCTATGGAAGAAAGGCATTTAAAAAGGTGAGCTGTCCCTTTAAATGTGATGGCCAGAACTCCCTTGGAGTTCAATTCTGCTTGTCACATCCTTGTTCCTGGCTCCACCCCCCAAAGTCTCCTGGCTCCGCCCCCAAAGCCCCCAGATTTTTCTTTAATTGGACTTGGCAACCCTATCTACAGAACAGCAAATATTTACTGGTAGTCAACAATTAAATCAAATATTGAAAACAAAATATCAGGTAAGGTAAATGGAGTTACTAGTTGGCTGGGTTTTCTTTTTTGTTTTTGTTTCCTCTTATAGCTAAGAGCTAGTCTACATATTAAATTAGGTGACAGAATTTGGACTGTACCACTTTTGACTGCAGATGTTTTAAGTGCTTTGTCCTATTAAAAAACTCCAGCATGTAATAAATGAGGGATAAAGGTCAAGCATATTTTCATTGCCTGAAGTATTAATTTACTTCATACATGAAGTCTTTCAGCATTGTAATACACACCTCTTCAGACTAAAATTGTTTACTCTGACATTCTACCATTTCACTGGCTCCTCCTTTGAATATAATAGTGGTGAGAGTAAAAAAAAAAAAAAGTGCACTTCCAGCAATGCACGCATCCAGCTTTTATTTAAACAGGGATGTTACACATGCAAAGCAGCTATGTATTCTTGGTAAGTATGGCAGTACAACACCCAAGCAGTTTAGGGATCTCAAAAGTGCTTCCTAAGCACATGTAGCTGCTTTGCAAAACTAGCAGCCAAGTTTAAGCTGGTCATGCATAAAGATGGAGATGAAAATTATTTTTCCTCTCCAGCATCTTTTTCTCCTGGCTTGCTAATGCATCGGCATATTGTTGCTTGTTGCCAGGAGCACCTTCTTTCAGTTCCATCTAGCTCAAAAGCAGGTTCTTGATCTACATCCTGCTGACCTGGCTACACTGATCCATGCTACCATAACCTCAGAGTCCAGACTGGACTATTGTAACACAAGCTATTTCCTTTGCCTCAGAGGCTCCAATTGACATAGACTGTGGCCACAAGGCTCTTCTCAAAAGGGTCAGCCACTCAGAACATGTAACTTCAGTGCTGTGTCAACTGCACTGTCTGCCTATTTACTCCTAAGCCCAATTCAAAATACTGATTATTACATTTAAAGCCCTTCATGGCCTAGGGATCTCATATTTAATGAAATACACATTCTAGGGTTGCCAGGTGGGTGAAAACCAGGTCATGGATCATTCTAGGATTTATAAAAACTCTTATGTCTTAACCTGATGCGACATCAGTGCATGCTGATGCTGACATGTGGCTTAAAATTCCTCCTGCCATTTCTTCTTACTGGTGCTTGATGTTGGCAATAGTTCTGGCAACCCTAGCAGGACCTGGCAATCTTAGCATCTCCCAGTATACTCTCCTGAGCCATTCATGCTTTTCAGACAGCCTCTTCCTTAAGTTACCCTCCTTAGGACTGTTTGCACATGTTTGTTTTTTTCCTCCGTGGTGGAGTCCCAGACCTTTACAATGACCTGTCAGAGCAGGTAAGGAGGGCTCCACCCTTTGCTGCAATTTAGGAAGGTATATAAGACAGTCTTCTTCCAGAGAGTAAATCTGGGTGAGTGGGTGAACTTTCCCAGTGGATTTGGCTGTGAGTTTGCTGATCCTCTGTGTTTCAACTCTTGGTTTTTGTTTTAGTCTGAATGCTTTTAAATTTATAAATTGCATATTTCAGTCCATTTTAACTTTACTAATGTGCAATTTAATAGGTGCCTTTGCAATTTGGTTACTATATTGTGTGCTGCCTTGAGTCCAAAAAGACAAGGCAGAGTAGAAATGCTTTAAATAAATAAATAAATAAAACCACATGACCAGCACCTAGGCTCCCTTACAGTAGTTGAAGAAATATGAGTTGTAGTAATGAGGGGGGTTTTTTTAGAAAAAAAGCCCAGCAGGAACTCATTTGCATATCAGGCCACACCCCCTGGTGTCATCATTGTTCCACATAGGGTTTTTTTGTAGGAAAAAAGCCCAACAGTAACTCATTTGCTTATTAGGTCACACCCCCTGACACCAAGCCAGTCAGAACTGTGTTCATGTGCGTTCCTTCTAAAAAAAAAGCCCTGTTTGTGGAGGTCTTGACCTGAAGCCATGCTGAGACAGAAGGTGTTTACCCTCTCCTATGGGGGAAGTTCCCTTATGTTGTCTCTAGCTACCTTGCTAAGCTGATCTTTCTCTGACAGTTGGGACTGGAAGGGGAAGAAGCCACATTAACGTATCTCCAACTGTGTGGTCATATGTGATTATCAGAACACATAGTAGTGAGAGATTAAGGTACTGGTCATTCCTTCCCAGATGTCTGCATAGTCATGTAATGACTTTGAACAATGCTTTCATGTATACCATTTTTATGCATATGTCTTTTTTATTTATAAAATTTATGTCCTGCCTTTCTGCCCTTACAAGGCTGCAAGATCAGGATCCTCAGTAAAGTCCAAAGCAGCCATTTTCTCCAAGGGAACTGATTAATGTAGTCTGGAGATCAGTTGTAGAAGATCTTCCAGAAGATTTTCAGGCCCCACCTGGAGGTTAGCAACTCTATTTAAGTTAAACTGGACGTTTGTTGCTGCTCCACTATGCAATAAGAAGAGGATACTGTGTGTATGCACAAGGTTCTGGGTTCAATCCCTGACATTTCAGGTAGTGGGAAAACCAGAGCAATAGTACCGTCAGAATAGGAAATACTAAGCTAGTGGACCAATAATTCTGCACAAGACTGCTTCACATGTACACAGTATTTTGTAGACTTTTCCACCCCCAAAGACAGCACTTTGCCCTATAAACATATTTTCAGAATACAAGAGAAACAGTCAGATTTCCTCTTGGCATGAGATAATGAGTAGGAAAAAATCTCCCCCCCCACCCTTTCAAATGCTTCATGTTCCAAACAGCAAGCAGGAGAACAGGAGTATGACAAATTCTCCCATACTTCCTTTAATGGAAATCAGATAAGAAGAACTAAATATCTCAGTTAAAGAAGTAACTAAGTCTGAAAGGGCTGTGCCTGACTATTTGTTGATTGTTTCATGTGTGGTTCCAGCTGTGAGTGTACTGTCCTAATGACTTCCTGCCTAGTTTTTTTCAGTTGTAATTAATTCCCATATAAAATCAGATACTGGGTCTATGGCTAAAGGCTTTCTACATACTGCACCTGTGATGTTATGCATATGGCAGAGAGTTTAGCATTTTATAAGTGGCTTATCATTGTTGTCTATTCATGACCCTAATTACAGATGTTCTAGCATAAGTAAGAATTTGGAAATGACTTTTCAAAGTGGCTTGAAACAGAAAAAGGGTAAGTGACTGAAGCTTGCTCTACATGACCAGGATATTGAGATTCTAGAATTCTGAGGTGGCTGAGCATCAGATAGCAGATGAGGGCATCATTTGTGAAAGTTTGCCTAAGTTAAAAAAGATACTCCCTGAACATACAGCTCATCAAGGTTTTAGCTCACTTCTGACCCCCATGTTCCAGTGTTCCATTTGAGAGGAATGTTTAATGGAGAAGAACAGTACAAAGTTATGACACACTGGCAACCTGAAGTGCTATATTCTCTTCTATGATGTATCAGAACTGTTACAAGTTCTCACCTCATCCTGCTGCAAGTGCAAAATGGGTTTTATTTCTGCTTAGATCATACTTTCTAGAATGTTTACCAGAATTCTTCCTGAGCGCTTGCCATGGTTACACTGATACTCAGAAACTTTTGGCTGGCAAAGTTAAAAGAAAAGCTAACTTTCGATGCAGGTATCTAAGCTGTGCAAGTTGGTGTAAGGGAGTGGTTAAGAGTGTTAGGAGAGAGCCAGGAAGGACAAAGGTTGTATCAGAACACAGCTTTTTAAAGTGGTCTTAGGAAAGCCATTCTTGCAGTCTATAAAAACCCTGTAGTTTTCATTTCCATAGAAATCTATAAACATCTTGATACTTTCAGATGCTACAAATATTAGATTACATATTCTGAAAATTTTTGTATCCTGTTGGTATTCAGTCAAATATTGTTGGTGAAGATGAATGTCAAGAAGATCTCTCCCTTCAGCTATGGAAACACAAGCAGCGGCTTGGCATGAGGAATGAGACCAAATTTCACAATGTTTCTGGGGCTGCTAACAGATGGACTTGGGGGGGGGGGGTTAGAAGGTGTCCCAAATCAGGCTGGCTCAAAAAAAGCAGTCCCGAAGCCTCCACACATTCCCTCACAAGCCAGCTCCATCCTGTCCATGGGGTGACACAGGCACGATAAGATGGCTGTCGCACACCATTCCCGTTGCTCAGTTTGGGATTTTTTTCCCCATACATTTTTAGTGCTCTGAATAGTGCACTCCGAACAGATTTTTGTAAAAAAAAAAAAAGCCGGATGCAGATTGAGGTGGCTTGGCAGTTTCATACCACCAAGGAGCCTTGCTTGCGCCCTTCTGCTTCCAGATGCCGAGGAAGTGACTGCATGTGGTTCAAAAATTTGCTACCACCACAAAAGTAGTAACTTTTTGAACCACTCTCAGGACTCTGGAGGACAGGGTGAGTACAGAATGGGGACAAGTGGCAGATGTTGCCATTTGGAGGGATTTTTCTGGTCAATTTCAGAGGTGTCCCTGAGTTGGTCCAAAGTGCCAGTCTGTAATCATCCTGGTTGTACCTAAATAGTCTTTATCAGTTGTCAGGCTCAATTCAATGTAATGGTTATCAGATATAAAAACTGTCATGATCAGGAATGCTCCCATACATTTGTCATTCTGCAAATAGAATTATACAGCAGGGCATTTTTATAAGGGAAACAGGATTGTCCAGTAGTCTACTGTCACTTGTCTTCTATTTTCATGATTCAATTTTTTTGCATTGTTTCTCATTTTTGTAATCCTAGTACTATTCCACTGTTTATTGGATTGCTCATGCCATTCGATTGCATTTTCACCACCTTGAGTAACAGCATTAAAGCAGGCAAAAAAAAAAAAAGTAAATAAATGATGTTAGCACTCCTCTGCCCAGGGGTCTGCTCCTTGCAGAGGTGGTGGAATTCTTCTTAAGCCTCCACACTAAGCTTGGTAAGTGTGTGCTGGGAAATTCTTAGAGATTTGAGAGTTCAGACTGGAGAGGGCAGAGTGTTCACAGGGTGCTCAGCAGGGATTTGATGACCACCCTCCACACATTTTCTCCAGGGCAACTGATCTCTGTAGTCTGGAGATCATTTGTAATTCCCAGAGAACTCCAGGCCCCTCCTGGAAGTTGCAGCCCTGTTCCACATAATTGCTCTCCATGCCCTAACTATAGGACTACTCTGGTCTGTTCCTAGAAATGTGTTTGGTGTGATTCAAGCATACAATGCAGGGAAGAGGGTGCACACTGAAGCAAGCTGAATTTATTTTTCCTGTATGGAAAACATCTTTGAGAAAATGGCAATTGATACCCACTCATGAGGATTTCCAGAATACTGTGCAGTTCTGCAGACTGTAGGAGTCCTTTCTGCATTTCTCTCTCCTTTTTTAACACTGGATATTTTAAGAGAAATGCTAGGGGGAGAGTAACTGCTTATATGAAGGTATACAACTCATTTTACTCTAATTATTTTTGACAGCTCTCCCATAATTTTAATACGATTCCAAAAGGGTAAAGAAAAACAGATTTTCATTTCCCCCCCTTACATGTTGGCCTGGCTGTCATTATGATAGAAGTCAGAAACAAATTTCTTAATGTTTTACGATTAACATTTCTAAAAAAGCTCTCCCTTTGTGTATTTATGTATAACTACAAATCACAGAATAAAAAGCTGAAAATGAGAACCAGGATCATTTGACGATCTACCTACCTTTGGTCCACTGGGGGATTAGAAGGCAGAAGTAACACCACTAGTTGTCACTACTCCAAAAAGAAAAGAGAAAGCGTTTTGGCAGCAAACATTTGTAGGCATCTTGCCAGTATCCTGATTCAGTGTTTATGGGAACATCTTGAAATAGCTCCCAAATTAATGACTGTATCTTCCATCACTCTAGTATGATGTCTGAACATGAGGAGAAAGTAAACAATAGTTAATGATCTGGGATCTGCTGGCAGATGCTATATTAGCTCTGGTTCTGATTTCCAGTTACCAGTCACAAGCGATTCTGATCAGATGTTTATCTTTGGGGAAAATGCACACACATATACACATGCAAGGGAAAGCTGGACCAAAGATTGCTATCCTTTCTACAACCTCTTTCAGTGGGGATGTTTCACACAAAATCAAATCACTTCATGTGACTACTTGTTCAGTTTGCCCTTCACAGTATTTTTCTTTAGAGTATTTTTTTTTTGTTCAAGAAACAGGAGGAAAGGAGAAGACAGCATTTCCATTTTTCAGTGATGGCATATGCTGTGGATGACTTGTTACTACACGTTTAAGCCAGTGGTTTTGATTCTGTTCATGAGGCCTAATTTTCATGTTATTTTTGGACTTCTGGTTCAAGGTAGGGATGTGCAGGGATGTCCCTGCAGGCCTGGAAACAATATAAACCCAGTTGCCAACGTCACTGCCACACAAAACACAATCTGCTCAAGGTCTGCTCTGCAGACCTGGCTGCAGCAAACCCAGATGCCAGCTCTCCAGCCCTGCCCCAAACAACACGGGGAGAGCTGGCCAAGCACAACAAGCATGCTGGCTCTGGGTCTCTTATCCAGGTGCCAGCTTCCCTGCCACAGAACACACAATCTGGGGAGGTTGGGGATGAACAACAGCAGTGGAAGTGGCAGATGAGCTGCTTCCACCCCTCTTCTCCTCAACTACCAGCACTGGGTCTGCCCTGACTTTGCAACGCTCGACCTTCTGGGAGAGCTCGTCTCACCAGCAATCGAGCTTGTTGGCCCACTCAGCGACTGTGCCCTTAAGGCGCAGGTCTAACACAGTCGCCATCATGTAGACCTTATCCTGCGTGAAAGTCTGAAAGCAAGCCTCAAGCCCTTCCTGCAGCCTAACAACCAGGGCACGCACCGCTGGAAGAATGTCTGCACGACTTGAGCTGGCACTAGAAACGAGGCCAGGTCCTCACGGGCCATCTGGACCATGGGGACAACCAGTACGATGCTCGCCATATCAGACTAGAGCATTTCTGTGTGGGTCTTGAAGGGCCCAAGAACCTCCACAGTCTGAGAAATGACTACCCAATCCTCTTGGGTGAGACGGTTCTCATCCCGAAAGACCCTCATCTCAGAGACAAGGGCATCCAGGGCTGCCCTCTGCTCCACCATGTGCTCCAGCATGGCACAGGTGGAGTTCCAGCCTGTGCTGACATCACCAATCAGGCGGTGCCCTGGCACGCCTGTCAGTGTCTGTTTCTCATGCAGCTGATACGAGTCCGTATTGCTGCATGAGAAGTGACCCGTGATATGCCGACACTTCTGGAGCAGAAGTCAGTACTCATGGGTCATGGCTAGATATCGACGATCCTGGCTTTTCGTCTGGCTCAATGCGTCCTTAACCATGAGGTGGAGAAGGTGGGCCATGCAAGGGAGGCATTTTAGGCCCTGACGCTGGACAGCCGCCTTGATGTTGGAGCCACCATCAGTCACCACGAAGCCAATGGCGACGTCCCCGCTGCCTAACCAGCCCTCTAACTGCCGTGAGAGGATGGCTCTGAGAGTGTCCGCTGTGTGCAGCGCATTGACTGCTTCGGCATGCAGCAAGGCCCAGCAATAGCCGGCCTGGTGGCCCTGACCCTGCCTGCCGCTACTGCTGCCACCCCCACACTGCACTGCCCCCAGCTCTCTGGGTTGCCACCAATGCGCAGTCAGGGAGAGATACCCCTCAAACGCATGTTGGGAGCCCCAGATATTTGAGGTGAAATGAACAGTCCCCCCGGCAGCACGGGACAAATGCTCCTACACCAAAGATCTGGTCACCCTGAAAACAGCTGGCACAATGGTCCTGCTAATGGTGGTTCTTCCAGGAACTTTGTACCAGTGTGTCAGGTACTCCAGCAACCCTAGCACCCCAGGATTCGATCACTGAAACTGGAAGCCCATGGGCGATTGACCTGGCAAGGTTCCAGGTGATCACCCTCCTGCCATACCTGATTCCCCCTCTTGACACACAGGTGCCACACCTACCAAACATCTCTGGCAGAGATGCCTGGCATCCCTGTACTCCCACGGAACACTCCTGGAGAGCGGAGGTAGTCGCAATGGGATGGACCTCCTGGCTGGGTGGTATTGGCTGCTTGGGCACCACAGCACCAGCCCCGGGTGGTACTTCCACAGGTGATTCCGCATCCCCCCCGGAGTCAGGTGGGCAGGGTCCCGCCCACGACTGATCCGGACCCTGCACAGCTGGCACTGCGCATAGCGTGGATCCTCCATAAATTGGAAATGCTTCCATACTTCAGAGGTGAACGAATGCCCAAACTGACTGGCAGCTTGGGTGTCCGGAGCCACCTCCTTTGAGGTGCTTGGGGCAGACACATCGTGTCTCGGGGTGGCAGGAGGGGCTAGCCGCCAGGGGGGAAGTGGACGGAGATGGAGGCACCTCATGTGTCTCCATCTCTTCTCCCTCCACCCCATGTGGCCTCCACTCCTGGTCATCCCCTGAAGGACTGCTGGTGCCTGAAGAAACCGAAGAAGGGGGCTGGTCCTTCTCAACCAACTTCTCCTCCAGCTCCTGCACGACACTCTGCACCCTCCTTGGGGTGATCATTTTGGACAGAAAACTGTCCCCAAAGCTCATCTCCAAGGAAGGCTGCTCCTGCTGCCCCTCCTCTGGCTGCTGAGGCCGAGCGACGTCAGCTGGAGGAGAAATTGCCCGAGCAGCAGACCCCTGCTCAGTGCCAACACCTACTGGCACCTCTGCTGAGGGCGCCCCAGCAGCAGCCTTGATGAAGGGCCCAAGGCAGGCCTTCTTCTTCATCACACTCCTGCCAGAGGTCGGAGTGCTGGAAGGCGGCTGTGGAGTGGCCCCGCGCACAGGTGGTGGGGAGACCTGGGTCCTCCCCCTCCCCTCCACCCCTCTAGTCTTCTCCTTGGCCTTGCCCTCAGGGTCCCTCTTCTGCTGCCTGTCACTCATGTCACCCTTGGGCAGTCTCACACAACCTGAACTGAGAGTGGGGTTTTTTACAAACCTAACTCACTGCACTTTACCCTGAACCAACAGGTGCTCTGACTTCTTTTTAAGAACCCTCCCACCAAAACTTGTTTGTTTGTTTTTTTGGTCCATAACCTGTCCCTCTTTGGGTTGGGGTAGTAGTAGTCTGGTAAAGTTTAGGAGACTTGGTGATCCTGCCTCTACCTGGCTACAGTTTTTAAAAGGCTACCTTGAGATGAAGGCAATCCTTGTTATATCCTCCTAGTTAAACTTATCCTAACTAGATCCTGGGACAAACCTGATTTCCTTGCAAACTAGAAATCACGTGTCCCCTATAACTTGAGAGAAGCTATGGTTTACTCTATGGAAATCTAAGGATGCACCAGCTTTCAGTGGCTGAAAGCAAGATGCACTGCAACCCTAGTCTCTTTAAAAGGGAGCCTGATATGGCCTAGTAGTCACGCTGCCTTTTATGAGAAACCTAAAATCTTTTTAAATCACCCCTATCTGGCCTACTTGAATTTTGAAAGGAGATAAAGCCCTAAACTGGATTAATTTTTTTTTTAATTTCAAAAAACACAATCCCTAAAAACACCCTTATTAGTGGGGCAGCCTATGTAGCGGCACTAGCCAAACCGAAAGCACACTCAGACTCCAAAAATAACCCTATAAAAACATGAAAGTGACCCATCCCACACACACCCTCACCAACCCCCACACTAACCAGAGGTAATTACAAAAAACAAAACGTGACAGAAAGAACACCCCCCCCCCCAAAAAAAAAAAAACCCAGCACAATCAGAAAAGGCCAAGCAACTCAACTGTTTAAAAAGTGGCCTTTTCACCAATAAGAAACCTCAGGCCAAATCAGTCAACAACCCCCCCCCCACACACACAAACCAGAACCAGGAAAAGGGGGACAACAGGACAGGAGGATGCAAAACCTGCAGCAATAGAGAATAGATCCAAACAGAAGGCCAACACAAACTCAACTGTTAAAAAAGTGGCCTTTTAAACAATGAAAATTAGGCCAAACAGCACCCCCCCCCCAAGAACCAGAAGAGAAAAGGAACAACAGCAGCACAACACAGCAGCAACAAATCAAACATAGAATCCTTTTAAAACAGTAAAAAACTTAACTTTTAACAACACAGGAACTTTCCCAACTCCCCCCCCTCCCCCAAAAAACCTTCACCCTAACCCCAAGAAATCCAAGCCACCCAAATCAGGAAAAGTAAAAGGACACTGCACTTTTTAAAGTCCTCTCACTAAAGTAAGATATGGGCAAATTGGCAAAAAAACCCCTCACCCTAGGCCCCCACCCCCAGCAGAACCCCCTAACCCTAACCCCAAATAAGCTAGTACCCACCACCCAAATCTGGATAAGTAAAGGGACTCTGAGTCTTAAAAAGTCCTTTTACCAACTAAAATAAAAACAAGAACCCCAAGACTGTCTTACCGTAGATGTCTTCTCGACTCCAGGCAAGTCTGGTAAGGCTGAGAGAGAGCAGCAGCAGCTGAGGCCAAGGGCCAGCACAGCACAATCTCTCTCTCACACCAACACAGCAGCAATGGAGGAGTCCAGCCAGGCAGCCTCCTTAAACAGGTTCTCTGGCCTTACAGAGAGCAGTTTCAAAAAATAGCACTGCTCTGTGATTGGCCAGAACAACAATGTTGCTGATGGCTGGGGGATCAGCTACACAACAGCCCAGCAAAGCATGCATTTGCAATGCATTTTGCAAATGCATGCTTTGGATTGGCTGCTGGGGCTCCTCTTCCCCCTCCCCCCCTCCCTGATCCCAGGGAAGCTATGGGAGAGGCGGGAAATGGCTACTAAAGGCGGGAAAGGAGGCAAGCAGCTCCCCTGAGGCTGCAAAAGTCCCTTTCCCACCTTTTGCATTGAATTCCGTATACCGAATATATATATGGAAGTATACGGGGAGCCATACTCCCGCATAATGGGCCCCAATTGGATTCGGCTGTATGCTATTCTGTATACAGCCAAATCAGGGGTGATTCGGCAGTTAATTCGGTTTGGCTGAGCCGAATGCACACACCTAGTTCAAGGTACCATGAGGGAATTCAAGCACCCCAGATTTTTTTACAGTGTTTGGTGTTTGCCCTAATATGGGTGAACCTGGTATTATATTAGGAAAAATAGAACTTTGCGTGCACAAGAGTTCATCCTGCTGCTATAGGTACTTTATCACAATACACCTTAGACTAGATCTGCCAGCTCCAGGTTGGGAAATTCCTGAGCTTGAGGAGGGCTACATTTGGGGAGGAGAGGGCCTCAGCAAGAGGCATAATGCCTCAAAGTCTGCCCATCAAAGCAACCATTTTCTCCAGGGGAACCAATCTGTGTATTCTGGAGATCAGTCTGTGTAGTCTAGGAGAGCCCCTGGTGCTGACTAGAGAATGGCAAACTTACTATAGACCATAGACATTTCAGTGAAATATTTATCTTAAAACATACATGGTGAATGTACCCCTCAGAATCACATTCATGCATCCAAAGAAAGGTAATATGAAAACTGAGCTAAGGATTTCTGAGGGGGGTGGGCTGTGACTTCCCTTAGGAAAACTAAGGCCTAGGTTCTACAAACAGATGAGGAGATGGCTACACACACATCTGGAGTGTACCATTTCAGACTGCAAGTGGGGGGAATCACATATGTTGACCACCATATTAAAAATGCCCTGCACAGAAAACTAGATGTCAGATATCAACTTTTAGCTAGTGATGGAAGCAATTGGCAGAAACAGAGGATCTGGAATGTGAATTCAAGTTTGGAAAGCTCCACATTGTTACTAGATGAGCTCTGAGTTTTATTTTGCCTTGTAATGGCTCAGTGCTAATCTTCCATACTGCCAGTTTTCCAAGTCCTCCTTTCTCATAATTTCACAAACTTAGCAAATGCAAAGTAAGGGCAGAAGGAAGCCAGCCCCAGAAAAGACTGGAGAAGGCTCAGGTCTCACCACAAGAAGTTCTTATAGTTTCTATCTCCATTAAGATTTCCATGCATACTCTTAATTTTCTGTGAATTTTCTCTTGGTTTCTCTACATATGTTTGTTTCCTCCTCCCCTTTAAATATAAAGTTATTCACACAAAAATATGCAAATTATTTTAAAAGCAGATGTTTTGTGCAAGCTGTTTTTTTTCCAGCTGGGCCATCCTTGACTGGGCCACTGGAAATATCCCTCATACAAAATCTGTAATTCTCTCCACTTAGTAAACTATACATCAGATTGCCTTCATGCAGGAAATGAATTTCAAGCATATGTATTTACTCGCAATCTGAAGCCAGGACAGAGATTTACCAATCTCAGTGGGGACTATGCTCCTCAGCAAGCCTTTTAGCAAAAAAACCCTAGGGATACTCTGCAAACTATGTATGAGAAGAGAACTCTGTAAATCATGTTTGAGTAAGACACAAGACATCTGAGGCTACTGCTCCTGGCCTTTCAGCTGGGCATCATGCCGGGAGCCTCCATTGTCCCGCGGCCAGTTGTCTTAACTGATGTGCTGAATTTTTTTTCTCTCAGTATTTTTAAGTTCTGGTCTATTGACCCCACCCCCCCACCCCCCAAAAAAATCAGGATTCCCCCCAAAGCCTGGATCCCAATACTGGTAAAGTATTCAGATTCAAGGTTTTTTTGGTTTCTTTTGAAAACCTAATTTTTTCAGGTCCAATAGACCCAAACAGAAAAATACAAAGAAAAAAAGCAGCAGCAAAGCTGCAAAAAACAGCTGAGAGGCAGCTCAGTGGGGATTGTTTGTGGCAGTCTGCCCCCAAAAGCCTACAAGGCAGCTGATCCCACAGGAAGAACTCTCCCTGCAGGCTTGGCTGGGGCTCTATTGGTCAGCCTGGTTTAAATCAGACTGCCCCAAAGAGCCTGCACAGCTGCTGATCCCACAGAGAAAACTCTCCCCACAGGCTCAGCTGTGGCTCTGTTGGGCAGTACCTTTAAACTGGACTGCCCAAAAGAGTCCACAAAGCTGCTGGTCCTATGGGGAGAACTCTCCCTGCAAGCTCAGCTGCGACTTTTGTACACCCTGGTTCAAACTGGACTGCCTAAAAAACCTAGCAAAGCAGCTGATTCCATGGGAGAACCCTCCCCACAGGCTCAGCTGCTTTGTGGGCTCTTTTGAGCCATCTGGTTTAAAGGGATTGCCTAAAAGAGCCCCCGCTGAGCTGGCAGATAGAGTGGTCCCAGGAAAGGGGAAAGGTGGAGTGGAGGGTGGTCCTTCCTGCTCAGCCGCTTTGTGGACTGTCTTCTGCAGTCCCTTTAAACACCTCATGTTTGGGGAGCAATCTGCTCCAGCCCCTCAGCTCCTTGAGGTATGCCAGTAATTCCCAAATATATCCAGGATTTTCCCAGCATTCCCTCCTCCCCAGTTTTCTAGAAAAATTCTGGATATGTTTGGGATGGTGAAATATGCCATCCATATGATGGTTTTGGAGTATATTTTTGATAGATCCAAATGCACACCCCTGGCTCTAACACTCACTCTGCTGCGGAGGGAAGAGCATAGCCCCCTCCCCCAAATTCCCCACAGCTGATCCCTTGCTCAGGGAAGAACAATCAATCATAAGGCATTTAGGGGGGCTACTGCCCTACAAGTGGTCAACTTTCCCTTCCTCTCATTTGAGCGATTCTGTGGTCCCATCCTCAAACTTTGCCTAGGGCTTCAAATCGCTAAGATCACCCCTGTTAAGTTCTTCCATGCAGCTGAACCAGATGTGAACCAGACTCCTTTCATATAACTTAGTTAAGACATGCCTAGTCCATGTGAGAGTCATTAATCCTATCCCACCATTGTCCCAACTAAATCTTCTTTATTTCTTTTCTTTTAGGGCTGATAAAGATGCTGCTGATGAGTGACAAAATGTTTTTTAAAAACGCTTTGAAGAAGGATGACAGATAAAAACAGAACAAAAAGGTTTTGATCTATACAAAAGATGGGAATTAACTTTTGAGTGTGTGTGTGTGTGTGAAGCCTCCCTTTTCATGATGAAATTTCACATCCAGAAATTCACAAGTCATAATTAAAACTGTATTTTGCAATTTCAGATCTACCTATGATAATTCAAGTCCAATACTGAAATAATAATAATAATAATAATAATAATAATAATAATAATAATAATAATAATAATAATAATAATAATAATTTTATATCCCGCCCTCCCCCGCCAAAGGCAGGCTCAGGGCGGCTAACACGACACAGTATACACCATGATTACAATAAAATACAATAATACTACAGAACAATTAAACAATTAAAATAGATAAAATTGTATTCATAAATTAAGTTAAAATTAAATAGACAGTTGGACCATTATAAATTATAAATTCCTGTGCTACAGTTCAACTATATATAAGATGGCTAGATGTCATTTCCCGGGTTTCATCTTAATGCGAGCTGAAAGAGGGCAGTTTTGCAAGCCCTGCGAAACTGATTTAGGTCTCACAGGGCTCGCACCTCTTCTGGTAGTTGATTCCACCATTGGGGAGCCATTGTTGAGAAGGCTTGCTCCCTCATTGTTTTCAATCTAACCTCCCTTGGTCCAGGGACTTCTAGAAGATTTTGTGAACTAGATCTCAGTGCTCTCTGAGGAACATATGGGGAGAGGCGGTCCCTAAGGTAGGCAGGTCCTCGACCATATAGGGATTTAAAGGTAATAACCAGCACCTTATAGCGAACTCGGTACACAATCGGCAGCCAGTGCAGGTCCTGCAGCCTAGGCTGCACATGTTCCCACCGAGGTAGTCCCACTAACAGCCTGGCCGCCGCATTCTGCACTAGCTGCAGTTTCCGCGTTCGGTATAAGGGCAGCCCCATGTAGAGGGCATTACAGTAGTCTAGCCTCGAGGTGACCGTTGCGTGGATCACAGTTGCCAGGTCTCTACATTCCAGAAGGCGGATTTAGCTGTGGCAGCTATCTGGGCCTCCATCGTCAAGGAAGGCTCCAGTAGCACTCTCAAA
Source organism: Heteronotia binoei (assembly GCF_032191835.1). Lineage (NCBI taxonomy): Eukaryota > Metazoa > Chordata > Lepidosauria > Squamata > Gekkonidae > Heteronotia > Heteronotia binoei. The sequence goes on from NC_083223.1 coordinate 213,638,915, forward strand.
CTCTTGACCCTGCTCACTGGAATCAGTGACGCACCGTCAAAGGTTGGTAGGGAGATCTCCCCTCCTGGCCCGCCGCGACCTACGCAAAGGACCTCAGTCTTCGCTGGATTATATCTGGATTCTGTGTATTCATCAAATGATAAATATGTATGAAATTTTTGTTTTGCCTCTAAAAGCAATCTATGCTTTTTAAAAAAATTGAGATTAATGTTTTGTTTTTCTGTACTTCATATGTTTAGATTTTAATGCTGATACCTTATGTGCCTATAATATGTTTATATTTTAATGCCTTGGGTGAAGCGTTAATAAGAATTATGGAAGACAATGATTTACATTTAATGGAAATTTAAATACAAATAATTCCTAATGGCACTAACATCACATGTTCCTGACAACCAAGCAGAAGCAAGGAAATGTCACATTGTTGGTTGCCAAGTCAATTAAATTCATCCTTATTGCATGCATTTTGAGCTAATGTGGTGTTATACTCTTTTGACTCACTCAGGCCTTTTGCACATAGTTTATCCCGCCCCCCCCACAAAGATACAATTAAAAGTTGAAGTCTAAAATGTATTTTTATTTTTCATTTTAAATGTTCATTTTCTTTTTATTCCTTATTTATTCATTTTTGCCATTGATCTCAATAGCATATGCACAAAATTAGGCAGCAACTTCTTTATTTTCCAGCCAATCAGGATGACATTTTCCAGTGTTCTCAGGAGCCAGATCCGACTTGCAAACTTTCAGGTGCATAGCAAAAATGCCATTTTTTAAGGAAGTTAATTTATAACTCACAGACTGGACAACAGTAGCCATTCCCAAGGAAAAGACTGTGATATAAATTCAATATCATCATCTTCTTCCTCCTCCTCTTCTTGTCATTTCAAGAGCGCCTCATGGTTTCTGTCAAGAAAATCCTCACCTTCCTCTATACATTGCAGTGTGGACAATAGTGCCTTCCATCCTCGTATCTTCTCCTCCAGCAGGGCTACTAACTTACACTTGCTGCAAGTGCAATTGCTGCTACTCTCAGGTAGAAACACAAACATCCCATATTCTTTACATGTCACTGCCTCAGCTCCCTCACCAACCATGCTGCTGCAATCCATTTCAAAATTCTCTTTATCTTGACTTCCCTGTAAATTCCACTACTAACTGCCCCTTGAGACTACTCGTGAGGAACTACCCACCTTACTACAGAACCCCCGTGCCAAGAGCCCTTTGGCTCTTGCCCTTCGGCTCAGATGAGCCTTGCAAAGTAAAGGCTCAAGCACCCACCCACCTTTGACTCAATAGCCTGAGCAACAGTAGAGGGTGGGGCCAGCAACCACCCCCCAGGCAAACAAGCTCTCCTCTCTCAGCAACAGCTACACAAAAGACACACAAAAGTAATCAGAAACCCCTCTCCTGAAGGCACCAAGCACTCATCCAGTTCCCTCCCACAGCAGTCCTAGGTAATGCTCCCCAGCAGTTTTAGAAAAGCAAATCAACACTCACCTTACCAACAGTTTTGTCCCAGCTCCAAGCACCTTCCTCTAATGCAGCTGAGCCACTTTTGCCTCTGGCAAGGATGAGCCTTGCAAATAAAAGGCTCAAGCCCCCACCCACCTCTGACTCAACATCCAAAGCAACAGAAGAGGGTGGGGCCAGCAACCACCCTCAGGCAAACAAGCTCTCCTCTCTCAGCAACAGCTACACAAAAGACAGACAAAAGACACACAAAAGTAATCAGAAACCCCACTCCAGCAGGCACCAAGCACTCACCCAGTTCCCTCCCACAGCAGTCCTAGGTAATGCTCCCCAGCAGTTTTAGAAAAGCAAATCAACACTCACCTTACCAGCAGTTCTGTCCCAGCTCCAAGCACCTTCCCCTAATGCAGCTGAGCCACTTCAGAACACTTATGTTACCAAGTCCCCAAGGCATGTGGAATTATGGTTTTAAAATGTTAGAGACATCTCCCCTGAACTAGTAAGGTTATACCTGTGCTAGTTCAATTGAAGAGTGAAGCTGGAATGGGAGGAGAAGATATTGGATTTATATCCCATCCTATACTCTGGTCTTAGAGCGGTCACAATCTCCTTTATCTTCCCCCACCACACAACACCCTGTGAGGTAGGTGGGTCTGAGAGAGCTCTTATAGCAGCTGCCCTTTCAAGAACAACTCCCACAAGAGCTCTGGCTGACTCAAGGCCATTCCAGGAGGTGCAAGTGGAGGAGTGGGGAATCAAACCTGGTTCTCCCAGATAAGAGTCTGCACACATAACCACTACACCAAACAGGAGGAGCTATCTTTGCCATTGATCTTATTTTGGGGTGCAGTTCATAGGAATCAATATGATTTGGGGGAGTTAAATAGACTGCCTCCCCACCCCCAATCCTGCTATTTTGCTGCTACCTTGGCCAAATATGGAGAAAACAAAGTGTTTCAAGGCCACTGGAACAGACCCTCTATATAATGGAGGAATAGGTTGTTGTAGATTTTCCGGGCTGTGTGGCCGTGGTCTTGGCATTATGAGACCTGACGTTTCGCCAGCAACTGTGACTGGCATCCTTAGAGGTGTAACCCAGAAAACTGGAGTTTTCTCTGAGTTACCCCTCTGAGGATGTCAGTCACAGTTGCTGGCAAAATGTCAGGTCTCACAATGCCAAGATCATGGCGAATGGAAAATCTACAACCAATGGACTCTGGATGTGAAAGCCTTTGACAACATAATGGAAAAATCATTATGAAATTCAGCTCCACAGTTATTCATAATAAATGGACAAAACAAGGTTGTCACAAGTCCCAAGAGATAGCAGTTGGATTTAAAAAATGATGTTTAATTAAAAAAAAATTCAAAGATTTTTGCCAGATAGTTCCTATGATTTGAATTCTTGGTTTTGTTTTGTTTTTTTTTTTTAAAAAAAAAAAGACTAGGGTGCCTTTTTAAAAAACCTATCTGGTTGCTTAGACATTATTTGCCAGTGACCTCTCTATTTTGTTGAAAATAATGATAAAATAATGCTATTGCAAAAAATATGTTCAACTGGGAACTGTTTTTACAACCAGTCTATAAAAGCTGAATTCTGGACATGAAAATCTCAAGGAAGTATACAGGTGGCTGGTGCAATCCTAAACAGAATTAGGCCTACCGAGTCCATTGATTTAAGTTAACTTAGAAGGATGTGAATGTATCAGTGTCCTGGCCGGAGTGGCCCTTCCTCTCCTAGGGCTCTGGCAGTCCCAATCCCCAAGGGCTGTGCCCACCACCAGAATGGGGAGCGGGGCAAAGACAAGACCCAGCAGAACCCTACCTCCCATGTTGGCAAAGGGCTTTCTGAGGCCTTGTGGGGGAGGCAGCGCCCAGCCAGCCCTTGGCCCCTCCTGATGACCTGGCCATGGGGCCAGTTGATCCAAGTGGCAGCAGAACATGGACATTGCGTGGGCAGAGCAATGAGGGATGGAAGCCCTGACGGTGGGGCCAGAGGAGGATGGCCTGGTTTAGGCCAGGAAGATGTCTGCCATAGGCGTGAATGACCGGACCCCCCCCCCCCCGTGATGTTACAGGAGGAAGCATCAGAGTAGAAGGCTGCTGGGTGGGAGAGCATGTTGGTGGAGGGGAGGGCTGCACCATTGGGGAAGGGAGGGAGGGGATGGATGGTTGGTGGAAGGAATGGGCGGAAGGGAGGGGGAAAGCTACAGAGGTGTGAGGCATTAAAAAGGGAATAGACATTGATGGCCAGAGAGGAAAAGATGGAGAAAGGTGGACCCCAAAGAGAAAGAGAGCATGCCGATCAGGCAGCGCAACCCGACTCCATGGAGTTGACAGCTGAGTGCGTAAACTTACCCGCACTCCATTTCTGGGGCCAGAAGTGACTCCCTTTACATCACGGCTGTCCCTCTGCAGGTGGCACCAAAATCAGTATTTGTTAGTGTGTGTGCTCATCAGTGTGTGTAAAAACAAATATCACTTTTTATTGATGATCAAAGTGATTGGAGTTATAAATCTTTAACCTAAAAATCTAAGGCTTTCATAGATTTATGTTAAAATTAAACATTCTTCATAAAGTTATTTCACTTTATTTGTAACATATTCACCCATGTTAACAATCACTAAGTTCACTGTCTTCTCAAAGATGAAGTGCAGCTGATTTTTCAGACTGAATTATGAAACAAGCTTAAAAATAAATCATAAGCCTGTTCCTCTATTTTAAACAATATGCTTTTTTAAATTTTAAAAATTCCATATGACAATAAAGTTACAGTAAGGAAAGGGCTAACATATGTATGTGGCAGAAACACTTTTGCCTTTAAAAAGTTAAAAGTAGAGTCCCCTTTGCAAGTGCCAATTGTTTCCGACTCTGGGGTGATGTTGCTTTCACAACGTTTTCACAGCAGACTTTTTATGGGGTGGTTTGCCATTGCCCCCCCAGGCGGAATAACGAGACATACACAAAATTGGATTAAAGGGCCACTTTATTAAACACAACGGCAAGGGCAAACATGGGGAAGCAGGTAAAGCCAGGGGTCAACATGACCACCTCCTAAACCTGAAACTGGGCGAGCCCCCTGAGCCCCGGGTATGAGCCAACTGAACGGCTCAGACCCGGCCGGCCCGGCAACCTGATCACCGCACCTGAGCTCCGCCATCCCCACAGCCTTGAAGCCTAGGATGCGGACACTCACCGCGTGCCGGGATCCCAAGGCTTCCTGGGGCAACCTTGGGCCGTACAGCTTGCAGTTCCCCAGGGAAGCCATGCACCAAAACGGCGCGATGCAACGGGAGCTCACCAATCCCCAAAAACATAACCCAACACAAACTGCCAGTGACCAACCTATAACGGCTCCGCCAATCCAATTGCCAGCACCATACATCAGCAGTGCAAGGTAGGCGAAAACACCCCCAGACAAGGCCAATACGTCTGAGGGCGAAAAATTCCTACCCGGCCCCCTAAAACGAGCGACCAGCCTCTGCCTGCACTGCTTGACGGGTGGGCGGGCGGGCCGACAACCGAATTAAAGCTGCGTATGCGGAGGCGGGAGCAGCCTTATAAGGCCGCTCCTCGCCCCCACCCTTGGAAAAACCCATTGCCTCTCATCCGCGCGGGGAGGCAATGGGCAGCCCCCAGCCTCATCGGTCTATGGACCGTCCGGCTGGGAAAGGGCCGAATTGCCCCCCCCAGGCGGAATAACGAGACATACACAAAATTGGATTAAAGGGCCACTTTATTAAACACAACGGCAAGGGCAAACATGGGGAAGCAGGTAAAGCCAGGGGTCAACGTGACCACCTCCTAAACCTGAAACTGGGCGAGCCCCCTGAGCCCCGGGTATGAGCCAACTGAACGGCTCAGACCCGGCCGGCCCGGCAACCTGATCACCGCACCTGAGCTCCGCCATCCCCACAGCCTTGAAGCCTAGGATGCGGACACTCACCGCGTGCCGGGATCCCAAGGCTTCCTGGGGCAACCTTGGGCCGTACAGCTTGCAGTTCCCCAGGGAAGCCATGCACCAAAACGGCGCGATGCAACGGGAGCTCACCAATCCCCAAAAACATAACCCAACACAAACTGCCATGGACAGCGCCAAGCCTCTGCTTAGGCCGCTGTACCCCAAACTACAAAACCCTAAGAAGCCCTTGCCGTAGGTCAGACAAAAATAGCTCATTGCCCTTTGAAGACAGATGAACACCGTCCTCCCTGTATAATTCCGGGATGTCGGATAAAATCAAAGGATGTGGCACATAACCCCCAAGACCCGAACAAAGGGCTTTGCGCAGGGCCCTATTGGCCTTAATCCGGGCGCGCTCCAATCCAGTAGGGTCCCAAGCCGTCCGCCAAACGCGGCGCGGCAACATGGCTGACCATAAAATAAGGACCCCCGGCCACCGGCTGCTTATTAAGGCCAAATCCTTCTGGGCCTGGATCGAAAGGGCCTTCCCTTTAATCAGGCCCAAATCGTTCTCCCCCAAATGAATTACCAAAATCTGCGGAGGGGGGCCACTTAGGTCCCTAAACAAAAGGGGGAGAAGACCAGGCCATCTCATACCACGACGGCCCTGCCAAATGATGACAGCTCTGTCACTCAGGCCCAGCTGCGAACCGATCGGAGTCCTCCGGGCCTGATGCGCCGCCCAAAAAACAATGCTGTGGCCGCATATGAGGATCCTTTTTCTCTGGTCACCAGCCACAGCACCTAGAAGAAAAAACTATTAGACTGCAGAACAGAAAGGAGGGGGGGTGAAAACCAACTCGGAAAACATTCTATGACCGCAAAGGCCGGATGTAGGAACGGTAAGCCCCTGACTTCCAACGCCCAACTCGCCGAATATCTTCGCCCCCATACCCTAGAGCTGCAGCCGTAGATGCTGCTCCAATTCTAAATGAATGAGTACCGAATTTGCGCCCCCCGAGGCCCAAAAGCTGCAAAGCCCTACTTGTAATGGCCCAAAACTGGTACTTCGTCAGAGGGGCCTCATTGGCGTGGCGGAAGAGGGGGCCGTCCGATGACCCACGCAGCTCTATATAATGCCTGATAGCGGTAACAGGGCATAACTCGCTTTCCGTACACGAACCCACCGTCACAGTGCAGCCATGCTGCTTCTGATCCATCTTCGAACGGCGAACCCGGAACGACACATGGTCACTAAATAAACACACGTCCCCAAACTGCAAAGCCCGGGCCGAAACATCGTTGCGGGAGAGTGATACAAGCTCCGATACCCTAAAAGCCCCAAAAAAGGCCGTCAATGCGGCACTGTGAAAAAGCGCCTCCTCGAAAGGGGAACCGCAAACTAGGGCCCAAGAGGCGTGAAGCCCCTTCAGGATAGAAGGTGAAATAGGTTGGCGACAGTCCGCACGGGGTCCAGACTCGCGGGACCAACCCTCTAATATCTTCTGAATGCGGAAATCCTTCGTATCGTCTCGATGCCCCCTGGCCTTGCACATGAAAGCCAGCCCCGCGAGTTGGCCACGGATGGATTTTACTGATAGGCCCCTATGCCGCTGATGCACACAAAACCGTAAAAACTGGTCAACAGGAATAGGCCAAACCGCAGGTAAACCGCCCCCTTTTCGAAAACCCGCAAATTGGCTAGCCGCCCGGTCATACGACCTTTGGGTGCTGGGCGCAATCGCCAGATGGATTGCCCGGCTTACTTCATCCTTCCAATCTGCCATAGGTCTGCCGGGATGCGCTCTGGCAACAGGTCGGCCTCCGGGGCTAATTGATGGAAACGGTCCATCTGTTGGCGAGACAGAGCGTCCGCCACCCCGTTACAGATGCCGGGAACATGCTTGGCCAGAAACAAGATATTCAATTGTAAACAACGTAACGTGAACGCTCTGATGAGCCGCATAACAGCGGGGGACTTAGAGGTCAAACTATTAACAACATGAACAACCGCCATGTTGTCGCACCAGAAGTGTACCGAACAATTGGCCAACGCCTCTCCCCACAGAAAAACAGCAACAACGATCGGGAAGAATTCCAGGAAAGTCAAATTCCGGCACAACTCGGAACCTAGCCAATCCTGCGGCCATCGCTCGGCACACCAATGCCCACGAAAATAAACCCCGAAACCGATAGAACCGGCGGCGTCAGAGACAATCTGTAACTCGGCCTCCAGCTGCATATCAGTCCGCCAAAAGGAAATGCCGTTAAAATCCCTTAAAAATGTTTCCCAAACAGCAAGGTCCTCCTGCATCTCCCTCGTGACCCGGGTGAAGTGATGCGGTGCGCGCAAGTTAGCCATCCCGTCGCAGAATTGCCTCAAAAAGGCTCTGCCCGGGGCAACCACCTTACAGGCGAAATTCAAATGACCCACCAACTGCTGTAACTCGAGCAAGGTGACCTTGCGCTTGCCCAACACCCCCCGCACACGAGTAAGCAGACTAACTCGCTTGTCTTCGGGCAGTCTAGAAAACTGGCGCACCGTATCCAACTCGATGCCTAAAAAAGTGAGAACTGTAGTTGGACCCTCGGTTTTCTCTGTAGCCAAAGGAACTCCCAGCTCCTCGGTGAGATCCACAAAGGCGTTCAACAACGAAAGGCACTGGCCAGAACCCGCGGGGCCCACGAAAAGAAAATCATCTAAATAATGAGCCGTGTCGCGTAAGCCCGTTCTAACACGCAAAGCCCATTCTAGAAAAGTACTAAAGCGCTCAAACGCGGCTCAAGAAACAGAACAACCCATAGGCAAAGCCCTATCAACATAATAATTACCCTCGAAAGCAAAACCTAGAAGATCAAAGTCCTTGGGGTGCACCGGGAGGAGGCGGAAAGCTGATTTTATGTCGCACTTCGCCAACTCTGCGCCCCAGCCACACCGCTGGACAATATGCACTGCACGGTCGAAGGAAGTATACTTCACCGAACAGAGCTCCGGGGGGATTGCATCGTTTACCGAACCACCCTTGGGGTAAGAAAGGTGGTGGATCAACCTAAATTCACCCGCCGCCTTCTTGGGGACAGCCCCGAGGGGGGAAACCCTAAGGTTAGGCAGGGGGGGGACTTGAACGGGCCCAACACCCGACCCGCAGAACACTCTTTCTTGATCTTCTCCCTCACGATACACTCAAGACCCTTAACTGAACGCAAATTGGCTGCAAAAAACGGTATCCGAGGACCTTGAAATGGAATTCTAAAACCAAAAGAGAATCCCTCAAACAGGTAACGCGCATCGCAAGAAACGGGGTACAAGCGCAACAACTGCTTAAGAACCGTCAGCCGAATGGGGCTGGGACCCTTTACCAGGGGGCTGCCCAGGCCCGCCTCCCGACCGCTTGGCAGGCCAACGCTGCTTGGACCTGGTGCAGGCGGTGAAAGCGTGAGGGCCTCCACAGATGGGGCACTCGTGTTTATACCTACATCCCTTCCTGGCGCATGAGCCTTGGGAGGTGAACTCCCAGCAAAGCAGCCGTGGCTGAACCGACTGCCCCGCGACAGCGCGGGCGCCAGTAAAGGATGCAACCGATGTCTTCTGGACTAAATGGCCACTATCGGATCGTTCCCCAGCGTTTGGTTTTGCAGGGGCCATAAGTTGCAACCAAAGTTGCTGGTTAATTTGATTCCACTGGAGACAAGGATTAACCGCTGCCCGCATCCGAAACTGCTCATCGTACTGGAGCCAAGCGCCCCCAGCGAAGTCATTATATGCACGATATATAATGTCGCAGTACTGGAACAGTGGTGCGGCTCTCCATGGTTGGACCCTGGCAATAACACCCGCATAAATGCGGAAACCGGGCAATCAGTTGGCCCAGGTTCTGTCCACTTTACGGCGCTTGAGCTTCTCTTTGTCCTTTTCGTCAAGCTCATCTTTGGATTTTTTCTCCAGTTCCCTGTATAATAGGCTAAATACGTCAACGTATTCGCCTTTAAGAATCTTTTCTCGAGTAGCGGCGGTGAGGTGGTCGCCCAAAGGCATGGCAGGGTCACCAAATGGGACAGCGTGAAACTCCAATGCGCTGTAAGGAACTGGTGGATGGGGTGGGAACCCCCAGAAACCAGCCTGATGCCCGGCCCACGACAAAGGCGTGGAAGAGGACTGCTGCCATCCCCAGGGCAATACACTCACCGACGGCCCCTAGCTAGGGGCTCCTAAACCGGCGCCAAAACCACCAGCACTGGGGGCTACACCCCAAGGCGCCCAGGAACCTACTGGAACCGACGTCGAGGCAGAAGAACAACCCTGAGCAAGGGAGCTTTGTGTTGCCTGCTGTCCCAAAGAAGGCGATGGCCACGAATAATTAGGACCAGGAACTTGTGTACCAGCCCCTTCTCTGGGTCCCGATACTAAACTGGACCCCCACGGGCCCCATGGCCAAGATACACCCTGTTGAGTAACAGGCAGCTTACCTTCACTAACTGGCGGCGCCACCACGACGGCCTCGGGTTCCTCTCGCGGCTGATCATCAGGGGGAAATCCTGGGTTCACAGTAGCACTGCTTCCCTCCGTGCCCTGCAACACAGACAATCTGGCCAGCACCTCCTTTTGGAAGGACAAGGTAGCCGCCCTGCCAGAGCCCAACAAGCCAGTAACCCTGCGAGAAGGACCAGGCAAACCCATGGCCTCTTCTAAGGAAGCCAACTGATTAATAATGGCCTGCCTGGTCCGTGCCTTCTCCGTCTCTTCAGGCAGGGGTGGCTCAGGGTGGGGTCGCTTTGCAGGGCGCTTGGCAGGCTGCTTGCCCTTCTTGTTACCTTGGCCTTTTTTGGGCCCCATGGTTTTTCTTTCTTTTCTTTTCTTTTTTTTTTTTAAAGAAAGAATTCCCACCTTAACAGAACAAATAGGCGGGTATAATGTTTGCCACTCCTTTAACCTCCTTGCCTTGTGTCTTGTTTTTTTTTTTTTTTTGAACAAGAGAAGGGGGGGGGGAAGTACCCCCAAACAATCCCTCCCCAAACCAGTAGAGCAGGAAGAAGGGGCCTGCCTGCCTGAATCAGGCCCCACTCCAACACACCCTTAAGCCCAAGGAAACACGCCTGCCAGACCCACGACTAGCCTGCAGTGCCCGGCTCATGCAAAGAAGGAGGTTCCTCAAAATTCCCCCGAAGGCCAGCTGGCAACGCCCGACAGCCCGCACAGCCTAACCAGGCCTAATAATGGGCCTCCCAAGCAACTGCCGCACAAACAGGGGGGGGGGGGGAAATGCCGCAAAGCCTCCGGGCGTCCCTATCGCCTCACGCCACGTGCTACAAACCCGCTGCCCGATAGGCAGCTCTGACCGCAGCAAACGCCCCGGCCCCCGTCCGAGCCCCCGGGCCGAGACGCGGCTCCTCCCGCGGTGCTGCAAAGGCCGATCGTCAGGAGCCTACGTGGCTCGGAGAAACAGCCGCGCGGCCTCGCTCCACTCGGCCGAAGGCGCAACGACTGCGCCTGGCCGACAACCGAATTAAAGCTGCGTATGCGGAGGCGGGAGCAGCCTTATAAGGCCGCTCCTCGCCCCCACCCTTGGAAAAACCCATTGCCTCTCATCCGCGCGGGGAGGCAATGGGCGGCCCCCAGCCTCATCGGTCTATGGACCGTCCGGCTGGGAAAGGGCCGAATTGCCTTACCCAGTCATCAAGTGAATGTTAATACTACCTTACAGGTATTGATTAATTAATCATCTTTTCCGGGGGGGGGGGGGAGAGACGCCTGGTAAAGGAGAATTTTTAGTACTTTCATTAGCCTCATAGTACTTTCACTAGCCTCATAACAGCTAAACTGTGTTAGACAAATGTAAATTTGCAGGAGAGATGTACTGATGAATTCTTATTAAAGAGAGCTATTGACCTGGCATCTCGCTAGGTAAGAGCACTTCACTAGGGTACAGAGCCAGTTTGGTGTAGTGGTTAAGTGTGCAGGCTCTTATCTGGGAGAACCAGGTTTGATCCCCCACTCATCCACATGGAACTGCTGGAGTGGCTTTGGGTCAGTCGTAACTCTCTCAGAGCTGTTCTGCTCAAAAGCAGTTATTGGAGAGAGCTCTCAGCCCCTATCTCACAGGGTATTTATCGTAGGGAGGGGAAGGGAAAGGAGATTGTAAGCTGCTCTGAGATTCCTTTGGGTAGTGAAGGACAGGGTATAAATCCAATCTCCTCCTCCTCCTCCTCCTCTTCTTCTTCTTCTTCTTCAACACTTGTATAGAATTTCCTTTAAAAGCCTGTCTGAGGAACTGGGTGGCTGTAACAAGGGCTTTTTTTGAGCAGGAATGCACAGGAACACAATTCTGGCTGGCTTGGCATCAAAGGCTTAATGAGTCCCTGCTGGGCTTTTTCTACAAAAAAGCCCTGTGTGAAACAATGGTGACACCAGAGGTGTTGTCTAATATGCAAATGAGTTCCTGTTGGACTCCCCCCCAACAACAACAAAAAGCCCTGGCTGTAACAGAGTTGGCTGAAGCTTAATCCAACAAAGACAGAGGTCCTGTAGCTTAGCCAAGATGGAGTAGAATTGGACATCTGGCTCCCAGCACTAGACAGTGCGCTGTTGACACCAGCCCAGAAGGTGAAGAGTTTGAGTGTGACACTGGATGCCTCACTCTCTATGGAAGCCCAGGTCACTGTGGTTGCCAGATCTGCCTTTTACCATCTTCAGGAGATCAGACAGCTAGCACCCTATCTCTCCCCTCAGGACTTAGCTACAGTGATCCACACAGTGGTCACTTCCAGGTTAGATTAGTGTAACTTGCTGTACATGGACTTGCCCTTGGGGCTTATCTGGAAACTCCAGCTGGTGCAAAATGCAGCAACACACTTGCTAACACCATTGTCTTTACAGGCAAGCATACGGCCAGCATTACACCAATTGCACTGGCTATCTGTTAAGGACCAGATTCTCTTCAAGGTTTTGATACTGACATTTAAATCCCTGCACAGCCTGGGACCAACATATCTGAGGGACTGCCTCTCCCCATTTGTGCCCTGAAGGACTTATGTTTGATTAACCACCATTTGCTGGTTGTCCCCAGCCCAAAGGATGTCCACCTTCCCTTGACTATAGCCAGGGCATTTTCTGCCCTGGCTCTGGCCTGGTGGAACATGCTCCCACTAGAGATCCAGGCCCTACTGACCTATTACCTTTTCGTAGGGCCTGTAAAATGGAGCTGTTCTGTCAGGCCATTGAATCCAGCCTCCCTTGTTGCAATATTCCATCTTCACTCAGGCCTGTTCTTGCACCATTGATTCCAGCTTTATTTGTATTATAGTTTGACTAGTTTGTCTACCACCTGAAGTGGAGTATTTCAATAGTTATATTGCTTTTACTGTTTACTTGTTTATATTTGCTGATAATTGTTATTATAAATTGCTATTATTTGATTCTGTTGTACCCCACCGTTTGCAGGATACGGTGGAATAGAAATTAACAAAATAAATAAATATGCATTAAACAGCTGAAAATCATATACATGTTGTGGCTCTTATTTGAGCATTATGGAAATATCTAAAAGGTGTACAACTTTAATTATAATCCCACGCAGAGTTACTTCAGTCTAAACGCACAGATTGTGACTCTGTAATAGCGCTATTAGTATGGAATTTATTGAAACTACATAATATTATAGATGCCCACAGTCAGAATATGATTGTGGCAGTTAGATGATTGATTCCAGATATAACTCTGCTATACATAAATTATTTTGTTATGTTGTATACATTTATAGTTCAGCTTGGGTAGTAGGATTCTTTGAGGACTGAGATGTTTGTCAAATCACTGAGGAGCTGAAAGAGCCACTTTAAAATGGGTTGAATCACTGCAGCATTTAGATGGTTGGGTAAACTATGGGTTTCATTCTCAAGAGTAATTTCCCATTGAAATGTTACTTTTACTTGGGTGAAGGTTTGTGATGGCTTCCTGGTGTTTTTCACAGCTCCCACTCAGTTTCGATCAGTTTCTGGAGAGATGCTCATTCTTGATGCATGCCATTTAGCAAGCTTGGCCACATTGGTCCAGCCTTTCATCCGCACACTAATAAATTGCAAGCAAAGTATGCCATTCATAGGCAAGTAACCTCTGGTCCCCATTGTTCTACTAATTAATCATTGTTGATTGGTCTGACTTGCTGCACATTATTTCAAAGCATGATCAAAGTGAGTCTACAATTAATCTACTAAACTAGATGTCAGATTAGTACATTCTTTTGTTTTTATAATTTTTATTGATTTTAACTATAAAAAGAAAAAGCTTAAGTATAGATACAGAAGCATTAAAGAGGGGGAGGGGTGGATACAGAGTGGTGGACCAGAAACAAAGAAAAATGCAAATATATCAGTTACATTTCTACCTCCAAATGAAATACCCAATTCTTTCTACCTGCAAGTATTAAATTTTCCCCTTATATTTTACCATCTTTATCTTTCATTATACACTTTTTTTATTAAACTATTACTTAAAATAAAAGTCTAAACTATTCTTCTTCAGCACATATAAGTATAAAAAAAGTCAGAGAAGTCTCAACACAGGACTAACTGGCTAAGCTTAACCATATTAAAAATACAGACTAACTTGTTATTTTAATAATGTCGTCATTAAAATGAACATAAGAAACAAATATCTTTATCCTTCTAACTTACTTATTTCAAACGGAAAGAAAAAAATCAGATTTAAAATATCATAAAATGTAGAGAGAGAAAAAAAGTAATAAGCAGAAAAAAACATAGTAATTTATCTGTCTCAGTATAAACAATTTCTCCAAACAAACATATTAAGAGCAGATCTACGAGATTACAGAATAATTGTGTTGTCTGCCTTCTTAAAAACTGATCCAAGTTAACTATTTATTTATATAAATTTATATCCAAGTTAACTATTTATTTATATAAAATTCTTTTCAAAACTTTTCAATCCTTTAACTCTTATATCCACATTGCTCTAGGAGGAACAACTTAGTATGACCCAAAAATCGCACTTGGCCTTTTAAAATTGCATGTCAGTTCTTGTTGAGAATTCCATATCCAATTACCCACAGAGAAAGAAACAGTTCAAAGACCCTTTTTCCTGAAAGTTTTCCACGTCTTGATTTTTTTGCTGAGATGTACCTTCTCCCTCCTTAGTGCAGTCATCCCTCTCAGGAAAAATAGTAAGGATCCCATGCCACTTGCTGTAGGGTGCAGGAAATGTACCAGACACCACGCTGGCAAACCACGTGGTTGCCTGTGCTGCCTGCACCCTGCAGGGCCCCATCAGAAACTGCCTCGTGTGCATGTACTTTGCCCTGGCACTGCACTGTTGCAAAAAGGTTATCAATCATTACCTGAGCCAACGCCTGGTTTCCGAGGATAAATAAAGCAGCGCTCCTGGCTCGGGAGGTCAGCTTTCTCCCCACGGTCGTCTCGTTTGGTTTCTTGACTCCCACAGCTGGTGACCCCGACGTGATCAGCTCCCCGCCTCTACTCGCCCGACCTCTTGGTCTTCACGGTGCACCTTTTCAGGTGAGTATGGGGGAAACGTTGTCTAAGGAACAAGTTGTGCATGCAGATGAACTAAGGAAATTATGTCAGTCGCAGCAGCCAGACAGATGCCCGTCAGGGAAAGAGATCCTTGAGCTCCTGCGGGAGATAGACTGCCAGTGTCCATGGTATCCACAACGTGGTTCCATGAAGCCCAGTGACTGGGGGAAAATCGGAGCAGAGTTGCGGCAGGAACCCCGCGCTCCTATGTCTCTGCTCATAACCTGGCAGCGGATTCATCATGCCATTTGCCAGTTCACTCCAACTGATAACATCCTCTGTAAGCCCCCTGAGACGTCGGGTGAACCCCCCCCCTTATCTCTACCCGGCCCTGGCCTCTTGGCCAGCGGCCTCAGCTCCCGCGGGAGCTCCCCAGACGGTTGTGTCTCCCAGTGAGCCGCTGGGCTCAGCCCTCCCGGCGCCCCAGTCCTCTCCCGCCATCCTTCTCAGTCCTTTAGAACGCTCCTTGGCTCGAGCCCGAGAGGCAGGGGAACTGGACTTGTCAGAGGAGTGGGGTGGGGAATCTCCGGGGTTGTTCCCTATAACACGGACCCCGGATCCTCGGCACCCTAACCAGGTTCAAGTAACTTGGACAGGGTTGCCCTATTCCGTCCTGAGAGAATTGAACAAATCTATTAAAGATTATGGCTTGAAGTCTACCTTTGTGCAGGGGACCTTAGAAGGTATCGCACAAGGTTATTCTATGTTGCCCTATGATTGGAAGGCTCTTGCTCGTATGATTCTGTCCCCCTCCCAATATGTCGTGTGGGACAGCGAATATCGGGCCGCCGCCATTGCTGCGGGTACTGCTCAAATTACCGCCGACCAGCTTTATGGGGCGGGGCAGTTTGCTGACCTGGTTGCTCAAGCCCAGCTCACTGACGCTCATCTGGCAGGCGTTAAAGCTTGCATCCTCCGCTCCTTCCGCCGGGTCCCAGTTACAGAGAAGGCACAGAAGTCCTTTAGCGCCATCCGGCAGGGACACGGGGAGCCTTATGGCGCCTTCATCGATCGCCTCCAAGAGGCCATCCAGCGGCAGCTGGATAACATCGAGGTGCAAAGCGAGTTGCTGGTGAAGTTAGGCTATGAGAATGCCAACACTGACTGCAAGCGAGTTCTGAGCTCTGTCGTCAGCCGCCCTGGCTACACCTTAGCCGACATGTTAACAGCCTGTGCTGAGGTGGGCTCCAAGCAGCACGAGATGGCGCTTCTGGCCGCAGCCCTTAAAGGAAATGGGGGAACAGGGAGTGTTCATCATTCCTTCTTGTGAGGAAGCCCCTCCCCCGGGGGTGCCGCTCCTAGTGCAAGCATGGAGCCAACTCCCTTTTTCACTTCCGCCCGGGACTCCTGTTGTTCATGCGCTCCCCATAAGGGGGCGCGAGGGTGGTTTCTCTTCTTCTTCTGTTTTTCAGGTCGCTCTGGTGAACCAAGAGATCCTTGCTTCCGTTGGATTTCTTACTTTGCCTGTCACAGTGTTGCGTCCCTCACCTGCACCCCCGCGCCAGCGACAACGACGAAGCCCGCTGGGGTCGGGGTGTTCTGATCTTGTCTTTGTAGACCCACAGCTAAGTGGGGGTCCCGAGAAGTGGGGTACAGGGCGGGCGGCCGCTGCAAGTCTCACAGGCATTTTAACCTTAGGCGGCTATTCTAATATAGTAGCGCAGGAGAACCGCGCTTCCATCATTGGACTCACCTGCCGTCTAGAACAATCCATTAATGCAACCACCTCCATTATTTGTGATCTGCAGAATGAAATCTTCAGTCTGCACCAAATACAGTTGCAGCACCGGCTTGCCCTGGACTATCTGTTGGCATGCCAAGGAGGGTTTTGCAAGATTGTTGGACCAGCAGCCTGTGAGGTACGGTTTCAAGACTTCAACCGAACCATCGAGGAAGAGTTGAAGCACTTGCACAACCTCATTGCGGATAATGCACTCCGTCCTGATTGGGACCCTTTTGCTTGGCTAACCTCCCTGCTCCCAAACCTTACTTGGCTCCGACAATTGATTTGTGCTATAATTGTTATTGTTGTTTTTTTAATTATTACTGGTTGTTGTATTCAGTGCCTTCCTAATTTGCTGCAAATGTATACGCGTTCTAAGGAAACATGGCAACGGCGTGCATTGTATTATGCTTATTATCAGCTTAAAAACAAAAAGGGGGAGATGTAGGGTGCAGGAAATGTACCAGACACCACGCTGGCAAACCACGTGGTTGCCTGTGCTGCCTGCACCCTGCAGGGCCCCATCAGAAACTGCCTCGTGTGCATGTACTTTGCCCTGGCACTGCACTGTTGCAAAAAGGTTATCAATCATTACCTGAGCCAACGCCTGGTTTCCGAGGATAAATAAAGCAGCGCTCCTGGCTCGGGAGGTCAGCTTTCTCCCCACGGTCGTCTCGTCTGGTTTCTTGACTCCCACAACTTGCTCCTCTCAAAAAAAAACTTCAATTAGTCTCGATTTCTGGTCCTTCTTTTTAACTGCCCAATAAGGTTCCATTTTGGTTTTCTTCTGTTCCTTTCCCAGTGGATCACTCTCCATTTCCAATTCCACAGACGTCACTGAGATCTCTTTAATACTCTGCTCATGTAGATTTGAGATTTTGCTAGCTTTCAACATAAAAACTCCCATTTGCTTTCTTTATCAACTCTGTTAATGAACCAAGATCTTGCTTTAGAGAAGTTATGGTAACCATTATAACTTTTTAATAAAACATTTTGCTTAGTAATGCCATTTTTCTCTACCAAAAAACTCAGTCTATTAATCCAAGTTGAAAAGTAACTCAGAGACCCAGTTAGTCTGTCCCTCCAAATCTCCTCCAGCAGTGTGTTTTGATTGTTGCCATTTCAGTTGCACTCAGGCAGCAAAGACAAATCTCTCTAAAATATATCTCATTTTTGTTCAGACCATATTATAGCCAGATAATAGTCTTATTAACACATATTCAATTATAATCCGGGTCGATTTGAGTATCTGTATTCAGTCTAATTCAAATTGTTGCCAATGCTCAAAGTTGTTTTTTGTCTTTTCAAAGCCTCATTCATGGAAAAGGGGGGGGGGATCCGCCTCTTTCCCTTCCTTTGAACTGTCCCATTTGTTGTTATGTAAAACGACCCATTTAGCCGGTGGTATTGAAAGCAAACTTACTTGCTGAGTAGAATTGCCGTGCTTGAGGTAGGAAAGCGATGCATCAGAAGCTTGTTAAGAAAAAAAAGAGCAGGCGGTTGGGTGTTCACCTCTTACTGCCGTAATGGCGATCATGGTGGCAGAGCTTCAAGGCATACAAGGACAGGAACAGCCGCCACTATGCCCCTGGCTTCTTGCAAAGCCCCATGCCGAAAGGGCTTTTCTCCCTTTCTCACAATACGAGAACTCGTGGGCATTCGATGAAATTGCTGAGGAGACAGGTTAAAACGGATAAAAGGAAGTACTTCTTCACCCAAAGGGTGATTAACATGTGGAATTCACTGCCACAGGAGGTGGTGGCAGCCACAAGCATGGCCACCTTCAAGAGGGGGTTAGATAAAAATATGGAGCAGAGGTCCATCAGTGGCTATTAGCCACAGTGTGTATGTGTGTGTGTGTGTGTGTGTGTGTGTATATATATATATATATATATATATATATATATATATATATATATATATATATATATATATATATATATATATTTGGCCGCTGTGTGACACAGAATGTTGGACTGGATGGGCCATTGGCCTGATCTAACATGGCTTCTCTTATGTTCTTATGAAACCCCTTCAGGGTCTCCCTGGAGATGCCACGTCTGTGGCACCTCTCCAACCACCTGATTCAGGGGGGCCACTAGAGACAAGCTCTGCAGACCCCCATTGAGCTCAAGGCGACATAACTCGGAGCGCCAGATTAGTAAATTCTTGTGTGCTATTATGAAGAGTTTATTTTTCAGCCCTCAATAAAAGGGTTGTAAAACAATAGCGGCTTCAATATATCTCTGGCCGGTCAGTCTAAAGGTCATTCTCCAAAACATGCAGATCTTTGTGAAGCAAATTGTGGTGTCTTGTTTACATCTATGTGAATCTTTCAGCCATTCTGCTTGGTATCATTCAACAAGAATGGATCTTCATTGTCGGCATAGACAATTAATAAAAACTTTATACAGATTTATGCCCTTCACTATCCTAAAATAAACCTTCATCAATCCTGTGGAAACAATGGCCAGGGCCCAGCTAACATCAACTGATATCTATGGAATAGTTATACGCATTTTAAATTCCTTTCCTTTGCCAGTATAATTTAACAACGACTGAATTGTGCCCAATATGAGCTACTTATTATGAGTGAAGTTATGACATCACTTTTATATATAACAGTTGGATGAGTTTTTCATTCCATATAGTTTACAACCATACTTTAATGCCTAAATAAGTAATCATAAGTTCGCAACAATCCATCACACCCTACTATAATCAAGAAACAAAACCCAGGAAAGGGCTTTGCCAATAAAGGGAACTGAATCTGGAGTCAGCAGGGATCACTGGAGTTTTCACTCTCACCAAATGGCAAGCCATCCAGAGGAGGACTACAGTCAGCCTTCTTTGACTGGCTCCCATATTTCCAGGCAGGGTTACAAAAAATTACAATCTTTTGACTTTTCCATAAGCAGCCAATATTTAATATATTACTGAGCCCAAGACCAAGTGTCTAGTTGTATTTTAATATCTGTGAATTTATTTATCTATGAACTGTTATGAAAATAAGGTTTTTAATGACGTTCAGGAAGTTTCATATACTTATGAAAAGTTTTCTTAAATAAATGAAATCCTTACGTAAAAAGGGTGGATTTATGGAGGACTGTATGCAGTTCATAAGAAAATTGGATATAACAGAAACTGAATTCCAAATACTCTGAATGAAATTATTGGTATATATACCTGCTTGTAAGAAGTAAGGGTTTTAATAGCATGCAGTGAACAACTGCAATCATTCATGGTAAAACTAGGAAATGAAAAAAAAAATAGCTGCAGCTTATTTCCTCAAATATTATTTTTAATGAAGGAGCCAGCATGATGTGGTGGTTGGATGAGGACCCTCACTCTGTTATGGAAGCTTTTTGAATGACCTTGGTCCAATCACTTCTGTTCAATCTAATGCACCTCACAGGATTGTTGTTTTAAGGATAAAACAGAGGAGGGAAGAATGGTGTTTTATGCTGCTCATTCTCTCATTGTGGAGAAATGTAGGGTATAAATATGTTAATAAATATTTTAAAAATGTATATGCTGCTTATCAGGAGATCTGCTCAAGGTGGTTCACAAAGTAAAAATATCACAATAAAATAAAACTAGCACCATAAAACAAGCCATAAAAACAAGCTATGGCACAAAAATGTCAAAAGGCATTTCTGTTGTGATTTTAAATGACGGTTATCTCTGATTTAATTTTTTAAAAATATTTGATAATTGTCAAAGTTGCTCTCTGTTAATTACCATTTCCCCCTCTGTCTTATAGTTTTCTTTCATTTCTTTGCACAGTGTCTGAAGGAGGAGGAGAGGGGAGTAGGAGGAGATTGGATTTATACCCCACCTTTCACTTAGAGTTTCAGAGTGGCTTACAATCTCCTTCCCCTACCCTCCACAACAGACACATGTGAGGACGGTGAGGCTGAGAGAGCTCTCTGAGAACAGCTCTTAAGAGGAACAACTCTGTGATAACTGTGGCTGACTCAAGGTCACCCAGCAGCTGCATGTGGAGAAGTGGGAATCAAACTCAGTTCTCCACGCATTTAACTATTACATCAAACTGGCTCTATACACTCCTGAACCCACATGTGATGTCTCCTCCAGAAGCACTTTCTTGGGGGCACCTTCTTTGGGGGGCAATAACTCAGACCCCCCCCACACACACACACACAAGTCCAGTCTGCACATAACTTGGAGGTATGCAGGGGGCATCCCAGGGAGGTCTGGTATAATATTCTTAGCTCATACAGGGTCCATTCTATACACTCCAGAGCCTGCACCTGACATCTCTCTCAAAAACACTTTCCTGGGGGCATCTTCTTTTGGGGGTCTCTAGCACCTGGGAGGGCTTTTTCTGCATTGTAAATTCCCTACACTACTTTGGTCTGTGTGAGATTCAGGGTTCGGTTCATCAGCTGCCATGGACCCCAAATGGAACTGCCTTTTTTTGGTCCATGCCCACCCTACTTTAGATTGGAGTAAGGACTGTGTTTTGTGCCAGTTTGGTGACATTAACTTTAAAAACGGCTGCCCTAGATTCTCAAATCCATTCCTCATTCAACATAACTGTTCCCCAAAATTAGAAACCTGGGGCGGGGGGGAAACCCTGAAAACAAAAGTGGTCATGTCCTACCTGAAAACCAGCAATCACAATAAATCTACCTCCCTCCTGTCTGAATCCTAGAATCAAAATCATATATATTTTAAAAATCTTGATGCACACCCCTAATGCTTACTCTGGTTCCTGCTGTTAGGTTATAAAGGGGAGAAGCACACTGTTTCATTGTAACCTATACAATAACTACACCACAACACCAGCTTCAGTTTGAGCTGCCCATCTTATTGGAGCAAATGGGACAAATGAATTATAACAGTATTCCATTGTTTCAGTGGGATCATAACAAATAACTTTAGCTGAACTGGGACCTGTAGAGTTAGATGTAGCAAAATGCTGGTAGCATTGTTTATTTTATTGACTTTAAAATGCTTCTGCTATCTTTCAAACCTATAAAGGCTCCCCAGTGTGGCACACAAAATTCCAGTTAATAATTAAAACAATTTTTAAAAAGAACCATATAAAGAAGCAGCAGAGAGCAAAAAGAGGTGGGGGGGGGGACACGGTTTTGTTTTAAAAAGTGCTATCTAGTCATGCACCTCAAAGCTCCCACAACTAAAAATATCTTAGTTTTACAACAGAGGCAGCAGATGCCTCCCCACACCTAAGGTTGTAGGGGAAGCCCATTGGGAGGGTACCACCAACAAAAAGGTTCTGCCAGTAAAGGAAATGGGGAATAATAAAAAGGATGCACCTAATAAGGGTTTAAAGAATAATGCATGTGAAATATTATTAAGTGAGTCTCGTCCTCCTTTTTCCCAACACTCCCCTCTTCTGCAGTGGTCCCAGGAATGCTGGGGTCTCAGACTGGGGAGAACTGGTTGCTTCACCCTTGTAGCTTACTCCTGGTTTCTGTCCTTCCTCTCTCTTTGGCATGGACTCTTGACCAATCCTGATCTCAGCTACTTGTTCCCTTTTATATCCTCTTCCCTAGTCTTTGATCATTCAAGTCCCTAGTGAATGGTGGGGATTCCCCTGTCTATCTGCCCTCTTCCCTTCTCCTATTGGATTCCCTAATTCCCCTTTTAAGCCATCTCTGGCTTCACCCCTGTGTCTTCTGTGTGTGTTTGTCTCCCTTGGTCTGTATGAGTGCAGCAGCACTTGGTGTCTTCTCCTCTTCCTTGCCACAACTCCAGTTTTGGTGCAAGGTAAGTACTAATTTTGCTTCTCCTTCCTTCTTCATTCCTTCACCATCACTCAGCCCTGCATTTGGGCAGCTGGCTCCAGCCTTGGGGACCCAGGAGTCCTGCCCCGTATCTCTTGAAGTAGCCAGGGCAGGTTCCTTGGTTCTCTGTGGGGCAGGGTGTTGATTCCTCAGCAGAGGGGGAAGGAGCCATCTCCTTGCCTGTCATTGGCCTGGGAGGGAACTCCCTCTCATCACCAGTTTCTTTGCCAGCTCATGGGAGCTTGCCAGCCTCTCCAACATCCTGCCAGCTTGTGGGAGCGGGGTGCATTCCTCCTTGGTGGCTTCTTCTCTGCTGGCTGCCAGGGGTTCCTGGGCTGCTCTGCTACCTCCAAGAGCGGCTCCATCATCAAGGGGGTGCTCTCTGGCATTGCAATATCCAAAGCCAGACACATGAATGCTCTAAACTGCTGTTTAAAAGTTCAGTATGGATTTTACAAACAATGATATTACTTTTAGAAATAAAACTACCAAGTTTTTATTTCTGTTTGAAAAACAAGGGTGGGGGATCTTGACCATTGACTGCAGGGCATGTTTGAAGACCAAAATCGATTCATACATTTTTCAAGTGACTTAGGAGACACTTCTGGTCCCATATCACTCTAATAACATTTATAGAGTAGAACCAGTTTGGTTTGCTAAAAATGATGTGATTTCATCAAAAGTCAAAAATTGCTGGATTTCCCCCCAAGGAATCTTATCTTTTAAAAAACTAAACGTGTAATCTGTATAGCCCAAGGCATTAATCACATTCTAAAATCATTTTTTTTTAAACAACCAAGCCTGATTTCTACTTCCGCAAGCCATGAGTTTCCCCACTCTATAATGCTAAATATTCTAAGGATAGTAGATGTTTTCCTGTAAAATGTGCATGCTGAACTGAGGTCAATTTGCACCTGAACTTTTTTTTCATATGTGTCAGCAGATTGCTGCTGCTTTCTTGAAGACAAAAGACAAAAGCTGAACAGCTGAAAATAATTAATATTGAACCTGACACATCAAAAATGTAATTTGTCACTTGTGATTATGGCTTGTATCTTTAGTTTTATTTTTACATCCATCATGGCTCTCCCTTAGCTATCATTAGATTCCACATGGTTAGAATTAAGCCTGACCTGTGACCCTCCCTTACCAGATCCAAATCACTCTGTTGCTTCAAAATCAGAGCCCAAACTGATCCAGCAAGAGGGAAAATGAACACATGTAAGTTTAGTTAGTAATAATGACCATCTTGTATTCTGTGGGGTGTCGTCTTTGATATGTGTAACTTGGGCTCTATGTTAAGATTAATATTCTGTTAATGCAGTAGCCACATTCTAATCCAAACAAAGAACTCAAGGGAATGAAAGCACCCAATAGCGCCTGTTGTTTCAAAATCAACAAAGCTTTTGTTTATTTGTTTGTTTTGCTTCTTCTCATCATTTCTGTTGATGTTACTTTATTTGATTTAAAATAGCTTGGAAAATTTTCTGTAGCACAAGTATATAGTATGGACTGCCCAGAAATATGGAATGGTATACAAATTGTTTCTCACAATATCGGATAAGGGAAACCACAGTTATGAACTACAGCTGTAAACTTCCTGAAACTTTCCAGAAAACTCTGATTCTGATCAAACTGAAGCACATGGGCTTTTAAAAAATGGGATAGTTAATTAAGGCAGACTGGGATACAATAATGTCTTGTTTTCTCACGTAACTTCATTATTTTATTTATATATTTATTTACTTACTGATGAGGGGCTTGTAGCTTCCCCAGCATCCAATAACCCAAACAGTCACAGACAAACCATGCAGATAAACTTTATTGTACTTGGACATTCAGAAGGCATAACATAAGCTATAAACAGTTGAAGTACACACAGTAATAATCAAATGTACTTTACACACACTCCCACAACTACGCATACCCTCATTATGATCTAATACCTGTTAAAGAGAGAGAGTTACGTCCTACCCAGGAATCTAAAGCTGAGCAGTAAGCTATTGTTTGAGGCCCCAAATAGAAGATGTTTTAAATCAGCAAAGGGTGTTTTCTCTCTTAGGCTGTTCAGCAGAAGAAACTGTCTCTGCAGAACAGTCCAAGATTCTAAATCCCAATGAGTGTGGCATAATCTGACACAGAGGGAGTCTCTAGCTACCCTCTGGTCCAGATCAGCAGCATGGGTGGAAAAATCCACAGCTTATATAGGCATTAATGACCTCACACACATGGCTACGTGTGTCATTCAGTTGTGCTTTTGATGTCACCAATTTTGCAGCCAAATGTAAATAATAAACAATAATGGCTGGGAATGCCTCAGGCAACCAGTTCCCTAAACCTAGTTGCTGGGTTCATACCAATAGCTGCCGTAGATGTTGACCTTGTACCCAATTACCTCATCTGGCCCTCTACAGAGGCTCCATGATGCTGAGAGACTGAAACCTCTGGTGGCCAAATTCATAACTGCAATCAAAACTCATAGAGAAATATAGAGGCTTCTAAGGTGTTTGAAGAGCTTAGTGCTCATTCATAAGAGCATGGCTACTTTCATAAAGAGTTCTTGTAGCCAATTTCATAAAGAGTATGTTTAAAAGTATGTTTAAGACCATAAAGAATATTGTTCAGATCATAAGGAGGGCCAATCCAAAATAAATTCAGCAACAGTCCTCCGTTTTGGACCTCTTATGATCCAATTCAAGAATTTAAGGCATTTAGGAAACCATGACATATTCTCAATTATTTACTTGCTAGCTTGCTTACTTTATTTGAGTCCAGGAGCACCCTAGAGATCAATAGGTGTTTAAGATGTTGCTGGATTAAAATCTAACTGTTCTATTGCAGACTATCATGAAATTAATTAATTTATAGCCTCCTTTTCTTGCTGAGACAAGGCTATTGAGAGGCAAAATCAGACACCATTAGACAATCAGTGAACAATGCAATAGCACTAGGATTATATAACTAGAAAACATTTTATATGGTTGCCAGATTCTAGTTGGAAAATTCTGGAGATCTGGAGATAGAGCCTGGGGAGGGCATGGTTTGGGGAGGAGAAGGACCTCAATGGAATATAATACCATTGAGACTACCCTCTTGAAAAATTAATCTCTGTACTCTGGAAATCAGTTTTAATTCCAGATCTCCAGGCCCCACCTGAAAGCTGGCAAACCTAAAAATGAATAACACATAACTTAAGGTAAGGTATCCTATAAACAATGCATTAAGTGGAATGTAGAAGAAAATGCAATGAATGCAAGATGATACCTACAGAAATAATTGGAATAGACTGCAGTCCTATTATATTAGAAAAGTGCTCTTCAGGACTGTATCATGCTACTGCAGTTCTAATCCCTTTTATTAAAATGTCCTCCTGAACAGAAGAAAGGGAGCCTTTCTGACATTCTCAGGCAGGCCATTCCACAAGCTAGGAGCCACCACAGGGAATCCACATGACCTTTACTTAGTAGGGAAAGATTTTATTTATTCTATTGTAGAATTAATAAATTAATTAACTTCACAGACTTCACATTTCTGGGATCCAAGATTACTGCAGATGGTGACTGTAGCCATGAAATTAAAAGACGTTTGCTCCTTGGGAGCACAGCTATGGCAAACCTGGGCAGTATAATAAAAAGGAGAGACATCACCCTGCCAACAAAAGTCCGTATAGTCAAGGCGATGGTATTCCCAGTAGTAATGTATGGCTGTGAGAGCTGGACCATAAGGAAAGCCGAGTGCAGAAGAATAGATGCTTTTGAGATGTGGTGCTGAAGAAGAATCTTGAGAGTCCCTTGGTCTGCAAGAAGATCAAATCAGTCAGTACTAAGGGAAATCAACCCAGACTGTTCTCTGGAAGGTCAGATGCTGAAGCTCAATTACTTTGGCCACCAAATGAGAAGAGAGCACTCACTGGAGAAGATCCTGATACTAAGAAAGACAGAAGGCAAAAGAAGAAGGGGACGGCAAAAGATGAGATGGCTGGACAGCGTTACTGATGTAACAAACATGAATTTGAGCAGACTTCGGAGGATGGTGGAAGACAGGAGGGCCTGGTGTGACTTTGTCCATGGGGTTGCAAAGAGTCGGACTCAACTGTGTGACTGAACAACGACGAAGCATTAATTTGTATTTGGGACTAGTCTGGCTTATAGGTGATGCAGAAATATAGAAAACAAATAAGCCTTTTTTACAAGTTAATCAGAAGCATGTGAAATTGTTTTGGACAGAAAACATCTGCAGTTTTGTCAGAGGATGACACCTTGGAAGAAGAGCAGTGTCTGAACTGAAGTTACAGTAGGACTGCCAACTCTGGCTAGAGAAATTCCTGGGTGCAGTCCCTGGGAGGGTGGAGTTTGGGAAGGGGAAGGAGTTCAGCTGCTATGTGGTTCCATAGAGTCTGTCCTCTATGCTGCTCAGGGAACTACAGTCTGAAGATCAGTTGAAATGTTAGGCTACACCTGGAGCTTGGTAACCCTAGTTTCCAAAAACATAGTAGCTTTTAGGCTAACAGTGTTCCTGTCTCCCCACATCTTTTATGTACTTGAATGGAGATTCAGAAGAGCTATCTGCACCCAGAGATCTTGGCCATGCTGAATCAAAGCAATTATGGTAAAATCATACACATGAACAAACAATGATAAAAACGAGCCATTCATTCATATTTATAGTCCATCCCAAAATAATGTGAATTCAGGAATGAAATCCTTTATGAACAAACTGTCCACCAATCAGTTCAGAGCAGAACAGATGTGTCCCTTTCTTGGTTCAGAATAAGTTGTTCAACAATGTGGGGAAGGTCATGCAATAACTTTTTGGGAGGCACAGAGCAGGCGTAGAAAATGTGTCCACAGAAGCCAATGAATGTCAGTGACATCTAAGAGAGCGTGATATGATACTGATGATGAGTGCATGTTATAAGAATGCAATGTAATTTTCAATAAATAACTAAATAATGAGTATATAACCTTCCATGTACATGTTCTAGCCCAAATTGGATAGCTCAGGCTACCCTGATCTTGTCAGATCTTGAAATCTAAGCAGAGTTGGCCCTGGCTAGAATTTGGATGGGAGATCTCCAAGAAATACCAGGGTCAGAGCTGTTCTGGCAGGCATTTGGTTGAGGCAACGGACATCTAATCCAGTTGGCCTCACATGCTGAAGCCTCTTTCTTCCTTTGGCTCAGTCTTCAGAAATCCTTGCTGCCCAGTGGCTCTGGTCCTGGTTCATTGTATCCTAGTCAACGGCTGTTTTATACTTATGTTTTGGCTGTTTCTAATTTATTGAACTATCACATATCTTTTATCTGATGTAATCCACTCTAACATCAAACAATGCTGGGACCATGGAGGTTTTACAACCAGGAAATGACAAGAAAAATACTCTCTGTGTAACAAAACAATATCAGATATAATTACAATGATTCCCAGTTCAACAATATATTATAGTAACATCATTATCAATTTCAGTGACAGAATACCATCCAAAGCACACTGCTTCACTACAATCTAGGCTTCCCAATCCCCAGATCCCAGTGGTGGATTCCCTGGTTTTACAGGCTTCCCCCCACCCCCAGCCAGCTGGCTGGTGGGGGGGGGGAAGCCCCGCCTTCACAGCCACCATGTATCTCTACAGCTCCAGGTTTAGAAACCTGCAAACAGGTCCCATTTTAAAATGTGTGTGTGTTTCTGTGTTTGTGTGCCTTTAAAGTTGAGCAGGAAGCAGGAAACAGGAAGCACTTCATAGGGAAGGGTCAGCAGCAGCTTCATCAGAGCACAGCCCTTCCATTTGTTTTGCTTTTGTTTTCAGAGCAAGTAAGAGTGTGTGTAAAAGAGAGCAGTATCCCTGTACTTTTCAGATGTCATTGTGAAGGAACCAGACCCAGTAAGTGTGTGTGTGTGAGAGAGGGAGGGTTGCCAATCCCCAGGTGGGTTACAAGCCAAGAGACAATGTGTTCTTAAAATACTATAAAATTGAACAAAGCCTCTTAAGGGAATTTTACTAATGCACTAACTGTTTTTGCAAAATGAATTTACTTAGAAACTAATCAACACTCTCATTGATGCACTTAAAGTTTTTAAACAAACAAAATTAAGCTAATGTTGCTAACAGAGACAAACCAACAAAATATAAACCAATACAAGGTTTCAAAGCCCATCACATTGGAGTCCACAAGGACATGCTACTTAAAAGTAGCAATGTTGAGGAAAATTCTTCAAGAATAATTTGCAAAGTAGATTTGGATGCTGAAGAGAAGTACAATTGATAACACGTTTCCCAGGTAGAATTACGTGTTTCGATTCAAACTTCCTCTGATCAATATACTTCAATAATCTGGAACCAATGCTCAAAAGCAATATACACACAGTCAATTTTTCCAAGTGGCATTAATTGAGAACCGCTAATGCTGCTTGGAGAAATTAACTATCTGTGTGAACATATGAAGCTGCCTTATACTGAATCAGACCCTTGGTTCATCAAAGTCAGTATTGTCTTCTCAGACTGGCAGTGGCTTTCCAGGGCCTCAAGCTGAGGTTTTTCACACCTATTTGCCTGGACCCTTTTTTGGAGATGCCAGGGATTGAACCTGGGACCTTCTGCTTCCCAAGCAGATGCTCTACCACTGAGCCACTGTCCCCCCACCAAGTGTATATTGTTTTTGAGCATTGGTACCAGATTCTTTGAAGTAGAGGCACCAAATTTGCAGCATAGCATCTTATGCCTTTCCTCAAAACACCCTCCAAGTTTCAAAAGGATTGGACCAGGGGGGCTAATTCTATGAGCCCTCAAAGAAGGTGTCCCTATCCATTATTTCTAATGGAGGGAAGGCATTGAAAAGGTTTGCAGTTCCTTTCAATATGATGACCAGAACTCCCTTTGGAGTTCAATTGTACTTGTTCCAACCTTGTTCATGGCCCCACCCCCAAAGTCTCCTGGCTCCACCCCCAAAGTCCCCAGATATTTCTTGAATTGTTCTTGGCAACCCTACTACTGTCCATAAGATGATGTTACATTCATTCAATACAGTCCAACGATTTAAAACTGGTCCATTCTCATTTCGGATCTGTGTGATCCTTCCCCTGGGACTGTCTAGTTTATTTTTAGGTGCAGTAGTTCGATGGTGCCTTATTTCATTACAATTCACTGTTTGCCAGGCTTTCTCTAATTAATTTCCTTTTTTCAGAATGCTGCTGCCATTTCTCCATCTATCAGCATTTAATTGTGTTCAATCAGCTCTGAGCCTGCCTGCTGGAAGGGCAGAATATAAATTGAAACAAATAAATAAAATAATAAATAAAAATGACATGAAGGCTAGCAATGGTGAACCATCTCTGAACATCTCTTGCCTCGAAAATCCTATGGGATCGACATAAGTCAGGTGTGTCTTGATGGCACTTTCCACCACCATGCACATGTTGAAGCTCTGCCTGAAGATCTTTGGATCCCAATCAGAGTAGCTTGGATTCAAGCACAATTTCTGAAGATGTAGGAGCACTTCAGTTTTCTTAAGAGGAGGCAGTTATTTCTGCCCATTCTCCCTTCCCACCTCAGACCTCTATTGTGCGCCCAATATAGGTGGTAGAATTTCTGATGATGATCTCTTTCACTCCAACCCATTGAGCCCTCACCCTAAAAGTTTGTTCCTGGTAGGCATCCAGGACCCTGGTTTGGATCCTCATTGGAGAGAAATGGGATAGAAATATTTGAATACACAAATATGTACACTATATATGTAAATAATGTACTGTATACTTTGCATATAAAAACCAAGCAACATGCATGTGATGTACAAATTAACCTACAAAATCAACAGTAAAAAGTGGACAATATGTGGATAACAATAGTATGAATGAAGATAAAAAGAATTAAATAGTGAACATTTTTTAAAAAGAGCAATATTTGTTGGTCTAACCTATAGTTTAAAGTAAGAACAGGGAGAAGGAGCAGCATAAGATTACCATTAAAGCTATTTAAGTTACAGGCCCTGTAATTTTTATTACATTCCTGTGTTTCAGGTGTAGTCAGGAGTCAAAACAAACTTGAAAGTTTCCATCTTTAAAATGCCTTTTGTTGGGTACAGGGTACTTCTTTTTACCTAGAGCAATAATATTTTTTCTTTGCAAAAGTTTATGAAGTCATATTTTCTAAACAATAAAATAGAAGGTGTTTCTCCTCCATCCCAGAACTGTACAAAATTGTTTGAACACCCATCTGGTTGCATTCCAGTCGTACAAAGGTGCTTAATAGTTATTAAACTTCAGAGTATGGTTACTGCCTTAAGCCAGTAAAAACTAATAATTGCTCACTAGAGGTTTTTAAAGTTGAGCATTACTGTTTCATGTTATTTAAAAATATATCTTCTCCAGTGTTCAGTTATTATTCCAGCATAAGGCTCAGAATGTTCTTTTGAATACAATCATGTTATTTGGCAGCTCTTCGATGTCTTATTTGGGTTTCTTAAAAAATAAACTTAGCAATTAGGGATGGATACAAACCAGGAAGATGTGACTCAGTTAAGTTCGTGATTTGTGACATTCATGCTTTGTGAACCAAAGACTGTCACAAACTTTTTGACACTAGATGAAGGTTCTTGATATGTTACCATGACTTCCTCTGGTGTGCTAGAGGCATCAGACACACAGGGGATCTCTGACTGATTCCTTTACAAGTTTGTTGAGGACTTGATTTATAAATGCCCCCATCCTGATTTTTTTCCAACGGAAGGGGGGAAAACAGCAAAAAAAAAAAAAAAGCAAGAGCAATAGAAGCCCAGCAGAACACAAAGTCCCAGAGAATCTTTGCAGAAGAAACTGAAGGGGGAATTTTTGCTCCCCAAAGTAACCCAGTGACAGTTTGGCGGGCACCCCAGCCCCACCAGAGTTTTCCATTTAGAGTGATCATGAGGTAGGTGTTTCATGAGATAGGCATTAGGTGAGGAAGCCTGTGATGGACAGCATGCATATGAATGCTGAGAGGCAGTGCATAACAGGGTTGGCTCCCCCCCTAGGCAAACTAGGCAGTTGCCTAGGGCGCCGGCAGGGCAGGGGCGGCAAAATCAGCCTCCCCCACCGCAACCGGCTAGTTTGCCCCCCCGCCTCCTCCTCCTCCCTCCCTTCCCCATAGCATTTTAATTTCAAGGCCGGAACAGGCTCTAGTGCCACATTCCAGTTATCTAAAGCCCCCTCCTGCCTCCTTCTCCTCCCTCCCTTCCCCTCTGCATGTTAATTTCAAAGCCCCCTCCCAGCGATCGGAAAAACCGCGCCGTGGGGTCACGCTTCCAGTCTGTCAGGAGCAGTGTCCTGAAAGGGCAGTCCTGCTGCTGCTGATTCCTCCCTTCCCCACTTCCTGGATCAAGAGGAGTCAGCTCAGCAGCCACGGGACCACCCTTTCAGTACGCTTCTCCTGACAGACTGGGAGTGCAGCCCCACGGCACAGTTTTTCTGAGGCGGGAGGGGGCTTTAGGTAGCCGAAATGTGGCACTAGAGCCCGTTCTGGCTTTGAAATTAACATGCTATGGGAAAGGGAGGGAGAAGAAGGAGGTGCGGGAGGGGGGCCGTGAAGTGGGGGGGCGCCAGGCAGCGAGTCAGCCTAGGGCGCCATGGGGTGTCGGGTCGCCCCTGATGACAGTGACATCTAATGGAACTGCAAGTGAGTGACAGCTACTGGAACTCACTCTGATTGGTGAACTGCTTCTAATTGTCAAAAGAAGGTAGCAGTTAGACAGTTGGAGAGAGCAGTTACAGAATTGAAGGAGTTGGAGAGTGACTGAGAAAGAGAGTGGTGGTTTTTATGATGCTATCTAGTGTGTGACAAGAAACGCAAAGCAGAATCTGATTCAGAGCCTGTGTGGGTGGCTTTAAGTAGTGGAAACTGGTGGGAGGGTGTTCCTAGGAATTAAGAACAGTTTCTGTATGTGTAAAATGCAGAATCACAACCTGGGAAGGAAAACAGTTTCCTGTATTAAGCTTAGTGTCCAAAGGGGGAAAGACTGGGAGTCTGGGAGATCTGGCTTTGGCAAAGGGTGTTGAGGTGGCAGTGAAAGGCTCTCAAATGCTGCCAAAGGTGCAGGTTATTGATCTTAAAAAGAAGATAGTAATGATCTTGTCAGAGAAAGAGGTTTAGTGAAGAGTGAAATGCTGCCAAAGGTGCAGGTTATTAATCTTAAAAAGAAGATAGTAATGATCTTGTCAGAGAAAGAGGTTTAGTGAAGAGTCCAAAGGGACTCTTCACTAAAGGAGGATTTGAGGGAGAGGCCAATTCCTGGGGTCCAATTCCTGGGGCACCCAAAGGCAAACCTAACTTCACACTAGAGAATCTCTACAGGACCCAAATGCACTACATCCATCTATCTACTCTATGAACCCTGCTGGCCTGGAACCAATATAAACCCAGTTGCCAACATCACTGCCACACAAAACACAATCTGCTCAATGTCTGCTCTGCAGACCTGGCTGCAGCAAACCCAGATACCAGCTCTCCAGCCCTGCCCCAAACAATGCAAGGAGAGCTGACCAAGCACAACAAGCATGCTGGTTCTGGGTCTCTCACCCAGATGCCAGCTTCCCTGCCACAGAACACACAATCTACAGATGTCAGCTCTCCAGCCCTGCCCCAAACAACATGGGGAGAGCTGGCCAAGAACAAGAAGCATATTAATGGGGCAGCCTATTTAGTGTCTCTAGCCAAACCCACAGCACCCTCAGACTCCAGAAATAACTCTATAAAAACATGAAAGTGACCCACCCCACACTGCCCACAAACCAACCCCTACACCAACCAGAGGTAATTAAAAAAAACCAAAACGTGACAGAAAGAAACTTAACTTTTAACCCACCCACCCACCCCAAAACCAGAACCAGGAAAAGGGACAACAGGACAGGATGCAAAACCAACAACAACAGATCCAAACAGATCACTGAGAAAAGGCCAAGAAATTCAACTGTTAAAAAATGACCTTTTCGACAATAAAAAACCTCAGGCCAAATCAGTAAACAACACCCCCCCCCAAAAAAAAAAAACAAAAAAAAACAAACCAGAACCAGGAAAAGGGACAACAGGACATGATGCAAAATCAACAACAACAGATCCAAATCACTGAGAAAAGGCCAACAAACTCAACTATTAAAAAGTGACCTTTTTAACAATGAAAATTAGGCCAAACAGCCCCCCCCCAAAGAACCAGAACCAGAAGAGAAAAGGAACGACAGTAGCACAGCACAGCACAGCAGCAACAAATCACAGAATCCTTTTAAACAGTAAAAAACTTGACTTTTAACAATACAGCAACTTTACCAACCCCTCCCCCACAAAAAACCTTCACCCTAACTCCAAGAAATCCAAGCCACCCAAATCAGGAAAAGTAAAAGGACACTGTACTTTTAAAAGTCTTCTCACTAAAGTAAGATATAGGCAAATTGGCAACCCACCACCCACAGCCCACACACCTAGCAGAACCCCCTAACCCCAAATAAGCTACCCAGTATTCACCCACCCAAATCTGGATAAGTAAAGGGATTCTGAGCCTTAAAAAGTCCTTTTACTAACTAAAATAAAAACAAGAACCCCAAGATTGTCTTACCTTAGATGTCTTCTCTTCTCCAGGCAGGTCAGGCAAGGTTGAGAGAGAGCAGCAGCAGCTGAGGCCAAGGGCCAGCGCAGCACAATTTCTCTCTGACACCAACACCAACACAGCAGCAATGGAATGGAGTCCAGCCAGGCAGACTCCTTAAAAAGGTTCTCTGGCCCTACACAGAGCAGTTTCAAAAAATACCACTGCTCTGTGATTGACCAGAGAACACTGTTTACTTGGATACCCAACTAAACAAAAGAACAAAAATGTTGCTGATGACTGGGGGATTAGCCCAGTCATCAGCTACACAACAGCCCTGCAAAGCATGCATTTGCAATGCATTTCTCAAATGCATGCTTTTGATTGGCTGGTGGGGCTCCTCTCCCCCTCCCTCCCTGATCCCAGGGAGGCTATGGAAGAGGTGGGAAAAGGCTTCCAAAGGTGGGAAAGGAGGCAAGCAGCTCTCCTGAGGCTGCAGAAGCTCCTTTCCTGCCTTTTCTATGAGCTTCCGTATACTTCCGAAAATTCATTATACAGCTTCCATATAATGGCTTCCAGTTGGATTCGGAAGTATACGGCGCTGTATACTTCTGAATCAGATATGATTCGGAGGTTTCTTCGATTTGGCCGAATCGAATGCACACCACTAATCACAACCTGTCTTGCCTCCTCTTCTGCACAGAGAGAACAACTTGAGAACAGGATCTTGACTAGTGCTCCTAGGGTGGGGAAAGGGGATCTCCCAGTTTGGAGGCCCTCCCCCCACTTCAGGGTCATCAGAAAAGCGGGGGGGGAGGGGAGGGAAATGTCTGCTGGGAACTCTATTATTCCGTATGGAGACTTTTTTTTACCATTTATTTATTTATTTATTTGATTTGTATCCTGCCCTTCCCGCCAAAGCAGGCTCAGGACAGCTGATGTAATTAGATGTAACAGGATGTACAAACAGTATGCACTA
Organism: Heteronotia binoei; assembly: GCF_032191835.1. Classification (NCBI taxonomy): domain Eukaryota; kingdom Metazoa; phylum Chordata; class Lepidosauria; order Squamata; family Gekkonidae; genus Heteronotia; species Heteronotia binoei. The sequence continues at coordinate 213,673,851 of NC_083223.1, forward strand.
TAATGGAAATCATTTGGTGGGAATAAGTAGAAATGGGTGGAAAAGTAAAAACTCAAGGGTTCATTTCTCTAAAGAAAGAAAGCAGCTTGAAAGGGAGACACTGAATCATACCAAAGCCTTTGAAAGTCAGTCTCATCTCTTGTTTTCACCAACTTGTATTACCATATGTATTTTCAATTTAATTATTCTCTGAGGCATAACTTGACTTAATCAGATTTTCAGAAATCCCCCTTGGGTGGCGGGTTATAGATAGGAATCTGATAAAGGCTTATTTGAATGGGCATAAATTCCATAGACAAGACGTCACACAGAGGCTCTATCCGACACACAGGGCTTCATACATGTATGGGTTACCCTGTTCTTTCACATCACATATTCATGTGGAAAATCTGGCCTGAATAAGAGAAAATGACAATAGAAATTAGAAGCTTACACAGCCAGCTAAGGAAACAATTCCTTCTGGGTACGTGGCAACATGGCACTGAAACTGACAGAGGAACTTGCATGAGCTGTTGCTGAGTTTGCTAAGCAGTTCCTCTAGTGGATTTTCCAGACTGCCAGCTGAACCTAGAAATAAATGCAAATCTCACTGCATGGAACATGGCAGCCTGCAGTTCTGCAGTACTTCATTATATATGCAGCATGTAAGCAAATATTTGGTTTATTATTTCAAATTATGCTATTCACAACAAACATGCTGGTTCTGGGTCTCTCACCCAGATGCCATTTCCCCTGCCACAGAACACACAATCTACAGATGCCAGCTTTCCAGCCCTGCCCCAAACAACACAACTCTCAAACAAGAGAAGTGGTGGACCACACCTAGCTCCACATCATTCTGTATCTGACACAAAGCAAGAAGCATTTAGACTTACCTTGAGTGATGGATGGTTGGCTGGTCCAGACTCTTTTGCATTACCCAGGGTGCACCACGAGGAGGAGAGCCAGAGTTGCACCCCAAATGAGGAAGATCACTGGGAGGGCCTCAGATTGTGTGAGAGGAAGGGAACCATTCCTTTTCTCTCAGCTCAGCAGCAACACACCAGGTATCACTGTCCCATTAGAGGGACCTCAGCATTGGTATGACTGTTGGCTGCCTGTCATCATCACTGGCACCTCCCTCTTTCTAACTCCTGCCCCTGAAAAAAAAACTGGTTTATCCTGGCTGGGCCTGTGGGTGCTGTTAGTTACAGTTGGGGGCTGCAATGGCCCTTTCGGTATTATTAGGCATGTGTGGATGGGGACTGGGGAAATTTGGATAGCTTTGCAGATTTTAAACCAGCATTCACTTTTGGTATGAGGATGGATGAGGGGTGGGGGGGGGGGTGCACTGTCAATCAATTTGTGAGTGAGTTTTTTGGGCTGTCTTTGGACTCTAGTCTATGTTTAGTGGGAGAGCGTTTTACAACCACCTTCCAAGCGTGGGCCAAGAGAGTATGCAGGTACAAGTAGGTGCTCACTTCATTCACTCTCAACATCTACGTTCGGGGAACACCTTGGCTACGGAGGAGAGGGCCGACCAGACCTCCCCCTTCACGACCCAGTAGTCCAAAGGAGGCATTTCCTGCGACTCATTGGGCTCCGAAAGATAGTCCCTCACCATCGCAGCACCCATCTCCACTCTCAGGGGCCTACCGCTCCCAGAGGGGCCAATGAGCCACCTGATGAGTGCCATCTCAGCACTGTTCTTGGCGTGAGTCTGGTGGGAAACACTGCCTAGCCGGGGAGGTTGGGGATGAACAGTAGTGGAAGTGGCAGATGAGCTGTTTCTACCTCCCTCCTCCTCATCTACCAGCACTGGGCCCACCTTGACTCTGCAGCGCTCGACCTTCTGGGAGAGCTCGTCTCACCAGCGATCAAGCTCATTGGCCTGTTCAGCGATTGTGCCCTTAAGGTGCGTGTCTAACATGGTCACCATCATGTAGATCTTATCCTGGGTGAAAGTCTGAAAGCGGGCCTCAATCCCTTCCTGCAGCCTAACAACCAGTAAGCTCACCACTGGAAGAATGTCTGCATGGTCTTCAGCTGGCACTAGAAACGAGGCCAGGTCCTCACGGGCCATCTGGACCATGGGGACGAACGGTGCGATGCTCGCCGTATCAGACGAGAGCATTTCTGTGTGGGTCTTGAAGGGCCCAAGAACCTCCACAGTCTGAGAAATGACCACCCAATCCTCTTGGGTGAGACGGTTCTTATCCCAAAAGTCCCTCGTCTCAGAGACAAAGGCATCCAGGGCTGCTCTTTGCTTCACCATGCGCTCCAGCATGGCACAGGTGGAGTTCCAGCCTATGCTGAAATCACTGATCAGGTGGCCCCCTGGCACGCCTGTCAGTGTCTGTTTCTCATGCAGCAGATACAAGTCCGTATTGCTGTGTGAGAAGTGACCCATGATGTGCCGACACTGTGAGAAAATGACCCCTCTGTCACAAACATGGTTGCGAGGGCGCCTGGAGAAGTGAGCTTGCATCCGCCTGGTCAGTGAATGCGAGTAGAACTATCCAGGAACTACATAGGACTCATGTGTACCAACCACCAACTATATACGTGCTTGAGACAGGCACAGAGTGTCTGCAGACGCACACGGACGTTTCCCCACTACCGCGTGGAGTCCGCCATGGCGAGGGGGAGGCTACGCCGCCAAGGAGCTGTCCAGGCGAACGGTGTTGGAGCGCTAAGCATGGAAGCCACTGTGTTTCGCTAACACCACATGTAGCCATCTTCCTGCCTGGTTGGGCTTCATTCCTTCTTAGTGGGAACCTCACGTACACACCTTGAGTCATTCCTAGCCCGCAAGCAACCTATCTAGTTTATGAATGGATTAATGGCTCAACCGTTGATCCTGACTGCTAAGTAATATCCTGAACAACAGTCCTCACCCAGGAGATGATGAGAAAGAGGAAGGATCTCTCCTGCTACCTCCAAGCCCTTTTGTCTACACCGGAATACCTAGGTCCATATCTGATTTCCTATTGTCACCTTCCCAGTTAATCCCATCTCATCCCAAGCACCTAACCATTTCCATACTGATATCATTGGAGCCGCCCCAGGCCCTGTCGCAACTTGGAAGTTTCCAGGATGCCCAGGATGAAGGTGATGTTCATTGGTTGAAGCATACACCCAATCAGGTGTCGCCATGGACTCACCATTGGTCCAGCCGATGTCCAGCCTTCTTGGTCATCAGCGGAACCTCCCATTACCACTCCCAGTCACCTCCCATCCCCTCAGGACTGAGGTGACTCTATATAACCTGTGGACTAGCTACCCACAGGTGTGCTCTCTATTCAGCAACCCCCTTATCCCGCTGTATAGATCCATCCCCAATTCCTGATCAGTTTCGGGTCCATTCCCCATTCCCTCATTCGTCGCCATCGGAGTCTTCCTTGGAGTCTGCGAGAGGTAGTATCACTATGTATGTCCATCCTTTTATGTACCCCTATCGATCTCTCTATATTTCTTTAGACCTGTGTGAATGTGTGATTGTTTTTGTACCTTGTGTGAAAGAACTATTGTTTCAAATAAAATAGAATTGATTTTATTAAATTAGAGTCCAGTTTATTGAGCATTGACTCTCTGAATGGTTGAGCCTAGTATACACAGATAACAAAGATTCCTATTGGGCCAACTGTCTCTCAACCTAATTCCCCAAGTTCATTTTGAGAGCAGTTACCCTAACAACACTTCTGGAGCAGAGGTTGGTACTCATGGGTTTTATTTTTATTTATTTATTTATTTATTTATTTGCGGCTAGATACTGACAATCCTGGTTTTTCGTCTGGCCCAATGCATCCTTAACCACAAGGTGGAGAAGGTGCGCCATGCAAGAAAGAAGACATTGGATTTATATTCTGCCCTCCTCTCAAGCGGCTCAGAGCGGCTCACAATCTTCTTTATCTCTCTCCCCCACAACAAACATCCTGTGAGGTGGGTGGGGCTGAGAGGACTCTCACAGCAGCTGCCCTTTCAAAGACAACCTCTGCCAGAGCTATGGCTGACCCAAGGCCATGCCATCAGGTACAAGTGAAGCAGTGGGGAATCAAACCTGGTTCTCTCAGATAAGAGTCTGCACACTTAACCACTACACCAAACAGGTGTTTTAAGCCCTAACACTGGAGATCCGCCTTGATGTTGGAGCCAACGTCAGCCACAACGAAGCCCGTGGTGACGTCCCTGCTACCTACCTAGCTCTCTAAAGCCATGAGAGGATGCCTTTGAGAGTGTCCGCCATGTGTGGTGCGTTGACTGCTTCGGCATGCATCAAGGCCCAGCAATAGCCGACCTGGCGGCTCTGACCCTCCCTGCCGCTACTGCCACCCCCACCCTGCAGCTCACTGGGTTGCCACCAATGCGCAGTCAGGGAGAGATACCCCTTGAACGTATGTTGGGAGTTCCAGATATCTGAGGTGAAATGAACAGTCCCCCCGGTAGCACGGCACAAATGCTCCTTCACCACAGATCTTGTTGCCCTGAAAACAGATGGTACTGATGATTCCCCCTCTTGGCACACAGGTGCCACCCCCACCAAACATCTCAGGCAGATATGGCTGGTGTTTGTGTCTTGTCATGGAACTCTCCTGGAGAGCTCGGAAGGTAGTCACGATGGGATGGACCTCCTCTCTGGGTGGTGTTGGCCGCTTGGGCACCCTAGCACCAGCCTGCTTCTCCCCCTTAAGAAGCATCACCTGGTGGTGCTTCCGCAGGTGGTTCCGCTCCCCCCCTCCCGGAGTCAGGTGGGCAAGGTCCCACTCACAACTGACACCTATGCAACAGCTGGCACTGTGCATAGCGTGAATACTCCATAAGTCGGAAATGCTTCCAGACTTCGGAGGTGTATGAATGCCCAAGCTGACCAGAAGCTTGAGTGTCCGGACCCACCTCCTGTGAGATGCTCGGGGCAGACACATCGTGTCTCGGGGTGGCAGGAGGGGCTGGCTACCTGGGGAAGTGGGCGGAGATGGAGGCACCTCGTATGTCTCCATTTCTTCCCCCTCCACCCCATGCGGCCTCCCCTTCTGGCCATCTCCTGAAGAACTGCTGGTGCCCAAAGGAACCAAAGAAGGGGGCTGGTCCTCCTCAACCAGCTTCTCCTCCAGCTCTTGCACGACACTCTGCACCCTCCTTGGGGTAGTCGTTTTGGACAGAAAACTGTCCCCAAAGCTCATCTCCAAGGAGGGCTGCTCTTGCTACTCCTCCGGCTACCTCCCCTCTCAAAATATGCTGACATATTTAGTAGGCCCTTCCTTCAGCTGCTACTACTGGAACCCTGCCTCAAGCTACAACCAAGCTTGCTTGATTTCAATAGAATCTTTCGACAACTATTTTTCATACTTTTCTTTGGTTGAAACACTGGGAAATTGCTGTGAAAGGCAGAAGAGAATGGTACTGCAATTAATTAATTAATTTCAAGTTATATGAAGTTCATACAAGCTTTTCTGCAGTTATCCCAAAAAGGATATTTATAAGGGGCTTGCAGCTTTTTACTGGCTGTGTTTCCCATGCCTTTAAAAGCAACCTATTGTGCAGATACTTAGTCAGTGAACTACTTTCATCCTTTTTAATATCTACAGGAGTTTAATTTTGGTGTCAGACAGCTGTTAAAAGCAGGACCAGTAAAATGGTGCCAAGTTCATTGTACCATCTCTTCCAATGCGGTTGAGACATATCGCAGTAATCGCCAATAATCTCTTTTAGTCCCACACCTCTTACTCTCACTCACTCACACAAAAATCTCATAGAAGGCCACCTGGCTACAACTGGGGGTGCCAGCTTTTCACTGGCAGAGCACCTATGCAACAGCAGTATGATGAACAGAAAGTTTCATCCAGCAAAAATGGAAAGAAAGAAAGAGAAAGGGAAAGAATGAAATGGAAGAAAAGGAAAAGAAAGACATGGAAAGAAAGAACATAAACATAAGAGGAGCCATGTTGGATCAGGCCAGTGGACTATCCAGTCCAAAATTCCCTCATACAGTGCCAAAAAGCATCAGCATGTCCACCAGTGGGGCCAGGGCACTAGAAGCCCTCCCACTGTTGCTTCCCCCACACACACCAGCACCAAGAATACAGACAGAGCATCACTTGCAGGGAGAGAAAGAAAGAAGGGGGAGGCCAAAGAAAAAAAAAAGCCTTCCTCACCATCAGATGACCCCAGCCAGCAAAAATTCTGCCCAGGAGTCATTTGGTAAAAAGAAAAACAGCTACTGGAATGCCCACTCCCCGCCACTCCCAGCTGAAAAAACACACACACACCCTTCTTTGTCACCTAGGTCTCCCAGGGTAATCTCCCCAAAATAACACACTGCAAGGCACATGAAAATTTATACCTTGAAGAACACTTCATGGGTCTAAAGTGCCAATGGATGCCAGCTTTTCTCTCAAACACTGCAAGCAGGGGAGAAGGAAGGAGAGGCAGCCCATCTCCTCTCTGCACAACACAGAGATGGGGCAGGGCTAGTTTTGCTGGGGACGGGGCTAGCTTTGACTTTTCTTGTGAACCACTAGTGAGGCTTCTGTGGCCTGGTACCAGGTCATGACCCTGCAAATGGGAAACACTGGTTTAATTGAATGGAGAAAGTCTATCTGGAAAGTGTAATCATTTACAAACTACCAGGAACTCCACAAGAGTTTGTGGAATATTTGTGCTTGTTACCCTTCTACAAACATCACTTTTGCGAACCACTAACTGGCCAAAATTCATGACTAACTTTATTTTGTGAGCCTGTTCATGCCCATCCCTATTAGTAATAGCAGATGAGCTTACCCGCCACCACGAGTATGCTGACATCCAACAGTTCTGAGCAGTGGGTCACATGAACTGACCATATGTTCTAATGTAAATCCCTGAATCCTTTGCAACACTTATTCAGCGAAAAAGCAAAATATGTATGTGGTCAAGTGTGTTTTTGTGGCTTGTGAAAAGCATATGCCATAATAAATGTGAGGGGGGGGGAGAGAGACTCAAACTGCTGTTTAAACTCTCCCAGTCTGAAAATAAACAGAACCTGGAACCCTATAAGAAGGAAGGCAGTTTTTCAGTAGAAATATGACCCTCTGGGAAAATAAATCCACTGTCACTACTCTTCCATTTAAGTTATGCTCATCTTCATTAGTTTCTTTCTAAAACAAAGAATGATATTAGGGTCTGTATTGTTTTAGTTATCCCATTATGTTTACATGAAGGGAAAAGAACAAGATCTAGAAAATAAATTTCTGTAGTCACGAATAACTGTAGTCATGCAGGAGACGGACGGTGGCTCAGTGGTAGAGCATATACTTGATAAGCAGAAGGTCCCAGGTTCAATTCCCAGCATCTCCAACTAAAAAAAGGGTCCAGGCAAGTAGGCATGAAAAACCTCAACTTGAGACTCTGGAGAGCCGCTGCCAGTCTGAGTAGACAATACTGACTTTGATGGACCGAAGGTCTGATTCAATATAAGGCAACTTCATATGTTCAACTTTAATGTACCTGGAAAAACCCAGAAGTGGCATCATTCTAGGAGCCCCACCCCTGCTCTTCAGACCACCAGTAAATAGCATGAGATCACTTCTGGGGAGGAGGGGGAAACAGAAGTGACATCATGCTTCTCCAGGAATTGCCTAGAGTTTCCAGCAATTTCTAAAGAGGTATTTATGATGTCACTTCTGTTTTTCCCCCAGAAGTGACATCATGCCATTGTTGTCAGTTTTTCCCATATCCCTGCTCTCATCCTGTCTCTGAAATGTAACTGCTTGAGCATTCTAAGGTAGGGTTAAAAGCTCACACATACCACTGTTGTGATGTCTTCTCTGTAATTCCTACATGCCTGCTCTGTAATGTTGCTTGCTTTCTGAGGTTGCCTAATGCATTCCTGTACCTTATGTGAAAATGATAATTGTAATTACTTATGAAATGGGGATTTTATTTCTTTCTGTCTGAACTTTGGTGCACCAAAATTGCAACTACAAGCATGTCTGGCATATCGGCAAAAGTTGCTTTTCAATAACTGTCAGTGAACTCCCATCAGCAATATGTACATTTCATGAGATAAGCTCAGTATCATGGATTTAAATGAACACTGAACAGTAGGACTTTTCTCACCAGGTTTTTGATGCAACTCAGTTTCTTAACTTTAATTTAACTTTCCCCTCCTGTACAAACAGGATCATTTCCCAGTTGTTAGTGTCCTATTTTTTGGAGAGAGGCTGAGTTTATTCTGACTCTCTCCAAAGAGGTTTTAAAAAAGTGGGGAAAACTTGAAAAAAACAGGAGAGCAACAACAGACATACAATACTGTCTGTGAGGGATGGGAAAAGCCAATGCAGATTAGAAGTCTTTTAATCGGTGGCTGATTGATTGACCTACTCACTCTTTTTATTGATTAGTTTCTCAGGTAGAGGTAATGGTGACAGATGGGGGCACTTGTATTTTCATTGAGCTGTGTAAAAATATGTATGTATTAGTCATATTGCTGATCACATTGTACTATACTGTGTAGATTTATGGAAAATAACCCACTGAACATGTTCCATTACTTATGAGCAGCCAAATGGGTGAGCAGGATAGCTGAACAGACAATTATTTGATCACCCTGCTTTTTCTAATCTGTTGACTCAGGATGATTAGCCAGTGTATCATGAGTTGTAAACTGAGAGGTGTGAGGGAGCCAGGGTCAGTGGGCAAAGGGGACCACTTTGAATCACACCTTTACCCAGTACCTCAGGAGAACCCAAATTAACCTTGTCAGATATAAATGATGGCACAGATAGCGTTTTTAAGTTCAAAACAAATAAGAAGTTTTATTATATACAGATAGTATGGGAAGGGAGGAGAGAATATCAAGAGGTCTGTAACGTTGACAGGCAGAAAATCAGACTTGAACACTCAAGAACACCTTATGTTGGCAGGCTGTTATTGTTATATAGATAAATGAATGAAAACTCAGTGTTTCCCTCAACTGGATAACACTCTTCAAATATATATCTTTTTACAGATGATGTTGGCTTTTCAAATATTCCCACACACTATCTCACTCCCTCAGAGAAAATTGATTGGACTTGTGTAAGAACTTCCCTCCACAGACCCTTTCCCTTAGCAGACTAGGTATCCTCTTGTCTAAAGAGCTATACCCTGAACTCTGACACCCTTGAGGACACCTCATACACTTGTGCCTAGTCCTCTTCTTCTGCTAGGATCTCTGTCTGACTTCAGGGATTTCACACAGACACAAGAACCTTTTGTCCCTCTCACAGTATGTGTTTTGAGGTTCTTTCTTTAAACAGGAATCTGCCCTTTGGCTCTGACAGAACTCCTCAGCAGAGTCTTAAACTTGTACTGCCTTGTGATACCCTGTGCCACAGCCTTGAGAGTCTTCCCAGAAAGAGCCACTGTTAGCCCCTTTTCATAAATACTCTCTACAGACCTGAGCTCTATTCAGTCACCAGCTCTGTCTCAGACTGCCTGGACTGCAGTCTCACTCAGACACTTCTCAGTCTGATCTCCACTGGAACTAAACTAGAACTCAACTGAGGAGATTTTTCTCTCCCTGCCTCCTTTATTTTGTTACATTGGTTACCATGGAGGTGGTTAGCCAACCACAGTGAGTGTCTCAGCTGTCACTCACAGAGGCTGCTTTCCAGTCCCTCACAGGAGGTAAAGAGTTCAAGACTACAGGCAAGGAAAAGATTCATTTAACAGACTGAAAATGTTGAAGCTAGGGTTGCCAGCCCATGATGAATAGTGGGAGTCCGGGGGGCTAAAGCAGGGTATCACTGTCATGAAAAATCCAGAAATGAGGATTTCTGTCCAGGAATCTCTGTCCAGGAATCTCTGGAACTCTATGGTAAAACCATAATCATAGATAAAAATCCCCTAATGGAATTGGCCCAGTCCAGCTTTCTCATTGGCTGTGGTATGCACCATCAGTGATTGACCTGTGAACTGCCAGTCAATCATTCTCCTGTGCCATAGCTGGCTGTGCTTCTCTCCCCCAGCCACTGTCAGACTCAGGACAGATGAGGATTGAGCCACTGGAGAAGCTACTAGGTAGTAGTGGTTGCTAGGCAACCATTTTTGCTTCTTTCAGTAAAAGATGGTGAGGAGGCCTTTTCCAGGCTTCTTTTGGCACTTGAGGGAGAATTCATTGACCCAGTCCTGACTAAAGCTGTCAATTCCAGTTTGGTGGGAAATTTCTGGAGATTTTATAGTGGAGTTTGAAGAGGGCAGGGTTGGGGGATGGGAGAGGCATCAACTGGATAAAATGTCATAGAGTCCACCCTCCAAAGCACTTGTTTTCTCCATGGGGATAGAGATCTGTTGTCTGATGCCAGGAAATCTTCAGACTCCACCTTGAGGTTGCCTACCCTATGCCTGGCTGCTTGGGAAGGAGATACAGTTGCCAACTCCAGGTTGGGAAATTCCTGGAGATTTATGGGGTGGAGCATAGAGATGGTGGGCTTGAGAAGAGGTGGGACCTCAGCCATGAACAAAGCTATAACTCCACTTTCCAAACTAGCCACTTCTTCCTAGGGAACTATTGTTGCCAATATCCAGGTGAAGTCGGAAGATTAGTCAGAATTACAAATGCTCTCCAGATGGCTTAGATCAGCTTCCTGGGAGAAAATGGCTGCTTTGAAGCTGGACTCTGTGCTATTATACCCTGCTGAGGCTCTTCCTTCCTGCTTTTGGTCCACACTGTGATTTTGTTCCACACTGTGACCACCCACATACTTTCAGCCTAACCTATCTCACAGGTTTGTTGTGCAGATCAAAAGGGGGAAAGGAGAATGATGTTTTGGTCCACACTGTGGAGAAAGAATGTATTTTTCCTAGGTAGAGGCTGTAGAGATTGGGAGGAGATGGAAAGCTGAATTCAGATCAATTCCCCTACAGAAAATGGCTGCCTTGGGTGGGTAGGAAGACACCAAGGCAGGGGGGAGTGAATGCCTCCACTTGGGTGACTGAATGAGAAGATAGTGAGGGGAAAATTTGCATCTTTGAACAAGGAAAAGAAGGGGGAAATGTAGTGATCCACAAAACTGGAATTACCTGAAATATGTACTCAGTATTATATATATAACTTTGAACTCTCAAATCACTTTCTTTACAGTAGTATTTCCTGAACTAAGTGACCTCAGAACTATTTGGAAAATGAAAGGTTCCTGTGAACCCTAGAGTGAATTTTTTTTTTGTTCTTCAGAAAAATTTCCCCTTGGTCTAAGAAATGACTATATTATTGTAATGTCTGGAGCCATTCTGTAACAACGTCGTTTGACCTCTGAGGACAGCCAATTGACAAAAATGTGTTTGGTCATGGTCAATAATGGTCTATGTTTGGGATTAGTGTTTGATTTTATTTTGAATTGAGGCTATTACTTGGGCCTATATTTGTTTTATTGAATTTGTAATAAATACATATATATTTTCATATAATTTATAATATTTATGCTTCAGTTTTAGACACCGAACTATTGAACCTTTATATTCTGAGTTCCTTAACCTTTTGTTTCTTAATTCATTTTGGGTTAAGTACCCCACCTTTGCCTTTTTCTTATTGTGAGTGTGTGTTCCTATAGTCGATTATATCCTCTGAAGGTTAAAAAAAATCTGTCGTGCCTCTTCATCAGTTGTGAATTGATCTTACAAACATTCCTGAAGTATCTATGTGAAGCAAATTCTCCACAGAGGATGCTGCCCATTGCCTCTCTGCAGAAGTTACCACAGCGACTTATTTCTTTTCAGCCAAAAGGCACACTCAGAAAATGGACTCATAGAGAAATACACAAGCTCCTCTGAGGGAAGGTAGGTCTTACTCTTCCATAGTAAATTAAAGCTTTTGGGGTATAATAATGAAGTTTACCTACCTAGCTCTCACGAAAAAAAGTGTTTACTGCTCTACTGTATCTCCAGGAAGGCACTTTGAAGGCCAATTTTAACCTGATGCTGTGCATGTAAAGAAAACTTTCTCTGTGCACCTATCAAATTTAAGTCTATGCATGCAGCAGTGTGTCATAGTTCTATGTCCTAACTGGGAATGCACTGGTGCAGTGAACACAAAAAGCAACATTACACTGAGTCAGGCCATTGGTCCATTTTTCCTGGCATTATTTCTTTTGGCTGGTAGCAGTTCTCTACATGAGGGGCATTTCCTATTTAGTGACTTGAGATACCAAAGACTGAATTTGAGAACATGTGCTTAAAAAGCATGTGCCCTGTCACTGACTTTTGGCCCTCCCAATTTCAACATTTTCAGATTTCTAAATGCATGCATAACATCCAAGAGCATGGTTTAAAATGAGATACTGGGAGCTTGGAATGTGCATCTATAAGCCACTCCTCTTAAGTCATTTGTAGATTGCAGCTTTAATTGACTGGGTTGGTTGTTGTTGTTTTATAAACAAGATTCTCATTTTTTTTAAAAGTCCATAATGCATACATGCCTTTAACCGGCATAGATACAACATGAGTGTGCTTGGGACATTTTTATTGCTGCTTTCATTTCTTGCTGTATTGTTCATGACAGTGCTATTTCAGGAACAAGGGTTTAAAGCAATGGCCCTGCAAAAAAAAGAAATCTTTTTTCAAAGCACATGGTTTTCATTGCCTCCCTTTTCTCCTTGATTTTTTCCCTTTGTCTCTTTCTTTGGTTCCTGACAGTCCTGCTTTGTTTTGATTGTAAAATTACAGAACAAAACTTTAATTATGGTGTTTGGATGGTAAGCAATTAGCAGACTAAATGTTTTGCTCTTGGTAGTCGAATAGTTATGTCTTGTCTGGAGAGACACCAATCGCTGTGTGCATTTGTGTGGGAGGTTAAACCTGAGGTCAACGGATTGTAACTGCCAAATACATTACATTCTTAGGGCAGGTACTGCACGGTTAACAGAAAACAGACTGTGCTTCATACTCCCACAGCTGCCTGGAAAGACTTTGTTTTATGTTATTTTTGTAATATGCAAAATGCCAGATAAATTTTTAGATTAATGAAATCTACGCCCTTCTTAACAATAACAAAAAAACGATGCAAGTTCAAAACATTCAAAATGTTTCACTGCAAAGGGGAAGAGAGAAGCATCACATTCAACTATAAACTCAGGCCTCAGATTCAGTGGAAGCTCACAAGAGTGCAGCTCCTGAACCTTTCTGAGAGTTCCACCTCCTCCTTCTGAGAGTTCCACCTCCTTGTCCATTGACTAGTATGTGCAGCTGCATAACAGTCCCTGGATGAGCTCCACCACCTATTTTTCTACAAAATGACCCCTTGATAAACTGTTCTTGGAGCCAGAAAATCCCAACATATAGACCTTTTCATGCAGCAGAATAAACATTGACTTGCTATACTGAAAATCAATTAAGGATTTTTAGTTGGTTAGAGCAGTAATGTGTGTTGTTTCATTGAGATTATAGCAATAACTAACTTGTCTTCTCTTCTAGCTTGATTTATCAGGTTCTAAATGGGTTCATATGCTGACATTCTTTTTTGCTGTCTGGTATAATAAGATGGTTCTGAAGTTTTTCTCATCTGTATTTTGAAATCACTTGTTGCCAGTATCATACTGGCAACTTTTCCTCCTTCATTCTGGTTTTCTTTTCCAAACTTTGTACAGAGTACTTGTCATGTTAAGTTTGCTTCCCACAACACTTTCTTCCTTTTTTGCTCTCTCTCTCCCTTTCTATATTTTGCTAGCATGTGTGTACATTGATTAAAACACTGCAAGTTTTTTTTTTAATTTAGAAAAATTTTGTGCAGCCTCTTTAGATCTGTTCAGTGCAACTCATGACAGTATAAACAACAACTGGATATATAATTAAAAACAGACTATAATAATAATAAAAATCTTTAAAAATCAAAATCAGTAACAGCATACTAAAAAACCCACCACTTAAAGCAATCGAAGGCATGAAAACATGCTTTAAAGTAATATTAATAAAACAGTCTGCGTGCTAAAAACTGAACATAGCAAAAGAGCAAAAAAAAAAAAAAGACTGAACCCTTTAGTTAAAGGCCTGGTTAAAAAGAAATAGTTTAAGCTGACATTTAAGAAATTCAGCCCAGCTCTGCCCATGCCACAATGCGGCTGTGCACCGCAGGGCCGCTCTTTGCCTCCCCGGAAGGATGGGAGGATGAAGAGCTTCCCACCCATCTGGGGCTGCGGGCGGGTGGAACGTCTGAGCTATTTATAGCCCCGGCCCCGCCCAGCCAACGCAGTTGGTTTTCGGCTCTTGGCTGGGACGGAGGCTTCGTTGCCATCCACAGCCGAGAGCGTGGAGCATCGGGCTGGGTTGGCGTGCGGTTGCAGTGGCGGACCCAAGTCGCAGGGTGTGAGTATGGAGCTCGGTGTCAGGCACTTCATCGGCGGCAGCCTGGTCAGGCCGCAGGGATCCGTGGGTGGCACGGAGTGGCTGGCGGCGGGCAGCAGGCCCTTGTGGGCCGGGGGAAGGAGCTGTTAAGGGGGGGCTAGTGCCCCTTGGTAGTGGAGGCCAGTTTGTGGTGGGAAGTTCATTTTGCCCGCCACCCCCCCCCCTTGGCACACGTTGTATTATTGGAGGTGGAAAGTCTGGGCTCAGTGGTAGAGCTCCGGCTCGGAACGCAGAGGGTCCTAGGTCCTGTCCCAGCATCTTCAGTTGAAAAGACTGGGCAAGGAGAGGGTCTCCTGCTTGAGACCCTGTAGTTAAAAAAAAGGCACACAGCAGAGAACTGCAACCCCCCCCCTGTGTACAATAAATAAATATATTGGTGGATAGGAGGGTGTGGCCCCCCCATCCCCCCTTTGGAAAGCTATCTGGGGAGTGGCAGCAGAACAGCATAGTATGGGGCCAAAGAAAGGGCAAGACCCTTCCAAAGGGAAGCAGCCGGTCAAAGGCCCCAATAAGCGGGTTCGCCCGGGGACACCGGGTGAGGAGCAACTGGATGGGTCTGAGATGAGGCAGGCCATAATGGATAAGTTGGGTGCCTTATAGAGGGAAAGGGGTGCAGCTGGTGCACCTACAACCTGGTCCGGGCGTAATAGGGCTTCGGGGCGGTCCGGTGCCTTTACATTTGAGCGAGAGGTCCTGGCAAGACTGTCTGCATTGCAGGAGGGCATGGGACCCAGACCAACGCCCAACCAGAGTCAGGAGGCCGGGACGAGCAGGGACGCCTTGGCGGGGGACAAAAGTGAGGACCCAGAGTTGGTGGAGGAAAGGCAACAGACGGACCAGACGGTAGTAGTGGCAGTGTCGGCCTCAGGTGGAGAAGGTACAGTTACACCAACACAACAGTCCCAGGTGTGGCCATGGAGACCTTGGGGCTATAATACAGTGACAGGGCCCTCTAGTGGAGGGCAGGTTTCTACTAGGGGTGTGCATTCGATTTGGCCGAACTGAATCAACCACCGAATCACCCCTGATTCGGCTGTATGCGGAATCACATACAGCCAATTCCAATTGGGGTCCATTATGCGGGAGCCGAGTATAGCTCCCCGTATACTTCCGTATAAATATTCGGAAGTATACAAATGTCAATGCAAACGGCGGGAAAGTGGCTTCTGCAGCCTCAGGGGAGCTGCTAGCCTCCTTTCCTGCCTTTGGTAGCATTTTCCCGCCTCTCCCATAGCCTCCCTGGGATCAGGGAGGGAGGGGAGGGGGAAGAGGAGCCCCAGCAGCCAATCTAAAGCATGCATTTGCAAAATGCATTGCAAATGCATGCTTTGAAGGGCTTTTGTGTAGCTGATCCTCTAGCCATCAGCAACAATGTTGTTCTTTTGTCTCTTGTGTGAGAGAGATTGTTCTGTCTTGGCCCTTGGCCTCAGCCTTACCAGACTTGCTTGGTGTAAGAGAACACGTCTAAAAGATAAGACAATCTTGGGGTTCTTGTTTTTATTTTAGCTGGTAAAAAGGACTTTTTAAGACTCAGAGTGCCTTTACTTGTCCAGATTTGGGTGGTGGGTACTAGCTTATTTGGGGTTAGGGGGTTCTGTTGGGGTGGGGGGGGGATTTTGCCAATTTGCCCATATCTTACTTCAGTGAGAGGACTTTTAAAAGTGCAGTGTGCTTTTACTTTTCCTGATTTGGGTGGCTTGGATTTCTTGGGGTTAGAGTGAAGGGTTTTTTGGGGGGGGAGGGGTTGGTAAAGTTCCTGTATTGTTAAAAGTTAAGTTTTTTACTGTTTTAAAAGGATTCTGTGTTTGATTTGTTGCTGCTTGTTGTGCTTGGCCAGTTCTCCCCATGTTGTTTGGGGCAGGGCTGGAGAGCTGGCATCTGTAGATTGTGTGTTCTGTGGCAGGGAAGCTGGCACCTGGGAGAGAGACCCAGAACCAGCAGGCTTGTGTTTGGCCAGCTCTCACCGTGTTGTTTGGGGCAGGGCTGGAGAGCTGGCATCTGGGTTTGCTGCAGCGAGGTCTGCAGAGCAGACCTTGAGCAGATTGTGTTTTGTGTGGCGGTGATGTTGGCAACTGGGTTTATATTGGTTCCAGGCCTGCACTGCAGGGTTCATAGAGTAGATAGAGGGATGTAGTGCATTTGGGTCCTATAGAGATTATCTGGTGTGAAGTTAGGTTTGGCTTTGGGTGCCCCAGGAATTGAACCTTCTGCTCCCCAGAGCCACTTTTCCCATGACAATTACAGTGAGGAAGTGGCTCTAATTGGTTTTTTCTCACCATTGAGAGCAGTGTTCCTTTTGGGGTGCCCACAGATGGGTGCAGTCTTTTGGGGCCAGGGGGGTTTCATGCTGGGGAGTCCCCTGAAGCTGCCCTGCAGTTTTGGGGCCTCTCCCTCAACCCCCCCTCTGGCCAGAGCCACTTTCCCCAGAGCAATTATAGTGGAGGAAGTGGCTAATTGGGCTTTCCCCAGCATTGGGCCTTTTGGGAAGCCCAAAGACAGGGACCCCCTGGCCCAATCTTTTTGGGACTTGGGGGTTTTGTAGGGGAGAGACCCCTGTGGGTTCCCTGCAGTTTTGGGGGCTCTCCCTCAAATCCCCTGCCCTCCAGTAGCCTCTAATTATGCCCTATGTTGCCATTGGTTTAAATGGCCCATAGGGTATAATGGTGGAATAGGGGCACTCTCTTTGGGTGCCCCTGGAATGGGATCCCCTGGCCCAATCTTTTTGGGACTTGGGGGGTTTGTAGGGGAGAGTCTCCTGCAGGTCCCCTGCAAATTTGGGGGCTCTCCCTCAAATCCCCTCCCCTCCAGGTGGCTTCAAATACACCCTATTTGCCATTGATTTCAATGGCCCATAGGGAATAATGGGGATGTATATTCGTAAATAGCCGCGCATCTACCGTATATGCGGCTATTCCGACTACGTAATTCAGAAATATACGGGATTCCAAATTCCCCCCCCCCCCCCGAAGCCATATAATTCCTTTTTTTTTTTTTGCACATCCCTAGTTTCTACACCATTGGACCAAGGCAGACATTGGGTTTTTCCTGCCCAGCCTGGCACGGAGTGGGCGGTGGGTGGCCACCCGATGGGCCGTGTTCAGGGCACTTCGGCTGGGTGGTGCCAGCCGCCAGTAGCCTCTACAGGGGTGGCGGCAGCTCAGGCCGTGCCATCAGTATCGCTATCAGGGGCGGCGGCAGCTCAGGCTGCACCATCAGTATCGACGGGGGTTCTCCCATGGACCGGGCATATGGCCGTGGCTCAACCTGTGGGGTGGCCAAGTGGTCAATGGAATGCTTGGAGTTATCCTCCAAATCCTTATGGTTCGGTGCCTTTTTTGGCTCTCCCCTTTGGGGATACCGCGCTCCCCTTAGGGGACCATTTGACCCCTGCAACAGGAAAAAAAAAATAAGGGGGGAATATGTCGATGTATTCAGCCTCCTTTACAGGAAATTGGAGAAGAAAAGTAAGGACGAAATGGATGAGAAGGGAAAAGAGAAGCTACGGCGTAGGAAGGTTGATCGCACCTGGGCCAATTGGCTACCAGGGTTTTTTATATAAGCAGGATTCATTGCCAGGGCGCAGCCATGTAGAGTGGCCCCACTATTTCAATACTGCGATATTATATATAGAGATTACTCGGATTTTGCGGAGGGAGCTTGGTTACAGTATGATGAAACGTTTAGGATGAGGGTAGCTATTAATCCGACCTTACCTTGGGACCAAATTAATCAGCAACTGTGGCTGCAGCTGATGGCCCCAGCAAAACCCAATTTGGGGGACAGGACTGACAGTGGTACCTGGTGCACAGACAATTGGGAGTCGCAGTTGCCCGCTCACCAGTGGGCTAGCCGGTTCAACCCCGGTTGCTGTGTTGGGAGTTCACTTCTCAGGGAGTGTGTTCCCGTAAAGCTTGTAAATTTCGGCATGAGTGCCCATTATGTGGCGGGCCCCACGCATTTTCGGCATGCAGCAAAACAAAGCATAAAGGAAGGGCTAAGCGCCCCGAGGGCGGTGGCAATGCACAGATGCCTGGAAAAGGGCCCCAGTCCCATTCGGCTGAAAGTGCTTAGGCGTTTCCTGGAGGGTTACCCCAAGAAGACAGATAGGGCATACTTATGGGAGGGGTTCTCAATGGGGTTCAGGATACCATTTCAAGGGCCTAGGGTGCCTTGTGGGGTTTCCAACCTCCGTTCCATCGTAGGGCTCGAACAGATCATTCGGGAAAAGATAGCAAAGGAATGTGCCGAGGGCCAAGTCATCGGTCCTTTTGATGACCCCCCAGTTCCATGTTTACGAGTTTCTCCTCTTGGCGTTGTGCCTAAGAAGGCACCTGGTGAATATAGGCTTATTCATCATCTTTCTTATCCTAGCGGCGGATCAGTGAATGATGGAATTCCCGACCACCTATATTCAGTCAGGTACACTTCCTTTGACCAAGCGGTCAAAGTGTTGCGGGGGTGCGAGCTGGGTGCAGAAATGGCCAAATGTGACATTAAGTCGGCATTTCGCCTGTTACCAGTTCACCCTGAAGATTTTGAGTTGTTAGGGTTTCAGTTTGAGGGGAAATATTACATGGATACGGCCCTACCCAAGGGATGCTCTGTATCCTGTGCAGCCTTTGAGAGATTTAGTTCCTTTTTGGAATGGTTGGTGATGACAAGATCTGGGCGCAAGGAAATGGTTCATTACTTGGACGATTTTTTGTTTGTGGGCAGGGCAGGGACCGGGCATTGTGCTCAGCTACCAAACTTGTTTATGGAGCTGGCAAAGGAGCTTGGCGTTCCTTTGGCGCACGAAAAAACTGAGGGTCCGGCGACACGCTTGACATTTTTGGGCATTGAGCTTGACACTGTTCAACAGGCATTGAGGTTGCCTGAAGAAAAGGTACTGCAACTTAGGGAGAGGCTCGCCGCTATTAAACCTAAAACGCAAGGTGTCGCTTAGAAAGTTACAGCAGCTGGTCGGGTATCTTAATTTTGCCTGTAGAGTTGTAGCGCCAGGTAGAGCATTCCTTTGGCACTTTTGCGATGCCATGGGGTCCCTCCAGTCTCCTCATCACAGGGCGTGTATAACGACCAGTATGTACAGCGATCTGGAGGTCTGGGAAACCTTTTTGGAGTCATTCAATGGAGTTTCCTTTTGGCGTGAGGACCTGAAAGTTGAGCTGGACCTCCAGATATCCTCAGATGAGGCTGGGTCGACCGGTTTTGGGGTTCTTTTCCATGGGCATTGGTGCGCTGGGCAGTGGCCCTGGGACTGGCAGGACAGTGGGCTTTGCCGGAATTTAACATTTTTGGAGTTTTTTCCTATTGTGGTGGCAGTATGGATCTGGGGGGGAACAGCTGGCTAATAAAGTTGTACATTTTTGGTGAGACAACTTGTTGGTTGTGCATGTTATTAACTCATTAACATCTAGGTCAATTCCAGTAATGAATCTGGTAAGGGCTTTTACATTGAGCTGCCTTCAATTAAATGTGTTGTTTCTGGCAAAGCACGTGCCTGGTGTTTGTAATGGGGTGGCGGACGCCCTGTCTCTCTGACAGATGGAGCGTTTTCGCCAGCTGGCCCCGGAGGCAGATCCATTGCCGGAGTGGATGCCCCAGGACCTGTGGCAGCTTGGCAGGCCAAAGCCGGTAGGGCGATTATGTTAGCCTTGGCCCTGAGTACCCGGAAAGCTTATGAGCGTGCCGCTCGACAGTTTAAGGTGTTTAGGGATATAGCTGGATTGGGGGATAGTTGGCCCATTCCACTGTTACATTTGATGCAGTTTTGTGTGCATCTGAAAAAATAAGGGCTTAACGGTTAAGTCTATTCGGGGGCAGTTGGCCGCCTTAGCTTTTATCAGCAAGGCACAGGGCTTTCAGGTATCAGTTGGGGATTTTAGAGTTAAAAAGATGTTGGAAGGCTGGTCACATGAGCGTGGGAGGACGCCCGGCAACCCATCTTGCCATCCATACTTTGGCAGTTGGGTCGTGTATGGCCTGAGGTGTGTAGCTCTAACTATGAGATTGCACTTTTTCATGCAGCGGCACTGACTGCATTTTTGGTGCACTACAGGTATGTGAACTGGTCAAGCTGTCATGGAATGATCAGTCTGAGGGGGCATTGCAATATAGCGATGTCAAATTTGTGGGGGGAAATGTAGTGCTGCACATACAGTGATCCAAAACGGATCAGCAGTGTAAGGGCACCAAGATCACAGTAGGTCCCTGTGAAGAGGCTGATTTGTGCCCCGTGCAAGCATTACAGCGCTATGTGGCAATAAGGGGGAGCGCCCAGGGCCCCCTTTTTTGCCACAAGGGCAGGGTTCCTCTCACAAAGTATCAGTTTTGGGTGGTCACGGCTCATGCCTTGGCCAAGTTGGGTTTGGCAGGATGCAAGTTTGGCACTCATTTGTTTGGGATTGGGGCCGCATCCACTGCCACAGCAATGGGCTATTCGGAGCCATTGATCCAAAAGGTGGGCCACTGGCATTCAGCAGCTTTTTGCACCTACGTACGCCCATTGGTGATTCCATGAGGGTGTTGGGGTGGCTGTTGTGTGTTATGTGTGTTGAAGTTCAGTTGTGTTTGACTGTTTTCTCATTCCAGGTGTTGTGTCTCACCAGGGGAGGCTGCGGATCCTCAACTGCAGGCACAGTTTTATTTTCTGGCCGGCCCACTATGCAAGGAGACTGCCAGTCGGTATCTAGTTGGGGCTGAGCAAGTGGGCTGTAGTTGAATGGCAGGGGCGACGTGGGTTACGGTGGCCAGGGCTCCTGCCATTGTTGTTTTCAAGCAGGGCTGGCCCCCCACCTCACATTCTGGTCATTCACCTTGGCGGGAATGACTTGGGGCTGATGAAGGGGAAGGCCCTTTCATTACAGGCGGTGGTGGACCTTCGGGTCATCGTGTGGAGGTGGCCCAGAGTCTATCTGTTTTCATCCGCCATCCTACCAAGAAGAGTCTGGCAGGCCGCCTGGAACCCGGCTGGGGTCGAGCGGGCCAGACGAAAGGCGAATCGGGCCCTGCGGAAGGTCTTGGATGGAGATCTGGGTACCTTCCTTCCTCATCCGGGAATTAGGGTGGAGTTGGGGGAGCTGTTTTGGCCAGATGGGATTCATCTGTCGGATGCGGGGAATCGGGCCTTCTTAAGTGACATTCGGCAAGGGCTTTGGGTGGCTGTAGGCCACCCGGTGGGGCGCTAATGCCTAAGCAGAGGCTTGGCATTAGGGGTGGCAGAAGGAGCAAGGGGTTATACCTTGCAGGTGAGCACCCAGGCATCTGCACCTGTTAATGCAGTCGATGCGCACGAGCGGCAGATGGGCTTTATGGCTCAATGCTGTATAATGCGGATCGTAGTCGTGCCTCCCCCTAGATTTGCCTCCTTCTGGGTATCGGGGCGGAAGTTTAGAGGAGGGTAGTTTTGGCCTGGCTGGCCCAGCATTAGCCATAGACTTATGGCTTGTGCTGGGGGCAGGGTGGCTCACCCCTTTGTTGGACCAGGCGGGGTCGGAGGAAGACCCCAGAGCTTGACCCAACTGCAGGTTGCCCTTGCCATGTTAGTTGTATTAATAAAGTGGCCTGTTTCCCAATATTTTGTGTCAGCCTCTTTATTTCAAATGGGGGAGGGGGGGCAAATGAAGGATCTCCACTGGTGGGCTGGACAGTATGGGAGGAAGCTGTCATTCAAGTACCCCAGGCCCATTTTAGGACGTAACGGTAAGAAATGGCAATTCAGGTTGTGTCCAGAACCAGATGGGTGGCCAATCCTGATGTGATCCGATATGACTGTAATACTTCATTATTGTTTTATGATGTTTTACTAATGTGCGAGAATCACATAGAAGAATTCCATTGCACTTATAATGTTGGCTTTTTTAAATGTTTATCAATGGGCACATGTACAGTAATGCAGAGTGGACAGTATTTCAGATAAGCTGAAGTAACTGAAAGCTTTGTAAAGAGCCAATTCTGGAAATAATTATCTAAATTCAGGATGAATGGAACACAAATACTCTTCAATTTCAAGAACTTACACTCAATTAAAAATAAAATCTTGATGTCATTTAGTTTCCCCACTATGTGAATTCAGTGATGGAGTCTGTTAACCTCTGTTTTATAAAATAAGATCTGAATTATTCCTAATCCTACATTTCTGCAGCAAGGCTCCCCTTATATTTGTAGGGACAAGATATGGCACTACTGAGATGGACATGGGGGAGAATAAACATAACATTAAAATAATTCTCTTTCAACTCAATTCTCATTTTAAAAAAAAAACAGACGTCTATAAGAAGACACTCTTTCACAAGGTCTAATGGCTTAGAGAGTGTATGGGTGTTTGTTTTTGTATCTGCTCAGTCTATCAAGAGGTACTTTTAAACTGACCAGTGGGAAAAACCACAACTAATGAATGAAAAATGCTGAAAAAACAGAAACTGAAAGTGTGGTTGTGGTTGACCTTTCATCACAAGAAAGTAAACATACAACCACAGAAGGTTAGGGGGGAAATCATAGGTTTAAATCTCATGTATCTATACCTCTAATGGAGCCTCTAACATCAGGGGAAGATTTCTTCTGCCTCTTGCACTGCAGAAACATGCTGCCTTTTGCAACACTGATCTGTGGGATCCAACCATTATATAGGAATGAAACAGAGAGCAAGGGAGAGTAAGTGATGAAGAAAAAAAATCCTAGACTAAACAAAATTAAATTAATCAAAACTATTTCACAAATATTAACAAGTATTAGAGGAGCCCACTAAAGACAATAGGAAGCCTTTCCAGTATCACAAAATAAACCCACTTTAATAAGGGCAAAATTGCCATCATCCTGAGGCAAGGGACAGGAAGAGATCCATATTCAGCATCTGTCTGCTGAATAAGTAGATTAGGATAACAAAAGAAGCTGAGAAGGACCAGTAGATTTCACCTCAGTCACACCCCATTGATTATGTGATGTAATTTATATTAGGGAATGGTATAAGCAGTTGCAGATCTTTCATTGCCAAAAGATGGCATGTTTCTTTCTCTAGGTTATTCAGAAAAAAATACTGAAAGATGTATGATTAGGAGTATTTGTTTGTTGGTCAATATCATTTTCATTTCATTTATTCCATTTATACCCCTTACCCCACTTAGGGAGGCAATAAAACAATTAAGAGAATCAACAATTAATAATAACCCCCCCACCATGCCTTATGTCAGAAAAACATGAATATAAGCAGGACTTTTTTCTTGAAAAAGTGCTAGAACTCTCAACAGGGAGATGAAGGAGAAACACAAGGGATTCTTTTAAATAATATTATTTTCATGTGCTACAAACTTACCTCTACTTTAAAGCAGTTTCCAAACTTTAGACACCAGCTTCCTCAGTTCTTTTTTGAGTCTTGATTTTAATGCCTAATGCTGAATGATGACCTTGAAGCAACCACGTGTTAACATGCTTTCTTGGATCAAAGACTTTTAAGGGAGGTCCAACAATTTTATATACACAGTAAAGATGTTATGATTTTGACTGACAAGGAGGACCTTTTTTAGTGGCAATCAGGTTCATCTGGGAAAACCCCCCTTCACACTCATAGGAGGAAATAGCTATTGTATTGAGAGTGTGCCAAATCCAAGACAGTTCCTTGGGCATTTCTTCTCTGAATGTTAGATGTTATCTGAAGGCTTAACTAGCTTCTCTTTCATTGAGGTGAAAACTTCTTTCCAATGTGCATATTTCTTGTTTCCCATAGAAAATATTGTCCTTTGACTTTGCTGGCCATTTCTTAGAATTCAGAACTCTTCCACACCTTGACAATTGTGTGGTTTCTTTTGAAAGCAGTCTCTTTTGAAGAGAAATTTTAAGGCGATCATAGAATGCAACTGGGGAGATTGGTGGGTTATCAGTTTTATTTGTTTTTTGCAATGGGACACCCTTAAATTGCAGATTTTCAGTTGCCTCAGGTGCTTTCTTATAATAAGGCCTGCAATAGTGATCTCTTTTCAGTTCTGATGGTTCTTGCAAAGCATCACAAATTAATCCGAGAGATCCAAAATAAATTCAACTGATGTAAACTTTTTATGAAGACCTTCATATGTGCACTTCTCCTTTCTGTCTTGATCATTTGCTGATTTACCTTTTTCAAAATGAAGCACCAGGGCTTTTTCAAAATGAAGCACCAGCCAAAGCAGTTCTGTAGCTAGATTAACCATCTTGTAGATAGAATCCTTCCAATTTTTAAAATCTCCATCTCCAACGTAAGTTCACATGACTTGAGCTGCCTTGCAGTTTTTGGAGATGAATGATACATAGCATACAACTTGTCCCAAAAACTCTTAAATTTATTGATGCCAGAAACCCTTTTTTACAACATCATGCAATCCAAACTATGCTCGCTTGGGAGTCAGCATATGGAGTGGCATCCGGGGCGTGCTGCTGCCGGGGAAGAAAAGCCTCCATTGGGTAGACTGTAGTTGATTTTCTCTCTCCCTCCTGAACCCACCTCAGACTCTCTCCAGGCTCTCATAAGAACATAAGAACATAAGAGAAGCCATGTTGGATCAGGCCAACGGCCCATCAAGTCCAACACTCTGTGTCACACAGTGGCAAAAAATGTTATATACACACATACACTGTGGCTAATAGCCACTGGTGGACCTGTGCTCCATACACTGTGGCTAATAGCCTTGGCAAGAGCAACAAGTCCCCTGCACTGTCTGGCAGCTTCCCTGCTCACCTGCAGCTGCTACCATGCATCCGCTCATTTAAATCTTATTTTTTAAATTTCATTTTAACATTTTTCTAATGTTACAAGCAGCATCATGCTCCTCCAGTGCTCCTCATGAACTTTCAAGCTTTTTTTTTTTTTTTAGAATTTTATTTCCACAAAGAGGTTCTGGAACTCAGTTCCACCGTGTTCCCCCAGAGTTTCCTTCAGCAAGGCAGATATCAAGTCTAAATAAGCATTTCAGATGAGAAATATACTCTTGGGGAAAAGTTTGCCCCCATGGTCCAGATCTGACTTTGGGCCTCCATGGCTGCTGTTTAAAAGTAAAAGTGTTGGAGATCAGTTTACCAGCATCTCAGCCCACATCTAGTTAAGTGCAATGGAACACTTTATTTACCAGTGTCACACCTATTATGTGATTCCACACCTATGATGGATTTTAATGGATTCCCCCAACAATCCACTTCTAAATTTATGGAACAGAGCACATAATCTACTGCCATCATACACTAGTTTAATTTTATTTTTAGTTGACAACCAAAGTGTGTGCTAATTTCATTGGGTGTCCCCTGATTCAGCCCTTTGGCTTTTTCCTTCACTTTTCTAATGCAAGACATGTCCATTCTGTGTCTGGAACACTGATGGCTGATTCTGATTTATTTTTGGTTGGATGTCAACACAGCTGATGTTGGCACAGTTTATCATGCATGAATTTCAGCCAGGAAAACAAAACAAAAACAAACCCCCATAATCTTCCTTGAAAATTGCATGTACTGGAGGGGATGCAAGAGGGTGGGTTGCTAATGCCTTCCAAAGCTCATATAAGCAAGTGCTAAATATGGTAGAAGATAAAACAAAATTGCAAAGCCAAGAAAAGGCCAAGAAAAGACAAGCTTTATAATATGCCAAGCATTCTAATAAATCAACGTTCTGATAGATTTAAAAGGAAAAGGCAGTTATAAAGCCATGGAGCCTTTCTCCTGTATTGAACTCAAAGTAAAGTCAATTAAATCTGAGTTGTTTGTACTAACCTGCTATGGAATTACCAAGAAATGTGTCATATTTTTGTCCCACTGCCAAAGCTTTGCCAGAAGAAAACATGTACTCCATGATTTGTAGTATGGTGCCATAGAAGCTTTAGCAAACCATTCCTTAGAATTTTGGAGTTCTGAATCACCTGGTTTTGTTTAGAATGTTCAATCTGAATCTTGTACAGAGTGCTGTGCAAATGCAATCTGCTGTAGTTTAATTTGTTTCAATAATTTTGTGCATCTGTGGGGCATTTAACCATGTCAGAGTGGTTGTTTTCAGTAAGGGTGTCTGAAGAATGGAGTCAAATTGAGGTGCCAAGTGATGAAGTTCTAGGCTGCTAGGCAAACTGAAAAGTAATACCTATCCAAGTTCAGGTGACATACTTGGAGTGTTCATAAAGAACACAAATATGAATTCATTCATCTACTAACCAGTATGTCTAACTTGTTTCTGAAACCATCCTGGAAGACTAGAAAGTGGAAAATGTCACATCTGTTTTTATATGGGGGTTTAGAGGGAATCTAAGGAATGGCAGGCCTTTTAGCCTAACATCTGTCCCAAGTAAATTAGTAGAAATTGTCATTAAACACATTGACTAAAAATCAGCATGGAAAGAAAAATCAGCATGGCTGAAGGGGAAAAAATCAGCATGAATTCTGCAAAAGGCGGTCTTGCCTCACCAAAATTTTGGCGTTCTTTCAGCATATTAACAAGTATATGGATAATGGTCTTGAGGACAAAAGGAGATTGAGGAAGAATCGTACTGCTACAGCACCAACCCCAAATCAGACTTTTCCCCGCAGCCACTGTGGCCAGACCTGCCTGTCCCGCATTGGTCTTGTCAGCCACCAGTGAGCCTGCAGCAGACGTGGACTACTGCACCCTTCTTAAATCTTCGTTCGCGAAGTCAAGCCGAGAGGGATAATGGTGATTGGGTAGACCTTACACACTTAGACTTCCAAAAAGCTTTTGACAATTTACCTCACCAAAAACTCCTGAATAAGATTAGCAGCCATGGGATAAGAGGAAGGGTCCTTTAATTAAACATTGGTTAAACAATAGGAAGCAGAGAGTAGAAATAAATAGTTCTCAGAATTGAATAACATGAGCAGTAGAATTCAACATGATTCAGTATGGGGACCAGTGCTATGTTTAATTACCAACGATTTATCTAGTGACCCCTGCCATAATACAAGTGTACAGATAACATCAGGAAGATCACCGCCGTTTAAACTATGGAATGACCCAGACATTTGGAACTGGTTTTAGATTGTTGTTTTAAATCAATGTATAACTTAAATGTTGTTTTAAATTACCTTATATTGTATATTTTATATTGTATAATTTATCGAACTGTTGTCAGCCGCCCTGAGCCTGCCTAGGCGGGGAGGGCGGGATATAAATAAAATTTATTATTATTATTATATTATTATTTAATTTGTTTAAAAATTATATGGAATTGAGGCATTAGCAGTGAATTGGCCAGGTATGCAGATGATACTGCATTGTCTGGGATGGTGAAAACCAAAGTGGATTGTGAAGAACTCCAGGAAGCTCCATGTAAATTGGGTGCATGGGCAACAACATGGCAGATGACGTTCATTGTAGGTAAGTGTAAACTTAGGAAAGGCACTACCAAGACTAAAAGAGGGCCTGTGTAGATAACAACACAAGTCAAGGAAGCTATACAAAGTAAAGAGGCTTCTTTTAAAAAGTGGAAGGTCTGCACCAATGAATGGAATAGGATGGACCACAGGATCTGGCAAAATAAATGCAAGTCAATAATTAGGCATGCAAAAATAAAGATTTTGAGGAGTGGGTTGCTAAAAGCATCAAGATAAACAATAGACATTTAAAAAAATATATCCAGAGCAGGAAACCAGCCAGAGAAGCAGTAGGTCCTTTGGATGACAAAGGAATCAAGGAAGTGCTAAAGGAAGATGGGGAGATGGCAGAGAAGCTCAATTACCTTTTTGCTTCAGTGTTCATTGTGGAAAGTGTGAGATACATACCCATGTCACAGCCCCTATTTTCAGAAAGGGAATCTGAAGAAATGAGACTCATTGAGGTAGCCAGAGATGGCATTCTAGAAATTAAAATTAAAAATAATAAGTATCCAGGTCCTGATTGCATACACCCGAGAGTTCTTGAGGAACTCTTATCTACTAACGTGTATATGCAACCTATCACTAAATTCAGATGCTGTACCAGAAGACTGGAGAATAGCAAATGTTACACCAATTTTTAAAAAGGGATCCAGAGGGGGAACCAGGGAATTACAGGCCAGTTGGTCTGACATATGTCCCAGACAAATTAGTAGAAACTGCAATCAAAGATAGAATTGCTAGGTGCATAGAGGGACAAAGCCTGCTGAGGAAAAATCAGCATGGCTTCTGCAAAAGAAAATCCTGCCTCACCAACCTTTAGGAATTCTTTGAAAAAGTGCTATATTTAGACAATGGTGACCTGGTAGACATTATATACCTGGACTTTCAAAAGGGTTTTGACAACGTACCTCACCAAAGACTCCTGAGTAAATTTAGCAGTCACAGGATAAGAATATGGGTTCTCTTATGAATTAAAAACTAGTTAAATGTCAGGAAGCAAAGAACAGAAATCAATGAACAGTTCTCACAATGGAGGGAAGTAAGCAGCAGGGTGCCACAAGGGTTGTTATTAGGGCCAGTACAATTTAATTGATCCATTACTGATCTGGAACTAGGGTTGAGTAGTGTAGTGGCCAAGTTTGCAGATGACACCAAATGATTCAAGAAGGTGAAAATCCGGCCCCTTCCCGCCCGCGCCGACTTCAGGAGGCTATAGGGCGGGGGCCGTTTTTGCCTCCCCGGAAGGAGAGAGGCAACGGTCGCAACATACGGGGAGTTTGGGGCGTGGTCTGCTGGGGCTTTATCAGCCCAACCACGCCCGCGGCCACGCAGTTCTGCTGGCCGTTTTGGGTGAAGTCGTCGCTTCCCCGTTCTTCTCAGCGTGGCAGCAGGGCCTCTTACCTCCCTGAGGCCGGACGGTTTAGAGGCTTCTTCTCCGAAGCTTCAGCTCTTGCGGCATCGGCCGCTCCAGGTTCCGGCGGGAGTGGGAGTTTTTTCGGCGCGATAGCTGTCGCGCGCGTCGGCCGGCGGCTCCGAGGCTCCCAGCTCTTGCGGCATCGGCCGCTTCAGGTTCCGGTTGGGGGGGGAGCTTTTCGGCGCGATAGCAGTCGCGCGCGTAGTTTAGTGAGCCCGGCCGTGTTGCCTGTGTCGCGGCCGGAAGCCGCGTTCGGCCGGAGCTCCAGGCCCCCCCCCCCCCGCCTCGCCTTTCGGCTGGGAGCGACAGCGGTTTGCGCCTCTTCATTTTCTGTGGACGGCGCTTTGTGGCGCCGCTTAATTGCGTGCCCCCTCCTTCCTTTCCCTTATCAGGTGTCTGGTTGGTTCTCTGGGCCTTTTAGCGCCCAGCTTATCGCCCCCCCCCCTGTTAGGGGTGTTGGGTCCGAATTAGCTCCTGTTGGGGCCCTGTGACAGGCCTAAGAGCCTGCTTTTGGTAGTGGTTAAGTGTGTGGACTCCTGTCTGGGGGGAGCCTGGTGGGATTCCCCACTCCTCCCCTTCCACCGCCTAGGGGCATTTCTTTGGTGAGGGGATAGAGAAGGTTAATCATGCCCAAGGGTCAGGGAAAATCCAAGGGCAAGCAGCCCTTGAAGGCTAAGAAGAGGCCCAACCCCGGGGCTCCCCCAGGGGCGGAAGAAGAGGCCCAGACCAGGCAGGCTATCGTCGACAGCCTCGAGGCCCTTGAAAGGCATTATGGTCTGGTCCCGGGGCCGACGGGTCCCGCCCGGGGGCGCAAGGCAGCGCGCTCATCAACCAGGGCTTTTGAACAAGAAGTCCTGGCTCGGCTTTCCTCATTGCAGGAGTCGGCGTCCCTTCCTGGGCCTTCTGACGCACCGGGACAGGAGCCACCAGATGACAACTCCGATGTTGAAGAAGGTAACGCCCCGGTTGGGCCGACTGGTCCGGGAGGTGTAGGCGCTTTCACCCCAGGCGGGGCTCCAGCTGGCCCGGATTTTGTAGGTAAGCCTAGTCCTCTTGACAATGTTGGCACTTGGCCTTGGGGCTCTTGGAGCCCCTGGCATTCATTTGGACCTGCTGGTCAACTTGCCAATGTTACCCATGGCGGCTCGTTTGGGCAGGGCCAGATCCTGCCGTGGGGTGCGGGTGCCGGAGCCGGGTCTTCAACCAACCCTTCAGTTCCCGTGGGTCCTCAGGGCCAGCCACCCTTGGGCGGTTCTCTTCCCTGGGGTCACCAATTTCCCCCCTCTTTGGCGATGGGTGCACCGGTCCAACAATGGGGGGGATGGTATTTCCCCGCACCGCATCTGGGTTCGGTTCCCTTCCACTGCCGCCCTTTTGGGGACACGGCTATGCCCCTGGGTGACCATCTGACAACTGCCACCCGGGAAAGAATCTTGCGCGGCGAATATGTCGACGTCTTTGGCCTTCTTTATCGGGAACTCGAGAAGAAGGACAAAGATGAATTGGACGACAAGGATAAGGAGAAGATCAAACGCCGCAAGGTTGAGAGGAACTGGGCCAACTGGCTGCCCGGGTTCCTCATATATGCAGGGGTTATCGCACGCTCGCAGCCTATGCGTGCGGCGCCGTTGTTTCAATACGTAGATATTATCTACAAAGCTTATACGGACTTCTCGGGTGCTGCATGGCTGCAGTACGACGAGGAGTTCCGCATGAGGGCGGCGCTCAACCCCAGCATCCCGTGGGACCACATTCACCAGCAGCTGTGGTTACAGCTGATGTCCCCCGCCAAACCCAACGTTGGTGATAGGTCGGACAGTGGTCACCTGGTCAGCAAGCACTCAATGGCATCTGGTCCCCGCTCAACGGCGGGGCAGCCGGTTCAACCCCGGTTGGTCTGTTGGGACTTCTCGTCCCCAAGCGGTTGTAGCAGGAAACCGTGCAAATATAGGCACGAGTGCCCATTGTGTGGGGGTGCCCATTCCTTGTCCGCCTGCAACAAGACAAAGCCCCGAGCGGGAGGCAAGCGGTCTGCGGGTGGTACAGGCGCACATGCCACTGGTAAAGGGCCCCAGTCCCATCAAGGTGATGGTTCTTAAGGAGTGGCTGGCGGGTTACCCCCGTGCGAGCGACCGGGTGTTCTTGTTGGAAGGTTTTAGTTATGGTTTTAGGATCCCGTTTCAGGGGACCAGGGGCCCTTATATGTCTAGGAACTTACAGTCCATTCGTGGGTTGGAACATGTGGTAAGGGAAAAAATTTCGAAGGAGTGCAGGGAGGGCAGAGTCTTGGGTCCGTTCGACGCCCCCCCGGTACCCAATTTACGGGTATCCCCTTTGGGGGTGGTTCCCAAGAAGGCCCCCGGGGAGTTCCGTTTGATACATCACCTGTCTTACCCAAAAGGGGGGTCGGTGAATGATTTTATCCCCGACTCCCTGTGCACTGTAAGATACACCTCCTTCGACCAGGCGGTTAAGATTGTGCGGAGTTGTGGTTTGGGGGCCGAAATGGCGAAGTGCGACATTAAGTCGGCATTTCGCCTGTTACCGGTCCACCCGCGCGATTTTGAGCTCCTGGGCTTCGCTTTTGAAGGTAAGTTCTATTTGGACAGGGCCCTGCCTATGGGTTGCGCTATATCTTGTTCGGCGTTTGAACGTTTTAGTTCCTTTTTGGAGTGGGCCCTTCGCGTGCGGTCTGGTGCCGTCACGACTGTTCATTATTTAGATGATTTTTTGTTCGTTGGCCGCCAGGGGTCTGGACGGTGTGCCCATTTGCTCCAGTCCTTCTTGGACCTGGCAGCGGAGCTGGGCGTCCCGCTTGCCCATGAGAAGACCGAGGGCCCAGTTACCAAGTTGACGTTTTTGGGCATTGAGTTGGATTCCGTCCAGCAGGCTTCCAGGTTGCCTGCGGAGAAAATTTCCAAGTTGAGGCAAATGCTGACGACGGCCCGGGGCCGACGCAAGCTTTCGTTATTGGAACTCCAACAGTTGGCCGGGCACCTGAATTTTGCCTGTAAGGTCGTGGCACCTGGGAGAGCTTTTTTACGGCGCTTATGCGATGCCATGTCAGGCTTGCGCATGCCCCATCACCGAGTTAGGGTCACCCGGGGCATGCGACAGGACCTCGAAGTGTGGGAGGAATTTCTGTCCAACTTTAATGGCGTGTCTTTCTGGCGGGATGAGCTGAAGCTGGAGGCTGAGCTCCAGGTTACATCTGACGCCGCTGGTGCCAAGGGTTTTGGCGTCTATTTTCGGGGGCACTGGTGTGCCGAGGAATGGCCAGCGGAATGGTTGTCAAGCGACCTGTGCCGCAACTTAACTTTTTTGGAATTTTTTCCAATAGTTGTGGCATTGCGGTTGTGGGGACCAGCTCTGGCCAACCACGTTGTCCACTTTTGGTGTGACAACCTGGCGGTCGTCCATGTAATCAACACGTTGTCCTCCAAGTCGCCCCCGGTCATGCGTTTAGTTAGGGCATTTGTACTGACTTGCTTACGGTTAAATGTTCTGTTTCTCGCCAAGCACGTGCCCGGCGCGTGCAACGGAGTCGCGGATGCCCTGTCTCGTCGGCAGATGGAGCGGTTCCGCCTTCTTGCACCAGAGGCCGATCTCCAGCCGGTTCGGATGCCCCCAGAGATGTGGCGGCTTGGAGACGCGAAGCCGACCGGGCAATGATGTTGGCATTGGCGCCTTCTACACGGAAGGCCTACGAGCATTCTGTTGACCAGTTCCGGAGCTTTAGGGAGCAGGTGGGGTTGGCCAATCGGTGGCCCGTACCAGTTCCTCACCTTATGCAGTTTTGTGTTCACCTGAAAGGTAAGGGGCTGGTCGTCAAGACTATCAGGGCCAAGCTGGCAGCTCTTGCGTTTGCCGCTAAGATCAGGGGTTTATCAGACAAGTCTGATGATTTCAGGCTGCGCAAAATGTTGGAGGGATGGGCTCGCGAGCAAGGGCCCCGGCAGGATACTCGCCAGCCTTTGTCTCCTGCTGTCCTAAAAGGTTTGCGGGCAGTGTGGCCCACAGTTTGCTCTTCCAGTTTTGAAGCCGCACTGTTTCAGGCGGCGGCGATGACTGCTTTTTTCGGGGCTCTCAGAGTGAGCGAGCTGGTGGCCAGCTCACGGAAGGATCATTCTGAGAGGTCTCTTCAGTCCAGGGATGTGAAGATCCAAGGGGACCAGGTAGCACTTTTAATCCGTAGGTCTAAAACAGACCAGAAACAGCACGGGTCTAGTATTACCTTAGGCCCATGCCACGACAGGGATATCTGTCCGGTGGCTGCCTTGAAGGAATACATTGCTGTTCGTGGGGATGATGCTGGCCCATTTTTCCGGCACAGCGATGGGTCGCCATTGACCAAATTCCAGTTTTGGTCAGTCACTAGCCGGGCCCTGGATAAACTTGGCCTCGGGGGGGTGCAATTTGGGACCCATTCTTTTCGTATTGGTGCCGCTTCCACGGCCGCGGCTATGGGGTACCCGGGGCCGGCCATTCAGAAAGTGGGACGGTGGAGGTCCTCGGCTTATAAAGGTTATGTGCGCCCCATTTCCCATTGAGGAGTTGGCTGTTATGTTCACGCGTTAATTTGTTCTGTTTCAGGTGCTGTGGTTCGGGACGAGAGAGCAAGGATCTTGATCACCGGCCACAGCATGATATTTTGGGCTGCCCGTTACGCTCGACGATCGCCCTTCGGTTCCCAGCTGGGCCTTAGTGAACAGGCAGTCGTTGAATGGCAGGGGCGACGTGGCCTACGTTGGGACGGCCTCTTGCCGCTTCTTTTTCAGGGGAGGAATGGTCCTCCGCCTCGGATTTTGGTGATACACCTCGGGGGTAACGATCTGGGCCTGGTACAGGGGAGGGCCCTGTCACACCAGGCGATCGAGGACCTCCAGGTGATCCGGAGCAGGTGGCCTGGGGTGCTGATCATCTGGTCCGCCATCCTTCCTCGTCGGGTGTGGCGAGCGGCCTTGAACCCTGCAGGGGTGGAGAGGGCTCGACGCAAGGCCAATCGAGCGGTGCGGAGGGCGCTCGCTGGGGGCCTGGGCATTTACCTACCACACCCGGGAATCAGGTCGTACAAGGCGGACCAGTATCGGCAGGACGGAGTCCACCTGTCCGAGGTCGGCAACAGGGCCTTTTTGTTTGACCTACAGCTGGGGCTGCGGCTGGCTTTGGGCCAGCCGGTGGGCCCAATTGCCGAAGCAGAGGCTTGGCATTGTGGTGGCGGGAATTGATTCAGATTTGTTCGGTGGGCACCCATGGCTTTCCCGTTTAAGGGAGGTGGCGGGTACCGATGGCAGCTGGGTTCGACGGCCCTCTGCTGTTTTTGCCCGCCACAGGGTCACCCCCATTTTGGCTAGCCGTCCTGGTCGGGCGGCGTCGCCACTGGGAGTGGATACCCGGCCGCCGCCGGCCTGGCAGCAGCTAGTTTTACACGGCTGCTGCTGGGGGCTGGGTGACTCGCCCCACCTGGACCGGGAAGGGTACGGATCCCCTTCGCCGGCCAGTTAGTTGTTAGGTTGCCCCAGGCTGTTGGTCAATAAAGTTGCCCTGTTTTAAACCCACTCTGTGTGTTGGCTCGTTCTTCCGACTGGGGGGGCAATCCGGCCCCTTCCCGCCCGCGCCGACTTCAGGAGGCTATAGGGCGGGGGCCGTTTTTGCCTCCCCGGAAGGAGAGAGGCAACGGTCGCAACATACGGGGAGTTTGGGGCGTGGTCTGCTGGGGCTTTATCAGCCCAACCACGCCCGCGGCCACGCAGTTCTGCTGGCCGTTTTGGCCCACCCTCCCACCCGGCAATAGTACAGGCTCCTCCGGTCGCCGTTTTATCGGGGCCAGGTAGGAATTTTTTCAGCCCAACTGATTGGCCTGTGTTGGACTGTTTTTCGCCTACCTTGCACTGTTGCATCGAGGTTGGGTTCCCCTCCCCCCTTTTTTCTTTGGTAACTTTAATGGGCGGGAATTGATTCAGATTTGTTCGGTGGGCACCCATGGCTTTCCCGTTTAAGGGAGGTGGCGGGTACCGATGGCAGCTGGGTTCGACGGCCCTCTGCTGTTTTTGCCCGCCACAGGGTCACCCCCATTTTGGCTAGCCGTCCTGGTCGGGCGGCGTCGCCACTGGGAGTGGATACCCGGCCGCCGCCGGCCTGGCAGCAGCTAGTTTTACACGGCTGCTGCTGGGGGCTGGGTGACTCGCCCCACCTGGACCGGGAAGGGTACGGATCCCCTTCGCCGGCCAGTTAGTTGTTAGGTTGCCCCAGGCTGTTGGTCAATAAAGTTGCCCTGTTTTAAACCCACTCTGTGTGTTGGCTCGTTCTTCCGACTGGGGGGGCAATTGAGGTTCAATGTGAAGCGCTCTAAGAGGACCTCCACAATCTGTAGCAAATGAAGTTCATTGTGTAAGGTGATGGGTCTAAACTTGCTGAGATTGAGAGGGGGGAAGTTCAGTGTTGGTAAGTGTAAGGCAATGGCCATTAAGACAAAAAAAAATTCCAGCTTCAAGTATAGGCTCATGGGGTCTGAACTTGCTGAGACTGAGAGGCAAGAAGATCTTGGGGTCATATAGCTCAATGAAAGTGTCAACCCAGTCTGCTACAGCAGTTTAAAAGGAAAACTCTAAATTAAGGATTATTAGGAAAGAGATCAAGAAGGGGTAAAATGGAGCCAAATAATTTCAGGTTTCCTGAATATTTACTGGAATCCCAATACAAAACCAATATTGGTATTTGGGAAAATTTGGGAATATTTCTTTATTTTAAAAATTGCACACCCTAATCCCTAAATCTTGTGCATAGATGCCTGACCCTTGCACAGATATTGCTGGTCTTCGTGACAGCAGACTGCTGAATCTATCTCCTTATTTCCTTACTTGTAAAGGTGATACTAGATGTTGTGTATGCAGACCAAAGTGAAGACTCAGATGGGTGTTCCTGCCAGGCTCACTGGAGCCAGAAGGACTGAGCTTGGGGATTTGGGAACAATGGGCAGCAGGATCCAAATCCCTGCTGCCCTGCTCCAATCACGGGTCCCCTGCTGGTTTGAATGATCCAATAACGTGGTTGTGCGGGAACCCAGAGTTGTATATAGTTGGTCCTGTTGGCCCTGTTGGTTAGTCTTTCAATGTAGCCCTATACTATGCCGTATTTATCTAATAAAGAGCTGATTTTCACCACAACCTCGCCTCCTCAATGCATTGAACCCACTATATTATTCTAAGCTATCACAAGACTTTACACCTGGGTTACACAAGTATCCATAAGCCAAGTGGTGGGGCAAAGTGCTGGAAACATTGAGTGATAGTTGCAGACAGCTGCTTGCCATTTCGTGACTCCTTGCAATCTTGCTGTCAGGCCTGATAAATGCTGTATGGAGTTGTTCTTTTAGTACCTGGCAATGAGAGGTGATTTTTACTTACATATCCATAAGTAGTTCTGGTTGAGAACTAGAATGGTGTAGATGTTTAAAATAAATAAACCAATCTGAAACATAGCATCCATTTTTCAAACTAGGCAGCTCAAAACATTCTTATGTAAAAAGAAGGCACTATTTTAATGCCAATATATTAACACCCAGAGAGTACAATGTTGCTTAGCCAAAAACAGGCTAAAGTGAAATAAAATTTCTCATAAAAAAACGCTATCAAATGTAATTTTTTTAAAAAAAAAAAAACCATGCAAAAGGCCTAAAAGCAGTTTTCACTGAGAATGCCTCACAGTTTGAACCACAAACCAGCTAATCTATAGCACTTGGACTTCAGCTGAACGATTTCATCGTGGGAGCCACAGCCTAGCACTTAAGAATTGCTGGAACAAGATATCTATGCTGTTGCTTCCAGGGGAAGAAGGGAGTTGCTTTTATGTGTGTTGCTTGGCTGTTCTGGAGATTGTGTTCATATAAACACCATCAGAATAGTTGGATCTGTGATTCAGAAAGAACTTATTTTTAGATTCTGGACTGGTTAACATGTAGGGTTGCCAAGTCCAATTCAAGAAATATCTGGGGACTTTGGAGGTGGAGCCAGGAGACATTGGGGGCGGAGCCAGGAACAAGGGTGTGACAAGCATAATTGAACTCCAAGGGAGTTCTGCCCATCACATCTAAAGGGACCACACACCTTTTTAAATGTCTTTCTTCCATAGGAAATAATGAAGGATAGGGGCACCTTCTTTTGGGGCTCATAGAATTGGACCCCCTAGTCCAATCGGTTTGAAACTTGGGAGATACTTTGGGGAGAGGCACTAGATACTATACTGAAAATTTGGTGCCTCTACCTAAACAAACAGCTCTCCCAGAGTCCCCTGAAACCTCCAGATCAATTCCCCATTATACCCTATGAGAATCGATCTCCACTTAGGGAATAATGAAGTGCTCAGCAGACGTTTCCCTCCCCCCCCCACCCTGTTTCTGGCAACTCTGAAGCGACGGATTGGTGTCTCTACTCACGAGTTGATGCCAACTTTTTCAAAGTAACATAGACACACCATCTCAAGAGAAAGCCTTTCAAATGGAGACTAAAGCCTCCAAAAGCACATGGTCCTCTGGGGGTGGGGCTTCCCCCTGCCGGCCAGCTGACTGGGGGTGGGAAGGAGCCTGGGAAAGCAGAAGAACCCCTGCTGGGACCTGGGGATTGGCAAGCCTAATAGCATGTGATATTTTAAAAGAGAGGACCACATGTACTGAAGTTCTCAATGCTTGTAATGGCCACTATATGTAACCCTGACTGAGTAATCCTTCCAGTCCATAACCTTGGTCTACTCTCTGAAGGAAGGAGAGAGCTGCCACCCTACCCACTTATTTTAATAACATCCCCTCCATTTCCTTTGCCAGAGAAAACAGGAAAATCTCTGTGTGTTTTTTTACTCCTTTGTTTGGGGGAGGGCTGCTGTTCTCTTCTCCCTTCCCAAGAGAATACTGTGTAAGCTATGTGCCAGTTCCTTTGACTTCACTATCAAATGATAAAGATGCACTTATTGTAGTCATTTTGCTACAGATGGCAGCATGGAGCATTGCCCAAAATGCCAGAAGATCTCCATATTCTACAGCATTGAAAAATGTATCAATTTTAATGCTATAATAATGTAAAACACATTTGGTAAGGATTATCTATGATGAATGTTAGTAAATTCAAATCCCATTCTCAGACAGAGTCATTTGACCTAGTGCCTGAGGCAACATCAACAAAAATAACTTAATCCATGCCCTCAGCTCCTCTTGGCTCTTTGGCCTCACTCAGAGCCTTGATCCCTACTTGGGAGGGATTGCAACAAAAGGCAAGAGAATCTGATGAAGCAGACTACAGAGAAATCAATCAGTGGAACCAGCTCCAAAAGGGGGGCAGAGAACATTTTCCAGCACTGGAAACATTTTTAAAATAAGACCTCGACTTGAAAGAGGGCATCCTGAGTTTGTAATTGCATGTGATAGATATGATATAATATGAATACAGCTCCTTCCAGTGCACATGTTAACAGTGTGAATTTTGTCCTGCTTGTTCTTTCTATTTATCCATTTGGTTAATTTCCACTGACTGCTGAATGTAGGTGGGATGGTAAAATCATTCCTCTCCAATAGTCATGACACAGTCTGTCCAATGCCAAAATTATTAAAGCATACTTATCAGAGGAAATTGAAAATTCTCCTTGCTGATGCTTCTGCACATCTGTCACTGGAACAAAGGACTGTGAGGTTGTGTGATCCAACTAGGATCTCAGATCAGGAATTCTGGCAATGGGATCTAGCAGTGCCACTGTGGTAACTTCAGGTCCCTTAGTAAAGAAGGAAGATACCAGCCCAACTCAGCAGGATCCCTACAGGAATCCTTTATATCTCCAGATTCTTAATTGGCTTCACTGAGCAACAGTCAGGCAGAGGTGAAGCTCTGAGGCTGCCTTTTCCTTCATGCCACCTAAACTTATTGGCTGATGCTCAGCTTACTTCCAGTGTCAGCCATGACAGGCAGTTTTATATCGCATGGAAAAGGAATAGTGTAGCAGATGTACTCCTGTGCAAGTGAGGAAGCACAGTCATATGTACAATCATACCTGTCTGCTGTCTGGTTGTCATTCACCGCAGCACCTTCTGCAGCCTATAATATGCAAACACTGAGCTGAGGAACTGGTAGTAAGGGAAGGGGCAAAGTTCAGTAAAAGTGCACCTTTTTTTGTCTGAAGGTGAGAGCTGTGTTGTCTCTCTGTTTGTATGTATTCCTACTCAGATTCAGGTGAAAGGTGAGTTTTGTTTTTGGGCAGGACATTGCCAGATTAGGGTTCAAATCTATGTGGTTTTTTGGGTTCCTTATTTTCAATGAGGAAATATGAGGGTCTTGGGCAGATGTTTATAGGGATAATGGCACCAGATTTGCACAAAATATTGATTACCTGCAGCTTAGCAAGAGAGCTCCCACCAGCCACAACATTAAAAAAAACATCGACATTCATTTCCTTTTCCTTCTCTTACAGTGATGGATTAACATTTTTTTTAACCTTTTCATTGAAGACTCTGTATTTGCCCTTATTCCTTGCTGTGGTCTGTTTGTTTCCTTTCACAAAGCAAAAGTGGTTTCTTTTCAGACTGCCTCTCTTCTCTTCCCATGAGTCTGCTATTATTTCCTACAGGGGACTATTTGGGGGATGCTAAAAAAAAAACAGTGGAATGAGTGCTGCCTGTCCACTCAAGAACCTCCAACTTTCAAATGAAGTGAACCCAGGGGCTGCATTCTATGAACCCCTGAACAAGCTGCATCCACCTCTCTATTTTCCCAGCCATAGTATTTGCAAAGGATAATGTGACTCTATATGGCTTATCTTCAAAGGGGACTGGCTAGAACTGTTCTATGCTCTTCCCCTGAAAGGATCCAACTGGAAGGGAGAAACAAAATTGCCCAAGAAATTAGTAGAACCCCCTATTTTGTACTACTGAATGCTTTTCATGGGAAGCAGAAAGCAGGGATCTCCCATGGAAAGTGGTGGGGAGCAGAAAGCAGGGATTTAAATGGCTCCAAACCATTTAAACCCCTACTTTCTGCTCTTCGCAATCCACCAGAAACCACCATGAACTGTCTTAAAATTTGTGGAAGTTCAGGGTGGATTTTCAGGCTGTGAACTACAGTTTGTAAACCACAAACCAGCCAAAATTCTTCACAGACTTATATTCTTGAGCCAGTTCATCCCCATCACTACATGTATGTAGGTTCGTGATGAATTTGGGAGCCATTTAAAGCCCAACAATTCAAAATATACTTTTTGCAGTCACAGAGCAAAAAAAAAAAAAAAATCCTTTGATTTTTCTTCAATGCCACCTAAACCACTTTAGCAGGAATAGAAGCTTTCCATTTGACTAGTTTACTTATAGTAGCTGAGTGTTGAATTTAGGATGCAATTGTTTAATAAATGGATAATAATGAAATGGCTAGACATAAATCAGGCTTCTGATTAATTGATAATTTACTTTATTATTTGATTATTTTCATCAAGCACAAGATCCTTGCTAAATGAAAATTGCCAGGCTAGTTTTTGGACTGTCTGCACCTAATACTCCTCAAAATGATTTCTAATAACTCTTGATAACTATTCATTCTGTTTCACCTTAATCCCTGTATGTTCAAAAAGACAACAAATCAATCAGACATCTGTTGAGTTTAATTGATTTGTGGACTTTTTTTAAG
Organism: Heteronotia binoei; assembly: GCF_032191835.1. NCBI lineage: Eukaryota > Metazoa > Chordata > Lepidosauria > Squamata > Gekkonidae > Heteronotia > Heteronotia binoei. The sequence continues at coordinate 213,714,585 of NC_083223.1, forward strand.
GCTACAAAAAGTGGTTTCAGGCTTTGTGAATTTTGAAAATTAACAATTTGAGGCTCTGTATAACAACATTGCTAAAGGAAATAGACAAGCTTTGACAATGGTGGATTGTCACTGAGAATCCAGCCATATCTACAGAGTCTTCCCTATATGCTAACTTTCGTATTAAGGAAAGAAAAATATGTATTTCATCTGCAGATATAGTAGGAACAAGCATTTTCTCCCCCCACTATTTTCTCTTTCCCTTTTCTGGCAGCCCCCTTTTCCTGCTTCCTTATCTCCTTATCCATCAGCCAATGTACATTTATCTACCAACTAGTCTTCAGTCTTCCCTCTCCTGGCAGCCTGTCCCCGGGAAACCTCTGGCGAGTTGCATGGTTCCAGTGAAGCCAAGCACAGTTACACGGTGGAGAACCTGTATGACCTTGTGGGGGAGTACCTTACTTTTGCCTGTGACTTCTCCCCAAACATTTCCCTCTTTCCTTTCTCCACCCACTGACCAGCCTACCTTTTATCTGTCTCCATCTTCAAATATAATTATTAACTTCCCTTTTATCACACCTTTTCCACTATGTAAGCCCAAAGCAGCTTATCTCATTCTCCTTTCATCCATTTTATGCTCACAACAGCCCTGTGAAGTAGGTTAGGCTGAGAGTGTGTAACTGACCCAGATTCACACAGTGAAATCCCACAGCAAAGTGGTAATTAGAACCTGGTCTCTCAGATCCTAGTCTGATACTCTGCACCACACTGGTTTTTCATCATCACAAGACAGCCTTTATTGGCATATATAAAAATATAAAATAGAGGGTCAGCCAGGTTACAGATTAAAAGAGCATAAAATCCATATAGAATAAAGTTAGGATTACAAGATAAAAACCAAGTAGCACATAGTAAAACCTGATACATAGTACTACTTATCAGGATGAGTAACCATAGCTCTATAAAAAAAAAGCTTTGCTACTAATTCAGTTATTTCCAGTTCAGAATTATTAAGCAAAAAAAGCACCTTAAAATCATCAGAGGTCTTTAACATTTGGGCCAATATGGGGTATAAAAGATCCCAGTGGGACGCCCAATAGAAAGGACACTGGAGAAGAACATGGGCGACAGTCTCAATACAATCCATTTTACAGGAACAGCGCTTACTTGAATAGGAAGTCCCTTGGAATCTGCCAAATAAAATGGCTGATGGAAGGCATTGTTTCTGGCCAAGGAAAAGGCTCTGTACAGATCTGGAGCTTGAAGTTGATAGCTGGAATATTTGCATTTGGTTCGGTTGGTAAGACTATAAACAGTTTGTAGCTCTGGCTTTTGTGGGGTGGTCACTGTTGAACACTAGTGAATATAGTACAAACATCATGCTGTTGACTCATGTTCAATGTATGGTCTACTAAAACCCCTTTTTGCACCTACTACTGCTGAGACAAATCTCCCCTATCCTATAACTATGCATTGGATTTTTCCTACCAAAATTTACATTCATCCCTGTTAAAATCCAGTTTATTTGTTTTAGCCCAGTTTTCCAGCCTGTCAAGATCATCCTGTATCTTGAGTCTGACTCCTCCCATATTTGCTACTTCTCCCAAATATGGTAGAAGACAGAATCAAAATATTAGATGTTCATGGGTGATCATGGGTTAGATCCAGCCAGCTTTCCCCTCTAAATTTCACCCAATTCCCCTCCTTATTACATCTCCCCAGACTTCTGTCCATGCAGGTTCATGATCCCCATCATAATCTTTTTACTGGTCAAAGGGGACCACTGTCTCTCCTCACTTGTGGAAAAGATGCTTGGCTTCAACCCCATATGTTTTTTATACTTACATCCTAGGTTCAATCTGTTTTTAATGGAATTTCAGATAGGAGAGTGGGAAAAAACCTTTGTCAGGCAACTTGGAAAGCAACTGCTAGCTGGATTTAGGCCATCTTTAGTAAAATACATGTTTAATCCCAGTGATATTGCATAGCAGAGTGGTTCTATGTCATTTGAAAACTTATTTGAGGATAAGTATCTCAGAACCAAGGAGGAAGCCAGGAAAAAATCAAGTACAACTGAGGAGCTTATCCAGGAGAACAGGAAGCAGAGAGAAGCATGAGGCTACAAGCAATCAGGATAGGAACATAGGCTAGAAAACACAGAGCAGATGCTTGAGCACAATGCCTAATAGTATTGGGGAGGTTAAATAAGGAAGACTTGGAAATGCCTGGCTTTTCAAAAGAACAAATAAAGAAACTGAAGGAAGCTGACTGAAGCACTGCCATGGTAACCTTTCCTTTTCCTTCTAAAGTGTAGTGCCAGTCAGTTAGCAGACAGTAGGTCATTCTTAAAACCATGCATGGTCCCAGGCCTTGGGGTCAGTGGGAGCTCACAGGAGCACAGTTCCACCTCCTTCTTCCCACCTTGTCCATTGAATAGTAGGTGCAGCTGCATAACAATCCCTGGATGAGCGCCACCACCTTTTTCCCTACAAAACAACCCCTGCATGGTCCCCATCCGTAACATTAAATGGAAGATAGCTTTGGTCTCTAGGATCCAAGTCCAGAGGTCTAGTGACTGGACCACAGTGGGATGTCTGTATAAGTCTGAGATTCTGATGCAGTACTCTTTAACATACTTGCTTGAGTCCTCTTTAGTAGATTACACACACAGGACATTGATGATAAACTACTGCTCATTCCATGGTTGCCTCTATTCCCAAGTAAATATTTATCCTGGCATTGGACCCATTTGTTTACCAGCCATTCATGGGCTGGAGATCTTTAGGGAAATTAATTGGGTTACATAAAGATGCTGTTTATTATTTGACAGTTTTCTTCAGCCTGGCTCTTGTTGATGGCTGCTTTGAAAACATTCCCAGATGAAAATATACATGAGATTTCAGTGGAAAACTTTGAGAATGGATGGATGTGGAGTACATAGAAGCCCTTGTGTACATCTGTGAGCTGCACTAAGCAGTAGGATTTCTTCATTAAAGAATGCAAAAACCATTGAGAACATTGTATTTAGGCTGAGAATCAAGTTAAAGTTCAGACTACAAAATGTCCCATTATATTTCTGTGCACTCTCCTTCCCTCCCTCCCTCCTCCCTCCCTCCCTCCCTTCTTTCCTTCCTTTCTTCCTTCCTTTCTTCCTTCCTTCCTTCCTTCCTTCCTTCCTTCCTTCCTTCCTTCCTTCCTTCCTTCCTTCCTTCCTTCCTTCCTTCCTTCCTTCCTTCCACATGACTTAATATTTTATCATAAATTTTAATATTAAAAATTCTAACATTAGATAAAGCTACAATTATATACTCATAGACTGATCTTTAAGAATTGAAGATACTGTCAAAATGTGTTGTTTAAAGTAGACATCACATCAATTTTCATAAGATAAATACTATTTATGTATAGAATAATGGGCATCCAACATCAGCAGCATATTTCTTGTAACTGTAATCTTTTTTTTAACTAAATTAGAAGTGCAGTATATAAAATATAGAACCCCTAACTTAAAAGCCTGGGTAAAAAGAAATGTTTTGGCCTGGTGCCTAAAGGACAGTAAAGTAGGCATCAGGCAAGCTTCAATGAGAAAGAAGGTGCCACCATTTAAAAAGGCTTGTCTGATCGCAACTAGGGGTGTGCAAAAAAAAAAAAAAATGGAATTAATCGGATTCGGAAATATATGGGGCCAAAAATTTGGAATATCGCATATTTCTGAATACTGGTACTCAGAATAGCCATATATATGGTAGATATATAGCTATTTCCAAATATGCGGCCCCATTAAACCCTATGGCCATTGCAGGGGACCTGCAGGGGACTCTTCCCTACAAACCCTCCAAGTCGCACACAGAAATGCTCTTGTATGACACGGCGAGCATCGCACTGGTCGTCCCCACGGTCCATATGGCCCGTGAGGACCTGGCCTCGTTTCTAGTGCCAGCTCAAGGCCATGCAGACGTTCTTCCAGTGGTGCACGCCCTGGTTGTTAGGCTGCAAGAAGGACTTGAGGCCCACTTTCAGACTTTCATCCAGGATAAGGTCTACATGATGGCGACAATGTTAGACCTGCGCCTTAAGGGCACGATTGCCGAACGGGCCAATGAGCTTGATCGCTGGCAAGTCGAGCTCTCCCAGAAGGTCGAGTGCTGCAGAGTCAGGCGGGCCCAGTGCCGGTAGCTGAGGAGGAGGGGGGTGGAAGCAGCTCATCTGCCACTTCCACTGCTGTTCATCCCCAACCTCCCCAGCTCGGCCTCAGCAGCTGGAGGAGGGGCAGCAAGAGCAGCCCTCCTTGGAGATGAGCTTTAGGGACAGTTTTCTGTCCAAAACGATCACCCCAAGGAGGGTGTAGAGTGTCATGCAGGAGCTGGAGGAAAAGCTGGTTGAGGAGGACCAGCCTCCTTCTTCGGTTCCTTTGAGCACCAGCACTCCTTCAGGGGATGGCCAGGAGGGGAGGCTGCATAGGTTGGAGGGGGAAGAAATGGAGACACGCTCTAGGGTTGCTCGAGTACCCTATGGAAATCTAAGGATGCACCAGCTTTCAATGGCTGAAAGCAAGATGCACTGCAACCCTAGTCTCTTTAAAAGGGAGACTGATGTGGCCTAGTAGTCACACTGCCTTTTATGAGAAACCTAAAATCTTTTTAAATTGTTTCTATCTGGCCTAGTTGAATTTTGAAAGAAGATAAAGCCCTAAACTGGATTATTTTTTTAAAAAATTTCAAAAAACACAATTCCTAAAAACACCCTTATTAGTGGGGCAGCCTATTTAGTGGCCCTAGCCAAACCGAAAACACCCTCAGACTCCAAAAATACCTCTATAAAAACATGAAAGTGACCCACCCCACACAGCCCACACTTCAACCCCCACACCAACCGAAGGTAATTTAAAAAAACCAAAACGTGACAGAAAGAAACTTAACTTTTAGCCCACCCACCCCAAAACCAGAACCAGGAAAAGGGACAACAGGACAGGAAGCAAAACCAACAACAACAGATCCAAACAGATCACTGAGAAAAGCCCAAGAAACTCAACTGTTAAAAAAGTGACCTTTTCAACAATAAAAAACCTCAGGCCAAATCAGTCAACAACCCCCCCTCCCCAAAACCAGAACCAGGAAAAGGGACAACAGGACATGATGCAAACCCAACAACAACAGATCCAAATCACTGAGAAAAGGCCAACAAACTCAACTGTTAAAAAGTGACCTTTTTAACAATGAAAATTAGGCCAAACAGCCCCCCCCCCCCCAAGAACCAGAACCAGAAGAGAAAAGGAACGACAGCAGCACAACACAGCAGCAACAAATCAAACACAGAATCCTTTTAAAACAGTAAAAAAAATGACTTTTAACAATACAGGAACTTTACCAACCCCTCCCCCCCAAAAACCCTTCACCCTAACCCTAAGAAATCCAAGCCACCCAAATCAGGAAAACTAAAAGGACACTGCACTTTTAAAAGTCCTCTCACTAAAGTAAGACATAGGCAAATTGGCAACCCCTCCCCACCCACAGCCCCCACCCACAGCAGAACCCTCTAACCCTAAACCCAAATAAGCTACCCAGTACTCACCCACCCAAATCTGGATAAGTAAAGGGACTCTGAGTCTTAAAAAGTCCTTTTACTAACTAAAATAAAAACAACAACCCCAAGACTGTCTTACCTTAGATGTCTTCTCTTCTCCAGGCAGGTCAGGCAAGGTTGAGAGAGAGCAGCAGCAGCTGAGGCCAAGAGCCAGCGCAGCACAATCTCTCTCTGACACCAACACCAACACAGCAGCAATGGAATGGAGTCCAGCTAGGCAGACTCCTTAAAAAGGTTCTCTGGCCCTACACAGAGCAGTTTCAAAAAATACCACTGCTCTGTGATTGACCAGAGAACACTGTTTACTTGGATACCCAAGTAAACAAAAGAACAAAAATGTTGCTGATGGCTGGGGGATTAGCCCAGTCATCAGCTACACAACAGCCCTGCAAAGCATGCATTTGCAATGCATTTTTAAAATGCATGCTTTTGATTGGCTGCTGGGGCTCCTCTCCCCCTCCCCCTCCCTCCCTGATCCCAGGGAGGCTATGGGAGAGGCGGGAAAAGGCTTCCAAAGGTGGGAAAGGAGGCAAGCAGCTCTCCTGGGGCTGCAGAAGCTCCTTTCCCGTCTTTTCTATGGACTTCCGTATACTTCTGAATATTAATTCGGAAGTATACGGGGAGCTGTATACGGCTCCCGTATAATGGCTTCCAATTGGATACGGAAGTATACGGCACCATATACTTCCGAATCAGGGGTGATTCGGAGGTTTCTTTGATTTGGCCGAATCAAATGCACACCCCTAACCTGCCTTGCCTCCTCTTCTGCACAGAGAGAACAACTTGAGAACAGGATCTTGACTGGTGCTCTTAGGGTGGGGACAGGGGATCCCCCAGTTTGGAGGCCCTCCCCCCACTTCAAGGTCATCAGAAAAGCAGGGGGGAGGGGAAGGAAATGTCTGCTGGGAACTCTATTATTCCGTATGGAGACTTATTCCCATAGGAAATAGTGGAGAATTGATCTGCAGGTATCTGGGGCTCTGGGGGGGGGGGCTGTTGAGGTAGAGGCACCATGTTTTCAGCATGGTATCCAGTGCCTCTCCCCAAAATACCTACCAGGTTTCAAAAAGTGTAGACCAGGGGGTCCAATTCTGTGAGCTCCCAAAGAAGGTGCCCCCATCCTTCATTATTTCCTATCGAAGGAAGGCATTTAAAAAGGCATGTGGTCCCTTTAAATGTGATGGCCAGCACTCTCTTTGATGTTTAATGATGCTTGCTACACCCTTCTTCCTGGCTCCACCCCCAATGTCTCCTGGCTGCACCCCCAAAGTCCCCAGATATTTCTTGAATTGGACTTGGCAACCCTAGGTGGTCTTTCAGTTACCCTGGCCCCAGGTTATTTAGACCTTAAAGGTGAGAACAGGCACTTTGATTTGTGACTGGAACCAGATGGGTACTGGTGCAGATCTTTTCACTCAGGGATGATACAATCCCTGTTTGCAGTACCCAGATTTGGTAAATTGTCATTGCCCCTGTTTTGCTTGAGCTTATTTTTCATTGCTGCTGCTGATTCTTTTGCAGCTTATGCTTTTTTTACCATTTATTTATTTGATTTATATCCTGCCCTTCCCGCCAAAGCAGGCTCAGGGCGGCTGATGTAATTAGATGTAACGGATGTACAAACAGTATTGAACATGCACTATAATGGAAATCATTTGGTGGGAATAAGTAGAAATGGGTGGAAAAGTAAAAACTCAAGGGTTCATTTCTCTAAAGAAAGAAAGCAGCTTGAAAGGGAGACACTGAATCATACCAAAGCCTTTGAAAGTCAGTCTCATCTCTTGTTTTCACCAACTTGTATTACCATATGTATTTTCAATTTAATTATTCTCTGAGGCATAACTTGACTTAATCAGATTTTCAGAAATCCCCCTTGGGTGGCGGGTTATAGATAGGAATCTGATAAAGGCTTATTTGAATGGGCATAAATTCCATAGACAAGACATCACACAGAGGCTCTATCCTACACACAGGGCTTCATACATGTATGGGTTACCCTGTTCTTTCACATCACATATTCATGTGGAAAATCTGGCCTGAATAAGAGAAAATGACAATAGAAATTAGAAGCTTACACAGCCAGCTAAGGAAACAATTCCTTCTGGGTACGTGGCAACATGGCACTGAAACTGACAGAGGAACTTGCATGAGCTGTTGCTGAGTTTGCTAAGCAGTTCCTCTAGTGGATTTTCCAGACTGCCAGCTGAACCTAGAAATAAATGCAAATCTCACTGCATGGAACATGGCAGCCTGCAGTTCTGCAGTACTTCATTATATATGCAGCATGTAAGCAAATATTTGGTTTATTATTTCAAATTATGCTATTCGGGGGGGGGGGTGTAGCAGGAATTTCTTTGTATATTAGACCACACTCCCCTGATGTAACTAATCCTCCAAGAACTTACAGAGTTTTTAGTACAGAGCCTACTGTAAACTCCAGGATGATTGGCTACATCAGGGGTGTGTGGCCTAATAAGCAAAGGAGTTCCTGCTACAAAAAAAGCTCTGATGCTATTCAGCTTTCTTCACTTCTGAGGAACTTGGCCATTTATACCTCTTTTCATTCATTCCCTTCCCTTCTCAGATTTCTACCTTCTCCTGTATCACCTTCCCTGTGTTCTCACAAAGCATGCACACATTAAGGTTTGGTTTCATTGACCCCTACTTAGTACATTCATTTCCTATGATTTTCTGTCTGCCTTGTAACTGTCTAGGATCAAAATAGCTCAGTCAGTGACAGCTGCAAGTCCTTTTGATTGCCCAGTCCTGTATGACAGATAGGCAGTTGATCTAATACTGCCAGAGACTTCATAACCTCTACTTCATAAGCAGAGAGTGAGTATAAATGGGCAGTCTTCGCAGTGGAGGACGGTAAGCAGTGGGGTGCCGCAGGGCTCGGTACGGGGTCCCATGCTCTTTAACATGTTCATAAATGATTTAGAGTTGGGAGTGAGCAGTGAAGTGGCCAAGTTTGCGAATGACACTAAATTGTTCAGGGTGGTGAGAACCAGAGAGGATTGTGAGGAACTCCAAAGGGATCTGTTGAGGCTGAGTGAGTGGGCGTCAACGTGGCAGATGCGGTTCAATGTGGCCAAGTGCAAAGTAATGCACATTGGGGCCAAGAATCCCAGCTACAAATGCAAGTTGATGGGGTGTGAACTGGCAGAGGCTGACCAAGACCAAGAGAGAGATCTTGGGGTCGTGGTAGATAACTCACTGAAAATGTCAAGACAGTGTGCGTTTGCAATAAAAAAGGCCAACGCCATGCTGGGAATTATTAGGAAGGGAATTGAAAACAGATCAGCCAGTATCATAATGCCCCTGTATAAATCGATGGTGCGGTCTCATTTGGAGTACTGTGTGCAGTTCTGGTCGCCGCACCTCAAAAAGGATATTATAGCATTGGAGAAAGCCCAGAAAAGGGCAACTAGAATGATTAAAGGGCTGGAACACTTTCCCTATGAAGAAAGGTTGAAACGCTTGGGACTCTTTAGCTTGGAGAAATGTCGACTGCGGGGTGACATGATAGAGGTTTACAAAATAATGCATGGGATGAAGAAAGTAGAGAAAGAAGTACTTTTCTCCCTTTCTCATAATACAAGAAATCGTGGGCATTCGATGAAATTGCTGAGCAGACAGGTTAAAACGGATAAAAGGAAGTACTTCTTCACCCAAAGGGTGATTAACATGTGGAATTCACTGCCACAGGAGGTGGTGGCAGCCACAAGCATAGCCACCTTCAAGAGGGGTTTAGATAAAAATATGGAGCAGAGGTCCATCAGTGGCTATTAGCCACAGTGTGTGTGTGTGTGTGTGTTGTCATGGGTGCTGAGGACCCTGCAGAGGAAGACGAGTGTGCCGAGGAAACTGTACCCCTGCCACCTGCACCAGTACCCCTGCCTCCTGCTGAAGAAGATCCCATCCCCCCTGCCTCGCCCTCTCGGGTGGCTCGTGTGCGTGACCGCCTCCGTCAGGACATCAAGGATCGGAGGAGGGCGGCACGCTCACAAGCAAGACACTCCCTGAGTCCTGAGTTTTGAGAGGATTCTGGCCCTCCTAAGAGCAAGGATGCTTGAGTTGTAACAGGATCCTGGCTGCCTCCCAGAGCCAGCAATTAGCCCAAATGGGCAACAGCCAGCAGAGGGCTATATAGCTGTGGGCTTTGGGAGGAGGCTTTGTGGAAGCAACTAGTCATCTCCCTGACATTCTAGCATCCACTCCGGCTTGACTTTGGTTCCTGACTCCCTGACTTTGGCTTTTGACTTCTGGACTCCCTGACCTCGGCTTCTGGACCTCGGACCTGCGATACTTGCACAGCGATTTGGATTTGGCACCTTGGACACTCCTGCTTGCTGGCTACAGACCTCGGACTGCCTCTGGACTTTGCCTGACCCGGCCCCAGCCGTGACACACACACACACACACACACACACACACACATATATATATATATATATATATATATATATATATATATATATATATATATATATATATATATATATATATATATATATATATGTATCTCACACACACACACATATATAAAATTTTTGGCCACTGTGTGACACAGAGTGTTGGACTGGATGGGCCATTGGCCTGATCTAACATGGCTTCTCTTATGTTCTTATGTACTATTGCATTAGACCATAAACACAATGCTACTGAGTCAGAATACATTATCTACTACTGAGAAGATCTCCAGATTCCCCAACAGAAAAAGAACCTGCCGAATGCCAGCCTCCTGGGATCTTTGAAGATGTTGAGAATTGCATCTGCATGTAGAACCCTCTCATATAAGTGTATGTTTGGCTCCTATGCAATGATGAAAAACAGAAGTATAAGGTCTAGAGCTCTTCCTTAAAACCTGGGAAAACACTGCAAATCAGGAAGCAGTACTGGAAGGAATATTCACATATGGAACAAACTGGATGAGCTGAAGGGCAGGCTTGCCAGATCTTCACGAGGAGAAGCCCCCACCCCCAGCAGGCATTTACCCACCTCCATTCTGCTGGCCCCTAGGAGGAATATGACAGCAAAGGGGGATGGGTGCCAGCAGCATCCCTATGGGCTAATATTATTCCCATGTGCCTGGAAGTGATGTCAGTGGATTGCTGGTGAATGTATTACATCACCTGGCAACCCTAGAAGGTCTGAGATTTTTTTTTCAATCTTAAAAGCAGCCACTGATTAGAACCAAACTACTGAGAGAACAAAGTTAACCCCTTCCTGATACACTGATTTCACAATTAATGCTAGTTAGTTAGTTTACTCACAGCCTAAGCCAGCATTTAAAGCAGTAAAATCTCACAAAATTAAAACTGAATGACCATAAAATCATACTTAAAAAGACATAGAGTCATACATAATGAACATAAAATCATACATAACAAGAGATACAAGTTGGTAAGTTAAAATCATACATAAAAAGACATAAAATGTTGCTGTAAAACTACAAATATAACAGAACATGGCAGTTATAGCAAACAGATTGGTAAAGGTGTTTAGCCATTTCCTGACTGAATTATCAGAGTTTTCCTTATTCCTGTGGCAAGCCAGTCAAATTTTGCTAATTTGTATGTAACCTCAGGGTTCTTATCATCAAGAAGATTCTTAAAGAGTTACAGTTTTTGACTACAGGTAAAAGGTATGGCTTTGGAAAATGGAAGTACTTTGCAAAGATCATTATACACTTCACAGTCAAGTATGACGTGGACTAAAGATCTTGGGTCGTGGTAGATAACTCACTGAAAATGTCAAGACAATGTGCGTTTGCAATAAAAAAAGGCCAACGCCATGCTGGGAATTATTAGGAAGGGAATTGAAAACAAATCAGCCAGTATCATAATGCCCCTGTATAAATCGATGGTGCGGTCTCATTTGGAGTACTGTGTGCAGTTCTGGTCGCCGCACCTCAAAAAGGATATTATAGCATTGGAGAAAGCCCAGAAAAGGGCCACTAGAATGATTAAAGGGCTGGAACACTTTCCCTATGAAGAAAGGTTGAAACGCTTGGGACTCTAGCTTGGAGAAACGTCGACTGTGAGGTGACATGATAGAGGTTTACAAGATAATGCATGGGATGGAGAAAGTAGAGAAAGAGGTACTTTTTTCCCTTTCTCACAATACAAGAACTCGTGGGCATTCGATGAAATTGCTGAGCAGACAGGTTAAAATGGATAAAAGGAAGTACTTCTTCACCCAAAGGGTGATTAACATGTGGAATTCACTGCCACAGGAGGTGGTGGCGGCCACAAGCATGGCCACCTTCAAGAGGGGTTTAGATAAAAATATGGAGCAGAGGTCCATCAGTGGTTATTAGCCACAGTGTGTGTGTATATAAAATTTTTGGCCACTGTGTGACACAGAGTGTTGGACTGGATGGGCCATTGGCCTGATCCAACATGGCTTCTCTTATGTTTCTAAAGATTCAATACCATCATTGCAGCAGGGACATAATAATTCTTGGAACGACACTTTTTTATATCTCCCTTCCACAACCACTGAAGGGAGAACGTCCCACCTCATAAGAGTAAATGTTCTCCTATATTCATTATTTGTTAAGCGATATAGGTAGGGCATCAGGGTCACCCTGTTAATTGGTTCTGTCAGAGCTCGCCATTTGGTTGTGCTATTAAGGTCATTTTGTCTGACAATGTCCAATATTCTGTTTCACTATCTTCCTTGCATTATCATTGGAGAACTGAGATATTGTTTTGAAAGGCTGTAATAATGAATTCTGTCCTCTATGGCCCTAATCCATCGTGGGACCAAGGTATCTTGCAGAATTAAACTGATAAAGCCCTTAGGAAAAAACGTAAGTTTCAACCAGAACTGGATGGCCAAAATCCAGAGGCTCACTTCTACTGTAATCATGCCAGTTTCTATTCAAATTAATGCATTTGAAATGTCCTTGGGTACCTGGAGAAGTATTCTTAAAAATTTTGATTGAACACTCTCCAGTTTTTTTGTAATTTGTAGTTATATTGATTGTGGCACCTAATGTTAGCTGGCAGAGGGATTTAGCCTTAAACAATCTAAGGGCTGCAATTACGCATTTACCCCCTTTGCTCCAGTAGAATTTTTGGATCGCTCCAGCACTCCTTTTGGCATTTGAGGTAATGATGTTTATATTGGTGGTTCTTCTTCCATTTGCTTGAAACATACTCCCAGGCACTTAAGGCATGAAACTTGTTCAATGGGAATAGAATTTAAGTACCAATGGTGTGATCTGGGTGTCCTTTTGCCAAAGGCCATTACTTTGGTTTAGTGTAATTTACATCTAGGTTGTTTTCTAGGCAATATTGAGTGAAAGCTTTCAAGGCTCTTCTGAGGCCTAAGGAAGTCCTTGAAAGTAAAGGAGCACCCCTATATGTTTGTCACCGAGCTTTGGTGGGTGGCATTCCGGTTTATTTATATATGACACCAAGTCATTAATGTAGAAGTTAAATAAGTAGGGGGCCAGGAGGAATCCTTGTTTACCCCCTTTGTTGGTAGAAATGGGATCTGTCAAATAGCCTTGATGGGAATATTTGACCCAGATGGTTGTTTGATCATAAAGGGCCTGAATAAGAAATAACAACCGTCTGTCAATGTTGGTGGCTCTTAATTTATCCCATAGAATGGTCCTAGAGATGGAGTCAAATGCTGACTTCAGGTCTAGAAATGCCGCATATAATGGCACACTTGAGTTTGAGGAATATTTTACAATCAAGTGGTCCAACAATGCAGTGGTTCAATAAGGCACAACCTTCTCTGAAGCCAACCTGTTCCTCACCTAGGCAAAAATCGTTCTCAAGCCAGTCTCTAAATTTCCACAGAAGGTGTTTAGCATATAGCTTGCTTGTTACATTAACAGACTGATTGGCCTATAGTTGTTTGATTCTTCTTTGTTTATTTATTTATTTAATTTATATCCCACCCTGCCTGCCAAAGGCAGGCTCAGGGCAGCTCACAAACCAGGGTCGACACAACACATTAGTTTTGTTAACTTTTTTATATATGGAGATGATGATAGCTGCTCCCCAGTCCTTGGGAATTTTCCCCAATTGATCAATTAGTGTAAACAAAGCTGCCAAAACTGGAGCCCACAATTCTGCATTCATTTTAAATAGCTCTGGAAGAATTAAGTCAATGCCTGGGGCTTTTCCTAGCTTCAGAGTATCAATGAGAAGAAGAAGATGATGAAGATATTGGATTTATATCCCGCCCTCCACTCCAAAGAGTCTCAGAGTGGCTCACAATCTCCTTTACCTTCCTTCCCCACAACAGACACCCTGTGAGGTGGGTGGGGCTGGAGAGAGCTCTCACAGCAGCTGCCCTTTCAAGGACAACCTCTGCCAGACCTATGGCTGACCCAAGGCCATTCCAGCAGGTGCAGGTGGAGGAGTGGGGAATCAAACCCAGTTTTCCCAGATAAGAGTCCGCACACTTAACCACTACACCAAACTGAGCTGCTTTGCTTCTGTACACCCCACTGTGGGCCAAGTTGGTAAGTTATGAATGATATCAAAATTGAGTGGGCTTGTAATTGTTTCCCCATATAACATCTTATAATGGTGTAACCAAGCATCCGGCAAAAGAGAGTTATTAAATATATTTGATGACCTACGTGATGGATCGGAGACTAGTTTCCAGAATAATATTGATTTTTTTTTCTTTTACTGCCTTCCAAAGTTCCTCCCAAGAAGCCATAATGTCTTCCTGTTTCTTTCTTCTAATGAGGGCCTTATGTTGGGCTTTTTGGTGTTTTAAAGCTATTATGGATGTTATTTCAGGGTTAATTCTATATTTTGCATAGTTAACATTAAGGGTATACTTTGCCTTTTTACATTCTGCATCAAATCACAATTAATGCCTCATCACATGATACCAATTCTTTCCCTCCTTCCAAAGCTGCTTGTGCCTTTAAAAAAATCTTCAGAAAGATCTGATTATCTCATGGGCTGTGTCGCATGGACTTTGGTCTGGAGCAGCCAGCAGCCCTTTGAATTGGACACCATCAGTTAAATGTTCATGCCACTCTACTTGTGCCATATAAGTCCATCATTACTATTTGTTTTTATGAAGCTCTTGTGCTTGCACAGTGGCAGACTTGAGTTCCTGGATTTTCACATAATGTAGTGGATTTTGTTTAATTCCGGTTTGTTCTCTATTATTGTACTTATCCTAGAGCAAAAGGATAAATTCAGGGTAGATTCTCCACCCCATCATACAACGGGTTGGATCCAGGATAAATTTCCCATCAGCAGAATAGAAATACCCTGTCTTCCCCCCCCCCTTATTGCAGCCCATTGATCTTCATAAAATGGTGCTTATGGGGGTTAGAGGACCCTGATGAAGGACACCAGGGGGTCTGTAGTGGGGAGGGGAATTGAGTGGAACCTGCCAATTTAATCTGGATTTAAACTAATAAATCACCATACATTAGGATCCATATGGAAATGAACATGACAATCCACATTCAGATGCTACTGTAATTTTGATAACACTTTTTTGCTAAGAACCTGACAGTCCACCACAAAAGGGGAGATCATTTGGGACAGTGGTTATGCATTGATCTTGTTCTTAACTGAAAGAAAAAGTTGCCTGCAGATCCAGTAAAAGAAACAGTTTGATTTCATTAAAAAAAACCAAACAAACTCTGCTCACTATTAAGTGCCCTTTCTGTGTAACTAGCTCTTCCTACCCAAGCAATTACTTATATAGTACATCAAGCTAGAGCTGAACAAACTTGTACATTCCCTACATTCTGCTTCATGCTTTGCCAATGCCTTCCTCATATCCTCTTTATATTGTATTTTCCATTCCTTCCATTTGCTTCTGCCTCATCTTGCACTTACAAGTGACCTTCTAAAAACCAGCACCCCTGTGTCTCTCCAGACATTCACAAGTAGGTGGGGTTTTCTGCAGTCCCCCCACAACAAAAATCAAAGTTCCCAACTGAGATGGCATTGTGCTCTCCTTCCCCCAAAGGTGTTGCCAAGTTGGGGCAAACGTTACTGCAGCAGCTCTGCACTTTGAGGCTCTTTGTAGATTCTTATGTGCTTTTGTTGTTGCACAAGTGGATCCTCATTAGTTTGTTTCTGCATGCTGAATCCCCAACGGCTGCTTTGAAGGCATGTTAATTATAGTAATAATTTCCAACTCATTTACTAGTCATTGCTGATTTTCTTGATGGAGAGTTGCAGGAAGATAGGACTTGTCCAAACCACTCCATCTTGAACCATGCCTTAAGTTCTGGATATTTTTATATTCTCATAATTTATTTATTTGCTCCAGTGAAGTTTGCCAGAAGTCCTCTCCTTCCAGAGCCTTTATGAGAAACTGCTTGATCCAAACTGTACCATTTCAGCCTTAAAAAAAAAAAAAACTTTGGTAATAGGGGAAATTAACCATCAGCAAAAGTGTGAGAAAACTGCAACTTCTATTAAATGGAACTCGTTTGTTTACTGAAAACTAAATACACCGTGATTATATGCATGCTCACGGTTCTTGGATTTTTACCTTTAACTTTAGGAACACACATAAGATGGTTTCTCTGTGGTCAGTAGAACAAGAACTGTCTGTCTTAAAGTCTGACTTACTGAAGTGTACAGAACTTTCTGGGTGGCACTTAGTTCCCACCATGCTTATGGAGCCAATTCTTGGTGAATCCAGCCATTGGCCAAGGGTCTTCAAAAGTAGACAAACTGCTAGTTTTTCTCTTGACAATTTCTATTGGAGATATAAGGGTACTTTCAACAGCTCTCTAAAAGGACTGGGAATATTTTTGTCTCCAGAGTATATCAAAAGCTGAATTCATGTTTGATTTAGACAATCCACCAATTCTAAATACTATCCTGTAAATTATGGCAGTCTTGATGAAGCTGCAGTGAATCTTTCAGATGTTCTCCCATTAAGAAAATGTGTCATGGTTTCACGTATTATAGCACTCTGTATTTCTGCAATTTTAACCCCTTCCCACCAAAGCATTTCCTGTTAAAATCACTGGTTGGGATCCCATGGTAAATCTCTGCTGACAGAAGGAATTTCTGTCAGTGCAATGGGGTGGGACTTCCTCCCCTGCCCTTCCTGCTGCAGCCATAAATGGTCCTGGGAGATAGGGTCATCCCAGGAACAGCATGAGGGCAGAGCAAGAGGTCAGTAGCAAGAGGAGGAATCAGTGGAAATTTTATCCCCCCCCCCCTTCATTAATGGAAATGTTCAAGATGCCATTAGGATGATTGCAGCATTCTTAAGTGTTTTTTTTTAATTGAGCAACCATGGTATATTAAACATACTAGTATAAAACAAAGAAAATAATGAATACCTGGACTTCCAGAGGAAGGTTGTTCTCTTGTTATGGAAAAGTAGAACTTCCAACAGATTTTCTGGGGACATCTATGGCAACTCCAATTCCCAAAGTATGTTTCTGCAGTTTATTCAGTAAGTTTTAGTCCCTGCTAGGATATTTGTGTGCCCACATGAATATGGGATGTTCTGAAGAAAATAGAGGTTTTCACAATACAGTTAACGACATGAACCAGTATGAGATTGTGTGTATGTTAAGTGCTGGGAAATCGCTTCCAACAATATGAATCAATGACTTCCAAGACATCCTATCATAAAGAAGCCTTGCTCAAGTCTTGCAAACTGAGGGCAGTTGCTTCCTTAATTGAGTCAATTCAATTGAGTCATATTTGGTCTTCCTCTTTTTCTGCTGCCTTCATCTTTTCCTACCGTTATTGTCTTTTCTAGTGACTCCTGTCTGCTCTTAATATGAATAATGTATGACAGCTTCAGTTTAGTCATTTTAGTTTCTATGGAGACTTCAGGCTTGATTTGATATAGAACCCACTTATTTGTCTTTTTGGTGGTCCACATTATCTGTAAAATTCTCCTCTAATACTACATTTCAAATGAATCATTATTCATACTGTCAGCTTTCTTAATTGATCAGCTTTGACATCCATACCTAGAAATCAGGAATATGATGGCATGAATTATCTTGAGATTGGAATAGAAAATCTTTATCAATTTCAGTTTCTTCATTGTCAACCTAAAATTTGTATTATTTCCCAGTAGTCATGACTTTTGTCATCTTGATGTTCAGCTGTAATCCTGTTTTGGTACTTTCTGCTTTAACCTTTACCAGTAGTTGTTTCAGGTCTTCACCATTTTCTGCCAGTAATGGGGTATCATCAGCATATCCCAAACAGGGTTGCATTATGACTTTGGGGCACTCTAGGCACTTTTGCCTTTGTGGGCCCCTCTCACCATAATAATATCAATATTAAAATTATGTTTGATATAACTTTAATACTTCAACTTTTTTCTGCTTAAGGCAAATTTTATTAGATTTTAGTGGTCCCTAAACATTTCATATTTTTTCTGATGTGAGGAAAAAAAATAAGACTATAAAAAAATATTTATTCTTATTCTGATTTTAAAAGAAATTAAAACATTTTTGTGACCCCCTAAAAGTATTGTGAGCCCTAGGCACTGTGCCTACTGGGCCTAATGAATGTTGGTCCTAATCTCAAATTGTTAATGCTCCTTTCCCTCAGTTTTCATTCCACCTTTACCTATGAGATCCAAGCCATAGACCAGCCTTACAGTTGACATGAGTGGCTCCAGTTGTGCCTGGAGACTGAGCAAATGCAGAAAACAGCAGAGGACAAGTAAAAGATCATGAAAGGTTTCAAATAAAAATCTACCTAATTGATTTATTAATCATTAAAGATCATCAAATCATTTACTATTAATTACTTTAATTAATTTCTCCACTATAATTAACTTCAATTAATTAATCACTTTGATTAATGTTTTTTATCTTCTTATTTATCTGTAATACCTGTGACTGGATCAATCATGTCAAGCATGTGATGCTTTATCTTAAAATCTCAAAGGCAGGATGAACTCAGAAGGATATTTCTGTTTACTGAAGTTCCTTGAAGTTTCAAGTGAGATGATCCAGGGTAGTTTTCAGATAAGCAGGACCTGGTTTCCACCAGCTGAGAAATTTCATTGGGTCGAATAAACAATAACACTCAGGACATTAATCCAATAGAATAAGACAGAGCTTGAAAACTTCCCATGGGAAAAAGTCATATTAATGAGACATGTGTGATATTGCACAGGACTTGCAATTAATAAAATGGTTTGGGTTGATTTAATATCCAAACCAAAGACCTGAAGTCACACCACCATAAAAGGGCCTAGAATGGAATATACACATTTTTTGAGCTTCTTACCTGTAACCCTGGTGATATACCAGCGTTGCTGAGATGTTGCATGCCTGTAATGAGATATAAACCCTCTCATGTTTGTATATGAACAAAACCACTATGCAATGCAAACCTTCCTTAACTGCAAGAGAAGCTCTGGCTGATTGTTTCCCTGTGACTAGTATAGTGGCAGGCCTACCTGGTAACCTGACAGTTAAATAAAATTGCTCATATCTTGGATTCAAATGTATTCTATATACTATATACATGGTCATCTTGTATAATTTGTGCAATGTGTACATTGATCTTGCATTCAGCTCTTGTGGGCACAACATCTGCACATGTACAAACTGTACATATGAAGTGTCTTTCTCATGACTGGGAATGTTAAGAAAGTTTTCCCAATCACAGCTTATTTGTTTACTGTTTAAAGTGCATAAGCACTGTGCTTATTTTGAAGGGAATTTATGTAAATGGAATGGAACCAGCACACTTGATTGTGGGTAGGGATGAGCTTACTGAATCTTGCTATCTCCACAGTTTACCCATCAGAACATCATGGGGAACCCTGTCAAAAGCTTTACTGAAATCCAGATCAACAACACTAACAGCATTCCCTCAATCCAGTAAACTTGTCACTCGCTCAAAATGAGGTTCTGGCTTGCCTGTTGGGGACAAATCCGTGCAGACTTCCTCAGATCACCAAGTTATCCTTTAGATGCTTGCAGACTGATTTCTTTAAAATCTGTTCCAGTATCTTCCCTGGGACAGAGATCGGACTGACTGGCCTGGAGTTTCCTGGATCATCTCTCCTCCCTTTTTTGAAAACTGGGATAACATCTGCCCAGCCCCCCAGTCCTGTGGCACATCTCCTGTCCTCCAAGAGGTCTGGAAAATGATGGACAAAGGCTCTGCAAGCTCTTTAGAAAGTTCTTTGAGCACTCTTGGGTGCATAACATCTGCTCCAAGAGATTTGCACTCATTCAATGCAGCCAGGTGCTTTCCCACTACCTTCCTGTCCATGGTGGATTCTGCACTCACCTTGGTCTGGGGCAGGCTTCTGTTTTTATGTGGAGCAAGTTGGTGATTTTGCACCAGTTGCTCTGTGTCACCATTTTGCACGAGGCAAACCCACGATTTGTCATGCCACAATGTAAACCTGTTTTTTCAGGTCAATCATCAGCCTGAATGCCATACCTTGCCTACTATCATTTCTAGATGAGCCTGTACTCTTCTTCTGGAGGGAAAAAAACTGAGGCAAAATAGGCATTAAGTCTTTCTGTTTTATCTCTGTCTTCTGTCGTAGTTTCTGCATTTTCACCCAGCAGTGGACACAACACCTCTTTTATCTTACATTTGCTCCTGTCCCTGTGTTGTCTCTGGATAATGGCAAGTCTCTTTTTTATATGAATACATGTAAGAGGGGTGATTGGTGCTTGCACAGGGGACTACCTTTACCTTTTTAAGAGGGATTAAGGATTCTTTTTCTAGGGAACAGGAGGAATTGACAGTTCACCTGTAGATACTGAAAACATATTTAAATTATTAATAAATGATTTTTAAAATTGTGTTCCTGCCAAAATAATAATGCTGACATTGTGTAACAGTTTGCAAAGCAAACTTGCATAATTCCTTGATAAGCACTAGATATGTTCCAGACAAAATGGTGCAAAATGTTGTTTCATTTATTTGGTGCTCATCTATATCTTTGACAATAGCCCCAGTTATCTTCAGTTTTGCTGTCATTTTTCTTGATTTATTTTTATGATGTTGAACTGCTTTTATAGGCAATTTACATGATATTTACATATTAGAGCATTAATTATAGGTATAACTTATGTAAAATGTATAATGCTGAAAAATCCTTGCACAGATAATGTCAAAAAGCTATCAATTTTATGAGAAACATGCAACAAGGAGAATGTATGAAGAATATGGTGTGAAAACCATCAGTTTAATTTGCAGCAGGGACAGGTGAAATCAAAATCATGATTTGGGGGAGCGTGGAAACAGCAAAGAAGAGAAACTCAAAATCATCCTTAATGGCAACCAACTGTTGCATTTTAAAGCACTCAATGTTATGTTCCAGGGCTATGATTACTGATTTTAATTTCCTTTCTATTAAAATTCACTACTCTACTTACTCTTCTTTCTTATTATATTCTGTTATTATAACCATTTCAGAAATAACTTTAAAAACCACAAATATACAGCACTGCCTATTTAATATCTGGAAAGTAGCTCATCCATTATTTTTCTTTTGCTGCTCATTAAAAGCAGGCTCAAAGTAGCTTACCATCACCTTGGGCTGAGAGAGTTCTGAGAGAGAACTATGACTGGCCCAAAGTCACCCAGCAGGTTTCATGTGGAGGAGTGGGAAATCAAACCCAAATGTCCAATTTAGAGCTCCCAATCTTAATCATTACACCATGCTCACTCTCTATTGTCTATTCTCTTGGTCAGTAGAACACTATAGCTAATTCACTATAGCTAATTCATATATATTCACTACAGCTTCCAACTTCCGTCCTGGTCATGGGGCAGAGACTGCTCTGGTCGCCCTCACAGATGACCTTACAAGGCATCTGGATCAAGATGGGTCAGTGCTGCTATTGCTTCTAGATCTTTCAGCAGTGTTTGACACGGTCAACTACGATCTAATGACCCACCACCTTGCTGACATTGGAGTCCAGGGGTTGGCCTTACAGTGGTTTTCCTCCTTCCTCTGTGGTCGGGGACAAAGGGTGGCTATCAGTGAGCAGACCTCCCTGCATCACCCACTAAAATGTGTACCTCAGGGAGCTATTCTCACCGATGATGTTCAACATCTATATGCACCCCCTTGCCCAGATTGCCAGAGGTTTTGGGCTGAGTTGTCACGAGTATGCAGATGACACCCAGCTCTATCTGTTGATGGACGGCTACTCAGACTCTGCCCCAGACCATCTGGAATCAGTGGCTGGTTGGTTGCAATTGAGCCAGCTGAAGCTTAATCCTACCAATACGGAGGTTCTGTATTGTGAGAAAAATACCCCTAATTCCAGAACATCGTAGTCACCCTCTTTGTTGCCAGGGTGCCTGGAGACTCAACTCACACACATCTACCAGGAGAGCATGGATTTTGTCTACCAAACTGGAAGGGACTTATGAGTACTAACAGCCACAACGTTGCAGCAGCACTCCGTGTCTCCGGAGGAGTGCTAACCAGGAGAACAGATGGTTTCCAGTCGCTCCGTGCGATCCCCATCTTGACCTTGTAACGGAAGAAGGTGGGCCACCAGGAACTGTCCAGGCAAGCGGTTTCCAACCTCAACCATAGAAACCATCTTGGGAGGCTAACACCACCAGCATCTATCTTCCTGCAGTGCCAGACTCCATCACAGTGAAGCGGGAGGCTCACGTACTCAACAGATGTCACCTATGCATAAAGCCATCAAGCTTATCTTAGGCATGGCTCCTGTCAGACTGCCTAAGCCTTTGTCCAACAGAACTCAAGACAAAGACTGGTGCTAATAGAAGATCAAAGAGGAGGAAGAACATCTTCACCCAGAGCCAGGTTTCTTTGTATAGACCGGGTGTTACCTAGGCAGCTATTTGGCCATCTATTGTCACCTTTTTAGATAAATTTGATAGACTTAAGTACCCCCCACCTTAACAATTTTTCCCATTCTTTCCCTTAATGGTCATCCTGGAGCCTCCCCCTTGGCCCATTGTTACCTGGAAGTCCAATCAGGTAACTAAGGCCAAGTCTGCTCATTGGCTAGCTATGAGCATCCAATCAGGGACCACCAATTAACTGGCTATTGGCTACTGCATAAGTTCAGCCCTTATGGTCACTGCAGAGCCTCCCCTTTTTTTGAGTTCATGTACCAGCTGACCACTGTCATCCGCCCCTGTACCTCCCATTCCCTAAGGGCTCAAGGTAGTCCTTATAACCTGTGACCCAGCTCCTCACAAGTGTGCATCTAGCAGTAGCCCAGTTCCGCTGTCTAGATACATCCCCGATTCCTGATCAGTTGAGGGTCCCCTACCCCTAGTCCTCGTTTGTCACCATTGCAGCCTTCCTTGAAGACTACGATCGGTAATTATCACCCTGTTTGTCCATCCTTGTGTTATCTCTGAATCTCTCTCTATTTTTCTTAGGACTGTATGTGTGTTTTATGAGTTTATTGTATGTATGCCTATATTTTTCTGGAATAAATTGTAATTGTTTTTACTTAATTAGTGTCCTTGGTAAATTTAAGCAATAATTTCTGATTTATTTTTTTTTTCGGTCTGAGCTGACGGCAGAGCTGCAGCCCTCTAAATAAGGGTTTTTTTTTTTCCTTTGTTTAGGGCAGAAAGACCCTTTCGGGGGCCCTGCTCACTAATCTCAGCCAGAGATTAGACAAAGATAACGCCTAAACTCCTTTAGTTGTTGATCTCAGCTGAAATTAGGTGGCTGAAGCCGCCTTTTTTTGAGCTTTGAGATCCGACGTTGGGGGAGCATCTTCCATCATCTACAAAGGATTAAAAAGCCATTAAATTGACCTAAGCCTGTCGGAACCCAGGCACTTCAAGGACTGATTTATAACTGCAAGATAACTAACTAAGAAGCCGAAGTGAAAGAGCATAAGCTGACAAGGTACCGTTATTCAATGTTTTTGCTCCTGAGACTCTTTAAGCTAATCTGAATAGCCTTGAAAATTAAAAATAAATAGAAGTGAAGTGAAATAGAAGGAGATAACTGCCTGCTAAATTTGAACTCTTGGAAACTAAAGACTTAAATAGAATTTGTAAAAGAAGGAAATTGTTTATACATTCCTGAGGTCTATGACGCAGGCTCTTCTGTTTAACACTCCACGTTCTTATCTGCAAATTTCAAAAGCTGCGATATTTGAAAGACGGGAACTGAGCAATCTGAACTGGGAAGTAAAACCTACTGGCCAATGAGGTGAAGCCTACAAGGATTACAAAGCTGTTACACTTGAACCAGGAAGGAATTAAAACCAAGATCAAAGAAGGACCTCTCTAAGACTCTGTGTAACCATAGACAAAGAACGATTGCCATTTTAAAAGGGGGGAAAATAGCAAAATTTGTTGAAAATCAATATCTCAGCCCAGGAAGATGGGAGGAAGATGAAATTAGCTTTATTTTAAACAGCATACTCTAAGCTATTGGACTTGGTGTTGAATTTTAATTTGGAGACCTTTTTAGGTTTGGTGAGTTTTTTATGTCAGAAGAGAGAGTAACCCGATCAAGGGCTCATACTTTTGGCAAGATGCAAAAAGCAATTTGATGCATTAGAAACCAAGATGATGAAAGGAATGGATAAAATGTTACTGGCCCTTAAAAAAGAACTGAAAAAAGATATTGGTGATCTTAGGAAAGATATTGAGGGCTTTAAAGATGAATTGGGAAACAGAGTCAAACAAGTTGAAGAGAAAGTGGATACACAAGCCTCTACTTTGTTAAAACTTCAAGAAAGGGTTACAATCCATGACTGCAGATTGATGGAAACACAAGTGCGTCTGAGAGGACTACCTGAAAGAGAGGAAACAGATTTAATGGACTACATGGTGAAAATCATTGCTGAATACTTAGAAGAAGATCCTGAAAAATTTAGAAGTATGCTGGACAGTGTCTATAGAGTCAACTCATCATATGCAAAAAACAAAGGCCTACCCAGAGATATCGTTGTGAAACTAAGGTCCAAGGACATAGCAGGAAAAATCATAAATAAAGGCTTTCAAAAAGCTTGGATAATAGAAGGGACCAGAGTTATCTGCTCTCAGCTGCTAGGACATTGTATGCGCAGCTGTGGAAACAAGAAAAAATACCAGAGAAATGGGAATGGATTGTGAAAGTTTTATCGTGGAGCGAGATGGATAAATTAACAAGAACTCTGAGAGACTATGATCTGGAAGTGTTTAAAAAGGAGTGGAAGAAATTTAAAAAATATATAGAGTTAGAATGGAACGTAAAAAGACACTGGACAATCTTTTAATATGAATGAGAAGAAAAAGACAGTGTATTTTGATGGGTTTGGGATATCTTTATATTTGGATTTAAATATATAACTTCGGGGTAAGTCTAATAACGGAGGGAGGGGGGATTGAAAATATCATATGGGTTAGGGATAGAAAAGATATAACTAAACATCGTAACCGTAGGTTATTAATGAATTATTAAAATACAACATTGGAGGGAGGGGGGATTGAAATGTCATACGGATTAATATTGAGATAATTAAGAAATAACTAAGTTGTATAACCATATGATATCAATAAATTGTTAAAACACACCAATAATTTCTGGACGTGTATCCTGTATACATAGATTCAAAGATCCTTTTTAAGCCAGGTGCCCACCTGTCAATTCCCCAACCTCGTTTTGAGGGCATTTTGGCTTACAGATATATGAGTCAGTGGTGGGGCTAGGATCAGTCATTCAGCTCTCCACCCTGGATGGTGCATCTCTTGTGCCAGCTCAGAAGGTGAGGAGTCTGGGTGTGATACTGGATGCCACCTTCTCTATGGAGGCCCAGGTCATAGCAGTTGCACAATCTGCCTTTTACCATATGCAGCAGGCCAAACAAGTAGCGCCCTATCTGGCTCCCGGGGACTTAGCTACAGTGATCCATGCAACAGTGACTTCCAGGTTAGACTACTGTAACTCGCTTTATGCAGGCTTGCCCTTGAGACTGACCTGGAAACTCCAGCTGGTGCAGAATGTGGCAGCACGTTTGCTGACTGAATCGCCTGTACGGGCGAGCAGTCGACCAATGCTGCGCAGCCTGCACTGGCTGCCAACTGGCTGAGTACCGTATTCGCTTCAAGGTATTAGTACTGACATTTAAAGCCTTGTGCGGCCTGGGACCAGCATACCTGAGGAACTGTCTCTTCCCATATGAGCCCCAGAGGCCATTACGATTGGCTACTAAACATCTTCTGACCATCCCTGGCCCAAGGGACATTCACCTTGTCTTGACCAGGGCCAGGGCTTTTTCGGCCCTGGCCCCAACCTGGTGGACTCAGCTCCCCATAGAGGTTCAAACCCTCTGTTGCCATTATGGAGGGCCTGTAATTCGGAGCTGTTCCGCCAGGCCTTTGGCTGAGGCAGGCTGGCGTCCCTATCTTGCTATACCATCTAACTGGCCTCCCAACACTGACAACACTGATACCACCAACTACCAATACCGATTACCATCTGGACTAAGGAGAAAATCGGGCTGATATAGTTGGCATCTTTGGACATCAGGCTGTGTATTTAACTGTTCACACTATCCATGCTGTTACTGGCTTAACTGTTTTAATTTTTAATGTTTTTAATTGTTTAACTGTTTGATTGTAATAGTGTAATTATTGGTTTTACTGTTTGATATGTTGGAATCCGCCCTGAGCCCAATTTTGGAAAGGGCGGAATATAAATCCATAGAAATAAAAAAATAAATAAATAGCTAATTCATTTTGGTTTTGGTTTTAACTTGTTTTTATTGGCTGAACATCACCTAAAGCAGGGGTGTCAAACACATGGCCTGAAGGATGGATCAGGCCCTTGGAGGGATCCTATCAGGTCCTCAAGCAATTGGCTGTCATCTGCTTCCTTTTTCTTCTCTCTTGCTTCCTTCTAGAGAGCCAGTTTGGTGTAGTGGTTAAGTGTGCGGACTCTTATCTGGGAGAACCGGGTTTGAGTCCCCACTCCTCCCCTTGCACCTGCTAGCATGGCCTTGGGTCAGCCATAGATCTGGAAGAGGTTGTCCTTGAAAGGACAGCTGCTGCGAGAGCCCTCTCCAGCCCCACCCACCTCACAGGGTGTCTGTTGTGGGGGAGGAAGGTAAAGGAGATTGTGAGCCGCTCTGAGACTCTTCGGAGTGGAGGGCGGGATATAAATCCAATATCATCATCATCTTCTTCTGCATCACAGCTTACTTTGCCAGGCTTGCTTAATCACACAAGAGGTATGGGGTAAAGTCTCTATTTTCTCCATTGGCTGAAGCTTCTCCCTTGGTAAGAAAGGGGGTGGGAGGGAGACCTTGTTTTGTCAGGATCTCAATTGCACAGCAGTACTACTGAACTAAGCCTCTCTTTCTTCTATTGGCTGAAGCTCCTCAGAGCAAGAGTTGTCAGTTATCAGAGACTGTTAAATAAACAAAATATTGCAAGGGTGCTAATGTTTCGAGCATGTTTTATTGTAAGTTTTTTTTTAAAAAAAAATGTTTTTGTCTGTGTCATTATAAAGTTTGCTTCACTACCTGGCATTACATTTTATGACACACATGGCCCAGCCTGACAAAGTCTCAATTATGTCAGATACAGCCCTCCTAACAAATGAGTCTGACACCCCTGACCTAAAGCCTTACATCATAGGGAATAGGTGAATAAATAAATTGAATATATAAATAAAATAAAAATCTGTTTCCTCTACTATCTTCTGAAAGACTCAGAGCCATACTATAAATTATTTACATTACATTGTCCTCATGTATGTGTTTACCCATGACCACCTGTGCTGTTCTTGTCCTCTTGACCAGTCATATGCTGTAAATTGGAAATTACCAGGCACTCAGCCCCATTTAGGATTGGAACCACAGCACATGGGGAGAGAAGGCTTCAGTCTTCTGCCCTTAACTATTATCCCCAGAGGAAATGGTCTGGGGAGCTTCTTTTTGGCCCCACTGGGGAAATTTACTTGTGCTGATGGACTACATCAGGGGTGGGCAACGGTAGCTCTCCAGATGTTTTTTGCCTACAACTCCCATCAGCCCTAGCCATTGGCCATGCTGGCTGGGGCTAATGGGAGTTGTAGGCAAAAACATTTGGAGAGATACTGTTGGCCACCCTGGACTACATATAAATTTCCCCGTTAGGGAAAGAAGTGGCTCCTTGAGTCAGGTCAGGGAAATATTATGGGAGGGGGGTGAAGACCATTCTCACAGTGTACTACAGTCATTATATCCAAATTGGGCCCCCATATGTCTGGGAGTTAAGTTCCAAGTATGGAACTCCCAGCCAAATCTTGTTGACAGGACAAACATGAGGACAACATAACCAATAAGTAGCCCCTATTAGAAAGCAGTTCTTACTCATTATTTGGGTCTGAATGATTGCTGTATTTCAGAGGTGGCCAACGGTAGCTCTCCAGATGTTTTTTGCCTACAATTCACATCAGCCCCAGCCATTGGCCATGCTAGCTGGGGCTGATGGGAGTTGTAGGCAAAAAACATCTGGAGAGCTACCGTTGGCTACCCCTGCTGTATTTGATCTAGGTAAACTTTCTTTCCAGTCATAATGGCTTGGATCCTATGACATTATCCTTGGATCCTATGGCATCATCATATTGCTCTATGGCTACTATGGAGGCTTTCCGCTACTGCAGAGTTCACTTACTTTGCTGTGATGACTGCACATGGAAGTACTAGCAGCAGAGAAAGCAAGCACTGGAATGGAGGAAAGTGTCCACAGGAACCAGGGTGAGGGAAATGATGCCATAGATTCAGGAATACTGAGACATTTAGAGTTGATTGTGTAACATGTTGATGTGTGGCTTGTCTTGCTTTCTTATATTATCTGAAGCATACCCATTCTCTATTTGGTAGTGCCTTACTCTTCTCCTACACCTCACTCTATGGATGACATTATGTTTGTGGAAATTGTCAAGAAATTGAGGTCCCAAGATGTAAGTCTTGGCAGGTTGCATATTGTACTGTTTTAACCCTGGTCTGTAAGTCTTTTGATGGGTTAGTCTTTACTTCTGTATTGTTGAAATTCTTGTATTAAGTGTAACCACCTGGTGAAGTGCCAAAAAGGTTGGGGACCACTGATATATAGGGAATTCATGTTTCAAGTCTTTATGCCAGTTCTTAATGTACGATGGAATGTCAATTAAATAATTAGATAATATTTTATATATGATTGAGATAAATTTTTTGCTTATGGATTTTAATTAAAAGTTCAAAGGGTGTAAGGCTACTTATTTAGTCTGTTTAAGAGAAGACTTGGAGATTGTGGCTGATTTCACACTGTGAAATTGACATGATTATATCCTGTTCAGAAAAAATCTGCTAAAGTTTGTACCATTTCTGGGCAATCAGACGGCTGCTGCTGAAATGGCAGGATCCTGGCAGTGGTTGCCCATTCACACTACTAGCCCAGCTCAACCACGGACCACTACAGAAAGGGTTGTCTCTTTAAAAAGCCCCCCCCCCCCCCGTGTGTGTGCTCAATCAGAGAAGCAGAGAAGCACACCTCGGAGAGAGGTCAGGGGGGGAAAAAACAGACCTTGCTGGAAATGGCTTGGCGCGATCACAGAGCTCTTCCGCTTATGAGTTGCCCCAGGGCATTCAGACAGCAGCTGATTATACAATCTACATCTGATTCAGGGGGATGTTACAGGGAAAAGCCACGTAGCTTTTTAATGTAGACAGAAGGTGCCTGGAGATGGAGTGAGAACGGGTGCAGCTCAGAGGGCAGATGTGCTCATGTGATCGTGCACTTTTAATCCAAATGGGCTAGGTCGGGGCAAATCTCCTGTGTGAAACCACCCCAAGTGTCTCATTTGAAAATATTGATACCATGCTATGTTGAAATTGCCTTTCTTTTCTAAATTTTGTTTACTTTCAATGACTCCACCTTTAACTATATCTATGCTCCTGTGTCACAGAGTGGTAAAGCTGCAGTACTGCAGTCCTAAGCTCTGCTCACGACTTGAGTTCGATCCCAGCAGAAGCTGGTTTTAGGTAGCCAGCTCAGGTTGACTCAGCCTTCCATGGTCAGTAAAATGAGTGCCCAGCTTGCTGGGGGGAAAGCGTAGATGACCGGGGAAGGCAATGGCAAGCTACCCCGTAAAAAGTCTGCCGTGAAAACGTTCTGAAAGCAATGTCACCCCAGAGTCAGAAACGACTGGTGCTTGCACAGGGGACTACCTTTTTATTTCCATTGGAAGGATACAAAATAAAAAGATATAAAGAGGTAAAATAAAGGCCCGGATTAAATCAAGTTTTTTTTACCAAGACAGGCATAGATTTTTCCAGTGCTTTATTTTCTCAGAGATAGTGTCTTGGATTTTGTTAATGTTTAAGGCTACAATATCATTAATTAGAAGTGGGATCAGTAAAACAAGATGTCTCCAATATTGTTGGACTCATTTATATTCAAAATGAGAAGTGAGTTCTTGTTTTAGAGACGTAGATAAATAAACTAGGTAAAGTTTTGATTTTTTATGATTAAGGCTTACTGACATTTTACTAAAGTTGTTAAAACATTCGTTTACTGCATATAAAGAAACAATGGGATTGGTTACGTATAATACTGCATCATCTGCGAAAAGGGATAACTTAAATTCATTTTGGTTAATAGTTATTCCTGAAATTCTTTTAACATCATGTATTAATTGAGCAAGTAGTTCTAAAGAAGAAGAAGATATTGGATATCGGATTTATATCCCGCCCTCCACTCCAAAGAGCCTCAGAGTGGCTCACAATCTCCTTTACCTTCCTTCCCCACAACAGACACCCTGTGAGGTGGGTGGGGCTTTCAAGGACAACCTCTGCCAGAGCTATGGCTGACCCAAGGCCATGCTAGCAGGTGCAAGTGGAGGAGTGGGGAATCAAACGCGGTTCTCCCAGATAAGAGTCTGCACACTTAACCACTACACCACACTGGCAATAATAAACAATAAGGGAGAGAGGGGGCAACCCTATCTGGTTCATCTAGTAGGGAAAAAATAATCTGAGTGTGAACTGTTGATTTTATTTTTAATTTTGGGAGCTTTATGAATGGTACAAGGTTTAAAAAGGTGTGCCAAAATCCATTGTTTCTAATAATTTAATTAAGTACTGTAGTTAATTTCAATAGAATCAAAGGCTTTTTCCAAATTGATAGATAAAAGAATAGAATGAATTTTCTTTTGTTGGCAATAATTAATAATGTTGAGAGATTTGCTTGTGTTGTCTGTCATGTTACGGGAAGGAATAAAGCCTGTCTTGTCTTTATGTACATATAATGAAATAAAACAATTTAATTGAGCTACTAAAATAAATGAAGATATCTTGAAATCTTGATTCAGTAACGTGATGGGGCAATAAGCTTTTACATACGTTATGTCCTGACCTGGTTTTGGGATTAATATCATAGATGAAAATTTCAGGAATGTTCAGTATTCCTTAGTTTTGTTTTTGTCTAATCTCACTAAATATACATATTTACACTCTTTGCATGAAAGTTTCATTGTTTCCAGTGGATATCTTATATTGTTTATGTTCACACCGGTTCCAGTTGTATTTATTATTAATATAACAATTTAGGGCTACAGTCTTGATGTGATGGAATTACTGTTGCCCGGCAGGTAAGTCAGTTTTTCTATGTCAGTGCTGCTCTGTGTTGTAGGTAAGTGACTGGTGTCACTGTCCCTCTCTCCCTCCCTCATAATGGGAACATTTTCCAACTGTTGTACAAAATGGCTGGGAGCCAATTGAATGCTCTAGGCCAAGAGCCACAGGCCAAGAGCCCTTATGTTCTCACCCTTTGGCTCATGCCTCTTTCAGAGGCCTGTCTTTTTGGAGTGTTCTACAGTTTTCCTAATGGGAGTATCCAGTATCCTATTGGGACCCAATTTGGTGTAGTGGTTAAGTGCACAGATTCTAATATGGAAAATCTGGGGTTAATTACCCATTCCTCCACATGAACCTGCTTGGTGACCTTGGTTCAGCCACAGTTCTTGCAGAGCTGTTGTCTCAAGAGCAGTTCTCTGTGAGCTCTCTCAGCCCCACCTACCTCACAGGGTGTCTGATGTGGAAAGAGGAAGGAGACTGTAAGCTGCTCTGAGACTCTGAGGGAAGGGTGGGTGTAAATTAAATCTCCTCCTCCTCCTCAACAGGATGAGAATGACTGGGCTAAGGATCAGCATAGGTTGGGTAGTGTCATGATCTGTGCTGTGCTGAGACAGAGGCCTAGTGGGCCTAGGGAGCCTGTGTCTCAGTACAAAGAGACAGCCTATAATCCTCAGAATGCTTGGTGCTGGTTTCAGCCAATCAGCGTCCAAGTAGGCTCCGAGGAGAACTGCTTAAAAGCACTCCCTGGAGACAAATGCTGTTCTTTTCCTCCTGAGAGGTCGAGCAGGAAGAAAGGCTGCTGTTCAGAAGGAGGACCCTCACTCCGAGGGAGAGAGTGAGCAGGCCAAGACCTAGGGCCTAACAGACTAGGACAGTTAAGTTTAGTCGCGTTAGGGGTAGGCTTGCCAATCCCCAGGTCCCAGCGGATCTTCCGCTTTCCCAGACTCCTTCTCACCCCCAGTCAGCTGGCCGGTGGGGGGAAGCCCTACCCCCAAAGGACTATGTGCCTTTGCACCTCCGGAAGCTTCAGTCTCCGATTGAAAGGCTTCCTCTTGGGATGGTGTGTCTGTGTTGCTGTGAAGAAGCTGGCAGCAACTCATGAGTAGAGAGGCCAGTCCCCTGCTTGACTCACCAGAAACGGGTGGGGGAGGGTGGGGGGAGGGAAATGTCTGCTGAGCACTTCATTATTCCCTATGTGGAGATCGATTCTCATAAGGTATAATGGGGAATTGATCTGGAGGTTTCGGGGGCTCTGGGGGAGCTGTTTTTTAAGGTAGAGGCAACAAATTTTCAGTATAGTATCTAGTGCCTCTCCCCAAAGTACCCCCCAAGTTTCAAAATGATTGGACCAGGGGGTCCAATTCTATGAGCCCCAAAAGAAGGTGCCCCTATCTTTCATTATTTCCTATGGAAGGAAGACATTTAAAAAGGTGTGCTGTCCCTTTAAATGTGATGGCCAGAACTCTCTTGGAGTTCAATTATGCTTGTCACACCCTTATTCTTGGCTCCGCCCCCAAAGTCTCCTGACTCCACCCCCAAAGTCCCCAGATATTTCTTGAATTGGACTGAATTGGAATGAAGCCATTGGTCCATCAAAGTTAGTATTGTCTACTCAGGCTGTCAGTGACTCTCCAGGGTTTCAGGTGATGTCTTTCACATCACCTACTACCTGATCCTTGAACTGGAGATGAACTTGGGACCTTCTGCATACCAAGGAGATGCTCTGCCACTGAGCCAGCTTTTCCTCCTCTTATTCCTGTACCTGCCCGGTTTCTGCTGCCCTGTGCTTGCTCCTGAGTAGGTCTTTTCTCCTAAGGAGAATTTTGCCCTCAAGTACATCTTTTCCTTCCTTGGGAACTGTTTCTAACTGTCCCTCCTCCTATCTGCTCCTGCCATGCCCTCACCAACTTCCAGCATATTTCATTCTGCTCTATTACCATGCTACTTGGGACTTACGGCCTATGTTTCACCCTTTTCCCCCAGGGTTAGGGGACCCAAGGATATTACACACTAATTAAAAAATTATAGAAAAAAGCAAAGTATAAAGGTTCTACAAGCAGAGGACCAGGTTTGTGTTAAAGACCTCCCTTAAAGACTTCATGGTACTATTCTAGTATAGGCACTGAAACATCACCATTATTAAATTGTATCTTACTTATTGTTTTTGTAAGATGCTGATAGTGGAAGATCATTCCTACCACTCTGAGCTTCATCATTTCCTCCCATCTTTGAATGCTGAATAGGCAATGCTGGTGATAGGGGGGCACAATAGGGTAGTTGCAGTGCAGACAGACAATTTCATCAGCTTTCCCCTTTTCTCTGCAGCCACCTGTGTTGCCTGGCAGGTCCCCCAGTTCTTGGCATTGCCTTTTGGGCATGAAGAATGGACTACAGGGAAACGGAGAATTCAAGAAAAATCTGTTGCTATCAGAGGAAAGGTCCTTGCCCTAAAGAGATAACAATCTAAACTTCAGCATAGAAATATGACAAATGAAGGAGAAAAAGGTGGGAATAAACAGCGGAAGAATATGTGATCTATAGGAAAATCTGAAAGTGATTTATTACACGAAAATGCACATCTCTCACAGAAATCCCATTTCTGTGGATGGGAGCTGCTTAAGAATAGGGGATTGGTTCTGTGCAGATGATCCCTATGGATCATGTTGTTTTTCATCTATCACTACTTGTTCCTTATGCATATTTATTTGCCAAATATTTATTGTCTTGAATTTCAGTCTTGAATTTCAGTCTGTTCATTGGTAAGCAAATTTCCATCTCCCTTCTCTTGCTGTTTTGCCTTACTGTGGATTTCTAGCCTCTCTTTAGAATTTTTTTTCAAGACGGGAGTGTTTTACCTAAAATATGTAGCTGAATGTGTATGTAAATGTTTATCTTACTTCACTGTTTCTGAGTGCTAAAGTCATACACTATTCCCTGAGGTTATATGAACGGGTGGGTGGCTTTCTTGGGGTGAGGAAAATGGGAGACATAAAAGCACTGGTCTATGAGATCACCAGCTGCTGTCCAGCCTGGACATCTGTGCATTCTGGCATCACATCTATTGAAAGAGATGAAGCCTGTTATGCCACTAAATATGTATTCAATAATAATTCAAAGAAACAACAACATAACCCCCCCCCCCCTGTTTTTTCTTCATTGCATCATGCTGGTGACTGGAAGATCATTTTTTTTGTAATACATAATTTTGAGAGTATCTCTTGATTATGTTCATGTCTGTTCAAGAAAGGTTCTAGAATAATGTATGGAACAATAATGCTATTCTAACTGGTGAAACATGGAGTACTGTTTAATTTAAAAAACAGTTTCTATTCAGTACAGTCAGGTACTTTAAAGGCGTTATTCTGGGTAGGGGGACCTATACATTTAAGTGCTATGTGTGAGTGATGTCATTATTTTTTTTCAAAAAGCTCCATGACTATCTGTAGGAGCTAGAACATGTTACAATGGTTTTGAAAAATCAAAGTATAAACGCCTTTAGTGAACATAATGGTATGAACATCAATATCATCTAGCTAATCATTATCAACACTCAGTGAACCTTTTACATACATATGGCACATATGCTTCAGCTGGTGAAAGAGGATGATCTGGAACTGGGGACCACTGTCAAGGCCACCTTGGACACTGTTCCCTCAAGGTGCAGTCTTTCCTGGAGACCTGCTGCCATCTGGTTGCCCATTTCTGGTGCACCATCTAGTCTGCCTATCTGCTGCATGAGAGGCAGGTGGAGGAGGAAAAGGTACTCCATGTATGTCATTATTGTGCATTTGATAGAACGGAACACCATGCAGGATTTCATCTCCTCCATGGCCATCAGGGAAGAGGAGTTCAGCATCTGCTCCAATGACTGGCTACTATCCCAAATAGTGCATATCCTCAACAGTCGGCTTTTAATTCATGAACTGATTCATGCCCATCCCTATTTATTAACATATTTTAAAACCCTCTTTTCTCCCCAAAAACTGGGACCAAAATGGGTAACAAGTAAAAAAAAAAATTAAAATAGATAATTTAAAATCCAACAACAAAATGTAGCCAATGGAAACAATTCTTCAGCCTACAAAACTGAGAACTGATGATCCACAAGACCTTCTGAATATCTTCTGATATAATTCATACTTAAATAAATGTCATTCAAATGGTCTAAAACATTCATCAGACTTATCAGTGACAAAAATATGTGGCAGGAAAAAACATTCACAATAAAACATATAGAAGTAGTAGCTATACATAGTCAGACATAGGTTGGACTTCAGAAAGGCAAACTTTGACAAACTTAGAACTATGCTGGGTAAAATCCTACGGTCAGAAATACTTAGGAAGAAGGGAGTTCAAGAGGGGTGGGAGTTTCTTAAAAGTGAAATACTGAAAGCACAATCACAGACCATTCCTATGAGAAGAAAAAATGGAACAAGCCTAAAGAAACCAAGTTGGCTCCATAAACAGCTCTCTAAAGACTTGAGAAATAAAAAAGACTCCTTTAGGAATTGGGTCTTATAACCAAGGATGAATATAAACAAATCACTAGTGCTTGTAGAGAAAAAGTTAGGAAGCTAAAGCTCAGTATGAGCTTAGGCTGGCCAAAGATGCTAAAACAAAACAAAACAAAAAAAGGTTCTTTTCTTATGTTCAGAGTAAGGAAAAGAGCAAGGACATGGTAGGCCCATTGCGAGGACAGGAAAGTGAAACTGAAACAGGTAATGAAGAGAAGGCAGAACTGCTCCTACTTTTCCTCAGTCTTCTCTTCTGAGGGAAACAATGCTCAACATGGCAAAAACAGAACATATAAGGAGGGTATGAAGTTCCAACCTAGGATCAGCATAGGGGAAGTACATAAACACCTAATTTCTTTAAATGAAACTAAGTCCTCAGGGCCAGATGAACTGCATCCGAGGGTTCTAAAAGAGCTTGTGGATATAATTTCTGAGCCTCTGGCTATTCTTTTTGAGAATTCTTTGAGAACAGAAAAAAGTACGGGAAGATTCTTGGAGAACAGGAGAAGTACAGGAAGATTGGAGGCAGGCGAATGTTGTCCCCATTTTCAAGATGGGGAAAAGGAGGATCCGGGCAATTACCGTCCTGTCAGCTTAACATCTATACCTGGAAAAGTTTTAAAACAAATAATCAAACAATTGATCCTGGAACATTTAGAAAGGATGGCTGTGATTACTAAGAGCCAGCATGGTCTTCTCAAGAAGAAGTCATGTCAGGCTAACCTGATCTCTTTTTTTGAGAAAGTTATTTTATTGCTGAATCAGGGGAATGCTGTAGACATTGTTTATCTTAATTTCAGTAAGACTTTTGATAAGGTTCCACATACAATCCTTGTTGACAAGTTGGTAAAATGTGGTTTGGATCCTGTTACCGTTAGTGGATCTGTAACTGGTTGACAGATTGCACCCAAAGAGTGCTTGTGAATGGTTCCTCATCCTCTTGGAGAGGAGTGACAAGTGGAGTGCCTCAAGTATCTGTCCTGGGACCTGTTTTATTCAACATCTTTATAAATTATTTGGATGAAGGAATAGAGGGAATGTTTATTAAATTTGCAGATGATACTAAATTGGGAGGGGTTGCAAACACAGAAGAAGACAGAGACAGGCTACAGGATGATCTTGACAGGCTGGAAAACTGGGCTAAAACCAATAAAATGAATTTTAACAGGGATAAATGTAAAGTTCTGCATTTAGGTAGGAAAAATCCAATGCATGGCTATAGGATGAGGGAGACTTGTCTTAGCAGCAGTATGTGCAAAAATGATCTATGGGTCTTAGTGGACCATATGCTGAACATGAGTCAACAGTGTGATGTGGTGGCTAAAAAGGCAAATGCAATTTTGGGCTGTATCAACAGAAGTATAGTGTCCAGATCACGTGAAATGATGATATCACTTTACTCTGCTCTGGTAAGACCTCACCTGGAGTATTGTATTCAGTTTTGGGCACCACATTTTAAGAAGGATATAGACAAGCTGGATCGGGGCCAAAGGAGGGCAATGAAGATGGTGAGGGGTCTGTAGACCAAGTCCTATGAAGAAACATTGAAGGAGCTGGACATGTTTAGCCTGGAGAGGAGGCAGCTGAGAGGTGATATGATCACCATCTTCAAGTACTTGAAGGGCTGCCATATAGAGGATGGTGTGGAATTGTTTTCCGTAGCCCCAGAAAGTAGGACCAGAACCAATGGGTTGAAATTCAATCACAAGAGTTTAGGAAGGAACATTAGGAAGAACTTCCTGACTGTTAAGAATGATTCCTCAGTGGAACAGGCTTCTTCGGGAGATGGTGGGCTCCTTCCTTGGAGGTTTTTAAACAGAAGCTAGATGGCCATAAAGTAATAAATCATGAAGTCCATCAATACATCTGGTGCTTTAAAACACATATGACTCCACCCCCCCCCCCAAAAAAAAGATAAGATTTTGTCACAAGGATTTTACAATCTAAAGCTTAACAGATGACAGAAAACAGACAACAATGAGTGATAGGAAACATCCATACACATTTCTATCATTTTAACAGAGGGAATGTCAAATATTAATTATCTTGCCTTCCAGAGATATATTTTAGACTCCCAGTCCATGGATGAGTACAACATTTGGGGGCATAAAGTCTTCAATATAAATATTAAAAACCCTGTCTTTAATGTGTATGTTCTTAAACAGAGTAGCTGCACCTGAAACTATTCATGCAAAAGTTTCAAAGTACATCCATAAAGTAAAATTGGTTTCAATAAGTACTGTTGCCTGTATAGTTATCCAGACAGAGAAAGAGAAAGCAAGAGAAAGTTAGTATTTGGCAGATTCCAGACACAGCTGAAGACATGCTAAAAATAAATCTTCTTTGTTTCTCTTCTTAATGGCCAGTCATTAAGGCAACTGTGCAAATGTAACATATCGTGAAGGTCCCCTTAAGAGCTTCTTTCATCCATCTTTATTATTTATTGGTTCAAATCAGATGACACATCTGAGCTACTTTATAGCTGGAGGTGCGGCTGATGGACCGTTTGCCCTATCTGACCTTGGAAAGGGCAACTGTAGTTTAAAGATGTTTATAAATGGTAAATTTCATGGCTAAGAATGATGTGAAAATAAATTGAGTGCACTCCTGCAATGATTAAAAGGAGGACGTTGTATAAACAGGATACTGCACTGGGTAAGCTTCTGAAAAGTACGAGACTATGCTGGGAGCCAAAGTCGGCTGTGAATCAATATGTTCTACAAGTTGATCATTATAAAGGATTTCTGTCATTGCTGTTGGTGGAAACAGCATTCATTTTGAGGGTAATGGCCACAACATATAACAATTGATTACCTGTGGTCTGTTGACGCTGAACATTACAGAGAAATATGAGGTGAACTGTAATGCCTTTAGTAATTGAACAATGGAACAATTCATCACCACTCTAAACAATCTCAGCCCTACCTAGCTAAGATATTGTTTCTTTCTTTTTATCCGCTGATCGATGAAATAGTGCATAGGTTTGTGCTGAAAATATTTAATTTGTTTTGAATTCATCGCCCTGAATGTTGCAACCTGCTTCCTGCTTGCTTTGAGTTTCAGCAAGCTCTTCTCTGTACCATTTTACTTCTTCACCTCAGCTTAATTTGCCTGCACTGCCATGTTATCTAGTTGATAAAATTTTGCCAATGACATCAATAAATTATGCTGGACTTGAGTATGTCATAGATGTCACTGTGTAATGTAAACACATTAATCTGGGCCACTATGTAAGCCCTCTTATTTCCAGTTTAGCAGTGCTGTTGATGGGCCTAAAAGAATGACAGCAGAAAGCCACTAGAAACCCTCCATTGAAGACTTGACAACTTATACTACCACAAGGTTCTAAATGTATGGCTTGCTTTTCTTCCATGAAAGAACTCAAGCACCTTGCATAGGATTCCTAGGAGGTCTCCTGCCCAGGCAGTAATGAGACCAACTTAACTTCTACAAGATTGCTGTACTATGCATTTTCCATACCTGCGACCTTATAGGCACTCAAGAATCATTGTGCATTCAGAAAATACATGACAAATGTTAATGCCTTTCCTGTTATCAAAGATGACCCCAAATGCATCACCCACATTTTAAAATTAGTGAATGTAATGGAAAGTTTTTACTGGGATATCTCCAGAGACTGAGGTTGTGTCCACACCCTCCTCAGTGAGCATGAAGAGTTTATCTCACAGAGGAAAGCCAAATTATATTTAGATCATTACAGAGATCTTTAACAGTGCAGGGAAGAAAAGAAACTACACACTCTATTTCCGTCATGATGTTAGTGAACCTTATCTGGACTGTGTTCAGAAAAAAATATATATAAATGCATGTCTCACTATATCATAGTAAGTTGAAACGTTCGGGCTAAAAACAGAGGAAAGATGGAGTTAAAGAACTCAAGATAGAAACAGATGCTCAGAGTTTGGAATCTATCACGATATATGCAGCATCACCAGCAGGAATTTCTGGGTTTGAAATGGTGTGTATTCAGACCCCTCTTTCTTTTGGAGATAAATGTGCTTATGCATCAGCTGAAAATTCTTACCCGTTATAAATTAAGCAAAAACTGCCCTGTTACTCCATGGAAGGGAAATATTATCCATTGGAAACCGTTATAGCTGATCTGCAGTCCCTGAAAAGCTGGGAGTAAATTTCCATTAATTGGAAATGACTTCTGGGAGAAGGGAGAGTTCTGGTTGGGAAGACTTGCTGTTCTCTCCTGACTGACAGGTCTCCTCATCTACAAAACTATTAGTCTGCAAGGGTCTTGAGATTTTGGAATAAATGTTCACAGAGTCAGAATGGCTTCTGAGGTATGGGGGGAAACTACGGAAGACCAGCAGCTGTCAGTACTTTCCATTGCAAGTTCCAACCCAATATCTAGAAATGGAACATTCTAACAGACCATGCAACAGTAGTCATTCCCTTATAGTTTGCTTTTGTTGTCAATGCAAGGGGCACCTTAAGTATTCAATATGGATGTGGTCTGAAAATGGCCTAGGAGGTCCAACACATTTTGAATTCAGAACAGGGAATTTCTCAAATATGAAGGAACTAGATGAAACATAAATGAAAGGAAGAGACAAGAGTGTCAAATAGGGACACTTAGGCCAACAACAGACAGACAGCTCAGAGCAGCATCAAGCCACCCTGGAAGTAAGCTGGCTGGAAAAGGAGCAGCCGGGAGCCTCCAGATGGCCCACGTCCAACCCCTGGAACAAGAATGGGAGGGATGGTGGCTCAGTGGTAGAGCATCTGCTTGGGAAGCAGAAGGTCCCAGGTTCAATCCCTGGCATCTCCAAAAAAAGGGTCTAGGCAAATAGGTATGAAAAACCTCAGCTTGAGACCCTGGAGAGCCGCTGCCAGTCTGAGAAGACAATACTGACTTTGATGGACCAAGGGTCTGATTCAGTATAAGGCAGCTTCATATGTTCATATGTATATATGTTCAATGGATTGTGTGCATTCTGGAGGAGCTTCCAGAGTGCTCGTGGCATCTTGGCCATTCCCTGGGTGATTTCCCAACTGTCCAGACAAAGTGCCTTGAAGCCACCTCAGAATTTAAGCACCACTTTGTAAGTGGTGCCTTTCTGAGGTGGCTTCGATCTGGCCCCAGACAGGCTGTGTGCACAGCACTGGCCGATGGTGCATGGCAGCCTAACCAGACTGGTGGTCTGCTGCCCCCTTCCACAGCACCCCCCATGGTGCCAACCCCCATGCCTTCTCCCCCCATGATGCCACACCACCCCACACTGCCTCCTCCCTCCCTTCCCCACCCCAGGTCTATTTTGATGCTGGGAAGGGCGATCACGCGCCTCTCCTAGGTTGTCTAAAGGGCCCCCCTGCCAATCAGTTGATTGACTGGTAAAACCAAGCCGCATCCTCATTCAATACCTGGGCAGGCCAGCAGCACTGCTGCAGTGGCGCCCTTTCGGGATGCAGTTTGTTAGTGTGGCTGCTGGCCTGCCCAGGTATTGAGTGGGAATGCAGCGTAGTTTTACCAGCCAATCAGCAGATTGGCAGGGAGGCAGCCTTTAGACAGCCTGGAAGCAGTGTGTGATCACCCTTCCCGGCATTAAAATAGACCTGGGGTGGGGAAGGGAGGGAGAAGGAGGCGCAGAGGGCAGGAAGGGAGGAGGAGGTACAGGGGGGGCAAACTAGGAGTTTGCCTAGGAGGGAGAGGGGGAAGGCCGAATTAATCACCCCCACCCTGCCAGTGCCCTAGGCAGCAGCCTAGTTTGCCTAGTGGGCCAGCCAGCCCTGTGTGTGTGGGACGGGGACGGAAGGCAGATGTGTGCATGTGTATGGACTTTTTTTGATCTGCCTGCCTACTATCCTCGGGGTGGTTCAAACCTCCCATCTGTTATCACCTTTACAGTGTTAGCTTTACAGCAAATACCTTTGGCAGTAGAATTTACCTGGTTTAACAGCATTGTTCAGGGCAAGCCAATCCCCAGATTTGTTTTGTTCTGTGGAAAATACATCAAATGACTTGAGAATGGAAGTGTGCACAGGAATGTGTTTAATTTCTTTCATTTTTGTTATTAATTCCAAAATGGAATATTTTATTATTGTGCTGTTTCATTTGTTTAGTGTCATTACTGGTTCTTTTACTGTTGTTTTGTTTTCATAATTTTATTTCAAAATTACTTCCCAATGGATTCAATGGATTGCCCCTCCCTTCGTGGTCTGTACCTTCATGATTATCCATCGAAAGAGGGAAAATGTTGGGTGTTGTTTCTTGCAGTACTCCCATAGTACATCCATGCTGCCAGATTGCAGACAGATAGAATAAAGGGATCCTCCTTTTTGAGGCAATGAAATGCCCCCATTTTTAATATTAAAGTCTATGAGAGGACTCATAGGAAACAGGGCTTTGCCCCCCCAGTCGGAATGAAGAGGCTGACACAGTGTTGGATAAAAACTGGGCTGCTTTATTAAACATAACTTGAATGAGCTAGAATGGCAAGAGGTCTAGGCCTAACAGGACAAGCCCTGGGGTCAAACCCAGGACCCCGCCTTGTCCTGGGATGGCGAGCCACCCTGCCCCCAGCACAAGCCCAATATCATCTGGCTAGTGCCAAGCAGCCAGGCCCAAACTCCACCACCACCTAGGCTGGCATCCAACCCACTGGAAGGATCTGCCCCGGTGAGGCTTTGTCGTGACCTGCACTTCCAGCATTGAGCTGTAAAGCCCATCTGCAGTTCGTACAGGCCACCAGCACCAACCGGTGCAGAGCCATAGGTGCTCCCCTAAAAGACTGTAGCCAATACCTCATCCTGCCACCACCAATGCCAAGCCTCTGCTTAGGCATTCGTGCCCACCGGGCAGCCCAGAGCCGACCGCAACCCCCTCCTCAGCTCGTCCAAAAAGGTCCAGTTTCCCAGTTCAGATAAATGAACCCCGTCCAACCTATACAGGTCGGCATTCTCAACCCATATGGATGGATGGGGAAGGAATATACCCAAGCCCCTTTCCATGGCCTTTTGCAAGGCCTGGTTGGCCTTGCGTCTGGCATGTTCAATTCCCCCAGGATACAAGGGCAGACCGCCAGACC
The DNA here is from genome assembly GCF_032191835.1 of Heteronotia binoei. NCBI lineage: Eukaryota > Metazoa > Chordata > Lepidosauria > Squamata > Gekkonidae > Heteronotia > Heteronotia binoei. Next base: position 213,757,238 of record NC_083223.1, read on the forward strand.
CTACATGGCAGAATTGCCGACCATACCAAAAGGGACCCCCGGCCATCTCTGCTTAATGGCTTGGAGATCCTCCTGTATCTGCAAGGCAAGGGGCCTTCCCCTTCATAAAACCAAGGTAATTACCACCCAGGTGGATGACCAGGATGTGCGGAGGAGGCGCCACCTTCCCACGAAACAACAGCAGCATGATACCAGGCCACCACAGGCCACGGCGACCAAGCCACTTCACTGTCGCCCACTTGCTGAGACCCAGCTGTGTACCAATTGGCAATCTCTTAGCCTGGTGAGCTGCCCAGAGCACCATACTGTGCCCGCAGATGAGGATTCGATGCCTCTCACTACGAGCCACAGCACCTGAAAAACAGAAAAGAGGTCACAACCCGGAAAACATGCAACGGGCAACCAAACTGCTAATATGCCCCCCGAAACCCTCATTTAAAGACCAACGGGCGCACGTATAACCTATAAGCTGATGACCACCACTGGCCCATCTGCTGTATAGTGGGGGGGGGGTGTAACCCATTGCTTCTGCTATGGGCACGGCTCCAATTTTGAATGAATGGGTTCCAAATTTTACACCCCCTAATCCCAGCTCTGCCAGCACCTTACCTGTCACCACCCAAAATTGATACTTTGTAAGGGGGGGGGCCTCCCCATGACAAAACAAAGGGCCATCACCCTCACCCTTGAGCGATATATACTGTTCCAGGGCCTTGACTGGGCACAGCTCCACTGATGCACATTGGCCGATCACTATGACCAAGTCTTTCTGATGCTAGTCAGTTTTTTGACTGCCTGACTGTCAGCCTGACCTTTCCTCCAACAAAATTTAACCTCATCCACGCGCAGTGCCCGGTCAGAATTATCCGCCTTTGACTGCACCACCAGCTCACTGATCCGCAGTGCCGCGAAAAAAGTGACCAAAAAGGATGTGTGAAAAAGAGAGGCCTCAAAAGAAGAGGAACCTACCTCAGGCAAGACCCTATAAAGCCCCAGCAGTACCGAAAGGGATATTGGTTGCTGAGTGTCTGCCCTCGGCCCCCGTCCTCTTGCCCAGCCTTCAGCATCTCCTTACCCTGAAATCGCCAGTGCCCTCAGAAAGGCCCTGTGCTTTACTAACAAAGGCCAGCACTGCCAAATGACCCTTGAAAGACTTAAGCCCTAACCCTCTGACCTTCTGATAAATGTAAAATTGAATAATGTGTGCCACCGGGACCGGCCAGCTGTCCAGAATCCCAGCCGCCCTCCTAAAAACCCCGGAACTGTAACTCCGCCCACTCATAGGCTTTTTGGGTACTAGATGCCAAAGCTAGTTGGATTGCCCTACTGGCTTCCGCATCCCAATCTGCTAAAGTTCCAGCGGCATTCGTGCTGGTCGCTGGTCCGCTTCCAAAGCAAGCTGGCGAAAACGCTCCATCTGTCGGCGAGATAGAGCGTCCTCCACCCCATTGCAAACTCCTGGAACATGCCATGCAAGAAATAGGATGTTCAGCCAAAGGCAACGCAATGTAAAAGATCGCACCAACATCACCACAGCTGATTTTGATGACAATGAGTTGATAATATGTATAACTGCCATGTTATCACACCAGAAGTGCACCGTGTGGTTGGCCAACTATTCCCCCCAAAGCCAGACAGCTACCACAATGGGAAAAACTCCAAAAAGGTTAAGCCCTGCATAACCCACTGTCCAACCACGCTGTGGGCCATTGCTCCGTGCACCAATGCCTCCAAAGTATGCTCCAAAACCAGTAGCCCCTGCCGCATCTGAAGATATCTGGAGCTCTGCTTCTACCTTCAAGACCTCGTGCCAAAATGAAATTCCATTGAAGGAATACAAAAATTCCTCCCCTACCTCCAGATCCATCCACAAGCCTGCGGTCATTCGCACTCTGTGGTGAGGGAGCCGCAGGGACCCCATGACGTCACATAGGCTCCTCAAGAAGGCTCTACCTGGAGCTACAACTTTACACGCAAAGTTGAGATGCCCCCACCAACTGCTGAAGCTCCAACAGCGACACCTTATGCTGCCATTTAAGAGAAGCTAATCGAACCCTGAGGCCCGCCATTTTATTAGCAGGCAGCCGTGAAGCTTGTTGCGTGGTATCCAGCTCAATGCCTAAAAGGGGTAAGCACTGAGCTGGGGCCCTCAGTCTTTTCGTGGGCCAGAGGCACCCCAAGCTCTTGAGCCAAGCCCTCGAATGACTGCAATAACCCGGCACCTTGTCCAGACCTGACAGGACCCACAAAAAGATAGTCATCCAGGCAGTGAACAGTGTCACTCAACCCCAACCTAGCCCAAAGTGCCCATTCCATAAAGGAACTAAACCGCTCAAAAGTGGTGCAGGACACTGAGCAGCCCATGGGTAGAGCCCTATCCATATAATACTTCCCGTCAAAGGCGAAGCCCAGCAAATCGAAATCCCCTGGGTGTACTGGCAGAAGACGAAACGCTGACTTAACGTTGCATTTTGCCATTTCAGCCCCCACATTGCAACCCCTAACCACTTTGACCGCCTGGTCAAAAGAGGTGTACCTGACGGAAGAGAGAACTTCCGGAATGGAATCGTTCACTGATCCACCCCTAGGATAAGACAAATGACGTATCAGACAATATTCCTCCGGCGCCTTCTTAGGCACCACTCCTAAGGGGGATACCCGTAACATGGGTAATGACGGGGTCTCAAAGGGGGCCAAGGACCCTCCCCTCCGAGCACTCTCTGGCTATTTTTGCCCTGACCACGTGTTCCATCCCTACCACCGAATGAAGGCTGGGGGCCAAACAAGGAACCCTAGGTCCCTGATACGGAATCCTACATCCATGAGTAAAACCATCCATCAGGCAGGCCCCATCAGCTGTCAGGGAGTAATCACACAACAGCCGCCTAAATGCCTTCAAACAAATGGGACTGGGTCCCTTTCCCAGGTGGCTGCCAGTTACCCCCCAGGCGTCTGGGGCCAACCTTTGTTTTTGATTTACTGCAGGCTGAAAAGGCGTGAGGCCCTTCTGCACAACAGGCACTCATGTTTGAATTTACAGGCCTTTCTGGAACACACGCCCTTAGACGTGAATTCCCAGCAGAGCAGCCGGGGCTGACCGACTGGCCTGCAGCACTGCGGGCACCTGCGCTGCTCTGTTGTTTATGTACCAGGTGGCCACTATCAGCCCTGTCCCTCATATTGGATTTTGCCGGGGACATCAACCGGAGCCAGAGCTGTTGGTTGATCTGATCCCAAGGGAGCCCTGGGTTGACTGCAGCCCTCATCCTAAAGGCCTCACCATATTGCAACCACGCCGCCCAACAAAATCTTTATACGCGCGGTGCACTGTCACAATATTGAAACAGTGCCACAGCCCATAAATGCTGCGCCCTTGCTATTACCCCCGCGTAGATCAAGAAACCCGGCAGCCAAGTTGGACCAGGTCCTATCCACTTTTCGCCGCTTCAGCTTCTCTTTCTCATTATCATCGAGGTTCTCCTTATCTTTCTTTTTGAGCTCTCTGAAGAGAAGGCTGAACACATCCACGTATCTGCTCCTCAAAATCTTATCCCAGGTTGCAACAGTTACCCCCGAGGGGCAGACAGCCACTGCCACAGCCGGAGCAGGCTGTGCTACTTCCCCCACTGTTCAGTGGGTGACAAGCTCTCCACCGGATACCCCCCTTCCCGTATCTGCGTCGTCCTCCAGGTCCGGTTCCTGCCTCATGTCCACACTAACTGCCCTGCCCTGCACAGCAGAAAGGCGAGCCCGAACCTCTCTTTCAAAAGTTAACCTGGACAACCGACCGGGTGCCTGGCGACGCCCCTCCCAAGTGGGAGCCCCAGTAGCACCCCTCTGCTGTTCTAGAGCATTCAGTTGACCGCTAATGGCCTGCCTAAGCTGGGCCTCCACACCTGGGGCCCCAGGGGAACTAGACTGCTGAGAATGCTTCTTTGCAGGCTGCTTCCCTTTAGGAGTGCCCTGACCCTTCTTGGGCACCATGGCCTAACTATGTTCCACCCTCAGAAAAAAGATGGGCCCACCAGAGGTGAGCTAGCACCCCACCTGAACCCTGGGTGAGTCTAACAGAGATGCAATAACAGAGAAAAAGGGGGGGGGGTGACCCACTACCACCTTACCCCCAACTATAATCCAATGAAAGATGAGGGGTGGTGAGAGGAAGGAGGGTGAGAAGGACCCAGCACCACCTGCCTGCCCCTACCAGCCATACCACCCTATGAAAAGGGGGGGGGGTGAGAAGGGGGGCCCTCCGGACTAAATCCCCCCTGATGCTCCCAGACACAGGCGCTCACGGTCCCCTAAATATTTATTTATTTATTTGAGATTTATATCCCGCCCTTCCCATGAATGGCTCAGGGCGGGATATAAATAAAGCCCAGCTTCCCAGGGCTGTGCCTGCTGAATGGAGGAACTGCTCCTGCTCCCGCTACCGCCGCTTGCGACCTCCCCACGCTGCGTAGGACAGCCACCGACAGCTGGTCCAACGACGTCCGCCTTTTGCCCAGCACTTGTGCCGCCCATGCTCCACCCTGCTCAGCCCCACTTGTGCCGCACCCGCTCATCGCACGCGCTCCTTGGCTCCCCCCAGAAGCAGACAAACAGAATGTGGCTCTCCTCGCCGAGAGCCGCAAACGAACTGCGTGCTTCAGGGCAGGGCCGGGGCTTTATAGCCCTGATGCCACACCCCCTTTTTAGTCCCCGGAAGGCCAGGGAATCGACGCCAGCCTCCCCTCTTTCCGGGAGGGCAAACACAGCCCCCAGCCTGTAATTGGCGTTGCCAGTCTGGCTGGGAGGGGGTCGGCTTTTTGGTAGGGAAAAGTCCAGCATGAACTCATTTACATATTAGGCCACACCCCCTGATGTCACCATTGTTTCACATAGGGCTTTTTGTAGAAAAGGCCCAGCAGGAATTCATTTGCATATTAGGCCACACACCCTGACGCCAAGCCAGCCGGAACTGTATTCCTGATCAAAAAAAGCCCTGATAGGAAATATTCCAAATGCGCAATAATAGAGGAAGCAACATGCAGAGAGGGAATTTGGCAGTGCAGCTACTTCACTTAAAAGTCAGTAGCACTAGGAAGAGGCAGATTAAAAAGTCTTTGGTGGCAAAAGGAGGACAAGGCACATGGAAAGGCAAGCAGGCAAAATAAGAGCTTGAGGTACATTTACTGGAGATAAGGTTTGGAGAGCAGCTGGCAAGCAGAGAAGCACAGACTGCAAGGATAAATTTAGCATATTTGGAGAGGCAGTGGGATGAGAGAGGAAGGCAAATTAGTTACCCATACCATTCAGGATTTGAACACTTCACACTTATATATAATCTGAATAGCTACAGTTTACAGTTAATAAAGAAAAATCAGAACTGAGTTTCTCCTCTTCCTTCCTCCTAAGAAACACAGATTTCTTTATATTCTTGATAGGAAATTGCTTGGCTGCCTTGTAAAATGAAACCAGTACAGTCAGAAAGGCAATACTGCAATAATGAAAGACAAAGAACAAAACAAAATAAAGTCATGTGTCTTTTTTCATTATAGTCTCTTTAGGAGTGAAATTTGTTTAATTTGCGCATCAATTACATATCATAATTACTATAATTAATAACAAAAGAAACACACAAGACTATTTCAATACTGATTGATGGTTGCCAGAGTTTTTTTGTAGAAAAAGCCCAGCAGGAATTCATTTGCATATTAGGCCACACCCTCTGGTGCAAAGCCAGCCGGAATTGCATTTCTGCCTAAAAAAAGCCATAATGGTTATATATGATGTTTGCTGGCTTTTAATTACGTGAAGATATGAAGGCAGTCAATGCAGTTAGTTACCTAATACAAAGTACAAGGGAGGGCTTTCTAGAAAAATCTGAAATCTGTCTTTTATTACTAGGATCCTGTAGTGGATTTTTAGCCTAACACCATCAATGTATGTTTCTTTTCAAAATGTCCTTTTTCTTTTTGGGGGGTGCTTTTCATTGTGCTGCACAATTTTATTTTTACTTATGTTAAGACATGAGGAAGAAACTGCAATCCCTATAGTGCTTTGAAAAATCACACACACACGGAAACCCTCCCAATCCAAATAAATTAGCCCCTATTACCATTGCTAAGGAATATAGAAAGGAACAGCAAACAGTAGGATTTTTTTAAGAAGTAGTGTTGATTTAGCAGCAGTTTATATGTTTGATGATTGATTCAAGTCAGTGTTTTGACTACAGAGCAAAGTGGTGTGCAGCAATGCCTGGACAGGGGAGAAGTCTCCACTGGGCTTTGTGACAGTACTCATATGTGAAAGGCAATTGTACAATACTGGGCTGTGTTGGAAAGAAATGCAGCAGTCCTTCAAACGGCCATGAATGGGCCATGAGCCACTGAACCAATGATTTTAAAAACCCAGCTGTGTGGTGGTGGCATGTGATCAGGATGCAATCCAAACCACCTGGTGTTTGAGCAGCCACAGTGTCAAATTCTTCTAGGAGACTTGCTTTAAAATGCACACACACACACACACATATTAGAATAAAATGTGTCCCGCCTGTTAAAAAGAGTACAAATAACTCAAAGATGGTGCTAACATAGTTAATTAATAGTGTAAAGGAAGCCTTTGCAGGGGTGTTGAACTCATTTGTTACGAGGGTCGAATCTGACATATATGAGACGTTGAGCTGGGCCATGTTGAGTTGGGCCGAGCCATGTTGGGCCATGTGTGTACCTATTTAAGATTAGGTAACAAAGATATAATTTTTTATAAAACACAGACAAACATAAATATATATTTTTAAAAAATGTAAAACATGCTTAAAACATTAGCTCTCATTGGTCTTAAAAGACGCTTTCTTTTCTTTTTATTTCTCCCATGGGACCCAGGGAACTGGGTCAAGGAAGCTCTGGCTCTTTTCTTTCTTCCCCAGGGAACTGGGGGGACCCTCAGCCAATAGAAGGAAGAGAGGCTTGGCTCAGTAGCGCTGCTGTGTGATTGAAAGAGCCTAGCAAAGCAAGCTCTCCCTCTCCCCATTCCTCCCCAAGGAGGAGCCTCAGCCAGTGGGGAAAAGAGGATTTACTCTATAGCTCCTGTGCAATTGAGCAAACCTTGCAAAGCAAGTTGTTATGCAGAAGAAAGCAAGAGAGAGGAAGAAGGAAGTAGATGATAGCCAGTTGCTCAGGGGCCTGACAGGAGCCCTCCAGGGGCCTGATTCGGCCCCCAAACTGCATGTTTGACACCCCTGTCTTAAAGATTAGAAGGCTGCCTTAAAAAAGTGAAAGCTAAATAAACATCTATGTTAATATATCAGAGTTAGAAACTACCTGGTAAGGCATTAGTATCATTAGAATACAAAGATGTGAAAGGTTCACTAGAGAAAATCAGTACAATTGCAAGGAAGCTAAATTATTTCTGCCCTGTATTGTTGCATCTATTTGAGAAATACTATCTTAACTTTTTCAGGGAGGGCATCAGAGATGCTGAGTCAAATATAGGTGCTGGAAATTTTAGAGATAAATGAGAAGTTACTAGATCCAAATGACATATATACTTGGCAGTTCTTAAATAATTCAGATGTGAAATTCTTTGTCATATAACACAAATATTCAATTTATCTCTAGGATCAAAACATTGGAAGCCAGCCAAGGTATCATTTGTCAGGATTAAGACAATCATTATTGATGCTATTATGATGAAACATACAGAAGAACAAGCATTGTGAAGAATAATCAGCATGGCTTCTGCAAGAAACAGCCTACTTTACGCAGAGTTTGATGCTCATGTGGATAGAGTTCATGTAGTATGTATGTATATATATCCCAAAAACATCTTAACAAAATATATAAACAGGAGTTATGGACCAAGAAGGACATATACTATTGTTTACAAGACAGGAAGCAGAGGACAGGACTATAAAAGGGTAGGACTCAGAATGGACAGAGGCAGGGGTCATTTTGTAGAAAAAGAGGTGCTGGAGCTCATTAGCACAATTCATTTGCATAACTCTTTTGCATATGCCACACACCCCTGACATCACCAGAATGTGTACTGAATGATACCAGCTCATTATCTGCCTTAAAATGCTTCTTGAATTATAATTTTCATAATAAAACCTTACTTCCATCATACTTTTTAAATTACTTTCTCCTATGTGGCCCCAGTAACATAATGAAGACTTCCATCTGTCTGCTTTTTGTGTTTTGATTATTTCCCCATTTTTTGTGGGGAGAATATTAGAAAGTTTGTCAAATCTTAGAGTTCAGCAAAATTCTCACATGGGTTTGAACAATGGAGCCCAGAAGCGAGTATTTGGGGGGAGGTTTAAGAAAGAGAGAGCACAATACAACTTAGAGGTTCTGGATCTCTGCTCCTGTAAACTCCTGCCCAAAATGAGGCCTGGACAGAGGCAACCAATAGTGGTGCCCAAGGATCTGTTTTGGAACTAGTGCTGTTTCATTAATGATCTGGACATAAGGGTAGGGTTGCCTGGTCTGTTTGAGATGCCAGTGGGGTGGTGGTGGGACATTTCAGCAGCCAGAAGTGTTACCCCCAATGTACTGACAACACCGGAAGTGCCATTGCACTCAATGCCTACATCATGCAAAAGTGATGTAGGCACATCGGGGCGACACTCTGGTTTTTAGGTAAAACTTTATGGTAAAATCACCCTCAAACCATCGTTTTGCCCTAAAACCAGACATTTCCCCTGCATCCCCTCATCACTTCCATTGGCACATTGTGTGATGCTGTTGGGGGGAAATTCCTCCCACCAGCCAGCTGGCTGGCAGTAGGCATTAGCCTGCATAACTGGGGAAGTAGTAGCCTACCCAAACTGGGAATAGTAAGCCTACTTGAGGATGAGCAGTGATGGAATCAAGCTGAAGGCGACATCAAATTATGATTAAAATATTAAGAACCCCCAGATCTCACAAAATTTAACGAATGTGCAACAGAATTAGATTAAATGCACCGGACTACAATAAAATCCTAATGTTTGTATTTATACTGGTGAGGTCTGAATTATTTGTGGCTAGTGCTTCCTAGGAAAGCAATCAAGGAGCTGTAGCTAATCTTTTAAACTATCAAGAGAGGAACTAAGGGAGTCAACCATACCCCAATACCTTTATATAAATCAAATGGTTAGTGTGGCTACACTAGGAATACTGTGTACAGTACTGGTTGTCCCAACTCAAAAAGGATATAATAAATTTTGGAGAGGTACAAAAAAAATGAAACCAAAATGACCAAGGAAGGAGGATCTTCACAATTTTAAAAAAAAAAGCTGTATGATTTGTGGCTTTTTAGTTTAGAAATAAGATAATTAAGGGACAATTTGTATGTGAACTGGCAGATACATCATAAGGATTTGCTATTGCATTTAAAAGGTAAAAGCAGCTATGATTATTTGAACCAAAACTGATGCATGGGGAAGGAGTTATTAGAAATGAAATTGTCCTCCATATGTTTCACCAGAAGAAACATACATTTCTCTACATGGTACATGCACTGCTGATCTCTTTTGCTGAACTGAGGCACATGTCTTCTAGTTCATCTGATTGGCCAAAGCTTAGCAATTAATGAGCCTTGGGAACTTTCAGCAGTGAAGCTGGCAAGAACTATAGTTGTGACCTCAGAGGCACCTGACTGAATGCTTTTCACAGTAAGAAAAATCTGAAAATAAAACCCGTGAGAACAAAAGTGTATTACAAATGGTATCCTGGTTGCTTAGGTCATTCCAAAAATATGTTTTCTTAAGCAAGAGTGCAATCCAAGAACCACCCACTCAGACTCTGATCTTCCTATATGAAGTTATATTAAACAGTAATTTCTTTTCCTTTAGTAATTGTTTTTATGGTCAGTTGAGTTGCAAGTTTATTAAAGAACAGTTCTTTTATTCCCTTTTTGGAGTTACCAGAGACTTTTTATAAATTATACTTATAAATGAGTGTTCCCATTTTTACTGCTTCATTTTGTTAAAGTCATAATAATGAATGTCTTGTTTTTTGCAATATGTGAGAGACATATATTGCAAGCTGGTTGTATATATATAAAACCAGCTTTATAACAGGCAACACTTGAAGTATATGCATCTAAATTCTAGTCACCCAGAAACAGAGAAATGTAAGGAGTTTGGCACAGCTAATTCCACTGGTGTCTGTTGAGTCTGACAGAAGAGATACAGTTTACATTGCCAACTCATTGGGATCCTTCCAATTTGTCTGAGATTTAATTTTCAAGGGCAGAAGACAATCCTTGACAATTACCAATTTCTCACTAGCATTGGTTTGCCCCCAGGCTCCTGTTTTCTTCCTGTACAAGGGATCATTTCCCACGAGTTGCTCCACGGATGCATTTTGATTCAGGGCTCCTTTCAATTCCCTGTGTAGCACTGTAATCCTTAAAAGACAGCATCACAAAACCATGTAGGGAACTGGAGAGAGCCTTGCTTCAAAATGTGCCCACAGAGCAACTGGTGGGAAATTGATCACTTGCTCCAGGGGAAACAGAAGTCTGGGGGTGGAGCAACGCTAGTGAGAAATCGGTCAGTGTCAAACTTGAAATGGATTCCCACAATGGTAATACTCCCAAAATTTCAGGAAAATGGATCTATGCTACACTATATATCTTGCCTTGCAATGTTACTACCCAACACAGTCATATTTGTTATATGTTCCTTGTTTGGTCTAGAGATGTCACAGTACCCAAGGAGGTCCCCAGAGGAGTAGGAGAACAGGAGAAGTCTTCCTTTGTAAGGAGACTGGTTATATCATTCCATAAGCATTTCACACCGCCTACTCCAGAAAAGTATCACTGTTGTAATTTCCACTGAGGCAGTGGCAGTTGTTTCAACATTTCCCCTCATCTGTAGTGCTATACATTAGACCAAACTGGGGATATGAATACAAGGAGATGGTAGATGGGATCATACATGCTGGCCCCACCCTCAACTTATACACACACACACACACACACTGTGGCTAATAGCCACTGATGGACCTCTGCTCCATATTTTTATCTAACCCCCTCTTGAAGGTGGCCATCCTATATCTGTTCTCTTCATAGGTAAAGATTAAACTTTCCAGCATCAACCATGTATAGGGTACATCTCTTTCTCTCAGAAAGCTTGTCAAAGTTTGATATTCTCTCTTCTTTTGTCTCACTGGCCATGGTACCTCTCTCAAGATTTTCACCAAATTTCCTGCTATCATCACTGGTTTGTCTCTTGCTTGCTTCAAAATGTCATCTCTGGTTCTCTTTCTTGTAAGCTTCAAGTAAATTTTGCTAGGCAATTTATTCCATCTCGTGAAGCTTGATGGTACACGTTTAACTTGATCAAACTCTTCCTGCACCCTTTCAGGAGCCACCTATAGAATTTCTGCCAGTGCCTCACTTAGTATTTTTTGTAAATCTTCAGTTTTTTCTTCTGGTACATTTTGGAACCTCAGCATATAGGGTGCTTATCTATTTCCAGCTGTAGCAGTCTAGTGTCATGAACATTCTGGTCTTTTCCCAGTTGTTCCATCTTTCATGTATTGTCTGTCACCTGTGCATCCAGTAGTTTTAAAGCTTTATTAGTCTCTGCTGTCTGTTTTCTGTTCCCTAGGAGCTCTTGTTTAATCTCTGCCATCTGTTCTCCTATATTGTCCACTTTGCCAGTCAACTGTGCTATTGCAGTTAATAGAGTATTTTGCATCTCTTTCATGTCTCCCTGCATGGTTGTAAACTTCCCTGGGCCAGACAAAGAGCTGGGTGAAGGTATTGGTGGTTTACCTTCTCAATTATCTTTTTTTTAGTTGTTTCTTTAAAGCCAGTCGCAGATTTATTTTCCATCCTTATTAAAATATTTGCATTCACGACCACAAATTCCGTATGCTGCTTCTTAGATAATTTGTTTTAGGACTCATTGTTCCTATTTATATTAGATAAGCTAGTATCTGTCAAACAATACAAATGTTATACAATAATCTTAGAACAACAACCTTTTAACTGCTATTCACAATTTAGCAAACCCAAAACAATGATAAAACTTATATTAAACAAAAAAAATTTAGAACAACATCTTTAGTGCCACCTAGCCAAAACAATTCAACTCACTGATACTCGTCCTTGATACGGGATTAATGACGATGTCATTGTTAGAAATCAGCATGTTTAAGGCTATCCAATTTAGAAAAGTTACACCACCTGGGTCTGTAACCATACTCTATACGTTTGATTTCTTTCATCACTAACTTCTCAAAGACTGTTATCGAACTATCAAAATGTGGCAGTACAAATACCGATTTAGTTTTAAAGGGAGACTCCTGTATCAAGGGGCGCCTCTTCCGAGCGAAAGAAGTCTCTAAGTTTCAATTGTCTGACCCGCTTCTTTTGCTTGAAAGAGGTGTCCTTGATACGGGAGTCTCCCTTTAAAACTAAATCGCAGATAAAGGGGGAAGTATAGTCATTTTGCATAAGAAGGATTACTTTATAGAAGTTTATCGTCAGCTTTCCGATGAAAACTATTGCAAACCCCTATATATGGATCCCACAAATAAAATAATGAAACTTATTGAGATTGTAGTGGTAGAGGCGGTGGAATTAGGTTACATTACTGAAAAGGTTGCCAAATCTCTGTGGAAAATGTACCCTAGAACTCCTGTCTTCTATAGACTTCCCAAGATCCACAAAAGTGGTTTTCCCCCTCCGGGACGGCTGATTGTTTCTGCATCAGCTTCAGTCTTGGAGCCTTTAAGTCAATACGTTGACTTTTTCTTAAAACCTCAGGTTTCTAAGATTCAGACCTATACTAAGGACACATCTGACTTCATTGCACAAGTGGAAAGCTTGACGGTCCCGGCTGATGCTGTTTTGGTATCTATGGATGTTACATCATTGTATACCAATATACCCCATGAGGAAGCCAGAGCGATATTGCAGAGAGTTTTGGATAATAGACAAGATAGTGAACCCCCCACACATTTTTTATTAGAGCTTGTTGATATTATTTTTGAAAACAATTTTTTCAGATTTGATGATCGCTATTATCTGCAAGTTCAGGGGGTCTCTATGGGGAGTCCTTTTTCTCCCAATTTGGCCTGCTTGTGCATGGCAGAGTTAGAAAACAAATTCTTCTGCAATTCAGATACTAATCCATTTTATGAGTCCATAATTTGGTTTAAATGATATGTAGATGATGTCATAGCTATAATCTCGCATGAATCAGTAGTTACTCCTTTAATGGAGTGGATGAATAATATACATCCCTCTATTAAATTTACATATGTTGCTGACAGACAAACTATTGCTTTTTTGGATACGTGTGTCTTTAAGACGGAGGAGGACACCTTAGTGGTGAAGATCTATAGGAAGCTCACGAATAGAAGTGCCCCATTGCATTTTTGGTCCTGTCATCCTGCACATTTAAGGGCTAGTTTGCCCTATAGTCAGTTGGTAAGGGCAAAACGTAATTCAACTAGGAGACAGGATTTTGAGCAGGAGAAGAACGGGATTTATGAGCAATTTAGATCCAGGAGTTATCCTAATAGGATCTTAACAGAAGCAGTTTGTAAGATCAATCAGACACAAAGGACCACGTCGCTTGACAACTCCCGACAGTCACAGGGAAAGAACTTGGATAATAAAATGATTTGTGCTATGCAATTTTCTCCGCTTACTCAGTCCATTTATAATATCATTTAAAAAAATGGTTTCTTGTTAGGGATCTACCTGGATGTCAGGAGATACCACGAATGGGTTTTAAAAGAACTAAGAACTTGGGAGAATTTTTAGTAAGGGCGGATTTTGCACAGTCTGGACAAAATGTGGCAGGAACAGGAGGTCATTTTAAATGCGGTGCCTGCTTAGCATGTGGTCTGTCCATACAAACTTCGGTGTTTGTTCACCCAGAAACTGGTTATAAAGTATTTTTAAGGGATACCACAACCTGTGCTACTCAAAAGTGTATTTATGCAATTCTCTGCCCATGTAAAAAAATGTATTTGGGCTCCACTACACGTACCATTTGTACGCATGTATTGGAACACAAATCGAGATTGAAAAATCATGTGATGGATGCTCTTTTGATGGAGCACTTTATTCAGTTTAGACATGATCCTGATTCCTTGCACTTTTGTGTACTTAGTAAGTTTCCAACACAGCTGCATGGGAAGATAGACAGCAGCAGACGGCTACATCAACAGGAAATGCGAATGATTTTCAAAATGAGGACTTTAACTCCCCATGGACTAAACAATGACTGGGACCTAACATGTTTTTTGTAATTGTAATCATAGTCAGATGTGTATAGGTTTTGTTTTTTCTGTTCTGTAAGTTCTGTTTTGGACGTTGCCATAGCTGGTCATACTGTATCTTTAAGGAACGCTTTAAACTTGTTACACCTGTTGCATATAAGCCACCAGTGCTGTTTCAGTTTAGCACCTTTGGAGTGCCTTTTGACAAAAATGAATTGGTGTTTTTTGGCCCAGGGTATAAAGAAATTGCTAAAAGGTTTGTTTTATGAATCAGTTTTTGCAATAAGTATACATGTTGGATTATGTGTATATGGTTGAAATTTTAGGATCTTATTATGTATTTAGGATTGTTTGCAGCTTGAAGAAGTTCAGGCGAAACAAGGGTTCCAGTACAACCTTGTCTGCCCAAATTTGGATTATTGGCTGCATCCATCAATAGACATTGATCAATTTCATTATTGCACTGGGATTTCAAGGAATGAACTGAGCAATTTGCCACAGAAAAAGTGTCAACTCTTGGGTCGTTTTCGCACTCACCTCCAGCCAGCGCGACCCCCCTCTTCACCGCACAGGATCTGCGCGGATTTCGCACTAAACGCCGCGGAGCAGCCTTTTGCGCCGGAAACTCCCGTCGCAAAAGCCACGCAAACGCCAAACTGCTTTTTGGCGATTTACGTTTGAGCGGCTTTTGCGACGGGAGTTTCCGGCGCAAAAGGCTGCTCCGCGGCATTTAGTGCAAAATCCGCGCAGATCCTGCGCGGTGAAGAGGGGGGTCGCGCCGGCTGGAGGTGAGTGCGAAAACGACCTTGGTGTATACGTTTCCTTTTTGTATCAAGGACTAATTGGATGGTTGTTTATGAAGTTAATACATGTTATTGTTTTTCAAGGTTGTTGAATTGGTTTATTTTGAAATGGAAGCTGGTGTCGCGGTAAGCTGTGCGCTTTGTTCTGTTTATCTATTTTTACCGTGATTCTCTTTTGTGTTGTATCATCTGGAGGTTGGCAACTTCACAGATGGCATTAAAATATCCTAAAAGCAAGGGCACTTTTATATCTAATTCCCAAGTGTGCCCCTTATCTGTGGATATCCATGAATTGGGGGCATACTCAGTCCAGGCTTTTCTGTAAATGTGGGTGACCCCCTATGCTTGCAGAAAAATTTGCAAAGTTTTAAAAATACATTGGGGGGTTAAATCTCCCCCAAGGAAGTTACCATAGAGCAAAAGGAAAGGGGCCTGGCATTTGCCATGAATCTGCCAGTGGTGTGTGTGTGTGTGTGTGTAAGCCTCAGCAGGCCTGCTTGAAGCAGCTGCAGGCAACCAACAAGTGGAGAGGGAGGGAAGGCAGCAGGTCCACTGCAACAGTTCATGGCAAGCTGCCAAGAGTAGGGAGTTGGGGAAGGAAGCCTTGGTGGGCCTATTCAGAGCAGCCTTGGAGTAGCTCCAGGTAAAGGAGGAGGATGGGGGGGAGCTTCAGCTGGCTCACCAGGAAGGAAGCCTTGGTGAACCCACCTGGGGCAGCTCTGAGCAAGCTGCTGAAAGCCAGCAAGAAACTGGGGGAGGGGGGGTAGATGGGATTTCTGCCATGAGTCTAGTGGATCCCCATTTGTAACTATCCTAATGCACAACAGTAACTAACACAAAAAAGGAGATGTTAAGGCAAGGGGAAAAAAATGAAACATCACCATGTATTCAACCAAATGTCCAGGAAAAGGGTATACCTTATGCGGGTGGTTGGACTAGATAACTCTGGCGATATCTTCCAACTCTATGATTCTATGACTCAACTTTATTGATAAAGTAGTTTAATGTGCATTAAGGAGGGCATTGTTGTAAGCTGCCCTGAGCCTGCTTCGGCGGGGAGGGCAGGATATAAATCCAATAAAATAAATAAATACACTGAATTAGGAATAGTATTCTTGAGCCAGTCTGTGAAGTGGTCAGAGTGTTGGACTAGGATCTGAGAGACTGAGGTCTGAATCCCTGCACTGCCATGAAAGCATGTTGGGTGACCCTGGGCCAGTCTCTAGAGAGCCAGTTTGGTGTAGAGAGCCAGTTTGGTGTAGTGGTTAAGTGTACGAACTCTTATCTGGGAGAACCAGGTTTGATTCCCCACTCCTCCATTGCAGCTGCTGGAATGGCCTTGGGTCAGCCATAGCTCTTGCAGGAGTTGTCCTTGAAAGGGCAGCTGCTGTGAGAGCCCTCTCAGCCCCACCCACCTCACAGGGTGTCTGTTGTGGGGGGGGGAGAAGATACAGGAGATTGTAAGCCACTCTGAGTCTCTGATTCAGAGAGAAGGGCAGAGTATAAATCTGTAGTCTTCTTCTTCTCACACACACACGCACACACTCTATCCTCATAAGGTTGTGTGAATAAAAAAGCAGAACAATGTAAGCTTTTTTTATCCCTATTATGGAGAAAGGCAAATATATATATGAAGTAAAAGAAATAAATTGAGAAAACTGGAGAAAAAAAAAAGATCTGATATCTCTTGTGACAGTCAGTAATCCTGGACATTTCATTATTAATCCTGTAACCTGGTCTAAGCACCTTGAGTGACAGGGGATTCAAAGGGAATTCTTCAGTTGAGAGTGTCATTTGGAAATTGACAGTGAGAGAGCAAAGCAGACTGTGAGAGGATCGAGAAGGATGCTGAGTTAGGAACATGGAATGTGTAGCCCATTCCTATCAAGACTGAGAGAAATATTTCATAGTGAAGGGGGTGATTCTATCAAGTCTGAGGAGGAAACCTCCTAGAAGACAGAGGTAATGCCTAGCCAGTAGATAAGGAAGGAAACTGGAATTTGTATAACTGGAATTTGAATTCACCATCTTTAAAGCATATAAAACTAAGAAGCTTATGCTTATGTAAGAAAAAACTACCAAGAAATATCTCTCCTCAAGTTATAAAGATCTGTATGAATAACATAGTTACTTGTTTGTGACAAATTATCTGGTGTTTATTTCTATACAAAGTTACCTCATTCCTGTTGCCTGTTCACCTCATAAGTCCCAAACCTGATTCCTACCTGACAATTTCCCCTCAAAGTTAAAAAAAAAATGTTAGTTTTGATTTACCATTGGCCTCTTGTTTACCATTATTAAACCAGGCTGAAAGAAGGATTTTAGTCTCTCCCTTCAGTTCCCTAGACTGGGTCAGCATTTACCAATATGCATTCAAACAACTGGGCAGGGCAGCCAGAGAAAAACAAAGAAAAAAGAAAAGGGGGCTACTCAGTAAGAAAGAGTTATAGGAAAATCCTGTAATAAAGAGCAAAATATTCATATCCCTCTTTGATTCCCAGCTAACAACAGCAGAAGACAGAAAGAGGGGATTTTACTTGATTTCCCATTGATTCTGTATCACCCTGTCCTGTGCCACATTTTGCTTGTGATGATCTTTCAGTCCTGACTGGGAAGTTTTGGACAAACAACACTGCTTGGTGACATGGGAAAATATCTGCTCTGTTAATACCTTTTGTGAGCTCCTCTGGCAGATCTAATCCAAGGTACCATAGAAGGATGGGTAGATGATTAAGTCCAACTCTGTGTTGGGAAGTTCCTGGAGATTTGGGGGGTGGAATCTAGGGAGAGGAAGGACCTCATCAGGGTGTAAGACATAAAGTCTGCCCTTCAAAGCACTCATTTTTTTCAAGGAAACTGATGTCTGTAATCTGGAAATCAGTTAATTCTAGGAGATGTTCAGGAAGTGGGCAACTTTACTAAAGACATAAGAGTTGATAATGTATAATTGCTTCATGAATGCAGATAGAACTGGAAGTAGCAAATAATATAGGACAGAGAAGGAAGGACTGAAAATATAAACTGAGAGATGGAGTATCAGTGAGAAGTCTCAGTTCTTATCCAACTGTCCTAATAGCATAATCTGGTATTACATATGCTTTCAAGATTTGAAAATCACCACAAATCAAGTCTGGGGGTGGGGGGGGGGAAGACATAACAGCATAGAAAATGCTGAAATGCCATGGGCAGAATACAGTGTTGTCTGGATGGTCCATAAAAATGGAGTGGGGGAAAAATCATTACAATTGTGGACTAAATGGCTGGTGTGGAACTAACCTCTGAATAGAAGGCCCAAAAGGAAATTTAACTATGGGAGTTTTTTATCGCCCACCAAATCAAAAGAGAGAGGACGATTATAATATGATGGAAGGCTTAAAGATAGTGGCTAAACGTAAAAACTGTGTTGTAATAGGTGATTTTAACTACCCGCAGATTGATTGGGTCAATATGTGTTCTGGTCGAGAGAAAGAGATTGAGTTTCTTGATGCTTTCAATGACTGTGCTATGGAGCAGATGGTCTCAGAACCTACCAGGGGTGGGGCGATCCTGGATTTGGTCCTAAGTAATGCCCAAGACTTGGTGAGAGATGTAAAAGTGATTGCGCCACTTGGGAGCAGTGACCATAATGTTATTGATTTCACCATTTGTATAAATAAGGAGTTGTCCAAAAAGACCGCCACAACCACGTTTAACTTTAAAAGGGTTAAATACACTGAGATGAGGAGGCATGTGAGAAGGAAACTGAAAGGAAAGGTAAATATGGTCAAAACCCTTGGGGAAGCTTGGAGACTATTTAAAACTATAATCCTAGAAGCTCAGATAAAATACATACCACAAGTTAGGAAAGGCACAAACAGGCATAAGAAAAGGCCTGCATGGTTAACAAACAAAGTAATGGAAGCTGTAAAAGGTAAGAAGGACTCCTTTAAGCGGTGGAAAACCAGTCCGAGTGAGATTAGTAAAAGGGAACACAGGCTGTGGCAAATCAAATGCAAGACTGTGATCAGGCAGGCAAAAAGGGAGGAGGATAGGGAAATGGCTGAGAAGCTGAATGCATCTTTTGCTTCCGTCTTCACTGTGGAAGACGAGAACATTTTGCCCGCCCCAGAACCACTAATTTTGGAAGGGGTGTTGAAAGACCTGAGTCAGATTGAGGTGACAAAAGAGGAGGTCCTACAACTGATAGACAAATTAAAAACTAATAAGTCACCGGGTCCAGATGGCATACATCCGAGAGTTCTGAAAGAACTCAAAGTTGAACTTGTGGATCTTCTAACAAAAATCTGTAATCTTTCATTGAGATCTGCCTCCGTTCCTGAGGATTGGAAGGTAGCAAATGTCACCCCCATCTTTAAAAAGGGTTCCAGAGGAGATCCGGGAAATTACAGGCCAGTCAGTCTGACTTCAATACCGGGAAAGTTGGTAGAAACCATTATCAAGGACAGAATGAGTAGGCACATTGATGAACACGGATTATTGAGGAAGACTCAGTATGGGTTCTGTAAGGAAAGATCTTGCCTCACTAACCTGTTACAGTTCTTTGAGGGGGTGAACAAACATGTCGACAAAGGAGACCCGATAGATGTTGTTTACCTTGACTTCCAGAAAGCTTTTGATAAAAGTTCCTCATCAAAGGCTCCTTAGAAAGCTTGAGAGTCATGGAGTAAAAGGACAGGTCCTCTTGTGGATCAAAAACTGGCTGAGTAATAGGAAGCAGAGAGTGAGTATAAATGGGCAGTCTTCGCAGTGGAGGACGGTAAGCAGTGGGGTGCCGCAGGGCTCGGTACTGGGTCCCATGCTCTTTAACTTGTTCATAAATGATTTAGAGTTGGGAGTGAGCAGTGAAGTGGCCAAGTTTGCGGATGACACTAAATTGTTCAGGGTGGTGAGAACCAGAGAGGATTGTGAGGAACTCCAAAGGGATCTGTTGAGGCTGAGTGAGTGGGCGTCAACGTGGCAGATGCGGTTCAATGTGGCCAAGTGCAAAGTAATGCACATTGGGGCCAAGAATCCCCGCTACAAATAGAAGTTGATGGGGTGTGAACTGGCAGAGACTGACCAAGAGAGAGATCTTGGGGTCGTGGTAGATAACTCTCTGAAAATGTCAGGACAGTGTGCATTTGCAATAAAAAAAGCCAACGCCATGCTCGGAATTATTAGGAAGGGAATTGAAAACAAATCAGCCAGTATCATAATGCCCCTGTATAAATTGATGGTGCGGTCTCATTTGGAGTACTGTGTGCAGTTCTGGTCGCCACACCTCAAAAAGGATATTATAGCATTGGAGAAAGTCCAGAAAAGGGCAACTAGAATGATTAAAGGGCTGGAACACTTTCCCTATGAAGAAAGGTTGAAACGCTTGGGACTCTTTAGCTTGGAGAAACGTCGACTGCGGGGTGACATGATAGAGGTTTACAAGATAATGCATGGTATGGAGAAAGTAGAGAAAGAAGTACTTTTCTCCCTTTCTCACAATACAAGAACTTGTGGGCATTCGATGAAATTGCTGAGCAGACAGGTTAAAACGGATAAAAGGAAGTACTTCTTCACCCAAAGGGTGATTAACATGTGGAATTCACTGCCACAGGAGGTGGTGGCGGCCACAAGCATAGCCACCTTCAAGAGGGGTTTAGATAAAAATATGGAGCAGACGTCCATCAGTGGGTATTAGCCACAGTGTGTGTGTATATATAATTTTTTTTGCCACTGTGTGACACAGAGTGTTGGACTGGATGGGCCATTGGCCTGATCCAACATGGCTTCTCTTATGTTCTCTGTCTCTACGAAACATGATGACTATCTGACCTTGTATTAATTTCCTTGTTCCCTGAAGGCAAAAGAAAATTTGTATCTTCCTCCTGTACATCTGCGGAGAAGTGCTGAGATGAAAACAAGACAGGGAGTTCTAATAACAAGGTATAGTTCTGAGTTTCCTTTTCATGCCCTGCTGCAACTTTGGGTGGGAAAGGAAGCTGTCCTGTTTCTGCAGAGAGTGTTGCCATTACCCCTGGCAACATTAAGGGGAAAGTGTGGATTGCCACTTCAGAAGTTCCTTGCTTTCATTTTTCTTTTCTCAGAAACTGTATTAATCCCATGGCACCATGTGGGCAGCGATTCCCCTCAAATTTCCTTGTGTCATAAATCAAACATCCTAAACATAGTCTAGGATAATAATGAAAGTTCTTTGATGTTAGTCTAATTTCTAATAACACTAAATGCAGCCATACTTAGAGCATTACCCTAACTAGAAACATACAGTGCTCTCTGATATTGCTGGAACTCAGAACTTTTTAAGGTGCCTGAAGAAGCTGAATAGGTTGATCCATTAGACCAATTTAAATTAGCACAAAATCTTCAGTTAGAAGGAACTTCAAAGGAGTTCAAAGAAAAACTACAACACTTTCTGTATATCTATGATGGGACACCACTGGTGCCAGCATCAAAGGTAAAGAGCTTAGGGGTGCTCCTGGAGCCTTCGTTAACAATGGAGGCCCAGGTAGCAGCCACTGCCAAATCTGCATTTTATCATCTTAGGCAGATAAAGCAGTTGGTTCCATACCTGGAGCGTAATGACTTGGCAACAGTGATTCATGTGACGATAACCTCCAGAATAGACTACTGTAACGCCCTCTACATGGGGCTGTCCTTGACTCAACTCCGAACACTGCAACTGGTGCAAAACACAACAGCCGGGTTGTTATTGGAGCTACCTGTATGGGAGCACATCTAACCTGTGCTGGAAACGTTACGCAGGTTGCCTGTGGCATTCTGGATTCGTTTCAAGGTACTGGTCATAACCTTTAAAGCCTGGGACCTGCCTACCTTCAGGACCGCCTCTCCCCATATCTGCCCCAGAGAGCACTACGTTCAGGGTCTGAAAATCTCCTTCAGATCCCCAGATTGAAAGAAGTTTGATTGTCCACCACTAGAGCCAGAGCATTTGTGACAATGGCCCCTGCTCTGTGGAATGCCCTCCCCGAAAACATCAGGGCCCTACAGGACATGCCACAGTTCCGTCGGGCCTATAAAACCAAACTATTTAAGCTTGCCTTCAACTGTTAAGGGGAGGTAGCAAATGCCCCACAGCACTGACAAATACAGATATTCAGGAATATCGATGTGCATCTTGAATTTTATGGTTAAAAATGTGTGGAATTGATTCTTTGTATATTGTTTTTAATATTCTATGTTGTTTTTAACTGTTATTAGCCACCCTGAGCCCATTAGGGGAGGGTGGAATATAAATTTGATAAAATATGGATCCTATTCAGTGTCAGTTTCAGGTATGCATTAAGAGTGTGTATTAGGCTGTATCCAAACCCAACAAAATTCTTTCAACCAAATATACATTTGAGTAATTTTTTTTACTATCCAAAATAGCCAAGCCTCGCAAATCCTGAAAATATGTAGGATTTTCAGGACCATTAGATAGATGAAGTTAAAAAGTCATTTAAAGGCATCCAGGTGAACTTGCCACTTGGAGAAGGCATTAAAATGAACCCTTTAACTCCCTCAGAGTGAACTCATGGCTTTCAGAATACATTTAAAGGGGCTACAATCCCTTTAAAGGGACTTCAGTTCCTTTAAATCCCTTTCTCTCCCTCCAGGGAAGATAATGGAAGATGGGGACAACTTCTTTCAGGGCCCATAGAAATTGAGTTCCTGCTCCAATCTTTTTGAAACTTGGGGGAGGGGTGAGTGAGGATAGGTGCCAGCAATTATGCTGCAAATCTGGTGCCTCTGCCTCAAAAAATAGCCCCCCAAGACCCCCGGATACCCCTAGCTGCCTGGAGAATGGCCTGGAGAGATTTTGGTTCTCCCTCCCACCTTCACCCCTGGAGAAGGTAAATTATGAGCTTGGGCCCCAGCTGGCCCCATTTTTACCCAATTCTCCCCTCCCTTGCCTGTCACCTGCCTGTCCCTCTCTTGTGTCCTCTGCCTTCCCAGCGCCCCTTTCCTGCTGGCCTGGGCTCCTCTGGCTGGCTGCTCCTTCTGGGGCCCAGAACACCCAGCTTTGCCACCTTTGGCAGTGAGAGGGAGAGTAGAAGAACGTGCATGAGAGAATGGGAAATCGGCAGATAGAGGGGGCAGCACACAAGAGAGGGGGACAATCACAGGCCCACCAGTCCTGCCTGTGAGGAAAAGCCCCCTACTTTTCATACATGTGGACATCGTGATCGCCAGTGTGGTTGCCAGGGTGCCTGGAGATTTGACTCTCACACATCTGCTCTAAGAAGTGGACTTTGCTTACAGTCTCTAAGGCTTATATGGCAGCTTTGCATTCTACATCTCTGAAGAGTGTTAGCCAGAACTACAGACATGCTCCAGCTGCTCCTTGTGTGCCCAGTCTTGGCCACTGCAGTGGAAGAAGCCAGGCCACCATGTTTCCAGCCTGGCTCCATGGACCTAAAGCTAACAACAGCAGAATCCATCTTGCTTTCCTGACCCAAGCATACCCCACCAGGCTGAACTCATTCCTTCTTAGTGGGAAAGTCACACGTACACACCCTGAGCCTGCAAGCAACCCATTTACCCCATGAATGGATTAACAGCTCCACTGTTGATCCTAATTGCTCAGCAATACCAGAACAATAACTCTTGTCCAGCAGAAGATGAGATAAGAGGAGGAACATCTCCTGTCTTCATCAAGTCTTTTGTCTTACCCGGGTGGTACCTAGGCCAGTATTTGATTCCCTATTGTCACCTTCCCAGAGCAGGTGATAATCCCATTTAACCTTAAGTATCCAGCCATTCCCATTTCTCACCCCAGTCTAATACCTTGGAGCCGCCCCAGGCAGCATTGCAGCTTGGAAATTTCCAGCTTCACAAGACTAAGGTGAAGTTCATTGGTCAAAACTGGCATCCAATTAGGTGTCAGCAAGGGATGTCCAGCCCTCTTGGTCATCGCAGAGCCTCCCCCTGCTCCTCCCCAAGACCTCCCAGCCCCTGAAGGGTCTGAGGGAGCCTATTTAACCTCTGACCCAACTCCACTCATGTGTGCATCTAACAGTATCCCAGTTCCACTGTCTAGATCCATCCCCAATTCTGGCCACAGTGTTGGGTCCATTTCCCCTGTCCTCTTATGTCGCCATTGGAAACCTTCCCTGAAGACGACGATGGTAAATATGACCCTGTTTGTCTACCCATATATGTTACCCCTATCAATCTATCTGTATTTCCTTAGACCTGTGTGAATGTGTGAGTGTTTTGTATTTTTACCTTGTATGAAAGAAATATTATTCTAAATAAATTACAATTGGTTTTCATTAAATTAGAGTCCATGTTTATTGAGCATTGACTATCTGAATGGTTGAGCCTGGTATACACAGATAACAAAGATTCCTATTGGGCCAGCTGTCTCTCAATCTAATTCCCCAATCTCATTTTGAGAGCAGTTACCCTAACATGCCAGTGACACCACTGCCCCACTGAGTAGGGCCTGGACGGCGGGGAACCCTCTGCCGCCCCAGGGTCTGCGTTGCTGCTGCTGCTGTTGCCCGGTGCCATCTCCATTGCCAGCCCTATAGCCATCCGGATGCCCCCTCCAGTGCACCCTGCTCAGTTGCCCGCCGCCACCCACTGTTTTCCAAACCCTTGGTCTCCCCCACCCCTCCACAGTGTGCTTTTCAAGCCCGATGAAGTCCAAGAACACAGGCAGCCTCTGCAGTAGCAAAAAAACCCCAAACCAAAACAGATGTGGTGGTCCCTTCAAAATGATGCCATTGGTTGTTCCCATGGAATCTTCCCTAGCTGGCAGCCTACTTAAGAGAGAACTAGGGCTGGGAGGGCTGGCTGCTGGAGGGAAGAAGAAGTCAAGCCCCATGCCCCCCCCCAATTTTTTAGCTCCCGAGCCCCTCCACCCAAAATTTTCTGGCTACAGGCCTGTATATACATACATTAAAAGTTCATCAGCATACTTTCTTGGTCTTAAATGCCTGATCAGAAGTAAGTGCCACTGAGTTCAGATAGGTCAGGCAGAAAACAGCTGACCTGTTCTTCTCTTTAAAAGCAATAGGCAGAAATCAGCAAGTAGAACTTCCACTCTTTGCGGCTATGAAAGGTCTCTGCACTTTTCTTGAATTTTACATAACTTTATCTCACCCAGTACTTCCTGTATTGTGTGACTTTTTTATCTTTCTGTTTATAACTGCCATGTAAATGGCTGAGCCATTGCATTGCATCTGAAGAAGTAGACTATTGTCCATGAAAACTTAGGCTGGAATGCAATCTTGTTACTGGACCTCTATTTATTTTTGCTGCTACAGGGTGACTTGGCTACCTTTCTGGAATGACCATTGCAAAAAGATAAACATTATTACCTGCCCATCAACTTACTATTAAAGGCACAGTTAAAGTAGCCAATGGAAACTTCAGCAAGGTTACTCCAGGCAAAAGTATATAGAATGGCTCCCCTAGTTCTAAATGTATACTTTTGGGATCAGGGCTTGGCATTCAAAAACATAATTGAATGTCTCTAAGAAACTGTTGCTGTTAGTTAAAGCAATCAGTAGTAACTCATTTGACCAGTGTGTAGAGATCTGCAGGGCAGAGATTCCTGCTGAAGAGTCTGTCTCTGATTAATCAGAAATTGCTCACTAAGCTTTTGATGTTTAGGATATTGAAATAGGTTTTTTGCTTCCCCCACCCCAACTCCCACCACTGTTGTGTAGATGTTTGTATGCTTTGCTAGTTGTAACTGGTTTGTTTTTTGTCAGGTCACTGCTTGAGTCAGGTCAGGGCTTGGCTTGGCTTGACAACAATGTCCTCTTTCAAGCTGGCCTCACAAGAGATAGTGCTAACGTTCAGCTTGTCAATTAATGAGCCAAAAAGTGGGTCACATCTCCACTGGAAAGCCTAGGATGGTCACGTTTCCATTTTAAAATGGAAACAAATGTGAAAGCCAGCATTTGAGATACATTTTTGTCCATCACATAAAACATCTAAATTCCCTTTGAAATAATGTGTCCATATTAAAGGCTTCTTCCAATAGGCTTGAACAACTAATATAGTACTAGCTACAATACGCCACTGCCCCTAGCATACAATAGAGCCTTACAAGGTCTTGAAAATACAAAAACCATGTTGGAAGCATCATGTTTTCAGAGATATCAGTGCCATCTTGATTCCTAAGCATAAGCACTCATACTTCCTATGCTTTGGTACAAGCATAGACTTGAAAAAAAAATAAAGAAATTTAGGCATTTCCTAACTTATAAAAGGAGTATAGGGTTAATAATTTGAAAACTTCATATCTCAGGGTAGGGTTGCCAGATCCAGGATGGGAAATCCCTGGAGATTTGAGGACAGAGCCTGGGGAGGTTAGTGGGAGTGGCCTTAGAAGGGTATTGTACCATACAGTCCTCCCTCCAAATTAGCCCTTTTCTCTAGGGGAACTGATCTCTGTCATCTAGAATTCCAAGAGATCTCCAGCACCCCCACAAGTTGGCAGCCATATCTTAGGGATATTTATGTATTTGCATGCTATTTTTCCTCACTTCGAACAAAATTACACAAAAAATAGAATTTCTACAAGCAAAGGTTCACAAGAAACTTGCAGGGAAGAAACATTCCACACATACACACTGTTGCTTCCTTCCCTGCCCCGCACTCCATCTCTTTGTCACTCTTCCTTTCCCCCAAAAAATGTAAAAATTCATTAAATTTTAAAAAGTATATAAAATGAAATAAAACATTTGGTCAAATAGGAGAAAAGCAAATGCATTGGCACAATTAGCATATTATAGAGATGGAGAGAGAAGTTAGGTGGATATAGGCATAGAAAGAGATGGATAAGAAAGAAAAACATAATATTCCTCTCTCTGTGTCATGACCCCCTCTGACCAGCCCAGGGACTCTGACTCCAGGCCCTCAGGAGAGGAGACTAAGGCAGATCAGAGGGACCAATGAGGGACAAACACTGCACTGGTGTCTGCTGCCAATGTTCTGGCAGAGCCAGAGGCCCTCTGAGCCTGCAAAGGAGACTTTGCCACCATCCTGTGAAATAACCACCTGGGCCAAGATGGCACAAAGAGGGTGAAATTCTAGACTTCTGCTTTCAACCCCATCCCAGAGCCAGGTTGTGAGACTGATAATTTTTCACTGGATCCAGACCAAAACACAGTACAACCACAGGAGCTCAACACCTGCAGACAGGGTAGCCCAGCGTGATTACTTCCCAGCTTATATAGGGAAGGATGCCTTGTAAGAACAGCCAGTTCACTAAGTATGAGCCTGTGCTCCAGCTTCAGTCTGCATTCTCAAATTGCAAAGGCCAAGCCTAAGAGCCTTACTCCAGAGGAGCTCTGACCAGGTCTGCCTACAGAACACAGGACATTCTCTTTCCCTCTCCATCTCTTCTCTGTCACCCTTTCTCTCTCCTTCTCCACTGTTCTGTCACTCTTCCACCCCTTTCTCAAGAAAGCCCCTTTGAACAGCTGAGTCATGGTGAGGAAATTTAAAGGGGCTTTTTTGGGCTGCCAGCACTGCCCATGAAAGCCCCTTTATGTCAAGACCCCCTCAAGTTCAGTGAGTCACACAGTCCATTTCAGTGGCAGAGTTTATTCACCAATACATGTGGAGGCAAAACAGGGTTTTGCAAAAACTAATTCACACATCCACTGCCCTCTTATATATGTTATCATAACAGTTATAACATTCAAGCACAAGAGGGAATTAAGAGCGGGGGATTTTGGCAGGCGACTGGCACCCTGACTCCTCTCTCCCCCTTCCTGGGAATGCAGGTGTCTTTATCTAATTCACTAATTCAGCAACTGACTGTGACTGTCTCGGTCGGCCTAGCTTCAGTAACAAGTTGCACAGATAGTAATGCAGCAAAGCGAGATGGGGGAAGGGAATAGCAAGTGATTGATGCACAGCACATTTCTCAGAGCATAAAACATGGCAAGGACTTGACACTTTAAACATTTCAGCTGAGAGGAGCAAACTGCTTCCCTGGCTTAAAGGGGATTTCTTGATGTAGTGTATCAGTAAACAACATGCGCCCATGCGCAGGGGCAACTGGGCCGTCCCAGACGCCCCAGCGCCGGGCGCGGAATCCCCCGCCAATCAACAGCTGTGGCGGGAAGTTCAACAGGTCAGGATTGGCCTGACCGGCCCAGTAGGCTGTACCGGGGATTGTATATAAGTGGGACCTGGCCCGCGTGTTCTCCCCCTTGCAACGTGCTCCTAATAAAGAATGTTGCCCTACTTGCGTCTCCCGTCTGAGTACGTTACACTGGTGACGAGGATGGAATTCTAGCCTCATCGGCTACGAAGGAGACCAAGGGCCCCACCCGGCCACGACCGCCGCCGCAGCCACCATGGCCAGCCAGGGCGGAAACACCGGTCACGTTGAGCCGTTCGACCCCGCGAATCCAGAGGCCTGGGAGTCCTACCTGGAACGGGTCGAAGGCTACTTGAGGGCCAACAAAGTCGCAGAAGACAGCATGAAGAGGGACGTTCTCCTGAGCGTCTGCAGGGCGGCCACATTCGAGATCGCCAAGGGTCTCTCAGCCCCCGCCCGCCTCACAGAGAAGTCCTTCGCGGAGGTCAGCAGACTCCTCACCGGCCATTTCCTGCCGCAGCCCTCACGGGTGGCCCGCCGGTTCCTGTTCCACAAAAGGGACCAGGCGGCAGGAGAGTCGGCCGCTGACTACTTGGCGGCCCTGCGCAGGATTGCCGGGAATTGCAACTTCCCTCAGATGGAAGAGACTCTGGCCGATCGCTTCACGTGGGGCCTCCGCGACGAGAGGCTCCAGCAGAAGCTCTTCGCCAAAGAAGAGCTCACCCTCCAGAGCGCCTTCAACGAAGCAGTGGCGTTCGAGAGGACCGCGAGGACCTTCCCCAAGGCTCGGGCAGACGCCGTCCACCGCGAGGAGCTGGACCACGACCGCCCAGAGGAGGAAGAAGCCTACCAGCTGCGCCGCCCAGCCGGGCCACCCAACAGAGCAGCCCAACGCCCCCGAGCGCCCGAACGACCCCAGCGATGGAGAGAGTCCCCGCCACCAAGTGCGCCAGCTGCGGCGACCCCCACGACAGGAGGGACTGCCAGTACCGGACCTGGGACTGCCGGAGCTGCGGGAAGACTGGCCACATCGCACGGGCCTGCCGTGCCATGCCCAACCGGCGGAAGCCGACCACGCATCACGAGTCGGCGGAGTTCCACTCCACAGCCTCCACGACCATGCAGGTACTGAACTTGCCCCTCGCCACCCCCGATAAAATAAAATTGGCGGTCCTCATCGAAGGGAACCCCTGCCAAATGGAGGTGGACTCGGGTTCCTCCATCTCCATCATAGCGGAGGAAACCCTGAGGAAACTGTGCCCCCGCCAGCGGCTGCAACTAAGGCCGGCGGACTTCATACTCCGGGACTTCCAGAAGAATCCGGTGCAAATCGTGGGGTGGGCCCGGGTGCAAGTCGAGCGGGAATCCACCCAACGGAAGAAAAGACACGAGCCATCGTGCAAGCCCCGGCCCCCACCTGCAAAGCGGAGCTACAAAGCTTCTTGGGGGTACTTAACTTTTATCACTCATTCCTCCCCCACAAGGCAGCCCTAGCAGAGCCCCTTCACCGCCTGCTGGACAAAAAAGCCCCTTGGGTTTGGGGCAAATGACAAGCCGCCGCGTTTCAGGCGGTCAAGGATGTCCTGGTGTTCAATGCGGTGCTCCACCATTTTGACGAGGGCCTCCCCGTCATCTTGGCTTGCGATGCGTCGCCTTATGGGGTGGGAGCAGTCCTGGGGCACCAACTCCCGGACGGGAGGGAGGTACCGGTAGCGTACTACTCCCGCACACTGACACCAGCAGAGCGCAATTACGCGCAGATAGACAAGGAAGCTCTGGCAATCGTGGCGGGGGTCCGCAAGTTCCATGAGTATCTGTACGGGCGGAGGTTCACCATAGCTACGGACCACAAGCCCTTCTTAGGTCTGCTGGCCCCAGACCGACAAACCCCCCAAATTCTGTCACAGCGCGTGTTGAGGTGGAACCAATTCCTCAACTCCTACACTTACACACTGGTACACCGGGCCGGCAAGGCTATGGGTCACGCGGACGCGCTCAGCCGCTTGCCGCTTCCGGAAATGGGTCCAGACCCCGCTCCCGCACACCAGGTCATGCTGATGGAGGGCCTCCCAGAGCCGTCCCTACACGCAGCGGAGGTCGCCAAGGCCACCCAGAAACACAAGACACTGGCATGGGTGCTCGACTGGGTGGTAAGGGGCTGGCCAGAGGGGAACATGGGGGAAGAATTCAAGCCATATAAGGTCAGGAGGGAGGAACTAGCAGCCCGCAAGGGGTGCCTACTATGGGGAAGTAGGGTGGTGATTCCGCCCCCGCTGCAAAAGCGTGTTCTAGAATCCCTCCATGAGACCCACCCCGGCATAGTCCAAATGAAGGCCCTAGCCAGAAGCTACGTTTGGTGGCCGGGGATGGATGGGGAGATAGAGAGCTGGGTCCGCAGGTGCCAGACGTGCCAAGAGTCGCGGCCCGAGCCTCCTAGTGCCCCCGCCACTAGGTGGGAGTCCACCAGGAAACCATGGTCGAGACTCCACCTCGACTTCGCGGGGCCATTCCAGGGGCAGATCTTCATGATAATAGTGGACGCCTACACCAAGTGGCTAGAGGTCATCCCCGTAGGGTCCACCTCGTCCGCAGCTGCAATCCGAGCGTTGCGCAGGGTTTTAAGCACACACGGTATCCCGGACACCATAGTCTCGGACAACGGGACCGCGTTCACGTCTGCAGACTTCCAGGCGTTCCTCCAGCGATATCTGATTAGGCACATAAGGTCTGCCCCCTTCCACCCAGCCACCAACGGTCAGGCGGAGCGGATGGTCCGCACCACCAAGGAAGCTCTGGGCTGAATAATACAGGGCGACTGGGACCACCGACTAGCGGCATTCCTATTCGATAATAGGATCACCCCCAACCCGGTCACAGGGGTTAGCCCGGCCGAGCTCCTCATGGGGCGGAAGCTCATAACCCGGCTGGACAGACTACACCCCGACCGGGCGTCAGACACCCGCGAGAGCCCCGAGGTCCGGGACGCAGTCAGGGGGTTCTTCGCGGGCGACCCGGTTTACGCCCGGAACTACGCAAGGGGGCCCGATTGGGTGGCGGGCCGAGTGCTACGAGTGACGGGGTCCCGCCACTACGATATATCAACCAAGGGGGGCCAGGTACTACGGCGGCACATAGACCAGTTGCGGCGCCGCACGCTACCGGAGGAGCCGGCGGACACAGAAGAGGCAAGATCCGGGGAGGAGCCAACCAGGGGCCAACCTGAGGACGCGGCCCCAACACCCATAACGCCGGCGCAGGAAGCACCGGAACCGACAGAGCCCGAAGGATCCACAGAACTAGTCCGGCCGCCTCCGTCCGCACCAGGGCCCACCTAAGCACCAGCCGCGGTAGCCGTGCCTCCCCCACAGGACCTCCCCAGACGGTCCACCCGGGAGCGCCGACCTCCCGCGTATCTTCAAGACTATGTTCATTAACCAGGGGGGGAGGGGTGTAGTGTATCAGTAAACAACATGCGCCCATGCGCAGGGGCAACTGGGCCGTCCCAGACGCCCCAGCACCGGGCGCGGAATCCCCCGCCAATGAACAGCTGTGGCGGGAAGTTCAACAGGTCAGGATTGGCCTGACCGGCCCAGTAGGCTGTACCGAGGATTGTATATAAGTGGGACCCGGCCCGCGTGTTCTCCCCCTTGCAACGTGCTCCTAATAAAGAATGTTGCCCTACTTGCGTCTCCCGTCTGAGTACGTTACACTTGAGCAGCTCGCTCTTTATACAGCTGATCCAGCACTGCCTAAGAAAGCTTTTTAAACATCTGATCCATGCAGTGAAGTCTGCTCAGCAAACTGTTCTCACAGATCAGATGTTTAAAGGAGCTTTCTTGGGCAACCAGCCCCAGGCTTGGAGCCATTTAAACTCCTGCTTCTGCTCCCTGAGGGTTTTCATATGAATCAGAAAGCAAAGCAGGGGTTTAAATGGCTCTCAGAATTTAAACCAAACAGCTCAGCTTTATTTCATGAAAAGCAGAAAGCAGGGATTTTAATCCCTGCTTTCTACTCTTCACAAACTGCCATGAACTAGCACAAACTACATCAAAATTCTTGAAAGTTTATGGTGGTTCTTCAGTTCATGAACATTATTTCTAGAACCACAAGCAGGCCAAGATTCTTGCTGAACTTTAGTTGGTCAGCCAGTTTGTGCCCATCCCTAGTCTTTGTGTGGCACTGGTCTTTTGATTTAAGTATCTGCAGGTGGGGCCGTGTTGACTATTAACTATATTTATATCATTTTCCTCAAAGACATTTTTCAGCATTAATTCAGAAGTTCCTGATGAACTTCTAAGTAATTTTGCAATTTTTTTAAAAAAAATAATGTTCTGGGGAAAGGCTGTCTTCTCTACTCAGGACCACCACCCCTCCCCGATTAATATGCATTTCATACATCCTATGACTCCCACCATTACTGGTTATTTTATTGGGAGTCCTAAAGAAATCAATGTGTATTGTAGTGTAGTGTTATGGTGAATTTTTAGGGTCTTATTCCATCCCACTAATGCCAGGAGGGGTGTTGAATGACCTGAGTCAGATTGAGGTGATGAAAGATGAGGTTCTATGACTTGATGGATGAATTAAAAACTAACAAATCACCAAGCCCAGATGGCATACATCCAAGAGTTCTGAAAGAACTCAAATGTGAACTTGTGGGTCTGACAAAAATATGCAAACTATCACTAAAATCTGTCTCAATTCCCAAAGACTGGAAGGTAGCTAATGTAACCCCCATTTTTTAAAAAAAGGTTCCAGAAGAAATCCAGTAAATTACAGGCCAGTCAGTCGAATGTCAATACCAGGTAAATTGGTGGAATCCGTTATTAAAGACAGAATTAGTAGGCACAGTGATGAGTTATTGAGTAAGAATCAGTACAGTTTCTGTAAGGGAAGATCTTCTCTCTCTAATTTTTCACTGGATCCAGACCAAAACACAGTACAACCACAGGAGCTCAACACCTGCAGACAGGGTAGCCCAGCGTGATTACTTCCCAGCTTATATAGGGAAGGATGCCTTGTAAGAACAGCCAGTTCACTAAGTATGAGCCTGTGCTCCAGCTTCAGTCTGCATTCTCAAATTGCAAAGGCCAAGCCTAAGAGCCTTACTCCAGAGGAGCTCTGACCAGGTCTGCCTACAGAACACAGGACATTCTCTTTCCCTCTCCATCTCTTCTCTGTCACCCTTTCTCTCTCCTTCTCCACTGTTCTGTCACTCTTCCACCCCTTTCTCAAGAAAGCCCCTTTGAACAGCTGAGTCATGGTGAGGAAATTTAAAGGGGCTTTTTTGGGCTGCCAGCACTGCCCATGAAAGCCCCTTTATGTCAAGACCCCCTCAAGTTCAGTGAGTCACACAGTCCATTTCAGTGGCAGAGTTTATTCACCAATACATGTGGAGGCAAAACAGGGTTTTGCAAAAACTAATTCACACATCCACTGCCCTCTTATATATGTTATCATAACAGTTATAACATTCAAGCACAAGAGGGAATTAAGAGCGGGGGATTTTGGCAGGCGACTGGCACCCTGACTCCTCTCTCCCCCTTCCTGGGAATGCAGGTGTCTTTATCTAATTCACTAATTCAGCAACTGACTGTGACTGTCTCGGTCGGCCTAGCTTCAGTAACAAGTTGCACAGATAGTAATGCAGCAAAGCGAGATGGGGGAAGGGAATAGCAAGTGATTGATGCACAGCACATTTCTCAGAGCATAAAACATGGCAAGGACTTGACACTTTAAACATTTCAGCTGAGAGGAGCAAACTGCTTCCCTGGCTTAAAGGGGATTTCTTGATGTAGTGTATCAGTAAACAACATGCGCCCATGCGCAGGGGCAACTGGGCCGTCCCAGACGCCCCAGCGCCGGGCGCGGAATCCCCCGCCAATCAACAGCTGTGGCGGGAAGTTCAACAGGTCAGGATTGGCCTGACCGGCCCAGTAGGCTGTACCGGGGATTGTATATAAGTGGGACCTGGCCCGCGTGTTCTCCCCCTTGCAACGTGCTCCTAATAAAGAATGTTGCCCTACTTGCGTCTCCCGTCTGAGTACGTTACACTGGTGACGAGGATGGAATTCTAGCCTCATCGGCTACGAAGGAGACCAAGGGCCCCACCCGGCCACGACCGCCGCCGCAGCCACCATGGCCAGCCAGGGCGGAAACACCGGTCACGTTGAGCCGTTCGACCCCGCGAATCCAGAGGCCTGGGAGTCCTACCTGGAACGGGTCGAAGGCTACTTGAGGGCCAACAAAGTCGCAGAAGACAGCATGAAGAGGGACGTTCTCCTGAGCGTCTGCAGGGCGGCCACATTCGAGATCGCCAAGGGTCTCTCAGCCCCCGCCCGCCTCACAGAGAAGTCCTTCGCGGAGGTCAGCAGACTCCTCACCGGCCATTTCCTGCCGCAGCCCTCACGGGTGGCCCGCCGGTTCCTGTTCCACAAAAGGGACCAGGCGGCAGGAGAGTCGGCCGCTGACTACTTGGCGGCCCTGCGCAGGATTGCCGGGAATTGCAACTTCCCTCAGATGGAAGAGACTCTGGCCGATCGCTTCACGTGGGGCCTCCGCGACGAGAGGCTCCAGCAGAAGCTCTTCGCCAAAGAAGAGCTCACCCTCCAGAGCGCCTTCAACGAAGCAGTGGCGTTCGAGAGGACCGCGAGGACCTTCCCCAAGGCTCGGGCAGACGCCGTCCACCGCGAGGAGCTGGACCACGACCGCCCAGAGGAGGAAGAAGCCTACCAGCTGCGCCGCCCAGCCGGGCCACCCAACAGAGCAGCCCAACGCCCCCGAGCGCCCGAACGACCCCAGCGATGGAGAGAGTCCCCGCCACCAAGTGCGCCAGCTGCGGCGACCCCCACGACAGGAGGGACTGCCAGTACCGGACCTGGGACTGCCGGAGCTGCGGGAAGACTGGCCACATCGCACGGGCCTGCCGTGCCATGCCCAACCGGCGGAAGCCGACCACGCATCACGAGTCGGCGGAGTTCCACTCCACAGCCTCCACGACCATGCAGGTACTGAACTTGCCCCTCGCCACCCCCGATAAAATAAAATTGGCGGTCCTCATCGAAGGGAACCCCTGCCAAATGGAGGTGGACTCGGGTTCCTCCATCTCCATCATAGCGGAGGAAACCCTGAGGAAACTGTGCCCCCGCCAGCGGCTGCAACTAAGGCCGGCGGACTTCATACTCCGGGACTTCCAGAAGAATCCGGTGCAAATCGTGGGGTGGGCCCGGGTGCAAGTCGAGCGGGAATCCACCCAACGGAAGAAAAGACACGAGCCATCGTGCAAGCCCCGGCCCCCACCTGCAAAGCGGAGCTACAAAGCTTCTTGGGGGTACTTAACTTTTATCACTCATTCCTCCCCCACAAGGCAGCCCTAGCAGAGCCCCTTCACCGCCTGCTGGACAAAAAAGCCCCTTGGGTTTGGGGCAAATGACAAGCCGCCGCGTTTCAGGCGGTCAAGGATGTCCTGGTGTTCAATGCGGTGCTCCACCATTTTGACGAGGGCCTCCCCGTCATCTTGGCTTGCGATGCGTCGCCTTATGGGGTGGGAGCAGTCCTGGGGCACCAACTCCCGGACGGGAGGGAGGTACCGGTAGCGTACTACTCCCGCACACTGACACCAGCAGAGCGCAATTACGCGCAGATAGACAAGGAAGCTCTGGCAATCGTGGCGGGGGTCCGCAAGTTCCATGAGTATCTGTACGGGCGGAGGTTCACCATAGCTACGGACCACAAGCCCTTCTTAGGTCTGCTGGCCCCAGACCGACAAACCCCCCAAATTCTGTCACAGCGCGTGTTGAGGTGGAACCAATTCCTCAACTCCTACACTTACACACTGGTACACCGGGCCGGCAAGGCTATGGGTCACGCGGACGCGCTCAGCCGCTTGCCGCTTCCGGAAATGGGTCCAGACCCCGCTCCCGCACACCAGGTCATGCTGATGGAGGGCCTCCCAGAGCCGTCCCTACACGCAGCGGAGGTCGCCAAGGCCACCCAGAAACACAAGACACTGGCATGGGTGCTCGACTGGGTGGTAAGGGGCTGGCCAGAGGGGAACATGGGGGAAGAATTCAAGCCATATAAGGTCAGGAGGGAGGAACTAGCAGCCCGCAAGGGGTGCCTACTATGGGGAAGTAGGGTGGTGATTCCGCCCCCGCTGCAAAAGCGTGTTCTAGAATCCCTCCATGAGACCCACCCCGGCATAGTCCAAATGAAGGCCCTAGCCAGAAGCTACGTTTGGTGGCCGGGGATGGATGGGGAGATAGAGAGCTGGGTCCGCAGGTGCCAGACGTGCCAAGAGTCGCGGCCCGAGCCTCCTAGTGCCCCCGCCACTAGGTGGGAGTCCACCAGGAAACCATGGTCGAGACTCCACCTCGACTTCGCGGGGCCATTCCAGGGGCAGATCTTCATGATAATAGTGGACGCCTACACCAAGTGGCTAGAGGTCATCCCCGTAGGGTCCACCTCGTCCGCAGCTGCAATCCGAGCGTTGCGCAGGGTTTTAAGCACACACGGTATCCCGGACACCATAGTCTCGGACAACGGGACCGCGTTCACGTCTGCAGACTTCCAGGCGTTCCTCCAGCGATATCTGATTAGGCACATAAGGTCTGCCCCCTTCCACCCAGCCACCAACGGTCAGGCGGAGCGGATGGTCCGCACCACCAAGGAAGCTCTGGGCTGAATAATACAGGGCGACTGGGACCACCGACTAGCGGCATTCCTATTCGATAATAGGATCACCCCCAACCCGGTCACAGGGGTTAGCCCGGCCGAGCTCCTCATGGGGCGGAAGCTCATAACCCGGCTGGACAGACTACACCCCGACCGGGCGTCAGACACCCGCGAGAGCCCCGAGGTCCGGGACGCAGTCAGGGGGTTCTTCGCGGGCGACCCGGTTTACGCCCGGAACTACGCAAGGGGGCCCGATTGGGTGGCGGGCCGAGTGCTACGAGTGACGGGGTCCCGCCACTACGATATATCAACCAAGGGGGGCCAGGTACTACGGCGGCACATAGACCAGTTGCGGCGCCGCACGCTACCGGAGGAGCCGGCGGACACAGAAGAGGCAAGATCCGGGGAGGAGCCAACCAGGGGCCAACCTGAGGACGCGGCCCCAACACCCATAACGCCGGCGCAGGAAGCACCGGAACCGACAGAGCCCGAAGGATCCACAGAACTAGTCCGGCCGCCTCCGTCCGCACCAGGGCCCACCTAAGCACCAGCCGCGGTAGCCGTGCCTCCCCCACAGGACCTCCCCAGACGGTCCACCCGGGAGCGCCGACCTCCCGCGTATCTTCAAGACTATGTTCATTAACCAGGGGGGGAGGGGTGTAGTGTATCAGTAAACAACATGCGCCCATGCGCAGGGGCAACTGGGCCGTCCCAGACGCCCCAGCACCGGGCGCGGAATCCCCCGCCAATGAACAGCTGTGGCGGGAAGTTCAACAGGTCAGGATTGGCCTGACCGGCCCAGTAGGCTGTACCGAGGATTGTATATAAGTGGGACCCGGCCCGCGTGTTCTCCCCCTTGCAACGTGCTCCTAATAAAGAATGTTGCCCTACTTGCGTCTCCCGTCTGAGTACGTTACACTTGAGCAGCTCGCTCTTTATACAGCTGATCCAGCACTGCCTAAGAAAGCTTTTTAAACATCTGATCCATGCAGTGAAGTCTGCTCAGCAAACTGTTCTCACAGATCAGATGTTTAAAGGAGCTTTCTTGGGCAACCAGCCCCAGGCTTGGAGCCATTTAAACTCCTGCTTCTGCTCCCTGAGGGTTTTCATATGAATCAGAAAGCAAAGCAGGGGTTTAAATGGCTCTCAGAATTTAAACCAAACAGCTCAGCTTTATTTCATGAAAAGCAGAAAGCAGGGATTTTAATCCCTGCTTTCTACTCTTCACAAACTGCCATGAACTAGCACAAACTACATCAAAATTCTTGAAAGTTTATGGTGGTTCTTCAGTTCATGAACATTATTTCTAGAACCACAAGCAGGCCAAGATTCTTGCTGAACTTTAGTTGGTCAGCCAGTTTGTGCCCATCCCTAGTCTTTGTGTGGCACTGGTCTTTTGATTTAAGTATCTGCAGGTGGGGCCGTGTTGACTATTAACTATATTTATATCATTTTCCTCAAAGACATTTTTCAGCATTAATTCAGAAGTTCCTGATGAACTTCTAAGTAATTTTGCAATTTTTTTAAAAAAAATAATGTTCTGGGGAAAGGCTGTCTTCTCTACTCAGGACCACCACCCCTCCCCGATTAATATGCATTTCATACATCCTATGACTCCCACCATTACTGGTTATTTTATTGGGAGTCCTAAAGAAATCAATGTGTATTGTAGTGTAGTGTTATGGTGAATTTTTAGGGTCTTATTCCATCCCACTAATGCCAGGAGGGGTGTTGAATGACCTGAGTCAGATTGAGGTGATGAAAGATGAGGTTCTATGACTTGATGGATGAATTAAAAACTAACAAATCACCAAGCCCAGATGGCATACATCCAAGAGTTCTGAAAGAACTCAAATGTGAACTTGTGGGTCTGACAAAAATATGCAAACTATCACTAAAATCTGTCTCAATTCCCAAAGACTGGAAGGTAGCTAATGTAACCCCCATTTTTTAAAAAAAGGTTCCAGAAGAAATCCAGTAAATTACAGGCCAGTCAGTCGAATGTCAATACCAGGTAAATTGGTGGAATCCGTTATTAAAGACAGAATTAGTAGGCACAGTGATGAGTTATTGAGTAAGAATCAGTACAGTTTCTGTAAGGGAAGATCTTCTCTCTCTAATCTTTTAGAGTTATTTAAAGGGGTAAACAAACATGTGGACCAGGATGACCCACTAGATGTTGTTTACCTAGACTTCCAAAAAGCTTTTGATAAAGTTCCTCATCAAATAAACTCAGCCATTATGGGATAAGAGGACAAGTCCTCTTGTGGATTAAAAACAAGTTAATTAACAGGAAACAGAGAGTGAGTATAAATTAGCAGTTTTCACAGTGGAAGGTTGTAAGCAGTGTGGTATCACAGGGCTCAGTGCTAGGTCAGGTGCTTTTTATCTTGTTCATCAATGATTTTATATAAATGGTACTTAGCATTAAGAGTATCCTAGTGCACACTGCAGTGCTCCAGCAAATGTTTTAGGAATGGTTCTTCAGATTTATATGCCTCAGGGATCTTGGAAATTATCAGCCAATCCTATTCCATCCTTAGTTACAAGGAACAACCAGCCTTGTTTATAGCACCACACCCCAGGAATAGCGTGAAGAAGGCAAAGAAATATCCTCAACAATAACCAGTTTGAGGACTGCTTAAAAAAAAAAAACTCCCCTGAAACCAGCTTGACTTCAAATGTTGACCAGTTAGTCCCATGCTGATCAATAATGGGCAGGTGGGTGAGTCAAAAGCATGTAACAAATGCCTACTTGGGATGGGTAAAGTTTGCTTATAAGAATCTTCCTAGCACCCCGCAATGGACTGGGAGTCAGCCCAGCTTATTCAATAGTGTTTCATGTTACCTATGAATTAAATGGGCTTGCACCAATGGATTATTATTATTTTTTTGCTACTTTATTTTATAGCAAGGAGCTCCTAGGGTATGTATCTTTTTTTGCAGAAACCTTGGTATATCTCTTAAAGCTCTTTTTCTCCTCTTCCCCACTTAATTACTGCCTAAGACAAAGTCTTAGAGTTAAAAAGTCAAAGGTCAAGCCCCACCTGTTCTAACAACCTCTCATTTTCTGAGAGATGGTAAACAATGGATGGAGATAAGGAAGAGATTATGGCAATTCTGTCTTCCAATGAAGGTACTGAAAAAACAGCTAGGCTTGTACCTTTCATACAAAGAGAAGGAAAACAAGGCTAAAAGTGTATAGACTATATGGTTGTGTACATAAAAACATGCACCGAGACAAGGGGAATGACTGGGTAACTAGTTACACTGTGCTGTTGTCATATATTGGTTCCCAAACAGCAAGGTAGATTAGAATTGCTTTTTTAAAAACCTTTTCTTAGTGGACTAGTGTCTTATTTTAAAAAAACATAGGCTGACCTTTACATTCAACAGAAGGGGAACATAAAAGGAACAAGGGCTTAAAGCACAATCTGATGGCCCTGTCAAGGTGGGTGTATGGGGACAAGCAAGGTAATCGATACACTAAGTATGACACAAATGTTACATTTGGACCCTTGGATATATTCCTCTAACCTTGGCACCTTCCCCCATTGCAAGGAGCCTTCTATGATGCAAGAAATTGTAAGTAATAAGAGGTAATACATACATGTAGAACTCTGGAATATGTGCTATGATTTACCATAGATTGGAATAAACCTTCACACTCATGCCTGTTCCTTCAGCCAACAATGTGGAGGAGAGGCCTGTTGCATCAGGAGAAGGCATCACTGCTTGTAGAGGGGATCCAGGAGACCCAACCCATACAATATTGTGACTGCCCTAGAGACAGTCACTTGAAAGGAAAAGAGGAGGGAGCATATAGAAAACATGAAGATGCCATGTACAGAATCAGACTGTGGGTTTACAAGGTCCATATTGCAGGTACAGGTCTTTCATATCACCTTATTATCTGATTCTTTGAATCAAACAATTCTGGGGATTAAACTTGAGACCTTTTCTATGAAAAGCAGATGCTCTACTGCAAAACCATTAGCCCTCATCCCTTCCCTAAACACAATATATACCTTGTAAGGTAATTTGTCATAGATGCTAAAGGCAGCAGGGAGTGGGGGATGGAAGTCAGTGAAAAATGAAATCAAAGTACAATTTCTTGCTCTTTTGGTAGGGTGGGGAATGATCTGCCAATGGAATGCATAATCTACCACCATAACCATGTTATACAAATGTTACTTTTTATAGTTCTAGAATATTTTCACCTATTAATGTGATGATTCCTTGCTCATGCAGAGAATACTGAAAAATGACTCTCAGATTGCACATGTCTGTGAAGTTTGCTCCAGCACAGTGTGAGGTCCTGTGGCATGCTTTGTGGATGGTACAATGCTTTGTTGACGCCTCTAAAATATGGCTTCTGCAAGAGATTGTTTGCATTGCTTATGCAGTTGGGCTGGTTCAAAATCACCACAGCTGCACAGCAGCCCTTGTCAGCAAGCTGTATTTTATAAAAGGGGAATAGAAGAGAACAGGAAAAATGAAAGATATGCTGTACAATGATATAGCATGTACAAAGATATAGCATTTCATGTGCAACTGATTTAATGAAATGGGGACTGATCTCTGTAGTGTGGAAATGAGCTGAAATTCTGGGGGATCCCCAAGTCTCACCTGGAGGTTAGTACCCCTAGCAGAGAGAAGAAAGATCAGGGAAGGTGGAGTCCTTTGTGAGGCTGGTTAAAAAATAGGAAAGGTTTAGGATAAGAAATCATACGTATAACTGTTAAGCTGTACCTGCAGTTTTTTGAGCCCTAGTAATGTATATCTCTGGGGAAATTGTTGACCTATTTGGTTGTTTAACGGTCCTGGAGTTGCTTTTGCTTCAGTATTTGCTTACTTCACACCAACTTGCCTTGATGCAATCTGTTATATTCTTATGAACTCTTACTCTAAGGTAGATCTGGGGGGTGCATGCAGTTCTTCCCTACCCTGTTTCTAGTGTCCCAACTTCATTTTGTGTTAAATCAGGGTAAGAATTTTGATTTGCGGCTAGAGATGCTTGAGCATCCTCTAATTCAGCTCACACAACCTGCTCACCAGTTGAGAACAGGGAGCTGATTGTTTGGCTAGCTGTTCAGAGAGGCCCAGACAAATTTGGATGGGACTGTTTCACATGATTACACTGCTTTTTCACACTGCACTTCAGCCAAACTGCTTGTTGTTTTCTCCATTTTTGTAAAACTGAAATTACTGCTATTGTACCATTACACTATCCTTGGACATGAAATAAGGAGAGACAACACCATAAACGGGGATAATCAACTTTATTTTCATTGCTCAAGAGGGATCTGCAGTGCACAGAAGCCAAAAACCCCATTCCAGAGTTAATTGCAGTGCAGGCAATTGGTGGTGAGCAGAAGAGACAAGCCTCCTCTGTAGTGTACATCTCTGATCTTAGGGATGATGCCACTCTGCCTCAAAGCCCTACATGAGTATTGGTCATGTTCCTCTTTGCAAAACCTTCTTGGTGCTTGAGGGAGGTGTGCCACATCCATTCCCTCTAGCCCTGAAGTCTATGGGTGAAGGATAGTGGCTCCTCTCCAGGGATTCCTGTCCCAGTTCCTTGACGGT
Organism: Heteronotia binoei; assembly: GCF_032191835.1. NCBI lineage: Eukaryota > Metazoa > Chordata > Lepidosauria > Squamata > Gekkonidae > Heteronotia > Heteronotia binoei. The sequence goes on from NC_083223.1 coordinate 213,799,579, forward strand.
ACTGCAGTCTAGACTTCTGGTCTGAGGGTTACTGTTCATACTCCAAACTGATGCCTCAGAGTGCTCACCTGAGTTGTACTATGCACCATTAAAGCAACATTTTCCTGCACTACTGTTATACCACCTTATAAGCCCTATTCATACACATGCTTTTGTGGAGGGCATAGCCAGGCAGCACTGCAGTGCAAGCAACCCTCAATAACACTAGGCACTTGTGATATTGGAATGTTGGAAACTCTGTGCCAGGCTTGGCAAACACAAAATGGAGTCTGGCCTCATTTTGGTCAAGCTGACCCAGCTCTCAGACACACTGTGACCCCCAAGCACAGCACATATAAGCCTCTAATGATTCAGATAAGTATGTTTCCATTTCCTTATCTCTGGCTAAGGTGTGGTCCCTGAGTCTGGGAGAAAAGCAAGCACTTAGCTAATCTTATCATCCTCTCACCTTCTAGGAAATGCATAAACTAAGAAAAGTCCTTTTCACATTGAATCTCTGTCCTCTCATCAAACCTTTGTCTTCTGCCAATAACACCTCTGGATGTATCTATATCAATATTTCCTGCCAACATCCTGTCTCCAACTCCCGATCCTCCTGCTCAACCCCAGATATTAATTATCTTCCTGTCCCCTCTGAAGAATCTAATCATCCTAGCTAGTTTCATTCTTCTTCCACCCCTTTCTAGAAATGAGCTGTCAACACCTATTAGGTATACCCATCACCTAGCTTCCTGAGACCCTTGGTTTGTCATCAAAACTTATCAAAGTGCCCTGGCATACATTGCCTCACAACCCCATAATCTATTCATACATTGTTTCAAGGCATATCCTGACCACTTATGCCTCAGGATATGTTTTTGCCTGCTTAAGGAGGCACTCTGGACATGCTCAGTGTCCTGTATTGGTGTCTTCAGACTTGCACTCTTCCACAGGATACACCTTCCACAGTAGAATGCTGGTCATTCTGCTATTCTTCTCCAAGTATTTTTTCACCCCACAAATCTCATCCCCTATTCGCTCCGCTAAAACCTATTTTCTGGTGCTCTTGTGCACATGCATTAATTTAATTGTGTTTGTGTGTGTGTATTTTTATCATATTATTTTGTTCTTAATAAAAATACTTTCTTTACCATAATTGGTTTGGTTATTTCAAAAATATTTCTCTCTCTGAATTATTACCAGTATACACTAGGAGGCATCTTGCTCCTAAAGCTCTACCTGGGTCTTGCCTCTGCTAATTCCCCTCATAAAAGAGGAGACCCCCCGCAGAATTTCTGGTAACACTACTCTTACCACCAGGGGGATCAGTTTGTACTTTGTCCCATGTTGTTCTCACCCAAGTGAATTAGTATGGTGTGGGAGACACCTTCAGATGGTGGTGCAGAGCTGGTAACTACTAGCATCACAGAATACTCTTTCTCCCAAGCAGGCCTCATTTGGGGCAAGAGCTCACAGGAGCAGAGCTCCAGAACCTCTAAATTTTATTGTGCTCTTTCTTTCTTAACTCCCCTCCCACAATAATTGCTTCTAGGCTCCATTGTTCAAACCCCCTGTGAGAATTTTTCTGAACTCTAACTGTGACAAACTTTCTAATACTTTTCACCACAAAAAATGGGAAAGTAACCAAAACATATGAAACAGACATGGAAAGCTTCATTGTGCCACTGTGGCCACATAGGCAAAAATAATTTTAAAAGTATGATGCAAGTAACATTTTATTATGACAATAATAATTCAAAAAGCATTTTAAAGTAGATGCTAAGCTGATATAATTTAGTACACCTTCTGGTGATGTCAGGGGTGTGTGGCATATGCAAATGAGTTGTGCTAATGAGCTGCAGCACCTCTTTTCCTACTAAATGACCCCTGCTCCCAAGCCACATGATCCTGATCACATCATTTATGCCCAGTTGTAAACAGAAGCCTCCAGCAGCTGCCATGGACTTAGACAAACACCAAACAGTAAGATTTTTTAAATGTAGTGTTTATTTACAGATAATAGAATGTCTGGTTTTCTCATTCTTTTTAAAGCAATTGGCTGCAGACCAGTAGGACTCTCATATGAGACTTCTTGGACTTGTGAACCAAGCATGGGCTTGGATCCAGACTAGCATTTCTGCAGGTGCAAGGAGTTCTGCCAGAAAGCCTCATTCTTCCACCTCATCAATTCCCTGGTGGCCCAAAATGCCCCCCAAATTCTGTGCCTGGGGGACCCCATGGGACAGGATTTGAGGGGGGATGCCAGGTTGCTGTGGGAAGAGAGAAGTGAGAACATTGCATTCCATGGGTGGAAATCCTTGCACCCATGAAAATGCTAGTCTGGATCCAAGCTGGCATGACAACACAGAAAAGACTGCATTACAACAGTTTGTAAATAATTTTGTAAATGAGTACACAAATGAAAACTGTCACAAGGAAAAGGATTAGTCTGAACAGTCCTATCATGTGATTTGAGCAATAGGGAATTTGTCCATCACTGTCTGTAGCTTTAAAATGTGGAACTTTGTGAGTTACGGTAATGGATGTCACTTTTGCTTCATTCTCAAATGTTGTGTGAATTATGATAACTATAAAAAGTACAGCCAGAAATCACTGGTTAACATTAGAGCAAAAGCAGTATTTTCTGTAGCATTCTTGACTTCTAGTCATAACAAACGAGTCTTGAAACAAGAGACAGTGCTAAATAAAGATGCTTGTCATTTTTTTTTAAAAATATGAGCTTGTTAAAATTTCAGATCTATCTTATGTGAGTGAAACGATCATTTTCTTTCATATAGAGTGAGCATGTTTTGGCAGGTCACTACTTCAGAATGCAGAAAGACAACTTGCAATTAGAAACAAAATCATTTGGATTAACTGGAGAGTAGGATGGAACATTTTCTTTGGGTTTGCTCGCATTTTATCATTACAATAACATTTCTGCCCTGGGGTGTAACATGGGTATTTTGACAGCAAGGAACCACACTTTGACAACTTTAACTGAGGATTTTTCCCTCTGGTTATTGAGTGCCTCCAAACATGTCACAGCATAAGCCATTATGTTAATAATGTACACATGCTTTGTTTGCTCCAGCACAGAGGGTAGAGGTTGCTTTTAAGAATCTCTCTAGCACCCCCTCTCTCTGGTGCTAGAGAGATTCTTAACAGGATCTTTAGCCTTCTAGAAATAGGGTAGCATCTTTCTTGACACTTGCCTTCTTCTGGTAGGCTGTTATATCCTAATCTAACAGCAATGAGTTGCATCCTACCAGATTTTCCACACAGTCCTCCAGATTACCCTCTGCATTATTCCTGCCATTTTTTTTTTGTCCATGGATCACAGGGGATGAAGAGGGAAACAGAAGTGGGATTAAAAAGAATCAAAGCCTAAAGGAGAAATGGACCCACACACTGACTAGGAAAAGCCTGAGTTATTATTAGTCCTCCTGATCATCCAGTGGTCACAGCTGCTATTGAAGCTGAAAACCCTTTTATTTGAATGAGAGCAGCTAACAGTAAGGCCTGCCTTACAATGGTACCACCCACTTTTTAACAAGCTCATTGGGTACAACTAGGATTGCCAAGCTCCCACCAGGGGTGGGGGGTCCCGCAGTTTGGTGGGTCCCAACTCGCTGGCATGGAGCAGGCTGCTGGGGGGATCCCCACTCCCAAAGAGCCCCATCATGATGCAGAAGTGGTGTCATCACGCAGGGCACATCATACCAGGGATGCTCTAGGATTCATGGTAAAACTCTATGGAGTCCCCACAGCAGCAGCAGAAAGACTTGGCAACCCTAGGTACAACAGAAAGTGCTGGCAGATGCCATGGTGCCCTTGGGCATCATGTTGGGGAACTCTGATCTAAAAACATTGTTGGCAACTGGATCGTTATTTACCGACCAAGCTTGAATTTTTGATTAAATGCTGATTGCCAAAAAGAAAGCTTTGGAAACTTCCCAACAACTCAGGCCTCCATTTTTGTTGTTGTTATACATGCATTACTTTCTAATCACTTTTGTTGTCTGCTATGCTATAGGTATCATAAGGGTCAGTGCCATTTCCAGAGGCATCTGTACATGAGAGTCAGGGCAGTTATAAAAAGGACAAGGTATGCATAGGTACAGGAAGAAGTTCCGTCAACTATTTTCCCTTACAATTCTTAGAGGACCGATATGTAAGCTACTGAGCAAGAAAAAAAAATCTCTTGCATGTGGGCCTGATCATATTTGGCTTGCATACAGGTTTTTGCATGTTAACTGGTCATAAGAACATAAGAAGAGACCCGCTGGATCAGACCAATGTTCCATCTAGTCCTGACTTACACAGTGGCCAACCAGTTCTTCTGGAAGGTCAATGACAGGGCATAGAGGCCAACACCTTCCCCTGATGTTGCCTCCTGGTTCTAGGATTCAGAGGTTTAGAGACTCTGAATGTGGAGTTTCCCCTCACTCACCATGGCTAGTATCCACTGAATATCCTCCATAAAGCTGTTTGCTGTTTATTCCTGTGGCCAAAACTACATCCTCTGGCAGTGAATTCCACATTTTAATCACTCTCTCTGTAAAGTAGTATTTCCTTTTGTCTGTTCTGAATCGAAGGCCCATCAGCCTCAGTGGATGCCCCCAAGTTGTAGTATTTTGGGAGAGGAAGAAAAATTTGTCAATCTCTCCATCCCATGCATAACTTTATGAACCTCTATCATGCCCCCACTTAGTCATCTCTTTTCTAAACTAAAAAGTCCCAGACTCTTCAGCCTTTCCTTGTAGGGAAGGAAGAAGATCCAAACCCATTAATCATCTTGGTTGTCCTCTTCTGTACTTTTTTCAGCTCTGCAATGTCCTTTTTGAGATATGGTGACCAGAACTGTACTTAGTATTCCGAATGAGGTCACACTATAGATCTGTACAGGGGCATTTTAATAGCAGCCATTTTATTTTCAACCCCTTTCCTAATAATCCCTAACATAGAGTTTGTCTTTTTCACCACTGCAGCACATTTTCATTGAGCTATCCACTATGACCCCAAGACCCTTTCCCCTCTCACTCTTTGCTAGGGTTGCCAGTAGAGAATTCCATGGTTTTGGGGGCTTCTCCCCATTGTGGACCTGCTAGTCAGTGGGAGAAACCTCTCCTCTAAACAGGGACATCACCACACAATGCCCTGAACATGATGACATCAACCCAAAGTGACATCATCGTATTGGGGATATCACACTGGGACAGTCTGGTTTTTGGGAAAACTTTATGGCTTAAGTCCAATTTAACCATAGAGTTTGACCAAAAAAACAGAGCATCTCCCACATGACATCCCTGATGCAATGACATCACTTCTGGGTAACATCATTGTATCAGAGATATCACATGACATTTCCGCCCATTCCCTGAATGCCCCTCAAATCCCCCTGCTGAACCAGCAAGGGGACTGGGCAACCCTAGTCTCAGCAAGTTCAGATCCTATTAGCCTATACTTGAAGTTGTTTTTTTTTTATCATGTCCCCTGCTGTGTCACCCTCCTTTGTGGGCTGAATTATATGCCGAAATTTTACCTTCCAAAAATTGTCCTATCTAGGCTCTATGTAGGTTCTGAGATGAAACACATGAAACTACCTTAGAGTGAATCAGACCACTGATCCATCAAGTCAGTATTGTCTACTCAGACTGGCAGGGTCTCAGGCAGAGGTCTTTTACCTCACCTATGACTTAATGAGGTCATGAGGTGTGTGACAAGGAGGCCAGCTGACTGCAGTGATGTCAGTACATGTGACTCCTATGTAACCAAAAGGGGCGGACAGGGGGAGGAGAGGAGGAGGCTCCCAGGAGTTTGCTAGGATTTGTGGGACTGGAGGGGCTTAAACAAAGGAAAATTGCCTTAAACAAAGAAAAGGAGTTGGTTAATTTAGAGCCAGATTGCTATCTTATTGTAACACCATAGCTACCACAATGGAGGTTGTTCTGCATGATGGCTTTAAGAAGATGAAGAAGAAGATATTGGATTTATATCCCGCCCTCCACTCCGAAGAGTCTCAGAGCGGCTCACAATCTCCTTTACCTTCCTCCCCCACAACAGACACCCTGTGAGGTGGGTGGGGCTGCTGAACCTTTCTGAGAGTTCCACCTCCTTGTCCATTGGATAGTATGTGCAGCTGCATAACAATCCCTGGATGAGCGCCACCACCTATTTTTCTACAAAATGACCACTGACTACTCGGAATTCCATCACTTTGACTATAAAGATTTTTGCTGGCAAGGTGATGTCTCTACTTTTTATTATACTGCCTAAGTTTGCCATAGATGTCCTCCCAAGGAGCAAACGTCATTTAACTTCATGGCTACAGTCACCATCTGCAGTGACCTTGGATCTCAGGAATGTGAAGTCTGTCACTGCTTCCATGTCTTCCCCTTCTATTTGTCAAGCAGTGATGGAACCAGATGCCATGATCTTAGTTTTTTTGATGTTGAGTTTCAAGCCTACTTTTGTGCTCTCCTCTTTCACCCTAAAGAGGTTCTTTAGGTCCTCTTCACTTTCTGCCATTAGAGTGGTGTCGTCTGCATATCTGAGGTTGTTGATGGTTTTCCCGGCAATCTTAATTCCAATTTGTGCTTCATCCAGGCTGGCATTCCACATGATGTACTCTGCATATAAATTAAATAAGCAGGGTGACAATATACATCCTTGTCGAACTCCCTTTTCCTATTCTAAACCAATCAGTTGTTCTATATCCTGTTCTGACAGCTGTTTCTTGACCCTTATACAGGTTTCTCAGGAGACATGTGAGGTGGTCTGTTACTCCCATCTCTTTAAGGACTTGCCACAGTTTGTTGTGATCCACACAACAAAGGCTTTAGCATAGTCAATGAAGCATAAATAGATGCTTTCTCCATAACCAGCGAATTTGGCAATTTCATCTCTAGTTGGCAATTTCATCTCTAGTTGGCAATTTCATCTCTAGTTGGCAATTTCATCTCTAGTTGGCATCTCTAGCCGCCCTGAACCACTTGGTGGGAAAGGCGGGATATAAATCATAAATAAACTAAACTAAACTAAAAATTTGATCTCTAGTAGCTCTACCTCTCCGAAACCCAGCTTGAACTTCTGGTAGTTCCTGATCAACATACTCCTGAAGCTAGGGTGGCCAGACCGTCCCGGTCTCCCGGGACTTTCCCGGTTCTGGCCACCAATTCCCGGCTCCCGGGCTGCCTATACCGGGACCATTACAAAGTCCCGGTATAGCCAGTGGGAAGCCGGCGGGCCGCGCGCGCGGGCGGGGAAGGCGAGGAGTGAGGCAGCCAGCGTCCCTGCGCATGCGCACAGTGGTGTGCGCACACGCAGGGACGCTGGCTGCCTCACTCCCCGCCTTCCCCGCCCGCGCGTGGGGTCCGGAGAGGCCGGCACTGGTCCCTGGAGGCCTCCAGAGGCCAGCGCCGGCAGCGTGGAGAGGCCTCCGCTGGTCCCTGGAGGCCTCCAGAGGCCAGCGGAGGCATCGTGGAGAGGGACGCTGGGACGCTGGCTGCCTCACTCCCCGCCTTCCCCGCCCGCGCATGGGGTCCGGAGAGGCCGGCACTGGTCCCTGGAGGCCTCCAGAGACCAGCGGAGGCAGCGTGGAGAGGCCAGCGCTGGTCCCTGGAGGCCTCCAGAGACCAGCGCCAGCCTCTCCGGCCTCCACAGCCGCCGCCAGCCCCGCCAGCAGCCCGGAGGAGAGGCCGCCACCGCCCTGGATCCAGGTAAGCCAAAAGCGGGGGGGGGGCGGCTGGCGGGGGGGGCGGCTGGCCTTCCTTCTTTCTTTCCTTCCCTCCCTCCCTCCTTCTTCCCTCCCTCCTTCCTTTCTTCCTTCCTTCCCTCCCTCCCTCCTCCCTTTCTTCCTTTCTTTCTTCCTTCCCTCCTTCCCTCCCTCCTCCCTTCCTTCCTTCCTTCCTTCCTTCCTTCCTTCCTTCCTTCCTTCCTTCCTTCCTTCCTTCTTCCTTCCTTCCTTCCTTCCTTCCTTCCTTCCTTCCTTCCTTCCTTCCTTCCTTCCTTCCTTCCTTCCCTCCCTCCCTCCCTCCCTCCCTCCCTTCCTTCCTTCCTTCCTTCCTTCCTTCCTTCCTTCCTTCCTTCCTTCCCTCCCTCCCTTCCTTCCTTCCTTCCTTCCCTCCCTTCCTTCCCTCCCTCCCTCCTCCCTTCCTGACGGAATGGGCCACTGGCCTGATCCAACAGGGCTTCTCTTATGTTCTTATGTGACACAGTGTGTTGGACTGGATGGGCCACTGGCCTGATCCAACAGGGCTTCTCTTATGTTCTTATGTGACACAGTGTGTTGGACTGGATGGGCCACTGGCCTGATCCAACAGGGCTTCTCTTATGTTCTTATGTGACAATACTGACTTTGGTGGACCCAAGCACTGATTCAGTGTAAGGGAGCTTTTTGTTTGTGACTGGAGTGGACAATACTGACTTTGGTGGACCCAAGCACTGATTCAGTGTAAGGGAGCTTTGTGTTTGTGACTGGAGTAGACAATACTGACTTTGGTGGACCCAAGCACTGATTCAGTGTAAGGGAGCTTTGTGTTTGTGACTGGAGTAGACAATACTGACTTTGGTGGACCCAAGCACTGATTCAGTGTAAGGGAGCTTTGTGTTTGTGACTGGAGTGGACAATACTGACTTTGGTGGACCCAAGCACTGATTCAGTGTAAGGGAGCTTTGTGTTTGTGACTGGAGTGGACAATACTGACTTTGGTGGACCCAAGCACTGATGCAGTGTAAGGGAGCTTTGTGTTTGTGACTGGAGTAGACAATACTGACTTTGGTGGACCCAAGCACTGATTCAGTGTAAGGGAGCTTTGTGTTTGTGTCTTCTGGTGCAATTTTGTTCTCATATCCTGTATTTACTTCATCAGTATATGGGATAAGGCACTTTCTCAACTGTGCTGCATAATGCAGCCTATTTATTTTGTCCTGTTTGCTCTGTTGGCTCTATCTGCGCCACCTTCATCACTTTCGGGGTGTGGATCCCCCAGTGGGGTGGTCTCGCGACTCCCTCCGCCGGCTGTTTCTGATAGCCCTGCGCCCCCTCTTTCATTTGATATGTGTCCCGTGCGGATGCCACCCTCCCGCCGGGAGATGCCGCAAAATGAGCCCCCTTGAGGCTTATGGCGGCAGGGCTCGGGGGAAGCGAGCTAGACTGCTGTTCTTTTGAGGGGTCATAGAGTGTTTCGAGCCCGTCCCTGTGGCATCGGTCCCATCGTTGTGGGGCCCAGGGGGCCGGCGCAGCGGCACGCTGAAGCAGCCTGTCGGTCACTTCCGGGTTCCTGTCCTGCATCTCGACCTGTGACAGGCTGCTTCGGCGTGCTGCTGCGCCAGCCCCCTGGGTCCCACAATGATGGGACCGATGCCACAGGGACGGGCTCGAAACACTCTATAACCCCTCAAAAGAACAGCAGTCTAGCTCGCTTCCCCCGAGCCCTGCCACCATAAGCCTCAAGGGGGCTCATTTTGCGGCATCTCCTGGCGGGAGGGTGGCACCCGCACGGGACACATATCAAATGAAAGAGGGGGCGCAGGGCTATCAGAAACAGCCGGCGGAGGGAGTCGCGAGACCACCCCACTGGGGGATCCACACACCGAAAGTGATGAAGGTGGCGCAGATAGAGCCAACAGAGCAAACAGGACAAAATAAATAGGCTGCATTATGCAGCACAGTTGAGAAAGTGCCTTATCCCATATACTGATGAAGTATATACAGGATTTGAGAACAAAATTGTTTCCGGCGGTGATATTTGGGGGATTTTTGGGGACGTCACAGGAAGTGCTGTGAAGTCACTTCCTGTTTCCGGCAGTGGCATTTGGGGGAAATGATGTCATTTGGGGGAAGTGATGTCACAGGAAGTGATGTCACTTCCCGTTTCCAGCAGGTGACGCGGGGAAATGATGTCACAGGAAGTGGTGTCACTTCCTGTTTCCGGCGGTGGCATGACGTCACTTCCGGCGGTGGCATGACGTCACTTCCTGTTTCCGGCGGCGCGCACGCTTTGCGCGCGCGCACCCCTACCTTCCACCCCCCCCCAAGGTGTCCCTGGCTGGCCTTCAGACATTATGGTCACCCTAGCTGAAGCCTAGCTTGTAGGATCTTTAACATGACCTTGCTGGTGTGTGAAATAAGTGCAATGGTGTGATAGTTTGAACATTCCTTGGCATTACCTTTCTTTGGGATTGGAACATAAACTGACCTTTTCCAATCCTGTGGCCACTGTTGCATTTTCCAAATTTGCTGACATAATGAGTGCATCGCTTTAACAGCATTGTCTTTTGGACTTTGAATAGCTCAATTGGGATACTGTCATCTCCACTCGCTTTGTTGTTAATAATGCTTTCTAAGGCTCATTTGACTTTACACTCCAGGATGTCTGGCTCAAGATCAGCAATTTCACCTTTGTGGTTGTCAAGGACATTGAGATCCTTGTATAATTCTTCTGTGTATTCTTGCCACCTCTTCCTAATCTCTTCTGCTTCTGTTAGTCCCCTATCATTTTTGTCCTTTATCATGGCCATCTTTGTACAAAATGTTCCCTTGATTTCCCCAATTTTCCTGAAGATCTCTTGTCCTTCCCATTCTATTATTTTCCTGTTGCTTTGTATTGTTCCTTCAGAAAGGCCTCCTTACCTCTCCTTGCTGCTCTCTGGAAATCTGCATTCAGTTGGGTGAATCTTTCCTTTTCCCCTTTGCCTTTCACTTTCCTCAGCTATTTGTAAAGCCTCATCAGACAGCCACTTTGCTTTCTTGCATTTCTTTTTCTTTGAAATGATGCTGATTGCTGCCTTTTGTACAATGTCATGAACCTCCGTCCATAATTCTTCAGGCACTCTGTCTACCAACTATAGTTCCTTAAACCTATTCTTCATCTCCACTGTATATTCATAAGAGATGTGATCAAGGTCAAACCTGAATGGCCTAATGGCTTCCCCAGTTTTCTTCAGTTTAAGCCTGAATTTTGCAATGAATAGCTCATTATCTGAGTCACAATCAGCTCCCGGTCTTGTTTTTGCTGACTGAAAGGAGCTTCTCTATCTTTGACTGCAGAGTATGTAATCAGTCTGATTTTTGTGTTGCCCATCAGATGATGTCCATGTGTAGAGTTGCCTTTTAGGTTGTTGGAAGAGAGTGTTTGCTATGACCAGCTTGTTCTCTTGACAAAACTCTATTAGCCTTTGCCTGATTTCATTCTGTTCTCCAAGGCCAAGCTTGTCAGTTGTTCCAGTTACTTTTTGACTTCCTACTTTGGCATTCCAGTCCCTTATGATGATGAGAACATCTTTTTTCTGTGTTAATTCTAAAAGGTGTTATAGATCTTCATAGGACTGGTCCACTTCAACCTCTTCCGCATCAGTGGTTTGGGCATAGACTTGGATTACTATGATATTGAATGGTTTGCCTTGGATACAGAATTAGAATACATGAATGAGAATATATCAAATAGCTTTGAGTTATGGTATATGGTATAGAATGCAGAGAGCAGCTTTCTTCAATATATAATAAGATTGTGAGAAGGCTGAATCAATGAGCGTTAATAGGAGAATAGGGATGTTACATGTCCCTATTTTTATCTGGGAAATGTTGAAGGGTATACAGTTTGAAGTTACAGAATGATGTGATGATCCAAGAATCCAAGTTGCTCTGAGCATATCTGTCCCCCAGATTTATATTGGCTTGATAGACATTCCCTCTCCCACCAAGGGAATAGTAACTATTATTCTGGGAAGGGAAACACATTATAGATCTCTAGTAGAAAATTCTGAACACATGTTCCTTACCAAACTACAGTTCCCAAGGTTTTTTAAAGAAGACTTTAATGGTTAAATTTATATGAAAGCAATATGCATCTATAGAGTGTTCTCAGTTTCACGTTGCCTTTGTAATTCCACAATGCTGTTTAAAAGCATCAGATCCTATTGGGATATGAAGCAAGATCTGCTAATGTGTCCTTGCATTGAGAATTTGAATATGCTCACCTTTATATCCAATCTTCACATTTCTCTGAAACGAAGCACTGTTCCTTGTATTGGTGGTCTAGAAAAGGGGAAAAGAAATTAATGTATCCCAACAACCTTCCTCCTTCTACACAAAGTCCCCTGTATTTGACAAGCTTTCCTGGACACATGGAAGGAATCTGCTGTGTACCATCCCATTAACCACCTGCAAACATTTTAGTGATGCAATCTCCATGGTACGTTATGTATTTGTTTTCATATTCTGTACAGTATTTGCAATATATTTTCAATCATAGCAAAGCTCACTTTCATCCATCAAAGCCAAATGTCTCCTTTCAGACCATTTGTTTACCCTTTTCAATACCCATCCTTCATTTCAGTTCCTGTCCCAAGGCACACACTGTACTCCTGTTGAACGTCCTCCAACCAAGCAAAAATATATTATTTTAACAAATGGAGCTGGGTTCAGTAAAAATTACTTCTATGTTCAAGGCAAATTAAGCACAGAGGAAGAGATTCTGTTTGCATTTCGGTCCAAAGAAGAAGAAGAAGAAACTTAGCCTGTTTCATCCTGCCCCATTGCATATATATCAGCAATGCTTTCCTAGGAATGGTTTCAGATTTCTCATTCTCACAATTTTGACCTGCAACCCCCCACTTTTAATTTTGATTTTCATTTGTTTTTAATCTAATATTCTGTCTCCTTCCAAGCATTTTTTCTCATAAATGTACACATTTTAACATTGTGATTCATACATCAAAATTACACATATAAATTATTGCAACAAATTAAAAGCTTGATGGAAAATGATATTAAATCGGATGGAATTAGACGTGAGCAAACAGAATTAGAAAGAGTCCTGCTTGGAGATAATGAAAAATTGATATCGAAAGTATATAAACTATTATTGAAATGGTCTACAGAAGAAGAAGTAGTAAAGTCTCAAATGGTCAAATGGGCAATCAATGTGAATAGAGAAATACAAATGGATACGTGGGAGCACCGTTGGAAGAACTCGATGAAGATTTCAACTTGTCAGAGTATTAAAGAGAACAGTTTTAAGATGATGTATAGGTGGTATATGAGTAAGAAAATGCCGGATAGATGTTCTTTTTTTCACATGTGGTGGACTTGTGAAAAAGCGAAAGAATTTTGGATGATGATACAACAAGAAATCTCCAAAATTTTGGGTTATGACTTTAAAAAAACTGCAGAGAATTTTTTGCTTGGATTACAATTAGAAAAATTTCCACAGGAAGACAGGACATTAATTTGGTACTTGCTCTCAGCTGCTAGGACATTGTATGCGCAGCTGTGGAAACAAGAAAAAATACCAGAGAAATGGGACTGGATTATGAAAGTTTTATCGTGGAGTGAGATGGACAAACTAACTAGAACTCTAAGAGACTATGATCTAGATATATTCAAAAAGGAGTGGAAGAAATTTAAAGGATACATGGAGAAAGAGTGGAATGTAAAAAGACATTGGACAATTTTTTAGTATTGATGAGGGGAAAAAAATATTGAACTTTGATTAGTTACTGGTACCTTTAGTATTGAACTTAAATATATAACTTCGGGGAAGTCAAACAAGGGAGGGAGGGGGGATTGAAACATCATATGGGTTAGTACAGGAAATTTATAATTAAGTTTTGTAACCATATGTTATCAATAAATTGTTAAAACACAAAATTACACATATAAATAACGTAAGAACATAAGAGAAGCCATGTTGGATCAGGCCAATGACCCATCCAGTCCAACACTCTGTGTCACACAGTAGCCAAAAAACAACAACAAACCCAAGTTCCATCAAGAGGTCCACCAGTGGGACTAGAAGCCCTTCCACTGTCCCCTGCCGCAAGCACCAGAATACAGAGAATCACTGCCCCAGAGAGTTCCAACGGTAAGCTGTGGCTAATAGCCACTTATGGACCTCTGCTCTATATGCTTATCCATTTCCCTCTTGAAGCTGTCTATGCTTGTAGCCACCACCACCTCCTGTGGCAGTGAATTCCACATGTTAATCATCCTTTGGGTGAAGAAGTACTTCCTTTTATCAGTTCTAACCAGACTGCTCAGCAATTTCATTGAATGTCCATGAGTTCTCGTACTGTGAAAAAGGGAGAAAAGTACTTCTTTCTCTGCCTTCTCTGTCCCATGTATAATCTTGTAAACCTCTATCATGTCACCCCTCAGTCGACATTTCTCCAAGCTAAAGAGCCCCAAGGGTTTTAACCTTTCTTCATAAGGAAAGTGTCCCAACCCTTTAATCATTCTAGTTGCCCTTTTCTGCACTTTTTACAATGCTATAATATCCTTTTTGAGGTGTGGTGACCAGAATTGTACACGGTATTCCAAATGAGGCCGCACCATCAATTTATACAGGGGCATTATGATATTGGCTGATTTGTTTTCAATTCCCTTCGTAATAATTCCCAGCATGGCATTGGCCTTTTTTATTGCAGTCACACACTGTCTTGACATTTTCAGTGAGTTATATACCACGACCCCAAGATCTCTTTCTTGGTCAGTCTCTGCTCGTTCACACCCCATCAACTTGTATTTATAGCTGGGATTCTTGGCCCCAATGTGCATTACTTTGCACTTGGCCACATTGAACCGCATCTGCCACGTTGACGGCCACTCACCCAGCCTCAACAGATCCCTTTGGAGTGCCTCACAATCCTCTCTGGTTCTCACCACCCTGAACAATTTAGTATCATCTGCAAACTTAGCCACTTCACTGCTTTCATTTTTATATTTTTGTATTGATTTTAACTATAAAAAGAAAAAAGCATAAGCATAAATACAGAGACATTAAAGAGGGGGAGGGGTGGATACAAAGTGGGAAGCCAGAAACAAAGAATAATGCAAATATATCAGTTACATTTCTACCTCCAAATGAAATACCCAATTCTTTCTACCTGCAAGTATTAAGTTTTCCCCTTATATTTTACCATCTTTATTTTCCATTATAGACTTTTTATTAAACTATTACTTAAAATACAAGTCTAAACTATTCTTCTTCAGCACATATAAGTATAGAAAAGTCCGAGAAGTCTCAACACAGAACTAACTGGCTAAACTTAACCATGTTAAAAATATAGACTAGCTTGTTATTTTAACAATGTCGTCATTAAAATGAACAAAGGAAACAAATATCATTATCCTTCTAACTTACTTATTTCAAGCAGAAAGAAAAAAAAACAGATTTAAAATACCATAAAATGTAGAGAGAGAGAAAAGTAACAAGCAGGAAAAAACCCATAGTAATTCACCTGTCTCAGTATAACCAATTTCTCCAAACAAACATATTAAGAGCAGATCTACCAGATTACAGAATAATTGTGTTGTCTGCCTTCTTAAAAATTGATCCAAGTTAATTATTTATTTATATAAAATTCTTTTCAAAACTTTTCAATCCTTTAACTCTTATATCCACATTGCTCTAGGAGGAACAACTTAGTATGACCCAAAAATCTCACTTGGCCTTTTAAAATCGCTTGTCAGTTCTTATTGAGAATTCCATATCCAATTACCCACAGAGAGAGAAACAGTTCTAAGACCCTTCTTCCTGAAAGATTTCCATGTCTTAATTTTTTTGCTGAGATGTACCTTCTCTCTCCTTAATGCAGTCATCTCTCTCGGTGAAAATAGTAAGGATCCCACGTCACTTGTTCCTCTTGAAAAAACTTCAATCAGTCTCGATTTTCAGTCCTTCTTTTTAACAGTGCAATAAGGTTCCATTTTGGTTTTCTTCTGTTCCTTTCCCAGCGGATCACTCTCCATTTCCAATTCCGCAGACGTCACCGAGATCTTTTTAACACTCTGCTCATGTAGATTTGAGATTTCGCTAGCTTTCAACATAAAAACTCCCATTTGCTTTTTAATCAACTCTGGTAATGAACCAATATCTTGCTTTAGAGAAGTTATGGTAACCATTATATCTTTTTTATAAAACATTTCGCTTGGTAATGCCATTTTTCTCTACCAAATAACTCAGTCTATTAATCCAAGTTGAAATGTAACTCAGAGACCCAGTTTGCCTGTCTCTCCAAATTTCCTCCAGCCGTTTATTTTGGTTGTTACCATTTCAGTTGCACTCAGATGGCAAAGATAAATCTCTCTAAAATACATCTTGTTTTTATTCAGACCATATTATAGCCAGATAATAGTCTCATTAACATATATTCAATTATAATCCGGGTTGATTTGAGTATCTATATTCAGTCTAATTTAAATTGTTGCCAATACTCAAAGCTGTTGTCTTTTCGAAGCCTCATTCACGGGAAAGTGGGGAGGGGGGGAATCCACCTCTTTCCCTTCCTTTGAACTGTCCCGTTTGTTGTTATGTAAAACGACCCATTTAGCCAGTGGTATTGAAAGCAAACTTACTTGCCGAGTAGAATTGCCGTGCTTGAGGTAGGAAAGCGATGCATCAGAAGCTTCTTAAGAAAAAGAAGAGCAAGCAGTCAGATGTTCACCTCTTACAGCTGCTGTTATGCCCCTGGCTTCTTGCAAAGTCCCATGCCGAAAGGAAACCCTTGTCCTCCACTGTGAAGACTGCCCATTTACTCTCTGCTTCCTATTAATTAGCCAGTTTTTGATCCACAAGAGGACCTGTCCTTTTACTCCATGACTCTCAAGCTTACTAAGGAGCCTTTGATGAGGAACTTTATCAAAACTTTCTGGAAGTCAAGGTAAACATCTATTGGGTCCCCTTTGACCACATGTTTGTTCACCCCCTCAAAGAACTGTAACAGGTTAGTGAGGCAAGATCTTCCCTTACAGAACCCATGCTGAGTCGTCCTCAATAACTTGTGTTCATCAATGTGCCTACTCATTCTGTCCTTGATAATGGTTTCTACCAACTTTTCTGGTATTGAAGTCAGACTGACTGGCCTGTAATTTGCTGAATCTCCTCTGGAACCCTTTTTAAAGATGGGGGTGACATTTCTACCTTCCAGTCCTCAGGAATGGAGGCAGAAGTCAATGAAAGATTACATATTTTTGTCAGGAGATTCACAAGTTCAACTTTGAGTTCTTTTAGAACTCTTGGACGTATGCCATCAGGGCCTGGTGACTTATTAGTTTTTATTTTGTCTATCAGTTGTAGGACCTCCTCTCTCGTCACCTCAGTCTGACTCAGGTCTTTCAACATCCCTTCCAAAATTAGCGGTTCTGGAGTGGGCAAAGACTTCTCATCTTCCACTTCGAAGACGGAGGCAAAAAATGTATTCAGCTTCTCAGCCATTTCCCTATTCTCCTTCAGCAATACTTTTACCCATTGGTCATCCATGGGCCCCACTGCCTCCCTCTCTGGTTTCCTGCTTCTAATATATTTGAAGAATTTTTTATTGTTGGTCTTTATGTTTTTTGCAATATACTCTTCATAGTCCCTTTTTGCCTGCCTGTTCACAGTCTTGCATTTGATTTGTCACAGCCTGTGTTCTTTTTTATTAACTTCACCTGGATTAGCTTTCCACTGCTTAAACGAATCCTTCTTACCTTTTACAGCTTCCTTTACTTCGGTTGTTAACCATGCAGGCTTTTTCTTATACCTATTTCTTATACCTATTTAACTGAGCTTCTAGGATTGTAGTTTTAAATAGCCTCCAAGCTTCCCCAAGGGTTTTATAAATAATCTTTCCTTTCAGTTTCCTTTTCACATGCCTCCTCATCTCAGAGAATTTACCCTTTTTAAAGTTAAAAGTGGTTGTGTTGGTCTTTTGGGGCATCCCCCTATTTATACAAATGGTGAATTCAATAACATTATGGTCACTGCTCCCAAGTGGTGCAATCACTTTTGCATCTCTCACCAGGTCTTGTGCATTACTTAGGATCAAGTCCAGGATCACCCCACCCCTGGTAGGTTCTGTGACCATCTGCTCCATAGCACAGTCATTGAGAGTGTCTAGAAACTCTCTTTCTCCTGACCAGAACACATATTGACCAATGGTCCCTCTAAGCGGCAGACTCTTGTGAGCAAAAATTCTACTCTGTGAGTTACTGGCTTTTAAGTTGTGAGCTACTGGCATTAAAGTTGTGAGCTACTGCATAAATTATTGTGCTCTGGGGTCATCCTTCCTGAGTTAAGACAAAAATGTGTGAGCTGGAAGCTAAAAATCTGTGAGCCTAGTTCACACTAACTCAGTTTAGAGGGAACACTGATATCTGCGGGTAGTTAAAATCACCTATTATGACAATCAATCTGCGGGTAGTTAAAATCACCTATTATGACAATCAATCTGCGGGTAGTTAAAATCACCTATCATGACACAGTTTTTACATTTAGCCACTATCTTTAATTCTTTCATCATATTATATCTTCTATCTTTTGATTCGGTGGGCGATAACAAACTCCTATAATTAAATTTCCTTTTGGGCCCACTATTTTGACTCAAAGCATTTCTAGAAGGAAATCTAATTATCTGACCTTCTCAATCTTACTTGACTGTATACCCTCTCTTACATACACAGCCACCCCACCTCCAACCCTTCCCACCCTATCCTTCCGATATAATTTATATCCAGGAATCACCGTGTCCCACTGATTCTCCTCATTCCACCAAGTTTCTGAAATTCCCACAATGTCTATGTTTTCCCCCAACACTGAGCATTCCAACTCCCCTATTTTACCTCAGACACTTCTAGCATTTGTATACAAACATCTATAATTTCCCAGGCAAGTTAGGCCTGCAACCTTCCTCCTGCTGCCTCTAGACTTTGGCAGACAGTCTATACTGTTTGTCACCATCTCAGTAGACAACTCTGATCCATTGCCTGGTAGAAAAGTAACAGCTCACCCTTCATCTCTTTGAGATGAGTCCTCCCAAACCAGACATTTCATCTCCTGTCGGCTTCCCCCCAAGATTCGGCTTTAAAAACTGCTCTGCCACCTTTTTTATTTTAAGCGCAAGCAGCTTGGTTCCTTCTGGGGACAAGTGGAGACCATCTCTTTTGTACAGCTCCCACTTGTTCCAAAAAGCATCCCAGTGCCTAACTTAAACCCTTCCTCCCTACATCATCGTCTCATCCACACATTGAGACTTCTAATTTCTGCCTGTCTCTCCAGCCCTGCACGTGGAACAGGTAGCACTTCTGAGAAGGCTACCTTGGAGGTCCTGGCCTTGAGTCTGCTGCCTAGCAGCCTAAATTTTTCCTCCAGGGCCTCATGACTGCATTTCCCCACATTGTTGGTGCCAACATGCACCACGACCACTGGCTCCTCCCCAGCACTGTCTATCAGCCTATCTACAACATGCATAATGTCTGCTACCTTCGCACCAGGCAGGCAAGTCACCATATGATCAGTACGTAATTTTGCTACCCAGCTGTCTACTTGGCTAAGGATCAAATCAACAACTACCAAGACCACCCCCCCTCCCTCCCTGCCCAGGGATGGTTCCTTGGTGCGAAAGGATTCTCGCTCACCATCTGGAGAATAGGTCCCTTCTGATGGCACATTCCTCTTACCCTCTGCACAGTGCCCTGTTCCCTCTCGACCCTCATGCTCCCTGGCAGCACCTATTTTTCTACAAAACAACCCCTGGGCCCAGGCACTGCTTCTATTAATGGAGGTTAACTCCTCATTGTTGTTGTTATTGTTGTTTTTATTATTTCAGATTTTTCTGCCAACCTGCAGCTTTTCTGGGATTTGTAGGTCTTTGAGACCCTTTTCAGGTTTTTAGAAATATCTTCCTTGCCCCTTCACCGCTCCATTCATCAGATTTAAGTATCCTCAGATTTTGTCAACTTCACTATTAGTATGTCAAGCTGGGGACTTGCAAGTCCTTGCAGGGTGCATCTAATTTTCCTCTCCCCCATTATTTTCTCTTTCCCTTTCCTGGCAGTCTCTTGTCCTCACCTTCCCTGCTGTCGTCTCTCCTTCCCAGCCACCAACCAACCAACCTTTATTGTACTTCTGCACTCATCTTCAGATATATTATTTACTTATTCCATAAATAGCCCACGTCTTTCCACAATGGAGATTCAAAGCAGTTTACTTAATTTTCTCCTCCATTTTATCATCACAACAATCCTGTGAGATAGTGTAGACTGATAGTGTATGAGTGGCCCAATCTCACCCAGTGAGCTTTCACAGCAGAGTTAAAATTATAACCTGGGTCTTCCACATCTGATCTGGAACTCTAACAAACACATTACATTGGTTTTCATGGGGTGTAGGATTGTAGCAAGCAGCTGGGCTTGAATAAGTCATGCAGGTTACATGGTAGCAAGCCATCTGGTGATTGCTGGCAGGCCTGGCCCCAGTGAGTCCTATCTCAAAAAACAAATTTCTCAGGTTTGTAGAAAGATTTGTTTTGTCTGCCCGTGGTAACTATCCCTAGATGTTCATATCCTCAGATGGGGTCACATTGAGACTTAGATATACTGATACAACAGAAATAAAATAGGGGCCATTTGTTTATCTCTACATTTTCCCCCCATAGATCTTATATACTCAGAATGATTTACGTACAACTTTCTGGATCAAGCTATAGGTCCATCTATTCCAGGTTCCTATTTACACCAGATTCCTGTTGGTTACACTCAAGCAGGTCAAGCACTTAACAGCACTTCCTAGTTGTTTGTCCTTAGAATCTGTTCTTTAGATGTATGCTGCCTCTAAACAGGGAAGTTGCATTTAGTTCTCATGGCTAATAACCCCTGAAACCCAGGTTGTTTCTTTATTTTGCTACCAGTAACTAACAATATCTTCCATGACTAGGCCTGGAGTCGATAAAGATTATTACTAAAAAGCACATAAAATGCAACATCTTGATTTCATGGTATCGGACGTAAAAGCATGACAACAATCTTGTTATCTGTACAACTGCAGGCTAGCATCTTTTGATCTGCTTTGAGAAGTTAATTACCATTCCTGAACAGAATCATTTCCGGACATAATGTTTTACATTTCTTTAATGCTTCATTACCAAAATCAATGCAGCGTGAATAAACAGAAGTCTGGCAAATGGGCATTGAGTGTAGCTTCCATAGATAGCTGTTGATCGTTATCTCGAGACAGTTTAGAGTTTGCTGAAAATCATCTGAACCTTCTGCTGTTTCATTCACTGTGGTGGCATAAGTTTAATTACATTTTCTTGTCATAGGTTGCCTGGAATTGTTGGGATACTGCCTATTATGCAGAAACTCAGTGGGAAACTGGAAGCTGTAATAACACGTATTCCTTGTTGAAAATCCTCTGCACTCGTTTTTTAAAAGTTTGCATACATATTAAAAGCATGTGATAATAAACATTTGCAAGGTTCACTTTAAAAGGGAAAGTGTTTCAGCAGAGATGGTGTAAAGAATCAGTGGTACAGCATGTACACTGCATGCTAAAAAGCTGGGGATGCTCATGGGTAGAAAAGTCAATAGTTTTGCAAAATAGAATTGGCAAAAAAAAACCCCCCTCTGCTGTATTTTCTTGGAGAGTTTTCTAGTAATTTGTATGAAGCTCCTATTCATATTCAGTCTAGCTAATAATGAAACAGAGACAATGGTCTATATTTCTAATTGAATAACAAGTATAATTGCTTAGCTAAGGGCCTTCATCCAACCTCGTAAGAACATAAGAGAAGCCATGTTAGATCAGGCCAATGGCCCATCCAGTCCAACACTCTGTGTCACAAATATATATATACACGCACACACACACACACACACACACACTGTGGCTAATAGCCACTGATGGACCTCTGCTCCATATTTTTATCTAACCCCCTCTTGAAAGTGGTTATGCTTGTGGCCGCCACCACCTCCTGTGGCAGTGAATTCCACATGTTAATCACCCTTTGGGTGAAGAAGTACTTCCTTTTATCTGTTTTAACCTGTCTGCTCAGCAATTTCATCGAATGCCCACAAGTTCTTGTATTGTGAGAAAGGGAGAAAAGTACTTGTGAAGTATTCTTAAGAAGGAGATTTGATTTCTGCTGATTCCCCCTCCCACTGCAGCCCACTGAGAAGATCATGTCCCCACCCATGCCAGATTCTCTTGTTGGGTTGCTAGCTATTGGTGGCAACCCTACCTTAGGAACAACATTGTGTATAGTGGTGTTGTAGCATAGCGAAATTGATGGAAATCACCACCCCTTCAAATCAACTTTATGTGCCCTCAAATATCTTTACAGTGCAATCCTAAGCAGACTTGCATCCTTCTAAACCCATTGACTACTATTTCTTTATTAAAGGCTTGTCCAGTGTCCCCATTCAGTATCAGCCATTTGGAGCTACCTCCCACCTCTTGTGAGTAATGTAAGATTAGCTCTTCCTTGCAAGCAGAGCAGGAATCTTTTAGGCCCTTTTCAGATTATTTTGGGAACAGAATTTCTTTTTGGTTGTTTTATATTTCTAGTTCAGTGTGTTGTGGGGGTAGTTAAATAGGCCTCGTTTTAGGATGGGGTAAACCATAAATGTGGGTTTATGTTTTTTTAGCAGACACCATGAAGTATCTCATGGAGGAAGACTTCATGAACAAGCCTCTCATGATTGACAAGCTAAGGCAGAGATGTCAAACATAAGGCCATGGGGTCATATCCAACCCCTGTAGAGCTCAGATCTTCCTTCTCTTGCTTCCTTTTTCAGGGCTGTTGCTGCAGCCGCACTGTAGCTCCCCCCGCCCTCAGCTCCCTCAGTGGCTCTTTGCTTCTTATCTCTTCCCTTCCCCTCCCCCAAGAGAAAGAGAGCGAAAACAAAGTTGGAATCCTATGGCAGCTTTATGTCCAACAACATTTTATTCAAGGTATAAGCTTTTGTGTGCAAGCATACCTTCTTCTTGGGGGTGAGGAAGGGAGGGAAGGTGGATGGATTCTTCTGACAAGCACAATGTATCTTGAGGAAATTATTTTGGCTTATTCTGATAATTTTTTTTAAAGTTTGGGTTTCTTTGTTCCTATCTGGATTTTAATTTCTTTCAAAGGGACCCTGATTAGGAATTAGAACAGTTGGATTGGTCCTTATATCTTGGAGAGTGGAACGATTTCAGATAATAGCACACAGCAGTAATGAGACAGGAAAACTAGGTCTCATTTCATTCTTGGATGATGCATTGTCTTGAGCTTCATTATCAATTGCAGTTCAGCAGTCTCTCTTTCTAATCTCCCTTTGAAAATTCCTTTGTAAGAGCACTGCTACTCTTAGGTCAGCAACTGAATGTTGTGGTTTCTAATGTCAGACTTATGTTCATTTATTATTTGCATCCTTCTGGACTGAATCCTCCTGGATGGAATTGAGACCTAGATTTCCTGTCTCATTACCAATGCTGGCATCTCCACACCTACTACCCTTCTACATAACACTCCTAACTCTTACTCAAGAGCAGTGGCATTACTTTTAATGGGTTTTCATTTATGAACATAACATCGTCAGCAAATGCTCTATATTTATAGGAAAATTCCTTCAATTTCAGTCCCTCTATCTCTTTATCCTTCTGTATTTGCATCAGCAAAATTTCTAAAGTCATTATAAACAACAACGGAGATAGAGGGCAACCTTGTCTTGTTCCTTTGCTGATCATCATATACTCCGTTAAATCTATATTAATACAAAGTCTTGCCCACTGTTCAGTGTATACTGCTCTTACCATTCTAATAAAATTCTCTCCCAATCTCAATTTCTCCATCACCGCAAACATAAAGTCCCAATTTAAATTATCAAAAGCTTTCTCTGCATCCACAAAGAATAGCGCCACTTCTTTTTTAGGATGTCTTTCATAATATTCTACAATATTTACAACAGTTCTAATATTGCCTCTTACTTGTCTCCTTGGAAGAAATCCTGCTTGCTCTTCTTTAATAAACTTCATCAAAAATTGTTTAAGTCTTTCTGCTAGTATCCTCGTGTATATTTTTTAATCCACGTTTAACAATGAAATTGGTCTATAATTTTTTACATCTGTGAAATCTCTATCTCCTTTTGGAATCAAAGAAATCACTGCTTCTTTCCACGTATTCAGTACTTTCCCCTCCATTCTTACAGTATTCATCAATTTGTGCAGTTTGGGTATTAACCCTTCTCTGAGGACTTTATAAAATTTTACTGTAAATCCATCTGGACCAGGTGCTTTTCCCATTTTCATTACATTTATTGCTGCTTCAATTTCAATTTTTCTATCGGATCATTTAAGACTTTTTCCATATTTTCTGTCAATGGAGCCACATTAATTCTTTGCAAATATACCTACAACTTTTCTTTACTTATTTTTGATTTTTTAAACAATTTGGCGTAATATTTTAAAAATTCCCTTTTTATTCCTTCCTGATCTACAATTTCTTTTCCACCAACCTTTATTTTACTTATAATTTTAGCTTCTCTATTCTTTTTTTTCAATTGCCAAACCAAATATTTACCAGGTTTATTTGCTCCTTCAAAAGATTTCTGTTGCAGTCTTTTCAGGTTCCACTCTACTTCTTTATTCAACAAATGTCCCAGTTGTGTCTGCAACATTGTAATCTCCCTAATAATATTCTTCTTCCTGGGTTTTTTCCTTAGTTCCATTTCCTTTTTTTTTTAATTTCATTTTGAATGTCTAGCATTTGTTTTTCTTTTGTTTTTTTATCTTTATTATTCAATGTAATTAAAATACCATGCATCACTGCTTTATATGCATCCCATACCATTTGAAATTCCATGTCCTCAGTTTCATTTATTTGAAAAAAAAGTTTTAGTTTCTTTTTCTAGAGATATCACTATTTCTTTGTTTTGTAGTAAATCTTCATTTAACCTCCACCTTCTGTTTTTTTTTAATCGACTTAGTTGACCACATTAATGGGTTGTGGTCTGCTCTTACTTTAGGAAGAATCTCTATGTTTTTAGCTATAAGTCCTAAGTCTTTTGTACACCATATCATATCGATTCTTGAAAAAGTGTTATGTCTTGCTGAGAAAAAGGTATAGTCCCATACCTCAGAGTTGAACTTCCTCCATAAATCCTCCAAGTTTTCTTGTTTAACTAATTAAAAAAAAGATTTTGGCAGTTTCCCTTCCTTATTATTTTTTTCCTCCCTGATCTATCCAATGTATTTTTAATTGTACCATTAAAATCTCCCATTATCATAATTTGTTCATATGACACTTGATCAAGCTGTTGCATTATTGCTTTAAAAAAAGAGTCTTTCGCACCATTTGGTGCATATAATCCCAGCAGCAGTGTTTTGGGGGGTTTTTTGTATTTAATGCTACTTCCACTGCTAAATATCTCCTATCATTATCTTTAAAAATTTCTTTTGGCTCCAATTCCTGTTTAATATAGAAAAGTACACCTTTCTCTTTTTGTTTAGCCAATGAATAAAATTCCAGACCCAATTACTTATTTCATAAAAATTTATAATCCATTTGTTTAATATGAACTTTTTAAAAACAAATTATGCTGCATTTTTGCTTTGTAATCCACTGAAATGTTGCTTTTCTTTTTTGAGGTGAATTTAGTCCATTTACATTCCAAGATACTAATTTGTAATCCATTGTGTTTTCTTCTTTAAGCTGTGTCGTCAAATTCTTTATGTTCTTCCAAAAATCTTCTCAGTTCTTGTACACTTGTAATTGTAATCCTTCTGCCTTGGAGTTCAAAGCTCAAACCTTCTGGTAGAATCCATCTATACCTTATATCATTGTCCCGTAATTTTCCTGTTAATTTTATAGGCTTTTCTATCAGTCAGTACTTTCCTTGGCAGCTCTCTCATAATCCTCACTACGCTGCCTTCCACCACAAAGTTCTTTTCAAAGCTTTTAGCTATAATTCTTCCCACCATATTCTGTGTCACAAATTTTACTACCACATCTCTTGGTAATTTATTTTTCTTAGCGTAGAGAGAATTGACTCTATACACATAGTCATATTGGTATTTTGATGTTTCTAAATCATCTTCCAAAAAATCCACAATAATTTTTATTATATAATCCTTCAGATCTTGTACATTCTCAGGTACTCCTCTCAGACGTACCAGGTTTTCCATCAGCTTACAGTCCTGCAATACAGCTTTCTCTTGCACACTTTTTAAGGTGCAATCATATTCTTTTACTTTTTTCTCCACATCATCCACTTTTTTTTGATGTTACCATAGTTTCATTTTTAAGATATTCAATTTTTTCTCTAAAGCTACTGTACTAGCTTCAATGTCCTTTTTAATTTCTTTCTTGAGTTCCTTCATTCCTTTCATCAGCCTTGCTTCCATAGCCTCTAACTACTTCTGCATCTTTTCCATTGACATGGCCCTTGTACGTATTGGCTTGTGATCTGACATTAAAAAATACTTGAAAACTTGATCTCAGCAAATTGAAAACTATATATCAGATTTAAAAGAGCAAGACTTGCTCTTTCCAATGAGCCTAAAATCACCGCTCCTGGGGCACCCCAAGCTGAGATATTAATATTTCAATTTTTAAAAATATCCAAAATGGCAGTCACGACTTTTCTTACCCCTTTTTTCAAAAAATGTTCTTCCTTTTCAGGCCTTTATAGTTGCTTTTAACAATACTGTCCAATAGTGTTAACTTTATAATGTCCAAATATGCCAATTCCACCAATTTTTGAAGTCCCAAACACTTTAAAATAATATTCTATTTGCCCTTCCTTTAATGGCCACCGATGTCTTTCTATGGTTTTTCAGTCCTAGAGTAGGCTGGCTGACTTGCAATTTGACTTTCTTCCAATGGTTACTTCCTGCTTTACTTGCCTCCAAATCCCGTTCTCACTGGTAATCAAATCACGGGATGATACAAAACATCACTTCCTGTGGAATTATACTGACCAGCAATGCTATGACGATGGGGGTGTTTTTCAGAAACCGCAAGTATTCAAAACATTCTTGTTTTTTTCACTTTTAAACTGTTCTTTAATATTAAATAGTCCCAAATTCACCCCTTCTCCTCTTCTTTATATAAACATGATATAGTCTTTTTGCCACCTTTTAGTTATTTTTGTAAATCCTTATTTTAGTCCCAGAGTGAAAGATAAAAATCAATACCTTCAACAGCAGCTATCCAAGTGGACACAGTCCTAGTTGTAATCCAGATATTATTTGTAGTATAGAGGTGCTGGATCCTGGTGAGTTTAAGTCAATTTAATGACTTTGGAGACCCTCCGCAGACGATGTAACGCACTTGTCACCTGAGATCCTTCAAAGCTTCAAAGGAGTCCCCTCCGGAGCTCCCTTTCCGCCAAAGTAAATCTCCTCCAAGTTTCCCATGCATGTCTTGGACTATTCTCTAGATGAGAAAAGTAGGTAGTAGGCATTGAATTGCCTTCTCTACCCCCACACAGAGGTTCCAGCTGCCTCCCTTGTGAGAAGCAATTCAGCTCTCCATTTTCCAGCCCCCGGAAGTCCTGAAACCCTAGTGTTTACCAGTATTGGTGGTAGTGGAGGAAATGCTGCTTTCAGTATTCCATTGGGTATTCGGAACAGGAAAAGGTGGATCCTGGGCCATTCCCAACTTTGAACCAGGACAGGCCTGTCTGTAATGCTGGTGCAATTTGTCAGCTCAGTGGATAGGGTAAATCACATACTTGGGTGGGAAGATTAATAAGGCGCAAATCAGCTGTTCATGGATCACTTGCTAATGTGTTGCAGCATCTTCATTAGTGCATGGAAAGGGTACAATGACAATTGAAGTCAGTGAGAGCTGAAGCTGAGCATTTCTGAGGGCACCTGCTTTTATAACTTGGACAGTTCAAATCCAGGCTTCACCAATCTTGGAGGGCAGGTGGAGGAGAGCCTGCTGAAGACTCCTGGTGAGTTTAACACCTCCTCAAACCAATGAACCATAAACTGGGTCAGAAATCAAACAAATCACAAAATGAAATTAACCACAATTTCCCCCATTCAGACTGTTGTGAAGGAGATCCCATTTTCACTAATCTCTGAAGTAAAGACTGACCACCAATGTGATATGAAAAAAAGACCTACTAGAGATTCAAGACATTTCCTTTATGGTATCTCTGTTCCAGAAAAAGAACAGAAGCGAGTCTATCCACTGAAATTAAATAAGGCCATATATTTTTGCCATTGGGTAAGCAAGTCAGATAAAAGCATAACGAAAGAGCAAATACTTTCTCACTTCCAAATGTCTGCTTAAGTAAGCTTATTCTAACTGTAATTTTTTTTTTGAAGGAGGTGGAGTTTAGCCCAATTTTGGCATGGGAAGCAGTCTTTAAAGCTTTTATTGATATTACTTTTATTGGGCTGGTTTGAAGTAATGGCATACCATTAAATTGGTATGGTAGGCACAGACATATTTTACACAGCTGGAGGCTGTCAGTCCTGGGAATAGCATATGAGAGGGGCTACATACAAGCAGTCCCCTTGAAGCATTTACAGGCACCCTGGCCCTTGTCCAGATTTATTATTATTATTTCCCTTGGAATGCCAGAAAGTAGGGCTCTGTTTCAGTTGCTGTTCTGATTCTCCTCCAGTCTCTGTTTTCATAGACATTGCCTAAAAATGCCCATGAAAGTATATATTTTCATCTACTTTCTATGGAAGATATACTGTGAATTCTTTTCTTTAAGCCTTAGGGCAGGATTGGGACAGGCAGACTATTGTACAAATCAGTGTTACTCAAACTTGCAAAAAAGCTGTGCCTGTTTTTTTATTTGTTTGTTTGCAGCCTATGGGCCCAACAATGATAGCCTCAGACGTCACATCCCATTCCTGAAAGCCTCCCCTGGCAAATGGAGAGGCTAACTTGAAAGCACTCTCTTTGATGGATCAGAGGAATGCTATAGACATAGTTTATCTTTATTTCTGTAAGGCTTTTGATAAAGTTCCACATAATATTCTTGTTGACAAGGTGGTAAAATGTGGTTTGGAGCCTATTACTCTTAGGTGGATCTGTAACTGGTTGACAGATCACACCCAAAGAGTGCTTGTGAATGGTTCCTCATCCTCTTGGAGAGGAGTAACGAGTGCCTCAGGGATCTATCCCGGCACCTGTTTTGTTTAATATATTTATAAATTATTTGGATAAAGGAATAGAGGGAATGCTTATTAAATTTGCAGATGATATGAAATTGGAAGGGGTAACAAATACAGTAGAGGACAGAGACAGGATACAGGATGATCTTGACAGGCTGGAAAATTGGGCTAAAACAAATAAAATGAATTTTAATGGGGATAAATGTAAAGTTCTGCATTTAGGTAGGAAAAATTATATAGAATGGGGGAGACTTGTCTTTGTGGTAGTATATGCGAGAAGGATCTAGGGGTCTTAATGGACCATACACTGAACTTGATTCAGCAGTGTGATGCAGTAGCTAAAAAGCCAATGTGATTTTGGACTGCATCAACAGAAGTATAGTGTCCAGATAACGCAAAGTGAGAGTATTGCTTTACTCTACTCTGGTTAGACTTCACCTAGAGTATTGTATTTAGTTTGGGCACCACAATGTCAGAAGGGTATCTGTAATGTGTCCAGAGGAGGGCAACAAAGATGGTGAGGGGTCTGGAGACCAAATCCTAGAAAGAAAGATTGAAGGAGCTGGGTATGTTTAGCCCGATCACCATCTGCAAGTACTTGAAGAGTTGTCTTCTAGAGGATGGTGCAGAGTTGTTTTCTATTGCTCCAGAAGGTCAGACCAGAACCAACGGGTTGAAATTAAAAGTTTCCAGCTAAACATTGGGAAGAACTTCCTGACAAAGCAGTTCCTCAGTAGAACAGGCCTCCTTGGGAGGTTATGGGCTCTCCTTCTTTGGAGATTTTTAAAGATAGGTGGCCATCTGACAACAATGCTGATTCTGTGAACTTCGGCAGATAAAGAAAAGGAAGGCAGGAAGGGTTGCATCAATGCTTTGTTCTTGTGGCCCGTTCTTACATGCCCTGGGAAATGTTTTTTTCCCCTTTGGCGCCAGGCAGCAATTTTTCTCCAGGCCAGTTTTGCCAGGAATCCTGGATAGTTTTCTTTTTCTTTTTGACCATCTTCTGGGCTTGGAGCAGGGGCCACTGGGGTATGTAGGGGGGAGGTCCTTCATTGTGCTGGGGG
Source organism: Heteronotia binoei (assembly GCF_032191835.1). Classification (NCBI taxonomy): domain Eukaryota; kingdom Metazoa; phylum Chordata; class Lepidosauria; order Squamata; family Gekkonidae; genus Heteronotia; species Heteronotia binoei. The sequence goes on from NC_083223.1 coordinate 213,829,502, forward strand.
TTGGACTAGATGACCCTGGAGGTACCTTCCAGTTCTATGATTCCTCCTTCTTGGCACCTGGACTGCCCAGCCTAGCCGTACAGTCAGCCTTCTAAAGTGAAATGCCCAAAAGGGTTAGCCTGCCAAGAAAAGGAGAATGAAAAAAAGCATCCAGACAGGTAAAAAACAAGATGTAGTAGTAGAACCCAGAAACAAGGTAGAGGTGAGGTTCTGCCAACCAAAACTTCAAGTACCAAATCAAGCACCTGCAGTGATAAACAGGCTTGCCATTCCAGATTGGCAATTTTTCAGATAATTTTACTTCTATATGGTGGCGGCATTCAATATGGTGACTGGTCGGATATCTGGTGTTGGCAAATACAATCTGCTGGCTTCCATGGCATATGAGTTTATTGGGACCATCATAGACAAGCTGTACATTAAAAAACAGCTATTTTGTTTTAATTTAATTTTTGGAGTTATATCCCACCGTATCCCGCAAGTGGGCTAAGGCAGCTTACAACAGTAAATAATAATATCATAAAACAAGCATTACAAAATCAGGAGCAGCGCAATAAACAATCTTACAGACATAGGTGGCAAAACCACCCAACAGCATGTGACTGATGACTCTCTCTCTCTCTCGGCTTGACTTCGCGAATGAAGATTTAAGAAGGGTGCAGTAGTCCACGTCTGCTGCAGGCTCGCTGGTGGCTGACAAGACCAATGCGGGACAGGCAGATCCGGCCACAGTGGCTGCAGGGAAAAGTCTGATTTGGGGTTGGTCCTGTAGCAGTGCGATTCTTCCTCAATCTCCTTTTGTCCTCAAGACCAGCTATGCGTGCGTTCTCAAAGGAAGAGACAGCCTGGTGGATGGTGTGCCTCCATGCTTTGTGATCTGAGGCTAGGTCAGACCACTGGTGATGGTTGATGCGACAGGTGCCAAGGGATTTCTTCAAGGAGTCCTTGTACCTCTTCTTTGGTGCCCCTCTATTTCGATGGCCGGTGGAAAGTTCGCCATACAGAGCAATCTTGGGAAGGCGGTGGTTTTCCATCCTAGAAATATGCCCTGCCCAGCGCAGCTGCATCTTCAACAGCAGTGCTTCGATGCTTGTAACCTCCGCCCTCTTGAGGACTTCAGTGTTGGTCACAAAGTCACTCCAGTGGATGTTGAGGATGGTGCGAAGGCAGCGCTGATGGAAGCGCTCAAGGAGTCGCAGGTGATGACGGTATAAAACCCACGATTCGGAGCCGTAGATGAGGGTTGTCATCACAACCGCTTTGTAAACATTGATCTTTGTGCCTTTTTTCAGATGCTTGTTGCTCCACACTCTTTTGTGCAGTCGGCCAAATGCACGATTTGCCTTTGCCAGCCTGTTGTCAATCTCCTTGTCGATCTTGGCATCTGAGGAGATGATGCACCCTAGGTAGCTGAACTGCTGGACTGTCTTCAGAACTGATTCACCCACAGTGATGCAGGGAGGGTGATAATCTTCCTGGGGTGCAGGCTGGTGGAGAACTTCTGTCTTCTTCAGACTAACTTCTAGGCCGAATAGCTTGGCAGCCTCTGCAAAGCAGGACGTCATATGCTGCAGAGCTGATACCGAGTGGGAGACGAGTGCAGCATCATCAGCAAATAGTAGCTCTTGGATGAGTTTTTCCATTGTCTTGGAGTGATGACTAACAGCATGACATAAACACCATTATGGTGAAACGCTGGGGGAAGTGATGACTTTCAGAGGACACCCACTGGATTAATTAAAAGTCTGACGGAAGAGCTCCATCTTACAGGCCCTGCAAAACCTTGATAAGTCCCGCAGGGCCTGGATCTCCGGGAGCTCATTCCACCAGGTAGGGGCCCTGGCCCTCATTGAAGCCAGCCAGGCATCCTTAGGACCAGGAACTGTGAGAAGATGTTGAATAGCAGACCTCAGAACCTGGGGGGATTCATATGGGGAGAGGTGGTCCCGAAGATATGCAGGCCCCTGGCCATAAAGGACCTTAAAGGTAAGGACCAACACCTTGAGCTGGATCCAGTACTCAAGAGGTAGCCAGTGCAGTTCATGCAGCACCGGATGCATCCACGTCCACATAAGCCTCGATGCCAACAACCGGGTTGCTGTATTCTGCACCCGCTGGAGTTTCCGGAGCAGGATCAAGGGAAGCCCCATGTAGAGAGTTTCAATAGTCTAATGAATCACTGTGGCTAGATTGTGGGAAGTAAGGTAGGGGACCAAGTGCCGGGCCCACCTCAGATGGAAAAAGGCGGTTTTTGCAGTGGCAGTGGCCTCCATAGATAAGGAGGCATTCAGGAATACCCCCAGGCTCTTCACCTCTGTCAACAGCATCAATTGGGTGCCATTGAAGGGTGGGAGCCTGATCCCACTCCTCACCCCAAACCCAGACGCAGGACATCTGTCTTTGATGGATTCAGTTTCAGCCGGCTCTGACGCAACCAACCAGCCACTGCCTGCAATACCTCACCCAGTTCTTCAGGGGCAGAGTCTGGGTGGCCGACCATAAGCAGATAAATCTGGGTGTCATCAGCATATTGGTGACAGCCCAGCCCATATCTTCTGACCATCTGGGCAAGGGAGTGCATATAGGTATTGAATAGCACCAGGGAAAGGATTGCCTCCTATGGCACTCCATATTTTGGTGGGTCCTGCTGGGACAATTATCTTCCCCCCACCAAAGAGCCACCCCCTGTCCCCAACCAATTAGAAAATAAAGAAATTATAAAGGTGGTCAGCCATTGCAAGGCCAATCCCCAAATTCCCAAGTCAGTGAGGTGGTGGGCCAACACCTCATGATTGACCTTCTTGAACGTTGCTGACAGATCTAACAGTATTAGCAGCACCGAACCACTACAATCCAGATGCCTCCAGAGATCATCTACTAAGGTGACCAGCACCATCTCTGTTCTATGGGTGGGGCAAAAGCTAGACTGGAAGGGGTCCAGGGTGTCAGTTTCCTCCAAGAAAGCCTGGAGCTGCATCGCCACTGCCTTCTCCTCTACCTTGCCCAGTAATGGTAGATTTGATACTGGGCGGTAATTAGTAAGGACCAGAGGGTTCAAAGATAGTTTCTTCAGAAGAGGGCGAACCACTGCCTCCTTCAAAGCATCCCTGGAACATCCCTGGAGAATATGTGCAAAATGTTTTTGTACCTGTGTAGGAGTTCTGTGGTGCAGAGTGGTAAGCTGCACTACTACAGTCCAAGCTCTGCTCATTACCTGAGTTTGATCCTGGTGGAAGCTGGGCTCAGGTAGCCGGCTCAAGGTTGACTCAGCCTTCCATCCTTCTGAGGTCAGTAAAATGAGCACCCAGCTTGCTGGGGGTAAAATGTAAATGACTGGGGAAGGCAATGGCAAACCACCCCATAAAAAGTATGCGATGATGTGATGTCACCTGATTGATAATGTCTTGGTGCTTGCACAGAGGACTACCTTTACCTTTTTAGTCAGTAGCATTCATCATAGCACCAATTTAATAGTCTTTTTTCTGTTTTAATTTTTTAAACTGTTTTAATCATTGTTATTTATTACCGAATATGTATTTTTACTAATTAATTTTATTGTTTCTGGGATTTTATGCTGTAAGCTGCCTTGAGCCTGCTTCGGTGAGGAGGGCAGGGTATAAATCAAATAAATAAATAAATAAAATCATATTGGTGTATGCACAGAATTTACTAGGCTGAACTATAGTTCCAAAATCGTATTTATTTATTTATTTTTTGCATTTATATCCCGCCCTCCCCGCCGAAGCAGGCTCAGGGCAGCTAACAACATCATTAAATATCCACAACAAAACAATAAAACCACAAAGCAATAAAAACAATTATAGTAAGATCAATTAAAATTAACAATTACACTTTAAATATTGAACAGTTTTGGTGCTAAATTCTATACCATGATGTTAAGCAGCTCTGTACTTTAGTTGAGGGCCATTTGAAAAAGTGTTGTTTTACAAGCCTTGTGGAATTGGGCAAGTTCCCGCAAGGCTCTAACATCATCAGGGAGTTGGTTCCACCAGTGGGGGGCAGCAATAGAGAAGACTCGTTCTCTGGTAGCCTTCAATTTCACTTCTTCGGCCTGGGGATTTCTAATAGATTTTGTGATCCAGATCTCAGTACCCTCTGGGGAATATGTGGGGAGAGATGGTCCCTAAGGTAGACAGGACCTCGGCCATATAGGGCTTTAAAGGTAACAACCAGCGCCTTGTAGCGAATCTGGAATACTATTGGCAGCCAATGCAGTCTCCGCAGCCCTGGCTGCACATAATCCCGAACAGAGAGACCCAGTAACAGCCTGGCTACAGCATTCTGCACTAGCTGCAGCTTCCAGATTCGAGACATGGGCAGCCCCATGTAGAGGGCATTACAGTAGTCTAGTCTCGAGGTGACCGTAGCATGAATCACTGTTGCTAAGTCGCTGTGCTCTAGGAAGGGTGCCACCTAAGATGGAAAAAGGCAGATCTCGCAGTGGCTGCTATCTGGGCCTCCATAGCCAATGTGGGCTCCAGTAGCACCCCCAAGCTCTTGACTTTAGGCGCCAATATCAGTGGCGCCCCATCAAAGACTGGTAAAGGGGTTTCCCTTCCCAGGCCACCACGACTCAGACAAAGGACTTCTGTTTTCATTGGGTTCAGCTTCAGACGACTCAGCCTGAGCCACCCCGCCACGGCTTTCTGGGGCGGAGGTAGGCCAGCCATCCATCAGCAGATAAAGCTGAGTGTCATCTGCATACTGATGGCAACCCAGCTCGAATCTCCTGACAATCTGGGCAAGAGGGCGCATGTAGATATTAAACAACATCAGGGAAAGCACCGCCCCCTGAGGCACCCCGCAATTAAGCGGATGCCTCTGGGATGATAGTCCCCCAATCGCCACCCTTTGTCCCCGATCACAGAGAAAGGAGGAAAGCCATTGTAAGGCTAACCCCTGAATCCCCGCATCGATGAGACGGTGAAACAGCAACTGATAGTCGACCATGTTGAACGCGCTGACAGGTCCAACAACAACAGCACTGCTGGCCCGCCTCGATCCAGTTGTCACTGGAGATCATCTACTAAGGTGACCAGCACTGCCTCCGTCCCATGACCCGGACGAAAGCTGGACTGGTGTGGGTCTAGGGCGGAAGCATCCTCCAGGAAGCTCTGCAACTGTAATGCTACTGCCCTCTCTTTTATCCAAAAAGGGTAAATTTGAGACCGGCCAATAATGCGCCAATTTGGCCGGGTCTAATGTTGGTTTTTTTTCAAGAGGGGATGGACTATCGCCTCTTTAAGAGGTGTTGGAAAAAGCCCATCCGAGAGGGACCTATTTACGATATCCCGTACAGGATATTGAAGCTCCATTCGGCAAGCTTTAATCAGCCAGGATGGGCAAGGGTCCAAATCGCATGTGGTTGGGCGTACAGTTGCGAGGATTCTGTCAACTTCCTCCAAGCTGAGTGTTGCAAAACTGTCTAAAACCGACCCTGAAAACAGGCACAGAGCCTTGAGTTCACTTACTGTTTCAATTGTGGCAGGGAGGTCACGGCGGAGCAACAAATATAAATACATGGTGGCAGCGGTAGAAGCCTAGGTGCTAGGGCTCCCGTCTGAAAAATAAAATTAAATTAAAATAAAATTAAAATTAAATAAAAATAAAATTAAATTAAAATAACATTAAACTGAACAACTATCGAGCGAACGGGTGAACATCAACACCTACAACAATACTACAGAATACTATCCAGAAATCAACTCACACAGACGCCTCCGGGGCCCGTAGAGAGATCGGAAATGCAGCTGGGCCGACGCTGAAGGGGTGGTGGGCGTAGCCACGGACTTGCGTGTGAGAGAGCCAGGCGAGAGAACCGGGTGACACTGGGGAAAGAAGTGTGAGCCGCGCGGTGCGCCGGAGTGGAGAGAACGTGCCTGTGTGAGGAGTATGCTGGGCAGAGGGGGCCAGAGGCTGCCGTGGTGGGGCTGACGATCTGTGAGTGCGGTGTGCATCTGGAGGAGCGAATTGGTCCCACACCCCAACTTCCATCTTTCCCCCTCCTTTTCTTTCATCTTGTGGCTGCTAGCTGGGACGTGGCTGAACCAGCAACTGGGAACTTCCCAACCGGGATTGTGATTTCCCAGGCTAAGGCTATAGGGTTAACTCAGACAGCTGGGAGGACACAGGGGAGGTCTCACCCCCCCCCCCCCTCGCCACCCAGGTCGCCTGAGCTGTGATTACTATCAGGCCCCAAGGAAGTCACGCTTCCATGAACTGCACTGCACTTTACGACCTGCACAGCACTTTGAGGACGGCACTTTGAGAACTGCATCGCACTTTAAGAGCACAGCCTGAGAAAACAACTGCAATTATTTATAGACACTGCACTTTAAAATAATATCTTAAGACTCATAGCTGCTACCTACCTCCTGGTTTTAACATTTTAGTCTTTCATCTTATCTGACCACTATTTTGAATATATTTTAATTAATTAATTAGATTTTAATGGATTGATTAGTAATTTGGATTGTTATATATTTATATATTGAATTAGATATATTTATATATGTATTTTTAGCAGATTGATTAGGAAATTATAAGGGGCAGCTATTTATATATGTGCTAGAAATGGAAATTAATAAATTAATTTAACTAATCAATTCGAGGGAGTAGGGTTTAAATTAATTAATTTAGGGTTTAAATTAATTAATCAATTCGAGGGTTTAAATTAATTAATTTGACATATCATATAGTGAGCCAGATAACAAGGGGATAAAGCGGATGGTAAGACAAGAACTAAGTTGCAGACTGAGAATCTGGATGGGAGGGGGGAGACTGTCCTGGATTAGAAAAACCACACCGGGCATAGGTGTGCATGCAGGGCCAGGGGATTCCAGTGCTCCTGGGGAGGGGAAGATATGACAGTGGGAATAGACAGAAGAGCAACGGAAGGAGGCGGAGACAAAACAGTGCTCGGCCCCCTTCCAGTCTACTTCCCATCCTAACGGTGACAGGTAGTGGGGCCAAGAGGAAGTGCCCGTCTCTGTCATTGGTGTTATGCAACGCCAGGTCCGTGAAAAACAAGACCTCAATCCTTAGGGAGCTCCTGCTTCGGCAGGATGTGGACCTGGCTTGCGTGACTGAGACCTGGGTGTGAGATGGGGAGACAGTGGCTCTCTCCCAGATGACTCCCCCGGGTTACTCGGTCTTTCATCAATCACGGACTAGTGGATGGGGGGGGAGGGGTGGCATTATTCATACGGGAGGGTTACTCCTTCCGGGCTCTCCCGGCCCCAACGATCGAGGGTATTGAATGTGCTGGCCTAGCATGCGATGTCGGAGAGGGATTGGCGATCTGGCTGGTGTACCGTCCGCCTAGTACATCAGCCAGCACTTTACCATCCCTGATGGAGGCCGTGGCAGGCTGGGCGTTGGAGTACCCAGGGCTTATGGTCCTGGGTGATTTCAACGTCCATGCTGATGACGTGGCCTCCAATCAGGCGATGGATCTGGTGTCGTCCATGGCGACTTTGGGACTCTCTCAATTTGTCATGACACTCACGCATCAGGCTGGGCACACGTTAGACCTGATCTTTGCGTCTGGGATTCTAGTGAACAATATCGCGGTAGAAGCAGTACCATGGTCGGATCACCTAGCCCTCAAGGCCCGTATGGAGATGCCGCCCCAACCCTGTATGGGCGGAGAGCCTATTTTGGCTCGCCCGCGGAGCCTAATGGACCCGGAACGGTTCCAAACGGCCCTGCAGGATCCCTGGCCCCCTGGTGATTTCCTTGATGACCTGGTGGAGGCCTGGCAAAACTGGCTATCCAGGGCAATCAACGAGATCGCACATCGACGTCCTCTACGCCCTCGTGTGAAACTGGCGCCATGGTACACCTTGGAGTTACGCCAGCTGAAACAAGGGCTCAGACGACTAGAGAGGCAGTGGCGGAATACTCGTGATGAAGCGATGAGAACATTCTATAGATCGTTTATGAGATCTTACGAGATGGCAGTCAAAGCCGCGAAGAAAGCTTACTTTGCAGCTAGGGTTGCGTCTGGAAATTCGCGCCCAGCTCAATTGTTTAGAATAATTGGAAGTCTTACTACACTGCCTCAAGGCAGACCAAATGTGAGGGAATTAGAGATAGGCTGTGTGGCTTTTGCAAAATATTTTGCAGATAAAATCACCTCGCTCCGCCAGGACCTGCCTATAACATTGCATACAGTACAGGAACTTGAGGCGCCGTGCCTGTCTTCCGATTTCGCTCTGGATCACTTCAACCCGCTCAGCCTGGAGGAAGTCGACGGAATTCTCTCTTCTGCACGCCCAACAACTTGTGATTTGGACCCTTGCCCCTCTTGGCTGATTAAATCCTGCCAAAGGGAGCTTAGATGTCCTTTATGGGACATCATAAATAGATCCCTCTCTGAGGGGCATTTTCCAACACCCTTGAAAGAGGCTTTGGTCCGTCCCCTCCTGAAAAAAAGTACAGCAGACCCAGCTGAATTGGCAAATAACCGACCGGTCTCTAATTCACCGTTCCTTGGTAAAATTATTGAGAGGGCAGTGGCGTTGTAGTTGCAGGGTTTTCTGGATGATGCTTCCATCCTAGACCCTTGCCAGTCCGGCTTTCATCCAGGTCATGGGACAGAGACAGTGCTGGTCGCCTTGGTAGATGACCTCCAGCGGCATCTGGACCGAGGCGGCGTGGCGGTGCTGATGTTATTAGATCTGTCGGCCGCATTCGATACAGTCGACCATCAGCTACTGACCTGCCGCCTCTCCGACATAGGGGTTGAGGGGCTAGCCCTACAATGGCTTTCCTCCTTCCTCGAGGGTCGGGGACAAAGGGTGGCAATTGGGGGTAAGCTGTCCCAGAGGCACACACTTGATTGTGGGGTGCCGCAGGGAGCAGTTCTCTCCCCGATGCTATTCAATATCTATATGCGCCCCCTTGCCCAGATTGCCCGGAGGTATGGGCTTGGGTGTCACCAATATGCAGACGACACCCAGCTCTATCTGCTAATGGATGGCCAGCCTGACTGCGTTCCAGGGAATTTGGACCTGGCATTGCAGGCCGTGGCAACTTGGCTTAGGCTGAGTAGGCTGAAGCTGAACCCAACGAAGACAGAGGTCCTTTGCGTGGGTCGCGGTGCCCTGGGGAGGGAAATACCTCTCCCAGTTTTTGACAGTGTGCCTCTGAAAGTGGCGCACCGGGTCAAGAGCTTGGGAGTTCTACTGGAGCCTGCACTATCAATGGAGGCCCAGATAGCAGCCACCGCCAAGACGGCGTTTTTCCATCTGAAGCTGGCCAAGCAGTTGGCTCCCTTCCTGGAGTGCCGGGACCTAGCAACAGAGATCCATGCAACGGTCACCTCAAGATTGGATTACTGTAATGCCCTCTACATGGGGCTGCCTCTGTGCCGAACCCAGAGGTTGCAGCTGGTGCAGAATGCAGCGGCTAGGCTGATATTGGGGCTCCCAAAGTGGGAGCACATACAGCCGGGGCTACGCGAATTGCACTGGTTGCCAGTTACCTGCCGGGTTCGTTACAAAGTGCTGGTTATTACCTTTAAAGCCCTATATGGCCGAGGATCTGCCTACCTGAGGGACCGTCTCTCCCCATACGAACTCCAGAGAGCACTGGGGTCAGCAGGGAAGAACCAGCTGACTATCCCTGGACCAAAGGAGGCCAAACTTCAAAACACCCGTACACGGGCCTTCTCCATCGCAGCTCCACACCTATGGAACCAGCTCCCAGAAGAAGTGCAAGCACTGCGGTGCCTTGACCAGTTCCGCAGGGCCTGCAAGACCACTCTTTTCAGGATGGCCTTTGCTGGCTGAGAGACTGCTGTGGGTGACTTCGCTATTATCATTTATAAATGGAATTAGCACCTGGAAATCTGTTAATTGGAATGTTTTAAAGTTAATGTGATTTTAAACCCTGTATAATTTTATGAAATGTTGTTAGCCATCCTGAGCCCGCCTCGGCGGGGAGGGCGGGATATAAATAAAATTTTATTATTATTATTATTATTATTATTATTATTATTATTATTATTATTATTATTATTATTATTATTATTATTATTATTATTATATATTTAACACATTTTATGCCACCTTTCCACCCAGCTGAAACCCTCACTGGTAGGAATCTCTTTCACACAGACATATATGCATGCCCCACCACTACCAAGCACAATCACAGGCATATTGCTTGTGCAGAACATATTCTGGTAGGGCTTCTTCTACCATAGAATGGAATGTCGTGAGGTTATCCTCAAAATAACCACACTTGTAAATTGGGTAATTAGATTAATCCAAGGCAAAGAGGTCTATGAAGCATTGAGCCTAAATGGTACTTGGGGAGTAAGGCAGGCTGGAAAATTATTGTTGCACAGCAAAACAATTTGTTTTTTGTTCCAGGATTGTGCCTCAGTGTATTCATTAAAGCTTGGCAAGGACACATATGGATGAACATCAAAAGAATGTCTATTGGCTCAGTTGCTGGCAAGAAAGAAGATAGGACGATACGTCCAACAGGCCTACTCTACACAGTGAATCAATATGTACCATATGGAGAATGTGGAGTTCTTGCCCAAACATCAAATTACTGACCTTAGGGATTCATATCAACAAGAACATAGGAAGTCAACAAAATGGTACTAATGGTCTTTAAATAAAAATGGTAGGATATAATGAAATTCTATGTATTTTCATCAAATATGCAAGGTGAAATTTTCTAAAACATGAGCCATGTTTTGAAAAAGAGTTATGTGGGACCATAAAGAAGAACTGATGTGATGACTGCAAAAGTCACCGTGTCAATCAAGCCTTTCTGCAGTTTTGCCAAACACTGCTAAAACAAACATTACTGAGTGTACTTTATGAGTTCTTTCTTTCAAAAGAAGTGCTTTGTCTAGTCTTGCAGCTCCTTCCTCTCAACCTGTTCAGAATAAGTGCCTTAATTAATAATTGTTTTAACTGAAGACTCACAATTTATGAATGAATCAGATTTGCTTTTCCTAAGGAAAAAATGTTTTTTGTTCACTGCTGGTTGTTTCCTGCTTTCTATTTATAGCTGACTTGAATGACATTAATTTAATGTTCCACCCTTTAGTGGGGAGAATTCTAAGCAAGAACAGGTCTGATTTCATTCAGGATTGATTCTCAAAACTGTGGGGCTTGTGGAGGCAGCGTTTTCCTTTCGCTTGTGATGGCATGAAGAAACAGGATTGCACCCTGCCCAAAATCTCCATTGACAGAAAATCTCTGCTGACTTTTCTGCCTCTCCCTTTCCTAATGTAGCCCCAAATACAACCCCTATCAATCTGTATTGGGGATGTATAATTACTATAGCATAGTTTACCCATTCAGGTAGATTCAGTTCACATTCAAGTTGCAGTTAGAAGTAGAGAAAGAAGCCTAATCTAAAGAATACTGATGCCTGTCAGGTTCCCTAACAATTGGGTCAGAGTATCAGAAGGTTATGATGTATGGAGGTGTTCACCCATATTCAGTCATTCCTATTTCTTTGCATTCTATTGCACCCCTTATATTATACTCTCATAATTTGGACTGTGTATTCATTTTTTAACATGCTCCAGTGTGTAGCCACTTGTGCCTTCTTTGGTATTTCGCTTTTCACAAGATGCACTGGAGGAAGATGTTAACAATGGAACTGTTATCTGGTAGCTATGGCAGCATCTGGCTATGGCCAGATGACCCTGAACACCCAAAGAAGACTTTTTATGTTATATGTCTGATCCTGGGAACTTTAACAGTCAGGGGCTGGCTTTAGTTTGTGTGACTTTTTCACTCAGTATATTATTGGTTCTCTTCGTAAGTTACCTTATTCAATGGCAATGGCCTCATGGCATGAAGGCCCATTGCTCTATATTGATGTTTAATAAACAAATGACCATTTGCACATGCTCTGACTTGACTGGGATCAGTAACTGGCAAAACCTCATAATGCCTATCACAAGTAGCCAGATCAGGTCTCAGATTTAGTGTGAGTTCACAGGAACGCAGCTCCTGAACCTTTCTGAGAGTTCCACCTCCCCCTTCTGAGATAATCTGGTATCACATATGTGGGAATATGAGGTCATTGTTTCTGTAGAGGCAAATGTATATGTATCTGTCACCATGAAGGGCCATTTGGTGAAGTGGTACAAAATGCACAGAGAGAGAGAGAGATCAAAGAGAATATTTCAGGGTTAATACAATGAACGGCATCCTATTCAAGGAGATAACATATATGCACACTTAGAGCAATATAATGCCCCCAATGTCCAAGCATGCTGAGTTACTCTACTCCCATACTCTGTTCCTAGAGGGCAGGAAACCCCCAGGAACAGCATGAGGAAGATACCTTAGCCGAAATGAAGAAGAAGAAGAAGAAGAAGAAGAAGAAGAAGAAGAAGAAGAAGAAGAAGAAGAAGAAGAAGAAGAAGAAGAAGAAGAAGAAGAAGAAGAAGAAGAAGAATCATGACTATTGTTCCCTTCCCTGATCAACAGAATCCAATGTACCGATGCCAGATACATCAGTAGAATATATTGTATCACTGCCAGAAGCTAGAGAGACCCAAAATTGATTTCCACTACCATTCTGCTAGTGAACACGAATAGGTTGTGTTTTTGTTCTAGAAGCAGGAATCCTGGTGAGACTGATGGGTTTTTGTCATCATCATCATCAACACGACCACCATTTCTATATCGCTCATAGCCAAAGCTCTCTGGGCAGTTTACAACAAATATACAATAATAAATTACAGTAAATAAAAACATTAAACATTAATTTAGGATAACATGAAAACATTAATAAACAATGCATCTGTTTTATTTAAGAAAAGTATAATTGACCTTTCTGCATATGGTCTCCAAGGTGGTTAACAGACATTAAAAGCAAGGCCAATTAAAACAACTGGCAGTTAGAATAATTCCACAACTAAAAATCAGGAGCACAAGCATTGTGGCAATAAAATCAGCAGATCAAAGCTGGAAACCACTAAATGAAACACAAGGCTATTTATTTCAACTCAGAATAGTTTTGCTTTTTCTTATAAGTGAAAACCTGGACAAACATTTGTTCAGAGCTTGATTAAAATTTGGTAGACCACCAGGGCCAGTTAAATTGCTTTGGGGGTCATATGTACCTTACTGATCACCAAAAGGTTATCTAATATTATCTGGTCTCCACTGATAAATGTAGAGTTTATGTAAGAAAATTCTGTCTGACTTTGAAATTCATGTAATGTGACTGCTCTGCTTGTATGAACAGTACCACAGGACTAATAAACTCATCAAGGTAATCTGCTCTGGTCCATGAATAGGAACACTGCAATTTATAATTTTTCTATTCACAGAATGAACTAGATGCAGTCTTTCCTGGGCAGAAAAGATCTGGCCACTGTGGTGCATGGCTTGGTTACATCTAGATTAGCTTACTGCAATGTACTCTCCATGGGGCTGTCCATGGGTGTAGAATGCTGCAGCCAGGATGTTAACTGAGGTGGGTTGTAGGGACCATGTCACTCTTGTCTTGGCCCATCTGCACTGGTTCCCAACAATTTCCAGACACAATTTAAGAAGCTAGTGTGAATCCTTAGATTCCTATGCATACCTGAAGAAAAGTCTACTTCTTTATGAACCTACCTGCCTCCTAAGGTCAGCATCCGAAGCCCTGTTTGAGTATCCCTATACTGCTGCTAAGCTCCAGGTAAGGCCTGGAAATCTGGAATTACAACTGATCTCCAGCTTTTCTCACTTGAAAAAAATGACTGGTTTGGAGGGTAGACTTAATGGCTTTATACCCTGTTGAGTTCTCTCCCCTCCCTAAATCCCTCCCTCCCTAGGCTGAACCCCAAAATCTGTAGGAATACTTCTGAGATTAGGCGCGTGGCAACTAATGTTCCCTCTAAGCTGAGTTAGTGTGAGCTAGCTCACAGTTTTTTTGCCTCTGACTCACACATTTTTGTCTTAGCTAAGGAAGGGTGGCCCCAGAACAAACTAACTTATGCAGTAGATCATAACTTTAATGCCAGTAGCTCATGAAGTAGAATTTTTGCTCACAAAACCCGACAGCTTAGAGGGAGTATTGGTGGCAACCAAGGAGAGAGCCTTCTTGGTCTCAGGAAGGAAACTCTTGAAAATCAACCCCCCGCCCTCCCCGAGAGATTTGCCTGCTCTCTTCTGTTGCTTCTTTCTTCCAGTTCCCTCAGTGATCCCCCTTTCCTGCTCTGTGTTTAATTGTTTTTATGTACATACATTTTATCATATTGTATGGATGCTTTAACTTGGTTTTACAGTCTTTCATGCTCAAAATGTTGTTGCCTCCATTGAAGTAGATGGGAAGATCCTTGTACATGAAGAAACTGTCTATGCTCACCAAAGCATCATGCCTAGCAGGCTGAGGCTGATGGACAGGCAGCAGTTAAAAGTATTTTCCAGTCTGGATGTGGGCCTGGTTATGGGAATGAAATAGCCTAGGTCATCTTTGTTTGGTTTTGATGGCTTTTCAAATGTGTTTATTATGTATGTTTTCTATCTATCTATCTATCTATCTATCTATCTATCTATCTATCTATCTATCTATCTATCTATCTATCTATCTATCTATCTATCTATCTATCTATCAATCTATCAATCTATCTATCTATCTATCAATCTATCAATCTATCTATCTATCTATCTATCTATCTATCTATCTATCTATCGTTATTCAATGTATAACCTGCCTTCCCAAAAACTGGTTCAGAGCTACCTTGGTGACCCTGATGAGGGCAGAAAGGCAGGGTATAAATTTTATAAATAAATCAAGAACTGTATATTCATTGATTGGCAAACATGACTAGGAAGCATGCATAGGATGCTTGAAAGTATACTTTTGTCTAAATATTGAAATAATCCATTGGGAACATCTGTATTCTTACTTAATTCACTTGGGGGATAATGCTATTAGTGAATAGTCCAAGATTTCTGGATCCAGCCGGCTGACATTTTAATATAAATCCCTGTAACTCTCTGGCATTTTAAAAATTCTTCACAATTTGAAAACTTAAACTCATCTTGTCCTAGCCTGTCCTCAGATCTAGCATTTGTTTCCCTTGAAAAATACTGAGCATGTTTAGAGTATGAAGCTGGATTAATGTAGGTAGGGCTTCAGAGTCTAGAGAGCCAACCTTTCTGAAAGCTGAGAGTATCCAGATGGGCATATGATTTGCACCTTTGTCTAGATTTACCAGTATGATTTTTTTTTTTTTTTGCTTTTCCAAAGGAATGCTCAGAACTCAAGACTCAGACATTTTCCAGTATTTTGACTCTAAGAATTCCATTCTGAAGCACTTGATGAGATCACTGAGTTTCTGAAGATTGTGCAAATTCTTACTGCTGGAGGTGCTGAAGTGCTGTAGCGCGTGGCCTAATATGCAATGGAGCTCCTGCTAGAATTCCACCCCTGGAAAGGAGGATAACAAAACAAGCTGGCATAACTAAATTCTTACAGTCATAAAAGGGAGGCAAATAGCCCTGAGATACTAGTTTCTCACCGCTGAGCTCCAGCTACACAGGTCTCAGAAATTTGTGTTGGTTGTTGTTCATAAGAAAGGAGCCCTGCCAATCTTTTTTGGGCCTTCCTAGTGAAATGCAGAAGATTGTGTGTTGGAAAACCACAACATAACTTACACAAGGAACCAGGAAACCCAAAGTTTTGTGAGGGCAGAGATGCAAGGGGGAGGGGGGGTGGGATCTACATGGTACACAGTACTCACACCATTGAACAGTATCCAGTTTTTCGAGAACTTAACTTTCTTCTAAATTGAATTGCAAATGTTTGCATGTAAGTATTCTGAAAAAGGTTGCTGCCCCCTTCACATCCACTGTCTACCCAGCAGGGAAAACAACAGATTTCAAGAGCTTTCTTTTATTGTTTTTGGTCTTTTGGGGGTGGGGAACAGGGTGTGCTGAGCATATTTTGCTTCCCCAAGTGGCTGTGCCACCCACCCACCAACCCACTCCCTCCAAGTCTTCAGTGGCAGGAGGGGGGCATGCATCAACCTGTGCCCCCCCCCCCAGTTGTGAAGGCAGGAAGCAATACATTTTGGAGCCCAGAGGAGACTGATGAATGCTGCAGACTTCTCAGGAACAAAAGCAACACATCTCCTCAAAAATGTAGCTGATCAGAAATTATGCTTGACCTGCCCATTATGAACACAGTTCTAGATGTCTAGTGGAACTGTGAACATCCTCAAAACAGTGAGCATCCAACCAGTGGCCTTGCTGCATACCTCTTTTGCAGAGATGCAGTATTACTTAAAATACTGCTATGTTCTGCATTGTGAACAAATCACACATGTAGGTGTATGGGCTGTATTGCTATTCCTTTGCATTCTAATGTAGGCAATATGCTTTGCTTCAATGCCTGTAGAGATTTCTATAGCTCTGTCTGCCTGTTGGTGTAGGAGAGCCAGGTTGGTGTAGGAGAGCCAGGTTGGTGTAGTGGTTAAGTGTGCGGACTCTTATCCGGGAGAACCGGGTTTGATTCCCCACTCCTCCACTTGCACCTGCTGGAATGGCCTTGGGTCAGCCATAGCTCTGGCAGAGGTTGTCCTTGAAAGGGCAGCTGCTGTGAGAGCCCTCTCCAGCCCCACCCACCTGACAGGGTGTCTGTTGTGGGGGAGGAAGATAAAGGAGATTGTGAGCCGCTCTGAGACTCTTCGGAGTGGAGGGCGGGATATAAATCCAATATCTTCTTCTTCTTCTTCTTCTGTACAGGAAACAATAATTAATACATTGTGAGCTTTCATTCTAAAACTGAATAAACTAAAGATATTATCTGATCTGAAGTCACAGCAGAAACATCAGAACTGTATTTATGCAGTAAACTTGTGTCATTCTTCTGGCAAAAATCCAATCAAACTGCAGAAAATGCCCTACAGTGCAGTACTAGGCAGAGTAACTCCAGTCTAAAGTCATTGATTTCAATGGGATTAGACTGGGGTAGCTCTGCATAGGATTGCACCATACATTTTCTCAACATTGCAGATGGATGTGATATTTAGATAAATACTTATATATACATAGTGTCTGTGAAAGAGAAATAGACTTATAATGACAGTTAAAGGGCTGCTTAGAATAGAGAAGGCCAAGTGATGTTCCCTAATTAAAGTAATAGCAGGACAAAGAAATATATTCTCTACAATACAGCCCTCCTCCCCAGTGCACCCAATGTACCAATGTACATCTTTGGCACAAAACAGTAGGCTAAATCCAACCAGAAAGCACCTTAAGCTCCCAGGCTATAATTGTGCATCTCTTTTGATGAGTGCTTTGAAAACATCTTATGTAACTTGTAAGTTAAAAGACAGAATAATTACAGTAATCAGGAAGATCACAGGCTGAGCCTGGACTCAGCAGAGGGTTGCAGAGAAGTTGCACAAGGTATGCAGTGCTTGGCAAAGGGTTAGCCTTCTGATAATTAATGACAGTCTGGGTAAACTTCTAAAGTGTATGGTGTACCTTTCTTAGAGGAAATCTTTTATGCTGTACATCCATGGCACATGGATCAATCAGTCCTTCCTTTTGTTTTCCTTTTGACCTCATTGCTATTTCTTTTTATACATCTCCCCTCTCAACTTTGTCTGTGATGCTGAACACAGAGATACCAAACCTGACTTTTATTTCAGTGGAATTTCTTCCCTTGAATTCACAAGATATGGTGTGCATGGGAGACATTCATTAAAGTAGCTATACATAGCTATGACTGGTTTGCTCCTCCTGTATATTATTATTCGTAACTGCTGCAACCGAATATTATTTTCTCCAGTCAAAGCCCTTGAAACAGTATAGCACATATCCAAATCATTGTAGTGTATTATTTGTGCAATTGGTTTAAACAGCACAAGAGCTTGGGTATCCAAACATTGTTCTTGTTTCAAAAAAATCTCACATCAAACAGCAAGACGTTAATTTATCTGCATTGGCAAGTATGTGGTTTTTGTATATATAGTACAAAAATAAAGAATATATTCTGACCTGGGTAGCCCGGGCAAGCCTAGATCTTGTCAGATCTCAGAAGCTAAGCAGGCCTAACATGGCAAATACTGATGGGAAACCTCCAAGGGATACCAGGGCCAGGATGCAGAGGTGGGCAAACAAGCCACCTCTCTGAAACATCCAAGCCCCACTAAGGGCTGCCAGAAGTCAGCCATGACTTTCAGGCATTCACACCCTCCCCTCCCCCCTCCAATACTCACCAAAAATAAAATATAAAAATAAGGAATGTTTGAAGCATTTCAGTGCTGTTGAATGCGAATTCATCTATGCATATCCATATATTATTCATATATATACTATCCATTTGTTTATTTATCTGGATTAGGGATGAACACGAACTGAAAAATGAAGCACAGTTCAAGCACAAATTGGGCCAGTTTATGGTTCATTTTGGACCAGTTCATTTGGCCACATCATTTGCCGAACCCAAAAGTGAAAACTTTTTTTCCATGGAGGTTTGAGTGGTTCATTTTTATGGTTTATTCTCCAGGCAGCTTGGTGCTGATTCAATCAATTTCTAGGTAGTGCTGGGAGAGCCCTAGAAATACCCAAAGCAATTGTCCATAGCTTGATTGGCAGCTCTGGGAGTCAACCACAGAGCTCCCATTCTGCTCTATGGGAGCAGATTATATACCAGTAATATGCCTCATAGATCGCTGCCTTGATGCGGTGAGGGGGCTTGCATGGTTTAATGAGGCTGTGGGCTATACCATGGAGAGCCACCCGGGATGGACAGGCCACAGTGGAGAACTCAGACAAAATGCAATACACTGGAGAAGGAAATGACAACCCACTCCAGTATCCTTGCCAAGAAAACCCCATGGACAGTAACAAAAGGCTATAAGATATGGTGCTGGAAGATGATCCCCCCAGGTTGGAAGGTGCCCAATATGCTACTGGGGAGCAAAACAAGCGATGAAGACAGTATCCCAGTTGAGCTGGCAAAGTCCTTAAAGACGATTCTGTTAAAGTGAATAACTCATTATGTCAGCAAATTTGGAAAATGCAACAGTGGCCACAGGATTGGAAAAGGTCAGTTTATATTCCAATCCCAAAGAAAGGTAATGCCAAGGAATGTTCAAACTATCACACCGTTGCACTTATTTCACACACCAGCAAGGTCACGTTAAAGATCCTACAAGCTAGGCTTCAGCAGTATGTAGATCAGGAACTACCAGAAGTTCAAGCTGGGTTTCGGAGAGGTAGAGCTACTAGAGGTCAAATTGCCAACTAGAGATGAAATTGCCAAATTTGCTGGTTATGAAGAAAGCGTCTACTTATGCTTCATTGACTATGCTAAAGCCTTTGTTGTGTGGATCACAACAAACTGTGGCAAGTCCTTAAAGAGATGGGAGTAACAGACCACCTCACATGTCTCCTGTCACGGGCTGGGGCCAGGTCAGGCAAAGCCCAGGGGCAATCCAAGGCCGGTAGCTGGTGAGCAAAGAGGGTCCAATGTGCCAAAGCCAAATCACAGTCCAGGTATCGCAGGTCAGGGGTTCAGAAGCCAAAGTCAGGGGTTCCAGAAGCCAAAGTCGGAAGATGAAGTGGCTGCTAGAACGTCACGTAAGTGACTAGTTGCTTCCACAAAGCCTTCTCCCAAAGCCCACAGCTATATAGCCCTCTGCTGTCTGTTGCTCGTTTGGGCTAAGTGCTGACTCAGAGAGTGGCCAGGATCCTGCTAAGACTCACGCATCCTTACTCCTAGAAGAGCCAAGATCCTTTCAAAACTCAGGGCTCAGGGAGCGTCCTACTCGTGAGCGTGCTGCCCTCCTTCGATCCCTGAGGTCCTGGCAAAGGCGGTCACGCACCCGAGAGGGCGAAGCAGGGGGGCTTGGGTCTTCTCCCGCAGGGGGCAGGGGCACTGGTGCAGGTGGCCAGGGCACTGGTACAGGTGGCAGGGTCACAGTTTCTCCTGCAGGCTCGGCTTCTTCTGCAGGGTCCCCAGCACCCATGACACCTCCTGAGAAACCTGTATAAGGGTCAAGAAACAACTGTCAGAACAGGATATAGAACAACTGATTGGTTTAGAATAGGAAAGGGGAGTTCGACAAGGATGTATATTGTCACCCTGCTTATTTAATTTATATGCAGAGTACATCATGTGGAATGCCAGCCTGGATGAAGCACAAATTGGAATTAAGATTGCCAGGAAAAACATCAACAACCTCAGATATGCAGACGACACCACTCTAATGGCAGAAAGTTAAGAGCACCTAAAGAACCTCTTTAGGGTGAAAGAGGAGAGCACAAAAGTAGGCTTGAAACTCAACATCAAAAAAACTAAGATCATGGCATCTGGTTCCATCACTGCTTGGCAAATAGAAGGGGAAGACATGGAAGCAGTGACAGACTTCACATTCCTGGAATCCAAGATCACTGCAGATGGTGACTGTAGCCATGAAATTAAATGGCATTTGCTCCTTGGGAGGACAGCTATGGCAAACCTAGGCAGTATAATAAAAAGTAGAGGCATCACCTTGGCAGCAAAAGTCTGTACAGTCAAAGTGATGGTATTCCCAGTAGTCAGTGGTCATTTTGTAGAAAAATAGGTGGTGGCGCTCATCCAGGGATTGTTATGCAGCTGCACATACTATCCAATGGACAAGGAGGTGGAACTCTCAGAAAGGTTCAGGAGCTGCGCTCCTGTGAGCTCCCACTGAATCTGAGGCCTGCCAGTAGTAATGTATGGCTGTGAGAGTTGGACCATATGGAAGTGTTAGGCCCGAGCCCCCTCCTGCATCTTTAAAAGGGACTGTGTTCACTCTGACCCTGGTTCCAGACTCCCTGGACTCCCTTTTTGTGTTACCATTTATGGGCTGAGTTAACTCTGACCTAATATCAGAGATGCAGAACTCTTATTATTATGAACTTATATTGTGTGAACACAGGCAAACTGCTTTTATGAACATTCAGTGATAAGCAGAAAACACTGGGTACAAGAACTAACACAATATGGGCATTACCCATTTGCCTACTGTCCATAGGCAGTGATCATAACATGTGATCATAAGCATTTGGCAACTGTGCCAACTTCAATATGGACATTTTACTCCGTGGGGCCAAGAAGCAAACACCCCAGCTTGGCTAAGAGGCCTCCCTGCTAGTTCCTACCAGTGTAGTAACTGTGCTAGGGCTGCCAATCCCCAGGTGGGGGCAGGGGATCCCCCGGTTTGGAGGCTCTGCCCCCACTTCAGGGTCATCAGAAAGCGGGGGGAGGGGAGGGAAATGTTTGCTGGGAACTCTATTATTCCCTATGGAGATTTATTCCCATAGAAAATCATGGAGAATTGATCCGCGGGTATCTGGGGCTCTGGGGGGCTGTTTTTAGGGGTAGAGGCACCAGATTTTCAATATAGCATCCAGTGCCTCTCCCCAAAATACCCCCCAAGTTTCAAAAAGATTGGACCAGGGGGTCCAATTCTATGAGCCCCAAAAGAAGGTGCCCCTATCCTTCATTATTTCCTATGGAAGGAAGGCATTGAAAAGGTGTGCCGTCCCTTTAAATGTGATGGCCAGAAATCCCTTTGGAGTTCAATTATGCTTGTCACAGCCTTGATCTTGGCTCCACCCCTAATGTCTCCAGGTTCCACCCCCAAAGTCTCCTGGCTCTACCCCCAAAGTCCCCAGATATTTCTTGAATTGGACTTGGCAACCCTAAACTGTGCATTCCTCCTGCATAGAAGGATTCCAAATCAGGCTACCCTAAGGAACTGCCAAGGTATACAGAATGGCACTGCACTCCTGTGCAAGGAAGACAGCATCTAAGAATAGCTTTTAACCAGAAGCCATGTTGGATGGGAAAATCCAGACTCCATCTTGGGCCTGCACAAGCAACCAGGAGGACAGAGCTAAGACAACACTCCTGGTGGGTCAATGCAAATGCAAATGCAAATGTGAATAGCCAGCTCAGATTGAAGCTTTTTTTCCACTTGCTCCATGCCATCTATGCAAATGGGTGTTGTTCAAACAGGCCTGGTTAAAAAACTGGCTAGATCAGAACTAGTTGCGGGATAGGGCAGGTTGTTTGGGATAGATAGGGTTAATTGGCAAACAGCCTGGGGCATCAGGAGGCAAGATGGGGGCATGTCTGGAACAGGCCACCATATTCCTTGTGGCTGCGAGTGCTGTGAAGGAGTCCCCTTGGTGCTGAGCAGCATCTATCAAACCTGGTAGAAGCCTTGTGGCACATCAGAGAAAGCGGATGAAGCTTGACACCTCTCCGCGCATAACATTTGTACAAGACCAACAGAAGCACTGGCCAAGTTTGGGGCCATGCTGGACCTGCCAAGTACAGCCCTCCCTCAAATTGTCTGAATAAGCAAGTGACATAGCTCAGCTTTTTTTTTTTTTTGTAAATTAAGAATAAGGCCCATTGTGGAAAAACATACAATGGGCTCTAGAAAGAGACTCTGGGTGAGTGCTCCCCCCAGCCTTGTTGTCTTCCCACCTACCCAAGTGAAGGCATTCACTCCCCTCCCTCTTCAACGTGAGGTGATCTCTGCCATCTGGAGAGTAGCTGAAATTCTGAGTGATCTGCAGCCCACTCCTGGAGATTGGCAACAGTGGTTCCCCAGGTGGAAATGGCATTGTACCTCTCTGAGGTCCTTCCTCAAACCCCAACCTCTCCAGGCCCCACCACTTAAATCTCCAGGAATTTCATAACCTGGAATCGGCAACCCTATCTCCTTCCCTTTATCTGCCCCTCTGACTTCAGCTTTCCATCACCTCCCCCCTCACTGCAATCTCTACATAGGAAAGTCATAGTCTTTATCCATGGTGTGGGGAACCAAAGAAGCTTATATCATTTTCCTCTCTCCCCCACCCCCTTGATCTGTACAACAACCCTGTGAGGTAAGTTAGGCCAAAAGTCTGTGACTGGTCCAAAACCACCCATTCAGCTTCCACAGCAAGAACCTAGGTCCGGCAGACCCCACTCTGAAGCCCCAAATCCTATGTACTCCTCAGACTTCACCACAGAATCTCCAGGAATTTTCCCACCAACCTGGACCTGGCAGCTGTAGTCAGGACTTACCCCAATAAGTTCTGTCTCAAAGGCCTTTAGTAACACTTTTCAGACCAACAGTCTGTCTCTGATAACATTGTTGGTCTTAAGCACAGGACTTCAATCTCTCTCTGTCTCACTTTCCCTCCGTATCTCTCTCTCTGTGGCTGGTCTGTATCTGGTCAGGATGCCATCCCCCCACTCTTCCAGAGGAGGATAGGGAGGAGTCCTCAGCCAATCAAGAGAAGCCTTTTTCTTGCTGTTTCCCTCCTCCTCCTCCTCCTCTTCCCTCCCTCAGCCAATCAAGGGGAGGGTTTCTTTCTCTCTCCTCTATGAACCAGTGTGACAAGCAGCTCAGCCAATGGGAGAGTAGGGAGAACCAGTAACTGCCAGAACTAAGGTTGGTTGACTTTTACTGACAGAATCAGCTTTACTGGCTAGCAACAGCCACTCGGACAGGAGAGAGGAGCAGACTCAGTCAATGGCACACAAGTACTCTTGATTGTTTGATGAGCCAAAGGTTGACACACCACAGTCTCACCCAGTCTCAACCAATCAGGGAGCTCGGATTTGCCAAGACGAAAGGAGTTTTATTATTAAAGTTAAAAAACTAGACAAACCCACAGCCAGTTGTCTTGTATCATCATCTGGGAGGCTGGGGCAAATAAAGATAAAACATGCATGACTGCAAACCACTTACCTTTTTCTGCACTATTTTACTAAAGTACATCACTTAATCTTAGAAATGCCCATAGTCAAACTGGAATTCAAGGGGGATGGAAGTCAGAGGATAACACAGAATAAAAAAAATGAATGGGATGGGGAATTTTTTTTTAAACATTCTGCTCACTTTAACCACCACATATGAAGTGGGTCCCACTAATTTTTTTAATGTTTGCCCTGATCAGTTCCCCCCCCCCCCCCCCTTATCAATTTATTTCAGTTGTATAGATGGAACTTTGCACATGACAGGACTTTCCTGTTGCATCTTAATGAAGTCATTCTCTCCTGTCTGCACTGAACATTTTATTGCATAAAGAAAACAACCAGGAAGCCACTAAATTTATGGAGCTTTGTGTATATATTGTAGCCACTGGATTTTATCCCATCTCTTTAAAAATAAATTTAATTCCTTAACATTCATAAGTGTACCATAGTAATGGACTTGTTCCTGATATTAGCATTGAGGGGGGGGGGTGTTTAACATGAATTTTCAGACGTTTGCAAGCTGAGATTTCTTGGCTGTATCAGACAGCTCTAACACATAAACAGAGGGGGAAAATACAAATAGAGTTGCTACAACAAAACATACCATGTGTTTCTGTGTGGTAGCCTAAACTAAACCAGAAAAGACAAAAACAAGCCGGTTTCTTGGCACAAACATGACATATGGTACATTACATAAGCTGAAGCTGTGCCTGAAACGACTTTTTAAAATGAACCTCTTGCTAAGCCCTGGTTAGTTGACTGATCAGCTACACAAATTTTCAGCCAAGCATGTATTTGCATGTGGAACAAAGCAGGTAGATATAAGCATTGCACCTTAAAGAACTGTCCCAGATTGGACAGACATGATATGGTAATATGGAAGCTGAGCAAGTTTGGATTGGTCAGGGTCTAGATGGGAAGATAAAGCCTTGGCAGCCTTATTTTGTTGCCTTAATTTCCTCAGTGGAAGAAAGGTGAGGTAGATAAGTAATGGATATATTTATTTAAATAAATGTATTTATTTATTTTAGGCATCTTACAGTGCAATCCTAAAAATGTTTTCCTGGGAGTAAGCTGAACTGAATAGACCTGAGTAGAATTCTGAATAGATCTGCTTAGGACAGAACATTACCACCACCACCCAACACACACACACACTTTTCTCCCTGCTAGGAACCTAAAGTAGCTTACAAAAATAGGTAATGTAAATAAGCATTTTACAAAGCAAAAACAAACAAATGAAAATCCACATCCTTGGTTTGCTAGCCAGCACACCAGTGTTCTTTTCTCCTTTACTCACAATACAAGAACTCATGGGGACTCAATGGAATTGCTGAGCAGTTGGGTTAGAAAGGATAAAAGGAAGGACTTCTTCATGCAGAGGGATTAACACATGGAATTCGCTGCCACAGGATGGCAGCTACAAGCATAGATGGCTTCAAGAGTGGATTGGATAAACACATGGAACAGAGGTCCATTGGACTGGATGGGCCATTGGCCTGATCCAACATGGCTTTTTAAATGTTCTTATGTTCCCACAAAGTTGACAGGTTTTTAGCCTCTGACAAAACTCACAGGTTTTTAGCCTCTGGCTCACACATTTTTGTCTTATCTCAATAAAAATGACACAGAATAAAATATTTATGCAGTAGCTCACAACTTTAATGCCAGTATCTCATGATGTAGAATTTTTGCTCACGACACTCCACAGCTTAGAAGGGAGTATTGCAGCATGCTCAATGTCACAGGTTGCAATTTCTGCAAATAGTGAAGAGACAAAAACACAGCTCAGATGTCGTGAAGCTGGCAAGACATTCCCACAACAATTCCCCTCTTTGGAATTGAGTAAGTCCATATAGTAGAGTCTATTACAGTTTTAATGCAACTTAAAACTACATCAATGTGTGGTAAGGGTAAATTTTGATGATATTAACCTGTATAGAAAAAGGTGATGGATTTTAAAGTGGTATTCCAGGGACATTTTCAACAAAAATGTAAGTAATGGTGATCAGCTGCCCTTGATACATCACTTCCAAACTTCCCATGCAGTGAATGGCTGCCAAAGAATGTTGGATTCATTCAGTTTCAAAGTCACATTGTCAGTAAACATGAGATGATGGTGAGATTATCTGACAAAATTTTAATTTAATTTAATTCAACACTGGGATTTATATCCTGCCCATCCCATCAAAGCAGGTTCAGGGCGGGTAACAACATGAAACATACATTCACATCATTAACTATAAAAAAGTTGTTAATAAAACAATTTAGAATTCACAATCAACAACAGTAAAACCAGATGGCAGTGTTCCTTAATCTGCTCAAGCCTACCAATAGTGACTAATTTTATATGTGTTTAAAAATAAACAGTATAAAACAGTCTGGGCTGACAGATAGCAGGAGAGGCAAAACAAATCAATGAGACATCCCCATCCTCAACAAAGAATGTCACTGAAAAGCCTAGTGGAAGAGGTCTGTCTTGCAGGCCCCATGGAGATTCCACAGGACCCTGATCTCCCATGAGGAGCTCATTCCACCAGGTAGGTGCCAGAGCCAAAAAGGCCCTAGTTCTAGTAGCATCTAGACAGACGTCTTTTGGACTGAGGACTACTAATTGACAACAATTGGCCGATCTTAAAGCATGTCAGGGGACATATGGGAAGAGGTGGTCCTGCAGCTGTGTTGGTCCCTGGCTATTCAGGGTCTTAAAGGTTAAAACCAAAACCTTGAATCTGATTTGGAATTCCACTAGCAGCCACTGCAGTGTACAGAGAACCAGCAGGATATGAGCCTATATAGGTATCATTGACAGCAGGCATGTTGCTGCATTCTGCACCAGCTGTAACTTCTGGATCAGGCACAAGGATAGGCCCGCGTAGAGTGAATTACAATAGTCTAATCTGGAAGTGACCATCATGTGGATCACTGTAGCCAAGTCATTGGAAGAGAGATAGGGAACCAGCTGGCGGATCTGCCAAAGGTGGAAAAAGGCAGACTTGGCAGCCACTGTGACCTGGGCCTCCAGAGATAAGGTGGCATCCAGCATCACACCTAGACTCCTGACCTTGAACACAGGCTTCCTGCCCAAGGACAGGAGCCACATTCCCCCACCCAAGTCCCCAAGGCTCAGGTCCCCGTGTTCTTATGTACAGGACGTCCATCTTAATCCATAGAAGATTGAGGTCATGTACATAAGAACAAAAGAGAAGCCGTGTTGGATCAGGCCGATGGCCCATCCAGCCCAACACTCTGTGTCACACAGTGGCCAAAGAAACCAGGTGCTATCAGGAAGTCCATCAGTGGAATAGACCTCCTGATGGCAGCTGGTTTTTTTGGCCACTGTGTGACACAGAGTGTTGGACTGGATGGGCCATTGGCCTGATCCAACATGGCTTCTCTTATGTCCTTACATTCTTATGAACAGGACCTCCATCTTCTATGGATTAAGTTTCAGCTGACTCCACCTCAGCCAACCAGCCACGTCCCCAATGCCTGGTCCAAAATATCTGGGGCCAAGTTCAGCCATCTGTACATTAACAGATACAGCTAGGTGTCCTCCACATATTGATGGCACTCCAGCCTGAGCTCTTGGATCAGCTGGGCAAGAGGTTGCATATAGATGCTGAAAAGCATCAGGGAGAGGATCACTCCCTGAGGAATCCCACAACTCTGTGGAAATCATTGAGAGATTCTCTCCCCTAGAGCCACTCTCTGTCCCTAACCTTGGAGGAAAGAGGAAAACCATTTCAAGGCAACCCCCTGAATCCCCACATCCCCCAAATCCCCACATCAAAGGGAGCTTTGACTCTCAAAAGTTACACTGGAGATCTAGTTCATCTTTGAAGTGCTACAAGACTCAAATGTTGCCCTTCTATTGTAGACCAGCCTGAATAGACGCCTAAAACTGAAGAGTAAAAGTGACAGATCATTGCTTTCAAGCAGAAGAATAAAGATCATGTTAAGATTGTAGACTCCCTAAAGCATGTGAAGAGAATTCACCTGATGTATGTGCTGATACCTTTGACCAGCAGATTTTTCAGACTGGTCTGAAGTTTAACACCACCATTTTTTCTAGTTCGAGGATATGATAGGATCTGGTGAAACTGTGGATTGGTCCATTGAATCATCTGTCACATGTCAAACCTTCCTTATAATCCTTAGGGCTAAATGTCTAATATAGAGAGAGGGTCACAATCAACTAGAATTGTGCTCTCTTCATTGGATTAAATATTTAAATATGTTGAACAAGATGTTTTTAAATTATCTGTTGTTCTGATCACTCCATGAATCATGTATTTGCTAAATAGGACATTCTGTAAGGATGAGCACTCTTTCATCAATGAAAGCCAAATAAACAGAGTTCTAGTTAAACATTATTATTGTTCAAATATAAATCAACATCTAGTAATATTTGTATCTTTTAATTATTCTGATGTCTGGTTGAAAGAGGTCAGAGGAAGCAAGAGGGAATGAAGAGTCTGCAGATATGTCACTGACATGGAAGATTTCTAGTCAGCAGAGTAACATAGGCCTTGCCACAGTGCTGTAGGTCATTATACCAATACCTCCCAATCAAGACACCTATATATGAGTTAAATTAGCGTTATTAATGGCTGATGTACATCAAATAAGCAGTCATACTAACTGTAGCGCAA
Organism: Heteronotia binoei; assembly: GCF_032191835.1. Taxonomy (NCBI): domain Eukaryota; kingdom Metazoa; phylum Chordata; class Lepidosauria; order Squamata; family Gekkonidae; genus Heteronotia; species Heteronotia binoei. The sequence goes on from NC_083223.1 coordinate 213,857,899, forward strand.
TCCATGGCTAACATACAAAACATCATGTTTGCCAGTATTCTGGGCAAACCTATCCTGGCTCAGATTCTGGCCAGTTTATCACAGGCTTAATTTAACCTCACTTGCCATGAAACAGTTCTGGGAGATGTTAAAGCTTACTAAGCTTGCCGAGTTCCCACTGGGTTCAGGGGATCTACCACTCTCAGTGGGTATTTCCCTCTGCCTTCCAGCAGGGTGAACAGGAAAAAAGAGAGGGAAACAATGGATGGAAGTGTTTTCTGTGCATCATCAATGACATTCAGTCAAAGCTCTATAGATAAACATTATTGGCAAGAGCTCCTTCTAGTGGTGAGTCTCCTACTAGTTGCCAGCCTTGAGCTGGCAACTTACTCCATCCAGTATGCAACACCAGAAACTAAAGGCATAGCTGATGCTGCTCAGTATTAAGGGTGCCCCCTTCATAATTTCTGAGCTTCTTGAACCTATGGCAGGCTAGCTTGAGAATGGCCATTTACCCTTAGACATTTCAAGGTACTTGCCAATTAGTTGTACTTGTGCTGTAGCAAGCAACTTGCCCTATTCCTTCTGGCAGTAGTTATAATCTAATCAGCCAAAAGACAAGGCTTAATTAATCTGTACCACCAGTCCTTAAAATAATGTGTAATAGGTTAAAAAGAAAAAAGGCAATTAGAATGAGCCAAACCAATTAAAAGTCAAAAGCCAAACCAATTAGAAAGAGGCTCCAAAAGGTGATTAGCTAATCTGATATTACTGAATAGTGTGACCATGGCCTCAATTCCCATCCAACTTTTGGAGAGCTGTCTATCGACCAAACTTTTTGACTCATTCTCTGCAATGCTGGAAGATGTCTTCCATCCAAAAGATGCCTCTTTTGCTGTTGGTATAAGAGGGTCACTCCAGTCTGGTTCCCACTCCTAAGGGCCCCAGATACTGTACTGTGGGAGATTTCTCATTTGAGGAGGTGCCCATGAAAGTCTCAGGGCCAGGCTACTGACCAGAAAGCAAGCCACATTTGCAGGAAGTATAGCCAGATGAGGATGACGGGGCAGAAAGGGCCAAGGGATACCAGAGGTAGGAGGAGGCAGACAAGTATGAGATTGAGGAGTCTGGGTTGGACACCCAATCAGTCATTGCCCTGGGTCTCCTGGACTCTAGTAGGTCTTAGTCAGGGCAACAATGGACTAGATGTAATCATAGCCCTAGTGCCACAATTAAGGTCATTCATGTAGCTGTACAAGGAAAATAAAGGAACAACGTTTGAGTCCAGTGGCACCTTTAAGACCAACAATTTTTTATTCAAGATACAAACGTTCATAAGGTATAAGTTTTCATGTGCAAGCAAAGATTTGATCTAATACCACCTGGCTTTGCCTGGTTCCTGTGATGGAGGCCCAAAGGTTCGATATACCCCTGCCAACTGGGAATAACAGAACAGAAGCTAGAGGCTGTTTTACTGACAGTTTGTTTCTCTCTATCTGCATTGGAAAGTCACCATTTAGATTACATAATGAGTTCACCTCTGTCTTGGAGCATCCTGAAACATCTACATTTATTTAGGTGAAGTAGGTGCCAACTCCGCTGTTGTCTCGATTTTCTTGAAACCAGTTTTGAACTGGAGTTTCTGCAGATTCGGATCTAAAGCTGTAAATCTAGAAATTTTCCTCCAAATTTTCGAAGTTTCCTCCCCAAAGCCCTGTCCTTGCAAGAGTACTGATTCAGGAGGTTGCTAGGTGTGTTGCTCAGAGATGTGTCGGTGTGTGCTCTCTTCCAAGCTGGGTGAGAACATGCCCTACCAGTGGCCAGCCAGGGTGACTCAGAGGAGAACGCCTCTGCAGTGCGGTCTCAGAGATGCTCCACACCTCTGAGAGTGCACTGCACAGGCCTGGCTCAGCAGGAGCCCACCCAGCCCTCCTTCCCCACCATGTAGCCTGCTCTCCCCATGGGCGGGAATGTGGCAGTTGGGCAGGCACCGGTGGGTAGGCTCACAGCAGATGCCAGCATGGGGTGTCTGAAGCATTGGGCCTGTCTAGCACTGGGCCTTCCTTTGCAAAGGAAGGCAGTCTCCAAGTGGTGGAAAGGTGCCTCACTGCCCCCTTCACCTGCCTGGGTCCTGGGCAGGCAAAAGAGGTGGTGCGCAGCAGCAATGTGCACACAGCTGCGTGGGGCAGAGTCCTTGCCTGGGGTGGCAGGACCCATGGCCAGTGTATCAGAATAGGAAAATTAGGTGGTGGCCTGGGGTGCCATCTTGCCTACAGGGTGCCCCCTCCCCACCACTCTCACCTGAGAGCGGCAGGATGGCACATCAGCAGCACTCTCCACCAAGCTTGGTTTCCCTTGCAAAGGAAGCAGGGCTCGGAGGATAACACACTCTGCCCAGCTGCTCTTGCCTTGAAAGCAAGAGCAGCCAAGCAGGGCACATTCTTCTCCTCCGTGCTCAGAGGAGAAGAGTGCGTCCTGCCCTGCCTGGATGTTCTTGCCTTCAGGTGAGAGCAGCCAAGCAAAGTGCCGCCTTCTCCTCTGAGCTCAATTTCCCTTGCAAGGAGAAAGAGGCGGTGTGCGGCAGCAATGTGTGCACTGCTGCGTGGGAGGCTGAAGTCCTTGCCAGCAGCAGCATCTCTCCCCTGCTCCAAGTTGTTGGCAGCTCTGCCCACTTCTCCTCCCCCCTCCTGGAATAAAAGCCAGTTCCAACCAGAGCCAAAGCAAAGCCCATTTGGGGGTGGTTGAGAGTATGTGTGCAACAGCAGCACCTTGACTAGGGATTCAAACCAGTTTGGTATAGTGGTTAAGTGTGCGGACTTCTATCTGGGAGAACCGGGTTTGATTCCCCACTCCTCCACTTGCACCTGCTAGCATGGCCTGGGGTCAGCCATAGCTCTGGCAGAGGTTGTCCTTGAAAGGGCAGCTGCTGTGAGAGCCCTCTCCAGACCCACCCACCTCACAAGGTGTCTGTTGTAGGGGAGGAAGGTAAAGGAGATTGTGAGCCGCTCTGAAACTCTTCAGAGTAGAGGGCGGGATATAAATCCAATATCTTCTTCTTCTTCTCACACACACCCACCTATGACTGGGCAATCTGGAGAGACAGCTGAATTGAACTGTGACCTAAAAATGTGCTGACAGTCATAGGGAACTGGAATGCAAAAGTGGAAAACAAAGCAGAAAGAGATTCAGACTGGGAAGGGCCGCCATGACAGAGCTAGAAAAGATCCCTAAGTGCAGGGGTGTGTCAATTGTTAGCCCTGGACCCCTTCTCCCACCATTAGTGGACTGTGTTCACTCTGGCTCTGATGCCAGATTCATAGAACTTTCTGCTATTGTGGACTTGTGCTACTAAAATCATGGGCAACCTGCCTAACTGGACACTCAGTTTTGTTAGACACTGAGTATTGGGTCTAAGTGCCAGCCCAATATGGACATTTTACCGGTGTGAACCATACAGCAGTACTTGAAAGCCAGTTTCCAGACAGTTCCTGCATCTGCACTGCTTTGGTATGACTGTCTGAAACTTCTCCCATTAAAATAGAGAAGCTAATGGTCAACAATAGACTCGCTGTCAAGTCTTCACACTCAACAAAAAACAGTTCCTGGCAACCATCAAAGCAAGTGTCTGGCACAATGGAAACACCCAGAAAGATTATCGGTATTAAGGACTTAATCCAGTCATGTAGACTGCCCCATTATGTTTGCTCTTCTGTCACAATAGTTAGCTATTTGGTGCTAAATTTTCCACTCATATTTCTTTGTTTTAATGATGGTTTGCAATAGTAAAACCATCAGTGTCCATTAATCCTTTTGAAATTGTGGGATAAATTTAGACCAACTTTAGCCCCAGGAGTTTCCCCAGTGGTATCTTTTTTGCAACAGTCCTGGTTCCCTGCAGGCAGAAGTAAATCAGACTACACAAACTGGCATAAAAAAAAATGTTTTGATTTTCTGACATATGTGATAAAGGTCAACTATGTTCCAAAGAAACCCTTTCCCAAAAACTTAACACACAAGTCCAGTGGATGCAGTTGCAACAACTAAACCATCTTCTACATAGCAACTCTTTGAACACACAGCTAGACAGACCCCTAACAGCTTTTGAAAATATTATTCATAAAGACTACCAACAGCAAAAAGAGGTAATATCTATTATTTATAAAATCTTAAATTTTAAGAACTGGAAACAAACTTCTTCCCAACAAAGTGCTTGGAAGAAGAATTGTCTAGGGATATCTCAGAAGAACAATGGGCCAAGAAGAACAATAGACAGGTACTTTTTTCTGAACCCCAGTCAATAATTTGAGGATATTACAATTTAAGTTATGGGCTAGATGGTACCTTATGCCTCTTAGACTATTCCATTCTAAACACAAATCAAATCCTCTTTGTTGGGAGGAATGTAAGCAAATTGCTTCTTTTTACCATTGCTGGTGGAGTTGCCCGGTAATCCGACAGTTTTGGGACGATGATATACTTAAAGTTACTATTCCAAAAAACCCAGAGTTTGTTCTACTAAATGACTGTTCCAATTTTAAGTTTGCTCAGGAAAAATGGGATCTGGCCTGTTTACTCATAATGGCCGCCAAATTATTGATAGCTTCAAAATGGAAAAGCCCTTCTAAGCCTACTCAGTCACAATGTCTCCTGAAAATTTGAGATGTACTAGTGATTGATAACTTAGCTTCTCAGATAATCCAACAAGAAGTTCCACTATGCAAAAACATTTTTATAGAGCATTGGTTTTCTTTTTTTGAATATATTGAAAATATATTTTTGAATATATTGAAAACTCTAATAAAGAATATTGTAAAGTACCTGAAAAATACAAAAAATTGTTTTATTGATTAGAAAGGAGAGATTTAATACTTATATTATTCACTATCTATATGTATTTATAAATAAGTATATGACCCCTGGACCTCGCAGTTGTTAATTATGCTTTGTTTAAAGTTGTAATTCTTTTACTCTGTATTGATTGGTTATAGTAATGTTATGCTTATTGAATGATTTAAATAAACATAAAAAAAATCCTTTTGTCTATTTTCTTGGGAGTCATCTCTGGGAGTAAGGTCAGGAGTCACCTGATAGCGCATCCAGACACAAATTTGGCTATATTAACGCCAGGTGTGTCTCTTGTGGTACCCCCTACCCTTGCCGCTTGAGCCACCCCCATATCCTGATTAGTATTGTGCCCTTTATTGGCAAGTTATGCTGGTCATTTCTTGCTCCCCTTCTCTTCATCATCTTCACTTTTGGCTGGTGTTCCTGGATTCTTTGAGAGGTATAGTATTTCCTTGTTCGTGTTCTTTGTCCCTGTGTGTTTCTTTATCCCATTTTCCTGCTAGAACTGTGTGATTGTTAAAGTGATCTACCATTCTTGTATGCTTGCAATATTTTTTCAATAAAAATCCTTTAGTTCAACAGAAAAATCTCCTTGTTTTTTAGAAGGGTTTCCGGGTAAACGGACTCCTGTATGCACAGGTTATTGACCCCGCTCATTTGCCGTCTTTACCCACCAAAATAAATTTCCCCACACCTCTTATGAGGGCAATTTGGCTAACACATTGGCGGCCAAAATCAAGATAATTCATAAAACAGTATTGTCCATTTCTATGCATGGGTATGAAAGTTGGACAATGAAGAAAGCTGAGCAGAAAAAAGTAGATGCCTTTGAAATGTGTGGGAAGAGAATTTTATGGCTGTCCTGGACTGCCAAAAAGACAAATAAGTGGGTCCTAGTTCAAGCCTGATCTATCCCTTGTAACGCAAAGCAACTTAATGGCACTCAATACGCACACATCCTTTGAGTGAGGGGTATAAATCCTGAGAATTTCATCTCTATGAAGGGGAGTTAAAATTGGGAGTTAAAATTGGAACTGTGTTCTGTTTCAGTTGCCTATAAAACTGTGGTGCTTTTTCTTATCTGTCTGAAAGTTGGCTGGCAGGATCCCATGAATGAGGACAGTCTCTGAACTAGATAGAAAGCAAAGCAAAAAAAAAAAAAAATACCTTACAGGCAGAAATGTGTTTCCTATTGAAACCAATAGAAAGGAAAATAAACAGACTAAAGAAAATGAATTGGTTTATATAACAAATACAATGAAAACTCCCTAATTTTTTGCAATAACATTTTTTATAAAAAGTTTGCATTTCTAGCATGCTGAAATTGTTGTTCAGTGGGAGTAGACACAGAACTGCTCTAAGGATGAAAGCTCTGCTCAGGACATCTTTCACTGTGTCTTTTTGGGGCAAGTCAAACCTTCTCTCATTTCTCTCCCCACACCCACGTTTGTAAAATGAGAAGGATGGTGAGCTCTTCCCATGTGCAGACAACTGAGGAAAAGTGTAAAAAGTTTGGCATATTCACATTTAAATGCATGAGAAGCAAATCTTTTCACTCCATTTAATCTACTGTTCAATGCTCATTGATGTAATTGCAGAACCCTACAGAATAAATGATCAGTGTCTCACAAACCGATTTCGCACACAGTTTACCTTGCGGTCACGTTCCTCTTCTCCACGCAGCGTCCGTCAGATTTCCCACTATCTGCGCTGGAGTTACAGGAAGTGTCGCGGCTTTTGTGTAGCAAAAGTAAACTGGGTTTTAGCGGTTTACGTTCACTACGTGAAAGCCGTGACACTTCCTGTAACTCCAGCTCAGATAGTGGAAAATCCGACGGACACTGCGCAGAGAAGAGGAACATGACCGCGGGGTAAGCCATGTGCGAAATCGGTAACACTCTCACAACTAAGATCTAAGCCATACTGAAAACCCATGCCAGACTTTTCTGCATAAGGTGAAATTTGGAACAATTATTTCCTCTGGAATGATCTCCAGAAAAGCAATCTCTTTGTGTTTATATCATGCTTAGAAGTGTCAAAAGAACTTCATGTATACTTTCTCAGTAATTCCTAGAACTATGTTTCATACATACCTCCATATTACTGATATGGCCACGGAAAGTGAAGCTTGTTCAGCAACATACAGTAAGTCCAAGACTTAAAATCTGAAACAAGGGCTTCTTTGTTCAAGCTTTACCTCTTACCCACTATGCTGTCCTTCTTATATCTGGTGATGCCTTGAGTGGGAACTGATTTTTCACAAGTAGTAGGTACTGTCTCCTGCTTCGCTTTCAGCTAGGAAGTCACAGTTCTGTAGATCATTTGTCATAAGGTCAACTTGCCTACTCAACCTAGTATTGGATGACTTTCATTTTCCCAGAAATCCTTAGAACAACTAATAAGAACAAGAATTTAAGAAGAGCCCTGCTTAATCTGATGAGTGGTCAGTCTAGTCGAGTATCCTGTTTAGGATTGCGAGCCTCTTTTGGAGGTGGGGGATCCATTCCCCCAATTCCGTTTCCTGCTGCCACTCCAAGAAAAATAGTTGTTAAAAGGCTGTCAGACCAATTGTGTGACATTGCATCCAGTAAAACCCAGAAGTGATGTCATGTCCTTCTAGGAACTGCTGGAAACTCTATAGTAGAACTGGTGGTTTCTAGTGAGGACTGCCATCAGTTCCAGGTTTTTCCCTGAAGTGATGTCACAGTTGCCAAAACCCGCTGCTCATATCACCATTCTCTTGATCTCCTGCTAGTTGTCAGACCATGCCTAACAACCCTCATCCTATCTCATACAGTGTTCAACTGGAGGGCAAAGGACAGGACATAAAGGCCAAGGCATTTCCTGATGTTGCCTCTTGGCATTGGTAGATTAGATTAGATTAGATAATTTTATTTATATCCCGCCCTCCCCGCCGGGGCAGGCTCAGGGCGGCTAACAGTAACAGTAACATTCCATTGTATAAAAACAGGTTACATTCAACATTAAAATTCTAATAGATTTAAAATTAATTACAGTTATAAAAGTGCTAATGCTATTGCTATTTGTTCTTTATTATGATGGCGGTATCATTAGTACTTAATTTTCTACATCATCGAAAGCCAGTCGGAAGAGGAAAGTCTTGCAGGCCCTGCGGAATTGTTCAAGATCCCGCAGGGCCCGCATTTCCTCTGGAAGTTGGTTCCATAAGCTCGGGGCCACAGAGGAGAAGGCCCGATTGCGGGTGCATTGCAACTTCACCTCTCTTGGTCCGGGGATAGTCAGCAAGTTTTTTCCAGCTGACCTCAGTGCTCTCTGGGGTTCATATAGGGAGAGACGGTCCCTGAGGTAGACAGGTCCTCGACCATATAGGGCTTTAAAGGTAATGACCAGCACTTTGTAACGAACCCGGTATATAACTGGCAGCCAGTGCAGCTCGCGCAGCCCAGGCTGTATGTGCTCCCATTTAGGGAGCCCCAACAGTAGCCTGGCCGCTGCGTTCTGCACCAGCTGCAGCTTCCGGGTTCGGTACAGAGGCAGCCCCATGTAGAGGGCATTACAGTAATCCAGTCTCGAGGTGACCGTTGCGTGAAGTACCGTTGCCAGATCTTGGCGCTCTAGGAAGGGAGCCAACTGCCTTGCCCGCCTCAGGTGGAAGAAGGCTGACTTGGCAGTGGCTGCAATCTGGGCCTCCATTGATAATGAAGGCTCCAGTAAAACTCCCAGACTCCTAACCCGGTGCGCCGCTTTCAGCGGCGCCCCGTCGAAGACCGGAAGAGGTGTTTCCCCTTCCCGGGCGCCCCGACCCAGACAAAGGACTTCTGTCTTCGCTGGGTTCAATTTCAGCCCGCTCCTCCTCAACCACATTGCCATATCCTGCAGGGCCCGGTCTAGATTCTCAGGGACGCAGTCAGGCCGGCCGTCCATTAGCAGATAGAGTTGGGTGTCATCTGCATATTGATGGCACCCAAGTCCGTATCTCCTGGCAATCTGGGCAAGAGGGCGCATGTAGATATTGAATAATATTGGTGAGAGAACTGCCCCCTGAGGCACTCCACAGTCCAGTGTGCGCCTCCGGGACCGCTCGCCACCAATTGCCACCCTTTGTCCCCGATCCTCGAGGAAGGAGGAGAGCCATTGTAAGGCAGACCCCCTCACCCCTATATCGGCGAGGCGGCGGGTCAGTAGCCGATGGTCGACCGTGTCGAACGCGGCCGACAGGTCTAACAACATCAGCACCGCCACACCGCCCCGATCCAGATGCCGTTGGAGATCGTCTACCAGGGCGACCAGTACTGTCTCCGTCCCATAGCCCGGGCGAAAGCCGGACTGGCAAGGGTCTAGGATGGTAGCTTACCATCTCTGAATGTGGAGGTTCCCTTTAGTCACCATGGCTAGTAGCCACTAAGAGACCTATCCTCATTAATCTAACCCTCTTTTAAATCCAGTAATGCTGTGACTGTATGGTTTCAATGCACAAATTATTGGATTGAGTCCCTGACATCTAAAGTTACAAGGAGGATCTATCAAGTGTCCCTGCCATTTTGCCTGTGTTCTATATTATGTTACATATGCTGGGTACCGTTTTGCTTTGCTCTGGGAATGTTGGAGGAGTGTGACTGAACCTGCTTAGCTAGCCATTCAGTAACATCATAAGTAACTGTTCTTCCCTGTGGTGTATACTGGCGCCTATTTCTCATGGGTGTGCTATTTCCTTGCTGAGACTACTTAACTGTCTAGTTACTGGGGGCTGGGTGAGAAAAAATTTGTGTTTCTTTTTGCGGGCTTTGAACTGGTACTTTTGGCGGGCTATGTAACAATCTTAGAAGGGTATAACGATCTGGCCATCCCCAGCTGAGCCAGATCCGACACAAATCCTCATGCTACTGTTATCTGTCTCTTAATAAAGTTAACTCTTTCTAAAAGAAGAAAAGTCTGTTTATATTGAAGATAGTCCCAGAGCTGACAGGATCGGGTAGTAGGCAGTGTGGATGACCCCCATCCAAGACTCTAGAGCAGGTATGTCCAACAGGTAGATCGCGATCTACCAGTAGATCGCAGAGGGGTCAGAGGTAGATCACTAGCCCCACTTGGTCTCATGGTTTGCTGGACAGGTGTTAGGGGTTTTCTGATGATTGTTTGGTATGGTGGTATTTGATTATTGGTGCCAGAATGATGAATTCTTATTTTTACCTTTAGAACTGTATGTGTGGTTTTGGCATCATCCAGAGGACTTTAGTTCCTGTTGATCTTTAATACTTTGGGACAGTGACAGTTTCAGTCCTAGCACCCTAGCCACCCCAGTATAATGAAGATGAGTGTTCCAAAGAAGAGCAAAACCCACCACTTTCATGATGAATGGGAAATGGACTACTTCTTCATCATGGTGAAAGACAAGTGTTGTTGTCTACTTTGTAACACCACTGTATCCTTGCCCGAAAAGGGTATTCTGGAGCGTCATTATAAGGCTCTGCACAGCAATAAGTTTGATGCTGATTTTCCACCCAAAAGTGAAATTCGTAAACTGAAGCTCAAAGAACTTAAAATCTAAATTGGCTGCACAGCAACAGTTGATGGCAAAGCCAAGGTCACATTCAGTCAATGCAACCATGGCATCCTTCAAGGTCAGCAACCTGATTGCAAAGAAATGCAAAGCTTTCAATGAAGGAGAATTTGTAAAAGATTGTTTTCTTGAAGCAGCAGACAATCTTTTTGAAGGATTTAAGAATAAGAAAGAGATCATAGCTGCTGTTCAAGATGTATAATTGTCAAGAAACACCATCATGTGGCGAATAGAAAAGATGTGTGAAGACTCAACTGAACAATTGTTGGAGGATGTTTCAGTTTGTGTTGCTTTCTCACTTCAACTGGATGAATCTACAGACATAAGAGACAGCCCAGTTACTAGTCTTTATCTGGATGGTTTTTGAAGACTTCAGTGTTAAAGAAGAACTACTTGGAATGATTTCTTTAAAAGGGAGACCTACCGGTCAGGAAATATTCGGCTCTTTCCATTCTTTTGTGACAAAGTGTAATCTTCCATTGCATAAACTTGTTTCCATCACTACTGATGGAGCAAGAGCAATGACAGGTGAGGTTAACGGTTTCATAGGCCTCTGTAAACAGCATGACGATTTTCCAGATTTCCTTTCTTACCACTGCATCATTCACCAGCAAGTTTTGGCAAGCAAGAGACTCAATACAAAGACTGTCATGGACATCACTTTCAAAATTGTAAATTCAGTTTGTGGAAGATCATTTCAAAGACAGCTTTTCAATCTTACTCTTGATGAAGGATCCGCGGAAATCATTTTGCACACAGATGTAAGGTTGCTAAGTACAAATTTCTGCAAAGATTTCATGATTTGCTGAATGAAATAAGGTTTTTGAAAGAGGGGGGAGATGACAAAGCAGAGTTGGAAGATGAGGAGTGGTTATGTGATCTGGCATTTCTTGCTGACTTTACAGTTGAACTAAGTGATATGAACATTGAACTACAAGGTAAAAACAAATGCATTGGCGAGATGATGAGTACAGTTTCATCCTACAAGAGCAAATTTGAGCTAATGATGATTGACCTTGCAAACAACACTTTTGATCATTTTCCTAATACGCAGGACCATCTGGGACAATATCCAAATTTTGATTTTCAGAACGAGAAGTATGTGACAGAAATCTGCTCTGTTATCCAATTATTCGAAAAAAGATTCTGTGACTTCCAAAAAATTGAAAATTGTTGTTATGTTAAAAGATACATTAGCCAGTATTGTAGAAAGCTGACTTACTTGCATGGTAGAATTCCAGTGATTAAGGTAGAAGAATGATGCATCAGAAGCCTATTGCAAGAGAAAAGCAGTCGGGCAATATCCTCTTGCTGCCATCATGGCAATCGGGCAGCAGAGCACCAGATCAAACAGGAAAAACAGGGAACAACCGTCATCGTTTCTCTGGATCCTGTAGAGTTCCTTGCTGTCAGGAGCCCCCACCCAGGGCCCCCTCAGAATTCCAATTCGGGGCGGTCGTTGGAGCCAAGCTCCTCCGACCCTGCAATCTCAAGGCGCTGAAACCCAGAAGTCCAGGGTTCTCCAGTTTCTGCCAACTCACTTCTGTGTCAGCACGCTGCCACCCTGAGCCAGTGGTTTGGACTCAGCCATTGAGACTCTATTTGGCTTGTCATAGTGAGGTATTCATTGTTAAACCATGATTCCCCTCCCCCTATTTTTTTTTTTTAGTATAAATTCCCAGTTGTGCATATTTTCCATTGTGTTAGATATAGACTAGCAGTTCCAGTTGAGAGCCAGTTTGGTGTAGTGGTTAAGTGTGTGGAACTGTTTTGAATCCTCGCTTCTCTACTGCAGCTGCTGATGTGACCTTGGGTCAGCCACAAGTTCTCAGCTGTTCTCTCAAGAGTAGTCCTTTGAGGGCTCTCTCAGCCCCACCTATCTCACAGACTGTGGAGAGAGGAAGGGAAAGGAGATTGTAAACTGCTCTGAGACTAAATGAAGGGCAGAGTATAAACCCAATGATCTCCTCCTCCTCCTTCTCCTTCTCCATGGGCAGAAATCACTTCTCCTACAGAAATGATCATTTGAACCACGCTACTATTTCCAGTGGCAGAGAAGAGAAAGATTTGTTTAAATCTCCTTCTGAAAGCAAGACAGCTTAAAAAGTGCTCATTTATGACCTCTGCACTGAGCTTCACAAATCCTGAGGTTTTTTCTTTAATAGCCAAGCAGTCATAGAAAACTCAACTGAACAAAAAGGGCAAAAGATACCAGAATTGGTTGTCCATAACTTACATTTATCAATACTCTCTACAAGCCACAGCTGTTTTCTCTGAAATCATAATAACATAAGAGAAGCCATGTTAGATCAGGCCAATGGCCCATCCAGTCCAACACTCTGTGTCACACAGTGGCCAAAATATATATAAATCAAACCACTCAGTAAGACAATTTAATGTCCTCTTGTTCGTTAATGATCTGGAGTTGGGAGTAAGCAGTGAAGTGGCCAAGTTTGCAGATGACACTAAATTGTTCAGGGTGGTGAGAACCAGAGAGGATTGTGAGGCACTCCAAAGGGATCTATTGAGGCTGGATGAGTGGGCGTCAATGTGGCAGATGAGGTTCAATGTGGCCAAGTGCAAAGTAATGCACATTGGGGCCAAGAATCCCAGCTACAAATACAAGTTAATGGGTTGTGAACTGGCAGAGACTGACCAAGAGAGAGAACTTGGGGTCATGGTAGATAACTCACTGAAAATGTCAAGACAGTGTGCGATTGCAATAAAAAAAGGCCAATGCCATGCTGGGAATTATTAGGAAGGGAATTGAAAACAAATCAGCCAGTATCATAATGCCCCTGTATAAATCAATGGTGCAGTCTCATTTGAAATACTCATGGGCATTCAATGAAATTGCTGAGTAGTCAGGTTAAAATGGATAAAAGGAAGTACTTCTTCACCCAAAGCGTGATTAACATGTGGAATTTAGCTTCAAGAGGGCATTGGATAAAAATATGGAGCAGAGGTCCATCAGTGGCTATTAGCCACAGTGTGTGTGTGTGTGTATATATATATACACCTCAGAGGCACCTGAGGAGGCACCTCAGAGTGGTACCTTCTTAAGTGATACCTTGTCGAGCTGGCTCCAGATGAGGTGGGGACAGGTTGAAGGCAGGAGCGGGACGGCAGGCAGATGTGTGTGTTTGGATGCACTTTTTTGGTCCACTTGCCTGCCGTCCCTGGGGTGGCTTAAACTGTCTGTCTGAACCCAGCCTATGATTACAAATATGGTTCAGATAATGATTATTAGGGGCAGATAAGATACCTGGCTGAGCCATTGCTAGAGACAGAATGACAGGCAAGATGATGGACTTTTTCAAAGCATCATTTACAACAGTGACCCTCAAACGTTTTGGCATCAGAGACCGGTTTCGTGGAAGACAATTTTTCTGCAGGCCAGTGGGGGTGATGGTGCTGGGGTTTCTGCTACTCCAGGCTTCCCCCGCTCCCCATCCAGGACCCAGGCAGATGAAAAAGGTGGTGCTTTAGAGTGGCGGAGAGGGTGGTGGAGCTGCTCTGCCTCATTCCGAGGCTTGCTCCCCGAGGCTTGCTCCCCTGCCTCGCTCCACGGCCTGGTTGCTAACAGGTCATTGACTGGTACTGGTCCATGGCCTGTGAGTTGGGGACCCCTGCTTTACAATTAAGGTTGCCAGTTGACTTTTTTTTTTAAGTTGGGATAGATCCAGACAGTTATTTTTCTCAATTTCACCTTTCATCTTTGCCCCTGATGCACATAGCTTTTGTTCTTGTAGGACCCATGATCCACAGCATAGCTGGGGACCATTTAGTGTGATCAAAGCAAACCCTTCCTCTCTTTTATACCATGGGAAAAGCTGGTTAGATCCAACCTGTTGTTTGGGTTGCTTTTGTTACATTATTTATTCAAAACCTTTTAAAGTCTATTTTGATCAAATGATCCCAGGTGAATTTTAATTGTGATAATAAATTAGTGAATTTTAAAAAAAAAAACCTAGAAGAGAAGGTTATTTAAAAAAAAACCCCAGAAGAGTAGAAAAGGAAATTGCAGTAACATAAATCAATAAAATAACATACAAAGAAAATCAAATTTTATCAACACATCCTTTCCTTATAAAAGCCAAGCCATACTAGTGACAACTAACTTACCCTCCCTTTGGATGATCTGTGTGTCACTCAGTCCCTCCAGCCCCAGGACAGATTATTGAGCCACTGAAGGTGCTGCCTTCGTGTCCTAATGGCCTGTTGTGCCAGTTCCTCCATTTTCCCTCAGAAGAAGAGATTGAATTTATACCCTACCTGTCACTACCCAAAGGAGTCTCAGAGCAGCTTACAAGGAAAAACTAATTTATGCAGTAGCTCACAACTTTAATGCCAGTAGCTCACAAAGTAGAATGTTTGCTCACAAGACTGCACAGCTTAGATGGAGTATTGACAGCAACATGTAGACGTCCACTGGCATTAACAAAACAGAGGGATAGAAAGGTATGCTTTCTCTCCTGCAGTTTTCCACATGTCTCATTTGGGCCTGGTGTGATCACCTCCCAAGCTGCAAATGAAACTTATGTCAAATCAATAGGTACAGGGACATTTAAAGTTTGTGTCAGAACTCTCTCAGCTCCACCTACCTCACATGATGTCTGTTGTGGTGAAGGGAAGGGAAAGGAGATTGTAAACCACTCTTAGACTCCTTTGGTTAGCCAAGGGTGGGGTATATAATATCCCCCTCCTCCTCTAAATCCTAGTATCGATTTCATTCTCAATTAATTCAGAAGCAGCTAAAATGATTCTATTTTGTTTTCACACTAAATAGCACTATGGTTCCTACGGAGAAATGAATTCTGACTGCTAATTGATTAAACTTGGATTTGGATGCATGTAGGCAATTCCTGTTGAGTGTAAATTAAGTAAGACTTAATGCTTACTATATGCAAACATGCACCTCTCTTATGTGTCCCACATGTTATGTCATGTCTCATGCATCGTTCATTTTCTCAATCAATTCCAATCAAATATAGTATCATTCTATATCTAAATAAGAGCTCACAATAAGAAAGAACCAGGTAGAGAGTCTGCAGAAACCCAAATAGCCTACAAAGAAACATTAAATTAAACTTTAAAAGGCCCTAAGACTATAGTATAAAAATAGATACCTGTATTTCCAAAACTGGTTTTACATTAAGAAGTGGATAAGAAATGAAGTCAGTCTTATTATATCTGCAGGAAGCCATCAAAGTGATTTAAGCATTTCCTTACCTTACCTTAAATAGACTTCAAATTGCAGCAAGATATGCATTGTTCATGCAAAAGAGATTAACCTTTTCTAGGCACCAGCTAAATCTACTTATATGGCATGGACCTTGGGCAGGTTAAGGATCACTCATGGTTTACAGAGCTAAAGGCTAACAGCAGTGTCAATCTATGCTGGGCAGAAGGGCATCCATTGAATTTTTTTTGGACAGCCTAGAGAATTTTGTAGAATGGATACAATTTGTTCTGTACTAATGTTTTATCTAATTCTTCTGCTTGACTTTGTTGTAGTCAAATAGAAATATTGCTCTTGAAAGACAAGTAGAGGTCAGATATACAATATATATCTTGAAAATTTCCCCTTTAACATATGCATTTTGCCACCAAGTTAAAGTCTTAGTGGGCTTGAATCTCATCCAGTGTGTTCTGTTTCAAATATTATCATTCACAATTTTCATAGTGTCATCTTTAGTTCAACACCAACTTTCTCCTGTCATGATTGCTTCTACCGGTAACTTTCAGGATACAATGAGGGAAAAAAATAACTGCACTGAGTCTGGATCAAAATATTCCAAGAGGAATCTTGCATGCAAGATGTGTAAGCTAGGGGCATTTTCAAAGGAAAATAGTAAGTAGGAGGGGGCACAACCAGGGGAGATGGCCTACAGAGTTCATTTATGAGTGGTGGTGGAGGTTACAGGCATGGGAGGAGCTAATACCTTCTTCTTTTAAAATCACTTCAGAAGATAGCTGTGTCGGTCTGCAGTAGAACAGTCAGATTCAAGTCCAGTAGCACATTATAAAACCAACAAAATGTTAAGGGTATAAACTTTTGAGAGTCCTTTCTGATGAAAGGAGCTTTGTTTCTTGAAAGCTCATGCTCTACAAAATCTTGTTGGTCTCTAAGGCATTCCTTTTTGTGCTTACTCATTTTTTTTCTGCAAGTGCCCTCCCTTCAGCACACCGAGTTATCTCAGTCAATGCCTCCTTATGGCGCTGTGTAGAATCTGAGTGCACTGATATGTATCGCAGGCAGGAAGCAATAGAGGAATCACAAGCAGTTGCTGTGTGCATTCTGTGATCTTGAACCTAGGGTTGCCAAGACCTTCTTGGGAAACACCTGAAGATTTGATGATACTGGATTTATATCCTGCCCTCCACTCTGAATCTCAGAGCGGCTCACAATCTCCTTTATCTTCTTCCCCCACAACAGACATCCTGTGAGGTGGGTGGGACTGAGAGGACTCTCACAGCAGCTGCCCTTTCAAGGACAACCTCTGCCAGAGCCATGGCTGACCCAAGGCCATTCCAGCAGGTGCAACTGGAGGAGTGGGGAATCAAACCTGGTTCTCCCAGATAAAAGTCCACACACTTAACCACTACACCAAACTGGCAAATTTGTGAGTGGAACCTGGGGAGGGACTTCCATGGGACATAATGCCATGGAGTTTGCCCTCCAAAGCAGCTATTTTCTCCAGGGGAACTGATTTCTATAACCCAGATATTAGTTATGATTTGTGGAGATCTCCAGCTCTCACCTGGAGGTTAAGCATCCACACAAGAGAATCACGGTAATAGGTAGCAAAGAAATAAGCACAAAGCTTCCATGATTACCAGTCTCTATCAAATGCCACAAATAATAATATTATCAAAACTACTATATTGTGAACCAGACTATAAGCAAAACCAGTGCAAAAAATTATACAAATTGGAACATCATCAAACAACCATAGAATATAAAGTCCAACTTTAGAGCAGTCCAATGCTGTGTTCTTAGCCAAAAAGTCTTATGATATCCTGGAGAAGATTGATGAAGATTGATGTCACGTTTAGTCCAACTTTAAATTCATAATTCATAAGGCAGGCAGCAAGGATGTACTAATGCCTTGTTTCACTATTGCTTCTTCAAGCTTCAAAAATCAATTTCAGATACAAGGATGTGAACACCACAACAATAAAATTATCTTCAAGCAAATCAGTGCTGCAAGCAAATCCTTGATTTGCTTGAAGAGACTTGTATTGTGGATTTAAAATTGCTTACATTAATGTCCATGTATTGTATGATACTCTTCACCTTTACCCAAAATCAAAGAACTTCAAAGAACTTACAGGTAAGCATGCCAGGATCTGTAAAATTTGAAAATAAATTGTTTGCTGTTTCATTTTTAAATTAACAATTGTAATATGAGTTTTACTGAAAAAAATAAGTATGCTATAGGCTGCTTGTTTCATTCAGAAGTTCTTACAAGTATGTTGCTTTTAAATGAAAACATTCATAAGATTAAACTTTAGAAATAAGAGTTAAAAACTTAAATTGAGTTAACAGAAGAAGGCGGGATTGTGGGTTTCATCTGTCTGAGAGAGAGAGAGAGCCCTGCAGCTGAAAATTGCATAATTATGTTTTTTTTACCTAAGGCAAGTTCTGCCAGTGAACCATCATCAAAGGTATGCATTTAAGTAGGAAACCAGCATTTCTGGCTGGAAAGAAAGGCAGCATTATGTTGAGCTTGTTTACTTTAAGCTGCCCCAGTGAAGTTTTAGCACGAACTTCGGAGTTTGTCTCCTGCATGTTACAGAACAAAAATGAGATGAGGGTGGAGGGGAAGAGATGAAGTCCATATGCCCACCCTGGAGTGAATGTGAATATCTTCATGATTGGCTTAGAAGGTTTAACATTCATCATAAAGCAATGCTGAAGGATATTATCTCTGGACCAATAAATCTATACCTTTTTTGCATGGGTGGAAATTAACCTTTTTTTTGAATAGTAATTGAAACAGAACAGAACATGAAGCTTAACTATCTCAGCGGGAGACTTTGCTTGGCACAAGAGTGTACACAAGAGATGCTGAACTGACACCAACTGTAACCTAGAACAAAATTTGAGGCACATTTGGGATACTTCTGATCAGGCATAGTATGTCAGGAATTTTGCTTAGAAAGAAAAAACTAGCAAAATTTATCAAACAAGTTTCATGCGTCCATCAACAGCAACTGAATTCTGCCTCAGGCAAGTTCTAAGACAACATTGAAGTTTCCTCCTTGAGTAAAATGGAGGTATGAATTTGGAGGGAGTTACAGGCCACCAGTATTTGCCAGTTAATAAATGGATTAAGGCTCTCTCAGTTAATTTATAAATATTAAGAGTATGTATGGTTGATGGAGTTTTGTGTATGTGTGTGAACTCAGAGCCATTTTCAAGTTTGGAGGCACACAGCAAAACTTTATCCAGCAGAAATTCTCCCAGGCCCTGTTATGAAACATAAAGGGCAAACAAGAGAAACATTTACTAGCCTATGAAACTGGGGATCTTTCTCCTACCTGCCTAAATTTTGGTAGAGAAGCTCTCTTGGCTGAGGGGGAATGCATCTCCCATAGAAACCAATGTAAATTAGGGGTGTACATCCAGAAATTCCTGAACCAAAAATCAACATGGAAAAAAGCCTGTTTGAAGTGATTTCATGCTTTCTGAAACAATTAACAAGATTCTAGAATTCTTTGGGATTACAGAAATGCACCCCATAAATTTCCATGTGAGTGGTGCTTCAGGTTTTGGCCTTGCCTTGCTTGTTTCCAAAGACTTGTTTTCCTTCGAATGTATTGATTTCCCAGGCAATGGGAAAGAGACAGCTTTCATTTCCAATGGGAACTTTGGGAGGCATCAAGAGAATATTCCCAAGAGCCCATCACAAGTGTTTTACCTTGGAGACAAGCATTAGAGATTATCTCAAGGAAGAATAGTTTATGTGCTGGACCTTTCTAATATCTTTCCAGTTTATTAGCAAATTCAAAATGTCTTTGTTTTAAATATTTCATTTTTCTTCATTTCTTCTACTTCTAATAAATCTAATTGATTCGTTAATGGTTTAATCTCCTTCAGTTTTTTCTCATTGGCAGTGATTTTGTGTTCTTGTTCCAACACCTTTATGTTGTCTGTTATCCTTTTTATAGAGTTTTTTTTTCTTTTTTGCAGCTATTGCCAATAGAGTTCCACTGATGTAGGCTTTATTGGCCTCCCATTTTATTGTAGTGGTGGTTTTGTTTGCATTATTTATATTAAATATTCTATCAAGTCCTTCTTACATTTTTGTTTTATTTTGTCTTGTAGTAAACATGTATCATTTAATCTCCATCTTCTTTCTCTCTTACTTCCATTATTCCAGATTAAGGCAGGGTTCAAACTGCCGGCTTGGGGCAGCAACATGCTGACCTAGAAGTAAGCCAGCACAAACAGAAGTGCCTGAGGGCATCCAGACGGCACATAGTCTGCTGCTGGAACAGGAATGGGCCGCAGGCACCTTGGATGAGCATCCACAGTGCTCATGCACCTTACTGCTGCTCCCCAGGTGCTTCCTGGCCATCCAGACAGCCAAGAAAGGTGCCTCAGAAATGCCTCACAATGTTTAAGGCACTCTATGGATGGTGAGGGATAAGGTGAATATGGGCCGCTGGACATATTGTAAGCCAAAATATCCTCAAAACGAGGTTGGAGAATTGACAGGTAGGCACCTGGCTTAAACAGGATCTTTTAACCTATGTATACAGGATACACGTCCAGAAATTATTGCTTAAAATTACCAGGGACACTAATTAAGTAAAAACAATTAAAATTTATTCCAGAAAAATATAGGCATACGTACAAGACAAATAACTCATAAAACACACATACAGGCCTAAGAAAAATAGAGAGAGAGATAGAGACAACACATGGATAAACAAACAGGGTGATAATTACCGATCGTAGTCTTCAAGGAAGGCTCCAATGGCAACAAGCGAGGACTAGGGGGAGGGGACCCTCAACTGATCAGGAATCGGGGATGTATCTAGATAGTGGAACTGTGGTACTGCTAGATGCACACCTGTGAGGAGCTGGGTCACAGGTTATAAGGACTACCTTGAGCCCTCAGGGGACGGGAGGTACAGTGGTCAGCTGTTACATGACCTCAGAAAAAGGGGAGGCTCTGCAATGACCATAAGGGCTGGACTTCTACAGTAGCCAATAGCAAGTTAATTAGTAGCACCTAATTGGGTGCCCATAAATGGCCAATGAACAAGCTTGGGCCTTGGTTACCTGATTGGACTTCCATGTAACAATGGGCCAGGTTGGGAGGCTCCAGTATGACTGTTAAGGGAAAGAATGGAAAAAAATTGTTAAGGTGGGGGGTACCTAAGTCTATCAAACTTATCTAAAAAGGTGACAATAGATGGCCAAATTGCTACCTAGGTAATACCTATATACAATGGTCTATACAATGGAACTTGGCTCTGGGTGAAGATGTTCTTCCTCCTCTTTGTTCTTCTATTGGTACCAGTCTTTGTTTTGAGTTCCATTGGACAAAGGCTTAGGAGGTCTGGCAGGGTCCACGCCTAAGATAAGATTGATGGCTCCTATACATAGGTGACATCTGTTGAGTACGTGAGCCTCCCGGTTTGCTGTAATGGAGTCTGGCACTGCAGGAAGATAGCTGCTGCTGGTGTTAGCCTTCCAAGATGGATTCTCACCAGCAGGGTATAAACCCCTAGCTCCTTCCACCACCACCAATGCCAAGCCTCTGCTTAGGCATTTGCACCCCCTGGGCGGCCCAGAGCCACCTGAAGACCTTGCCGCAAGTCGCTCAAAAAGGCCCGATTCCCAGTATTGGACAGATGGACACCATCTGGCCGATACAACTCTACCGAATCCACCCTAATTCCAAGGTGGGGAAGGAAGGTACCCAGACCCCCTTCCAAGGCCTTCTCAGGGCCTGATTTGCCTTTTTTCTGGCCCGCTCAATCCCTGCAGGGTCCAAAGCGGCCCGCCAGACTCTCCAAGGTAAGATGGCAGACCAGATCAAGCGAACTCCAGCCCACCTCTGCACGATAGCCCGAAGATCCGCCACTGCCTGCAAAGACAGGGCCTTCCCCTTCATCAAACCCAGATCATTCCCTCCAAGGTGAATGACGAGTATGTGAGGTGGCAGACCGACCCTTCCAGTAAATAGCAAAGGCAGAAGCCCAGGCCAACATAGCCCCCTTCACCCCTGCCATTTCACCATAGCCCACTCGCTCAACCCCAACTGTGAGCCAACCGGTGATCTTCTGGAAAAGTGGGCAGCCCAGAATATCATACTGTGCCCGCAAATGAGGATCCGCAGCCTCCCCTGGCGAGCCACAGCACCTGTAATGAAACAACAATCAAACAACTGAAACAAAACAACCACATAACCATGCTAACTTCAGGCCCTTCAAGGAAACAACAATGGATGCACATAGGCCTGGTAAGCCACTGATCGCCAATGTCCCACCCTTTGAATGGCTGGCCCTGGGTAGCCTATCACTGCCGCAGTCGATGCGGTCCCGATCCGGAAGGAATGGGTCCCGTACTTAAAGTTTCCCAGTCCTAGCTTCTCCAGTGCCCGTGCAGTCATTGCCCAGAATTGCCCAGAATTTATACTTGGTGAGGGCCCCCCCCTGAATGGCAGAAAAACGGCCCTTGGGCGCTCCCTCGTACAGCCACGTACTGCTGTAAAACTTGTACCGGGCATAAACCCGCCTCCCGACAGGGACCGATCTTAACTGTGGTACCCTTCTGCCTTTGATCCGTTTTGGATTGCCGGACCTGCAAGAACACGTGTTCGTCCTTGAAAGTTACATCGCCACACTGCAATGCACTGTTGGGCTGGTCATTCCTAGACAGAGGTACTAGCTCACATACCCTTAAGGCGCAAAAAATGCCATGAGAGCAGCTGCGTGGAACAACGCAACTTCATAATCAGAACTGCACACCTCTGACCAAACTCCACCCAGCCCTCTAAGTGTGGAAAGGGAAATGGGCTGCCAGGCATCTGCATGCGCCCCTCGCTCCCTGGACCAGCCTTCCAACATCTTTTTTCCCTAAAATCATCAACAGCCAAAGGGTGCCTTGCGCCTTACTAATAAACGCTAAAGCGGCTAACTGACCCCAAATGGATTTTACCACTATTCCCCTGCTTTTCTGATGTACACAAAACTGTATCAGGTGCAAGACCGGGATGGGCCAGCAGTCTCCCAGCCCGGCAGAGCATCTAAATACCCTAAACTGTAAGGCCACGCTAAACTGTAAGGCCAATGCTAAAAGAATTGCCCTACTGGCTTCAGCCTGCCAAGCTGCCAAAGGTCCTGAGGCATCTGGAACAGCTACGGATCAGCCTCCGGGGCCAACTGACGAATGCGCTCCATCTGTCGGCGAGACAGAGCATCCGCACCCCATTATTGACCCCGGCCCATGTTTAGCTAAAAACAAAATGTTTAAACAAAATGTTGCTCTAACATGCTCCATTCCAACTATGGAACGAAGATTGGGAGCCCTAAAGGGTGCCCTAGGCCCCTGAAACAGGATCCTACATCCTGCACTGAACCCTTCCCACAAATAGACTCTGTCAGCGACCCTGGGATAATCTACCAGGAAACGCCTAAGAACTCTCAGTCGAATGGGACTAGGGCCCTTTACCAGGAGCTTGCAAATTACCCCCTCCTCCAGGGCGTTTTGTCCCTCCCTTTTGTTTGGCTTTGCTGCATGCCGAAAATGCATGGGACCTGCCGCATAATGGGCATTCATAATGGAACATGCATGTTTTCCTTGCGACATAAACTCCCAACATAACAGCCAGGGTTGAACCGGCTGACCCGCCGTGGAGCGGGCTGTTGAGGTACCAGTCTGTTTGTGCACCAAATGCCCACTATCGGCCCTATCACCCAAATTGGGCTTAGCCGGGGCCGTCAGCTGCAACCACAACTGCTGATTAATTTGGTCCCACGGCAACGTTGGATTAATTGCAGCTCTCATCCGAAAATTCTCGTTGTATTGTAACCAGGCCGCTCCCGCAAAATCGGTATACGCCCTATATATGATGTCACAATACTGAAACAATGGCGCAGTGCGACTTGGATGTGCCCTTGCAATCACTCCTGTGTGTATGAGAAAACCTGGCAGCCAATTGGCCCAGGTCCTATCAACCTTCCTACGCCTGAGCTTCTACTTCTCCTTCTCGTCCATTACTCATCTTTACTTTTCTCTTCCAATTCGCTATACAACTGACTAAATACGTCGACATATTCGCCCCTCAAGTTTTTTTTCTCTCGTCGCGGGGATCAAGTGATCCCCCAAAGGCATTGCCGAATCTCCAAAGGGGAGAGCCAAAAAGGGGAGTGACCCATATGGGTTAGGGGGGTAACCCCAGGGATTGCAAGGCACACTGGGCCATCTCAATGGTTGACCCATCGCCATCTGCCCACCCCAGGGCAACACCCCCGCCACCACTGGCACAGATGGCGACCCCTGAGTGACCTCAGACCCCGCAGCTGCTGAAAGTGGCTGATACGCACCTTCCGGTGCACCCTGAATCCACCCCCAAACAGAACTTCCTGACGCCCATGATGGCCCTGCCTAAACCGGAAAACCCTAATGTCCGCCCTGTTCCATTGGTGTAGACCCCGGCCTTGCCCCACCATGCACCGGCAATACGCCGGGGCCCCAAGGCCCCCAAGGCCATGCAGTGTGTTGTTGTGTGAATGCCCTCATACCTTCCAAAGCTGCCGGTGGCACTGCCACCGCCACGGGCTGGGCTGGCAGTTGCCTATCATCACCGACGTCCTCTTCCACTCCCTTGTTGCTCGGCACCACCTCCTTGTTTGCACTGTCCTCCTGGCTTCAATCAGGCATTGTCCTGGAGTCTGTACCCCCCTGCAAAGCAGAAAGCCTTGCCATCACCTCTCTCTCAAATGTAAGGGTCCCTGACCGCCCAGTAGCACTCCGACGCCCAGGCCAAACAGTGGACACCACCGATGTGCCCCGCTCCCTTTCCAGAGTGCTGAGGCGCTCCATTATGGCCTGCCTCATTTCGACACTGTCCAATTGTTCATCACCCGGGGCCCCCGGATGGACCCGCTTTCTCAGTCCCTTTGCTGGTTGTTTGCCCTTGGAAGGGCCCTGTCCCTTCTTTGGGCCCATTGCCTACAAAGGTCAAAGCCCCCAAATAATTACCACCCTCCTAAGGGAAAGGAACAAGACCACACCCCTTCCCTATGAATGAACCCCCACCCACTAATGGGACCCAACAAAAAATCCTTGAGAAGGAGGGGGGGTAAGGGATAGAATACAACCGCTCCCCTCAAAGCATACAGCCACCCACAGCCAGAGACTCCTCCCCAGGGAAAGACCGAAAGACGCGAGGCAGCAGCCCCCTGGCGTCCCGCTGTCCCTCCCAATGCCCGCACCACTTGTGAGCCGACGACTCCGCCTGACACTTCTCCACCCGCCGACGCTGCAGGAAGCTCCGCATTTGCACACTGTCCGCCGGTCTGAGGCCCGTCCCGAAAGAAGCGGCCCCACCCATACGCTCACGGCCGAAGGCAGCGGCATGCCTCTGAAAACTTCTGGCGAACTGAGCTGTTAACAGGTGGGCTGAGGCTATATAGAGCCCCAGCTCCGCCCCTCTGAAGCACCCGAACGTCCGGGAAGCAATGCCTCAGCCTGCATCCTTCCGGGGATGCAAAAGACGGCCCCGCGGCGCGTAGCCGCTAACGCGACCCGGCCAGGGTGGGGCTGAATTCTCAGAATGGTTTCATATACACTACAGACCACCAGTGTCACAAAAGAATGACCACTTGGGGGGTGAAGATACTGGCCCTATGCATAGAGATGTAGGTATATTCTATTCTTTCTATTCATAGTATATGAAATACAAATGACAGGGCATATAGCCAATCACTGTATTCTTTGAGTCACAGTTCTTGGAAAAGCTGCTCTCTCAATAGCAATTGTCAAAAAAGCTCTCTTAGCCTCACCTACCTCACAGGGTGTCTGATGTGGGGAGGAGAATGGAAAGGAGATTGTAAACCACTCTGAGACTTTGGATGAAGGGTGGGATATAAATCTAATCTCTTCATCTTCATCCTGAGGGCTGTTGAAGGAGGCAAATGGAAAGGGCCTGACTTAGCTATGGCCTGACTTTTGTGGTTCCAAGCATGGGAACAGAATTGGCTAAAGGCTGGGAACAGGGCAAAGAGCAGTGGGAAAATTGGGCATTCCCTTTCCCCCCAGGGACCAGTCACAGAGTCTCAGGGTGTCTAAGGGGTGGACTGTTATAGGGACTGTCATAGGGAGAAAGGGCTGGCTGCTTGCCTCTTGCCCCCATCCTTTGTTGGACAACTGTGCAGTTTGCCCACCCTATCGTTTAGGCCTTATGATGTTGGTAATGTGTAAAGTATGTAGCCATTTGAGGATAATTTGATTGATGGTAGTTCATAGTTTGCTATTGCTGCTGTTTTTCTCTGCTTTATTCCTAGTCACAACTTTTGGTGGTAACAGCATGGGGCTGGATCTGTTTATGGAAATCAGTCTTGGCATGAGGGCTTAGGGGAGCAAGGCTGTTCCAGGACTGCCAGCACTTGCCCTCACAAGCATATGGCAGGGGAGACCACTGAGGGGTAGTCATCCATGTGGGCTCCTGCAACTTGCCATCCCACAGTTCTCCACCCAAGCCAGCTGGTGCGCATCAACTGGTGTAGGCCAATCAATGTTCTGTATCTGGGGGGTCCATACTGTGCCACTATTTCTTACATCTGTAACCAATAAAATTGTGGCTATTTTATCCCACAAGTTATCTGAATCTGGTGTGAGTCTGGTTTTATTATGCTGGGGGGTTGGGTACATGCCAGCAGGACTACTCCCTCTCTCCCATCTAAAAGTTGGAGCTGCAAAGGTCTTGCTTTTGTAAAATGTACTTACTCAATAAAGATGGATTTTTTCATGAAACTGCTAGAATAAGGGGTTCTTATGGCCAACATTCTAGCCCCATTCAAGGGAGGTGAAGATACTGGCTCATAAGCAAACACTCAGAAACTTTCCTTCATGTAGCAAATATGATGTCTCAGCATATGAAGGGGCACTCCCTCATATTCCCACCGTCACAGCTTCCTTCCTGCCCTGCCTTTTGGCCTCATAAGAACATAAGAGAAGCCAAGCTGGATCTGGCCAGTGGTGTATCCAATCCAACATTCTGTGTTACACAGTGGCCAAAACCCTGATGCTATCAGCAGGTCAACCAGTGGGGCCGGAACTCCAGGACTGTTGCCCCCCAAGCACCAAAAATACAGAGCATACTGCTCCAGACACAGCGTTCCATCTATACCTTGCGGCTAATAGCCACTGATGGACCTCTGTTCCTTATGTTTATCCAATCCCCTTTTGAAGCTGTCTATACTTGTAGCCACTACCACTTTCTGCAGCTGTGAATTCCCCGTGTTAGTTAGTCTTTGGATGAAGTACTTCCTTTTACCTGTTCTAAGCCTACTGCTCATTAATTTCATTGAGTGCCCACAAATTCTAATGTTGTGAAGAAGAGAAAAAAGTACTTTCTTTACCTTCTGTTTTCCATGTATAATTTTATAAGCCTCTATCATGCCCCCCCACGAATAATCATTTTTCCCAACTAAAAAGCCCTAACCTCTTTAACCTTTCTTCATAGGGAAGGTTTCCCACTCCCTTAACCATTTTAGTTGCCCTTTCCTGCACTTTTCCAGTGCTATAATATCTTTTTTGAAGTAGGTATAGACAGTATTCCAAATAAGGCTGCAGCATAGATTTATACAGGGGTATCATGATAATGGTTGATTTGTTTTCAGTCGCTTTCCTAATAATCCCCAGTGTAGTGTTGGCCTTTTTGTTGCAGTCACACACTGAGTTGACATCTTAAGTGAATTAACTACCTTCTCCCCCTGATATAGTTGGAAACCTGCAGACTATAGTCATCCGTTTCTCTGGAGAAAACAACTGCTTTGGATGGTGAACTGTATAGCATTATACCTCTAGTGTTGCCAGATCCTCCTGGCAAACAGGGCAGGTGGGCAGGAGAGCCAGTTTGGTGTAGTGGTTAAGTGTGCGGACTCTTATCTGGGAGAGCCAGGTTTGATTCCCCACTCCTCCACTTGCACCTGCTAGCATGGCCTTGGGTCAGCCTTTTCTCTGGTAGGAGTTGTCCTTGAAAGGGCAGCTGCTGTGAGAGCCCTCTCCAGCCCCACTCACCTCACAAGGTGTCTGTTGTGGGGGAGGAAGGTAAAGGAGATTGTGAGCCGCTCTGAGACTCTTCGGAGTGGAGGGCGGGATATAAATCCAATATCATCTTCTATCTTCTTCTTCTACTTACCAGCAGGCAGGGGAAGCCTAGGCCAGCATCACATCAATGCTATTGACAATGCAGCAATGTTACTTCTGGTCATTTTATTGCCAGCAACACAGGGACGGTCTGGTATTTGAGCAAAAACTCTATGGTAACAGCTGCTTTTACCATAGAGTTTTTGTACAAATAGAAGATTATGATGATGATGATGAAGAGGAGGAAGAAGAGGAGGAGGAGGTGATTGGCTTTATACCCTGCCCTTCGCTAACCAAAGGAGTCTCAGAGTGGCTTACAAATCTCCTTTCCCTTCCCCTCTCCACAAAAGACACCCTGTGAGGCTGGTGGGGTTGAGAGAGTTCTCCCAGAACTCCTCTCGAGCAGAACAGCCTTGAGAGAACTTGTGGCTGACCCAAGGTCACATGAGCAGGTGTAGGTAGAGGAGTGGGGAATCAAACCCAGTTCTCCCAGATATGAGTCCATGCATTTAACCTCTACATCAAACTGGCTCTCCCAGAGTGCCCTGCATCATGAGTGATGTAATCACATCTGGCAACACAGCAACATCACTTCTGGTGTGCACCAGAAATGATGTTGCTAATCGCTTCTCGGCCTTTTGGCTAAGATCAAGTGCAGAAATGATGTTGCTGTGTTGCCAATGACACCTCTGTGACACTGGCCTAGGCTTCCCATAGATGCCAGTAAATACCAGCACCAGCCAATTGATCTTGTTGGCCCCGGTCTCTTAGCCCTTGCCCAGGTAAGGCTGGAGGATGCCCCAGTGCCAGACAATGAGCCTCGCTTCAGAACTGAAAGTGGTTTTCAGATTCAATTGCCAGATTTACAGCAGCCCTGAAAGCAAGGTTAAGTCAATTCTAGACATACTAGAGAGAGAAACACACACACACACAGCTTCCTTATACTTATTCAGAACATTTATCTTTCAAGTCTGGATCCTCTACTCTGATGGGCAATGGCTCTCCAGGTTCTGAAACAGAAGGGGGTTTTTTACATCACCAGTACCTGCGTGTTTTAACTGGAGATACCAGGGGTTCAACCTGGGACCTGCATAATGGCTGTTCAGTCACCAAGTCATGGCTCCACACATCAGTGCCACTAACCAAAATGGAGCCTATCAAAGATAAATACATCAGTTAAGTGCTTCTCATATTACTAATGATTCAGCAACCTCAAATATTCAGGTTTCCACATTCACAAAAGTGTACTGTAACTCTGTAAATGGCTTCAATTCATCACTACATTTCTAATTATATTTGTCTAAAATGTGTATTTGGCTCAGTTATTTATTTTATTTGGTTAACAGAACTTGCCGTGCACATTTGATCTTATTACAGTTGGATGTGTATAATAAATCCTATTTGATATGGGGCTAGATATGTAGATTCCATACTCCATGAACCCTCATACAAAATTATGCTTAGACCTTTATTTTTATTAGCCTCCACAAAAAAATTGTACTCTGAGACATGTACCTTTCCCCCTTCCTCCAGCTTTACGCAAAATTCATTAAACTTTTCTTTGAAGACTTGTGATATATTTTATTATAGATCAACAAACCACTCCTAGCCTGCTCAGTGCCGTTTGCCAGAAATAAGCACAACGAGCATATGTTTAGTACTTAAGGACTGTTTTGGAAACTTAAAAGGCACAGTGTGAAGAGGAAAATGAAACCTGAAACCTTTCCCCCCCTCCAGATCTCAGACAAGCAGACAGCCACATCATGTGTAGCTGGCTGAACCAGACTTGCAGAAACGATGGAAATGTCTGGCAAGATAGAATGTACCCTCAGCTGGAGGAAAATGACTCAGGAGTCACATGATGGCCCGTAGCTGAAGTTTTGGAAATAAACTTTGAGAAACCCATTCAATATATGTTGATGAAGCAGAGCATTGAAAGCATGAATTGTACAGATGGGAAAACTTAACATCTGCACAAAACTAAGACAGTATTAGCCATCTTCCATCAGGCAGGTCACTCACACAAGGCTGCCATGAACCAACTCTAGAAATCACATTATAATTCCTGACTTCTGACTACCATTCATTTTGCAAAAGTCCCCATGAAAGCCATTGTAGGATCTAGCATTTGTAGTTCCAATTAATCTGTATGCAGTAGGTTGTATTGCTCTGATTGACTTCTGTTTGCCACTATAGGGCTTTAGTCTTACGGATTTTATCTCTGTGTTTGGCGCCGAGTGGTAAAGCTGCAATACTGCAGTTGGAGCCCTCTGCTCACAACCTGAGTTTGATCCCAGTGGAAGCTGGTTCGGGTAGCTGGCTCCAGGTTGACTCAGCCTTCCATCCTTCTGAGGTTGGTAAAATGAGTACCCAGCTTGCTGAGGGGAAAGTGTAGATGACTGGGGAAGGCAATGGCAAACCACCCTGTAAAAAGTCTGCCATGAAAACGTGAAAGCAACATCACCCCAGAGTCGAAACAAGCGACTGGTGCTTGCACAGGGGACTACCTTTACCTTGGCCTCATATCTGTGACATGTAAATCATAATGATAGTTATATGGTAGAAATAATTTCCCCAGTTCTGTTGAATCTCATTAAGTAATGCCTTGCTTTGTCTTGATTGGCTTTTTATACTTCATGCCTCCCACCTTCATGTATCGGTTTGATTGATCTACATCGCCAGGAAGAGTGTCATGATTTCTTACTTTCTTGCCCTGTGCCATACCTAGCCTATTTAGCACCCAGAGCAGACAATTTTCAACACCCTCTTCTTCTTCTTCTTCTTTGCCGTTAAGTCACAGCTGACATATGGAGACCCCGTAGGGTTTTCAAGACATTCAGAGGTGGTTTGCCATTGCCTGCCTCCACATCAGCCCTGTTTAGCATCTGAGATCTGACAAGATGAGACTAGAGTTGGGCTATCCAGCTCATGGCCTCTTCTCTATTTGACAAAATTATTTTCAGTAATAATCATGGAATAATATAATAATAATGGCCAGAAAATAGATTCAGGTGGATAGCTGTATTGGTCTGAAGCAGTGGGACATAATTTAGTTTTAAGGGTGCTACTGGACCCAAACTTTGTTTCAATGGCTAGAAAAAAATTCAAACAGTGAAAAAAAAATGCCTTATGTAATTTTATATACATATAATTATGCCAGGAAAAAAAAATCAAATTCCAACACGCTATTCCATCACAACAGCCAGTGTGGTGTGGTGGTTAAAGTGTTGGACTACGAATCCAGGTTCAAGTCCCCACTCTTGCCATGGAAGCTTGCTGGGTGACTGTGGGCCAGTCACATTACTCTCAGCCTAGCCCCAGCCTGGATAGCCCCAGGACAGAAGCAGATGTCAATCTGGATTGTTCTATTGGGAGCAACTGTAAAACAAACTCACTGAAAACTCACTGAACTCACTGAAAATGTCAAGACAGTGTGTGATTGTAATAAAAAAGGCCACGCCAGGCTGGGAATTATTAGGAAGGAAATTCAAAACAAATCAACCAGTATCATAATGCCCCTGTATAAATCGATGGTGCGGTCTCATTAGGAATACAGTGTACAATTCTGGTCACCGCACCTCAAAAAGGATATTACAGCATTAGAAAAAGTGCAGAAAAGGGCAACTAGAATGATTAAAGGTTTGGAACACTTTCCCTATGAAGAAAGGTTAAAACGCTTGGGGCTCTTTAGCTTGGAGAAACGTCGACTGCGGGGTGACATGATAGAAGTTTGCAAGATTATGCATGGGATGGAGAAAGTAGAGAAAGAAGTACTTTTTTTCCCTTTCTCACAATACAAGAACTCGTGGGCATTCAATGAAATTGCTGAGCAGTCAGGTTAAAACGGATAAAAGGAAGTACTTCTTCACCCAAAGGGTGATTAACATGTGGAATTCACTGCCACAGGAGTTGGTGCCAGCTACAAGCATAGACAGCTTCAAGAGGGGATTGGATAAAAATATGGAGCAGAGGTCCATCGGTGGCTATTAGCCACAGAGTGTGTGTGTGTGTGTGTGTGTATAAGAACATAAGAGAAGTCATGTTGGATCAGGCCAATGTCCAACACTCTGTGTCACACAGTGGCCAAAAATTTTATATATATATACACACTGTGGCTAATAGCCATTGATGGACCTCTGCTCCATATTTTTATCTAACCCCCTCTTGAAGCTGGCTATGCTTGTAGCTGCTACCACCTCCTGTGGCAGTGAATTCCACATGTTAATCACCCTTTGGGTGAAGAAGTACCCAAAAGGACCCAAGAGATATAATTAACCTTGAACAAGGCAAATGCAAGAGAATCCCCAAAATCTCATGCAAGCAAACAAATGGTTATGTTCAGTGTATTCTTTGCTAATGGTATGGAAAAAACATGTTAAGAAGTTAAGAAGACTACAGGAACAATGGAACATGACCAGAATAGAAGGAAACATGGCTCCCTTTAGGATTGTTATGAATCAAAATTTGACACTGCTTTAAGCTGAGTCATTCCATTGGTCCCTCTAGCTCAGTAATTTCTATTCCATTTGACAACAGCTCCCCAAGGTCCTAAGTCTTTCCTAGCCCTGCTATTAGTCTAGCTGGAAATATCTAAGATTGAGCTTGAGGACTTTGCATACAAAGCATGTGCTCCAACACGCTATAGCAGGAGTGGCCAACAGTAGCTCTCCAGATGTTTTTGCCTACAACTCCCATCAGCCCCAGCCAGCATGGCCAATGGCTGGGGCTGATGGGAGTTGTAGGCAAAAACATCTGGAGAGCTACCGTTGGCCACCCCTGTGCTATAGTATTATCACAGCACTAAGAACTGATTTACTAGATCCACTTCTAATGCAGAAGTACAAGAGCAGGCCAGTTTTTATACCTAGAGCCAAAGCAGGGCAACAGTTGACTCTTTACCCATGGCACCTGCTAACACTTTTCCTGGTGCTCAGCAAGTGTTTTTAGACAGTGGGTGGGTCAGGTGGAGCTTTTGAACAGCAGAGCATCTGATTGACTGTGCAGAATTTTAAAAAATTGCTTCAGCAGCAGCTGCCACCACTAGAGTTGCCAGATCTCAGATGCGAAATACCTAGAGATGTTGGGGGTGGAACTTGAGGAGAGTGGGATTTGAGGAGAGGACAGACTTCAATGAGGTATAATGTCACAAAGTTCACCTCCCATTTTCTCCAGGTGAACTGCTCTTTATCACCTAGAGATCAGTTGTAATCCCAAGAGATCTCCAGCCATCACCTAGAAGAATCTTTGCTCTATGACTGAAGGCATGCTATGTGTAGCAAGAAAACATTTTAAAACAAGATGTTCATTTTAAAAGGCATCCTGTTAAATTTATCTTCTCTCTGAAATATTGAGTTACCTTGCTCCCTGACATTTTATGGGTGACTCCACTTCTTGAAACAGCAATTTTGTGGTTGGCTCTGCCTCTTGGGGCCATTTTGTCATGCCCATCACCCTGTATCAGAATTCCAGAGATATCCACAGGCTTAAAAAAAGGTTGGGGACCCCTGAAATAAGGGCTTTTCTGCTTTACAATCCTACAGAAATTGCTGATGCACTAACATAAGCTCTGGTTTTTGCAAACGTTTTGAGAATGAGTTATGGAAAATTTGTCACTGTCTTATGGAGATCCAGCAAATCACAGTTTGCTCTGATAGACAGGTCACATAAGGAAGGCACAACAGATCAAAGATGGCCTTTGGAATCCTCCAGTTATATAAACTGGAGGAGGCCACTTGACCTTGGGATTCAGTAATATGAAATAGGAGTATGCATTGGGAAAATATTATTTTAATTTAATAAGAAAAGGCAGGTGTACTGATTTTAAGAATGCTTGAACATGATGTTTCATGAAGATTTGTCAGGTTGCATTTTTGTTTGACTTAAGACTGGATGAGCTGTCTACTGAGCATTGTTTTCCATGTATGGGAAATGACACATTTTCTTGAAACAGCCATTTTTTGGTTGGATCCACCTCTTCAGGCAGCCATTTTCCCAGAGTGGACATTTTTTTCACCAATGGTATCAAAATACCAGGGAACCTAGTTCACTTTCTTTTCTAAAGACTCTCCCAATTCCAATTTGATTGAACAAAGGGGTCTGATTTTACAGCCTCTTTAATAAGATATTATTAGTGGGAAAAGGTACAAAAAATGGCTGTTGGCTTTCTGAATAGGCATATTTTTTACAAAGTGTATTAACTGAAAGTGACTATAGTCCTTCCAGAGTGTCTGTCTAGTGAGGCATCCTCTCATCCTGCCAAATGTGTTGTGGAGGAATAAGAGGGCTTTTAAAAAAAAATTGAGGCAAGCTCTGATAACATTGCAATTGGTTAATTGGGCGTGGGGGAATGATCTGCAATCTGTTGCTATAGAATACCCTAAAGAGATGGAAATAAAAATGCAAATCACTAATCAATCTGCAAAACAGTAGAAAACAGGTTGCACACTAAATGAAGGCAAACCAAGAAAAAATCCACAATGAAAAAAAAAATAAACTCTTCAGAAGCACATAAAAGGAAAGGCAGAAGATTAATATGAACCAAATAATAAACTGCACTGAACCCCAAACAACAATGAAAATAATACCTCTCCAACACTCTCTCAGAAATCAAATGTGACCACCTTTACTAACCCTCCACTATCAGAAAATGACAGAGTACTACTAATAATAGTAATAATAAATCTCTCTCTCGGCTTGGCTTCGCGAACGAAGATTTAAGAAGGGTGCAATAGTCCACGTCTGCTGCAGGCTCGCTGGTGGCTGACAAGACCAATGCGGGACAGGCAGGTCCGGCCACAGTGGCTGCAGGGAAAAGTCTGATTTAGGGTTGGTGCTGTAGCAGTGCGATTCTTCCTCAATCTCCTTTTGTCCTCAAGACCAGCTATGTGTGCGTTCTCAAAAGAAGAAACAGCCTGGTGGATGGTGTGCCTCCATGCTTTGCGATCTGAGGCTAGGTCAGACCACTGGTGATGGTTGATGCGACAGGTGCCAAGGGATTTCTTCAAGGAGTCCTTGTACCTCTTCTTTGGTGCCCCTCTATTTCGATGGCCGGTGGAGAGTTCGCCATACAGGGCAATCTTGGGATGGCGGTGGTTTTCCATCCTAGAAATATGCCCTGCCCAGCGCAGCTGCGTCTTCAACAGCAGTGCCTCGATGCTGGTAACCTCCGCCCGCTTGAGAACTTCAGTGTTGGTCACAAAGTCACTCCAGTAGATGTTGAGGATGGTGCGAAGGCAGCGCTGATGAAAGCGCTCAAGGAGTCGCAGGTGATGACGGTATAAAACCCATGATTCGGAGCCGTAGATGAGGGTTGTCATCACAACCGCTTTGTAAACATTGATCTTTGTGCCTTTTTTCAGATGCTTGTTGCTCCACACTCTTTTGTGCAGTCGGCCAAAGGCACGGTTTGCCTTTGCCAGCCTGTTGTCAATCTCCTTGTCGATCTTAGCATCTGAGGAGATGATGCACCCCAGGTAGCTGAACTGCTGGACTGTCTTCAGAATTGATTCACCCACAGTGATGCAGGGAGGGTGATAATCTTCCTGGGGTGCAGGCTGGTGGAGAACTTCTGTCTTCTTCAGACTAACTTCTAGGCCGAATAGCTTGGCAGCCTCTGCAAAGCAGGACGTCATATGCTGCAGAGCTGATACCGAGTGGGAGACGAGTGCAGCATCATCAGCAAACAGTAGCTCTCGGATGAGTTTTTCCATTGTCTTGGAGTGGGCCTTTAGTCGCCTCAGGTTGAACAGGCTGCCATCGGTGCGATAGCAGATGTAGACACCATCGTCATCATCTAGATCTACTGCGGCTCTTTGAAGCATCATGCTAAAGAAGATCGTAAAGAGAGTTGGCGCGAGAACTCAGCCTTGCTTTACACCTGTGCCTATTGGGAAGGTCTCCGAGAGGTCGTTGCAGTGTCTGACTTGGCCTTGCTGGTCTTCGTGTAGCTGGATGATCATGCTGAGGAACCTTGGGGGACATCCTAAACATTCCAAGATTTGCCACAGGCCTTTCCTGCTAACGGTGTCGAAAGCTTTGGTAAGGTCGACAAAAGTCACATACAGAGCCTTGTTCTGTTCCCTGCATTTCTCTTGGAGCTGCCTGAGAACAAATACCATGTCGGTGGTGCTCCTGTTAGCTCTGAAGCCGCACTGGCTCTCTGGGAGGAGTTCTTCTGCAATGGTGGGCACCAGTCTGTTCAGGAGTATTCTGGCAAGGATTTTGCCTGCGATGGAGAGCAGGGTTATCCCCCGGTAGTTGGAGCAGTCTGACTTTTCCCCTTTGTTCTTGTATAGGGTGATGATGATTGCATCGCGAAAGTCCTGTGGTAATTTGCCTTGTTCCCAGCAGGTGACAAGTACTTTGTGAAGTGAGCTATGTAGTACTGTGCCCCCATGCTTCCAGATCTCTGGTGGAATTCCATCAACTCCTGCTGCCTTGCCACTTTTCAGTTGCTTGATGGCTTTAACAGTCTCTTCTAGAGTGGGGATCTCATCCAACTCTGTTTTCACTGGTTGAAGTGGGGTGAGGTGAATTGCTGAATCTTGAACTACGCGGTTGGCACTGAAGAGAACCTGAAAATACTTCGACCACCGGTTCAATATGGATGCCTTGTCTGTGAGGAGCACTTGGCCGTCTGCACTACGCAAGGGACTCTGAGTCTGATATGATGGACCACATACTGCCTTCAGGGCTTCGTAGAACCCTCTTAAATCACCAGTGTCTGCACACAGCTGGGTTCTCTCAGCAAGCTTGGTCCACCACTCGTTCTGAATGTCTCGAAGCTTGCACTGGAGGTTGCTACATACAGCGCGAAAGGTTGCTTTTTTCCCAAGACAGGAGGGCTGAGCAAGATGTGCTTGGTAGGCAGATCTCTTTTTCGCCAGTAAATCTTGGATCTCTTGATTGTTCTCATCAAACCAGTCCTTGTTCTTCCTTGTGGAGAACCCAAGGACTTCTTCAGAGATCTGCAGGACGGTAGTTTTTAGGTGTTCCCAGAGTGCTTCTGGAGAAGGGTCTGTGGGGCAACTGGGGTCCTCAATTCTTGACTGGAGTTTTGCCTGGAAGGCAGCTTTAACTTCGGCTGACTGGAGACTGCCAACCTGAAACTTCCTCCGAGGGATACCTCCTCTCCTGGGTGTGGGTTTAAAGTGAAGACGGAGATTGCAGCGTACAAGACGATGATCCGTATGACATTCTGCACTGGGCATTACTCGGGTGTGTAAGACATCTTGAAGGTCTCTCTGGCGCACCAGAATGTAGTCGATAAGGTGCCAGTGCTTGGACCGTGGGTGCATCCAGGTTGTCTTCAGACTGTTCTTCTGCTGGAAGATAGTGTTGGTGATGGTGAGCTGGTGCTCCATGCAGAATTCTAGCAGGAGGCGCCCGT
Source organism: Heteronotia binoei (assembly GCF_032191835.1). NCBI lineage: Eukaryota > Metazoa > Chordata > Lepidosauria > Squamata > Gekkonidae > Heteronotia > Heteronotia binoei. The sequence continues at coordinate 213,894,991 of NC_083223.1, forward strand.
TGTCATTGCAGTTGCCAATGCCGTGTTTGCCAAGTACTCCTTTCCAGGCTTCCAAGTCTTTACCTACTCTGGCATTGAAGTCGCCAAGGATGATCACCTTGTCCTCTGTAGGGGTCTTCCGTACGAGGTTGTGTAGATCAGCATAGAACTTGTTCTTTTCTGCAGGATCTGCTTGAAGGGTTGGGGCATACACACTGAAGAGTGTTGCATGCTGCTTGTTTTGAAGTGGGAGGCGCATGGACATGATGCGATCTGAGTGACCTGTTGGCAGGTTTTCGAGTTTGGAGGCAATGGAGTTCCTGACCATGAAGCCAACGCCAGAAAGGCGGCTCTCAGCCTTTGACTTCCCTGACCAGTAGAGGGTATAGCCAGCACCGTGTTCTTGAAGACTACCTTCCTCAGGGAAACGGACCTCACTGAGAGCTGCTATGTCAATATTCAACCTGAGAAGTTCGTGGGCAACTAGAGCAGAGCGTCGTTCAGGGCGACCACTGTCTACTGTGTCAAGCATGGTTCTGATGTTCCAACACGCAAGCTTTAGTCTTTGCACACTTTGTGAGGCAGGTGCATGCCTTTTCTTTGTTGTTATTTTTTGACCGCAAGTAAGGATGCCCGTTGACCGCGGCTAGCCAACTGGGGTGGAGGAGACGAGCTTTGTTTAGGCCACCTTTTCTAGGCCCCTCTCCGTGTGGAGCAAGCAGTGCTGTCCCTAGATAAGGCTGCTTGGTCGTTCAGGGTGCTGCCGAAAAATGCTTTTGTCTCCGGGTTAGCATCAGGCGACCAATACCCTGAACCGCCTACATGCAGGATCGGGACTGCGGCTTCCAGTGGCACCTTCCACCTGCCATTTCGCCCCTTGCCCATCGCTGCAGGACTTGATGCGTTGTGGGTTGTGTATGTGGATATGCCCTTCAGGCCTGCGCAGAGGAATTTTTTAGGTGAAGCCCAGTGTGCGCGGTACTGGCTCCACCCTTTCACCTGGGGGTCATCTGCCATGGCCCAGTAAGCCGGGACGCCGGCAGCGAGTCCTCCAGGTGGTAGGTGTTACATTAACGAGCTCTATCTGCCCGGGTTTGATGTTAGAGTTTTCCTTCTCTTAGGCTGGCAAGGTTGGTGGGCCCAGCTTGCCCATCCGGTTATACCGCCGGACAATTCGGTCGCACCATGACGTAGCAAACTCTGTGAAAAACGGGGGGGACCAGCGAGAAGGTGTTGCTACAGATGCAGTAATGCAGGAGAGGCCATTGCAGTGACCATCTGCCAGGCATAGCCAGACAGTGACCACGCGGCATTCACTACACCGGGAGAGGAGAGGCTATGTATTGCGCATACACTTTCCCTGGGGGGGTAGGATACCCAGAGGGAGCCCACCCCCCCCACCCCCGCCCAGTAATAATAAATAAGACCAAAGAAATAGCATCCAGGCAGGAAGTTTAGCATAATCTGAGCACGACATCTCTTCCAAGACATGAGGAGCAGTGAGTGCAGCAAACTCCCAGCACACACATGGCCACCAAATTAATGGATGGCTACAGTTTAATTTATTTCTCCCTGCCAAGAAAGACTATATGATTGGCCAAGGAAATTCACCTGATTGCTTGCAGGATTAAGATTGGCTGAAAGAAATACTGTTACATGGAGAATGGAGGAAAACATTTTTTAAAAAAACAGGCAGGCAGGCTCTTTTAAATTCCTAACAATTAATTATTTTAAGAGATCTGGAAGATATTTTGGGAAGGCTTTGACTACCTCAGATATCGCTTTTCCAATCCAGTGTTGGGTAAATTGGATGACTTTTGGGGTTGGCAATATCTGACTGTGAATTGCAATGTACTTCATAGGGAAGGAATATCACTTTTCTTAGAGTACCATGTGTACTGTGTAGGTATTGCTTATGCTTACCAGTGTTCAGTACTTAAATAGAAATATATTTACTGTCAAGTGCATAACACAAAAGACCAGAACAAAGATAACTTAGCTTTGTTTGCTGGAATTCAGTCAAATCTTTACCCTAACTAACTTTGTGTTCTCTTTCATTCAAGCAAAATCACAGGCATTTTTATTCTAAACTATCAGGCTGTAACTCTTAGGAAAGGCATTTCCTTACAACTCTAAATATAGATCCCAGTTGACTCAGACATTAGGCTGCATTTATTTGAGTTGAAATTTGGCCCACATTTTATGAAAACTTTGCACTAATTCAGCAAAAATATTTGGGAAACATTGGGCACATTTGGACAAGTTTTAAGATTTGTAATAAACGTCAAAACCCAGCAATGAGGCAGGAACTACAGTGATTCCTTCTGAACTCCCAGAAATATTAAATACTACACTTCAGAAGCCATAACTTTCAATGTCCTGTCATGCATGTTCATCAGATCTTTTTTCACACTTTTCTTCATTTCAAAATAGGCAAACCTCCTCCTCATCTAAAGATTCCTAGGAAGTCAGTGAACTCATAGTAGAGCTTCTATAGATGCAAGACCTTTGCCATTCACTTGGATGCTGTCAATTACTCTGTGCATAACAGTGCAGATGTGTGTATGCCCAGAATGTCTAGCCATGAGTTTATGGGATCACATTCATTAAAGCAAAACTTCCCCTGATTTTAATAGACTGAACATATTGTAATTAGAAAACAAATATGGCATACTATGAGCAGAAATTGATTTAGATATGATTCACATGAAAAAATACATTTGTTCCAACAGACCTAAGTTCATTTTTAATTCTCAGTAATTTCAATAAGAGATTTATAGCACAATCCTAATATTTACACCATTTTAGGCTCATTTATTTCAGTGGATTTAGAAGTGGGTAACTTTGTTTAGGATTACACAATTAAGTAGGGATTTGTGCTGAGAAAAATTACATTATAACCTCAGATCCAGGTTGTGTGTGTGGGGGGGTGGATTTTTACCATGATTGTCTTTTTTTCAGGTAGGACATTACTAGTTTGGGATTCAAAACCATGTGGTTTAGGAGTTTGGGACCATGCCATGGGGAATGTACATGAAGGTCTGGGGCAGCTGCTTTTTAAAGATAATGGCACCAGATCTGCACAGAACATACTCTCCCCTGTAATCTAAAGAACCCCCCCCCCAAGTTTTAAGTGAACTGTATAAAGGGGGTCAATTGTACAGACCTCTGAACTCATGCCTCTCAGCACAGACTCAGTTCTCTCCACTGATTCCTTAAATGGTGGTCAAGCAGCAACTGAGCAGAAGAGTTTCAGCCAGCCATAGCATTGAAAAAGTCTGTCCATTTTCCTACTTTTACAGTGACTGGTAGGATGGGGATGAGGGGATAAAGTTGCCAGATCCGGGTTGGGAAACTCCTGGATATATGGGGATGGATAAAACAATGTCAAAGCATCCATTTTCTCCAGGGGAACTGATCTTTGTAGTCTGCCATCCCCAGGAGGATGGCATCCCTAGGACTGACAACATTTTTTTAAAAAAATCTTTGCACTAAAACCTTTGCATTTTTCATACTTCCTTATTGCGGTCCATTTGTTTCTTTTCACCAAGTGAAAGTGGCTTCCTTTGTACACCTTCCCATCACTTTCTGTCAGTCTGTCATTATGTGGATGTACTAAAATGAATGACAGGAACATCTACTGGGAACAACAGGAGAGGCATGAAGGTCTATTGGATATAACAGGAGCCAGGAATACCAATTAATTTGCACAGACTCCATTGAAATTTGTAGCATGTGTGTTTAAAATGTTGTCAAGTCGCAGCCAATTTATGCTGACCCTAGCAGGGGTCTTTCAAGGCAAGTGAGAAACAGAGGTGCCTTGCCAATGCCTTCTTCTGCAGAGTCTTCCTTGGCAGTCTCCCATCCAAGTATTGACCCTGCTTAGCTTCTGATGTTTGATGAAATTGTGCCACTTTCCCTGTCTTAGTAATGTTGGTTCAGACACACCAATTGTTTTATCTGGTTCCCAGAAACCTAAGTGCAGCCTTTCACCAACCACACCACTTTCTGTCTACTTGATAGACAGTATTAAGCACAGGAAGGCTGGCAAGGCCTTAATATCATGGCCTGAAACATCTCCCTGCTATCACTTTAAAAAAAAAAAATGTTGCAATATGAAGACTTCTGATTAACTTGAAAGCATCCATACTGTTTTGTGGCGGGATCCCAATTCCAAGTGACGGGATCCCAAGGCTCCCTGGAGCCAACCTTGGGCTGTACAGCTTAATGGTCACCCCAGGGACGCCATTCACCCAAATGGCGCAGTGCCGCAGGAGCTCACCAATACCCCACACAACATGTTCCCAACAATAAACAGCCAGTGACCAACCTATTTAACAGCACCGCCCAAACCAATTGCCAGCGCCCATCGACAACAGTACTAGGTAGGCAAAAACACGCCCCAAACCGGCCAATATGTTTGAAGGTGAAAAATTCCTACCTGGCCCCTAATAAGGTGACCAGCCTAATGCCTGCACTGCATGACGGGTGGGCGGGCCGAGAGCGTGATTCCAAACTGCGCCACGGGAGGCGGGGCCAGCCTTATAAGGCTGCCCACGACCCCGCCTACCAGAGGGAAAAGTCCACTGTCTCCTCCTTCCGGGGAGGCAATGGACGGTGCCCAGCCTAAGGCGGCCAATCGGCCACTCGGCTGTGTGAGGGCCGAATTGCCACCCCAGTCGGAATAACTAGACAGACAACAAAATATGGATTAAAAAGCCACTTTATTAACTTTAAATGGCAAGGGGAAAAAACAGTGGGGACAAGTTAAGCCAGGGGTCAACCAGACCACCTCCTTAACCTGGAACTGTGCGAGCCCCAGGCCCCGGGTGGAAGCCAACGGTTCAAACCTGGCCGGCCAGGCACAAGATCCCGTTCACCTGTGCTCGACCATCCCCCAAGCCGTACAGCCTGGGATGTGGACAATTCCAAGTGACGGGATCCCAAGGCTCCTTGGAGCCAACCTTGGGCCATACAGCTTAACGGTCACCCCAGGGACGTCATTCACCCAAATGGTGCAGTGCCGCGGGAGCTCACCAATACCCCACACAACATGTTCCCAACAATAAACAGCCACAGACAGAGCCAAGCCTCAGCTTAGGCAACTGTCCCCCACCTAACCAGGAACATGTTCTAGCCCTTGCCTTACTCGGTCAAAAGGCCTTGTGCCCTTTAACAAAAGATGGACCCCATCCAGCCTGTGCAACAGCCTTTATGAAGGGATGTGGCACATAAAAACCCAACCATCTTCCAGGGCTATCCACGCCCAATAGCCTTCTTCCGGGCCTGCTCCCAACCTGCTGGGTCCCAAGCCGCCCACCACTGCCGGCGCAGCAGCATGTCCGACCACAGGATGAGGAAGCCCGGGCACCTACTACTAATCGTGGTGATACCATCTCAAGCCTGAAATGAAAGGGCCTTACCCTTAAGTAAGCCCAAATCATTCTCCCCCAAGTGAATCACCACAAATGTGGTGGGGGCCCCCCAACTTTTCCCCAAAAAGAAGTGGAATGAGCCCCGACCACCTCATGTCCCTTCGGCCCCATGACTCAATGACAGCCCACTCACTCTGGCCTCACTGAGAACTGACCGGTGCCCTAGGAGCATGATGTGCCGCCCAAAAGATGATACTGTGGCCACACATGAGGAGCCTCCTCTTTTCCACGCCAGCCACAGCACCTAGAAAAGAAAAACCATTAGGATACACCCCAACAATAAGGACCTTGGTAAGGAATTCTAAACCCTCATGAAACTCGTCCCCGAAATAATCTGTCTCATCTACCCGCAGATAAACCTGTAACCTCATTAGGGTTTGTAGAATCTTTCGGGATCGGTAACCACTCTCTAAGAACCCTCACTTGAATGGGGCTGGGCCCCTTTCCAAGGTCCTTTCCGGATGCCGCGATTCACAGCCTCTCCGAGGAATCGGGGGTGGGGCCTCTGCTTGGCATGCAGAGGGCCCTGGGTTCAGTTCCTGGCATCTCCAGTTAAAACGGAACAGGCATCGAGTGATGTGGGGGACTTGGGCTGGGGACTCTGGCGTGTCGCTGCCAGTCTGAAAGGGGGAGCCTTTAATCTACCCCCCCCCCCTCAGCTCAGATTAGGCCTTACCCAGGCCTAAACCCTGCTCAGCTTCTGAGACCTGGTGAAATCAGGCCAGCTCGGACCATAAGATAAAAACTCTTTGATCAAAGTCCATACCAGGACTAGCCTTGGCCACCTGGCCACTGGTCCAGCAAACCTTTCTGAAAAGACTCTGTCGCGTGCTGCTTCTCCCGCTGCGCGGCGGAAGCTGTGGGGGGAGAAATCAGCTCCTCGCACCACTGCCCAGGCACTCATAGCTCCCTGGCATGTAAACACACGCTGAAAAGCCCACTTGCACTCAGGGCCCGCAGACCGCACAACCAATGTGCAGCTGCTCAGGCCGAGAGCGCGATTCCAAACTGCACCACGGGAGGCGGGGCTGGCCTACCAGAGGGAAGAGTCCACTGTCTCCTCCTTCCAGGGAGGCAATGGATGGCCTCCAGCCTAAGGTGGCCGATTGGCCGCTCGGCTGGGTGGGGGCCAAATTTTGGTTAGTCTTAGTAAAAAGTATTACATGGATTATGGATTTAGATTCTGGACCAGCACAGGTGCAAAAAACGTTTATATGCTTTTATATGGCAGTGAGTTATCTAATAATTTGATTTTAATGAGGAAATATTGAGTTGGTTCTTGGAGGAGGGATGGGCTGATGTTTCAGATATTTTTATTGTTTGTTTTGTCATTTTATTGCAACATCTTGTGAGCCATTTGAGAAAGAGAGTGCTAATTGTTCAGTAAGTAGATAAAATACATTTTTGAAATATCTTTCTTTAAGAACATAAGAGAAGCCATGTTAGATCAGACCTGGAACATCTAGAAACCATTTTTGAGCCGGAGCCTAAAATTAATGAGCAATTAATTAACCATAAGAGTAATTAACATGTGGAATTTACTGCCACATGAAGTGGTGGTGACTAGAAACACTGACAGCTTCAGAAGGACAGATTAGATAAACATATGGAGCAGAGGTCCATGAGTGGCTATTAGCCACAAGGTATAGATGAAGCACTATGTCTGGGACAGTGGTGCACTGTATTCTTGGTGCTTGGGGGCAACAGTGGGAGGGCTTCTGGAGTCTGGCTCCGCTAGTGGGTCTCCTGATGGCACTTTGGTTTTGGGCTGCTGTGTGACACAGAGAATTGGAATGGATGCACCACTGTTCTTAGCTTCTCTCATAATCTTATGGGAAATCCAACTTTTCTCATACAATGGGAATTACAAGGCTGAGACCTTCTATGGCTGCATCCAAAGCACAGAGAATTTGCCAACTGGCACATCAGCTTGTCAGTTTCTGCCAAATTTTAGAACACTGCCAGTGTTTAACCTGGAACCTGGGTGTCTCTAATTTCCTAGCACAGATGAGCCCCCACAACACACATGTCCATTCATAATTGGCTCCACTTTACATTACATGACTTTCTGTGGTGTGTGTTTTGATCCCCAGACATATTTGTGAAGAGTTACTGAGTGCAATATTCTCAGATACTGAAGTGAATATTTTTCTATGCATATATATGTCCTTTGAATTTGTCCTTATTTTGAGGGCATGTTAAAGACGTCCTTCCTTCCTTTCCATTCCTTTAAGATTTACACTGCAGTTAATTTATACAAGCACAAGCAAGTGTCTGCAGCCCATTCCAGTCAGCAAGATCCAAGCAGTGCAAGTTTGATCAACCTCATCCTGTCAAGTCAGGCAAAACAAAAATCTATCAATAAATAGCAGGCGTGGGAGCACTTAAAATGAAAAAGGAGAGTCCATTTCCTGCTAAGGGAATGGAGTTCCAGAAAACCACTGCCATTTTGAGTCTGAGAGAAAAACACTACAAGGAAATTAATCCTCTGCGTTATTTGCTAGAGAACTACATAGAGAATTCAGCTCTTTCTTTGGTGTTATGGTAGTCTGCTGTGATATGGTGTTGATGCCTGGAAATTGATCTTTTAAAGAAGAGACCAGGTCAAAACCAAGCTGACCTTAAGAGTCACATTTCCATCTGGACTCCATCAGTAGTAAACCCACACAAGGATACATTTTCAGTGTTTTAAAAGGCCTTTTATACCTGGGTTTGCCAGTTTGGAGCTCACAGTTAATCAACGTGACCAAATATTTTCATTTGAAATATAAAGCAGCTTTAAGTATCAAAAGCATGTGCCTAATGAAGTCTGTCCAGCTTGGAGGATCACTTGATGGGGGAAATAAGATGGTGGTGTCTGAAGGTGCTTCAACGAGCTTCAAGAGTACATTACTAAAATTCTTTCCTAGGAGAGCAGCACTTCAATATTCTTAGAGATGTCATCACTGTCACGTTCTGATGCCTTGCTGCATTACATCATTCTGCTCATCTGTTCAACAAAAAGACTGGAGCGCTGCACTCTGTTTGAATATTGACCTTTTTTCACCACAGCCTGGATCTTCAGTTCAAGAAATTTCATGCTTAAAGACTTAAGTACTATGGATACGGGTGTGGTCAGTGTTCTGTCACTTTAAATTGTGATTTACTTCACTTTTGATATGTTTAGTTGTGTTATAAGCATTTTGTAAATTACACTTACATTTCTTTACTGTTGAAGCTGGTTTTCACGAAGGTTTTTGTACCTTTACCCTGCCTCACCTGGAGTTTGGCAACAGTGGTTCCCAGGAGGAAAGGCCTTTCTCTCAGAGTCCTGTAGTGATCCCTTAGGACTGGGGTGGGGAACTTCTGGTCCGAGAGCAATTTATGGCCGTCAAGATCATTTGGTTTGGCCCTTGAGGATTGCTAGACCGAACCAAGCCATGTGGTGGCCTCCCTGGGGCCCAGCTGGCCAGCCAGGATCACTGCCGGGCCTGGAAAGTCACTGTCACAGTTCAGGTAAGTTTTCCCCTCATTTCTTTATTTTCCTTTCTTTCTATTTCTTCCCCCCATTTCTTTATTTCCCTTTATCTCCTTTTCTTCCCTTTCTTTATTTTCCTTTCTTCCCCCCATTTCTTTATTTCCCCTTCTTTCCCCTTTCTTCCTCCCATTTCTTTCTTTCTCCCCCCTAGTCTCCATTTCTCTCTCTCTCTCTCTCTAGAGCCTGAGTGGCGGGCATTGTGAAGGACTGCTGCTGGGGTATGTGGGTACATTTATGGGTCTGCTGGGAGCAACTGTAGTTACCACATAAAGGGAGGGAGGGAGGGGTGGGCAGAGGTGGGGGGTGGGAGCCAGCTACTACCAGTTCAATTTGCATTTGATTATCCCAGATGGTGTGGCCTAATATGCTAATGAGTGTGTTACCTAATATGCTAATATTAGGGAATGTGGTCTAATATGCTAATGAATTCCTGTTGGGCTATTTATACAAAAAAAGCCCTGGACCTAGGCATTTGCCTAAGGCAGTAGGCTCTCTCTGTGTGTGCACATGTGTGTGTCAAATTATGCTCTCCCCACATGACTTCAAATAGAAAAACAATTATTTGCATTAATTATGCCAGCCTGAATCATTCTCCCTAGGTGGAGCATTGTTTTTTAAATTGATAATTTTGTATGGCCCACAAATGATGTTATAAATATCCAAATGGCCCTTGGCAGAAAAAAGGTTACCACTCCTGCCTTAGGAATTTCCCTCCCACCTGAAAAGTTACCACTAAAGGCCCCTGGGCAAGTGCCCCCTCCCAGCCTTGCTGTTTTCCCACCTACCCAAGTGAAGGCATTAATTCCATCCCCACCCCCCGCACCTCAAGGGGAGCTGATCTCTGCCACCTGTGGCCTCTAAGGAAAAGGACAGTCTTCATAGTGTGTGTGTTTGGGGGGGGGGGTCAAAGCAGCTGACATCATTCTCCTCATTTCTCTCCTCCCTTTGATCTGAACAATCACCCTATGAGACTTCCCTATCTCCTTCTCAGGCAACCATCTGGGGGTAAGGCTGAGGAGAGGAGGGAGAGACAGAGTGAAAGACAGTAAAGGTGGGACAGCCATGCCCTCAGAGGTGGAGCCAGACTCTCTGGCTATTGCAGTGGCCTTCTGAGGCTGTGTGTGCTGGGAGGGCATCTGTGCAGGCTGTTGATAGGGCCTTTCGTGAGGCCGCAGGAGCCCTGCAGCCCTTTCTGAAGCCGGTTGACAGAGAAGAGCTAAGAGATGTGGCTGTCCCTGATGTAAGACTGCTTCTGGCAGTTTGTTCAACATTCCTGGGCCTGAGTAGGCAGGGCAGAGGAAGTCAGCCAATGGGATGTCAGAGACACTAACTGACATGTGATGGGCCAATCATGTGTTCTCAAAATATTAGCGAATGGCCTTCCTCAGTTTGACCATGGCAATGAGAGAATTAATATAGATAAGGCTGCGGTCACACAAGCAGTTTGCACCAATATAGTTGCATTACCTTTGCAGATTTAAAGAGCACAATCAAACAAGATCTGCCTTCTGTGCCACAGTTGTCAGCACTCCATATGCCTTGCTTTGGAAGTGGAGTAATCAGGCAGTGGGGAAAGTCCGATATTTATAAATGCTAGCGATTCCACTCCACATTTCCAGCTTTCTGAACTCCCCTTTTGCAAAGTCAAGCCATTTAGGAAGTCTGAACGTTTGCTTCCATTTCTCCCTTCTTGGTGGGGAGGGGGGAGCAGATTCAGGTAGTGATGTTTGCATAAGCACATAATTACCCTTGGCATCAATAGCCACAGTCAAGTAGTCATTTTGGATCACGAGTTCCCAGGAGACTTGTTTTGGAGCAGCAAATCCGCCCCCCCCCCCCAGCCCCTCTTTCCTATTTCCAAATCAGAGTCTGAGATCTTTTGATGCTTGACACAAGGGCAAATGCACTGAAGTCAATGGGACTACTCTCATGTAAATCTGCACTTTAACACACACACCTTCTGTATTAAGAGGAAGAGAGGCAAAGGGAAGGAGGCTGAGAGGGGCTGGAGTACTTGGCAGTGAAATTGTGGAGCTGTCAAAAAGGAGCCAGAGCTTTGGATACACACTTATATGCATGGATGAAAGACAAAACAAATCAAAACAAAAAATGCCACAGCAATCTGAACAATTGACCATGAGGCAAGTATACAGTGAAGCTGGTTCGATGTGGGATATCTGATCCAAACTTCCTGCAACTATTTAAACGCCCTCAAATAGAGGCACAACCAAATTGTGCCAAGCTTCCAGTGTGACTACAGCCTAAAGTTGGCTGCTCACATGAAGCACTCTGTGCAGTCAGATTACAGTAAGCTACTTTTATGGAACCTGCCCAGCAACCTTCACCTGCCTTCCTGTCCCACTAGTAGCACCTACTTGGACCTTTCAGCCTCCCTGAATTTTCAACACATTGTTTTTTACTGCCTAGTTCCTTGAGTCTGAATCTCCAACAAGCTGTTTTGCTTCCCGCTGTTGTTCCCCCATACACTGTCTCCTTGATCTTTGAACACTGTCTGGAGTGAGGAGCAGACCATGTTCAAAGATACACACACAATTTGGACGCTACTCCTAAAGAAATGTAACATTCCTTTGCTAGCTCCAGACCTGCCACAGCTGTCAGCACCCCTAGCTTTCCAGTAGTGGTCTGATCCAGATTGACCTGGCTGTCTGAAATAATCTTTTGAGGTTGTGCAAAAAAAAAAACAGCTTTCCTTCAGCCCTTGCAGCAATTTCAAATAACTACTCAAACAGACATGTAGAGTCTGTGAAACCTCAGAAGATCCGGATGCTATTCAACCATAGCTAGCTCCCCAAAGTCAGTATTTTCTACCAAACCACTTTGGTTTGGAAATTGGATTGGAAATGTTGTAAGATCAGATGTTCTTATGATGTTTACAATGGTCTTCTACATCTGCCAGCTCCAGAGAACTGTGAGAACAGACTTTTGTACAGTTCTGTGCGTCAGAACTTCAGATTTTGCTTTTGGCTGAAAAACACACATAGAGAGACACAAAATTAAGCTGTTTTTAAAAACCTTTTCAAAGCCCTTCCCTAATAATTACACAGCAAAGATAAACCACAATCTCATATATGCTGAGTTATACGTAAGATTAACTCATTGCAAGATTTTGAAACCACTTCCTTTTTTTTTCTTTGTAAGACTTAAATCCCATACAGTTTAATTTCAAAGTCAGCTTCAATCAAAATTTAATTGACCTAGAAATGAAGTTCATGCTAATTCAACCACTACAGAATGCCCCACCCCCCATAAATTATACATATATGATTTTAAGAGAATAAGTATATGCTTGTTTCCATACTTTCTTTTTTAGATTCTGGCCCCTCTCTCTCTCTCTTTCATGACATATCTTGTTTCCACCCACAAGCACTACCCTCAAACGATTTACGCTAGGCTAAGACTATTGAAATGAACATGACTACTTTGAAGCAGCTGGTTTATGCATTATGGAATAAATCACATATGGTCCTTTTACATGTAAGAATGTCCTAGGGAGAGAGTGTAGAGAGACAGACAGAGCTGGAAGCCAAACTCTTTGTCTTGCAATAGAACTTGGTAAATGTCTGTCCTAGCCACTAATCACTTTCTGGTTGGAAAAGGGATTGTGTATGCATCAGAGAAAAGAACTATATGAGTGCATGTATATAGAGCTCACCCAGGTAGAAAAGATCAGTCCTTCAAAGAAGGAGATGAAATGACAGAAGAAAAACAACAGAGGAGGAAACCACAATGGCAAAAACAAATACCATTCCAGAACACCAAGCCAGCAGTGTTGCTGACTGTTTGCCTGTTGAGAGCTGAGATGAAGTGTTGGGACACAAATTCTTCTGCTCTGATGTGGCATCTCCTTCTTGGCCTCAACCTTTCGCAAGCAATTGGAACTTAATAAATAAACTATGAATTGGCGTACACAGCCATTGGCTGGTGAAACTGAAATAGTTGCTGGTCTTCTGGTGATTGCCAGGCTAGATTCTGAGTTAAGAAGGCATATTTGTAATGTTAGAAAGGAATCAGTTCTTCACTCTGAGAGGGAAAAATTAAGAGTATAGATTAATCTGGTACCCATAACAGAATGTTGGCTTGGCAAACAGCACTGTTGAGAGTGCAAAATTGATAACCCATTTCATTGTGAGTGCTCCATGTTTGGAGGGCTCCTGGGTAAGACTAGCTCCATGTTTGGAGGGCTCCTGGGTAAGATACCCTCAAGTGCCCCTTTATCAAGTACATATTTGTACATGAACACACACACACATCTCCTGGAGATGAGAGCAGAATGTAATCCCTTTGTACTTTTTTGGTGTTATCGGTGCTGACAGGGTTTAAAAGGAGAAAGGGTCACTCTAGACTTCTTCATCCCCCACATGCCACAGCAATAAATGGGAAATTGCTCCTAGGAGGATCTCCCATTTCCTCATGCACCACAGGGAGCATGAGAACATGGCAGCTTCATGTACTCCACTGATTTCAGATGCCTTCCATAGCAGCATAAGTAGAAAATCGCTCTCTAACGTTGTAGGGTGGGAATGGATTCTTAGAAGAAACAGACAGTCTAAGAATGTCTGATCATACCTGCTTTCTTGTCAGGATCCTTCCTGGGTCAGACTCACAGGAATGGACTCTTCATCTAAGGATGACAAGGAAGGCTTGGAGATGCCTGGCTCCAACAAACACACACATACACACACACCAGATCCAGAGCACCTTGAAAGCCTTAATCAAAGGACTTGTACCTGTAACCTCAGCTCCAGACAATGCTTCCAGCTCACCAGACTGAAGGGCAGATAGTCCTTTTCCTCAAAGGGTCAGACCATCAGTCCCCCAGATTATCCCCTCATCCATCCAGAGCAGTGAACAAAGTTAGTCTGTAAGAAAGCGGCACAGTGGCAATAAAGTCCAAGGCTGGTGACCCATTTTGCTGATACTGAACTAGGGTGACCATAATGTCTGAAGGCCAGCCAGGGACACCTTGGGGGGGGGGGGTGGAAGGTAGGGGTGCGCGCGCCGCCGGAAACAGGAAGTGACGTCACTTCCGGTGACGGCACTTCCGGTGACGTCATGCCACCGCCGGAAACAGGAAGTGACACCACTTCCTGTGACATCATTTCCCCCACGTCACCTGCCGGAAACGGGAAGTGACATCACTTCCTGTGACATCACTTCCCCCAAATGACATCATTTCCCCCAAATGCCACTGCCGGAAAAAGGAAGTGACTTCACAGCACTTCCTGTGACGTCCCCAAAAATCCCCCAAATATCACCGCCGGAAACAATTTTGTTCTCAAATCCTGTATATACTTCATCAGTATATGGGATAAGGCACTTTCTCAACTGTGCTGCATAATGCAGCCTATTTATTTTGTCCTGTTTGCTCTGTTGGCTCTATCTGCGCCACCTTCATCACTTTCGGGGTGTGGATCCCCCAGTGGGGTGGTCTCGCGACTCCCTCCGCCGGCTGTTTCTGATAGCCCTGCGCCCCCTCTTTCATTTGATATGTGTCCCGTGCGGGTGCCACCCTCCCGCCAGGAGATGCCGCAAAATGAGCCCCCTTGAGGCTTATGGCGGCAGGGCTCGGGGGAAGTGAGCTAGACTGCTGTTCTTTTGAGGGGTTATAGAGTGTTTCGAGCCCGTCCCTGTGGCATCGGTCCCATCGTTGTGGGACCCAGGGGGCCGGCGCAGCAGCACGCCGAAGCAGCCTGTCACAGGTCGAGATGCAGGACAGGAACCCGGAAGTGACCGACAGGCTGCTTCAGCGTGCCGCTGCGCCGGCCCCCTGGTGTGATTGTGTCACTTCTGCAAGTTACATCAGTGTGTCACCAACATTGCACTGGGATGCCTATTTGGGGTGGGGTTACCCCACTGGCCACCTGGCTGACAGTTGGCTGGAGCCTGCAAAAGCAGGGGATCCCCCGCCCCCACCTGGGGACTGGCAAGCCTAAGCACTGACTGAATGATGCCCAGAAACAGTGGGGCTGGTTCAACCAGCTTGCATAGTCAGTGCGCTTCTACTCTTTCTGTGAACTTTGATCCAGCTAAACAAGTGTTGCCAATTCCACCTTGGGAATTTCTGGGAGATTTGGGGGCAGTGTCTGAGTAAGGCGCTCACCAGGGATGTCATGCCATAGAGGCCACCCTCTCAAGCTGCTATGTCCTCCAGGGAAATTGGTATCTAACATTTGGAGGTCAGTTATACTACTGGAAGAACTCCAGGCCCCAACTTGAGGTTGGTAACCATAAACTAAACCCAAACTGTGACCTTGACCTCAGTTCTCCTCCAAAGGTCAGCCCCAGCATCCAGCTCCTGTGCAGAACCCTGCTCCTGAGGTATCCATAATCAGGACCCTGCTTCATGACATGTTTTCTGGTTTGCTCTTATTCCAAAATACAATAACCTTGCAGTCAACCATAGCAATCTGGGCAGAAAACTTGGATGTTACACAGATCAGTGCAAAAGCAGGCAGGGTGAGCACTCATAGTGGTTTTCTTCAGTGCACTGCAAGTCTCCCCCAGGAAAGCTGAAGAAAGTCCAGAGTGCACCATGGCACTAAAAGAGACTGCAAGAAGTTCAGTCATGACTATGACTATTAAAAGCCTACAGCTTTTTGATTTGGAGGTAACACTGCAATGTTAACTTTTGGCAAATCAGTATTTATCCGCCTAAAAGACAGGGGTGATGTGAAGCTTAAACTAATCTTTAACACTGGATGTAGGACAGGACAAAACCTCAACAAATAAATAATGTTCACTTGGATATTTGGATGCTACAGATGGCAAACTGATTCTGCCCAACTTCTCCATAATCTACATTGGTGCTTCTGAAAGCCAAACACATTTCCTCCTGCATGAGAGGAAGTGTTCCCTTAAGTACTCTCTTGTAATTCTCCTCAAGTTTGACGGGAAGTCTCCAACTCCAACTCCAATCCTGAACAGGAAAAGGGACCTTGACAACCAGGTCCTCTCTTCAGAATCTTAGGCAGCAAAAGGTCATTCTCAACACCTGCTTATAACCTAAATAGCCTACCTGTGTGTGACCTATTTGTGCATTAAGAGCACACACATTTATCTGGGTAAAATTAAATTAGGGACCACTGCCTCTTGTATACCAAGGTCCATAATTTTGGTTGTAGTACCTCACTATGAGAATGGTGAGGTTCCCAAAAATAAAGCAGGTAGAAAATAGAATCATAGTCTAAATCTTTATTTAGAAATATAGATCAAGAAAAACAGGAGACAGACAGTTGCAGTGTCTCTCTCACTCACATGCACAGAGAGAGAGAATACATACTTTAATACCTAACCAATAAAAGTAGGAGATGTGTAAGACCTCTGTCTGAAATCCTGGAAAGCTGCTACCAGTCTGAGTAGACAGCACTGACTTTGATGGACCAAGGGTCCGATTCAGTATAAGGCAGCTTCACATGTTCACACAATAAAGGGGCTAATTAAAAACATACAAGCCAGTCCTGATGCAATGAGGGAGTTCTGGAGGTCCTGGGTGGAAAGAGAGTGAGGAAGGAACAAATAGTGCACAGACTGAATACCGGGGGCTATATTTCTACTGTAAAAATGTTGGTAGGTGAGCAACCTAGCCAGCATTGTTTAGGAGTAAAAAAATGTATGCATCTTACTGGTCAATTTGATTCTGTCAGGCAGTAAAATTATAGAAGCAAGAGAGACACACCAAAGGCTGAGGGTGAGTAACTTGAATAAACCAGGCAGTAGCTGGTCTGGAGGGTGCACAAAGAACCAGTTGTGAACTGATGGTTGTATCCTGGAGCAACAATAGGCTTAAGATAGGAGTGATTGATTACTAGATCCTTCCATGAATTAAGGGTGTGTAGTCTAGCTAATGATTGAGACATTGCCTGCATTTCTGAGTGGGGAAGGGACTAATTTGTGTAACTTCTTTGTAGAACTATCCAGCCCGTTTCCCTTTTGAAATGTTAAGTGCTTTAGGCAGAGTATTCAAGCTGCTTCCCTAGTGTCATTCTGAGAAATGTCTTGCTAGAAGCTTATCTGAATTTTACTGAAATGTGGAGGTTCCCTACAGTCTGTTATCAGCTACCTCATATTTTGTTAGAAGTTATTGTCAAGCATATGGTCTCTCCCCATATGAGCCCCAGAGAGCACTGAGGTCAGCAGGGAAAAACAAGCTGACCATCCCAGGGCCAAAAGAGGCTAAACTTCAGAACACTCATGCACGGGCCTTTTCCATCGCGGCCCCATGCTTATGGAATCAGCTCCCAGAGGAGGTGTGGGCCCTGCGAAACCTTGACCAGTTCCGCGGGGCCTGCAAGACCACCCTCTTCAAGCTGGGTTTACGGACTGCTGACTTATGATGGTTAAATGAAGGGACCCGCCAACATGATTTGTTTATTGAATTGCTTTTATATGAACTGAATTGAATTGTTTTTAACTAATGTTAATTTTAATGTCTGTATACCTATTGTACTGTATTGTATACCTATGTATGTTGTTAGCCGCCCTGAGCCTGCTTCGGCAGGGAGGGCGGGATATAAATAAAATTTTATTATTATTATTATTACACATAGTATTAAATGTTAAGTATGATTTTCCTGTAGAATGCTTTCCCATGTAATTGCATATCAAAGCCAAAGAACCATCCTGCCCTCTACCCTCCCTTTTCTCTTTCCCACCTTTAAGTAGCAAATGTAGGAATGTGCTGCTCTGATAACAGGCACCTCCTGGAAGGATTCCACGCTGTAACCATCAACTGTATGCATGAGACCCGGGAAGTTTTAACCACAAAGATAGCTATGTGTAGATACGTAGTAATTCACACATCCTTGTTATGTCTTTGAACTACCCTTCCCAAAGTGCTTTGATGTAACCCTTAAAGCTTTATGCATTGCAATACTTTGTATCACTTTCAAGGTGTCTTACCGATGAGCAGCAATGGAGTATCAATAAACTAAGACTTTGTATTAAACAATTACTTGGTTATTTGAATCTTCCATGCTTGACATTTTGAAAGTGATCCACATGGAAATTCAACTGAACTGGCAACTTTCTTACCGGATGGCAGAAAAAGCTCCAAATAACAGCAAACTTCCTAAACCTCCAGAAAGAGGACCTGAAGACGGGATAGAAATAAGGACCCCTCCGTGGCATATCTTTTAAGCATGGAGGGCCACGGGGTGTGGGGCTCCTCTACACATACAACAGCTGTTGATCACAACTCGTAAGTGGTGTGATCAACCACCCTGATGGAAGAAGCCCTGACCCGACACTCTCGCAGGGTAAGAGTGTTGACCAAGGAGGAAGGTCCGGGTACAGGACGAGAGTACGGCCCACCAGTGGAGGGGGATGAGTGGGAAGAACCCTGACCAGATGATGAGGATGGAGGGGGGGAACCCGAACAACCCGTTCCTGATGATGATGAAGAGAGAAGGGCGCCGCTCGAGAGAGGCATACTCCAAACCATGAGGAACGAAATGGCGGACATCGCCAGAGGATTGAGGGACGAGATCCAAGCCAATGCCACCTTCATGGCGCAAGAAATTAGAAGGCAAATCGACCACGTACTGAGACCCGCGGACCCAAGAGGGGGACTAATAACCTCGGTTGGGAGACCACCATTGGCACCCCAACTCCCAGCTCCACTGGTAGTCTCACTGCTCCTGGCCCCAGCGCAGCCCCCAGCGGTGCCACCACCTGGGCCCCGAGACTACGGCAGGGGGAGAGAACTAGATGCAACGTTCAACGGGGATCCTGAAGAAGTTGAATACTTCTCCATCCAAGCCAATAGTTACATGCACTATTGGGGGAATACCTTCCCAGACGAATTCAGCCGAGTGGATTACTTGGGGTCCAAACTTAAGGGAGCAGCCAAAAGATGGTGAGTCTATACGAGACCAGAAGTCTGGAATTGGACACTGTGGCTGCTTTCCTGCAGGCACTGCTCACACAGTACGAGGGCCCGCTGCAGGAAACCAGAGCGCTGACAGCCCTCCGAGACATGCCGCAGGGGTCGAAATCGGTATGTGAGTACGCTGCCAAATTTAGAGCCAACACAGCCAAGGTCCGGGGTTGGAATGAAGTGATGAAGATAGAACAGTTCCAGAGGGGCCTGAATGCAAGTGTGTTAGATCGGGATTTGCAGCAAGCTCGCCCCACCACACTAGTGGGGTGGGTACAACTAGCTGGCGAAGTAGAAACTAACATGAAGAGAGTGGCCCTGCAGCGTCAATAGCAGCAAGGGGGAAAGGGGGGATGTGAGTCTCGGTCAGGGGAATAAGAGCAAACCAGAAAGCATGTCATGAAGCAGGGCAAAAAGACCCCGCAGGCCGGAGGGGCCGCCAAGATGCCAACACCACATCAATGCTTCTGCTGCGGTGACCCAAACCATTTGGCGGCCAACTGCCCGGAAAGACCTCGAGCCCCCCCCCGACTCTGAAGTCCAGCGCATCAGCACCCAAGAAGCCGTCGGCGTGTCCCAAGGAGTCAGCCAAGGGGAGCACTATGACCCCAACCATCACCGAAGAGGAGACCACCATCATCGATGAGCTGAGTGAGCTATCTTGGGATGAAGAGCCGGCAGGAAACAAGAACGACCTGCACTGAAGGGTGCCAAGCAGCAGGTCATGGTTTTAACAGCATCATTAAGGGTGGGAATAACTGGATCTTTAATTTTTGTTCCATTGACTTTACTGAATTCGAGACTGAAGATGTTCGTACATGTATGATCTCTAGTTGACTCGGGGTGCACTAGAGAAATAATTACCCCCAAACTAGTAGAAGCCTTAGGCCTTCCCAAAGTCCCACTACCTCACCCTATACAGTTTGAGCAGATGGATGGGACAGTAATGAAAGGGGAGCCTTGCGTGGAGCAGACTCAAGCCGTACCAGTGGGCATAGAAAATCACTGGGATGTTGAACTTTTTGTGATTGCCCCTTCCGCTTCGTTTGATGTGGTTCTAGGAGTAGGCTGGTTAGCTAAACACAAACCAGATATCAGATGGGGGGACCCAAAGCATAGACTTTACAGACAGTAAATACAAACGCCATCACTGGGACAAGGTGTGGGAGGCGGAACCCCCCCTAGAAATGAGAGACTGTGTTTGACCGTAGAAGAAGTCCGATCCATCCCTAAAGAGTACAAAGACTTAAGGGGGTGTTTAGTGAGGAAGACGCGAATGAGCTCCCTCCTCATCGGAGCACGGATTGTGCGATAGAATTGATTCCTGGGCAAGAACTGCCCAAAGCTAATTTATTCTCAATGAGGTGGACTGAAAAAGCAGAACTAAGAAAATTTCTAGACAAAAATTTGAAGAGAGGTTTCATTAGACCGGCAACGGCCCCACACGCAGCCCTGGTACTCTTTAGGAAGAAGAAAGACGGGGGCCTTAGACTCTGCACGGATTTTTGGGGAATCAATGGGATTTCAACATCAAATGCTTACCCCATCCCATTGATCAGGGACCTCTTAAGCAGTCTTGGAGGGAAAGATTTTCACAAAATTGGATTTAAGAGATGCTTACTTTAGAGTGCGAATCAGGGAAGACGATGAATTGAAAACCACCTTTAACACTGCCATGGGTCAGTTTGAGTACTTGGTCATGCCATTTGGATTACAAGGGGCACCAGGAGTATTCATGAATTTCATTAATGAAGTATTAAGAGAGTACTTATACAAAGGGGGTGTGGTGTACCTGGATGATATAATTATTTATTCACCAGACCTAAAATCTCACATAAAATTGGTGAGAAAAGTACTTGGGACTTTATACGAGCACAAGCTGTATGCTATGTTATCTAAATGTGAATTCCACAAGATGGAGCTGGATTACCTAGGCTATCGAGTATCTGGGAAGGGGCTGATGATGGATCCTGCCAAGATACAAGCAGTATTACATTGGGAACCCCTGAGGACATGTAGACAGCTCCAATCATTCCTCAGATTCGTAAATTTTTACTGTAATTTCACACAAGGCTTTGCACACACCTTATTACTATTAACTGATCTGCTAAAGACAAAAGGGAAGGGCCCAGAGGCCAAAAGACTGGGGGGGAAATTGGCCTGGCCCCCTAAATGCCAGGAAGCCTTCAACAAACTAAAAAGGCTGTTCACGAGCGAACCCATCCTTAGCCACCCAGACAAATTGCGACCTTTCGTGGTCCAATGCGATGCCTCCAACTTGGCCATAGGCTCAATATTAATGCAGGCTGACAATGAGGGGAGATTGTGCCCCTGTACATATATCTTCAAAAAATTCTCCCAAGAACAACGGAATTGGTCCGTGTGGGACAAAGAGGCATTTGCGGTGACTTTTGCTTTAAAGACTTGGAGATCATGGCTAGAGGGAGCCAGAGTCCCATTTGAAATTTGGACCGACCACAAAAATTTAGAAGCCCTCACCGGACATAGGGGTGAATCAACTAAATTACCTTCTTCGTTTGAACAATGGTGGGGGACTTTGGGGAAAGAATGGAAGGTAATACAGGAGAATTTGGAAACTACCAAAGACACTTATAAGAAATATTACAACAAGAAGCACTCCCCAGTCTGGGACTTCAAAGTAGGAGAAACTGTATTCTTATCAACTAAAAACCTACCAATTCCTCAGTCATCTAAGAAATTGGCTTATAAATTTTTAGGACCTTTCAAAATAAAATCATAAACAAAGTGACGGTGGAGTTAGATTTGCCAAAACTGTTTAGTAAAATTCATCCTGTCTTTCATTGCAGTCTATTATGGCGGGACCTGGGGCCACAACTTGGCATCCATGACCACCAGCACCTCAGCCGATTCAAATTAGGGGTCAGAGTCACCATGAAATGCAAGAAATACTGGATGCAAGATTGAAGAGGGGAGTGTTATATTTTTTAATTAGATGGAAACATTTTCCCCCCAGTCACAATGAGTGGGTGGAAGCGGTAAACGTGAAAGCTCCACAGTTAATAAAGAAGTTTTACCGTACCTACTGCATCCAGGCAAACCCCGAAGTAAATTTTAGTGGGGGCAGTATGTCAAGCATATGGTTTATACTCAGTATTAAATGTTAAGTTTGATTTTCCTTTAGAATGCTTTCCCATGTAATTGCATATCAAAGCCAAAGAACCATCCTGCTCTATACACTCCTTTTTCTCTTTCCCATCTTTGAGTAGCAAATGTAGGAATGTGCTGCTTTGATAACAGGCGCCTCCTGGAAGGATTCCACGCTGTAACCATCAACTGTATGCATGAGACCCGGGAAGTTTTAACCACAAAGATAGCTATGTGTAGATACGTAGTAATTCACACATCCTTGTTATGTCTTTGAACTACCCTTCCCAAAGTGCTTTGATGTAACCCTTAAAGCTTTATGCATTGCAATACTTTGTATCACTTTGTATCAAGGTGTCTTACCGATGAGCAGCAATGGAGTATCAATAAACTAAGACTTTGTATTAAACAATTACTTGGTTATTTGAATCTTCCATGCTTGACAGTTATGGGCTCACCATGAACATTCAATATGCATGCAAAGCATTCTGTCTACCATGAAGCCATGACCCCAAAACAAAAAGTGCAAAGCAAGTCTGACAGGTTATATGAACAAATGAAGTTTTCATATACCATTCAATTAAGACAGTAATGGGATATAATCTCAAAAATGACAGAATGATCTCGGTCCGTATCCAAGGCAAACCATTCAATATCACAGTAATTCAAGTCTATGCCCCAACCACTGATGCAGAAAAGGCTTAAGTGGACCAGTTCTATGAAGATTTACAACACCTTCTAGAATTAACACCAAAAAAAGATGTCCTCCTCATCATAGGGGACTAGAATGCCAAAGAAGGAAGTCAAAAGGTGACCGGAACAACTGACAAGTTTGGCCTTGGAGAACAAAATGAAGCCAGGCAAAGGCTAATAGAGTTTTGTCAAGACAACAAGCTGGTCATAGTGAACACCCTCTTCCAACAACCTAAAAGGTGACTCTAAACGTGGACATCACCTGATGGGCAACACAGAAATCAAACTGATTACATACTCTGCAGTCAAAGATGGAGAAGCTCCTTACAGTCAGCAAAAACAAGACCTGGAGCTGACTGCGGCTCAGATCATGACCTACTCATCAAAAAATTCAGGCATAAATTGAAGAAAACTGGGGAAGCCATTAGGCCATCCAGGCTTGACCTTGATCACATCCCTTATGAACATACAGTGGAGGTGAAGAATAGGTTTAAGAAACTAGAGTTGATAGACAGAATGCCTGAAGAACTATGGATGGAGGTTCGTGACATTGTACAGAAGGCAGCAATCAGCACTATCCCAAAGAAAAAGAAATGCAAGAAAGCAAAGTGGCCATCTGATGAGGCTTTACAAATAGCTGAGGAAAGAAGAAAAGTGAAAAGCAAAGGGGAAAAGGAAAGATTCACCGAACTGAATGCAGATTTCCAGAGAATAGCAAGGAGAGATAAGGATGCCTTCCTGAAGGAACAATGCAAAGTAATAGAGGAAAATAATAGAATGGGAAGGACAAGAGATCTCTTCAAGAAAATTGGAGAAATCAAGGGAACGTTTCGTGCAAAGATGGCCATGATAAAGGACAAAAATGGTAGGGACCTAACAGAAGCAGAAGAGATCAGGAAGAGGTGGCAAGAATACACAGAAGAATTATACAAGAAGGATCTCAATATCCTGGACAACCATGAGAGTGAAATCAATGACCTTGAGCCAGACATCCCGGAGTGTGAAGTCAAATGGGGTTTAGAAAGCATTATTAACAACAAAGCGAGCGGAGATGATGGTATCCCATTTGAGCTATTCAAAGTCCTAAAAGATGATGCTGTTAGAGTGATGCACACATTATGTCAACAAATTTCGAAAACACAACAGTGGCCACAGGATTTGAAAAGATCAGTTTATATTCTAATCCCAAAGAAGGCTAATGCCAAGGAATGTTCAAACTATCACACCATTGCACTCATTTCACATGCCACCAATGTCATATTAAAGATCCTACAAGCTAGGCTTCAGCAGTATGTAGATCGGGAACTACCAGAAGTTCAAGAGGTAGAGAAACTAGAGATCAAATTACCAACATTCGCTGGATTATGGAGAAAGCACAGGAGTATCAGAAAAACGTCTATTTCTGCTTCATTGACTATGCTAAAGCCTTTGATTGTGTGGATCACAACAAACTGTGGCAAATCCTTAAAGAGATGGGAGTACCAGACCACCTCACATGTCTCCTGAGAAGCCTGTATAAGGATCAAGAAGCAACGGTCAGAATGGGATATGTAACAAATGATTGGTTTAGAATAGGAAAAGGAGTTTGACAAGGATGTATATTGTCACCCACCTTATTTAATTTATATGCAGAGTACATCATGCAGAATGCTGGCCTGGATGAAGCACAAGCCGGAATTAAGATTTCTGAGAAAAACATCAACAACCTCAGATATACAGATGACATTGTTCTAATGGCAGAAAGTGAGGAAGACCTAAAGAACCTCTTGTTCTCCCCTTCTGTTTGCTAAATTGTGATGGGGCCAGATGCCATGATCTTAGGTTTTTTTGATGTTGAGTTTCAAGCCTACTTTTGTGCTCTCCTCTTTCACCCTCAACAAGAGGTTCTTTAGGTCTTCCTCACTTTCTGCCATTAGAACAGTGTCATCTGTATATCTGAGGTTGTTGATGTTTTTCTCAGAAATCTTAATTCCGGTTTGTGCTCACTACATGGAAGTAGTGACAGACTTCACATTTCTGGGATCCAAGATCACTGCAGATGGTGACTGTAGCCATGAAATTAAAAGATGTTTGCTCCTTGGAAGGACAGCTATGGTGAACCTCGGCAGTATAATAAAAAGTAGAGATATCACTCTGCTAACAAAAGTCTGTATAGTCAAAGTGATGGTATTTCCAGTAGTAATGTATGGCTGTGAGAGCTGGACCATAAGGAAGGCCGAGCGCAGAAGAATAGATGCTTTTGAGATGTGGTGCTGGAGAAGACTCTTGAGAGTCCCTTGGCCTGCAAGAAGATCAAATCAATCAGTCCAAAGGGAAATCAACCCAGACTGTTCCCTGGAAGGTCATATACTGAAGCTCAAATACTTTGGCCACCAAATGAGAAGGGAGCACTCCCTGGAGAAGATCCTGATGCTAGGAAAGACAGAAGGCAAAAGAAGAAGGGGACGGCAAAAGATGAGATGGCTGGACAGCATCACTGATATAACAAACATGAATTTGAGCAGACTTCAGAGGATGGTGGAAGACAGGAGGGCCTGGTGTGACTTTGTCCATGGGGTCGCAAAGAGTCGAACTCGACTGTGCGACTGAACAACAATAAATTGTATATTCTGATCGACAACAGCTTTCCAAGGTCTCAGGATGAAGTATTTTTAGCTTTTAATGGAACTGGTGCTTTCTTCATAAAAGCCATGTGCTCAACCACTGAAATGCATCTTCAAAGTTGACACCTGAGATTTATGTTATATTCATGCAATTATTATTGCTCTCCATTTTATCCTTATGCTAATTACATTCTTGCTAACCAGATAGTTTTGTCTGGCTAATTTTATTTTTATCATGGATTTGAACAGAAACATTTATATTCAAAGCACTCAAGAGGTCACAATATGTTCATAAAGGTGCACCATCATGATCTGCAAACCTTTTATTGGAAGATCTCCAGTGTTAAGGAAATTCTGCATTAGCTAGTCCAGACTAGCACTGATTAGTTCAGAACACAGTGTGACTCAGCTGTCCTTTTCAATTTCAATGTCAGTGGGAGAACCTAAACAAGAAATAAGACTTTATCCTGGCATGATCACATTAAAAGGCATTGATGCACCTTCCAGAATCCTTCCAAGAAGCAATTTAATTTTAATGATACTTTTCCTTCTTGGAAAGTACATTTGAAGCAGAAAAGTCCAATATTGTTATTTCCTTCAATGAAACAGGGGAAAGGCTGTTGTAAGACAAAGTTATTAAAATACTAAATTAATTACTTCCTTGATTTTTAAAAGAAAAGACATTATTTTGTACAATTTTTAAAAAGCACTTTCCAGCAAATGGGGTGGAGGGAGATTAAAGAAACTCAGTTGATAAGAAATTTGTTAATGGAAATGCAATATTGAATTTTTAAAGAAAACTAGAGATGTAATAATCAAGAGAAAATGGGAATAAGGCTAGTATATTTTATTAAAATACTGTATTAGATATATGTAGGAAGGTACTTTCAGCTTTCCTGAATTAATGGACTTTGGGATAAACCAGACGACAGCATGTATAGGCAGGTTTTATCAACTGTGCAAAAAAAAAAAAAAACCACACAAGGATAATTTTAAGAGGTTTTATTTTGGGGGGATATGTATAATACATACTGCACTGAGTATGGAAAGGTATAAGAAAAAGTTTTTAAAATATTGGTTGGATCATATGATTCTACTAATGGAAGAGTTTTCCACTGGCACAGAAGTATGCTCCTATGAATGTAAGATGATTAGGCAGTTCAAGCACCTTCCCTATGAAGAAAGCCTGAAGAGTGAGGGACTTTTGCAATTTAGAAGAGAGATTACTAGGGGGGTGCAATTAGAGGCTTATACAATTATGCATGGAATGGAGACTGTTGACAAAGTACACTTTCTTCCCTCTCTCAAAATACTAGAACTCGAGGGCATCCAATGAAACTGATGGGCAATAGGTTCAGGACAGACAAAAAGAAATACTATTTTAAACAGAGAGTGATAAAAATGTGGGATTTGCTGCCAGAGGATGGAGTGATGGCCACAGGAATAAACAGCTTTAAAAGGAGATCAGATACATTCATGGAGGATAAGTCTATCAATGGCTACTAGCTATGGTGACTGTGGGGAACCTCCACATTCAGAGGCACTAAACCTCAGAATCCCAGAGCCATGTGGTAACATCAGGGGAAGGCTTCAGCTTCTACACCCCGTTGTTGGCCATCCAGAGGAACTGATTGGCCACTGTGTAGGGTTGCCAAGTCCCCTTACCTGGCCAGTGGGGGGGCTCCCAATGCACTTCCAGAAGACCTGAAGTGATGTCACACCACTGCTGGTAAAACTGGAAGTGCTATCCCCAATATGATGACATCACCCCAAATGAAGTCATCACATCAAGGAGTGATGCTGGGGTTTTTAGGCAAAACTCTATGGTAAATGTCCCGTAAAGGACATCTAAGCTCCCTCAGGCAGGATTTAAGTAGCCAGGAGGGGCATGGGTCTAAATCGCAAGTTGTCGGGCATGCAGAGGAGAGAATTCCATCGACTTCCTCTAGGCTGAGTGGGTCGAAATGGTCCAGGACTAAACCTGAAGACAGGCACGGAGCCTCCAGTTCATGTACTGTATCTAATGTGATGGGCAGGTCCTGGCGGAGCGACATGATTTTGTCTGCAAAAAATTTCGCAAAAGCCTCACAGCCTATTTCCAATTCCCTAACGTTTGGCCTGCCCTGGGGCAGCGTAGTTAGATCTCTAATTATTTTAAACAATTGTGCCGGGCGCGAATTTGCAGACGCAATCTTGGCTGTGAAGTAATCTTTCTTCGCAGCCTTGAGTGCCATCTCATATGACCTCATAAGCGTTCTATAAGATGTTCTTGCCGCTTCGCCGCGAGTGCACCGCCATTGCCTCTCTAGTCGTCTGAGTCCTTGTTTCAGCTGGCGAAGCTCCGAGGTGTACCATGGGGCCAGCTTCACACGAGGGCGCAGAGGACGTCGAGGTGCGATCTCGTTGAACGCCCCAGTTAGCCGATCTTGCCAGGCATCAACTAGGGCATCAAGGAAATCGCCAGGGAGCCAGGGATCCTGAAGAGCCATCTGGAACCGTTCCGGGTCCATCAGGCTCCGCGGGAGAGCCAAAATAGGCTCTCTGCCCTTACAGGGTTG
Source organism: Heteronotia binoei (assembly GCF_032191835.1). Taxonomy (NCBI): domain Eukaryota; kingdom Metazoa; phylum Chordata; class Lepidosauria; order Squamata; family Gekkonidae; genus Heteronotia; species Heteronotia binoei. The sequence continues at coordinate 213,922,797 of NC_083223.1, forward strand.
GTGCAGCGTCTCCATACGTGCCTTGAGGGCTAGGTGATCCGACCATGGCACCGCCTCTGTTGCGATATCGTTCACCGAAATCCCGGACGCAAAGAACAGGTCTAATGTGTGTTCCGCCTGATGTGTGGGAGTCGTAATAAATTGAGAGAGTCCCAGTGTCGCCATGGAAGACACTAGGTCCATTGCCCGACTGGAGGCCACGTCATCGGCATGGACATTGAAGTCACCCAGGACCACAAGCCTCGGGTGCTCCAATACCCAGCCCGACACCGCCTCCATCAGGGATGGTAAGGCGCTGGCCGGTGCGTTAGGCGGACGGTACACCAGCCAGATCGCCAACCCCTCTCCAACATCCCACGCCAGGCCGGCACATTCAATTCCCTTGATCGTTGGGGCCGGGAGAGCCCGGAAGGAGTAATCCTCCCGTATGAATAACGCTACCCCTCCCCCCACCCACTAAACTGCGATTGGTGGAAGACTGAGTAGCCTCTACTGGAGCCTTCATTATCAATGGAGGCCCAGATAGCAGCCGCTGCCAAGTCAGCCTTTTTTCATCTGAGGCGGGCCAGGGCAGTCGGCCCCCTTCCTAGAGCGTCGGGACCTGGCAACAGTGATACATGCAACAGTCACGTCGAGATTGGATTACTGTAATGCCCTCTACATGGGGCTGCCTTTGTGCTGAACCCAGAAGCTGCAGCTAGTGCAGAACGCGGCTGCCAGACTGTTGCTGGGGCTCCCAAAGTGGGAGCACATACAGCCGGGGCTGTGTGAACTGCACTGGCTGCCAGCTATATACCGGATTCGCTACAAAGTGCTGGTCATCACCTTTAAAGCCCTATATGGCTGAGGACCTGTCTACCTTAGGGACCGCCTCTCCCCACATGAACCCCAGAGAGCACTGAGGTCAGCAGGGAAGAACCTGCTGACTATCCCCAGGCCAAAGGAGGTAAGACTCCAGAGCACTCGTACTCGGGCTTTTTCTGTCATGGCCCCACAGCTCTGGAACCAGCTCCCAGAAGAAATGCGGGCCCTGCGGGACTTTGAACAGTTCCGCAGGGCCTGCAAGACCATCCTGTTCCAGATGGCCTTCACCAGCTGAAACTACTAAATTACTAGTAAACTTGCCAGCGATTGTAGCACAAAGTATTAACGTTTTTAGAATTTTAACGGATTTTAATCAACTGTAATTATTTGTTATCTATTATATTGTATGTATCGAGCTTTTGTTGTTAGCCGCCCTGAGCCGCCTGGTTGGGGAGGGCGGGATACAAATAAAATGTGAATGAATGAAAAATGAATGAAATTTGCCCTCAAACCATAGAGTTCTTGCCCCCCAAAAAACACTTCTGGGTGATGTCATCAAGCCAGGGGCAGCACTTCCAGTTTTATTGGAAGTTGCTCAAAAACATCAGTTGGGGTGGGGTTTTTCCCTGCTGGCCAGCTGGCCAGCGGTGGGCAGGAGCCCACCAAAGCAATGGATCCCAATGCTGGGAACCCTACCACTATGTGAGACAGAATGCTGGACTAGATGGACCGTTAGTCTGATCCAGCAGGACTCTTTCTGTGTTCTTAAGAGTGGCCCTCCTGGATCAGACCAGTGGCCTACCTAGGTTTGTTTCATGGAGTATCCAAACAGTTGCCCAGAAGGACCAGTAAATAGGGTATGCAGGCCAAAGTCTCCCCCTTGTGCTGTCTTCTATCACTAGTATTCAGAGGTTTACTGCCTTGGGGTGTGAAGGCTCCCTTCAGGTGTTTGCAGGAGACTCCACTATTTTTTTTTTAAAAAAATGAAAACATAGGGTCCAAGCAAGTATATTTTTAAATAGATATAAATCTTCATATAATGCCCCAAATTCAGCTATGGGCTATATGTGCACTGAAAGAAGCTTCTGCCTGTATGTCTGTAATAATATTGGATATTATGGTAGGTAGGTAGGTAATTTTATTTATATCCCGCCCTCCCCGCCGGAGCAGGCTCAGGGCGGCTAACAACATCATTCAGTTATACAAAAAACAAAGTTAAAAACAAAGTTACATTTAACATTAAAATTCTGATAAATTTAAAATTAATTAATTAATTAATAATAAAAGTGCTAATGCTGCTTGTTCTTTTTTATGATGGCGGTTTGCATATTATGTATGCAAACAAGCGCTATACATGTGACTCCCTCCCCGCCACCCAAACTATAGCCAGGCTGTGCACACACAACCTTTTTTCAAGGCCATGACAACAATATATCTTTGCCCTTTTATGATGCAAACTAAAATAACACATAAATGCTTGTATTTAACTTTGTAGAGCATGTTTCTGATGGAGTTGCCTTTTGCCATAACCTTTTATTTAAAGACACCTTATGGCTTTGCCATATGACATTCCCCTCCCAAGTTAATTGTGCTAATGCAATCAGGCCTGCTTTAAAAGGAAGTTTTACAGACAGGGTTTTAATGTGTTCATAGAGTTTTAGAAACTCTAATTACATAGCAAAAGAAAACTCCAGAGGGGTCACCATGCTAGTTCACTCTGCTGAAGCCAAAACAACAGTGGCACCTTAAAGACTAACCAATTTACAAGGCATATGCTTTTGCACATGATAGTCCATTCTGTCAGAAGCAAAGGCAGCAAGGAGAGCAAACAAATAAATGAGGTGGGAAGAAGTATCATTAGAAAAGTATAATTTGAAATCTCGATTCTTTGGGCAACCATGTTCTTGTAAAATATTTGTGGCTGGAACTTATCTTGGAGTGAGCTCTGTGCTAAGTGCATAACAATTCTAAATGTCAGACTTGTTACTTTACCTCTGACTATGATGTTTCTCAGATATCGGTGTACTTAGCCCAGGACCGTGGGGTAATGGGAAAGGAAAATACATTAATCTATACACAACATTTAACACTAAATTCCCTCCCCTCAATAGCCATTTTGAGGCAGTGAAAAGTTTCATTAGTGGCAAAATCAGTTGCTTGGTTAGAATTTCCCAAGTGGAACCATACAGAGAGAGAGGGCTCAAAGTCTGAGGGCAGCTCAAAGGAAAATTCAAATAGCTGCAATAATTAATATGGGTAATAATTAATGTCTGAAATTTTAAGCACTGTTGTACTGTTTCACTGGTTCTCTAATTTTTATAATCTCGTTTTATTTTTTGTTCCTTGTACATAGTATTATTTGTATGTAGTATACAGCCTAGTGCATGACTCTAATTCTGTAATCCTATTTTATCCTGTTGTGGAGAAACCACACAGGGGTAGAAGTCTTACATTGCAACCCAAAGCAGAATTATGCCCTTCTAATTACATTTAATTATATGGGCTTGAATGATTATAACTCTGCTTAGAATTGAACTGTTAACCCCCTAATCCTGTTAAGCACTTCAGATCATATGTGAACTAAGAATCAGGGCAGCTGCTATTGTCCTTTTAAAAATACTGTGGTCCAGTCACAGGTCTTCCTAAGACTGTCCAAATCAATGACAAAAGTGTATTTACTTCCAGCTTGTCCTTTTTGTATTTCTTTTTCTCCATTCCAACACTAACCCAGGAAATGGGTTATCTCCTGTTCTGGATGGGGTTGTGCTCCCCTAAAGGAGCAGGTTTAAACATAAAGACCAACAATAAAACTTTCTTCAAATATATTAGAAGTAGGAAACCAGCCAGGGAGGCAGTGGGGCCCTTGGATGACCATGGGGTAAAAGGATTACTGAAGGAGGATAGGGAAATGGCTGAGAAGCTAAATGAATTTTTGCCTCCGTCTTCACTGTGGAAGATGAGAACTTTTTGCCCGCCCCAGAACCACTAATTTTGGAAGGGGTATTGAAAGACCTGAGTCAGGTTGAGGTGACAAAAGAGGAGGTCCTACAACTGATAGACAAATTAAAAACTAATAAGTCACCAGGTCCGGATGGCATACATCTGAGAGTTCTGAAAGAACTCAAAGTTGAACTTGTGGATCTTCTAACAAAAATCTGTAATCTTTCATTGCAATCTGCCTCCGTTCCTGAGGACTGGAAGGTAGCAAATGTCACCCCCATCTTTAAAAAGGGTTCCAGAGGAGACCCGAGAAATTACAGGCCAGTCAGTCTGACTTCAATACCGGGAAAGTTGGTAGAAACCATTATCAAGGACAGAATGAGTAGGCACATTGATGAACACAGGTTATTGAGGAAGACTCAGCATGGGTTCTGCAAGGGAAGATCTTGCCTCACTAACCTGTTACATTTCTTTGAGGGGGTGAACAAACATGTGGCCAAAGGAGACCCGATAGATGTTGTTTACCTTGACTTCCAGAAAGCTTTTGATAAAGTTCCTCATCAAAGGCTCCTTAGAAAGCTTGAGAGTCATGGAGTAAAAGGACAGGTCCTCTTGTGGATCAAAAACTGGCTGAGTAATAGGAAGCAGAGAGTGAGTATAAATGGGCAGTCTTCGCAGTGGAGGACGGTAAGCAGTGGGGTGCCACAGGGCTCAGTACTGGGTCCCATGCTCTTTAACTTGTTCATAAATGATTTAGAGTTGGGAGTGAGCAGTGAAGTGGCCAAGTTTGCGGATGACACTAAATTGTTCAGGATGGTGAGAACCAGAGAGGATTGTGAGGAACTCCAAAGGGATCTGTTGAGGCTGGGTGAGTGGGCGTCAACGTGGCAGATGCGGTTCAATGTGGCCAAGTGCAAAGTAATGCACATTGGGGCCAAGAATCCCAGCTACAAATACAAGTTGATGGGTTGTGAACTGGCAGAGACTGACCAAGAGAGAGATCTTGGGGTCGTGGTAGATAACTCACTGAAAATGTCAAGACAGTGTGCGTTTGCAATAAAAAAGGCCAACGCCATGCTGGGAATTATTAGGAAGGGAATTGAAAACAAATCAGCCAGTATCATAATGCCCCTGTATAAATCGATGGTGCGGTCTCATTTGGAGTACTGTGTGCAGTTCTGGTCGCCGCACCTCAAAAAGGATATTATAGCATTGGAGAAAGTCCAGAGAAGGGCAACTAGAATGATTAAAGGGCTGGAGCACTTTCCCTATGAAGAAAGGTTGAAACGCTTGGGACTCTTTAGCTTGGAGAAACGTCGACTGCGGGGTGACATGATAGAGGTTTACAAGATAATGCATGGGATGGAGAAAGTAGAGAAAGAAGTACTTTTCTCTCTTTCTCACAATACAAGAACTCGTGGGCATTCAATGAAATTGCTGAGCAGACAGGTTAAAACGGATAAAAGGAAGTACTTCTTCACCCAAAGGGTGATTAACATGTGGAATTCACTGCCACAGGAGGTGGTGGCGGCCACAATTATAGCCACCTTCAAGAAGGGTTTAGATAAAAATATGGAGCACAGGTCCATCAGTGGCTATTAGCCACAGTGTATGTGTGTATATAAAATTTTTTGCCACTGTGTGACACAGAGTGTTGGACTTGATGGGCCGTTGGCCTGATCCAACATGGCTTCTCTTATGTTCTTATGTTCTTATTGTGGGTGTGCTGCTGGACCTAGGCATCCTGTTGGATAAACACGCGGTAGTGGTAGCCAAGGATACTTTTCACTAGCTTTGACTAATAAGCAAGCTGCAGCCCTTTTGTAGAGGAAAGATCTTGCCACTGTGGAACATAACCTGATAACCTCTACTGCAATGCTATCTACATGAGACCACCCTTGAAGATTGTCTAGAAGCTACATTTGATGCAGAGTACTGCAGCCAAAATATGGTCATAGGGAATGAGACCATATTGTTCCAAGCTTGGCCCACCTACATTGGCTACCAGTCAGTTACTGGGCCCACTTCATAGGGTTGCCATAGGGACTTTGGGGGTGGAGCCAGGAGACTTTGGGGCGGAGCCAGACTTTCCCATTTCCAAAATAAATGCATAAAAATACAGCAGTGCGGTTCACCTGAATAGTCATCATTTCCTCATCTCCCAATAGCTGCAATTCTAGTAAATGAAAGTAAACACACAAAAAGCAGCCAAAATGTGGAGTTTGCAAGCTCACATTTTTGTAATCTCACTGGGGCTTTACTCACAGGAACTGCTGTTCTTCAGCCTAAGACAGGCAAATAAAAGAGAGAGAGGTGGAGTTTTCCTCTATCCCATAAACAGGCTGCTATACAAAGATTCTGAAAACAATGCAGAACAAGCACAGAGACACACACACACTATTACTGCCTCCTCTTCAAAGACTTCTGAAAAGTACTCTCTCTCTCTCTCTCTCTCACTGGGTCTGGTTCCTCCACAACCACATCTGAAAATTACAGGGGCTAGGCTGCTCTCTCTCTCTCTCACACACACACACTCTCTCTCTCTCTCTTACACACTCTGAAAGGAAAGCAAAACAAAGGGAGGCTCTGATTCTGACCCTTCTCCATGAAGTACTTCCTGCTCAACTTTAAAGGGGCACACACACACAAAGAGGCATTTTAAAAAGGGTCATGTCTGCAGGTTTCTTAACCTGCGGGAGATCTAGAGGTACTGGTGGCTGTAGGGGGTTGGCTTCCCACCCCCCCACCCCCCGCTGGCCAGCTGGCTGGGGGTGGGGGGAAGCCTGTAAAACCAGGGGATCCCCCACTGGGATCTGGGGATTGGGAAGCCTACCACTTCAAGAAGCTTATATTGACTTTTAAAGCCATATATTGCCTGGGTTCAGCATGCCCTAGGAACTGCCTTCAGCCATATGACTTTACCCAACTATTCTGGTCATCTTCAAAGGCTCTGCTTTGGGTTCCCCTGCTTAGGGGGTAGCAGAGGGGGCACTTGTCCCAGGTGCTGTCGAAGGGGGGAGTGCCAAATTGGGTATGGAGTCCATTCTATTCTATGGTACCATAAAATAGATTGTGCCCATAAGGGGGTGTCATTTTTTTATTCCCCCCTCCCCTAAAAAAACATGTCGATCCTGTCCTCCCCTGCTATCTGAAGCTATTCAGGTAACAATATGAGAAGGGCCTTTTTGGTTGTGGAACCAAAATTTTGGTACATCCTCCCCAAAGATATTTGTCTGTCTCCCTCTATTGTTGTGTTTCCTCAGGGTGTAAAAACTTTTTTGTTTTGTTTGGTATACTCTCAATAACTGTTATTGGCATCATCCATGGTATTTACTGTTATGTGTGTTTATGTTTTTTGTTGAATTATTTTATATATAATTTATTTAAAATGTTTTTAATGTTGAAATTTTGTAATGTTTGAATTTCACTGCCTTGAGGACCCTATTTGGGTGGAAAGAAGGCACAGAAATGTTTCAAATTAAACAATAAATAATAACTCAGAATGGACATTGATTTCAACAGGCACAATGGTTCTGTGTCCTTTATATGAAAATGGCAAACTGGCTACAATGGGTTTATACCATCTTTCTACAGCAGCTAGAAATCACAGAACTACAAAATGCAGGAAGACACAACGTAGGAAAGGACATTAGGAGGGCAGAATAGCAATGCATGAATTAGCAATTTACAATTCTGCTTTTTGAGGATTCTCTTTATTTTTCTGTATTGTTGTGAGAATTTTTTTTGTATGTGCTGGTTACTGCTTGTTATCTTTTTGTTCATTTGTTTCCTTCATGTCATTTTTACACAAGTCCATCATTTTATGTCACATATGTCATATGTGGCTCTCTTTTGTGTCTCCCTCATGAGAAACCAAGAGGACCTAGAATACATATGTGTGGTAGTATTTCAACCACTTTCAAGAAATCCTTTCTACCCCAGTTCCTTCCTCAGGTAACTCAGGAAGTTTCTCTTCTGTAGACCACCACCAACCAGACTCTATATCTTAATCTACCTACAACTTCCCCAGTGCTGTGGTTCACCAGAAGGTGGGGTATAGTGTTCAGGGCCGTCCCTAGACTATCTTGCACCCTAGGCAAAGCTAACTTCTGGTGCCCCCCCACCCCATTTAAGACTTTGTTGGTCTTAAAGGTGCCACAGAACTCAAACTTGGATCTACACAGGTTGTTTCAGAGGGTAGCTGAACGATTCAAGTCCAGTAGCACCCCTAGGTGCTATCAATTTCCACTCCTATAAAACTAGTATCTGTGTGGGTTAGCATCATGTGCTACTGGATTAGAATTAATTATGCACAAAGATAATGGTGCAGGAGTGGAATTTATACAAAACATTTCCTCCATATCCCCCACCTTCCACATTCAGTAAAGAGAAAAAGGCATATAGAACAAGGCATGCATTTCTGGTGCATATGAGTTCAGTGGTGTTTGGAGCCACAGTACCTCTTTAGCATCAAAGGCTGCAACTGTTTTCCAGATAGCTGAAAGTGGCATGATGGGAGAGTAAATCTTATTCGTCTATATCTTTATTTCTTTGCAAAATGCATGCCCCTGCTTTTCAGCACAGCTGACACCCCAAGGCAGATTACAAGAGCCAGCAGGGCACAGAGGTCCAAGCATGAGACTCACATCAGGGAGTCCTGAGTTCAAATCCCCACTCTACCATCAAACTCTCCACTGTGAAGCACACCCTACCTCATTGAGTTGTTGTAAGGATAAAAATGTGAGAAGGAAGAACCAGGTATCCTGCCCTGAGCCCCTTGGTAGAAGAGTCAGGGTTCAAGGGTACTTAGATAAAAATATGCCATAAAACATCACAATAAAACCATGCACATTAAAAACAGGAGTGCTGGATAAACTGGCAACTCATATATTTGGTCAAACAGATGGGGTAGGTTTGCAGAAACCTGCTTATTGTAGAGGGATGAGCAGGGTCCCCATAATTCCCTCTCCATTGACTCCCTGGGGGCAAAATAAACTGTTAGAACTTATCCTCATTTCCTGATTCCCACTCTCACAGTGCAGCATACTGTGCCTTGAGCATGGGAAAAAGGGAAAAGGATGAGTCCCAGTAGAAAGGTTGAATGCAAAGCTGACTCTATTACCCTTCCCAAGCCTGTCACTGTGGGGCCACACAATGTCACATGTTTCATGCTTCCTGGGGGCACCCTACTCTGATGCATTGTCAGAACTGCCGCCAGCTGAGGGAGCCAACAAGGGTGCTAGGGCTGGGGCAGGAGCCAGGCACAGTGGCGGTGCACCACAGCATGACTGGAGGGCACCTGCTGGTGGCCCCAGTGCCCTCTGGCCTTTGTGCTGCTGCTGCTGGGCCAGCTGGGGGGTACAGTGGGGGTGGAGTGAGCAAAGCTTTGGCAGCTGGTGCAGGACATGCACCACAGGACCACCAGGCACTGCCAGATCAGGACCCCACGCACCCAGCCCTGCACTTCTTGTCCCTGGAGGCTGGCCAAGATCACAGTGGCAGCGGGCACCCATTCTGCATTCCCCGGGGCCAGTGCAGCTGGTCAGCTAAGACACAGGGCAAGGCTTTGGTGAGCAGCTGGAAGAAGTTTACACAGTCCCGGCCCAAGGCCTCAGGCCCCACAAGCAAGAGGGTGCCCCCCTTATCTCAAGGCATATTTCCTCCCATTCCACTATAACATATACATATTCCATTTACACAGCAAGTAACTTGTGTGTGTGTGTGTAACTGATATACATAAATGTAACTGATGCAAAGGTAACTTTAAAATTGAATACATTGAATGGAGAAAATCACTAAGAGAAAATGGCATACAAATATAAGCTTGTGAGACTCATTGGGGGAAATGAAATTTAAGGTAGGATCCACATGTCACTGAATACTGCATTCTTTTAACCATTCGATGTATTAAATGTTCACAATAGAACAGTATCCAAAGAGGTATGGATCCAATCTAAGTCCTTAGAGCATAAGGGAAGGACACAAGAAAAACTGAGCTCAAAAACCACTTCTGGAAAGATACAGTTCTTATTTCAGCCTTCTGCTAAGGCCAAGGAGAAAACTAGGGGGTTCAAATCATAAATAGGAATGATACAAGAGGCATGTAGTCAATTGTATAGTTTCCATTCACAGAAAATAATTTCCATTTGTGGAAAAGAAGGTGGTGATTTCTGCAGATTCCACCTCTCACTCTTTGCCCCCTGCACTGTTCTTATGGGTTCATGTACCTGTAGGTCCTGCCGGGGACAAGGGGATCCTCCACTCTGGAGGGCCCCAACCTACCAGCAGGGAGCAGGCCACCAGGGAGATCCCCACCCCCGAAGAGCCCTGTCAGCGTGCACTGTCCCTGGTGCGATGACATCATCAGAAAGTGACGTCATTGCACTGGGGATGTCACACCAGGGACACTCTAGGACTCGCACTAAAAACTCTATGGTACCATAGAGTTTTTAGCATGAGTCCTAGAGCATCCCTAGCGCAATGTCCCCAGTGCGATGACAGCACTTCTGGGGACGAACCAGTTTATCTTTCATTGTGATGATTTTAAGTCCCAGTTATACCAATTGTGTATAAATGATACATAGCCGATGAATGACATTAGAATATTATGAGTCGGCTTCTATTGTAATTTTACATTTAATGTGCCATGTTAACGCTTACACTTTGCTTCAATTCTGTTTTTGTTTTTAGACTTCTGGTTGGTTCTCCAACCCAAATCCTATTTCACTATTTATTGAATGTCCCATCTTGTTGATTGCATTGACTCACTCTGTGTAATCTACCTTGAGTTCTCCCAGTGAGAAAGGTGGACTATAAGTAATATAAATAAATAAAAGCTAAAGAATGATCAGTGGTAGCAACACAAAGGGCAGCAAATAACAATGATAATATATGAAATTACCAGAAATGACCACATCATCCAACCTGTAGCCCCAGAGGACCAAGGGTCCTCTAATCTAGTTTATTTCTTACAGCATACTTCCATACTCTCATCCTGACAATTAAAACAATTCTACAATGATTCCGTTAGTGGTGAACCACAAATGGCTGGCAGTTTGAAAACACAAGGGAAGTTTATTTGAACACCTTTTTGGAAAGGATTCAAAGCCTTCATGTCAGAATACAGGCATCAACTTCTCCAGTCCTGAAAGTGAACAAGCTTCAGTAGGCCTTTTTGGAAGCAAACATTTCTTCACAGTATCTTGAGCACTGCAATGCCTCTAATGGGTGGTTGAGTATAAAATGGAGTTACTGCTGGCTCCGAGTTCTGAGACTAGAATTGGATGGCAACTGCCATACCAAAAGTTTCTAACTAGCCAAAATAATGTTGGAATTAATGAGAAGACAGGTATTTAATGGAAATGGCCAACTGCCAGTAAATTGCAGAACTAAAACAGAGTTAAACAAGCTGGCATGTCTATTTGTATCCTGTGCTGGTAATTACATTTTGATCCACAATATGCTTTTAAAAATTAAAATAATAGGGTACTGTAAAAGGTGCAAGTGTTACAACAGTTAAACGTTATTACTCATTCCATTTTTGATCTGATGCCATTTGAAAAAAAAATTACAAGTACCCTTCCAACTGTTGACCTTTCATCGGTGAAAGGTTTTGCATTGTTATTGAAACTTTCTATGGTTTTGCACTGTTCTTTATATATATGGCAGAGCCATGAAGATATATCTATAAATATTAGTACTCCTGTCAAGGATCAGTTTCATGATGCATTTCTAATCAATGAAGGAGAGCCAGTTTGGTGTAGTGGTTAAGTGTGCGGACTCTTATCTGGGAGAACCGGGTTTGATTCCCCACTCCTCCACTTGCACCTGCTAGCATGGCCTTGGGTCAGCCATAGCCCTGGCAGATGTTGTCCTTGAAAGGGCAGCTGCTGTGAGAGGCCTCTCCAGCCCCACCCACCTCACAGGGTGTCTGTTGTGGGGGAGGAAGGTAAAGGAGATTGTGAGCCGCTCTGAGACTCTTCGGAGTGGAGGGCGGGATATAAATCCAATATCATCATCATCAAGGCATAATGGCCAGGTTATTCAAGGTCTAGGTAGCACAGAGGGAGGGACTGTATGAAAGCCCACAGTCAACTGTACTGACCGTCCCTCTTCAAACAGGCTATTCAAGAAGCTAAGACCTGGAGATGTTACTGTACCAAGAATCCCCCTCTCTATCCAGCCACACAAACTAGGGATGGGAACAATTCTGGGAATGGCTCCTCATCCTTAGATGTCTCAAGGTACTTGCTAATTAGCCCTCCTTATATCCTAGGAAATCACACTATTCCTACCATGTAATGGAATTAAACACCCTTTGTCCCATTTGATAAGCACATCATGCAAGCTTTGATGCAGATCAGCTTAACAGCTCACAATCCTTATCCAAGAAGTGAACCTCAGCATCATTCCTGTACAAATGCTGCATGGGAGATTTAGGCCGATTCTGCACTGGGCAAAAGAGCCAGTAATACTACCCTCTCAGATGGTTCAATCCACACTGAAAACTGGCCTCACTCCTGTCTAGCTCCTGCTTTTTCGGTACGATCTACACTTGAAATCCTGGAACAGGAGTGAAGCTGCATTAGCCTCTGTGTTTCTGCTTACTTTCCAAGAGCTGTTTTCCAGCGGACTTTTAGTGGGTTTTATTCTTTCTGTAGCTTTTCTTCATTACCACCAGCAGGTGGCGCTTCCTGCAGCAATCCTCATTGGTGGGTCCTATGTGACGTCCTATGTTATCTGATTGGACTACCAGGTAACAAAAGGAGAGGAAAACTCCTGCTGTGAGAGCTGTTAAACATATCAATGGATGGCCAAATTGACACCTAGGTGACAGGTCTACACAAAAAAGCTACTTGGCTTTCATGTGAAGATGCATTTTTTTCTTCTGGCACCATCCGAGGGACAAAGGTTTAGGCAGTCTGTGCGCTTGAAATGAAATTGAGAAGGCAACCCGTTTCTCAGTTCTGCTACCCAAGAATCATGAAGGAAGAATGGTCTCTGAGCCTATGCAGAGTTCCACACTCATGGCATAAGGCATTCCTTTTAGCAAGTACTAGCTCAAGCACTCCCACATGAGGAAGCCCCAGTCCTTTCCCCCAGAAATGTTCTGTCCTTAGCTCATCCCATTTGGGGAACTTGAAAGCCATAATTCTGGGGAACTTCAGAGAATGGCATTCCCACATGAGCAGGCTTTGTCTGTGAGCCTCCCCTCCCCCCAAGGGAAATCTAACTTTAAAACCTGAATACAGAAACCTTGTTTTGTAAGGTTAACAGGTAACAGAGGCATCTTTTCCCTCAAGTAAATACAAAAGAAGAGAAATAACATTAGACAAGGGCAGTTCTCCAGCCAAGAGCTGGAGATCCCCTGGAATCCCAGCAAGGTTTCCAGCCTTCAGTTTTTTCTGCAGGGTGAAGGGAGTTTGATGTAATATCTTTATTTTAACCCTTTAAAATGGCAGAATCAAGAACCTGAGAAAAAGAGGTTGAAAAAGGTTTTGTTAATTCAAAACATTCAGGGCAAATGGTTAGGAAATGACCATTTCAACTTTCAAATTGGCTGAATGTAAATCTTTGAAACTCCCAAGCTCATCTTTCTCTGCCACTTATAAAATCAGAAAATATTAATTGCCTCAGCTCTATGAATTTTACAGTGGTATAGCCTCTGAGCTTGTATGGAGTGCCTAAAGACTAGCCCAAATAGAGCTGGCTAAAGTATTGCAAATGCTCAGCACTCGTGCTCCTCCTCCATCAGGAAGAAATGCTAATCATCCCCCCTCTTGCTCACAAAAGCCCACAGTCGATCTCAGTAGGCTAGATATATGTTTTATTTAAGGGCCAAGTATTAACCTGGGTGCACCTCCTAATTTAAGGTTTGAACAGCTAAGCTAATAGTACTGGGCCAAAGGCTACTTTCTTCAGCACGACCGATGTGAAGGTGACTGACATATTTGTTCATCATGCAGTGTCCCTGAAGGGTCTGGGTAAAAGTCGGATCTACATGGATCTTCATGAATTCATATGATTTCTACATTGAAATGAAATCAAACCACTTTAATTCTATACATCCTGTCTTAGACTATAGGCAGGACCACAGAAATCATGCCTCCACGAATTCGTGGCGCCTCAGCAGTGCAAAAACTGAGTTGCAAAGCATGAATCCTCATGAATTCATATGATTTTTATGGTGAAATGAAATCAAACCACCATCATGTTGTAGATCCTCTCTTAGACTATAGGCAGCACCAGAAAAATCATGCCTCCACGAATTTGTGGCACCACAGCACTGAAAAAACATGTTTCCAAACCACGGATCCTCATGGATCCTCATGTTTTTTGCTTTGGGCCACTCCAAGATTACCAGCCAATCACATATCCTGTCCATGGGAAGAGTTTGCACCACAGAAATCATGGATCCACGGCTTCATGGCAGTGCCGGGGACCAAAAACTTGATTTTGGACCATGGATCCTCATGGATCCACATGATTTCTGCTTCGGATCCCCCCAAGCCCTCCATCCAGTCACTTATTACGTCCATGGGCAGAATTTGCACCACAGAAATCATGGATCCTGGGCATCGTGGCAACATCATGGAGCGAAAACATGGCTTTGAAGCACATATCCTCATGGATCCTCATGATATCTGCATTGGATCATCCCAAGCTCACCATCCAATCTCATGTTGCGTCCATGGAAAGAGCTTTCCCCACAGATATAACGGATCCATGGCTTCGTGGCAGCACCATGGATCCAAAACATGTTTTTGAGGCACGGATCCTCATGGTTCCTCTTATGAGAAGATAGGAGTCTTGGAAAACAATTTCACAGTAGACCTTTATTCCTGGTTTAGCGGTGTCCCCAAACTGACATTCTACACCAGGGGTGGCCAACGGTAGCTCTCCAGATGTTTTTTGCCTACAACTCCCTTCAGCCCCAGCCAGCATGGCTGGGGCTGATGGGAGTTGTAGGCAAAAAACTTCTGGAGAGCTACCGTTGGCCACCCCTGTTCTACACTAAAATCATAAAATTGTATAGAATCATAGAGTTGGAAGGGACCTCCAGGGTCATCTAGTCCAACTCCCTGCACAATGCAGGAAACTCACAAACACCTCCCCCAAAATTCACAGGATCTTCATTGCTGTCAGATGCCCATTTAGCCTCTGTTTAAAAACCTCCAGGGAAGGAGATCCCACCACCTCCCGAGGAAGCCTGTTCCACTGAGGAACCGGTCTAACGGTCAGGAAGTTCTTCCTAATGTTGAGCTGGAAACTCTTTTCATTTAATATCAACCCATTGGTTCTGATCCCACCTTCTGGGGCCACAAAAAACAATTCCACAACATCCGCTATATGACAGCCCTTCTAGTATTGAGGATGGTGATCATATCACCTCTCAGCCGCCTCCTCTCCAGGCTAAACATCCCCAGCTCCTTCAACCTTTCCTCATAGGACTTCGTCTCCATATCCCTCTGGGCATATCCTCTGGGCATGTTTCCTTATTAACCTGTGGTGCCCCAAACTAAACGCAGCAGTCTAGGAGGGTCCTAACCACAGCAGAGTAAAATGACACAATCACTGAACATGATGTGGACACTTGGTTTTTGGTGATACAGCCCAAAATTGTGTTTGCCTTTTGGGCCACCACATCACACAGCTGACTCATGTTCAGCGTGTGGTCCACGAAGCCCCCTAGATTAGTTTCATACATAGTGCTGCAAAGATAAGTCTCCCCCATGCTATAATGAATATGCAACTAGGTTCAGAAAAAAAATCCTGCAGTTGTTTGAGACTTCGAAAATAAAACCCGGAACTATAAATAGGCCAGCAGTCCACAAAACTGCTTTTATGTAAAACTGTAGCATGATCCTTATATTCTGCCCCCACTTACATCCAGAGAGCTCACGCAAGAGCAGCTGTCATTTCTGTACACTAAAAGCACCAAATCAAAGAATAGGTAGCTGTACTCCAGTCTGAATATCTGTAAGGAAAAGTATGGTCATTCGGTAACATCATCCAATCCTGGTTCAGCTAATGGGAGAGAGATGGATTCATCAGAATATCACACAACAGAGCAGGCCTTGAAATTCCTAGTCTCATTTCAGAAACCGACCTATGAAGCTCTTTTGCCCTCAAGCATAGAAGGCGGAGTGCACAGCTTGCTCTCTCATGGGAAAACCACAGATTATGCAAAATCACTATGTTTTTATTGTAATTAAAAGAAGACTCAATAAGTTTTAATTCTAAGCAGATAAGTGATGTATGGAAAAAAGTCAACCCTTTGCCACTGACCCTGTTTCATTCTCAAGGTGTCCCATCAAGACACATATCACATATGTATGACAACACTTCTGTCCTCAGTCATATTTGATGAGGGAAAAGGCCCAGCCACACCCCATATTCCACATGTATATGGGAGGACTCGAGGATGGGTTCTCCTTTTGCATCTCATTCCATTAGTCTCCAAAACTACCTTTGTTTGCTGGCTTCGTGCATGTATCACTTTTCTCCGCAATGAAAGCAAAAGGGCTGACATCATTCTTCTGTCCTCCACTTTTATGCTCACAAAAACCCTGCAAGGTGGGTTAGGCAGAGAGTGCATGACTGTCCTGAGGTCACACAGCAAGCTTCCATGGCAGTCAGGATTTGAACCTAGGTTTACTAGATCCTAATGTAATATTCCAACCACTACAACATACTGGCTTAGCATGACCTGGTGAGCCAAGAGTACAGCATGTAGAACAAGGGTGTACGACTTCCCTAAGCCTTTCTGCATCTTTGGAATCATGACACAGCATGGTGGCTGCAACCAATAAAGCAGAAATCACATGGATCCATAAGGATCTGTGGTCCAAAAGCAATGAGAGCAATGCCGCCACCTTGTGGATAAGTGAATCAATACAGCCCTCAGGATCATCACACCCAGACAGTGTGGATTGTTCGAGGATACTCCGGATTTATATAAGCCAGCTTCAGTCCACAGAAAAGCTGGCTTAAACATCAATGCAGAATCGGCCTCAATGTTCTGTTTCAGGCAGGTGCCAGCATAGGCACTCAGGCATATAGGGAGCTGGTTATCAGAGGCAGGATGCCAGAATTTAATAAACAGAGTCCATAAATTGTATGAGAATTGTCTAAACAGCCCAAGGTCAGTTTTCCAAACAGCAAGTATGATACAACAACAGAAGGTCAGTTTAGAAGGAACATGTTGAAGCCACACAGAAGGGCTCCTCCATACTTGTATAGGCTTTGAGCCCTTCATCAGGCCAATAACAGCTATTTCACATCTCCTCTGGTCATGTTTCTCCTTCCTCTGCAACCAGTTACTGGTGCTGAGCTCTGAGGCATGCAGACCTGTGTTGAGACTGTAAATCCTCTCTACACCTGCGCTGACTATACTCTTGTGGATCTGAGGAGAAGATATGGCAGCTGACTGACCCTGGACTGTCAGCTGTGGATGGGGGGAATAAAACACTTACCTCATAGCCTCCTAACTGCAATTCCTCATCTGATTGCTCAGCTGCAGCTGGCTGGTGGCTAATAGGCATGGAGTCCAGAGTCAGAGCTGTCTCCCGGGCCTGGCTGTTCCATTACATTTAATGTCCAAGTAGGGGATCCAGGCATCCCTACCCTCCAACTGCCTTCTTCAGATTCTTATTCAGCTTCTCCTTGGCCAATGCAATACGTGCAGGGTTAAAAGCTCTTCTCCAACTTCTCCTTTGCAGAAGCTCTAACCAAAGAAGAACAGTGACTAGGGAAAAACTTGCTAATCTGTAGAATGTTCTTAAGTTCCAACAAAGTAACCATCAAGCCAGAGCCTGCATCAGATCATTCTCATCTAAATATATAACCTGGATATCTGGTTGAAGCAAAGGCAGCACCATTCCTCTTTCC
The DNA here is from genome assembly GCF_032191835.1 of Heteronotia binoei. Classification (NCBI taxonomy): domain Eukaryota; kingdom Metazoa; phylum Chordata; class Lepidosauria; order Squamata; family Gekkonidae; genus Heteronotia; species Heteronotia binoei. The sequence continues at coordinate 213,940,431 of NC_083223.1, forward strand.
CCACACATAATGGAACCCATCAGGAAGTGGAACCCATCAGGATTCTGAAATTGGAATTATAGGGTTTCTGCTCAGATGACAGTGGAAGGATGCAAAATGGCTTCCCTGGCTGGATTCTCTTGGTAAGTACAAACTTGCTGTGAAAATAATGTCATTTTTTTAAATTGATATATATCTTAAAGCTGGCAGATCACTCTCTCTTGTCTGTATGAATAGGAAACTCTAAAAGTGCTGCCATGGAAGATGCACCCATTTTAAACCAGTGTGTACCAAACACACAGACTGGCAGGCCTTTATGGGACAATGCCAACTAGATAATTTCCAAAATACAATATTCTGACTAAAGCAAACCATCATGGTGCTGGAAGAACATCCAGAGCTACTTTCTCTTTTGCCCACAACATTCCTCAAAGTTTGCACCTGACAAGGCTGGAAATCAGCAAAAGTATAATGCACAGTACATTTCCCCTTTCCTCTCTAAGCTGTCTTTGACTGCCTGATCATGAGAATCATCTCCAAAGAGATAGATCCCAGTAAGCAGCCATGTTGGTCTGAAGCAATAGAACAAAGCAGTAGACAAGTGCACCTTTAAGACCAACTAAGTTTTATTCAGAATGTAAGCTTTTGTATGCTCTTAAGCAGACTTCATCAGACAAATGGGAATGGAAGCAGCAATTCTTAATATAAGTGGGCAGAATCATGAGAATGTTTTTAGCAGATTAAAAGAATCACAAATAGGGATCTGTGTTTGCTAGTGTTAGGACAAAACAGGGCTGAAAAAACACTGGAGGATGATAAAAAGCAGATTGCTGTTGTAGGTGCAAAGTGGCATAAATCTAGGTAACATTCTGGCTTTGTTAGTTTAAATAGAGGGCATGGTTTCTCAAGAGATTATAACATCCATTATAGTTTGCCATTAGAAAAAAAGGAAGACATTAAAATACAGTGGAGGATGGGTTGGTATATGCAATAAGACAAACAGCCAATATCCCCCATTTGAGTATGTCAATACAAAAAAACAAAAACAAAAACAAAAAACCCAAATATTCTGATACACTGTTCTAAAAGAGAAATAATATAAGTTAGCCATTAGAAAAACAGGGTGCATTAAAGTATAGTGGAAGGTGGGTTAGTATATGTCATGAGACAAACAGTCTACATCCCTCATTTGATATGCTAAACCAACTCTGAGTATAGCTGTGCAACCACAGTGTTCCAATGTATTTCTCTTTTAGAACAGTGTATCAGAATAATTTTTGTGTGTGTTGACATACTCAAATGAGGGATGTAGGCTGTTTGTCCCATGAGGGGCAAAGCTAATTTGCATTGGGGCAGCTCTCTGCTTTAGGACTCAGTGTCCCCATTTTGAGGCAATGTAGCCACGAGAGAACGTCAGGAGCCCCAAACACCAAGCAGCACCTTTCCTTTCTTGGGTCCCTCCCACCAGTCCATGCAAGTTGCTCAGCAAGCCACATCAAACAGCCCCTCAAGCTCCCGACTGCATGGAGAGGAGTTACTATGTCAACCAGCAATAACCACCCGCCCAAGGCATCGTTACCCAAAGACATCCAACCTGATCATTACCCAAAGACATCCAATCCTTACGGGCCTGACAAGAGCAGAGGGGTGGTGCACAGGAGCCATCACTGCCCCTCTCACTTAGCTGGCAAAGATGCAGGTGAGGGTTAGGAATCATCATTGCCCACCTGAATTTGCAACACTGGAGAGTGGTGCAGGAGTTGACCAGTCACCCTCCCCACCAAGCTGGCAAGGCTGCAGGAAAAAACTGCTGCCCCCTGCCAGCCTAGCAGAGCTGGAAGTGGGGTGTGAGAGAGCTGCTGCCCCCCACCAAGCTGGCAACAAAGAATGGGTTGACAGATAGGGATTGGAGGCAAAAAGAAAGAAGGGGTGAATGACTAAAGTGGTGAGGTGATGAGTGCCAGAAAAGAAAGAAGTTATGGGATAAGTGTCAGATAAGAGGTGGGGGAGATGAAATAAAGGTGGGGGTATGGGATACCCTTTCATCTAAGTTCCTTCCTGGATCCTAATTTACCTCACAGGCAGGGGAAAATGGCAAAGCCTGGCTTAGTCCCTCATGAGTTGAGGCAAACTGTGGCACCCAACTAAGCCCAGTGCAAGGCAAGGTAGAGGCCAGCACCTGCACAGGGTAAGGCAGACAGCATCCAGCTGAGCCCCATGTGATGCAAGACAGCTCAGCCTGGCTGAGCTTCCTGTGAGGCAAAGGAGACACTGGCAACCTGAACAGATGAGGATGGTGGTGCCTGTTCCAGCCAAGTGCCATGCAAGGATCACAGTTTTCCTGGTGAGAAGATGCCAGGGATAGGGTTGTGCAGAAAACTGAGGATGGGGAGGAGATGAAACTAGTTCCATTGGTGAATGAGAATGACTGAAAGAGGCTTTTAAGGAAAGGAAACTGGAAATATGGAGAGCGAAATTAGATTAGATTAATCCCCCAAGTCCCCCAACTGGAAATATGGAGAGGGAAATTAGAAATTAGATTAATCCCCCAAGTCCTGTATTATATTGTGCTTTAAGACCACAGCTTACCCTATAACATTTTGCTTAATAGCTTATCTGAACCTTTTGAGGGTATTAACAATTCAACTAGTAATCATGCTGAATAAAGGCTCAGAGGGGCAGGGTGGATGCAACCTGTATGTGACTGTAGAGACAGAAAATGCGACAGTCCTTGGTTTCCAGTTTGATTTCACCAGTACATTCATTTATCTGCAGGTCCTGCTCCCCAAAATGTCATGGTTGATGGAACTTCCTGTGCTTGTTCAGGGTGGTGTTCAGGGTGGTAAGAACCAGAGAGGATTGTGAGGCACTCCAAAGGGATCTGTTGAGGCTGGGTGAGTGGGTGTCAAAGTGGCAGATGAGGTTCAATGTGGCCAAGTGCAAAGTAATGCACATTGGGGCCAAGAATCCCAGCTACAAATACAAATTGATGGGGTGTAAACTGACAGAGACTGATCAAGAGAGAGATCTTGGGGTCGTGGTAGATAACTCACTGAAAATGTCAAGACAGTGTGCAATTGCAATAAAAAAGATCAACACCATGCTGGGAATTATTAGGAAGGGAATTGAAAACAAATCAGCCAGTATCATAACTCCCCTGTATAAATCGATGGTTCGGTCTCATTTGGAATGCTGTGTACAATTCTGATCACCGCACCTCAAAAAGGATATTTTAGCATTGGAAAAAGTGCAGAAAAGGGCAACTAGAATGATTAAAGGTTTGGAACACTTTCCCTATGAAGAAAGGTTAAAACGCTTGGGGCTCTTTAGCTTGGAGAAACGTCGACTGCGGGGTGACATGATAGAGGTTTACAAGATTATGCATGGGATGGAGAGGGTAGAGAGAGAAGGTCTTTTCTCCCTTTCTCATACTACAAGAACTCATGGGCATTCAATGAAATTGCTGAGCAGTCAGGTTAAAACGGATAAAAGGAAGTACTTCTTCACCCAAAGGGTGATTAACATGTGGAATTCACTGCCACAGGAGGTGGTGGCGGCTACAAGAATAGCCAGCTTCAAGAGGGGATTGGATAAAAATATGGAGCAGAGGTCCATCAGTGGCTATTAGCCACTGTGTGTGTGTGTGTGTATATATATATATATATACTGGCCACTGTGTGACACAGAGTGTTGGACTGGATGGACCATTGGCCTGATCCAACATGGCTTCTCTTATGTTCTTATGCTTAGTGATACATGCTGGAAATTTAGCGGTCCAAAGACCAGGGCATTTATTGTGGAAAAAACTCAGTACGAACTCATTTGCATATTAGACCACACACTCCTGACATCACCATTATTTCACATAGTGCTTTTTTGTAGAAAAAGTTCAGCAGGAATTCGTTTGCATATTAGGCCACACCAACTGACACCAAGCCAATCGGAACTGCGTTCCTGTGCATTCCTCTAAAAAAAAAAAGCCCTGCCAAAGACACTGCTGTGCACCGTTGGCATTAAACCTAAGGGTGTTGCAGTGCATCACATTTCAGGAATTTTGTGCTTTTAAGAGTTGTATGAAAGGCAAAAAAGGAGTGCATGGACTTATTATTCTGACAGACATAAATTGATATGAAAACCTTCAGGCTCTTTGGATACCAGTAATAGACACTTCTGCTTTACTAAAATCATCACTGATTTTTCTCAGAGCAAATATCTTTGTTCCTGCTAGTACATCTGAGATGTCTCCACATAATAAAAAGTGATACCATTATGTCATTTTATGAAGGTTATGTCCATGCATTGATTAGCAGTGTGTTGCATAATTGTTCAATTACCTGCAGTCCCTTCAGTCTTCTTATTAGCCCAAACATATCTGCAATAGGTAGCAATTACCTCTACATTCCATCTATTGAATACTTGCAAGACTCATTCTTTCTGATTATGAAAATTATACCTAAATTTTGCATTGTGTCAAAGAAAAAAAATCCAAACACTCCCTCTCTAATTTTAAAGGCCTTTTAACTTCCATCAGTATTGTTAAATGGGATAAAGTCAGGATTTTTTCCCACCTTTGACAACTGGAATTACATAAGTACTGTTTTCTTTGACAGGGAGGCACCTAGACAATGATGATCAGCCCCATAAGCAATTTCAGGTATGTCAAATTAGTTTCACTTCTGTATAAGCAAATCCAAAGTACAAATTATAGACTCTGTTTGACATCAGAGACCTTCATTTAAGAGGAAATGGTTGACCTAGGAGCCTTATTACATATTCTTAAATTCAGGTTAAGTCTAAATTTTCATTAACAGCAGACAAAGTGGTCACTCCACATCTGGGCTGTTCAGCTTCAAACTGTGGGAGGGGACCCATGTCACTAACGTGCAGATGTCACATTAAGAAACAATTTGTGAGCCTTTTCACCCTCTTCACAACTCTTCCTCCTTCTCGTATGGAGGATTCATGGTTTGCAACAAATTCTGGGTTCTCCATAACACATGAATTCAGGTGTCTGGCTTGAACAGAGATTTTTTTACCCAATCATTCTAAGGTAGAATTAAACCATATTTCAAGCTAGGAGAGGGGAGGAGCAAGGGGAACATGCAGGTAAGTAATAGACCATATTTGAGCCCATCATGGAAAATTACTGTTTAGGGTAATATCTGACTGCAGTCACATTGGAAATATTAAATAAATGAGGGGACTTTTGAACCTGTTTGGACGAAGGCCTCAGATTTGGTCAAAGATATACTTTTCCAAACATTTTTCACCTGGGAAGAAGGAAGAAAAATTCTAGAGAATTTCATCAAGCACTAGAAATTTGAGATGAATGCACAGTAATAAGTCAGAAAATATCACATTACCTTTATTTGATATATTTATGTGCAGCTTTTCTGACTTATACCCATGATGGTTTTCACTTCAGAATAACTGCCCAAAATATAATGTACACAATACAAATAGGAAAGGAAGAGGAAGGGAAGAGGAAAGTAAGGACATTCAGAGATAAACTCTTAAATAATTTACAAAATAGTTCCTAAATGATGAGATTAAAAAAAAAAAAAAACCTACTATGGGTAGGGTTTCCAGATCCGGATTCGGAAACTCCTGAAGATTTGGGGATGGAGCCTGGAGAATACAGGTACCATAGTGGGAATACAGTGCCATAGAATCCACCCTCTAGGGTTGCCAAGTTCAGCTCAAGAAATACCTGAGGATTTTGGGGGTAAAGCTTGAAGACATTCCCATTCCCTAAAATAAGTAAATAAAAATGCAGCAATGCAGTTCCCCTGAATACAGTCTTCATTTCCTTGTCCTCTTTTTTGCCTTCAAAAGGTTTCCCAGCAGCTGTGCTTCCACTAAATGAAAGTGTAATTTGTCAAACCCCAACAAGTCTCTTGTCTGGCTTTGTTGCATTTTCAAGCATTGTTTTATTATGGGACACACACACAGCAGTAATAATAAACAATGAGTCTTTCCTAAACATCAAGTGTTTGCAAGACCACATTTTTGTGATCTCACTGGGGCAGTTTACTCATGGCAGTTGCTGAATGTGCCAATCTGCTTTATTTCAACCAACTTCTTCAGCCTAACACAGAAAAATGAACATAGGAGAGCAGTCTAGGGAATGAAGTTTTCCTCCATCTCATAATCATGTTCTAGTTCTCTTTACTATCCATTTTACTATACATATGACATCTGAAACAAATGCAAAATGAACAGAGGGACTGTGATCTCTTCCTTTCTCACACACTTTACACACTAATTGGGAAGAGCCATGTGGCTCTGCCTGCTCCCCCCATGCAGTTTTCCTCCTGCTGAGATTTAAAGGCACACACACATTCCAAAACCCAAGCAGTTTGCAAGTTTCTTTTAAAATGTCTTGCCAAGATGTAAAGGCACATCATGGCTGTTGGGATAGGACTTTCCCCCTGCTGGCTAGCCTGCAAAATTTGGGGGGTACCCCATCCAGACCTGGAGGCTGGTAAGCCTACCACCCTTCAAAGCATCGTTTTTTTCCAGGGAAGCTAACCTATGTCGTCTGGAGATGAGCTGTAATTCTGGGGGATCCCAGATCCCACATGAAGGTTGGCATCCCTAGAGTAGAGCTATAAACTTTTTAAAGGACACAGGCAAACACAACTAAAGATTTTTTTTTAACCTTAAAATAAAACATGCTTAAAACATTAGCACTTGTTGGTCTTAAAGGTGCTTTCTTTGTATTTCTCCAGGGAACTGGGCTCTTTCTCTTCCTCCCGAGGGAACCAGGAGGCAGAGGAGCCTCAACCAATGGAGAAAATCCGAGGTTTTGCTCTGTAGCTCCTGTGCGATTGAGCAAGCCTGGCAAAGCAAGCTGAGATGCAGAAGGAAGCAAGAGGGGAAGAAGGAAGCAGACAAGAGCCAGTTGATCAGAGGCCTGATTTGGCCCCAGTGCCACATGTTTGACACCCCTGGCCTAAGCTAATTACTTACTTTCTTTCTCCCCATCCCACCTGGGTGTATTTTAGCTGAAGCCAAAAATGTCAGATATTCTTACAGTAAACATAAACATTCTGGCTGCCTAAGGCAGCCAAAAGGTATGTATATAGCCAGAAGAACATATATATTCTTTCACATGGTGATACTTTTTTAAAAATGACAATAAGTAACTCTATTGTGATTCATGGTAGGCAGGTCATGTCCCTTTTATCCAGGACGAGGACCGATCATCTCATTTTTAGTAAATGCTGACATCTTTGAGACTCGTAAAAAGGAAGGGGAGGGAAAGGAACACAGTTGACAAGAACTAAGGTGTCCGAACGTTTGCTTTACCCACCACAGATGTTTTATGTGACTGCTCAGAAGCTGAAGGAGAAGCAAAGATTTGTACCCTCAAAAAAAAAAAATCCGAATGACAAAGGTCTCAACCTTTTTAACAATTGTACCAAAACGACTGGATGGAGACAACAGACGGATTCCCTGAAGAGATCAACCTTTGGTTTGTAGCTAGAGGCGCAACCACTGCATTAGAGCTTGCTAATTTTAGAAGCACCTGAAGAATATCTTGTTGACTTTATTCCTCTTCCTACTCATGCAGGTATTTAAGATCTGGGCATGCCCAGGAGGTGGAAACTAAGCTTGGGAGGAAGGTCTGCTCCATACTCAGAAAACTCCCTTCCTTCTTTCTCTTGTTTAATTCTATTTTGTTTTCTATTTATATTGTAAATCGTTGATACCCATTAGAAAGAAAGGAAAGGAAAAAGGAATGGTCCCCTGTGCAAGCACCAGTCGTTTCTGACTCTGGGGTGACGTTGCTTTCACAACGTTTTCAGAGCAGACTTTTTACGGGGTGGTTTGCCATTGCCTTCCCCAGTCATCTACACTTTCCCCCCAGCAAGCTGGGTACTCATTTTACCGACCTCGGAAGGATGGAAGTTTGAGTCAACCTCGAGCCAGTTACCTGAAAACCCCGCTTCCACAAGGGATCGAAATCAGGTCGTGAGCAGAGCTTAGGACTGCAGTACTGCAGCTTTAACACTCTGCACCACAGGGCTCTGTATTAGAAAGGAAAGTGAGATACAAATAAACAATTGCAATTTTTAAAAATATGTTTGTTCGAAAGCTGGTGATCTGGCATGCTATGCACTATATAAGATGTGCATTCATATGGCATAGCAACCATATCAGTACCATATCATATTACCTTTGTCTCCCCACAACAGGCACCTGATGAGGTAGGTAAGGCTGAGAGAGTTCTGAGAAAACTGTCATTGGCCCAAGGTCACCCAGAAGGTTTTATGTGGAGGAGTGAGAAATCAAACTTGGTTCTCCAAATTAGTGCCCACTACTACCCAGCTTGCTGGGGGGAAAGTGTAGTTGACTGGGGAAGGCAATGGCAAACCACCCAGTGAAAAGTCTGCTGTGAAAACATCATGATGCGACGTCACCCCAGAGTCGGAAATGACTGGTGCTTGCACAGGGGACTACCTTTACCTTATTGTTTTTTTACTCTTGACCACTATAGCACACTGACTTTGCATCCTTATTCTGCCATAGAATCTCACTAGCTTGTGCTGACCTATTTCACAGGGCTATTATTGTGGGGATAAAATAGAGGATATGAGAATTACCATATTTTTCGGTCCATAAGGCGCTCCAGACCATAGGATGCACCTTCCTCCTGGGGGGCGATTTGCTGCCTCCGCCTCCAATCCCGGCGCTTCCCCTGCGCCTGCCTGCCTGGCTCCAGCTTCTTCCAGCAAGCACTGGGATCGCTGCACGCTGCCCCCACCGCAAACCCAGTGCTTCGCGAGTGCCGGCTGTGGAGGGGGCGGCGTGCTTTCTCTGTGCCTGTCTGCCTGGCTCCAGCTCTGATGCTTAAAGCAAGCACCGGGATCGGAGGGCGGAGGGAGTGATCCTGGTGCTTGCTGTAAGCATCAGAGCTGGAGCCAGGCAGACAGGCACGGAGGAAGCATGCTACCCCCTCCGCAGCCAGCTCTCGCGCAGCGCTGGGTTTGCAGTGGGGGCAGCGTGGAGCGATCCCAGCACTTGATGGAAGAAGCTGGAGCCAGGCAGGCAGGTGTGGGGGAAGCGCCGGGATCAGAGGCGGAGGCAGCGGATTGCCCCCCCCCCCGGAGGAAGGTACCTTCGCTCCATAAGACGCACACACTTTTCCCCCCACTTTTTTTTGGGGGGGGAGTACGTCTTATGGTCCGAAAAATACGGTATGTTTTAAGCTGCTTTTGTTCTCTCTTGGGGAGAAACACTGTATATAAATGTCTAAATAAATAAACTATGAATCATGACATTCTCCACTTGAATGTCACTTCTGCTATGGGCTCATGGCAGTCAAGATACTCTGCCTCCCCAAGACAGAGATAACAATTCTCAGCTACCATACAAGGTTGTTGTAAGAAAATTTCTGTGAAGCATGTGGGCAGTTTGAAAGTGTTGTCATTATATCCAATAGTGAAGAAGCTGTCCTTTGTACAGATGATGAAAGCAGAAAAACTGGACCACCCACAGACAAGGTGGGGGTTTCTACAATACTTGTGGAGCTCTTAAATTAGGCAAGAAAATATAAATTTGTAAATTAGCCAAAAGAAAAACATAAAAAATGCCACGAAAGGTATGGAACCATGTTCTAAATTGAGCAGATGTTAACCAAAAAAAAGGGGGGGTGCATTGGGAGAAAAATCAGTGTGCTCTGGTCCCTAAGAGTTTATGAAATCCTGTAGGGAGATGTTTTCGGTGGTGAGGTGGGATTTCCTAACTGCCCTCTTTGTAATTCCTCACAGACCCCCAGCTTGTCTGAAGCTAATTATTATAATGTCCCACATGTTTGTCATGTGGCTGGAGCAGCAATTGGTGGATAACTAAGCAAGTCTACATATATTTAGATTGCTCCCCATCATCGACCTTGCTGGCCTGAAGGAATTTGCCATACTGCCAATGTATGGGGAACTGATCTTTTGGCTATTGTTTTCCCACTCTGTATGATTCTGTGATAGTATTTCTGGAAATTAAATATGGTTAAATATAGTAAAATAATTGTATAGTAGAAAATGTTCTTGGCAAACCAAATTAAACTAAGATGAGCACATAACAGCCACTTGAAGGGAAGAGCTGTTTTTTGTTTATTTTTCCATTGGCAAGCCAAGGAGTATAATGTAGTCTATTATGAACTTTTCCCCCTAATTTATTATTTTTTAAATAAAGAATTCAAATGCAAAATCCTATTTTCTTTTGGGTCTCATCCCAAGACTTCAGACCAAAAGCATGTTTAAATAATATTTCCACCACTCTGCAGATGTCTTCTATTTATTTTTCACCAGAGTTCAAATTCATAATGTACCAACATATTTAAAAAATATACAAAAGCATTTCCTTATGGTAGAATTAAGCAGGGGCTTAGATTCTCATGAGAAGACAAAGGTGCATTTACCAAATGGGAAGAGAGTTGCACAATATATATAATCAATGAATTTACCAGGAACAGAGAATTTTTAAAAAATTCATTTCATTTATACCTGCCCTTCTCCACACTGGGGACCTAATGTGCTGTACATCATTCTCCTCTCTTCCATTTTATCTTCACAACAACCCTGTGAAGTAGATTAGGCTTAGAGATGGACATGAGCCAGAAAAATGTGGTTCAGTTTGTGGCCTGCCCCATTTGTGAACCATGGACCATCATGAACTTTTAGTCACCTCACAAACTGATTCAGTTTGTGAGGCTCATGAGGCTGTAGAATGCCTCCTGGCAAGCTAGAGACACCAAACCCACAGAGAATTTCTGCCTGACTCTTCTCTATCTGCCCTCCACATTTGGTGAGGAATCGATATATGGAGTCTGAGTTATGGCCCCCAAAGAAGGTGCCCCCAGGAAAGAGCTTTCTGGGGAAATGATCACCTGTAATTCTCCTTCAAAGCACTTTCCTGATGAAACCTTCTTTGGGGGGCCATAACTCAGACCCTGTAAATCCAGTCCTCACCAAACTTGGAGGGCAAGGGATGTCAGTTTGGGGACAGCATTTCCCCCACTGGTCAGCTGGCTGGTGATGGACCAGAGCCTGCGAAAGCAGGGGATTACCTGCCCCCATCTGGGGACTGGTAAGCCTATTCGTTATAAATGATTTATGCATGAGCAAGGCCCAAAGTAAAGCTGAATAACATATGTAGATTGCACCAACCTCAGTTTTGCCCTGAATCTTCCAAATAATCTCCAATCATTTGTTCCCACAACCTACAACAAGACTAACAGAGCCACTGAGGCATGCTTTTCAGCACACAGGAGTCCCAAATTGTAGTGAAGCACATGCCTCTAGTCCAACCAAAGGAGAATGTGTGTGGAGCATGGCAGTAGGGTTGCTAGCTCTGGGTTGAGAAAACCTGGAGATATTTGGGGTGGAGGCTGGGGAGGGCAGAGTTTGGAGAGGGCAGGGACTTCAGTGGGGTATAATTCCATAGAGTCCACCTTCCGAAGTAGCCATTTTCTCCAGGAAAACTGATCTCTGTCACCTGGAGATCAATTGTGATAGTGGGAGATCTCCAGCCACCACCTGGAGGCTGACAACCCTACATGGCAGAGGAATTGAACCTTGAAAGATGGGGAAACCCCCCGTTCAACCTTCTTGCTGTTTTTCTTACTTTTTGTCATAAGAAAGGTACAACTTTTCTTCATTTTCACATGAAAAAGTCCTTGTCTTATGCATTCTGATCCTAAGATAATTTATGCAGAAAACCCACTGTATTCAGTTAGGGTTATTTCCATGTACATGTGCATGCACATTCTGGTTGCCATAGAATCGAAGAATCATAGAGTTGGAAGGGACCTCCAGGGTAATCTAGTCCAACCCCCTGCACAATGCAGGAAACTCACAAATACCGCCCCCCCCCCCTTAAATTCACAGGATCTGCATTGCTGTCAGATGGCCATCCAGCCTCTGTTTAAAAAACTCCAAAGCCCACCACCTCTCAAGGAAGCCTGTTCCACTGAGGAACTGCTCTGTCAGAAAGCTCTTCCTAATGTTGAGCTGGAAACTCTTTTGTTATAATTTCAACCCGTTGGTTCTGGTCCTACCTTCTGGGGCCACAGAAAACAATTCTGCACCATCCATATGACAGCCCTTCAAGTACTTGAAGATGGTGATCATATCACCTCTCAGCCATCTCCTCTCCAGGCTAAACATGCCCAGCTCCTTCAACCTTTCCTCATAGGACTTGGTCTCCAGACCCCTCACCATCTTTGTTGCCCTCCTCTAGACCCATTCCAGCTTGTCTATATCCTTCTTAAAATGTCTATTTCCTTCTTAATCCAGGTGAGGTCTTACCAGAGCAGAGTAAAACGATACCATCACTTCACGTGATCTGGACACTTTACTTCTGTTAATACAGCCCAATATTATATTATACTTGCCTTTTTAGCCACCGCATCACACTGTTGACTCATGTTCAGCGTATAGTCCACGAAGACCCCTAGATTCTTTTCACACATACTACTGCCCAGACAAGTCTCCCCTATCCTATAAGTATGCATGGGATTTTTCTTACCTAACTGCAGAACTTTACATATATTCTTGTTAAAATTCATTTTATTGGTTTCATTCCAGTTTTCTAGCCTGTCAAGATCATCCTGGATCCTATCTCTGTCTTCTACTGTATTTGCAACCCCTCCCAATTTAGTATCATCTGCAGATTTAATAAGCATTCCCTCTATTCCTTCATCCAAATCATTTATAAAGATGTTGAACAAAACAGGCCCCAGGCCAGATCCTTGAGGCACTCCACTTGTCACTCCTCTCCAAGAGGATTTGTTCATCAATACAGGAAAAGTTATTTTTTCCCCTTTAACTTCCCCTGCCCATTACCCAGCCTGGGGGTGGGAGGGGGATGATGATTTGAACTCTGCAGAAAACCAGACTACAGAAAATAAATTTAAACTAACAAAAACGGGATTCCATTGTACTGAATCTAAGAAAATTACATAACTGAATCTAGAAACTGGAAATAGTTGTTCCCCCCCCTCAAAAAATATGGAAAATCAGTACTCAGTCCTATACTATATTTGAAATTAAATGTTTTGAAAACATTTGTAGTGAGAAGTTAGTAATTATTATGCTGTGTTTAAACTGTGTGTCATATAGAGAATAAAAGTACTGACAGTCAGCAATTTTGAGTTCCTTACCCTAAAATTGACCCTGTTTAGTAATTTTGCAATTCCATCTTTTCCTCTCAAACAGCAGTTTGAACAAGCTGTTATTTGCAGGGTTCAGTTATTGAACAAGGTTTGGTGGTTGATGCACACAAATCCTAAAATTAGGGGTGTTTCTTGGTGGAAGTGTCTGCATTATTATCTTAAATAAATGCCGTATATTTGTCTTGGAAAGGCTCTATCATGCATCATAGTACAGGCAATGCTGGCTCTCCACCAACAGATCATTAAGTAAAATGGTTAGCAAAAGAATTGCCTTTTGGCTTATTCAAGGACGAGAAATGAAGGAGGAAATAAGGAAATAAGATGTTTGCTAGTATTTATTGTTGATAGTGAAATTAATGGGAACATAATGGGACACAGTGAATAAGCAGTTAGAAAACTTTTGTAAAAATTAACAAATGAGGTCAGTATTGTCTACTATGGCAGCTGTTCCATGGCATCAGGGAGTGGACTCCCCCATGACCTAGAGATGCCAGGGGAACCTTTGGCATGCAAAACAGATGCTTTAATACTGAGAGTAAATTGCTGGTGATTGGATTAGTGAGTTGCAAGTTCTATAGGTTGCCTTATAGCATGTCTGTAAGATGTATCAGTATTAGTTTTACCATGGCTGTCAACCCACCAGTGAGGCTTGCCAAGCCCCTACTGATGGTGGGGAATCACCCACCACCAATATGCACTTCACAGAGCCATTCAGCTGGCCAGTGTATGTGTGGGGGGGAAGTGCTCCTGGAAGTGATGCCAGCTCGTCATTCTAGAATGCTCTGGCATTTGGGGCAGAACTTTATAGTTAAACCACAGAGTTTTGCCCAAATGCCAGAGTAAGGACATAAGAACATAAGAGAAGCCATGTTGGATCAGGCCAATGGCCCATCCAGTCCAACACTCTGTGTCACACAGTGGCCAAAAAAATTATATATGGCCGTTTTCGCACTGACCTTACTCAGGAGCGACGTCCCTCTTCACCGCGCAGAGTCTGCGCAGATTTCGCACTAATTGCTCCGCAGAACCCGGAAGAGCCGCAAAGTCCCACGGCTTTTGCGTCGCAAATGTAAACTGGGTTTTCGCCAGTTTACATTTGCGACACAAAAGCCGCGGAACTTTGCGGCTCTTCCGGGTTCTGCGGAGGAATTAGTGCAAAATCCGCGCAGACGCTGCACGGTGAAGAGGGACGTCGCTCCCGAGTAAGGTCAGTGCGAAAACGCTCTATATCACTGAGGATGTCAGTGCATTGCTGGCAACATCATTACATCATTGGCAAGGTTACTCCTACAAAGGTAAATCACCTACTGGTTACCATAGGAATCCTGGAAACCCTACCACCAATAGCTCAAGTTAATTTTTGTGCCCCCAAAATGTCCCTTTGCAATTTTGTGGTCCCCTTCACATTCATAGAATGGGATCCACTGCAGTGCAGCTCCTTTCCAGTTGTGAAGATGGAACCAGGTTGTAGGAGTTCACACTGCAGATCCTCTTTATATCATCATTGCTCCAATATCCTGGCTCAAGAGCCAACATCAGGGTTCGTCTCATGTGATATGGAGTTCCTGTAATTGAACATAACATAAGAGAAGACATGTTAGATCAGGCCAATGGCCCATCCAGTCCAACACTCTGTGTCACACAGTGGCAAATTTATATATATATATATATATATATATATATATATATATATATATATATATATATATATATATATATATATATATATATATATATATATATATATATATATATATACATACACACACATACACACACACTGTGGCTAATAGCCACTGATGGACCTCTGCTCCATATTTTTATCTAAACCCCTCTTGAAGGTGGCTATGCTTGTGGCCACCACCACCTCCTGTGGCAGTGAATTCCACATGTTAATCACCCTTTGGGTGAAGAAGTACTTCCTTTTATCCGTTTTAACCTGTCTGCTCAGCAATTTCATTGAATGCCCACGAGTTCTTGTATTGTGAGAAAGGGAGAAAAGTACTTCTTTCTCTACTTTCTCCATCCCATGCATTATCTTGTAAACCTCTATCATGTCACCCCGCAGTCGACGTTTCTCCAAGCTAAAGAGTCCCAAGCGTTTCAACCTTTCTTCATAGGGAAAGTGTTCCAGCCCTTTAATCATTCTAGTTGCCCTTTTCTGGACTTTCTCCAATGCTATAATATCCTTTTTGAGGTGTGGCGACCAGAACTGCACACAGTACTTCAAATGAGACCGCACCATCGATTTATACAGGGGCATTATGATACTGGCTGATTTGTTTTCAGTTCTCTTCCTAATAATTCCCAGCATGGCGTTGGCCTTTTTTATTGCAAACGCACACTGTCTTGACATTTTCAGTGAGTTATCTACCACGACTCCAAGATCTCTCTCTTGGTCAGTCTCTGCCAGTTCACACCCCATCAAATTGTATTTGTAGCTGGGATTCTTGGCCCCAATGTGCATTACTTTGCACTTGGCCGCATTGAACCGCATCTGCCACGTTGACGCCCACTCACCCAGCCTCAACAGATCCCTTTGGAGTTCCTCACAATCCTCGCTGGTTCTCACCACCCTGAACAATTTAGTGTCATCCGCAAACTTGGCCACTTCACTGCTCACTCCTAACTCTAAATCATTTATGAACAAGTTAAAGAGCATGGGACCCAGTACCGAGCCCTGCGGCACCCCACTGCTTACAGTCCTCCACTGCGAAGACTGCCCATTTATACTCACTCTCTGCTTCCTATTACTCAGCCAGTTTTTGATCCACAAGAGGACCTGTCCTTTTACTCCATGACTCTCAAGCTTTCTAAGTAGCCTTTGATGAGGAACTTTATCAAAAGCTTTCTGGAAGTCAAGGTAAACAACATCTATTGGGTCTCCTTTGTCCACATGTTTGTTCACCCCCTCAAAGAAATGTAACAGGTTAGTGAGGCAAGATCTTCCCTTACAGAACCCATGCTGAGTCTTCCTCAATAACCCGTGTTCATCAATGTGCCTACTCATTCTGTCCTTGATAATGCTTTCTACCAACTTTCCCGGTATTGAAGTCAGACTGACTGGCCT
This sequence comes from Heteronotia binoei, assembly GCF_032191835.1. NCBI lineage: Eukaryota > Metazoa > Chordata > Lepidosauria > Squamata > Gekkonidae > Heteronotia > Heteronotia binoei. The sequence continues at coordinate 213,956,657 of NC_083223.1, forward strand.
GTAATTTCCTGGCTCTCCTCTGGAACCCTTTTTAAAGATGGGGATGACATTTGCTACCTTCCAGTCCTCAGGAACGGAGGCAGATTTCAGTAAAAGATTACAGATTTTTGTTAGAATTTCCACAAGTTCAACTTTGAGTTCTTTCAGAACTCTTGGATGTATGCCATTCGGACCCGGTGACTTATTAGTTTTTAATTTCTCTATCAGTTGTAGGACCTCCTCTTTTGTCACCTCAATCTGACTCAGGTCTTTCAACACCCCTTCCAAAATTAGTGGTTCTGGGGCGGGCAAAAAGTTCTCATCTTTCACAGTGAAGACGGAGGCAAAAAATTCATTCAGCTTTTCAGCCATTTCCCTATTCTCCTTTAGTAATCCTTTTACCCCATGGTCATCCAAGGGCCCCACTGCCTCCCTGGCTGGTTTCCTACTTTTAATATATTTGAAGAAATTTTTATTGTTGGTCTTTATGTTTTTTGCAATATGCTCCTCATAGTCCCTTTTTGCCTGCCTGATCACAGTCTTGCATTTGATTTGCCACAACCTGTGTTCCCTTTTACTCACTTGGACTGGTTTTCCACCGCTTAAAGGAGTCCTTCTTACCTTTTACAGCTTCCATTACTTTGTTTGTTAAACATGCAGGCCTTTTCTTATGCCTGTTTGTGCCTTTCCTAACTTGTGGTATGTATTTTATGAATTGCCATCTCAGTGTGACAAAAAGGCTCCACATAAGCAGGAAATCTTAGTTATTTGATAAACACAAGCCTGATTTCATACTGGACAGTGATACCTTCACAGTTAGAAGGGAAGGAAGTTAACTTTCCTCCCTGATTTATAAAAATGCAATGTTGGAATTATGACAAATGAAAAAAATCATTAATAGCTGCAAAAAAGGATTTTTTTTTCATTTTAAAAATAGCCATAATACAGTCTTGATACTAGGACATACTTTCAGTTGTACGCAATACATATTTCTAGCTAGTTTCAATGGAACTAGGACCCAAAGTTAAAAACCATCTGCACCTCCTGTTTCCGCTTGAGACATTATTTATGTTTTTGGCTTTGTACTCTGAACTAAATACAGAACATGTAAGGCTGTTAATTAACCCTTGGAGAAATGAGGTTCCCAACAGCATATGGAATGGGAGGATGTTTTTAATCAACCAGTAAAACTCCTAGGATTTATACATGTTCAAATTGTTCTGCTTAATGAACCCAAAGGGAGTAGACATTAAATATTTTCTTAACATAAGCCTACCTGTGTTGAAGTAAAGTAACACCTAAACAAAAGCCAGGTAATTCAAATTTACCTCATGAACCCTCATTAACACAACAAATTATGGTAAAATATTCAGTAATGTGGATATTTAAGTTAAGAATTTGGTGATCTTTCTGTAATTATGTTGTCTTGGAAGCAGAGATTATTGATTGTAATGGGAATCACATTCAGGTAAATGTATCTGAATTGTACATTTTCTCATAGAACTGCTTTCATATTTTACGGGCTATATTTTATATACAAACTATCCACATAGACATGTAGAATACACATTTTTTCTAACTGAATAATAATTTCACCTTGCTATAAATAACATATTCTGGGATATATTCAGTTAAATTTCAAAATTGTGAAAGACCTCTGCCAGAGACCCATGGGAGCCACTGGTAGTTTTCATTGATTGATTGATTCATTCATTCATTTAAATATTTGTATATGGGCATGGGCAAAGACTTGGAAAGCCTGGTTCAGGGTTCTCATACTGGGTAGCCCTGGACCGAACCCTGAACCAAGCTCCTAAACAAAACCCCACCCAAACTGAACCAGTTTGGGTGGTGTTGGGCCCTATCCCAGTGTGCCCACATCATCCAGAAGTGACACACATGTCTCAGCACCCCAGTGCACTTGTGTCACTTCTGGGTAGTGTCAGGCCCTGCCTCCGATGTGCTCATGTTGCTTACTTGGAAGTGATGCAATCATTTCGGTGATGCACTTGCATCACTTACAGATGATGCAGGCATGCCAGGTGAGGGGCCCAATGCTCCCCAAAAGTGGTGTAAACACACAAGCCAAACACAGCAGAAAAGCTTGGTGAGTGTTTGGAGAAAGGTACCTTCCCTTAACCTTGGCTTGTGAACTCTGAACTGGGCAAAGTCTGGCCTGGGCTTTCACTTGGGTTTGGGTCTCTGCCCATCCCTATTTATATCCCACCTTTCTTTGTGGCTCAAAGCACTTTACAAATTTCAATTTAAAACAATAAAACTCTTATCCTAAAAAATGCCTGCAATCTATATCCCATTAAAAGAGCCAGTTTGGTGTAGTGGTTAGGTGTGCGGACTCTTATCTGGGAGAACCGGGTTTGATTCCCCACTCCTGCACTTGCACCTGCTGAAATGGCCTTGGGTCAGCCATAGCTCTAGCAGATGTTGTCCTTGAAAGGGCAGCTGCTGTGAGAGCTCTCTCCAGCCCTACCCACCTCACAGGGTGTCTGTTGTGGGGGAGGAAGGTAAAGGAGATTGTGAGCCGCTCTGAGACTCTTCGGAGTGGAGGGCGGGATATAAATCCAATATCTTCTTCTTCTTCTAAAAGCCCTGACAAATAGAATGGTCTTGCAGTGCCTCCTAACAATGTCTAGAGACAATAGACAGCACTGAATAGCATGGAATATAGGCCTGGCTTAGTATATTGCTGCTCCTCAGTTGTTGTTTACACTAGGACATAACAGCTAATGAGGAACTTCAAACACTGATGATTTTATTCTAATTAGTTATGTTCAAACACATCCATCTCATAGAATGTTTGTACACCAGACTTATGGGCACTGATTCCAGTGGGTGCCAGTGGATTCATGTCCATTCAGTTTGGTGGTGTTTGGGGTGGTTAGTCATCTTGGCACCTCATACTCTTTGTTCTGCATTGGAGAAGAATGAGAAGATACAGACATGGCCCCAGTAGTGTGGAAGCCAGCTGCTATTGAAATGAGAAAGTAGCTTGAAACCTCTGGATCATATATTCCAAGGTCCAAATACCTTGACAAGTTTTCCCAGTCATATATTTGTTTGTTATCTACATTTCCTGTACCTTAATAGTCAGTGATCTTCTCCAATCACCAATCCTATAACATCCTCCACTCCTGTCACTGTAATTGCCACCATCAGAGATAGCCAAACTGTGTTAAAAGTCTTTGGAGTGGTAAAGTAAAATATCCTTCAATTACTTAACATCAGGCCTGTAGCCAGAAAATTCCAATTGGGGAGGCCCACGGAAAAAAAAATTGGGTGGAGTGCCCCACTCTGATGGTCCTTACTCTCTCCGCCACCACTTTTTTGGCAGCCCCGATCTCCATGCCGCTCTGGTGGCCCCATCCCACCACACGGCACCTCCCCCTCCCTCCCAACTCACTCACCAACCCAGAAATCAGTAAAGAGTGGGCTCCTTGGGCTCTCTCAAGGTGCCCCCCACCCCTGCCGATCATGTGATCGGTGGGAAAGGTCGTGCTGAGGATGGTTGTTCCTATGCCAACTTTCCAGCATGCTCAGGATGTTCAGTGCTGGGGTGGCCAGCACTGAACTTGTGGGGCGCGCCAGAAAACTGGCATAGGAATCACTGGCCTCAGAGCGGCTTTTTTCGCCAATCACATGATCAGCGAGGGCGGGGGCACCTTGAAAGAGCCCAAGGAGCCCACTCTTTACTGTTTTGCCAGGTTGGTGAGTGAGTTGGGAAGGAGGGAGGGGGAGGTGCCCGCAGAGTAGGGTAGGGGCTGCCAGAGTGGCATGGAGATCAGGGCCATCAGAAAAGTGGTGGCAGAGAGAGAGAGGGGCCTGAAGAAAGGAGGGGTCAAAAGGTCCAAGGGGGGTTGGGCTGGGAGCTGTGCCCCCTGCCCCTCATGGCTAAGAGCCTGCTTAACGTGCTGTTCTTCTGCAAAACCCAAGTGGGTCATAGCCTTCATTGTAAAGACAATTTACACTTCCAAATCCTATATAAACTTCCATGTGGTTTTATTCCAACTAATATAACCAGTAAATATAGATTGTTTCCAACCATCATAGGTATAAAATTCCTAGTGAAAGTATCATCCAAACCAGGGCAAATGAGTAGTGGTTCTGCAAAGCCTGCTTTTATTAATTTCAAATATTTGTAATACTTTTAAAATTGCAAAGCAGAAATTACTTAAAAATGGCTTCATGTACAATATAATATTTTTAAAATCAAAGGTTTTCCAAATTCTACAATATACAAGCACACAAACATTTTAGACTGGAAAGATTTTGTTTCTTTCTACATGTTTGGTTTAAATACTTTTTTGATGGATTTCTCTTGTTACAGGTTACAGTTCTTTGTGAATGTTTATGATCAAGTGCAGTAGAATCTTGTAGAACCTTTTGCCCCCCCCCCCCCCAGACAGAAGGAAGAGACGGACACAAGGGTCTGGGTAACTAAAGGGCCACTTTATTTATTTATTACATTAACACAAGGGCTATTACATAACAGGCAGCATGGTAGGGCCAGGGGACAAAATACCCCTTCCCTGCCACATGACACGCGAGCCACCCTGCCCCTAGGAATAGCCAAAATACATGGCTCGTACCCGGGCAGCCTAGCAAAAGTTATGCCCTGGAGTTCCAACCCCCAGCCTCACGTCTAATGGGCGAATCAATCCATGCAAATCCAAGGCAGTCCGCTTCATCACTCAACCATCCCGAACGGTCCAGGAATGATTTAGCGAGACCCCGTGCCCCAAAACTGGTGTGCTACAGGTGCTCACCGAGCTGCATAATGAAAGTTTAGGCCAAAACCCAGCCAACGTGAGGCCAAGCCTCTGCTTAGGCAGCTGCTCCCACTAAACACCCAACATTTCCTTAAGCCCAAGTTTCAAATCCTCTAAAAAGGCATCATTACCCTTGTCTGAAAGATTTATGCCATCGCTCCTTTATAAATCCGTGCAATCAGCCCGGATCCCAGGGTGAGGAAGAAAGTGGCCCAAACGCCCCTCGAGGGCTCTTTTAAGTTCTAAATTGGCTTTGCGGCGAGCTTTCTCAATCGCCCGTGGGTCCCAAGCCGCACGCCATACCCAGCGTGGGATTATTGCCGACCACATGATCAAAGCCTGTGGCCAATGCCTCTTGATGACTCTAAAGTCATCTTTGGCCTGCAACACAAGGGCTTTCCCCTTGAGCAGGCCTAAATCATTACCACCCAGGTGTACCACAACAACATGTGGTGGCAACACATGCACATCTTTGAACAAGAGGGGCAACAGGCCCGACCAATGGAGACCCTGCTGTCCATGCCATTCAGAGGTGACCCACTTGCGGAGCCCCAGCTGTGACCCGGCCGAAGTCCTCCTGGCCCGATGAGCAGCCCAAAACACAAAGCTGTGTCCGCATATGAGGATGCGTCATCTCTCTCCACGCGCCTGAGAAAAGAAGAAACAATGAATAACATAGCCCCCTAAAAACATGATGCCAATTACTGCAGTGCAAGAGGGTGAACATAGCCCTTAGAGGCCGAGGAATGTCACCTACCAAGCTTCTGAATGGAAGGAGGGGACTACCCCAGGGCAGCAGCCGTAGATGCTGCTCCAATACAGAAGGAATGGGTACCGAACTTAACTCCCGACAGGCCCAGCATAGCAAGGGCCTTGCATGTCACTGTCCAAAACTGATGCTTCATCAGGGGACTGCAGTCCCTGTGATGGAACAACAGGCCGGCACCCAAACCACAAGCATCCATGTATTGTGTTAAAGCCACTACGGGACAGATCTCAACATCAGAACAGGAACCCAAACTAATAGTATCCCCCCATTGCAGTTGATCGGTCTTGGAACGATGAACTGTAACATATATAGATCCACCAGCCAGATGAATGTCTTGGGCCATCAAGGCCCTCCCTGCAACATCCTGTTTGGACTGAGCCACCAGCTCACTCACCTGAAGAGCCCCGAAGAATGCCATTAGAGAGGCGGCATGAAAGAGCAGTGTTTCATACTCCAACATGCACACCTGGCCCTAGACTGATCGTAAACCCCTAAGAACTGCAGGGGAAATTGGTTTGCCTAGGATTCCACCTGGGCCCAACTTCTCTAGACCAACCTTCCAACATTTTCTTAATGCAGACGTCACCAGTATTCTCCTGGAAACCCAAAGCCTTACTAGCGAAAGCCAACACAGACAGACAGCCCCGAATAGATTGAACTGCTAATCCCCTTTGCCTTAAAGATACACTACAGTGAAGTAATTGCTCCACCGGAAGGGGCCATCCCCTTTGGTAACCCACTTTGGTCCTAAAACTTTCAAACTGGCATACTGCCCTGTTGTACGATTTTCTGGTACTAGGAGCAATGGTGAGATTTATTGCTCTGCCAGACTCGACCCGCCAATCATCCATATCCCGGGGGCATCATTGTCAGAAGAAGATCTGCACCTGGGGCCAGCTGGTGCAACCTCTTCATCTGTTTGTGGGAGAGAGCGTCAGCCACCCCATTAGCCACCCCAGGCACATGCCTGGCGAAAAATAAAATATTAAGCCTCAGGCAATGGAGAGTGAAGGCCCGCACCAGCCTCATTCCCCTGGGGGATTTGGAAGTGAGGGAATTGATAACATGCACCACACCAAAAGTGGACTGTGTGCTCTGCCAACTCATTCCCTCACAACCAAACAGCTACCAAGATCGGGAAGAACTCCAAGAAAGTCAAATCTCTGTTCCACCCCGCATCTACCCATTCCTGGGGCCATTCCTCTGCACACCAGTGTCCGCGAAAATAGATGCCAAACCCAATGGACCCCGCTGTGTCTGATGTAATTTGCAGCTCAGCTTCCAGCTGTAACTCAACCCTCCAAAAGGAGACACCATTAAAGGAGGTTAAAAACTCCTTCCATAGTAAAAGGTCCTCCCTCATGCTGTGTGAAATCCTGATTTGGTGATGCGGCTGGCGTAATCCAGCCACTGCATCACACAACCTCCTCAAAAAGGGGCGACCAGGAGCTACCACCTTACACACAAAATTTAAGTGACCCACCAACTGTTGCAGCTCCCTCAAGGTCGCCTTTCACCACAGCAAAAACTGAGCAACCATTTCCTGCAGACCTAGAATTTTGTCCCTTGGGAGGTGTGAAGTTTGTTGGAATGAATCAAGTTCAACCCCCAGGAATGTCAATCGCTGGGTAGGACCCTCTGTCTTCTCATGGGCTAGAGGAATGCCCAGCTCCACCGACTATGCTGCAAAGGCCGCCATCAAATGGGTGTACTGGCCGGAGCCTAAGGGGCTCGCAAACAGGAAGTAATCTAGATAATGCACCACATTGCTCAAACGAGCCCGGCGGTGCACCGCCCATTCTAAAAAGGAGCTAAAGTGCTCAAAGGCTGCACAAGAAATGGAGCACCCCATGGGCAGGGCCCTGTCCATATAAAACTGCCCTTCAAAATGAAAACCCAGCAATTCAAAATCCAAAAGGTAAACTGGTAGGAGGCAAAAGGCAGACTTTATGTTGCATTTTGCCAACTCAGCCCCTACCACACAATGCCTTATCATCTGCACCGCTTGTTCAAAAGATGTGTACCACACAGTACACAAATTGTCTGTGTTCCCCATGGGGGTAAGATAAATGATGAATCAATCTGAAAGGTACTCACAGGGGGTGCGAAAAATGGGCCAATCACCCTACCCTCAGCTAATTCCTTCCCAATCTTCTGACGAACTATGTGCTCCATCCCTACAACCGAATTCAAATTATTGGCCATAAACAGCTTTCTGGAGCCCTGAAAAGGAATTCTAAACCCGAACTTAAAACCATTTAACAAATAAAGCCAATTTTCATCCGTTGGATAATCATGGAGCCATGCCGCAAGCACTGTTGCCCTTATTGGACTGGGACCCTTTACCAAATGGCTTATCTGCACTGCCCGGGCCCTGATTGCTCTGTCCCCACCTAAATCTACCCCTGGAACAATTTGTGAAAGAATGAGACCCCCCACAAAGAGGGCACTCATGTTTGCATGGGCAGTTCTTTTTACCACATATCCCCTAGGACCCAAACTCCAAACAAAGCAGGCGGAGTTGAACCACCTGCCCCACACTGCTGTGGGCACCAGAAGCAGTGGCTGTGCGCTGAACAACATGTCCACTGTCTGACCTATCACCCAGGTTAGGTTGTGCTGGAGACATAACCTGCAGGCACAGCTGTGGCTGAATCTGATCCCATTGAAGGGCTGGGTTCAAATCTGCCCTCATTCTGAACTCCTCATCATATTGAAGCCAGGCTGGGCCAGTAAAGCTAGTATAGCTTTTGTAAATGATGTCAAAATACTGAAAAGGGGACGTGGCCCTCCATGGCTGTGACCTGGCAATAATTCCGGTGTAAATAATGAACCCAGGCACCCAGTTCGCCCATGTCCTGTCAACTTTCCGCTTCTTGATTTTCTCCTTTTCCCTATCATCCAAATCCTCTTTATCCTTTTTCTTCAGCTCCCTATAGAGCAGAGAGAATAGGTCTACAAATTCCCCTTTCAGTATCTTATCCTTGGTGGCCGGCAACAAGTGATCCCCAAGAGGTAAGGCCAGATCACCAAAAGGTAAAGCCTTAGCTGGCATAGCAAAGTATGATGGACCCCAAGGATAAGAAACACCTCAGACACCATAGGGTGCCACGGATGCTCCCAGAAACTGGCTGGGCAGGCCTCCCCAAGGACCCCAAGGGTTAGCCAGGTTAAAGCCCCAAGCCCAAGGCTGGGAATTGTTAAAAGCTGCAGGCTGGCTATTGGCAACCGGCCCGAAGGTGGCTGACTGCCCCCACAGTCCCCAGGACCAAGCTGTGGTAGTGTGTTGTGCAAACTCACCCCTACCCAACTGCAAACTCTGCAAAGCATCTGCATCGGGCACCTCTGCTGGAAGAGGCGACACATCCTCCGTTTTGTCCATAGAAGACCTGTTTTCAAGGGAAGACAAATGATTAAGAATTTCTTAATCTAAGCGCTTCTTAGCAGCCCGCTTGTCTGCCTTGGAAGTCAGGCCTGTTACACCCAATACGACCGGCTACCTACTACTCGACCCCTCCAAAGTGGCTATTCTGGCTAACACAGACTGCTCGAAAGTGCCATCTTCCTCATCAGATGATGAAGGCAAAGGTGTTGACTGCTTAGGAGCAGGCTGCTGCGGTCTCGGTGCAGGGCACTTGCCCTTGGATTGTTTGCCCTTGGATTTGCCCTGTCCCTTAGGCATGATAATGTGCCCAATAACAATGACAAGCCCATCTACTGCCCTCACTGATGTGGCCCCCGCCCTACCGGAGGCAGGTGATGAACATTAAAGCTATCCTCGAAATTGCCGCCCCAAGCTAGCCACAAAATGGCCACTTTTTTCCTCGGCAACAGGGAGGAAGAATCCCAATAAAAAGGCTGTCCTTGAAATGGCCGCCCCAAGCAATCCACAAAATGGCCGCTCTTCTCCCTGGCAACAGGGAGGAAGAATAAAAAAGGCTGTCCTGAAATGGCCGCCCCGAGCCATCCACAAAATGGCCACTCTTCTGCCCAGCAACAGGGAGGAAGAATCGAACAGCTCCAATAAAATGGCTACCCAATTAAACCCATGATTAGCTAAGGCCTCCTTCCAAACTGCACTGTCTGGAAGAACAGCCCCACACACTGTGAAGTAACCATGCACTCCCCCAGAAGATTATATAAACGGGGTCTGGGTGGGGAGTTGATTCCTCAGCCGCTTAACAGAGGGGGAAAAGGGGGGCAAACAGCACCCTCAAAAAGGGAGAGGCACCGCAAGATACCCTAAAACAAAAAGGGGAAGCACAAAAACGCTGGCTGCGCGAAAACATCGAGGCCAGAGACAAACTGCCACGTCAAAGATGTTCCAAAAGATGCTCCTGACGTGATGAGACTTCTCCTGAAGACCACTGCAGCTTGCTACAAGCAACCGCGGCAAAGTCCAATGTGCCATCCACCGCGGCCCAAAAAGTCGTGGTGACTGGCAACAAGCCTCGTGCAGGGAAAGAGCACACAAGCTGCGCTCTGCCTTCCCTGAGCACAAGGCAAAGAATAAGAGGAAAGAACGGAGCCCGCCTCTAAGGCGTGCCTGCTCCCCCCCCACCTCTGATGATGCCCTACTCACTCCTCCTCCTTGCGAGGAGGCAAAACGGCCCCCAGACGCAAGGCTGTGCAGTCTGCCTCTGGATGGGAGCTGCATTAAAATTGCTTCCAAGATAATTTGTTCTATATGTTCAAACACTGCCTATGACTGCTTTCCAACAGATGCTGTAGTGGATTTCATTGCACTTACTGCATTTTCTGTAGGTGCTTAGTGGTAGCATTGCAGCAGTTTGAAATGCTGTGATTTGTCAGAATTTCAGAGTTTACCATAATCCTTTGCTATTCTCAGAGTGTTCAAGACCCCAGTTCAGGTAAGTATTTGGTTTGCTTTACACATTCTAAAATTTGTTTGGAATTTGTAGATAGTTTCTTTGGTTTGGTACAACAGTGTACATAGTCTGTATCCAGCGGATTAGCACTGTTCTTACAAAATAATTCTGAAAGTGTATTGGGGATGGAGATTTAAAAATTTACTGTCAGTGAAACCATGGCAAAACTACCAGTTCTGTAGCAAGAGACCTCCTGGCAATGGCAACCCAGTTTGTTGCCCAATGGCAACTGAAGTGCCAGCAGGCAGAAATGAGGGGATGAGGGCACCCCAGCACCACGCCAGCCCATTGATGTCACTCCCAGTGAAAATCAGAAATAGGCTCTCCAGGATTTGCAAGGTTATAGTTTTGAACATATGAAGCTGCCTTATACTGAATCAAACCCTCGCTCCATCAAAGTCAGTATTGTCTACTCAGACTGGCAGCGGCTCTCCAGGGTCTCAAGCTGAGGTTCTTCACGCCTACTTGCTTGGACCCTTTTTAGTTGGAGATGCCGGGGATTGAACCTGGGTCATTCTGCTTACAAGCAGATGCTCTACCACTGAGCCACCATCCCTCCCCCTATGTTTTACCATAGAGTTTTGTAAATCCTAGAGTATTTTATATCACCTCCAGTTTTCATGGAAAGTGACCCTGCTTGAGCTTAGTGCACCAGTTGCTGCTCCCGTAAATGCTCCTGGAGCTACTGGCTCTGGCCTGCCAACCTTATCCGCCACATCCCCAATCTAAACCAATCCTTCTTGTACACCTGTTTTTTAAAAAAGAAAAAAGAAGCAGGGGAAAGCTTGAAAGTTCTGAAATTGCAGTATTATGTCAGTTTGTGCCCTATTATGTTTAATTTTTAAAATAAAAATAGTCACTCTGTGTGTAGAAACAATAACTTGGGTGGTGGTTCAGAATACCACTTTATCCTCCATAGACTGGGTTCCTGGTGATCCTGTAGAAGAGCCATATACATATGCTTTACTGGTAGCATTTATGATCAAGAGATATTCCTTTCCAGTACTTAATAGTGTTAAGAATACTTGCTGTTAACCCTGGTTAGTTGTAGAAGAACACTTAAAGACTGCTGGGGCCAAGGGTCTACAGGGTCTCAGACAGCAAATTGTCTTTCTGAACACCTGAGGTCTAGTCTAGACATGCAGTGGAAAGAAAGTACTGAGGTGGCTGAATATATCCTGCTGCCACTCAGAACAGTACCAGAAGAAAAATTCCCAGGGTTTCTTTGGTGAAATAAACACTATATTTACCATAAAAGATGTTCCTGAATGTAAGATGTTCTCCCTAAAAACAAAGGTTATACACAAAAGGCTTTTTATAACAAATTGTAATATATATGCAAATTTAAGATAGCCATCTCTTTTCTTGATGGCACATGTTGGGGGAAAACCCTGGTCTTCCTTTCAGCTAAACTTTGTAACAAACTGGCGCAAAATCAATATGAATTCATAGCATTTCAGTTCAAATTTATTGTTATAGTCAATGACCAGCTCACACAATCAAATTACATAAACCTTCTGCATACAAAACATATAATAAAACCAACTGTGGCATTCATAAAATTGGGTATATATAACAAAAAAAATTGGATAAAACAACCATGAAAATTTATTTAAAATGTGGATGAAAGATTAAGAGTATTTGCCATGTGTTTTATATTCCTTAAGGACCTGAGCAGATAATCTGTCCACCTGTCTTGTTCCTGTTGGACAGGAGGTAGTCAAGCTTTATATCATTTGTTCTGCCAGGAAACCTTTCAAGCAATGGACTAATAATCTCCATACGGATTGACCTATGGTATAGGCAATTGAAGAATATGTGTTCCAGGGAGTCTATTTCATGCAGGGGGCAGGAACAGAGCCTGAGTATATAAGGGATCCCTTTAAATTTTCCCTCCAATGCAGCAGACTTCTGGCTAGAGTAAATGCCCTCTAAAATTATCAAATTCACAAAAATATAAGTAGGCTGCAGGAGCGGCTATATATCTGGTGTTTGCTGAGGAGAAATAACCTGGAGAACTAAGAACATCCATTTGTCTTTTGGTGTCTATCACTCTCTGTTTAATGAGCATGGCTTTTTGTTTTTTGAGCAGGAACACACAGGAATGCAGTTCCAGCTGACTTGGTGCCAGGGGATGTGGCCTGATATGCAAATAAGTTCATGCTGGACTTTTTCTACAAAAAAGCCCTGTGAGAAACAATGGTGATGTCAGGGATGTGGCCTAATATGCAAATGAGCTCCTGCTGGGCTTTTTTCTACAAAAAAGTCCTGTTAAAAAGTGATTTTGCCTGATCAATACCAAGATCCAGAAGGGTTTGAGGAGAGAAGCCTAATGTCTCAATGGAATTCAAGACTGCTCTATCCACTTGGACTGAAATTCGTCCTGAAGGGTTAGAGGAAACTGACCTCTGGGAGTTGTCCTTCCTGATATCCATTTGAAAATTGAGAGAATACAGATTCCTGTTTCCAGTCTAACCCAAGTGTTTGGCATGTAAATATGACCACAGTAACTTTTGGACAGCTATTCAAAACTGAGTTAAACTCACTTGAGCACATTGATCTAACTACCTCTTTGCTGAATGAGGAACATGATACTTATTCCACAACACCATTTTTTCCATCTCTTCCAGATTCTCTGTTGAGCTAGATCAATACAAGAGCCTACATACTACATGAACACGCACATATTCATGGTCAAAATAAACACCAGCTAAAGTCACAGTAAGCACACTTGTTGTTCAGTCACACAGTCAAGTCTGACTCTTTCCAAACCCATGGACATAGTCATGCCAGGCCCTCCTGTCTTCCACCATCCTCCGAAGTCTGCTCAAATTTGTGTTTGTTACATCAGCAACGCTGTCCAGCCATCTCATCTTTTGCCGTCCCCTTCTTCTTTTGCCTTCTGTCTTTCCCAGCATCAGGATCTTCTGCAGGGAGTGCTCCCTTCTCATTTGGTGGCCAAAGTATTTGAGCTTCAGCTTCAGCATCTGACTTTCCAGGGAACAGTTTGCATTGATTTCCCTTAGGACTGACTGATTTGATCTTCTTGCAGTCCAAGAGACTCTCAAGATTCTTGTCCAGCACCACAGCATCTATTCTTCTGCGCTCGGCCTTCCTTATGGTTCAGCTCTCGCAGCCATACATTACTACTGGGAATACCATCGCTTTGACTATACAGACTTTTGTTGGAAGGCTGATGTCACTACTTTTTATTATACTGCCCAGGTTCACCATAGCTGTCCTCCCAAGGAGCAAACGTCATTTAATTTCATGGCTACAGTCACCATCTGCAGTGATCTTGGATCCCAGAAATGTGAAATCTGTCACTACTTCCATGTCTTCCCCTTCTATTTGCCAAGGTGTGATGGGGCCAGATGCCATGATCTTAGGTTTTTTTTGATGTTGAGTTTCAAGCCTACTTTTGTGCTCTCCTCTTTCACCCTCAACAAGAGGTTCTTTAGGTCCTCCTCACTTTCTGCCATTAGAGTGGTATCGTCTGCATATCTGAGGTTGTTAATATTTTCCCCGGCAATCTTAATTCCTGCTTCTGCTTCATCCAGGCCAGCATTCTGCATGATGTACTCTGCATGTAAATTAAAGAAGCAGGGTGACAATATAAATCCTTGTCAAACTCCTTTTCCTATTCTAAACCAATCAGTTGTTCCATATCCCTTTCTGACCGTTGCTTCTTGACCCTTATACAGGTGTCAGCGTAGGGTTCATTCAGCCTTCAACAATGATAGGACTCTTCTCTTTTTGAAAATAAGTTTCATTTATTGAATACAGAATGTTACTACTGCAGAAGGTCTTTGAGAGTGATAACATACATAGAATAAGCGCTAGCATTTATGGGGGTACATCAAAGGCTGGGGGCTTTAAATCATTCTCAAAACAAAGTTGCTTTCTACTTCCAGAGGTGTTTGATTCACACGCCTGCTATCTTTCTCACTGAGCCATTTCCACTCCCCCTTTCGGCCGATGTCCTTGCAGCGCCTGGGAAACGGCGGCGGTGTCTCTCCCTGGCCCTCCCACCATTTATTGCCTCTGGCACCCAATTCCCTCCCATCTTTGCTTCCCCCTCAGGCATACCTAACATTCTAGTGGGGTGCACTGGGGTTAGTTCTAAGCAAACAAACATTATAGGCAATGTGGTTAGTATCAATAGAATGCAATTGAACACAAGCTGACATACTGCCCCCCCTAAGCTCTTGCTCGGGGTTTTTCTGGGTGCAGTAGGTAAAATTGCTTAAGCAGTTGAGGAGCATTGAGATCTGAGGCTTTTACCCACTCGTCGCAGCTGGGCGGAAAGTAGCGCCAGCGCACGAGATATTGCAAAAAACCCCGATGCACTCTAGAGTCGAGGATCTCCTTCACTTTGTGATGTTTCTGACCCCGCACCAGAATAGGCTCCGGTTCGGGGCTCCGAGGATGCCACCTCGACCCATCCGGATCTCGTCGGATAAGACTGCAATGGAAAACAGGGTGTATTTTACTAAACAGTTTGGGCAAGTCCAGCTCTACAGTCACTTTATTGATTACCCGTTTGATCTTGAACGGGCCCAAGAACCAATAGGCTAATTTTCGGGAGGTTTGAGGGAGTGGGAGATTTTTGGTTGACAGGAACACAGTCTCTCCAACTTTGAAGTCCCACCCCGGGCTGTGCTTTTTGTCAAATTGTGCTTTATAGTCCCTTTTGGCTTCCTCTAAGTTCTCCTGGATGATTTTCCAGGAGCCCTCCAGGGCCTTCCACCATTGTTGGCACTCAGGTGAAAGCGTGGGGGTGCCGCCCCTGGGAAGGGTGGGGAAGGGCTTCCCTTCGTAGCCATGTACTGCTTGGAAAGGGGAGACTTTAATGGATCCGTGCAGGCTGTTGTTGTAACTGTATTCCGCAAAGGGCAATAGCTCCACCCAGTTGGATTGCTGAAAGTTCACATAGCACCTTAAATATTGCTCAAGGAGTCCGTTCACCCACTCGCTTTGACCGTCCGTTTGCGGGTGGTAAGCGGAGCTCAGTCCCTGCTCCATTCCGATTACTCGGCAGAACTCCCGCCAGAAGTTGGCAACGAACTGTGGCCCGCGGTCACTAATGACCTTATCGAGGAATGAGTGAATCCGGGCCACGTGCACAAAGAACAGGCGAGCCAGTTCCCTGGCTGTTGGAAGTTTTTTGCAGGGGATGAAGTGGGCTTGTTTAGAAAATGTATCTACTACCACCAGGATTACGGTCCGGCCCTGCGAGGGGGGTAGCTCCACGATAAAGTCCATTGATACCACTGACCAGGGCCGTTCTGCTGAGGGAAGGGGCTGGAGGAGACCCGGTACCTTCCCCCCCCCTCCTTTTTGCCATGAGGCAAGTAGGGCACATTTGCACAAACTCCGAAATGTCCTTTTTCATTTGTGGCCACCAGAACTGTCTATGTACCATGTGGAGGGTCTTTACGTTTTTTTTGTTATTTATACTTTATTAAGTTTTCCATAAAGCATATCACGGACATTCATTCCGTCGAACGAACAGAGGCACTCATCCAACACCTTGTGCACCGCCACCACATATTCTCCTAATCTAAACTGCCGGAACTGATCAAGTTAATTAGATGCCGGCGTGCCAGTTCCCCAGCTCAGGAGCCCCCGGGTAAACAAGTCCCAGACTTCAAAATGCAGAGCTTTAAACATTAGATGCTTCTAGAAAAGCCGCCCAAATCTCTTCAAATTGTTGTTGTTGACATTGCCGGCGATATGCTATCCTCTCTTGCACAGCCAACGCATACATTCCCTCTAGCCAAGTAGTAATTGTGCCGGTGAAGTCTTCACGCCACTGCAGCAGGATAAGCCGCTTCGCAGTCATTATCGCACGTGCCGCCCATCTTCGCTGCCAACGAGTCAGTGACCAGGTCGTCGGGAAGTAATTCAGTAATATCTGCATGGCTGAAATAGACTGGTCAATGTTAAGTACCTTTTGCATCCATCGAGCAATCCCATCCCAGAACTTTTTTAACATCGGGCATTTCCACAGCATATGAACCAGACCCGCCTCTGAGCGTAGACACCGCCAACAAGCCGAGGATTCAGCCAAGTTATGCTTATACAGACGAAGAGGAGTCCAATAAATCCTGAACAAAAGCTTTTGTTGGATTAAAATCAAACGAAGATCTTTCGAACAATGGCGGAGACCACTACAGATAGCTGCCCATTGAAAAGGGTAAATAGGGCAGTTGATTTCCTCGCTCCATTGACATCGCAAGTCTTCCATAGAATATTGCACATCTTTTTTCAGACATAGATATAAAACACGGACTGGCTTATTTTGTTCAATTGCATGTTCTAGGGTCTGCAGGAGAGGCGGAGCATCCGGAACTGCCAAAGCGTCTATGCCAAAAGAGGTAGACAGTGAATGCTTCAGTTGCTGGAATTGCAGCCATTGGTTAGCTGGTAACCCAAATACACTTTGTAGATCCTCAAAAGAAAGAAATGCGTCCTCGTTGCTGTCTTTAAGCTGATTGAGAGTTAAGAGACCCCTCTGTGCCCACGACTTCCAAATCACCGGCCGTCCCCCTATCTTCACTTCAGGATTGCCCCATAGGGTCATCCGACTATGTATAAAGCTGTCAAATCCGTAAATATCACCCAAATATTGCCATGTTTGTCTTGTCGCCCGAATTGATGGAAGAACCGACTCTCCCTGATAGTATGTTGATCCAAGCGCGTTCCATGTCGACAAAGGAGTAAGAACAGCAGTTTCCAAGTTCATCCAGGGAGACTCGACAAAATGTTTAAGTGGGGCCCATCTCTGAATACCAGCCAGCAAGTATGCCCGATGGTATAGACATAAGTTTGGCAAGCCAAATCCACCTCGGTCAAATGGTAACTGTAAGCGTGCCCACGACAACCGAGGGGGTTTCCCCTCCCACAGAAAATTCGCTAATATTGAGTTGATTTTTCGAAACCACTTCTGCGGTATATATTGATGGATACCACGCAACACGTAAAAAAAACGGGGATAGATGATCATCTTCAGAGCGTTTATTTTACCCCAAAGCGACAAGGGGATAGCGGACCATCGCTCAAGTTCCGGCTGTATTTTCCCTATTACTTTGTTTAAATTTAACGGTATGAGCATCTCAGGCTGTTTAGGAATAAGAATGCCCAAATACATAATAAAAGCCTCCTGAACTGAGAACTGCCCAATATCTCCCGTCAATGCCGCTTCACCCCCGATCTGTAAAATTTCTGATTTTTGCCAATTAATTTTATAACCGGATAGCCTGCCGAAATTATTTGCCAGTTGCATAATCGCCGGTATTGATATTTCCGGCTGCGTAATGGTGAGCATGGCGTCGTCGGCATATAATAAAATCTTAAATGTCTGTGATTGGTGACGCATGCCATGGATATTATCATTTAATCGAACTGCCCAGGCAAGTGGCTCCAAACAAAGATCGAAGAGAAGAGGGGATAGCGGGCACCCCTGTCTGGTACCGCACCGCAGATCAATTGATGCTGAAAGGTGACCATTCACCCGCACCCTAGACGTGGCAGACTTGTAGATCAGGCACGTCCAATGAAGAAAATCTTTTGGGAAACCCATATATTTCAATACCATCTGCAAAAAAGATCTATCAACCCGGTCGAAGGCCTTCTCTGCATCTAAGGAAATAAGGAGGGCAAGATCATCTTTCTGAGCATGAATCGCGGCCAAATCCGTGATGAGCCGAATATTGTCTGCACCAGAACGTCCTTGGATAAATCCAGTTTGGGATGGGTCAACCACCGAGGCGATGACCTTTTGAAGACGCTTAGCCAATATTGCCGTCAAGATCTTGTTGTCGATATTTAAAAGTGATATAGGGCGATAACTGGCGCAGAGATGTGGGTCTTTCCCAGGCTTGGGAATTAAAGTAATCCAGGCTTCATTAAAATAGCATGATGGCATACCCTGTTCAAAAATCGCTTGGTATGTAGCCAACAACTTCGGAGCAAGTTTCTCTGCAAACCGGATATACCATATCGGAGAAAACCCGTCAGGGCCCGGCGAAGAAATAGCTTTAAGTCCGTGAATCGCCTCCTTCACTTCCTCAAGTCTCAGTGGAGCCCCAAGTAGTTCTTTTGCTTCCTCACACAACTGTGGAAGACCCAGAGGACACAAAAAAGATTCCTGAACAGACGGGTCCACCGAAGTATGTCCTTGATATAAGGTCTGGTAGAATTGACGGAAGCATTCAGCAATCCCGGCAGAAGAGACGTGAGGTTTGTCATCTTGATCCACAATTTGAGCGATCCATCTCTGCTCTTGCAGGGTTTTAAACTTGGATGCCAGAACCCTACCTTGTCTCTCTCCGGATTCCCATTGCTGTTGTTTGACACGTGCATAAGCAAGTTCAACCTTGTTTGACCTGAGCATATTGAGCTGAAAATTTATTTGCTGAATCTGCCTAAATTGCGCCTCTGAAGGGCTTTGAAACTGTGCATCCCATAGGGCCCGAAGTCTGGACTCAAGATTCGCCTCAGTGCGGCGTTTTTCCTTTTGTTTTGCAGCAGAATAGGCGATAATTATTCCCCTTATCGTTGTTTTAAAAGCCTCCCATACCGTCAAGTAATGTTGAACAGAACCCTCATTAGTGGCGAAAAAGTGTTGAATTTCTGTTTCCATTTGTGCACAAAAAGCCTCATCGTTTACTAAAGAGTTATTAAAGTACCACGATGGGGACTTATCTATGTGTAGCAAGTTGTCCACTTCCATGAGCACCATGTGATGGTCAGAAAGAGTGGAGGGGCAAATTGCCGATGAACGCACACATCGAAGTATAGATTTAGACACCAGTAAATAATCCAATCTTGCAAGGGTCTGGTGGATGTGAGAGCAAAAGGTGTAAGCTTTCAAGTCTTTGTGTTGCTCCCTCCATACATCCACCAGCCCAAATTCCTTCATCAGGGCCAATACGGCCAACCGTGTTCTCAGAGATCGTTCAGTCGCACCCATGCGGTCCATCTTGCCATCCAGAGTAGTATTGAAATCGCCGCCTAAAATAATGTTGTCATAGTTCAGGTTCTCAAGTATAGCAGCCACTTTATTAAAAGTATGAGGATTATCATTATTTGAGCCATAGATATTAATCAGGGCCGTCCTCACACCCTGGGCTTCCCCTAACAGCACGATGTAGCGACCTTGGGGGTCAGAGAACTCCGAGATCTTTGCACACCTCAACTTAGCCCGGATAATTATGGCGACGCCACGAGCATTTCGTTCAAAGCCTGCCAAAAACACCTGGTCACCACGGTACTTTGCCAGCCGACCGGCTTCATCTTCGAGGATGTGGGTCTCTTGCAGCATGACAATATCAGCGGCTCGTATCTCACGTGCGCCGAGAATCATGGCTCTTTTTTTGGGGTCACGAAGGCCACGGGCGTTAAATGTCAAAACCTTAAATGGCATCCTGCACCTTGATCCGGGGGGACCCGGCCGGGGGTTGACAGCCAGGCATCAAATAGTAAATAAGAATAGGCATGTTACACCCTACAGTGAGACCCACCACAAAATACGCTCCAAACCCCAAGGAGCATATGACCCCCACCCAAACTTCCTGGCTTCCAATTGGTCACAGAGTACTTAGCAGAGCCCGAGCGGCATAAGCCTGCACTTACTACATTGCTACATTAAATGCTAACTCCAAACACAGGGGGGGAAAATAAATAAATAAGTAAATGAAGTAAAACACTCTGGAGTCTGTATAGCTATACACATAAATTATGGCCATGTCCCAAGCCACTATATCGCATATGTCTCACCCATACATGCTCCTGCCTAATCAAACAATCGATCAATCGAGACCCTATTCCCCAGCCCACCCAACAAAAGCACCCCCCCACCCCCCCAAACTGTTTGTTAAAGTAATACAAATCTGACACCACACTGAATACAACTCAACATCAATATAACCAATATACAGTGCATTAGTGAATGAGTACTTTGTAGGTCAGACTAAACAATAATACATGCACTAATAATAACTTCTCCAGAGTAGCTGCAGTGATCCATTACGTGCCAGTATCTTAATGCAGTCAAAGTTTATTAGGCAAGGAGGTGTAGGGGAAAAAAAAAGAAAAAAAAAACTCTCTCCAAAAGGGGGGGGGGGATCTGGGTAATGAGTCAAGGCGGCACGGGGGTCTCCCAGAAAAGCAGGCATTTATCTATGAGTAATAAGTTGGAGGGCAAACAAACCCAGCCTTCTCGAAAAAATAGATTGCATTGGGATGGAACAGTCTAAGAGAAGAAAACCAAATCCTCAGAAACCCCCTTGCAACCAAAAAAAGAAAAAAAAAATGTTGAGCAAAAAGTAATAGATTAAAGCGATCATCCAGTGTGTTCTCCTTCTTCCTCCCTTTCCTTTCTTTTGCAGCAGCGCACATCTAAGGCCCAAACGTGATTAAGTCTCCATGGACCTTGCATTCCCTCCCTGTGGCCTTGATAAGTTCACAGCAGTTGGTAGTTATAAAGTTCTCAGGAATTCTTCCGCACTCTGAGGGGAGTAGAATGCTTTGCGCTTCCCTTGCTGGATCACCACCAAGGTTGCAGGGAACAAGACAAAGGCTTCTAAGTTCAGCTGCTTAGCTAGGTCTTTTGCAGTTTTGTATGCCCTTCTCCTCTGAATTAAAGATAGAGGGTAATCAGGATATAAGGAGAGACGTGCTGTACTCCCTTGCCAAGTTATTCCGCCCCTCATTGAAATGTCCCGAAACTGTTTCAAAACAAAGTCTCGAGTAGTAACACGGGCAAAGGAAATCAAAAGAGTAATTCTAGTTAACCCCTGCTGTCCTGGTCTGGCCATACGAAGAACCTCAGCAATGTCTAGAGCAAAATCCTCAGGGAGTTGGAGTGTCTGCCGAAAGAGGCCAGCCACAAAGGAAATCAGCTCAGAGGGGGATTGAGCCGGCAAGTCTGTCAAGCCCACCAGCCTTAAGTTACGACGACGCGTTTCAGCCTCTAAGGTGTCTAATTTCTCTCTCAATGCCTGGACCTCTCTCACTGTCTCTTTAAGAACAGCATCTTGCTGAGCCACTGATTGTTCAACTGCAACAATTTTGCCTTCACAAAGCTGAATTTTATTTAAAGCTTCATTTGTAGCCTTTTGCATCTGATCTAACTGCAAGGTCAGTTGCTGTAACTGTTGAGACAGTTGAGTTGGGAGAGACTCTAAAACTTGCAGCTTGTCCATACGAGTCGACAGCTGATGCAAATTGCCCGCAAGGGCGTCAATCTTTCCCTCTAGTTTCTCCATGGGGGGTCTTCCTGACGACCCCTCTGCCGACGCAGACTCGTCCCCACTCAAGGAATCTCTCTCCTCTGCCCCCCTTCTCCCCCGCGTATCTTTCTTTCTTTTCTGCTGAGGTTTGGGAGACATAAATCTTCAGTAACCGAAGTACTCTGCTAGCTTGCTGGTGTGGCAGTGTTGGAGCACTTCCACCCGGAGTGACTTGGGGACATAGAGTTTTCCCTCATGGAACCAGAAACCTCCTTCCCCCTTCTCTACCCCCTCGGGCCGGTCTTTCCCTTCCGCTTCGGCCTCCGAGATGAGTTTGCTCCCCCCCCCCATGGGCTTTTTGTCTGAGCCTCCGCCTGCGAGTGGGTTTGCACCGCTCCAGCCACCGCTTCTGGGGGGATGAGGGAGTCTATGACCTCCTCCCGTTCGCTCTCGTGTTGTGGGAGTCTGGAGAGCGCGTCAGCCAAGAAGTTTTTAGACCCCGGGATGTGACGGAGGGTGAAGTCAAATTTTGCAAAGAACCCTGCCCACCAGAACTGCTTTCCGGTTAATTTTCTGCGCCCGGTGAGGGCCTCTAGGTTTTATGATCAGTTCATATCTCAAAGGGGACCCTGGCCCCTTCCAGCCACGACCGCCAGGTTTTTAAAGCGAAAGTGACTGCGTAGGCTTCTTTATCCCACACCGACCAATTTCTCTGCTCGCTCGAGAACTTCTTGGAGATATACGCGCATGGTCTCAAGCAGCCCCCCTCATCTTTCTGCATTAATATTGCTCCTACGGCCGTGTCGGAGGCGTCGCATTGGACCACGAAAGGTTTGAGCTCATTCGGGTGCACTAGCACCGGCTCGCTTGTGAAGAGGCGCTTCAGGGTGTCAAACGCCTCTTGGCACTGGCTAGTCCAGTTTAATTTCGCCCCTGGTTTTTTCGCCTCGGGCCCCTTCCCCTTGGTCTGCAACAAGTCGGTGAGGGGTAGGGCCACCTTGGCGAACCCCTGGATGAATGTTCTGTAAAAGTTCGCGAACCCGATGAATGATTGGAGCTGTCTACGTGTCCTCGGGGGTTCCCAATCTAGGACTGCTTGTATTTTCACGGGGTCCATGGCTAACCCCCTCCCCGAGACCCGGAAGCCCAGGTAGTCCAGTTCCTCCTTGTGGAACTCACATTTGGATAGTTTGGCATACAGTTTGTTTTTATATAGGGTGGTTAGGACCTCCCGGACCAACTTCACATGGGATGGCATGTCCTTTGAATAAATAATGATGTCATCCAGGTACACCACCACCCCTTTGTACAGGAACTTCCGCAGAACCTCATTGATGAAATTCATGAAAACCCCGGGGGCTCCCTGTTGCCCGAACGGCATTACTAAGTACTCAAACTGTCCCATGGGCGTGTTGAACGCCGTCTTCCACTCATCCCCCTCCTTAATCCTGACCCTGAAGTAGGCATCCCGCAAATCTAGTTTGGTGAATATCGACCCCTCCACACTCAGACCACACTCAGCAGGTCTTTGATTAGGGGGATGGGGTAGGCGTTGGACATTGAAATCCCATTAATCCCGCGAAAATCTGTGCAAAGTCTAAGACTTCCGTCTTTCTTCTTGCGGAACAGGACCGGAGCTGCATGTGGCGCAGTCGCCGGACGGATGAAGCCCCGGCGGAGGTTCTTGTCGAGGAACTTTCTCAGCTCCTCTTTTTCGGCCCACCCCATAGAGTACAATTTGGCTTTTGGTAATGGCTGATCGGGGATGAGCTCTATGGCGCAGTCCGTGGCCCGGTGGGGCGGCAGCTCATCCGCTTCTATCTCGCTGAACGCCCCCTTCAAGTCTCTATACTCTTTCGGGATAGTTCTCACTCTCAAAATGTCAGCATAGGATTCATTCAGCCTTCAACAATGATAGGACTCTTCTCTTTTTGAAAATAAGTTTCATTTATTGAATACAGAATGTTACTACTGCAGAAGGTCTTTGAGAGTGATAACATACATAGAATAAGCGCTAGCATTTATGGGGGTACATCAAAGGCAGGGGGCTTTAAATCATTCTCAAAACAAAGTTGCTTTCTACTTCCAGAGGTGTTTGATTCACACGCCTGCTATCTTTCTCACTGAGCCATTTCCACTCCCCCTTTCGGCCGATGTCCTTGCGGTGCCTGGGAAACGGCGGCGGTGTCTCTCCCTGGCCCTCCCGCCGTTTATTGCCTCTGGCGCCCAATTCCCTCCCACCTTTGCTTCCCCCTCAGGCATACCTAACATTCTAGTGGGGTGCACTGGGGTTAGTTCTAAGCAAACAGACATTATAGGCAATGTGGTTAGTATCAATAGAATGCAATTGAACACAAGCTGACAACAGGTTTCTCAGGAGACATGTAAGGTGGTCTGGTACTCCCATCTCTTTAAGGACTTGCCACAGTTGTGAGCCACACAATCAAAGGCTTTACCATAGTCAATGAAACAGAAATAGATGTTTTTCTGATAC
Source organism: Heteronotia binoei (assembly GCF_032191835.1). Classification (NCBI taxonomy): domain Eukaryota; kingdom Metazoa; phylum Chordata; class Lepidosauria; order Squamata; family Gekkonidae; genus Heteronotia; species Heteronotia binoei. The sequence goes on from NC_083223.1 coordinate 213,980,809, forward strand.
TCCTCTGCTTTCTCCATAATCCATTGAATGTTGGCAATTTGATCTCTAGTTCCTCTACCTTTCTGAAACCCAGCTTGAACTTCTGGTAATTCTTGATCTACGTACTGCTGAAGCCTAGCTTGTAGGATCTTTAACATAACTTTGCTGGCACGTGAAATGAGTGCAATGGTGTGATAGTTTGAACATTCCTTGGCATTACCCTTCTTTGGGATTGGAATATAAACTGACCTTTTCCAATTCTGTGACCACTGTTTCATTTTCCAAATTTGTTGACATAATGTGTGCATCACTTTAACAGCATCGTCTTTTAGGACTTTGAATAGCTCAACTGGGATATCGTCATCTCCGCTCGCTTTGTTGTTAGTAATGCTTTCTAAGGCCCATTTGACTTCACATTCCACGATGTCTGGCTTAAGGTCAGCGATTTCACCGTCATAGTTGTCAAGGACATTGAGATCCTTCTTGTACAATTCTTCTGTGTATTCTTGCCACCTCTTCCTGATCTCTTCTGCTTCTGTTAGGTCCCTACCATTTTTGCCCTTTTCTTTGCACAAAATGTTCCCTTGATTTCTCCAATTTTCTTGAAGAGATCTTTTGTCCTTCCCATTCTAATATTTTCTTCTATTGCTTTGCATTGTTCTTTCAGGAAAGCTTCCTTATCTCTCCTTGCTGTTCTCTGGAAATCTGCATTCAGTTGGGTGAATTTTTCCTTTTCACCTTTGCCTTTCGCTTTCCTTCTTTACTCAGCTATTTGTAAAGCCTCATCAGACAGCCACTTTGTTTTCTTGCATATCTTTTTCTTTGGGATGGTACTGATTGCTGCCTTCTGTACAATGTCACAAACCTCCGTCCATAGTTCTTCCGGCACTCTGTCTATCAACTCTAGTTCCATAAACCTATTCTTCACCTCCACTGTATATTCATAAGGGATGTGATCTAGGTCAAACCTGAATGGCCTAATGGCTTTTCCAGTTTTCTTCAGTTTAAGCCTGAATTTTGCAATGAGTAGCTCATGATCCGAGCCACAGTTAGCTCCAGGTCTTGTTTTTGCTGACTGTAAGGAGCTTCTCCATCTTTGACTGCAGAGTATATAATCAATCTGATTTCTGTGTTGCCCATCAGGTGATGTCCATGTGCACACTTGACATACTCTTTATTGATTTCTGCTCAGACTGTTCAAACCATACTGACATCAGTGAGATTTCACCAAACTATCAATGTTTATAATTGACTCTTAAAATTTTAATCATGTATAGGAGATCTTTGTGGCTGAGTTACATACGTAAATCTCTCCCATTGAAATTATGAAACATAAAATTCTCTTTTTAATATATAACAGAAAGAAATTGAGGAAATTCTTGAGAGGGGAAATCTTGGTATAGTTCAGCCTATTCAAAAGATTTTTGGAGTAGGTCTGCAAAGATTATTTTATGAATGAAAAAATGACTTTTGTCTTTTAGTAAAACTCTACCCACTAGTTTTTGAAAGAGAACCCATCCTGAATCTTCTCTCACTTTCCTTACTCTCAATTTAAAGAGAAAGAAAATATGACTTTCTAAAATATTCTATGGATCACAATGAATAAGATTAAACTAGAGGGAGTTCGTCTGAGATGCTTTATTTTGATCTGTAACATTTTGAGCATTTTGCATATGAGTAGATGCTAAAGATGAGTAGATGGTAATGGTATCAATGAACTCCTGAATCCTAAAGAACCAGCAACAAAAGAGTTTTCTTGTCAGGGAAAACGTCTAAAGAATGACCTGAGGAACATTTTCATTAGATCATGCATTCCCTTTGATCAGGGTAAAACTCATGCACTGGAACTACTAGATGTTAGTGAAATTATTCTGAATTCTCAATGCCAGTCTGGTACAGTTTAATGAAGATAAGAGTCAAGTAAATTTTGATCTCCCTAATTCTTTGCTGGGTTCCAGGCCATAATAATTGTTTCTGCCATGTTGCATTTCAGCCCATATTAATTGTTTCTCAGGATCGTCCAACTCTGAAGTAAAGTATCCACAACTAATGTTCTCAAAATGACTATAGGCAGGGCTAGTGTGTGGGAGTAGGCCAGGTAGGTGGCTGCCTAGGGCACTACCTGATCGCAGGGTTGGGGTCAAGCACCCCCTCCCTGCTTGTGCCATCCCTGCTGCATGCTGTCCCTGCCCAGACTTGGGTGGGTGCAGCATGCAGTGTGTTTGCTCACCTTGGAGGGGTTTGGAGCTGCTCCAAATGCCTCTGAGCCAAGCAAATGCACCGCATGCCCTGCCCTGCCTCTTCTGGGTCCAGAGGGGGCTGAGCAGAGTGCACAGCACAGTTCATTTGCTAGCCTCGGAAGCATTCAGAGCTGCTCCGAATGCCTCCAATCCAAGCAAATGCATTGCACAACCTACTCAGCCCCTTCTGGGCCCAGGGGGGCTGAACAGGGCTCATAGCATGGCACCCCTGCCCAGCCCTCCCAGGCTGAGCAGGGGCTATGGGGTGGTGTATGCCCCTTGCATGGGGCACCAGAATTCCCAGGGCCAGCACTGAGTATAGGATTAGCCATTTAATTTTGAATAGATTGAAAACCTGTCCCAAATATTGTCTTTCCCCTTCTGGGATTTAGCAAAGTGCCCATGCTCTGAACAGGTGTGTTTTGGACTCTCCAGCCCCACATTTTCAATAAGAAGGTTTTGGCCTAACACTGTTACTGAAAATGCCCTTACCACTAGGTCCACCAGCTGGTAACACAAAGATTCCAGTCACCTTAAAAATCTTGAAAGCAGCATGATCTGAATGTTTTCCATTTTTATTATTTAGAGCTTTCTCCCAAGCTCACTGTCATAGATGTGCATGTCCCATCTCTTCATTGACTTCCCAGTATAGTCTTGTGTGACTTGCAAGTTCAGCTAGGAAGGCATCCTTGAATTATTCACTGATGATAGAAGTGAACCAGGTGGCTGGTAAACAAACTGCTCAACAGCCTTGTGTGCAATGCAGCAATGGCACCACAACATTTATCATTGGCCTCTTAACAGACTTTACAAAAGCAAATCCATCTTAAAATGCGTTTTATGTACAAGTTCTAAGAGCATCACCCTGCTTTCCCTTTTTCCTCGCCCTGGTGACAGCCATGTTGACTAATTGCTGCGGTGGAACTTTGTCTGAACTTTTGTCTAATCCAAATGTCAGAACATAAATAAACCTGCATCTCAGTCAGCAAACTATTAAAAAGTTACACAATCTTTGCTAATGCAAAGAATGGCCTGTAAAAGAAGCCTTACATCTGTTGTTCAGGAACCAAACAGACTGTGTAGACTGGGAGTGGGCCGTTCCCCCATTGCTATCAAATGTAAATATACTGAAATGGGCAATCAATTTAAGATCACAGCTAATAAGCCAGCTTTTATAGATGTCACAGACAGGTCAGCCGTGCGTGTATGAGTGAATTAGTGTGTCAAGGATATTCCGTACTCCCTTAGTCCCATACAATTGGTGTGTGAATAAGGGTAAGGCCTGCATTCTTCAGAGACCTCTGGGTTTCTGTGAGCTCTGACACAGAAACATGCTTCTACCTGTTGTGGGGCAACTGTGAGTGCAGACAGAGTAAAAGTGCCCACAAGCTTCAAAAGCACCTACTTTGCAGAGGGTATCATCCACATATTGACTGTAAATCTCCTGGGCTTATTCAGATAATAATTCCTCCACAAAATGGCAAATATGCTAATACAGAAATAGAAATGCTGATGAAAACTAGAATCAGTTAGATCCTCATGAATTTATAGAAGAACTTTTATAATCCATTGGCCATTGTGTTGAAAAGGTTTCCATATAGTTGGACAAGCACAGGAATTGCAGGTTTTTTTCTTCACATGACTGACATTTCCTTGGGTTTGTGCACAGTTTCTCAGAACCTTCAAATTCAGTCTTAGGGGCATTTCTTAGAAGTTCATGTCTACAACTAGAATAAAAGATAAATGGCAGAATGATGGGCAAGTTCTATTACATTGATCAGAGCATCATCAGTCCAGCAATGTAATACATATTAAAGAATGCAAGGACCCTGGATGTCATAGGAAGTATATTAAGAAAATTACAGAACTTCTGAGAAAATCACAGAGCTAGTTTGGTGAAGTGGTTAAATGTGCGGACTCTTATCTGGGAGAACAGGGTTTGATTCCCTACTCCTCCACTTGCAACTGCTGGAATGGCCTTGGGTCAGCCATAGCTCTCACAAGAGTTGTCCTTGAAAGGGCAGCTGCTGTGAGAGCCCTCTCAGCCCCACCTACCTCACAGGGTGTCTGTTGTGGGGGGAGAAGATATAGGAGATTGTAAGCTGCTCTGAGTCTCTGATTCAAAGAGAAGGGCGAGGTATAAATTTGCAGTCTTCTAACCCAAGTCAGTCACCACTACCTATACATCAAAACACATTTTATTAACTAATTTAAATGACTATGACCTTTCAGATTTGGACATTTTCAATAGAGAATAATGTCCAATGGTGAAAACTTAGAAGTAAGGAAGAACTTCTGGATAAACTCTGTACTTTAACTTAGAACAATAATACATAAACTTTTACTCATACCTATAGCAATGAGTGAACTTTTCTTGGCTCAAATGCTTTCAAGAGCATTCAGGGAAAAAAAGCTTCTCTGAGAGTTTTCTACTGATGTGTAGCATTGAAACATGCACACTAATGGTACTACATGCTTGAACCTTGTTTTGAAATGTAATAGTTCAGTGTTACTAATGAAGACAACAGCAGAGTATTTTAAGCAGGGCTTTTATTTTTTGTAGCAGGAACTCCTTTGCATATTAGACCACACACCCCTGATGTAGCCAATTCTCCAAGAGCTTTCAGGTCTCTTATTGAAGGGTCTACTACTGTAAGTTCTTGTAGGATTGGCTACATCAGGAGTGTGTGGCCTAATATGCAAAGGAGTTCCTGCTACAAAAAAAGCCCTAATTTTAAGTATATTCTGTTTTGTCATTCTGAGTTCTAGCCTTCTGTCATATTCTAGTGTGTTCAAGAGACAGGACTCAGGATAAAGCTACAAAGAATAGGCTTGATTCCCAAGGTTGGGCTACCAGGAATGATGAACAAGAATAACTATAGTGGCTAAAGTGTCCCTTGCTCCTTTTGTAAAGCAAACCTATCAGAACTGGGCTAGCCAGCTAGCTTTGACATGACATAATACAATCTTAAAAAAACCTCAATGCTTGCAAGCTGATTTACTTTGGTGGACTTTGAAGATTATAACTCTTTGATTACAGAGTTAATAACTAATGATAGATGGACAGGCAGCACCGGCCTGAGGTTGCATGGTGCCCTAGGCAGACTGGGTTGCCTGCCACCTCCCTCTAACCCCCCCCCACACCCCCCCCATGGTGTCACACACTCCACCTCCTCCTCCCTCCCATCCCCACTCCAGGTCGATTTCAATGTTCAGAAGGGCAATTGAACATTTCTCTGGGCTGTGTAAAAGTGCCTCCCTCCTCCGATCAGCTGATCGGTGGATAAAACCGCACTGTGTGCTCACTCAGTACCCAAGCAGGCCAGCGGCAACGTGAACAAACTGTGTCCAGAAAGGGCACCATGGCTGCTCCCTCCTTTGCACTCCCTGGATGGGAAGGATGCCTGGAGTGGCGCTCAATCGCCCTTCTGGACATTGAAATCGGCCTGAGGTGGGGAAGGAAGGGAGGAGGAGGCATGGGGGGCAAACTAGGCATTTGACTAGCAGGGAGGCTGAATTCGGTGCCCCCACTCTGCTGGTGCTCTAAGCAACCACCTAGTTTGCCTAGTTGGTGAGCTGGCCCTGTGGACAGGCTAGGTGAATGCTCAACCCTGCTGCCGTCCAAGCACCTCAGTGGGGGGGGGGCAGGCATACATGACCTTAAAATGGCCAGCCACTACCTGAGTCCTTGAGGGGGTGGCAAGCATGTATAGCAGCCAGGCACTACCTGAGTCACTGGCAGGTTATTCACTGTCTGGTCTCAGTCTGAGCCCTCTCAAAACCTGAAGGGGTGGCCAGATGCTTCTTTCCCAACTGTGAGGGGAGTGGGGCAGTGGATTATCAGCACAGTATGACTGCCCAATATGTCCTGTGGCTAAGGCCACCTCTAGAAAGAGGAGGAAAAAAATAGACAAAGCCCAAATATAGAATGACACCTGATTGCTTTAGCCCTGCTGCAATGAGGTGTCAAGACACCTGCCTACCCTGGTTTACAGTAGTCTGACCACCTTGAGGTCTGCTCTCTTCTGACATATCTGGAAAGAGAGACAAGGTAGAGGGAGAGGTTACTTTAAAAAGACTTCAAAATCAGCGCAGAGTTGCTCCCATTTTTCAAATAGGAATTATTGGTGTGTTAAAACAATCAGAAATAGTTGACCTCTGGCAGCAGTATTTATCTAGAAAATGAACATCCCAAAGTGAATGCATTGGATTCTGTAATTCCACTTAAGGGTTCAGGACTGGTAACAATGAAAACATGCAGATAGATCCAAGTGGGCAGCCGAGTTGGTCTGAAGTAGTTGAACAAAGCAGGAGTCAAGTTGTACCTTTAAGACCAACCAAGTTTTATTCAGAATGTAAGCTTTCGTGTGCTTTCTAAACACACTTCATCAGACGAGGGGATCAGGTATAAATACAAGCAGTTTGTTGATTAAGTATGCAGACTGATCACATGGTAAATCAGTGTGGCTTGGCCATTTGGTCTGGATAGCCATAAAAGGTAATAATGTCCTCTGCTAATTGGTTTTTCTGTAAATTTAGGTGAATCACGAAAGGATGTGTATTTCCTAGTTATCCACCAACATGCATTTCTACAACCAAGCTACTGAACTGAATAGTCATGATAAATTTTGCCCTCTTGGTGGCAGTATGGCAGAGGCAGTAAATGCTTTTTCATTGCTGCTTTAATAAGTTTATTCACTGGAGATCAGAAAAGAACACTGCTGATGCTATTTGACTCTATTTTGACATATATTTGAAGATCTGTTTCTTCTGGAGACAAGCTTATATGTGCAGACAAAAGGCTTGTGTAGGGTTCCTTTGCTAATAATAAATCCTTTCTGCTATTTGCTGGTGCTGGTATTAGTGCCTATATGCCAGATCGGATGAGCCCTTCTCCAATATTTGAAGTATAGGAAAAAAGGTAGGAGGCCCTTAATGAAATCCATAAATTCCTGTAGCCCTCATAAGACACACACCCAGCTGAGTTCCCACAGGAACCATAAAGATTGGCTACATCCTGATGAGGACACACTTTCTCCCACCACTCATCTGAACACTGTAGGGGAGTGGGATGCTTCACTAGGGGGCTCCCTGCCAATAGCAGGCAAATGGCAGCTCTAGGTGTACAGTGGCTTCTTTGTCTTGCTAACAAAATTTCCCTGACCAACAGTGACAAATTACAGTCATGGGGGTCTCCATATAGTTCTGGAATGGAACCCACCCCCCTGCCACCTCACTGAAGCTAGAAGGAATTTGTTTGTTGTTTTCACTCCCTTCTGGTCAGAAGTCCTGCCCTCTTTCTTCAGTACAGCCTCTGACCCAAATAAAATCCAGTCTTCCTCAGTGTATGACAACCATTTTGAGGTGGACTCCCATGCTGGAATTCATAAACATGTGAGTAGTTTTCCCTTTGGAGATCCTGACATAGTCCCAGATAGAAGGTAGCTTCACAAGCATTCAGTGAGATATATTCCACTTATCTGGAAAGTTCCCTCAAACAGAGTATGTAGTAGACTCAGAGGCTGCTGGGACTTCTGGCAGGTAGCAAATGTTCTAATTGATAAGGGAGGAAGACTCTGACTAAATCTAGACCCATGGGTAGGTGGAGCAGGCAGGCGAGTTTCTAAAGAGAGAACCTACCTGGGGTCATCCTGTGCATGGATTAGAAAATAATTAAAAGTAATGCAGAACTGGAGAAACACAGTCAAAGAAGCACAGAGGGACCCTTGGGAGGCCTTGAATAGAAAATAGTAAATGATAGCTGCAATCCTAAAGATAATTTTCTCAGGACTAAGCCCCATTAAATACTGTGGGACTTCTGTGTAGACCTGCTTCAGACTGATCTCCAGGGGTCATTTTGTAGAAAAAGAAGAGCAAGAGCTCATTAGCACAACCAGGGCCATCCCGCCAACTAGGCAAAATAGGCATTTGCCTAGGGCACCGGGGGGGGGGGCTCTGAATTGGGCTCTCCCCACCTCCTGGCACCCAAGACAAATGCCTAATTGCCATGGTCACCGGCAATTAGGCAGCAGGGCGGGTGGGCCACACAGCTCCCCCCCCGGAGTGCTCAGAGGAGCAGCACCATCAGCCTTATGTTTACCCACTTCAGCAGGCCTCAGTAGAATTCTCTCTGTTAATAGAGAGCAGAACGAGGCTTCACTCCCCCCTCCCTTCCTGTTCCAAATGGGAGGGGTGAGCAAAGCCTCTTCCTGCTCTCTATTAAGAAAACAGTATATTGTGATGCCCACCGAAGTGGGTAAGGATGAGACTAGCATCACTTCTCTGAGCGCACTGGGCAGGCAGCAGGCAGGCCACCTTCTGACGTCCCTCCGTCATGCTCAGAGGAGTGATGCTAGTCTCATCCTTAACTGCATCAGCGGGCATCACAACAGACTGTTCTCTTAATAGAGAGCAGGAAGAGGCTTTGCTCACCCCTCCCTTCCAGAACAGAAAAGTGGGAGCGAAGCCTTGTTCTGCTCTCTATTAAAAGAGAGTATTCTACTGATGCCTGCCAAAGTGGGTAAACATCAGTCTGGCATCGCTCCCCTGAGCATGCCGGGGGATAGTGGAGCGTGGCACTGCATTGTGGCACTGCAGAGAAGAGGGGGGGGGGGAAGTTGGAAGGGACCTCCAGGGTCATCTAGTCCAGCCCCCTGCACAATGCAGGAAACTCACAAATACCTCCCCCTAAATTCACAGGATCTTCATTGCTGTCAGATGGCCATTTAGCCTCTGTTTAAAAACCTCCAAGGAAGGAGAGCCCATCACCTCCCGAGGAAGCCTGTTCTACTGAGGAATCACTCCAACTGTCAGGAAGTTCTTCCTAATGTTGAGCCAGAAACAATTTTGATTTAATTTCAACCCATTGGTTCTGGCCCTACCTTCTGGGGCCACAGAAAACAATTCCACACCATCCTCTAGATGACAGCCCTTCAAGTACTTGAAGATGGTGATCATATCACCTCTCAGCTGCCTCCTCTCCAGGCTAAACATGCCCAGCTCCTTCAATCTTTCCTGATAGGACTTGGTCTCCAGACCCCTCACCATCTTTGTCACCCTCCTCTGGACCCATTCCACTTTGTCTATATCCTTCTTAAAGTGTGGTGCCCAAAACTGAACACAATACGCTAGGTGAGGTCTTACCAGAGCAGAGTAAAGCGATAGCATCACATCACGTGATCTGGGCACTACACTTCTGTTGATACGGCTTAAAATTGCATGTGCCTTTTTAGCCACCGCATCACACAGTTGACTCATGTTCAGCATATGATCCACTAAGACCCCTAGATCCTTTTTGCACATACTACTGCTAAGACAAGTCTCCCCCATCCTATTTTATTGATTTTAGCCCCGTTTTCCAGCTGTCAAGGTCATCCTGTATCCTGTTTCTGTCTTCTACTGTATTTGCAACCCCTCCCAATTTAGTATAATCAGCAAATTTAATAAGCATTCCCTCTATTCCTTCATCCAAATCATTGATAAAGATGTTGAACAAAACAGGTCCCAGGACAGATCCTTGAGGCACTTCACTTGTCACTCCTCTCCAAAAGGATGAGGAACCATTCACAAGCACTCTTTGCGCGCAATCTGTCAACCAGTTACAGATCCACCTAACGGTAACAGGATCCTATCCACATTTTACCAACTTGTCAACAAGGATAGTATGTGGAACCTTATCAAAAGCCTTACTGAAATCAAGATAAACGATGTCTACAGCATTCCCCTGATCCAGCAAGATAGTCACTTTCTCAAAAAAAAAAAAAAGAGATCAGGTTAGTCTGACATGACTTGTTCTTGAGAAACCCATGCTGGATCTTAGTAATCACATCCATTCTTTCTAAATGTTCCAGGATTGACTGTTTGATGATTTGTTCTAAAACTTTTCCAGGTATAGATGTTAAGCTGACGGGTCGGTAGTTAGCCGGATCCTCCTTTTCCCCTTCTTGAAGATGGGGATAACATTCGCCCACCTCCAGTCTTCTCACACTTCTCCTGTTCTCCAAGAATTCTCAAAAATAATAGCCAGAGGCTCAGAAATTACATCCACAAGCTCTTTTAGAACCCTTGGATGCAATTCATCTGGCCCTGAGGACTTAGTTTCATTTAAAGAAACTAGGTGTTTATGTACTACCCCTATGCTGATCCTAGGTTGGAACTTCATATCCTCCTTATATGTTCTGTTTTTGCCATGTTGGGCAAACATTTTTTTGTTTTTGCCATGTTTCCCTCAAAAGAGAAGACTGAGGAAAAGTAGGAATTGAGCAGTTCTGCCCTCTGTTCATTACCTGTTACAATTTCACATTCTTACCCTTGCAATGGAGTTACCATGTCCTTGCTCTTTTTCTTACTCTGAACATAAGAAAAAAACTCTTTTTGTTGTTTTTAGCATCTTTGGCCAGCTTAAGCTCATACTGAGCTTTAGTTTTCCTAAGGTTTTCTCTACAAGCACTGGTGAGTTGTTTATATTAATCCTTGGTTATAAGGCCCTCCTTCCAATTCCTAAAGGAGTCTCCCCCCCCCCCAAGTCTTTAGAGAGTTGTTTATGGAGCCAACTCGGCTTCTTTAGTCTTTTTTTTTCCTACTCATAGGAATCGTCTGTGATTGCACTTTCAGTATTTCGCTTTTAAGAAACTCCCACCCCTCCCAAAGCCCTTTCTTCCTAAGTATTTCTGAGTATGGGATTTTACCCAACATAGTTCTAAGCTTATCAAAGTTTGCCTTTCTGAAATCCAACCTATAAGTCTGACTGCGTATAGCTTTCCCCTTTGCTAAGACTGTAAATTCCAAAATCATATGGTCACTACTGCCAAGGGTGCCTACTATTTCCACTTCTTCAATCAATTCTTCCTTGTTGGTGAGAATCAAATCCAAGATAGCAGATCCCCTTGTTTCCTTCTTCACTTTCTGGAAAAAGAAGTTGTCAGTAATACAAGTCAGGAATCTATTTGACTTTTCATTTTTTGCAGAGTTGGACTTCCAACAGATGTCCGGGTAATTGAAATCTGCCATTATCACTGTATCCCTTCTCTTTGAGAACTTGGCAATCTGTTGTAGGAGTATCATATATGCCATCAAATGTCTACAATTCCCTTTCACTCTCTACATCAGACAAGCAGTCACTCTGCTGCATGAACAACTCTCATAAACTGCACAAACCTCCACAAAACACATGGTGGTTTGTGGACAGTGTCCAAACAACCAAGGCTCACAAACCATGAACCTGGGTTTGTGATAAATTTTGGTTCATAAATCGGTTCATGCCCATTCCTAGTCCCTGAACAAAAGTATTAATGAACATAAATCTCATCAAAAATCAAAACACTCAAAATCCCAGTGGAAGAATATTTTAATCTTCCAAGGCATTCCAGTGCTGCTCTAAGACTGGTAGTCCTCAGAGAAGCTTCAAGGGGAGATTACAATGTGAGGTTTCCAAACCTGAGTTCATTCAGAAATTCAGAATGATAAACCCTATCCCACCCAGCTGAATAGAATTCTTATCTCACTACAGATGCTAATTTTCGGCCCTTAAGTATTCATCCCCTGTTCTGATCAATACATATTGCATTGTACCTTTGCATCCTGACTTCTTTCTCTGCAACATCCCTCCCACCTTCAGGCTGGAATATGACTTAGCAGTCTGCATTCCTTCTTGTATCTGACAAAGGGAGCTTTGAGTCTCAAAAGCTTCTCTGAGGCTGATTCCGCACTAACTTTGCTTTGCACCAGGCTTCCTTTTCTCTCCAGAACAAGCTAGCGATTTCGCAGCAGCCATTTTGTGCGGAGAAAACCCATGATTTGCTGCGCCACAGTGTAAACCTGAAAAAACAGGTTTATGCTGTGGCACAGCAAATCATGGGTTTTCCCTATACAAAATGGTGGTGCGAAGCAGCCGGTGCGCAATCGCTAGCTTGCTCCAGAGAGAAACGGAAGCCTGGTGCAGAGCAAGGTTAGTGTGGAATCAGCCTGACTAAAATCTTGTTGGTCTATAAAGTGCTACTGGACCAGAATCTAACCAGAATCTCTAGCAACCACTTCTCTCAGCTACTTCCCTGAGCTCACTTGCTTTTTGAAAACCATGTGGGGAAAACTGGTTAAAAAGCTAAGAGAGATTCATATGCATGGGAGAATTAGCAGATCCATTGCCAACCATGGATTTCCCTTCTGAGAGTCCCCCTTCACCTCTACATTTGCCTGAGAAGGGGAGCACCTGTGATACAGTTCTATCTTTAGATTCTCCACTTTGTAAATTATGAGCTTTCTGGTACTGCAGAGACAATAAGGTCATCCCCCACCCCCCATCACTGCTTTTACTCACATTTGATATGCACTCTCACTGCACTATAGCAATTGTTTACAACTGGATTTTCCTAGTGCATTGTCCAACAATGTGTGAAAGAACCCCCCACCCCTGCTAGCAATTACCCTGTTGGCTAAGTAATAGTAAGTTGCATGCCAGAGTTTGGGCAATGATTATTTATATCCAACTTCCATTGAAAGGCTTGGGCCAAAGTGCCTATAGTTTTTCTTGTATGTGATTTTGTAATACTTCCCAAATTCATAAATAGCATGAAAAACAATTACTAATATGCTCATCAGCAAGATTCTTTGTAGACTCAAAAATATCCTTTCTCCTACCCTGCACCAAATGCACATTTATCAGAAAACCAATAAATAACAGTCTTGAACTGGAATTAGTACACTAGGTTACACCCTTGGCTGCCCCACTTTTTCTCTAGAGGCACAGAGAACATTTCTGCAATTTAAAAAAGTCAGCATTTGTCTTCCTATTTTTAGATAACTTACAAAATTTGAGAGGCTCAAATCAAGCATCCCAGACCACATCAATTGTTTGAGTTTGGCAACAATGCAAGGAGATATCTGGGGTGAGGCCGGGGGTAGAGACACTTCTTTATTTACTGCTGTACTAAAGGAAATCAGTCAACATTAGGGAACCATATATAGTGCCAGAATTAACAACTGGTAGAAACATGTCAACCACCTTCATGTATCATCTAAAGATCTGCAATACAGTGCATTTAGGTGATGCCAGGTCTGTGTCAACAGTAAACAGGGTCTCAACTAGCATGGCTGGAATGACCTAGGAACTATTGCCGAATGGAATAGATAGCACTTGGTTACATAGACCAATAACCCACATCAATGCAAAACAGCTTTGTATGCTAGTGCCCCTTTAGTGTAATTTCTCCCTTAAAGAATTAAACAATCTCCTCCCATTTAATAATTTTCAGTCTGATAGTCAAGGGCCAATAATAGCAACATAGGGGGCGAAAGGACTACAACTTGGCTCGTCCCACCTCAAGGGCTCTGAGTTGAATGGGGGAACTTCCAACAGTGAAACAGGAAATCCTGTAGTCCAACAAGTCTTCCAAAGTGGGCAGAGACCAGACATCACCCTCCAGCCACAAGACTTGCCCACCCTTGTTCTTGAAGAAGGAGAGGAAAGTAATCTATAGTATAACCCTAGGCAAAGTCACACCCCTTCTAACCCATAGGTAATTCTGCTTAGGCACAAACTCTGCCCATGCTTCCACTACAAATAACCTATAGAGAGAACAAAGTTCTTTCAGATATCAAAGTAGCCATGGCGGAAGAGAGTGGGTGAAAGTGAGAGAAGGGAAACAACAGTGGCAATTACCCAACAGAGAAAATGAGAGAGGTGATTGTGATAGGCAAAGAATTTTATATGCAAACCGGACCCATAGCCAGAAAATTTTAGGTGGGGGGGGGACCCTAGGAATAAAATTTCAGGTGGAGGTGCCCGCTGCTCTCACTGCCCCCACTCTCTCTGTGGCTGCTGCTCTGTTGGCCTCTGATCTCCTCCCTGCTCTGGCAGCCCCCGCCCCCCCTCCACAATGCCTCCCCTTCCAACCCACCCACTGACTGACCGAAGCACTGGCTCCCAGGATTCTTTCAAGGCCGCTTCCCCTCCACTGATCAGTTGATAGGCAGGAAAAATGGTGCTGAGGCCAAGCCGCTAAAAAAGTGCCCCCATCACCTCCTCCCCACTTTCTTTCCAGATTGCCACTTTTACGGGGGGGGGGGGGAAGAGTCCTGGGAGTCGGCGCTTTGGTGGGTGGGAGGGAGGAAGGGAAAAGGAGTTCTGCATATAGGTAGAAAAAAATCCAATGCATGGTTATAGGATGCAGGAGACTTGCCTTAGCAGTAGTATGTTCAAAAAGGATTTAGGGGTCTTAGCGGACCATACGCTGAACATGAGTCAACAGTGTGATGCAATGGCTAAAAAGGCAAATGCAATTTTGGGCTGTATCAACAGAAGTATAGTGATTGTATCCCTTTACTCTGCTCTGGTAAGACTTGGAGTATTGTGTTCAGTTCTGGGCACCACACTTTAAGAAGGATATAGACAAGCTGGAATGGGTCTGTCAAGAGTCTACCCCCAAACTTTATCCTCTTGTCATATAACGCTGTTATTGGAATGACCATGAGCATTTTGTAATTATTTAGTGAGACAGTCTGTATTCTAATCTGAAACACATAAATGCTGCTTTGCTTTGCTTTTGTTTTCACCAGCCGGCACATTCCCAACAGTTATCTCTGCAGCTTGTTAGCATGGTAACCAAGGTCGGGCTGGAGGAGACAGGAGGAAATATTAGATATGGCACCTGGACTAGACTGGGGGGGGGGAGGGGATGTAGAATGCCCGCCAAATGTGCCCGCTGCTTTTTGCTATGCTTTGCTTGAAATGATAACGGCCTACCGAGGGTATATAGGTGGCGCCTCTGAACTGGCACCCCAGTTTCAGCAACTTCTTGTATTGCCTTAAGATGCTTGGAATAAACATCTGAATTATCCATCTGTGTGTTCCTTGACTCTGGGGTCTGACATATTGCTGAAACTCCCACACTATCCTGTGCTGTCTGACCATGGCCGATGGGCAGGATCAAGCCACAGGAACAACCACGACTACTACAACCAGGGATGAGGAGCCTAAGCCAGAGGGGCCCAAGGTGACGCCATCCACTGTCACAGTCAGGAGAAAGGAGTGGGGAGCAATAGATTACCGGGAGAGTATTATTGGAAATCTCCACAGCGATGCTCCCTCGTGGTTTCGTACCTCAGGCCTACAGCGATCCTCCCAACCCTGGGGGTTCCAAGGCAAAGATGACAGCCTGGACCACTCTCGGAGGAGTGGATTTGGGGACAGCTCGACCAAGTGGGTGCAAGAAGCACTAGCCACCCAGAGTCTACAGTTACGAGATGAGATACTGGCCATGAACACCTATTTAGTACAAGAGATGCAGGGACTCAGCCACCAGCTGCGAGAGGTTACTGCACAAGTAGCGGGGGTGCCGCCTCGTCAAGCGCCCCCAGTTGGCTTACTGAGGGAGGCCCCGACTGAACAATCGGGTCACCTTGTGGAACCGCCTGCGGGGAAAGAACTGCCGGCAGGGGGTGAACAACCAGAACTACCTCCCCCTCTCCAATGAAAGGAACCTGCCCTAGTGCTGGGGGACCCCTGGGTGAGCGAAGCCAAATTTGATTGAGACCTGGCAAAGCTAGCCTATTTCATAGTGTTGGTGAGTGGACACCTGAGTGTGTGGGCCCGCAACTTCCCCACAGAACAGTCCAGGGTAGTCTACATAGGGGGCTGTCTGGAGGGAGCCGCCACAGACTGGTTCATCACCCTGTTTGAGAGCCGTTCCCCGGCACTCAATTTGGTGCGGGAACTACTGAGGGCCTTGCAACACTATTTCGAAGACCCCCTGCAGGAAACCAATGCCATTTTGGTGCTCCAAGACCTGAGGAAGCCGCAGTCCCGATACTGCATGTAGGCGGTTCAGGATATTGGTCGCCTGATGATAACCCAGAGACGAAAGCATCTTTCGGCAGCACCCTGAACGACCAAGCAGCCTTATCTAGGGACAGCACTGCTTGCTCCACACGGAGAGGGGCCTAGAAAAGGTGGCCTAAACAAAGCTCGCCTCCCCCACCCCAGTTGGCTAGCCGCGGTCAACAGGCATCCTTACTTGCGGTCGAAAAATAACAACAAAGAAAAGGCATGCACCTGCCTCACAAAGTGTGCAAAGACTAAAGCTTGCATGTTGGAACATCAGAACCATGCTTGACACAGTAGGCAGTGGTTGCCCTGAACGACGCTCTGCTCTAGTTGCCCACGAACTTCTCAGGTTGAATATCGACATAGCAGCTCTCAGTGAGGTCCGTTTCCCTGAGGAAGGTAGTCTTCAAGAACACGGTGCTGGCTATACCCTCTACTGGTCGGGTAAGTCAAAGGCTGAGAGCCACCTTTCTGGTGTTGGCTTCATGGTCAGGAACTCCATTGCCTCCAAACTCGAAAACCTTCCAACAGGTCACTCAGATCGCATCATGTCCATGCGCCTCCCACTTCAAAACAAGCAGCATGCAACACTCTTCAGTGTGTATGCCCCAACCCTTCAAGCAGATCCTGCAGAAAAGAACAAGTTCTATGCTGATCTACGCAACCTCGTACGGAAGACCTCTACAGAGGACAAGGTGATCATCCTTGGCGACTTCAATGCCAGAGTAGGTAAAGACTCGGAAGCCTGGAAAGGAGTACTTGGCAAACACGGCATTGGCAACTGCAATGACAACGGGTGCCTCCTGCTAGAATTCTGCATGGAGCACCAGCTCACCATTCACCAACACTGTCTTCCAGCAGAAGAACAGTCTGAAGACAACCTGGATGCACCCACGGTCCAAGCATTGGCACCTTATCGACTACATTCTGGTGCGCCAGAGAGACCTTCGAGATGTCTTACACACCCAAGTAATGCCCAGCGCAGAATGTCATACGGATCATCGTCTTGTACGCTGCAATCTCCGTCTTCACTTTAAACCCACACCCAGGAGAGGAGGTATCCCTCAGAGGAAGTTTCAGGTTGGCAGCCTCCAGTCAGCCGAAGTTAAAGCTGCCTTCCAGGCAAAACTCCAGTCAAGAATTGAGGACCTCAGTTGCCCCACAGACCCTTCTCCAGAAGCACTCTGGGAACACCTAAAAACTACCGTCCTGCAGATCTCTGAAGAAGTCCTCGGGTTCTCCACAAGGAAGAACAAGGACTGGTTTGATGAGAACAATCAAGAGATCCAAGAATTACTGGCAAAAAAGAGATCTGCCTACCAAGCACATCTTGCTCAGCCCTCCTGTCCTGGGAAAAAAGCAACCTTTCGCGCTGCATGTAGCAACCTCCAGCGCAAGCTTCGAGACATTCAGAATGAGTGGTGGACCAAGCTTGCAGAGAGAACCCAGCTGTGTGCAGACACTGGTGATTTAAGAGGGTTCTACGAAGCCCTGAAGGCAGTATATGGTCCATCATATCAGGCTCAGAGTCCCTTGCATAGTGCAGACGGCCAAGTGCTCCTCACAGACAAGGCATCCATACTGAACCGGTAGTCGGAGTATTTTCAGGTTCTCTTCAGTGCCAACCGCGTAGTTCAAGATTCAGCAATCCACCTCACCCCACTTCAACCGGTGAAAACAGAGTTGGATGAGATCCCCACCCTAGAAGAGACTGTTAAAGCCATCAAGCAACTGAAAAGTGGCAAGGCAGCAGGAGTTGATGGAATTCCACCAGAGATCTGGAAGCATGGGGGCACAGTACTACATAGCTCACTTCACAAAGTACTTGTCACCTGCTGGGAACAAGGCAAATTACCACAGGACTTTCGCGATGCAATCATCATCACCCTATACAAGAACAAAGGGGAAAAGTCAGACTGCTCCAACTACCGGGGGATAACCCTGCTCTCCATCGCAGGCAAAATCCTTGCCAGAATACTCCTGAACAGACTGGTGCCCACCATTGCAGAAGAACTCCTCCCAGAGAGCCAGTGCGGCTTCAGAGCTAACAGGAGCACCACCGACATGGTATTTGTTCTCAGGCAGCTCCAAGAGAAATGCAGGGAACAGAACAAGGCTCTGTATGTGACTTTTGTCGATCTTACCAAAGCTTTCGATACCATTAGCAGGAAAGGCCTGTGGCAAATCTTGGAACGTTTAGGATGTCCCCCAAGGTTCCTCAGCATGATCATCCAGCTACACGAAGACCAGCGAGGCCAAGTCAGACACTGCAACGACCTCTCGGAGCCCTTCCCAATAGGCACAGGTGTAAAGCAAGGCTGCGTTCTCGCGCCAACTCTCTTTACGATCTTCTTTAGCATGATGCTTCAAAGAGCCGCAGTAGATCTAGATGAGGACGATGGTGTCTACATCCGCTATCGCACCGATGGCAGCCTGTTCAACCTGAGGCGACTAAAGGCACACTCCAAGACAATGGAAAAACTCATCCGAGAGCTACTGTTTGCTGATGATGATGCACTCGTCTCCCACTCGGTATCAGCTCTGCAGCATATGACGTCCTGCTTTGCAGAGGCTGCCAAGCTATTCGGCCTAGAAGTTAGTCTGAAGAAGACAGAAGTTCTCCACCAGCCTGCACCCCAGGAAGATTATCACTCTCCCTGCATCACTGTGGGTGAATCAGTTCTGAAGACAGTCCAGCAGTTTAGCTACCTGGGGTGCATCATCTCCTCAGATGCCAAGATCGACAAGGAGATTGACAACAGGCTGGCAAAGGCAAACCGTGCATTTGGCCGACTGCACAAAAGAGTGTGGAGCAACAAGCATCTGAAAAAAGGCACAAAGATCAATGTTTACAAAGCGGTTGTGATGACAACCCTCATCTATGGCTCCGAATCGTGGGTTTTATACCGCCATCACCTGCGACTCCTTGAGCGCTTTCATCAGCGCTGCCTTCGCACCATCCTCAACATCCACTGGAGTGACTTTGTGACCAACACTGAAGTCCTCAAGCGGGCAGAGGTTACCAGCATCGAGGCACTGCTGTTGAAGACGCAGCTGCGCTGGGCAGGGCATATTTCTAGGATGGAAAACCACCGCCTTCCCAAGATTGCCCTGTATGGCGAACTCTCCACTGGCCATCGAAATAGAGGGGCACCAAAGAAGAGGTACAAGGACTCCTTGAAGAAATCCCTTGGCACCTGTCGCATCAACCATCACCAGTGGTCTGACCTAGCCTCAGATCGCAAAGCATGGAGGCACACCATCCACCAGGCTGTCTCTTCCTTTGAGAACGCACGCATAGCTGGTCTTGAGGACAAAAGGAGATTGAGGAAGAATCGCACTGCTACAGGACCAACCCTAAATCAGACTTTTCCCTGCAGCCGCTGTGGCCGGACCTGCCTGTCCCACATTGGTCTTGTCAGCCACCAGCGAGCCTGCAGCAAACGTGGACTATTGCACCCTTCTTAAATCTTCGTTCGCGAAGCCAAGCCGAGAGAGAGAGAGACCTGAGGCAAGGGATGAAGTCCGTCCGGGAATACACTAGCATGGGGGTGGCCAACAGTAGCTCTCCAGATGTTTTTTTGCCTCCAACTCCCATCAACCCCAGCCATTGGCCATGCTGGCTGGGGCTGATGTGAGTTGTAGGCAAAAAACATCTGGAGAGCTATCGTTGGCCACCCCTGCACTAGCGAGTTCCGTGCTCTCAACTCCAATGTCCACCGTTGGGATGATGGAGCGAGGGTCGAACAGTTTAAGAGAGGGCTGAATTCCAATTTATTCGGGGAGGCCCTCAAGACAGGGGAGCCCCACACCCTGGTGGATTGGATCCAGCTAGCCTGCGAAATCAAGGACCACCACAAGATCATCAGCCTCCACTGCAAGCAACAAGGAGGGGGGGGCAATGCGATGGGAAAGAGAAGCCCCCTAAGGCGATTTCAGCCCCCAAACGGGGGACAGAACCGACAGTATCCCAAGCCAAGAGGGACCGGAGGGCCAAAGCAAAGCAGTGTTTCAAATGTGGGGGCAAAAATCACATTGCCAATGAATGCCCCAACAAACCAAGGGGCCCAGTAACCTCGACCCCCATAAAGGCGAGTACCAAGAAGAAGCCGGGAAAAGCAGTTCCAGTGGTTGCGAGAGGGAAAAAGCAGTTCCAGTGGTCGCCCTGCCGTACCACGACCCCACCCCTGTGGCATCCAGAGAGGAGGACAAGGACGGCCAGGTGACGGGAAACACAACGACCTGAGGTGAAGTGCGCGCAAAAGCAGGCCTGCATGACAGTTGCGCCAGTTTGGGTGAGATATTCAGTCACTTTATATTATGTCCCAATCACCCTAGTGAACCCTGTGACCAAACACTTCTCCTGTGTGAGGGCCTTATTGGACTCGGGGTGCTCTAAAGACTTATTTTCCCTGAGCCTTGTGGAGGCACGGGGACTGAAGACCGCCCCGCTCCTCAGCCCATTAGTATTTGAACAGATGAATGGAAGGGCAATGAGGGGGAAGCCCTGCATGGAGGGCACCGAGCCCTGTGCCCTTGGGGTGGGGGAACATTGAGAGCCACGTTTGTGGTCACCCCTGCGGCCAAATTCCAAGCCGTACTTAGCCTGGAGTGGTTGGCGGACCATGACCCTTTTGTGCAGTGGAGTGGCAGTGCAATCTACTTCCAGGATAAGAATGCGACCACTACCGGTGGGATAAGAACTGAGGGCCCCAACCTCCCTCGCAAGTAGAAATACTGTGTTTGACAGTGGTAGAGGTTTCCTCCATCCCCCCAGAGTACCAAGACCTGCAAGGGGTCTTTGATGCACAGGAAGCCGACGAGCTACCCCCGCACCAAGACACTGACTGTGCTGTTGAACTAGTAGAGGGGGAGCCCCTCCCGAAAGCAAAACTATACTCGATGAGTAGGGTAGCAAAACTATACTCGATGAAGGGCAACGCCAGTTTAAATTGGACGCTTCAATGCCAGGTGGCGTTCAAGGAACTAAAAGCTAAATTTGTGTCCAAGCCTTGCCTGATCCACCCAGACAAAAATAAGAAATTCATGGTTCAATGTGATGCGAGCAACATGGCCCACGCAGCCGTGTTGCTCCAGGAGGGGGAGGATGGGAAGTTGCACCCCTGTGCGTATTTGTCCCAAAATTTCAGCACTGAGCTGAACTGGTCAGTGTGGGACAAAGAGGCTTCCACCATCTAACTGGCCCTAGAAAAATGGAGGCACTATTTGGAGGGGGCAAAAGAACCATTTGAGCTGTGTACAGACTACAAAAATGTGGCGGCCCTGATTGCCACCCGAAAACTTAATAATAAACAGATCCAGTGAGCCGGGTTCTTTCATAGATTCAAATTTACTCTAGGCCACATTCCAGGAAGGTTGAACTTCCTGACTGACACACTTTCCCACCTCTCGCAACATGATAGTAGAAGGGAGGAAGTGATCAACTCCCTCTTCACCCCCGCCCAACTCAGTGTGTTGGTCACCACCTGCTCACAAGCCTGGAAGGAGGCGGGGACCCCTGCTACGTTTTATGAAGCCTTTAAAGAATCCCTGGTGCGTGAGCCACCAGATGATGGATTACAATTGCAATATTCCAAGGAGGGGTTATGGCTAAAAGGGGATAAACTATTTGTGCCAGAAAACTTGCAGGGCGAGGTGATCCAAAGGGTGCATGATTCAAAACTGGGGGGAGGGCATTTTGGCTTTGTGAAAACTATTCATTTAGTACAACGGCAATTTTGGTGGCCGGGATTACGAAAAGACATAGCACAATATGTTGTCAATTGCCCCACTTTTGTGATGCCTAAGAAATGAGGGGGGGGCTCCCCCCCAGAAAACAACAACCATTAGCCCCTGCGTCCAGACCTTGGGAATACATTTTCATGGATTTTATTACTGATCTTTCCCCGTCTCAGGGGAAGACAGTAGTGTGGGTGGTGGTGGACACATTCTCCAAACAAGCCCATGCAAGCAGCTACCCATGGCCAAAAAACTAGCCAAGTTGTTTATACAGCACGTATTTCGCCTCCACACTTTCCCAAATAAGGTCATTTTCGACTATGGAGCACAATTTGTTGCCAAATTCTGGGAGCACTTATGCAGTCTGGCCAGGGTCAAGAGGGGGCTCAGTTCAGTGTATAACCCCCAAACTGACGGCCAGATGGAATGGATGAACACGGTGCTCAAACTATTCTTGAGATGCTATACGTCCTTCCAGCAGGACAACTGGGTGGAACTTTTGCCATTCACAGAGTATGCCTATAATAATAGTGTGCATAGTGCCACAAAAGCATCACCTTTCCAGATTATAAATGGATATGAAGGGAAACCGTTCTCTGAACTACCTTCTCCCGCCTCTGCCCCTGTGGAATTCACAGAATGGTGGTCTAAGATATCACAGGACTGGGGGGCCATACAAAAAGAATTGATCAGAGCCCAAGAGGCATACAAGGAACAATATGACAAAAAACACTCTGAGCTATGGGACCTTAAAGTGGGAGATACTATCTACGTCTCCACTAAGCACTTTCCCAACACTCAAAACTGTAAAAAAATGGGCATGAAGTATCTGGGACCATTCCCCATTAAGCGGATTATAAATAAAGTGACTGTTGAATTGGAATTACCTAAGAATCTAAAACATGCCCACCCCTGTTTCCATTCCAGCTACCTCAAACACATTCCTGGTCCCTCACCCAGGCACCCACAGCAACCACTGCCAGCTCTGACTCTGATAAGTGATCAAATTCATCATGAAGTGCAGGAGATTTTGGATTCTAAAGTAAAATGGGGCAAGCCGTTTTGTCTCATTAAATGGACTCATTTCCCAATCAGTCAAGCCGAATGGGTCCCAGCTTCTGAAACCAACTGCTGTAAATTTATCAAAGACTTCCACAATAAATATCCAGCCAAACCTGGGGGGAAGGGATCTTAGGGGGGGCAGAATGTCAAGAGTCTACTCCCAAACCTTATCCTCTTGTCATATGACACTGTTATTGGAATGACCATGAACATTTTGTAATTGTTGAATGAGACAGTCTGTATTCTATAAATGCTGCTTTGCTTTTGCTTTCACCAGCCGGTGCATCCCCAAAATTTATCTCTGCAGCTTGTTAGCATTGTAACCAAGGTCAGGGTGGAGGAGACAGGAGGAAATATTAGTTATGGCATCTGGACTGGACTAGGGGAGGAAAGGGGATGTAGAATGCTCGCTAAATGTGCCTGCCATTTTTTGCCGCGCTTTGCTTGAAATGATAACGCCCCACCAAGGGTATATAGGTGGCGCCTCTGAACTGGCACCCCAGTTTCAGCAACTTCTTGTATTGCCTTAAGATGCTTGGAATAAACGTCTGAATTATCCATCTGTGTGGGGAAGCCGATGCGAGAGCAGGGAAGGTGGCACAAGAGGGAGAAAAAGGGCAGGAGAGCGAGAAAGCTGGTGTGAGAATGGGAAGGCAGCAGGAGAGAAAGAAAGCTGCCATGAGAGCGGAAAGGTGACAGAGGAGCAAGAAAGCCGGCATGACAGCGAGAAAGCTGGTGTAAGAGTGAGAAAGGTGTCAGGAGAGCAAGAAAGCTGGCACGAGAGTGGGGAAGACAGCACAAGAACAGGGAAGTCCTCTTCAAGTCATGTGGGGGGCGCCCAATTCACTGAGTACCTGATTTGCCTAGTGAAAGGGCCAGCCCTGAACAGAAGGAACACACTTTTTAAAAAAATCTGCAACAGTATTGCATTAATCTTCTGATCATAACGAACACTGATAACTCCCCCCCCCCCAATGATATTGCCAAGGTTATCTGTGCAGTATTTTTGAAAACCCATAGGAGTAGTTATGGCTACAAGCCATCCACAATTGTCACTACTGTTCACAATTGTCACTACTGTTCTTTCAAAGGAAAACAAAGGCATGCAATTAACAGCAATTGACAGTCTATATTTGCATAACAGCGAGGGCAGTTTCAGCAACCACATGTATCCAGGACTTTAAGCATGTTTTCAGGAACTTCTTCTAAGTCCCAATAAACACTAATAGATGGAAATAAATAAACAAAAAACAAGTTAGTATAGTCAAGTTTATTACTATCCAAGATCAGAATTTG
Organism: Heteronotia binoei; assembly: GCF_032191835.1. Taxonomy (NCBI): domain Eukaryota; kingdom Metazoa; phylum Chordata; class Lepidosauria; order Squamata; family Gekkonidae; genus Heteronotia; species Heteronotia binoei. Next base: position 214,004,944 of record NC_083223.1, read on the forward strand.
GAATTAAAGTCTATAGCAGACATTTACATTGAGTCCATATCTTAAATATAAAGATAAAATGCAATACTGGTATGGTTCTGCAGGACTTGCAACTCTTTCAGCTTGCATTTAACACCTGAGGCAGGCAACCACTACATTATAATATTTACATCATAGCTCTGAGAGCCCGACTGGCACTATGATAACAACATCTGAATGGCAACTTGACAGTAGTAATAATGTCAGCAAGATGTGAGCGCCAATGCAATAACAGCAGTGATGGTAAACAAATCTTGGATGACCAGCTTATACTTTTGTAAATTGTTATATTGTTGTTTTATTATATTGTCTTGTTTTTAAATTGAATTGTTGTTTTTAAAATGTTGTTAGGCGCCCTAGGGCCATAAGGATACAAATCTAATGAAATAAGTGAATGAATGAATATTGGGTAAAACTGTTAAGAGTGGGTCATATGTTTCTGTCTAATTAAACATGTCTGAACACAAAATCTGGCTGCTTTAAAGGTGGTTTCATTACAACAATCTCCAATAAGGAGATAAATATAAAACTAATTGGTTCTACCTGGGAAATTGGATAAAATTGGAATAATATAAATATTTCAAACATTCTGGTAAAATTGACAATATAATAAAGCATGCTAAATTGTCTCTACCATATCAAAATGACATGGGCAGGGACATTTCTAATAGAGAATTTGAGCAATTTCCCTTTCAAGAATGGCAGTTAGTATACAATCTCCATGCAAGAATCACAGATGGCATGCTATTTTTGAAAGTTACTCACCCAGCACTCAAATGAGTCTCTATCAACTGTAAAGTCTGCTACATCATTACCCAAGACATATTGGTTCTCATACAGCCATAACAAGCCTACAGAAATAAATTACCATACAAATAATGCAAGCATGATTCCTTGTACCTAGATGTCACAACAATAGTATTAATTAAAGGAACAAAATATTCAAATACAAAGGCATGTATTTCTGAAAATATTTCATATGAAAGCAGATTAGTCCAATGACAAGTTCAACCCTTTTGGTGTCACTGTTTGAAATTTAAAAGTAAAAAAATGCTTCTTTTTGCAACAATATTTATTTATTTGTTCAATTTATATCCCGCTCTCTCTGCCAAAGCAAGCTCAGGGCGGCTTACATGTTCATGTATATACATGAAATATAAAAATACATTAAGACATAAAATCCGGCCCCGCAAAGGCCGCGCCGCGAAGCGGCTGCGCGCCACGGGGCCGCCTTTTGCCTCCCTGGAAGGAGGAGAGGCTGCGTTTGTAGCTTCCCTCCATCCGGGGGGTCGCAGTCGGGCGGAGCGTCGGGGCTATCTGCAGCCTCGGCCCCGCCCTCACAGCAGTCGCGTTGCCGCTCTCGGCCAGGGCGGATGTTTTCTGGCTCCTGGGGCCGAGAGCGGAGGAGGGCCGCGCCGGGCTGGCCGGCTCTGCGGCAGCTGCGGTGCAGTCGGGCCGGCTAGCTCCTGGGGGAGCAGACTGCTAGGCGTACTGCCTGGTGGCTTAGGCCGCAAGCGGGATAGGGCCGCGTCGGGCCGGCCGGCTCTGCGGCGGCCGCGGCGTCGCCGGGTCGGCGAGCTCCCGCGGGAGCATGCTGCAAGGTGGCGACTGGGTGTCGCAGGCCGAGAATGGAGGTGGGCCGCGTCGGTCTGGCCGGCCCCTCGGCGGCCGCGGCGGTCGGGTCGCCGCGCCCCTGCATGTAGCAGACTGCGAGGCTTGCGGCCTGCAGGCCGGGAGCCTCTGAACGGGCGTGCCGGAGCCGAGCGGCGGCCGGCTTGCAAGGGGGTTGGGCGAGGTCTTACCCGCTCACCCCCCCCCATCGACACAGGCAAGTAGCCGCGGTCTCGTGCCGCGACTCGTCGGGGACGGTCCCCCTCCACCTCCCTCCTTCAACGGTTCCCCCCACCACCACCAATACCACCTCCCTTCGTTGGAAGGTGTATATATTTTGGGGGAGAGGGAGTTTATCGGGGTAAGGGGCCGGGCCCTCCTTGGGGCCATAGCCAGGCTGGATGTTCCTGGCTACCGGTGTTTAATGGTGGCTGTTGGCCACAGTGTGTGTGTATATGTGGAATTTGTGGCCACGGTGTGGCGTGGAGAGTTTGACTGGGCGGGCTGTCTGCCTGATCCAACATGGCTCCTCTTCTGGTCTTTGACACGGGGTGTCGTACGGGATGGGCCGGCGGCCCGGCCCAACATTAAGTCTCTTGGTTTTTTCCGTGACATAGAGTTAGGGATTGGATGGGCCATTGGCCTGATCCAGCATGACTTCGCTCATATTCTTAGGTGAATCAGGGCGATGGTTTGGATGGGCCATCGGTATGATCCAGTATGGTTTCTCTTATGTGACGCTGGGTGATGGATTGGATGGGCCATTGGTCTGATCCAGTTTGGTTGCTCTTACGTTCCTTTGCGACGCTGAGTGAGGGATCGGAAGTGCCATTGGTCTGATTCAGCAGGGCTTCTCTTATGTTCTTGTGTGACACAGAGTGATGGATTGGATGGGCCATTGGTCTGATCCAGCAGGGTTTCGCTTTTGTTCTTGTGTGACGCAGAGTTATGGTTTAGATGGGCCATCAGTCTGATCCCATATGGTTTCACTTATGTTCTTATGTGACGCTGAGTGTTGTATAGGATGGGCCATTGGTCTGATCCAGCATGGTTTCTCTTATGTTCTTGTGTGACACAGAGTGATGGATTGGATGGGCCGTCGGCCTGATCCAGCAGGGTTTTTCTTGTGTTCTTTTGTGATACAGAGGGATGATTTGGATGGGCCATTGGTCCGGTCCAGCATCGTTTTACTTATGTTCTTATGTGATGCAGAGTGTTGGGTTTGGACGGGCCATTGCCCGATCCAGCTTGGTTTCGGTTATGTTCTTATTGACGCTGAGCGATGGATTGGTTGGGCCATTTGTCTGATCCAACACGGTTTCTCTTATGTTCTTGTGTGACACAGAGCGATGGCTTGGATGGGCCATTGGCCTGATCCAGCACGGTTTCGCTTATGTTTTTATGTGACACAGAGTGATGGATTGGATGGGCCATCGGTCTGATCCAGCATGGTTTCTCTTATGTTCTTGTGTGACACAGAGTGATGCATTGGATGGGCCAGTGGTCTGTTCCAGTATGGTTTCGCTTATGGTCTTATGTTACACAGAGTGATGGTTTGGAGGGGCCATTGGCCTGTTATAACATGGTTTCTCTTAGGCCCTTATGTGCCTTTGTGATAGGCTGCCAATGTTGCTATGGTTTGTATGTCGTTATGGGCTCATCAGAAGGGTATGGGGCCTAAAGGTGAAGATTATATGGCGCAGTGGGCCGCCTTATCTTCTTAAGCAAAATGATGGCGTTTTAAATCCAGTCGGGGATTTGGAGTCCTAAGTGGTCGAAAGGTCGGCTACGCGAGCGGGGTCCGCACGATGCACGTGGTGAGCCTCCTCGCTGCCCATACTAGGATGTCAGACTGGGTTGCCGGAGACGGCTCAGGCCAGGAGCCGGCACGATTTTCCGGGTCACACCGAATTCTGTTTACGGCGGCCTGTGGGTAGAGGCCGATTTGGCTGCCCGGAACGTTTGGTGGTCTGGGCACCACATGGCGACGTCAAATTTGGAAGAATTGGGCTGCAGGTATGGCGATCTACTGGAGCAGCGGTTTTGGGCATTTGTTGCTTAATCGCCCAGATCGGGGCCGGTGGTGTCGGTTAAGCGTCAGCTCTATGGGCCGAGGGGGGAGTGTCCAGAGCCCCCCCCTTTTCGTTAAGTCATTTCGAGCGGTGGTGGGTCTGGCCTGGGTTAAGTGTGACTTGGTATAGGGCCAACAACCATTTCCATGTGTGGGCCGCAGCTCCCGCCTTTACTGAAGGCGGTAGTTGAGCTCTGGGCCATCGCAGGGGTGGCCTGGTGTCCGTCCCCTCTGGCCATCATTCTTGGCAGGTCTGGCTTGCTGCTCGGGCCTGGTTGGGTCTAGGGGCCAGTCGAAAGCGTTATCTGGCCCTGCGGTGGCCTTGACGGTCGGTCTGGGCACCTTCCTTTGTCAGCATTCACCTCAGTGGGAATGTGCGGGGTGGGAGGGACAGCCTCCCCCCCATTTTTTTTATCGGAAGCCGGTGGCGGAACTGCAGGCCATCGTGTGGGGGTGGCCTGGGGTCCGACTCACCTGGCCGCCACTTTAGTGTCTGGCTGTCTGCTTGGGCCTGGTTTGGTCGAGCGGGCCATTCGGCAGGCGTACCTGGCCCTGCGGTGACCTGGGGGGGTGGTCTGGGCACCTTCCTTTGTTTGCATTCTCCTTGGGGGGAATCAGCAGGGTTGGTGGGGCAGCTCCCCCCCCCTTTGTTTCTTGTCAGTAGAGTCGGAGGCGGAGCCCCGGACCATCGTGCGGTGGTGGCCTGGGGCTGACTAACCGTGCGCCTGTTTTACTGGTCCGGCTGGATGCTTGGGACCCGGCGGGGTCGAGCGGACTGGACGGTGGGCGCACCTGGCCCCGTGGCGGCCTTTGCGAGGGCCTGGGCACCTTTCTTTCTTTCCTGGCAGGAAGGGCACGGGGGTGCAGTGCCGGCCAGGTGTGATTCAGCTGCCATTGTGGGTAATCAAGCATTATGCCGGTGGTTGAAGGCGGATTTCCTGCTGGATCCAATTCCTGGGGAGTCATTGTAGCTCACCAGGCGATATTGGCTGGGCATTTGTGTTACCTTGTCCCCAGGTACACGGAAGGTGCCGAGCTTGTCACTCGTCAAGGTAGGTCGGGTAGGCATATGCGCCGCCGGTATAGTCGGCCCAATGTTGCGGTGCTTGTAGGTCGTTCTGTGCGCTTCAGAATAATATCGGGCCTGAAGGTTAGACTTATCTGACATAGTTGGCCGCGTGGCTTTTTGCAAGACGATTAGCGTTTCAAATCCAGTCGGGGATTTAGAGTCCCAAATAGTCGAAAGGTGGTTGCATGAGCTGGGTGCACAGGATGCGCATGGGAGCCTCCTCGCCGTTCATACTAGGAGGTTGACCGGGTTTGCCTGATACGGCTCATGCCAGGTGACGGCACGATTTTCTGCAGTCGCGCCTACTTCTGTTTTTGACATTCTTCGGGTAGAGGGTAGAGGCCATTTTGGCTGCCCGGAATGATCGGTGGTCTGGACGTCACATGGCTACGTCAAGTTTTGTATGAGTTGGGCTGCCGGTATGCCGATCTACCGGATCAACGGTTATTGGGCACTTGTTGTTTATTCGTCCCTGTGCGGGGCCGGGGTGTTACTGTGTAAGCGTCAACGCTAGGTGCTGTAGGGGGGTCGGTACAGAGTCACCTCCCCCCCTCCCTCGTTAAGTCAATTCGAGTGGCTATTGGTCTGGCCCCGGCCAAGCGTGGATAACTGGGTATAGGACAGGCACCATTCTCCAAATGGGGGCCACGGCCACTGCTGCTGCAGTGGGCTTTCCAGGTCTGACCAGCAAGAGGTGGGTGTACCGCCAAGGTGGGCTGATTCGTTTATGGTCTGTATGATTTGGGGCGGCCCATTATGCGAGGAGATTGCCAGCGACAGCCTTGGCGCTGGGCATGCGGGCAGTGGCGGAACGCAGGGGCGCCTGGGGGATGAATTGGCCGCAGCTCCTACCGTTACTACAGCGGCAGCTGAGCCCTGAGGTATCGTGCCAAGTCCTACCCCTCTGGCCGTCAATTATTGGTAGATACGGCTGGCTGCTCGGGCCTGGCGGAGTCGAGTGGGCCAGACGAAAGCGTTACTTGGCCCTGTGGTGGCCTTGGTGGCTGGTCTGGGTACCATCCTTTGTTCCCGTTCCCCGGGGTGGGAGGGCCCCCCCCCTGTTTTTGTATAAGCTGGTGGTGGAGCTCCGGGCCATCGTGTGGTGGTGGCCTGGAGTCCGACGTAACGGGCCACCACTCGAGAGTCTGGCTGCCTGCTTGGGCCCGGCTGGGTCGAGTGGGCCAGACGGAAGCCTTACCTGGCCCGTGGTGGCCTCTGGGGGGATGGTCTGGGTACCTTCCTCTGTTTGCATTCCTCTTGTAGGAATGATTGGGGTGGTGAGGCAGCCCCCCCCCTTATTTCTGAGTAAAGTCAGTGGCGGAGCTCCGGGCCATCGTGCGGGGGTGGCCGGAGTCCGACTTACTGGGCGCCTATTACACTGGGCTGGCTGGACACTCGGGACCCGGCTGGGTCGAGTGGGCCTGACGATAGGCGAATCCGGCCCTGTGGCGGCCTTGGCGAAGGTCTGGGCACCTTCCTTCTTCCTCCTGTAGGAAGGGTATGGGGGGCAGTGCCGGCTAGATGTGTGGCATCTGCCGATGTGGGGAATTGGGCCATTCGGCAAGGGCGAGTGGCCTTGGCTGCTCGGTGGGGTGCCATCACCTAAGCAGAGGCTTGGCATTGGCGGTGGCAGAAGGTGCAAGGGGTTTATACCTTGCAGGCGAGCACCCAGGCAGCTGCACATGTTCGTGCAGTCGATACGCAGGAGCGGCAGATGGGCTTTACGGCTCAATGCTATATAATGCGGATCATATTCATGCCTCCTCCTAAATTCGCCTCCTTCTGGGTATCGGGGCAGAAGTTTAGGGGAGGGTTTTGGCCTGGCCGGCCTGGCATTAGCCAGAATCTTATGGCTCGTGCCGGAGGCAGGGTGACTCGCCCCTTTGTGGGACTTGGCGGGGTATAAGGAAGACCCCAGGGCTTGTCCCACCACAGGTTGCCCTTGCCGTGTTAATTGTGTTAATTAAATAAAGTGGCCCGTTTCCCAACATTTTGTGTCTGCCTCTTTATTCCGACTAGGGGGGCAAACTACAATCATAAAAATATCAAAACATTTAAAGTGCTATCTTGATCTTTAGTTGGTAATCTGTTTGATAAGATGGATAGCTGCCTATTCTATTTTATATCAAGTTTTACTATTCTGCTGCTCCAGCTGGATGTTATATATAAAAATAGATCTTAGGTTCATGCTAGAGGTGGTCCTGATGTTCTGGAGTCTGTTGTAGCCTGTGATCTTAATTAACAAATGCCTGGTGGAAGAGCATTGTCTTGCAGGCTCTGTGGAACTGTGCAAGCTCTAACAGGGCCCTAACCTCCTCAGTGAGTTCATTCCATCAGCACAAAGCTACAACAGAAAAGGTCTGGCTCTAGTCATCATGAACTTGGCCTCTTTGAGGCCAGGGATTGAGAGCAGGTTTTGTGACCCTGACTGAAGTGCTCCCCGGAAAAAATTTGGGGAAAGGCAGTCCTGAAGGTATGCAGGTCCCTGGCCATACAGGGCTTTAAAGGTAAGAACCAGCACCTTGAAACAAACCCGGTATGTGATGGGCAACTGGTGCAGTGCTTTCAGTACAGGTTGAATGTGCTCCCATAGGGGAACGCCCATTAACAGCCTGGTTGCAGCATTCTGCACTAGTTGAAGCTTCCAGGTTTGAGACAAGGGCAGCCCCATGTGGAGGGCATTACAGTAATCCAGTCTTGAAGTGACATGGCATGGATCACTGTTGCCAAGTCATTGCATTTGAGGTAGGGGACCAACTGCCTTATCAGCCAAAGGTGATAAAAGGCTTGTTTGGCAGTGGCTGCCACCTGGGCCTCCATTGTTAAGGACGAGTCCAGGAATGCCCCTAAGCTTTTAACCTTTGAAGCCAATGTAAGTGGCACTCCATTGAAGGTCAGTAATGAGACCTCTGCTCCCAGACCACCATGATTTAGATACAGGACCTCCGTCTTCGTCGGATTCAATTTCAGTCGACTCAGCCTGAGCCACCCTGCCACAGCTTATAATGCCATAGTCAGATCTTCCAGGGAGAAGTTGAACTGGCCACCCATCAACAGATAGAGCTGGGTGTCATCTGCATACTGATGGCATCCCAGCCCAAACCTCTGGACAATCTGGGCAAGGGGGCGCATGTAGATGCTGAACAACATCGGGGAGAGAACTGCCTCTTGTGGCACACCACATACAAGTGGGTGCCATTGGGATAGCTCCTCCTCTATCACCACCCTTTGCCCCGACCCTGGAGAAAAGAGGAGAGCCACTGTAAGGCCAATCCCTGTATCCCAGCATCCCCAAGGCAGTGGGTCAGTAACTGATGATCGACCATGTCAAATGCAGCCAACAGGTCTAAAAGCATCAGCACCGCCGAACCACCTCTATCCAGATGTCTTTGTAGATCATCTGTGAGGGTGACCAGAACTGTCTCCATCCCGTGACCCAGACAAAAACTGGATTGAAAAGAGGTGAGCATGGAATTTCAGAAAGCTCTGTAACTGCACTGTTACCGACCTCTCAATTATCTTGCCCCCAAAAGGCAAGTTTGACACCGGCCAATAGTTTGCCAATATGGCCGGGCCCACCAATGGTTTCTTTAGAAGAGGGCAGACCACTGTCTCCATAAGAGGCTAAGGGAAGGTCCCTTCAGATAGGGACCTGTTAACAATTGCCCTCAAGGGAGCTCATAATTTTCCCCTGCCAGCTTTTATTAGCCAGGATGGGCATGGGTCCAGACTACAAGTGGTTGAGTGTACAGTGGAGAGCATTCTGTCTGCTACCTCCAGGCTGAGTGGAGTGAAATAATCCCAAATCTGACTAGAAGATGTACATGAAGCCTGGAGTTCATTTACTGTTTCAAATGTGGCAGGGAGATCATGGTGGAGCGACAAGATATGTTGGATGTATCTGTAATATTGAATAGATGGGCAAGCATTCAACTTGTAAAGCACACCAGAGCAAAGATCCTATGATGATTGTTTAAACTCAACCAAAGGAGAAACTACATCTAGTGCATCTAGTATTTTATTTCTAATTTTTGATTTGTTCTCAAGGATCCTAGTTTTTACACTGTGCAAATGAAATCCTATATATAATGAATTTCAAGGGTACTTTAAAATATATATTGCCCTTTTAGAGTTGCAGTTACTGAATTGTTTTAGTCTTCATATGAAGTTGCCAGAAGGGTTTTGGAACACCTTTACTTCCACAGCTAGAGGGCAGGTTAAACAAGCTCCATATTTGTAATGTCCTACTGGAATTACAGAGTTGGTCAGAACATTCCTGCAGATGTCAGTCCATATGATAACATTCCAAATACTCCTGCACCTTCTTCACCCAATTTTAGGAAAGTCTCCACAGCCAGGTAGACTTGCAGTCATGTACCAATGTTTATGTAAAATATTCCTGATCAAATGTGACATAACTGGCTATGGAAAGGAATGAGCTAACATTTTTTCTTGTACAACATTTCTATCTTGTAAAAGATTGCCCCCACCTTAGCTCTCCTAATGGCAGTTTATGGGTAACCTCTATCATGAAACTGACAAGCTAGCCTTTCTCTATCTCCAGTATAGACAGATCTGAAAGTGGAATTACATTTTACCTTAAGAAACTGGCCATTGAGAAGGTTATTCCTGAGATGGACAGGATGAAATAACTGGAACTGTAAAAGGGAGTTACAATCCGTAGGTTTTGTAAATAAATAAACTCCCAACTTGTTCTCATTGATTTTATAAACAGTGGTGTCAAAAAAAAATTAATCAAGGGATTACTGGATTTAATCTCGAATTTCAGAGTAGAGTGAAGCAAATTAACCGATAAAGTAAAATCATCCACTTTACTAAGATGCAAAAATATCAAGAAAACATCATCAATATAACGTTCATATATTCCAAAATATATTTATGAAAAGGATTAGTGTTATTGTCAAAAATATTTTCTTTCAAAATCATCCATAAATAAATTAAATACTTGGAGCACAGGGGCTGCCCTTAGCTACACCCCTAGATTGAAAGAAGAAAATCAGTTCAAAACCCAAAATATATATTTTTAAAAAAACTAAATCTAATAGTTCTAAAAGAAAATATGTGGGCAGTTGACTGCTATATTCCCATTAATCAAAAAATTTTTCAATAATTGTCCTAACCTCTTCATAGAGGATGTTGTATATAATGCTCCAAGATGCATGGTCAGCAGAACCACACCATGTGTTAACTGCATGTTCTCCAAGGTCTGTATGAAATGCTTAGAATCCTTAATAAATGTCTGTATTTTGAATACAAAAGACTGAAGGAAGGAATCTAAAAATTGTGCCAATGGTTCTAATATAGATCCTATGCCCAATACAGTGTGGAGTAGTGGGAAAGTGTGTGGACATTTATCTGGGAGAACTGAGTTTGATTACCCATTCCTCCACAAGCACCTGCTGATGTGACCTTGGGTCAGCCATCAATATGTCTCAACATGAGAGCCTCATTGGCAGTCACCTTTATAATGTTCATATTAGTGGAATCACTATTAACCTTCCTATATAGTGCTCTTGTATGTCAAGGAGACATATTACTGTTATATAATAATCCTGTTTGTCCATAATCACTGTGGCTCACCCTTTATCTGGCTGTTTTATAATGATCTCAGAGTTCTTTGCTCAATATTCCTCATGAGAAATGTATCTAAGATGTGGTTTTGATTACTCCAGTTATTATATGACCCTTAATATGAGTTTCTCAAAAGTCTTTTTCAATGGTTCATTAATGCTGGGCATAAATGTAGATTTAGGATATAGGGTTGCCAAGTCAAAGAAAAATCTGGGGACTTTGGGGGCGGAGCCAGGAGATTTTGGGGGTGGAGCCAGGAGACATTGGGGTGGAGCCAAGAACAAGGATGTGACAAGCATAATTGAACTCCAAGGGAGTTCTGGCCATCACATTTAAAGGGACAGCACACCTTTTAAAATGCCTTACTTCCATAGGAAATAATGAAGGACAGAGGCACCATCTTTTGGGGCTCATAGAATTGGACCCTCTGGTCCAATTGTTTTGAAACTTGGGGGGTATTTTGGGGAGAGGCTCTAGATGCTATACTAAAAATTTGGTGCCTCTACCTCAAAAAATAGACCCCCCCCAGAGCCCCCAATACCCACGGATGAATTCCCTATTATTCCCTATGGGAATCGTTCTCCATAGGGAATAATAGAGTGCCCAGTAGACATTTCCCTCCCCCCCACCACGCTTTCTAAAGCGGGGGGAGGGCCTCCAAACCAGGGAATCCCCTGCCCCCTCCCTCTCACACACACAAATACTTACCAGATCTTCTTCCAGAGAACTCTTGCTGTGAAAACGAAAGCAAAAGAAAGGGAGCGGCTGTTTTCCCAAGCCCTTCCTGCTTCCTGCCCAGCCTTAAAGGGGCATACATTTTACAAACGGCTCAGGAGCTCTATAATAACATGAAGCCTACAGGTATGTTCTCCCCCCTCCACCCCCCACCCCCCCACTTCCCTATTTTTGAAGAGCGGGAGATGAGGCTGCGAACCCAGGGGTCTCCCGCCAGAGCGGGAGGGTTGAAAAGCCTATTAGGATACCATTTATTCTGGAGAATATCTGCAGCATCACAAAACATAATCCTTAATTTTAACAATCACATAAATTTAAACAAAACAATACAAGTAATGAATGAGTTCTAATAAGTGGTGGAAACAAAAGCCACCTGTGGTTTTTTTCATACACTGGTACTAAATAGTGGGTTTATTCACATACTGCAGCTTCTGAGGTAAGCTTTGAATTGTTGAAGGCATTACTGTGGGGCAATTTTTTTTTAAAGTATCCTCCCTCAAAAGAAATTGCCTGTTGTCTCAATTCAATTCATACCTTTATTGACATAAAAATTCTAGTAATTTACAATCAGGAATAAATACAGAGGCCTGATAAATAGTAAAAACAAGAACATAAAGTCTATTGTCTCTTAAATTTGAGGAAGAACGGCTATTTCTGAACAAATCAATGCTGCAGACAGCAGGTTCAATGCAAACCCTCTGGACTGTGATCTTTGGTAGAATTGCAGTGCTACAAGCATATCCCTTTAGTGTTACCGACTCAAGCTTTGGAAATTCCTGGAGATTTGGGAGTCTGTGGAGGGAGGGGTTAGGGAGGGATTTCACCTGAACCATAGAGTTTTCCCTCTGAAGCTACCATTTTCTCCAGAGGAACTAATCTCTGTAGCCTGGAGATCAGTTATAATTCCAGGAGAACTCTAGGCCCAACTTGGAAGTTGGCAGTCCTACAGGTCTTATTTCATCTGTAAAATATTTGAAAGTAAGTCTGGTCAGCTAACCATGAAAGGCCTCACACAACCTAATAATACTAAAATATTTTGTAATAAAACCAGACTTTTCCTTGAATACTTCAGTATTTTCCTTGGTCTATTAAAATCTCAAGCAGGCCAATAGTTTTAATTGCCATTTTAAAGGTAATGGGTGGAAATCCTGTTTACAGTAATGGTTTAATTGCTTTTAAATTATGTGGTTTCACTGGTGCTATTATTTTTAAAGCAGAATACAAAATGTTCATTAATTAATTAAAGTAGTACAGTCGCCTTGCCTTAAACTGTAGCCCTATAGACAAAAATCCAAACCAGTGGTAGTGCCTCTCCTTCCTGTTTTTCCCAGTCCCCGTGTGAACAGGGAATGGAATTTCCAAGAGCTGTGGTTTATTTATAGATAGCTCTTATTTGCTTGCATTTGTCAAGAAGCAATACTTTATAGATTATTTTAAATAGAGACAAGAGAAATCAAGATCACAGTGCTTCCAAGGGGACATCTGACAGATAAATGAGTACACAACACCAGAATCCATTTTTGGTCATGGAAACTGGAACATTTTCCTATTAGCAAAATGAAAAGCAGATGTTAAGAAATAGCCAGTCATGCACACTTATGCTTTGTTGAGATGGTTATTATTACGATACATGGAAGAGTATTTTTTCCTAGTTTTTTTTTTAGCTAATATAATTGGAAGAATTTGCCATTCTGGCAATATTAAAAGCAGCTAAATTATTAGATCAGTTGTATAGATACCGGATTGGTTGAAAAAAAATCCCCAGGAATGTTTCCACCCATAAACTAGGGATAATTTTAGAGGGGGAGGGCACCTGGAAATTTGCCAACTGCCTATTCTTTGTTTCTAAAATGAGATGTGCCATGATACAAACTGTTGAAAGTCATGTTTATTACCTAGAAAGCTCTTCCTTGTGATCCCAGATATATGAAGGCTGGCTGTAGTTACATAGTGAAACAATTTCATGGATACATGTTATAAGCTTTTTTGAAATCTCTTTGTAATGCATGGTGAAGAATTCTTCATTATTATTTTACATTCTCCAGGTAGAATTGTAGGATCCTCAGCCTTGATACTGAAAATTTCAGCCTTGATACTGAAAATAGTCTAATGAGCACTTGTTCAAATTATAGGCTAGGCTTGCTTCTTCTTTTTGTTCTTTTTTCTTTTGCTTTGTAACCATTTTTTGCTTTGATTACAAAAGATTCTGTGTCCAGTCCCTACACTTTGAAGAAAATAGGTATAGATATCTGTAAAGAGGGGCCATAGCTCAGCTGAAGAAAATATGAATTGCATGCAAAAGTCAATATCTCTTAGAAGAGAACCTTGGAGGCAGGGCCGGCCCTAGGGCACATGGTGCCCCAGGCAGCCTCACTGACTGTCGCACCCCTCCGCAGCATGGCATAGCACTGCCCCCCTCCACGCCCCTCCACGGCACCTCCTCCCTCCCTCCCTTACAATTTAAATGCCCAGGAAGGGACAGTAGAGCACCACACTCCCTGGGCTCTTTAAAGGCTGCCACCACCAGTCAGCTGATTGGTGGGTAAAATGCCCTGGAGATCGCGGCTCCTATGCTGGCCCTCCAGTGTGATCAGGATCAGTGTGAGGTTGAGGGGGCAGCAGCAGTGGAAAGGACGAGCAAGCCGCTGAAAGAGTGGCCACCATTGCTACCTCAGGAAGGAAGGGGGAGGCAGTGACTGCTCTTTCAGCAGCTTATTCGTACTTCCAGCCACTCTGCCCCCTCAACACTGCACTGATCCTGATTGTGCTGGAGGGCCAGCATAGGAGCCATGAGCCTCCAGCACGTTTTACCCACTGATCAGCTGATCGGTGTGGGGGGGGTGGCCTTTATAATCCCAGGGAGCACCGTTGTCCACCACCCCTTCCTGGGCATTGAAATTTTAAGGGAGGGAGGGGGAGGGCTGAATTTGGTCCCCCCCCTGCTAGTGACCTAGGCAAATGCCTAATTTGCCTAGTGGGTGAGCCAGCCCTGCCTGAAGGGAAGCCTGGATACGTACAACCAAACAATACTCCCTTTAAGCTATGCAGTCTTGTGAGCAAAAATTCTTCTTTGTGAGCTACTGGCATTAAAATTCTAAGCTACTGCCTAAATTAGTTTGCTCTGGGGCCATTTTTCCTGAGCTAAAACAAAAATGTGTGAGCTGGAGGTTAGAAAACTGTGAGTTAGCTCACACTAACTCAGTTTAAAGGGACCACTGCAGCCTAGTGCAAATTGGATATTTAACTTACAGGAAAAGTCCCCAGTGGGTCATTGCCCTGGACACCCACTGGCAGAGCCAAGCACCAGTAGCTCTGTCAGTGCTTCAGGGGCCATTAAAGTCAGTTGTGCCCTGGAGCACTAATGATAGTTGTCAATTCAGCCATTGTCTCCTCCTGTCTTGCTACCAACTGCCTACAGGTGAAACCTGCCTTAGGGGTGAGTCTCTGTCAAGAAGAATTATTGGGTATAACTCACCTATTTACAGGTACTTGCCTTATAATGATCCTTTCACCATTTCCTTCCAATGGCACCTTGAATTTGATTACCTGTATGAATACCTCTCTGTGGCTTTGCTGCTCAGAACATTATCTCAACTCTAGAGGGCAAAATTAATAAGGCCCTCTGTCCAGAGACAAATGGGAATATTCATGGAGTTCTGCTCTTGCTGCCTATCTAACCTAGTCTATCCCCTATTACTTTCTCAATTGATATTTTGTGACCGTAAGTAGGGTTATTATGGGGAGGGGTTTTTCTTTAGCCAAAATTCACTTTTTAACATCTAGTCATTGATTCCTCTTATTTCTCTCTCTTTTCCCCTCTTTTAAGAGAAAGATTTCTCTTTGAAGATAAATCAATGCACCCTTTTGCAACATCAGCCCTTGCAGCTGTTTTATTTTATATACCTCAGGGTGATTCTCTAGCAGGAGAGTGGGAGGGTTCGGAAGACATTGTCTGCCTCTGAGCATCCACAAAGGTAAATTCTAAAATTTTGCAGAACCTCTCTTCCTGCCTGTGAGGCAAAGCAATCGAATTTCCCTCAAGGGTTACTGTGATTATTAGAGGGCCTAGTCCAGCTCACAAGTGTTCATGATTGGGGTCTTCCTGCAGATCCCATCTTTATCTCTTTCAAGGCTGGGCTCAAGAATACCACACTTGGTTAATCATGAGAACCTGTGATCAATTATATAACCCAATGGGAGCGGGGGAATTAGGAGCAGATGTTCGTTTTATCAAGAGAGATTCCTGCTTGGATCTACCTGGGGCTAAAGGCTATAATAAGGGTAAATGGCAAAGGGAAGCCATGCTACCTCTATGCTCATATGCTAGAACTCCTTAGTATGTTATGTTTCATCATGATGGACTGCAACATAGAGAATGCTTTTATGGTACTGTTTGGTTTTTATGCCGCAAGGTTTGCCATGATCTAATACCCATACCAGGTATTTAATGCAGGGCTTCTTTTTTTTTAGCAGGAACGCAGTTCCGGCTGACTTGATGTCAGGGTGTGTGGCCTAATATGCAAATGAGTCCCTGTTGGGAGATTTCCACAAAAAAAGCCCTGTGTGGAACAGTGATGACATCAGGGGGTGGTGTCTAATATGCAAATGAGTTCCTGCTGGGCTTTTTCTACAAACAAAGCCCTGTTTCAATGTATCAAATAGTTTATTTTCTCTGTTGCTAAACTATAGAGATTGTACCATACAGGGCTTTTTTGTAGCAGGAACTCCTTTGCATATTAGGCCACACACCCCTGATGTAACCAATCCTCCAAGAGCTTACTGGGCTCTTAGAACAGGGCCTACTGTAAGCTCTAGGAGGATTGGCTATAAAAAAGCCCTGGTACAGCATAATGAAATCTTTATAAAAATCTTTAATTACACATACACACAACTTGGAGGAGTAGCAGGGCTGGATATTGGACAAGGAGCAATAACCAAGGAGGACCCTGGCCTGGGTCTCTGACATTGCCTCTTCTCTCTTCAAATTCCTCTTTGAACAAAATGGAGTTGATTAGGAACTAACTCCAGATTCCTAAAAAGGAAAAGAAAAGGGTTGTTGGGTTTCAAGGAGCAATTGGGTAAAAAGAAATGAAGAGAATCTCTCTTAACTCTACTTAGCTGTGATTTTATGGACAGCAACTATCCAGCCATCATAGCACTATGTCACTTCTGGTACAGAAATTTTTTTTTTCATTTGAGCCTTTCATGGATCAGGGCTGCCACTTTGTACCCAGGGATCCACCTCCTCACAGGTACATAGTTAAAAGTGGTGTAAAAATTGTCCCACTGTGTGGGGAAAAAAGGAGCTCTCAAAACCTCCCCTAAATCAGCCACACAGTGAACAACAACTGCACTAACTCTCCTCTCATTGTGCTGCAAAGTGAAAGCGGCTGAGTCAGGGTGTGGTATTATGTTGGTATGAAATCTACTCCCATAGAGCAGAATGAGAGCCCCATGGTTGACTTCCAAAGCTATCAATCAAGCTATGGACAACTGCTTTGGGTGTTTCTAGGGCTCTCCACAAGTCCCCCCCGCCCAGTATTGCCTAGGGATTGATTGACACCAAGCTGTCTGAAGAAGAAACCACAAAAATGAACCAAACAAACCAGCATGGGAAAAAATGCAGTTCATTTTTTTGGTTCAGGAATGATGTCACCAAACTGGCCCAGTTAGTGCATCAACCGCAGTTCGTTTCTCAGTTCATGCACATCCCTAATAGGGGGCACTTTGGGAAGAAGGACTGATCTGAGCTACATGTTTGTATGTGATTTGATAAGAACTTAAGAGCTGAAGTCTGTTTATTCTTTTAAGAAGCTTCTATCATTTAGTTCTAAAACTCGCAGCACATGGAGCAAACTGAAAAGCGGACTATGTAACTTTTAATACCAAGTAGCCACCCTGTGTTTTGTTAGCCCTACACATTCATTAATCCAAGTGGTTGTCTTGATTAATCAACCATTGAGAGAATGCACATTTAAGCTGTTTTTCTCCAAGTTCCAATTTATTTATGGTACATTTGAAAGCATTAGTCTTCCTGTGCAAAATACTACAAAGCTCAAATAGCCACTTAAACAAACAAATAAAAAAAACCCTATAAACATTTCCATACCAAACATAAAATAGCCTTTCTTGTTTATGAAATGTCTTGTTTTTTAAGAAAAAAAATTGTGGCTGTTCTCTCATTAACTAAAACTGTGAATGTAGAAAGAAATCATGAAGAAAAGATAAGTAGAACTTTAAAATATACAAATCCCCTCTCAAATATGCAAAATCATGGGAGGGAATGTTGTTGAATATATATATTGTCACTTGCATGTTTTTATTAGTTGGAAGTCATATTACAGAAATTTCTTTATATTCCAGCTCAGGAAACATAGGAAGACAGCTAGCAAGAGAGCACTGGGATGTAGGATCAGGGCCTCTCAGCTTCATAATCCAGTTGGAATTGCTTTCTGTCCTCCAGAAATAAATGCTGAATTCAGACACAAGGGTTCATTGAGAATGTTTTTTATTTCAGAAATCGCTACTATCATGTTTGACAAGAAGGTGGCACCATCAACCTGAGAGTGAGAATAAGCCACATCTAGCCACTTCAAATGTGCCTGGATATCTTGATGCATAAAAACTGACCTTTCTGGTTTATTGTCTGACTCATCCAGATGACAAAACTCATAACAAATATTGGATATTTGGTTATTTAATGCCAAAAAGTGAGATCAGCTATTTGTTATTTTTCTCAAAATGACAGAGGAAAACTGAGAGCAAGCAAATTCAATTTTCAAACAGAGACATGTACTGTGAAAAGCACTGAAAATGTTAATAGCTATAGTCCAAAGCTCTATGGAATTCCAGAGCACACATGAAGCGCCAAGCAACCAGGGTTTACGTTGTTCCTTTCTGTGCTATCTGCATGAGCAAGTCAATTGTATGCACAACATTTTCCACAATCTGAAGAAGACTATTCAAGCTCACCATGGCTTCCATAAGTGAATCCAAGCTCATCTGAAACCTTAATGTCCCCAGAATGAATGCTGGAGATTATGTCATTACCTGGCATATTTTTGCCCCAGGTCTCTCAACTGTGTACCCAAAGCAAACAATCATGCTGGTGTTCATTCTGTTTATACCTGAAGTTTTCCCAGGTGAGTATTTATTTCCTCATCCAAAAGAATAATGTGCAAAGTGACCCTAAAATGAACCAAAAGAAGGTGAAGAGGAAGAGGGAAAAAACACCAAGTCTGGATGCAAACTAAGGAAGGAAGATGAGAATTAAATGTGCACATGCTAACTTAAGGAGGTTACTTGTTCAATCAATCATTGCATTCAAAGTGCAACCAAGCACTTTTTTGCTGAGCTGGTTCAGCAGCCCAGTATCCAGCAAAAGCCAAATGTCCAAAATGTTTGCAAGAGAGTCTGTACTTTCAAACAAATTGTCAAAAGTCAAGCTAACCAGTGATCAGAGCTGGTTGCAATTACAGCCTCGATTACCCAGACATACTTCTTTAATTAAGGCCATAAAGGAAAGCCCGTCTTCCCCAGGGAAGTAAAAGTAACAGAGCGAAACTGATATGGTGCCATATTTTCTGAAGTAAAATGTAGTAGACATATTTGTAAGGTTCATTTTCCTTGAACCCAGTTTCTAAATCAAAACTTGGACTTCTCAGACTAGCTCATTCTTGCACATTTCTTTTTGTTAGGCTGAGAAATGTCAAAAGTTGTGATCACAAGGCATTGATTGCACTGGCAAAGTCCCATAATATGAAAGCATGTATTTGTGTGCCAGCTAGTCATAGCAATAATACTTTAGTTAATGACAACTTCACCTTGGCTTATGGTTTACAATACTATACTCTATATAGTATCACTATTTTGATGACCTTTTACTTCAGAACCAGGAGGTAGTCCAAATGGTGCCACGACAACCACTTTTAATACAAACAGCATTTTCATTAAGACAGCTTGTGCTCTACAATCCATCTAATGTATTATTACCATACCCTTCCTCTAAGAAACCCAGAGTGGCCGACACAGTTCACACTCCCCATTTTTCCTCACAACAATCCTGTGAGTTAGTAACAGGATGTCGTAGTGTGGCTGACCCAAACTCACCTAGAAATTTTCATGGTTGTATGGAGGCATGAACCAGAGCTGCCCATATCCCAGTCTAACCAATTTTACCACATTGGCTCTCCCACAGGGCTAACCATAGATCTGGTATACTGCTTTATTTCACTGAAGTGGGTGTTGTTTGTTTTGTTTTTCTTATAGTAAATATTCAGGGAACTGGATTTCCTGTGTGATAGGAACAGGTTTTCTTTTTAGTTTCAGGACCTCAAACTAGATCTTGAGGGAATGTCGATGAATGTGCTTTGCATGTAGAAGACTCAAGGAGCTACAATCTACTGAGTTGGACTATTGGTCCATCAAGCTGTGTGTAAGCATACAATGCTGACTTACAATAAATAGACCATGTTCTGTCATGGCTTCCATTTTGCCCATTGTGGTGGTTAAGATCTACTTTTTCTCCATGTTTTGCACTAGAACCCGTTACCCAATAAAGAATACTCTGATCAGCACAGAAGGTGGTAGGACCACACTTGATGCAGTCATTACTTGGTGGATGAATAGGCAGTATGTAGAAGGTACTGGAATGACATTAAGAAATGACACACAGATCATCAGTTGGCCTTTTGCCACAACAAACTTGCCAATTATCTTACCCAGGATTTTTGCCCATATAGGGGTTGCACTTCATGCCTTTGTCCAGATTTGAACTGGACCATGGAAATTCTCCTACTAGAACCACCCAATTTCACCTTTTAGACCCCTTTCCTGGACACAAACCTGCTCCTTGTCTCTGCCCCCTTCACACCTGGTCCTTCAGTGCCCCAAGCCACAGTCTATTTGCCTTGTGATTGGAGGCAGAGTCCTTCCTCCAGAGTTTGATTTTCCATGGCACAAAACTGCCCTTGTCTTGTGAGCTACTTCATGGGGCTCCAAGAGGCTCTGTCTGTTGTGCTACATGGGATTCTGTGTTTTCCCTATTGGATTTACTTGCTTTTCTGCATTTGAGGACATTGTATTCATGTTGAACTCCACACTGGATACCAGGTTTAATAGCTATAGAGCTCCCTCCCTTCCCCTGAGCTCACTTTCTTTCATCTGATGTCCACGGTCATCCCCTCTCTCCCCCCCTTACTCAGACTTCTTGGTGTTCAGTATCAGTCTTGCATCCAAAAAGCTAATTTTCTACTTTAATGTAGTATACATTCCTTTTAAAAAAAAACAAATCTTGTTTCTGAGTTTATTTCAATTTTGGTTCTTTATAAATGCATTCAGTTTTGGCTCTTCTTGAATTCCTTCAGACTTGTATTCAGATAAATGCCTGGAGTACAAATGGCCCTGTCTGTCAGTGGCTCTCAGTAGCTCTCCATTGTCAGGCTGGGTCCAGATGGCCAGTATAAGCCATCTCAAGGATGCCCCATGGCTTAACAAAAAAAAGTGTGTTCAAGCACACACATCTGGATCCTGCCCCGCTCCAGCCCTTACCCAATCCTTAGAATCATACAGTTGGAAGGGACCTCCAAGGTCATCTAGTCCAACCCCCTGCATAATGCAGGAAACTCACAAACACCTCCCCCTAAATTCACAGGATCTTCATTGCTGTCAGATGGCCATCTAGCTTCTGTAAAAACCTCCAGGGAAGGAGAACCCACCACCTCCTGAGGAAACCTGTTCCACTGAGGAACTGCTCTGACTGTCAGGAAGTTCTTCCTAACGTTGAGTCAGAAATTCTTTTGATGTAATTTCAACCCATTGGTTCTGGTCCTACTTTCTGGGGCCACAGAAAACAATTCCACACCATCCTTTAGATGACAGCCCTTCAAGTACTAGAAGATGGTGATCATATCACGTCTCAGCCACCTCCTCTCCAGGTTAACATCCCCAGCTCCTTCGACTTTTTCTCAAAGGACTTGGTCTCCAGACCTCTCACCATCTTCATTGCCCTCCTCTGGACCCATTCCAGCTTGTCTATATCCTTCTTGTGGTGCCCCAAACTGAACACAATACTCCAGGTGAGGTCTTACCAGAGCAGAGTAAAGCGATACCATCACTTCACATGATCTGGACACTATCTCTCTCTCTCTCTCTCTCAGCTTGACTTCGCGAATGAAGATTTAAGAAGGGTGCAGTAGTCCACGTCTGCTGCAGGCTCGCTGGTGGCTGACAAGACCAATGCGGGACAGGCAGATCCGGCCACAGTGGCTGCAGGGAAAAGTCTGATTTGGGGTTGGTGCTGTAGTAGTGCGATTCTTCCTCAATCTCCTTTTGTCCTCAAGACCACTATGCGTGCGTTCTCAAAGGAAGAGACAGCCTGGTGGATGGTGTGCCTCCATGCTTTACGATCTGAGGCTAGGTCAGACCACTGGTGATGGTTGATGCGACAGGTGCCAAGGGATTTCTTCAAGGAGTCCTTGTACCTCTTCTTTGGTGCCCCTCTATTTCGATGGCTAGTGGAAAGTTCGGCATACAGAGCAATCTTGGGAAGGCGGTGGTTTTCCATCCTAGAAATATGCCCTGCCCAGCGCAGCTGCGTCTTCAACAGCAGTGCCTCGATGCTTGTAACCTCCGCCCCCTTGAGGACTTCAGTGTTGGTCACAAAGTCACTCCAGTGGATGTTGAGGATGGTGCGAAGGCAGCGCTGATGAAAGCGCTCAAGGAGTCGCAGGTGATGACGGTATAAAACCCATGATTCAGAGCCGTAGATGAGGGTTGTCATCACAACCGCTTTGTAAACATTGATCTTTGTGCCTTTTTTCAGATGCTTGTTGCTCCACACTCTTTTGTGCAGTCGGCCAAATGCACGGTTTGCCTTTGCCAGCCTGTTGTCAATCTCCTTGTCGATCTTGGCATCTGAGGAGATGATGCACCCCAGGTAGCTGAACTGCTGGACTGTCTTCAGAACTGATTCACCCACAGTGATGCAGGGAGGGTGATAATCTTCCTGGGGTGCAGGCTGGTGGAGAACTTCTGTCTTCTTCAGACTAACTTCTAGGCCTAATAGCTTGGCAGCCTCTGCAAAGCAGGAAGTCATATGCTGCAGAGCTGATACCGAGTGGGAGACGAGTGCAGCATCATCAGCAAACAGTATCTCTCGGATAATTTTTCCATTGTCTTGGAGTGAGCTTTTAGTCGCCTCAGGTTGAACAGGCTGCCATCAGCGCGATAGCGGATGTAGACACCATCGTCATCATCTAGATCTACTACGGCTCTTTGAAGCATCATGCTAAAGAAGATCGTAAAGAGAGTTGGCGCGAGAACGCAGCCTTGCTTTACACCTGTGCCTATTGGGAAGGGCTCCGAGAGGTCGTTGCAGTGTCTGACTTGGCCTCGCTGGTCTTCATGTAGCTGGATGACCATGCTGAGGAACCTTGGGGGACATCCTAAACGTTCCAAGATTTGCCATAGGCCTTTCCTGCTAACGGTATCGAAAGCTTTGGTAAGGTCGACAAAAGTCACATATAGACCCTTGTTCTGTTCCATGCATTTCTCTTGGAGCTGCCTGAGAACAAATACCATGTCGGTGGTGCTCCTGTTAGCTCTGAAGCTGCACTGGCTCTCTGGGAGTTCTTCTGCAATGGTGGGCACCAGTCTGTTCCGGAGTATTCTGGCAAGGATTTTGCCTGCGATGGAGAGCAGGGTTATCCCCCGGTAGTTGGACCAAGTACTGGACACTATACTTCTGTTGATACAGTCCAAAATTGCATTTGCCTTTTTAGCCACCACATCACACTGTTGGCTCATGTTCAGCATATGATCCACTAAGACCCCTAGATCCTTTTCACACATACTACTGCTAAGACAAGTCTCCCCCATCCTATAACCATGCATTGGATTTTTCCTACCTAAATGCAGAACTTACAATTATCCCTGTTAAAATTCATGTTATTGGTTTTAACCCAGTTTTCCAGCCTGTCAGGGTCATCCTGTATCCTGTTTCTGTCTTCTACTGCATTTGCAACCCCTCACAATTTAGTATCATTGGCAAATTTAATAAGCATTCCCTCTATTTCTTCATCCAAATCATTGATAAAGATGTTGAACAAAACAGGTCCCAGGACAGATCCTTGAGGCACTCCATTTGTCACTCCTCTCCAAGAGGACGAGGAACCATTTACAAGCACTCTTTGGGTGCCATCTGTCAACCAGTTACAGATCCACCTAAAGGTAACAGGATCCAATCCACATTTTACCAACTTGTCAACAAGGACCTTATCAAAAGCCTTACTGAAATCAAGATAAACGATGTCTACAGCATTCCCCTGATCCAGCAAGATAGTCACTTTCTCAAAAAAAAAAAAAAAGATCAGGTTAGTCTGACATGACTTGTTCTTGAGAAACCCATGCTGGCTCTTAGTAAGCACATCCATTCTTTCTAAATGTTCCAGGACCAACTGTTTGATGATTTGTTCTAAAACTTTTCCAGGTATAGACATCAAGCTGACGGGTCAGTAGTTACCCGGATCATCTTTTTTCCCCTTCTTGAAGATGGGGACAACATTCGCCCGCCTCCAAGCTTCTGGCACCTCTCCTGTTCTCCAAGAATTCTCAAAGATAATAGCCAGAGGCTCAGAAATTACATCCGCAAGCTCTTTTAGAACCCTTGGATGCAATTCATCTGGCCCAGAGGACTTAGTTTCATTTAAAGAAACTAGGTGTTTATGTACTACCCCTATGCTGATCCTAGGTTGGAACTTCATACCCTCCTTATATGTTCTGTTTTTGCCATGTTGAGCATCGTTTCCCTCAGAAGGGAAGACTGAGGAAAAGTAGGAATTGAGCATTTCTGCCCTCTTTTCATTACCTGTTACAATTTCACTTTCTTGCCCTTGCAATGGAGATACCTTGTCCTTGCTCTTTTTCTTACTCTGAACATAAGAAAAGAACCCTTTTTTGTTGTTTTTAGCATCTTTGGCCAGCCTAAGCTCATACTGAGCTTTAGCTTTCCTAACTTTTTCTCTACAAGCACTGATGATTTGTTTATATTCATCCTTGGTTATAAGGCCCTCCTTCCAGTTCCTAAAGGAGTCTTTTTTTATTTTACCCAGCATAGTTCTAAGTTTATTGAAGTTTGCCTTTCTGAAGTCCAGCCTACAAGTCTGACTACATATAGCTTTTCCCTTGCTTGTCATCCTGCTGCCTCAAAAAGCTACCACATATGAAATGGTAGCAAATTGGTGGCAAATCAGTGAGGCGCTTCTGGGGTTCCTTTCCTGGCCATTTGAATGGGAAGCAGAGGACAAGCGCATGGGCAGTCTGATCATTCCTCCAGTGTGTGCATGATCCATCCCCATTCCAGTGGGGGGCCCATGCACTGTCTGACCACCCCAGGGCACTTTTCTTTCCACTGGCTTACTTCTGGGACAGGAGGCGGCCGCCCCAAGCTGGCCATCTGTACCCAGCCTCAGTGTCTGTTAGTGGCTCTCCATTGGCTCGGGCAAAGATCTTTGTCAGATCTGCTACTTAATGTTCTTTTTTTAATGTTGAGATTTAAACTTAGGGCTGAGGTCACATAAGCATTTTGATCTGATATCATTGTGGTACCCTTGCAGATATTAAGAGCACAATCAGACAATGACATCTGCCTTCCATGCCTCAGTCATCACCACCCATTCTGCACTGTCTTTGAAGTACAGTTAATGGACACCAGCAAAATTCCGGTCTTTACGGATGCCAACACCTCAACCCCACATTTCTGGCTGTCTGAACTCCCCTCTTGCAAAGTCAAACTGTTTTGGAAGTCTGAATCTTCCCATCTGTTTCTGCCTCTTTTTTTCCCTTTTGGATCAAGTAGCAATATCCACGTAAGTGCATAATCACCCCTGGTGTTGTCAGTCACCACAGCCAAGTAGTCATTCTGGATCAGGAGTCCCTGAGAAGTTTTTTACAAGTGACAAATCCCACCCTCCCCACCCCCAAAAACCCCTTCATTCTCCTGTTTCTATGTCAGAGTTGCTGTTTGAGAGCATCTCGTGATTGACACAAGGCTAAATGTACTGACTTCAATGGGATCACTTTCATGCACATCTGCACTTTATTTCTTTATTCACTTTATCTGCACTGAAGGGAAGGAGGCTGAGAGGGGCTGGAGTACTTTACAGAGGGCTTGTGGAGCTGTCAGAAAGGAGCCAGAGTTTCAGATACATGCACATGGGTGAAACAAAAAAAAAAAAAGATGCCACAACAATCTGAATGATCAACCATGAGGTGAGCACCTGGTGAAGCCAGTTCAGGCTGGGATGTCTGATCAAAACTTCCCATTACAAAAAAAATGTTGTAATTAGAGGCATGGCCAGATCGCGCCAAGCCTGTAGTGTGACCACAGTCTAGAACTATCATTACCTTAAGTGTACGTATTCCACTGAGCTATAAACTCTCTCCACAGCTTTCCTCAGTTTTTGGCAGAGATTTCTGACTGGGGATACTGAAGTTTTAACTGAGACAGTTCCTAAATAAGTAAAGCAATGCCCATTCTTTACCATACTGCACTAAGGTCCCAGTCCATCTTTCATCTAAAATTCAGGCAGCAGGTTTGGAGAAAGCCTCTGTCTTGTGTCCTGGGAATGGTATTAGACAAGATAAATAGTACTATGCTAGAATGGTCTGACTCAGTGTGGCAATGTCTGATAAAACTGAAGATTCAATTGTTTATTGCCTCTGTTGCACTATCTAGTAATGAACTCAGAACTGGCTTCAGGTGGGAAGCTTCAAAGGAATATAATAAGAGGTTTTTTTTCCACCATGCTGAGTATTTCATAATCTGTTCAGATGATGTACCTTCTCTATATCCCTCTAAACATCCATGGTGGAACATTCACATGAGCATTTCTCTGTGAATGGAAGACAAATGCTAAAATCCTGGTATGAATCAGTCTATAATGTGAATTGTTCTGCTGAGTAGAGCTACAATACTGCTGCTTTTCTATCATGGTCATAGTGAGTTGTGGTCTAGATGGAGAAACTCAAGCCAGTCAAGAAACCTTTGTACCAGCAGCTAAGGGCTGCTGCTGAGAAGCAATGTTCCTTCTAAGCTGCAGAGTCTTGTGAGCAAAAACTCTACTTTGTGAGCTATTGGTATTAAAGTTATGAGCTACTGGCATTAAAGTTGTGAGCTACTGCATAAATTATTGTGTTCTGGGGCCATTTTTCCCTGAAATGTGTGAGCTGGAGGCTAAAAATCTGTGAGCTAGCTCACGCTAACTCAGCTTAGAGGGAACACTGCTGAGAAGATACTCTAATGCCAACAGTGAGCTACACATCTCTCCATCATCATGCTTTAGTCTGGCTATATGAGTGACTTACATGGTTCTGTTGTCTCTCATCTGCCACCTTAAATAACCCAGTGAAGTAAGTTAAGCTGAGAAAGAGCCATGGTTTTGCTCAAGTAGGGATCTGAACCTGGATGACCATGGTCCTACTTTGGTTATACATTAACAGCTTCATGAAATGACATAAAGAAATTCAACAGGTGAAGCTTCCTATGTGGCTTCCTCAGTCTTGGTTAAAACATTATCCATGGAGTTTCTGCCTGTCAATCCTCTTTATCTACCTTACAATCAACATAACACCAGCTGTTCAAACACTAAAGTTGATAAGGACATGTGCGCACATCAAAGAGTCCAACTCTTCTTTGCCTTTGGTATATATTTGCCAATCAATCCCTTAAGAGTTTCACAGACAAATAAAACTCATTTTCCTTCTTCAGAGATTTTTTTTTTAAAGGACCCTGAGGGATTGTTTCCCTCTCTCTTTTTAAAGGCAACACTTGCATCTTTTTTGTCGCTGGTATTCACTGTGAGTTTCACACATCATAAACTTGAGAGTAGGAAATGAAAAGGCTGGAGGTTCTTCTGTTACTGGTCAAATGGCTATTTATAGGCCTCTATAAAATCAGCCCCAGATTTTGAAGTTAGTAAGGCAGCTTTAAATATCAAAGTTGTCTTTGAATATGGGGATTTGTTTCACAAAGGCAACAGTTTAATAATCAATGTGAAATGCTATCCTATTCAGAGGTCTAACCCACTAGATAATCCTAGACACTTTCTCTTTAATTAACAGTTGGGAGAAGAAGAAATAAAAACAGTGAGAAGCTGTGTCCGGCCTAGCCCTTCCTGACAGTGCTATGGTTAGACTGGTATGCACTTAAAGCAGAGGGGCAGGCCATCTTCTTCCTCCCCAGTGGTAAATACAATGGTGTATCAGGCCTTCCACTAATTGCTAAAACCAAGAGGAGGTCTCCAGACATTTAACACTAATTGCATCTGTAAATACTCTTTGGCTTTACAGTGTGTGAAAGTGGCAGGGAACTCCATGTAACAAAGAGTGTCAAAATGACAGTTTATGGGACAGCATGGTTGTGGCAACATGAAAGGCTTTCCAATTTTGTGCATTATTCATTAATGCTTAGCTCATCAGAAACAACCATAAGCCACACTGACTGTCCAATTCAAACTAAATCACAGAGCAAATTTCTCACACTGGGTTGCTTCAGCAGCTGCTACATATGTGCAGAATTCTGAAGAAACAGCTCCTGTATTATAATGTAAACTGGAGATCGTGCCACATAGCAGAGCCCTGCTCTGTTCTTTTAGTGCTCTGGAATTTGTCTCAATGTTGTGTTTCATTCCTCTTTTATTCCAGTTTAACTAGGGATTAAATCACAAATCATTTTGCCATCATTTTAGTTGTTTCAGCTCTTTTGCATTGTTCCCAACACAGTCTGCATGATCAGAACACCAATAGAATATCCAAAAATCAACTTTGCTGTGGTTGTATGACAACATCAAAAGTCCTTTTGTTGGTCTTTTATAATGCACACATGACCCCAAAGGAATATTTATCCCATTGTACACTATGATATGATCACCTTTTTTTACAGTAAATCAGGAATGCTGTGAGCTTGACAAAAATGCAGTTGACGTTCAAAGTTAATGACTCACTGTGCTGGATTCCTCGTCTGATGAAGTGTGCTTAAAAGCGCATGAAAGCTTATGTTCTAAATAAAAATTGGTTGGTCTTAAAGGTTCAACGACTCCTGCTTTGTTCAACTACTTCAGACCAACACGGCTGCCCGCTTGGATCAAACTTAAATTTGTTTGCAAGGCCTGTCATCTGATATTTTAGGATCACAAATTTGCTAACCATGCCATACAAGCTGCTTTTCAGCTCATTTTGGATCTGCACAGTGGCAGCAGTCACCGTCAGGTGCTGGCCTCATAGCTGCTGCTGATGCACACTCCCAGTTGACAGGCTTGTTTGAAGTATTGGATGAATTCAGGCATGACTTGAAACGCTACAGAGAAGCAAAAAGTTATGTGTAAACTTGGCCACCTCCCACTCCTCCACTACAAAATGCACCCTCCTTCCATCGCAACCCACCCACCCCCAGCAGCTCTCAGCAGTGACTGGGAATCCTGGGCACGTGCCTGCCACCAAACACCGAGCTTGGCTCTGAGCATAGCAGTCCTCAAAATGCAGCTATAAGCTGAAACATCCCACTGGGTCCTCCCAGCACTTGAATGAGAATAGGAAAACCACCACTGACATCCAAATTCTGGGAACAAGCCTAAAGCTGCGGACATGCCTCTCGACCTGAATTTCACAGTGTAGCATATCTTCAGAGAATCATGCAATAAAGAAAATGATACCCTACATGTTTGAAACATATAATAATGCGACGCAAGTTTGTACTTAGACTTTGCATTGCGGTGGGTGAGTAAGCTTTAAAAAAAGCAAATTGACGTTAGGTGGTATGTGAAACAGATGGTTGCACAGAGCAAGTCTGGGCTGGTGTCAGGCTATAGGGCAAGAATTACCACATGATCTGTCCAGTTTTGCTCAGCTTGAAGCCTATTTCAAGCCTGCCCAGGTTAATGGCCCCTTGTATGCAGTCCACTCATCTTCCATGTGGACAGCTGCTGGAAAGTATATCCAGAGTATTTGTGCACCACAAATATAAATGAGTTTCAACTAGTATATGGGATTATTTTATTTTTATCCTATCCTTCTTACAACTCAGAGTTGCATACCCGACCCCTCCCCCCCCCCGGCCCCATCTCTCCAAACAGTAAAATAACTTACTCTGGGAAGGATAGATTGATCCAACATCTGCAGACGAGCTTCATGCAAGAGTGCACATTTGAACCTATGTCTTCTGCCCCTGTTTGGCACTCTACTCCACTGATCCCCAATGTGGTGCTCATAGGTGCCTGCCAATATATTTCTTAGTGTCTATTAACATCTTCCCCAAAGCATTTTGCCTCAGAAAGCAAAGAGCCAATCCTGTTTTCCCTCCACTTCATCAGACCAGGAGTTGTTTAAGAAAAGCCAGGAGACATCATTTTGGGGCACAAAGGAAGCAGCTACTTCCATCATACGAATAGACTTGGACCTCTTACACTAAACTTGATCTTAGCCAAAAGGTTGAGACCTCCTAACATTTTGTGAAACCTCCCAATGTTGTGATTGGACTGAACCCCCATGTCAATTCATATTAAATGTTATTTGCCAAGAACCAAGAATGACAGTGAGCTGATATAGACTCAGGTGGGTAGCTATGTTGGTCTGAAGCAGTAGAACAAAGTTTGAGTCCAGTGGCAGCTTTAAGACCAATAAAGTTTTATTCAAGTATAAGCTTTTGTATGCACATGTACTTTTTCAGATACATTGAAATGGAAGTTATCAGTCCATACTTATAGGTAGGGCAAATTAGCTTATGACATAAAGAAGGTGTTTTAAAAGATGTGAGAAGCAAACAGGAATAACAAGCTAAGTTTATATTGATACGTCAGTCTCCAATTTTGACATATTGATTTGTTTCACTCTGTCCCCCCAACCTAGAATTAAATCCAAACAAATGATGACCATAGATCCAGATGGGTAGCTGTGTTGGTCTGAAGCAATGGAACAAAGTTAGAGTCCAGTGGCACCTTAGAGATCAATATGTGGATTTAGGGGGAGGTATTTGTGAATTTCCTGCATTGTGCAAGGGGTTGGACTAGATGACCCTGGAGGTTCCTTCCAGCTCTGTGATTCTATGTGCCTGCACACGAAAGCCCACATCCTAAATAAACCTTGTTGGTCTTAAAGGAGCCATCGGACTCTAACTTTGTTCAAATGGTGACCATATAAACTTAGCTTAAACTTAACCTACTTTTGGAGTCTTCCTGGGGAAAAAGTTGTTGGGGAGATGTTTTGAAGAATAAAAAAAGAGATTGGAAAAAAATAGAGCAACATCCCCACCCATTTTCTTCAGGCTTCATTTTAAAAAATGACTTGGGGATTCAGTTATAGATATTTACATGCAACATGCAGTTAGCTCTGCATTTGGCTTAGTCCAGAAGGCAAAGAGATTTTCACTGTTTGCGCTAACAGAGTTCTTCTTCCTTGATGAAACAGGGCTGGCTTCCCTGTAAAATGAATTCTCCAAAGACATTCTGGGAATGGTATTCAGAATCTTGCTATTTAGCTGCTCTTGGGAGAGCAGCCAAATAAAGAGAGGTGGAAGAAAAACTTATTTTAGCAAATACAGAAGGCTGATCCAGTTTTCTTGTAAAATGAAGTAGGACAGAAAACAGATTGATTTATTAAGATGCAACGATAGACATATTTAAGTCAAGCAGCATTAGTATTCAGTTTTTAAAAAGAAATGCGTTATTTTTTTCTGAGCTGCCACTAGTTAAAAGTGCTGTGGCAACAATTCTCTGCAAACATAGCTCATCTAGAAAAAAAGAAGTGATCAGATTCCCAAGGGAAGCAGTGAATGAGGGGGGATACAAATGGCATAGCCACAGGAGTCTGAGGCAGGGATCAGAGTTTAATATGGAGTTGAGAGTGGGTTTTTGTTTTGAAACTGATCTCTTCTCCTCTACAACTGCAATTTAACAAACTTGAGAAAGCTGCATCGTAAAGCAAGACATTTGCTTTTGATTTTCTAAGGCAGCATTTAGTTCTACAAATCTCTGGTGGATTTTTGTGCCACATTCAAAATTGTGGTTTGGTCTGCCCATGAAGCAGAATGAACAATGCGGTGAAATTCTGAGACAGTACGTAGAGTATACTATGCCACTTCTGATTACAGGTGTAGCATTTGTGAGCATGAATGGAGAGAGATGATTTTGTGGAGTAATTTTTTTTTTTTTGCATCCATTTGGTAACAATGGAACACCTTGCAGTGTGGCCTTTGATAGGCTGCTACATAGCCTATCTAGTGCATTGCTTACAACAGCAACGTTGAGGTGATGAGTCAACTTCACCATATCAGACTACAGGTAGAGGATCATATTTTATACTTCTTCCCATGTTAGAAATTTTCAAACAGCAAATGAGCATACAACAGTTTGCATAGAACTTTCTAAGTGAAAGATTCACTGCTGGAATCTACAAAATGTAATCTTAAGTGAATCCATTCCATCAACTGACCCTTCTACCATTTTGTTTCCAACTCATTCCCCTGCATGTTAAAAAAAAAAAAAAAGACTAAGTGCCTGACTTACAGGCCATCCTAAGAACACTTAGTTGGGACTAAGCCAAACTGAATTGGCTTCAGTAAGATTCTGTGTAGACCTGTTTAGGATTAATATAAGAATATAAGAGCCCTGCAGAATCAGACCATCTAGTCCAGCATCATGTCTCACACATTGGCCAACCAGTTCCTTGAGATAGCCAACAGCAGGGCATAGACTAGAAGCTAAGGCTTTCCCCTGATGTTGCCTGCTGGCTCTGGGATTCAGAAGTTTAGTGCCTCTATGTGGAAGTTCTCCTCAGTCACCATGGCTAGTAGCCATTGTTAGTATCCTCCATGAATCTATCTAATCTCCTTTTAAAGCCATTTATTCCTTGTGGCTATCATTATATCATCTGGCAGCAAATTCCACATTTTAATCACTCTCTGTGTAAAGCAGTTTTTCCTTTTGTCCATCCTGAAATTGCCACCCATCAGCTTCATTGAATGCCCTCAAGTTCTAGTCTTTTGGGAGAGGGGGAAAATTTCCCTTTGTCAACTGTCTCCACTTCATGCATATTTTTATAAAACTCTGTCATGTCCCCCCTTAGTTGTCTATTTTCTAAACTGAAAAGTCCCAGGCTCTTCAGCCTTTCCTCATAGGGAGGGTGCTCCAACCCCTTAATCATCTTGGTTGCCCTCGTACTTTTTCTGCCTCTGCAATGTCCAATGCATAAAGCCTGAGACAAGTTATTGATCTCCCACATCTCCACTTGGTACAAATCCAAGAAAGAATATCATCTGTATATGTCAGTGCAAAACTTCTGGTTTCCTGGAGCCTAGGAAATTAAATACTTTTCATTACTACATCTTGGTAGAATGAGTCCTTTTACTAATAAGATCTAATAAATGATTAGAGAACTGTATGGCAAACCTACTCACCGGGGAAACATACCTTGTTTAAACTCCCTTGATTACAAGCAAGGTGAGCTCTTCATTAGATCATCTTGATGCCCTTTGGAGGCACTCATTTCAATCATAGCACCATGCTGAGAGCAGCTTTCTACCTATACAGCAGCTGCTTGAGCAGTGCAACTTATGGCTGGGTTTTGCCCATTTTAAAGACAAAATATCTCATTTACCAGAGAAGAGACAAATCTGTGGTCTTTTAGGACATTAAACATGGAACTGCTTGCAGTTTGTTCCATTTTTATGCTTATACCATTGAATGCATTCTTTAAATGATTGATATTGGACAGAATACATTGACTTTTTTTTTTTGCACCTCCCTTGTCACTAACAAGAATTTGAGAAGGGAGCACAAGGACAGGTTTCATGATTACATGAGTTAATGGGCAGACACCAAAGGCACTGTGAAGCACGTAGGCAGTAAGTCTCGACTCAAAACTCTCAATATTTAAAACTGTGTGCCTTTTAAAATTCGGAGGTTCTGATAGCAGATAAGTGGGAGGCAGAGAGCAGCTGTGAGAAAGGAATTTCAGACACATCCAAATCTACTTGGACATCCAACCAGCTTACTGAATATTTGTCTCCCTGAACACAACTGGAAAGCAGGACATGAGCCAAACCAGCAGATGTGCGACCACCATAACTAGATGACTGAATCATGGCCTCGCTGAAAAACCAACTAATTACCATCATTGGCTGATGAGTTCAAACTACAGCAGAGTATTAAGTACATAGCAGCCACTTACAGAAAGAGAAACAAATAATAATGGACTTCTTCATTTGTTTCTCATTAGATGTTACATAGGAATGAAGATTAACTTGAACAAAAAGGGGCATTATACACACAGTGCTTTGTTACAGTAATTGAGTTCTGCAGCAAAAAAGAGAGATCTCTTAAATATTTGTTTCCTTGCCATAGAAACAGAACAACTGAAATGTTTTTATTTGACAATCTGTTTTTGCCAAATGTCTGATTTTTTTTGCTTGCTCTATTTTTAAATTATTTATAGAATGAATCCTTCTGACAGGCTGTATTTTATCTTTTATCAACTTGACATTTATTTTAAAAAAATCACCAAATGGCAGATATATACCACATAGACTGTAGAATCAATTTGGATTTCAGTGCCATGAGTTCAGTGCCAAATGCTCCCTATGTGAATGTAAAGTACATTTCAACCACTCTCTCCCCATAATTGCCCACAGTGGTATTAAACCATGTTTGTGAGTTTAAAAAAAAAAGTTGGGCTTTGATTGAAATCTGTGTTGTCATTTAAACCTTCTTTGCATCAAACACTAACAGCTTTGTTGAGCCGCAGCAACGTCAACCTCAACTGCCAGGGAGGTTTGGACGGCTCTCATAAAAAATGTTTGATTAGTGTTAATAATTCATTAAATTGGTTTGTTCTGACACTGCCATCGTGTTGGAAATCTCTCAGCCACTGAAACATTAACAAAGGCTGTCACAATGCTCCCCTTGTTCTGGGTTTACTGGGGAACCACATTCTTTATAGTCTGGTTCTGGTGTTGCAATATGCTCCCATTAGGACAGCATTAAAAGGTAAATTACATTTATCCCTTTGTTTTAAAAAGGAGGAGGTTAAGGCATGCAACATACTGATGCATTTCTATAGATAGCTAAATTGGAATTAATCATGCTTTTTTCGGTCTTGCTAGACCTTTAATTTAGGAGTGATGGTAAGCATGATATTAACTTAATGTTATCACTATAGGTTTTATGTCAACATATGTAAGATTTGCTTTTTAAACTTTTGATATTTCTGATCTCCCCCCCTTCTACTATATAATGCAGTAATTTGAAGCATGCAAGCTTTGCATATTTATAATTAAAGTAAAACAAAAGCAAAACAAAAAAAGGCATGCAGATGACCATTGTTTTATAAAATGGAAACATAAAATGGGCGAAATTTAAGGTTTACAGCCTGATCCTATTATTTGTAAATCCTGTAGATTTTAATGGGATTTCTTCCCAGTTAATTCTATGTTGGGTTGCAGCCACAGGAGCAATATGTAGTACTAGTAGCCATACACTGGAATGGTGGTTTAATTTGAAATTAGAGGATAACAGCTATGCTATTAGCAAAAACTAAAAGTACAGTAAAACTTACAGTAAATCATACATGCCTGTCCAGTGTGCCATCCAGCAGGATCAAATTGTTACTTAATCAATACTTGTTCTTGAATGTTATGCTTGTTTCCTATCTTGCTAGACCTTTAATTTAATTTCAGCAGTCTACCAGTACAATGAGTCACCGCCAACGATTAGAATCTTCTTTCTAGACAATGTCCCCCTTACTCATACCCAGTGATTCTCAATAATTAGAAGCTACCACTTTGCATACTTTTTGCAATTGTTCCAGATGTGGGCTGATTAATGGGAAACAAACTGGCAGCTTCTGTTCATGATGAATAACATACATCACTCATTGGATTCACTGAAATTGCCATTTTTGTCACATTACAGCATATTAGAAGCTGTTGTATTATCAATGAATTTTGGAATTCTTTTTTATTCAGTTCTAATTTGCTTTCAGTTTTTGGATGGAAAGCAGAATAGAAATCTAGCATAGAAATTTTCGGGCGGGGGGGGACTGAACTGATACAAAAACTTGCTAAGCCACAGAGCACATCCATATGGTGAGACATTCATTATAAGCAGTTTTGATGATCACACAAAGCATAATATAAGAAGCTAACTTTAAATTTCTGTTGTGCATGTGGACTCATGCAATACATTTTACCAGTGTTCCTGCCTGGCTCATTGGAGCTGTGTGGACTGAGTTTGGGGACTCAGGAGCAATGGACAGTAAGATCCTAATCCCTGCTGCCCTGGTCCAATCACAGGCCCCCTGCTGGTTCAAATGACCCAATGGTGTTCTAGCATGAGAACCTTGAACTGTATATAGTTGGCCCCGTTGACCCAGTTCTTCAGTCTTAAGAGTTCAGCCGTTACTATGCTGTACTGAATAAAGAGAGCTATGTTCACTACAACCACGTCTCCTCCTTGCATTGAACTCACTATATTATAATTTCCAAGGGCCCCATGAACATAAAATTGTCAATTGGCCAGATACAGTATTGTCTGACATGTTTCTGTGCCTTAAGCAACAACTTGGTATGCAAGAATCAAAATGTCTCTATAGAGGCATGGGCAACAGTCAATACATCAAACTGCAGCTCTATCATCACTTTGGGTATGATCAGATGGACAGGTTGCCATGGCAGGATCTCACCTTTAAATAAGCTGGGGTAGTTTGGAGTAGTTTATGTTGATCAGACAATGCCCCCTAAACTGGCATTATAGCACAGCAGGCCTGTGGCTGGTCATCCACATCACTTACGCACCGTAACCACAGACCCATGCCTGAGTTAGGTGCTTTTTCCCTACATCCCGCTGTACAGTGTGCAGAAACAGACAAGCACACATGTGCTCCTGGCTGGTTCTATGGGGGTGCTGAAGCACACGTTGGAATGGGATTGTGGGGGAAGGACACTGGTGGCTATTTAATCTGCATGGGAGTTGTTTTAGCATGAGATTAGAATGAGTGGGCACAGGAGCCTGATGTGCGTGTGTGATCATACTCATTTAATCCAGAGGGGAGTGGTGGCTATGTTAGGCTAAACTGCACGTTCCACGACTTGCGATCTGGACCCTTGCCCCTCCTGGCTAATTAAGGCCTGCCAGGAGGAACTAAGATATCCTATGCGGGATATTATAAATCGATCCCTTTCAGAAGGTGTTTTTCCAACACCCCTGAAAGAGGCATTGGTCCGCCCTCTCCTGAAAAAACCGTCATCAGACCCGGCCGAATTGGCACACTACCGGCCGGTCTCAAACTTGCCCTTTTTAGGCAAAATTATTGAGAGGGCCGTGGCGGTGCAGTTACAGGAATTTCTGGAGGACGCTTCCGTCCTAGACCCATGCCAGTCCGGCTTCCACCCGGGCCATGGGACAGAAACAGTCCTGGTCGCCCTCATGGATGACCTCCGACGACAACTGGATCGAGGCGGCTCGGCAGTATTGCTGTTGTTAGACCTATCGGCGGCGTTCGATATGGTCGACCACCGGCTGCTGACCCGCCGCCTCGCCGACGCAGGAATTCGGGGGCTAGCCTTACAGTGGCTCTCCTCCTTTCTTGAGGGTCGGGGACAAAGGGTGGCAATTGGGGGGGAACTGTCTCAGAGGTACCCACTTCATTGTGGAGTGCCTCAGGGAGCAGTCCTCCCCCCGATGCTGTTTAACATCTTTATGCGCCCCCTTGCCCAGATTGCACGGAGGTATGGGCTGGGCTGCCATCAATATGCAGATGACACCCAGCTCTATCTATTGATGGGCAACCGGGCTGGTGATGTCCCAGCAAATTTGGACCGGGCACTACAAGCCGTGGCTGACTGGCTCAGGCTGAGCGGGCTGAAGTTGAATCCGGCGAAGACCGAGGTCCTTTGCGTGGGCTGCGGCGGACCGGGAGGGGAGACTACTTTACCGGCCTTTGACGGTGCGCCACTGGTACCGGTGCGCAAAGTCAAGAGCTTGGGAGTGCTACTGGAGTCCTCCCTATCAATGGAGGCCCAGGTAGCCGCCACTGCTAGATCCGCCTTCTTCCATCTTAAGAGGGCGAGGCAGTTGGCTCCCTTCCTGGAGCGCGTCGACCTAGCAACTGTGATCCACGCAACGGTCACTTCGAGGTTAGACTACTGCAATGCCCTCTACATGGGGCTGCCCTTGTACCGAACACGGAGACTCCAGGTAGTCCAGAACGCGGCGGCCAGGCTGTTGGAGGGACTACCACGGTGGGAGCCTGCACGGCCTGGGCTGCGCAATCTGCATTGGCTTCCGGTTGTCTACCGTGTTCGCTATAAGGTGCTGGTTATTACCTTTAAAGCCCTATATGGTCGAGGACCTGCCTACCTAAAGGACCGCCTCTCCCCATATGTACCCCGGAGAGCACTGAGGTCTGGTTCCCAGAATTTATTAACAATCCCTGGGCCAAGAGAAGTTAGGTTGAAGGCCACTAGGGAGCAGGCCTTCTCGGTGATAGCCCCCCGTTGGTGGAATGAACTTCCAGAGATGGTGCGAGCCCTGCGGGACCTGAACCAATTCCGCAGGGCTTGCAAAACATTTCTTTTTCAGTTGGCATTTGAGACAGAACCTGATTAACTAA
Source organism: Heteronotia binoei (assembly GCF_032191835.1). NCBI lineage: Eukaryota > Metazoa > Chordata > Lepidosauria > Squamata > Gekkonidae > Heteronotia > Heteronotia binoei. Next base: position 214,042,695 of record NC_083223.1, read on the forward strand.
CGAACAGATGCTTAGCCATCTTATGTACATCAGGATTACATCATTTTAGCACCTATTTTTATATGTTTTATCTATTTTAATTAATTTATTTGTAATTGATATTTAAACTGTTATGTTTTATGTGAATCATGGGACTCCCATGTCTGTTATACTGTTTAATGTGAATCATGGGACTCTCATGTCTGTTAGCCGCCCTGAGCCCGCTTGGCGGGGAGGGCGGGATATAAAAATAAAATATTATTATTATTATTATTAAACTGCTTGTGTGATTGCACCCTTCATATATACACTCATATTGTTTATTACAGTCACTGGGTCAGTGGTGGTGAAAAGTATCAAATCACAGCCAACTTATGGAGACCCCATTGAGTTTTCAAGGCAAGAGACAAACAGAGGTGGTTTGCCATTGCCAACATCTGTGTAGCAAGTATGGACTTCCTTGATGATTTCCCATCCAAATGGTAACCAGGGCTGACCCTGCTTCATTTCTGAGATCTAATGAAGTTGGCTAGCCTGGGCTGTCCAGGTCATAGCAGTACAAGTCAGTAGGAAACCTAAATACCAGTCCCCAGTCAACCATGAAACTCTGTACATTGATCATGTCATTATCACTCAGGCTTGCTGGCAAGCTAAAAAAAGAGAACAATGTTAATTGTCCTGAGTTTCTCCATATGAAGAATGAGATACAAACAAAGCAAATAAACATGGCATTAGAGACTCCTGAATTAAACTAGAAATCTCATGAGTTTAGGAGATCCTTGTGGGATCAATGTATAGATCCCTATTCAGAGATTAGTTTGTATACAACATCACCCACACAGCTGGCAGGCATTAAGAGATAAATGCAAGGGAAGGAATCAGGATTTCTTCCTTTACCTATTCAACAGAATAATACTTTTGCAGCACCTGCCTGGGCAAGTTCAAGTATCTAGGAGGTCTTTTGAATGACGTCATCAAGTGGGCCTTCCCTATCTGATGTTCCCACCCACAGAGAGCATGCTCAAGAAGTTAATACACCCAGAGAATAATCAGGTGAGTAAGCAAACAGTGTAGCAGCTCTTCAGCATCATTTCTTCTTGATCACTCACCCCTCTGGGTGAACAAGTGAAAGACAAGGATGCCTAAGAAGAGAAGGAACAACATCTGGAGCCACAAATGCTGCTTCCTGCCTTCTCGTACCTAGTTGCTTTCCCCAAGATAAGGGCACAAGTGATGATAATGCTCTAGCTTCAACGGCATAAAATAGCTGTGGCTTCCTTCCACCAACTTCTAGGAGAAGGCTGCTGTTGTGAATGAACTGGAGCTCCTGAACAGAATGGGAATTCCCTTAGAATGTATTTGTATGTATGTTGTGAATCCTCCTCTTCCTCTGTCTGCAATTTTGTCAGATAGCAGATTGAGGATGTGGCAGCAGTTTCTCACTGTTGCAAACCAGGGATAGATATGGGCATGAACCAGGAAAATGTGGTTTATGTCAGTTTGTGATGTGTGGTGTGACTGATTCGTGAGCCACAAACCCTCACAAACTTTTAAAAGCTAAATGAATTGGTTTGAATAATAAGATTTTGTATGTGGTAGATTCCCCCCCCCCAGCATGCTAGAGACACCAAACTCACATGGAATGTTGGTTGACTCCTCTACCTGCCCTCCAAGTTTGGTGAGGATTGGATTTATGGGGTCCAAGCTATGCCCCCCCCCAGAAATGCCCCATCTTCCACTGTTTCCAATGGAGGGAAAAAAACAGCCAAAAAGCAGGGGCAATAGAAGCCCAGCAGAACAAAATCAAAGTCCCACAGAATCTTTGCAGTAGATACTGAAGGTGAGGAGCATTTTTGCAAGCCCAGCAGAACCAGTGTCATTTTGGAAGTGCAAACCCAACAGGAGTAAGGTCAAACCAGATAATCTCTGCAGTAAAAACTGAAGAGGGGGCATTTTTGCAAGTCCAGCAGAACCAGTACAATGTACAGAGTGCCCAGCATAATCCAGTGCCACTGGCATTGTAAGTTTAAAAGGACTTATCTCAAAGGGCAGAGTCACAAAGCTAAGAGGTGTGTGTGAGATTTTACAAGTTCTGTACAAGAAAATGGGAAGTGGATACCAATGAAAGTGGCAAAGGGGGAGGGGGGCTCTTGAAATTGGCGTTACTTCTTTGAAACTGACAACAGTTTTTCCAGGGCTGGAAAATTACACACACACCCAATTGCTTTGAAGTTTGATAAACATTTTGTTTGAGCAGAGACAGTCTGACTGAAAATGTATCCATTCACAATCCAGTATGAACCTCCACAAACAGCTTGAAATTTAAGGACAGTTCATGCCAGTTGACCTGCTATGAACTTCATTTTGCAAACTACAAACCAGCTAAAATTCCTTATAAACTTTAGTTCATGAGCCAGTTCATGCCCATCCCTAGTCAGGGATCAATGGTGGGCCTGACACAGTTGACCTCCTTGGAGTCCAGCACTTGTTTTATGGCACATCCTATCCTAAATTTTAGGAAGCGTAGGTTGTAGAGTATGAATTCCAGATCTGGATTTGGCTGTAACGTTAACGTCACCAAAGCTATAGACATATGAGGGCCACTGTCATATAGTTCAGCAGTTCCCAGCCTTTTTGGTATGGTCACCCATAAGTCCAAATTTACATGGTATGATGACCCATCCAAGGCTAACCCATAGTTTTTTAGTGCCCTAGGAAAACTGTGACCTTGGTAGCCATCTAGTTCAGCATTTTATTTCTACAGTGGCTAACTAAGGGCACATCTAATGCTGCTATGAACCCCAAGCATGGGGTTTTTTTGTAGCAGGAACTCCTTTGCATATTAGGCCACACACCCCGATGTAGCCAATCCTCCAAGAGCTTACAGAAGGCCCTGTAAGATCTTGGAGGATTGGCTACATCAAAGGTGTGTGGCCTCATATGCAAAAGAGTTCCCGCTACAAAAAAGCCCTGACCCCAAGTAGATGGCATTCTGGTGAAGACAGCCTTTGTATATGGAGGTTACATTACAGCCTTTGACCACCTTCTCTTTCTCTATTACTCCCTCTAATTTCCCCTAAGACTGTAAAAAAACTCACTTGAGTGACCAACAGGACATGTTTCACTGGATAAACAAGTAAATGCAGTGAAGAAAAATACTATCTGATGTATGACAGGGATGATACTGTTTCCATGGTCAGATCTTGGTTTCCAAAATACAAAAGAGAACAATGGAAAGGGCAGGGGTGGCCATTAGGGAGGGCTGGGTTGTGACCCACTTATAGAGGCTTTGTGACCCCCTTTGAGGTCCTGACCCATAGGCTGGGAAACACTGGTATAGTTGATAGAAATGATGGAATGGAAGAGGAAAACATTATGGATGAGCTTCTTGCAGGAAGGTTCCGGATAAAAACATGAGAGATAGATGTGGCTAAAAGGTGTTAAAGGATAAATGCAACATGTCCGGTAACATAGCCATGGTACACTTGGTTTATATGACTTAAAATGCACCCCCACGTTTGCTGGGTCACAGCAGTGGTCCATCTGGTCTACCATCCTGTTTCACAGAGTAGCCAACCAGCTTTCCTAAAGGGCCAACAAACAAGGCATAGGAACCAGGGCTCCCTAACATTCGTCTACAGAGATTTACTGCCTCTGGAAGTGGATAGTCTCTTTAGTCATTATGACAGTATCAGTGGAGAAAATACAGACAATATGAAAACTAGCTTTCTGGCACACCCATTTCTGCTTAAAGCTTTGAATCTATAAAGGGAGTAGTTTCGGCCTATATTAAATAAACATCTCTACAAAGAGAGCTCAAGAAGTAGAGGCACTCCACAGACAGTCAATATTTGGCTTAGATCTTTTTAATTGCTTCAGAGTTGCATGAACACCAATAACAGGATATGAAGGACTTTGTTCTTTCATGACAAAGATTTCATCTATAATAAAAACTACTCCATGCTGCTCTCTCATGGATTGCTGCTTTGTTGTGCCGAGAGGGCTTGCACGGTTCAATGAGGCTGTGGGCTATGCCATGCAGGGCCACCCAAGATGGACAGGCCACAGCTGAGAACCCAGACTAAATGTGATCCACTGGAGAAGGAAATGGCAAACCACTCCAGTATCTTTGCCAAGAAAACACCACAAACAGAAACAAAAAGCTAAAAGATATGGTGCTGGAAGATGAACCCCTCAGGTCAGAAGGTGCCCAATATGCTACTGGGGAAGAGCGTTCAAGTAACCACAGAAAGAGTGAAGCAGTGGGGCCAAAGCTGAAAGGACGCTCAGCTATGGATGTGTCTGATGGTGAAAGAACAGTCTGATGCTGCAAAGAACAATACTGCATCAGAAAGTGGAATGTAAGATCTATGAATCAAGGTAAGCAGGATGTGGTCAAACAAGAGATGGCAAGACTGAACATCGACATCTTGGAAATCAGTGAACTAAAATGAATGGGAATGGGTGAATTTAACTCAGAGGATCACTACATCTATTATTGTGGGAAAGAGTTCCGTAGAAGAAATGGTGTTGTCTTTATAGTTAACAAGAGAGTGAGGAAGGCAGTAATGGGATACAATCTCAAAAATGACAGAATGATCTCGGTCCATATCCAAGGCAAACCATTCAATATCACAGTAATCCAAGTCTACGCCCCAAACAATGATGCAGAAGAGGCTAAAGTGGACCAGTTCTATGAAGATCTACAACACCTTCTAGAATTAACATCAAAAAAAGATGTCCTCCTCATCATAGGGGACTGGAATGCCAAAGTAGGAAGTCAAAAGGTGACCGGAACAACTGACAAGTTTGGCCTTGGAGAACAAAATGAAGCCGGGCAAAGGCTAATAGAGTTTTGTCAAAAGAACAAGCTGGTCATAGTGAACACCCTCTTCCAACAACCTAAAAGGCGACTCTACACATGGACATCACCTGATGGGCAATACAGAAATCAGACTGATTATATACTCTGCAGTCAAAGATGGAGAAGCTCCTTACAGTCAGCAAAAACAAGACCTGGGGCTGACTGCGGCTCAGATCATGAGCTACTCATCGCAACATTCAGCCTTAAACTGAAGAAAACTGGGGAAGCCATTAGGTCATTCAGGTTTGACTTTGATCACATCCCTTATGAATATACAGTGGAGGTGAAGAATAGGTTTAAGAAACTAGAGTTGATAGACAGAGTGCCTGAAGAACTATGGACGGAGGTTCATGACATTGTACAGAAGGCAGCAATCAGCACTATCCCAAAGAAAAAGAAATGCAAGAAAACAAAGTGGCCGTCTGATGAGGCTTTACAAATAGCTGAGTAAAGAAGGAAAGCGAAAGGCAAAGGTGAAAAGGAAAAATTCACCCAAGTGAATGCAGATTTCCAGAGAGCAGCAAGGAGAGATAAGGATGCCTTCCTGAAGGAACAATGCAAAGCAATAGAGGAAAATAATAGAATGGGAAGGACAAGAGATGTCTTCAAGAAAATTGGAGAAATCAAGGGAATGTTTCATACAAAGATGGCCATGATAAAGGACAAAAATGGTAGGGACCTAACAGAAGCAGAAAAGATCAGGAAGAGGTGGCAAGAATACACAAAAGAATTATACAAGAAGGATCTCAATGTCCTGGTCAACCATGACAATGAAATCGATTACCTTAAGCCAGACATCCTGGAGTGTGAAGTCAAATGGACTTTAGAAAGCATTACTAACAACAAAGCAAGCAGAGATGATGGTATCCCAGCTGAGCTATTCAAAGTCCTAAAAGATGATGCTGTTAAAGTGATGCACACATTATATGAACAAATTTGGAAAACGTAACAGTGGCCACAGGATTGGAAAAGATCAGTTTATATTCCAATCCCAAAGAAGGGTAATGCCAAGGAATATTCAAACTATCACACCATTGCACTCATTTCACATGCCAGCAAGGTCAAGTTAAAGATCCTACAAGCTAGACTTCAGCAGTATGTAGATCGGGAACTACCAGATGTTCAAGCTGGGTTTCGGAGAGGTAGGGGAACTAGAGATCAAATTGTCAGCTTTCGCTGGATTATGGAGAAAACACGGGAGTATCAAAAAAATGTCTATTTCTGCTTCATTGACTATGCTAAAGCCTTTGATTGTGTGGATCACGACAAGCTGTGGCAAATCCTTAAATAGATGGGAGTACCAGACCACCTCACATGTCTCCTGAGAAACTTGTATAAGGGTCAAGAAGCAACGATCAGAGTGGGATATGTAACAAATGATTGGTTTAAAATAGGAAAAGGAGTTTGACAAGGATGTATATTGTCACCCTGCTTCTTTAATTTACATGCAGAGTACATCATGCAGAATGCTGGCCTGGATGAAGCAGAAGCTGGAATTAAGATTGCCGGGGGAAAACGTCAACAACCTCAGATATGCAGATGACACTACTCTAATGGCAGAAAGTGAGGAGGACCTAAAGAACCTCTTGTTGAAGGTGAAAGAGGAGAGCACAAAAGTAGAAACTCAACATCAAAAAAACTAAGATCATGGCATCTGGCCACATCACACCTTGGCAAATAGAAGGGGAAGACATGGAAGTAGTGACAGACTTCACATTTCTGGGATCCAAGATCACTGCAGATGGTGACTGTAGCCATGAAATTAAAAGACGTTTGCTCCTTGGGAGGACAGCTATGGTGAACCTGGGCAGTATAATAAAAAGTAGAGACATCACCCTGCCAACAAAAGTCCATATAGTCAAAGTGATGGTATTTCCAGTAGTAATGTATGGCTGTAAGAGCTGGACCACAAGGAAGGCCGAGCGCAGAAGAATAGATGCTTTTGAGATGTGGTGCTGGAGAAGACTCTTGAGAGTCCCTTGGACTGCAAGAAGATCAAATCAGTCAGTCCTAAGGGAAATCAACCCAGACTGTTAACTGGAAGGTCAGATGCTGAAGCTCAAATACTTTGGCCACCAAATGAGAAGGGAGCACTCACTGGAGAAGATCCTGATGCTGGGAAAGACAGAAGGCAAAAGAAGAAGGGTATGGCTAAAGATGAGATGGCTGGACAGTGTTACTGATGTAACAAACACGAATTTGGGCAGACTTCAGAGGATGGTGGAAGACAGGAGGGCCTGGCATGACTTTGTCCATGGGGTCGCAAAGAGTCGGACTCAACTGTACAACTGAACAACAACTCCATGCTGCTAGGTACCTAATGTCTGTGTGCATCTGTGTATCTTGGTATACAGACACACACACACATCTTCTCTGGAAAGTTCACCTAATCCTTCTTTAAAGCATTTACCTTTTCCAGTTGTAATTTTTTAAAAGTTTTTTTAAGAGTTGTCAGCTTTCCTTCAGCCTTCACCTTACAAAAGCCTCACTTATGAGGCTATCTTTTCAAAGAATATCTCTAATCTGAAGTAATTTACACATTTCATTACTAAGCATATTAGCTTATAAAGATAGGGGTACCTTTCAGAACAGCCACTTAAAGTCTCCAAATATTTACTTTAAGTGTAATCATGCCAAGCAATGCAGCTAAAACACTTATATTGTGTGAGTGGGTGGGGCCTGGGAAATAGCACTGATGGTTTTGAACCCAAAAGGACATGCTGATAGCTGTTAGAAAGAAGATTTATCACACATTGAGAAATCACAAAAAAGCTTTTGTAGTATAGTTTAAGTAGGACACTAATAGCAAGTGGCTTATCACCAGCTCCAGGTGTTGACTGCCCTCAGTCCCATTTTATTACAGTTCTATGTACAGAAAAGAGATTATTTAAGAGCTATTTATTAATTTATTTATTAAAAGGTCCAGATACATTTCTGCACCAGGCATGCAACATAACAATAAAACCCATTCAAGTGCACTATAGCAGCCATAGAAACAAAACTTGTATGTTTATTTGTTTATTTTGAATTGTAGCCCACCCTCCTGTGTATACAGGGCTCATGGCTGGGAGCTATAAGCCCTTTTGCCAACTTAGTGTGGGTTCAGTGGCCTGGTATCCAGCTCTTTCAAAAGAAAGCAGCAATTTCTGTTGATTCTCCTGTTTTTACAAGGGGATTAGAATGGTAGTAATGGAACAGCTCAGAGATTGCTTCTACATGGGACAATATTGTAGTCTATTAAATGTTTATTGTATCACCTCCCTTTCTTTACTGCAATGACCTCTACATTGGTAAACGTCCTTTCTTTCTTACAGTATTTCATGCCACAGACAGTTGCCCCCCCAGTTGGAATGAAGAGGCTGACACAGTGTGTTGGATAAAACCGGGCCGCTTTATTGGAAACAAACTTGAGCAAACTAGAACGACAAGGGGTATGGCCTAACAGGACAAGTCCTGGGGTCAGCCCCATGAGCCCGCCTTGTCCTGGGAGGGCGAGCCACCCTGCCCCCAGCACAAGCCCAGTATTCTGGCTGGTGCTGAGCAGCCAGGCCCAAAGCCCGCCTCCACCTGGGCTAGCATCAACCCCTCATGAAAAGATCCACCCTGGTGAGGCTTTCTGTGATCTGCACTCCCCGCATTGAGCCATACAGCCCATCTGCAGTTCATACAGTCCACCTGCACCAACTGGTGCTGAGCCATAGGTTCTCCCCTGAAAACACTGTGGCCGATACCTCATCCTGCCTAGCGACCGAACTAACAAAACTCCTTCCAAGCTTCCTAACACTACAAAGCAGTACAAGGTAGGCAAAAAACAACTCCACATAGGCCAATTCTGTGAAGATGAAAAAATTCCTAACTGGCCCCTAATAAGGCGACTGGTAATCAACCTGTACTGCCAAAGGGCGGGCGGGCAGAGAGCTGAAAAGCAACTGTGTGCTTCTGGGCGGGGCCAGGGCTTATATAGCCCTGACACCACGCTCAGAGCAAGCTCTCGGATGCCCGGGATAAACGGTAAGCTCTCCCTCCTTCCGGACTGGCAACTGACGGCCCCCAGCCTATCGCTGGCAATGCCAGCTTGGCTGGGAGGGACCGATTTGCCCCCCCAGTCGGAATAAAGAGGCTGACACAGTGTGTTGGATAAAACCGAGCTGCTTTATTAGAAACAAACTTGAGCAAACTAGAACGACAAGGGGTATGGCCTAACAGGACAAGCCCTGGGGTCAGCCCCATGAGCCTGCCTTGTCCTGGGAGGGCGAGCCACCCTGCCCCCAGCACAAGCCCAGTATTCTGGCTGGTGCTGAGCAGCCAGGCCCAAAGCCCACCTCCACCTGGGCTAGCATCAATCCCTCATGGAAAGATCTGCCCTGGTGAGGCTTTCCGTGATCTGCACTCCCCGCATTGAGCCGTACAGCCCATCTGCAGTTCATACAGACCACCCACACCAACTGGTGCTGAGCCATAGGTGCTCCCCTGAAAACACTATGGCCGATACCTCATCCTGCCACTGCCAATGCCAAGCCTCTGCTTAGGCATTAGCACCCACCGGACGGCCCAGAGCCGACTGCAACCCCTGCCGAAGCTCTTCCAAAAAGGCCCGGTTGCCCAACTCAGACAGATGAACCCTATCCGGCCTATACAAGTCAGCATTCTCGACTTGTATGGCTGGATGGGGAAGGACTATCCCTAGGCCCCTCTCCATGGCCTTCTGCAAGGCCCGGTTGGCCTTACGCCTAGAGCGTTCTATCCCCCTGGGGGAAAGGGTGGACCGCCAAACCCTGCATGGCAGAATTGCCGACCACACCAGAATAACGCCTGGCCATCTTTGCTTAATTGCCCAAAGATCTGTCTGCGCCTGCAAAGAAAGGGCCTTCCCTTTCACGAATCCCAAGTCATTACCACCCAGGTGGATGACTAGGATGTGAGGAGAAGGCGCCATCCTCCCCCGGAACAACAGTGGCATGATCCCCGGCGACAGGCCCCAGCCACCCAGCCACTCCACCATTGCCCACTCTCTGAGGCCCAGCTGGGTGCCCACTGGTGACCGCCTGGCAAGATGGGCCGCCCAGAACACCATACTGTGCCCGCAGATGAGGATCCGACACCTCTCCCTACGAGCCACAGCACCTGGAAAACAGAAAAATGTCAACACCTGGAAATATGCCAACGGGCAACAAAACAACTAAACTGCTCCCGCACCCTCCTAAGTTACCAACAGGCTCACATAGGATTTAAAATCTGTTGACCGCCACCAGCCAATATGCTGTATGGTGGAGGGGGTGTAGCCCATCGCTGCTGCTGTGGAAGCAGCACCAATCCGGAATGAATGTGTTCCAAACTTGACACCCCCCAAACCCAACTCCGCCAATGCCTTGCATGTCTCCGCCCAAAATTGATATTTTGTAAGGGGGGGCCCTCGTTATGGTGAAAAAAGGGGCCATCACCGTCCCCCCTGAGCTGTACATACTGCTCCAGGGCCTTGACCAGGCACAAATCTGGTAATACACACTGGCCAGTTGTAATAATCATCCCCCTCTGATGCTGGTCCGTTTTGGACCACCTAACCCTCAAAAGAATTTGCCCCTGTACAATTTTGACATCCCTGGCATGCAGCGCCCGGTTAGAATTGTCAGTCCTGGACTGTACAACCAACTTGCTAATACGCAGAGCCCCAAAAAAGGCAACCAAAGAGACCGCATGAAACAGCGCGGCCTCAAGCACAGATGAACATATCCCCGGCCAGACCCTATACAACCCCTTCAGCACTGAAGGGGATATGGGTTGCCAGGTATCAGCCCGCGGCCTGCGCTCCCTTGCCCAACCCTCAAGCATCTTCCTGACTCTAAAATCACCCGTGTTCTCGGGGAGCCCCTGCACTTTACTCATAAAGGAAAGTGCTGCCAATTGACCTTTAATTGATTTAAGCCCCAAGCCTCTATCCTTCTGATATACGCAAAATTGCATGATGTGCGCTGCAGGAACCGGCTAGCTATCCGGCAATCCATCGGCGCTCCTAAAACCCCAAAATTTTAATCCTGCCCTCTCGTAAGCTCTTCGGGTGCTTGGTGCCAATGCTAATTGAATTGCCCTACTGACTTCAGCCTCCCAAGCTGCCAAAGTTCCTGGGGCATTCGTGCTGGCCACGAGTCCACTTCCGGAGCAAGTTGGCAAAAACGCTCGATCTGTTGGCGAGATAGAGCATCCGCCACCCCATTGCACACTCCTGGAACATGCCTTGCAAGGAATAAAATGTTCAACCGAAGGCATCGCAGTGTGAACACCCGCACCAGATTCATTACCAGTGCTGATTTGGAGGACAGGGAGTTTATGACATGTACTACAGCCATGTTATCACACCAGAAATGGACAGTATGGTTGGCCAGCTGCTCCCCCCAAAGCCAATCGGCTACTAAAATGGGAAAAAATTCCAAAAAGGTGAGGTCCCTGCAGAGCCCACTGACCAACCATCCTGTGGGCCATTGTTCTGCGCACCAGTGGCCCCGGAAGTATACCCCGAATCCGGCGGTTCTCACTGCATCCGAAGATATCTGGAGTTCAGCTTCAATCTTTAAGTCCTCCCGCCAAAATGAAATACCTTTAAAAGATTCAAGAAATTCCTCCCAAACCTCAAGATCCCTACTCATGCCAGCGGTCACTCGGACCCTTTGGTGAGGAAGCCGCAAGTGCCCCATGGCGTCAAAAAGTCATCTTGGTGTGAGGAAGCCGCAAGTGCCCCATGGAGTCAAAAAGTCACCGCCCTGAGCAACTTGTGGGAAGGGCAGGATATAAGTTACGGAATAAATAAATAAATAAATAAATAAATAAATAAATAAATAAATAAATCTTAAAAGCCCTACCTGGGGCCACAACTTTGCATGCAAAGTTAAGGTGTTCCACTACCTGCTGGAACTCAAGCAGCGACACCTTGTGCTGTCTCCTGAGTGAGGCTAACTGTAGTCTAAGCCCAACCACTTTATCCTCAGGCAGCCGTGAAGCTTGCTGATTGGTGTCTAGCTCAATACCTAAAAATGTAAGCACCGAGCTAGGCCCTTCAGTTTTTTCGTGCACCAATGGCAAACCCAACTCCTGCGCCAGCTCCTGAAATGATTGTAATAGCCTGGCACATTGCCCCGACCCCTCCGGGCCCACAAAAAGGTAGTCGTCCAGGTAATGAAGAAGAAGATATTGGATTTATATCCCGCCCTCCACTCCGAAGAGTCTCAAAGCAGCTCACAATCTCCTTTACCTTCCTCCCTCATAACAGACACCCTGTGAGGTGGGTGGGGCTGGAGAGGGTTCTCACAGCAGCTGCCCTTTCAAGGACAACCTCTGCCAAAGCTATGGCTGACCCAAGGCCATGCTAGCAGGTGCAAGTGGTGGAGTGGGGAATCAAGCCCGGTTCTTCCAGATAAGAGTCTGCACACTTAACCACTACACCAAAGTGGCTCTCCTAATGCACAGTGTCACCTAGCCCCAACCTATCCCGCAGCGCCCATTCCATAAAGGAACTGAAACGCTCAAACGCAACGCAGGACACCGAACAACCCCTGTCCATGTAAAACTTTCCTTCAAAACTGAAACCCAGAAGCTCAAAGTCATCCAGGTGAACTGGCAAAAGGTGAAATGCTGACTTAATGTCGCATTTCGCCATCTCAGCCCCAACACCACACCCCTGCACTACTTTGACCACTTGGTCAAATGAAGTGTACCGTACTGAACATAAAACATCAGGAATGGAATCATTCACTGATGTGCCCTTCAGGCAGGACAAATGGTGTATCAAACAGTATTCCCCTGGTGCTTTCTTAGGCACCACCCCAAGGGAGATACTCGTAAAGTGGGCACCAGCGTAGCCTCGAAGGGTCCTAAGACCCTCCCCTCCGCACATTCCTTGGCTATTTTTGTCCTAACTACATGCTCCATACCTATCACCAAATGGAGATTAGGAGCCAAACAAGGTACCCTAGGTCCCATGTGCGGAATCCAGAACCCAGAGGAAAAACCCTCCCATAAATACTCTCTATCTGCCATAAGGGGATATATGCCAAGCAATCTACTGAGTACCTTCAGATGAATGGGGCTGGTCCCCTTTACCAGGTGGCTGCTTGTTGCCCCCCCACTGGGGCGTTTAGCACCTGCCTTGGGTTTTGATCGGCTGCAGGCTGAGAAGGCGTGTGACCCACCGCACAGCGGGCACTCGTGCTTAAATTTACAGGGCTTCCTGGAGCACACGCCCCAGTTGAACCGACCGGCCCGCTATACTGCGGGCCCCTGCAGCAAGCTGTTGCTTATGCACCAAGTGTCCACTATCTGCCCTATCACCTAAATTCGGCTTTGCCGAGGACATCAACTGCAGCCAAAGCTGCTGATTAATCTGGTCCCAAGGCAGCCCCGGGTTGACTGCAGCCCTCATCTGAAAGGCCTCATCATATTGCAACCAAGCTGCACGGACAAAATCAGTGTATGCACGGTACACTATGTCGCAATACTGGAAAAGTGCAGCCGCGTGAAATGGCTGTGCCCTTGCTATGACACCTGCATAGATAAGAAAGCCGGGTAGTCAATTGGACCAAGTCCTGTCAACTTTTCTACGCTTTAACTTTTCTTTTTCCTTATTGTCCAGCTCTTCCTTATCCTTCTTTTCTAATTCTCTAAAGAGGAGACTGAAGACGTCCTCGTATTCGCCCCTCAAAATCTTGTCACGTGTAGCCGCCGACAGATGGTCCCCCAATGGCAATGCCATGTCACCATATGGGAGCACATGAAAAGGTATGGACCCATAAGGATTTGGGGGGTAACTCCACATACCACGCTGATAACCCGGCCACCCGCAGTACATATGCAACTGCTGTTGCCCACCCCAAGGCAGCACCCCAGGCGGAACCTGTTGTGCTGTGGCGCTCTGTGACACGGCCACGGCGGCTACCTGCATGGAGGCCTGTGAACTAGAACCTCCCCCACTTTGGCCTTGCAGAAATACCAAAGGGGTACCCCAAGCCCATGATAGCCCAGCCACGCATTGAGGAACCAGTGCTCCCCCCACTGTGGCTGGGGGGGGCAATAATTGTGATGGGCCCCAAGGCCACAACTGGGGCTGTTGTTGTAAAGGGAGCTTACCCACATCAGCAGAGGGGTTAACTGCCACTGCCACCGCCAGAGCCTGCTGCCCAACATCTCCCACTGTCCTAATAACCAAGGCCTCGTCGACCAGCCGCTCGCCCGAGTCAGCATCATCATCCTGGTCCGGTTCATGTCTCATATCAACCCCTGGAGCTTTGCCCTGTAATGCAGAAAGACGGGCCAGTACCTCCTTCTCAAAAGTCCATCGTGATGAACGCCCCGTTGCTCTGCGGCGCCCTTCCCATATGGGAGCTCCTGCAGCACCTCTCTGCTGTTCTAGAGCCTCTAATTTGCCAATAACAGCTTGCCTTACCTGAGCCTCTTGACCCCCATCCTCAGTGGGGCCAGGTTGTTGGCCCCGCCTCCTAGCAGGCCTGGCAGGTTGCTTACCCTTAGAGGTGCCCTGGCCTTTCTTGGGAGCCATATTGACAGATCCAGAAAAAACCCACACAGACCCAAATGGCCCAGGCCCACCAATACGACAGCCCCCACACCTTATGCCCTTGGGGTTGTGAAAGCTTGACACCCACCCCACTAACCCAACCACTGTGCCGTGGTGGGTAGGCTGAAAACCGGGGGGGGGGGAGTGGGGACTTGGGGTTAAACACTCTCCCAGCCGAAAAAACCACCCCTTGCTTGCTGTTAATATGTTGATCGGGGTGGAGGGAGAAAAGGACCCACTCTTAACCCCCACCGCTCCCTAACACCATGGGATAAAATGGGGGGGGCTAAGAACGCCCGCCCAAGCTCCTAATGCACGTCCCCTTTTTGGGGCCCCAGGGCCCAGCTACCATGCCCGTCACCACCAGCCAATGAGCCTTGCAGCTGGGCTCTACGAGCCCCCATGGAATCGCTGCCGCTCGTGTGCCACAGGACCGCCGTGCCTCCGGACACACTGCCCAGCCTCCTTGCTGTCGGGAATGCCCCTCGCCAGTGCAGCCCACCGCATGCTCCACCGACGGCCAAAGCTCCACAACACAGCTCTCGTCCCAGAGAGCTGAAAAGCAACTGTATGCTTCTGGGCAGGGCTGGGGCTTATATAGCCCTGATGCCACGCCCAGAGCAAGCTACCGGATGCCCGGGATAAACGGTAAGCCCCCATCCTTCCGGGCCGGCAACCGACAGCCCCCAGCCTATCGCTGCCAATTCCAGCTTGGCTGGGAGGGGCCGATTTTTTGTTGCTTTAGGCAGTTTTTATTTACCTTGTTTTCAAGTTTTGCTAATCCCTGTCCTAACACATTGTTTATTGGAGGTCCTTGTCTGATTGAATTTCTTTTAATTTTTTGTAATCCACTTTGACTCTCAGTGAGAAAGGTGGACTATAAAAGAAGATGATAAAAACACAGCAACGATTATCCCATACCACAAAATTGGGATGCTAGCTAATATGACTATTTTCCCTTGAACAATACAGCTGAATAAGCAAAGCATATTTTGTCTATTTTAAGGCTAACCTTATCTCTCTCTTTTTTGAGGGAATGCTTATTAAATTTGCAGATGATACTAAATTGGGAGGGGTTGCAAATACAGTAGAAGACAGAGTCAGGATACAGGATAATCTTGACAGGCTAGAAAACTGGGCTAAAACAAATAATATGATTTTTCATGCAGTGCTCAAATTTGAACTGCTGAATATTGATTCGACGCAGGGCTGATCAGACGAGCATCCAAGAATGTGACTCATCCCAATATCCTGTTGTTGAACGATCAGACATTGAATGCTATCACGATCTTTTCTTGGAGCATGCACACAACCGATCAAGCAGATCCAAAGTTGTCTCGCTCTCGTTCAGTTGCTGAGCAATCAGAAAGTGATTCCTGCCATGAGGTTTTCATTGAACAAGTGCCCAACCGTTGGGAGGGGGGGAGTTATGGGAGTTATGGGAATTAATATTGCTGATTCAAACTAGCAGATTGCCAGGAACTACTTTCCTGTTACTGGGCAGTGACAACAATATCTGGAAATCCTCCACATTGAAAAAAGTTTTTTTTTTTTCTGTTCTCCTGTGGATCCTGTGTTGATTGGAGAAGCAGAGACCTCACCTCAGATTCCCAATGATCTGGTCATGCACATGTCTGCTGGGGCATATACACACACACACACACATATACACTGTGTGAATCACAGAGCTGGAAGGGGCCATACAGGCCACCTAGTCCCACCCCCTGCTCAATGCAGGATCAGCCTAGAGGATCCTTGACAAGCAGGGCTGGATCGGGGGGGGGGGCAGAGGGGGGTGCTTACCCCAGGCACTGACGGAGGGGGGGCGCCAAATTGGGTATGGAGTCCATTGTATTCTATGGGACCATAAGATAGAATGGCCCATAAGGGGGTATCATTTTTTTTAATTTTGCCCCCCCTCAAAAAACATGTAGACCCAGTGACAAGTGTTCATCCAGCTGCTGCTTAAAAACTGTCAGTGAGGGGGAGCTCAGCACCTCCATAGGTAGCTGATTCCACCGTTAAACAACTCTTGCTGTAAAAAAAGTTGTGCCTAATACCCAACCAGTAACTTCCCACCCTTAATTTAGACCCATTATTTTGGGGGTGGGGGATAAAGTGGCAGATAAAGTTGAAGCCCCCCCTCCAGCAGCCTGAAAACAAATACCCAAAGAGCAATCCCTCATTTTACGGCAACCCAAAGTGTGAGCGGGGGGGGGGGGATAAAATGTTAAGAAAAATGAAGAGAAACCATCAAGGAAGCAGACAGCAGAAAAATCCTAGTAAACAAAAATGCTATGTGAAAGAGGGATTCAATCCCAATTTTTCCACTTTTTGCAAACAAACAAAAGCTAAATTGCAACATAAAAGAACCCAAGGAAAGCCAAGTCCCTGAGCCCCTGACTGAATAAACTAGCTAAGCAACACCCTGCCACGGCCAGCAGCGAAGCTGTTTGTGAGTACACCCTCTCAGTCCAAAACCACAACACCAACAAAAGGAACACACACTCATCCTATACTTACATAGATCTGAGTCTCATTGAGATGAATGGGGACTTTGTTACTGGCAGGTAGCAGTGTCTATCACTCCTTGGAGAGTCCCTATTTGTGTTTCATAGAAACACAGATTTAGAAGAGGGGTCATCCAGGCAATCCAGTCCAGCTCCCTGCTCAATGCAGAATCAGCCTAGAGCATTCCTGACAAGTGTTTGTCCAGTTGCTGCTTGAAGACTGCAAATGAGGGGGAGCTTACCACCTCCCTAGGCAGCTGATTCCACTGTTGAATAACTCTTACTGTAAAAAAAAGTTTTTCCTAATATCTAGACAGTACCTTTCTGCCTTTAATTTAAATCCATTCTTGCGAGTCCTCTCCTCTGCTGCCAACAAGAACAGCTCCCTGCCTTCCTCTGACAGTCCTTCAGATACTTCACAAGAGCAATCTCCCCCTTCACCTCCTCTTCTCCAGGCTGAACATTCCCAAGTCCCTCAGCCTTTCCTCATCTTCATTACTCCATTGTGTCCACATCCTTATCACTTGTCTTCCATTTTTTGCTTTAGAATGAAGCAGTCTCATGACCACTTTCTACAAAACATCTGCATGAATATATATTGTAAAAAACAGCCATATGCACCCTTAGACACAAATGTAATGGTCTCTGTGTCTGTTTACCACATTGTATTTGCAATGTCTTTAGATTTAGAATGTTCACAATGGATAGATTTAGTAATGGCTAAAGGCCATAATTAGAGTTGCTTAATTAGAAAATACCTGGGTTGGGAAGTACCTGGAGATTTTATGGGGTGGAGCCTGAGGATGGCAGGGTTTGGGGAAGGGGGGATTTCAATGGTTGGGGAGAGGAAGGACTTCAGTGGAGTATAATGTGAATGTGGTACAATGTCCTAGAGTGACATTCCAAAGCAGCCATCTTCTCCAGGTGAGCTGATCTTTATCACCTGGAGATCAATTGTAATCCAAGATCTCATCAGATCTCAGAAGCTAAGCAGAGTTGGCCCTGGTTATGGGAGACCACCAAGGAATGTCAGAGTTGCTACAGAGAGCCAGGCAATGGCAAATCGTCTATGAATATCTCTTGCCTTGAAAGCCCTATGGGGTCTCCATAAGTTGGCTGCAACTTTACAGCAAAAAGGGGGCATAATTGCAAGACATGGAATAACTGCATTCAGAAATAGTATCACTTTTCAAGGTCTAGCCCTTATATCTCTGCCTGAAAAGTGCTAGAAACTTTTTAAAAAGCTAGGAATTCACAGCGATTAGTAAACTGTGACAATATATCATCATGATTTTAGTGTACATGTTCACAATAGCAGTTACAGCCCACCTTCAATGTGCTCCAGTGATGCAGTGGGGAAAATGGTGGTTGTGAAGGACTAAGGACATTTCAACAATTGCCTGTGGGGTGAAGCAAGTCACACTGCAAATAAGGAAAGGAGGTAGAATTCAATTTGGGAATGTGTGTGAGCTAAAAGCCAAGTGCACAGTATGGCACTATTAGAAAGGAATATAGTGAAGCAATCTGCTTCTCTCTCTCTCTCTCTCTCTCGGCTTGGCTTCGCGAACGAAGATTTAAGAAGGGTGCAATAGTCCACGTTTGCTGCAGGCTCGCTGGTGGCTGACAAGACCAATGTGGGACAGGCAGGTCCGGCCACAGCGGCTGCAGGGAAAAGTCTGATTTAGGGTTGGTCCTGTAGCAGTGCGATTCTTCCTCAATCTCCTTTTGTCCTCAAGACCAGCTATGCGTGCGTTCTCAAAGGAAGAGACAGCCTGGTGGATGGTGTGCCTCCATGCTTTGCGATCTGAGGCTAGGTCAGACCACTGGTGATGGTTGATGTGACAGGTGCTAAGGGATTTCTTCAAGGAGTCCTTGTACCTCTTCTTTGGTGCCCCTCTATTTCGATGGCCGGTGGAGAGTTCGCCATACAGGGCAATCTTGGGAAGGCGGTGGTTTTCCATCCTAGAAATATGCCCTGCCCAGCGCAGCTGCGTCTTCAACAGCAGTGCCTCGATGCTGGTAACCTCCGCCCTCTTGAGGACTTCAGTGTTGGTCACAAAGTCACTCCAGTGGATGTTGAGGATGGTGCGAAGGCAGCGCTGATGAAAGCGCTCAAGGAGTTGCAGGTGATGACGGTATAAAACCCACGATTTGGAGCCGTAGATGAGGGTTGTCATCACAACCGCTTTGTAAACATTGATCTTTGTGCCTTTTTTCAGATGCTTGTTGCTCCACACTCTTTTGTGCAGTCGGCCAAAGGCACGGTTTGCCTTTGCCAGCCTGTTGTCAATCTCCTTGTCGATCTTGGCATCTGAGGAGATGATGCACCCCAGGTAGCTGAACTGCTGGACTGTCTTCAGAACTGATTCACCCACAGTGATGCAGGGAGGGTGATAATCTTCCTGGGGTGCAGGCTGGTGGAGAACTTCTGTCTTCTTCAGACTAACTTCTAGGCCGAATAGCTTGGCAGCCTCTGCAAAGCAGGACGTCATATGCTGCAGAGCTGATGCCGAGTGGGAGACGAGTGCAGCATCATCAGCAAACAGTAGCTCTCGGATGAGTTTTTCCATTGTCTTGGAGTGTGCCTTTAGTTGCCTCAGGTTGAACAGGCTGCCATCGGTGCGATAGCGGATGTATACACCATCGTCATCATCTAGATCTACTGCGGCTTCACTAATTGGTAAATGAACAATTGAACTGATCATCAAAAACTAGCCTCATGTTCACAACCAGCAAACAAGCCATGAGCTGAACTGATAGGTGTTGAGCATCCCTAGTTGCGTGGTGTACCTATTAGCATGTCTTATGCTTCCTCCTCCCCTCCCATTTGTAGCCCCCCTGGAAAATGAAATCTTAAAAACAATACAGGAAAACAAAAGCAAAGAGCAGAGCAAAGCCTCAGCTACTGCAGAGCCACTTGAAAAACAACTAGATTTATCTGGCCTAATCAGTTCAAATCCAAACTTCAGATAACATTTTATTGGATTAGTTACTGTTTCAGGGATGTGGAATGGTGTAGCATAGCCTGATCTCAATAAATCTTGGAGACTAAGCTGGAAAAGTACCTGGATGAGAAACTGCCAAGGAAGACTCTGCAGAGGCAAGCAATGGCACCACCTCTGCTTCATCACTTGCCTTGAAAACCCTACAGGGTTGCCATATAGAGTTGCCAAGTCCAATTCAAGAAATATCTGGGGACTTTGGGCATGGAGCCAGGAGACTTTGGGGGTGGAGCCAGGAAACCTTGGGGGGTGGAGCCAGGAGCAAGGTTGTGACAAGCATAACTGAACTCCAAAGGGAGTTCTGGCCATCACATTTAAAGGAACTGCACACCTTTTAAATGCCTCCCCTTCATTGGAAATAATGGATTGGGACACCTTTTGGGGGGCTCATAGAATTGGACCCTCTGGTCCAATCTTTTTGAAACTTGGAGAGTGTATTAAGGAGAGGCACCAGATACTATGCTGAAAGTCTGGTGCCTCTAACTCAAAAACAGCCCCTCCAGAGCCTCAGATACCCACAGATCAATTCTCCATTATACCCTATGGAAATGGGTCTCATAGGAAATAATAGAGTGCCCAGCAGACATTTCCTCCCCCCCCCACTTTCTAATGCTCCTGAAGTGGGGGGAGGGCCTCCAAATTGGGGGATCCTTTGCCCCCACCTGGGGATTAGGCAACCAACAGAGACTCGCGGAAAAATGGAGCAGGGAACAAGGTACAAACCTCCGCGAAAAACCAACCTCAAAAAAATATTACAAGTGATACAAATGTTTATAAATATCCAAATATAGAAACCAAGCAAATTAATCAGGAAATAGACACACGTTCATACCCAAGTCCCTTTATAAGCGAATTAATGCCAAGAAGATGAGAAGAATAGTCCAAATCGTGGCAAAGGTAGGATCTTATAGGGAGTCCAGCACTCCAGGACATCTGCACAGATTTTAAAGATGAAATAATCCTGTGCAGCAGGGCAGAAGAAACACAACAGGCCCATACTTAAGCCCCTGTTTTACTAATGAGCTTCTATGAGCTTTGGAAAACCATCATACATTTTACAATAGAGCAGAGTTTCAAAAATCTTAGCAGCAACGTGAGCACGACTTGGACTACTCATCTTCTTGGCGTTAATTCGCTTATAAAGGGACTTGGGTGTGAACGTGGTCTTTGTCTATTTCATGATTAATTTCACTTTGTATGCTTGGTTTCTATATTTGGATATTTATAAATATTTGTATCATTTGTAATATTTTTTTTAGGCTGGTTTTTCACGGAGGTTTGTACCTTGTTCCCTGCCCCACCTGGGGATTGGCAACCCTATCGCCATAAGTCAGCTGCAACTTGAAGGCACTTTATACACACACATTTACTCTTCTGAGGTTAACCAAAAATGTTCAGATTGGATTTTGATTAATTACTTTGATTAGAATGCACACCCCTTCTTTACAGTCTTCCATTAAGTTTGGCTTTAAACTCTTTGTAGTACTTTCAGTAAGAAGCCTTGGATGTTTAGTAGGGTCTTTATTGAGTTCCACTTTCCTAAGTAACTCATTAGTCAAACATCTCATAGCTAAGCAGTCATTGTAAGCACTGGAGACAGAACTATGCACTCCTTTCACAGATATAAAGGCACCAGCAGTCTTTGACAGCAGCATCAAAATCTCAAAATAGCCACTGTGTACATCAGCTCTGAGATCACAGTTCAAGAGTCTTACTTCCTGTACAAAAGACTGCATGTTTTAACATTGTTAATAAAGAACAGGGCTAAGAAGAGAAATCATACAAGTTTGGGTCATTGTATCAAAATGTGCATTTGCAACGGTAAGTTTCCACTGCACAAGAATGCCAATTACACCAATGAAACCCAAACTAAAATTATATACATATTTTTGGCTCAGCACTAATCAACAGTCGTTGAAGCTATTTGTTGATACTTATTGATCAAAGACATCCAGATACATGTCAACCAGGCCATTTACGTGCTTCCTTTGGAGCAGACGAGCAAGCAGACAGCACGATCTACAGTAGAATTGAATCTGGTAATCATAGCAGCACTGAGATTTATTCAAGAATTGCATAGATCCTGTTGCACTGTTTTAATTCAGCATTATATACTATGAAGTCATTTTATGTATTATACTTAGTTTGTATTTTCTATGTGGCAAATGCTGCACATTAAGAAAGCTTTTTTAAAAAATCAAATACAAAAAAAGTCCTGCCACGACAAAATAGCATCCATTTCCTATAAAATTTGCAGTGGTTCCTTTCTAACTGTGACTAATATACATTTGTCTCAGTAGACATATTCTGTATGATTACATTTGGAAAGCTTTATTTTTTTCAAAAAAGAGGGGAAACTACCAGAACTGTTTTGTTCAGGACAAGGAACTTTTTTTTCATTTTTCTAATCAGATTCAAATTAAAACAAAGAATTATTTTGGTGGCTCCAGAGATTCAAAGGCCTCTTACTTTAGCATTGCTGAAATGTAAGCTAATGGAGGGGGGGGGGTACATCATACTCTTGTTCCACAGCAAACCTTAAAGAAGCACTTTGACAAACATCAGTTTCCAATTTAAAAAAAAATCCAGACTGCATCCTATCCATCAACAGATTCATCCCTTCTGCTCTGGTGCAACCTGTCTTCCTTGTAAACAAGTTTTCAAATATCTGGTGAAGACAGACAAATGTCTAAACAGAGAAAACAGAAACCAATTGTGCCTTCGTTAGTGCTCTTGACGTCTCAGGAATCCATTTTGGCAATAGAGCTCTAAGCCTTTGTTTGAATGAATAAAGCTGCCATGGACCTGTTTTCTTCCCCCAGATCTTATTAAGTACCTCTCTCCTCATTTGTTACCCTTTGTTTCTTTTTCTTCCCATCCAACATGCTATACTAAGCCTTTTTGATTAGGAAGAACTGAGGCTATTTGGTAACCTAGGTACCAAGCTTTAGAACAATATGGAACCAACAGCCTGTCCAAAGCAAAGTTTGCTGTTTGGCCAGCCTTTTGCAAATACCATTAAACTGTGTTGTTGGTGAGGTTCCCCCTCCTTTCCCATTTGTCAGTACTGTTGCTCAATGGCACTTTTTTTTTGTTTAACTGGATCTTCAGTGAATTGCATTGACTTAGCAAAAGTAGCAGTTTTCTTTCAAGAAAGAAGTATCACGTGCCTATTAATGTGGTATGCTCACGCTATAGAAGCAAGAGTGTTTCTAAACTTTATGAAATCCCACACTCCTTGTAAATGTACTGATCTTTTCTGAAATATAAAGCTGAAATCCAGGGATGCCTTGGAAACTAACCAATTTTATTCTAGCAGAAGGTTTTGTGAGTCAGGACTCACTTCATCTGATGCATCTTCATGTGTCTGGTTAAGTGAACTTTGACTCACAAAATTATATCAGTCTTTAATGTGCTCCTGTTTTATGCTGCTGCTATCACAACTACCCATCAAAAGTTACAATTTTGTGTATGCACATTCATATGGACATATACACCACCTAGAAATGTAGTTTGAAATACCTATGCTTGAAAGACAGACTCTTGTATCCCCCTTGTGTTCTTTTCTGTATATCAACAAGTGTCACATGCCAACATGTCTCTGTGCCTCATAACACCCATGTTCACAGTCTGCATGACACGACAGCTCTTTCTAGTCTCTTTACCCATGCCTAAGATTATATTTCACCACAGTAGTGCAGTTTGATTTGTTTGTTTGTTTTTTGTTAATTCCATTTGTCTTCTGAATTGTCTTCTGACAAGGCAATTGTCTACACAGATAGCCATTCCACTGAGACATCCCTTGGAAGCATGTTATGCTGAAAGATAGGATAATGGCACATCTGGTGATTTTCATGGTTAAGTGAGGAACAAAAGTAGGGAAGGGCATGAACTGGGAAAATGTGATTTGGTTCATGGTTTGTGGCATGCACTGTTTGTGAACCACAGACCCTTATGAACATTTAAAGACTAAACAAACTGGTTCAATTTATAAAATTTGTGATGTAGTAGATCCCCCCCCACCCCCGAGACAGCAAACTCACATGAGTTCTCTGGCTGACTCTCCTCTAGCTTTCTTCCAAGTCTGGTGAGGATTGGATTATGGGGTCCAATTTACAAAAATGTTTTCTTCTCTGTATACCAACAAGTGTCACATGCCAACATGTCTCTGTGCCTCATGACACCCATGTTCACAGTCTGCATGAAACATGACAGCTCTTTCTAGTCTCCTTACCCATGCCTGGCATGACTTGGTCCATGGGTCGCAAGGAGTTGAAGTCAACTGTTTGACTGAACAACAAGA
This sequence comes from Heteronotia binoei, assembly GCF_032191835.1. Taxonomy (NCBI): domain Eukaryota; kingdom Metazoa; phylum Chordata; class Lepidosauria; order Squamata; family Gekkonidae; genus Heteronotia; species Heteronotia binoei. Next base: position 214,066,912 of record NC_083223.1, read on the forward strand.
AGATTATATTTGACCACAATAGTACAGTAAACAGCAGTATATCATGATAACATGGAGACAATGGCAGTGATGGAGGCTGACACTCCCCAACTCTCCTACTTGAGGCTACCACCATACCTTAGCTCATTGCTAAGTAGCTATGAATTTGAGTGAAATAATGAGATTGCAATATTGGCAGATAACAAATTATTTAGAAAACATTGAGCTGACTGTAAAAGTGCTTTCCTTTAACCCAAATGGACAGCTGAATTCTGTAGCCTGGAATTCTTATCTCATAATTTAGTCTTTCAGCAAACTGTGATCACCAGTCATCAACATAACAAAAGAACTGGCAGTTAGTAGAGGTCATGTTAGACCAAAATACAAACACCCTAATCACTACATCATACTGGTGCTTCTATAACATGGAACTTTTGTAATACTAACTACCAATGCTATTAGTACCTTCTGTTAAGATTAGTGAGATAATGTAGGGGACTTTGGAAATTTGAAACATGCTACATAAATACTAAATAGTATTTACAGTGCTTATCTGTGGCTGGATGTTGCAGCCACATTTAACTGAACACAGTGGGTACAGCTATTGTAGATGTGACATTTACTACCGTAATTGCATCAATGATCATTGGACAGTTTCTGCACTTTACATACACCAGGGGTGTGTTCACTGATTGATTCCCAACAGATAACTACACACGTACTTATTTGTTGGGGTGAGAAGGAAGATCTGTGTTTATGTTAATTTGCTTGATAGTTTGCACAGCTAGGCTTAATTAGCATTCACAGTAGCATCCTGGAGTTCAGATTCTGCCATTCTGGCCTGATTAAATGAATATTTAGCTGTCATTCTGGAATGTGTAGAGAGACAATAGTCCATGTGGATGTAATTCAGAAAGGATTCTCTATAAGAGTAAAATTTGTTGCTTGGTATGATACTTTCCCAAAGGAAGCAGAAGAGAATGGAACAAACAGTTTCTGCTAAAGCAGTGGTTAAATATAGTTGCTGGATGCTCCCAAGGTGCCTGTCTTTTTCATTATGCATGCAGTTTCCTATTGTGTACCAAATTTGTTCCTAATAAAGAAACTGACCTGCCAAGTGTATATGTGCTGTACAATTTTGGTAATGCATTTTCAGAATTTACAATTGCTTACTGATGTTTGAAAACTGAACACTTGGGATAGGAGTGACTATAAAAATTAGGGATAGGCAAACTCCCTCAGTCCCAGTTTGGGGATAATCAAAGCCTCTTAAATTATTTTGTTGAATGTCTGCAAATATTTCATTCTGTCCAGATTGTTTCCAGGCCTGCTGGCTAGCCCACAGCCCTGGGGGATCCAGTTCAGACCAAATGCATAGTAAATTGTCAATGGGATGTTTTCTGAGCCAGAGTTCTCAAGGAGTTAAAAATATGGCTATTCCCATATCTTCAATTTCTTTTTCTTTAAAACTGCAAGTCTCGGGATACCAAAATCACCTTAATGTTCAGCACCTAAGCCACAGGCCTTTTCTTCCCCCATCCCCAACACACATGGCTAAAAACAGAAATATTCCCATGCCATCCATTTCTTCTTCTCTAAAGCTGCAGGTTCCAAGATACTAAAATCACCTTAACTTCTAGTACATTACGTGTTTTGATAATCCTTGTTTGTTGAGAGTAGGGGCTTTAGGCAGAGCTTCTAAAGATCCCAAGGGAAAAGTAAGGTAAGGCAGTGGAGGGGTGCTTCTGTGTGGCAAATAAATCTCCTAAAGTCCCAGAGAAAGAAAATGGACTTGGTAGGCTCTGTACAGATGGAGAGGATGAGACTGCCCAGTTTAAGCCTAAGCAGCTTCATGATGCTACAGGCCGCCCAGGGAAGTACTGTCTTCTCTGGAAAATCCAGTGGGGGCATTGAGCCCCACTCCTTCTGTAGTTTATGCCCCTGCTCTGTGCTTCATAATGAATTCTTTGTTTACCACATATGGAAGATCCAGTGCAAAAATTTAGACCTGTGCCATCAAATATCAAAATGCTCAGCTTATCTTTGGTATTAGCTCACTCCTGGATGGCTACTGCATGAAAGCAGTGTGTACTTGGAAATCACAACAGTACAAATGTGCTGCAAAAATGACTACTCCATTAAATTCATTATGCCATAAAGCATACTGCTGAAAACTGATAAGTAGTAATCATCCATACTTCTTACAGCAAGAATATTCAGGATATGATAAAGCTGAAAGCAAAAAAAAAAAAAAAAAGACCAAGAGAGGTTATCATTTATATTCCATTGTAAGATTTTCAAACAATCTCTCAAGTCTCGTATGCAAGTGTGACTCAAATACCATTTAAAACAATGTGAAGTTCTAAACAGTAAAACTAACAGTTTAAAAAACATGCGGCATCACTAAAGACAACACAGTACTGAAAAGATAAACACAATACTGAGCTAGCTTCTTGAAATGCTTTGAATCCTTGAACACCCCAACAGGACGGGAGTAAGGGAAAGTGTAAGCTATTTGTCTTAACAGCGAATTGCATCTGTCCCTTAATGAGTGATGGATGCTTGAGAGATTCTCTGCCAGACAAGGCTTGGAGGATCTGTATGCAAAATTCACTGAAAAGTTAAATAGCCATGAAATGTGGCTGAGCAACTAGTTGAATAAACAGCAACACAATTGGAAATACACATGGGACTAAGCAGGAATATGATCAAGCATAGCTGATGCTAAGACCTTGAAAGGCTGTTGTAAATATTCCCACGTAAAGACTTTCACCTGTTGCTTTAAATCATTCATGGCAAAGGCACGTCTGCCATCAACTCGACCTCGGGCATAGGCAGAAAGGACATCAAAGAGAGATGTTAACAGATCAGGTGGCAGGTAGGTAGCATACTCGTGTTGCTGGTTAAAAGGAGTATCAGTAAGTGACAAAACAGGTGGACCTGAGACACTGGCACCTAGATTCATGAGCTGCACCACTAGGATTTTAATTCTTTTCTCAGGGGGAAAAAAAGACAATTTCTCATCTGCTTGTTCTGATGAGCATATCAAAGTGCAAAACTGCTCTTTGCCCAGAGCTGAGCTTAAAAACAGAGGCCTTGATCCAACCAGTGTTAAGGATAAGAGAATTCTACTGATTGCATCAGAATTCAGAATTTGAAAAATAGACTTCATACAACTTTAGCTATTGGTGGGGTGGATTATATCCTATGTATCTGGCCAGAGAGGTAATGTTAAGGGAGAGAAAGAGGAAGAGAGACAGAATAAATACTAGACTGGATTTATATTTAATTTTTAATTTAATTTGTCATTTATACCCCACCTTTTCCTGCAACACAATTGGAACCAATTGGTAAACACAAGTAAGAAAAATGCTACTTGGTTACCAGTCAGGAGCAATTAACAGATGACTCCACTATGTATGAAATCAACCCTGCAGTTACATAGATATGTGTGTGAGAGTACTCCTCTCACACAATTCATCCACCTCATGTTGCAACAGATTGGCTATTCTGAGAGTATGTGTATTTATACTCTTATATGGTTAAATGTTCAAGTGTACTGTGATCAGGCAGACAAAAAGGGACTATGAGGAGCATACTGCAAAAAAACATAAAGACCAACAATAAAAATTTCTTCAAATATATTAGAAGTAGGAAACCAGCCAGGGAGGCAGTGGGGCCCTTGGATGACCATGGGGTAAAAGGATTACTGAAGGAGGATAGGGAAATCGCTGAGAAGCTGAATACATTTTTTGCCTCCGTCTTCACTGTGGACGATGAGAACTTTTTGCCCGCCCCAGAATCACTAATTTTGGAAGGGGTGTTGAAAGACCTGAGTCAGATTGAGGTGACAAAAGAGGAGGTCCTACAACTGATAGACAAATTAAAAACTAATAAGTCACTGGGTCCAGATGGCATATATCCGAGAGTTCTGAAAGAACTCAAAGTTGAACTTGTGGATCTTCTAACAAAAATCTGTAATCTTTCCTTGAAATCTGCCTCCGTTCCTGAGGACTGGAAGGTAGAAAATGTCACCCCCAACTTTAAAAAGGGTTCCAGAGGAGATCCGGGAAATTACAGGCCAGTCAGTCTGACTTCAATACCGGGAAAGTTGGTAGAAACCATTATCAAGGACAGAATAAGTAGGCACATTGATGAACACAAGTTACTGAGGAAGACTCAGCATGGGTTCTGTAAGGGAAGATCTTGCCTCACTAACCTGTTACATTTCTTTGAGGGGGTGAACAAACATGTGGACAAAGGAGACCCGATAGATGTTGTTTACCTTGACCTCCAGAAAGCTTTTGATAAAGTTCCTCATCAAAGGCTCCTTAGAAAGCTTGAGAGTCATGGAGTAAAAGGACAGGTCCTCTTGTGGATCAAAAATTGACTGAGTAATAGGAAGCAGAGAGTGAGTATAAATGGGCAGTCTTTGCAGTGGAGGACGGTAAGCAGTGGGGTGCCGCAGGGCTCGGTACTGGGTCCCATGCTCTTTAACTTGTTCATAAATGATTTAGAGTTAGGAGTGAGCAGTGAAGTGGCCAAGTTTGTGGATGAAACTACATTGTTCAGGGTGGTGAGAACCAGAGAGGATTGTGAGGAACTCCAAAGGGATCTGTTGAGGCTGGGTGAGTGGGCGTCAACATGGCAGATGAGGTTCAATGTGGCCAAGTGCAAGGTAATGCACATTGGGGCCAAGAATCCCAGCTACAAATACAAGTTGATGGGGTGTGAACTGGCAGAGACTGACCAAGAGAGAGATCTTGGGGTCATGGTAGATAACTCACTAAAAATGTCAAGACAGTGTGCGTTTGCAATAAAAAAGGCCAACGCCATGCTGGGAATCATTAGGAAGGGAATTGAAAACAAATCAGCCAGTATCATAATGCCCTTGTATAAATCAATGGTGCGGTCTCATTTGGAGTACTGTGTGCAGTTCTGGTCGCTGCACTTCAAAAAGGATATTATAGCATTGGAGAAAGTCCAGAAAAGGGCAACTAGAATGATTAAAGGGCTGGAACACTTTCCCTATGAAGAAAGGTTGAAACGCTTGGGGCTCTTTAGCTTGGAGAAACGTCGACTGCAGGGTGACATGATAGAGGTTTACAAGATTATGCATGGGATGGAGAAAGTAGAGAAAGAAGTACTTTTCCCCCTTTCTCACAATACAAGAACTCATGGGCATTCGATGAAATTGCTGAGCAGACAGGTTAAAACGGATAAAAGGAAGTACTACTTCACCCAAAGGGTGATTAACATGTGGAATTCACTGCCACAGGAGGTGGTGGCGGCCACAAGCATAGCCACCTTCAAGAGGGGGTTAGATAAAAAATATGGAGCAGAGGTCCATCAGTGGCTATTAGCCACAGTGTGTATATGTATATGTGTGTGTGTGTGTGTGTGTATATATATATATATAATTTTTTTTGGCCACTGTGTGACACAGAATGTTGGACTGGATGGGCCATTGGCCTGATCTAACATGACTTCTCTTATGTTCTTATTCTGGGTGAGTGCCTGCCACTCTCACTATCTTCCTCCCCACTCAAGTGAAGGCATTTACTCCCCCCCACCACATTTCAAGAGGAGCTGATCTTTGCCATCCAGAAAGCCATTGTAAATCTGAATGATCTCCAATGGTTCCCCAGAGGAAATGGCATTATACCTGTCTGAGGTACTATCCCTCCTCAAACCCCACCTTCTCCAGGCCCTGCCCCTTAAATCTCCAGGAATTTCCTAACCTGGAGTTGGCTACCTATCTCCTTCACTTTATCTGCCCCTCTGACTTCATGTTTCCATCGCCTTCCCCCTCCCTGCAGTCTCTCCATAGGAAAATGACAGTCTTTCTTCACAGTGTGGAGGAGACCGGGGGGGCTCTGTATCAGCTCTGCAGCAGATAGATAGATAGATAGATAGATAGATAGATAGATAGATAGATAGATAGATAGATAGATAGATAGATAGATAGATAGATAGATAGATAGATAGATTTATTGTCATTGTTCTCAACAAAAAGAGAGCAACGAAATGAGGTGCTCTTCCACAAAACATACCAACACATCAAACACACATATTCATATTCAAACCATTTAAATACATCTAAAACCATTTAAACCATTTAAACCATTTAAATACATCTAAAACAGATAAACATTCATAAAACCATTTAAACTATTTAAATATATCTAAAACAGATAATCCTTCATAACCCTGCATTTAGCCTAACCACAGCACTTGGATAGAAACTGTACTTAAATCCTCCCGGCTCCTGGTGGATTGTGGCTCCGGTGAGTGGGAGTAGAAAAAGACAAAGGAAATGTTCGGCAAGGAAGAGGAAGAGGGGCTGTCGGGCTGGTGTTGTGTATAGGTTGAAAAAACAAAGGAGGAGGCTGCCGCTCCCAAGTCTTTTTCTGACAAACGCCAGGTCGGTCGGAAACAAGATGGATGATTTAAGGCTAATGGCTTCTACAAGCAACTTTGTTAAAGACTGCTGTGTGCTGTTAATTATTGAGACCTGGCTAAACCCCTCTATTCCAAGTACTGAGATATGACGTCCTGCTTTGCAGAGGCTGCCAAGCTATTCGGCCTAGAAGTTAGTCTGAAGAAGACAGAAGTTCTCCACCAGCCTGCACCCCAGGAAGATTATCACCCTCCCTGCATCACTGTGGGTGAATCAGTTCTGAAGACAGTCCAGCAGTTCAGCTACCTGGGGTGCATCATCTCCTCAGATGCCAAGATCGACAAGGAGATTGACAACAGGCTGGCAAAGGCAAACCGTGCATTTGGCCGACTGCACAAAAGAGTGTGGAGCAACGAGCATCTGAAAAAAGGCAGAAAGATCAATGTTTACAAAGCGGTTGTGATGACAACTCTCATCTACGGCTCCGAATCGTGGGTTTTATACCGTCATCACCTGCGACTCCTCGAGCGCTTTCATCAGCGCTGCCTTCGCACCATCCTCAACATCCACTGGAGTGACTTTGTGACCAACACTGAAGTCCTCAAGCGGGCGGAGGTTACCAGTATCGAGGCATTGCTACTGAAGACGCAGCTGCGCTGGGCAGGGCATATTTCTAGGATGGAAAACCACCGCCTTCCCAAGATTGCCCTGTATGGCGAACTCTCCACCGGCCATTGAAATAGAGGGGCACCAAAGAAGAGGTACAAGGACTCCTTGAAGAAATCCCTTGGCACCTGTCGCATCAACCATCACCAGTGGTCTGACCTAGCCTCAGATCGCAAAGCATGGAGACACACCATCCACCAGGCTGTCTCTTCCTTTGAGAACGCACGCATAGCTGGTCTTGAGGACAAAAGGAGACTGAGGAAGAATCGCACTGCTACAGCACCAACCCTAAATCAGACTTTTCCCTGAAGCCACTGTGGCCGGACCTGCCTGTCCCGCATTGGTATTGTCAGCCACCAGCGAGCCTGCAGCAGACGTGGACTATTGCACCCTTCTTAAATCTTCGTTCGCGAAGCCAAGCCGAGAGAGAGAGAGAGAGAGAGAGGAGGAGACCAAAGTAGCCTACATCATTCTCCTCTCCTCTCTTTGATCTGAACAACAAGCCTGTGAGGCAGGTTAGACTGGAAGTCTGTGACAGGTCCAAAATCACTGAGTTAGCTTCCACAGCAAGAACTTTTAAGTGGGAGTGCATTACAGGTCTTCGTCATGGTACACTGATCATTGTTCTGCACAATCAAGGTTCACTGCTGTGAAAGCTTAGCTCCTGTTTCAAATCCACTGTGGGCTGGGACAACCATTGCTTTAATAATACTCTGCTTGAAATTTTAGCAAAATAGAATTAATATTGCCAATATATATGCCTTTTGTTTTGAAGTATTGGGTGGGTCTATTGCTGGAATGAAGAAATGGCTCTTGCTGTGATTCAGTTACACAGTGCAGACCAAACCAAATGAATTTTATAAGTGCTTCGAAGAAGAGCTGTTAACTTCGTATAAAAGAGTATTGGAGGAGACAACAGATAAAGCAAGAATATCAGGATCGTGGCAAGAGGCGTTAATATCACTAATTCACAAAGAAGGATCAGACCCAACTGAAATTCGGAATTATAGACCAATCTCCTTGCTAAATGTAGATTATAAAATTTTCACAACTATTCTCTCAAATAGATTAAAAAAAATATTGCCAGATATAATAGAAGAAGATCAAACAGGTTTTATTCCGGGAAGAGAAATGAGGAAAAAATTGAGAGTTATTTTGAATATTTTGGAATATTATAAGGAACATCCAGAAAAACAATTCACAGCAATCACCTTAGATGCTGAAAAAGCTTTTGACAATGTAAATTGGGATTTCATTTTTAAGCCGTTAATGGCAATTGGATATGGAGAAGATTTTGTGAAAATAATTAGGACAATTTATACATGTCAAAAAGTGAAGATTAATATCAATGGATCGTTGACTGAAACTATAAAAATTGAACAAGGAACTAGACAAGGGTGCCCACTTTCCCCTCTGCTGTTTGTGTTGACTTTAGAACCCTTTTTGAAGGTAATAAAAGAAGATAAAGGGATTCAAGGTGTTAGAGTAAGAAAAGAAGTATTTAAAACACAAGCTTTTGTAGATGATGTATTGTTTACTCTTGAAGATCCAAATAGCTCGATTGAAAACTTAAAAGGGAAATTGAAGCAATATAGAGGAGTGGTGGGATTTAAAGAAATTATCAAAAAAAAAACACCAAATTTCTGGCGAAAAATATGACAAAAGATCAAATTTTAGAATGGGAAACAAAATCAGGATTTTCTCATGAAAAGAAAGTTAGATATTTGGGTATTTATCTAACTGCAGAATTAAAAATGCTTCAAAGAGATAATTATGAAAAGTTTTTAAAAGAAATAAGATCTGATCTGGAAAGGTGGGGTGACATGCAAATATCCTTACTAGGAAGAGTGGCTTTGGTTAAAATGAATGTTTTACCAAGGGTTTTGTTTTTGTTTCAAATGATACCAATTTCTCTCTCCCCAGGTTTTCTCCAACAATTAAACAAATTAGTAATGAAATTTATATGGCAGAAAAAGAAACCCAGAATTAAACTTAAAATTATGCAGGATTCTAAATTGAGAGGAGGATTTGGACTCCCGGACTGACAATTATATCACAAAGCTTGTATACTGTCTTGGGTTAAAGTCTGGCTATTATTACGAAATAAGAAATTGTTATCATTAGAAGGTGCAGATTTGACAAGGGGATGGCACTCTTACATTTGGTACAGTTCCCCAGCAAAAGACAGCAATTTTTTCAGACATGAGATCAGGAGAGCCTTATTTAAATCTTGGTTGGAAATAAAAACTCAGATATATAAATATACACCCAAATGGCTCTCTCCAGTAGAGGCATCCATACATCCTAATTTGTATATATGGGAAGAAAATTATAATTATGATTGCCTATTAGATAAAAAAGGAGAGTTGAATTCAGAGGAATTGTCGAAATTGGATTGGTGGCTCCAATTACAAATAAGATCTAGATATAAAGAAGAAGAAGATGAAGAAGATATTGGATTTATACCCCGCCCTTCACTCCAAAGAGTCTCAGAGCGGCTCACAATCTCCTTTACCTTCCTCCCCCACAACAGACACCCTGTGAGGTGGGTGGGGCAGGAGAGGGCTCTCACAGCAGCTGCCCTTTCAAGGACAACCTCTGCCAGAGCTATGGCTGACCCAAGGCCATGCCAGCAGGTGCAAGTGGAGGAATGGGGGATCAAACCCGGTTCTCCCAGATAAGAGTCCGCACACTTAACCACTACACCACACTGGCTCTCCAAAAGCGGATAAAGGGAAAGGTTTTACAAACATACTGAATGAATTTGATTCTTTAATATTAGAGTCTGATCAAAAACTTGTATCAAGAATATATAATTGGCTATTAGAACAAAAAATGCATGAGGAAACGGTAAAAGAAGTATGGGTGAAATGGATGCAAGATTTTGGGTATAGTATGGAAATAGCAGATTGGGAAATAATATGGAAAGAGAAAGATAAATTGATAAAATCGGTCCCACTTAGAGAAAATTTATACAAAGTTATGTATCGTTGGTACTACACTCCAGAAAAACTATCTAGAGCATATTCAGGAGCATCAAATAAATGTTGGAAGTGTAAGAAAACCAAAGGCACAATGCTCCATATGTGGTGGCAATGTGACATAGCGAAGAAATACTGGATCCAAGTATCTATATGGATTCACAAGATATTAAAAAAGCAAATCCCTCATTTACCAGAATTATATTTGTTAAATGTTTGCAAAATTGAGACAACTAAGATGGAGAGAAAGCTCTTATTACACATGATAACTGCCGCCAGAATATTATATGCCAAATATTGGAAAACAGGGGAAATGCGTAATAGAAAAGAATTTATCGTTAAAATAATGGAAATAGCAGAAATTGATTTGCTCACTACAAGAATACAAGAAGGAAATGTCATAGAATGTGAGAAAACATAGGAACCAATGTATAAATGGGTGAAATATTTTGAAATTGTAAAATAGATTAAGTTATAGATAATAGATGAGTTCCTAACGCTTCTTTAAATGTTAAATGTTGTATGTGACGTCTATGTTCAGTAATATTTGTTTTGATTGTTTGTCAATTGACAAAATGTTAATAAACAGTTAAAAAGGAAAAAAACAAAAAAACAAAAAACCAAAAAGGATATTATAGCATTGGAGAAAGTCAAGAAAAGGGCAACTAGAATGATTAAAGGGCTGGAACACTTTCCCTATGAAGAAAGGTTGAAACGCTTGGGGCTCTTTAGCTTGGAGAAATGTCGACTGCAGGGTGACATGATAGAGGTTTACAAGATTATGCATGGGATGGAGAAAGTTGAGAAAGAAGTACTTTTCTCCCTTTCTCACAATACTAGAACTCGTGGGCATTCAATGAAATTGCTGAGCAGACAGGTTAAAACGGATAAAAGGAAGTACTTCTTCACCCAAAGGGTGATTAACAAGTGGAATTCACTGCCACAGGAGGTGGTGGCGGCCACAAGCATAGCCACCTTCAAGAGAGGGTTAGATAAAAATATGGAGCAGAGGTGTATATATATATATATATATATATATATGGCTTCTCTTATATTCTTACATGAACCATTCCATGTGTGTATCACAGAGAGAGACACTTGGCTCTGAAAGTCATTTACGTAAACACAGCTATTTTCTTAAAACAGAAGTTTATTTGCATTTTTAAAGTACACTTGTTTCAATAACTCTCAAGATGTCTCCACAACACCTTCAAACAGTAAATTTTCCCCTTCAGGATTTCCTTTTTCCTTCTTTCCAGAAGGTGTGAGGTATTCCATTCAGTTCTGCTAAACCATTTGGGGTTTGGTGGCACCACATCCCATGGCACCACATCCCATGGCACCACCATCCCATGGCACTCACCACCGCATCTAAAGATTCCAAATGTGCTCACAGGATCAAAATGCTTTGGGACCCCCTGTTAGACAAAAGAACAGCAGGTTTCTGTCCAGAAAACCTGCTTGGTCTGCTTTTTAGTTATCTGGTCTTCTGTTGACGAACAGAGCTGGAGGTCTTTTATTAGGGTTATTCTTTTGTTTGACTTCATATGTTTTAGTTTATATTCCACATGCTAATTTGTTAGGGATTATTTCCTGGATATAACTTGAGAAGTCACTCACTTCCTACATCATCATCTAGTGCAGGGATGACCAAACTGGCTCAGGAGCCACATATGGTTCTTTCACACAAATTGTGTGGCTCTTGAAGCTCCTGCTGCCCCATTGGCTGGCTTGGAGAAGGCATATGTCTCTTTAAATCACTTCTCCAAGCTTACTTTCCTTCCTTCCTTCCTTCCTTCCTTCCTTCCTTCCTTCCTTCCTTCCTTCCTTCCTTCCTTCCTTCCTTCCTTCCTTCCTTCCTTCCTTCCTTCCTTCCTTCCTTCCTTCCTGTCTTGAGGCTCTCAAACATCTGACATTTATTCTATGTGGCTTTTACGTTAAGCAAGTTTGGCCATCCCTGATCTAGTGAGACAGAAATTCTACCTAAAACAACAAATACCAGACTTTTCTACATAGTACTATTGCCAGGATCTGTCAAATTTATTGTATTTAGCAAGTTCTTTTTAAAAAATAAGTATTACACTTTTCTCTCAGCACTAGATTCTAGTCCTGTGCTGTGGGGATTTTTTTTAACCTGGCCTTTGCCAACTTAACAGTGAGGACTTGGATTCAAAGGAAAAATAAACTACATTGTGAAAATGTTATGTTTGCCCCAGTACTCTGAATTAAGACAAGAGACACTTTATTTATGGCTCATCTGAGTCATTAAATATATAATTTTAACTTTAGTATGTTACTTCTAATGGGCAAAATAACTGGCTACCAGTGTTTGGACAGCCATAAAACTGTGCCAGGTTATTAAGCTCCTACCCTCTCCCAATGCCATCCCAGTAGCTAAAGGTTTGGTGGATGCTGCTCAGAACCAAGACCATCTCCTCCCTACGCTTACCCAGTTCTGCTTCAAGGTTCATTATTAAAGTCTACCATCATGCTTTCCTGATCATCTTTCACCAATAATGGATCTTTGTAGAGACTAAACACCTCTAGCCCAAAAGCCATCAGTTAGGTCCAAAATTCTGTCTTCTTCAGGTGCAAGGATTTGAGAGGATACTATATGCTGGCTTCATAATCAGAACAGTTGACCCTCCTGTTCAACTGGCAGTATGAATGGCCCAGACAAGTGGTCTGGCAGGTTCCCCATTAGGCTTACACCTGTAAAGTCGAACATGTCAATAAAATGTAATATTCCTAACCAATAAATTTGAACACCTGCCCATATGCCATATGACGGTGGGAATGGACAGAGATATGAGAGAAGGAGACGGAGACAAAACAGTGCTCGGCCCCCTTCTAGTCTACTTCCCATCCCAACGGTGACAAGTAGGGGGACCAAGAGAAATTGCCCGCGTCCGACACTGGTGTTATGCAACGCCAGGTCTATAAACAATAAGATCGAGACCATTAGGGACTTCCTGCTTCGGCAGGATGTGGACCTGGCTTGCGTGACCGAGACCTGGGTTCAAGAGGGAGAGACAACAGCACTCTCCCAGATGACTCCCCCGGGATACTCGGTCTTCCACCAGTCGCGGATTAGCGGGCGGGGTGGCGGTATTCATACGGGAGGCTTACTCCTTCCGGGCCCTCCCGGCCCCAAAGATCGATGGTGTTGAATGTGTCGGCCTTGCGTTGGATGTCGGGGAGAGGTTGGCGATCTGGCTGGTGTACCGTCCGCCTAACGCACCAGCCAGCGCCTTACCATCCCTGATGGAGGCGGTGTCCGGCTGGGCGTTGGAGTACCCAGGGCTCTTGGTCCTGGGCGACTTCAATGTCCACGCCGATGACGCGGCTTCCACTCAGGCGATGGACCTAGTGTCTTCCATGGTGACACTGGGACTCTCCCAATTTGTTACGACTCCCACACATCAGGCTGGGCACACATTAGATCTGATCTTTGCGGCCGGGATTAAAGTGAACGAAATTGCAACGGAGGCGATACCATGGTCGGATCACTTAGCCCTCAAGGCTCGTATGGAGACGCTACCACAACCCTGTAAGGGCGGAGAGCCTATTTTGGCTCGCCCGCGGAGCCTGATGGACCCGGAACGGTTCCAAACGGCTCTTTGGGATCCTTGGCCCCCTTGCGATTCCCTTGACGCCCTGGTTGAGGCCTGGCAAGACCGGCTATCTGGGACAATCAATGAGATCGCACCCCGACGTCCTCTGCGTCCTCGTTCAAGGCTGGCTCCCTGGTATACCCCGGAGCTACGCCGGTTGAAACAAGGACTCTGACGACTAGAGAGGCAGTGGCGGCGCACTCGTGGCGAAGCGGCGAGAACATCCTACAGAACGTTTATGAGGTCGTATGAGATGGCAGTCAAGGCCGCGAAGAAGAAGTACTTCGCGGCCAAGATTGCGTCTGCAAATTCGCGCCCGGCACAACTGTTTAAAATAATTGGACATTTAACTACACTGCCCCAGGGCAGACTAAACGCTAGAGAATTAGAAATAGGCTGTGAGGCTTTTGCGAAATTTTTTGCAGACAAAATCACGTCGCTCCGCCAGGACCTGCCCATCACCTTAGATACAGTACATGAGCCCAAGGCCCCATGCCTGACTTCTGATTTAACCCTGGATCATTTCGACCCGCTCAGCCTGGAGGAAGTTGACGGAATTCTCTCCTCTGCGCGCCCTACAACTTGCGATCTGGACCCATGCCCCTCCTGGCTAATTAAATCCTGCCGGAGGGAGCTTGAATGTCCTTTACGGGACATCATAAATAGATCCCTCTCAGAGGGGCACTTTCCATCATCCCTGAAAGAGGCCTTGGTCCGACCCCTCTTGAAAAAAAGTACAGCAGACCCGGCCGAATTGGCAAACTACCGACCGGTCTCTAATTTACCGTTTTTAGGTAAAATAATAGAGAGGGCAGTGGCGTTGCAGTTGCAGAGCTTTCTGGATGACGCTTCCATCCTAGACCCTTGCCAGTCCGGCTTTCGCCCAGGTTATGGGACGGAGACAGTACTGGTCGCCCTGATGGATGATCTCCAACGGCACCTGGACCGGGGCGGCGTGGCGGTGCTGATGTTGTTAGATCTGTCGGCCACGTTCGACACGGTCGACCATCAGCTACTGACCCGCCGCCTCGCCGATATAGGGGTGAGGGGGTCTGCCTTACAATGGCTCTCCTCCTTCCTCGAGGATCGGGGACAAAGGGTGGCAATTGGTGGCGAGCGGTCCCGGAAGCGCACACTGGATTGTGGAGTGCCTCAGGGGGCAGTTCTCTCACCAATGTTATTTAATATCTATATGCGCCCCCTTGCCCAGATTGCCAGGAGATACGGACTTGGGTGCCATCAATATGCGGATGACACCCAACTCTACTTACTGATGGACGGCCGGCCTGACTGCGTCCCTGAGAATTTAGACCGGGCCTTGCAGGATATGGCAACATGGTTGAGGGGGAGCGGGCTGAAATTGAATCCAGCGAAGACATAAGTCCTTTGCCTGGGTCGGGGCGCCCGGGAAGGGGAAATACCTCTTCCAGTCTTCGACAGGGCGCCGTTGAAAGCGACGCACCGGGTTAGGAGTCTGGAGTCTTACTGGAGCCTTCATTATCTATGGAGTCTCAGATTGCAGCCACTGCCAAGTCAGCCTTTTTCCATCTAAGGCGGGCAAGGCAGTTGGCTCCCTTCCTAGAGCGCCAAGATCTGGCAACGGTACTTCACACAACGGTCACCTCGAGGCTGGATTACTGTAATGCCCTCTACATGGGGCTGCCTCTGTACTGAACCCGGAAGCTGCAGCTGGTGCAGAACGCAGCGGCCAGACTGTTGCTGGAGCTCCCTAAATGGGAGCACATACAGCCTGGGCTGCGCGAACTGCACTGGCTGCCAGTTATATACCGGGTTCGTTACAAAGTGCTGGTCATTACCTTTAAAGCCCTATATGGTCGAGGACCTGTCTACCTTAGGGACCGTCTCTCCCCATATGAACCCCAGAGAGCACTGAGGTCAACTGGAAAAAACTTGCTGACCACCCCCGGACCAAGAGAGGTGAAGCTGCAATGCACCCGCAACCGGGCCTTCTCCTCTGTAGCCCCGAGCCTATGGAACCAACTCCCAGAGGAAATGCGGGCCCTGCGGGACCTTGAACAATTCCGCAGGGCCTGCAAGACCTTCCTCTTCCGACTGGCCTTCGCTGAAGAAAGAAGCTGCTAAGGATAACCGCCACCACAAAAGAACGAATAGCAATAGCACTTTTATTAATTTAATTGATTGATTGATTTTAAACTTGTCAGAATTTTGAATGCCGGATATATCTTTGTTTTTATATAATGCTGTTAGCTGCCCTGAGCCTGCTTCGGCGGGGAGGGCGGGATACAAATAAAATTATCTAATCTAATCTAATCTAATCTATGCTGATGGTCAGTAAGGGCAGACAACCTGTCCACAGCCATTTTCAATGCCAACTTACATCTGATGCAAGGCCTTTGAACCCAGCTTCCTAATAACAACTTAAAGGCATGTGGTGATATCCAGCAGGCCAAACCATGCTGTCCAGAGCCTATTGCATAATCAGCTATGGCTGATACCAGGCCTTCAACAACCCTCCTAAAAAGGAATTAATAGAATGACAGAGAGCCAGTTTGGTGTAGTGGTTAAATGTACGTACTCTTATCTGGGAGAACCAGGTTTGATTCCCCACTCCTCCACTTGTAGCTGCTGGAATGGCCTTGGGTCAGCCGTAGCTATCACAGAGCTTGTCCTTGAAAGGGCAACTTCTGTGAGTGCCCTCTCAGCCCCATCTACCTTACAAGGTGTTTATTGTGGGGGAGGAAGAAAAAGAAGATCGTGAGCTACTCTGACACTCTGGGATTCAGAGTGGAGAGCAGAATATAAATCCAATGTCTTCTTCCGAAGCTCTCACACTTGCCACCATACATGGCCCATTGCAATGGCTGGTCCCTGATTTAGCCATGTAGACAATTTAATGTTCAGATCACATCTGATGCCTGCCAGGCATATGGGCCTTGTTCTCACAAGGAATTAAATTACATGGCAGTAGCTGTGTACCAGTATCCCCGCAAAATCAAAATTACAGTTGATCCCATAAGGCCCAACAATATTATATAGTGTTGCCATCCTCCCACTGGTACCTGCAGATCTCTGTGTAAATTACAACTAATCTACAGATGAGACAGATCTTTTTTGGGGGGGGGGGGAGAATTCTATGGCATTATACTCAACTGAGGTCCCTCCCCTTCCCAAACCCTCTCCTCGCCTGCTCCACCCCCAAATCTCCAGGAACTTGCCAACCATGAAACCACAGCACAAGCCACCATGCACAAGATGTCATTTGCTAAAATATGAGCTAATCTACAATGCTACAAGCACAGTCTTGCTCATGGAGGTGTCTGTAGGTAACCACTCTGCATAGGCACAAAGCCTGTTCCAAGCAACTTACTAGCAGCCACCAAGTGTGATAACTGTAGAAATCTTTCCTTGATATATATTACTATCAGGTTTTTTATATGCATTCTTACTATTCATTGGGAATATTTCCTTGAACTGGGAATGAGGTATTATCCTAGGGTACAGCTCTCAAGAATATACTGGATTGTCACTTCCCCAGAACACAGGCAGTGGCAAATTCTAAATTAGCCAAGAAAAACATATTTCTTGCTGGGATTTATTTTTTCCCCCTTGGCAAAAAAGGTATCTTTAAATCATTTATTTGATAAATGCCCCTTGAGCAGCTTTGAAACAATATCTATCTCTGGAAATGATATATGGCTTCCACACTTTAGTGGGCAGAGTCTACACAACTTGTTTTTTGAAACATGTGTTTAATTCATATATCTAAATCCCAATCATTGCTTGGTTGGGTCCATTTCTTTTCCTGTGTGGTATACAGACAAATCAACAACTGGTCTCCTTCCCAGTGTTTTTCTGGAATTTGACCGAATGTCAGCATGAGAGATTGCATTTCAAATACCACAAAAGGGGGAGGGGGTCACTGCTTTTTTGGTTGAGCTCCAATACCAAATGTGTGAGAAGAAAAAATAAATACATGGAAAGCAGCTTTTAAATCTCATTTGAAATATACAGTTTGTGATCTGGCAGTCTGCTCAGTGGCACCGTTGACTGTGAGGTGGGAAATCCCTGCTTAAACTCTCCTTTCAGTCTCCCTCGACCTTTAAATTAGTCTCAGCCTCCCTCCACCTCCATCCCTGGTTGCATCTGCAACTCAGTACGATTGCTCTTATAAAGGATTGTATGAAAAGTGTTTTTGATCCTCATAAAGTGCCTTATTAATGTAGAATATTTGATTTTTTTAATGTGAATAGTCATGGGAATGCCAGATACCTTTAAAGAAAATACAACTGAGTCAAAGGCGAGAAGGCCTTTTCTCAGGCAGCCATATAACTTGCCTCAGGGAACAACCAAAGCAAGGCCCTAGAAGGAGTTGGGTAGGTTCATATGGAAGTGAGTCGTCCTTAAATTATGAAAGTTTTAGGCCAAATAGGGTTTTGACATTTAACAAATTCACCTTGGATTGGACCCCATAGCAGATGGGCAGCTAGTGACGATGGAACAGCATTCTTTCTGCAGTGATCTTCATTAACTATTGGTTCTGGATACCCTTTAGGGGCAGCCCCATGCCCAGCACATTGCAGTAATCCAATCTAGATGTTACCAGGGCAAGATATTTCTTACTCAGGAAAGACCACACCTGGTAGAAGGATCATCTGCCCACTACTGCCACTTGTTCATCCAACAGAGACCCAGCAGCTCCTCCAGACTGAGAAACTGAGGGGTTTTTAGAAGCTGCTTACTCTTTGTGGGGCTCACTGCATTTTCCAGAACTGTTTTATTACACTTTTGTAGAAGTTTTGTAGCACTATGACAGTGTGTCCGTAGCCCAATTCACATAGGGTTGCCATGCAGTGTTTGGTAACCAGTAGAAGGGGTATGGGCAGGGTATGGAGGCACACAATGCTGGCTGTGGTGTCGTGCTATGGTTTTCAGCAATTCCTTTGTCACTTTTTTTTAAGTGTCACTTTAAAAAAAAAAAATCAGAAGTGAGATGATGCCACACTTGGCATTATGCGTATTTTTTTTTAAAAAAAATCCTCCCACTGCCTCTCAGAGTGGTGGCAGGCAATGGGACTGGAGCTGGCAGCTTTGTGTTATAGTGAACAGACATGCCTCTTGCAGTGTGTGCATACTTCTATTCATAAGAAAGAGCCAACATGCATTCACTTTACCAGTGATATTAGGGACCAGTACCTGGATAAATGTGAGATTTCAGCTGTAATCAGCACTGAATGTAACATGAGAACTACTCAACACATGCATAAAGAAAGCAGCCATTCTAATTTTACCCCTTCTCCTTCCTTATTCCAGTACCCCAATTTGCATTACTTGTTTTCCATTTGAGCCCACATCTCCAGGTATCATAAGAGGCTGCAGGAATGCTCAAGAATGCTAGAAAATCTGTGTTTCATTATCAGAGCAGGAACTTTTTTGTAGTGGCACTTGAAGGGACTCTCATCTAACAATGATTAATTTGGCATCTAGCTTATTGAATGTCAGGTGAAAACATTTCTATTTTCTCAGTCTTTTTTGTCAGCTTAATTTTTTTTCTCCCTACTCTGGTTTATAATATGCTAAGGCAGGAGCAGGGGGTAGAGTACGTAAATAAAATAAATGTTAGGAATGTGTTTAAGAACCAGTTAATTTCTGTGATTCTTGTAGCTTGGTTCACCTCATTCTTTAATACTACAAAAGTCATTCAGGTTTATGAAAAAGCCACATCACTTTTACTGTTCACGAAAGCGGCTCCATTCTGCAGGGCAGGTAGCATTGCTATTTGTCATGCTGTACCCTCTGGGAATTTGCTTTACAAGTGTTTGTAATTCTTTTTTAGGATTAATATTAGCTTTTCATGATTCCCTGTCTTGGAGCTGATAGGAGTAGAAGAATGGAAGGGAGGGGAATTAACTTTTATGTGTCTATGTTTATTTTAAAGTCTTATTTCAAAATTGGCAGAATGGGTGCCCAAACTCTTGAACAATGAATGCATTGTAGCAAGAACTAGCAATTTTTCAGTAAGTACAAAATTTAAGAACAAAACACTGGTGCTGCCTTTTTATCTTTTGCCACGAAGTGTCTTTGCCAAAATGCTAGAGGTGTGATATAATCCCTTGTAATTACGTGTTTTGTGATAGAGCATTCCTTGGCTGTTTAAATGGATTAAAAATTGATTTAGAATGCTGGGGGGCATTTCAGGCCGGCCTGTAAAGTAATTAGTGATTAATACTATGCTGCAGTTTAACAGCCATTGTTCTGTGATATTGTGCTATTGGAGCACAGATTTGAGCAACTTGTGAGTGGTTTCCCAATGTCTTTATCTCATTATATGGAATTCTCTCTGGCTTTGGGTGCAGGTAACATTGCCAACCTCCAGGTGGGGCCTGAAGAGCTCCCAGAATTACAGTTGATCTCCAGATAATAGAGATCAGTTCCCCTGGAGAAATCGGCTGCTTTGGAAGGTGTACTGTATGGCACTATGCCCTGCTGAGGTCCTTCTCCTCCTCTCAGAGCTGGCAGGTTCATTAGGCAACATTTGGCAGCTGCCTCGGGCACCAGCTCTTGGGGGCGCATTGTTTCTGCTTCCTGAGGGGTTGCAGAAATCTTCTGGCCCCTCAGCAAGCAGAAACAACATGGGGCTTAACTTTCAGTCACCCAGGAATTAAAGTGCCACCTCATTTCTGCTTGCTGAGGGACTGGAGAAATCTTCCAGCCCCTTAGCAAGCAGAAACAATGGGCGCTCAAGAGTGCAGTGTTTTAAAGGTGGCTGGCCTCCTCTGGGTTGAAAGCGGCCAAGCGGCTTTCCATGAAGGCGCCCCTTGGGCGCTTTTCAACCCAAAAGTGGCTGGTTGCCTTTAAAAACTACGCCTTCAAATAGTGTAGTGCAGGGGGAAAGCGGAGGCGCAGCAGCACTCTTGTGTGCTAACTGCCGGTCTCTAGTCCCCCTTACGATGTGCATGAAAAAAAAAATGAAGGGCATGCAGACGTGGGCCAGCAGCTGTGGGAGGAGCATGGCACATGCGGCCGGCTCAGCGCACATCCAGCACAAGGCCAGGGTGAAGGCAGCCTCTTCCTTGGGCACGTGCAGTGCATCATCACAAAGGTAGGAGATGAGGCAGGCCAGCGGCAGCAGCTCCAGTTGCGCGCCTAGCCCGTCGGAGCCAGCAGCGGCATGGCACACGATGCAGTGGTGGGTGGTGGCAAGTGATGCGCACGTGAAGGTCTCAGTGAAGTCTTGCATCTCCAGCACCGTGACCTGCTCCAGGTGCACCGCCAGCCAGTCCATGCGCTCGTGAAAAAAAAAACAAAAGAAAGCTGGAGATGGGCGCAGTGCGAGGGTCTGCCTCTAGCGGCAGATCCCTTCGCGCCGGCCCTGCCTCCCCTAACCCCACCCTCCCCAAGCTCTGCCCCCAATCTCCAGGAATTTCACAACATAGAACCAGCAATCTTGGCTGTGGTCAGACTGGCAGGTTGGTGCAGTTTGGGTATGCCTCTAATTACTCCATGGCATTTTGTGATGGAGATTTTCAATCAGGCTCCCACCCTGATCTGGCCTCACCAACACTCTTCTTCCGTGACTGACTGTTCAGATTAGTGCTGTTCATCAACCATGGAGAGTGCAGTCTGGTCTTGATTTTCTCCAAAAAAACAACTTTGACTTTTTGGGAAAACATTTATTGGGTGCGCATGAGCACACATGTGCCCATGTGCATATGCTCCGCCATTAAAAAAAAAAACAGAATAATGAAACCATAACTAAAGGTTCACACTTCCAAACAGGTTAGAGTGCACAGTGGGGGAGTTCAGATATCCAGAAATGTGGGATGAATGCTCAGGGATCCATTAGCACCAGAATGCAACTACTGTCTATTTACTCTGTATCTGACTCATCTTACAATGGGGTGAGTGCGACTGGGGAATGGCTGCCAGATGTGACTGTGTGACGGAGCCTATTTAATCCATTAGGGAAAAGCAACTATATCAGGCCAAAGTGCCCATTGGATCGTAGCCCCTAGGTGCAGGAAAGCATTTCAGAAAGTACTTCCCTTTAAAAAAAAAGTCTATAATGGAAATAACACTGATGACTCTTCTCATGTAATTTTTATTATGGGGGAAGGATGGTTGCCAGCTGCTTGGCCTGGCTAGTTCTGATGCTTTTGAACCTTAGAAATAGTCAAGTGAGACTTTTCACTGCATTTTATTGACTTATTTAAACATTTGTATACTGCTTTCCTTCCCAATGGGGACTAAAAGTGGCTTACAATATAAAAATATAATGCAAACAAAGAGACTGGCAGAGGCTGGAAAAGGCTTTGGAGATCTTTGTCTCTCTGCCAGTAGCTCTTCATCTCAGCTCCAGATCTCTGGCTCAGAACTGAAGGCCAAGAACATTTTGGCTCATGCCACAAGCTTGGCTCTTTACTCATGCCACAAACCTGGGCCAATCAGGTTTACAAAGTTTACATGTAAGAAAGGGGTGGAGTGAATGCTCATCTACAAGATCTTACCACAGCTGGCTGGTATTTTAATTCCGTCTCCTTCAAAACTCCCTTGCCACATGCTAATGGCTGACTATCAGACTACTGAGGTTAGACTGGGTTGGTTGAAAAGTTGGCAAGTGTATGTCATGCTATAGTTCCTTCTCCTTTCACTAAGAGTAGCTCCTAGACCTAGAGCAGGGGTGGGGAACCTTTTTTCTGCCAAGGGCCATATGGATATTTATAACATCGTTTGTGGGCCATAAAAATGTATCAACTTAAAAAACAGTGCTCCACCAAGGGAGAATGATTCAGGCCAGCAAAATTAATGCAAATAATTTTTTCTATTTGAAGGCATGTGAAGAGGGCCTAATCAGGCACACACACACACAGCCTGCTGCCCTAGGCAAGTGCATATGTTCAGGTCTTTTTTTGTAGAAAAAGCCCAGCAGGAACTCAGTAGCATATTAGACCACATCCCCTAATATTAGCATATTAGGTCACACACTCATTAGCATATTAAGCCACATCATCTGGGATAGTCAAGTGCAAACTGAACTGTGACAGTAACTTTTCCAGGCCCCAGGGAGGCTGCCGCACAGTACATCTGGGCCCTGTGATCCCTGCCTGGCCCTGGGGAGGCTGCTGCACAGCGTGGCTGGGGCCCACGATCCTCGCTGACCAGCCAGGCCCCAGAGAGACTGCCACATGGCTCGGTTCAGCCCAGCAATCCCCAAAGGCCACACCAAGTGATCTCGAGGGCTGCATACAGCCCTCGGGATGGAGGTTCCCCACCCCTGACCTAGAGGGTAGTATAGTCAGGTATTTGATTAGCTTGAAGACCAGAAAAGGGACCATCAGCCCTGTCATGCTGTGATTCCAAGTTTCTGTGACACAGTTACTTCCAGGTTAAGAGGAACATACTGAAAGTTCTTTATCTGAGAGGCAATCTAGTTATGAGTAGGAGATCCACGTTCATGCGCATTAAGCTGAAGTGGCATCCAATGTTCCCTCTAAGCTGTATAGTCTTGTGAGCAAAAATTCTACTTTGTGAGCTACTGGCATTAAAGTTGTGAGCTACTGGCATTAAAGTTGTGAGCTACTGGCATTAAAGCTGTGAGCTACTGTCTAAATTATTGTGCTCTGGGGCCATTTTTCCTGAACTAAGACAAAAACATGTGAGCTGGAGGCTAAAAATCTGTGAGCTAGCTCATGCTAACTCAGCTTAGAGGGAACACTGGTGGCATCTACTTTGCATCAGATATAGAATTCACTAGTGAGAGGAGCTGAGTCCTGGTTCCTTCCTCCTTCACCCTATCTCTCAGTGCTTTATTTCTTGAGACATTATTCTCTGTTTGGCTCATACTGGAGCCAAGTTGGGGGGGGGGGAGAATGAGGGTTGCAAGTCCAATTCAAGAAATATCTGGGGACTTTGGGGGTGGATCCAGGAGACTTTGAGGGTGGGGCCAGGAGACTTTGGGGGTGGAGTCATGAGCAAGTTTGGAACAAGTACAATTGAACTCCAAAGGGAGTTCTGGCCATCACATTGAAAGGGACTGCACACCTTTTCAATGCCTTCCTTCCATTAGAAATAATGAAGGATAGGGGCACCTTCTTTGGGGGCTCATAGAATTGGTCCCCCTGGTCCAATCCTTTTGAAACTTGGGGGGTGTTTTGAGGAAAGGCATCAAATGCTATGCTGCAGATATGGTTCCTCTACCTCAAAGAACCCCCCCCCCCCAGAGCCCCAGATACCCGCTGATGAATTCCCCATTATTCCCTATGGGAATCATTCTCCATAGGGAATAATAGAGTGCCCAGTAGACATTTTCCACACACACACACACACACACACACACTTTCTAAAGCTTTCTAAAGTGGGGGGAGGGCCCCCAAACTGGGGAATCCCCTGTCCCCTCCCTCTCTCTCTCTCACACACACACACACTTACTGGGTTTGGTTCCTCCACAACTTTACTTGCTCTGAAAACAAAAGCAAAACAAATGGAGGGTTTGTGCTCTGAGGAAACTGCTGCTGACCCTTCTCCATGAAGCACTTCCTGTTTCCTGCTCAACTATAAAGGCACACATTTTAAAAATGGACCTGTTTGCAGGTTTCTAAACCTGCCGGAGCTCTAGAAATACATGGTGACTGTGGGGGCGGAGATTTCCTCCACTGGCCAGCTGGCTGGGGGTGGGGGGAAGCCTGTAAAACTGGGGGATCCGCTGCTGGGACCTGGGGATTGGAAAGCCTAGGGAAAATACTTCAATGGGATGCAGTGAGGTATGGCAAGGGGGACTGTGGGGTTCAATTCTGTTCCCTTCTGCACCTCAGTGGCAGTCACTGAAAGAGAAACACAGAATATCATGATTGATGGGTTGGTTGCTTGGTCGGTTGGCTGGTTGATTTAAAATATTTATAAGCCTATCTTTCTCCCAGAAATCTGGGATTCAATGCCATGAAATTAAAACAATAAAACTAACAATAGAATTAAAACAATTAAAATACAATTAAAACTGGCACCAGAAGGCATAAACAGAATTCACGTGATGTTAGAACATAGTAAACTGTAATCCAGAATGGAAGAATGTTCCAGACATACAATTTTGGGTGGCAGCCACAGTTGTGTTCTGACATTTGCTTTGGTCTGCACTGTTTAACTGAATCACAGCAAGAGCCATTTCTTCATTCCAGCAATAGACCCACCCAATACTTCAAAACAAAAGGCATATATATTGGCAATATTAATTCTATTTTGCTAGAATTTCAAGCAGAGTATTATTAAAGCAATGGTTGTCCCAGCCCACAGTGGATTTGAAACAGGAGCTAAGCTTTCACAGCAGTGAACCTTGATTGTGCAGAACAATGATCAGTGTACCATGGCGAAGACCTGTAATGCACTCCCACTTAAAAGAAACAAAACAAAATCTGATCCTTGGGTAACCTTAGAAGCTATTTGCTCTAGCAGGTCAGAAAAGTGCTCAAGTAGCTGAGATTAAAGTTCTTTGCTGCATGTCCAAGGAGGGTCTCTCTTCCAACATGACATCCATAATCATCTTAAAAATGTTCCTTATGTCTTTCTTTACCTCCCCTCTCTCTGCAACTGTATCTATACTGTTATTCATTAATCAGTTCCCTTGGGGAAGGGTGCAACATTATTCCTAGTTTATGCACATTCACTGAATATTCACAGCAATATAGGCTGCGAAATGAACGGGAGCCATCTTCAAATGAGTGCTCAAAACAGTTGTGCAATAAGAAGTGAGCTTACATAGATAAAGCAAGCAGGAACCTGGAGTGAAAATTATTTTTTGCATTGAAAATAGTTCTCCCACCTTGGGCACTGCTCTGTTTACGTTTTTTTTTTTTTAAAGCAACTCCTTATTTTAAGTTTTTTCTCATTGTGAGAATGGTTTATTTTAATTAATTAAAATATTTGCATCCCACCTTTCTCCCCAGCTGGGGCCCTCAGGGCAGTAAAGAAAATTAAAAAGGCTTTTTAAAACAACTTTTAAAACTGTATCCTTTAGTCATAAAACCGAAGCTGTGGTGGCACATTCCAGCATCCTGATTCATTGCAGTCACCACGACTGTACTGTACCAAGTATTGGTTGACACTCTCTGTCATCACTTCCCACTACTATTGGGAAGCCTCTCTGTCACCCACCCACTGCAGCCTTCCCCATATTCTTGCAGGATTGGCTTGCAATCCATCTCTGCCATGTCATTGGCTGATTCTGCTCTCCCCCACCCACCACTGGCCCAGTCAGGCAAGAACATCATCAGATGACCACTGATCTCTGAGGCAGACAGTTCTCTGCTGGGGGCTTACTGATCACTACTGCCTTCTCATTTTTCTTTCTGTCACTACTTTCTCCCCCTCTTTTTTCTACCTCCCCCTTCTGTTCTTTCTCTCATTCTTTCTCTGTATCTCTGTCTTTCAGTCTTTTTATTTCATTCTGTATGTCTACCTTCCTCCCTTTAAACCACACAAATGGAGCAGTTAACATATCTTCAACTGACAAGGAATGTTCAGTCACAGCAGGGAGGGGCCACTTCAGAGGGAGCGAAAAGGAGGCTTGCAATGGCTTTTTGGCGTTTTCGCACTGACCTTCAAGTGGTGCGACCACCCTCCTCACGCTGGCGGATCTGCAGGGATTTCGCACCAGAAGCGCCGGCGCACCCAAAAGAGCCGGCGTCTTCCGTCGCGAAACCAGCTCAAACAGAAACCGCCAAGAAGCAGGAAAACGTTTGAGCTGGTTTCGCGACGGAAGTCGCCGGCTCCTTTGGGTGCGCCGGCGCTTCTGGTGCGAAATCCCTGCAGATCCGCCGGCGTGAGGAGGGTGGTCGCACCACTTGAAGGTGAGTGCGAAAACGCCCAGTGTCAGCTGCTTGATGCTACCAGCCATTTCCTCCCAGGGAACCACTGTTGCCAACCTCCAGGTGCTTGGTTCCCCCCACCCCACAAACACTGTGAAGGACTGTCCTTTTCTCATGTAGAGGCTGCTGGGTTGCCAACTCCAGATTAGGAAATTCCAGATGGCAAAGATCACTTTCCCTTGAGGTGTGTGTGTGGGGGGATTAATTCCTTCACTTGGGTGGGTGAGAAGACAGCAAGGCTCATGGGCATTCGCCCAGAGGCCTTTAGTGGTGCCTTTCAAGGTTCGTGGGAAACTCCTAAGGTATCAATACTGGGAACCACTGTTGCCAATCTCCAGGTGAGGGCTGGAGATCTCTCAAAATTACAATTGTTATCCAGATAGATGGCAGAGATCAGATCTTTGAGGTGTATGTGGAGGAGTTCATGCCTTCACTTGGGCGGGTGGGAAGACAGCAAGGCTGGGGGAGGCACTCACCCAGAGGCCTTTAGTGTTACCTTTCCAGGTTGGAGGGAAATTCCTGGATATTCTGTGGTGGAGTTTGAGGAGGATATACGAGTTAGGGCATCAGAGCAGGTCTGCCAGACACAAGTTCTAGCTGTGGAAGCTGACTCAGTGATTTTGGACCTGTCACAGACTTCCAGTCTAACCTGCCTCACAGGGTTGTTGTTCAGATCAAAGAGGGGAGAGGAGAATGATGTAGGCTGCTTTGGTCTCCTCCACACTGTGAAGAAAGACTGCCTATGGAGTCTCTCCTATGGAGAGACTGTAGGGAGGGGGAAGGTGATGGAAACATGAAGTCAGAGGGGCAGATAAAGTGAAGGAGATAGGTAGCCAACTCCAGGTTAGGAAATTCCTGGAGATTTAAGGGGCAGGGCCTGGAGAAGGTGGGGTTTGAGGAGGGATAGTACCTCAGACAGGTATAATGCCATTTCCTCTGGGGAACCATTGGAGATCATTCAGATTTACAATGGCTTTCCGGATGGCACAGATCAGCTCCTCTTGAGGTGTGGTGGTGGTGGGGGGGAGTCATTGGCTTCACTTGAGTGGGGAGGAAGACAGTGAGAGTGGCAGGCACTCACCCAGAATAAGAACACCACCTCCTGTGGCAGTGAATTCCACATGTTAATCACCCTTTGGGTGAAGAAGTACTTCCTATTATCCTCCTATTATCCTTCCTATTACCCTCCTGTTGCTTCCTCCTGTTCTGGGTTTTTTTTTTGGGGGGGGGGGTGTTGTTGACTGATTTGGCCTGAGGTTTCTTATTGGTGAAAAGGGGGGTTCAAAATTAAGTTTCTTTCTGTCATGTTTTGGTTTTTTTAAGCTACCTCTGGTTAGTGTGAGAGGGTTGGTGTGTGGGCTATGTGGGGTGGGGTTTTTTATAGAGTTGTTTTTGGAGTCTGAGGCTGCTTTCAGTTTGCCTAGGGCCACTAAATAGGCTGCCCCACTAATAAGGGGTTTTTTTAGGGATTGTGTTTTTTGAAATTAAAAAAAAAATCCAGTTTAGGGCTTTATCTTCTTTCAAAATTCAACTAGGCCAGATGGGGTGATTTAAAAAGATTTTAGGTTTCTCATGAAAGGCAGCATGACTACTAGGCCACATCAGGCTCCCTTTTAAAGAGACTAGGGTTGCAGTGCATTTTGCTTTCAGCCACTGAAAGCTGGTGCATCCTTAGATTTCCATAGGGTAAACCACAGCTTCTCTCAAGTTAGGGGACCCTTGATTTCTAGTTTGCAAGGAAATCCGGTTTGTCCCAGGATCTAGTTAGGAGAAATTTAACTAGGAGGATATAACAAGGATTGCCTTCATCTCAAGGTAGCCTTTTAAAAACTAGCCAGGTAGAGGCAGGATCACCTAGTCTCCTAAACTTTACCAGATCACTACTACCCCAACCCAAAAAAGGACAGGTTAGGGACCAAAAAACAAACAAACAAGTTTTGGTGGGAGGGTTTTTTAAAAGATGTCAGGGAACCTGTTGGTTCATGGTACAGAGCAGTGAGGTCTCACAGAGGTCTGAGAGGAGCGGAACAGAGCACAGCAGCTCTCATAGCTGAGACAGCTGGAGAAGTTGCTGAGAATGTGAGTTTTTTTTTCTTTTATACTTTTATTTCATCAACACAAATCAATAAACAGCTCAAGCATACGCTTCGCAAAGAAAGAAAGAAAAATACAGTAAGTATACAAGAGGAGTGTGGATGTGGTCAACCATAAGGGAAAAAAAAGTTCATAAATTTACATAATTGGGGATTGAGACAACAAAGAAAAAAGGATCAATTTATACCACATATTCAAATCCCTTTCTCATCCCCCCCCCCCATTGAAGTATTCTTTATCCATATATAAAATTTTTCCCATTTTTTAAGAGAATCAGAGTTCGACACCCCTTTCAACCGGTTAGATAAGACATCCATCTCCGCTGCATGTAATATTTTATCGACAATCTCCTCCTGCGGAGGGCCAATTTCCTGTCTCCAATATTTAGCAAAAGAGATGCGAGCCGCCGTGAGAATGTAAATAGTTAGATATTCATCTTCCTTTGGAATCTCATTCCTTACTAATGAAAGTAACATTATCTCCGGTTTTAAAAGTATATTTACATTTAAAATTTCTTTTAGGATTTCATGCATTTTAACCCAAAACTTTATTGCTACTTTGCACGTCCACCAGATATGATAGTAGGAGCCTATCTTCTCACCACATTTCCAACACATGGGTGAAATCTTAGGACTGATTTTAGATAACTGTATGGGAGTAATGTGCCATCGATGGAATAGTTTGAAGACGTTTTCCCTATAGTTAACTGGTTTCAAAATCTTATAATTCAATTTCCAAAATAAAGACCACTGATCTAAATTAACATTCTTTTTTTAAGTTTTTAGCCCATCTAATCATAGTATCTTTCACAATTTCGTCTTCTAAGTTTAACTGGGTCAGGTAGTTGTACACCTTCTTAATCACCTTATTTTTTTCCGTACAAAGTATTTTATCAAAATCGAAATTGTCTTTGGTGAAACCTCTTACTTTATCCTTATTATATTTGGTCTTAATTTGATTCATCTCCCACCAATGAATTTTAAACCCTGCCGCCTCCAATTCATCCTTCTCTTTCAATTTGTCATTATTATCTAAAAGATCCTTATACCTAACCACCTCATTAAATTCCCATAATTGCGGTTGTATTGATGCTTCCTCAGGTGAGATCCATCTTGGTGTTTTGTTATATATCTTCCCCTTTACTTTAACCAAACGTCAATTATCATCTTACGTATTAGATGGTTCGTAAAATATTTTTGAGTCTTAGCCACATACCATAGGTTGGCGTGCCAACCTGCCTGTAAGTTGAAACCCTCCAAAGCTAGAATTTGTTTGTTTTCCAAAGTGATCCACTCTTTTAACCAAAGGACTAGGCATGCAGTAAAGTATGTTTCCCAATTAGGGAGTCCAACTCCACCGTTTTCTCGCCATTTGACCCTTGGTTTTTTTCCTTGCCAGACAAATGAGCGGATCAGTCGACCTAATTTAGAAAATAACATCTTCCTAACCGCAAAATTAATCATTTGGAAGAGAAACAACATTTTTGGTAGGACATTCATTTTAACTAGCGCAATTCTTCCCATGAAAGATAATTTCAGATGGCTCCATTTTTTAGTATCCAGTTCAATCTCTTTTAGTAAAGGTGTAAAGTTATTATCGTATATGTCACTGCATCTACTTGTCACGTTTATACCTAAATACCTGACTTTTTTTTCTACTTTGAATTCCGTTTTTCTTTCTAGCTCTTTAGCATCTTGAATTGACATATTTTTTTATGATTATTTTTTATTTTTGTTTATTCATTTTTAGCCCTGCAACTTTCCCGTAGTCCTCTATCTCGGACAGCATTTCCTCAACCGATTCTAATGGATTCTGCAAGATCGTGACCATGTTATCCGCATACGCTAAAACCTTATACGTTTCACCTTTAACTTTCAGACCATTAATTTTGTTATTCCTTCTTATAGTGTTGTTCAAGATTTCCAAAGATAAAATAAATAACAACGGAGATAAGGGGCAACCTTGTCTTGTACCTTTCCCTAACTTAATCTCCTCTGTAAGGTCCCCGTTAAGAACTACTCTGGCCGTTTGATCACTATAAATAGCTCGAATATTTTTTATAAATCCTTCCCCAAAGTCCATGAAACTCACAAGTAAAAACATAAATTCCCAGTTTAAATTATCAAAAGCTTTCTCAGCATCTAAGAAAAATAACGCTATCTGCTTATCACTGTGTGACTCATAATATTCAAAAATGTTTGCTAGTATTCGAACATTGGTCCTCATGTGTCTATTAGAAAGAAAACCAGTTTGGTCCGGGTGAATAGTAGTATTCAGAATCTTCTGTAAACGCTGGGCTAATATTGTAGTGTATATCTTATAATCAACGTTAAGTAAGGATATTGGTCGGTAGTTCTTAACATCATCTAAATCTTTTTCGGTTTTGGGGATAAGAACAACATTTGCGGATCTCCAAGAATCTGGTAGTTTTGCTGAGCCCCATATCTTCTCAATAAGTTTTTTGAACTGATTAATAAGAACTTCTTTAAATATAATATAATATTCTGCAATTATACCATCCGGACCAGGCGCCTTGTTCTTCTTTAACTTACTCCAAGCCTCCTCTATCTCGAACATCGAAATTGGGCTGTTCAAAGCTTACTTCTGTTCCTCCGTTAGCTTTTGAGATATTTTATTCCGTAAATAATCTATCTGTGTTCCCCTGTCAATCTCCACTGCACTGAATAGTTCCTTATAAAAATTCTTTACAATTTTCTTCATTTCCTCTAGCAGTGATCTATGATTCCCATCTTTATCTTTCAAAGTCTTTATAATCTTTTTTTCACGTTCTTTCCTAATCTTGTAAGCCAACCATTTCCCAGGTTTGTTGGTATTCTCAAAATACTGTTGCTTAGAATAACGTATTTTTTTCTCCATCTCCTCTAGAAATGCTAAATGAATCTTATGTTGGAGAAGTTTAATTTCATTTTTAATTTCAGCCATTGTAGGCTTCACCTTTAATTCTTTCTCTTTTTTTTTCAATGCTTCAGTGAGTTCTTTTAAGTTTTTATCATCCTCTCGTCTTTTGGAAGCATTATAGTTTATAACTAACCCTCTAAAAATGCTTTACTTGCATCCCATATCATTCTGTAAGAAATCTCACTCTGTACATTGGTCTTAAAAAAAAATTCATCTCCCGATCTATATAATCAATAAATTTCTTATCCTCCATTAGACTTACTGGCATTCTCCAGCCTATGTTTTTTTTCCCCCCTCGCATACCTAATAAAATAGGATTGTAATCTGCTATAGTACGGGGGAGAATTTCCATCTCTTCTATAAACTTCATCAGTTCTGCCGTTATCCATACCATATCAATACGGGACCAAGAGGAGTGCCTATTAGAAAAGAAGGTGAAGTCCTTTTTTCCAGGGTTTAACGTACGCCAAACATCCACCAGTAGAAATTCATCAGCCAATCTATAAAAACTTTCTGGCAGAGTGTTACTACCTGTTTTTGCCTTTGCCCTGCAGGACCTGGGGGTTCTATCTATTTCCGGACTAGAAACAGCGTTAAAGTCTCCGATTAGGCATATATGTTCGATTTTACATTTAGTTATTTCGGCCTTAAGGTCTTTAAAAAATGTGGCCTGCTTATCGTTGGGGGCATAGATATTTACTAATAAAAATTTTTGTTTTCCTCTTGTTATTTCAATACCCTGAAATCTGGCATCGTTAGCCTCAAATAATAATTCAGCCTGCATGCCTTCCTTAAAATATGTAACTAGGCCTCTTTTCTTTTTGTCTGGATCTGAGGTTATTATTGCTTTCCCCAGAGACTTCTCTAGCAATCGGAATTCATCTTTTCTCTTAATATGTGTCTCTTGAAGGCAAGCAATGTCGACATTTAATTTTTTTATTTGCAAAAACACACGCTTTCTTTTTTGCGGTGAATTTAAGCCGTTAACATTCAAAGATATAATCTTCAGGTTCTTAATCATGATTATATTGTAAAGTTTCTAACGCTCGGCTTGTAGAGTTTTTTTTTTCTTCTGTAGCCTTGTCTCTCTTTGAGTCTGCTCTTCCTCTTGTGTAACCTCCCCTTCTTCTTGGTCTTTCAGAGTAATAGATCTGCTAAGTCCGTGGGAGCCCTCTGTTCTGACTTGTCTTCAACCTCTTTTGACTCTCTATGTCCTGACTTCCTGCCCCAGTATCTTGCTTGGTTTCTAAAAAAATATCCTAGTTTA
This sequence comes from Heteronotia binoei, assembly GCF_032191835.1. NCBI lineage: Eukaryota > Metazoa > Chordata > Lepidosauria > Squamata > Gekkonidae > Heteronotia > Heteronotia binoei. Next base: position 214,099,668 of record NC_083223.1, read on the forward strand.
AAGGTGGAATCAATCCTGTACCTTCCATTTGCATGCGTGAACAATAGCCCTTCAGGAATCAACCACCTATAAACAATTCCTTTTTCTTGGAGTAAAATTGCCAATTTCATATACTCTTTTCTTTTAGATCTTATTAGCCAAGGAATCTCTTTCATTACTTTAATTTTTACTCCCATAATCATAAGCGGTTGGTCTCTAACTTCACGCCATACTCTCTCTTTCACACACCTCCGAACAAATTTTAAGTGCACCTCTCTAGGTAGTCCATTGTTTTTAGCATATTGGGTAAATACCCTATGGGCAAAATCTATTTCTTTTTCTATCTCCTCTTTTTCCATATCCAGTAAGTCTGTTAGAGCCTCCCCCAAGATCTTAATTAAGTTCTCATTTTTCTCCTCCAGTATGTTAAGACATCTAAGGATATATTCTGAATGATCCATCTCTAATTGTGCTATCTTGCCTGTGAATTCATCTTGTTTTTGCTCAACTTCTCCTACCCGCTTTTCTGTTAGTTTAAGTTTGTCCTCAATTGACTTTGTGATCTTAACAACTTCTGAAATGCCTTTCTTAGTGTCCTTAAACTTATTATCCAAACCTTCCAACTTATACGCTAAGCCTTCCATCTGAGCGGTTAAGGATGACTGCATTTGGTTCAAAGCCTCCAAAAAAGATTGCTGTACATCTCTAAGAGCATCCTGTGAAATACCTACACTGACTGACTTCGGTTGGCCTGGTGACAAGTTCGATTTTACCTGTTGTGACATTCCGTCTCTTAAAAGTTAAGTTAAAGATATTACCAATCTTACTCTCTCTCTTTAACTGATCTTTAGCTTCTTAAGTCACCACTCTTTCCTTGAATAAATCAGATCGTTTCCTTACTAATAACACAAAGATGATCAATATAACTTATTACAGGTTAATAAGAGTTAGCACAGGATCTACCTCGCCCCACCAGAGACACCTTTGCCTCTTACTTCTTATACTTCAAGTCTATAAGAGTACAAAGGCAGATCTGATCTAAGCCAGAAACGTTAAGAACAAACAGCAAACTACAAACAACATGCAACGTACAGCATACAGCATACAGAAAAAAAAGGGGGGGGGGAAACAGACTTAAATTTTTCCAATTTGGGCTAGCTCAATCTTCACCAATGATAGTTCTCTGGAACCGGAAGTAGCTGCACCTACTCCAATCCAAATCATTTTGGCTGCTCAGCGTCCTGTAATCACTCCCTCTTTCTCTGCTAAACAATCACCTCCGCGGCGCCTGTCAGGCAGACGGACGTCTTTCTTCTTCCTTCAAAGGGAGAAACTGTGTCTAGGGAGGTATTCAGCCCACCGACCACGTAGTTCACAGTTCAACATTGGTCCTCATGTGTCAATGATAGTTCTCTGGAACTGGAAGTAGCTGCACCTACTCCAATCCAAATCGTTTTGGCTGCTCAGCGTCCCGTAATCACTCCCTCTTTCTCTGCTAAACAATCACCTCCGCGGCGCCTGTCAGGCAGACTGACGTCCTTCTTCCTTCAAAGGGAGAAACTGTGTCTAGGGAGGAATTCAGCCCACCGTCCTCGGCAAACACCGCCGCCACACCAAACCTCCTCAAAGCCTCCACTCCACTGAGCTCCACTTCATTCCTCGTAGTTCACAGCCACGTAGTTCACAGCCTCACCACACCCCCTTCCTCCGCCCAAAGAGAAACAAACTCCGTCAGGGAGATGGGAAAGTCTCAAACGTGTGGGAGCCAATATGCCAATACGCCAAGTCCGTCCAGGAGCAAAGAAACTCAAACAAAACAATATGGTCAATGTCACGTCACCGAAAGGAATTCTACCCTCCTCCACCATCCACCTCCGTGTTCCGGAAGGCAGGGGCTATCTCATCCACCGGCGCCACTTGACTTCGGGATTTTAAGGTAATAAACCAGGACGGCGTTGCCCAGATAGCTCCAACCGCCCCCTTGCACCTTCTATGTGCTTTAGCCCTGCAACTGGGGCTTGCACTACGGCCCCCCGAAAGCCTTAGTTCAGCATGCCTTGGCTCGCCAGCTCGAGGACTCTGCTGCCTCGCCCCGCCGCTACCGGAAACCAGCCAAAACCATTGACTCCTTGCAGGATTTGAGTTTTGAAAGTCTTCATTCTGAGGTTTGTGGGACGACCTAAAATTCTGAGTTGTGATAGCTGGGGAACTGCTCTTTGTTTGGTTGAGTGGGCTAAAGGTGAAAGAGATTGAGAGTGATTGCTGCTGATTGCTTAGGAGTGCCTCTGCTCCACCCTCTTTGCATTTTAAGCGGCGCCTTGCCAAAGGGCAAGAACTAAAGGGCTCTTGGCTTGTGGCTCTTCGCCTAGGGGCTCTCTAAGGATCAGGAACCCAGATCCCTGATTTGCCAGCAGGGGGGTGGGGGCTTTCCAGTGTTTTGCATTGAGTGTCACATGTACGACTATCTGCCCAAAGGACAGAAGTCTTGGGTGTGTGCTCGATGCAAGGAGCTCCTGGTCCTCAGGGAACGAGTTTGTACCCTTGAGGCCGAAGTGACTGCCCTGGAGAAGCAGAGACAGTCAGTTAAGCACTTGGGAAAGATGCTCGGGGGCGTATTAGATGAGCCCCACTCTGAACGTAGCAGCCCCGTTGTTGCCAGAGAGCGTGAGGGTCGAGAGGGAACAGGGCACCGTGCTGAGGATAAGGGGAATGTGCCCTCAGGAGGGACCTCTTCTTCGGTTGGTGAGCGGGAATCCTTTCGTGCCAAGGAACCATCCCTGGGCAGAGGGAGAGGGGGGGGGGGTTGGTAGTTGGTGATTCGATCCTTAGCCTAGTAGACAGCTGGGTGGCGAAACCGCGTACTGACCATATGGTGACTTGCCTGCCTGGTGCGAAGGTAGCGAACATTACGCGTGTAGTAGATAGGCTGATAGACAGTGCTGGGGAGCAGCCTGTGGTCGTGGTGCATGTTGGCACCAACAATGTGGGGAAATGCAGTCGTGAGGTCCTGGAGAAAAAATTTAGGCTGCTAGGCGGGAGACTTAAGGCCAGGACCTCCAAGGTAGCCTTCTTGGAAGTCCTACCTGTTCCACGTGCAGGGTAGGAGAGACAGGCACAAATTAGAAGTCTCAATGTGTGGATGAGATGATGGTGTAAGGAGGAAGAGTTTAAGTTTGTTAGGCACTGGGATGCTTTCTGGAACAAGCGGGAGCTGTACAAAAGAGATGGTCTCCACTTGTCCCCGGATGGAACCAGGCTGCTGGCGCTTAAAATCAAAAAGGTGGCAGAGCAGTTTTTAAACTAAATCTTGGGGGAAAGCCGACAGGAGATGAAATGTCTCTGGTTCGGGAGGACTCGTCTCAAAGAGAAGGAGGGTTGGCTGCTATTTTTCTACTGGGTAACGGATCAGAGTTGTCCAATAAAAATTTCTTCAAATATATTAGAAGTAGGAAACCAGCCAGGGAGGCAGTGGGGCCCTTGGATGACCATGGGGTAAAAGGATTACTGAAGGAGGATAGGGAAATGGCTGAGAAGCTGAATGCATTTTTTGCCTCCGTCTTCACTGTGAAAGATGAGAACTTTTTGCCCGCCCCAGAACCACTAATTTTGGAAGGGGTGTTGAAAGACCTGAGTCAGATTGAGGTGACAAAAGAGGAGATCCTACAACTGATAGACAAATTAAAAACTAATAAGTCACCGGGTCCAGATGGCATACATCTGAAAGAACTCAAAGTTGAACTTGTGGATCTTTTGACAAAAATCTGTAATCTTTCATTGAAATCTGCCTCCGTTCCTGAGGACTGGAAAGTAGGAAATGTCACCCCCATTTTTAAAAAGGGTTCCAGAGGAGATCCGGGAAATCACAGGCCAGTCAGTCTGACTTCAATACCGGGAAAGTTGGTAGAAACCATTATCAAGGACAGAATGAGTAGGCACATTGATGAACACGGGTTATTGAGGAAGACTCAGCATGGGTTCTGTAAGGGAAGATCTTGCCTCACTAACCTGTTACATTTCTTTGAGGGGGTGAACAAACATGTGGACAAAGGAGACCCGATAGATGTTGTTTACCTTGACTTCCAGAAAGCTTTTGATAAAGTTCCTCATCAAAGGCTCCTTAGAAAGCTTGAGAGTCATGGAGTAAAAGGACAGGTCCTCTTGTGGATCAAAAACTGGCTGAGTAATAGGAAGCAGAGAGTGAGTATAAATGGGCAGTCTTCGCAGTGGAGGACGGTAAGCAGTGGGGTGCCGCAGGGCTCAGTACTGGGTCCCATGCTCTTTAACTTGTTCATAAATGATTTAGAGTTGGGAGTGAGCAATGAAGTGGCCAAGTTTGCGGATGACACTAACTTGTTCAGGGTGGTGAGAACCAGAAAGGATTGTGAGGAACTCCAAAGGGACCTGTTGAGGCTTGGTGAGTGGGCGTCAACGTGGAAGATGCAGTTCAGTGTGGCCAAGTGCAAAGTAATGCACATTGGGGCCAAGAACCCAGCTACAAATACAATTTGATGGGGTGTGAACTGGCAGAGACTGACCAAGAGAGAGATCTTGGAGTCGTGGTAGATAACTCACTGAAAATGTCAAGACAGTGTGCGTTTGCAATAAAAAAGGCCAACGCCATGCTGAGAATTATTAGGAAGGGAATTGAAAACAAATCAGCCAGTATCATAATGCCCCTGTATAAATCGATGGTGCGGTCTCATTTGGAGTACTGTGTGCAGTTCTGGTCGCCGCACCTCAAAAAGGATATTATAGCATTGGAGAAAGTCCAGAAAAGGGCAACTAGAATGATTAAAGGGCTGGAACACTTTCCCTATGAAGAAAGGTTGAAATGCTTGGGACTCTTTAGCTTGGAGAAACGTCGACTGCGGGGTGACATGATAGAGGTTTACAAGATAACGCATGGGATGGAGAAAGTAGAGAAAGAGGTACTTTTTTCCCTTTCTCACAATACAAGAACGTGTGGGCATTCGAGTTCCTTAAAGTATGCAGGTTTCAGGCCAAACAGGGCTTTAAAACTCAACACATTCACCTTGGATTGGACCCTGAAGCAGTTTAGAAGCCAGATGGAACAACACTGGAGTTGTATGGTCTAAACGACTTACTTCAGACAGCATTCTCTCTGCAGTGATGTGTATTTACTGTTTGTTCTGGACACTCTTTAGGGGCAACCCCATGCCCAGCACATTGCAGTAATTCAATCTAGATGTTACCAGGGGAAGATCGTTCTTATTTAGGAAAGACCACACGTGATAGAAGAATCACCTGCCCACCACTACCACTTGCTCATCCAACAGAGACCCAGGAGCTCCCCCAGACTGACAACCTGATCTTTTAGAGGAAGTGCAACCCATCCAGAACATGAAAGACCTCAAATCCCTTCTGCCTAGCAGTACTGCCTCCGTCTTCTTTTTATTGGCCCTCATTTATCCCCCATCTGCCTCCAGGCACCTGTTCAAGATTTCTACAGCCCCCCTGGGATCCGCTGGAAGTGAGACATAACAATTATATAAAGAAACAAATTGTGGAAACAATTAAATAATATATAATAAAGTATCTTGAAATTGCTAGTAAATATACAAAGTACTGATCACACAAGTGAAAATGCCAAATCTGTTAACAGCAAATGTCCTGAATCAGCTGTGAAGTCTATAATTTCCAATAGTAGACAAAAATTCACTCTCAGTGGACTTCTCCAATGCAGATCATAGAACAGACAGCCAACTTTGAAAAATTTCTACACTGCATTGATCATGGTTTGAAGGCTCTTCTGTTTCACTTTGAAATTGATTAATCTTTCCACAATTATGTGGGTAAGACTCCAGGCTCTTGAGAAAGAGCCATTACATCGAAACCATCATCAAGCTTGGACTCATTGTCATTTCATTTGTCTACATAGGAGAAGTCCATTTGGAGTGATTTTTTGTCTACTATTATAGACCATTTCAGGACACTTGCTACATTAATACTTTTGCTGTTAACAGATTTGGGATTTTCACTTGTGTAATCAGTACTTTGTATATTTTCTTGCAATTTCAAAATAGTTTATTATTTACTTGTTTCCATGGTTTCTTTCTTTATATAGTTGCTTAGCATACTGTGGTGCTCATTCTATATTTTGTCTTATGGAAAAGATAGAGATAGAGCTGAGCACCATTGCATATTGGTGACAAACGAGCCCAAATCCGCAGATGACTTCACCCAGCAGTTTTGTGTAGGTGTTGAAAAGCATGGGGGAGAAGATGGAATCTTGTGGGACCCCATAGGTCAGTGGCCAAAGGGCCAAGCAGCATTCCCCATCACTACCTTTTGAGAACTACTTTCCAGGTAGGACAGAAACAACCTCAAAACAGTGCTTACCAGTCCCAACCCTGAGAGGTTGTCCAGAAGGATACTACAATGGATGGTATCAAAAGCTGCTGAGTGTCTAGGAGAATAAACAGACTTGCACTCCATTTGTCCATCTCCCAGTACAGGTGACCAAGGCTGTTTCAGTCCCATAACCAGACCTGAAACCAAATTGGAAAGAATCCAAACATTCTACTTCCTCCAGGAGTAACATTCTGGCTCAATTATGTAAGGCACAATAGAAGCATTTATGCCTCCTTTGGCATATTTCCATACCACTCTAATGAAGCCCACTTCACTCTTTAGGAATGATTAGAGTAAAGCTCCATTGCTCAAAGGCTGGCTTGCATCAAATCTGCCAAGCCATTCTAACCTTGCCTGATCACCAAGCCTCTACTTTCCCCCTTTTTCATCATTTCCCCTGTAATTTCTCTATTGCTTGTTGGCTTTGCTGGTGGTCTAATTCTGGTAGATGCATTTCCAGATGTTTCTAGCCTTTTTTGAACATTACACTTTTGTGTATCCAACCATGCATAAGGGGGATGCATGCTATCTGCAAGTTTCCCAGTACATATGGTAACAGCCAGGGCTTTTTCTGAGCAGGAACGCACAGGAATGCAGTTCCGGCTGGCTTGGTTTCAGGGGGTGTGGCCTAATATGCAAATGAGTCCCTGCTGGGCTTTTTCTACAAAAAAGCCCTGTACAAGACAATGGTGATACAGGGGGTGGGATCTAATATACAAATGAGTTCCTGATGGGCTTTTTCTACAAAAAACGTCCTGGTAACAGTCTCACCTGAAATGGATACTGTGCATTTTCAGCTTCAGGCTTTTTCCTGTACACTTGTTAAGTTATTCTTGTTCTACATTCAATGCACGTACAGCTGAATGCACAATTTAAACTCCATATTTATTCAAGTACTGTTCCCTGATTTTATTTTGAAAGTGAACATGCACTGGTTCCCTTTTACAAATAGAAATGCATGTGTACAGGCATTTTCATGTAGTTTGTATGGAAGCTGAAAATATGCATGGTGTCCATTTCAGATATAATGGGAACTGCATGTCTTGACAAGATCACAAGTATATTCCTAGTATATATGATTGGATACCCAGAAACATAACATCTGAAAAAAGTTCCTTTGCTCCCTGTTTGGTACTTTATATGTGAGATAAACTCAGAATGGACTAAATGCACCAAATGAGCAGGTCCAGTCTCTTGTTCACAGGCTTCCTTTTAAATGGACTCCTTAACTGGTAGCCTGGACAATAGGGCTGAGTAGAAATGGCCTACACTGCAGGACCAGATCTATATTTTTTGAGGGGGGGGCAAATTACAAAATGGTGCCCCCTTATGGGCCATTCTCTCTTATGGTCCCATAGAATACAATGGACTCCATACCCAATTTTGTGGGCCCCCCTCCATCAGCGCCCGGGGCAAGCATCCTCTCTGCCCCCCCCCTTAGATCCGGCCCTGCTACACCGTGACTCTTAATTTCTCCTATTCATCCTATTCACCAATTATGTGGGGAATCCAATTAATTATTTAGAATTCTTGATATAGATAAAACCATTGTTGACACTAACGGGGTTTTAACATCTGTGTTTGCGGAGAAAAGTGAATCCCTGGAGAGCATTTGGGGCTGGAGAAGAGAAATTCAAATTATAACCATCAACATGATTTTGTAATCTTTAAGTAGAGGCTAGATAGTCATCTGACAGCAATGCTGATTCTGTGAATTAGGAAGATCATGAGAAGCAGGGCAAGAAGGGTTGCATCAGTGCTTAGTTCTTGGGGCCCTTTCTTACATGCCTAGGGAAATGCTGATTGCCACTTTGGGGTCAGTCAGCAATTTTTTCTCCAGACTAGTCTGGAAAGGGATCCTAAAGATTTTTGTCATCTTCTGGACATGGAGCAGGGATCACTGGGGATGTATGTGTGTGTGTGTGCGGGGGCGGTATTTGTGAATTTCCTGCATTGTGCAGGGGGTTGGACTAGATTACCCTAGGGGTACTTTCCAACTCTATGGCTGGGTACAGATGGACAGTTTGAGGCAGCAGCGTCCCATCACAGAAGAAAGCTGGCATAGTGAAAATCACCCCAAGGTTGTTCAGACAGTGTCCGGCCCACTGCCGGAACAGCGTACGGCCCACTGCAAGCACATGAGCAACACTTCCCTGCCACTCTCTGGCTGTTCAGGTAACCAGGAAATGTGCCCCAGAAGCACTTCGGCAAGTTGCTTCCATTTACTACCTAGTAGTTTTTTGAAACGGCAGAGCAACAGTGGAGGATGAGCTAAGGGCAGGAACAAGGTGTGACCCAGATGTGAGTGTTTGAACATGCCATTTAAACCCAGACGTGGGCCATTCCTGTGTCGGCCCAAATTGGCCATCTGAATATGATTTTATGATTTTGTAATTCTTCCATAAATATTACAGGTCAGTGATTGTCACAGAGCCTTTGTAATTGTATAATGTAAATAGTGTAAATCCTGGACTGAACATTATATTCTAGGTGATGTGTTTGATTTTGATGCCACATTGGAAGTCTGGTCTGTTAACCAGTTTGTGACTTTATAGGAAATAGTCTGCTATGTAGACTTAAAAAAGAGAACAAGCCAAATTCTCATCCTATCATGTGAAATCCTGGCCTTACTCTCTCTCAGCCTAGCCTATCACCTAGGGGTTTTTTTTTAGGATAACATGGAGCATAGAAGCAGCAATTTTCACAGTGCCCTTCTTTCATTGGATGACAGATGAGACAAAAACGTAGCAAAAAGAATGACAAAATAAAAGCTTAACAGAGGCCCCCACTGGAAGCAGGTTCAGCCTCCCTCCTTCTGCCTGTGGTGCCGTGCCTCAGTTCATGTCAAATGTACAAACCTAAAACAGAACATCAAGTGAAAATGTGCAACTATGGGAAGCTTGTAAAATTAGCTAAAACTGAGATCTGATGAAAAAAATATACATACTAGGCAAATGGGGGTTGACATCCAAAACATATTAATTCAGTGGGATGTATTTACAAATTAATTCAGTGGGATGTATTTACAACTAAACATGGATAGCATGCATCTACAAAAGTTCTTTTCCCATTAACCTCTTCTTTCCAGCTGAATTTTCTAATCCCAGCCCAGCAGTAAATGTGGGCAACTAATCACATATGGCCCTGGTAACAATGTTCACATCAGTTTATTATGGTCTGCATCAAAAAGACACATCCTATCAGTTTGACTGCTCTTGATGAAGCATTACAATGCAGATGGGAAGTGCTCATCCAGATGTGCATCTTCATCAAACATGTGAGAAACTGGATATTATATATTGATCTATTTTGCTGGATTGGGGTGAACTGACCTGAGAAGACCTTAATTTTGGCTAGATGATGCACAATAGTTTCAGATCACTTTTGAAACATACATGAGATGTCTAATTAATAAAAGGCTGGGTTTTCAGCATAGAGATAAAATTACCACAGTGACTTCTGGGGGGAAAATTGTTCAGTCATTTGTGAAATGTAACTATAGTGTCTGGTTAATGAATGTCTTTGTTGTCTGGCTTTGATCACCTTGTGCTTCATGACAGGATTAATATTACAATAAAAACTAACAAAGACCAAAAAATTGCCCTTTTTGGCACTTACATGCCTTATCTTTATATTGTATATAAAAATGTTATCACTGTCTACATGTGGATGGATAGATAGATAGATAGATAGATAGATAGATAGATAGATAGATAGATAGATAGATAGATAGATGGATGGATGGATGGATGGATGGATGGATGATAACAAGTTTATTTATTTTCCACTTCATATATTTTAAAAGTTTGTGGGCCTTGGGATTCATTAGTGCATATTTACTCTATGGTAGTTCCCAGGATTCTCTTAAAATATCCATCTCTGTTTCTCTTTTCTTATACTTGTCAAATGGCAGATTCGGAACAAATTATGTAGAATTACTACTGGCACAAAAGCGATGTATAATGACCTCTGTTGTTGCACTAAGACAATAATAGTTATGCTGCCTTTAAAAAAACCACCCTTTTTTCTCAGAGAATAACTGGATTTTTTTCAGTTTGGCTGTGACCATAATAACAACTTAAGCTACCAATTCAAAAGTATGGCTTGTCTTTTTCTTTTTGGTGGAGAAAATTATAGTTTGGAGGACCCTCCCAATGCCCTGTCAAAAAAACCAAATCACCTTTGTGCGATACAAACAAGCATCAAATATATACAGTCCTTTTAACAGTAGTGTCGATCATCAAAACTTTATGGAGGCAAGTTGTTATTTATAAAAGCTGGTCATATTTAATGTAGTATAAGCCTCCTTTATTACAGTCCTGCATAGGCAGAGCAGCATGCAGAACTGATTCATAAGAAGCCAGGGTGGCCTCCCCATCCCCAGCTTCTAACTGCACCACTGTTAGGTCAAGCACATTGACACTGGATTAGTCTCCAACAGATGCTCCTTCAGGCAGCTATCATCCAGGACCAAACCTCTCACTGCATACTATCCCAACAAATGCCTTGATAAATGAACATATGGAATTGCTTTATAAAAACCCTATTCAAAAATTTATGTGATTGCATATATAATCCATGTACTTGATTTTTCTTTATATGTATGTAGAGTCATTGCCCCCCCCCCCCATTCGGAATAATGAGACAGACACCATGATGGATTAAAGGGCCACTTTTATTTAAACTCAATGGCAAGGGGAAAACAGTGGGGCCAGGTGAAGCCAGGGGTCAGAACCAGACCACCTCCTTGACCCGAAACTGGGCGAGCCCCAGGCTCCAGGTGTGAGCCGACTCAACAGCTCAGACCTGGTCGGCCAGGCATGAGATCCCATTCACGAAGCTCCACCCTCCCCAAGCTGTACAGCCTGGGGTGTGGACAACTCAATAGTGACGGGATCCCGAGGCTCCCTGGAGCCAACCTTGGGCCGTACAGCTTAAAAGTCACACCAGGGACGCCATTCATCCCAATGGTGCAATGCCATGGGAGCTCACCAATACCCCAAACAACATGTTACCAACAGTAAACACCCACAGACAGAGCCAAGCCTCAGCTTAGGCCGCTGTCCCCACCTGAACCAGAATATGTTCCAGCCCTTGCCGTAACTCAGCCAAAAAGGTCTCGTTGCCCTTTACAAAAAGATGAACCCCATCTGGCCTATATAAATCCTCACAACAGGCCCTAATGGATGGGTACAGCACATAAACACCCAGCCCCGACTCCATGGCAATACACAAGGCCCTATTGGCCTTCCTCCTGGCCCGCTCCAAACCTGCTGGGTCCAAGGCTGCCCGCCACTCATGGCACGGCAACATGGCCAGCCACAGGATAAGGACACCCGGCCATCTCTTTTTGATCAAGGTGATATCTTCCCAGGCCTGAAGTGAAAGGGCCTTACCCTTCAGTAAGCCCAAATCATTCTCCCTCAGGTGAATCACCAATAAATGCAGCAGTGGGCCCCTCCTTTCCTTAAACAGCAGTGAACGGAGTCCCACCCACCTCATGCCGTGTCGGCCTTGCCACTCAATGACAGCCCGATCATTCGGGCCCAACTGAGATCCAACTGACGTCCGTTGGGTGTGATGTGCTGCCCAGAAAACAATACTGTGGCTGCAGATGAGGATCCTCCTCCTTTTCAGGCCAGCCACAGCACCTACAAAAGAGAAACCATTAGAACTTACACTTGCATAACAGAAAAAACAGTTAAACATCTTGAAGGGAAAGCTGGCAACAATAAAACCAACTTACGTCTGAAAAGGCCATATGTAAGTCCGAAAAGCCCCAGACTTCCAACAACCCACACGACGAATAGCCTCGCCTCCGTAACCCATGGCTGCAGCTGTGGATACAGCTCCTATTCTAAAAGAATTTTTTTCCCCCAAGTCCCAATTTTTCCAATGCCCAACTAGTAACTGTCCAAAATTGAAACTTAGTCAACAAGGATGTGTCTTTGTGGCAAAACAAAGGACCCTGCGCCAGCCCACATATTTCCAAATAATGCACAAGGGCCATCACCGGACACAACTCCTTGTCAGAACAGGGTTCCGAAGTAATTGTGCAACCCCTCTGACCTTGATCCGTCTTAGACCGGTGGACCCATATGACCGCCTGCCCCCTGACAAACTTGACACCCCCGACCTGGAGGGCCCTAGCTGAAGCATCATTACAGGAAAGTGCCACCAACTTGGACACCCGCAAAGCCCCCAAAAACCCGTTAATGCGGCTGCATGAAATAGCACCTGTTCAAAACTTGAGGCGCAAACAATGGCCCAGGTGGCATGAAGCCCTCGGAGGATGGTAGGGGAAATTGGTTGCCTACCGTCAACCCTGCCACCCAACATCCCGTGACAATCCCTCCAACATCTTTGAAATACGAAAATCCCTCGTCAACTCCGAATACCCCCGCGCTTTGCTAATGAAGGACAGCCCTGCCAGCTGACCTTTAATGGATTTAACGGAGAGGCCTCTACACTTCTGCCAAATGCAAAACTGCAGCAGGTGCTCCACAGGAACCAGCCATGCCTCCTTAAGTCCGGCCCCCACCCGGAAAACAGAAAACTGACCTTTTTGTGCTAGGTGCTATGGCGAGTTGAATTGCCTGGCTAACTTCATCGCTCCAATCTGCCACAGTTCTGCTGGAATGCGCACAGGAAGAGGGTCGGCATCTGGAGCTAGCTGCCAGAAACGCACCATCTGTTGGTGAGACAGGGCGTCCGCCATGCCATTACTGATGCCTGGTACATGCCTTGCCAAAAACAGAATATTCAACTTAAGGCAACGCAACGTGAACGCCCTGACCAGCCTCATGACCGGCGAAGACCTGGAGGTAAGGTTGTTGACAACATGGATGACCACCATGTTGTCACACCAGAAGTGCACCGTGTGATTGGCAAGGGAATGCCCCCAAAGAAAAACAGCAACCACAATGAGAAAAAAATCCAGGAAGGTCAAATTATGACATAAATCAGAGCCCAACCACTCACCCGGGCAAGGTTCTGTGCACCAATGTCCCCGGAAATACACACCAAAACCAGTGGTGCCAGCCGCGTCTGACACGATCTTAAATGCCGCCTCCAACTGCATTACACCCTGACAGAAGGATGTACCATTGAAGTCCTTCAGAAAGGTCTCCCAAACCTCAAGGTCACTGCGCATACCACTAGTGACGCGGGTAAAGTGATGTGGTAAATGCAGGGACGCCATACTGTCACAAAACTGATGCAAAAACACCCGACCTGGGGCCACCACTTTGCACACAAAGTTCAGGTGGCCCGCTAACTGCTGGAGCTCCAAAAGAGCAACCTTCCGCTTGCCCTTCATGGCCACCACTCTATCCCGGAGGTTCTTCAACTTATCCAACAGAAGGCGAGATAGCTGATGCACGGTATAAAGCTCTATTCCCAAAAAAGTCAAAACTGTCATTGGGCCCTCCGTCTTTTCCCTTGCCAAAGGTACGCCCAGCTTGACCGCCAACTGCTCAAATGACCTCAACAAGTGTGCGCATTGCCCCGAGCCCGCTGGGCCAACAAAGAGAAAATCATCCAGGTAATGTGCCGTGTCGTGCATCCCCATCCTGAACCGTAACGTCCATTCCAAAAATGTGCCGAACCGTTCGAAAGCAGTGCACGACACGAAACACCCCATAGAAAGAGCTCTGTCCAGGTAAAAACAACCTTCAAAAGCAAAACCCAACAATTCAAAATCATCCAGGTGCACAGGAAGGAGGCGAAAGGCCGACTTAATATCACATTTCGTCAACTCCGCGCCCACACCACAGCGACGCACAATCCACACTGCCTGGTCAAAAGACATATACTTAACAGAACACAACTCAACCGGAATGGCATCATTGACCAACCGACCACTCAGGTAGGATAGGTGGTGTATCAAACGAAACTCCCCCGCTGCTTTTTTAGGTACTACCCCCAAGGGGGAGACCCGCAAATTGGGCACCAGGGGAACTGCGAAGGGGCCCAAAACTTGGCCTTCTGCACATTCCTTCCTTATTTTTTCCCTAACGACATGCTCCAATCCATGCATAGACAGTAAATTTGAGCACGAAAACGGGGTCCGAGGGCCCTGATAAGGTATCCTAAACCCCAGGAAAACCCCTCCAACAAGAAACGCCTATCATCCAAATGTGGATATTCCTGTAGCAACTCTCTAAGAACCTTCAGTCGAATGGGGCTGGGGCCCTTTTCCAGCCTGTTGATTGGGCTCTCCTGCTGGCCGCTTGTTGCCTCCCTTTGGCTTGGACTTGTTGCAGGCTGTAAAGGCATGGAGGCCGCCACACAGTGGACATTCATGTTTATATCTGCAGGCTTTTCTGGCACATGCGCCTTTGGAGGTAAACTCCCAGCAAAGCAGCCGTGGCTGAACCATCACATGGGTGCCAGCAGAATGAGCTGTCTTCTGTACGAGATGACCGCTGTCCGACCTATCCCCCATGTTCGGTTTTGCAGGTGCCATAAGTTGCAGCCAAAGCTGCTGATTGATTTGGTCCCAAGGAAGCCTGGGGTTAATGGCTGCCCTCATACAAAATTCTTCATCGTATTGCAGCCAGCCCCCCCCCCCCGCAAAGTCATTGTATGCGCAGTAAATAATATCGCAGTACTGGAAGGAGGGGGCTGCCCTCCAAGGCTGGGCCCTGGCAATAACCCCCGCATATATTATGAACCTCGGAAGCCAGTTTGACCACGACCTATCCACCTTTCTCTTCTTCAGTTTCTCCTTATCCTTCTCGTCTAGCTCCTCCTTAGACTTCTTTTCCAGCTCCCTATATAACAGGCTGAAGACGTCCACATATTTGCCTTTCAAAATCTTCTCCCTGGTTGCCACTGTAAGATGATCACCTAGCGGCATAGCTGGATCACCAAAGGGGAGCACATGAAATGCCACCGAACTATTCAAAACCAGGGGATGTGATGGAAGCCCTCAACTCCCCCACTGCTGTGGGGACCAGGATGTGGGCAAGGAAGCAGCATGCTGCCATCCCCAAGGTAGCACTCCCCCCGCCAGAGAAGTCACCGCCCCTCCCGAATTACCAGTCTGTCCTACCACCGATGAAGACGAAGCCCAAGGCGACCAGATCCCACCCTGACCCGGAAAGGAAGTTGGATTAGAGGGCAAGCCTGATGGCACCTGGTGACTTCTGGATAGGCCCCCACCTATGTAGGGGGACCCTGCCATGTGGGGCAGCCCCGCCGTGCCCAAACCGAATCCAACAATCGGGCCCCATGGCCACACCATCCCCCACTGCTGAACTGGTAACCTACCTTCCACGTCTTGTGGAACCACCGCCACCGCTTCAGGCTCCTCCCGCTGCTCCTCCTCCGTCGGCCCAAACTCAAACACACTGCTGTCCTCGCCACCCTGTAAGGCAGAAAGACGCACGAGCACCTCTTTTTGGAAGGCTATAGTAGCGGCCCTGCCAGAACCCTTGAGCCCAGTGACTCTACTTGAAGGGCTTGCCACCCCTTTTTCCCCTTCCAAAGCAGCCAAGCAGTCCAATATGGCTTGACGAGTCCTCACATCCTCGCTGTCCTCAACAGGAGGCTCCACAGGAAGGAACCTCTTAAGGGGCTTCTTAGCTGGCTGCTTCCCTTTTGAAGGGTGTTGTCCTTTTTTAGGACCCATGACCAAATGAAATACAGCCCCAAATTGACTTGCTTGCCAGGCACCACAGCAATGCATTTCTCCCTATGCAAACCCACAGGGGAACCCCCCGTTAAACCAGTAAAGCACTGCCCAACCTTAGCAACCACCCTCAAGGCCCACGGAGCATTCCCTCCCACCCCACGGGCCGCACTGACATCGACAGTAGCCTCCTGCCTGGGGCTCAGACGTAGGGCGAACCCCCAACCATAGTGCTAAACCCCCGAAGCTCAACCTCTAACTAGCCAATGAAACAATAAAGGGGGAGGGGGGCCGCAGCCACCCGAACCGAGCCCAGCGTGAGCCCAACCGCCGCCGAATGAAAGGACCTCCTGGTGGCTTGGAAACCGCCGCTGCTGCACTCTTGAATGCCGCCCGCAATGCTCCTGCACCGCCCCAGAAGCTGCGCAGCTCGCCGCCCAGCCAAATAGCTGATACGCGGCAGAGCTGCTTCGTCTGAGAAACGGCTTTCCAAACTGCAACACCGGGGACGGGGTTGGCCTTATAAGGCCACCCACGCCCCCTAGCAGTTTGGGACCAGTCCATTGTCTTGCTCCAGCAGGGCAGGCAATGGACGGCCCCCAGCTTAAGGCGGCCGATCAGCCGCTCAGCTGGGTGGGGGCCGAATTCTCATGTTATGCCCAATGCATGCAGAGCTCAATGTGTGATTTACAACCCCACAGTTGTTCAGGTACTGGTCCCCAGTTTCATTTGTAAAGTGAACACCATTGGCTCTTTCTTACAAGCAGATATAAGTATGTGCATATAGGATGTGCATGAGCACCAGGGCTGCCAAGTCCAGAATGGGACATTCCAGGAGATTTGAAAGCAGAACTGAGGAGGGTGGAGTTGGGAGAGGGAAGGGAACTCAGTAGGGATGTGATACCAAAGTCTACCCTCCAGAACTGCCATTTTCTTCAGGAGAATGGATCTCTGGATATCAGTTGTAATTCTGGAAGAACTCCAGGCTCCATCTTGAGCTGAGCAACCCAGTGTTCACTGTAACATGTCATTTGTCTATCAAGTTCAGTATAGTCTACTACCCAGACCTGAGAAGACCTTAATTTTGTCTAGATTATGCACAATAGTTTTAAATCACTTTTGAAACATACATGAGATGTCTAATTAATAAAAGGCTGGGGTTTCAGCACAGAAATAAAATTACCACAGTGACCAGCCACCCAGGGTTTCAAGCAGTGGTCTTTATATCATCTATGACCTGATTCTTTCAGCTGGGGATTGAAACTGAGACTTTCTGAATGTAAAGCAAGTGCTGTACCACTGAGCCATGGCCCCTCTCTGGCAAAAGGGCAAGAGCAAGCACTGGATGCCATGAGGTGAGGAGGAGGTCTTCATTTAGAAGCCTGAAGTGTTGCATAACATTTGCCATGACAGTGACATAATGAGCCCAGATACACCTTGGGGGCAAAGGGAAGAATTCAGCATCTTCTGAACAGAAGCTATTCTGCATCCTGTTTTAATTGTGCATAGTCTGGTATTGCAACTTTTGCCAGTTTTATTGGTAAGTCTTTCATATAACCACATGAAAACACTAATGATTTGAGAAAGTGTGTATACTGTTCACCTTGTTATTGAGACATGGTACAAATATTTAATGAGAACATGTTGATCTGGACAAGATGGGAACCACAGCTGTGCAGAGTCAGGCTGCAAGTTGTCACTGGGCCTAGTCAGCCCTTCTGCGGAAGATGTCAAAGTAGACTGCTTCTCGCTCTTTACACATGTCACCCTATCTCAACTTGTGGTTCTGTTGCTTAAATCTTTGGGCAGAGCTGTGGGACCTTCATCCCACCTGCTATTTTTCTCAGCACATCAGACATGCTGTTACAGTCTGTGGCCATTGCATTTGTTCCTGTCTGTTAAGGCAAGCTGTTCTGATCCCCAGCAAAGCTCCCTGGCCAAGAAACCATCAGCAAGGGACATAGCCATATGGAATTACCCACTGTTTCCTTAACATGACAAAGTTTGTTGAGAGACACGTTTCACACTTTCAGCAGATTTAGGCTGTGTATTGATCATCATTAAAATTAATTTGGTCCCAATATTCTCCTTTGAGGATATAATGATGTGCATTCACTCAATTTTTCTCTGCACTTTAACTGAGTATTTGATATCTGCATTTGACATGATTTGACAGTATTTAGAATTAACAGACAATAGTATTTAGATCTGATAGCATTTGAAAGTGAACATACAGTAGAACCAGTATTTTGTCTTTGACCATTTTTTAAAATATCAAGATTTCAGTTTATTTCAGTTTATATCCTGCCCTTCCCACCGAGGCTGCTCAGGGCGGCTCACAACATATAAAATCTAACATAGAGTTTGGTTTTAAAAATACATCAATTTGCAACAATTTAAAACAGTAAAATAGAAAATATATAGAACAAACGATCTGCCAAAGTGCTACACTACAACCTTCCATAAAGTTTCCAATGTCAGTTAATTATAGGCCAGCCGGAAGATGTATCGACAACTCTATAACATGGAAATTTCAAAACTCTGGCAGTTTAATTTCTGCCTCATATGATGCTACTTAAAGGTATGATAGGAGCTCTAACAGAAAACACTGGCAACCCTCCATAGTCAGGACAGTATACAGATTGTATATGTGTGACTGTGAGTACATTTTAGGATGCAGCCTTTAAGAACAGCATGAGAGTGAGAAATTCAACAACTGTAACATTTTACTATCACTATGGATAAATCAACACCTGTGGAATTTCTCACCAAAGAAAATGGAACTGTGAGGGAGTTGCTGTGGATTGTTTGGCAGTAGTTGTCTCTGTCCATCATCATCACTTCTGTCCTGATTGGTCAATCCTATGTACACACAAAACTGCCTTGCATATATTGGCTCAGATCATTGGTCCATATGAATTAGTGGCAGGGCTTTCCACAGTCTTATTTCAAAGATCTTTCCTTGTAGATGAAAAGCATGTGCTACACTTCTGCACAGCATAAAAAGCACCAAGACAGAAACACTAACAAGGTATAATCCCTAGAAGGATGGTTTATGACTTTTCTGGCACTTTGAGGGCAGAGAGGTTGTCAAATAGCTGGCATACAGTTCCTGGCAAGTGAGCTGCTTTTAACTTGGTAAGTCAAACCTTGTCCAGTTTGATCAGTGAATTTAGTGGTGAAAAGTACCATCACATTGCAGCCAACTAAATGGAGACACACACCCTTAGGGTTTTCAAGTCTAGAGATGTCCAGAGGTGGTTTGCTATTGCCTGGCTCTGTATGATCTCATTTGGATGCTAACATAAAATAGAAAACTGGGATGTTTGAAGTATTGTAATTACAAGGAGGAGGCAATAACCTGGAACTGTCACTGAAAAGGACATTCCTGAATCATGTTCTCCTCCCTTTCTCCAGTAATGTTGAAGCATTCCTTCCCATGTCAAAGTGTCATCACATCTCAGCGGTATGCAATAATGGGGGAGGGGAGTGTGGTAAAGAAACACATCCTTTGATGACATCATGGCAAGCAGGCCTAAATATTATAGCTTGAGGGTGAGAAATTGACATGGAGATCCTGTTTTTGGCAGCAGCATCATACCAAGCATAGTATGTACTCTTGTCCAGACTCTCTGCATTGCTAGCAAATGCCATCCATGCCTCTACAATGTATCATTATCCCAAGCTAGTGTGCCCAGATCACTTAATGCCTACTGCTGAACCTCATTCTATTGATCTCTGTTCATGCCTCTTAAGGTGTATGTGAGTGTGTTTTTTTTTAATCTTTTGAATTCTTCCTCTATGGGTTTTTTAAAGAAATAAGTTCTCTTGAAGTGTCTCATGTTAAAGGCCCAAATCCTTTGTGAATACTCAGAACATCTCTTCTGTTTACCTGCCATCTTCACCTTTGTAAGGAGGTGACCTGACACCATGTAACTCATTGTAATTTGAGAGGTTTGCATTTTAACAAATAAATACACCTGTCGATGTTAAACACCTGTGTCAGGAAGACCCAGAATGATTTCAGTATTATTCCTGAATAGACCTGTGGAGAAACATATCTCCTCCATCTACAGACAAGTGAAAACAATAGCTTCAGTGACACAAAAGTGCTATGCTCAGAGGCTGAAATGTGTTTTTTGCTCAATGAATTTCCTAGGCAAAGCCTCTTTTTTTAGCTGTTTTATTTATTTATTTAAGTTAACTGAATGAATTGCCCCATTCCAGCCAGTGCCAAGCTCTGGGCGATGTACGACATAAGAATAAAATACATACATTGAAATCAGTAACACCAGTTACATTAAAAAGAAATTATAAACCCCAATGGCATCTCATTTAAAGTGCTATTATTCAGTTTCCAGTCATTACATCGAGGGTATATCTATTACCCATGGTTCTAAAGATTCCTACAAGCAGTAAATTGTGGCCAAAGAAAGGCAGCTTTATTCAGCTTTAACAAAGAGTAACAGGGAAAATATCCCTCACCCATCCAAGTGAGCTTTATAAGGAGAAAGAAGAGTCTACTTCACGAGGCTAGCAGTCTGTCCAGGAAACCAGACTGGAGTGCAGGGTTTCTCTACAGCTTGCACACAGCTTAGAAGTTTGTCCTCTCCCTTGCGAGGCCTTTTCACTCCCCCGCTGTCTTCTGTGCTTGAAGCTGTTCTTCCTCTGCCGTCTTTTCACTGGCCGTACTGGAGAATTAAAAGGAGACACTACTGGTCTTAGAATTCCCACTTCCAAGAGTCACTTTATGGTCTCAGAGGTTTCTTTATGCCCACCTGGCAAACGATATTGCTTTACATTTACTGGCTGCTTAGATGGGGGTATATGCAAAGGAGTCCACTTAGCTCTTCCCACTATGATGGAGCGAATCCCAAATGCAAACCTGCCTACAGGGGTTTGAAGCTCTCTTCATCTAAGTAAATCAATACCAATAATGTACTCAGGAACCCGAGAAACCAATACAGTAGCCCAAAACGGTGCAGACTTCTCCAGAGCTAGACGTACCCACACCTGCCTGGTACGCTCTTCTCCATTCCCATAAGCACTAATGTTTACTATAGGTCCTTTGTGCTTATCTGGGTTCCCATGAATAAAAGTTGCCTCTGCTCCTACGTCCATCAAGGTCATTACACGTTGTGTGTTTCCCTTAGACCAATGTATTGTTAGAGGTATGTGTAGGCATCGGTCTCCAGGAATGACTGTCTTCATTAGCCTTCTCACTGGAGCCCTGCCACACCCCTAATCCAAAGGCAGGAGTATGTCCCACCCCTCTGCTGTCTTGGAAGAGGATGGATAACATAAGTCTCCCTCCTTGGGGGGAGCAGTTGGAGTTATCCCTCTTACCTGAGCGACTTTGGCTTGTGTTACCTTTCCTTTCTGTTCCTGGGTAGCACACTTCTGTTTCCACATCTGGAAGAAGTCAGGTGTTGGAAGGCCATCTATCTTCTTTTTTGGTACTCCTTCCCTGAGAAGTTCAACAAACATCTGCCTTCGGGTTACTTTTGACTTCTTACTCTCCTGGCATTCCTTTTTCTCTCCTGTGGCAGCTCTTGTCCTAGGTTTATTTTCCCTTGGAACATCCCCCAACTGATCCAAAAGAATCACCACATCTCCCACTGCTCGTCCTTGAGCAGGTCCTAGCAAAGCTAACAGAGCACCATGCAGCCTGGGTGGGGCTCTTCTAAGTAACTGTGCTCTCATGCCAGTTGTGAGAGGCATGGGGTCAGGACCTGGGAAGTTGGGGATATAGATTCCAGTTTGCATTGCCATTCCTCTAAGCTGTACTGCTGCCTCAGCAATGGTATGCCAGGGTGGCAAATTCTTTTCCCAATACATGGGGGCAGGGTACCTTTGTCTTACCCCTATACAAACCCAATCAAAAAAGGGCTGTGCTTGGTCATTAGCTCCCCTCAAGTACTCATTGATAAGGATGTTATTGGACAGGGAACTCAATTTCAACAATTCCTGGGGGCTCAAAATTCCAGTCTCTAGAAGCTTTGAGTGTTCTGACCTTGTGGGGGCGTTTTTTCTTCTCCGGGTGTCATCTTACCTTAGCAATATGGACAGCCATCATACCAGCCTATTCTTCAGCAGCATGCCAGCTATCTCTTGCCTTCTTAAGAGCTTCCTGCAAAATCAACTGCTGCTCCTTTAAGGCACTTATCTCCTTTGCCTGCTCCTGCACTTGCTTTCAGGATGCTTCTAATAACTCCCAGACCCTTCTGAGTGCAGTTAGAAGTAGCCAGCCTATTTTACCACATTCCTCTACTTTTCCTTCTACTTTTCCCACCTTTATTTTCCTTAGACATTTCTTCATAGTCCTGGGCGTGGGGCCTCCTGCCTTCTCTAACACAGAGTCCCCCTTAGTAGGTGGGGCCCCTTGGTTTAATATATGTGCAGCTGGTGCCCATGCACTTGTACAGGACCATCCTGGAATACAACTTTGCATATAGTCTGCATTCCTCTGTCCCCATATTGCTTCAGGAATCCTGCTCACAGCGCCAATTGCATTACCCATGGTTCTAAAGATTCCTACAAGCAATAAATTGTGGCCAAAGAAATGCAGCTTTATTCAGCTTTTACAAAGAGTAACAGTGAAAATATCCCTCACCCACCCAAGTGAGCTTTATAAGGAGAAAGAAAAGTCAACTTCACGAGGCTAGCAGTCTGTCCAGGAAACCAGACCGGAGTGCAGGGTTTCTCTACAGCTTGCACACAGCTTAGAAGTTTGCCCTCTCCCTTGCGAGGCCTTTTCACTCCCCTACTGTCTTCTATGCTTGAAGCTGTTCTCCCTCTACCGTCTTCCAAAGCTACTGTCTTCCAAAACTGCCGCTGAATCTGTCACTGAGGCCATCACCAAAGCTGTCACTGCCCTTTCTCCACAGTTGCCTGCTTCTTATCTACACAGCTCTCCCATCCCAGGTGTTCTTCATTTACAATGCTGTGTAGGATTTAACCCCTGCTCTCCTGGATTCTGCTGACTCATGGAGAAGGGCTATATGGCTCACCACTTATCTAATTTCCACTACAGTATACTCTTTATTTATCTCCCACATAAAAACAATCGGGCAGAAACCTTACATTCCTCCTATGTACACCAGTCCCTCAATTACATCTGCAGGGGTACCAGCTGACCAGAAAAATAACTACCTGTCCTGGTCCTCAGGCTTTAAACTTGATTGCAAAAACTGGTGGCAGCAGGGCACAGAGAAAAATTATTTGCCTAAAGATGTCACTGCTGTTAAAAGCCCCAAACAAAGTTTGAAAACTGAGCAGTTATATGATGGGCAAAAATTCAGCTGATGTGATCTACAATATTCAACATGAACACATTCAGCCATGAATACATTATATTCAAACACGAATACATGAGCTGCCTTATACTGAATCAGACTCTTGGTCAAGTTTGCAGATGACACCAAATTATTTAAGGTCAAAAACAGATTGGGAAGAGCTCCAAAAAAGATCTCTGCAAACTGGTGGAATGAGTGCTACAGTGGCAAATGAGCTTTAATGTAAACAAATGTAAACTGATGCATTTTGGGGTAAATACACCCTATTTCACATATAAATTGATGGGATCGGATGCTGGCTATGAAGGACCAAGAAAGGGATTTTGGATATGGGTGTGGGGGAGGGGGTAGTAGATAGCTCAATGAAAATGTCAACCCAGTGTGTGACTATTGTGAAAAAGGCAAATTCCATGCTGGCTGTAATTAGAGCAGGAATAGAGAATAAAACTGCCACTACTGTACTGCCCAAATCTATGGTGAGACCACACTTGGAATACTGTGTACAGTTTTCGTCACTGCATCTGAAAAAGGATATTGTAGAGCTTGAAGAGGTGCAGAAAAGAGCAACAAAAATGATCAGGGGGCCACAGCAATTGCCCCATGAGGATAAGTTAAAACTCATAGGTCTGTTTAGCTTAGGGGGGGGGGGGGGGGGATGTGAAAAAAGGGAGACATGACTGAGGTCTATAAAATTATACATGGGAGGGTGGACAGGGAGAAACCCTCTCCCATAATACTCCCACTGAACCTGGGACCTTCTCATGCCAAGCAGATGTTTTACTATGGAACCACAGCACCTTGGATGGTGAAAACTTTGGGTGCTGAGTTTTTTGTTTGTTCTATAGGTGCTAAAGGCACAGAAGCTCTATGGGGAGGGGGGAACTGCTCTGTGTTTTACTGATTGAGAAGATAGGTCACAATGTAGCTTCATAAGATTTTTTTCAAAGGATGACAACTCTCAAGGCAGGTCACACACACACACACAATTAAGAGTATATTTGTATGCTTGCAGCCTGCAGCAAAGCTGCTAGGCTGCAGAGGCATTGTTTGGTGTAGTGGTTAAGTGTGTGGACTCTTATCTGGGAGAACCGGGTTTGATTCCCCACTCCTCCACTTGCACCTGCTGGAATGGCCTTGGGTTAGCCATAGCCCTGGCAGAGGTTGTCCTTGAAAGGGCAGCTGCTGTAAGAGCTCTCTTAGCCCCACCCACCTCACAGGGTGTCTGTTGTGGGGGAGGAAGGTAAAGGAGATTGTGAGCCGCTCTGAGACTCTTCGGAGTGAAGGGCGGGATATAAATCCAATATCTTCTTCTTCCCTGGGAGGATGGGAGGACGGTCACCCGTTTGGGTGTGCATTTCAGGGGGCAGGGCCAAGCCGGTGTAACGGCCAGACCTCCGCTCCCTGTTGCAGTCTGTCGAAGGATCAGACCGAGGCTGGGAACATGTGGAGGCGCTCCGCTCTTGTTGTGCGGTGTCGGGGGAGGCTTGTAAGAGTATCGGGAGGTTCGTGAGTGGCATGCTTCGACAGCGGCGAGGGATTCGGGCGACGTGGCCTTGGCGGCAGGAGGTTCTTCCGGCAATGGGTCATTTACAGTGGCGTGGGATTGCGTTCAGGTGGCAGGAATTGTTCTTTGTTTCTTTTGAGTTTAAAGGGGTCCTGTTGTGGCAGGCTATCTCCCTCCTTAGAAGGGAGAGGGGGCTTTTTTGGTGGCAGCTTTGACCCCTTTTAGGGGTTTGGAGGGAGGGGTGGTTTTGTACCCCTGACCTGGACAGCCCAGGCAAGCTGATCTGGGGGATCGTAGAAGCTAAGCAAGGCTGACTCTGGTTTGGGTTTGGATGGGAGTACCACCTTGGTTTTTGTTGCCATTTTGAAAGGGCTTCTGTTCCCTTTCTCCTCAGGGGGAAGTGGCCATTTTAAGGGGTTTTTGCTCCTTTCTTCCAGGGGGAAGGCAGCCATTTTGAAGGGGCTCCTGTCCCCTGTGGGAGGTGGCCATTTTGCAAGGGCTTTTGTTCCTTTCTTCAGGGGGAAGTGGCCATTTTGAAAGCATTCCTGTCCCCTTTCTTCTCACTGTTGTGGCCATTTTTGTGGGCATTTTTAGTAGTTGAGAATGTCTGGGGGTAAGGGATCTGGCAAGTCTAAAGGTAAAAATCTGGTGCCAAAGGCCCCTAAGGCTCCGGCTAAGAGGTCTCCACCCCCTTTGTCCTCTTCTGATGAGGAAGGTGATGAGGCCGTTGGTAATAACATTATGCAGAGGCTTCGGGCACTAGAACAGGTCTCTGGTATTTCTCCTTCAGAGGGAGGGGAGAAGGGCAAGGTTTCTAAGAGGGCACTGCAGGCAAATGTTTTAACTAAACTGTCGATTCTTGAGGGCAGGTCTGGTGTATCCTCTGGCAGTACCATGGGTCTCGGCGGTTTAGACAGTGGATCGGAGTCTGTCGCTGGCTCGACTGGAGCGGGGTCATCGCTGGTGCCTGCTGGATTGGTTGGTAAGGTTGGGGATGTTTCTCAATTGTATGCTGGGTCTGCTTGGCATGGGGGCCATGGGGCCAGGCTTTGCCTAGTGGGCAGGGCATCCCAGGTGCTGGCTTGGGGTTTGCTTCCCCCACGAGTGTTGGTGCGTTGTCCAACTGGGCTTGGCCAAATGGCATGGGTGGAATGTGGCCAGGCCTGGGGCAGCAGGGCATGGCATGTCCCTTTATGGGGGGGTTGGGGAACCCTTCTCCGTATGGGGCAGTTCCATTTACTGCCTTACCCTTTGGGGATATAGTGTTGCACTTGGGGGATCATATGTTACCTGCAACCAGGGAGAAAATCTTGAAGGGAGTATGTTTTTTCCATCCTTTTTTTGGGAGGTGGAAAAGAAGGATAAGGAGGAGTTGGATGAGAAGGAAAAGGAAAAATTAAAAAAGTGTAAAGTGGATCGGACCTGGGCTAATTGGCTCACAGGGTTTTTCATTTACGCTGGGGTGATTGCTAGGGCTCAACCTTGGAGGGCTGCTGCCCTTATTCAATATTTGGACATTATCTATAAAGGGTACACAACCTTTAGCGGCCCAGCCTGGTTGCAATATGTCAAGGAGTTTCGGATGAGGGCTGCTTTGTATCCTTCCCTGCAGTGGGATAGGATTCATCAGCAGTTGTGGCTGCAGGTCATGTCTCCTGCTCGGCCAAACTTGGGTGATCGCTCTGATAGAGGTCATTTGGTGAGCAGGTCATCTGCAACATCCTTGGTGTCCTCTAGCTCTACCCACAGTTCAGCGGGGCAGGGGGTTCAACCCCACCTGCTCTGTTGGGAATTTGGTTCTCAGGGAGTGTGTAGCAGGAAGGCTTGCCAGTTCAAGCACGAATGCCCCATGTGCACTGGGTCCCAGTCCTTTAATAGCTGCCCAAAAGCTAAGGGACGCAAAGATCAAAGGAAGCCTGGTGGGGGAGGAGGTACCTATCAGGCTGGAAAAGGGGCCCAGCCCAATAAAGGTGGGTCCTCTTGAGCATCGGCTGTCCAGGTACCCATGCAGGGCGGACAGTTTTTATTTGTTGGAATGTTTTAGGGGTGGTTTTAGGATCCCTTTTCAGGGGCCTCGGGTCCCATTTATGTCAGGAAATCTTAGTTTGGTTAAGGGCTTAGAGCAGGTTGTCCAGGAAAAGATTGCCAAAGAGTTAGCTGAGGGTAGGATTTTAGACCCTTTTCCCCACCCTTCAGTGTATAACCTTAGGGTTTCCCCATTGGATGTTGTGCCTAAAAAAGCGCCGGGTGAATTTAGTTTGATTCACCATCTTTCTTTCCCCAGAGGGAGATCTGTTAATGATGGAATTCCTGAGCACTTATGCTCAGTCAGGTATACCAGCTTCGACTAGGCTGTAGCCATGGTGAGACGCTGCAGGGTGGGTGCAGAGTTGGCAAAATGCGATATTAAATCTGCATTTCACCTTCTACCAGTGCATCCTGATGATTTTGAGCTTCTGGGGTTTTCCTTTGAGGTCCAATTTTACATGGATAGAGCATTGCCTATGGGCTGCTCTGTATCATGTTCTGCTTTCGAGTATTTCAGCCCATTCCTGGAATGGGCTGTGCGGGAAAAAGTGGGTTTACAGGACATTGTTCATTATTTGGACGACTACGTTTTTGTGGGTCCCAAGGGGACTGGGTGTTGTGGGCAGCTGCTGTCTGGCTTTATCGAGCTGGCCGCGGAGCTTGGGGTTCCTTTGGCTCCGGAGAAAACGGAGGGTCTGGCTCAAAAGCTGACTTTTTGGGGGATTGAGATCAATACTGTAGCACAGCTTTCCAGGGTACCTTTTAAAAAAATAGTTGAGTTAAGGACTAGGATTTTCTCCTTTCTTCTTAAAAAGAAGGTTACCGTGCTAGAGTTGCAACAGTTGGTGGGGACCCTTAACTTTGCTTGCAAAGTAGTTGCCCCGGGGAGGGCTTTTCTTAGAAGGCTCTGTGATGCTATGGCGGGGCTGCGTTCGCCTCACCATAGAACACGGGTTACCAGCAACATGAGAGAAGACTTGAGGGTTTGGCAGGAATTTTTGGAGTCCTTTAATGGAGTCTCTTTTTGGAGAGAGGACATGAGGCTTGAAGCTGAACTCCAGGTTATGTCGGATGCTGCTGGGTCTATGAGTTTTGGAGTCTATTTCCGTGGACATTGGTGCACGGATAATTGGCCAGACTCCTGGATTCAGGAAGGTGTGAACCAAGATCTTATGTTTCTCGAGTTCTTTCCCATTCTAGTAGTGGTTTGGCTGTGGGGAAAGGATATGGCCAATCACACCATTCATTTTTGTTGTGATAATATGGCGGTAGTCCATGTCATTAATTCCCTTTCATCCAAATCTCAGAGGGTTATGAGGTTGGTGAGGGCCTTCACTCTGCGTTGTCTGAGGCTTAATATTTTGTTTTTAGCCAAGCATGTGCCTGGGGTGAGTAACGGGGTGGCTGGCGCTCTCTCTCGTAAACAGATGGAGAGGTTTCATCAGCTGGCCCCAGATGCCAACAGAGAGGTGGTGCCAATGCCCCGGGAGCTATGGCTGGTTGGAGAGCCAAGGTCTGCAGAGCGATAGGCCTAGCCATTGCAGTGGGGTGCCGCAGGGCTCGGTACTGGGTCCCATCCTCTTTAACTTGTTCATAAATGATTTAGAGTTGGGAGTGAGCAGTGAAGTGGCCAAATTTGTGGATGACACTAAATTGTTCAGGGTGGTGAGAACCAGAGAGGATTGTGAGGAATCTGTTCAGGCTGGGTGAGTGGGCGTCAACGTGGCAGATGCGGTTCAATGTGGCTAAGTGCAAAGTAATGCACATTGGGGCCAAGAATCCCAGCTACAAATACAAGTTGATGGGGTGTGAACTGGCAGAGACAGACCAAGAGAGAGATCTTGGGGTCATGGTAGATAATTCACTGAAAATGTCAAGACAGTGTGCGTTTGCAATAAAAAAGGCCAACGACATGCTGGGAATTATTAGGAAGGGAATTGAAAACAAATCAGCCAGTATCATAATGCCTCTGTATAAATCGATGGTGCGGTCTCATTTGGAGTACTGTGTGCAGTTCTGGTCGCCGCACCTCAAAAAGGATATTATAGCATTGGAGAAAGTTCAGAAAAGGGCAACTAAAATGATTAAAGGGCTGGAACACCTTCCCTATGAAGAAAGGTTGAAACGCTTAGGGCTCTTTAGCTTGGAGAAACGTCGACTGAGGGGTGACATGATAGAAGTTTACAAGATAATGCATGGGATGGAGAAAGTAGAGAAAGAAGTACTTTTCTCCCTTTCTCACAATACAAGAACTCGTGGGCATTCGATGAAATTGCTGAGCAGACAGGTTAAAACGGATAAAAGGAAGTACTTTTTCACCCAAAGGGTGATTAACATGTGGAATTCACTGCCACAGGAGGTGGTGGCGTCCACAAGCATAGCCACCTTCAAGAAGGGGTTAGATAAAAATATGGAGCAGAGGTCCATCAGTGGCTATTAGCCACAGTGTGTGTGTGTGTGTATATATATATATATATATATATATATATATATTTGGCCGCTGTGTGACACAGAATGTTGGACTGGATGGGCCATTGGCCTGATCTAACATGGCTTCTCTTATGTTCTTATGCACCTAACACCAGGAAGTCTTATGAACAGGCTGTGCGGCAGTTTGAGGAATTAGGGCTGAGGTAGGGTATCGCATCGTTTGGCCCCTCCTGGTGGAGCAGTTGCTCCGTTATTGTGTTTTGCTTCGAGGTAAGGGATTGGTCGTGTGATCCATTAGGGGGCGCTTGTCTGCATTGGCTTTTGCCAGCAAGGCGCTGGGTAATAAGGAAGACACAGCTGATTTTCATATTCGAAAAATGATGGAGAAAGGCCAGACCTAGGGTGGATACTCGGAAACCTTTGTCTCCACTGATTCTTAGGGGTCTGAAGGGGGTTTGGGGCTTGGTGTGTGCTTCTTCTTTTGAAGCAATTTTTTTTCATGCCTTAGTGGCCTTTTTCAGGGCCCTTAGAGTTAGTGAGTTGGTGGCACAATCCAGGAACGATGTTTTTGGCAGGGCTCTCTTCCTACGGGACATGAGGTTGTCTGAGGGTCACATGGTGATTACTGTTCGTCCGTCAAAGATGGATCAGTTTCAAAAATGTACTGTGCTGGAGCTGGGTAACTGTTCGGAGCTCGAGCTGTGCCCAGTTGCTTCGTTGGCTGCTTATCTGGCAGTCCGGGGGCATAAGGAAGGGGTTTTGTTCTGCCACAGTAACGGTAGCCTGTTGACAAAGCATCAGTTTTGAGCTGTGACGTCACAGGCCTTAGGTGAGCTGGGGTTGTCTGGGGTGCGATTTGGGACCCACTCTTTTAGGATTGGGGCAACCTCGACAGCTGCCACCCTGGGGTATCCTTCTGCCTCTATTCAGCGCTTGGGCCGGTGGCGCTCTTCGGCTTACAAGTCTTATGTTTGACCTTTGCTCAGTCGCTAGGTTTGATTGTTGGTTGTAATGTTAATGATTATGTTTTTGTTTGACTGTTTCTCTTTAGATGCTGTTGTTCCTGGCCAGAGGAGCTGAGTTTTCGTCTGTGGCCATAGCCACGTGTTTTGGGCCACTCATCAGGTGAGAAGAACTTCAGTCGGCTCTCAGCTGGGACTTAGCCAATATGTTTGTATTGGATGGCAGGGGCACCGGGGCCTTCAGTGGCCGGGCCTGCTGCCTTTGTTATTCTACGGTACGGTGGGTCCTCCTCCTCAGGTTTTAATTATTCACCTGGGAGGTAATGATCTTGGGCTGTTGAAAGGCAAGGCCTTAGTTTGGCAGGCCTGTGATGATTTTTGGTACATTAGGGAGCGATGGCCTGGGACCACCATAATTTGGTCAGCCATGCTGCCCCGCCTTGTTTGGTGCACCTCTTGGGCCCCCAGAGCTATTGATAGGGCCTGATACAAGGCTAATAAGGAAATTAGGAAGGCATTGGAAGGGGGGTTGGGCCACTATCTGCCCCACCCGGATATTTCTTGGAAATTTCCGGACCTCTACAGAGGGGATGGGGTGCATCTCTCAGAAAAAGGTAATATGCTTTTCTTGAGAGATCTCCGGCAAGGGCTGCGGGTGGCCTTGGGGCTCCCGTTGGGTACTAAGGCCTAAGTAGAGACTTGGCCCTAGTGGTGGCAGGTTTTCCTGGGTTATGGTACTATGCAGCTAGGGGAGGACCATGAAGCATCCCCCTTTTGGGAAATTAGGGGTCTGGCATGATCAGCCTTGGGGTTTGATGACCCGGGGTGGGGAGAATGCAGACCGTCCTGGAGGCTCGACTAGAGGGTGCCTTCCAACAAGACGTGCATCTGGGGTTTGGGCCCTCTGGGGCGTGCCTCCCTGCTGGGCCGGCCTGGCGGGAGCTGTGGGACACAGCTCCGGCTGGGGGCTGGGTCTCTCACCCGCTAATGGCAGAGGAGCGGTCTGTTGAGACCCCTAGCCCTGACCAGGCCACGTTTGGGTGCCCTTGCTGGTGGCTATTAAGTGGCCCATTATTAATACCAATGCAGTTGTGTCCGACTCTTTATTCCGACTTGGGGGGCAAAATCTATCCACTAGTTCTGTGTAGAATTGCTCTTTTTTCTCGTGTCTGGGTGATAAATTATTTTTTCCCTAGTAAACCTGCGCTTTTTGCTTTTTTGTTGGTCTTAAAAGTGCAACTGGACTCAAACTTTGCTCTTTGCTTTAGACCAATACAGGTAAGGTAAGGTAAGGTAAATTTATTTTTGTATCCCGCCCTCCCCCGCCAAAGGTAGGCTCAGGGCGGTTCACAGACATGGAACAACCATGATTTCTATAAAATACAATCAATACAATACAATAAGACAAATTAAAATACAATTAAATTACCATTATAAGTTAGCATAAAATTAGATAAAACAGCTGTTATATGTTAATAATTAATAATTAAGGTGCTACAATTCACAGTCATATATAAGATGGTTAGATGGCTAGAAGTCAGTTTAGCCGGGTTCTATCTTGAAAGCGAGCTGAAAGAGGGTGGTTTTGCAAGTCCTGCGGAACTGGTTCAGGTCCCACAGGGCTCGCACCACCTCTGGAAGTTGATTCCACCATCGGGGGGCCATTACTGAGAAGGCTTGCTCCATCGTTGTTTTCAATCTAGCCTCTCTTGGACCAGGGATTTTTAAAAGATTTTGAGAACTAGATCTCAGTGCTCTCTGGGGAACAGCTACCCACCTCACTATATTTGGCAGCACACAGGGTACTGTGCATCTATAAAATTCAAAAGGTACAATGGCACACATGGTACTGATTGACTTAATGGAGCTCCTGGCTGTACTCCTTCCCCAACCAGCTTCCAGCACACACTAACCATTACTCAGAATACCTGCGCAGCTCCTGTATCCTTCCATCACCATACTCTCCAGAGTCCTGGCTGAAAGGTCTCTCCATTCCTAAACTCTAGTAAGTTGGGGGCAGGAAGAGCCCTTGGTTTTGAAAGCAATTTCTTAATAAATAATCATTTGTTATGCCAATAAAGGGTTTTGGAATTGGAAAAATAATCATTATTAAAACTCTCCTAATGCACTGTGCCATCAAGGTCACAGTATTCTACAAGTGAATCACAGATGCTGTTTGATTTCTTTCTTAACTGTCTCTCACATGTGCACATAGAAGCAAGATTGGCTACCACAGACTTTGTAACTGAAGGGCTTACATCTAATTATATAACTCTCATAGGAAGACAATTAGGATCAAATGGGATTATATACTCTAATGTAATCCTTCCATGGCTTCCAAATTAAGATTCATTTGCAGGCTGGGAACCTTAAGTGCTTGTCAATCAGATAAAAGAATGCCATAGAACTTTAGGATCAGGAGAAACAATGCCATGAAATTGTGGCTGAATCATTTTTTTTACTGTGAAGTGGGTGGCTTGCACCAGTGACAAAAGTAGCAAAACCAGGCCGCCCACAGATTTGAGGAGGCCTCAGGTATGCAGAAAAATGTGGCTTTGTAAAGTAGCTAAAGAAAGAAAATTCAAAATGGTATGATAAGAATTGAGAGTGCTCAAAAAAGCATGGAATGAGGGAAACAGAACAGGGAAATTGGCATATCTCTCTCTCTCTCTCTCTCTCTCTCTCTCTCGGCTTGACTTCGCAAACGAAGATTTAAGAAGGGTGCAGTAGTCCACGTCTGCTGCAGGCTCGCTGGTGGCTGACAAGACCAATGCGGGACAGGCAGATCTGGCCACAGTGGCTGCAGGGAAAAGTCTGATTTGGGGTTGGTGCTGTAGCAGTGCGATTCTTCCTCAATCTCCTTTTGTCCTCAAGACCAGCTATGCGTGCGTTCTCAAAGGAAGAGACAGCCTGGTGGATGGTGTGCCTCCATGCTTTGCGATCTGAGGCTAGGTCAGACCACTGGTGATGGTTGATGCGACACGTGCCAAGGGATTTCTTCAAGGAGTCCTTGTACCTCTTCTTTGGTGCCCCTCTATTTCGATGGCTGGTGGAAAGTTTGCCATACAGAGCAATCTTGGGAAGGCGGTGGTTTTCCATCCTAGAAATATGCCCTGCCCAGCGCAGCTGCGTCTTCAACAGCAGTGCTTCAATGCTTGTAACCTCCGCCCTCTTGAGGACTTCAGTGTTGGTCACAAAGTCACTCCAGTGGATGTTGAGGATGGTGCGAAGGCAGCACTGATGAAAGCGCTCAAGGAGTCGCAGGTGATGACGGTATGAAACCCACGATTCAGAGCCGTAGATGAGGGTTGTCATCACAACCGCTTTGTAAACATTGATCTTTGTGCCTTTTTTCAGATGCTCCACACTCTTTTGTGCAGTCGGCCAAATGCACGGTTTGCCTTTGCCAGTCTGTTGTCAATCTCCTTGTCGATCTTGGCATCTGAGGAGATGATGCACCCTAGGTAGCTGAACTGCTGGACTGTCTTCAGAACTGATTCACCCACAGTGATGCAGGGAGGGTGATAATCTTCCTGGGGTGCAGGCTGGTGGAGAACTTCTGTCTTCTTCAGACTAACTTCTAGGCCGAATAGCTTGGAAGCCTCTGCAAAGCAGGATGTCATATGCTGCAGAGCTGATACCGAGTGGGAGACGAGTGCAGCATCATCAGCAAATAGTAGCTCTCAAATGAGTTTTTCCATTGTCTTGGAGTGAGCCTTTAGTCACCTCAGGTTGAACAGGCTGCCATCAGTGCGATAGCGGATGTAGACACCATCGTCATCATCTAAATCTACTGCGGCTCTTTGAAGCATCATGCTAAAGAAGATCGTAAAGAGAGTTGGCGCGAGAACGCAGCCTTGCTTTACACCTGTGCCTATTGGGAAGGGCTCCAAGAGGTCGTTGCAGTGTCTGACTTGGCCTCGCTGGTCTTCATGTAGCTGGATGATCATGCTGAGGAACCTTGGGGGACATCCTAAACGTTCCAAGATTTGCCACAGGCCTTTCCTGCTAACGGTATCGAAAGCTTTGATAAAGGTCGACAAAAGTCACATATAGACCCTTGTTCTGTTCCCTGCATTTCTCTTGGAGCTGCCTGAGAACAAATACCATGTCAGTGGTGCTCCTGTTAGCTCTGAAGCCGCACTGGCTCTCTGGGAGGAGTTCTTCTGCAATGGTGGGCACCAGTCTGTTCAGGAGTATTCTGGCAAGGATTTTGCCTGCGATGGAGAGCAAGGTTA
Source organism: Heteronotia binoei (assembly GCF_032191835.1). NCBI lineage: Eukaryota > Metazoa > Chordata > Lepidosauria > Squamata > Gekkonidae > Heteronotia > Heteronotia binoei. Next base: position 214,134,110 of record NC_083223.1, read on the forward strand.
TCCCCCGGTAGTTGGAGCAGTCTGACTTTTCTCCTTTGTTCTTGTGTAGAGTGACGATGATTGCATCGCGAAAGTCCTGTGGTAGTTTGCCTTGTTCCCAGCAGGTGACAAGTACTTTGTGAAGTGTGCTATGTAGTACTGTGCCCCCATGCTTCCAGATCTCTGGTGGGATTCCATCAACTCCCGCTGCCTTGCCACTTTTCAGTTGCTTGATGGCTTTAACAGTCTCTTCTAGGGTGGGGATCTCATCCAAATCTGTTTTCACTGGTCGAAGTGGGGTGAGGTGGATTGCTGAATCTTGAACTACGCGGTTGGCACTGAAGAGAGCCTGAAAATACTCCGACCACCGGTTCAGTATGGATGCCTTGTCTGTGAGGAGTACTTAGCCGTCTGCACTACTCAAGGGACTCTGAGCCTGATATGATGGGCCATATACTGCCTTCAGGGCTTCGTAGAACCCTCTTAAATCACCAGTGTCTGCACACAGCTGGGTTCTCTCTGCAAGCTTGGTCCACGACTAGTTCTGAATGTCTTGAAGCTTCGCTGGAGGATGCTACATGCAGCGCGAAAGATTGCTTTTTTCCCGGGACAGGACGGCTGAGCAAGATGTGCTTGGTAGGCAGATCTCTTTTTCGCTAGTAATTCTTGGATCTCTTGATTGTTCTCGTCAAACCAGTCCTTGTTTTTCCTTGTGGAGAACCCGAGGACTTCTTCAGAGATCGACAGGATGGTAGTTTTTAGGTGTTCCCAGAGTGCTTCTGGAGGAGGGTCTGTGGGGCAACTGGGGTCCTCAATTCTTGGCTGGAGTTTTGCCTGGAAGGCAGCTTTAACATCGGCTGACTGAAGGCTGCCAACCTGAAGCTTTCTCCGAGGGATACCTCCTCTCCTGGGTGTGGGTTTAAAGTGAAGACGGAGATTGCAGCGTACAAGACGATGATCCGTATGACATTCCACACTGGGCATTACTCGGGTGTGTAAGACATCTCGAAAGTCTCTCTGGCGCACCAGAATGTAGTCGATAAGGTGCCAGTGCTTGGACCGTGGGTGCATCCAGGTTGTCTTCAGGCTGTTCTTCTGCTGAAAGATAGTGTTGGTGATGGTGAGCTGGTGCTCCGTGCAGAATTCTAGCAGGAGGCGCCCATTATCATTGCAGTTGCCAATGCCGTGTTTGCCAAGTACTCCTTTCCAGGCTTCCGAGTCTTTACCTACTCTGGCATTGAAGTCGCCAAGGATGATCACCTTGTCCTCTGTAGGGGTCTTCCGTACGAGGTTGCGTAGATCAGCATAGAACTTGTTCTTTTCTGCAGGATCTGTTTGAAGGGTTGGGGCATACACACTGAAGAGTGTTGCATGCTGCTTGTTTTGAAGTGGGAGGCGCATGGACATGATGCGATCTGAGTGACCTGTTGGCAGGTTTTCGAGTTTGGAGGCAATGGAGTTCCTGACCATGAAGCCAACGCCAGAAAGGCGGCTCTCAGCCTTTGACTTACCCGACCAGTAGAGGGTATAGCCAGCACCATGTTCTTGAAGACTACCTTCCTCAGGGAAACAGACCTCACTGAGAGCTGCTATGTCAATATTCAACCTGAGAAGTTCGTGGGCAACTAGAGCAGAGCGTCGTTCAGGGCGACCACTGTCTACTGTGTCAAGCATGGTTCTGATGTTCCAACACACAAGCTTAAGTCTTTGCACACTTTGTGAGGCAGGTGCATGCCTTTTCTTTGTTGTTATTTTTTGACCGCAAGTAAGGATGCCCGTTGACCGCGGCTAGCCAACTGGGGTGGGGGAGACGAGCTTTGTTTAGGGCACCTTTTCTAGGCCCCTCTCCATGTGGAGCAAGCAGTGCTGTCCCTAGATAAGGCTGCTTGGTCGTTCAGGGTGCTGCCGAAAGATGCTTTCGTCTCCAGGTCAGCATCAGGCGACCAATACCCTGAACCGCCTACATGCAGGATCGGGACTGCGGCTTCCAGTGGCATCTTCCACCTGCCATTTCGCCCCTTGCCCATCGCTGCAGGACTTGGTGTGTTGTGGGTTGTGGATGTGGATATGCCCTTCAGGCCTGCGCAGAGGAATTTTTAGGTGAAGCACAGTGTGTGCAGTACTGGCTCCACCCTTTCACCTTGGGGTCATCTGCCATGGCCCAGTAAGCCGGGACGCCGGCAGCGAGTCCTCCAGGTGGTAGGTGTTACATTAACGAGCTCTATCTGCCCGGGTTTGATGTTAGAGTTTTCCTTCTCTTGGCTGGCGAGGTTGGTGAGCCCAGCCTGCCCATCCGGTTATACCGCTGGACATTCGGTCGCACCATGACATGGCAAACTCTGTGAGAAATGGGCGGGGACCAGCGGGAAGGTGTTGCCACAGATGCAGTAATGCAGGAGAGGCCATTGCAGTGACCATCTGCCAGGCATAGCTGGACAGTGACCATGCGGCGTTCACTACACTGGGAAGGAGAGGCTATGTATTGCACATACACTTTCCCTGGGGGGGCATATGTAAGCCCCTTATAACCCACAGAATTCTAGAACAGGAAACTGGGGGGGGTGGAGGTGTCTAAATTCTCTCTTATCCCATATACCTGTGATTCTTTAAGGGTTGCCAACTGTAGGTTCGGAAATTCATGGATATTTGGGGGTGGAGCCTGGGAAAGGCAGTGCTTGAAGAGGGGGCGAAGCTTGGCAAGAATGTGATGCACCCTCTGAAACTGCTATTAGTTTCACCCCAGGGAAACTAATCTCTATAGTCTAGAGATCAGCTGTGATTGGAGGAGAATCTAACCCCCACCTAGAGATTGGCAAGCCTACATTCTTCACATGGTCACAACTCACCCACCACCACCACCCCAAAAATAACAAACTTCATGGTTAACATAAAGGCTGCAAAAAGAATCACCTAAACTAAATATGCTTGGGACTGTGTATGTTTATTGCTCTTAGAGGGTTGCCTGCCGCAGTTGAATGTTGATATCCAGATCATTTTACATGAAGCACATAGAGTTTCCCCTGAATCCTAGAGGTGGGACGTTATTTCTGAGTTTGACATGAAAATGACATTGTGATGGCATGCCAATGGTGCTCCCCCCCACCTGCCAATTCCTTGCCCCTAAAGCTCTCTTAGAATGCTAAGAAAACAGAGGGAGATGGGGCGGAGGGTTGCCAGCGTTCAGTCCCCTTACCGCTTATTGTGTTCTGAATGAGGAGTCCAGAGCAGAGAGAGGAAATATTACAACCATTTATTTCCCCTGTCTCCTTCCCAATAGGAATGCCAGACTCTAGGTGGGGCCAGGGGAATTCCTGGAATTACAGCTCATCTCCAGACTACAGATATCAGTTTCCCGGAGAAAATGGAAGTTCTATAGGTTGGATGCTATGGCATTGTACTCCATTGCGTTCCCTGTTCTCCCCCAGTTTCACCCCCAAATTTCCAGGAGTTTCCCCAACCTGGAGCTGACAACCCTAGGCCCTCATCCATCACCAGTGGCTAGTGGGAATCTGACAACCCTACTTCTCAATGATTACTCATAGGCCTCTAGTATAGGTATTCCTGAACATGCAACTGGCAGAGCTATGAATCTGATTCATAAACTTACTTGTCTTCTTTACATGCTGAGGTTTGAGTCCATGCCTTCCCTCACTTACATGTAGGAACTCATCCGATGTGAAGGCTCTTTCTCTCTGTATGTCAAAGAATTACAGAGTTGGAGGAGATCTCCAGGGTCATCTAGTCCAGCTTCCTATTATACACACACACACATTGGACACATGTAGCCCTGGTTCATGTACTTTGTTCTCCAACAAGGCCCTGCTTGCAGACCCCTCACATCAGGCCTTCACCATTATCATGCAAAGAAAGTTTGGGTGGTTGCAGATCTATTCATGAGATTATGTTGTGATATAGCCTACCTGTAAGGTTACAGATTGATATCCAGATCATTTCACATGAGGCACAGCTGAACAAAAGCTCTGGGATTGTATGCATTACTTACATTGCTGGGTTAGTTTCATCACATTTCCTAAGGAGCTTTTATGCTGATAAAATAATAATAACTGCCAAGGACTGCAAGCAGAAAGTGCATCTAGTCAGTGATTAAAAGAAAGGAATTTGGTTAATCCTCTTATGGAGATGTTGTTTCATGCCAAAGTCTCTTGGTTTCTTCATGAGGCAGTCAAGCTGCAATTTAAAGGGGGTGGGGTAAATGAACTGTTTTTATTATCTGCTCAGCAGATATCGACTTTTGGGATCCAATGACAAATTACCTTTCAGTGTGAATCACATTGTGTGTTCTCATTAACTACTAAGTTGCAGTGCTTCTGTCACACCTCACCAGCCTAGCCAGCTCTTGGGAAAACCAGCAGCCTAGCCTTCCATCCAGCCCATCTGAGCAGAGAGGCTGCAGCAATGACTGTTCACCACCTTAAGCCAGCTATCAGACTTCAGGGGCTATGTGGAACTTCCTTAGGGAGGGACTGTAGCTAACTGGGAGAGCACCTGCTTGGCATGCAGAAAGTCACAGGTTCAATCCCTGGTAGCTCCAGTTAAAGTATCTGGAAGTAGATGATGTGGAATAAAAACCCTTTAAGACCCTGGAAAGCCACTGCCAGTTTACAATACTGACTCTGGTGAACCAAGGGTCTGATTCAGTACATGACAGGTCCATGTGTTCCTTCTCTCTCCCTCCACTTTATCTCAAAGCTATTACATCTACAAGGTTTTGGGGGCTCTTGGGCTGAGCACAGCAAGATATATTGATCTTCTGAACTAAGAAGACATCCCCCTCCCCCCTTGATAGCATATTTTCTGGATCTCTTGGCTACAGATTCATTCTGACCTTTAACGCTCTTCGTTTTCATTGTCTCTTTGCAAACATTAGCAAAGGCAGTAATGCCCAAAGCTGTGATCTGGAACTCACTGACAAATGCGAAATTCGACAGTCCAGCTCCAGCATTTCCTGCAGCTGATCTACTGATCCACCACTTACTGTATATATTACATGTGGAGTGTGTGTGTGTGTGTGTGTGCATGTGTGTATGATGGGGTGTTTTCAAGACATTTCCAAAGTGTGATCTGCAGCTGCTTGTTTCTTCATGTACTGTTTGTAATTTTTCACCACACAAAAAAAGGAAATGGGCATTTTCTCATTTGCACTGGGGGGGCGGGGGCTGTAAGTAATTTTCCAATGTATATAGGCTTATGCTTTGACCCTCTGTTGAATATATGGGCAGAAAAACTTTCCAGTGTAATAGTGTGGCCTCAATATTCCTGCAAACCTTGTGGAGTCAACAGTAAGAAGCTAATCAAGAGGACAGTATGCACACAAAAATCAATTAACATAGAGCGGGAGGGATCATGTCTGCTTGCCTTTATGCATTGCCTGGATCTGATTATCCAAACCAAACACATGCAGAATCTGGAAGTGATGCCACAAAATGTAGGTTCAATCTTAGTTATGCTAATGCTTCCTGCCCCATCCCAAGTTAGTAAATCACACCTAGAGCTATAAAGCTAAAGTGATAGAAGGAAACCCCTCTCATTGGGACAGGAAAGACCATTCCAAAAGGGAGAAAGAAAAAAAGAAGTTATAAGTACTCTGGCCATGAGGGATAGGGGACTCTTCCATTTTGGGCAGCTCTTTGGATGTACACAAGCCATGATGGACTAAGCTTTCATCAAGGGACTCCATATCTACAAGGCAAGGGTCAGGGGTAGGACTGCCAACCTCCTGGTGGGGCCTGTGATCTCCTATTAATACAACTGATCTCCCAGCTACAGAGATCAGTTTCCCTGGAAAAAATGGTTGCTTCGGAAGGTGGACTCCATGCATCTCCTCCCCAAAACCCCACCCTTTCCATATTCCACCCCAAAAATCTCCAGACTTAGCCACCTTAATGGAGAGGAGTTCCAATTTGAAAATCTAAGGTTATGGTGAACTCTAAATTATTATAACTTTAAGTAAGGCCTCCCTGTCCAAAATTCTACATCATTTAGGAATTACTTAGAGTAGGTACAGAAGTCTGTTTGCTTTCATTATTTCTTTGTTCCCTTGATAAGCCTGAATTGCATGAAAAGAAGAAGAGTTGGGTTTTGTACGCTGCTTTTCTCTGCCCTAAGGAATCTCAAAGTGGCTTACAATCACTTTCCCTTCCTCTTCCCATAACAGTCACCTTGTGAGGTAGGTGAGCCTGAGAGAGTTCTGAGAAAACTGTGACTTGCCAACGGTCATGCAGCAGGCTTCATGTGGAAGAGTGGGGAATCAAACTCAGTTCATCAGTTCAGAGTTTGTTTGTTTGTTTGTTTGTTTCTGTTTGTATCCCTCCCTCCCTGCGAACAGGCTCAGGATGGCTACAGGCTCAGTTTGCCACTCTTAGCCACCATACCATGCCAAATATGTGCATTTGCATTTTGTTTTTCATTTATGAAACTTCCTTGTATTTGAAATACACTCTAAGAATGATCTCTGGAAAAACACTATGCCAGAGGCTGGCAATGGCAAACCATTTCTGAACATATTTTGCCTTGAAAACGCTACGGGATTGCCATACATTGGCTGAGGCTTGATGGCACAAACTTACCGAATGCAGTCTTTCTATCTGAAATGTGTTAATGAGGACAGGCAGCAGAGAAGCTCTCCATCCCTGTAGCACAATAGCTCTAAAATGCCAAGTTGCAATAGATCCCACCTATGCTTGCTCGTAGAATCAGATTGGGAGCAGAAACTGTGTGAAATCTCAAAACTGCAATGCAGGTACAGAATACTAGATGTTTGTCAGTTGGATCTGGTCATTGACTGTAATCATAATAAAAATAAACTGAAATTGAAACTGAATACTAGATGTAGGACTCCATCTGGAATTAGAAATTCCTAATAATCAGTGGTGGCATTCAGTGTTTAACCAGATGTATCCTCATGGAGTGAGGAAAAGGAGTGTATTGCCAAGTAGAGACTTGAGGTGGCCATGAGGTTCTTCTGACATCCTGGAAGGGCTTGCAAGCTTTTTTCTTTACAGGGGTAAAAGAAAACCTCCAATATCTGAAAATGCATAGGTATTAAAAACCTCTGGCATTCTGGCAGCACACTGGGTTGGTATAGCAACCTAAATGGCTCTTAGAATAGAAAGAAGTGAGGAGCCAGGGAAGGAGCCAGAAGGGAAAAGGAAAGGAGAGAGGGAAAGAACATGGAGCTGGAATCCTTAATGAGAATAGCAGATAATAGCATAGGATGACAAGTTGATCCAGATTGTAGGGAAACAAATGCTGAATTCAGAAGGCCAATTTGGGTCAACACAGGAACTCCCCACATCCTGATTAAAAAGGTGCATTCAAACACACATATCTGGGTCCTGCCCCACTCCCGCCCTTACCTTGTCCTCCACCATCACTCTGCTGCTTCAAAAAGCTACCAAGTAGTGAGTGGTAGCAAATCTCAGAAGCACTTCCCTGTCACCTTTCCTTGCTGTCTGAACAGCCAGGGAGCACCAGGGAAGCATCTGTCATACGCTTGAGCAGTGTGACCGCTCCTCCGGGGTGCACACAGCCTGTACCTGTTCTGGCAGTGGGCCACACATTGTTTGACTGCTGCTTGGGAGCCTTTCACTCTGCCAGCTTTCTTCTGCAATGAGAGGCTGCCACCCCAAGCTGCTGGTGTGAATCCAGCCAGAGTCTGTACAAGTGGGAGGAAGTCATGCCAAACCAAAAGGGGGAAAATGGAGTTAGCATGGTTGGGGAAAATGGAACCAAGCCCAGATGGATGGGAAATGCATATTGGTGGGGGAATATCCCCCAATATCCTCTACAAATCTTTTGTAGGTTCTTCTATTGTAGCTACTATAGTCAAAGTATCTATCTACAATACATTAGTCTTGTATTCTATCATATATTTTAGAATATATCAGCTAACCAGGGATGTCATTAATCCCTGGTTAGCTGATATAATCTAAAATATATGATAGAAAACAGCTGATCTCAAATATTAGTTAGTTTGTTTTTTAAAAAAACTATGGTGGCGGTGGAAACTGCCATCGAGTCACAGCTGCCCTGTAGGGTTTACAAGAGATGGTCAGAAGTGGTTGCCATTTCCTGTCTCCACAACATGACCTTGGTATTCCTTGGTGGTCTCCCATCCAGATACTAGCCGGGGCAAACCTTGCTTAGCTTCCAAGATCTGACAAAATAAGCTAGCCAGGGCTACCCAGGTTACAATTAAAACTTTGATTACTTGCACTAAGTCATGAATAAATTACAAGGAATGAATGGCCCATATTGATTCTGGATATTTACACTGTTTTTGTAGTGCTGAGTTCATAAATTTAAAAATCTTATGAATGTCTCTCTCTTGGCTTGACTTCGCAAACGAAGATTTAAGAAGGGTGCAGTAGTCCACGTCTGCTGCAGGCTCGCTGGTGGCTGACAAGACCAATGCGGGACGGCCAGATCCGGCCACAGTGGCTGCAGGGAAAAGTCTGATTTGGGGTTGGTGCTGTAGCAGTGAGATTCTTCCTCAATCTCCTTTTGTCCTCAAGACCAGCTATGCGTGCATTCTCAAAGGAAGAGACAGCCTGGTGGATGGTATGCCTCCATGCTTTGCGATCTGAGGCTAGGCCAGACCACTGGTGATGGTTGATGCGACAGGTGCCAAGGGATTTCTTCAAGGAGTCCTTGTACCTCTTCTTTGGTGCCCCTCTATTTCGATGGCCGGTGGAAAGTTCGCCATACAGAGCAATCTTGGGAAGGCAGTGGTTTTCCATCCTAGAAATATGCCCTGCCCAGCGCAGCTGCGTCTTCAACAGCAGTGCCTCGATGCTTGTAACCTCCGCCCTCTTGAGGACTTCAGTGTTGGTCACAAAGTCACTCCAGTGGATATTGAGGATGGTGCGAAGGCAGCGCTGATGAAAGCGCTCAAGGAGTCGCAGGTGATGACGGTATAAAACCCATGATTCAGAGCCGCAGATGAGGGTTGTCATCACAACCGCTTTGTAAACATTGATCTTTGTGCCTTTTTTCAGATGCTTGTTGCTCCACACTCTTTTGTGCAGTCGGCCAAATGCACGGTTTGCCTTTGCCAGCCTGTTGTCAATCTCCTTGTCGATCTTGGCATCTGAGGAGATGATGCACCCCAGGTAGCTAAACTGCTGGACTGTCTTCAGAACTGATTCACCCACAGTGATGCAGGGAGGGTGATAATCTTCCTGGGGTGCAGGCTGGTGGAGAACTTCTGTCTTCTTCAGACTAACTTCTAGGCCGAATAGCTTGGCAGCCTCTGCAAAGCAGGACGTCATATGCTGCAGAGCTGATACCGAGTGGGAGACGAGTGCAGCATCATCAGCAAACAGTATCTCTCGGATAAGTTTTTCCATTGTCTTGGAGTGAGCCTTTAGTCGCCTCAGGTTGAACAGGCTGCCATCGGTGCAATAGCGGATGTAGACACCATCGTCATCATCTAGATCTACTGCGGCTCTTTGAAGCATCATGCTAAAGAAGATCGTAAAGAGAGTTGGCGCGAGAACGCAGCCTTGCTTTACACCTGTGCCTATTGGGAAGGGCTCTGAGAGGTCATTGCAGTGTCTGACTTGGCCTCGCTGGTCTTCATGTAGCTGAATGATCATGCTGAGGAACCTATGTAGTACTGTGCCCCCATGCTTCCAGATCTCTGGTGGGATTCCATCAACTCCCGCTGCCTTGCCACTTTTCAGTTGCTTGATGGCTTTAACAGTCTCTTCTAGGGTGGGGATCTCAACTCTGTTTTCACTGGTTGAAGTGGGGTGAGGTGGATTGCTGAATCTTGAACTACGCAGTTGGCACTGAAGAGAACCTGAAAATACTCCGACCACCGGTTCAGTATGGATGCCTTGTCTGTGAGGAGCACTTGGCCATCTGCACTACGCAAGGGACTCTGAGCCTGATATGATGGGCCATATATTGCCTTCAGGGCTTCGTAGAACCCTCTTAAATCACAAGTGTCTGCACACAGCTGGGTTCTCTCTGCAAGCTTGGTCCACGACTCGTTCTGAATGTCTCGAAGCTTGCGCTGGAGGTTGCTACATGCAGCGCGAAAGATTGCTTTTTTTCCCGGGACACGAAGGCTGAGCAAGATGTGCTTGGTAGGCAGATCTCTTTTTCGCTAGTAATTCTTGGATCTCTTGATTGTTCTCATCAAACCAGTCCTTGTTCTTCCTATGTTCTACATAGCCGGACAGTGACCACGCGGCGTTCACTACACAGGGAAAGGAGAGGCTATGTATTGCGCATACACTTTCCCTGGGGGGGCAGGATACCCAAGAGGGAGCCCCCCCTCCCCCCATGAATGAAGAATGTGTAAAATGAATGTAACGATAGGTTTATGGCTCACTATATGTGATGTTATGGGAATATCACCACACAAGTTCCATTTTAACAGAATAAATTTTTAAAACATTTTTTTTTTCATTTCTCTATCATTAATCCAAAATTCCGGGAGCCCAAGTCAGCAGAAGAGTTCCCCAAACCAGTGTCATGCTGCATTCAGAATGGATCTCAATTTATTTTATTTCTGTGCTACAGCCACTAGGGCACAGGGATGGCAGAGCACAATAAACAGCAGTAGCTCTGACTATCTTTTTGCCCTGCTTTTCTTCAAAGTTTACTACATAGAAGCAAACATTTGCATATCCTGCTAAACCCATCAATCAAACCAGCACTGGAGCAAGGCAAACCAGGCAGCACAACTCATTTTATTTATTTATTTATTTATTTATTTATTTATTTGGGATTTATATCCCGCCCTTCCCACGAATGGCTCATGGCTGCTAAAGTCATTGGCAAATTGCAGCCTCCTAAGAAGGTTGTTCAACAGAGCCCCGTGGCGCAGAGTTTTAAGCTGCAGTACTTCAGTCCAAGGTCTGCTCATGTCCTGAGTTCGATCTCAGTGGAAGCTGGGTTCAAGTAGCCAGCTCAAGGTTGACTCAGCCTTCCATCCTTCCAAGGTCGGTAAAATGAATACCCAGCTTGCTGGGGGGAAAGTGTAGATGACTGGGGAAGGCAATAACACCCCCCCACACACACACACTGGGAAAAGTCTGCCAAGAAAATGTCATGATGTGACATCACCCCATGGATCAGTAGCAACTCAGTGCTTGCACAGGGGACTACCTTTACCTTTAAGAAGGTTGTTGCTTATTGCACTCTTCTTCTCCTTCCCCTCAACTCCATAGTTTTTTGTCTACTCAACCAGATCACACAAAGGAGTGGCTCTGTTAGTGATTAGTGTCAGTCAGTCAAAAATGTATTGTGTATAGCCATTGGCTATTACAAAACAGAACACGGACAACGAAGTTTCCAAATAACACCTTAAAAGCTCCCCAGAAAGGCCAACCTCAAGAAGTTATAGCATTTGATATCAGTCTTGCTCTTATCTTCTTAGCCGCAAGAGCAAACAGAGAGACTCTGTAGGGCACATGAGCATAATTGTCAGATAACAGAAATATAATATTTTCCGTTTATGAACATGCTTTTAAGGTGGTTAGTAGTTAGTGCATTGTAATAAATAACTTTCCTTCTTTTCTTAATTTCTCTTCTTCTTTCCCACACTTTTCTGCTCCATCATTTGCTTTCTTCCTTTCATGATCTTCCTTCATTTCTTCCTCCCCCCTTCATTTGTTTGTCTTCGCCTCAGTTCCTCTTCAGGCATGGTTGGCAACTTAGAATGGCTTAATAGTAATATAGCAACAAACCCTTATTATGAACAAGAAAGGGCTGGAGTTAATATTTCCCCATGATTTATCAAAATAGTAAAAAGATGTTTTGCCCCCTTACAGAAATGGTAATACAGTGTTAATCTGTTTTAGTGGTTACACATGTAGAACAGAAGTTAGAACTCTTCTCCCAGTATTTAAATTTAATTGTATTATAAACACTGACTTCTTATTGTATTGATGGGATGTCTAATATCCCTTTGTAAATTATACTTTGCTACTGTACATATTATATGAAAAATTATCCCAGTGTGTCTCATAATCACACTGTCACTTGTCCCTGCTTTTGAGATAGGTAAAGGTACAGGCACAAGGGTAAACTGAAATAGATTTCTTACTGATTTAACTACTTCAGATTTATTGTGATGTGAAGTCTTCAAACTACAACCCACTTCATCAGATATAAAAAGTGTCTCCAATATTGGTACACATACATATGTGTGTATAAATATAAAACATAATTAGACACATGGTTTGGACATGGACATATGAGGGTCCAGAACATTAACTGAACATGCTGGAAGGTGGGGAAGGTATGAGCATGCTGATCCTACCCACCATCTTCAAGCAATCAGTGAGTCATCGGCACAGTGTGAACACTTCCTCCCCATGAGGATCATGGGAGAAATCATGAAGAAAGACTATACATACTTGTTTTCCCTCCCCATGCATTCAGTTAAAATACACCGCCAGGTAATGCATTGAGATTTTAATATATTGAAGGCTCATCCAAGCAACTGACAGTAAAATTGACCAAGAGTTAATGTGACTGTGAACACAATGCACAACAATGACTGTGAAAACAATGGGTGTAGACTGGAATAACTGTGTATCAAATTGCACTGCTAGCATGTGCATTTGGAGATGACCAACTCTATGAGCTTGAAACGAAATTGACCAAGGCTTTCTTAAGCTTGGAGATATGTACCTTTGAAATATATAGAACCCTCCCCCAAAGGAAAGGTATGGAACTGTCCTGGATGTAGAGAGCAAGGGAAAGGGAGGAGAGGGAACAATGCAGCCAAGTGTGCACAGCCAAGCAGCATATGCACACTTATTCCACTGTTTTTAAAAGAGACATTCTTGGTCATAGTTACCAAACATGAGATATCAACAGTAAGCCAGCCACCAAGTCAAATGCTGACATTGCACAAAAATTGCTCACAATACTAGTCAAACGCTGCCATTGCACCAAAGTTGCTCATAATACTAGTCATGAGCAAATCTTGAATGCTAAAAAATAGTGGACGTTGGGGGACAAGACAATTTCAAAACAGACTGCAAATCTTGGTCCAACTCCTTGAGATGTATATGCTTTCTGTTGTATATAAACATGACATTTAGATGCCTGGAGTATTTCAGATCAGAAATAATGTCTTTCCTTGAAGGATGCATCACAAATAACAGATCTGTATACACTATATAGAATGTCAAACTGAACAAAAGAATGGAAGCAAATGCAGAAACAGAAGCACCTATGTAAGTAAAAGTGTGCATAACATATGTCACAATTCCATCTTAATGAAATTGCTGTCAGGAGGTGATCAGGAAGGGATGTAGTTGCGTGACTTGTTAGAACACTTGCTGCAGCTGGTCTACACTGTGCCCTGATTGTAGGGTTTAATCTAAACATACTGTGGCTTATCTAAATATACAGCATGTAGAAGACTATATACATCATGGCACAGTGCAAGACAGTTGCAAAATACAGATGTTCTGGGCTCATCCCAGGTGTTCTTACCAGTCATGCCCCTGTATCCTGATCAGTAGGACAATTCTTGAGCTACGCTGGTGACTCATATACCAATGAAATTAAATGGCATATTAATTTTACAAGTCCTGAAATTGGATGAGTACAGTGAAATGAATGGGCAAGGAAATCTTTGACTTTGTCAGGGAATTATTTATGATAAAAGAGGGGAAATATGCCATTCAGCTAAAATAAGATGGATCTTTACTTAGCTTTGTTTATCAGTGGATTAATCTTATCCCCCCCTCTCCATTATGTTTCACTTCATCATGTTTCTTGCAGTGAGGCCATTATTATAGGCTGACCTGAATGCTAGAGCCATTGGGGAAGGGGGAGGAATACCCTGATGGAGGAGAGATAACGACAAAGACTTTATTCTCCTGTCCAGACCATCCGCTGAGTGGGACCAGCTATCAGCTGAAACTGAGCCTTGAATTGCAGGTTTTCAGAGCTGCAGGCAGGAGCTGGGCTTGAGTTACAAAGCTGGGTCTCACATCAATTAAAGTCTGTGTGCAGAGCAGCTGCATTCAGAAAAAGGTGAAGGAGATTTAATCTTCACCTTTCACCTTGGGTCAGAATACAAGGTTACCAAGACAGGCTGTTATTAAAAATGGATTGTTCCTGTCAACTTAATGTTAAATGTTTGCAGGTACTGTTATTAGCGAAATTCTTCCTGGCCTTATTAAGGAGTTTTGCACTTAAAAACAAAATAACAGAGGAAGTAATAAAATGTTGAAAGGGGAAGAAACCTCATTCCAGCGTCTTTGTTTTGCATTCATCATTAAATTGCTATTTTCTGTGACACTTTAGTGAAGTTGTTGCCTAATTATGGTGGTTATGTTTATGGAAAAGTTATACAAACAAAAAAACACACAAGTGGAATGGGTTTTGTTTTTGTTTTTTTGCAACTTTCAGAGTTTTATATAGCATATGTATCAGACAAAGGAAGGGGACTGGTTTTACATACATGCTTATCCTGTGATGACTTCAGTATTATGCACACAGTTGCATGTGTTAATTGCACCACTCAAACACCACAAACAGAAGTAATCTTCATCTCAAGAACAATGCTTTTCAAGTCTGATTGAGCGCTGATCTAGAACTTGTGTTGAAATCTTCAGTTTGCTGTGAAGCTTGCTATGTTACTTAAGAATAAAAGAGCCCTGCTGGATCAAATCAGTAGTCAATCAAGTCCAACATCCTGTTTCACACAGTGGTCAAAACAGTCGCCCCATAGCACCAACAAACAGGTCTTAAAAGCCATAACTGATGCTGCTCCTAGCGTTTTTATTCTGAGGTAACTGTTGATGGACCTCTCCTCTACTCCATGAATCTCTCTCATTCCCTCTTAAAGTCATCTGTGCTCATGGCCATTGCTACATCCACTGGCACTTAATTCTTCATTGAGTAAAGAAGTATTCCCATTAGCTCTCCTTCTTTGGAGGTTTCTTGGCTCTTACATGTAACATACATATTTTTACTAAAACAGCTGTCTTTACTTAATCTTACTTGTTGTATGTAACTATTCATAACTTTTTAAAATATCTGATGAATTTATACTTTCCCTTTCCTATTTTTTTCCTTCTATGTCCCACTCTTTAAAAATTAATCACAGAAATTAAATCAAGAGGGGGGGGGGGTTACTAAGTATTAAGATTTTTTTATTTTTAAACAAAAGCTAGATGGCCATTTGACAGCAATGCTGATTCTTTGAACTTAGGAAATCATGAGAGGGAGGGCAGAAAGAGTTGCATCTGTGCTTAGTTCTTGTGGCCCTTTCTTACATGTCCAGGGAAATGCTGATTGCCACTTTGGAATCAGGAAGCAATTTTTCTCCAGGACAGTTTGGTCAGGATCCTGGAGGCTTTTTGACATTTTTGGGGCATGGAGAGGGGGCACTCAGGGTGTGTGGGGGAGATATTTGTGAATTTCCTGCATCATGCAGGAGTTGGACTAGATTACCTTGGATGTACCTTCCAGCTCTGTGATTCTGCACAAGGAAAGAAATGCCACAAAATGTTCAAATGAACTCTGAGAAGCTGGTATACTCCATTACTGAAGACTGGGGTGAGCTCTGCCTCACAACTGCTATCTATAACAAAATTTCTCTGTTACTCAGCTATACCACTTCAGCAGGGGATCAGGGGGCAGGGGATCTTACTGATTCTGGGGCCCTGAGAAAAATGTCCAGGATAGAGCCTGTAAGGAAATGCTCCTAATTTCCAGAACATCATAGTCACTCGTCTGGGTGCCAGAGTGCCTGGAGACAGAGCTCTCACACATCTGACAGAAGGACATGGGTTTGCCTACCAGAATGGAAAGGACTTATGACTACTAACAGCCACAATGCTAAAGCAGCGCTCCATGTTCCTGGAAGAGTGCCAGCAAGGAAAGCAGATGGTTTCCAGTTGCTTCTAGCAAACACCATCTCTATCTTAGAGCGGAAGAAAAGCACACCATTAGGAGCTATCCAGGCCAAGCAGTTTTCAGCCTTGACCATAGAATCCACTTTGGGAGGCTAACACCAGCTATTTTCCAGCAATACCAAGACTCCATTTCAGGACAGCAGGAGGCACACGTACGCAACAGATGTGAGCCACCCATGGAACCATCAAGCTTATCCAGGCATGGATCCTGCCAGACCACCCAAGCCTTTGTCCAACGAAATCCAGGACAAAGACTGGTAGCAAGAAGAAGACTGAAGAAGAGGAAGACCATCTTCAGCCAGAGCCAAGTTCCTTTGTGTAAACTGGGTGTTACCTAGGCAATGATTTGGCTCTCTATTGTCACCCTTTTAGATAAGTTTAATAGTCTTAAGCATCTCCCCACCCAGTAATCTCCCCCATTCTTCTCCCCAACTGTCATTTTGGAGCCTCACCCTGGTCCATTGCAACCTGAAAGTCCAACCAGGTACCCCTGGACCAAGCTTGTTCATTGGTCAGTCATGGGCACCCAATTAGGTGCCACCAATTAACTTGCTATTGGCTACTGCAGAAGTCCAGCCCTTATGGTCACTGCAGAGCCTCCTCTTTCTCCTCCCCTGTACTTCCCAGCCCCTGAGGGTCTAAGGTAGTCTATTTAACCTCTGACCCAACTCCACTCAGATGTGAATCTAGCAGTACCCTATCTCCGCTGTCTAGATCCATCCCCAATTCTTGGCCAGTTGAGGGTCCCATTTCCCCCATCCTCTATTGTCGCCATTGGAGCCTTCTTGAATACTACGATCGGTAATTATCACCCTGTTTGTCTACCCATGTGTTGTCTCTATATCTCTTTCTATTTTTCTTAGGACTGTATGAATGATTTTATGAGTATTTTATCTTGTATGGAAGCCTATATTTTTTTGGAATAAATTTTAATTGTTTTACCTAATTAGAGTCCCTAATATTTTTAAGCATTAATTTCTGGACGTGGGATCCTGTATACACAGGTAAAAGATCCTGATTAAGCCAGGTGCTCACCTGACAATTCCCCAACCTCGTTTTGAGGGCATTTTGGCTTACAGATATTGGTGGAGAAAGCATTGGGCAATGCTGACTGTGTGAATACATGCGAGTCGACACGCGTGTCTTCAAACAGCCAGATGTGGGATTACACCATCCAGAAGGTCTTGCTAGCTAGGCTGTTGTGTGAATGAATGAGTGATTCTTGACTTGTGTGAAAGGCTCTAGAGAGCATCTCTATATTGTGGGTTGGGCTGCTCCCACTCTATCATTCAGCACAGATTCGCCAGCCACACCTAGAGGGCCAGAACCCTTGTAAAAGGACTGAGCCTGCCTAGAACGCAAGGGGCGAATCTCGTGAAGTCCGGCCATTGTCCCGAGGCCTTTCTGAATGCATCCACACACGTAGAAGTCTGTAGAGCTGGGCAGTTAACGGATCAGCTCTGGACAGCACATAAATCAAGTCCTTAAAAAAATCTGTGTAGGAAAAAGGTTCAGTTTTGAGGCACTCATTTAAGTCCCAAAGGTCCGCTCTGCATGCTGCAAGCGTCCTCAGCATAGGGCAGTGAGGAAAGTCCTGGAAGCAGGAGACCCAATAGGCATTGGCTCCCCAGGCACCAAGCAAAGTCCTAGGCTAGTCGCTGTTAGCTTCCTAGGCACCAAAACTCCCGGGGTCCGCGATTAGCTACCACAAGTGACCTTAGTATCGGGCAAAAAAAGTTCTAGAACGGAAATCGCTGGTAGGTATCAGCACTCCACTAGGCAAGAGCAAAAAGGAAAATAATAAAAGCAGCCAACCCACGTGTCACCATGATGTTCCGTTCTAAGAAAGAACAGGAGCTTCCCAAGCTAGAGAAGTGGCTTGTGAAGAAGGGAGACAACCCTTGGGAAACGGGATCTTTCACAAATCCCAACCCCCTCCAATTCTTTTGGGACATGTTCCAGGACCACTGTGCAACAAAAGAGATCAGTCCAGGAAAGAGAGATCTCTTTGCATCGTGGGGGTTGTTCACAGCCCTGCAGGACAGCTCGACTATGATTAAGCAGCTAATGGAAAAATTGGAACAAAAAGAGCAGGAATTAGAGCAAAAAGGACAGCAGCTATAGCAAAGGGATCAACAGAGCTAAAAGAGCAAGAATTGGAACAAACTCTTAAATGCCATGCGGCGGAGTTAGAGCAGACGTTCCAGAGCCATGTGGCAAAAAGGGAGCAAATGCTCCAGATCCATGCAGCAGAATTAGAGCAAACTCTGAAACGCCATGCGGCAGAAAAAGAGGAGGTTCTTGAACACCATGCGGCAGAGAAAGAGAAAGAGCTCAAGGGCTATGAAACAGAAAAAGAGTAGACGCTCCAGAACCATGCGGCGGAAAAAGAGCAAACTCTTATATGTCATGTGGCAAAAAAAGAGCAAGCACTCAAGGTTCATAAAACAGAGAGAGAGCAAATCCTCAAGAGTCATGAGGCAAAAGTAAGACAAATGCTTGAGACTCACGAGGGAGAAAAAGAGCAACTGTGTAGAAGAAATGAAGTGTATATCTGGGAAATCATGGAGGAGAATAATAACCTGGAGTGTGAGATCCAAAGCCTAAAGGAAAAGGTGGACAAGCTTAAAATTGACAAGCGCACCTTAACTCTAGCAAACAAAATACACTTCCAGCCTTGAGACAGGCCCAAACACAAGTAGCCACCCTAGAGAAAGAATTAGAGGAAAGCCGAGCACAGGTCAGCAAATTGCAATATGCTGCCGAGTACTTGGCTGAGAAGAACAGAAAGGTACATGACGCGGTTAATCACGAATCCTGCCAAAAACGAATAGCCACACTTAAAAAGAAGCTAGAGGTCAAAACAGCTCTTATTGCAACTGTATCGCCCCCTGCCCTCTATGACCTTTCATCAGACGAGGAGAGTGAGGGAGAAGAGGTTGAGAATCAGAGCAGAATAAGCCCAGCCCCAGTTCGTCCCGTAGTCACTAAAAAGACCACCACCAGGGATCGGAGACCATCCAAATAGTAAGGGAATCCAGAGAATGGCGAGTGGAGGATATTAAATTGGCACACCAGTTCCTTGGCCCGTACACACAGGATACCACCATTAAGTGGATGGCACAAACCCGGAAGGAATACCCAGGGATATCTATCAAGGAACTGAATCAGGTCCTGAAAATGGCCGCCACTGGCCCGGACCAGAAAAAGATAATCCAGGTGATAGAGCGCAGATGTGCTGACGTCCTCACCACTCTAGAATGGATGGCGGAATTAATATCTGCCACCTGGGATGGAGACACTGTAAAGTTTCTCTAAAACCAAACAGTGCAAGGTCCTTATGAAGTTCCAATGGATTACTTAACCAAAAAGCAGTTTTTAGCTGCAGCTGCGGATATAGTGTTTCCGGATGGAGACGCACATCCTGATTATGACAATGAGGAGTTTGTCAGCGACGTCATTATGGGCCTTAATATGGCTACGCAGCAATTATTAGAAATTGACAACATACAGAATCCCAACTGGGATGACCTGGAATCCAAACTAGCTCATGTCAGCAAATTTATGAGCAAACTAAAAAGATGTGGTAAAACTGGGAAAAAGGAGAAGGGCAAGGAGACAGTTAATGCTGTGACCTATGCCAACAATGGCCCCCATTCCCAGTACCAAAAAAGGAAAGCCCATCCTCCTAATCAGCCATACACAGGAGAGTTTCCCCAGCATCAGAGCGGGAGAAACCAAGCAAGAGCAAATGGGAAGCCAGGGAAATGGAAGCAAACAGCCTCAGCCCAGCGCAATAATCCATTTGTGGATTATAACGCTGCATCCCAAGCTAATAACCAGGAAATCCCACAAATGGCCCCAGAGAATGGTCAGCAGTCTGTGCAGCTGCAGAAACTGTACCCGGACTTGAGAGAAGTCCGCCAAATGGCCCAAGAGGAACGGGATGCTAGGAATGAAGCTTGGATGTTCTTGGTTAGGGCAGGGGAAAACATGGCCCAGTACGATAGAGCACACACATCCGTGCTACTATGGAGGCAGCAACTAATCCTCCAAGAGAGAGAGGGGATAGTGCCTTCAGCATCGCCACCCCCCCTCCTCCCCATGCTCCCCAACATCCTGTGGCTACCATACACAGGCAGGAGGAGGTGTATGACGCCTTCTCCCAGGACTCAGGTTTGTGTTAGGGGTGCCCGGAGCTCACTGATCTCCCCTACGGAATCATAGCCAGGTTAAAGCCTGATGTGTGGGGGAGACCAATGGTACAGGCAGGCATTGGGACTCCAGGGAAAAGTAAAACTGCCCACTTACTAGTAGACACAGGAGCCTCTATCAAAGTGCTCCATCCCAAGTTAGTGACTCAGGGCACTCAAACAGAGAGGACCATGGAACTGGCCGGGTATGCAGGCGGTAGTCATGCCTCGCATATCTGGGAAAAGATCCCAGTCACCATAGGAAAACTTACATCCGTTATGAAGTCCTGCAGTAATTAAGGGGAAGATGACGGCATGATAGGGGCTCCCTTCCTAACCAAGAATAAAACAACCATTGATATGGCCAACTGCCTCTTGTGGCAAATCCCGGGAGGACCAGAATTCATCAATGCAATACAATAATTCGAGTCCCTAATATTTTTAAGCATTAATTTCTGGACGTGGGATCCTGTATACACAGGTAAAAGATCCTGATTAAGCCAGGTGCCCACCTGACAATTCCCCAACCTCGTTTTGAGGGCATTTTGGCTTACAAGCCCCAGAACAACTACCACCCGCTATTGCCCCCCACCTGGACCAAAAAACAAGTGGTGAGATACATAGATGAAAGTAAACAAAACAAAAACTGTGTAAAACCAAGTAGTCTGAAACCTTACATAACAAATCTTAATATAACCAAATTTATTGTGTGCTAAATAACTATTTTATAATTCATATACTATTAGAAAAGTCACGAACATTAAATTGAAACAACATTGTGAACAAAGGGAAGCCTCTTTACAAAGTCAAAACTCAATTCACAGAATTTAATTCAGAAACATTTAAAGCACACTTAAAATCATAAGGTTAGTTCATGTATTCCACCGGAACCACAAAATAGAACAATCAAAATTTCTTCAGTTCATGCAGAATATAACAATAAAGGTGACCTGGTGGTAATGATGATAATAGGTCCCAGCCTCTTATTGGCGAACTAGCTAATAATAGCCACATTTCTGGCTAGGATGAGTGGACTCCCTCACCAAAATAATTTCCTCCCTAGTGTCTGAGTCGAGCTGGGTCTCCCTTGTTTGTTCAAGAGCTGTTTGAGCAGAAAGTGAGGATGGCCTGATTGGGCACTGGGGCTGAAGTGTCACACACCTATCCCCCACTAATCTGTCTAATCCCCTTTTAAAACTGTCTATGCTAGTGGTCATCCCTACATCCACTGACAGTGTATTTTACACTTTATTCACTCATCGGCAGTTAGGCAGGGATAGAAGAAAGCGTATAAAAATGTTGACGTAGCCAGCATGGTGTAGTTGTGGTTAAAGTGTCAGACTAGGATCTGGGAGGCCCAGGTTCAACTCCCCACTCTGCCATGGACACTTGCTGGGGGACCTTGGGCCAGTCACACACTCTTAGCCTAACTTACCACACAGGTAGGCTGTTGTGAAGATAAAACAGTGGGGAGCAGAATGATGTAAACTGCTTTGGGTCCCCACTGGGGAGAAAGGTGGAATATAAGTAAATGAAATAAAATAGTCACATAACGGTAGATGTTTCCTCATATTCCTTGCACTGTACCATTCATATTGAATATTGTTTTCTCCTGAGGAGGCACAATATCTCAGAGTTACCCTTCAGACTGAAATACATCACTTTATCATTGTGCCAAAAGTAGAAAGTCTAAAATGACCTAGGAGGTCTTTCAGCCCCCAGCTCCTATGAAGAAACCTTATTTTAAAAAGAACAAAATATCTCTTTATTCACCTTGCCACTAGATCAGTGAGGGATTTGGTGTCCTGAAGTGGCTTATCCATTAAGTATCAAATTCATTATTATTTTTTATATTCCTAATTGTCTCTTGTGGCACAGTACAAATAATCTGTCTCTTACAACATTAAATTATGCAATTCGAGTGTAGCAAATTAATCAGGAGGGAGGAAGCGCTTCATCTTGAAAATCCACAGAGGAATCACATTTCAGAACACAAGGATCTTCATGCAGTACGTGTGTCCTCTCCATTTTGGTGGGCTTATTCATAAGGAGGTTTAAGTCATGCCTCACTATCTCCCTTATTAATTGCCTTCTGTGGCTTTGAGTCAGATTAAGTGCTCATTTTAAGAATCTTTACTGTACAGTTAGAATTAGCCCATCACTTTGCAATATCATCACCATCTGTGAAAGGAACTTGTCTTTCTCACCTCCTGCTACAATTAACAGAAATGATTTAACTGAATATACTTGTGACTTGTAAGATCACTAACAAAATGCCTTTCATTATGTTGGGGTTTGGAGAGAGACCACAATGGTTGCCATTCATTTATATGGCTGGAACTATAATGGAATGTATGGAAGAAGACTCTTGGCACAATGGCAAAACTTTGCCAGTCTTCTCAATCTATGCTATTAGGGACCTCTGTGTTAGGATGGGGAAATTAGTTTCACCCCTCCTGATAATGTCTCTGCAATATGACCTTTCATGGCAGTGTGTGTGCATCATAAAGAGGACAGCACAGAAGATAGCAATACTGGAGTGAGGCAACTCAGGCTGCCTGAATATTGTGGGGGTCCTGCACTGGGGGGTGCAATTGGTTAAGAAATTGAGTGTGTTTCTGGATGCCTCCTTGTTAAGGAGGCCCAGATCTCACATGTTGTCCTGCTAGTGTTCTTCCAGCTACACCAGATCCAACTGACCTGCTACTTGTCTCACTCTGACCTAGCCACTATAATCCAGGCAACAGTTACTGTTGAAGAGGGCTAGGGTCTAGAGATGGGTCTAGAGATGGGCATAAACCAATGAACTTTTGCCAGTTTGTGGTTTGTAAGCCCATGTTCGTGGAATGAACTTCCATGAACTTTGATGCAGTTTGTGGCAGTTCATGAAGAGTGAAAACAGGGGGTTAAATTGCTCCAAGCCATTTAAAATCCTGCTTTCTGCTCTTCACATATACACACAAAGAAAAAAAAAAAAGTTGAGCCCTGGAAGCTTCCCACCACTCAAATGGTTAAATGGCTCCAAGCCACAGATGTAAATGGCTTTGAGCTTCAAAGCAACAGGGAGCAAAATCAGAGGGTTAAATGACTCTATTTTATCCTCTAGTTCTGCTCCCTCCTTAAAGCAGCAGGGAACACTGTGAGCCAGCAGATATCTGGGAGTGAAAAGCCCCCTAGGAGGCTTTCCATGGCCAGAGAAATGAGGGGATGAAGTGCCTTCCACTGCTCAGCTGTTAGGTTTAAATGGCTTATAGCTATTTACACTCCTGCTTTCTGCCCCCTTTCTGTCCCCTGGCACTTTTACAGGGTTTAAACTTTAAATGGCTCATAAATCTATACAAACTGGTTTTGTTCATAAACTGGCATACTAGTTTGTGTAGGTTTGTGATTTAGTTCATGGTTCATCCGTGAACCACAAACTAAATCACAAAACGTGGTTCGTGCCAATCTCTACTAGGGTCTCATAGGCTGAGAACAGACCGGCATTTTGGGGTGACAGGGAGGCGTCCTGAATCAGGACAGCCCAAAAAGAGCCATCCTGGAGCCTCCCCATGCTCACCCTCATGCCGCTGACATCCCAACCATGTGGCGGCTGGGTGCCGCCGCACGGGAAGGTGACCTGGAAGCCAGATTCCTTTGTTTTCCCAGGGGGGGGGGGCAAGTGCTGGTGGGCATGACAGCACTCTGATTGGTTTCATTAAAAAAAAAACGGAACAGCTTGGGGTGCTTGACAGCCCCAGACTGCCAAGTCACCTCATATGCGCCCTTCCCCATCCGGATGGCAATCCGCCGATTGACGGCCGGCTAAAATATTTGCTACAACTTTCATACTGGTAGCTTTTTGAGCCGGGTGGAGCGTCCGGAAGGATGGAGTGAGTGCGGGATGTTTGCGTGTGCAGGGATTTTTTTGACCGACTTCAGAGGCATCTCTGAGTTGGCGCAAAGTGCCAGTCTGTAATCAGCCATAGAAACTGTGAACCAAACTAAACATTACAGTTTTAAAAGAGTTGGGTCCAGATTTCCAGGACACAACTCATATTTCCTAGATCAAGCTGGCTTGGGCTGTCAAGATGGCTTCCGAGATCAGGATAGCTTGGGCTGTCCATGTATTTTTGAAATAGCCCTAGTTAAATCTGGAATTCTGGAGGAGTGAAACACACTGCAGAGCAAACCCATGCCACGATAAAGGAATAGTGCAGGGACTAACCACTCATTCCTATTTTTATGAAAGTCTGAAGAAGAATGAAAGTTTGTCATTTGAATGGCATAACTGCAAAAAGAAACATGATCACCAAGTTGCTTTATAGCAATGTCTCTCTTCTTTTAGGGGAAGGACTTTGGCTTAGTGATGGAGCACATGCAAAAGATTTCAGGTTGTATCTCCAGTTAAAAGATCTCAGCTAGCAGGTCCTGGGAAAGACTTTTCTCTGCCTGAGGCCATGGAGTACTGCTGCTAATCATATGAGGGATGTTCTGACATGCTATCAGGTGGCTTCATGTGTTTCTAAGGCTAGCCTACCAGTAATATGCAAAATCCAAGCTCTATTCCTCAAGGCAAGTTTGCTTTGGTATTTTCGTATGAATGGGAAGGCTTTTGACAAATTATGTTTGCAGGGAGAGAATGGTTACGAAGAACATCCTGACTACTTTAAGCATAATAGCCCTATTGTTGTTTGATTGCACAGGACTTTAAAGGAAGGAGGTTTTAAACCCATCATAAACAGTGGCTTTCTTCTGCTTTACAACCTAAGTGCTCTGTTTCCCATTCCTTCTTCTTAAATTAATTAGACTGGCAACCAACAAATAATGAAAATGACTTTTACTTCACCATTGTTTAATATTAAATTAAGACAATTACTGTGGACACACTGGGATGGGATAGGTTTTTTGCCCCTCAGTCAGGAAACCATAGCCATTTGAACACTGAAAGTAATTACAATGCTGTTGGGTCTTTTATCCATTCACTCTAAATTTGTTTTAGTGTGAGAGTATATAGAAAAAAAAGACCAACTTAAATTTCAGAGTGCCTGCCAAAGGTTAGCAGTGTTCTCTGGGTGACTGAATTTTGCTTTTCTTCATATACAATAACTTGCTTCCAGTCATTCTGTGTTCTCAGGTCCATGAGAACTGGTTGCACTCTGGAGTATATCCTTGTCATGGGATTTGGTCTAAGCCTACCTTTAATTGACCTAAGGCCATTCAGAAAATTATTTTGAATAAGCCCCAGCCTGGATAGCTCAGGCAAACCCAATCTCATTAGATCTCAGAAGCTAAGCAAGGTTGTACTTGAATGGGAAATGTCCTTGAAATACCCATTCAAGAGAACAGGGCTTTTTTTGAGCAGGAATGCACAGGAATCCAAGAGAACCTCTCTGATTAGTACTTGGATAGGAAACTTCCTTGAAATGCCCAGTCAAGAGGACAGGAGCAGGATGTTCAGCCACCTCTCTGAAAATCCTCCAGGCCCCCAGTAGGGGTCAGTCACCAAGTGCAAACATGCACACGCACACACACACATACACAAATATATGCAAAATACAAAAAAGAATATTTTGAATAGAATTCTTGAATGGACTGCAGTGGATCAAATGTGGGTGCAGTAGATCAGCAAGAGGACATAGACTCCCTGAGTGATCAATCGTTGAATTAATCAGGGATTGCAACTCCCTGATTGGTAAATAAAGGCAGTAATTTATCAAGGGCTAATTTACCACAAGACATGATAATACAGTGTCTGGGCAAATAGTGAGAAGAATGTTACCACACTTTCTAGCATAGGGTTGCCAGGTTCAACTCAGAAAATACCTGGGGACTTTAGGGGTGGAGCAAGAAGACTTTTCCATTTCCTAAAATAAATAAATAAACAAATAAAAATACAGCAGTGCACTTCCCCTGAATACAGTCTTCATTTCCTCATCCCCCATCAGCAGGCTGAACTTTCGCTAAATGAAAGTGAACACACCCACACAGACCCACAAAGCAGCCAAAATAAATGCAGTCTGCAAGCACATACATTTGTGATCTCACTGGAGCAAGTTGCTGAATGTAACCATCTGCTGTATTTCCACCAACTTCTTCAGACTAACACAAGAAGCAAAAAGTTCAAGTTTACTCTTTACTATGCAAATGACTTCTGAAAGGAATGTAAAACAAATAGAGAGGCTGGGCTCTCTTAGTTTCTCCCAGACTCACCAGGAACAGCCACATGGCTATGCCGGCTCACCCTGCCCTCTTTCAGTCTTGCTTCTACTGAAATTTAAAGGCACACACACCTTCCACATTTCCAAGCTTCTTCTAAGCTTCCACAATGGAAAGGCACATCATGACTGTTGGGCTGGGGCTTCACCATGCCGGCCAGCTGGCTGGTAACAGAGAGGGGCCTGCAAAACCAGGGGATACTTCACAGAAGCCTTAGGACTAGCAAGCATATTTTAGCAGCTGATTAAAAATCTATAAAAGTCACATGCCTTATACTGAGAACATTGATCAAGTTAGGTCAATATGTTCTTCTCAGATGGGAAGCACCTTTCCAAAGTTTCTGGTAAAGAGATGTCTTTCCCAGAACCCATTACCGGAGATGTTAACCATGTAACTTTTTGTATGTGAACAATATGTTCCACCACTGAGTCATGGCACTTCCCCAACTGAGCAACAGCCTTCCCTATTGAGTGGGATAAATTAAGAATTTCAGTAATGGGTTTATCAATTGGCTAAATAACTGCTGTGCTGAGTTTCAACTCAGATAATCTATATTCAACTGGTACGACAAAAAGATGTCCTTTGCTGTGATATTATTTGTCTAAATAGCCCTGTGCACAGTTTTTTTGGTAGAAAAAGCCCAGCAGGAATCATTTGCATATAAGGCCACATCCCCTGATGCCAAGCCAACCGGTGCATTCCTGCTCAAAAAAAGCCCTGGCCCTGTGTGCTTGATGTTCAGAACCCTCTCTATCTCATGAGCAATTGCTTAGCTACATGCACAAGAAGAGTATAGACTGGGTTGGCTTCAGTGTAACACATCCCACAACATGTATGATAGGAATAACTCACTGACGGCCACTCTTGGCTCCATTTTGTACCCATGGTTTATTAAACCATTCAGCAGGATATATCTCAAGATAAATATTTTTTCTTTCTTGTCTTTTGGCAGCCAAGATCACTCTGCTCACTGGCCCTGTCATTCCAATACTTTTTACTGGGACTTCAGATGAGGAAAAGGAACACGGAATTTTAGGGAAACTAAAATATGTAGTGCACAATTGTATTATTCTGAAACCATCACCTTCCCCACCCCCCAATCTGTGGAAAAATTGTCTTCCACAAAACCAGTCCCTGGTGCCAAAAAGATTGGGGACCACTGGGCTAACCAACTGTAACTAAGGATGCCATGGGCCTCGCTCTGAGCAGGTACAGCAGGTAAGCATGTTGTGTAAAACTGCCATGATCACTCACGGACCAAGGCCCAGATCTGCACACCTTGCCATGGCTAGCCTAAGTGACTGTAGGGTGGCAACAGTACAGCAAATCTGCAGCAAAAGGGGAAGTGTAAGCTGGAGCCTGGAGATCTCCATGGAATTACAGAGCATCTCCAGACTACAGAAATCAGTTCTCCTGGAGAAAATGGATGTTTTGGAGGGTGGACTCTATGGCATTGTACCCCACTGAGTTTCCTATCCTCCTCAGGGTCTGCTCCAACTCTCCAGGAACTTCCCACCCACTGCCAGTGATCAGGGGGTAACTTTAGGGAGGTATGTGATGGCTGTCAAGGGACCTGACCCTATTTATCTGGCCACTCCTCACCCATTTGGTTTCTGCACTAGCAATGCATTCCTTCCAGATTACCACTGCCTCTCAACACTGCAAGCAGCATCAAATTGATGCCATAAAGGAAGAGCATAAAATAATTGAAAACTTCAAGCAAATTCTCCCATTGCTTATTAGTTTATACACTGTCATTGTTTTAATCTCCAAATTCCATTTAACAACATTCACACTGATGCATATTGATTATTTCATTTTCTCAAAGCATACTTTCCAAAAGTTAATTTGCCCACAACACTAAAGCTGGGATATAAAGGAATATAGCATATACATTGGCTCATCTCAGACACTGATGATTTGAATGGGTTCTTTTAAGATGAGGGATGAAATTCTAGCTGCCAAATATATTTGACTTAAAAGTAAATTTTGACAGGAAAAAAAATAGATATCCATATTGATAAGTTTGCCATCCAAGATTTTAGGATTTTTTTTTTCCTGTCAGGGACCTCCACAGTCTGATCATTGTTTTGTTAGACTCAGAATGATTAGTGGTATAAACTAAAATCACAACTGTAGTCATGTAAAAGTTGACACAACAGCCAATTTTTTTAAAAATAGACTAAAGCCTAAAAGAACCATAATTGTATAAGTTCATTCTATTGTAATGACTTTTGCATACTAAAATTCAAAAACTAAAAAGAAAAATAGATTTGCAAAGGCAATACATATAAAGGTAACTGGAAGCCTTCTATGTTGTTATGCTTCACAATATCTGTATATTACACATTTGAGCTGTATTTTATAATCACAAAGACTAAATACCGCTTTTAAAAAATTTGTATTATTCCTGGTTCCAGGCTGTACCTACAAGTATGCTTCAGGATCCACATATTCCTCAATTTTCATTTGTTCCCCCTGCTGCTGCTAAAACTCTGGCTTTTGCTTCCTAGGTTAAAAACAAATATATTTCAGTGGTCCTCTCTGAGCCAAACTGTACAGAACTTGTTTGTTTACTTAAACATCCACCAAAAGCAGGTGCTGCTGTGGAACTCCCATGTGCAACTTCTAACTTATCCCCTCCTCTTATATTTTTATCCCATTCCAAAGACTCTAAAAAAAAAAAAAAGTCCCATCAAGTTTGCATATTAGAAACTTTCTTCTTTTCTGCTTTGGTGGAATGGAGCCAAGAAACTTCACAATGGGGGAACGAGATGTTAATGAGCTGAGATTGTGGGAAAACGAGTACAGTGGTGGCCTGCCTGACCTGCCCTATAATGCCACATTTAGCACATTCTTTTCCATTTGTGTAGTAAGTATTAAGGGGGCAGCAAGCAAAGGTCTCCCCCCCACACACACTTGGTTTTGTTTTACACAAACTGGTTTCCAAGAAGAGCCATAGGGTGGGAAAGATTGGGGGTTGTTTTAACTGTGCATTGTAAGCAAATCAACAGCTGCATTCAAAAATATGGCAAAACTGGCATGGGATTATTGCCTCGCTCTGCTTTTTATGGAGATGACATTACATGCCGATTAAAAGAGCACAAACAAGCATGCCTGCACCAGTTGCTTCCAATCAAGAGCCGCAATTGGCCTGGGATGCAGCTGGGTAGTAGTACAGGAACTCTGTCTGGAAAGCAGGTTGGCAACCTATAGAACCAGCTGCAGTACCTAACAGACAATAGCAGGGGTGTAAAACACTTCATTGCTCTTGTAATACAAGTAATAATTGATTATTTTATATATATATTTATTTATGATGTCACCTCTGTAGGTGGAACTTCAATAGATAACTTGAGGCCCTGCATCAGAGAACTTACAGGTTCAGTTTTGACAGTGAAGGGAGCTGGGAGGAAAGGAAGAGATGAGGAAATGAATGTGAGCCGATGCGGAATTTTGTTAGTGCACTGAAAGTGTGGAGAGGGAGGTTTAAAGGAATGGAAGGAACTAGATCCTGCAGAAAATAGAAATTGATCTTAGTAGTTCTCTGGAATAAAGGAGTGGAATGCAACACAGGGAAAAAATCTGGAGCATTAAAGAAATAAAAGGGGGGAAAGCAATATCAAATTCTCAGCCCTCAAACTAGTTATTCACCTAAAGTTATATCAAAGATATGAAGCAAAACAAGCCTTTGCCTTTTGCTTTTTGGCCAGTTGGTCCAAATCCAAAAACAAACCATCCTTGTTGTTCTTTTTTCTAGACAGCTGGTGATGCAGCTAATTGTCTATCCTTCTGTCTGTCTATTTGGAGGGGGTGCTTATTCAAAACTACTTAAATTGAAAAACCAGCCCTCTACAGATGTTCTGTCCGCTCATGCAAACAAAGGCCCTGATGGCTATGTGTATTGGGAATGTGGTACACACAGCTGCCATCTCATGTGAATTCGGCAGCACATGTATTTTCTATTTAAAAATGTACCTCTATGTCGCCCCATTCACGCAAGGTGGTAACCATGCATATTGCACTCCCAGTACACACAGGTGGTGGATTCCTGGTTCTCATGAATGTAATGGAACATCTGCAAAAGGATGTCAGAGAGCACCAATCCAATGTTAAATATGACATTATGCAAATAGATCAATGGATGGTATCTTGGGTAGTTTTTCCCTCCCTCTTCTGCAGATTGGCTATTGGTAATGGTGGGTAGCAGCTGAGCCAGGCCAGCTGATGGAAAAGGCCTCATTGTCCATCTTTTCTACTAAAGAACAGAATAGCCAGCTGCTGATGGTGGTCCAAGAGGATAAAGCTCCAGCAGTTGAAAACAAAGGAAAGTGTTTTTGGCCTTTGTGTGGTTCTAAATCTTCTTTCTTAGTCAGCCTAGAATGCAGTCAATTGGCACATCATGCACTTATATTCTTACACAAATCTCAGTCTGATCTGTGCTTGAATGAAACAGCCTGTGGATCACACTGAAGGGAAAGAATCTATTATGTCATAAAACAATAATGATATCAATACAGCTCAGTGATCTAGTTTGATTACTTATTTAAAATATTCCTTCCTTCTCTCACACACAAATATTTCTGGAGTGGCTTTACTAAAACACTGGTTGGCTAAAGCTGGCCTTTCACTTTGAATTGTATGGAGAAACAATCATAATAAAATAAATTGGATTACATTGAAGAGGACATTGGCCCCAAACTTGTTTCATTTTGCTGAGATATCAGATATTTGTTCCAGCTAGAACTCAAGTTGCTTGAATACCATTGTAATAAGTCTGGGATTAGATCTGAATAGAATAGAATTTGAGAATGAGTAACTCTCTACTCTCCTTTATAACATACAAAGTAATTGGAATAGTTCCCTAGTTATCACCATAGTGCTATGTTTCACTGTCATCAAATATTTTGCTAGTTTTCAACCAACTAAGGGCTTCAGTTAAGCACAAATTGTAGTTAAGCACTTAGATCCTAGTGACCTTTAGCGGAAGGTAAGTTACTCACAGCCCTTTGTGTGTCTGAAAATTACTTCCCAGAGGCTCATACAGAGTTTGAATGGTTAGGTTTAAGGGAGAGAAAAGGCAATTGGGAGCAACTACACAAGATGGTTGCACCTGCCAACTCCCCTGAATGCATGCATCGCTTCCTTCTCCAGGGCATTGACAGTCAAAGCTGTGTGAAGGTTCACACGTAATGTGAAACTGGAGAATTTTAGCCTTGGATGAGGGTCAAAGGCTACATTCCTCTTGTGTCCATGCCAAACAGCTGCTTCAAGCTGAATTGCAACCACTGAGAAGGAAACTCCAGTAAGATTCATTAACTTTTAAAATTGACAGTGACAAAAATGTTCTTTTGCCCATAAACTGGGGCATAAACTTTTCTCTCTAACTTATTTGTTTACTGAACTGTGGCCAGAAAGTGAGAAAATTCTATGCCCTACTTTTTTTTAGTATCTTCCTCTGATAAACTGTAAAGAACACAGGGCTTTTTACCATTTAATAAAAGATAACTACAAATGAATGACTATAAATGAATGGTCCTCAATGGGACAATGGAAAATAAAGACTGACGCATACATTTCCATTGTTCATTGGTTCTTTTCCATTATCTCCTTGAATTCTTCCTTCTCCCATTTTTAGTTTTCATCATTTGCTGCAGAAAGTTCTTATAGGCTACTTACAGATGGGTGGTTTAAGCCACCCTAGGGACAACAGGTGGCTACCCCCAAAAAGCGCATCTACACTAGCACTCCTGTCTGCCATCCCCATCCCACCCAAGCCGCCCCTGACTCACCGGGAGCCGGCTTCAGAAGGCACCATTTTCAGAGTGATGCCTTTTTTGCTGGGGTGCCTCCGAGATGCCTCACAGCCATATGGATGGCTGGGAAGTGCCCAGAAGGCACCTGGGGAGCCATGGAGAGGGTACATGAGTGCTCTACACATGCCCCGGGATGCCTGCAGCCCATTTCTCTACCGTGGGCCATCAGGACACTCCCGGGTGCTCCTTTTCCAGCTGGCTCACTTCCAGGTCAGCTTCATGCTGCCCTGAGCTGTCTGTCTGTTAGTGGACATAGTGTATAAGCAACTTTATTCACACAGTCATACCTTTTTCTACTTTCCTTCTCTTCTTATCCAATCTGTATTTAAAACTGAATTGCCAAAAGTTCTGGTTTGTTTTATCTCTGCTATATTTTATTGTGATTTTCAGAAGTTACTTCTTAAAGTAACTTGAATGATTTTTTTTTTTAAAAAAAGATATATAGCTTTAAAATTCAATATAAATGTAAAGAGACATTCTCAGCTGAGCTGACCATGGTGAAAGATTGTCAGAATGCTTTCAAGCCTCCTTGTTATGATCCCATTGACTTCCAGTTGGAAACTAGAGAGAGGGAGATTCTCAGCTGCAGTGGAAACAAGACATGTGTTCAGGTTGAGTCAGAATGACCCAGAGGTGGACAGAGGGGTTATAATCAGGGAGAGATTATAAATTCTCAGGACACGAGGAAGAAGCTCTCTCTTATCTTTCAACTTTTGGCCATGGAGGTTCAACCCCTGAAGGACTAAATCTTTACCCAGGGACTCCATCTTGTCCAGGTGGTGATAATGATGGATTTTAAATGCTGCAGTTTTAAGAATAACTAACGTATCCCAATTAAACTATTTAGGATAAGTACCAAGTGTAGGGTAAGAGAAATGCATGTTTTCACCTTTTCTTTGTATCCTTGTTTTGCCTCATGCTTGGACAGCTTGTGTGTACTCTTTTTATTTTTGTTTATTAAACTTTTTTACATTTTGAATGCTATAAGCCTGATCTCTGTGGACACACCAACCTACTGCTTTATCCAAAGAGCAGCAAAAGAGAGAGGCAGTGAATAGAGTGATGTATCCTGTGAGTGTGATAGCACTCGCTATAGAAAAAGCTTTCTGAAAAGTGGATAAGACATTATGGACAGAGAATAGCCAGCCAGTGGTTGCAGCCAAGTTGGCTCAAAATTTGGATTACTGGTTGGCTTCTAAAGATGCTACCATTTTTGTTGAATTTAGTGAGCTAATTTTGCTTTAACAATTTTCCTTTGCTCCCAGAAGAGCTTTCAGTCTTGGTTCAAGACAAAGAGGTGGTGAGCTTGCGAGAAGCTGCTGAGGTTGCTAAAAAAATGAAATCTAATAGGTCCAAAATCTGGCATAGGATATTTGCTTCTGGAACTAGTATTGAGAGCTGACCCAGCTCTACAGAAAGTGGAGAAGTTGGGATGTCTAGAGGGAATCTGGAGACTGTATCCTAATAGTAGTCTTTTTGTTCCTTCTTCAACTGTAAGGCTACCACGGATTGTGCCATCTTCAAATTTTGAGGGGGGAGGTGTTTGTAAAAAAGCAGGGTACAGAAAGTCCGAATGCAGGGTCTGGAGGGAGAAGATCCAGTCAAGATCCAATGGACCTGCAGTGCAGGTGATCCAACAAGAACTGACTGAAGACCAGGAGGAAGAAATCTAAGAAGCTCCTGTCTCATCTGCCCAGCTGGCTATGGTTGCTTCAGCTGCATCAGTCAGTTTACAGTCATCAGATGGTAGATTAGAGGCCTCTGTCCCTGACATAAGAAAAGTACCTGCCTTTGAATTGTATGGAGAAACAATCATAATGAAATTAATAGGATTACATTGAAAAGGACATTGGTCCCAAGCTTGTTTCATTTTGCTGAGATATCAGATATTTGTTCCATAGTTCAATTTGTCAGCTGGAACTCAAGTTGCTCAAATACCATTGTAATAAATCTGGGATTAGATCTGAAAAGAACTGAGAATGAGTAGCTTTCTGCTCTCCTTTATAACATGCAAAACAATTGGAATAGTTCCCCAGTTATCACCATGGAGTTATATTTCACTGTCATCAAATATTTTGTAAGTTTTTGACTAAGGGCTTCAGTTAAGAATAAATTTGGGATCATTTTTTATAACCTACTTAGTGTGTGATACCATCTATATATCACTTTTAAGCATCTATCCCTATTATCTACATAATTGAATAATCAATAGACCACAAAAATTATTTGTTCAGATTATACCAGATAATCCTAATCTTAGGTCTCTTTCCAATTTATTACAGTAAGTAGGTCTGAGATTTTCCATCTCCTGGAGCAAGTTATATCTTTAAGAGAAAACCATTTCTCCATTTTAGCTACTGGCCTTTTCATGTCTTGAGTTCTGGCAAGTTCATTAACCACATTCTTGCTTTGTAAATACTGAAATCTTCTAATACTGGAAGTACCTACTCTAGGACTAAAATGGTACCAAGGCTACCTTGAACATTATTACAGAAGTAAATCTTTACAGCTAGCCTTAATCCACAGAAAATTCCCTTAGAATATTGACTGGCCAGAACTTCTTATTTTCCTAGGGTTAGCATTCTATGAACTCCTCTCTCCAGAGATCCCAAGCATTACTTAAAGCCTTGGTTAATACATCTTCTCCTTTTTTGGATCCCATCTTTGATATAACCACAATGGCCTGGAAGAGTTAATCCTAGAGAGTGCAATAACCCAAATCTCACATTATCAAGAAGGAAATTGTACCATTCTGTGCTTCTGAAGTTACCACAAAGGGTTATTGAAACAACAACACCCCATATAAGCCATTCTAAATTCCATAATGAAAACACAAACTGCAAATGTAACAACTTTATTAATTTTAATGTTGTACATCTGCAAGCTCTGTGTCATAATATAGAAACTTTGTTAATGCCTTGGCAATGCACATGAAGTTATCCAATTTTTACTCACAATGATCTTGTGAGGTAGAGATAATGACTGATTCAAGCTCACCTGATTACTTCCAAAAATGTAATCACTTCCAGAAAAAGTGTCAATTACAATGACACAAACATAGTCATGCTTATGTTATACAACAGATGCAATTTAAATCCTTCTGGCTACCTATGATATTTCCCCTTCAAAATGTGCTTTTCTCCCCATAGGCTCCAAGCTTTTTTCTGAAAAGTATGTACCTACCCAGCCTGGTGCATTTTTCACAGCAGAAACATGATCACCTTGAAGAGTGCCTTAAACAGAACAGCCCACCCAGTGTGTGGACTTGCAAGATGTGAACTGAATCACAATGCAGACACATATGTGCCTATTGTGAGATGAATCTGCATTTCCACTAGCTGAAGAATTTCTTGTATGGCCTCCATACCTCTTGCACATGGAAACCAAGAGGTCTTCCATCTGTCTACCTCAGCTAAGATCCCTTCACAGTCCTGCAGTTGTCCATGCAATTAGTTCTATCAAGAAGACAAACCTCCCTAGGTAGATATTCCTGCACTAAGCTCTTTTTGGCTTCAAGCCATTTTTGTGTTTGGCTTGCTCCACCAAGCCTCTGGTGTCATAAATTAGATCAAGAGGGTGGACACCTACTTTAGCTCTCTTCAGGGGGTCTCTTGGGTTCTGCTTTCTAAAGACGTTTGTTGGTTTTTGCTTTAGGGGACACTCTTAACCCCACTGCCACACAACAGAACAATCAAGATGCAAGTCCCTCAGAGCCAAACACCTGCTCTCAGTGAGATGGGTGGGGAAACACCTTTCCTTTTCACTTAGACTCTTTATAATTAATAAAACTTCTCAGCTGCAAAGTATATCAACAGAAAACTCCCTTTATACTGGGAATAAATTACAGACCAGCTCCCTGAAGCATCCACCTTATGCTTACAAACCATATCATAAAAACACCTTTTCATTCATTGCTTTGTTTGTATTTTTAGTTCAACATGTCCTCAGGACTTAGGATGGATAAGACCAGCTCAAAAAAGAAAAAAGAATGAAAAAGATCAGAATGCATAAGAAATGAAAAACACTGAATATAATTGCACAGTGTATATAAAAGATGTCTTAAGCTAACGAACGCAGCATACTAAATCAATCCAAATGCATTCAGGGACAAATTAAGTCTTCTGTGGCAGATAAATGGCCCAGTTTCCTAATGCTGATTTTGTCTGTTTTTTGCAATGAAAAGCAGCCATGAAGTTCTGTGAAACCAGTTGGGGAAATGACCTGTATGTGTGTGTGTGTGTGTGTGTGTGTGTCCCTTTGGCTGGTTCACATTCAAAACTGCTCTGTAATCTACTGGTTAAAAGACACTACATTATCATAAATTTTGCCAGCTGCAAGAACTTTTCTATTCATCTCCAAGGAGAAAGCTGTCCCATGCATGCAGGAAGATTTGTTTATTTATTTATTTTATTTCATTTATTATCCACCTTGCTTCCCTGAAGTGGTTTACATGTTCTCTTCTCTATTTTATCCTCACAACAAACCTATAATATACATTAGGTTGAGACTATGGGATTGCCTCAAGGTTTCTCAGCAAGCATCCATGTCAGAGTGGGGATTTGAACCTGGGAGCACCAGATCTCAGGGTGCTTTTACACAAGAGATTTGGCCTGACCTAACAATGCCTCCCATTCAGATTAAATGTGCATGATCACACGAGCACATCTGCCCTCTGAGTAGTACCCATTCTTACCCCAACTCCAGACACCTATCTGCATTAAAAAGCCACCTGAATTGCATTTAGGTCACATATTTTCTGGCCATCTGAAAGCCTGGGTACAACTCATAAGCGGAAGAGCAGTGTGATCATGCCAAGCCATTTATGGCGTGTTCTGTTTTTGTTTTTCCCTAACCTCATTCCAAGGAGCACTTGTGCACTTCTGTGCTTAAGCACACACAACAGGGGACTTTTTTTAAAAAAAACCAACCCTTTCCATGGCAGGTCCGTGGTTTAGGCATGCTAGCAGTGTGAATGGCCAATCAAGGACCACTGTTGTGATCCTGCCATTTCAACAGCAGCTGTCTGATCCCTCTGAAATGAACCAAACTCAAGCAGCTTTTTTGGAGCCAGAATAATATCTCCCTTCCAGCTTTTGACGGGGCGCCATTGGCACATGTGCGTGAGGTCAGGAGCTTGAGAGTGCTGCTGGAGTCTTCCTTGACAATGGAGACCCAGATAGCAGCCACTGCCAAATCTGCCTTCTTCCATCTAAGGCGGGCGAGGCAGTTGGCCCCCTTCCTGGAATGCCGCGACCTGGCAACAGTGATCCATGCGACGGTCACCTCGAGGCTAGACTATTGTAACGCCCTTTACATGGGGCTGCCCCTGTACCGAACTCGGAAACTGCAGCTAGTGCAGAATGCAGTGGCCAGACTGCTAGTGGGACTACCTTGGTGGGAACACGTGCGGCCTAGGCTGCGGGAACTGCACTGGCTGCCAATTGTCTACCGAGTTCGTTACAAGGTGCTGGTTATCACCTTTAAAGCCCTATATGGCTGAGGACCTGCCTACCTTAGGGACCGCCTCTCTCCATATGTTCCCCAGAGAGCACTGCGTTCCAGCTCACAAAATCTTTTGGAAATCCCTGGGCCCAAGGAGGCCAAATTAAAAACAACTAGGGAGCAGGCCTTCTCTATAAAGGCACCCCAATGGTGGAATCAGCTACCAGAAGAGGTGCGGGCCCTATGGGATCTTAATCAGTTCCGTAGGGCTTGCAAAACCGCCCTCTTCCAACTAGCCTTTTAAGATGAACCTGGAATTATCATCAAGCCATCTTGAATATACTGCAACTGTAGCACCTTTATACTGTTTTTAGATTAATGATTTTAATGTTAACTTATATATTGTATAATTTATATTGCTTTGTTTATTGATTGTATTACTTGTTTTATTGTTATACCATGATATTTTATATTATGCCTTGTAAGCTGCCCTGAGCCTGCTTCGGCAGGGAGGGCGGGGTATAAATAAAAAGTTATTATTATTATTATTATTATTATTATTATTATTATTATTATTATTATTATTAATCTTGCATCAATTTTCCAGTGTGATAGCACCCTCAATCAGACACTGTAACCACTATACCACTCTGATAGAGCATGGAGGGCAAAGTCTTTTCCCTTGCTGTCACCCCAGCACTGGCATTAGAACAGAGGTCTCCTGACTCTGAATGTGGAGATTCCATAGTGGCTAATAACCATTGATAAATCTGTCCCTGTAAAGCCAATAAAACTAGTAGCCATCACTGTATCCAGTGACATGACAGTGAATTCCACAATTTCATTGTTCATTGAGTGGGGAAGTGTTTCCTATTGTTTGACTGTTATTTGCTTGTTTAAAGACTTTTAACCTGTCTTTCTTCCAATGGACCCAAGATAGTTAGCAAAAGGACTAAGCTCTCAATATAATACATAAAAAGGCAGCAGTAATATATAAACAGTAACATGCTACAAAGATCAATAATCCAACCAACCAACCATATCAATTATATCAGTTGACAAACATTAACTAACAAGTGCCTTCAAAAGTTCTCTTTTAAAAAGTTGAAGAGTTTTCTAAAAGCCAAAGGTAAACAGTTTAATCTGATTTGCAGTGCAATTCTGAACAGAGGTACACCCTTCTATGTGCTTAGAAGGCTATAACTCTATTTAGGATTCCACTGATGAACTGGCAGAATGTTCCACAGTGGGGGGATAGCCACAAAAAAGGCTGAAACCAGGCCTAACTTTGTTTGTTTTGCTGTGCAGATATAAAGTTGTGGCCATTTATTTATCCCCAAAATGTGTGTGACACTCTTAATTCTGAATCTGTGTGCAAAAAGCATGAATAAATTCTCATCCATCACTGAGAGATCAGCCATGTAATCTGAATCTTAAAGTGCAGGATTTAGCTGTAAATGAGCATTAAGGCAGCATGGCCAGTAGCATCAGAGGTATAGCCATTGTGCTTGATGGGTGGAGAATGGAGATGTGTTCTCACTATCTCCAGGCCTCATATGGTGTACATAAATTGCATCATCTAGGATTGCCAGGACTGCTCTGGCCACTGGCAGGGGAGGAGGGGGTAGGGTTGTCAGATCCAGGTTGGAAAACTCCAGGAGACTTGGAAGTGAAGCCTGGGGAGGACAAGGATATCAGTGGGGTAGAATGGCATAGGCTGCACCCTCCAAAGCATCCATTTTCTCCAGGGGAACTGATCTCTGGAGATGAGCTGTAATTCTGGGGACCCCTCATCTGAACCAACCAGTCTTAATCACATTTCATTCATTTTGGCTAAAAAGTCTTCTTAAGGAGAGAGAGAAAATTAAAACCTCAAATAGTATTGAAGACTAAATTTTGAAATTGTGTGTATTTAGAAGAAGGACCAGTGTAAGAAGTTGTGCTACTATACCTACATTATTGCAAAGTCAAAGACGGCTGTTTGCCAGT
Organism: Heteronotia binoei; assembly: GCF_032191835.1. Taxonomy (NCBI): domain Eukaryota; kingdom Metazoa; phylum Chordata; class Lepidosauria; order Squamata; family Gekkonidae; genus Heteronotia; species Heteronotia binoei. The sequence continues at coordinate 214,173,644 of NC_083223.1, forward strand.
GAATGGTGTGGAGCTTGTACAAGCATGTGTAATAACATAAATCACAAACATATGCCCAAGTTGTTTTCTCTTTAGACTTTGCTGGTGTTGCCTGGAGCTATAGCTCCTTGCAACTCTATTTAATCACTATAATTATTTTAAATGTGTCTATCTGGGCAATCTCGGAGCTTTATGTGAATGTTATTCATACCTTATCAGTAAGAATCTTGAGGGTCCCGTTCTTTTCTCCCTCAAGGGACTCCACTAAGCAGGTTTCTTTGGACTTCGGGCAGAGGGATGGTTGTAATGTTTATATCTTTATTTTGAATTACAGGTTCTTAAAACCCCCAAAGCCTCTGAAACTAATCAGATTTTGAAATCTCAGCAGAGGCTATAATTTCCTGGTAGGAAATTAAGCATTGTATATTGTTTGTGGGAAGGGAGTACCTGGAGAGATCCTGATTGGCTTCCTCGTTTACATCTTAATTTGCTGACTGTGTAAACGTTGTTTAGCCAAAGGATTGACAAGTATAGAAGAATGGTATTCACTCTGGTAAAATGGATACTTCCTATGGGAAATGCTTAAAAAAAATGACACAATGGCAGTGTTTTTCCAGATAATTTTGTCAAGTAGTGAATAGTGGGCTGTATATTCTAAAGCAAACATGGCTGTGATTGACACCGGAGTGAAAATCAACAGTTAGAAACTTTTGTTGCAATCTGAAGCAATTCTAGAATTAGGTTGAACAAAAAGGGATAGAAAGCATTTAGCTTTCATCATATGTCGGTTTCACATCATCTTTAACCTAGAAGGGAATGACCAGTATGGTTTTACTATTCCAAGATTTTTTCTTAGAATTATTTCAGACTCCCTGAACAATAAAAATTATGGTTTTAGAAAATAACTCAGTGTCTTTCTCACATTTTGGCTTCACTGTGCTTGTCATTTCCTATATTGTACATATACTGGTTTCATTTATGCAATCAAATTAGCATGCTGATAAAGTGGATGGATTGGGCCCATGCAAGATTTGGCAAATTGCTCTTGTTATGCCACTATGACTTTAGTATACTATGCCTTCTTCAGATACAATGCATCACTCAGCACTGGGTTCTTCTAGAAATGATGGCCTTTCCATTCTTTCTGTTGTTTGACTTTACCAATACCTTGAATATCCATCCTTTGTACTGAATTAAAATTGGGACCATGGTTTAGAGATCAAGGACACAATGTGTTACCAAACTGAGCATGTACAGGAAAGTATAGTCCATTTGGGAACAGGCCAGTCATTGTACAAATTTCTATTTCCTGGTAGTCTTCAGTTTTGAACCTGCTGTCTATTCTAAAACTGGGGATCCATTTGGAATTCTAGCAACCATACCTACTACTTGCTCACACTGCATTATTTGCCACTTATATACCAATTTCTGCATTGTTTAATATATTATGTTTAATACTTACAGTTTTGTTTCAGATTTCTGTAATCCAAGTCCTGAAATGTTGCATATTAGATGCCTCATCCCATTGATTGAATTTATTTACATTGTGTAATCCATTTAGAGTCTTAATAGGAAAGATAGACCTAAATAACCTAAATAAATAAAGTAAATACATTTTTCCTACAACACATGTAAAATGTGCAATTCATATAGGGCTGCCAATCCTCTGCCATTTCTGTGCTGCAGTTGTAGAGTGAAAAGTAATCTTTAAAAATCTCCATTGGGTAACAGTGTGACATCACTTCTGGGGAATACCTGGATATGAGCTCAGTCCTCTCTAGGAATTTCTGGATATGAGCTCAGTCCTCTCTAGGAATTGCTGGAATTACTGGAAACCTATGGTTTTACCAGAGTTTCCAGCAATTCTTAGAGAGGCATAATCACATTCCTTGTAAGCAGTGGCATCTTCCTATGTCCCTGCTAACTGCCAAACCATGCCTGGCAACCCAAAATTTATGTAAAGTTGCCAAACAATAACCCCATCCCATGCATATCCTACCAAAACTCATGACCCTATGTCCTTCAATATGGTAGTAAAGGGCAAATTTTTGCCTTCTGCCTACTTTTCTCAGTGAGAGATTAGTCCAAGATATGCATCTTTAAAAAGGGTTCCAGAGGAGATCCGGGAAATTACAGGCCAGTCAGTCTGACTTCAATACCGGGAAAGTTGGTAGAAACCATTATCAAGGACAGAATGAGTAGGCACATTGATGAACACGGGTTATTGAGGAAGACTCAGCATGGGTTCTGCAAGGGAAGATCTTGCCTCACTAACCTGTTACATTTCTTTGAGGGGGTGAACAAACATGTGGACAAAGGAGACCCGATAGATGTTGTTTACCTTGACTTCCAGAAAGCTTTTGATAAAGTTCCTCATCAAAGGCTCCTTAGAAAGCTTGAGAGTCATGGAGTAAAAGGACAGGTCCTCTTGTAGATCAAAAACTGGCTGAGTAATAGGAAGCAGAGAGTGAGTATAAATGGGCAGTCTTCGCAGTGGAGGACTGTAAGCAGTGGGGTGCCGCAGGGCTCGGTACTGGGTCCCATCCTCTTTAACTTGTTCATAAATGATTTAGAGTTGGGAGTGAGCAGTGAAGTGGCCAAATTTGCGGATGACACTAAATTGTTCAGGGTGGTGAGAACCAGAGAGGATTGTGAGGAACTCCAAAGGGATCTGTTGAGGCTGGGTGAGTGGGCGTCAACGTGGCAGATGCGGTTCAATGTGGCCAAGTGCAAAGTAATGCACATTGGGGCCAAGAATCCCAGCTACAAATACAAGTTGATGGGGTGTGAACTGGCAGAGACAGACCAAGAGAGAGATCTTGGGGTCATGGTAGATAATTCACTGAAAATGTCAAGACAGTGTGCGTTTGCAATAAAAAAGGCCAACACCATGCTGGGAATTATTAGGAAGGGAATTGAAAACAAATCAGCCAGTATCATAATGCCTCTGTATAAATCGATGGTGCGGTCTCATTTGGAGTACTGTGTGCAGTTCTGGTCGCCGCACCTCAAAAAGGATATTATAGCATTGGAGAAAGTTCAGAAAAGGGCAACTAAAATGATTAAAGGGCTGGAACACCTTCCCTATGAAGAAAGGTTGAAACGCTTAGGGCTCTTTAGCTTGGAGAAACGTCGACTGAGGGGTGACATGATAGAAGTTTACAAGATAATGCATGGGATGGAGAAAGTAGAGAAAGAAGTACTTTTCTCCCTTTCTCACAATACAAGAACTCGTGGGCATTCGATGAAATTGCTGAGCAGACAGGTTAAAACGGATAAAAGGAAGTACTTCTTCACCCAAAGGGTGATTAACATGTGGAATTCACTGCCACAGGAGGTGGTGGCATCCACAAGCATAGCCACCTTCAAGAAGGGGTTAGATAAGAATATGGAGCAGAGGTCCATCAGTGGCTATTAGCCACAGTGTGTGTGCGTGTGTATATATATATATATATATTTGGCCGCTGTGTGACACAGAATGTTGAACTGGATGGGCCATTGGCCTGATCTAACATGGCTTCTCTTATGTTCTTATGTTCTTATGCACAGGAAACTTTGAGGTGATTTACCTTGGCTAAAAGGGAGTCCTGGGGGGGGGGGCTCCTTTGAGGCTTTGAGGGATCCCCGGAGAAGAGTTGCATATTCATCATCCGCAGAAGCTTACAGAGTCATTTATTTGGCATAAGCTTGACAAGATCCTAATCTTCTTTGAGACTGCTAAACATCTGATGCTGTACGAGACCAGTGTTGATTTGGATAACCTTAGAAAAAAGGTACTGATTGCTATCTGCCATTCTGGACTATTTTAAAGCAAACAAAATAATATTAGAAGGTGGAAAAGAGAAAGTTTGAAAGCTTGGAAGAAGAAGAGCAGAAGGGGTGAATTTTGGACTTTGTTAAATTAAGGATAGTGTTAAAAATTGGAAAGGAATTTATTGTTTTGTCTACCTGCGGTCGTGGAGTGAAAGCACCATCGTCAGAGATCTGCAATTTCTACAGTCAACACAGGAAATACATCAAGTATCGTGAAACTTTGTTATCAGTGAGAACGTGACTTGGGGCAAGCAAAGCAGGAAGTAACTATTGAAGAAGTGGACCTACTCTAGGATTGTTCTACCATAGAAAAACATCAGCAGCCATTACTGGGAGGCTAAATTAAAAAAAAAATTAATATCTGAGCCTGGGAAGGTTGGAGGACGGCAAAATTAGGCTCATTTGAAAGGGCAAGTTCTAATCTATCAAACCTGATAGTTGAAATTTAATTTGGTGATATCAAATTCTTCGCTGTTTTTTTAATGTCAAAGGTAACCCATGCAAGGGCTGCCTCATTGGAGAAGATCATTTGGAAGCAATAGAAGCTAGGATGATGAAAGGGGTGGAAAAGATGATAAATGCTTGCAAAAAAGAACTTTAAAAAGATATTGAGGACTTTAAAAAAGAAATGGAAGAGCTTAGAAATAAAACAGTGGTGGTGTCAAAAAAAAGTGCAGGAGGTAGAAGGGAAAGTTAAACTCTAGGATTTCACCTTATTAAAAATGCAAGAAAAAATAACTATCCATGACTGTAAATTGATGGAGACAAAAATACGTCTGAGAAAAGTACCTGAAGAAGAAGGGACAGACTTAAAAGAACATGTAATAAAAATAATTGCTGATTTCTTGGAGGAAAATTCTGAAAGGACTAGAAATATGTATGATTATATGTATAGAGTAAATTCATCATATGCAAAGAAAAATAACTTACCAAGAGATGTGGTTATAAGATATATGACAAAAGGAATGGTGGGGAAAATCTTGAATAAAAATTTTGAAAAGACATTGATAGTGGGAGGAAGCAGAGGAAGAATAATGAAAGAATTGCCAAGACAAGTGATACATGACAGGAGAACACATAAGAAATTAACAGAAAAACTATGTGACAATGGAATGAGGTATAGATGGATAATACCTGAAGGTTTGAACTTTGAGCTACAAGGAAGAAGGATTAAAATTACAAATACACAGGAGCTGCGTAAATTTTATGAAGAGAATAAAGAATTTGCACCATGATGGATTATAAATTGGAATGTAAATGGACTAAATTCACCACAAAAAAGAAAGGCAATATTTCATCGGATTAAAAAACAAAACTGTAATATAATTTGCTTACAAGAAGTTCATATTAAACAAAAGGATTATACATTTTTATGGAATAAACAATTGGGACTGGATTTTTTTTCATTGGCTGAACAGAATAAAAGGGGTGTTTTTTTTAATTTTAAACAAGAATTGGACCCAAAAATAATATTTAAAGATAAAGATGGAAGATTTGTGGCAGCAGAAGTAATAATAAATGCAAAAAAAAACCCCTTATTATTGGGACTGTATGCACCAAATGGTGCAAAAGATTTTTTTAAAAAGACATTATAAAACAACTTGATGAAGTGGCATATGACCAGGTCATGATTATGGGAGACTTTAATGGAACAATTAAGAATACATTGGACAGATCTGGGGGAAAAAATAACAATAAAGAAGGAAAATTGCCAAAATCCTTCTTTGAACCGGTTAAACAAAAAAACTTGGAAGACCTATGGAGAAAAATTAATCCTGAAGTACGAGATTATACATTTTTTTTTCAGCAAGACATAATACTTTTTCCAGAATTGACATGTTATGGGGTACAAAGGACTTAGGCCTTATAACTAAAAAAATAGAGATCTTACCGAAGCTAGGTGCAGATCATAACCCAATATTATGGATTACAAAATTGTCTAAAAAAGTGAAAAGATGGAGATTAAATGAAGATTTACTACAAAATAAAGAATTATTGACATCTCTAGAAAATGAAACTAAAGCTTTCTTCCAAATAAATGATAAAGATGATACAGAATTTCAGATAATGTGGGTTGCTTATAAAGCCGTAATGAGAGGAATATTGATTACATTAAACAATAAGGACAAAAGGGCAAAAAAACCCAGATGTTGGACATTCAAAATGAAATAAAGAAAAAAGAAGGGGAACTGAGGAAAAGGCCAGGGAAAAAGAAAATTATAAGGGAGATTACAATACTACAAGCACAAATGAGACATTTATTAGATAAGGAATTGGAATGGAATTTGAAAAAATTACAACAGAAGTCCTTTGAGAGAGCGAATAAACCTGGAAAGTATTTGGCCTGGCAACTGAAGAAAAAGAGAGGAAGTAAAATTATTAATAAAATTGTGGTTGATGGAAGAGAGATGGTAGATCAAGAAGGAATAAAGAGAGAATTTTTCAAGTACTATGCTAAATTGTTTAAAGGTGTTAAAGTAAAGAAGGAAAGGATGGAAGTGTATTTGCAAAAGATTAAAATAGCACCCTTAACTGAATATATGAACAAATAATTGAATGATCCAATTGAAAAAAAAATAGAAATTGAAGCAGCGATTAATGCAATGAAAATTGGAAAAGCACCTGGGCCAGATGGATATACGGCAAAAAAATTAAAATTTTTAAAGAATACCAAACTTCAAAAATTGATGAATATGATAAGAATAAAAGGGAAAATACCAAATACATGGAAGGAAACTGTAATTTCTTTGATTCCTAAGGAAGATAGAGATGTCACGAATGTAAAGAACTATAGTCCAATTTCATTACTAAATAATAAGATATATTCAAGAATTTTGGCAGAACGACTTAAACAATATTTGATAAATTTCATAAAGGAAGACCAAGCGGGATTTCTCCCTAAAAGGCAAATAAGAGACAATATCAGAACTGTTGTAAATATTGTAGAATATTATGAAAGACATCCAGAGAAGAAAGTTGCATTATTCTTTGCGGATGCAGAGAAAGCTTTTGACAATTTGAACTAAGACTTTATGTTTGCAGTAATGGAGAAAATAGAGTTGGGGAAAACTTTATAAGAATGATAAAGGCAATATATACTGAACAACGTGCAAGGTTATGTATAAATGCAGATCTTACAGATGAAATGATAATCAGCAAAGGTACAAGACAAGGTTGTCCACTTTCATCTTTGTTGTTTATAATGACTCTTGAAATTTTATTGATGCTAATACAAGATGATAAAGAAATAGAAGGGTTGAGAGTTAAAGGATTTATTTACAAATATAGAGCATTTGCAGATGATATAATGTTTATAAATGAAAATCCTACACAAGTAACACCTTTGTTGTTAACTAAAATACAAGAATATGGAGAACTGGCAGGATTTTATGTTAATAAAGAAAAATCAAAAATTTTATATAAAAATATGCAAGTAAATAAACAAAAGGAGTTGCAGAGACTAACAGGATGTGAAGTTACCTCTAAAGTAAAATATTTGGGTGTGGAAATAACAATGAAGAATATTGACCTGTTCAAAAATAACTATGAAAAGCTATGGCATAAAATAGATGAAGATATGATAAAATGGAATAAGCTTAACTTGTCATTGCTTGGAAGAATAGCTGCAATTAAGATGAATATTTTGCCGAGAATAATGTATTTGTTTCAAACTATTCCAATTGTGAAAGACAGTAAACAAATGGCAAAGGAAGATTTCGGAATTTGTATGGGCTGGGAAGAAACCAAGGATTAAAATGAAAGTTTTAATAGATGCTATAGAAAGAGGAGGATTCCAATTACCAGATTTAAGATTATATAATGAAGCAGTTTGTTTAGTGTGGATAAAAGATTGGGTGACGCTGTTGAATAAAAAACTTTTAGTGTTGGAAAGTCATGGAAATAAATTCGGCTGGCATGCTTATATGTATTATGGGAAGAAAAAGATGGATAGTTTTTTCTCTCACCATTATATAAGAAATAATTTGTTGAATACCTGGATGAAATATAAGAAATATGGTGCTGAAAGAAAACCATTACAGATAGTGCCAGCAGAAGTGATAAAAATAACAGCTGAGACAGGTGAGGAAAAATGGCTGTCATACAATCAACTATTAAAAATACAAAGTGGCAAAATAGAATTAAAAACTGCTGTGGAGTTGAATAACAAATATGATTGGTTTCAAATGCAACGAATAAAGAGTTTGGTGGAAAATGATGTTAAAACTGAAGGAATAAGACGAGAGCAAACAGAAATGGAAAAAGTTCTGCTTGGAGATCATGAAAAATTAATTTCAAAAACTTATGTTACTTTTAAAATGGTCTACAGAAGATGAAGTAGTGAAATCTTAAATGATTAAATGGGCAATAAATGTAAATAAAGAAATATAGAGGGATACATGGGAATATTTATGGAAGAACTCTATGAAACTTTCAACATGTCAGAGTATTAAAGAGAACTGTTTTAAAATGATGTATAGATGGTATATGACTCCTAAAAAAATTGGCAAAGATGAATAACAAGATGCCAGACAGATGTTGGAAGTGCAAAAAAATGAAGGTTCTTTCTACCATATGTGGTGGACTTGTGAAAGAGCGAAAAAGTATTGGCAGATGTTATCAAAGATTTCAGGTTTTCACGGCTGGTAACATCATTAGGGTTTGTAGAATCTTTTGGGCTCAAGTGCCGTGTTCTACTGGAAAAAGATTTTCCTTCCAGACGTTTCGTTTTCAGCTGTGGAGAACATCTTCAGTGGCGTTGCAGCCGGAGCAGGCGCTCTGACCTTCTTGGCTGCTGTGCATTGAGTGGGAGTGCTTCTTGGCTGCTGTGCATTGAGTGCATCCCACTCAATGCACAGCAGCCAAGAAGGTCAGAGCGCCTGCTCCGGCTGCAACGCCACTGAGGATGTTCTCTGCAGCTGAGAATGAAACGTCTGGAAGAAAAACTTTCTCCAGTAGAACATGGCACTTGAGCCTGAAAGATTCTACAAACCCTAATATTGGCAGATGATCCAACAAGAAATTTCTAGGATCTTGGGATATGAATTCAAGAAAGCTGCAGAGACTTTTCTGTTGGGATTACAAATGGAAAAATTTTCAAAAGAAGATAGAACTATAAATTGGTACTTGCTTTCATCTGCTAGGACACTATATGCGCAGTTATGGAAGCAAGAAAAAATACCAGAAAAATGGGATTGGATTGTAAAAGTTATGACATGGAGTGAGATGGACAAATTAACAAGAACTTTAAGAGACTATGATTTAGAAGATTTTAAAAGGGAGTGGAAAAAAATTAGAAGTTATGTAGACGAGTGGAAAGTAAAAGGACTTTGGACAATTTTTGATAATGATTAAACTTTAGAAGAAAGAAGAATATTAATTTTAGTTCTTAGTAATTAACGGTACCTTTTAATGTTAGTATTTTAAGTAAATAACACTGGCGGGGGTCAAGTAACGGGGGGAGGGGTGATTAGAAAGAAGCATATGGGATAGATGAAAAGAAGTTATTAACAGAAATTGTTACCATATGTTATCAATAAAATTGTTTAAAACAAAGCCTGCCCATAAATAAAAACAAAATTAGTCATATGGAGGTGAAAAAAAAAATGGTATTGAAACAGTTTAGAAAAATTGCAGAATTATAAGTAAACTCCCCTTGGCTCAATTTGGAATTAGGTCAGCAATTCAAGTTGTTTCCTCCACCTATAAACTCCCCAAGATCTGCCCTGGTGTCCCTTTCTCTTCACACAAATTACATTTGGTGGCAGTAGTAGCAGTGACTGCAGGGAAGTGAAGTCTTCCACTTCAGCAAGAGACCTTCTGCTCCCACCTGCTTTATCTGCTGCTGCTCATCTAAGAAGCAGGGGGAAACTTTGCGGAGAATTGGGGAGTAATCAACATCATCAGTGAAGTGATATCGTTGCTTTGGGCAACCCTCCAATGTAGAATTTTATGCAATGTAATGCAGTGCAATGCAATGCAATGCAATGCAGGCTATGCAATGATGCCACTCCCATGTTACACTGGAAATGACATCACTGCATCACTGGCAAATTCACAATGTTGTCAGCAAGTCAGTTTTGTGTAGTGGTTATGTACACAGACTCTTATCTGGGAGAACTGGGCTTGATTCTCCACTTCTTCACTTGCAGCTGCTGGAGTGGCCTTGGCTCAGCTATAACTCTCGCAGAGCTGTCCTTGAAAGGGCAGCTTCAATGAGAGCTATCTCAGCCCCACCCACCTCACAGAGTGTCTGTTGTGGAGCAGGAAGGTAAAGGAGATTGTAAGCCACACTAAGACTCTGCAATTCAGAGTGAAGGATGCGTTATAAATCCAATATTATCATCTTCTCCTCCTCCTCCTCCTCTTCCTCTGTGAGTCTTCCATCAGTTAACAGCGTTGGGCTGGCAACCCTAAAAACTTTAGGTCTCTCAGGAAGTCTCTATTATACCATGGTTCGTGCAACGCTGAAATTGATAAATCTCAAGTGCCTGGAGTGCTGGAACATGGATTTCCATGACTCTTAATGACTAAGTATTTACATAGGTGAGTGTATTGAGGAAGTTCAGCAGAATTTCAAATACAAAATGATCTGGGGCATATTATTTTATAGCTCCTGACATCTGTATAAGTGCTCAGCCATTGTGGAAAACTGCATAGTCCAGAAGTTCAGTTTACTTTCCAAGTCAGAGACTTCTTGAGGATGTGACCCTTGATTCAGAACGCAGCCAAGGATTACAATATCTTTATGCACAATTATTTATATTCATCAGGCAGCCTTCTCTATGGACTATCCTAAGAGCAACAGTTAGGTCATGGGCCTTTCCATTGGTAGGTCCAGTCCTCAGGAATGGCTTACAAGAGTGATAAAGGAGCATTCTCTGGCTACATTTAGAAACATGTGAAACAAACCTATTTCAGGGGGAATTTGAGGGGCAGGAATTTTTTTCATCAATTTGACTACAATTTTAATCCATGCCTTTTAAAATCTTTGTATAGTTTTTGTTTTGCTGATGGGTTCTTGTGTCTTTGAAATTCTTGTTGCTGTGTTAGCCTCGTTGCATCTAAGGAAATAAAGTGGAATATAACTATTTTTACTAACTAATATATAAGTCCTGCCTGAATTGTTCCCTTCTGGGTTCTAGATAAACTCTCCCTAGAAGCTAAAATGAGTAGACTGAGGCTATTGTACTTTGGTCACATTATCAAAAACAAGAGTCTCTGGAAAAGACAATAATGCTAGGGGGAAAAAGAAGGCAGCAGGAAAACAGGAAGATCCAACAATTGTCTCAATAAGACCAATGACTGTTTTTCAACCACATCAGCCATCTTTCTGTACCCATGAAATATATTACACTTTCATGGAAAAATGGGTTTCCAAGGTTTAGCACTTGTACATCATAGCTCTAATAAGCACTGCTCTGGGTAAACCTTAATGGGCAGGTTTCCTAGAGGGTACAACCTTTCCATGTTATAAAACAGAACATTGTGTGAAACTTAAATGTTGGCACTCTGCAATACCAACAAAAGTTGGCTTAGTGAAAACTATGCCTTTGCCTTTTGAAATCCATTTATAAATCTGTGTTATATCTGTAAGCCACTGAGCCCTGTCTCTCCATCCTTCATCCTAACTTTATATGGCAGAAGTAGAGAAGAAGAAGAATTGCAGATTTATACCCTGCCCTTCTCTCTGAATCAGAGACTCAGAGTGGTTTACAATCTCATATATCTTCTCCCCCCATAACAGACACCCTGTGAGGTGGGTGGGGCTGAGAGGGCTCTCACAGCAGCTGCCCTTTCAAGGACAACCTCTGCAAGAGCTATGGCTAACCCGAGGCCATTCCAGCAGGTGCAAGTGGAGGAGTGGGGAATCAAACCCAGTTCTCCCAGATAAGAGTCCACGCACTTAACCACTACACCAAACTGGCTCTCACAGCAGTGGTAGCCATCTGCAGTACTGTACAGTCTCCCTTACAGGGCTGAAAAAATTACTTAACAACAGATGTAAATAAAATGCTTAAAACAATGTGTAGGTGTGAAGTTTGCCAGATCCTTCATTATGAGGTAATTTTACAGGGTCTTTCTTGAATGAAACTTTTGTATTAAGAAGCAAGAGTTTCACAACAGGGTTTGCAAAAAAAAAAAAAAAAATCAGGGAGGAAGGACCTTTATACATTTGTGAGGTACAATTTTGCCTAGTCATTTGTGAGGACTATGTCCCCTAGTCATTTGATGTAGATGTGCAAGGTCCTTTTCAAATGAAATGCTGTAATGATTTCAAAGGAAGTTTGGATAGGATTAAAAAAGTTTTCAGGGTATGATTTCTCCCACCTCTATGACCACATGCAAAGTGTGTCTGCATGTGCCAGAAATATGTGGTCTGTTTTATTACTTCTTTAGGACAGGATCCACCTGCAAAAAATCTGATGCTCAATTTATGTAAGTAATTGTAACTCCCAACCTTTTCTACCACCACCCAAGAGACCGTGTAAACAAAGCACTATTGTTAAAGATCAGATACATCTTATCCTGTGGGGGAAAATACCAGCAGATGGAATCCAAAAGAACAATGCACTTTCCACATCAGAGAGTAGAGAGTTTAATAACCACAAATTATTGCAGGTAATTTGGCACAGATTTGGGCAAACCCACAAAAATGTGTTTAAAAACAGAAATAAAAATCATCCAATGACATGTGCAAGCCGATGTTACCAGTAATTAAACTGTGATTGGACTCAATTATAGACAGATTGTCACAAACCCCAGGAGGTGCAAAATTAACAGGTACACCAAAGCAGAATGGTACATGGTGATTTTGAACAGGAAATTAATACCTGTATACAAATACTGGACCCACACGTTGTTAGGCCAGTAACACCCTGTAAGTGCTGGTGATAACCAAAAGAGTAATTGCATGTTTATTACATATAGATTATCTGTATCATCCAATTAAATTAAAGAGTCACAAGTACCATAGCCTTCTAGAGAAGCTAAAATTACATGAACTAATTCTGCAGTGTTGGGCAAGTGGAATTTAAATTCTATATTGCAAAATATCTATTTAGTTTAGCACATTTTAAATGTACCCTTTCTCCAAGTTGCTCAGGGTGGCAAATATGGTTCTCCCTTCTTCCATGTGATCTTCACAGCTACCCTGTGAGGAAAATCTGGATGAGAAAGAATGACAGGCCTAAGGACACTCTGAGTTTCATGGCAAGCAGGGATTTGAACCTGGTGGTCTAGGCCTAACAACTAGATCACATTGAACTAAATAGAACTGAAAGAGTGTGATCTTAAAAACTATATTTCTCTTAATTCAAATTCTCCCGCAAATTCTCATACTATCAGAACTACATATGAATTGAACAACAGCTTACAGGGCTATCCCCTCAAGGTAAGGAAAGGAAAGGTCCCCTGTGCAAGCACCAGTCGTTTCCGACTCTGGGGTGACGTTGCTTTCACAACGTTTTCACGGCAGACTTTTTATGGGGTGGTTTGCCATTGCCTTCCCCAGTCATCTACACTTTCCCCCCAGCAAGCTGGGTCCTCATTTTACCGACCTCAGAAGGATGGAAGGCTGAGTCAACCTTGAGCCGGCAACCTGAAAACCCAACTTCTGCCAGGGATTGAACTTAGGTTGGGAGCAGCTAAGGACTGAAGTACTGTAGCTTTAATACTCTGCAGTAATTTAACAGAAGAGTTTCAAAGGGAATTTGAAATGCTCTCTCATTTATTTCTGAGTTTTAGTTTTGATATCTAATTTGAGTTCCATTTATTCCCTTGGGTAAAGTCCAGTTAGTCAATGTATCCAGCAAGAAACTCTTATTTGTATTTGTATCTTGTTTTGCCAAAAAGCCACTCAGGACACAGTGTATTGGCATGCTCAGTTTTTTAAAAAGGGAATGTACCAGTCCTAGACAGACAGGAAACACAGCAGATTAGAATTTTGAGTCCAGTGGCACCTTTAAAACCAACATTTTATTCAAGGGACAAGGTTTTGTGTGCAAGCACACTTCTTTGAGTCATTTTGGTGAGCCAGTTTGGTGTAGTGGCGAAGTGCACGGACTCTTATCTGGGAGAACCGGGTTTGATTCCCCACTCCTCCACTTGCACCTGCTGGAATGGCCTTGGGTCAGCCATAGCTCTAGCAGAGGTTGTCCTTGAAAGGGCAGCTGCTGTGAGAGCCCTCTCCAGCCCCACCCACCTCACAGGGTGTCTGTTGTGGGGGAGGAAGGTAAGGGGGATTGTGAGCTGCTCTGAGACTCTTTGGAGTGGAGGGCAGGATATAAATCCAATGTCTTCTTCTTCATTTGGACCACTTAAAAATACTGTTTCAGTACTATAACTGCTAATCTGTGATGTAGATTTAACTAGAACTCAAAGTTCCCAGTCAATATAAAACAACTGTTGCTTAGTATTGTATCTGATCATTGTATTTGTGATTGTCAAGACTTGCCAAGATGACCTAAAGTTTTATGAATCACTAGGGTCCAATGATTCACAGAACATTCTGAGCGTGTGTATTATGCCTAAAATTAATGCCCATATAAAATTATCCCAAATACATTAAAGCAGCAGTAATTGTCTACAGACAAATATGATTCTTTTCTAATCAGTACTAGAAATATTGAATAATATAGACTATGATGCTTTATTATAATGTTGAGGTCAAATAATGCTATTTTGGTAATTAGATCACATGGGAAGAACTGATGGTCTGGTTACCTCTCATGCTACTGTCTGATTCCCTCTCATTCTAGCTGATGGTCTAGTTACCTCTCATGCTAGTGTTAACCCCCATGTTAACACCCCATGGAGTGTTAACCTACATGGAGTTGGGAGACTCTAGAGTGCAAAGTAACCAGTGATCTTTTCAGAAAGAATGAACAAGTAGGGGAATCATGGCTACAAGTTCTGGACCCAACCTATAGAAGGAGTGCATAATTCCTAACATTTATGTGCAGGGTTGCCAGGCTTGACTTGGAAACCAACAGAAGATTCAGGGGGGTGAGGGTGGGGAGATGGAAGTGGTTGTCAGCAGTGGAAGCCTAGGAGTGATGTTATGCTTTTCTAGGGATCTCCAGAAACTCTAGGGCAGGGGTGGCCAATGGTAGCTCTCCAGATGTTTTTTGCCTACAACTCCCATCAGCCCCAGCCAGCATGGCCAATGACTGGGGCTGATGGGAGTTGTAGGCAAAAAACACCTGGAGAACTACCGTTGGCCACTCCTGCTCTGGGGTAAGCTCTAGTTCCTAGAAAGGACTGGTGTCATTTTTGAGGTTTTCCTCATAAATTACATCATGCAGATGTGTTGACAGCCTTTTTTTTCTCCCACGGTTGGAAATATCCCACCTTTCCTATTGCAAATGTGCTCTGAAAGTCCTTATGTCTTTGTTTGCTCCTTTTATTTTAACAGGATATTTTTAGGGAATTTAGATTTGTTACTTTTAAAACTTTTTGTTTCATTTACTTTTTTATATTCTGCCTTTTTCATTGAAATGGATTACTCAGTGTAAATCAATCTGATCAAATAGCTTGAGAGATCTAATAAGCAATGTGATCAGACTAGAATTACAAACAGTGCAAAAAAGTATTAGACATGATATGTCAAGGGATACAGAAAATTGTATGACAAATGTATAAAACGATGTTGTAAAAACAGGATAAAACATAACAATGATAATAATATAGAGCATATAGAGTGTCATAGACTACAGTCCTGTTTGCTTTGCAAAAGCATTTTCCTGAATAATTCTGTTATACCATAGCCCTATTACCTTTCTGAAAATGCCCTCCTGAATAATTGTGTTTTACAAGATCTGTAGAATAAAAGAGTCAGAGCCTTCCTGACCTCCTGTGGCAGAGCATTCCACAAGGAGGCAGCCACAATGGCCAGATATTTACTGCTAGAGTTCACCCTCCACTTTTTCCTATCCACTCTGGCTTCCTTGTTTCTCTCCCTTCCCTGCTTGGGGCTGTTTTGTCTTTCTAGCAGCCAGCTCATAGCATCCTCACCTCATCTCTTTTTCATTCCAAAATGTCCTTTCTTTGGGCCAAAATACACTTTATGGCTGCTTACAGATGGGCAGTTTTTGAGCTGCTCTGAGGACACCGGAGGATGGGTTGAGTACAGGATGGGAGCAGGTGGCAGATGTGCTCATTTGGATGGGTTTTTCTAGTCAGTTTCTGAAGTGTCTCTGGGTCACCTCACACTGCCCACCTGTAAGCAACCTCTGTTTTACATGAGTTGGATCATAGTTACCTAACCCAACTTTCTGTCATAAATTCACACTAACCTTTAAAAATGTCTTCTTTGCTCTGTATGGATCCAAATGCTGTGAGGAGAAGGGAAGGTTTATTCTATTCTGCTATTTTCACCAGCAGAAACAGCTGTAGGGGTTTGCCTTTTTCTCTTGCTCCACATTTCTATCTGAGTGCACAAGGATCCTAAGGAAAAGGCAAACAGATCTCTCAATGTCCATCTGCACTGGTGGAAATGGCATAGGAGAAAAGTCTGAAGCTCCTCCTTCTTCCCTCACAGCTTTGGACTCCCAAGGAATGATGAGAGGTGTTTAGTTTCCATGTAAATGTGTGACTGAGAGTCAGGTTGAGCATCCATCACCTGACATGTTACTTATCATGCATATTTTGGTGTTATGAGCTTGGTTTTCTCTGGATTAGCTAGGTGGGAAGGCTATAATTTGGACTAAAAGTAACTTTAATTGGATTTTAAAGTAATACATCTGTTTGTGCAAAGAGATTGAATTTTATTGGATTCCATGATTACATTTTTTGCTTTTCCATACTGATTGCCCATTGTCTAGTTTTTTTTAAATCAATAAAATTAATTTCTCATTCAATATCTTTCTTCCATCTTTCTCTCACTGGGAGATTTATTGTACTAAACTAGGAACTGTGTATAAACAGGCCAACAGTTCTTGCATCTCAATACTTATGCATTGAGACTCTTCGTGTTTAAAGGACACCCTTCATGTGATGGATCTGAAACAGGGACTGATGCCGGTAACATTTATGAATGTATGTATAGAATCATAGAGTTGGAAGGGACCTCCAGGGTCATCTAGTCCAACCCCCTGCACAATGCAGCAAACTCACAAACACCTCCCCCTAAATTCACAGGATCTTCATTGCTGTCAGATGGCCATCTAGCCTCTGTTTAAAAACCTCCAAGGAAGCAGAGCCCACCACCTCCCGAGGAAGCCTGTTCCACTGAGGAATCACTCTGTCAGGAAGTTCTTCCTAATGCTGAGCAAGAAACTCTTTTGATTTAATTTCAACCCATTGGTTCTGGTTCTACCTTCTGGGGCCACAGAAAATAATTCCACACCATCCTCTAGATGACAGCCCTTCAAGTACTTGAAGAGGGTGATCATATCACCTCTCAGCCGCCTCCTCTCTAGGCTAAACATCCCCAGCTCCTTCAACCTTTCCTCATAGGACTTGGTCTCCAGACCCCTCACCATCTTTGTTGCCTTCCTCTGGACCCATTCCAGCTTGTCTATATCCTTCTTAAAATGTGGTGCCCAAAACTGAACACAATACTTCAGGTGAGGTCTTACCAGAGCAGAGTAAAGTGATACCATCACATCATGTGATCTGGACACTATACTTCTGTTAATACAGCCCAAAATTACATTTGTCTTTTTTAGCCACCACTTCACACTGTTGACTCATGTCCAGCGCATGATCCGCTAAAACCCCTAGATCCTTTTTGCACATACTACTGCTAAGACAAGTCTCCCCCATCCTATAACCATATATTGGACTTTTCCTACCTAAATGCAGAACTTTGCATTTATCCCTGTTAAAATTCATTTTATTGATTTTAGCCCAGGTTTCCAGCCTGTCAAGGTCATCCTGTATCCTGTTTCTGTCTTCTACTGCATTTGCAACCCCTCCCAATTTAGTATCATCGGCAAATTTAATAAGCATTCCCTCCAAATTCATCCAGATCATTCATCCAAATAAGCATTTATTCAAATCATTTATAAAGATGTTGAACAAAACAGGTCCCAGGACAGATCCTGGAGACACTCCACTTGTCACTCCTCTCCAAGAGGATGAGGAACCATTCACAAGCACTCTTTGGTGCAATCTGTCAACCAGTTAGGTATGTATGTATTTATGTATGTATGTGTGTGTGTGTTTATTTATTTATTTATTGGATTTATATCCAGCCCATCCCACCAAGGCAGGCTTAGGGTTGGATATAAGAGGAAAGACTGTGTCTCACTAATATCTGTTTTGCATTTCAAAGGTCCCACATTCAATTACATCATACAATCATAGAGCTGGAAGGGGCCATACAGACCATCTAGTCCAACCCCTTGCTCAATGCAGCTTCAGCCTAAAGCATCCCTGACCAGGGTTCACCCAGCTGCTGCTTAAAGACTTCCAGTGAAGGGGAGCTCACCATCTCCTCAGGCAGCTGATTCCACTGTTGAACTACTCTTACTGTAAAAAGCATTGTCCTAATATGTAGCCAGTACCATTTCCACTTTTAATTTAAACCCATCATTGTGAGTTTTGTCCTCTGCCACCAACAGGAACAGGTTCCTGCCCTCTTCTAAGTGACAGCCTTTCAAATACTTGAAGAGAGCAATCATGTCCCCCATCATCCTCCTATTCTCCAAAATAAGCATTCCCAAGCAGTATTCCCTCTAAGCTGAGTTACTGTGAGCTATCTCACAGATTTTTAGCCTCCAGCTCACACATTTTTGTCTTAGCTCAGGAAGGATGACCCAAGAGCACACTAATTTATGCAGTAGCTCACAACTTTAATGCCAGTAGCTCACAAAGTAGTTTTTTTGCTCACAAGACTTTGCAGTTTAGAGGGAATATTGTTCCCAAGCCTTTCCTTGTAGGGATTGGTCTACAAGCCCTGATCATATTTGTCATCCTCCTCTTTACCTACTCAATTCTATCCACATCCTCTTATCGTGAAGCCTCCAGAGCCACACACAGTACTCTAGGTGTGGTCTCATCAATGTGGTATACAGAGGGAGTATGAAATCTTTGATTTGGATGTTATGCCTCTGTTGTTACACTACAAGTCTGCATTTTCCTTTTTTTTTGCTGCTGCTGCATCACACTGATTGCTCACATTTAGCTTACAGTCCACCTGTACCCCAAGATTTGTTTGCACAAACTGTTGCCCACACATGTGACCCCCATCCAATATGCATGCTTCTTATTTTTGTTAGCCAGTTGTAGAACTCGGTGGCTACCCTTGCTAAACTACATCTTGTTCACATCCCCCACTTTGCCATTGTGTTCAGATCTTGTTGAATTCTAGATCCTCCAGAGTTTGTGCTACTCATATGATTTGGTGTCATCTGCAAATTTAATGAGTAATCCCTTCACTCCTTCATTCAGATCATTCATAAATATATTTAAAAGTACTGAACCCAAAATTGAGCCCTCCCTCCAATCAGATGAAAGCCATTGACAACTACTCTTTGGGTATGGTTTTCCAACCAGTTTTGTATCCACCTAACTATCCTAGAGTCCAGTACACAACCTTCTAGTTTACCCATCAGAACATCATGGGGAACTGTGTCAAAAGCTTTACTGAAATCCAGATAAACAATGGTGACGGCATTCTCATGATCTAGTAACCTTGCCACTTGTTCAAAGATGGAAGATAAGTTGATCTGGCAGGAGCTATTAGAGACAAATCTTTGACTTCCCCAGATCACCAAGTTGTCTTTCATATGCTTGCAGACTTAACTCTTTACAATCTACTCTAGTATCTTTCCTGGGACAGAGGCCACATTGACTGGCCTGTAGTTTTGTGGGTCATCTTTCTTCCCCCTTTTTGAAGATTGGGATAACATTTGCCCTCCTCCAATCTTGTGGCACATCATCTGTCTTCCAAGAAGACTTGAAGATGATGGACAAAGGCTCTGCAAGCTCTCTAGAAACTTGAGTGCTCTCAGGTGCACACCATCTGGCTTGGGGAATTTATACTCATCCAATGCAGCCAGGAGCCTCTCAACACCCTCTCTGTCCATGTCAACAGGCAACCCAGAGTCCATGCCTTGCTTGTTACCATCTCTAGACAAGCATGTTCTCTTATTCAGGGGAAAAAACTGACACAAAATGGGCACCGAGGCTTTCTGTTTTCTCTCTGTCCTTTGTTTCTCCATTTTCATCCAACAGTGGGCCTATCACCTCTTTATTTTGCATTTTCTCCTTACATAGCTGAAGAAACTTTGCCTCTGGCCAACTGCAGCTCACTCTGAGCTTTGGCATCTCTGATGTCTGACTTAAAAGTGCCTAGCAACCCTCAGATACTCTTCTTTAGAGGTATGTCCTCCCCTCTATTTCCTGCACATTCCCTTTTCTTCCTTAGCTCATCACAGAGTTCTCTGTTCATCCATACTGGCTTCTTGGATCCCCTGCCACATTTCCATCTTGTTGGAATAGTGATGGCTTGAGCTTGCAAGAATTCTTGTTTTAGGAGAACCCATCCTTCACTTGGTCCTTTCCCTTCCAGCATTCTTGCCCATCATGCCTCTGAATCCATTAAAGTCTATCCTACAAAAATCTAACATATACATCTGGCTACAAAGTTCCTTGGCCATCTACAGCAAAAGGAATTCTAGTAGGATATGGTCACTTCACCCTAAGATCCCCACCACCTTCACCCCATCTACCAACTCTTTCCTGCTGGTTATTAAGTCACATATGGCTGAGCCCCTCATAGCTTCTTCCACCATTTGAAAAAGGAAAAAACTGAGGCAATTGTCAGACAGGTGAGGAAGTTGCATGACTCTGGATGCTTAGCAGAGTTTGTCTCCCAGCACACATCAGGGAAGTTGAAGTCACTTGAACTACAAGGTCCTGTAGTTTGGATACACTGTCAAGCTGCTCAAGGAGGGCAGTTCCAGTTAAAAGTATCAGTTAGCAGATGATATGAAAGACCTCTACTTCAGATTCTATAGAGTCACTGCCAGTGAGATTAGACAGTACTTCCCTTCGTTCAGCCAATGCTTTACGAGACAGCTTCATGTGTGTTCAACATTATCTCAGTATTCTTAACTAAAGCAGAATGGCATGGAGCCTTGGGAGAGCACCAGATACGCTTTGGTTATGTGAAAATTGGCCTTTAAGCTTAGACACTTTAGCCTATATATATCTTGACAAAGAAAGGGCAGAAGGAATATGACAAACAACAGAAAGCAAAACATGAAATAGTCACCTGGAGAAGCTGGCTTTGAAGTTTACCACAGCATTATAAGTCTGCAGAACATTTGATCTGGAATCCTTCATCTTTTCAGAAAACATGGAAACCTACCCAACCTAAAGCATCCATCTCTACAATGGGGGGCTTGAAGTACTTGAGTCATGAAGCATAGAAGGCTGACTGGATGTGGTTACAAATTAAACTGTAATGTAATATGGGCTTTTCCCGTCAGATTTTTCAGTGAAAGTTGTGGTTGGCTAACGATTACTTTCCTGTGTACTGCCTTGAGAATCCATTCTGTTTTTCCACAGCACCTTGGTGAGGGGCTCATAGCCATTTAAAACCTGTAATTAATGCCAGGTGCACAGGCTTCACTTTTAGTTTTAAATTATGGAAAAAAATAAATAATTGCCAAGCCCATGAGAAAACAAACACTCTCCATTTGCCATTCATTACAACTGTCAAAAAGCCATAAATACAGAAACAACCAGCTGCAGGTGTACTGTTGTGATGCAGTTTTGTAACACATTCTGTTCCTGTAACTCAGCTAAATATAGGTTGCCTGTCCAAGAAATGTGAATGTGAATGCTGGACCAGTTTCTTGTTATCCACACCTATCATCTGGACATAACAAAACATTGAAGCTTAATGAGTAGAAATAAAAATATCTGTCTCCTTTCTGTCTATTGAAGATACTTCAATACTGAAGAGATTTTAATCTTAAAAACCATTCCTACTTTTCAGAGATCCCTGGAAGATCTAGTTTTGTGAGGCATGTAAGGAATCTTTTATGGATACTTCTTAACATCCTCAGCAATTTCCAAGATCCCCCCCCCCCTTGGCCACCTTTGTTATCCTCACCAATTTTCAAGATCCGCCCACCTTTGTTATGTAATACTGTGTTGTGCGGTTGTTTTAATTGTACTTATTGGTTTTATTGGCTGTGGCTGGTTTTACTTGAATGCAATCTGCCCTGAGCCCATCTGGGAAAGGGTGAAATATAAATTTACCAAATAAATAAAATAAAAATAGATGCTGCAGAAGAAATAGACATCAGAAGCCAAGTCAACCATAGAGTAATTGCCCCCCAAACCAAAGTGTCACCCCAAGGTCCCCAACATGTCAATGTCACTTCCATGTCAGCACATTGTAAGCATGTTGCTGAAACGTTGGCTGAAACTCCCTGCTCTTGGTAAGCCCATTCCCTATCCCCCGGCAGCTGCCAGGAGGGACAATCCTGTTAGGAGGTCTGCCAGCTCAGAGTCAAGCTACTTCTCTCCCAAGGCCATTCCGTTTTTTGCAAATGGAAAGTGAAGGAGGCAGGTGTAGTACTTTCTTTGCTAGGTGGGTCTGCATTTCAGCCATTAGCCCTTCTCATGGTAGAGCTCACCTGTTCGTGAATTCTTTTTTGTCAGCCTAAGCTGAATACAATGTTGTTAGAGCAGTCCAGGTGCCCTGATTTAATGCATTGCTAAAAGTATTCCAAATGATTATTTATCATGATGAACTGTGATAGCAAGTGGAATGACACACATATACTGACTTAATCAAACCAGAAATACTGACTCAATCTAACCAGAAATTTCAGAAGGGGTCATGCCAAGTAAGTTCTAGTGCTTATCAGTGTTAGGCTGGAGTCCTGAATAGCATGTGTATTTGTATATCTAAATGAAATCATAAGAGCTTGCACCCTACTCCTAAGCAGGAGGTGCAGTAGATGAGACTGCCTCACTGGCAAAATATCATGGTTGATTGAATGTACCAGCACACCATTGATAAATCTGTTTATTTGTTGATCCAGAAAAATCTTTAAACTCAGGGCTCATATAAGTAGGCTGCAGTCAGACAACAGGCTTGCCATGGTCTGGCCATGCCTCTATTTCATCCAGTGTTATCTGTGCCAGAAAGGAACAAACAGGCCACCCTTAACCCACCTCACTTTGGTTGACCATTCAGATTATCGCTGCTCAGTAACCATGGAGGGGGAAGTTGGGTGGCATTGACTTTTTATATTGTCTTTCATGCATGCACAGAAGCATCCATGCAAAGAACCACTCCATTTTTCCATCTTTACCTAAGTCTGTCTGAATTAGGGTTGCCAGTCTCCCCAGGCTCCCTGCTAATATGGGAGCCTAACTAGGGACTATTTTCACCATTTTCCAATCCCAAGAAACAGGAGAGGGGTTGGGGGGATTTGTAGTTAAAAAACAACTCCCCCAGGGGCTCCCAATCCTGACAGAATGTTTGGGTACAGAAATGCAAACAGTGATTCAAAACCCTGGGGCAATGATCTGCTTATGCACACATAGTTAACTGGATTAAAAAATGGTGCACAGACAGAAGTGTGCAATCTGACTTCCCAAATGGCTTAATTTCACAAGAGAGAGTACAGACATCAGGAAATGTGTGGTGAAAACAGTTCATTCCCAAGATTGGACTTTCTCCAGTGTTTGGAAAGTTGGGTGTGAGAACTGGATGCTGATGATTTAGGTATGGGACACAGATGTGACTGTCAGAATGAGCATTTTAAATCCAAAGGGAGAAGCAATGATCAGCTTGTTTGATCACAGCAATAGATTGATATTTCCCTTGTTCTTTCTTTGTCTCTTCCCCTACGAAACCCACATTGAGAAAAATGCTCCAAGGATTGGCATTGTCTTAAAGAAAACCTTTCCAACTTTGATGTGAATACCAACTGAACAGATATTGCAGCTGTCTGCCAGACTCCTTTCCTTTGAACATTTACTCCTATTTGTTTGTGGGCAATGCTGTGGATTTCCCACCTTACCTTGGAGTATCTGTTTACTGGTGCTTTATTAATGTCTCCCATGATTTTCACTTGGCAGACTAATGACAAAGTGCTGTTTGGAATATGGCTTTGGAATCATACACTCATTTAAACAGCCATGAAAATCAGTTAAGCTTGAATCTATTGAATTTTAAAGCAGATTGTTTGTAATGTACTGAGTTACTAGACTTGTAGAAGGCAACATGCTTTATTGGTGAGTACATCACAAAGAGAACATGGCAGGGCCGGGTCCCCGAATATATACATCTCCCAGAACTACCCTCTTACCTGGCCAGGTCCAATCCTGGCCCTGGCCAGTTAAACTTCCCACTACAGATCTTCATAGGCGGAGTGTATTTATGTCCTTACATCCGGTGACCTGTGGTCTGCCACTGGTCACCTCTGAGCGCACGCACACGTGCTGTGCTGTGAATTCAGGGACCAAATTGCAAGACACAACACTCCCCCCCCCCCCCAGTTCAAGAAGTATAGTCTTTCAAATAAGCCGAAGCCCTTCATTCCCTACTCGACCTCCTAGGTTTTATCTGGGGAACTGGAGCGGCTGCTGTCGCTGCGGGGGCCGCTGGTTCCTCATTGTGGGGTGAAGCTAGAAGAGTGCTGTCCGGTGCCTGCAGCTGCTCCAGGACCTCTCCTTGCACCCCCACAGGGGAGGGATCGCTCCAGCCGCTGCTGTGCTCCTCCGTCCGCAGAGCCAGCGTGGCTGGTACTGGCTGGGTGGCTTCTGGTGGCATTACCGCTTTTACCCCGCTACCTGCTCCCCCGGTCTCTGCCTGTTCTTCCAGCAAAGTGTGGCGGCGCAGCTGATCAATGTGCCTCCTAAGGATCTGCCCCCCCCCTCTGACAAGACCTCGTAAGAGCGGGACCCCATGACCCACAGCACCCGGGCTGGTAACCACTCCTGGCCACTTGCAAACTTCGTTGCGTAGACCGGATCCCCTGGAAAGAACCCCCTAGCAGCTTCTCTTGTCTCAGGGGAGCTGCGGAGGTCCAGGGCCCGGTCTGGATGCAACCTATCTAGCCTAGTGGTCAACTTCCTTCCCATGAGCAGCTCTGCTGGGCTTAAACTGGTGACTGGGTTGGGGGTGATTTGGTTTCCAAATAGGAAGGCTGCCAGGCAGTGGTCCCAATCTCTCTGTACTATGCAACCCAGGGCCTCCTTAGTGGTGCACACTATGCGCACTGCTTGGCTGTTGGTGGCTGGATGGAAGGGAGCAGACCGTATGTGCTGGATGAGGTACCTATTCAGGAACTCCTGGAAGTCCAGGGAGGTAAAAGCAGTCCCATTGTCTGTGATTAAGATCTCAGGGATACCGTGGGTGCAAAAGACCCTCCGTAGAGCTCTGACCACAGCCGCAGTGGAGGTTGAAGCTACGGGAATCACCTACAACCACTTCGTGTAGGCATCCACCAGGATAAAGAATATTTGGCCCTGGTATGGCCCTGCAAAGTCTAGGTGTAGCCGGGACCACAGCACACGATTGGACTCCCAGTGGTGGATGGGGGCACTGGGTGGATCTGGCTGGGACTCTTGGCAGGGTAGGCACCTTCTAACCCACCCCTCTATCTCTTTGTCTATCCCCGGCCACCATACATAACTACGTGCCAGGGCCTTCATACGCACTATCCCCAGGTGCGTCTCATGCAAGATTTCGAGCACTTGCTTCCGAAGTTGGGGGGAAACCACCACCCTGCTACCCCAGAGAATGTACTCCTTGTGTATGGACAGTTCTTCCTGGCAGGATGCAAATGCCCTGAAATCAGCGTCCAGTTTGCCCGTGGGCCACCCCCTTCCCACCCAGTCGAAAACACGTGTAAGGATGCAGTCTCTGCCCATGGCCCAAGCTACTTCAGCGGCATGGAGAGGCCTCTCCAGTAGAGCTCCAGTAGCATCACGTGGTGGGCAGGGGCTGGGTCGGGGTCCATCGAGGGCAGCAGAAGGCGTCTGAGGGTGTCTGCATGTCCCATTGCTTTACTGGGATGGTGGACTAGCTTATACGTGTACGAATTGAGGAACTGGTTCCATCTCGGGATGCGCTGTGACAGGATTTGCGGTGTCTGGCGGTCCAGGGTGAGGAGGCCCAGCAGCGGATTGTGGTCTGTGGCAATCGTGAAACGCCTGCTGTAGAGGTAGTAATTGAATTTGTACACACCCGCCATGATTGCCAATGCTTCCTTGTCTATTTGGGCATAGTTTTACTCCGCGGGGGTCAGGGTCCGAGAGTAATAAGCCACGGGAACTTCTCTCCCATCCGTAAGTTGGTGCCCCAGGACGGCGCCCACCCTGTACAGGGAAGCGTTGCAGGCTAGAATCACTGGAAGGGACTCATCAAAATGGTGGAGCACTGCATTGGAAACCAGGATGTTCTTGACCGCCTGAAAAGAGACGGCCTGCATTTTTTCCCAGACCCACGGAGCGTGTTTATCGAGGAGCCTATGTAGGGGTTCTGCGAGGGCAGCTTTGTGGGGCAAGAAGGAATGATAAAAGTTCAAGAGTCCCATGAAACTTTGCAGCTTCGCCTTGCACGTGGGGGCCGGGCCGTGGACTATCACCCTGGTCTTGTCTGCCATTGGGTGTATTCCCACGGCATCCACTGCAAAAACCAAGAACTCCACCCTCAGCACCCCGAGAGAGCACTTCTCCCACTTCACCTTAAGTCCTGCCGTCTGAAAGTGGCAGAGTACCTCTCGCAGATGGCAGCTGAACTCCTCAGCGTCCGGGGCGCCGATCAAAATGTCATCGGAAAAAGGTTGTACTCCAGGAATCCCTTTAAGGAGACAGTCCATTATGCTCTGAAAGAGTCCCAGAGCCACACTAACCCCAAATTACAATCACCGCAGCCTGAAAGCTCCCGTATGCATCACTATCGTTTGAGCCTCAGCTGTCTTGGCATCCACTGGAAGCTGCTGGTGTGCTTGGGCCAGGTCCAACTTCCCAAAAACCTTAGAGCCGGCTAAGGATGTGAGAATGTGGCTAACCACTGGGGCAGGGTATGGGTTGTCCTGGAGTGCTTTATTTATTGTGCATTTATAGTCTGCGCATATGCGCACGTCCCCATTTGGCTTCACAGGAGTGACTATGGGGGTCTCCCATGCCACGTAGGATACCAGCTCTAGCACTCCCTGGGCCATGAGGCAGTCCAGCTCTGCTTCTATTTTTGGTTTTAGAGCGAATGGAACTCGCCTGGCCTTCAGCCTTATTGGTCTCATTTGGGGGTCGAGCTGTAAGATGATGGGAGGCCCCTTGTAGCACCCCAGGGAACCATCAAATACCTCTGGGAATTCCTGGCACACATTTTCAAAATTGTGCATTTGTATCTGCTGCACCCCGACTATTTGTATGCCCAGAGGTCTAAACCAGGACAGCCCCAGTAATGTGGTAAACTGGCGCTTGACCATGAGTATGTCCAGTAAACCCTTAAGGTTCTTGAACTCTACCCTCACAGTAGCCCATCCCAGAATCCATATGGGGTTTTTCTGGAAGTCTCGCAGGGAGAAATCAGCAGGCCGCAACCGGCAGAGTTTTCTTAGGGACTCCTCCGAGATTATGGAGATGGAGGATCCCGAGTCTAGCTCCATTAGGCAGGGAGCACCCTCGATTTGGACCAACACCTTGACCTTATCCGGAGTGGCTAGGGGCAAATTCATTACCTGAATATTGGTCAATGCGGTCATGTGAGCATCGATCGAGTCGTGTTGAGTGGATTGGCACCTGCGGTTGGTCTTGGCCCTGCAAGCATGCTCGATGTAGCCCACTTTTCCGCAGTTCCTACAGTCAACATTGCGATAGGGGCAGTCCCGTCGCTCATGTGGGTCTCCACAGCTGGCACACTTTGTGCTGGCAGGCCTCTCTGCAGCTGGTGGCCGGGTGAAAGATTTCAGCCCGTTTCCTGGTTGGTGGCCTTGCTGGTGTGCCTCTTCCTTCTCAGGGTCGCCTGATGCCATCTCCTCCTGGTGGACGGCTTCCGCTTTAGGGCTGGAGTGAGCCTTGGTGGCTCTCTCAAATGCAGTGGCTTCATTGAAGGCGAGTTGGAGGGTCAGCTCTTCCTTTGCTAAAAGCTTTTGCTGTAGCCTTTCATCCCAGAGGCCCCATACAAATCGATCCCTCAGGGCTTCCTCCAGCTTGTCGAAGCTGCAGTTTCCCGCGATTTGGCAGAGAGCGGCCAGGTAGATGGTGGCCATCTCTCCCACCCCTTGATCTCTCTTGTGGAACAGGAATCAGTGGGCGATGATGGATGGCTGGGGCAAGAAATGCCCAGTCAGGAGTTTGACTACCTCCTCGTACGTTTTTGTGGTGACCTTCGCAGGGGCCGAGAGACCTTTGGCAATCTCAAATATGGCATCCCCACAGACACTCAGGAACACATCTCGCTTCCGGCTGTTGTCTGTAATCACGTTCGCCTGTAGGTAGCAGTCGACACACTCTGCATAGGTCTCCTACCTTTCGGGTTTGGCAGGGTCGAACTCTGCGATGTGGCCTGTCATTCCGCTTGGGGTTGCCATGGCGGCGGCAGGTGCTTCTGCCTCTCTGGGCTGCATGCCTTCTTCGTCCCCGGCCAGGTCGACGATTTCCCGATGGGGAAACTGCCCGGCTAGGATCCCATTCTCGTCACCAGTGTAATGTACTGAGTTACTAGACTTGTAGAAGGCAACATGCTTTATTGGCGAGTACATCACAAAGAGAACATGGCAGGGCCGGGTCTCCAATTATATACATCTCCCGGAACAACCCTCTTACCTGGCCAGGTCCAATCCTGGCCAGTTAAACTTTCCGCCACAGATCTTCATAGGCGGAGTGTATTTACGTCCTTACATCCGGTGGCCTGCGGTCTCCCACTAGTCACCTCTGCGCTCATGCACACGCGCTGTGTTGTGAATTCAGGGACCAAATTGCAAGACACAACACTGTTGAGCAATAGCCTTTAGATATGTAATGACTACCCATACTTTGGTTGCTGTCAGGTGGTGTTTTCCTTTGGAACTGATAAAATGCATCCTTTTGTAATAGTGGACTGACATTCAGCCTTGTGTTAGCATTGCTTTGACTCTTGCAATGTTACTGGCTTGTGGGGGCTGAAGGAGGGAAGGCCCCAAGAAAAGACCAATCTTAAAGGTCAATTTCACATCACATACAATAGCTTTTTGAATAACACATTTTTATACATTCCCATTCATTACACCATTTACCAATCAGAATTTAAAGTAATAAAGATAACAGGACGAACTTTTTATGATACAGCTGAATTCTTCTGGCACCGTATCCTGAGGTTACTACATCAGGATCAACTTTGATCATAAGATGTACCTTTATTGTATATTAAAAATTATGGTTCAGAGATTAGTAAACCCATCTGAGCTTGACTCCTCAAGGAAAAGAGAAGCTGTTTTGTTTGTCTGTTATATATATATATATATATATATATATATATATATATATATATATATATATATATATATATATTATATTATATGTTTGTTTGTTTGATATGCATACCCTGCTTTTCTCTTCAATGTGAACCCAAAGCAGTTTACACCATCATAAGGTTTAAGGTTTATTGGATTTATATCCCACTCTCCCCGCCAAAGCAGGCTCAGGGTGGCTCATGCTTTTCTCCTCCATTTTAATAATAATAATAAATTTATTCTTATATCTCGCCCTCCCCCACCAAGGCAGGCTCAGGGCAGCTCACAGAACATGGTATACCATGATTACAATAAAATACAATCATTACTATAAAAGGCAGTTAAATATAATTACATTACATTCATCAGTTAAGTTAAATACACATTAAAATATTATAAATTATAGATTAAAGTGCTACAGTTCGATATATGCATAGGATGGCTTGATGTCATTTTCCGGGTTCCATCTTAAAAGCAAGTTGAAAGAGGACAGTTTTGCAAACCCTGCGAAATTGATTTAGGTCTCGCAGGGCTCGCACCTCCTCTGGTAGTTGATTCCACCATTGGGGAGCCACTGTAGAGAAGGCCTGTTCCCTCGTTGTTTTCAGTCTGGCCTCCCTTGACCCAGGGATTCGTAAATGGTTTTGAGAACTAGATCTCAGTGCTCTCTGGGGAACATATGGAGAGAGGCAGTCCCTAAGGTAGGCAGGTCCTCGGCCATATAGGGCTTTAAAGGTAATGACCAGCACCTTGTAACGAACTCGGTACACAACCGGCAGCCAGTGCAGCTCCCGCAGCCTAGGCCACACATGTTCCCACCGTGGTAGTCCCACTAACAGCCTGGCCGCTGCATACTGCACTAGCTGCAGTTTCTGTGTTCGGTACAAGGGGAGCTCCATGTAGAGGGCATTACAGTAGTCCAGTCTCAAGGTGACCGTTGCATGGATCACAGTTGCCAGGTCGCTACGTCCCAAGAAGGGGGCCAACTGCCTCGCCCTCCTAAGGTGGAAAAAGGTGGATTTAGCAGTGGCAGCTATCTGGGCCTCCATTGTCAAGGAAGGCTCCAGTAGCACCCCCAAGCTCTCGACCCTGCGCACTGTCAAAGGTTGGTAGGGGGATCTCCCCTCCTGGCCCACCGCGACCCACGCAAAGGACCTCTGTCTTTGCTGGATTCATCTTCAGCCCACTCAGCCTGAGCCAACCCACCATGGCTTGCAGCGTCTGGTCCAGATTTATAGGGACATCGTCAGTCCGGCCGTCCATCAATAGATAGAGCTGGGTGTCATCAGCTGTTGTGGCAACCCAGTCCATACCTACGGGCAATCTGGGCAAGGGGGTGTATGTAGATGTTAAATAACATCGGGGAGGCACCCCACAATTAAGTAGGTGTCTCTGGGACAGCTCTCCTCCAATCGCCACCCTTTGTCCCTGACCTTCAAGGAAGGAGGAGAGCCGCTGTAGGGCTAGCCCCCGCATTCCTGCATCGGCGAGGTGGCGGGTCAGCAGCCGATGGTCAACCATATCAAACGCAGCCGATAGGTCTAACAACAGCAATACAGCGAGCCGCCTCGGTCCAGATATCGCCGGAGGTCATCCATGAGGGTGACCAAAACTGTCTCCATCCCATGGCCCGGGTGGAAGCCGGACTGGCACGGATCTAAGGTGGAAGGGTCATCCAGAAAATCCTGTAACAGCAATGCCACAGCCCTCTCTATAATTTTGCCCAAAAAGGGCAAATTTGAGACCAGCCGGTAGTGAGCCAATTCAGCCGGGTCTGATGTAGCCTTTTTCAGGAGAGGGTGGACCACTGCCTCCTCTGAAAGAGATCTATTTATGATGTCCCGTATAGGACTGATGTAGCCTTTTTCAGGAGAGGGCGGACCACTGCCTCCTTCAGGTGTGTTGGAAAGGAGCCCTCTGAAAGAGATCTATTTATGATGTCCCGTATAGGACATCTTAGCTCCTCCTGACAGGCCTTAATTAGCCAGGAGGGGCATGGGTCCAGATCACAAGTTGTTGGGTGTGCAGTGGCAAGGACTCTGTCAACTTCCTCCAAGCTGAGTGGGTTGAAACAGTCCAAGATCAAACAACAACTCTGTGAGGTAGGTTATACTGAGAGAGAGTGGCTAGCTCAACATCATGAGTTTACACCAGTGGAAAATCCTTCTGCCTACAGGTCAGATTGCATGTTACATGGGACACAAGTCAGGTGATGGAAACTGGCCAGTTCTCAGTCACTTGTTACACAGGGACTAACTTTTAGAAACCTCTCAGTTGCTCTGCACAGTTCCAAATGTTGTGAAGGGGGAGGCAGAGCTCCAAGCTTTCCTCCTGCACCATTTTTTTGTCAGCAGGAATGGTCATTGATAGGGCCTGTTCACCCCTTACTTGGGCTCCAAGTACCCTGGGATGGGCATGTAGAGCCAGAGGAAGGGGAAAACAGGCACCTCACAGCAATTTCAACTGTCAAAAATGGAGGAGGAGGAGGGAACCCTGAAACCCTGCCTTTCTCTCATAACATTTTGAGCCACCTGGAACAACAGAGAAGTTTTTAAATGTTAGTTCTCACATGAACATGTGACTGAGAGTCAGGCTGGGCACCTGTACCATACATAATTTTGGCCACGCCCCAGATTCAGCAGGAGCTCACAGGAGTGCAGCTCCTGAACCTTTCTGATGCCCCCCTCCTCGCTATCTACCTTGTCCATTGAATAGCAGGTGCAGAACAATCCCTGGATGAGGAGAGCAGGCAGCCAGCCAACCACCAAGAGCTTTGCCACACCCGCAGCAGCCCCCATTAACCCCTGGAGAAGCTCACACCACCCTTTCTCCACTTCTTATGTGATTTCAGGTGGTGGGTGGCTTGTTGGCCTTTTGATTATGGAGGGGTGTGGCCAAGGAGAGCCTCAGGTGAGGGAGGCCTGCTTGGACTGGCTGGATCTCTAGCCAGCCCAAGCAGGCCTCACTCACCCAGAGCTCTCCTTTCTAGCATCGGGTTGCTTTTGGCTGGTGGGGGGATATGCTAATGAGTTATGCTAATGAGCTCCATCACCTATTTTTCTTCAAAACGACTCCTGATTTTGGCACTTAGCATTTCATCATCACTAGCAGAATGGAGATATTGGGTAAAACTAATAACATGTATCCAACTAGCCTGTGGCTTTTAAAAATTCAGTTCTTGCTTCCATATCAAAGGCAAATCTCAAAGAGGAGGAAAGCAACAAATCAATTTTACAATTTACAGAGGACAGGCAGCACAAGACATCAGAGCATCCTATCTTCTCCATCTTATGTAATGCCCAAGCCTCAGCACAAGAAGCTATCCTTTGGGATGGCAAATGAAAGGGGACAAAAGAGGCACTGGTCAAGAAGGAGGGAATGATATATTTAGGAAGCAGATAGCTGACTACGGAGGAGCTGGGGAACTGAAGAACTGAAGGGTGGAAGGAAATGTAGTTTGATGGGGAAAAGGCACATGAGGCCTAGAGAAGGGGAGTTTGTGGTTTTGGAAATAAATAAGTGGGTCAGTAACAAGAGCTGTGGAGTATGGTGGCTTGTGAGTCATGGGAAATCAGAGGTTGATGGTATGTGCAAGAGCTGGATTTTATAGACTGAGTTGACACTGATACTGAACTGCAAATCTCTTGTAGAAAAAAAGTTGATTTTATCTGAATGCAATCCTGATTTTTAAAAAGTATTCAGCATAGTAGTCATGTCTAGGAATGGAATGTGAAAATGTCGCGGTAACTTTTCATTCTGTAATAAAGAAACATAAGGAGATAGGTTCCTCAGCCTGGAGAGGCTTGGGGGCAATGGAAATAAAGTATTTATGAGTCTTAAGATCTTTATTTGGCAGTACCATTTTTTCCCTGCCTCTGAAAACAGATGTTCCCAGAATGACTATAGAAACCCTGGTCCTTTCCTTACTTGTTGACTAGCTGTACAATTCTCATAAGACTGAGACAGTCCCAGCCATTTCTGCTAACAAATAAAATATGAGCCTGATGCGCTGTCCGTTTCCTGTCTCAAGTATAGCCTTTTGTTACTCTTTTAAAGCTTTAGTAGCTTGGCCATTAATAGACCAACATCTTCAGCCTTTTCGTAACAGCCGAGTGAATTAACACAATTCATTTCCCATCCAGAAATAGTGGTGTGCAGCAATAACTTCCACAGCAAGAGTCTAAATCCGAGGCTGCCTGAAAGAAGAAAATGAGAACTCGATACACACAAAATTCAAAGCTTGGTCACATCTGCAGCACATTAGAAAGGGTTACAGAACTGCAACACAAGACCTGTGTAAATGTCCAACAGCCTCATGGAATGTGTCTTGCAACAGCATGACTCTGCTCTGGACTTTCTCAGCAGTGTATCTCCAATTGCTGTCCATTTGGATAGGGTCATTCTTAACAGCCACAGACTAAAAGCCCTCAAACCATTTCCTTTTTGAGTAATCCTATCCAATTCCTCACAACTAGCCTGGAGAAAAACATCTGAGAAATGTGTTCCCCAACCAATAGATGTTTTATTTTTAGAAATAGATACAGAAAAGAGTGAGTAAAATGATGAAGGGGTTAGAAGTATTTTTTTAAATACAAAAAAAACCTAAAGCCTTTTAGAACTTTGAGCATTAAAAATGCCAGTCTATGTACCAGTGGTCTGTTTCAGTATAAGGGATGCATTCATGTTTTCAAGTCAAGGATGCATGTGAAATTGACTAGCATTGGGCTTGAGGCTGGAGGAAAAAAACTGTTTCTTTCTGATTTTTACCATCCTCTGTTCTCTTCCCCATTAACCTGGAATAAACAGAATTCATATGATGATCAGAACATACTGATAACATATTTGCCCAGGCTTTGTAGACAGCCTTTCATAATTTGTATCCTGCCTGAAGAAAACCAAGTTTGGATTAATAAATGCTTCAAATCTTGACTTCCTTAAGAAAAGCAGTGGCCCCGTGGCGCAGAGTGGTAAAGCAGCAGTACTGCAGTACTGTGGTCTAAACTCTCTGCTCATGATCTGAGTTCAATTCTGGCGGAAGCTGGATTCAGGTAGCCGGCCAAAGGTTGACTCAGTCTTCTATCCTTTCGAGGTCAGTAAAATGAGTACCCAGTTTGCTGGGGGGGGGGGAGTGTAAAAGACTGTGGAAGGCAATGGCAAACCACCCCATAAAAAGTCTGCCGTGAAAACGTTGTGAAAGCAACGTCACCGAGTCGGAAACGACTGGTGCATGCACAAGGGACCTTTCCTTTCCTAAAAAAAGCAGGGAAACCTGGGCTCATTTGAGCAATAAGGAGGCAATCATTGTCCTGGCCTCAGTTTTCCAGAAGCTGAGTCAGATACATGCAGACTTGCCTTATAACCTGTGAATTATTAAAACTGTGTTGCTCATTGGTCCAGCTTAAGGCTATGGTCTTTTGGTGGGGGAGTCCTGTGTTGAATGGTCATGAGTTCTTTAACGAAGTGAAGACTATTTTTTTAAAGATTTAAAAACAGCATACCTTTCCTTTGTTAAGGGAATCCCCTCCCCCTTCCTCTAGGCATGTCTAGAATTTGGTATCTTGTGCCTCAAAGGTACTGTGGTACATCCTGGGACAAAATAAGTGAATTGATAAGAACAATG
This sequence comes from Heteronotia binoei, assembly GCF_032191835.1. Taxonomy (NCBI): domain Eukaryota; kingdom Metazoa; phylum Chordata; class Lepidosauria; order Squamata; family Gekkonidae; genus Heteronotia; species Heteronotia binoei. The sequence continues at coordinate 214,208,471 of NC_083223.1, forward strand.
AGCTCTGCTTTGGACTTTCTGGTTTGTCTGCTCAGGAGTGGATGGGAATTCAATGAACACACATGCAGTCTCACCAAATACATATGCAAAATGGAGAAATTATTTTTCAAATGGTATTTGTTGTTGCAGCTGCCAAAGCTCATAAGCACCACACACCATTTGTGATCTCTAGTGTCTCTTAATGAAGGCCTTCATTTCAAGGTGAGCATTATAGTCATGAGAATACTCCACTCCAGTTCTTAATCTGAGTTTGTTGCTGGCCTTCTTGCTTCCTATTTTGACATCTGTCTGGTGGTTGTAAACCCTTTGGATGTCTTTCTTTGAGGCCACTGTCTTGGGAGACTTGGGTGATATTATGGCAATGGCATAGCTTCCAGGGACCTTGGGACCTAGAGTCCCCTACTCTGGGTTGGGAAATTCCTGGAGATTTTTGGGGCAGATCCTGGGGAGGACAGGGTTTGTGGAGGGGAAGGACCTCATTAGGGTATAATGTCATAGTGTCCACCCTTCAAAGCAGTCATTTTATCTGGGAGATCTGATCTTTATTGTCTGGAGATAAGGTGTAATATCAGGAAATCTTCATGCTCTACCTGGAGGATGGCAGCCCTAGCTAACTGAATCTTTAGGTGGTGTAGTGATTAATTGCAGTGGACCTTAACCTGGAGAACCCAGTTTGATTTTCCAAACCTCTGCATGAAGTCTGCTGGGTGACCTTGAGCCAGTCACAGTTCTCTCAGAACTCTCTCAGCCTCACCTGCCTCATAAGGTGTCTGTTGTGGAAAGAGGAAGGGAATGTGATTCTAAGCCCTCTGAGACTCCTTGAGGTAGGGAAAGGAAAGGAAAGTTCCCCTGTGCAAGCACCAGTCGTTTCCAACTCTGGGGTGTTGTTGCTTTCACAACATTTTCACGGCAGACTTTTTACGGGATGGTTTGCCGTTGCCTTCCACAGTGTTTTACACTTTCCCTCCAGCAAACTGGGTACTCATTTTACCAACCTTGGAAGGATGGAAGGCTGAGTCAACCTTTGGCCGGCTACCTGAATCCAGTTTCCGCCGGAATCAAACTCAGGTCGTGAGCAGAGAGCTCAGACCACAGTACTGCAGTACTGCTGCTTTACCACTCTGCACCATGGGGCCACTAAGGTAGAGAAAAGTGGGGTATAAACATCTACTCTTCTTCTTCTCAAGTGGATGACACATGCTGTCATGAGTAGGTGCTATACCAGCAAAGATTCTATTTCCACATAACACTAGTGACAGTTGGTGGAAAAGTTGGTTTTGTTCTGTTGCTGGAGGCTTTCTTAGAGGAGCCTGGACTCATTTGTAGTTTCCTGTTCTCTTCAAAAGGGAATAAAGTGACAAAAATCAGCTACATGCAATATGAATTATATTTTATTGTGAGTTCCCTTTTTGTGACTTTGCCATAGGGCTGCCATGTCCAGCTCAAGAAATATCTGGGGACCAGAAGCAAGGTTGTGACAAGCATGATTGAACTCCAAAGGGACCACACTCCTTTTAAGTGCCTTCCTTCCATTGGAAATAATGGAGGATATGGGTGCCTTCTTTTGGGGCTCATAGAATTGGGATTTTCCATGTACAACCCAAGCACCAAGAAAAATCAAGTTGTTTCTCCTTCCATAAGACAAAACCTTGCTAGAAGGGGAAGTTAAAGTATTACAGGGTGGGGCCTTTCTCTCCCCCATGACATCTCCTATGTGATGCAGTGCTGTGCAAGCAACTTTGCCCTCAGAGCTAGTTGTTACAGATACTTGGAAAACAAACAGTGCCATCCTAAGCAAAAGGCTTAAACCCAGCGCATACAACTGCCCTACATATTCACTGAATACATGGAGAAGGAGAGCAGGAGTGAGCATACTGGCCCCATCCCTGCCACCTCACAACTGCATGGTCATCTGCTAGGTTAAGCACAAAGAGATTGCACAAACTCTCCTCCTCCACAATCAGCAATGTTTCAAAACCAACTGATAAGAATGGAGGAAGAGTTTTCATGGCCATGTCCTTCACTGAGTTACTGCTGCAGATGACCAGGCAATTGCATGAAGGCCAACACACTAATTCGTGTTTTCCTGCCCCACCTGTTCCAATGAACAGTGGGGCTATTGTATGTACCAGGTTTAGGATTATTGCTATAAATGTCTTAGTGCCTCCAGTGACACCTCCCTGGACACCTCAGGTGGCTAAGCAGGAATGACCTACTTATCTGTGAAGCATTTTTCTCCCCTTGAGAAAGTCCTATGTTCAAATCCCATTGGTCATTAAAGGCCCCCTTTTGTCTACTCAGGTACTTTATTTTTCCCATTCATCTCTTTGATTGCTTCTCATCTTCCTCAGCAACCATTCCTGGAAGTTTACAAAGTCAAAAAATTAAAAATAGCAATATTAGACACAGTTCAGATCAAACAGCCACTTTTCAACTTTCCCACATGGCCTTTAACCATTAAGAATATACACATATGCCTCAGCAATACTCAATATTTGTAAAAATCCTCTGTATATGCTGGAATCAAGCACCACCATATTGCACATCAGCAGAAATTTCTCCAGCCATCATGCTTCCTAACAACCAATGTTTCCATAGATAGGAACAGTTCTATTTATTTTAAAGAAATTCCTCTTCTTGTTCCAAGAGACCACTATAAATTCTACAAGTTTACTTAGGTTATAGAGTTTAAAAAACATATGAAGACTAAGAAAATTAAATGGCCTCTCCAGATGGGAAAGAATTCACTAACTTGTTGCTTGCCAGTTTCAGATTTTCAGTATGTTAGAATTATCATGTGATATTCTTGAGAGAGTTTGGAGAAAAAAGTAGGCAGCTTCAAGAAAGTCACTAAGCTTTCCACCAGACAAATGGAATACATTTCTGTTGAACCACTCTGTACAACTTTCTTCCCCCAGTCCTGTTGGAGAAGGGGAGTGGGTAACACAGGAAAATTATTCAGTTTATTCCCTTTTGTAATATAATAGGTTCTGTCATGATCTTTCATTGTCAACATGGCATGTAAAATACATTGGCTAGTTAGAGAGGTATTGTTGACTTCTCACATCACTCCATAGCTTTCTCCCAAGAAACAGTCTGCATCAAGCAGATCTATGACGAAAGAGCCAGTGGCCTGTATCCTATCACTTCACTGAGCAGAATTTGAAGCCTCCCTTAAGAAGACAAGACGTCCTCCAATTTAAGTAGCTGTCACGCCAGCAAAAGAGCCTTCCTTCAGCCAGAGGTTGGATACATGACATTGTGGCATAGGGGTTAAAGAGTCAAGCAAGAATGGAAGGGAGCTGGGTTTTCCAGTCTGACATTATGTTTATCAGCTCAGCTCATAAGGTAATTTTGAAGAAGAAGAAGAAGAAGAAGAAGAAGAAGAAGAAGAAGAAGAAGAAGAAGAAGAAGAAGAAGAAGAAGAAGATGATGATGATGATGATGATGATGATGATGATGATGATGATGATGATGATGATGATGATGATGATGATGATGATGATATTGGATTTATATCCCGCCCTCCACTCCGAAGAGTCTCAGAGCGGCTCACAATCTCCTTTACCTTCCTCCCCCACAACAGACACCCTGTGAGGTGGGTGGGGCTGAGAGGACTCTCACAGCAGCTGCCCTTTCAAGGACAACCTCTGCCAGAGCTATGGCTGACCCAAGGCCATTCCAGCAGGTGCAAGTGGAGGAGTGGGGAATCAAACCTGGTTCTCCCAGATAAGAGTCCGCACACTTAACCACTACACCAAACTGGCTCTCTTTTGAGGATAAATGAGGAGTGGCCCATCTGACCTTTTTGGAGGAAGAACTGGATATAAATCGAATAAATAATTCATCTTTCATCTAAGCATTCACACATACAAATTTATGTTTAGAATGTATCTGTTTAAGTAGAATATATATATTAATGACCTACTGTACAGTAGATAAAGTTGCTGGGTGGGATATTTTTAAAAAAAAACTCTGGTGTGGAATAGGTTACATTTTGTATACATGTAATTTGCTAGGAAGGGGGTTTATTGGACCTGTATTTTCTTTGAAAGAGTGCAGTGCAATCACATATGTTAGAAATCCCAAGGTAGCAAGTCAGGAGCCCCCCACAAATTCTAAGATCAGGCCTAACTCACTTCCCCCTTTATTCTTTTTGTGTAATCTGAGCAATTTAGAACACTGCTTGAGTTCCCAGCTCTGTAATTTAACCTTTCAATTCATAAATTCCAGCTTCACTTCAGCCTTCCACAGAACCATCCCAAAAAGTCATATAAAGTTGATAAATGATCATAGACATTTTGCTTTTACTTTGCAGCTTCCCTGTTTATTTAACCAAGAGCAGCTTCTTTAGTCCTGACCTGGTCCTTGTCAAATACACAGTGTTTGTGAAACTTCTCATGCTCCCATTAACTCTTAAGCTGTTTCCATTGCCACTTTTGATTAATAGCCCAGGTACTACAAATGCCATTAGAACCGGTGGGACCTAACAGAATGCTCCATAAATACAAAGAGCAAATTGTTTCCATGCAAAGAAAATACTTCTGTTCTATTATACATCTACTGTAAAATCTTTTTCTTTTCTCTAAGTTTTTTTTTCCTTTTCTTGGTTTAGGATCTGAGAGACCCCAGTTCACATCCCCATATTACCATGGAAACTTGCTGAGAACATTTGGGGCAGTCACTCTCTCTTAGTCAAACTTACTTCTCAGGGTTGTTATGACTTGAGTATAAAATGGAAGAGGAGAGAGTGATGTTGGGTCCCTGTTGGGAGAAAAATTGGGGTATAAATATTGAAATAGATATTTTTTAAAAAAAAAATACTCAGGGAGAGCAAGTTTGGTGTAGTAGTTAAGAGTGCAGATTCTAATTTGGGAGAACCAGGTTCAGTTCCCCACTCATCCATATGCAGTTGGTGTGACTCTGGGTCAGTCATAAGTTCTCTCAGAACTGTTCTCTCAAGAGCAGTTCTAGAAAGAGCTCTTTCAGCCCCACTTACCTCACAGAGTGTCTGTTGTGAGGAGATGAAGGAAAAGGAGATTGTAAACCACTTTGAGACTCCTAGTGAAAGGTGGGGTATAAATCCAACCTCCCCCCTCCTCCTCCTCTTCTTCTTCTTCTTCTTCTTCTTCTTTGACTTTATTGCTGAGCTACTCACCTCCCCCTGAATCAAATTTCTCTTGTGATCATCCTGTGGTGGTTTTACCAGAGGTACAACTTATGAATGGACACTCCAATCGTAAGTTCTCCAAAAGGAGATTCATGGACTGCACACTGACATATCAGCTAAGCTGTTCAGACACGGTCCTACTCTGCTTAGATGGCTTTAAAAAGTATTCCAAGGTTTTGTTGAGAATACCAGTGACCATAAGAACTACAGAGAACATCCATTTCAAAGGTGGGGCAAAAATAAGCATGGCTAATGCCTTGCTTGTTGGCCTCTTGAAACATCTGGTTAGGCATTGTTGGAAACAGAGTAATGGCCAAGACAAATTCTTCATCTGATTCAGAAATGCTCTTCTTATTTCAATGTTTTTGTTACCAAGGCAAAAGGTAGATAAATAATTCAAATTAACCTTGTAAAAATGAATTGGTGTACTATAAGTGAAATAGTTTCATGTTTACCGTTCCTTTTCATGCAATTAAGAGAAGAATGAAAAAACACAGTTGCCAGTGATGTAATTAGATTTATCCTCCCTGTGTGACAATACAGACACTCTGAGGAATGGTATGGCTCACTCAACAGACTGAACAATTGTGCCTGTATCAAAATTCCATAAGTGTTCTGTACAAGGAATAGCTGTTTGGATAATGGTCAGAACAGTTTTTAAAATTGTAGGATAGCATCCATCATCTGTCTACACTAAATAGTGCTTTTTGAGAACCACTGGGAGCATGGCACAAAAAAACCAAGAGACCTTTCAAGAGAAAAGGCCTTTCATATTGTGAAGGTTCAGATCATCACCTCTTTGGCACAACAGGAGCTGTGCTGTCCATGCTGAGCCTTAATCTAGGTCATATGACTTAGCAGCAATGAACATGAGAACTGACACTTTAAAAATGTGAGCTGCAAATGCTCCACTTCAGCATGCTGAACCATCTGCACTACATTAACCCTCGAAGCATCCCCTGGAAATGCCACCTGCTAATCATTGCTGTGCCCCTCTACCTCCTGCATTTCCATTGGAGCGTTCTGCTTCAGTCTACTTGCATAGCGGTTAGAATGAGAGCAGTTATAAGGAAAGTAAGGGATGAATGCCTGTCCAAAATCACCTATTGTGGTGAACTCTCAGCCCCGTTAACATGTACATTGCTAATTCCAATAAATGTTGTAACAACAACTGTGATCGGGATGGCCTGGCCTAGCTCAATCTTGTCAGAACTTGGAAGATAAATAAGATTGGCCTTGTTTAGTAGTCCAGGGTTGCTACACAGAGGCAATGGCAAACTATCTTGAACATCTCTTGCCTTGAAAATCCTATGGGGTTTCTGTGAGTTGGCTGTGACTTGAAGGCACTTTCCATCACCAGCTCAGTCTCAGATTATGTTCTAGAGACAATGATAAAGAAAGGGTTGCTTGGCCTATTTCATGTAATGAATGAGGGAGCAGGATAGCTTGAGTTCATATTTTGTAGTATAGCTTTTTTGGTTCCAGAGAGCACAAAAACTGATTAAATGTGCTTGTGGCTCCAAGTGCATGAAGAAGGTACACACCAATAAGAACTGGCATCAGGATGATGTGGTGCTTGCATGGAGGCCCTCAACATGACAGTAGTAGTTAAAGGCCGCAAGGCTTTTTAAAGAGAAAGGTGGGTTAAAATATCTCAGTAAATTACAGTTTTGGGGGATCTAAGACTAAGGCAAGATATTCCTAACACAATGTATTTAATATATTTTTATCCCTCCCTTCCTTTAAGGAACTCTGGGCTGGGTACATTGCTCGCCTCTCCTTTTAATCTTTACAAGAACCCTTTGAGGCAGGTCAGGCTAAGAAATAGTGATTGCCCCATGGTCACCCAGCTTAATGGCAGAGTAGGAATGTGATCTTCTGCCTACCAGATTCTAGTCCAATGCTCTAACCACTATATCTCACTCACTCTTCCTGTTGCTGTCTTCCCTGGTGCTGGCATTCAGAGTTATTGGCTGTAAACAGAGAGGTTCCATTTAGTCACTGTGGACGAATTGTCCTTGGCTGATCTTTCTTTCATGAATCTGTCTAATCTACTGTAATAGCCAACATAAGTAGTGGCTATCAGTACATCCCATGAGACAGAATTCTGCATGTTAATTATTATTTTAGTGAAGGATCTATACTCATAGAATCATAGAGTTGGAAGGGACCTCCAGGGTCAACTAGTCCAACCCTCTGCACAATGCAGGAAACTCACAAATACCTCCCCCTAAATTCACAGGATCCACATCGCTGTCAGAAGGCCATCTAGCCTCTGTTTAAAAACCTCCAAGGATGCGGCCCCTTCCCGCCCTTGCCGCTGTACGGTGGCATAGGGCAGGGGGCCGTGTTTGCCTTCCCAGATGGAGTAGAGGCAAAAGGTCCTCCGCCCATCCGGGGATGCCAAGGGGGGGTGTGTGGTTTGGGGCTTTATAAGTCCCAGCCATACCTCCAGTGGCGCAGTTTCTCCGGGCATTTTCAGAGGAGCGGGAGCGTTTTTCAGCACCCCCGGCTGATCGGCCTGAGGCCCGCATCGGGGGGTCTTTAGGCAACAGAAAACGCAGGCGCAGGGGTCTTCAGCCACTGGGCTACCATCAGGGCTCTTTTGAGCTCCGGAGAGCATTTGCGCGGCCTGCTCATCTCCCCCCCTTCGCTCCTTGCTATCGGGAGTGCCTGGGGGCTGCAAGTTGCGATCGTCATCAGGTTTCTGAGTCTGCTTCCCTGGGCCCCTGTTCAGAGGGTTTTTGTTTGGGGATTGGTGGGAGCCTTTGGGAGTGCAGTGCTGTGGTCATCCCCCCCACCACCTCTCCCTCCCTGGGTGGAGAGGAGTGGGCAAGCAGGCCCCCCTCCCTCATTTTGTTGTATAGATACACCCCCCTCCACCCCCACTCAAGTGGTTAGGGTTGGTGGGAGTGTGCCATGGCCCCCAAAAAGGGTCAGAGGGTATCCAAGGGCAAGCAGCCCCTTAAGGGTGTAGCTAAGAGGTGCACACCTATTGCACACCCTGGGGAGGGGGAGGAGGCACGCACCAGACGAGCTATAATTGAGCAGCTTGGGGCGTTGGAGTGGCAACAGGCTTTAGACCCTGGTTCCACTGGTTTAGTTAAGGGCCGTAAGGCAGCAAGGACTTCTACCAGGGCTTTCGAGCAGGAGATTCTGGCTCATCTTTCTACTTTACAGGACATGGCTGCTCGGGCTGGTACTTCTGGAGGGCCAAGCCGGGAACCAGTGGACAACAATTCGGATTCTGATGGAGAGGGCAACACTCCTGATGGGGCAAGTCTCTCTGGACAAGTCGGGGTTCCAGCGCCGGTGGTGGTAGTGGTTAATGTTGAGGATCGAGATGGTAAGCACTGCAGTCCAGGTAATAGCAGCGGGTGGCCCTGGGGGGGGGATGGGGATCCCCCGCATGCTGGGTTTGGCTGGCTCTACAGCTATGTTCAGTCCTGGCGGTGTGTGGGGGGGTCACCTAATCTCCCCGGTGTTCTGGGGGCTTGGGTTCCTGGGGCTCAAGGGCAGGTCTTCCTTTGGGGCCCTACTCAGGTCTCTTCGACGGCTGCTACACAGTCTACAAGATGTTGAACAAAACAGGTCCCAGGACAGATCCTTGAGACACTCCACGTCACTCCTCTCCAAGAGGATGAGGAACCATTCACAAGCATTCTTTGGGTGCCATCTGTCAACCAGCTACAGAGTCACCTAATGGTAACAGGATCCAAACCAGATTTTACCAACTTGTCAACAATGGTAGTACGTGGAACCTTATCAAAAACCTTACTGAAATCAAGATAAACGATGTCTACAGCATTCCCCTGATCCAGCAAGGTAGTCACTTTCTCAAAAAAAGAGATCACGTTAGTTTGACATGACTTGTTCTTGAGAAACCCATGCTGGCTCTTAGTAATCACATCCATTCTTTCTAAATGTTCCAGGACCAACTGTTTGATGATTTGTTCTAAAAGTTTTCCAGGTATAAATGTCAAGCTGACGGGTTGGCAGTTACCCGTATCATCTTTTTTCCCCTTCTTGAAGATGGGGACAATATTCGCCCGCCTCCAGTCTTCTGGCACCTCTCCTGTTCTCCAAGAATTTTCAAAAATTCTCAAAATTTTTGAGCATCTGAGCCTATGAGCGCCACAATTTTCAGTTAACCAATGCTGACTTCTAGCTACTTCAGACTGTGGCAAGACTGTCAGTGCACAAGCTGACATTTAGAAGCAAGTCAGGATATATCGCATAACCAAATGTACCAGAGATAACCTGGACTGTACGATGTAACACTTGCATAGACCAAATCCCCCGGCTTCACTGCTTACTCTAAGCACCAGGTGTTCAATATGGCCCCACAGCAGATTCGATGTCCTTTGTAAGAATAAGCTCCAGGCAGAACTTTGCAAGGTGCATATGAATACAAAAAGCCTTCAGCTACCCTTCCTATTTGCTTGCTTTTTATTATCCATGAAAGACAGCACTTGCCCCTTCTTTCCAGTGTTCTACACATTAAGGCTGGGCTGGCTTTTCAGTTTACATTGTCTGGTGCCTTTGTCTGCCCTTTGCCATGTTAACAGCAGAGCCCTGGGACAGAACTGAGTTCAGCATCAGTGCATGAATTTAACAGTTCACCAGCAAAAACAAAAACATTGGTTATTTATGGTGTTGAAATGAATGGAGTATTTTCAGGTCATGAATTATGTTTGGATTTTTTAATAAAATAGACACAATTGCTTTTAGCTCCCATAGGAATTTCTTGGAGCATGAAAGTATTATGGCATCCCCTCAAAACAGCATCCCATCATTGTAACCTCTCTCCTGACATTCAGTTTCATTACCTTGTGATCTACAGTTGCATTGTGTATTCCTCCAGCCACTCCCTGAACACGAGTCAATGACATGGAGTAGGAGGATAGATATTCATGCTATGATGATATTACATGAAGAGGTAAGTAAAATTACATGTTACATAGTAAAAGTCTGTGACCTGGAGGGCTGATGTGGAGGAATTGAACAGCACCATGATAGAGCCCCAAGGGTTCTAAAGTGACTAATAGCAGAAAAAAATCTATTAAAACCTGAGGCTTCTCTGAAGAATCTTCACCCCCATTATCACTGTAAGTTAAAACACACAAGAAAAATACACAAGGAGGAAAAAGCGGAGAAAATAATGCAGGCTTTGCAAAGCACTTGTCTTTCTCAGTGAGGAAGATTCCTAGAGCTTAATCAGACAAGCTTTGGGATAATAATAATAATAATAATAATAATAATAATAATAATAATAATAATAATAATAATAATAATAATAATAATAATAATAATAATAATAATAATAATAATAATATTTATTTATACCCTGCTCTCCCCACCTAGGCAGGCTCAGAGCGGCTCAGGGATGACATATCTTTTCTCTCAAAGCTCAGGAACATCCCCAAGCTTGCCCATTACTCCCCGTGGAGTGTATCTTTGTCTGAACTACACATTATCTCAAAGTCTTGCAATAAAAATCAAAGATTTCAGGTTTTCACGGCTGGTAACATCATTAGAGTTTGTAGAATCTTTCGGGATCATGTGCCGTGTTCTACTGGAGAAGGTTTTTCTTCCAGACGTTTCGTTCTCAGCTGCGGAGAACATCCTCAGTGGCGTTGCAGCTGGAGCAGGCGCTCTGACTTTCTTGGCTGCTGTGCATTGAGCCAATGCACAGCAGCCAAGAAGGTCAGAGCGCCTGCTCCGGCTGCAACGTCACTGAGGATGTTCTCCGCAGCTGAGAACGAAACGTCTGGAAGGAAAACCTTCTCCAGTAGAACACGGCACATGATCCCGAAAGATTCTACAAACCCTAATAAAAATCAAGTTCAATAGTTTTTAAATTTAAATGTGGAGAAGCTTGTGTTACATCCTCTATTACATTTAATGGTTAGAGTCAGACTAGGATCTAGGAGACCAAGATTCAAATTCACACTCATCAGTGGAAGCCCTCTGGGTGACTTTGTGCCAGTCACTCTCAGCCTTACCTACCTGACAGGATTATGGTTGAGGATAAAAGCAAAAGAAGGAATGATGATGCTTTAAGCTCCTTTGTGTTCCTATTGTAGAGAAAAGGAGGGAATAAATATAAAAATAAGTACTAAAACATTGAAGAACTCATCAGGGAACATTGCTTCATTTGTAATTCAGCTGGGTATTATGAGGTCTGAAAATTATCACAAACTGATATTCACTTGTTTTAGCAACTTAACTAGCAGCAATCTATCTGAATTTGATATTGAAAAGTTATTACATCAGAAGAAAATCTTTCTTTGAGATGGTTATTTTGAAGACTGGGGATTACTTAAATCAGCTACACAGAGAGATTGACTGCAATCCTGTGTACATTTATCAGAGTAAATGCCCATGGGGTGCACTGAATACTTTCCTGTCATTGAATTTTTTGAACAGTTCATTTCTACAGTATTTTCTCTATGGTAACTCCTCATCCCATGCCTAGATTCATCTACTGATAGGGAACAGATGAAGTCTTTTCTTAGCTGAGGTTGTCACCTGGATTTTTATGTACTGCTTGTCTGTTTTCTTTGAAGACATACCTCTTTGGGTAGAGGAAGAAACATTGAATCTGCCTTGTATATAAGTTTTAAAATATGTGTTTGAGAGAAAAACAACTTTCTGGAGGCAATACCCAGCCTCACTTCCCCTTTCCCATTTACCCTAATTAACCAACATTTAACACTATTCACAAAACCTGGTAGCTTTTCCCATCCAATACTTACAGGGTCATCAAGCACCATTCCCAGCTATAGTTCACCTTAGAAAAACTCATCAAGCTCCTCCCAAATAATTGTCCATCTCTGAACAAACCATCAAGTTATTGTTTTGGAGGCCAATATGTTAGCTTGTCCCATGGAGCATTTTGTCCTGAACAGTATTTACAAGATAACACATGGGATGGAGACAGTAGAGAAAGAAGTACTTTTCTCCCTTTCTCACAATACAAGAACTCGTGGGCATTCAATGAAATTGCTGAGCAGTCAGGTTAAAACGGATAAAAGGAAGTACTTCTTCACCCAAAGGGTGATTAACATGTGGAATTCACTGCCACAGGAGATGGTGGCGGCTACAAGCATAGACAGCTTCAAGAGGGGGTTAGATAAAAATATGGGGGTTAGATAAAAATATTTTTTTCCACTGTGTGACACAGAGTGTTGGACTGGATGGGCCATTGGCCTGATCCAACATGGCTCCTCTTATGTTCTAGTATTGCATCCTATGCCATAACAGCATGTGTATGCCCTTGGATGTTATACCTCAACTAACCTTTTATTGGGGAATATTAATATTTCTTAGCTCAAAATGGTGAATCTACGAGAGGTGAGGTGAGCAAGGATCTCTTTCAGTGTTCACGGAGATAGACCACTGAAAATCCTTTGGTTAATGATGGATTTTATTATAGGTATTGGTTTTCAAATAGTTACATCCCAATCAAACAATTTATTTGGTAATAAACAATTTTATTAGTAACATATGGTAGCAAAACTATATCTACAACTTATAAAAACTTAAAGTAAAAGAAAAAACTTTCTACCCCATATCTTACTTTTTCCCCACCCCTCCCCCCGTTACTTGACCCTTGCCAGTGTTATTTACTTAAAGGAAACAAATGTTAAAGCTACGCGTAACTATTAAAAAAAAAACAACCAACAGTTATATTCTTATTTTAAAAACCTTAATCATTATCAAAGATTGTCCAATGTCCTTTTATTTTCCACTCTTTTTCTACATATCTTCTGTATTTCTTCCACTCCAACTTAAAAAGTTCCAAATCATAGTCTCTTAATTTTCTTGTTAATTTGTCCATTTCACTCCATGACATAACTTTTGTAATCCAATCCCATTTCTCTGGTATTTTTTCTTGCTTCCACAGCTGTGCATACAATGTCCTAGCAGCTGAGAGGAAGTACCATATTAAAGTTCTGTCTTCTTTTGGAAATTTTTCCATTTGTAATCCCAGCAGAAAAGTCTCTGCCACTTTATTGAATTCATATCCCAAAATCTTAGAAATCTCTTGCTGAATCATTTGCCAAAACATTTTAGCCCTTTCACAAGTCCACCACATATGGTAGAAAGAACCTTCGTGCTTTTTACATTTCCAACACCTATCTGGCATCTTGTTGTTCATCTTTGCTAATTTTTTTGGAGTCATATACCATCTATACATCATCTTAAAACAGTTTTCTTTAATACTATGACATGTTGCGAGTTTCATAGAATTTTTCCACAAATATTCCCAAGATTCCATCTTTATTTCTTTATTTACATTAATTGCCATTTTATCATCTGAGATTTCACTACTTCATCTTCTGTAGACCATTGTAAAAGTAATTTGTATACTTTTGAAATTAATTTCTCATTATCTCCAAGCAGAACTCTTTCCATTTCTGTTTGCTCCTTCCTTATTCCTTCAGTTTTGATATCATTCTCCACCAAACTTTTTATTTGTTGCATTTGAAACCAATCATACTTGTAACTCAGTTCTTCTGCAGTTTTCAGTTCTATTTTTCCACTTTGTATTTTTAGTAGCTGATTGTATGATAGCCGTTTTTCTTTGGCTGTTTTAGCCGTTATCTTTATCACTTCAGCTGGCACTATCCACAAAGGTCTCCTCTCATCACCATATTTCTTATACTTTATCCATACATTTAGTAGATTACTTCTTATATAATGGTGAAAGAAAAGGCCATCCATCTTCTTTTTTCCATAGTATAAGTATGAAATGCCAGCCAAATTTTTTCCCATGGCCTTCCAACATTAAAAGTTTTTTATTTAACAACGTTATCCATTCTTTCATCCATACTAAACAAACTGCTTCATAATACAATTTCAAATCTGGTAATTGGAATCCACCTCTCTCTTTTGCATCTGTCAAGATTTTCATTTTAATCCTTGGTTTCTTCCCAGCCCACACAAATTCTGAAATTTTCCTTTGCCGTTTATTGAACTGTTTAGCATCTTTCACAATGGGAATAGTTTGAAACAGATACATTATCCTTGGTAGAATATTCATTTTTATTGCAGCTATTCTGCTCAGCAATGACAAATTGAGCTTGTTCCATTTTAGCACATCTTCCTCTATTCTACGCCATAACTTCTCATAATTATTCTTAAACAAATCAATATTTTTCATTGTTATCTCTACCCCTAGGTACTTTACCTTAGAGGTAACTTCACAGCCCGTTAGTTTTTGTAATTCTTGTTGTCTATTTATCTTCATATTCTTACACAAAATTTTAGATTTTTCTTTATTTATGTAAAGTCCCGCCAACTCCCCAAACTCTTGTATTTTCATTAATAACAAAGGTGTAACTTGTATGGGGTTTTCATTTATAAACATTATATCATCAGCAAATGCTCTGTACTTGTAGGTATAGCCTTTTATTTGTAATCCTTCTAGATCGTTTTCTTCTTGAATCTGCATCAATAAAATTTCATTATTGAGTCATTAAAAGAGTCATTATGAACAACAATGGTGAAAGCGGGCAGCCTTGTCTAGTACCTTTGCTGATTTCCATTTCATCTGTAAGATCTGCATTCACACACAACCTTGCCCTTTGTTCAGAATATATTGCTTTTATCATTCTTATAAAGCTTTCTCCAAGCTCCATCTTATCCATTACTGCAAACATAAAGTCCCAGTTTAAATTGTCAAATGCTTTCTCTGCATCTGCAAAGAATAATGCTACTTCTTTTTCTGGATGTCTTTCATAATATTCTACAATATTTACAACAGTTCTAATATTGTCTCTTATTTGTCTTTTGGGAAGAAAACCAGCTTGATCTTCCTTTATAAAATTTATCAAATATTGTTTAAGTCGTTCTGCCAGAATTCTTGTAAATATTTTGTAGTCGTTATTCAAAAGCGAAATTGGTCTGTAGTTTTTCACATTTGTGGCATCTCTATCTTCTTTGGGTATCAAGGCAATAACGGCTTCTTTCCATGTATTTGGTACATTCCCTTCTGTTCTTATTACATTCATCAACTTCTGCAATTTTGGTACTCATTCATCCTTAAAAGTTTTAAAATATTTAGCTGTATATGCATCTGGCCCGGGAGCTTTCTCATTTTTCATCGCGTTCCAATCAAACAATTTCAAGCATACAAGAGGAATACAGTGGTTAGCTGAATAAGTATGGATTGGGGAGAGGTGATACAATACCTAGATCTTGCAGAGTAGGCTCAGTCAGAGGAAACACAAGGCCTCTGGAGGGAAATTTCTCTTGAGAAGAAGGGGGGGTGAAGGCAGGAAGGGATGAAGGGAGGAGAGGATGGAGAAATCTAATTCTGACAGGTAGGATTGCCTGTTTTCTAGGGTAAATTATGTCACATCAAGCGATTCAATTACCCAATGAGAAAGCAGAGTGTCACACCAATGGAAAATCGGAATATGTTGAATATCTAATCAGAGGTCATTGTGTCATAGACCCATACCCCCAATAGAGGAATTTTAATTACACTGGCCAAATGACTTTTTATGACCCTGTTTTTCCAAACTGATCCCTTTGAAGCTCCCCAAAGTGATAGATTTCGCCCTAAATGTCAACATGGATAGGCATCCATCAAGAGTTCAGGGGATTGATTGACTTTGATAGCCTTAGCAGTAATTAAAGAAAAATAGAAATTTTGTTAAAAGTCAGATTTCCTGGCAGAAATGTGAGACCAGTTTACAGGTATACCACACGTTCACAAAAAGATGGCCACTAAACCTTTAGCCTTTGTGTTTCTGATGTCTTGCTTGAAGAATAACAGAATATATATTTATTTATTTATGTATTTATTTATTTATTTTATTCGATTTATATCCCGCCCTCCCCACCGAGGCGGGCTCAGGGCGGCTTACAACAGAAAAAAAGCTAACAAAGATCAATTTAAATACGTTAATAATTATACAATAAAATACATAAAAACCTAAAAATACATAAAACCTAAAAATACATAAAAATACATAAAACTTTCAAGCTACAGGGACCATAAGGCAAATTGTTGATAAGCTGTTTTTGACCTGTTGCACTGCTGTTCTGGTTTCTCAGAGCATCCCTGACATGTGTTTGTCCAGCCACTGCTTAAAGACTGCCAGTGAGGGGGTTGATTGCACTGTTGAACAACTCTTACTGTTAAAAAGGTTTTCCTATGCCAGTCCTCCTCTCTGCTGCCAGCAGGAATAGCTCCCTGCCCTCCTCTAAGTGGCAGCCCCTCTAATACTTCAAAAGAGCAATCATGTCTCCCCCTTCAGCCTCCTCTTCTCCAGACTGAATATCCCCAAGTCCCTTAGCCTTTCTTCATAGAAACCATTTGTTTGTGTTGCAGAGGTCCTTTTTGTCTGACATGATGTCTCCGTTGGCTTAATCAGAGCTGCTTTTTAAGGGTAAAACTGCTCTCTCTCTCTCTCTTTCTCTGTCTCTCTCTCTCTCTCTCTCTCTCTCTCTCTTGAACTGCTCCTTAAAGGGACAGCATCCTGCCTGAGAAAGGGAATTTTTGCACTTGCCTATGGGGCTTCTCCTCTTCTCTGTTAAATGCTGGGTAAACGTTTTGCTGCTGCTTCCCCAGACCTTTTTGTTCAAAACTGGTAAATATAGCCTTTCACAAAAGTGCTGTCTATCCCCTCTCCTCCCTGATTTCCTCTTAACTAGCTTGCATGCTTTAAGTGTGTTTGTGGATCTTTAAGTTTGCTGCTTCTGAGTTATGCTTCTCTTGTTCAGCAGCTGTTTTCCAACTGTCACTGACTTGCTGAAAATATGTCTCTGCTAAATGTGCCTTGTTGAGTTCAGCTGTGAACACAGAGTCCACAGGCTAGGTATAATTTAAACCAATTGACAATATAAATGTTACATAGTTACTATGGTTGCACCCAGGGCCGGCCCTAGACTGACACCCTAGGCAAGGCTAACTTCTGGCTCCTGCACCCCGCACTGATAATGTCACTAAGATACATGACAGGTGCTCAATTCATCACCCCCAGAAGGCCAGCGCCCTGGGCAATCACCTAGTTTGCCTAGTAGCAGGGCCAGCCCTGGTTGCATCTACAGTTTTTACTGCAAATTTTGTACAATGCCCATAAAATCTACAAACAGGACACTTATATTTCTGGCCTATGGAGAGTTGATTTGGTTAAGAACTGTATGATTGATTTTATTGTGGTAACTTATTTTTAATGTTTTATGTGGTTTAATTTGTTGTTGTTAGCTGCCCTGAGTCTGTCAGGGAAGGGTGGGATATAAATCTGATTAAATAAATAAACATCAATTCCAATGGAAGGAATTTTGCATAGGTTTGCACTATTAGGGTGCTCCCAACTTATCAACAATAGGATCTTTCCCCCAAAAAAATTAGGCAGTAAAAAAAGATAGTTTTAGAAACCACAGTGTAATGTGTACAAATATGGTCGTTTTCAAATACTACTATCAGAGAATCATTTCCACATCCATTTGCTAAAGAATCCCCACATTTGTCATGTATTACAGGGGGGTTGGCAGAAAGTGTTTGGGAACACATATAACACATGAGATATTGGCCAGGCTGCTTGAGCTTTATAACCTCCCAGATAAATAAAGGATAAATAAATGAGTGGGGAAAATGAAAAATCCTTTATGGCAGGGGACAATCGTGATGGACAAGCTGTCTTTCTGTATATCTATCCACCATTACTGATCATAGGACCATCAGGGAGACTTCTGGAACATCGTCTGAAAATTAAATGTTTGTGGGCCTTTCAAATATGGCAAGCATATTTTTAAAAAAATCTCCCCCCCCCCCCACCCCCATGAAGGCTGGAAAAAAATTAAAGCAGAGGTCTACTTTAAAAAGTGTAACAGCATTCTGCAAGTCACAAAAAAAGGGTCTTGGGCCTTTGACTGTCCAGCCACATTTATTTGTTTGTTTGTATTTCTGTCTTGCTTTCCCCAAGAATGGGTTACGTTAATGTTAATTTTTTCTAGCCATATATATATATATATATATATTTTTTTCTAGCCATATATATATATATATATCTGTAATACTGGACCTGTATACAGTTGCCTTTTATTTTTTCTAGTTTCTTTTTACGATTTCTGAGCCACAAACCACACACATTCAAGATGCCAAAAGCCATCACTTAACCTTCTACCCCCATCCTGCTGAAGGGGAAAATGCTTTCAGTGTAATTAATTATACATCACAGTTTAACAGAGGGTAATTTGTCATCTATTGTGGAATCCTGATTAGATAAAAATCTCTAAATATCACTTTTATTTATTTATCTTTTAAACATGCCACCCAGCACCACTCAGTAAAACAGATGGAGATTGTAATATGGCCTGACTTTAGCAACTAAAGTGTATTAGGTACAGGACGTGAATGAAAGTTAATAGTGAAAGATCCAAAAAGCTAGTATGAATCACAATGTGAAAGCCCCCCCCCTTTTTTTCTTTTTAACTCCCATTTCAATTATTTAAAATCTTTTAAAGAATTCATCGACTAATAGTGATGATATTCAAACAGCCCAAACTGATTTATCATATTCTTGTGGAGTTTGTTGGGGAGGAGAGGGTTCCCTCTTTATGTCCACTCACCTCTTTATGGGGTCCTAGGTAACTTTGTATATTACTCTTACTCTATAGGAAAATTAGTATTCACTTCAACATAAGCAGTCACCATAATTGGTGTCTTGTTGACTGATCGCAAGGAGGATATGTCCAGATTATACCATTCTGGTCTTTGCCCATCCCCAGACTAAAGGGCAGTTATCCAAAGTGAATCCCAAGAGTTTGACCTTGTCTCTGCCTGCCCTTCCAACAGAACTACTGCAGATTGGGTGAGATAGTTCCTCTGTTTTGCCTTCTCTTCTGACTATCTGCTGCCAAGTCTCCTGACATCCTCCACACACACACACACACACAGAGAGAGAGAGAGAGAGAGAGCACTCATTGTAGTCACTGGCCGTTTTCGCACTCACGTTTTACTGGCGCCACGACCCTCCTCACGCCGGCGAATCTGCATGGATTTCGCACCAGAAGCGCCGGCGCACCCAGAAGCGCCGGCTACTTCCGTCGCTAAGCCAGCGCAAACGGAAATCGCAAAGATGCAGGAAAACGTTTGCGCTGGCTTAGCGACGGAAGTAGCCGGCGCTTCTGGGTGCGCCGGCGCTTCTGGGTGCGCCGGCGCTTCTGGTGCGAAATCCATGCAGATTCGCCGGCGTGAGGAGGGTCGTGGCGCCAGTAAAACGTGAGTGCGAAAACACCCATAGTTTCTTTGAGTGCCCTGGCCTATACTGGGACATCAGCAATTGCTCACATCACATCTAGTTCAATATTGTTTCCATGAACTGCTGAAGAATCCACTATGGGCCTGCACCTGACGTCTGTTTTGTTTGAGTTTACACATCTAAACAGATTATTTGATAAAAGAAATATCATATGATGACTTCCATGTATGAAATAGCTGTCACAATTACATAACATAGATACGCTTTTCCTATTACTAGACTTCAACTCAAAAAGAGGGGTAAATCTTGATCACCTTGAAAAGTTTCACTCTGCCATGTTTTTCTAGAAAAAGCTTGTCCTTGGCTATACACATGTCTACCATTTTATGGGGAAATGTTTGCATAAATCAAGCAGTCTCTCAGTCAGAATCAATTTCCACGATTGCAGCAGCTATTTTCAAACTGAATTCACAACCTGTTTACATCTGTGTTGCCTCAAGCCAGTTCATTCCATGGACTGCTTTAGACTCTTTTTGGGTACAGCAAAATTTACGTTTGATGCAATCTAAGAAACTGACAAAGACTATATATCAAAATATATTTGATCTTTTAAAATTTATCATAGGAGTGTTCAGCAGATTATGGATATGTTGTTCATTGATTAAAACAGATTTGATTTATTTAGACTATGTTGGTTTCTAGGGGTGGTCTTGACTTTTATTCATATCTTTGTTTTCTGGTTTAGTCAGTCTAAGAAACGTCAGTATTCCAGTGGTATATTCCAGTAATCTAAACAAGTCAATATTTAAAACTAGCCTATTCCACCAGTAAAGGGAGGGTGTCTAAGCTTTTCGGTTTTGTTTTAGTGAATATTTAATTATAGGAAACCCAAAAGCAACAATTCAGTTCAAGCTGAGAAGAGCATTCATTCTAATAAAAGAATGTTTGCTCATTATCAGTGCTGTCATTCAGTGAATAATGAAAGGGAGCATCAACAAAGCCTTTTGTTAATTTGAAAGTGGGGCAGGGGTGGGGGGGGGAGACAGAGGTTACCAAATGTATACATGGTCATCTGGCACTAAATGGGGCATTTGGGGTGTGCATCAGAATGCAGGAGCATAATTATGTGTATGTTATTTCTAACCTATCTAGCAGTCTAGCAGTTTATTTCTATAACTCATATCAATAGTAATTTTTTTAAGGTTTGGATTTTGTAAAATTTTGGAATCCCAAAAGTCTTTCTATTTAGTGTATTAAGGTTTCATTTTTAAAACAGTAAAATCAATAAACTGTGACTTTTAGGAGCTAACTAGATGTTGCATGCATATAGTAGAGTCTCTTTGGCATTTTAATTCAAGTTCAAGTTTATTATTACTATCCAAGATCAGAATTTAAAATGGCATATACATTAATAATACACAATAATAATGCATTAATGTATAAGAACTACATTTATTACATATCTGTATAAACCTAAGGGTATATTGCAAATACGTGCAAA
Source organism: Heteronotia binoei (assembly GCF_032191835.1). Taxonomy (NCBI): domain Eukaryota; kingdom Metazoa; phylum Chordata; class Lepidosauria; order Squamata; family Gekkonidae; genus Heteronotia; species Heteronotia binoei. The sequence goes on from NC_083223.1 coordinate 214,229,364, forward strand.
GCAAGTTAAATTGTTAAACTAAACTTAAAATATATTTACATTTTCTCAAAAGAGGTTATAATCTTCTGCCTGAAGAAGAACAAAATATTGCCACCTTTGTGGTAGTTTCATTGCAGCAATCAGCTAAAAGGAGAGTAGAATAAAATTGATTGGGTCTGCCTGGAAGGCAGCAGTAATTGGAGCTAAGTATTTTATTCTAATCTCCTGATAAAAATGACAATATAAAAGAATATGCTCAATTGTCTCTACCTTTGGCATGGACAAAGACAATGTACATATGGTGTATAAGCAGGGGTCATTTTGTAGAAAAATAGGCGGTGGAGCTCATCCAGGGATTGTTATGCAGCTGCACATACTATTCAATAGACAAAGAGGTGGAACGCTCAGAAGGAGGAGGTGGAACTCTCAGAAAGGTTCAGGAGCTGTGCTCCTGTGAGCTCCCACTGAATCCGAGGCCTGTGTATAAGCATAACTTCCCTTGAGCAGGGCAGAGGGCAGAACATGAAGTCATGCTAGGGTAAAAGCTCTGTGGTATTTTGGAAGTCAATGAGGAAAGATAATTGGATAAGACACAGTTTAGTTTTTACTCCCCACTGCCAGGACATACAAGACTTGTGCACCAGGACATACAAGGCTTGTGCGTTATCCGCTTGTAAAGAGGTATCCCATTGCCAATGTTCCCTCTAAACTGCAGAGTCTTGTGAGCAAAAATTCTGCTTTGTGAGCTACTGGCATTAAAGTTGTGAGTTAGTGCATAAATTATTGTGCTCTGAGGTCATTCTTCCTGAGCGAAGACAAAAAAGTGTAAGCTGGAGGCTAAAGATTTGTGAGCTCATGCTAAATCAGTTTAGAGGGAACACTGCCCATGACCTCTGTGTAATAATTTCTCTGGCTTCTTTATACTCAAGGTGAAGGAGAGCTGTACTGGAGAAATCCAGTAGTGACAGTTTACATTCAATTGTTGAAACCCAGTGTCCTGAGAACACGACACCCAATAATAAGACTTCTACCCTTCGGGAGTTCCTATCTGAACAGGATATGGACCTGGCATGCGTGACCGAGACCTGGGTGCACGAGGGGGAGACTGTAGCTCTCTCCCAGTTGGTTCCCCCAGGATTCTCGGTCTTTCACCAGTCCTGGACTAGCGGGCGGGGGGGAGGGGTGGCTTTTTTGAAGATAAAGTCGCGTTGCTCTGCCGCAATGCCCCCGCCATATTGGAGACAGTATGCGAACCCGAGGCTCCTTGCCTGTCTTTAGACTGTATTCTGGATGGTTTCGGCGCTCTCAGCCTGGAGGAAGTTGACAGGATCCTCTTGTCTGCACGCCCTACAACTTGCAATTCGGACCCGTGCCCCTCCTGGCTTATTAAATCTTGCCAGAGGGAGCTTAGGTATCCTGTACGGGATATCATAAATAGATCCCTGATGGAAGGGCAATTTCCAACACCTCCTAAGGAGGCAGTGGTCCGCCCCCTCTTAAAAACAACAACATTGGACCCGGCCAAATTGGCACACTATCGGCCGATCTCGAATTTACCCTTTTTGGGTAAACTCATTGAGAGGGCAGTGGCGTTGCAACTACAGAGTTTCCTGGAGGATGCTTCCGTCCTTGACTCCCATCAGTCGGGCTTTTGCCCGGGTCATGGGACGGAGACAGTGCTGGTTGCCCTAGTGGATGATCTCCAGCGGCATCTGGAGCGAGGCGACTCAGCGGTACTGATGTTGTTAGACCTATCGACAGCGTTCAATACGGTCGACCATCAGTTGCTGACTTGACGTCTCGCCGACGTGGGGATTCAGGGGTTGGCTCTACAATGGCTTACCTCTTTCCTCAAGGGTCGGGGACAAAGAGTGGCGATTGGGGGTGAACTGTCCCAGAGGTACCCGCTGGATTGCGGGGTCCCTCAGGGAGCAGTTCTCTCCCCGATGTTGTTTAACATCTACATGTGCCCTCTTGCCCAGATTGCCCGGAGATATGGGCTGGGTTGCCACCAGTATGCTGATGACACCCAGCTCTATCTACTTATGGACGGCCTGCCTGCCTGTGTCCCAGAAAACCTGGACCTGGCATTGCAGGCCTTATCTAGATGGCTCAGGCTGAGCGGGCTGATGCTAAATCCGACGAAGACAGAGGTCCTTTGCCTGGGTCGCCGTGGTCCGGGGAGAGAGATTCCCTTACCGGCCCTCGATGGTGTGCCTCTGTCAGCGGCGCGCAGGGTTAGGAGCCTGTGGGTGATATTGGAGCCTACTCTAACTATGGAGGCCCAGATAGCAGCCACTGCCAAGTCCGCATTTTTTCATCTTAGGCGGGCAAAGCAGTTGGCTCCTTTCCTGGAGGACGGCGACCTGGCAACAGTGATCCATGCAACGGTCACCTCGAGGCTGGACTACTGCAATGCCCTCTACATGGGGCTGCCCCTGTGCCAAACCCGGAAGTTGCAGCTAGTGCAGAATGCTGCTGCCCGGCTGTTGTTAGGGCTCCCTAGGCGGGAGCACATTCAGCCAGGGCTTCGGGGACTGCACTGGCTGCTGATAACATACCGAGTTTGGTACAAGGTGCTGGTTATGACCTTTAAAGCCCTTTATGGCCTGGGACCTGCCTACCTTAGGGACTGTCTCTCCCCACATGTTCCCCAGAGAGTGCTGAGATCGGGGTCTCAGAACCTCCTTATAATCCCTGGGCCAAAGGAGGCCCGTCTGAAAGCAACCAGAGACAGGGCCTTTTTGATTGCAGCTCCCTGTTGGTGGAATCAGCTCCCGGAGGAGGTGAGGGCCCTGCGAAACCTTGAACAGTTCCGCAGGGCCTGCAAAACAGCCCTCTTCCGGTTGGCATATAATTAATTGTTATCGGAATGCCTGAATATTCAAATCTCAAACATCAGATTATTGAATACTGGAATATTGAAGAATTGATTTAAGAAAAGGTAGCATAGTACATATTGAAGTGAGTTTTATGTGTTTTTATGTATTTTATTGTATAATTATTAATGTATTTTAAACTGATTTTTGTTAGCTTTTTATGTTGTAAGCCGCCCTGAGCCCACCTCGGTGGGGTAGGGCGGGATATACATTGAATAAAATAAATAAATAAATAAATAAATAAATAAATAAATAAATAAATAAATAAATAAATAAAATAGTTTCAACTCCCTAGTCTTTTTGAACATGAGGATCCCATTTTTAACATAAAAAAAATTCACAGACGCCCACTTGACGGAAGTTGTGCTATCAGCATCTGCTGATTGAGAAAATACATAATGATAAAAAGATCAAGGTGACAAATCTTTGTGTGCAGATGGATTCACAGACCCCTTGCAATAATTTCATGGCTCCCCAGGAGTCCTAGTTCCCAGTGTACCATTGAGCTATTGTTTTCTTGTTATTATAAGAAAAATCAAATTGCTTTTTACGTATGTGTGAAGGAAATCTGATCCCAATGCAGCCTCCTTTTTCCAGAAATAGGCAGTCATCCCAAATTTTGGGGTGCTGATATAATGTTACACTTTATAAGCACTCATATCTGGAAATTAGTCACATGATTTTGATATCAGTTGGACTTATTTCTGAGCATCAATTCTGAGTATTGATTACATGCCTGTGTTCACAGTTCCTTAGAAGAAATCTGATCTTTCATATTCTGTTTTTTATTTTTTAATGTACCTTTAAAAAGTAAAAGGACCAAATGTTTTTTGCTTTTAAATTTTCTCCTCTTTATTTGTCTACTGAATGCTGGTTCTCTGCTCTGTTTTCGTCTTTTACTAACTGCTAAGCATTCAGCTTCAACTGCATAAATCTGAGATCTGGGAGTAATCCTCATCCATGGCCATAAAGCTGACCTCAGTGACAGCTGTTGAAATTAAATGATCAAACACTCCCAGAACCCTAAAAGACCAGGAGTGTGACAGGAAACTCTGGTTTGTGTTAAGGGAAATATTTCATGTAGCCAAAACAGTCAGTGGATAGTCCAGGTCTAAGAAATAACAACATGGTCTCTGGCTTTGCAAATGAACAAACTGGTGATGCCACTCAAAATGAATACAAGAAGCTTATAATATGATTTTTTTCCAGTGCATTAATCTCTTTTATTTCACAAGTTTTACTTTCCTGCATCCAAATTATTACTAGGTTCACAGTTATAATTTCAAGCTTGTGTACTGACAACACAGTTGCAAAAGCAGTACATATGGACACAATACCACCAATTTTTAAATGGATGCAATGAAATCACTTTCAGATACTTATCTGGAAGTGACATCATGACATGCCCCCCATGGTTCCCACCCATTTTTTCTCTCACTGCTCTATTGAGCCCAGGGGCTTTTGTATCCCTAACCCTACCCTTGCCCCCACCTGGATGGTCCAGGCTAGCCTAATCTCTTCAGATCTCCAAAGCTAAAAAGGTTGGCCCTGGTTAGTATTAGGATGGGAGACCACCAAAGAAGTCCAGGGTTGCTTCTAGAGCCTGGCAATGGAAAACCACCTCTTTTAGTTTCTTGCCTCAAAGACTCTATGGGGTTGCCATGAGATGGCTGCAACTTGATGGCACTTAATTTACATACACAGGCATTATACATCTGAATGCTAGATGGTAAAGGAAAACAAAAGGAGTGGACTACTGTCTTCCTGTTCTGTTTGTAAGCTGTTTAGAAATATCTGGATGGCCATAAAGCTGGACTGGCTTCACTTTTGGTCCACTCCAGCCAGATTCTTCTAATGGTCCTTATTCACTCCTTTAGTCCCAACAAATATTTATTACCAAGTAAAGAGGCATGGGATTATGTTACAAAGTAAAGACCTCTGTCCAGTTTCTGGGCCAAGAACTAACTTTCCAAGCAGCAAAGCCAATGGGATTCATAGCAACATGAAATGTGGGACCTGTAGCAGGATGTTGGTGGGGGAAGCCATCAGTTTTAACTGGCAAATCCAATGGGCCATTGCACCATTATGAGTTTAACATTGCACCATATGAACATATTAGCCTTGTTTTTTCTTGGGTTCTGCTAAAGTTGATGAAATTGCTCTTTTTCTTTCCAGTGGAGTCAGTATAACCCTACTGCATGAACTAACCTAATCCAAAGTTGCTATCATTTTCAGGAAGTCAAAAAGGGGGCAGAAAGTCTGCAACACAGACTTGTGATTTCAAAAGTCTGCCAGAGATTAATTCATACTATTAAATTTGTTCTGGCCTATTTCTCATTTTACATGCACAAGACCTTGGCCAATGACATCATGCAGTGGCTTGTGACCAAATATGAGCCCTGAAATTCTAGATGAGTTCACATGGTTGCCATTTCTCAGATAACGGTAATTATTACAGTCAGTAGTTTGCAGTCCACTTTTGAATTTGAATGAATGACTCATAGAGACATACGGGTAAAAGGGTGGAAGTGGTATTCTTGAGTGTGCATATGTGAAGGTGCTTAAGTTGCCAAATGCCTGAAAGGGAAAAAATGTCCTGTTTCCTTAAGAAGTGGGATTTCATTCACTAGTGATGTTATTTACTTCCTGTGAGCAAGGGCCCCCTCCAGATCTAAAAATGGACATTGTGATTTCTGGCATAGTGGGCAGGTTGCTTTAAGCACACAGGACTCTCAGACATCAGCTTCAGGCATAGGCCTTGCCTGGCCTATGCCAACTGTTTCCAGGGATTCTATCAACCAGCACACAGCTTGGATACCATCCCGACTACACGGACTCCCAGCCGACATCGCGTTCCAGTCCCAGCTACGGTACAGACAGAAAGCACGCCGGTCTTGAGCTGTCCATCTTCACGGTTTGAGCATAGCTGCTCCAGCCTCGCTGTTCCAGCCTCCTGATGCAAGGGAAGCCATTACTCGGGCTAACAATAACAGCTGACACCCTCCTGTCCCTTTGGGAAGCCATAGGAGTGAATCTCTCATGGATTGCTGCCTTGTCATGGTGAGAGGGCTTGCGCGGTTCAATGAGGCTGTGGGCTATGCCATGCAGGGCCACCCAAGATGGACAGGCCACAGCTGAGAACCCAGACTAAATGTGATCCACTGAAGAAGGAAATGACAAACCACTCCAGTATCCTTGCCAAGAAAACAGAAACATGAACAGAAACAAAAGGCTAAAAGATATGGCACTGGAAGATGAGCCCCTCAGGTCAGAAGGTGCCCAATATGCTACTGGGGAAGAGTGTTCAAGTAACCACAGAAAGAGTGAAGTGGCTGGGCCAAAGCTGAAAGGACTCTCAGCTATGGATGTGTCTGATGGTGAAAGAACAGTCCGATGCTGCAAAGAACAATACTGCATCAGAACGTGGAATGTAAGATCTATGAATCAAGGTAAGCAGGATGTGGTCAAACAAGAGATGGCAAGACTGAACATCGACATCTTGGAAATCAGTGAACTAAAATGAATGGGAATGGGTGAATTTAACTCAGAGGACCACTACATCTATTATTGTGGCCAAGAAGAAATGGTGTGGCCTTTATAGTTAACAAGAGAGTGAGGCAATAATGGGATACAATCTCAAAAATGACAGAGTGATCTCGGTCCGTATCCAAGGCAAACTATTCAATATCACCATAATTCAAGTCTATGCCCCAACCACTGATACAGAAGAGGCTGAAGTGGACCAGTTCTATGAAGATCTACAACACCTTATAGAATTAACACCAAAGAAAGATGTCCTTCTCATCATAGGGGACTGGAATGCCAAAGTAGGAAGTCAAAAGGTAACCAGAACAACTGACAAGTTTGGCCTTGGAGAACAAAATGAAGTTGGGCAAAGGCTAATAGAGTTTTGCCAAGAGAACAAGCTGGTCATAGCAAACACCCTCTTCCAACAACCTAAAAGGCGACTCTACACATGGACATCACTTGATGGGCAACACAGAAATCAGATTGATTATATATTTGCAGTCAAAGATGGAGAAGCTCTTTACAGTCAGCAAAAACAAGACCTGGAGCTGACTGTGGCTCAGATCATGAGCTACTCATCGCAAAATTCAGGATTAAACTGAAGAAAACTGGGGAAGCCATCAGGCCATTCAGGTTTGACTATGATCACATCTCTTATGAATATACAGTACAGGTGAAGAATAGGTTTTAGGAACTAGAGTTGACAGTGCCGGAAGAACTATGGACGGAGGTTCATGACATTGTAACATTAAAACCAGAACAAAAATACATACAAAGACCTAAAAACAAAACATTGGGCAGAAAGGAGGGATTATGGAGGAATGCCAAATGAAACAAACAAAAAACTTCACCTGCAGGCAGAAGATGGCAACAGAAGGGGACAGATGAGTCTCCTTGGGATTGAGTTCCAGAGTTTTGATGCTATGAATAAAAAGGCCTTCTCCCAGGTTGTCACCCACCTAATATCAGAAGACAGGGGCTTGAAGCAGGGTCTTTTGAAGATGAGGGTAATGGTTATTCAGGTTCATAAAAATGTAGGCGGTCCTTCAAGTATGTTGGTCTCAAACCATATAGGGCTTTAAAGGTCAACACCAGCACCTTGAATTATGCTGGAAACAAATTGGGAGTGCATGTAGATGGAACAAGACTGGAGTGATCTAGTCCCTACAGTCCACTCCAGTCAACATCCTGTCTGCAGCATTCAGTACCAATTGAAGTTTCTAAACTCTTCTCAAGGGTGGCCCTATATACTGCAATACACTTTAAGGTTGCAGTTCAGTTTACAATTATACATGCTATTGGCATTGTTATGCTGGAAAAGCTGTGGGTGAGTGTAGTAGGTGTTTCCCTAAGATGTATATTTTTTAAAAGGCAGTAAAAAGAGCTAGTTTTAATACATGAAGTGCATCACTCCATGTTAATGGAGTTAATACATGAAGTACATCATGAAGTACATCATTGCAGTTCAGTTTACAATTATACATGCTATTGGCATTGTTCTGCTGGAAAAGCTGTGGGTGAGTGTAGTAGGTGTTTCCCTAAGATGTATATTTTTTAAAAGGCAGTAAAAAGAGCTAGTTTTAATACATGAAGTGCATCACTCCATGTTAATGGAGTTAATACATGAAGTAAACATCACTAAATACTGGTTTGTATCTTTCCACAGAAGAGTCACTTCCTTTGGAGGAAGTCTCCTTAGGCTGGAGGAGGACTATAACTTGCGCTAAGCAGAGTGATAGGGTGCAAATAGAATTGAAAGGTATGCTTGAATTGAAAGGATACAAATGGGAAAAAAATCAACAACTGTGTGTACATGTGCATTCTCTGTTGTGGCCCCCACCCCTGAAATGGTTTGCCTGATGAGGTCAGGAAGGCTTCTGACTCCTGGCTTTCCGCAAACTTTGCAAAACACAGCTGATTATGCAGTTAATTAGGTCTGTACTGGAACAAAATATTTCAGAAAAATGCTTTGGTAAAGGCTAGAGACTTTGGACTACACTACTGGGTAGAGTATGTATTGTGTATTAATCCCACCGTTTAATTTCTGCATCACTTAACATGTCATGTTTCTGCTTATGTTTTGTTTCAGCTGCTTTTGAGTGTCTACAATCCAAACTGTGTTGCTTTTTTTATTGGATGTCCCATCCTGTCAATTATATTTGACTTGTACTGTGCAGTATGCTTTGAGTTTCAGTGAGAGAAAAGTGGATTAACAAAATAGTGTCTAGCATTCTTACTGCTTGGAAGGATGTAAATATTGGTGGAGTTTCTAGGAAGGATACATTTTAACAGAGGATGCATAGTAGGCTTGCCAATCCCCAGGTCCCAGCGGGGGTTCTCCTGCTTTCCCAGGCTCCTTCCTGCCCCCAGTCAGCTGGCCAGTGGGGAAAGCTTCGCCCCCACAGCTACCATGTGTCTTTCCCCTTCAGAATGCTAGGAGAAAGCTTGCAAAGGCTTCTTTTTTGGATGGTGTGTCTGTGTCTTTAAAGCTGAATGGGTGTGGGGTGAGCAGACAGAACAACATGGCTGCTCCCAGTAGCTGTGAAAACAGCCCAGACCCTCCATTTGTTGTACAAGCTTTTCAGAGGTTATTTGCATAGTAAAGGGTAAACTTGAACCTTTGGTTTCCCTGTGTTATTGGAAGTTCAGCAACTTGTGAGTAAATTGCCCCAGTGAGACCACAAGAGTGTGGGATTGTAAAAAGTTTTATTTTTGCTTCTCTCTCTCTCTCTTTGTGTGTATGTGAAAGAGAGAGAGAGAGAGAGATGATCTGCCGTTGTTTGGGTGAGGAAATGAAGACTGTATTCAGGGGAACTGCACTGCTGTGTTTTTATTTATTTATTCGAGGGAAGTCTCCTGGCTCCACACTCAAAGTCTCCCAGCCCCACCCCAAAGTCCCTCAGATATTATCTGAGTTAGGCTTGGCAACCCTAATGGATAGGCATGGCATCAATAGGACATGGCTGTGCGCTTTTACTATCAAGCTTTCAGAATGTACCACCAATCATTACAGTTGGCCTCAGCACCCTTCTTGGGCCACATTTTTGGCTGATGGAAGCATAGCTAGCCCTTGCCCAATGAGCAAATCAAGCACTCAGTCCAAGTTTACAGCTTGAAGTAACAGCCCTCAACAGCAGCAAAAGGGAGAGGACAATCAACTACTACTTGCTTCCACGGCTGGCCCTAGACTATCTGGTACCTTAGGCAAGGCTAACTTCTGGCACCCTCCCCTGCAGCGATGGCCCAATCCCTTCATTCTGTCCTGTGGGCCCATAGGATACAATGGAGTAAAAATAAAGAGGCTTAATGTGTGGCAATGTGTAGCTGAAGCTTTTCATGGCATGGAATGTAAGCCAAATTGCCCTCAAAAAGAGGTTGGGGAATTTAAAAGGTGGGCAACTATGGCTCAGTGGGATACAGAACTAGTGTATACAGGAGATGACCTCCAGAAACTCCTTCTTAAATAATGAGGAGACTAATTAAATAAAATAATTGGTTTTTATTAGAAAAATAGAACACTTATACAGACTTAGGAAAATAGACATGAAAATGGATAGGGGTAACACAGGTAAAACACAAACAAGGGGATACTTTACCAATTGTTGTCTTTGTCTGAAGCTCCAATAGCAACCAAAAAGGAATGGGGTAGCAGGGCACGGTTGGCGTTTTCTACTGTTGGTGGCTCGAAACTGATCAGGTTTAGGGGATGGATCAGACAGCGGAGTAGGGTAACTGTCCACCAGAGGACAGGTGTGTTCGACCTTTTAAGGACTATCTGGCACCCTCAGGGGGAGCAGCTCAGATGACCTGTGACACCGGGTCAGGTGGGATGTGATGCAAGGTCACATGGGTTATGACACATGGAAAGTGGGATGCTCCAGGATGACTTGGAAAGGGATTAAGGGTGAAGGGATTAAAATTCCTAGATAAGGTTATCTAAAAGGGTCAATATAGAGCCAAATTATTATCCTAAAGTGACACCTGACAAACACAATGGTGATGGTCTCCTCTTCTGGAACATCTATTGTGTTTAACACATCTGGTATTAAACAGTTCTTTGTTTAATGTCTGGTTTAGGATGTCTGGCAGGATGCAGTTTTACAGCTAATTTGAAGGGTTTATGTAAAGTTCGAGGAATACCCTGTGTTCGTGGGTCTCCTGTTTCACTCCTTCTTGTTGTTCAGTCGCACAGTCGAGTCTGACTCTTTGCGACTCCATGGACAAAGTCACGCCAGGCCCTCCTGTCTTCCACCATCCTCTGAAGTCTGCTCAAATTTGTGTTTGTTACATCAGTAACGCTGTCCATGACGGACAGTGCGTGTTAGCAGAGTGGCGTGCTATTAGGCTGATAAAAATGGTAACACAGATAAGAAGAGTCTCCACACTGGTTGTACTAAAGCTATCAGTGTATTTACAAATATTTACAGATAAGTGCAGTATAATTACAATCCAGAGCTCCAAAGTGCTACGCCAGACAATCATCAATACAGAGAGAGAGAAAGTAACCTTGCTAGTTAGCACTTTTATAGCTCAGCCCACCAATCAGCAAATATGCTGACTCACTGTGACTACAGGCAATTACCAGGCATTGCATCAGCCAGTCCTGTGATCACAGTCACATGACCTCATCACTTTGACAGTAGATGACAGTAGATGATCTAAGATGCAGTAACTTCTAAACTACACAGTTACTGACACACCTCCTTAGATTTGGAGTTACTGTATATTAAGAACATAAGAACATAAGAGAAGCCATGTTGGATCAGGCCAACGGCCCATCAAGTCCAACACTCTGTGTCACACAGTGGCAAAAAAATTTTTTATATACACACATACACTGTGGCTAATAGCCACTGATGGACCTGTGCTCCATATTTTTATCTAAACCCCTCTTGAAGGTGGCTATACTTGTGGCCGCCACCACCTCCTGTGGCAGTGAATTCCACATGTTAATCACCCTTTGGGTGAAGAAGTACTTCCTTTTATCCGTTTTAACCTTTCTGCTCAGCAATTTCATCGAATGCCCACGAGTTCTTGTATTGTGAGAAAGGGAGAAAAGTACTTCTTTCTCTACTTTCTCCATCCCATGCATTATCTTGTAAACCTCTATCATGTCACCCCGCAGTCGACGTTTCTCCAAGCTAAAGAGTCCCAAGCGTTTCAACCTTTCTTCATAGGGAAAGTGCTCCAGCCCTTTAATCAATCTAGTTGCCCTTCTCTGGACTTTCTCCAATGCTATAATATCCTTTTTGAGGTGCGGCGACCAGAACTGCACACAGTACTCCAAATGAGACCGCACCATCGATTTATACAGGGGCATTATGATACTGGCTGATTTGTTTTCAATTCCCTTCCTAATAATTCTCAGCATGGCGTTGGCCTTTTTTATTGCAGACGCACACTGTCTTGACATTTTCAGTGAGTTATCTACCACGACCCCAAGATCTCTCTCTTGGTCAGTCTCTGCCAGTTCACACCCCATCAACTTGTATTTGTAGCTGGGATTCTTGGCCCCAATGTGCATTACTTTGCACTTGGCCACATTGAACCTCATCTGCCACGTTGACGCCCACCCACCCAGCCTCAACAGATCCCTTTGGAGTTCCTCACAATCCTCTCTGGTTCTCACCACCCTGAACAATTTAGTGTCATCCGCAAGCTTGGCCACTTCACTGCTCACTCCCAACTCTAAATCATTTATGAACAAGTTAAAGAGCATGGGACCCAGTACCGAGCCCTGCGGCACCCCACTGCTTACTGTCCTCCACTGCGAAGACTGCCCATTTATACTCAATCTCTGCTTCCTATTATTCAGCCAGTTTTTGATCCACAAGAGGACCTGTCCTTTTACTCCATGACTCTCAAGCTTTCTAAGGAGCCTTTGATGAGGAACTTCATCAAAAGCTTTCTGGAAGTCAAGGTAAACAACATCTATCGGGTCTCCTTTGTCCACATGTTTGTTCACCCCCTCAAAGAAATGTAACAGGTTAGTGAGGCAAGATCTTCCCCTACAGAACCCATGCTGAGTCTTCCTCAATAACCCGTGTTCATCAATGTGCCTACTCATTCTGTCCTTGATAATGCTTTCTACCAACTTTCCCGGTATTGAAGTCAGACTGACTGGCCTGTAATTTCCCGGATCTCCTCTGGAACCCTTTCTAAAGATGGGGGTGACATTTGCTACCTTCCAGTCCTCAGGAATGGAGGCAGATTTCAATGAAAGATTACAGATTTTTGTTAGAAGATCCTCAAGTTCAACTTTGAGTTCTTTCAGAACTCTCGGATGTATGCCATCCGGACCCGGTGACTTATTAGTTTTTAATTTGTCTATCAGTTGTAGGACCTCCTCTTTTGTCACCTCAATCTGACTCAGGTCTTTCAACACCCCTTCCAAAATTAGTGGTTCTGGGACGAGTAAAAAGTTCTCATCTTCCACAGTGAAGACGGAGGCAAAAAATTCATTCAGCTTCTCAGCCATTTCCCTATCCTCCTTCAGTAATCCTTTTACCCCATGGTCATCCAAGGGCCTCACTGCCTCCCTGGGTGGTTTCCTACTTCTAATATATTTGAAGAAATTTTTATTGTTGGTCTTTATGTTTTTTGCAATACGCTCCTCATAGTCCCTTTTTGCCTGCCTGATCACAGTCTTGCATTTGATTTGCCACAGCCTGTGTTCCCTTTTACTAATCTCCATCTATTTAAATATGGAAACTTTTTTTTCAGTATTTGTTGGGATAAATAGAAACTGTTCTGCATAGTGCTTTCATTTTCAAGCCAAGTCTATTGGAGGCCAGATGGACCCCATTCACCATTTTGATGAAACTAAAAATAAAAAGGGCAGTGGGGAGGGGAGAGAGGGACTTCAGAGCACTGCAGCTCATTGATGAGAAGGCTCGACAGGAGTTTGGTGCCTGTGGAAAGCTTTAAATGGGTAAACCTTTTCTTTCCCATGACTTCCTGGGTCAAAACAAACCCAATTGCTTAGAAGGGTTAATAATTTTAATGATGTGTTTCCCCTGCCTCACTTGGGCTTTCCTTCATTCCTTTTTATTCCCCTTCAATGATCTTGCCCATTGTGAGGAGGAAAATCTTGTGTTTGGCTCTCCCTCTCACCAGCCATTTTGGGTTGGTGCTCAACACCCCCTCACAAAATTCCAAAGGTACCTGCAGGCTCAGAAGCATTAGGGACTCCTGCTTCAGTTAGTTTCTTCAGATTCTTGCATAAACTGGGAATCTTATTTCTTTCTGTAATAATCATAATAAAACAGCAGCATATTTGAAGAATACAACGTATTTGTTTGAAGAATACAACACAGTGCTTGCTTGGTGCATACACCCAGAAAGTGAAGCATTAATTCAAATGCTAAGCTTCCACAGATCTCATAAAGATTCCTGAGATATGAATCATGCCTTGGTTTCATATAAGTAGGAATATTATGTAAATCATTACTGAGTTGCTAAAGCCCTAACACATCCAACTACACTGCGGTCTTTGGCTGACTCTTTCCATCCGTTCTAATATATGATTCAGCTATTTCATATTCCTCACCAGGGGAGCAATACTGGCATACAAATCCGTCATACATTAGGCAGTGGAGCCATGAATCTAGTGAGAACATAAATTAAACTGCGTTTCAATTTAGGCACTTTACTAAAAAGTTCGTTTCTGTAGGGTTAGATATGTCAAAGGTGGTGTCCTGCCATAATGAACCATTCTCTGCTTTGGACTCTGTGATAGTAAAGTAATTGACAGATATATAACATCAGGGAGGATTGGCTTCTCTCCCCTGCTCAATTAAATGTTACTTTGCAAATTTCCGGAAACTGCTATTTTTCTTTCCAAGTCACACTGTAAAAGCAAGACAAAAGTATATGCCTGATATGAAGCTGGTAAAAGGATTATAGGAATGATTTAACCTCAGGTTAATCCAGTATTACTCATTTGCAATGTGTTTCTCTTTTTTTCTGTACTAATATTTGGACTTGCACAAAGTTGAATTTGCAGTGGAATTCACCATTAAATGGCAGCTTGCAGTACAGTTTGGTCAGTCATAAACTTTGCACATAGCAGATGAGGATGATGATGGTTATATTTTTATATTTTTCACGTTAATGCACACATGTACATTACAATGAAGCAGCAGTGGCATCTATAAGCACTGAAGATGTCAAGCTGTTTTATAGAGGAGGATGTAATCAAACTGAAGAAAAATGACAAAGAAATTTATTTATTTCTCACATTCACTCAGTGGACAAAATGGCCAGGATCCAAAGATCCATGCTGACCAGGTTAGCTGGGATTGATTCAAATTAGTCTGGTTCCTCAGGCAGAAAGTTGAAATAGCAGGCCAAAGATAGACCATGGAGTTGTGAGAAAACATGAATTCTCATCTGATAGTCCTTTATTCAGGAGAGCACTTTTAATAAAAGTAATAGGGTTATAGTTTTGATGTTTGTGAACATTTTAAGCTAGCTCTTAAAATACTTCATTGTTTATTGGATATATTATACTATTTATGTGTTATCATTCTCTTATTTTGAAATCCAGTTTTACTGCATTTTGTTGTATGTATTACACTGGCTTTTTTTGCAGTACAATCTAATTCCAGACCAAGTCACAGAGTCTGGGTCAAAAGAGTCACACACTCGGATGCTGTTGGGGGAAGGGTTCTATACAAACCCAAGGGCAGCCACAGGTTTGCAGAAAAATCTGAACCTCCTCCTCCCCAAAATTGGGAGAATCAAAACTCCCCTAAATAATAGAAACATCTGCATCTTTAAAGCTGATTGAACTCTTGGTAGACTACATTGCAAGGCTCTCAGTCTCTACTGCTAAGAGAGAAACAGACCTTAGAATCGTAACTAATAGCTCAATGAAAATGTCAACCCAGTGTGCTGCAGTGGTAAGAAAAGGCAAATTCTTGCCAGAGATTATTAGGAACAAGTAGGGCTTTTTTTTTTTTTAGGAAAAGCCCATCAGGAACTGCATATTAGGCCACATCCTCTGATATCAAGCCAACCGGAACTGCGTTTCTGTGCATTCCTGCTAAAAAACAAAAGCCCTGCGAACAAGTATTGAAAACAAAAAAACCAATATTATAAAGCCTCACTGGGGTACAATGCCAAAGAATCAACCCCCAGCACAGCAACCATTTTATCCAGGGGAACTGATCTCTGTAGTCTGGAGATGAGCTGAATTCCAAGGAATCCCCAGATCCCACCTGGAGGCTGGTGTCCCTATGAATGAGCAGTAGCCACTGCCAAGCAACTTGCTATTGCATGACTTTTTCAACTTAGTCAGACTTTTCTCAGGGACAGGTTGTCAGAGGGAGGAAAGAAAGGAAAACTGAAGGGCTGTCCAGATCAGGGGTAACATAAAACTAATGGAAATTGTATTTGCAAATCATTTAGGAGTAGTAACTTTGAAATTCAAGCAGATGTATCAAGATGTTGCATTGGGCATTTGCCAAAAACTGAAGTCCTTGGAAAGTGCACTTATTGAAAATCAAGTCATGAAAATCCAGTGTAATCTAGTGAGTTGATTGCTTCCATGATCAGAGTTCATGAAAGCAATTTTTACTTTCTTCTGTTAGAAGCCTTCTGAAATAGCCTCCATCACGTTTGCTTAAATGAAGCTATAAACTCCACTTACACAATTGTGAAGGGGGGAATCATTGTTCGTGAAATAAAGTGAGTTCAGCCAGCCCTGAATCAACCAAGAACACTTTATTGCAAGAAGAAACAGACACAAACAGCACAGGCACCTTGATCATTATATGCACTCTAGCCATGGTTAACCACACACCCCAGCAGGCAACAGTTACTCCTATTGGCTCACTCCAGAATCCTTCATTTGCATCTCTTTGTTACAAGTTGTTAGCATCCTGATTGCCCATTTCTTCCAGGCTTCAGGATCCTGGTTTGAAAGGAGTGCCTGTCTCAAGCTCAGGCAACAAGACCACAGTACAACACAATACATAACAGTTCAGTTCCTCTTCTTATTGCACCCTCCCCCGCACCTTTTCAGTGGCACAGGAAACCTTTAAGGAATGAGGTAAACATCACTTCCACAAAGTCACACTGTTTATGAATGCATTGAATTCACTCACTTATGTATAATGTAGTGCATCCTCATTTTTTTTACAGCACATGTCCAACATTATTTTTGTTTTTGTTTTTTAAAAAAATACAAATTAAAGTTTTGCTTTGAAATTTCTCAGTCAAAAATTTGACTGCAAAACCTTAAAATTCACCATATCTTGAATATCTGCATTATGCTTCTGGTTTACAAGACTTTTTGCTTAAATTAAAAAGATGACACTTACATGTGCTGATTTATTGATTTAATATGGAAAGAGGTGAATTATTCCTGTATCACCAACATAGTGCTGATCTCCTTGTATAGACCTATTGAAGTGTGAATGCACCACTAGACTGACATTTCAGAAATCCTAGATGCATCCTCACTGAACTCCTTTGCTTCCATAAACTCTGTCCTCTGGGGGCACTGGCTCTAAATTTACAAGAATTTCCCACTCTGGATAAGCCAACCCCAGAGGAAACCAAGGTGTGAGAAGAGCAAATCTGAGTGGTGTCGGCATAGCTTGATTCATTTGCTATGAGCTGGGGTAGAGCTGATTAGGCTTAACAGAGCAAGAGAAAAAGGCTGGAAAATTTGAGGTGGGTTATGGTGTTGACAGCCAAGAGCCCCATGGCACAGTGTGGTAAAGCTGCAGTACTGCAGTCCTAAGCTCTGCTCATGACCTGAGTTTGATCCCAGCAGAAGCTAGGTTCAGGTAGCCGGCTCAAGGTTGATTCAGCCTTCCATCCTTCCGAGGTCGGTAAAATGAGTACTCAGTTTGCTGGGGGGGAAAGTGTAGATGACTGGTAAAGGCAATGGCAAACCACCCCATAAAAAGTCTGCTGTGAAAACGTTGTGATGAGACGTCACCCCAGAGTCGGAAACAACTGGTGCTTGCACAGGGGACTACCTTTACCTTTATGGTGTTGATGGGTTTTTAGTAGGTTAGAAAACAGCTGTTTTATTCAGCAAAGGCTCCTAAGAATACGTTCCTGGCAGTAAGGTCCATTTAATAAAATGGGATAAAAAGTGGTCTACATGACTCTCTTACACTATCCTCACAACTACCCTGGGAGGTAAGTTAGTCTGAGAGATTGTGACAACCATCAAGCAACCTGGTGATCTTCCATAGCAGAGTAGGGGTTTAAAGCTATTTGTCTAATATTCTAGTCCAATACTCTAATGACTATTAGGAATGGGAACAGATGGGGAAATAGCGGTTCAGTTCATGAACCGAACCAGTTCAATTCCCAAACTGGTTCACAAACTGAACCTAAACAAGTTGAACATATGAACATATGAAGCTGCCTTATACTGAATCAGACCCTTGGTGCATCAAAGTCAGTATTGTCTTCTCAGACTGGCAGTGGCTCTCCAGTGTCTCAAGCTGAGGATTTTCACGTCTACTTGCCTGGACCCTTTTTGGAGATGCCAGGGATGGAACCTGGGACCTTCTGCTTCCCAAGCAGATGCTCTACCACTGAGCCACCGTCCCTCCCCAGTTCAAATAAAAAATGCCCCCTGGGGGCCTAGAGGCTCCAGAATTGCAGGGGATGTCCAGCTGACTCTCCTCTTCATGCCCACCATGTAGTGGTGAAGATTGGGGGACCCCAAGCCGCCAAACAAGGTGCCCCCAGATAGTGCTTTTTTGTTTGTTTGTTTAATATGTTTTATTAAAGTTTCAGAAATATGCTTAGGGAAAGGAGACAAAGGGCAAAATAGTATTGATGAAATTACACACTCTTCTAACATAAAGCATATAGCAGTCAAAAACCATACACAGAAAAAGAATTGTTCTCCATAAGTATTATAATACATTGATATTCTTAATAAGCCCAAGTAGCTCATATGGAAGTGTGAGTTTCATATCCCTAAGAGCTTTTTAGATTTCCAAAAGATCTTATCAATAAGTTTAGCTTTCAATGGTATTGCAGACTTTTTCCACACATTTGCAAATAATATTCTAGCTGATGTAATTACATGTATCAACAAGTATTTCACATTCTTATCAAAGTCATTAAGTATTATATTTTTTAAAAAACAACAACTCTGGTTTAAAGGGTATAACTCTTCCAAATAGCTTTTGTAAACATTTGTGTACCATTTGCCAGTATTTTTTTCATTACATCACAAGACCACCAAACATGTTAGAAAGTTTCAGTTTGAGTTCTACATTTCCAACACTTATTAGACATATTAGGGTACATTTTTGCTAATTTTTCCAGTGCCAAATGTCATCTATAAAACATCTTATATATATTCTCTTTATAAATTACAGATTTAGTCAGTCTAATATGCTTCCGTACCTGGTAAATTAAAGACTTAGCCCTCTCCCATATAGCATATAGGGATTTCGTTATCCAATGCTTCTTTTTTTTTTCCCAATTTCAAATTTTTATTAGAATAATAACATATACATCATTTAACAAACATCAACTATAACACTAACAAACATAGATTCTATCCATGAGCCAAATGCTTCTTAAAGTAACTATGTCCTTCAATTTTTTGATACCCAAGGGACACATGCCAACCAAGTTTAAGATCATGGCCCTCTAGTACCAATAGTCTCTTGTTATGTAGTAAAATCCAGACCTTTAGCCATGTCAAGACACATGCTTTGTAATATATTTCCCAGTCCGCAAGTGCAAAACCTGTTCTGTCCTTAGAGTGCTGTAGGGTCTTCATTTTATTTCTGGGCTTCTTATTTTGCCAGATGAACTTAGATGTGAGAATTTTCAGCTCTTTAAAAAAAATCCCTGGTTTGACTTTATCAGAATTGGCTGAAATAGGAATAGAATTCTTGGGAGTATGTTCATCTTGATTATGGCTATTCTACCCATCAAACATATCTGGAAGTCTTTCCATTTCTCCAGACCTCATTTAATTTCCTTAAGTTTTTTATAGTTGTCTTCCAACAATGTTGCACATCTGTTTGTTAGGTAAATACCTTAATATTTTGTTTCCTTCACCCAGGTAAATCTTGACTCAGCTTCTAGTTTTCCATCTGATCTAAAGTCATGTTCTTTGTAATAATTTTCATTTTCTGACAGTTAATTTTCATGCCTGTAACCTCTCCAAAATCTTTCAATCTGGCTTCTAAGCACTTAGTAGAGTTAAATGGCTGCTCCAAAATGAATGCCAAGTCATCCGCAAAAGTCTGCAGTTTATATTTCCATCATGTCTGATCAAATTGTTAAACAATTCCAGTGTGGGAATGAATAACAATGGAGAAAGAGGGCATCCTTGTCTTGTACCCTTAGAAATATCCTTAGTGTTTGTCAAATCTGCATTCACAATCACCCTAGCATTCTGCTATGAATATATTGCATGAATTATTTCACAAATAATTCATGCAATATAGTTTCATTTCATTTCATATAGTTATTCTAGGATAAACTGCCAATTGAGATTGTCAAGGGCTTTTTCAGCATCCAAAAACACAAGAGCCATTTGTTTATCTGGGTGTACTTCATAATATTCCATAATATTACAGATAATCCTCACATTTTTTCATAGTTATTTCTTCAGTAAAAAAAAAAATCCATCTGGTCTTGATGTATTCCCTCCATTAAACCCCTTTTCATTCTCGAAGCTAACAATGAGGCAAAGATTTTATAATCTATATTTAACAATGAGATGGGCCTGTAATTTTCTACCTCTTTTCCATTTGTGTCTTCTGGGGGGATCAAAGAAATAGTTGCTTCATTCCACCAGTTCGGTACCTTGCCTCCTTCTACAATATAGTTAATCAGTTACTTATAAGGTAGCAACAAGGTATCTTCAAAAGTCTTATAAAATTTGGCTGGTAATCAATCTGGACCCGGTGCTTTCCTCTTATGTTGAGCCTTATTGCATTTGTAATTTCTTGCATCAATAGGGGATCATTTAATATTTTCCTCTGTTCCTCAGTGAAGTGTATCTCATTCCATGATCTAATATAGTCTTTTTGCTTTCCTGGACCCTCTTCAGTTTTTTGGTACAGTTTTTTATAAAATGATTCCACAATTCTTTTCAAATCTTCCTTATAATATTTCTCTATTCCTTTTTCATATCTCAAAGATTGAATGAGTCTTTTTTCTCTTTCTTTCCTCAATCTGTATGCCAGCCATCTTCCATTTTCGAAAAAGTTTTGTCTTGCAAATTTAATTTTCTTTTCCATCTCCTCCATCATGAGTTATTTATTTGATGTTGTATGTATTTTATCTTCACTTGCAGATCTGTTTCTTCCGGCTTTCTTTTAAGTTCCTTTTCCTTTAATTTTAAATTTTCTATTAGTTTTTGATATTTATGCAACCTCAATTTCCTTCGCTGTGCAGCATATCTAATCATGAATCCTCTAAAAAATTCTTTGCTTGTATCCCAGACTATCCTTGTTGAGACTTCTGAGCTCAAACTTCATCTAAAAAACATTTCCAATTCCTTCTTCATATCAGCTACAAACTTCTTATCTCTCAAGTTCTGCACAGTTAAATGTCTTCTTGGGCTTTTTCATACTTAATAAGGGCTATGATTGGCAAATGACAAATCTCCATTTCTTTTGTGTCATGTAATAGAGTCATAGACAACCAACGCATATCAAGCCTGGACCATGACTGGTACCTCAGAGGAAAAAAAGTATAATTTCTTCTAGATGGATTCCTTGCACACCAAACATCAATCAAATTCAATTCATTGGCCAATTTAAAGAAATTATTGGGTAATTTTTTTTCCCCTTAATAGATTTTCTGTCAAGCTCTTTATCAGTCACAGCACTGAAGGCTTCAAGCAAACAAAAATCTGGATAGTCATATTCTCTGATTCTTTGGTATAAAGTCTCAAAGATTTTTTCTTGTTGGTGATTTGGTGCATATAAGTTTATCACTAAAATTTTTCCCCTTCTTTTGTGTTTCCACAAACAGCAATCTTCCACCATCAGCTGAATAGATTAATTTGGGATTTAATTGTTCTTTAACATATGTCAACAAACCTCTCTTCTTATGTTTAATGTCCAATGCAAAAAAAGCCTGGCCAAAATTTTCGTTTTTAATTAAATGTTGGTCCTTCTATTTAATGTGAGTTTCTTGTAGACATATAACATCTAATCTAGTTTATTTGAATCTTTTTTATTTTTATGAGAAAAAAATATCTCTCCACTAGCCATTATATCTGTTTTTTGTTACTATCTTGATTATATTTCCTTGTTGCATTCCTTATGACCACTCGAACAAGGGCTGCTGCCTCTGCACCTAAATCCTTTTCTTTTGCTGTGTCTTCCTCTTCTGTACCCTCCTGTTCAGATGGAACAGCCTTCTGGTTCAAGTTCCTTTTCCACTTGGCTAATTGACCTCCATATCTTTCTACAAAGACCTGTGCTTTAAAAATTGTATTAATATGAAATCTTTTGCTATCAAAATTGAAAAGGAGGCCCTCAGGTGTCAACCATCTAAAAGATATTGGATTTGCATTTAATATAGAGGAAAGTTTTAATTAGTTTTAATTGGTTTTAAATAGATGGCTTTAAGGGAATTTTAAGGAAATTGTATAATGTTGTAGATTGTTGTCTTATTATGTAATCTTTGTATTGTGAACCACCCTGAGCCTGCTTCAGCGGAGAGGGCGGGATATAAATTAAATATTATTATTATTAAGAAAGTTGTACTCCCTCCCCTTTTGCCTCATTGACCATCGGATTTCTCTAAGAACTCTTTCTTCTTCACCTTGAAAAACATCCATTTTAGCACTTAAGCCAGAAACTTGATCAGTTAATTTTGTCAAGCAGATTGCATCTGGCTAAGGCTTGCTGTCAAAAATGCTTCTAGCCTTTTCAGTGCCTTATCAGCAATCATGACACCAATTGGTTTTGTCTGCCCTGGTGAGGGCACAGGGGTTGGTGGTGGGTTTTTAAAAACCTTTTTATTTGATTTAACATCTAGGTTACCAAATTTCCTCCAAATCTCTAATTTCAATCTTAAAATTTAAGGCAAAAACCTTCAGCCCAGCTATCAAACCTTAGATATGGTCCCCCAATACAAACATGCATATAATCCAAACATACAATATAGGCAATCAAAAATAATATGATTAATACGTCTTCACACACACTCAAAATAGCCCAATGATAAGAGTCACTTTTCCCCTTTAAACAAAATAAACACAATAATGAAAACAACTAGAAGGCTTACAATTGGTATCAGTATTTAGTCTTTATCTTCTTCCTGTCCCATAGACCAAACAGTTCCTAGAGCAGACTCAGCTCACAAAATAATAATAATAATAATAATAATAATAATAATAATAATAATAATAATAATAATAATAATAATAATAATAATAATATTTATATCCTGCCTTCCCCGCCTAGGCAGGCTCAGGGCGGCTAACAACAAATTCAGATAAAAAGTTAGACTATAATTTAAATCAACAAAGTCCTAAAAAAACCATTCCAGTTTATATAATTTAACAGCAATAATGATGTTCCTGGCGCTATTCTGTCTATTTGCATAATGGCAGAGATCACTAAATAGAGTCACTTTGATGGGTCGTCAATTCGGCCATCCTTTGTCAGCAGTCTGCAAAGGCCTGCCTAAAAAGGATGGTCATGCAGGCCCTGCGGAATTGGTCTAGGCAATTGGTCTAGCCCGCACCTCTTCCGGGAGCTGGTTCCACAGGCATGGAGCTGCAACGGAGAAGGCCCATGTGCGAGTGTTCTGCAATTTCACCTCCTTTGGCCCAGGGATAGTCAGCTTGTTCTTCCCTGCTGACCTCAGTACTCTCTGGAGCTCGTATGGGGAGAGATGGTCCCTCAGGTAGGCAGATCCTTGACCATATAGGGCTTTAAAGGTAATGACCAGCACTTTGTAGCAAGCCCGGTATGTAACTGGCAGCCAGTGCAGTTCGCGCAGCCTCGGCTGTATATGCTCCCACTTCGGGAGTCCTAGTAACAGCCTGGCCGCTGCGTTCTGCACTACAACAACAACAACAACTTTTATTTGTATCCCGCCCTCCCCGCCGGAGCAGGCTCAGGGCGGCTAACAACATTTCATACATTAATTATACAATCATTAAAACTACTACATTAACAGTGTAATTAAAATTCTAGTTAAAATTCTAAAATTAATAAAAATTAATAACATATATACTGGTGCTATGATTACGTTTGCATTTATGATGGCAAGTTCTTTAGCAGTTTCCCTCTTATTCGGTGAAGGCCAACCGGATGAGGGTAGTCTTGCAGGCCCTGCGGAACTGTTCAAGGTCCCGCAGGGCCCGCATTTCCTCTGGAAGTTGGTTCCACAGGCGTGGAGCCATAGTAGAGAAAGCTCGGTTGCAGGTGCTTTGCAACTTCACCTCTTTCGGCCCAGGGATGTTCAGCAGGTTTTTCCCAGCTGACCTCAGTGCTCTCTGGGGTTCATACGGGGAGAGACGATCCCTAAGGTAGGCAGGTCCTCGACCATATAGGGCTTTAAAGGTGATAACCAGCACTTTGTAACGAATCCGGTATACAACTGGCAGCCAGTGCAATTCGCGCAGCCCAAGCTGTATGTGGCCCCACATTAGGAGCCCCAACAGCAATCTAGCCGCCGCGTTCTGCACTAGCTGCAGCTTCTGGATTCGGTACAGAGGCAGCCCCATGTAGAGGGCATTACAGTAGTCAAGTCTCGAGGTGACCGTTGCATGAATCACCATTGCCAGATCTTGACGCTCTAGGAAGGGAGCCAGCTGCTTTGCCCACCTCAGGTGGAAAAAGGCTGACTTGGCAGTGGCTGCAATCTGGGCCTCCATTGATAGTGAAGGCTCCAGTAAAACTCCCAGGCTCTTGACCTGGCACGCCGCTTTCAGCGGCGCTCCGTCGAAGACCGGGAGAGGTATTTCTCTTCCCCGGGCACCCCGATCTAGGCAAAGGACTTCTGTCTTTGCTGGATTCAATTTCAGTCCACTCTGCCTTAACCAAGTTGCCATAGCCTGCAGAGCCCAGTCTAAATTCTCTGGGATGCAGTCAGGCCGGCCATCCATTAGTAGATAGAGCTGGGTGTCATCCGCATATTGGTGGCACCCAAGTCCGTAACTCCTGGCAATCTGGGCAAGGGGGCGCATATAGATGTTAAATAACATTGGTGAGAGAACTGCTCCCTGAGGCACACCACAATCTAGTGTGCGTCTCTGGGACAGCTCGCCTCCGATTGCCACCCTTTGTCCCCGAACTTCAAGGAAGGAGGAGAGCCATTGTAGGGCTGACCCCCTAACCCCCACATCGGCAAGGCGGCGGGTCAGTAACCGATGGTCGACCGTATCAAATGCAGCCGACAGGTCTAACAACATCAGCACCGCCACACCACCTCGATCCAGATGCCGTTGGAGATCATCCACTAGCTGCAGCTTCGGGTTTGACACAAAGGCAGCCCCATGTAGAGGGCATTACAGTAGTCCAATCTTGAGGTGACCGTCGCATGGATCACTGTTGCTAGGTCCCGGCGCTCCAGGAAAGGGGCCAGCTGCCTTGCTCGCTTCAGATGAAAAAACGCCAACTTGGCAGTGGCAGCTACCTGGGCCTCCATTGATAATGACGGCTCCAGTAGAACTCTCAGGCTCTTGACCTGGCACGCCGCTTTCAACGGCGCACCATCAAAAACCAGGAGAGGTATTTCCTTCCCTAGAGCGCCGCGGCCCACTCAAAGGACCTCTGTCTTCGTCGGGTTCAGCTTCAGCCCACTCAGCCTAAGCCAGGTTGCCATGGCCTGCAGTGCCCGGTCCAAGTTCCCTGGAACGCAGTCAGGCCGGCCATCCATTAGCAGATAGAGCTGGGTGTCATCTGCATATTGATGATAGCCAAGCCCAAACCTCTGGGCAATCTGGGCAAGGGGGCGCATGTAGATGTTAAATAACATTGGAGAGAGAACTGCTCCCTGAGGCACCCCACAATCTAGTGTGCGCCTCCGGGAGAGCTCACCCCCGATTGCTACCCTTTGTCCCCGTCCTTTGAGGAAGGAGGAAAGCCATTGTAAGGCCAGCCCCCTAATCCCTATGTCGGCGAGGTGGCGGGTCAGTAGCTGATGGTCGACCGTGTCAAACGCAGCTGACAGATCTAACAGCATCAGCACCGCCACACCACCTCGATCCAGTTGCCGTTGGAGGTCATCTGCCAAGGCGACCAGCACTGTCTCCGTCCCATGGTCCGGGCGAAAGCCAGACTGGCAAGGGTCTAGGATGGAAGTGTCATCCAGAAAACTCTGCAGTTGCAATGCCACTGCCCTCTCAATAATTTTACCTAAAAACGGTAAATTGGAGACCGGTCGATAGTTTGCCAATTCGGCCGGATCTGCTGTACATTTTTTCAGGAGGGGATGGACCAAAGCCTCTTTCAGAGGTGATGGAAAACACCCCTCTAAGAGGGATCTATTTATTATGTCCCGTAAAGGACATCTAAGCTCCCTCTGGCAAGATTTAATCAGCCAGGAGGGGCAAGGGTCCAGATCACAAGTTGTTGGGCGTGCGACAGAGAGAATTCCGTCGACTTCCTCCAGGCTGAGTGGGTCGAACTGACCTAATACCAAACCAGAAGACAGGCACGGAGCCTCAAGTTCCTGTACTGTGTCCAATGTGATAGGCAGGTCTTGACAAAGCGACGTGATTTTATCTGCAAAGTGTTTTGCAAAAGCCTCACAGCCCATCTCTAATTCTCTAACATTTGGTTTGCCTTGTGGTAATGTGGTAAGATCTCCAAAAATCCAAACTCAGTTCATAACAAAGAGTCCACAATCCAGATGTAAAGCCAGTCCATGGATTACATCTGACCACTTTCAGGCAGGAATATCAAAACACAATCAATGCTATTCAAATTAGTCATCAATAGTTCCAAAAAGTCAAGAAAAATGGACAGCAGAAATATTAATATAAATAAAACTCTTGGACACTTTATAATCCCACTGACACTTTCAGTTTCCAACCAACCAGTTGTGACAAATAAATCCAACCAACCAGGAAAGGAAAAAAGCCCAGAGCTTAACTCTAGTCACTTCAAAAACTCACAGCCTGCCTTAAAATCTCCCAGGAAACTTTAAATATCACCTTAGCCCTCATTGGAAAGCCCAGTCTTCAGAAGGTGGGGGGGGGGGGCACAAAAAGCCAAAACCTCATCCTTCCCCTTTTTTTAGCATCCAAGCTCATTGCAATCCTCTATTGTTGGTAATATGGAATGTGGCTGATATCTCAAAAGGAAACACTTATGGAGATAGAAACAACAGATGCAGCTACAGCAAAGAGAGTCTTAAACTGAAAATTAGGCTGTTGCAAAGGTTGGGCAATTGCAGCTTCACCATCATTGGTGTCTGCGTGGTTCACACTTCAGAGCAGCTGTAGTTTCCCTGCTTCCAGCTGCTGCCCAGAGCAAGCACCTCCAGCAAGCTCCCAGTTAATGAAAACCTCTCCCCAAGAAATAATGGGAGTCGGGGATGATTGGAAATAATGGGAGCCAGGAATGCCAATTGACGTACATGGGCTCCATTGAAATACATTACAGCATAATAAGAGTTGCAAAGAAAATGGTGAATGGATTTTCTATTAAGGTTTCTGGGCCCAAACAGACTAATCTGGAATGATAAGCCCCAAAGTGGAATGACAGCCCCTGGGGGTGTTGGTCTTCCGCATTTAGTGAGAGAGGTTCCTGAAGACGCAAAGAAATCCAGTCTTGTACACAGCTGCGATTAGACTAGCTATATACATTTATTTACAACTATAATACAGACTAGCAAAATGCTCCGCACACAATTCACCATCCAACCTCCAACAAGTAGCAGAGTACTACTGTACATTTATACATGTCCTCTAGGTAAGTGACCAATCAGGTTTAGTGTTGAGTCATGGTCACATCACTCTGGCTGATGCAATCTGGCTGTCTTCCAGATGCCCCTGTCAGCCAGATTATCTAATGTCAATTAGATCCTTTGCTGTCAGCAGTGGTCTGTCGCCTGCACATACACTGACACCCCTCCTCAGGTGCAGATCACTAGTTTCAGCATATTCCTTAGTGTTACAAACTTTTCCACAGTGACATTTTTAGTGAACACGTCAGCAACATTACATTCAGATTTACAATGTGTCAACATCATTCCTTTACATTTCTGTTCTCATTGTCATTGAGCCCACATGCATAGTGTAGCAGTTTAGTTCTGTAGCAGCCAGCATTGCCTTTCTTTAAACACCATATTCTACTAGTCAACTTAGTTTATTTGTCTTCTCATAGCCCATACATTCATTCTTGCTGGCAGCTCTACAGGTATGAACACTTTATTGTTTATTTGAGAGTCACATCTCTTTTGCTTAACGTTCTGCCCGCCAGCCATCATGCTTCCCCATAGTCTAAGTCTAGTACACTCTGATAGCATCGAGGCTCCGTGGTGGGCACATAATTTATAGCTGTGTCAAACCCATACCTCTTCGAAGGCACTCCCTTATTTATTCTGGTTGACACTCTGATTTCAGGCTGAGTGCTCTGTGAACCATCAGAGCTTTCATGTTTTACATCCTCTGAACTGTCAGAGCTTCGAGTTCTCTCCCGCTCCTCTGTTGAGGAAGTCTCTTGTTTAATATGCACATGCCCCTCCTCACTCTGCTGAAACACCGGTAACTCTACACAACTGGGCAATTCATTTGCATGTACCCTGCTCGAACTTTCATCTTCACAGAATGAGGCAGACCTGCTAAATCACAGCATATTATGCTCATCTGCGAATCTGTACGCCTTCATTCCGTTTTGGTATCCCAAGAATAGCAATTTCCTTGCTCTGGCACCCCCTTTTCATCTTTTATCTAATGGAACATTGACCCAAGCCTTGGAGCCAAAGATTCTAAGGAAATCTAAGCATGTTTCTTCCCATACAGCACCCT
Source organism: Heteronotia binoei (assembly GCF_032191835.1). Lineage (NCBI taxonomy): Eukaryota > Metazoa > Chordata > Lepidosauria > Squamata > Gekkonidae > Heteronotia > Heteronotia binoei. Next base: position 214,257,696 of record NC_083223.1, read on the forward strand.
GTATGGAATGTCATTTATTGCTTGAGTCCATAACCTGTTTATTATAAAGCACTCTGTCTTTAGTGCTTCTCCCCAGTAAGTTATTTTTAGCTCGCTATCCTTCAACATAGCATGAAGCATTGTCTGAAGTACTCCCCCTTTTCTCTCTGCCACCCCATTTTCTGCTAGGGCAGAAACATTAGCAATCCTGTGTTGTATTCCCTGGTCTCTGAACCAGAAGGCAAATTGTTTTCCTTCAAACTCTCCCCCATATCCGTCTGCAAAGCACTTATCTTGCAATTTTACTGCCTTTGCACACGATTAGCCCAGTATCTGAATGTTGAACACACTTCTGACTTTTGTTTCATGGCATACACCCAAGTAAAATGACTGTGGTCATCAACCAAGATTAAAGCATATTTGTTTTTAGATACACTGGGGTCATAAGGGCCGATCACGTCGGCATGAATTAGCTGTAGGGGCCTCTCAGAGACTCTGTTGCTTACTTTGGCTACCGGGTAGGCCATAGATTTTGCCTGCTTACACACATTACAATCAAGATATGCACTGCAGGACTCGACCTTTTCACCTTGTAGAATGGCCAGGGTCTTATTAATAGTGTTGTAACTTGCATGCCTCAGCCTTCTATGCAACCTATGAATACATTTGTGATCAGGCTGCTTGTTACATACAGCTTGTGCTTTCACTCCTTTCTGACCCAGCACATACACATTGTCTCTCAATACACCTCTGGCCAATAATTCACATGCCTTAAATATTTTACAGTTACTTACATCAAAGGATACAGTAAAGCCTGCCTTTGCCAATGCTGAGACACTTAGTAGGCTTATCTCTAGACTAGGTACACAAAGCACGTTCACAAATTTGTGCTTTAGTTCAGGAAAGTACACAGTTCCTTGGCAGAGGACCTCAGCCTTTCTGCCATCAGCTAGACTCACAAACCGAAGACTTGCAGGCTCAGTGTCTTCGAACAGTCTCTCCTCACAGCAGAACATCTGGGTGGCCCTGGAGTCAATAATCCATGGTGCTCTCTGCAGACCCGAGTCAGTCCTCACCAGTGTTGCTTGCTGGTTCTGCGAAGACTTCTGCCCGTCTCTCCATAGCTCAGGGCAACTCCTTCTCAGATGTTTTTCACTGCCACAAAAGAAACATTTTTTCTTTACTTGCAACACTCTCTCCTTCGGTGACTGCTTCCAGCTGGAGGCACCTCCCACACTCTCAGGCTCTGGCTTTGACAAGCGTGGGCTGCCTGCTCTCTGCACTCTTGCTGCCTTTGGTCTTCTGCCAGGAGCTTCCCAGTTATGTAACTTAAAGAAAGTTTATTAGCGTCCTGGCCCTCGAACACCATCAACATATCAAATCTCTCATGCAGAGAGCTCAGGATTATATGCACCTTATCTTCTTCTGGGATTGTTTTACCTCGCTGTTCTAGCTCTTGGAAGCATGCAGATAAGCTATTGAGATGGTCTCTCACCGTTCTCCCTGGCCAACATTCTCTTCCGATACAGCTTCCTCGTCAGTGCTATCAGCGAGCCAGCTATTGTCTGCACGTAGAAGGCCTTGAGCGTGTCCCAGGCTTCTTTTGCCTGCTGTTATCCTCCGACGTGCACCAACTGATCATCCAATATACTTAGTATTATGGTTGCGAGACCCTTCTGGTCCCGGATGGCATCTTCAGGTGTGGGGTCCGCAGGAGGAGCTGATACACTATTCCACAGCCTCTCTCGCTTAAGAAAATGTTCTATACGCAATGCCCACACGTTGTAGTTAGTAGGAGTCAGCTTATCTATCAGCACCGTAGCCCCTGCTGTAGCCATCCTGCTTAGCACCTGCTTTTCAGCTACTGCTATTCTCCTCCACTGAGGCAGCTTTCTCCTCACTTCTGAAGCACTTCTGTGTCTTTCTCCAACACCCCCCTCCCTTCTACTCACGGCACTCAGGTGCAGCGGAAGCGTGCTGGGCCCATAACCCTGTTGGTCTTCCGCATTTAGTGAGAGAGGTTCCTGAAGACGCAAAGAAATCCAGTTTTGTACACAGCTGCAATTAAACTAGCTATATACATTTATTTACAACTATAATACAGACTAGCAAAATGCTCCGCACACAATTCACCATCCAACCTCCAACAAGTAGCAGAGTACTACTGTACATTTATACATGTCCTCTAGGTAAGTGACCAATCAGGTTTAGTGCTGAGTTATGGTCACATCACTCTGGCTGATGCAATCTGGCTGTCTTCCGGATGCCCCTGTCAGCCAGATCATCTAATGTCAATTAGATCATTTGCTGTCAGCAGTGCTCTGTCGCCTGCACATACACTGACAGGGGGTAGCAGATGTGTTCTGAGCAGGGATTGCACTACCCAGTAGGCCAGGTAGGCAGCTGCTTAGGGTGCCATCTGGTCACAGAGGTGGCATGCGCCCCTTCCCTGCCTCCCCCCCTCAACCGTCCCATCGGGTCTTCTAAGTGTTGCTTTGAAGTGAGCTGGTGAGGAGCACTTTTGCACCAGAGTGCTGAAGCAGTGGGGGGAGGGGGGGAACTGGGCAGCCGGTGCCTCTCCTGCAGGAGGAAAGCCACTTTCTCCTCCTTTCATTTCCCTTCTTGCCCTGCCTCACCTGTCAAGAGCCACCAGCCCAAGATGCTCCATCCCCTCCACACTGCAGTACCATGAATGGGAGGGCAGCAGTGTGCATGCTCTTCATCAATGGAGCCGGCAAGCATCCCTGGCTTCAGACAGCTGAGTGTCCAATTCTAGCCGGGTGCACCAGAGAGCAAGGTTGCCCTTTACCAATGTGGCCAAAGCAAAGGGGTCTGGCTTGGAAAACCCTCAAGTGAAGGTTTAATTGCGGGACTGCTCAGCCTTGGCTTCCTTTGGGGCAGGTCAGTTAGCAGTCAACATGAGTTTGAGTGTCCAGGATGGGGGGGCCTAGTAGCAATCAGGAAAGAAAAACTGGGGGGACCCCCATGGTGCATAAAAAGGAGGAAGCAGGTGTGGTTATCCAGGAAGGGTTGAAGACCCGTGCTGCATCCTAACCCATGTTAATTCACCCTGGATGGCTATGATAGTGTGGTTGTTAAAAAAGATTGGAATTGCTGTGTTCCCTGGCAACATCCATCAAAGGAGTAGAACAATCTAGCGTTCAATAGCTTTAGCTGGTTGCACTGCAAATATCCAGGGTTTTTAAAACACAACTCATCTATGTTTCAAGCCTGAAATATTTTTAAAGGGAAATTAGAGAGATGCACAGAGTTTTGGGATTGTAATTTGCATGCATAGTACATGCTGTTACTACATACCTATGCATTCTACTTGTATATGTGCAGACTTTGTTGCTTAGATACACATGTCATGTCTTTGAGAAGCTTGTGTGGAGTGTCTGATTGGATTTTAAAAAGTTCAAGAAAGATTTCTTTCCCATTGAGAACCAAACTGGGTACCATGATGTTTTGTTTCGTGTAGCTTTACAGCAATAAGGTCCCTTGTTAAGAATGACATGTTGGATATTTTCTGGTATCATCACTCTTACTGGTCAAGAAAAGAGTCCCCAGATTCTAGAATTATTTTCTTCATCTTTGAAATATTTGGGAGAGTAGCAGTGAATTCAGTAGCAAAGTGTCTGCAGTGGTGGTGGGTGTATGCAATTTTAGGCTTCATGCACATGTTTGTGTTCAAAGACACTATGCTGGAGCAGCAGAATTGTGTTTGTCATGGTCATGTATGCAGGGAGAAAAGGCATATAAAAATGGTCAGATAAGCATGATCCCACTACCCCACTGTAGAGGAAGAGGAGGAGGATATTGGATTTATACCCCACTCTCCACTCCGAATCTCAGAGCAGCTCGCAATCTCCTTTATCTTCCTCCCCCACATCAGACACCCTGTGAGGTGAGTGGGACTGAGAGGGCTCTCACAGCAGCTGCCCTTTCAAGGACAACTCCAACAAGAGCTGTGGCTGACCCAAGGCCATTCCAGCGGGTGCAAATGGAGGAGTGGGGAATCATGCCTGGTTCTCCCAGATAAGAGTCCACACACAACAACTATGCCAAATTGGCTCTCGATGTGATAACTGCACTTTTTCTTCCACCTATACATTGGGATATTTTTACCGCTCAGAAGTAGGCTGAAGGTGCTACCTGTTCCGCATAGGAATGCTGGAGTGATTGCATTTACCTTGTGATACCAGAGTGCCGCCAAATATAGTGGGTGACCCTAGAACTTGGGGCTCCCTCAGTCAAGTCTGTGTGCCCAGAAGGCCCCATGATGGAGACCAAGAAAACTCCATTTTGGAAGGCTTGGGCTGCATGAACAAGGCATGCCACTGATTGACCTTCCCCCCCCCACACACACATACACTTCAGAAGGACACAATGGAAAAATACAGGAATGCATCAGTATGAATGGGTAATCCCTTCATGTCTCTTTCCTTCTAGTGACTCATCCTTTACCCATCTCTGTCAATATGCTATGTGTTACACCATTGTGGTGTTATTGCATTATTTCCTGGGAATGTCAAAACTAAATAGACACCTAAACTGCCCTTCCTGAGTGGCCATACAGGTACAATTTTCATCTTTTGTTTTAGCCCAAGACACCTATTGTAATGACCCGATAAGGCCATCATCTCCCACCTCCCCACCATCAAGCCCCCACAGAGAGACTTCCCCCTCCCAACCTTATAACTACCCAAGTCTGCAGTCATAGGGTGTGCACTCCGTTAGGCGCCTTGACAGTTTGTACCCACCAATATGCCCTGTTATCGGGTTCCTTTGGGGCAGGTCACGCCGGTCGTGCCTGCTCCCACCCCCATTTTTCCATCTTCTAGAATGGTAGTATACCCTGTTTGTCTCCCCTAGTTCTCTGCTATTATCTCACCCCTTTATTTCTTAGGTCTTGTGTGTATGCTTTAAATATAATTTATATGTATAGGAGTGATTGTATCGCAACACCTACATTATTTTCAGTAAACACTTTCAAATTTCATTCTCATGTGGAGTCATTTCTTAAGCACCTAACCTTCATATCATTGGTAAAAGATCTCAGCTTCTCAAAGCTCATGCTTGGGTGTTCCAGCTAAGTTCCCCATTAAAAAGGAAAGCCAATGCACTTCCTGTAACATTTGCTTTAAATTCAGCAGGAGCAGAGATCCAAGTGAGCATTTCTGTGCTTGAAGCCGGCTCTGGAAGAGGGGCCAACCCACCAGTGCACCCAGTCTGCTGGGGGGGGGGGGTGCGGGGAGTGTGGCCTACCTCGCAGGGCTGTTGTAAAGTGCTGGGACTGCTGAGAGTGTGGAAGGGGTGGAGGGGGCAAGCTGCCAGGTGACCCCCAGCACCTCTCCTAGAGTGCAAGAAAGCCTGGCACCGGCCCTGGTTCTGGGACTGGAATAACAGGCCCCAGAATAGAATAACAGCCCCTGGGAGTAGCAGAAGCTTTCTGGGACTGCAATGAAAGACCCCAGAGTGGAATAACAGCCTTGGGGGTAGCAAATATGTTCTGAGACTGGAATGACAGGCCCTAGAGTGAAATGACAGATCCTGGGAGTAGAGTCAGTGCTCTGCAGTTGGAATCACTAACCATATAGTGGAATTATATATTATATGTTTTAATATTTCTGGAAGGTGTATAGCTATAGCCAAATCAACTCCACCTCAATAATTATCCTGCCTGCCAGCTCCTCAGTTTCCTTACAAATTCATTTGGTTGATGTGACCCACCTACTCTGTTCTTCAAGCCTCTCCCATTGTTTCCAATAGGCAATCTTGTCATTCCTTTTAGTACATTCCCCCAGAAGGTGGTGGGGTGGTTATTAGAGATGCAGAAGATGGAGGCAAAGCCAAAACAATGATGCTAGAACAAAAATTGACAGGAAAGGGGGGGTGAGATGGAGAAGACTGAGGGAACACAAAGCAGTCACTCTGAAGCAATCCAGGCATAGACAGCCCAAGGAAAAGTGTGTGTTTGGGGGGAGGAATGAAAAGCAATAACTCCTTTTGCAGCAGATAAACAAACAGAAGGGGGGGGAGGAATCACAGCACAGAAACCCAGGAAAGGCAATTCCCCCAGGCCCCTGATGGACTAATGTTGATGAAAAATCTCATGTGGCTTTATGTATTGTAACCCAGCAATCCCCCCCCCCCCCACCGAGGCCCACCAGCAACACTATTTTGTAAACACAAGGACACCTAGAACTCCCAAAGACTAGACACAAACGAAAACAACATGCACAGCCCATCACAAAGAGTGGAGACAAACTTCTCTGATTTGCAAGCACCATAGCCTGTCAAGCTTAGAAAGGTTTGTATTGGTGTTTTGAGGCTGCTGCAGAAGACTACTCCCATGAGCTTTTTCATGCAAAAGTTTCTGGGTGGGTTTTCTTTTCCAGACCACTTCTGAGCATAGGTGAAAAGCTCACATAGGTCCATGCTGAACATGTGATTCCTGATCCACAGCTCACAAACCTCAAACTGGGCAAGTTCAACCCAGACTTCCAGCTGTGAACGTGTTTGTGCCCATTCCTAATTACTATGAAACACAGCTACTTCTGAGTAGACTTTAGGATTGCTCCTAAAATACCTAATAAGGAATTTGAGGCAAAAACAAAACAATGGGCAGGCAAAATACATTGGCAACTCTACTTGTTAGTTGCATATGCCTGTGGAACCTTCGACAGAACCTATGCTTATAGATTGTTTCTGGTTAATCACAGGAATGTCTCCAAATATTGCTCTCACATCTCCATAGTATGTCCTCTGTGGAATAGGCCCCAAAGGGGAAGTTTGACACAAAAGAACTGATATATGTTCCCAGCTTACTGACTGAATGGGGTTGCAGTACACACAGGCACTTAGCAAGGAAGCCACAGCATTTTCCATTGGCTGGGATTTCCAAGCAAAACACAACTCACACACTGTGCTATACATGCTGAAGGGGAACACTGTGGCCACTTGAAATGAGGAGGTGTCTTTTTTGCGTGAGGAAAGGGAAAATTGTGGGCAAAAACTACCCTGGACTTCAAAGAGTAAGCTTTGACTGGAGCATAGACGGCAGGGCCTGGTGGTTAGGTCCCTGACTGCATATCAGCAACACAGCCATAAATCACATTTACTTCCAAACCTAATACTTAGCAGTTAGAGTCAAGAGACATTTAGGGAGCAGTCTCCAAGACATTGCATAATTTATTACACCATGATTTATTTTTCACCCAACCAACTGAAAGTTGTAATATTGTCAGGATCTATTTTGATTCTGCTATATATTGATGTTATCTTATTATACTGAATGTTATCTTATTATCTTGAATGTTATCTTATTACCCCAAATGTTATCTAATTAGACAACAATATTAGTATTCATTTCTTTTAAAGCTTTTTTCTCCATTTGTTTATGATTTTTTTTTAATTTTCAAGAAAAACTTTAATGAACCATACACTAACTTACAAAACACAAAGTTTCATAATACATCCAAATTGAAACATTGTAAGAACCCCCCCTAACTTATAAGAAATATATACAACATACAAGCAAATAAAGAAACAATCCTGCACAGTATCCAATTTTTTTTAAAAAAATACTTTACATCTGATAACCAATAAATACAATTTAATAACAGAGGTTGATGTAGAAGTAAGGGCTTATATTTCAGGAGTATAGTATAAAGATGTATCACAGGTAGGGCTACCCACAGGAGAGGGATAGGATAAGATGGGGAGGGGAGAATGACATCATACCAATGGTATGATGCCATTTTTGTTGAATAGTTAGAAGTAACACCACATTTCCAGTGTGGCACCAACACAATGCTCTAGGATTTGGACAAAAACTGTATCATAAAAGCATAGAGTTTTGCCTGAATCTTAGAACATCACATGGGTAACATGATGTTGCTTCCAGGTTTCACTGGACATGACATCACTTCATTGGTGCAATGCCAGGTTTACAGGAATTTTTCTCCCATCTCTTCTCAGCAGGGTGGCAGGCAAGAAAGACTGAGACGTCTCCCACTGAAACAGTAGCCCAAGGGGGTCCCATGTGAGAGCAAACAATGGTTGTTTTATCCAAGCATCTTAGGGTTCTTTGTTAAGGAGTCTTCTGTTGTGCCTCTTTTTCTCTTTTGCCAGCTCTGTATAGTCTGTGTAGAGATATACATTAAAAGAATCCTGCACTGTGAACATACTGTGAGCTTTCTTTTATTTATTTTATTTTTTATTTCCATTATTAAGTCTACCTTTCCCGCTTGGATTCAAGGAGAATTACAGAGAATGAGTCAATATAAATGCCAAGATATTCAATAAACTATGAAAAAGGATTAGAGTTGTAGAACCAAGCAGAAATCTGAAAACTAAACAGAAACAAGGCATACGTATTAACATGATGCATTAAATGATGTAAAAATTGCATAGTGAGATCATAATTTCAGTGAGCTAATCACAGCAATATAGGTCAGAGTCCCTAATAAATTATATAATTAATTTTGTGAATCATCTAGCACTGTACAACTCTATTGTCTGCATAGAAAAGTCCTCTTAAATATTTCAGTTTTGCATAATTTGCAGAAAGCCAGGAGAGTTGAAGCTTTCTTGACCTCCACAGGGAGGCCATTCCGCAAGATTGAGACCATAATGGAGAAGGCACATGTACAGGTAGATATTAATTTTGCCCATTTGTAGGTGGGCACCTGCAGAAGACCTTGCTCAGATTACCAAAGCTGTGGTAGTGTACAGGGAGAGATGCAGCATTACAGATATTAGGGTTCAATGCTATGAAGGGCTTTGTATGTGATGTTCATGTATTTTCCACATATTGTTATTATAGCAAAACCTATATATGCATCACAGTCATGAGCTGGTTGCTGCCACCACCTTCTCCTCCTGCTGCTGAGAATAATCGCCTAAGACTGAAGTGGCCCATCTCAAGCAACTGACTGGAGAATGCTTCATTTGACACTAGAGCTGCCAATCCCCAGATGGGGGCAGTGGATCCCCTAGTTTGGAGGTCCTCCCCCCACTTCAGGGTCATCAGAAAGCGGATGGGGGGGAGGAAATGTCTGCTAGACAGTCCATTATTTCCTATGGAGACTGATTCCCATAGGGCATAATGGAAAATTGATCTGCGGGTATCTGGGGCTCATGGGGGGGGGGAACTGTGTTTTGAGGTAGAGGCACCAAATTTTCTGTATAGCAAGTTTCAAAAACATCAGACTGGGGGGTCCAATTCTAAGAGCCCCAAAAGAAGTTGCCCCTATTCATTATTCCTAATTGAGGAAAGGTATTTAAAGGAAGCATGATCCCTTTAAATGTGATGACCAGAACTCCCTTTGGAGTTCAATTGTGCTTGCCACACCCTTGCTCCTGGCTCCACCCTCAAAGTCTCCTGGCTTCACCCCCCAAGTCTGCAGATATTTCTTGGCTGACTTCCGGGGGAGGAAAATGCCAAGCTGAGCTGTCTCTCATAACGGGAGCAGGCTGGAACTTCTGTTCGGGGTAGTGGAAGGCAAATTAATGCCTACTGCCTACTTTTCTCAGTTAGAGAATAGTCCAAGACATGCACAGAAAACTTTAAGGAGATTTACCTTGGCTAAAAGGGAGCCCTGGAGGGGACTTCTTTGAGGGGTCTCAGGAGAAGTTGCATACTCATCGTCTGCAGAAGTGCCCAGAGTCATTTATTTGACATAAGCTCGTCAGGATCCTAACCTTCTTGAACACTGCTAAACATCTAAAGCTTTGAAAGACCAGTGGAAACTTGGATAATTGGAAGAAAAGGTACAGAAGATTATTTTTTCATTCCGGAGCTATTTATAGCTTAAAGGGACAAAGTTAAAAGGTGAGAAAAGAAAATATAGAGAGCTTGGAAAAAGAGGGAAGGAAGAGGTGAAATTTGGATTTTATAAATATAAAGGACAGTGTTAAAAACTGCTAAAAAGTGAGAAGGAATTTATTGTTTTGTCTACTTGTGGTTTTGGAAGTAAAAGCAACATCGTCATACTGGAACAGACCTGCAGCACATCTGAGCAAGACAGGAAATACGTCAAGTATCGTGAGATCTCCTTGTGACTTTGTGGTAACAAAAACAGGAAGTAGTGGAAAGAAAACCTACTCTAGGAATATATACCATTGAGAAACATTGGTGGCCATTGCTGGGAGGCTAAATTATAAACATTGTTATAAAAAGAATTCGGGACAGTATAAATTGTTGGAATCAACTGAAAACAGGGTAAGAAGATAAGAACTATTGGTCATATTATTTGTGTGGTTCTCGGAAATTTTTAAAAAGGAAAAGAAATTGCAAGAAGTAATAAAAAGTTGTGGCTGCCATTTTGGAAAATTTAAAAACTTTAAAAATAAATATCTGGACTTTGGGAGCTCAGAGGATGGCGAAATTGGGCTTGCCATAACGGGCAAGTCCTACTCTTTTGAATATGATAGTCAAAATGAAAATCGGTGAGATCTAAAATTTCATTGTTTTTTGAAGGGTTTAAAAGTTTTAAAAATTTATATCTTGGTCTAGGAAGCTCTGAGGAAGGTGAAACTAAGTTTATTATAAAAAGCAAGCCCTAATCTTTTGAACCTGACAGTTAAATCTGAAATCTGTGAGGTTAAAATTTTTGGTGTTTTTAAATGTCTGAAGCCAAGCAGCCCCGAACAAGGGCTCTTTCATTGGAGAAGATGCAGGAACAATTGGACGCGATGGAAGCCAGAATGATGAGAGGGGTAAGGAAGATGAATCGAAAGAAGAAATTATTGCAGAGATTAAAAAGGATATGGAAGATCTCAGAAAGAAAACTGGGGAAACATCTAAGAAAGTTCAGGAAGTAGAAGGAAAAATGAAAGTATATGATTCCACCTTGTTGAAAATTCAAGAAAAAGTGACAATCCATGACTGCAAATTGATGGAAACTCAGATACGTCTGAGAGGAGTACCTGAAGTGGAGGATGGTGACTTGAAAGGATATATAATAAAGATAATTGCAGAATTTTTAGATGAAGATCCTGCAGAGACTAAAAATATGTATGACTATATCTACAGAGTGAATTCACTTTTTGCCAAGAAAAATAATCTACGAAGAGATGTGTCAGACATTGTAACTGCTTTAATTCACTTTTAGTTCCTTGACCTGACTAACGCCATCTTGTTTGCTATTACTAACCCTGAGCATACAGCTGTGCATTTCAAACGCAAAGAGAGGGTTGTAAATCCCATGGGAGGAATTTCTCACTTGGCATCCACAGGCCCCACAAGCCTGTGGTCACTTCCGGGTTCCTGTCCTGCATCTCGACCTGTGTTATTAGTGACAGGCTGCTTCGGCGTGCCGCTGTGCCGGCCCCCTGGGCCCCACAATGATGGGACTGATGCCAAAGGGACGGGCTCGAAACACTCTATAACCCCTCAAAAGAACAGCAGTCTAGCTCGCTTCCCCCGAGCCCTGCCGCCATAAGCCTCAAGGGGGCTCATTTTGCGGCATCTCCCGGCGGGAGGGTGGCACCCGCACGGGACACATATCAAATGAAAGAGGGGGTGCAGGGCTATCAGAAACAGCCAGCGGAGGGAGTCGGTAGACCACCCCACTGGGGGATCCACACCCCGAAAGTGATGAAGGTGGCGCAGATAAAGCCAACAGAGCAAACAGGACAAAATAAATAGGCTGCATTATGCAGCACAGTCTCACTGGAATCTCACTGGAATCTGACTGGCTTCTCAGCGTGGAACCCGTTCTCTCTAGTCTTCTCACTTTGAAAAAAGTAAAAAAAGAGTTTTATTTAACTTTATTTTCCCCGTTTCCCTCTCTATAAATAATATTGGTGTTTCCGGCGGTGATATTTGGGGGATTTTTGGGGACGTCACAGGAAGTGCTGTGAAGTCACTTCCTGTTTCCGGCAGTGGCATTTGGGGGAAATGATGTCATTTGGGGGAAATGATGTCACAGGAAGTGATGTCACTTCCTGCTTCCGGCAGGCGGCGCGGGGAAAATGATGTCACAGGAAGTGATGTCACTTCCTGTTTCCGGCAGGTGGCGCGGGGGGAATGATGTCACAGGAAGTGATGTCACTTCCTGTTTCCGGCGGTGGCATAACATCACCGGAAGTGACGTCACTTCCTGTTTCCGGCGGCGCACGCGCAGAGCGCGCACACACCCCTACCTTCCCCCCCAAAAAAGGTGTCCCTGGCTGGCCTTCAGACATTATGGCCACCCTAATCTGTCATTGCTGGGCAGAATAGCTGCAATTAAAATGAATATTCTACCAAGAATAATGTATTTGTTACAAACTATTCCTATTGTGAAGGATGCCAAACAATTTGATAAATGGCGTAGGAAAATTTCAGAATTTGTGTGGGCTGGGAAGAAGCCAAGGATTAAAATGAAAATTCTGTCAGATGCAAAAGAGAGAGGCGGATTTCAATTACCAGATTTTAAATTATATCATGAAGCAGTTTGCTTAGTGTGGATGAAAGAATGGATAACACTGTTAAACAAAAAACTTCTAGTGTTGGAAGGTCACGGAAATAAATTTGGCTGGCACGCATATTTGTATTACGGAAAAAAAGAGGATGGATGGTCTTTTCTCTCACCATTATATAAGAAGCAATTTATTAAATACATGGACAAAATACAAGAAATATGGAGATGAGAGAAGACCTTTATGGATAGTGCCAGCTGAAGTAATAAAGATAATGGCTGAGATAGGTGAAGAAAAGTGGCTGTCATATAATCAATTGTTAAAAATAGAACTGAAAACTGCTGAAGAATTGAGTCACAAATATGATTGGTTTCAAATGCAACAAATAAAGAGCTTGGTAGAGAATGGCATTAAAACTGAAGGAATAAGGAAAGAGCAAACAGAAATGGAAAAAGTTCTGCTTGGAGACAATGATAAACTAATTTCAAAAGTATACAAATTACTTTTACAATGGTCTACAGAAGATGAAGTAGTGAAATCTCAAATGATTAAATGGGCAATTAATGTAAATAAAGAAATAAAGATGGAATCTTGGGAATATCTGTGGAAGAACTCTATGAAACTCACAACATGTCAAAGTATTAAAGAAAATTGTTTTAAGATGATGTATAGATGGTATATAACTCCTAAAAAATTGGCAAAGATGAATAATAAGATGCCAGACAGATGTTGGAAATGTAAAAAGCATGAAGGTTCTTTCTACCATATGTGGTGGACTTGTGAAAGAGCTAAAATGTTTTGGCAGATGATTCAGCAAGAGATTTCTAAGATCTTGGGATATGAGTTTAACAAAGTTGCAGAGATTTTTCTGTTGGGACTACAAATGGAAACATTTCCAAAAGAAGATAGAACTTTAATCTGGTACTTGCTCGCAGCCGCTAGGACATTGTATGCGCAGTTGTGGAAGCAAGAAAAAATACCAGAAAAATGGGATTGGATTATAAAAGTTATGACATGGAGTGAAATGGACAAATTAACAAGAATATGAAGAGACTATGATTTGGAAGTTTTTAAGAGGGAGTGGAAGAAGTTCAAAAGATACGTAGAAAAAGAGTAGAAAATAAAAGGACATTGGACAATCTTTGATAATGATTAAGTTTTAAAAAGAAGAATATAACTTTTGGTTTTCTTAATAGTTAAGGGTACTTTTAATATTTGTTTGTTTTTTTAAGTAAATAACACTGGCAGGGGTCAAATAATGGGGGGGAGGGGTGGGGGAAAAGTAAGATATGGGGTAGATAAATTTTTCTTTTTAAGTTGTAAGATATTGTTATAGATTTGCTACCATATGTTACCAATAAAATTGTTTATACTCAGTCTGCAGATATTTCTTGAGTCGGACTTGGCAACCCTATTTGACACCATAGGGCTGTAGAGAAGGAAGTGGAAACAGAATGGCAGTCAGTGGCTGAAGCATATACTACTGTTGGATTTGCTCATATACTGTGGTCATTTGAAAAGAGAGGATAGAACACATTCAGAATGAGCCAAATTTTGATGTATGTAGCCATACACCTGCCCCTGACCACTAGCATTGCCAGGTCCCTCCTGGCAACTGGGCTGGGGGGAGGATGAAAAGGAGCAGGAGGAGGCCCAGGCTATATCACTGGTACACACCAGAAGTGACATCATTATATTGTGACATCACGGCAACACTCTGGTATTTGGCCAAAAACTCTATGGTAAAAATGGCTTCTACCATACTTATTTTATTTTTTATTGTATTCAATTTTTAGCCTGCCCTTCCTGAAGAACAGGCTCAGGGCGGGTTACATCATAAAAATGGTCAACAGTAAAAACAAGACCAATTTAAAATATATAAAATCTGAAATTACCAAGACTAAGATGGCAGATTCCACCTCACAGATGTGACCTATTGTCCAGGTCCAGCAGATCTTATAGTGCTGGGGTGGAATGAGGGGGGGAGGCCGGTAACAAGTGATGTCCACTGCCTCAACTGAAAGCCTGGCAAAAGTGCTCTGTTTTACAGGCCCTGCGGAATTGAAGCAGATCCCTCAGGGCCCACATCTCCAGGGAGAGCTCATTCTACCAGGCAGGGACCAAGGCTGAAAAAGCCTTGGCCCTCATCGAGGCTAGATGGACATTTCTGGAGCCGGGTATTACCAAAAGTTGTTGGGTCACTGATCATAAGGACCTATGAGGTTCATACAGGGAGAGGCAGTTCCGAAGGTATGCTGGCCCCTGGCCATATAGGACTTTAAAGGTAAGTACCAACACCTTGAACCAGATCCAGTACTCAATGGGTAGCCAGTGCAGTTCACACAGCACAGGATGGATCTGTGCCCATATAGGCGACAAAGTCAACATCTGTGCAGCAGCATTCTGCATCAGCTGGAGTTTCCAGAGAAGGGTCAAGGGCAGCCCCACATAGAGAAAGTTACAATCATCTAACCTGGAAGTGACCATTGCATGGGTTACTGTGGCCAGGTCATGGGGGGCGAGATACGGGACCAACTGTCTGACCCGCCTTAGATGGAAAAAGGCTGATCTGGCAGTGGTTTTAACCTGGGCCTCCATAGTCAGAAAGGCAACCAGGAGTACTCCCAAACTCTTCACCTTTGATGTGGGCATCAGTGGAGCCCCATCAAAGGATGGGAGCCTGTTCTCTGATCCCAGCCCCCCGTAGCCTAGACACAGGACCTCTATCTTCGATGGATTCAGTTTCAGCCAGCTCTGTTGCAACCAACCAGCCGCGGCTTGCAATGCCCTACCCAGTTCCTCTGGCACCAAATCTGGGTGGCCATCCATCAGCAGATGGCCACCCAGTCCATACCTCCAGATGATGGCATCCCAGTCCATACCTCCAGATGATCTGGGCAAGGGGGCACATGTAGATGTTGAATAACATTGGGGAAAGAATTGCTCCCGGCAGCACACCAAATTATAATGGGTGCCGCTGGGATAGCTCACCCCCAAGTGCCATCCTCTGTCCCCGACCTTGGAGAAAGGAGACCAGCCATTATAGGGCCAGCCCCCCATCAGTGAGGTGGTGGGCCAACACTTCATGGTTGACCATATTGAACGCTGCTGACAGATCAAGAAGGATCAGCAGCGCTGAACTACCTTGATCCAGATGCCTCTGGAGATCATCCATCAGAGATCAACACCATCTCTGTCCCATGGGCAGGGCGGATGCTGGACTGGAAGGAATCCAGGACAACAGCGTCCTCCAAGAAAGCCTGAAGCTGCGTTGCCACCGTCCTCTCCACTACCTTGCTCAAGAATGGCAAGTTCGAAACTGGGCAGTAGTTTGCTAGGACTGTAGGGTCCAGAGATGGTTTCTTCAGAAGAGGACGGACCACTGCCTCTTTCAAGACCCCCGGGAATGCCCCTGTTGAGAGAGACAAGTTGATGATCTCCTTCAGGGTAGTGCATATGCCATCACTGCCAGCTTTAACCAGCCATGACAGACAAGGATCAAGGGGGCAAGTGGTGAGTTTTACAGCAGCCAGGGGCTTGTCAACTTCATCCTGGGAGAGTGGGCTGATATGGTCCAAAACTGGACCTGAAGATGGGCAAGGGGCTTCCAGTTCCATTATTGTATCAATTGTGGCTGGAAGGTCACGACGGAGCGACAAGACTTTATCTGCAAAATAATCTGAGAAGGCCACGCAGCCTACATCCAATTCCTTAGTGTTTGGCATACCCAGAGGCAAAGATGTTAAGGGCTGAATTAGTCTGAATTGAGCTGAATTAAGGACCAAATTGAGCTGGGTGTGATTTTGCAGAAGCGATGGAGGCAGCATAGAACTTCTTCTCTGCTGACTTCATCGCCATCTCATAGGTCTTCATAAATGATCTATAAGATGTTCTTGTAACTTCATCTCGGGCCTTCTGCCACACTCTCTTTGGTTGTTTCAGCTCCCATTTCATCCGCCTCAGCTCCGAGGAATATCAAGGAGCCAAGTTGGTTCGGGGGCAGAGAGGGCGCCGGGGAGTGACCACATTGATGGCTTCAGAAAGACAGCTATGCCAGTCTTCCACCAGCTCATTCAATGGGCCGCCAGGGGAAATTGGATCCCGCAGAGGCTTCTGGAACCTATTTGGGTCCATTTGGCTCTGCGGGCAAATGTAAATCCACTCACCGCTTAAACAGGGAGGGTTAGGTGTGGATAGCTGGGCCTTCAGGACAAAGTGGTCTGGCCATGGCACCACATCTGTTGTAATACAGTCCACTCCAATCCCTGAGACAAAGATAAGATCTAGTGTGTGACCTGCTTGATGTGTGGGAGCTGAAACAACTTGAGAGAGCCCTAGTGCTGCCATGGAGGACACCAGGTCCTTAGCCTGACAGGAGGTCATATCCTACATGGACATTGAAGTCTCCCAGAACCAATAGTCTGGGATACTCCAATGCCCAGGTGGATATAGCCTCCATCAGGCCAGGCAGGACACTGGCTAGTGCGTTAGGTGGACGGTACTCCAGCCAAATGGCCAAGGTCTCCTCAGCACCCCACACCAGGCTCACACATTCATTGCCAGCAATCCGTGTCTCAGGGAGTGTCTTGAATGAGAAAGTCTCCCAGATAAGCATCACCACACACCACACACACACCTGCCCTTTAGTCCGGGACTGATGGAGGACTGAGAAACCTGGGGGGAGCCAGCTGCCGCAAGGCAACGGTTCCACCATCTCACAACCAGGTCTCAGTAATGCAAGACAGGTCTACCACCAGTTTGGTGTAGTGGTTAAGTACACAAACTCTTGATTCCACAACTCTTCTACATGCAACTGCTGGAGTGACCTTGGGTTTTGCTCAAGAGCAGTTCTTGGAGAGCTCTCTCAGCCCCACCTACCTCACAGGCATTGTTCCCTCTAAGGTGAGTTAGTGTGAGCCTCCAGGTCACACATTTTTGTCTTAGCTCAGGAAGGATTATCCCAGAGCACACTACTTTATGCAGTAGCTCACAACTTTAATGCCAGTAGCTCACAAAGTAGATTTTTTGCTCAGACTCTGCAGCATAAAGGGAACTTTGCTCACAGGGTGTCTGTTGTATGAAGGGGAGGGGAAAGGAGATTGTAAGCCACTCTGAGACTGGGTAGTGAAGGGCAGGGTAAAAATCCAAACTCTTCTTTTTCTCCTAAATATTATCAGCTCAAGTGGAGCTGAATCAAATTTGCAACCTCAAGCAGATGTTAAAGCAACAAGTATTTGGGCTCTACATACAACACCTGTTTTATAGAAATTGTTATTTTAAAAAGCCATAATCATATCTGACATATTTGTGTCTTGGTCTCAGAAAGTTCTAATCAGACTCAAAAGGGAGAAAACAGGAAAAAGAAATCTATTTTAAAAATTGGTGTGTGCAAGAATAAAATGTGTTTCACAATCACACAAAAAGACACTGTAATGTATGGAGAGAGAATGTTTGGAGAGAAAGATTAGACACAAGAACAAAAGCTACTTCAGGGATTCCTCAAAAGAAAAAAGTCAAAAGAAAAGTGTCACAGGAGCTGACCAACATTAACAAATGCGTAAGGCGGACAAACAGGTTCAAGAAGACACCCAAACAAAGTGGATTCCCCCCCCCCTCTCTTGTAGGGGCTTCATTTTCATAGTGCTGAAACCCTCAAGGGTATAGTAAACTATAATGATGAAGGGGTTCTCCCTCTTTTAGGTTAAGATTTTTATCACTTTTGAAACCCTGTGGGATTTGGAGTAGGCGTTTCTGCAACTGCTCTTGAACTTGAAAATGGCAAGTCAGAACCAGTTATAAGCGCAGGTTTCAAATGTCTAACAAAATAACCTCCACTTCTGGTGTTTGTGAGATCCATCACAGTTCCTAAAGCCAAGACTGGGGTTTTTTTATGGAAATGCCTGGCTGGTATTTATGATCTTGCTGGGTTTTTATGCAGCCTCAGATGTCACCTTGGAGGATTCTAAATTTCTCATCTCTGCCATTCCAACGATAAAGATCCCAATTGTAGTGGTGCTTTTCCCTTGTCCAAATTCTTCATTGTTGTGCCTTTTTCTATTTTGCTTGTACCAGATATTTTCCCTATAAAATATATGCATGTTTTAAAATGATGTGTACTGATAAAAAAAAGCATTATACATTCAACATATATGTATAAATGGCATATGTGTATAAATTTTGTATTTAGAAAAACATTCAAAATGCAGGCGCAATATTAATGAATCTACTAAACCAGCAATTAAAATCAAGAACTAAAATCACTGAACAAGGAAATAGCAGATATTAAAGGAAACTAAACTGGGAACATTGGTTTATCCATCTTTCAAACACCTGTTGAGGTCCATGGGAATGCAGTTTAGTTCATGCAAAGATGCATCATTTTGGGAATCAAATACACCCCTGTGAATTCAGTGCTGTTACAACAAGGATCCACTGAGTCCATTTTTTGCACCAAGCTTTCTTATACCTCTGCTTTCAAACTTTAAGCCACACAGTCTTCCAAGGGGGGGAGGAATCACCCTGAATCCTGCAAGATCAATCTGATTTCAGGGATTGGGTTCAGTGACTCCCTTCCACTATAGCATTTTTCGTATGTTACACTGAACACAGGTGCAGCCTGCATGTATGCTAATACAATAGTTTGTATGATAGTGCCAGTACATGTTCTCTGTACAAATGAAAATGGTAACTCCTAACTGTTGGGTATAAATTACAGGTTCAGCTGTACATTTGTTGACCTAGAATTCAAATTACTCAATGCATGGATGAAAATTAAGGGTACAAAAATCAAGTGTACAAGCATTTATTGTAATGTGATCAATGGATAAAACAGAGCAGAGAAGATCCAGTCCTTTTAATTTCCCAACATTTAAACTGTATCTGTTTGGTGGGAGCAGTGAAGGAAGCTATTTACATGTCTTTCCCCTGGAATGTATTCAGAGCTGTGCATATTGGCACATATCCAACCATCTGCAGACTTTGCCGAGTAGGACTTTCCCATTTCCCCATCCCGCTGCAACCTACTGAGCCCTCTGAAACTGCATTCCTGGTGATCAGCAGACCCTTAGGAACAGCACAGGAGATGAAGTGAGTGTCTGCTTCTGGAAGAATTCATTGCCCTCTCTCACACAGATGGAAATGCTGTTCCATTGAAGGAACTATGTGTTCAGATACATGCCACTGATTTTAAAATTCTCAAACCTGTAGTTAGGCAATCTTTTGTTTGGTATGTAATAGGTCCCTAGAGTACTGAAATAGTTGTATGACATGTAGCATGCATGTTCAGGATTCACTTCTTTGTTCCTAGTTCAAGATCAAACATCTTGTGATTCTTCTTAACACTGAAGTATCAATTTTGTTTTCTAATTTGTAGGAGGGCTGCGATCCTCTATCTCACCATAAGTATGTAAAGCTTCCCTTGAAAGCTCCAGAAATTGCTTGAAAGATTTGTTTTGATCGTTTCTCTGCTTCAGAACAAAAAGTTCACTCTAGGCTTGAGGAAAAATAAATAAATATTTAGTTCACAGGAAACAGCAACCACTTACATGGTAGTAATAGTATCTACTGATTTAATTAAGACAAGTGGCCACTGAATGACTCCAATAAAATTTTTGAGCTTGAAAGAACATTATGCCATTGATGAAACAACTGTGATGACAAAACTCCATACTTAACAATATCCCAGGTCTAAGCCCTGGAAGAGGGGGAAGAAGCCAATTTATTAGAGGTCCTTGCTTTATATTGTGTCAGTTCATGTGAATGCTTCATTTGCTTTTTCACATGAACTGCCACACCATAGGTTAAATAGGGAGTTCAGTAGCCATGGTGTTAAAGATCTTCATTTGCATCATTTTGGGAATCAAATACACCCCAGTGAATTCAGTGCTGTTACAACAAGGATACACTGAGTCCATTTTTTACACCAAGCTTTCTTACACCTCTACTTTCAAACTTTAAGCCATACAGTCTTCCAAGGAGGGGCGGGGGGGGGAATCACACTGAATGCACCAAACCAAGCAAGAGAGAATTGTACACAACTTACGAGCAAACAGCCTGATTCACAGACTTAGCATGTATTATAAGTGTGCGTAACAAGGACAGAGCATAAGTGTATACTGTGCAAAAAAGAAGCCTTTATTAGTTGCTATGCAACATTCAAGTAAGCTCCCAGCATGTACTGGGCAGTACAGTAATTACTGTTGTAAACCCAAAACATGTCACCCATTAGTACTACTGGCCAAAACAACTTTCGGACTTACAGCTAAGCTGTATGTCAACAGAATAAACAACAGAAGAGGTCAGTATTCTGATACAACTAGCCATATTGTATGCATGAATATTATTTTGATGACCATGTTATCACTCTACAGGTGAACTTCCATTCATGATGCAGCGGGGGTTGATAACAGGATCTTCTGTGCAAAGAATCAGCAAACAATATTGAGAGGCAACCAAGTAAACTGGGATAAAGAGAAATGCAACAGTGAGTTCCTTTTGTGTCCTATTTATTTATTTTTTTTAGCATGCTTGCAGTTATATATGTGTTGTACAGCCTTCAAGGGTTCTATAAAAAATACTGTTACAATATGATAGACAGTGGCCCAGAAGAGATCATTAGTTCATTAACTAGGCTTTCTGATTGGTTATAACTCTGTGCTACCTTTATTTTTCCAAATCACTGTAGGCACAACCACATCTTAGAACTCTTGCATGCTAGACTTGTCCTCTTTCACTAAGCTATAGTTCCATATATTTACTATGGTAAGATAGCACTAGAGTAGTAGGATGCTGGAGAACATACTGCCTCCTCTTATTGTAGACTAAACGCTATAGCACAGAGACTTTGGTTCTATGTAAGAGAATAGAGGACATGGAAGGATATAGAAGCCACTTGGAAGACCACAGGTTATGACTTTTTCTGTCTTTCTGCTTCTCTGGCGATCTTGTTAAGATATTATTCTATGAAAGGAAGGGTTGGGTTCTAGTCCTGCTGCCTCTTTCTTTTTCCAGATGCTGGTGTTGTGCCTCAATTGTAAGGTAGGCTTTGCTTTGTAGAAATCACCAATCCATGTCCTCATAGTGACAGTCAAACCTTACACCTCTCATTTTCACCTAACCCTAAATTATTCCAGTGAATTGTTTTCTCTCTGTAACTTTTTTCTGTGATTTCCCCCCAGCACATCTTGTCTCTGCCAGCAAACTTGTTCATTCAGAATTTACTTTATAGCAGGGGTGGCTAACGGTAGCTCTCCAGATGTTTTTTGTCTACAACTCCCATCAGACCCAGCCAGCATGGACAATGGCTGGGGCTGATGGGAGTTGTAGGCAAAAAACAACTGGAGAGCTACCGTTGGCCACCCCTGCTTTATAGCATTGCCTTGATCCAGGTAGAAATACTTGCTGCACTCTCTTCTGAAAAGGGATTTTAAATCTCTCTTGTTGAGACAGTAATTAAAGACAATTGTTGGAATTTGTTAATGCCTACGGGGTTTATTACCACTTTCCCAAAAGAGCTGGTTGTAATTTGAAACCACTATCATTCGAAGTAGCATGACTAGGGCTTACATCACAGCCTGAGGAATTTTCCTCTCTGCTTTTATACTTTTTAATTTTTTTATAACATCCAGCCTGATGAAGGATTTTACTGAACTCAAAAGTTCACACTGTAGATGCTTTCACACAGCAAGTGTTTGCAAGTGGATTTTACTATTCTTAAACAGTAAAAATCCAGTTACAAAGCTCGTTATTTAGTGTGTGTGAATGCACCCACTTTTGTGTCTCATTTGGTTAGTTCTAATAGCTGTAGGATGTTGCCCCTCCCAAAACAGAACCACAACCCAATGGATAACCCATACACAGAATCCGGCCCCGCCCTAGCCGGGCCGCGAAAGCAGCTATGCGCCGTGGGGGCATTCTTTGCAGCCTCGAATGGATCCGAGGCTTTCCGAAGCTTCCCGGCCATCCGGTCCTGCAGGAGGGCGGAGGGTTGAGGCTATATATAGCCTCGTACCCGCCCGTCCTTGCAGTTGGAAGAAAGCTCTCAGCTGGGTGGGAGGCACGTTCGTGCTCCTCAGCCAAGAGTGCGTGGTTGAACGTTTCGGCAGGCTTGGCTCCATCGAGCCAAACAGGTGTCAGGGAGTTGACGAGCTGGCGTTGAGGCGGCGGCTGTCTTTGTCGACGGCGGTGTTCGTTGCCAGGCCCCAGGAGGGGCGAAAGTAAAGAGAAAGGGGTGGGGGCACCAGGGAGTGGCCCGCGGTTTTGCGCGGGTCTTGGTCAGGGGCCTTTTTTCCCTTCTCACAGAGTTGGACAAAAGGGGGGCTGTGTGTGCTCATTAGTTCGCCATATTGGCGAACTATCGGCCGGTGTCAAACCTTCCCTTTCTGGGTAAGGTCATAGAGCAGGAGGTGGCGATTCAGCTGCAGGGATTCCTGGAGGACACTTCCGCACTGGATCCATTCCAGTCCGGCTTCCGGCCAGGTCACGGGACGGAGACAGTTCTGGTCGCTCTCATAGATGACCTTATGTGACATCTGGTTCAGGGCGGCTCTGCAGTGCTGTTGTTATTAGACCTGTCAGCAGCTTTTGACACAGTTGACCATCAGCTACTGACTAGCCGCCTTGCCGATGTGGGGATTCAGGGATCTGCCTTACAGTGGCTGACCTCCTTTCTCCAAGATCGGGGACAAAGGGTGGTGATAGGGGAGGAAGCATCCCAGAGGCACTCTCTTAGTTGTGGGGTGCCGCAGGGAGCAGTCCTATCCCTGATGCTATTTAATATCTATATGCGCCGCCTTGCCCAGATTGTCAGGAGGTACGGACTGGGTTGCCATCAATATGCGGATGACACCCAGCTCTACCTATTCATGGGTGGCCAGTCTGACTGTACCCTGGAAAATCTAGACCTGGCATTACAAGCTGTGGCTTCTTGGCTCAGACTGAGTCGGCTGAAATTGAATCCGATGAAGACGGAGGTTCTCTACCTGGGTCGGGGCGGTCTGGGGAGAGAGATCCAGCTGCCAGCCCTTGACGGGGTACCACTGATACCGGTCCCTAAGGTCAAGAGCTTAGGCGTGCTCCTTGAGTCCTCCCTTACAATGGAGGCTCAGGTGGCAGCCACTGTTAGATCTGCTTTTTTTCATCTTCGGCAAGCGTGGCAGCTGGCCCCTTACCTGGAGCGCAACGACTTAGCGACGGTAATCCATGCTACGGTCACCTCAAGAATAGATCACTGTAATGCTCTCTACATGGGGCTACCCTTGACGCTAACCCGGAGACTACAACTAGTGCAGAACGCTGCGGCACGGCTGTTAATGGGGCTACCGCGACGGGAGCACATTCAGCCAGTGCTGAGAGAGCTGCACTGGTTGCCTGTTGTATTCCGAGTTCGCTTCAAGGTGTTGGTATTAACCTTTAAAGCCCTCTATGGTCAGGGACCTGCCTATCTACGGGACCGCCTTTCCCCATATATCCCCCAGAGAGCACTGCGATCAGGGACAAAAAATCTGTTGTCTGCCCCTGGCCCAAAAGAAGCCAGGCTATGTATAACAAGATCCAGGGCTTTTTCGGTGGCAGCACCAGAACTTTGGAACACCCTCCCAGAAGCTATAAGGGCCCTGCGGGATTTGTCTGCGTTCCGCAGGGCCTGTAAGACCGAATTGTTTAAACAGGCTTTTGCGGTTTGATTGAAAAAGGGCTGCCACCGGACAGCCTACAGAATGCTGGCAATCATAGTCAGGAAGTCAATATCGCCTATATTGGACTGAAACAGCGCTATAGAATGGTTTTAAAATTGATATAGGTAAATTATGGTTTTATATATTTTATTGAATTGATTGTTTTTATGATGTTGTAAGCCGCCCTGAGTCCGCTTGCGGAGAGGGCAGGATATAAATGGAAAGTAATAAATAAATAAATAAATAAATAAATAAATAAATAAATAAATAAATAAATAAATAAATAAATAAATAAATGATAAATTACTCCCCCCCCCTTCTTCACCCCTGGGGATTTTTGATAACCCTCCCCCCTTTTTTCAGTGGTGGTGCTCATAGTGGGAGGTGAAGGCTGCCCCTATTCTGTTATTTTCATCACCCCCCACCCACCCAAAGTAGTTTGTGGTCAGGGTACATTAGGGCCTGTGATATGGCAAATAGCCGGCTAAGGGGATGAAGAAGCGGGCCCATCCAGGGGCACCGGGGGAGGACCAATTGAATGGTGTTGACATGAGGCAGGCTATAATGGATAGCCTCAGTGCTCTAGAAAGAGAACGGGGTGCATCAGGGCATTAGCAGTGCGGCCTGGGTGTCGCAGTGCCACGAGACGCTCTGGGATTTTCACTTTTGAGCGTGAAGTGTTGGTGAGACTTTCTGCTTTACAGGGTGGTATGACTCCTAGGACAATGCCCAAGCAGAGTCAGGAGGCGAGTACGAGCAGGGATGCGGTGCAGAATGATGAAGTGGTGGAACAGGAAGTTGTGGACAACGGGCAACAGACGGCACAGCCAGTGGCAGTTGCATTGACACCGGCAGGTGCTGAAAGTAAGAGTGGAGTGACACAGCAGTATGCTACTTGGCCTTGGGGTCCTTGGGGCCCCAGTGTATTGCCAGGGCCCGTGGGGGCAGGGCCTGGATCTGCATTGACAGATCAGGGGGGACAGTGGGTTTTACCGGCCCAGCCAGGACCATCATGGGCATCAGGGAACCCTGCTGTGGGTCGGATTCAGGGCGCCCCAGTTTTTTGGTGCCAGCCACCCGCTGCTTCAGCGGGATCGGAGGTTGCCCAGGGGGCAACGACATCAACTGCGGCAACGGGGGGTTTACCCTGGGGGAGGCAAATGTTGCTGGCCCAACCTTCAGTATGGCCCAGTGTCCCTTGTAAACCTTCGGGTTATTCTCCTAACCCTTATGGGTCAGTGCCTTTTTTGGCTTTCCCATTTGGGGACTCGGCAATGCCCTTGGGGGACCACTTGACCCCAACGACTCAGGAAAAAATTTTGAGGGGCAAATACGTGGATGTATTTAGTCTCCTTTATAGAGAGTTGGAGAAGAAGAGTAAGGAGGAGGAAATGGACGAAAAGGAGAAAGAAAAGCTCAGGCGTAGGAAGGTTGACAGGACCTGGGCCAATTGGCTACCAGGTTTTCTTATTTATGCAGGAGTGATTGCTAGGGTGCAGCCAGCAAGGGCTGCGCCATTGTTTCAGTATTGTGACATCATTTATAGGGCTTACACCGATTTTGCAGGGATGGCCTGGTTACAATACGACGAGACTTTCAGGATGAGAGCAGCAATTAATCCAATGTTGCCGTGGGACCAAATCAATCAGCAGCTGTGGTTGCAGCTAATTGCCCCGGCTAAGCCCAACTTGGGTGATAAGGCTGATAGTGGGCATTTAGTGCATAGGCAGACTGGAACCTCAACAGCCCACTCCACGGCAGGTCAGCCAGTTCAACCCCGGCTGCTATGTTGGGAGTTCACTTCCCAAGAAGTATGTTCACATAAAACATGCAAATTTCAGCACAAGTGCCCGTTGTGTGGTGGCCCCCATGCATTTTCGGGATGCAATAGGGCCAAACAAAAAGGGGGGCAAAGCACCCCGGGGGAGGGGGTAATCTGCAGGCACCTGGTAAAGGGTCCCAGTTCCATTTGACTGAGAGTTCTTAGGTGCTTCCTGGAAGGTTATCCCAGAGTTGCGGACAGAGTCTACTTGTGGGAGGGGTTCAGCTATGGATTTCGGATCCCTTTTCAGGGGCCTAGGGCGCCCTATATGGCATCTAACCTTCGTTCCGTTGTTGGGCTGGAACATGTTGTTAGAGCTAAGATAGCTAAGGAATGTGAGGAAGGGCGAGTTATCGGTCCTTTCGATGCCCCTCCAGTTCCATGTTTGAGAGTTTCCCCATTGGGAGTGGTTCCTAAAAAGGCGGTGGGTGAATATAGATTGATTCATCACCTGTCATACCCCAGCGGGGGGTCGGTGAATGATGGAATTCCCGACCATCTTTGTTCGGTAAGATACACTTCTTTCGACCAGGCAGTCAAGGTTGTTCGAAGGTGCGGGCCGGGTACAGAAATGGCCAAATGCGACATCAAGTCAGCATTTCGTCTGTTACCGGTGCACCCTGATGATTTTGAGTTGTTAGGGTTTAAGTTTGAAGGTAAGTTCTATATGGATAGAGCATTACCCATGGGTGCTCTGTATCCTGTGCGGCCTTTGAGAGGTTTAGTTCCTTTTTGGAATGGCTGTTGAAGGATAGATCTGGGCGAGGGGAGATTGTTCATTATTTAGATGACTTCCTGTTTGTGGGCGCAGCTGGGACTGGCCGTTGCGGCAAGCTTTTGGAGCTCTTCATGAAGCTGACAGATGAGCTTGGAGTGCCTTTGGCACACGAGAAGATGGAGGGCCCGGCCATTTAGCTCACATTTTTAGATATTGAATTGGACACTTTCCAGCAAGTTTCGTGACTGCTGGCGGAAAAGGTTCAACAGCTGAGGGACAGGCTGGCTACCTTGAAGCGAAAACGTAAGGTTTCGCTTTTGGAGTTGCAACAACTAGTTGGGCATCTCAATTTTTCCTGTAGGGTAGTAGCCCCAGGCAGGACATTCCTCCGGCGCTTTTGTGATGCCATGGGGTCCCTGCATTTACCTCATCACAGATTGCGCATAACAGCAAGCATGCACAGTGATTTGGAGGTTTGGGAGAGTTTTCTGGAGTCATTTAATGGGGTTTCTTTTTAGCGGGAGGATACGAAGGTCGAGGCCGACCTCCAGATATCCTTGGATGCTGCAGGTTCTTCTGGTTTCGGTGTTGTGTTTAGCGGACATTGGTGCGCTGAGCAGTGGCCTAAGGATTGGCATACCAGCATCATTTGTAGGAACTTGACATTTTTAGAGTTTTTCCAATTGTGGTGGCAGTCTGTTTATGGGGGGAGCAGTTGGCTGACCGAGTTGTGCACTTTTGGTGTGATAACCTGTCGGTGGTGCATGTCATCAACTCCTTATCCTCCAAGTCAAAGCTAGTGATGAATCTGGTTAGGGTTTTCACGTTACGCTGCCTTCATTTAAATATTTTGTTCTTTCCAAGCATGTTCCAGGGGTCAATAATGGGGTAGCGGATGCTCTGTCTTGCTGACAGATGGAGCACTTTTGCCAGTTGGCCCCGGAGGCCGAGGCTCAGCCGGTTCGGATGCCTCGGGACCTGTGGTAGCTTGGCAGTCTGAAGCCAGTAGAGCAATTCTTTTAGCTTTGGCCCTGAGTACCCGGAAAGCTTACGAATGTGCGGCCCTACAGTTCAGGGTATTCAGGAATTCTGTTGGCCCATCCCGGTCTCACACCTGATGCAGTTTTGTGTGCAGCAAAAAAGTAGAGGGCTGATGGCTAAATCTATCCGGGGTCAGTTGGCCACTTTAGCTTTTATTAGTAAGGCGCAAGGGTACCTGGCGGCCGTAGACGATTTCAGTGTTAAGAAGATGCTCGAGGGCTGGTCTAGGGAACGTGGGGTGCAGGCGGAAGCCAGGCAACCCATTTCCCCTTCTATTCTTATTGGGTTAGGTGGCAGTTGGCCCAAGGTTTGCAGTTCTAATTATGAAGCTGCACTGTTCCATGCAGTGGCACTTACCGTGTTTTTTGGTGCTTTAAGGGTAAGTGAACTAATTAGGCTGTCATGGTGTGACCAGTCCAACCAGCGATGTATCATTTAAGGGCAGACGTGTGTTTTTGCATATACGGAGATCCAAAACAGACCAGAGGCAGATGGGCACCACGGTGGAGCTTGGTCCTTGTGCGGAGGCTGGTTTGTGCCCTGTGCAAGCGTTACAGCAGTATGTTGCTGTTCGAGGAGATGCCCAAGGTCTGTTTTTCTGCCATACAGGTGGGGTTCCCCTCACCAAGTATCAATTTTGGGTGGTGACATCGCAGGCACTGGATAAGTTAGGATTGGGGAGATTCAAGTTTGGGACCCATTCCTTCCAAATCAGAGCTGCATCAACTGCAGCAGCAATAGGCTATTCTGGACTGGCTATCCAATGGGTGGGACGTTGGCAATCAGCTGCTTACTGTTCCTATGTCCGCCCAATGTAGTTTCCCTGGTGGCTCTTAGTTAATGGTTATGTATTTTTAGTTCAGTTCAGTTCTTAATTGTTGTTTCATTCTAGGTGCTGTGGCTTGTCATGGGAGGCTGCGGATCCTCATATGCGGGCACAGCATGATTTTCTGGGCTGCCCACTTTGCAAGGAGATCGCCAATCGGCTCACAGTTGGGGTTGAGCGAGTGGGCTACTGTTGAATGGCAGGGGCGACGTGGGCTAAGATGGCCTGGGCTCCTGCCTTTGCTGTTTTCGGAAAGGGTCGGTTCCCCACCTCACATTCTCATCATTCACCTGGGTGGTAATGATTTGAGTTTGATGAAGGGGAAAGCCCTGTCCCTGCAGGCAGTGGCGGATCTTCGGGTCATCCTGCGGAGGCGGCCCGGAGTTCGTCTGATTTGGTCTGCTATCCTGCCTCGGAGAGTCTGGCGGGCCGCTTGGGATCCAGCGGGGATTAAGCGGGCCCGCAGGGTGGCAAATCGGGCCCTGAGGAAGGCCTTGGAAGGGGAGAAGGGTACCTTTCTTCCCCACCCTGGGTTCAGAGTGGGGATGGTCGAGTTGTATCGGTCAGATGGTGTCCATCTTTCAGATATGGGGAACCGGGCCTTTTTGAGTGACTTGCGGCAAGGTCTGCGGGCGGCTCTGGGCCACCCGGGGGGCGCAAATGCCTAAGCGGAGGCTTGGCATTTGAGGTGGCAGAAGGAGCAAGGGGTTTATACCTTGCTGGTGAGCACCCAGGCCTCTGAACCTGTTTAGTGCAGTCGATCCGCAGGAACGGCAGATGGGCTTTACGGCTCAATGTCGTTTAATGCTGATCGTATTCATGCCTCCCCTTATTAGCCTCCTTCTGGTGATCGGGGCTCAAGTGTAAGGGGAGGATAATTTGTGGCCTGCTGGCCTGGCACTAGCCCCACTGGGGGCGGGGTGGCTCGCCCATTTATGGACTTGGCGGGGTCGGTCCCTGGAAGACCACAGGGCTTGTCCTATAGCTGTTTACCTTGCCGTGTTTTTTTTGAAGTTAATAAAGTGGCCCGTTTCCCAATAATCATGTGTCAGCCTCTTTATTCCGACTGGGGGTGCAATCTCTGTTTTCATGTGATGATCATCTTTGCTACATTGGGACACATGCATTTTTTCACAGATTTCACAGACTATGGTTACATAAACAGCTATTGGCATTCATATACTAACATTGTTCCTTTGATGTACAAGACACATTCTGCTGCCAAACTCTACCAAAGCAGTAACCTAACTGGTTCTGAATTTGCTGTTGGCAACCAACAAACAAATCAAATATGCAATCGCTTCTGTGGGATTGTTAGTTAAATCCCAGAGCTAATTATAACATGTTAGGGGAAAAAATATTATTTTTGCAATAACCTTTTCTCAGCATCCGGAAAGTTTCCAACAAGAAGAAAAATAAGAAACTGAGGGAAAGGGGAATGTAAAGGCTTATCTTCTGGGTTACTTTTTAATTCCTTCAGCTTCAGCATCCCCAAGGTGTAACACAATATTCAAGGAAAGAAGCTGATTTCCTCCCATTCCAGTACTCACAAGCTTATGTTATTTAGTTTTAGAGAATATGGTAGAGTTAAAAACAAAACAAAAAACAGTTACACCAGTTAAAGAAAGAGGCAGGCAAACTAAGAAACCTAGCACACATAGTGTCTAGGACTGAATTTCTTTCAAAGCAAAGCCCTGATAAATGGAGGTTGGCGTTAAATCTTGCCTATCACCGTTTCTAAATCCTGAAAGAGAGCCTTTAATTTGGCACAGGCCTTCAAATTCCTCACCCTCAGCAAATTTTAACTGCATCAACAGTCACCTCAGGATGGCAGAACAATACAGAAAGAGAACCAGTGAGGACTATGAGAGGCAATCTCTTGTTTTTCTTGGTACAGCTTCACATTTCATTTGGAGACATTTTAGAAAAGACTCCAATAAAAATGGCTCTTCTGCCACTGCTTTCCCCCACAAAGAGCTTTTAGGCCCAGTTTACAAATTCACATTCATCCCTTGACATAGTTGCCTCAGTTGCAATGACTTGGTCCTGGAGATTTCATAGCAAAAAATCATTTTCAGGTCCAGTTCAGACATTTTCTGGACCAACCAGACCCTTTACATGGCAGAACAGCAAGAGAGTCTCATAATGACACATAGAGGGCGTGGTTGGACACTCATATGTCCTTCTGACATAGCCATGGATGTCTGTTGGATTTTAAGCGCACGTCCAGACAGCAACACCTGGGAAAGGTCAGTGAGTTAAAGGCAACATGTCCTGCCCCGACACAGTTCTGCACTTATTTGGTAGTGCATAATGTCCAGTCCTAAATACTTGATGACAGCCACGAATGGATTTTCCCTGTCTGAATGCTCCTGTGTCATCAAGCCATCACAACTTGCATCCCTGTCAATCCTCATTCTGCGCCATTTTGTTTTTTATCTTAGCAATATGCGTCTAACTGCATCACTGGTGAAAGGCAGCAGGGGCCCACGGGTGCTTCAAGTGCTGCAAGAGATCCACTCTGAGCAGCCACAAATGCTGTTTTTTCAAGTTTACTTTTTTTTTTTTTAGGTTGAAATTTGTGAGCAATGCAATCATTGTTTAGTCTCCGCTCCTGGAAGCACATGCTCACAAAACCAACATTGTTTATGCACGTGCCAAGGCTTTTTTTTTTTAAGATGGAATACATCAGGCCGGGCTGTCTTATTGGTCAATAACGGGACGGGCAGGCAGTGAAGTGGATTGCGGTCAGGATGTCAGATCTGACAACTGTGTTTCAAATAAGAATGGACAAAAATAGGAGCACCTAACTTAAATGGTGTGTCTGACTGCAGCCATAATATATCATGTGACATATTCCATTCTGGTGTATCAGGCAAATCAGACATAGAATCATAGAATAATAGAGTTGGAAGGGACCTCCAGGGTCTTCTAGTCCAACCTCCTACATAATGCAGGAAACTCACAAATAACCCCGCACCTTAAATTCACAGGATCCACATCACTGTCAGATGGCCATCTAGCCTGTTTAAAAACCTCCAAGTAAGGAGAGCCCACCAACTCCAGAGGAAGCCAGTTCCACTGAGGAACCACTCTAACTGTTGGGAAGTCCTTCCTAATGTTGAGTCAGAAACTCTTTTGATGAACCCATTGATTCTGGTCCTACCTTCTGGGACCACAGAAAACAATTCCATATCATCCTCAATATGACAGCCCTTCAAGTATTTGATGGTGATCATATCACCTCTCAGCTGCCTCCTCTCCAGGCTAAACATGCCCAGCTTCTTCAACCTTTCTTCATAGGACTTGGTCTCCAGACCCCTCACCATCTTCATTGCCTTCCTTTGGACCCATCGCAGCTTGTCTATATCCTTCTTGAAAATTCTTGAAATTTTTTTCCCCTTCTTGAAAATTTGAGAATGGGGACAACATTTGCCTTTCTCCAGTCTTCTGGCACCTCACCTGTTCTCTAATGGCCAGAGGCTCAAAAATTACATCCACAAGCTCTTTTAGTACCTTTGGATGCAGTTCATATGGCCCTGAGGACTTTGTTTCATTTAAAGAAACTAGGTGTTTATGTACTACCCCTATACTGATCCTAGATTGGAACTCCATACCTTCATTGTATGTTCTGTTTTTGCCATGTTGAGCACTGTTTCTCTCAGAAGAGGAGGAAAATTAGGAATTGAGCAATTCTGCCCTCTCTTCATCACCTGTTACAATTTCACTTTCTTGGCCTCACAACAGACCTACCATGTCCTTGCTCTTTTTCTTACTTTGAACATAAGAAAAGAACCAGGGTTTTTTTTCTTTTTAGCATCTTTGGCCAGCCTAAGCTCATACTGAGCTTTAACTTCCCTAACTCTTTCTCTACAAACACTAGTGATTTGTTTATATTCATCCTTGGTTATAAGGACCTCCTTCCATTTCCTAAATGAGTCTTTTTTATTTCTCAGGTTTTTAGAGAGCTGTTTATGGAGCCACCTCAACTTCTTCAGATTTTCAAAAGTTTTTATTAGTTTCAAAAAAGTTTGAGAAATAGGAAACAGAAAAGAAGGGAAGGGTAAAGACACCCTACATTCTGGTATTATTTTAAAAATACTTTCCAAAGTCAAAGAGATATTTCTACCATATTTTCTTAACAGTTTTCTCTATTGTTATTATTAACTTCTTTAAGGAAGTCTTTATCTTACAGAATTGCTGTGTTTTAACTTCCATGGTCTTCTTATCCGTATACCTTTTAGTTTTATCATTACAGGGCTGTGGTCTGATATGACTCTTGTTTGAATCTCTGTGTCCATTAGGTCTTTAATCAAGCTTGTGGCGAGCCAACACATATTGATTCTAGACCAGGTTTGATGACTAGAAGAGTAATAAGTAAAATCTCTAGAGCTGGGGTATCTTGTTCTCCAAACGTCCACCAAATCCAATTCTTCAGCTAATTTCCAGAAGCTTGTAGGAAGCTGAGGACTTTTAGTTTTAATCTGTTTATGTGTTTTCGTATCCAATTGCCTTTCAGACACCACATTAAAGTTTCCTATTAAACAGTATTCCACATACTCCAAGTTTGATAATTTAAAATGCAAATCTTGCAAAAATTTCTCTTGATGGTCATTTGGAGCATAGATGTTTGCAAGT
Organism: Heteronotia binoei; assembly: GCF_032191835.1. Lineage (NCBI taxonomy): Eukaryota > Metazoa > Chordata > Lepidosauria > Squamata > Gekkonidae > Heteronotia > Heteronotia binoei. The sequence goes on from NC_083223.1 coordinate 214,290,803, forward strand.
AGTATTTTTTTATTGTCCACCATAATTTCCACTAATAAAATTCTACCATCTTCCAAAACAAATTGCAGTTGTGGATTAAATTTATCTTTAATATAAATTGCCACTCCCCTTTTCTTTTTATGTAGATCTGTAGCTGTAAATAAATTGCCAAGTTTTTTGTTCTTCAATAAATTTTGATCTTTAGTTAGGATATGAGTTTCCTGTAAACAAATTATGTCCATTTCCATTTTTGCCAAATATCTAAATGTCTTCCTTCATTTGGCAGGAGAATTAAGTCTATTTACATTAATTGAAACAATTGAAGCCATTATAGGTTTTGTTTATCACTATCTTTCTTATCTTTTTTAAATTGTAGCCTTGTATGATATCTCCGTGTCTGATTTGGATCTTCATCACCTGAGCGTTCTCGTTCTCGCTCCTCATCATCATCCTTTTCTTTCTTCTTTATATTTTCCAAAAAATTCTGGGCTTTGAAAATGGAGTTGATCTATTCTCCTGGTAGGTGAAGAGAAGGTCTTCCGGCATCAGCCACATGTAGGGTATCTTTCTTCCTCTTAGAAACTCTGTTAGCTCTTGGTATTCTCACCTTTTTTGTCTCACTGGCCAAGGAACCTCTCTTAAAATGTTTACCATATTTCCAGCTATCACCATGGGTCTGTCTCTTGCATGTTTCAGAATGTCATCTTTAATCTTTTTTTCTTGCCAACCTCAAATGAACTTCACTAGGAAGATTGTTCCGTCTTGTGTAACTCGATGGCACCCTTCTAACTTGGTCAAACTCATCCTCCATCCTCTGAGGAGTCACCTGTAGAATTTCAGTCAAGGCTTCACTTAGTATTTTTTGTAAATCTTCATTTTTCTTTTCTGGTATGTTTTGAAACCTCAGCATGCAGGCCACTTTATCTACTTCCAACTGTAAAAGTCTAGAATCTTGTAAGGTCTGTTCTTTTCCCAGCTGATCCACTTTTTGAATATTCTCTGATACCTGACCCTCTAATGCTTTTAAGGCCTTGTTGGTTTCCGCTGTCTGTCTACTATTTTCCTTGAATTCTTGTTTAATCTCTGTCATCTGTTCATCTATCCTGTCTATTTTACTTGCCATCTGTGTTATAGTAGTCCTTAATTAGTTTGCCAATCTTTCAGGTCACCTTGGGTTGGTGTAAATTTCCCTGGACTCGGTTGGCCACCAGGTGATTAAGATGGTTTCCCTTCTTTAATTTCTTTTTTCTTGGCCTGTTCCTTGGGAATGGCCCCTGCTTTACTATCCATTGTTATTAATGTAAACTCACTCCAAATCAGCAATCAAAAAAACTGTTTGTTTTAAATTTTTGTGTTCTACTTTTGGGAAAGAAATAATCTTCTCCAAATATATCTCTTGCTGCCAAATACTTCTAAAAGAAAAAAAAAACCAGGCTGCTAGCTTCTCTCAGCAGTTTGTGATAGTCAAAACAGCACTGAAACTGCTAACAAACACAACGTTCAGCACAGTAGATATTCAGTAGACAAAACAACAGACCACAGCACACTGTCCAAGAATTTCCATCCACATTGGTTCAAAAACAAACCAGCTCACCACATCTGCTTTCAAATATCTTCTATGCAATAGAATAAGCAGGTGTAATTTTATAATCCAGGGTTGAATACCCTATTTATAATTCCAAAAGTTGCAAACCAATGATCCAAACTTAAAAAAAAAAAACCACAATAATCCCAACAGGCAAACAAGGAAAAGGGGGAAAAAACCAGCAGAGGCAAAAAAGGAACAACCCCCCCCCCCAAAGTAATCCAGCCAATATGATGAATGCAAAAAAAGGAAAAAAGCACCCCACAGATAAAAATTTATCCACAGATAAAAATAAACCAAACACCAGTAAACCAAAAACAAAGGAAAAAATAGGGAACAACTCACCGATCTATATTCAAAAAGAGAAAATTAAGTCCTTAAAATCCACAGGTAAAAATAAGGATAAAAATAAAAATGAAAATAAAAATAAAAATAAAAGTGAAAGTGAAAGTGAAACATCTTAAAACCCCAAGAGCTAAAATATCTTATCAGATAGCCACCAACTTGCAAGCACAATTAGCACCTCAAAACTTCAGCTTCTATTGCAAGGAAAAATCTTCCAGCCAAACATCTTAGCGTTCATAGGCACCTTTCAATAGGAAACTTTCTCCAAAACCAACACTTTTTTCCTTCCACCAAATACAGTAAGTCAGTTAGGTTTAGACACCAAGTCCAGTAGGTAATATAAATTAGTGTAGTGTCCTGCAGATAATTTCAATATTCAACAAAGGCAGAGTCTTTTGGAAGCCTTGAAGGAGAAAGGGGGAGAGTCCCCCCCCCCCTTTCTCAGTCTATTGCCTCACTCACAGTCTGACACTTCTTTGTTCCTGCATCTCTAACATCTCTGAAAAACATCCCAAAAAAATACTAGTGGGAACTTACAAGAGTAGAAAGATCCAAGTCATTTAAATTGATTGAAGATTTATGTGTTGTACAGTAAAAGTATTTGAAAAATAAATAAATAAATAAATTGATTGATTGAAGATTGAAGATCAGAATGCAGAGTGTTGGAAAGAGAAAGATGCACTGGTAGCTGACTTTTGGCCATTTAAAAATGGCGATTGAGACACTGAGGCTCAGGGAGAGCGGGATCGGGAAACAGCCGCCTCCGCTGACCTTCCCGATTGACCACTTTGATCCCCCTGCCTTCTAAGACCCTCCCTGGGTCTTAGAGTCAAGTCAGCCTTCGTGGCCGACCCCTCAACACCCCAATTTGAGCGCGGCTCGAGACGCAACGATCCGAGCCACTGTCAATAGCAAGCCGCTGAAACCCTACACTGCAATTCTCCCCCACCTCAGCTTCTTTAGGCTTCTCCCACTTTTTCTTCTCATTGGAATCATCTGTGATTGTTCTTTCAATATTTCACTTTTAAGAAACTCCCACCCATCTTGAACCCCCTTCTCAAGTATTTCTGACCATGAGATTTTACCCAGCATAGTTCTAAGTTTGTCAAAGTTTGGCTTTCTGAAGTCCAGCCTATACATCTGATTATGTACAGCTTTTTCCTTTCCTAAAACAGTAAATTCCAAAATTACATAGTCAGTACTGCCCAGGGTGCCCACTATTTCCACCTCATCAACCAATTATTTCTTGTTGGTGAGAATCAAGTCCAAGATAGAAGATCCCCTTATTTCCTTCTTCACTTTCTGTGAAAGGAAGTTGTCAGCAAGATAAGTCAGGAATTTATTTGACTTTTCATTTTTCGCTGAGTTGGATTTCTGCATTATGCTTATCTGCATTACAGAAGAAGGGGGCCAAAAATGTTCTACCATACAGAGTCTTGCTATGGTTCACATGGAAGTTTTAAAGTGGCTATTGCCTCAATTTGATTTGTAATATGAATGTAAAACCCAGAATGGTTAAAAGTTGTTTGTCTTTAGGTAGGAAAAATCCAATGCATGGTTATAGGATGGGGAAGACTTGTCTTAACAATAGTATGTGTGAAAAGGATCCTGGGGTCTTAGTGGACCATATGCTGAACATGAGTCAGCAGTGTGATGTGGTGGCTAAAAAGGCAAATGCAATTTTGAACTGTATCAACAGACGTATAGTGTCCAGATCACATGAAGTGATGGTATTGCTTTACTCTGTTCTGATAAGACTTCACCTGGAGTATTGTGTTCAGTTCTGGGCACCACATTTTAAGAAGGATATAGACAAGCTGGAATGGGTCCAGAGGAAGGCAATGAAGATGGTGAGGGGTCTGGAGACCAAGTCCTATGAAGAAAGGTTGAAGGAGCTGGACCTGTTTAGCCTGGAGAGGAGACAGCTGAGAGGTGATATGATCACCATCTTCAAGTAGTTGAAGGACTGTCATATAGAGGATGATGTGGAATTGTTTTCTATTCCCCAGAAGGCAGGACCAAAACCAATGGGTTAAAATTAAATCAAAAGAGTTTCTGGCTCAACATTAGGAAAAACTTCCTGACCATTAGAGCAGTTCCTCAGTGGAACAGGCTTCCACAGGAGGTGCTGGGCTCTCCTTCCTTGGAGGTTTTTAAACAGAGGCTAGATGGCCATCTGACAGCAATGTGGATTCTGTGAATTTAGGGGGAGGTATTTGTGCGTTTCCTACATTGTGCAGGGGATTAGACTAGATGAACCTGGAGGTCCCTTTCAACTCTATGATTCTGACTTAGAAATTCCTCATTTCTTTGATACTTGAACAATGAGACTTAATGATGATTTAAGGCCATGAATAATAAAAAATGCTTGAATTTAGCCTCAGCTGCCAGTTATGTGTGAACTTGTTCTCTGAAATTTGGCATGTTTTCCTCACCCATGATGGAGAGTAAACCACAATATGGCTGCCTTCACAGTGCTGAAAACTCAGTAACTGAAATGCATGTTCCAGATACAATTTAAATAGGTTTTTTGTTTAAATATATGCAAATAATGTTTAATAGAACTTATACCCAGATACTTTTAATTCCTTTGCCTTGGAGACCTTTCTTTACTACTGAAGTGTGCTGCTATCCTCACATATTATTTATAAAAAGCCTCCAGAATCTTTGAATGCAGGGTGTTGTGTTTTTTTAGCAGGAATGCACTGGAACACAGTTCCAGCTGACTTGGCTAGAACTCCGGCTCAAAAAATAGGTCTCCAGCAGAGGGAAGGCACTTGGCTGCCACACGCTCCCATACAGCAAGCTCTGTTCTCTCTGCTGCCTCCAGCCTCCAATAGGTTGTGAAAAGGAAAAAAAAAAAAAAACAGAGCAGCCAATAAATGCTCCTCCCTGTAAAGCATGCGGGTTCAATGATGAGTCGAAGTTGATACAAAGACTACGTTTATTGATAGAGCGATACTTTCTGTGTAACAGGTTCTTGAGAGTAATGCTGCCAATACATTGATACAATACTTTTAAGACTTACTTCAAAAGGATTCTAAGGGATGGGGATGCGGGGTAAGCACTCACATATAAACCATCATAAATGTCTACATTCCCATAGTATTATCAGGACTTAGTCCTTGCTTTCCCCAGATGTCTTGTACTCCCTTACAGGAATGTATGGGAAGGTGCTGATTACTTAGTTTCAATTCTCACTACTTCTATTTCTAAGCCATAAAGCAAGACGGGGGGAGGGAAAGAATAACAAAGATAACAAAGTTGGATCCTCCATGATACTTCACAGACCAGGTTTAGGCAGGACCATATAACAATCAATTATCAATGGAATTTCACCATGCTTGACACTCCCAGGAGAAGCTGGGCCTGCCGCTGCCCACATTGCTCTTATCTGCAAATCCGTTTAACTGCAAATCCTGATTTTCACATATATTGTATCTGAGCTTCTAGGATTGTAGTTTTAAATAGCCTCCAAGCTTCCCCAAGGGTTTTGACCATATTTACCTTTCCTTTCAGTTTCCTCTTCACATGCCTCCTCATTTCAGAGAATTTACCCCTTTTAAAGTTAAATGTGGTTGTGGCGGTCTTTTGGGGCAACTCCCTATTTTTACAAATGGTGAAATCAATAACGTTATGGTCTCTGCTCCCAAGTGGTGCAATCACTTTTACATCTCTCACCAAGTCTTGGGCATTACTTGAACATATGAAGCTGCCTTCTACTGAATCAGACCTTCGGTCCATCAAAGTCAGTATTGTCTTCTCAGACTGGCAGCGGCTCTCCAGGGTCTAAGCTGAGGTTTTTCACACCTATTTGCCTGGACTCCTTTTTGGAGATGCCAGGGATTGAACCTGGGACCTTCTGCTTACCAAGCAGATGCTCTACCACTGAGCCACCGTCCCTCCCCTTAGGACCAAATCCAGGATCACCCCACCCCTGGTAGGTTCTGAGACCATCTGCTCCATAGCATAGTCATTGAGAGCATCAAGAAACACAAATTGACCCAATCAATCTGCGGGTAGTTAAAATCATCTATTACGACACAGTTTTTACATTTAGCCGCTATCTTTAATCCTTCCATCATATTATAATCATCCTCTCTCTTTTGATTTGGTGGGTGATAACAAACTCCCATAGTTAAATTTCCTTTTGGGCCCTCTATTTCAACCCAAAGCATTTCTAGAAGGGAATCTAATTCTCTGACCTCAGTCTTACTGGACCGTATATTCTCTCTGACATACAGAGCCACCCCACCTCCAACCCTTCCCTCCCTATTCTTCCGATATAACTTATATCCAGGAATCACCGTGTCCCACTGATTCTCCTCATTCCACCAAGTTTCTGTAATTCCCACAATGTCTATGTTTTCTCCGAACACTAAACATTCCAATTCACCGATTTTACTTCGAACACTTCTAGCATTTGCATACAAACATCTATAATTTCCCAGGCAAGCTAGGCCCACAACCTTCCTCCTGCCGCCTCGAGACTTTGGCAGACAGTCCATACTGTTTGTCACCATCACAGTGGATATTATTTATTCTCACAATATCATTTTATGATACTACGTGTTATTTCTTATTATTATTATTATTTAAATATTATAGGTTCGATCCACTGATCTATCAGCCGAAAGTGTTGATGGTTACAGACCTTCCCCATTCCCCAGCAGCCATTTCTGATCCCAGGAAAGTTTATTCTCAGAAGTAATAGCCACATGGGTCAATGGACCACAGTCAGGAGAGAGAAGAGGACAATATTGCCCTGCTTGCCTCTTTTGTCAATAGAGCTTGCCTCTTTGTTGACAGAAGGAAAAAAGAACCATTTTGTCTTCCTTACTCAGTCCACTGACTTGCACAATTTTTTCCCCCTAGTATTATTGTCTTTTCCATTCACTGTTGTCTTTTCATAATGTGACCAGAGTACAATAATGTGGCCAAAGTATAGTTGTCATGTTAGTTTCTAGGGAGAGTTTAGGTTTGAATTGCTCTAGAACCCACTTATTTGTCTTTTCAGTTGTCCATGGTATTTGTAAAACTCTCCTCCAAGACCACATTTCAAAAGAATCCACTTTCTTCCTGATAGTTTTCTTTATTGTACAACTTTCACACACATGCATAGTAACAGGGAATACTATAGTATAAGTTATCTTTATAACCAGTGGCACATCCATACACATAAGGAACTTTTCTAGCCCCTGCTCTTCACAGTCTCAAACCTCTTCTGATTTCTTGGTTGCTGCCTTTCTTTTAGTTGATGATAGAGCCAAGGAAAATAAAATCTTGAACAATTTCAGCTTCTTCTCCATCAACCTTAAACTTGTATCATTCCTCAATAGTCTTGCATACTTGATGTTTTCTTGATGTTCAGCTGTAATCCTGCTGTGGCACTTTTTGCTTTAACCTTCATCAGTAATTAGTTCAAGTAAGATGATTTCATCTTAATATCTCAGATTGTTAATGTTCTGTCCAGCAACTCCATCTAAATCTAACCCAGTTTTGTTTTAATGACATGTTCTGCATATACATTGAACAAAGAGGGAGATAAAATATATCATCGTCTGACACCTTCACCAATTGGAAACCATTCTGTTTCTCCATATATAGTAGTCTGTTGTCCAGAACATCAAAACAATCAGATGTTGTAGAACAGCCATTTCTTTTAACATCAGTCATAACTTTTCATGATTTCTAGTGCCTATTGATTTTCTGAATCCAACTTGAACATCTAGCATTCCGTAACAGTATTTGTTATAAGATTTTTAGCATCACTTTACCTGTATGAGAAATTGGCAATGGTCTAAGAGTTGCAGCAGTCTTTGACGGATCCTTTTTTTGGAACTGGAATATAGATTGACTTTTCCGGTCTGTGAACCATTATTTCGTTTTCCATATTTGCTGGCATATTCTTGTTAAGATTTGATGAACTCAGTTTCTGTGGCTTGGAATAGCTCTAGTGATATCTCACCTACTCCTGGTGATTTGTTTCACCCAACTGCTTTGAGTGCACCTTCAGTTCACTTTCTAAAACTGCAAGTTTTCTTCAAAGGATTCTTCTTGGAAGGAATCCATCATCTTTTCATCTTTTCATCTGTTCTGTATAGTTCTTCAATGCATTGTTCCCATCTTTTATTTGTTTTGTCCTGTCCATTTAATGTATTTCCCTGCTGATCTTTCAACATGCCTAACCATGGTTTAAATTTCCTTTTGATCTCATGGAACAGATCTCCTGTTTTTCCTTTTTTGTTCTATTTCTTTACATTGCTTTTTGCAATAGTTCTCTTTGCCGCTATATGCCAGTTGATGAAATACTGCATTTAGACTTCTGATTCTGTTTCTGTCACTTTTTACTTTTTCTTCTTGTCTGTCTTTAGCAATTTTGAGAGTTTCATCAGTCACTCATCAAGGCTTTTCATTTCTTTTGGCTACAGAAATAGTCATTCTTCCTTGATAATATCTCTGATTTCAATCCATAGTTCTTCAGGTTTATGTTCAGATGAACTTAGTAATTCAAATCTGTTCTTTACATGGTCTTTAAACTCTTCAGAAATGTTGTTTTGATTGTATTTTGGCACTATGAATGCTTTGGTATTTTTCTTCAACTTAATAAAATGCAACTTAGTAAAAGTTAAAACAATCACAATACAGTCCTATATAAAACTGTCTTCAACTGCCTCCTGAAAATCAACAATGAGGGGGAGGTTCTTCTATAATCATGGGGCTGCCATGGAAGAGGCCTCACTTGTGTACCCATCAAACAAGCATCTTTTATTGGTGATGGCATCTTCCCACAATCTTAATTTATGGGCAGAAACGTATGGGAGAAAATTGTCCTTGTAGGGCTTTAAAAAACAAAAACAACATATTGAATTGGGCTCAGGAGGAGATTGGTAGCCAGTGTAATTGCTGCTCCCAATAGCTGGCCTTGACCAGCAGTCTAGCCATAGTGTTCTGAACAGTCCAGTCTAGGACCAATTTCTCACTAGGTTCTGGTCTTGGAGCCCTTTTCCTCCAGCACTTCTGTCTGATTTTGCATAAGCTGCTGCAAGGTTGTGACTTGCCCCACCTCTTTCCCGCAGCAAGCAGAAACCGGTTTTCAGAGGATCTTACTTGGCAAGGGAAAGAGACAGGGCAAGTTGCAGCCCAGCAGCAGCTTGTGTGAAATTGGACAGAAGTGCCAGGGCGGGGGGGGAGGGTTTCAAGACCAGAACAAGCCTAGTGAGAAATCGGTCTAGGTATATCTAAAGCATGGATCACTGTAACTAGATCTGACTGACACAGGAACAAACACATGCCAAGCTGCAGCCTAGGACCAATCTAGGACTAGTCCAGTCTAGGACCAATTTCTCACTAGGTTCTGGTCTCAGAGCCCCTTTTCCTCCAACATTTCTGACTGATTTCACAGAAGCTGCTGCAAGGTTGTGACTTGCCCCACCTCTTTCCCACAGCAAGCAGAAACCAGTTTTCAGAGGATCTTACTTGTCAAGGGAAAGAGACGGGGCAAGTTGCAGTTCAGCGGCAGCTTGTGTGAAATTGGACAGAAGTGCTGTGGGGGAAGGGTTCCGAGACCAGAACAAGCCTAGAGAGAAATCGGTCTAGGTATATCAAAAGCATGGATAACTGTGACTAGATCTGACTGACACAGGAACAAACACATGCCAAGCTGCAGCAGTCACCTGATTTTCTAAGATGACTGCTGTGTGAAGCAGCACTCCCAAGCTGCAAACCTGGCTTTTCAAGGGGAGTATAACCCCACCAAGACAGGAGAGATTTGAAGACACTGCTTTGTCTTTCTACTAACCCGGAGAACCTCTGCCTTGTCAGGGTTAGATTTCAGCTTGTTCACCTTCATCCAGCCCATTACTGACCCCCAAGCACTGGTTCAAGCATCACAGCATTCTTGAAATTCAGTGGAAAAGGAAGGTAGAGCTGGGTATCACCCACATATTGATGACATTGCAACTCATACCTCCTGATGACTTCTGCCAGTGGCCTCATATAGATATTAAATAATTTGAGGGATAAGATGTAAGCTGCTACATCCCACAGGTCAACAGTCTTGGTACAGAGCACAAATCCCCTAATGCTATCTTCACAGACCAACCCCCCCAGATAGGTCTCAAACCACCATAATACAGTGCCCCTTAGTCCCGATGCTGAGAGGGGGCTCAGTAGAATACTATGGTTGATAGTATCAAAGGCTACTGAGAGATCCAGCAGAACTAGCAGGGTTACAGTCCCCCAGTCTAGTTCTCAACAGAGGTCATCAACCAAGGCAACCAAAGCAGGGTCTGTTCCAAATCCTCACCTGAAGCCAAACTGAAATGGGTCCATATCAGCAACCTTAGGAGAAAGAAAGATGGAGATTAATTTATATATAGGTCCCAGGGCTTCAAGCATCAACACCTTCAGTTTACTTGCAGGAATTCCAGGTTTCGTTTTCATGCTACTGTCAGGAAACCTGCACACTGCAGCACTGGCCTTATCTTTCCTCAGAGCAGAATTTGGCCACCTGGTCTTCAAGTAAGATAAATTAGCAGTCAGGTAATTTTAAATTATTAGGTGTGGCTGTTTTTCCAGTTTTTTGCAATCTGTTAGAAAAAACATCATGAGCATTGTAATTGCTGGTTTTCAACCAGCCTCTTCCAGAATTTGTAAGAATCTCCTTTTTGCAAAAAATATCAGAAAGAAAAACTTTTGCAAACCACACAGTGGGTTTTGGTGTTTCAGTATTTAATCTTTATGAGTATATCATTTAATTGCAATGCTTTATTCTTTCTGATGGCTCATATAATTGACTTCAGCAGCTAATGGATTTGTTTATATGTGCAGTTGACTTGTAAGATTAATATGCCACACAACTGTCTTACATGGTGATGTATTACTCATGTAAGCAAACTTAATGGAAAACAAAGGGCAGGAGGCCCTTTAACTTTTTTTTTTTAATTCACACAATCAATGGAGTGCTACATGCAATATCTCACCAAGCAGTTTTCCACATTGAAAGAGAAACCTCTTTGGGATTGCTCTCCTCCCCATCTGTTAGAAGGAGAGCTTTCTCCACCAAAATGTTAGGTGGAATTCTGGGCTTGAGTGTTTTCTGGAGCTGTCCCACCCAGGGCCGGCTTGCCCACTAGGCAAACCAGGTGGTTGCCTAGGGCGCCAGGAAGGGGGTGAAGAATTAAGCTCTCCCCCTCAGTGCCCATGACAAATACCTAGTTTGCCTGCCTGCCTCCCCCCTGCCCCTGCTGCCCCCTCCCTTCCCTTCTGCTCCGTCTGCCCCCCTGGCGTGATTAGAGTGCACCGCGCAGAGGCTTGGCTCTACCGGCTTTGACACAGCCAACATCTGTTCTGTCTTTGAAGAGGGCACTGGAGGCTTCGCTCTCCCTCCCGGTTCTGGAAAGGAGGGGGAAGAAGTCTCCTCCAGCACACTCTTCAAAGACGGATCAGATACCGGCTGCATTGAAGGCCAAGCCTTGCCAGGGTGTACTCCGATTGGGGGGCAGTGGAGGCGGTGACAGAGTGTGGTGCTGTGTTGCAGCACTGCGGAGGGAGGGAGGGCGGTGGCAGCAGAGGTGGGGGGTGGTGAGCTCTGCACCCTAGGACTGGCACTGGTCCCACCTTGTAGGAGTAGCCTGCAGCAGGTAGTCCTACCAGTCAACACTGCAACCCAAGGGGAAGTCACTTGCAGCTGCCTCTGTTGTTGTGGCGAGGGGGGCATCCTCATTCATAGGACAGGGCAGGACAGTGTACTATTGAATTGCCTCAGTGTACTATTGAACTGATTCCCACTGATTCTTTTAGCCCAGTAAACATGGAGACAAATTCACAGCTGAAGGACAGTTTATTGAGCCACAACAGGACAAGAAAAGCATTGTAGCAAACCTCTCATCTCCCCAAGAGGCAACTCCCTTCCCATGGAGGTGTCTGTCACAGAGAAACAGAGAGAGAAAGCCAGGTATACTTGTCTTTATGGACTGTTCCATGGTACCTGGGCTTCCCAGATGCTGGCAGTAGCTGCCCCCCTCAAAGGGGAAAGGGTTGATGAGATAATGACAATAACCCTTTGCTGCTTTAAGGCTCTGCCTTTTATGGGGTGTACAAGCCAATCTCTTCATGCTCCCTGCATGGTCATTGTGTGTTGCAGGTACTTTAGGAGAACAGGATAGAACAGATCCTTCTGGGGTCTTATCTTCTTTGGTACTGCTTGCTTCTCCAAGTCCACGGTCACACTCGCCATTAAATCCATCCCTAACCCATTGCTATTATACCCCGCAGCTTTTTTACAATAAATTTCCTGATCAGACATCCCTCCATCCTTCAGTTCTAAGCAGCATTGGTTGATCAGAGGTCTCAACCGGACCACATTTTTTAAGATGCCATTCCGCACTCATGCAAGCGCAGTACTGTGGGATATCTAAAAAAAAAAAAGTGTCAGCAAAAGTGGGCGATCTCCCCCCCCCCCCAATTTAAACACCCGGCCAGGGAGGGGAAGCCCGGGAGTTCTCTTTACTGCCTCTTCGCCTGGCGGGGAGACAGCAAAGGTGGGTGATCTTCCTCCCCCCCCCCATTTAAACACCCTGCCGGGGTGTTTAAATGGGGAGGGAGCATGGTGACTCTCTTTGCTGTCTCTCCGCCTGGCGGCGAGACGACAAAGGTGGGTTATTTTACTCCCCCCCCCCCATTTAAACGGGACAGGGTAAAAGCCAGAATGGGCTGGAACAGGCCAGAATGGGCATCAAACAATGTAGACTGTCACAAAAAATGAACACCCCGCCAGGGTGTTTAAATGGGGGGGGGGGGGGGCACAGGAACTATCTTTGACATCTCTTTGCCTGGTGGGGAGACCAGAAAGGTGGGAGCATGGGAGCGCTTTTTGCCATCTCTCCGCCTGGCGGGGAGAAGGCAAAGGTGGGCGATCTGCCTTTTCCTCACACTTAAACACCCACCTGGGTGTTTAAAGGGGGGGGGGGTGGGAAGCCCAGGAACTGCCTTTGCCATCTCCCTGCCTGCTTTTCCTTCCTTTGCCATCTCCCTGCCTGCTTTTCCTGCCATTGCCATCTCCCTGCCTGCCTGCTTTCACAAAGTTTTCACGGCAGACCTTTAATGGGGTGGTTTGCCATTGCCTTCCACAGTCATTATACTTTCCCCCCAGCAAGCTAGGTACTCATTTTACCAACCTCGGAAGGTTGGAAGGCTGAGTCAACAATTGCTGGCACAATGATATCATTTGGAGTGGACTCTCGCAGCGAAGCGGATGTGTGCTTGCGACGAGTCGGCTACAATGGAGTGTTCAAACATAGAAAGTACGCGTGGGAGTCATCAGAAGCATTCTTGGTCCGGATTTAATGTACTATCAAAAAAGTCCGTGTCCCAGTCATGGCAGTGCGGGACACGAACGAGCCAACAACCATTGCCAGATGCTGATGTTTGGACAACCACATAAAATCCGACATGCAACTGGCTTTCATCCATGCCCATCTCGTCAATTTATGTGCGTCTGACCTCGGCCCAAGGCAGGTTTCTGGAGGGTCCTCTCCACTGTAACAAATGGATGAACTTCAGACTCGTTAAGCCAGTCTCCTTGCTACCTTTCACTTCACATAAAGTATACAATAAGACACTTTCCTTTCTGGAAGGTCAGCACGGTCTGTCCCTGTATTGACTTTGCACTGTCTTTGTAGTTTAGGAAGGCCTGCATGTTTCTTAACATGGCTCTGCTTCAAACAATACTAGGGCCTAGAGACTGGTCATAAATAGCAAGGAAATGGCTCTGATCTTGAGAAAGGTAGCCCTACACTGCACAGTTGGTTTTCTCAACTGTCACATCAACTAAAGAAATGCCTGACTAGAGAAAAGACAATGAAACCAGCATTTGTTGAAGCAAATCAGGACTTAAGTGATTTGTCCATGAGTCAAATTCTAATTTTACAACTAACAGTAGTCAAAATAAACCATGTTTTCATATAATGTGGTAATGCACTTGGTATTATTATTCATAAGATCCTTCTCTCAGAAACCAATTTCCAATAATGTTTTCCAAGCTAAAGATAGCAGTAGAAAAAATAGTATTAGAATTTATTCTCAATGAACAGACATTGAGATAATATATCTTCCTTTTCTACACACACACACACATGCACATATTCAGAATAGTTTTTATTTGTTGAACTCATCTCTTGTTAAAAATTCTGAGGAGCATCCCTTTCCTTCTGACTGCACATTGTGTCAGAGTTATTCTTTTTCCAGATGGAATATAATTGACATGCATATAACCTTTTCAGATACCAGCTACATTTGACATCTGAATTTAATACAGCAGTACATCTCAAAAATTGGAAGGAAAAATATTCTTGGATCTGCTTGCCAAGTACAGCACTCCCATCACTTAGTGGTTTGGGGACTACTGGATAGCAGGATTCTGGAAGAAAAACTGGCAGCACTGCCTATCAGGAACTTGAGCTGAACTAGTAAGTAGTCCTTGCTGTTAGTGGCTGAGTGATGGCCCCATCAATCCAACTTTAGCTGTGCTATCAGCCAAGATACTGTTCAGCTTGAGAGTGTGCCAGAAAGAAGGTGGAAAAGAGTTCACATTGATTAAATATGTAAGTCAAACAGGACAATGAGCAGATCTTTCCATGAAAATGGGCTAGTAAATGGAGAACTGGACAACTCTAAACTATTGAAATGACTCCTAGACTTACATTTTGACTGACTACAGCCAGGATATTTTTGAGCAGGAACCCACAGGAACGCTGTTCTGGCTGGCTTGACATCAGGGATGTGGCCTAATAGGGTCAGTAGCCAGTGCTGGGCCAGTAGCACCAGTGTTAGGGCAAGTGGGAGGTGGAATACAACCTAGCCAGCCTGGTCCTTTTTGGGTGGTTAATGCATTACCGGCAGTGTTATGCTTGGGGCCCTATGCAGATGACTGTAACTACAGATGCCTCCACACCCACACATAGCACATCTACTTCACAGCCAGCACCTTGTGTTCTCACATGGGGGAGGCAGCCACAGATTTCCCAATCCATGGGGTGGCCTAGCCATCAGTGGGGTACATGGGGTCACCATCCAACTCCATATGGGTCTGTCCCTTTTCAGTCCTTCCCCTTTGATGATTTGCCATGCCCTTGGGTGATCACCTCGTGGCTGCCATGAGAGAAAAAATCCTATGGGGCGAGTATGTGGATGTCTTTAGCCTTCTCTACATGGAACTTGAGAAGAAGGATTAAGAGGAGTTTAGGGTTGCCAAGTCCAATTAAAGAAAAATCTGGGGACTTTGGGGGTGGAGCCAGGAGACTTTGGGGGTGGAGCCAGGAGACATTGGGGGTGGAGCCAGGAACAAGGATGTGACAAGCATAATTGAACTCCAAGGGAGTTCTGGCCATCACATTTAAAGGGACAGCTCACCTTTTTAAATGCCTTTCTTCCATAGGAAATAATTAAGGATAGGGGCACCATCTTTTGGGGCTCATAGAATTGGACCCTCTGGTCCAATCATTTTGAAACTTGGGGGGTATTTTGGGGAGAGGCACTAGATGCTATACTAAAAATTTGGTTCCTCTACCTCAAAAAATACCCCCCCAGAGCCCCCAATACCCACGGATCAATTCCCTATTATTCCCTATGGGAATTGTTCTCCATAGGGAATAATAGAGTGCCTAGTAGACATTTCCCTCCCCCCACACACGCTTTCTAAAGGGGGGGGAGGGCCTCCATACCAGGGAATCCCCCCTCCCTCTCTCTCACACACAAATACTTACTGGGTCTTCTTCCCTCTGCCTGCTGCGAAAACGAAAGCAAAGAAAGGGAGGGGCCGTTCTCCGAAGCCCTTCCGGTTTCCTCCTTCCTGCCCAGCCTTAAAGGGGCACACATTTACAAACTGCTCAGGATCTCTTCACGAACATGAACCCTACAGGTATGTTCTCCCCCCCTCCACCCCCCCCCGCTTCCTGATTTCTGGAGACCGGGGGATGAAGCTGCGAACCCAGAAGTCTCCTGCCAAAGCGGGGGGGTTGGGAAGCCTAGAGGAGTTGGATGAGAAAGAGAAGAAGTTAAAATGCAGGAAGGTGGACAGGATATGGGCCAATTGGTTCCAGGTTTCCTGATTTATGTGGGGGTGATAGCACGTGCATAGCCTTTTTGGGCCGCACCACTATTCCAATACTGTGACATAGTTTACCGGGCATACACCAATTTTGTCTGTACGGCTTGGTTACAATACCTGGTGACTTTTTGAAGTGGCAGAAAGGCATTGGGAGGCAACGTAAGCACGAGTATGTGGCAGGGCCCAGATGTGCATGTGTAAACACACTATTTTAATCCAGGTGTAGAGGTGGCTGTGTCAGTCCAAATTGCCCATCTGAATGCAGCTGTGGACATCCATTACTAGATGGTACTGATGGTCATTGATTTCCTGGCTATTCCTCCACCATTTTATCCAAGAATTCCTTGCTGACCCTGCAAAAGTTTATCCCCAGCATCACAGGACTAGGGTTACCAACTTCTAATTAAGACTAGAGATCACCTGGAATTACAACTGATCTCCAGACTGCATTAATCACTTGTTTGTTTGTTTGTTTGTTTGTTTAAAACATTTATTCCACTTCTCTTGGAGAAAATGGCTGCTTTGGAAGGTGGACTGCACAGTGTTTACCAAGGTTTTACCTCCCTAAACTCCACTCTCGCAGGCTCCACCCTCAAATCTCCAGATATTTCTGAACCCAGAGTTCAGCCCTTTCCTAGCTGAGCCACTAATACAATGAAGCCTTTCACATGTGGGCTGCTATTAACCCTGGTCTTCCATGGGACCAAATATACCAGCAGCTGTGGCAGTTGATGTCACCGACTATACCTAATGCCTGTGACAGATTCAGCAGTGGGCATATTGTCCACAAGCAGGCAAATTCAGCGGCAGCCCGGGCCAGTCATTTCAACCCTGACTGTTGTGCTGGGAATACACTTCCCAGGGCATATGTTCCAGGAAGGCTTGTAAATTTAAACACGAGCGCCCGCTATGCGGAGAGTCACATGCCTTTTAAGCCTGCAGCAAGGGGGTACTTCTCAGCCTCGTGGTAAAGGGACCCAGTCCCATATGACTGAGGGTACTTAGTTGGTTGCTGAGGGGTTACTGTTAATTTCTTGCCTGTGAAATCTGCAAGCTGGTAAAGTCTACAAAAGCTCCTGTGCGTACTCCAAGTAAATTTACTAGTAAAAAACCTCTTGACCTAGTGTTCCTAGATCTGATAGGGCCCTTTAAGGAGTCAGTGGGCGGGGCCAAATATGTCTTAAGCATAGAAGATCACTATTCAAGGTATGGGTTTGTTTACCTGTTGAAAGCTAAAACTGAAACCTTTCAAAATATGCAGAATTGGCTAAGATTTGTTAAGAGAAAAACTGGAAATGTGCCTGCATGCATTATTTCTGACCGAGGCTCTGAATTTGTTAATAAACGTTTTCAAAGTTTGTTTGCAGAGCTTGGAATTGAGCACAGATTGACTGCTCCATACAGACCTACCCATAATGCTTTTTGTGAGAGAAGAGGCCGTACATTGCAAGACATGTGCCAGTGTATGTTACGTGATGCAGATATGCCCTGGAGATTTTGGGCAGAGGCTATGTGCTGTGCCAACTACAACCTGAACAGAGTTTGGTGTTCATCTACTGGCAAAATACCAGCAAGCCTATGGCATGACAAGGTAACTAAATTGGCAAATTTACATGTATTTGGTGTTACAGCTTTTGTTCATATTCCTCAACAGCTCAGACGTAAAGGCCAACTGAAGGCTAGACGTATGAGGTTTCTCGGGTATGAGAGAAACGGGAGCTGTTATCGTTTTGGCACGCTCGACAGTCGTGAGGTGGTGATTAGTGCTTCAGCCATGTTTCTGGAGAGATCAGAGGGCTGGGATCGTTGCACCCAATCGCCAGCGTTCTGTCCTGAGGATGACCAAGGAATCCGGTTACAAGTCAGCTCGATGCCTAGCAACCCAGAGGAGGGAGAGGCGGCTGAGTTAACCCCAAAAGAAGAGATGCCTGACGAGGAGGAGACGGATATGATGCCTACCAGTAAGGAATTATCCGGGAGGAATGTGCCAACTGATGAGCCTGCATTGAGGAGATCTACACGTGAAAGAAGAGCTCCTGAGAGATTTAGTCCTGTAATGTCTGCTATACACGAGCCTGAGAAATATACTGACATTTTCTCTTTGTCCAATGAAGAGCAGTGTAACTGGAAGGCTGCTATGGACGATGAACTTTCTTCCCTGAAACGTTTAAATGTTTATGTTGAGACTGATACTGTACCTGCTGGTGTAAAACCCATAGGCAGTAGATGGGTATACAAGGTGAAAACAGACCAGTCTGGGGGGGAAAAGTATAAGGCGAGGCTTGTAGCACAAGGTTGCAGACAGACTAATGAGACTTATGACGAAGTGTTTGCTCCAACGTTAAAAAGCAGTTCACTTCTAACCGCCTTGACTGTGGCAGCTAGAGAAAAACTCCATTTTACCCATTTGGATGTCTGTGTGGCATACCTTAATGCTAATTTGGAGCACCAAATTTATTTAAAGAGACCAGAAGGTATTCCTGGTACTGGAAAGGGATACTGGTTGCTTAATAAGAGCTTGTATGGTCTAAAGCAAAGTGGTCATCAATGGTCAAAATGCCTAGTGGGTACACTTAAACAGCTAGGGTTTACCCAGAGCATTGCTGATCCATGTGTGTTTACCAAGGGAAGTGGTGAAGCAAGATGTATTGTTCTTACTTTTGTGGATGACTTGGGGATTCTAACCAAGACAAAGAAACAAACAGATGATATTGTTTCAGCCTTAAGTAAGAAGTTTAAACTGAGAAATCTTGGTACTGTACAGACCTATGTGGGTGTAGATATTGCAAAAACTACGCAAGGTTTTAAACTGTCACAAAAACCTAAAATCATAGATTTGTTGGACAAGTACAAGATGACTGATTGCAAAACTGTTTCAACCCCTATGGTGACTGGCGTTGTAAATGATGTTACAGATAGCCCACCATGTAATGTTGAAATGTACAGGTCGTTAATTGGTAGTCTGAGCTATATCAGTAATTGGACACGGCCAGACATATCAGTAGCCTGTAATCTGTTGGCAAGAGCTACCCAGAACCCTAAGCAGAATCACTGGATTGCTGCTAAGCGAGTGTTGAGATATTTAAAGAACACTGCTGACTGGTGTCTTTATATCGAACCTAGGGGGGAGCTAGCACTGAAAGTTTATACAGATGCAAGTTTTGCAAGTGACTGTGAAACCAGAAAGTCAACAACAGGTCTTTCCATATATTCGGGAGAGGTGTTAGTATGCTGGAAGACACAAAAGCAGCGTGTGGTTGCCTTGTCCACCACAGAAGCAGAGTTCTGCGCCCTTTCTACCGCTTGTACTAAGGTAGAATGGTTTAGACAGCTACTAAAGGACCTGCATATAGAGGCAGAGAAGCCTGTTGAAATTCTGGAAGACAATCAAGCTGTGATTGAGATTGCAAAAGCAGAAGGAGTAAAGACAAGGAATAGATACACTGACATAAGGTACCAGAATGTCAGATCATGTATCATGGAAGGGTTGATAAACATAAGGTATTGTGATACTGGCCACAATACAGCAGATATGTTTACCAAACCCCAGACTATGGAAAAGCATAATGAGCACTGTAAAAGGCTCGGATTGAGAAACGAACAGAACTATTAAGAGGAGAATGTTGGAACTCAGTCCTAAAATGGCTGACTGACTCCATCTTAGTAATAGTAATGTTGTTTCTGCAATGTCATGCTGAGTCATGCTGCATCATGATCCAGCTGTTACCTGTTACTGAGGTAAGGTGGGATGACCTCACCTGTAATTAGGCTTTGTGCTGACTCACAGAGCTGATGCAACCTTGCATGATTGGTACGTGTACTTAGGGAAGCTCAGTGAGCCTGCTCAGTCTGCCTGTAAGGATTGTGGGTACTGTGCGGCCCACTGTCTGGGTGGCAGCAGACACTGCTGGTGTTGGATCCTAGGCTACTGTGCTTGGATCGTGCTGTGTATACTTACTGCTGTATACTGTTATCTACTGAAGTGTGTACTGATTACTGTGTATGATCTTGGCCTGGCAACGACTCTGAATATTGGATACTATCACTGGTAAATATATCTACCATTGAATACATCTGTTTCTCTTGTCTATTAATTCCTGTGTTTTTGCCTGTCCCTCTCCTTCAGCTCTTCTGCTGCGTGCAAAATACTCTAACAGTTACCCCAGTTTTTCAGATAAGGTTTACTTGTTGGAAGGTTTTAGTTATGGTTTTAGATCCCATATCAGGGCCTTAGGACCCATTTATGGTTTCCAATTTGCGTTCATTTCAGACAATGGAACACATATTGTGGGCAGTTAGCAAAAGAGTGAGCAGAGGGCTGAGTTGTGGACCATTTCGATGCCCCCCCCCCCGTTGCCTAATTTGCGTGTGTCCCCACTGGGAGTAGTGCCCAAGAAGGTGCCTGGGGAATACAGCCTGATCCATCACCTCTCCTACCCACAGGATGGTTTGGTGAATGATGTGATTCCCAACCACCTGTGTTCACTTAGGTATACATCATTTGACCAGGTGGTCAAGGTGGTGCAGTGTTGCGGTATAGGGTTGTTATGTATTGACTTTAGAGTGTACCGCATGGCGAGCCCTACAGAAGGCGACCCCAGGGTCCCTGGATATAGTTCGCCATTCACCCCGCCCACCAAGACCTGTGGCAGGAAGTTTGGATGGACCAGGATTGGCTTGGTCAATCCAGGGGGCAGTTCCAGGCAATGTATATAAGCGGGGCCCGGCCTGCGTGCTCCCTCTCTTGTAATGTGCTCACAATAAAGAATGTTGCCTTCCAACCGTCTCGGTTCTCAGTACATTACAGTGGCGACGAGGATGGGATCCTAGCCCGGGAAATTTAAACAGGGCTACGCGGATCCATCGGAGACTTCGAAGGCAACCCGTCAGTCACCACCGCCGCCGCCACAGCCACCATGGCTAACCAGAGCGGAACAACGAGCCGTATCGAAGACTTCAACCCCGCGAATCCGGAAGGGTGGGAGACCTACACGGAGCGGGTCGAGTGCTACCTGCGAGCCAACAGAATAACTGAAGACTGCCTAAAGACGGACGTTCTCCTGAGTGTCTGCAGAGCGGCCACGTTCCAGATTGCCAAGGGTCTCTCGGCCCCCGCAAAGATCACGGAGAAGTCCTATGAGAAGATAGACTCCTCACCGGCCACTTCTTGCCACAGCCCTCACGGGTGGCCCGCCGGTTCCTCTTCCATCAGAGGGACCAGGCAGCAGGAGAGTCGGCCGCCGACTACCTGGCAGCTCTCCGCCAAATCGCAGGCAACTGCAGCTTTGCACAGCTGGAGGAGACCCTGGTGGACCGTTTCACATGGGGCCTGCGAGACGAGAGGCTGCAACAGAAGCTATTCGCGAGGGAAGAGCTCACCCTCCGGAGCGCCTTCAACGAGGCTGTAGCGTTTGAGCGGTCCACGAGGACCTTTCCCAAAACGAGAACAGACGCCGTACACCAGGGAGAGATGGACCCCGGCGGCCCAGAGGAAGAAGAGGCACTCCAGCTGTGCCTCCAAACAGGGACAGGCCCATGAGCGACCCAGCGACCCCGCGCGATGGAGAGACCACCCTCGACCAAGTGCGCCAGCTGCAGTGACCCCCACGAGCAAAGGGACTGCCCCTATCGCAACGTGGTCTGCAGGAGCTGCGGCAAGATGGGCCACATCGCAAGAGCCTGCCATGCCAGACCCCCCCGCCGCCGCCAGTCAACAAACCAGGAGTCGACCGGTGAATACGCAAGAGCATCAACAAGCGTCCAGGTAATGAACTTGCCCGACGAGACCCCCCGAAAGGTCAAGGTCTCCGTCAGGATCGAGGGCAAGCTCTGCCTGATGGAACTGGACTCGGGTTCCTCCATTTCTATAATCTCGGAGGAATCTCTGAGGAAACTGTGCCCACATGGCTGGCCCAGCCTGTGGCCGGCAGACTTCGTGCTTCGGGACTTACAAAAGAACCCAGTTCAAGTCCTGGGTTGGGCAACAGTGGGGGTGGAATACAATGGGTTTAGGGGCAAACTTGACTTACTGGTGGTCAAATGACAGCTCACCACTCTGTTGGGTCCAGCGTGGTTCCGGCCACTGGGAATAAAAATCGTGGGGGTACAGCAGCTGGGGGTGGAGGGATTCGAAAAGGTGTGTAAGGAGTTCCTGGAGGTGTTTGATGGGGCCCTGGGTTGCTACAAGGGGCCCCCCATATCCTTGCCCCTCGATCCCCTCGTGCGGCCTGTAAGGTTGAAGGCCAGGCGGGTCCCGTTTGCCTTGAAGCCCAAAATAGAGGCCGAGCTAGACTGCCTCACGGCCCAGGGGGTGCTGGAAACCGTTTCATATGCCGCGTGGGAAACCCCAATAGTGACCCCGGTAAAGCCAAACGGGAAGGTGCGCATTTGCGTGGATTATAAGTGCACTATAAACAAGGCACTTCAGGACAATCCCTATCCGGTTCCAGTCATCAGCCACATTCTGGCTGCGTTAGCGGGGTCCAAGGTCTTTGGAAAACTGGACTTGGCCCAGGCGTACCAGCAACTGCCCGTGGACGCCGCCAAGGCTGAGGCACAGACCATAGTCACCCACCGGGGGGCGTTCAAGGTGCGGAGGTTGCAGTTCGGGGTGAGTGTGGCCCTGGGGGTATTCCAGAACTGATGGATTCTCTCCTTAAAGGGATCCCTGGAGTTCAGCCATTCCTTGACGACGTTCTGATTGCCGCCCCAGACACAGAGGAATTCAGCAACTGGCTGCGGGAAGTACTTCGCCGTTTCCAAGAGGCTGGCCTTAAAGTGAAGCGGAAAAAGTGCTCCCTGGGGGTGCCCAGGGTAGGAGAAGACAGACCACAAGACTTTTATTGGTAATTTGGTTCAGACAGTTACAGAAAGAACAAGCCAATTTGAGAACAGACAATTCAAACAAACATTTCATTCAAAGCATTGCTGAAAATTCTGTGACATCACCAGACACCGCCCGGGTGGCTCAAGGTCACCCAGGGTAGAGTTCTTGGGGTTTGCGGTGGACGCTGCAGGGAGCCACCTGACACCCGACAAAGCCACCGCCATTGTGGAAGCCCCCACCCCAACAAATAAGGCAGAACTCCAAAGTTTCTTGGGGTTATTAAACTTCTCTCATTCGTTCCTGCCCCACAAAGCCTCCATAGCGGAACCCCTCCACAGACTCCTTGACAAGAATGCCCCATGGGTCTGGGGGAGGGCACAGGACGCTGCGTTTAAGGTGGTAAAAGGGCTGCTTATCTCTAATGACGTGCTCCACCATTTCGACGAGAGCCTACCTGTGGTCCTTGCTTGCGACGCGTCGCCGTACGGGGTGGCGCCGTCCTGGGGCACCAACTCCCGGATGGGAGGGAGGTTCTGGTGGCCTACTACTCGAGGACCCTGACCCCTGCGGAGTGGAATTATGCCCAGATCGACAAAGAGGCTCTGGCGATCGTGGCTGGGGTACACAAGTTTAATGACTACTTGTACGGGCGGCGGTTCATCATAGCCACAAATCACAAACCGCTCCTGGGCCTCTTAGCCCCAGACCGCCAAACGCCTCAGATCTTATCACAGCGCATGCTACGGTGGAACCAGTTCCTCAATTCCTACACTTACACCCTGGTTCACCGGCCGGGCAAGGCGATGGGCCACGCAGACGCACTCAGCCGCCTACCGTTGCCCACCATGGGCCCTGACCCAGCACCAGCCCACCATGTGATGCTCATAGAAACGCTCCCAGAGCCGCCCCTACACGCAGCTGAGGTAGCGAAAGCCACGGGGCGAGACAAGATACTCGCGCGGGTTCTCGACTGGGTGGTAAGGGGCTGGCCAGTGGGAAAACTGGGAGAGGAGTTCAGGGCATACACAATGTGAAAGGAGGAACTAGCTGCCCACAAGGGATGTCTTCTATGGGGCAGCAGGGTGGTGGTGCCTCCCCCCCACCGCTACAGAGGCAAGTGCTAGAGTCCCTCCATGAAACCCATCCAGGGATTGTGAGGATGAAGGCCTTAGCACGTAGCTACGTCTGGTGGCCTGGGATGGACGAGGAGATAGAGGGATGGGTCCGGAAGTGTAGAGCATGCCAAGAATCCCGACCCGAACCACCAAGCGCCTCTGCGCAATGCTGGGAAACCAACAGGAAACCGTGGTCGAGGCTTCATGTCGACTTCGCGGGGCCCTTCCAGGGACAAATATTCTTCATCTTGGTACACCAAGTGGCTAGAAGTCATTCCGGTGGCATCCACCTCCACGGCGGCGGCAATCCGGGCACTGCGCAGGGTCCTGTGCACGCACGGAATCCCGGATACCATTGTCTCAGACAACGGGACTGCCTTTACCTCCAGGGAATTCCAGGAGTTCCTACAGAGGTACTTAATCCGACATATACGGTCCGCTCCATTCCACCCGGCCACAAACGGCCAAGCGGAGCGAATGGTGCGCACCACAAAGGAAGCCTTGGGCCGCATAGTGCATGGAGACTGGGACCATCGTTTAGCAACCTTCCTGTTCGACAACAGGATAACCCCCAACCTTGTCACAGGGGTAAGCCCAGCGGAATTACTAATGGGGCGCAAGCTTATCACTAGACTGGATAGGCTGCACCCCGACCGGGCCTCGGACATCCGCAGGTCCCCCGAGATCAGGGAAGCAGCCAGGGGGTTCTTTGCGGGAGACCTGGTGTACGCGAGAAACTACGCTAATGGCCCCGAGTGGGTAGCAAGACGGGTGCTGCGAGTCCTAGGGTCCCGTCACTACGACGTAGCCACGGAAGAGGGCCGAATCTTGCGGAGGCACATCGACCAAATGCGCCGCCGAACCCTACCAGAGGAACCAGGGGCTGTACAGGACGGAGAGGAGCCCACTGCCGCGCCTCCCCGAAGAACGGCTCCACCGCCCGCTCCGGCCGAGCGGGAAGCGGAGCCACACCGAAATGAAGGGGACGAACACACAGCCAGAGCCCCGACCAGACAAGAGGACGAGAGCAGCCATATGCCGGCGGTTTCCCCACGCGGGGAAACTACCGCCCCGTCTGCTACAGCAGTCAGGCCCCCAACAGAGCCGGTGGTCGCGCCAACCCCACAAGGGTCCCCCCGGAGGTCTACCAGGGTTCGCACGGCTCCAGCTTACTTGAGGGATTATGTGTCCTGAGCTAAGGGGGGAGGAGTGTTATGTATTGACTTTAGAGTGTACCGCATGGCGAGCCCTACAGAAGGCGACCACAGGGTCCCCGGATGTAGTTCGCCATTCACCCCGCCCACCAAGACCTGTGGTGGGAAGTTTGGATGGACCAGGATTGGCCTGGTCAATCCAGGGGGCAGTTCCGGGCAATGTATATAAGCGGGGCCCGGCCCGCGTGCTCCCTCTCTTGTAATGTGCTCACAATAAAGAATGTTGCCTTCCAACCGTCTCGGTTCTCAGTACATTACAAGGGTGCAGTGTTGCGGTATAGAGTTAGATTTATTTATTTATTCTTCGTACTTATATCCCACCCTCCCCGCCGAAGCAGGCTCAGGATGGCTAACAACAATTTAATGGCAAAATGTGACATCAAGTCAGCATTTTGTCTGCTGCCAGTACACCCCAACTATTTTGGGTTCCTTGGTTTTGTGTTTGAAGGAAAATACTATATGGACAGAGCCCTGCCAATGGGGTGCTCAGTCTCATGTGCAATGTTTGAACATTTCAGTTCCTTTTTGGAGTGGGTGCTGTGGGCTAGGTCTGCTCTAGACTGAGGATATGGTTCATTACTTGAATGAATTGCTTTTTGTGGGCTCCACAGTCTCTGGGCAATGTTTCAGATTGCTGAGATCTTTTGTCAATCTAGCTAATGAGCTGGGAGTTCCATTGGCGCATGAGAAGACGGAGGGTCCCACCTCCATTTTAACATTTTTGGGCATTGAGTTTGACACTACGCAGCAAGCTTCATGGCTGCCTGCGGACAAGGTTGAGAGCCTTAGGGATAAACTGGCTGAAATTAAGGGGCCATAGAAGGTGTCTCTGCTGGAACTACAACAGCTCATGGAACACCTCAACTTTGCCTGGAAAATTGTTGCCTCAGGAAGGTTTAAGATGTTTATGCAACACCATGGGTTCCCTTTGTTGTTTTGGTGAAGCACATTCCGGGAATGTGTAACAGGGTGGTGGATCCCTGTCTTGCCAACAGTTGGAGCGTTTTTGCCAGCTCACTCCAGAAGCTGACCCCTGGCTGGTGCAGATGCCCCCAGACCTGTGGCAGCTTGGAGGGCCAAAGCCAGTAGGGTAATACTATTAGCCTTGGCCCCTAGCACCAGGAGAGCATATGACCAAGCTGCTCTGCAGTTCCAGGTTTTTAGGGGTGAGACTGGGTTATGTGATCTCTGGCCTATACTGGTAACACACTTAAGGCAGTTTTGCATGCACCAGAAAGGCAGAGGGTTACTGTTGTCCATCAGGGGACAGTTGGCAGTGATAGCCTTTATGAGTAAGGCACAGAGTCTTTCTGAGTTCAGAGGTGACTTCAGGGTTAAGAAAATGCTGGAGGGTTGGTCCTGTGAACACGGACTACAAATGGATGCCAGGCAGCCCAGTTCCCTCTCCGTGTTTAAAGGTTTGTACGTGATATGGTCTGAGGTGTGTTCTTCTAACTACAAAATAGCCCTTTTCCATTTGGCCTCTTTAATGGCCTTTTTGGGGGGGCCTTCAGGGTTAGTGAGCTGGTGGCTCAGTCGTGCAGGGACCACTTGGACTGGGCACTATGAACCAGTGATGTTAAATTCATAGGAGAGCAGGTAGTGCTGACGGTTATGTGATCAAAGACCGATCAGTATGGGAAGGGTGTGGTTGTTATCCTTGGTACTTGCACCAAGACGGAACTATGCCCAGTACTAGCCCTTCATAAGAACATAAGAGTAGCCATGTTAGATCAGGCCAATGGTCCATCCAGTCCAACACTCTGTGTCACACAGTGGCAAAAATGTTTTATATATACACACACACTGTGGCTAATAGCCACTGATGGACCTCTGCTCCATATTTTTATCTAAACCCCTCTTGAAGCTGTCTATGCTTGTGGCCGCCACCGCCTCCTGTGGCAGTGAATTCCACATGTTAATCACCCTTTGGGTGAAGAAGTACTTCCTTTTATCCGTTTTAACCTGCCTGCTCAGCAATTTCATCGAATGCCCACGAGTTCTTGTATTGTGAGAAAGGGAGAAAAGTACTTCTTTTTCTACTTTCTCCATACCATGCATTATCTTGTAAACCTCTATCATGTCACCCCACAGTCGACGTTTCTCCAAGCTAAAGAGTCCCAAGCATTTCAACCTTTCTTCATAGGGAAAGTGTTCCAGCCCTTTAATCATTCTAGTTGCCCTTTTCTGGACTTTCTCCAATGCTATAATATCCTTTTTGAGGTGCAGCGACCAGAACTGCACACAGTACTCCAAATGAGACCGCAGCATCGATTTATACATGGGCATTATGATACTGGCTAATTTGTTTTCAATTCCCTTCCTAATAATTCCCAGTATGGCATTGGCCTTTTTTATTGCAAACACACACTGTCTTGACATTTTCAGTGATTGCAAATGCACACTGTCTTGACATTTTCAGTGAGTTATCTACCACGACCCCAAGATCTCTTTCTTGGTCAGTCTCTGCCAGTTCACACCCCATCAACTTGTATTTGTAGCTAGGATTCTTGGCCCCAATGTGCATTAAAGGTTATTACCTTTAAAGCCCTATATGGCCTAGGACCTGCCTACCTGAGGGACCGTCTCTTCCCATACGTTCCCCAGCGAGCACTGAGATCGGGAACTCAAAATCTCCTGGTTGTCCCCGGGCCAAAAGAAGCCCGTTTGAAAGCTACAAGGGACAGGGCCTTCTCCATAATGGCTCCATCTTGGTGGAACCAGCTGCCGGAAGAGGTAAGGGCCCTGTGGGACCTTACCCAATTCCGCAGGGCCTGTAAGACAGCCCTTTTCCGGCTGGCCCACAACTGACTGGCACTGAGTACTGAACACTGAACACTGAACATCGAATTTGAATTGAGCGTAACTTAAGACCGCTGAATGATTTTAATGTTTTATGTATATAACAAATGATTAGATTTTTAACTATAAATTATGTAATGTTAATTTTAATGCTTAATTTTATATTTTATGTTAGTTTTACATGTTGTAAGCCGCCCTGAGCCACCTAGTGGGAAGGGCGGGATATAAATCTCAGATAAATAAAATAAATAAATAAAATTATTTTGCACTTGGCCACATTGAACCGCATCTGCCACGTTGACGCCCAGTCACCCAGCCTCAACAGATCCCTTTGGAGTTCCTCACAATCTTCTCTGGTTCTCACCACCCTGAACAATTTAGTGTCATCTGCAAACTTGGCCACTACACTGCTCACTCCCAACTCTAAATCATTTATGAACAAGTTAAAGAGCATGGGACCCAGTACCGAGCCCTGCGGCACCCCACTGCTTACCGTCCTCCACTGCGAAGACTGCCCATTTATACTCACTCTCTGCTTCCTATTACTCAGCCAGTTTTTGGTCCACAAGAGGACCTGTCCTTTTACTCCATGACTCTCAAGCTTTCTAAGGAGCCTTTGATGAGGAACTTTTATCAAAAGCTTTCTGGAAGTCAAGGTAAACAACATCTATCGGGTCTCCTTTGTCCACATGTTTGTTCACCCCCTCAAAGAAATGTAACAGGTTAGTTAGGCAAGATCTTCCCTTACAGAACCCATGCTGAGTCTTCCTCAATAACCCGTGTTCATCAATGTGCCTACTCATTCTGTCCTTGATAATGGTTTCTACCAACTTTCCCGGTATTGAAGTCAGACTGACTGGCCTGTAATTTCCCGGATCTCCTCTGGAACCTTTTTTAAAGATGGGGGTGACATTTGCTACCTTCCAGTCCTCAGGAACGAAGGCAGATTTCAATGAAAGATTACAGATTTTTGTTAGAAGATCCACAAGGTCAACTTTGAGTTCTTTCAGAACTCTCGGATGTATGCCATCCGGACCCAGTGACTTATTAGTTTTTAATTTGTCTATCAGTTGTAGGACCTCCTCTTTTGTCACCTCAATCTGACTCAGGTCTTTCAACACCCCTTCCAAAATTAGTGGTTCTGGGACGAGTAAAAAGTTCTCATCTTCCACAGTGAAGACGGAGGCAAAAAATGCATTCAGCTTCTCAGCCATTTCCCTATCCTCCTTCAGTAATCCTTTTACCCCATGGTCATCCAAGGGCCCCACTGCCTCCCTGGCTGGTTTCCTACTTCTAATATATTTGAAGAAATTTTTATTGTTGGTCTTTATGTTTTTTGCAATATGTTCCTCATAGTCCCTTTTTGCCTGCCTGATCACAGTCTTGTATTTGATTTGCCACAGCCTGTGTTCCCTTTTACTAATCTCTCTTGGACTGGTTTTCCAACGCTTAAAGGAGTCCTTCTTACCTTTTACAGCTTCCATTACTTTGTTTGTTAACCATGCAGGCTTTTTCTTATGCCTGTTTGTGCCTTTCCTAACTTGTGGTATGTATTTTATCTGAGCTTCTAGGATTATAGTTTTAAATAGTGTCCAAGCTTCCCCAAGGGTTTTGACCGTATGTACCTTTCCTTTCAGTTTCCTCCTCACATGCCTCCTCATCTCAGTATATTTACCTCTTTTAAAGTTAAACGTGGTTGTGGCGGTCTTTTTGGGCAACTCCCTATTTATACAAACGGTGAAGTCAATAACATTATGGTCACTGCTCCCAAGTGGCGCAATCACTTTTACATCTCTCACCAAGTCTTGGGCATTACTTAGGACCAAATCCAGGATCGCCCCACCCCTGGTAGGTTCTGAGACCATCTGCTCCTTAGCACAGTCATTGAGAGCATCAAGAAACTCAATCTCTTTCTCTCGACCAGAACACATATTCACTTAATCAATCTGTGGGTAGTTAAAATTACCTATTACGACACAGTTTTTACATTTAGCCGCTATCTTTAAGCCTTCCATCACATTATAATCGTCCTCTCTCTTTTGATTTGGTGGGCGATAACAAACTCCCATAGTT
The DNA here is from genome assembly GCF_032191835.1 of Heteronotia binoei. NCBI lineage: Eukaryota > Metazoa > Chordata > Lepidosauria > Squamata > Gekkonidae > Heteronotia > Heteronotia binoei. The sequence goes on from NC_083223.1 coordinate 214,320,852, forward strand.
AAATTTCCTTTTGGGCCCTCTATTTCAACCCAAAGCATTTCTAAAAGGGAATCTAATTCTCTGACCTCAGTCTTACTGGACCGTATATCCTCTTTGACATACAGAGCCATTCCACCTCCAATCCTTCCCTCCCTATCCTTCCGATATAGCTTATATCCAGGAATCACCGTGTCCCACTGATTCTCCTCATTCCACCACGTTTCTGAAATTCCCACAATGTCTATGTTTTCTCCCAACACTAAACATTCCAATTCACCGATTTTACTTCGAACACTTCTAGCATTTGCATACAAACATCTATAATTTCCCAGGCAAGCTAGGCCCGCCACCTTCCTCCTGCCGCCTCGAGACTCTGGCAGACAGTCCATACTGTTTGTCACAATCACAGTGGACAACTCTGGTATGTGGCTTGCTCTTGGTAGGACAAGGTAGGGTCTTAGGTTTCACCCTTGGCTTGTCCTGGTGGTCAATATTAACCTTGCCATGCAGTTACATTTCAGTTATGTTTAATAAAGTGGCCCCAAACTATGGTGTTTGTCTTGTTATTCCAATGGGGGGGCAATTCAGCCCTTTCCCAGGCAAGCTGCTAATAGTGGCTAAGATCGGGGGTTGCTGTTACCACCCCGGAAGGAAAGGAGGCTAACAAGCCTTCCTGGGCATCTTGGGATTGGCTGAGGGCAGAGTGTTGGGGCTATATTAGCCCCGGCCCCGTCCAAACTGCACGGTCATTTTTGGCTCTTGACCCACCCACCCTGCAGTAGTACAGACTTTTGGCTGATCACCTTGTTTTGGGGCCAGATAGGAATTTTTTCACTTCCACCCAATTGGCCGAGGTTGGGGAGTTTTTCTCCTACCTTGTACTGTTTCTCAGTAGACTGGGCTAATTAGACAGGCTGTGTTGTTTATTAGCTTGTCACTTGGCAGGAGAAGGTAGGGGCTATAGAATTTAATAGGTGATCACTCATGGTGCAGCACCAGTTGGGGTGCAGGTGGTCTGCAGGAGTGGCAGATGGGCTTTACAGCGACAAGTGTAGACAACACCGAGTCCTCCCCTGACTTGGCTCCTTCTGTCCAATCAAGGTCTGAAGCAGGGAAAGGGCTTTTGGCCTGGCTGACCAGGTACCAGCCATACCAGTATGGCTCGTACCAGGGGCAGGGAGGCTCACCCCTAGCAGGACAAGCTAGAGCATTACGCTTGACCCTTGGCTTGTCCTTGCCATTCAGTTATGTTTCAGTTACATTTAACAAAGTGGCCCTGTTTTGACCCAAACTATGGTGTTTGCCTCATTATTCCAATGGGGGGGGGGGGCAATTAGCAACCCTATGACTGGAGGCCTTGTGGAGTAATGGCCACAGTGGTTAGAAAGCTGCCATTGGGAAGAAAGGAGTACCTACTGTTTCTTTCATGAGCAGAACTCTGCTGCCAGAAGAGGAAGCAAATAACTACAACATCCCATACCCCTGAAGTGACCTCACAACCCACAGGGCTATTACTCCACATAGTTCCTGTAAGTTCAACCCCAGGAATAAACTTTCCTAGAACCAGAAAGAACTGGGAGGAAGGGAAAGCCAGGAAGAACTGCAGTCCTTTCATGATCTCCAGCGGTGGATCCCAACCCAGTCTTCTAAAAACATCATAAACTGAAATTTAGGGGGGGGGGGGGGTGGCATTGCTCGATTCAAGATGGATGCCTAGTCCTGTTGCGTTCCTTCATTGAGACCTATAAATCCTCAAAAAAAGACTTCAGAAACGCTTTATGGGCAAAATTCTGAAAGAAAAGCGATCAAAATTGCCCAGTGCCCCAGCCAGGACAACTTCATGCCAGGTGAGTGGTTTTTTTACTAAAAAATCAGTGAAACAAGTTTCCAGCATGAGCAAATGCTAGCAGTTTAAAATGGTGGACGGGCAAATGGAATGCATTGATGCGACCTCCTCCGCTACGAAAAATGATCTAGATAAAATGGAAGAAAGGCTTTCTAGTCAGCTAGAAAGACTTTTAGCTCCTATCCAGACATAACTAGCAGATATTAATATTGCACTCCGCGCCATCAAAAAAATGATGGACTGTGCTTTAATGCTAGCTGAAATGTTGCAAGAGGAAAACCAACTCATGCAAAAAGACACAGATGCCTTGCAACTTAAGATTTTATCTTTGGAAACAGAGTTAAGAAATAATAACCTAAAATTACATGGGTTCCCTGAGGACCTTGAGGAAATGACTGAAATGGGAAGATTTTTAGCTACACGGTTTGCAAAGGAAATGGGATACCTATAATCACTAAAGCCTTCTGAATGGGTCCAAAACAGAACATTAATAGTAAAAGTCCACAGGACATTATTTTAACTTTTATGGATTATAGAGTGAAAACCTCTATTTTGACTGCTGCCAGGTAAAAGGGACATTTCATATACAAAGACAACAAAATTGAAATCTTCCCAGATCTACCAGTGGAAAACACTGGGATCTTAAACCCATCACTCAAAAACTGCAATCGGTGAACCAGAGATACAGATGGTATGGTCCTGCTTCACTTCAAGTTATCCATAACAGCGTCCAGCTTCAAGCAAATAACCTGGAATCGGGTTACAAGCTTCTTGCAACTATGGTATCCATACCCCAACGGATGAACTGAAAAGAAACTCTTCCAGTCTACCACCCCTTCTCGAGTGAAAAACAGCAGGATTCCTGTTGTGGCATCTCCAGCTCAGAAGGGCACTTGACTATGTATGTGATTATTTAACTCCATTTTGATATGCTTTTAATATCACATTGGTTTCAGTGCTGCTTAATTATTGTTTCTTTGAATTTGTACAAAGGGTCAGCAATGAAGGTTTGTAGAAATTGCTGTGGTTGGGTTAGCTTTTGACTTTTCTATTTTAAGGATAGTGGCACAGAAATTATTATTGGAGACAGACAAAAGTCTCCTAGTGATAGAAGAGGTTCTTCAATTGTCTTACTGGTTATTGTGAGACCTAGAAAAAGAAACAGTAGTATTATAAGTGTAGGAATATAGGTTAAGTTTACTGCATAGGTAATAGTAGTTAGTTGTTAGAATAATTAGCAAAGTAGTGAAGTTAGATATAGTTATAGATAGAATAAGTATAGATTAAGGTAGGATTATACAGCATTAATTTAGTTAGTTCAAGAGAGAAGAAGGTTATAGTAGGATTAGAGTTTAGGATTAGATTGTAAGACTAATTAGATAAACTTTGGTATAAGCATCTATATAGTACTGAGTTTTTAAATTATTATTATTAATTTATTTTATTTTTATTGTATTAGAGAGGGAAATTTCATCATTTTGAAAACAAAAAATTTAGAATTATCGAATTTTACACAAATACCAATACCATGGTGGAATTGGTATTTGGGAAATACAGTATTTAACAATATTTTTCAGGTCCAGTAAACCCAAATCTGAAAAATACCCCCCCCCCTTTTTTTTTTTGCACATCCCTAATTGAACCATTGCTTGGGAAGATAAAGGAGTGTGTTATTGAATCTTTCCCCCTGCATCAAAGCTGTTATTTGACTCTTCCAGGAACATATTTTTTCCCTGAAGTACAAGTAACAGTTTGGGTATAATTGGGGAATAAGGATGCCAGACTCCGGGTGAGGCCTGGGGAGCTCCCAGAATTATAGCTCACCCCCAGATTACAGACATCAGTTCCCCTGTTGAAAATGGATGCTTCAAAGGGTGAACTCTATGGCATTGCACCCCAGTGTTGTTCCCAGACATCAAGTACAAATCTCCAGGAATTTTCCATCCTGGAGCTGGCAACCCTACCTCATTCTGCACTTGAGCCCTGCAGGCGTACTCTGAAATGCTGCAATCTTTGTACAAGTCACCATTTTGTGACTGGATCCATTCACCAAATTGCCAGTTTGTGACTGATGGTTCTCAAGATTCGTGAAAAAAATTGTGACTCCCTAGAAGCATAAAGTCTTCCCTCTCCTGTTCTAAAATAAATTACTTGCCTCTAGCAAATAAGAATGATTTCATAAAATATGGGCTTTAGTAGCTATTTTGCAACTGACTATTAATTTAAGTAGAAAACAAGGTTACCTCTGACAATCCATATTCTGAATTAACTCTATTGCGGATATTGAATGACCACATTTGGCATAATTATCTATGCATATATATCTTATTATTTATTTTGTTCTTTATCTTTACATTTGCTTTGATGTATTTTTATCGATAACCACCACCACCCCAGGCTGATTTTGCAACAAAACTGGCTTTGACTAAAAAGCCTGAAGAAATTTTGCTTTTAGCAAGTTATATCTAGGTTGTGGTCAGACAACAGACTTAGCATGATATGGCCCTACCTCTAATTAATCCAGGGTTTTTTGTTACTGTGAGTTTTGATCAGACATCTCACTGGAACCCACTTCAGTGCATGCTCACTTTGTGGTTGATCAGTCAGATTACTGCTGTGCAGCAACCACAGAGAGGACTGTCAGCCAGGGGTTTTTTCATCATTTTTCCTCTGAGCATACACATAAGTGCTCATGGGAAGCAGTGCTTCAAACTCCTGGCAGGATGGTGGCTGGTGGCCAGTGGGATCACTGGAGGAGGCTGCTGGGATATGTAGTTCAGCAGGGGGGAGTGCTTTTGAACCTGCCTTGGAGGTTTTCTAAGGAAAACAGTCTTGAGAAGCTCCCATTAGAGACAGAAAGAGAAGTCTGTAAACTGTAAATAATAGACACACAATTAGTGAATGACGACTGGGGTGATTGTGTACATATCCCTACCTGATCAAAAATGGGGGAGGGGACAGATGGGAAGATTCACACTTCCCAACCAGCTTCAGTTCAATATAGAAGAGTTCAGACATCCAAAAATGCAGGATGAAAGTGCTGACATTTGTAAGAACCAAACTTTCCCCAGTGCCTAATAATTATGTTTTGAAGGTGGGTCAGAAAGGGGTGCCAACAACTGGGGAATGGGAGGCAAATGTCACTGTCTGATCATGCACTTCAAATTCTGAAGGGAACAGAAATTATTTCAGACTGACATGCTCATCTGACTGCAGCCCTAGACTGCTTAAAATGTAAATTGGTATGGATCAGTTTTCAGAAGGGTTTACAGAGAAAGATTATGTCAAAATACAACTTCTAAAAGGACTTAGTGAATGGATTAAGGAAGTGACATGTGACAATAGGAAAGGACATGAAAAAAGATGTTCCAGCAGAGATGTACAGGTATGAATTCTGGCAGCAGCTTCCAAAACAGAAGTGTGGCTTTGGGAGATGATGGAGAACAAAATGCAACAGGTCTAATGGCCTAATGTCAGATGGAAATGAAAAGGAGAAACAGAAGATTATTTCAGTGTTTCAGGAAAAGGAGCAGAGGAGGGCATAATATTTTCCTTAAAAGTAATGTAAAAAAATGGCAAGTGCCATCAGTCACATATGAATATTGAGAATCTCGAATACATTTTGTAAAAATCCAAATAAATTAGATGCAGCAGCAAGTATTGATAGGTACATTTGCTGTGTATGTCAGAAAAGCAGAGAAATATACATCTACTGGGGAGCATTAACAAAATTCTTCTGGGACTGTTATGATTTTACAAAATTTATACCCTACCTTTCTGCTCTTTCCAGGGCTGCCAAGGCAGCTAACCAATTAAAAACATACACAATAAAAACACATTTTAAAATCCATTAAAACCAAACACATAATTAAAACAAAACCCAGCTAAAATACCCATACAAAAACAACAAAGCAGCAAAACTTAGGGCAGGAAGGAGGTGTCAAGAGTCAGACCTCCCACCCCCACACTTACCTCCAAGGAAACAGAGACCTCCAGATTGTGCCAAAGGAACCATCCAGGGAGGACCACAGAAGTGAATGTGATGCTGCAGGAGCAGCTTCTCAGCTCACTACAACATCCAGAGTCACTGGACAGACCAGCTATCAGCCAGCAACCAATCCCCCAAGGACCAGCAGCAGAGGCATGAGGCAGCAAGGACAGCAGAGGAGCAGCAGAACCCATCACAGGCAATGACTTTTTCTTTCCTCATCTATTGTTGGAGCCACAAAGACTTCTTTGGAGGACATGAAAAGCTGCAGTGACCTCCTTAGGCCAGCAGGAGCCAAGGAAGAAGCCCTATAAGGCTTCCCATAGGGAAGGAGCAGAGGAAATGGGCCCATTGGGTCTAAGACCTGCCACTTCCATTGGCCCATCCCCCAGGATAGAGGGTTGGGGCGAGGCCAGAGTTGTCCCTCCACCCAGCAGTCCATTAAGAGTTGCACCCTGGGAGAACCAGGGAGGAAGAGCTAGATTTCACCTAAGGCGACCAGGGAGAGGTTGCTGGCAGAAGAGGGTACTGTAACCCCCATTGCTCTTTAATGAGATTCTTCCCCCAGGGCCAGCCTTACTAAAGGAACACTAGAGAAAGAGACAGTCCTGGATTCCAGTCCAATGCCAGAGAGTGACAGGATGAATCTCTGAAGGAATGCCAGACAAAACAGTTTTTGCATGGCAACCAGAGTGAACAAATGAGTCACTTTGGGGAAAGAGTTCCAGAGTTTTGGTGCTGCAACTGAGAAGGTATTTTTATGGGTTGCCACCTAATTTCAGAGTTGGGGGGGAGCACCTGAAGCATGATTAGCAGAGTTTATATATAATGTTTTTAAGGCTTTTTTAAAGAAGTGAGAAACAGAAGTGAGAAACTCCCATGATGCTTTCCAGAACTGCACACATAAAAACCTTCATGATCGACAACAAAAGAAAAAGAAAATAACATACATAATACGCATAACATAAATAGAAAAGAAAAAACTTAAACTTAAACTTAAAAAAACCCCTCCATGATCCAAACAGATTGGCAGCCATCATAGTCACTAAGGAGTACAGAAATGAACAGATAACCTTAGAATATTTCTTAAAAAATGATTTGTGAACATATATACTTGATGACTGATTCGAATTGGTCTTTTGGCTACAGAGCGTAGCAATACGCAGCAACGACTGGTGAGAAGCTCCATTGGTCTGAGTGGTGATGTACATTGGTCTGAGTGGTGATTGGTCTGAATGGCAATGTGTGAAAGCTGATTTCGCTGCACTGGAAATGACTACATTAGAGTAGCCCTTCAAACAGCCATGTCATGTCACAAGCAGTCAAACTAATCAGCAAAAAATCCACTGCATGATCCCTACTGAGCAGGACATGACCCAAACCAGCTGGTATTTGAGCAGCCTTGTCTGCAGCCCTATTTGACTGTATGACAAAGGCACAGAACATGCCATCAAATAAGCAACCTGGCTCATTTATGCTGTGAATTCTCCCATGAACATGTTCAAGAGTCAAACTTACCATGTTTGGAGGTGTTGATCAGGTGCAAGTCAGTCACTTGCTATGGACTTTTCATGCAGATGAAGAGCTGCAAATGATGCTGGGTTGGTTTGCATTGGGGTTTTCACAAAACTGTGCATTCACAAAGATGCTGCTGATTCAAACTTTTCAACAGCCATTAACATCATTAAGGGCTATTTAGAAAAAAACACAAAGAGGTACAGTTTTATTGAAATACAGCATATATTTAGAGATGAAGATGGGACCTATTTTCTGCTGCTACAGATAAACACAGACTAACTCAGAAACATAGCAGCAGAAAAAAGCGAATATTCAGCAGTGCCTTAAAGATTAACAAAATTTGGTTTTATTTAAACAATTGCCTGCTAAGCAAGGATGGAGAAGGTAGAACTTAATTGGACTGTAGGAGAACCCAGGGCCGGCTTGCCCACTAGGCAAACTAGGTGGTTGCCTAGGGCACTTGCAGGGTGGGGTACCAAATTCAGCCTCCCCCCTCTTCCCCCTAGGCAAACGCCTAGTCTGCCCACTCCTCAGCCGCCGCCGCCTCCCTCCCTTCCCCACTCTAGGTCTGTTTCAATGCCTAGAACGGCAGTCGAGCACCACTCCCAGGCTATCTAAAGGTGCCCCCCAACTGTGTGTGGCACTCACTGTCAGTGTTGGGGTAGGCCAGTAGCAGCACGAAGAAACCACGTCCTGAAAGAGCACTGCCACTTCTCCCTCCTCCCCACTTCAGGGGAGGAGGGAGCAGTGGCAGTGCCTTTTCAGGATGTGGTTCCTTCGTGCTGCTGCTGGCCTGCCCCAGTGCTGACAGACAGTGAGTGCCGCACGGTTTTACCCGCCAATCAGCTGATCGGCAGGGGGACACTTTTAGATAGCCCAGCCAGGCCAGGCATTGAAATAGACACGGAGTGGGGAAGGGAAGGAGGAAGAGGCGCAGCAGGAAGTGGGGATGCGTGGGGAGTCCTGTGGAAGGGGTGGTGTACTGCAAGTCTGCCTAGGGCACCATGCACCCTCGGGCTGGTGCTGTGAGAACCTACATGAACAAAACGTCAATATAGTGAAGGAATACAATGAAGCAACCTGTCAAATGTGCATGAATAGACTGACAAATAGCAAACAGACAAATGTGCATGAATAGACTGACAAATAGCAAACAGTCAAATGTGCATGAATAGACTGACAAATAGCAAACAGTCAAATGTGCATGAATAGACTGACAAATAGCAAACTGACAAATAGCAAACAGATCATCAAGAAAATTCACAACTGATCGACAGGATGTCAAATGAACCAGTGAATATTCAAACATCCCTAGAATATAGTGTAAGATACCATTTTTCTTCCACTCACATCAGAATCTGTTCTTCCTGGTTCCCCCTCCCCAATATGGGGATCAGAAAGGTGACTGGCATAGTGAGGGTAAATTCACTCTTCATTGGCACAATATTGTAGCAGTATGGAATGAAGCCACAAAAAACTTACTCTCTCCACACTGTGCTAATTTTTATTTATTTATTTTGTTCAATTTATATCCCGCCATTTCCCGCAAAGCAGGCTCAGGGTGGGTTACATCATAATGTATGTACTAATATGAAATTTCCACAATGAATTTATTTTCCTTAGCAATTATCTCTGTGGGATATCCCTTGTTTGGAGGAAAATAGGGAAAACGTGGAAAATAGAGGGGGAGCTCTGTATCTGAAGAAGTGAGCAGTGACTCATAAAAGCTCATATCCAGTCACAAATTTTGTTAGTCTTTAAGGTGCTACTGGACTCTTGCTCTTTTCTACTGTTATTTTCTTCATGTTCTGGACAACTCAGGATCTCATATGCTGTGCATGAAGTAGTGAACTGAGCGTGAGGTTCCCAGTACCCTCCCAAAACACAAAGAGAAAAATATAGAATATTGATTGCTTTTGTTGGTCTGTTCAGTATATTCCTAGAAGACCAGTGTTGTGTTTAAGATTCCACTTAACCCAAAAGATCCCATTGGCAACAAAATGATGCACAAATTTCTGCATAAAACAAAAGCAAGCATTATTTAGTTGTCTCAGAATTTTCTTTCCTGTGTTGCACTTTATTAATTAGGAGAAAGAAACCAAACAACCTGATCTTATGAGCCACTGTGCATCAGCATCCCAAAATAATAAAAGTATACAGGGCTTTTTTTGTAGCAGGAACTCCTTTGCATATTTGGCCACACACTCCTGATGTAGACATTCCTCCAAGAGCTTACAGGGCTTTTAGTACAAGGCCTAGTACAAGGCATGGAAACTTCAGTCAGCATTAATCTGAACTAAGAGGCTATACTGCTCTACCCCATACATTTTTTTTTAATAACAAGCAAATGTCAGGTAAACATTAAATTGAAGGGGGGGGAGAGGGAAGAGAGGTGATGTGAATAAATATGGGGGGAGGAAAGAGAGGTGGTGTGGAGAAATATACTATTTGTAGCAGGAGAATAGCTATACAAATTAATAAAAGAGCTTATCACTGCAGATTTACACAGGGGGTGGAATTGCAAGTTGCTGGGTTATATGTGTGTATATAAAGTGCCATCAAGACATAACCAACCTGTGTTGACCCTAGCAGAGGGCTTTCAAGGTAAGTGAAAAGCAAAGATGGTTTGCCACTGACTTCCTCGGCAGAGACTTCATTGGAGGACATCCATCAAAGTACTATATGGCCGAGGGCCTGCTTACCTTAGGGACCGTCTCTCCCCATGCATTCCCCAGAGGATACTTAGATCTGGAATGAAAAATCAGTGATCCCCGGGCCAAGGGGAGCTAGACTACAGTCCACCAGAGAGCGGGCCTTCTCGATTGCTGGCCCCTATTGGTGAAATCAACTGCCAGAAGAAGCTAGGGCCTTGCGGGACCTTGCCCAGTTCCGCAAGGCCTGTAAGACAACTCTATTCCGGCAGGCCTTTAATCTGACATTGAAGGACTGATATGGGGTGACTGAGATACATAAAATATAGACTGAATGCCATCTGAAGCGAGAAAACATCAGATACAATTAGCACCAGACCATTTTAATTGTTTAGCTTGTTTTATTGTTTAACTGTTAAATTGTTCCTATTTTGCTGTTTGTGAGCCACTCTGAGCCTGCTTTGGTGGGGAGGGTGGGATATAAATCCAATAAACCTTAACCCTGCCAGTTTGGTGTAGTGGTTAAGTGCACAGACTCTAATCTGGGAGAACTGGGTTTGATTCCCCACTCCTTCACATGCAGCTGCTGACATGACCTTGGGTCACCCATACATTTTGAGAGTGGTTCTCAAAATAATTCTCTTAGCCCCACCTACCTCACAGAGTGTTGGTTGTGGGGAGAGGAAGGGAAAGAGGATTGTAAGCCACTCTGAGTGAAGAGTGGGGTATTTTTATTTTATTTTATTTTATTTTTATTTGATTTTGAAGCAGGCTCAGGGTGGCTATAAATCCAATCTCTTCCTCCTTTTCCCCCTCTTCATCTTTGTCTTCATCTTTTTCTTAGGCTATATCCCATGCTGCCTTCCCTCCCTCATTGGGTTATGCAATAACAACTCCTTACCTTTAAGGCCCTTTACGGCCAGGGGCCTGCATATCTTTGGGACTGCCTCTCCCCATATGAACTCCCCCAGGCTCTGAGGTCTGCTGCTCAACATCTTCTCATAGTCCCTGGTCCTAAGGATGCCCGGCTGGCTTCAACGAGGGCCAGGGCCTTTTTGGTCCAGGCCCCTACCTGGTGGAATGAGCTCCCACTGGAGATCCGAGCCCTGCGGGACTTATCAAGGTTTCGCAGCGCATGTAAGATGGAGTTCTTCCACCAGGCTTTTTATTAATTCAGTTGGTGTCCTTGAAAGTCATCACTTCCCCCAGAATTTCACCTTTATGGTGTTATGTTATGCTGTTAGCCATCAGCCGCATGCTGTTTACTGCCTGTGTCTGTAAGATTGTTTACTCTGCTGCTCCTGTTTTTATGATATTATTTTAACTGTTGTTTTATTGTTGTAAGCTGCCCTGAGCCTGCTTGCAGGATAGGGCAGGATATAAATCTAAAACTTAAATTAAAATTAAATTAAACTAGCCCAAAGAAGTTCTGTTGTGAGGACTTTTGTTGTAAGGGAGGTCTTAAAACATTGAAATTGGTGTTGAAAGAGTACTATTTTTTTAAAAAGCATCTGTTTTGAATAAACCCCTAGTTAATTTTAACTGTAATGTTAGCTTTTTCCATAAGGGCAATAATCCTAAATGTGTTGAAACCAAAAGTTAAGAGTCAAAGGGCCAGAGGACTTCCATTGCTGGGCAATCTCCACTCAAGCTCAAGTGATGAGTGAGAGCATTAAATCTTTGTCAGGAATGTTCTTCAGCTCATCAGAAATCAGATTGAGTAAGAAGATCTCCAGATTTGGGCATGGGGGGGGGGGGGCTGAGATATTGTATTGTAATTTTTGCTGGTCTCTGAAATAAACAGAAAACTATTTGTTGAAAGAATGATCATAACAAATTCCAGCCATGCCAACAGTTCAGAGAAGGTGTTTTGCATTTTCAATGTAGTTTGAGTATTAAAGGTTTAAAAATCAATTTACTTAATTTTGGAAGAAATTGATTTAAGATGTAGGGGGTTATGACAAATACAAAACTATGGCTCAGGCTATATAATATTTCCCATGTCACACTCCTATTAAACATGCTGATCTTCTATGTTATGTTTTCTTAGGGTATCATGGATTGTGGGAAAGTGCTGTTTCCACCATGAAGCAGGACCACAGTCAGTGATGGTCTCATGCTCAGCATTGTAGGATCCTGTATTACAGATAGCTGACTGAAGTATGACATCTCCGCTCCATTGGCTGAGTACTAGGCATCATGATAAAAAGGAAAGAGCAGTATGAAGTGCATGCTTGAGACCATTGAATCATCTGTACATGCATGATTGAATTTATCCATGTGCATCTGTCCCCCAGAATACAGTCATCATACACTGTTATTACTGGGAAATTTCACTTGTTTATGATAGAATAGAAATCAATAGAGAAGAAAAGGCTTTATTCTGAATTAGTTTGTCTGAACAGCCAAAGCACAGAAATATACATCAAGAGCTAGTTAAACATCTGCTATCATGTCTGCTGTCATGATTCTCGCTGTCTGGACTCATAACAGAGATAAGACCCCCATGATGAATTCCTTCACTTTGCTATTACCAAATAGAAAAATTCATTGTGAAAGACATAGCCATCATTTCTTGAGTTATATCACCCATTATCTATGTCACTAGGGTGATGGCCACAATCAGTGCAGGGATTGATACCACATGATAGAGCAGGGCAGATGGAAATTCACCATATGATGCCAATCCACAAGTATCAAGAATGACTCTCTATCCTCTTGAAACAGTATCAAATCCTCTAGGAAAATTAAACCTAATAAATTACATTTTAGTTTACCTGTTACTCTTGTTTCCAACTTTGCTAATACGATAATAGGGGAAGTGAGTAGCAGGATAAAGGATGGTGACCAGGGCTGCTGCTCCTGACCCTGCACTAACCTGCAAGAAGCACGAGGAAATCTCTAGATCCTGCATGTGGAGAATGCTGGAGAATGGCCACAGAAGCCCAGCCCGACACTGCAGAAATGGCTTCCAGCCTTGCTCCAATTCCCAGAGAAGCCGACAAGACAGTGAGGGTGACCAGGCCTCATTTTGGACAGGGGTGGAGTTCCAGAACCTCTACATTTTATTGTGCTCTTTCTTTCTTACCTCCCCCGCCCCCAATACTTGCTTCTGGGTTTTATTGTTCAAACTCCCTTTGAGAATTGTACTGAACTCTAAGATTTGGCAAATGCTCTAATATTTCCCCCCACACACACAAGAAATGGGAAAATAACTAAAACGTATAAAGCAGACAGATGGAAATCTTCATCATGGCACTGTGGCCACATAGGAGAAAGTAAATTTAAAAGTATGATAGGAGAAAGGTTTTATTATGACAATTATAATTCAATAAGCATTTTAAGGTAGATGCTGAACTGATATAATTTAGTACACCTTCTGGTGATGTCCAAGGTGTGTGGCATATATAAATGGGTTGTGCTAATGAGCTCTGGAACCTCTTTTTCTACAAAATGAACCCTGAGGGTTAGGGTTGTCAAGTCCAACTCAAGAAATATCTGTGGACTTTGGGAGTGGAGGCAGGAGACTTTGAGGGTGGAGTCAGACAATGGTGTGACAAGCACAATTGAACTCCAAAGGGAGTTCTGGCCATCACATTTAAAGGCACTGCACCTCCATTTGGAAAGAATGAAGGATAGGGACACTTTCTTTGGGGCTCATAGAATTGGACCCCTGGTCCAATCTTTTTGAAACTTGGGAGTTGTTTTGAGGAGAGCCACCGGATGCCATGCTGAAAAATTGGTGCCTCTACCTCAAAAAACAGCCCCTTCAGGGCCCCTGATATTCACAGATCAATTATCCATTATACTCTATGAGAATTGGTCTCCATACAGTATAAGGGAGTGCCCAGCAGACATTTCCCTCCCCCCTCCCACTTTATGATAACCCTGAAGTGGGAGGAGGACCTCCAAACCAGGGGATCCCGTGCCCCCAACTGGGGATTGGCAACCCTACTAAGGGTGGCAGTTAGTGGGGAGTGTGAGACATCAGAGGCAGACAGAGGGAAGCAGACAGAGGCAGAAACAGACAGAGGGGGTGTGAGGCATCAGAGGCAGAGGGAAGCAGTGGCTGGAGGATGCCATGTCACAAGCTGTGGCCAGAGGAAGCCCTACCAAGTGCTCTGCTCAGGGAAGGGAGGGGGGGTGAAGACCACCAGAACTGCCAGGGCCAACCCCCTTGCAGGTGCTTAGAGCAGAGAGGCTCCTTTGGAAGGGAACAGGTGGCAGTGGCCTCTTCAGGCCCATGAGAGCTGGAGGCAAAGCCCTTTAAGGCAGCACAGGGGAGAGAGTCAGGTAAGCTGGCAGCACATTAGGCTACCCGCCACTTCCTCAGGTACCAAGGTTAGAGGGATTGGGAGAGGATGGATATGATTGTGATGGAAAGGCAAGAGACACCTTTGCAAGTCCTGCCAATCCAGTGCAACAAGGGTGGGAAATCCCAGTGATATAATGCCATATTTAGTAGCTGTCATGGAGTAAAGACGGGGAGAGGAATACAGAGCTGCAGTTCTGTGGCACATGTCCTCAATCAGCTTTCCATTTATAGCCACTAAACTATTGGGGGCAATGTCCAGGATGCTGCAAGCCCATGAGCTACAGACCCAGCACATTTTGATATTTCCTGACACTACCTATGGCAAGACATACACACCTTAAATCTCATTCAGGTATTCAAGAGCACATGGAGAGGAGGAACTGTTGGTATCATGCCCAATCTCCCATCCTCTGAAGGACTGGATAGATTCTTTGACATGTGTATGACCTAGGTAGGCCATCTCTGCACCTTTGGAACAATTATACCTGCACAGGCTCATTCAGACTTTCAGAAGAGCATGTGGAAGTCAAAAGTGGAGGAGCAGGCATGATCCTTGTCCCGTGACTCCAGTGCATTCCCTGAATGTCTGAATAGGGCCATTTTCTGCATACCTCATGCCCTTCAAAAGTCTCTCTGATAATCTAATATACAATTCCAAGCAGAGAAGCTGCTCCCTTAAGCAAGGTTTCTTTGTTTTCCTGCTGACTTCCTCGCCTTACCATCACAATCAGTCTCTCTGCCAGCCAGCAAATTACAGCCCAGAGGCCCTCTCTAAAAATAAAAGTCTTTACATTCTGTGATGACACATCACAGAGCAATCCCAGAAGTGGGTCAAGTTACATAGCAGTATAATTTGCCAGAGGTCTTGTGACATGACGTAAGGGGCTGCAAAGGAATGGAAGGGCTTTTAATGTAAAGAAGGCCTGCTTGAGAAATTTGCCTGGAAGCAAACAATTGCTGCTTGAACAGAGGATGGAGCAAAAAACTGATAGTTGATCTTGTGATGCTTTCTCAGTCTCTGGGCAAAGAGGTCTTCAGATTATTAAAGAAGATTTTCCTGAAGACCTGCACCATTATTATTTATTCTCAGCATCACAAACTAACCATTTTGCTACCTGTGGATAGTTATTTCATTAAGGCAAGCAAAGGTTTTCTAGAGGGATTCCCATCCGTTTCATAGTTTTTAGCAAGTCTGCTCTAGCACCTCTCTTGATCACACCTGGCTCACAAATTGTGGACCTTCAAAAATAGAATGTTTTTGGGACATTCAAAATTGAATCAAAAATGTTCTCTGCATAAAGTTTCTCATACATTTTATCTCATCTCTTTCCCTTTAACTCCAGCTTCACAATTAAGAAGAATGGATCCTCATGGAAAGTTAAATTCAGAAGGGAAGATAAATCCCAGACAAGTTGCAACCAGAAAAAAAAGAATTTCCCTGATATTGTTTACCTGATTCTCTAACAACCTGGCAAAGTAATCACCTCTCCATCCAGAGTGGGAGGTATAATCTGCTCCAGAGCATTAAAGCTCTAGAACAATAACAGCATTGGACTTAGTTTAGTTTACTTCCAAATAAATATCTGCAAGATCAACTGCACATTAGTGGAGCCTTTATAGCATATAAAAATTCTCCCACCTCAAAGATTAGTTACTATATAAACCTTACAGAGGCCAGTTCATGTTAAAACCCTATACAAACATGCTTGCCTGGTCAAACTGTGTGCCTTGGAACAGATCTTTTTTTTAAGTGTCAACTTGCATTCTGTACCTCAGGGTGAAAAAAAATTAAAGCCAGAACATTGACATCAAAAGTAAATGATAATTCAGCTCACATGTGGTCACAGCTGCAAAAGTAACAAACAACTTAGTGTTTCTTGTTGTCTGTCAGGATTTTGTTCTGCAGTTTATCAAAATCTTTGGTGGCTCTGGAGGAATGGAGAAGAGAGAGAAAGTGGAGTGATGTGTCACTGTCTCATATTCTGTGTTAGGCATCGATATGTTCCCAAGGCTACACTCGCCTGTCCTTCGAAATATCCCTACCAGTAAATCATTTAGCTTACCCGTCACTTTTGTCCATTGTGAAGAGCACAACAGTTCCCCATTTAAGCTCAACCATGGCTGATTCCCTCAGCAGGGAACACTGCTTAACAAAAGTGGGAAACAGACAAGAAGTTAGACAGCTGGGCTGAATTTCATGTTGTCTTGTGCTTAATGTCTCTCCCACTCTTCTGTTGTTCAAATCAACAGCTCATCTCCTACTGAGGTTTCTGAAGCGATGTGTTTGTCAACAGAGCTGAGCTGTATTAGTAATTCAATCTCAGTTGGCTTTAAAAACCTTCAATTGGTTGGGAACACACATATGTCCATACTGGCACCCATCCATTAACCTTTTCACCTAACCAAGTTTCACCTAATCAAGAGTGTGTTTTAATGGGTATCTGAAGAAGTGTGAATGCACACCAAAGTTTATACTCAGAATTAAACTTTGTTGGTCTTAAAGGTGCCACTCAAACTTTGTTTTAGTGGGCAGTGTGTGTGTTTCTTTTAAGATAAAAGGAGCCAGCTAGTGTAAGCAATTGGGTGGTAGTAGTGGTATAGAGTAAGTTGGAAACAGCTTTGAGTTTTCTAGCTCTTACCATCCTAAAAGGCTTCTCATCACATGGAGCCTTGCTTGTGGGCTTTAATATGAATCAAGACAGAGAAGAAAAGGCCAATCCATCAGGGACAGAGGCATACAGCAGGGCAGGCAGGCAGTAAGAGCCCGCTATCAAGTCACTACCTGGTTCTTGACTCAGGTGGCCAGAATGTTAGGAGCAAGTTCATAGGAATGCAGAAACATAGGTGCAGACTAGAAGTGAGGGATGCAGAAGGCTGTTCAGGAGAAGGCAGTTCTGATTTTGCTTAGGAAAAAATGTATTGTCTATACCACAATACTGGATCCACACCACAGTAACATCTAGAGTAGACTATTGTAATGTCTACACTACAATACTGGATCTGCACCACAGTAACATCTAGACTAGAATACTGTAATGCACTCTATGTCTGTCTGCCCTCAAAGTCTACTCAGAGACTCCAGCTAGTGAAGAATACCACAGCTTTGATATTATCAGAAGCTATGCAGAGCATGCATAGTAATCCCATTCTGAACTCACTCTATTGGCTGCCCATGAGTTACCAGGCTCAGTTCAAGGTAACATCACATAAAAGCAGGGCTTTTTTGAGCAGGAATGCACAGGAGCGCAGTTCCAGCTGGCTTGGTGTTGGGGGTGTGGCCTAATATGCAGATGAGTTCCTGCTGGGCTTTTTCTTCAAAAAAAGCCCTGCATAAAAGCCATTTATGGCCTTGGTCCCTCATACTTGTGGAACTGCCTGTCTCCCATAGTATACTACAACAGCTTCAGTTATCTGAGCAGGGACTTCTGCAGGTGGCACCCAGCAAATGGGGGAAATCAGCAAATGCCTGTACACATGCATTCTTTGTTGTAGCCTTCACCTTATGGGATGGTTTACGTTATGAGGTCAGGAAGGCTCTCCTAACTTTCCTCAAACTAATCAAAAATGATTTATTCAAGAGGTATTAGGGCTGTAGTGTAACAAAAGGTTCAGAAAGTTTCTTGGGTAAAGGATTAAGGACTGTGGATTGCATGACTGTATATAGTTTGTACTGTCTGCTGCTGTAAGTAGGATCCTATTATGTAATTTCTGCACTATTTAGGGTCTCATGTTAACACTTATGCTTTGCTTCAGCTTTGTCTCACATTTCTGCCTGGTTTCAGATTTCTGCAATCCTAAATCATTGCTTAATGGGTGCCTCAACCTATTGATTCTATTGATTTACACTATATACTCACCAAGTCCAAGTCCCAGTGAAAAAAGCAAACTATAAACAATTTTAATAAAATAAATTTAATCTTGGATCCCTCCCAAGCATATCCTAGTTAAAACTTGGCATTTTTCTTCTTGCCATTTAAAACACTCTTATTTCAGAAAAGTTTTATTGCTTTCACTGTTGATGGTGAAATTTCAAAAACATTTTATGCTCACACAAAAATTCCTAGAATTTGCAATAACATTCTGAATAAAACAGATGCAATGTTCATAATGTTCTCCAGAATTTAAATGAGATTGCCTGTGAAAATCAGACATTTGGATTGGCAATCATTATTTATAGTTTTATAGTAAATCAAACAATGCAAACATCATCTATTAATTTTTAAAGATTTTTATCCCATTTTCCAACCAAGCCTCGGGGAGTGATAATAAGAGGCTCATAGGATTTTTAAAAATGATATAAATGTTCCTTGGGGAGAGGAATGTGGGAGAAGGGCTCTCTGCTGGAGCTAGATCCTGGAGCGATAGTCAGAAGTCTGGCTGCTTTGATGAAGCAACTCGCACATTTAACGTGAAGCAGACTTCTGTATTAATCTCTCTCATGCACACATAAAATCATACCAATACATGAAATAATCAGAAACAAGCATCCTTTTTGTAGATTTGCTTTTTATTAATTTGTATTGCTAAAATAGCACATTTATGTGCATGTTGCTAGAAATCACTTCCCAAAAGTAGAAAGTTGTGGTATATTAGTGTCTTATCAGTTGTTATTACTGACAAATACCACTATTGCATGCCAAATATCAGACACTGAAATTAAATTCATTCTGTTGAATACACTTATCCAGTCTACCACATTCAGGGCTAAGTTTGGCACCATTGCTCTACCCAGGGCTTCCAGGATACACAAATACAAGGACAACACATACAGAAAGACACAGAAGCAATGTCTACAAACTGGTCCAGAGTCAGGTATTCAAAGGCTCAGTCCAAGGGTCAGAGTAGGAGGGTCAAGGGCCCAGGGATCAGGTTCCAATGCTTGGAAGCAGATGCAGGATACCGGGGTCGGTCCCAGGTTTCAGGAGGAAGCACAGATTACACAAGGTACAAAGCAGCAGGGTCAGGGTATAGTTTTGTCTGCTAAACAGGTCAGCATACAGAGGGTTGGCAAGCAAGGTTGTTTCCACACGGAGCCTTATTCAGCATGTTCCTTTTATGTGCCTCTTTTGCTGACTCATCCCCTGAGACCCAGGTAGTGTTCCTTGCAGTTGTGTTTACCTTTCAACAGGTGCAGGCCTTTTACTGTTTCCCTATCAGCCTGTCAGTCTTGGTCCTGCAAGGACTCCATGCTAGGAATTAATGCTGATCATTGCTGAGCAGCCAGGTGAACGCTTCATCCTCTCCTCCTGAGCTGTCAAGCACTATCTTCTCCTTTCGCCCTCTGCTGGCTCAGGAGACGATGTTGGCCTCTCTTTCTTCTCCTGGAAGTATGAGCAGCCTGGTTGTGATCAGCATTCTCACTTCCTGATACTTCCCCCCCTTGGGTCTGCTGCTGGATCTGGCTTCCATTGATATGGGGCCTGATCAGTGCCACATTAAACCCTGTGGAGGCCCACAGACAGTCAAAATCTTGGGGGGCCCCTTGCAAATTTATCTCAGAGCACCTGTGCTGCCACCCATGGTCCCTGCTGCAGCCTGCAGGCGCCTTTTTAAAAGCTCTTATGACAAAGCTGTGGGGGAAAGGCAGAGAGGGGCAAACTTGGCAACAACACCAGCAACAGCCCCACCAGGCAAGTTGGGCAAAGAGCGACTCAGTTGCTGGCTGCACATGCAGGCTGCAAGGGCTGCAAACAGGGTGAAAACGGGGGGGGGGGAGCCAGCTTGGGGCTCCTAAAGGCATGGGGACCCATAGGCCAGTGCCTACTTGGCCTAATTGTTAATCTGGCCCTGGGCCCAATTTTTCTGATTCCAAGGAAGAGTTGGTGGCAGCTGGCTGGCACATGACACAGTCGTGCAAGCATTAGGTGAACATAAAAGAGAATTTGGGGGAACAAATTGTTTCAACACTAGCAAATATTTAATACCTAGTGGCTAAGGACAATTCTGAACAATACTGGATTTTGTGCTATTGTTGCACTTAGTAATCATTCACAACAGGATTATCCTCTGTGGACAGGACAATCCTTTTGCAAATTATTGTTATCACACAATGCAGCACAATATCCGACAATGTGAAAGGACTCTAGTTATAGCTCCATATCTGTATGTGGGGGTGGGGGGCAAGCCACATAAATAAGCAACATTAGTGTTGAAACTATCAGCTCCTGTGAGATTGCTTCTCTTCTTCTGTGAACTGAAAAAGAATAAATTATAATTTTATAGAAACTATCTCATACAAATTAGACACTTAGATATGAGGGAGGTTTTTTGTTTCAACTTATCATTGGAATTGGCTCCCTTCAAGGCTGCTTACAGACGGGCGGTTAAAGCCGCCCTGGGGATGGCAGGCAGGTGGATCTAAAAAGCATCTGGATGACTGGGAAGTGCCCGGAGAGCGCCTGGGAAGCCAAGGATGGGGCACATGAGTGCTCCAGACATTCCCCAGGGTGCCCACAGCCTGTCCCTCTTCCACGGGCCATCGGAACGCTCCCAAGTGCTCCATTTCTAGCCGGCTCACTTCCGGGTTGGCTTGATGCCGCCCTGAGCTGGCTATCTGTTAGCAAGCCAAGTGACTCAGATTTGACCAAGAATATGTCCTGAATATCAACTCACCATTCCAAAAGTTCAAATCTTGGGGAAGTTTTCTTTCTGCCTGGAGAACCAGTGTGGTGTATAGTAGTTATAGTGTCACGCTAGGATCCTGGGAAACCCCCATTTGGACCCCCACTCTACTACAGAAGTTCACTGGGTGACTTCAGGCCAGTCACAGAGTGATTCCTCACCAGCATTTGCTCCGCCCCCACGCTTCTCCTTGCATTGGCACAAGCCATCAATTCCCCACCAGTCACTCTGCAGTGCCTCTTGCTTTGGGGCTACTTCCAATTCCCGTTGTGGCAAGTAGGACTCCAAAAAAACAGCATCCTGTTGCTGTGACGGTAACAGGAAGTGGCTGCAATGTAAGAGGCACCTGCGGAGCAACTAGTGGGCAATCCATCGTTTGAAATGGCGCAGGGAGAAGAGTGGGGATGGAGCAAATGCCGGTGAGGAATCACACTCTTTCAACCTAACCCATCTCACAGGATTGTTGTGGGGAAATGCAGGAGGGGAGAACAATGTTGTGAGCTGCTTTGGGTCCCCATTGCAAAGAAAAGCAGTGTATAAATAAATGTCGTAAATACTTCAATACCCTGGAGATGGTTAAGAGACAGAGAGATGCTAAGTATAGCACACATTAGTATATATACTGCTAAGTATAGCACACATTAAGAAAACAAATCTGATTGTGCCCCAAGAATGGATATGACATCACTCATATTTGCATCTCCACTCGAGTTGGCTTCTATCACTCATCACTTTGTTGCTAAAGAAGAGGGTGTAAGTTATAAGTTCCTTGCGAGCATCTTTTTTGTAAACCATGTCATTTAATGACAGTCTAATCAGCATGCACTTCCAAGGCTATTGTTTATTTTATGATGAGCCTTTTCTTCTCTTGTCAGGGACATTTATAATATATTAAGAAATCTTTTTCTCTAAGCACACTTGTATCACATTTATTTGCAGGGTGAGAAAATCTGCCTTGCCTGCTTAATATCTTTATCAAAAACAAAATCTGCTTCACCCTCTTCTAATCTCAAAACAGCTTTTGAAAGTTGTATAATACCTTCCCATGAAGCTATGTTAAGGAACCCATGTTTTGCATTGTTGAAGAGCTTCAGTTAACCTTGGTCTGGGGAACTTCCCATAGATTCAGTTGTGGGTAGGAAAACATTTTCTTCCAGGGTCTGTGAATTGCTTTCCTATTGAAAGCTTGGGCCAGTGTTCACAGATCTGAGCATCAGGGGAGGGGCAGAGTATGTGATTTTCCATTCCATTGGTATTCAGTTTCTTTCTTATTCTTTGTATAGTTTCTTGGAGATTTTCTGGGGCTCAGTCAGAGGGGCTGGCAGTTTGCCAGAGTTTCACTCCAGGAGCCTGAAGCTGGAACCTTTAATACTTGACCCAAAACTCTCAAGGCCAAGAAACAGAAAAGAGAGGGGAGGCGAGGAAGAAAGAAAAGATTGTTTTGTTTCACTGCAATATCCATTTTTGGTTATTATAACATGCTCAGAAAGTTGCTCTTTGCATGTAATGAATAATTCTAACTAATACTTCATCCAGAGACTTTGCCCTTGCTTCCTGCTGATGTCATATCTGTAAGCAGAATGCAATATTTTATATGGATTTATTTAATAGTTTCTTAAAAGGCTATTATGATTACCACAAACTGTATACTGCACAACTCTATTACATTCAATTGAAAGACATCCCCCCCCAGTTCAATTTTCTAGTAGTGACCTTTCCTGGTTGTTTACTCCATTAGCAGGATAGATAAAATTCCAAGTCAATATGTACATGTGATCAACTTTTACATTACAAAAAATTCACAGACATTTTTGTACAATTTAATTCCAAATTATCCACCACCTTGGATCTGTTTTTAAATTGAGCTTTATTGTGTTTTAATGTTGATTTAACTTAATTTAACCTAGTTTACTATGTTTTATTCTGATGTAAGCTACTCTGAGCCCTGCTTGCAGGGAAGGGCAGCCTAAAGGTCTAAATAAATAAATAAGCAAAAACTGATCTGAGGGTTAGGAAAGAAGAGGTGTGTTAGTGATCACAAGGGCTTGAGCCAATAGTACCTACCTCAGTCACATTTTTTCCTTGTTCAGGCTGAAACATGCTAAAAACCCTGTGATAAACAGCATCAGTGTTTGACTCCCTGTGATGTATTGTCTTTCGCCCTTAGGCTTACAAAGGCAACCTCCTGCCGCCACTGGCTCTTCCCAGCTCTCACCTGCTTTTGCAGCCAGAGAAAATGGGGAGGGGGTGACATTGCTAGTTAATATCATTTCTGGTTGCCATGTCCACAATGCTTTAGGAATTTCCCCAGTCTCTATAATTCTTACCATAGATGTTGGGGGAATTCCTAGAGCACTGCAATATGCCCCCCCTTCCCATGCCTCACCCCACCCCAATCTCAAAAATCTCTCAGGACTGCCAGGTGCAGGTGAGGCAAACCTACCTGCCCTTTGAGGTCAATGAGGCATAGGGTTGCCAGGTCTCCACCTGGCCACCAGCAGAGGATGTAGGGTTGCCAGATCCAGGTTGGGAAACTCCTGGAGATGGAACCTGGGGAGGACAGGGACTTCAGTGGGGTACAATGCCAGGGTCTGCCCTCCAAAGCATCCATTTTCTCCAGGAGAACTTATTTCTGTAGTTTGGATATAAACTGAAATTTCAGGGGATCCCCAGGTCACACCTGGAGGCTGGCATCCCTAATTAAAGAGAATAAAGTGAGATCTCATCTATACTGGATAGAAGTGCTACAGATTAGCAATATAGTTAATACAAGAATAGGTGTGCAGGATTACTGCTGAAAGAGAGAGATGGCAATTTAGAAATACTCCTAGATGCTTTTCTTTTATTAGTGTGAATGGAGGCAGAAGTTGCCTAGGTGCCTTTTTTCCGGTTTAGACTGGTTTGTCAGCTGAGGCTGAAAGTTGTCTTTGTCAGACATACTAGATTGGACTAAATGGGAAGACTTTCAAAGATAGTTCTGAAGTTTCAGTTGGTGCAAAAACCAGTTACTCTGGTCATGTTAGGAGCCCCAACAATAAGCACCTAAATCAAATAGTGACCCCCCCCCCCCCAGACTGGCCAGGTGTTCATCTCCATCTCACTCTCCATCCCTCTAAGGGGTGGAAGCAAATGTCCCTCTCTTCATGAAGGGAGCCCCACTGTGAAAGAGGACTGGCATACTCTTAATCCCAGTCCACAGAGTGTGTTGTTTGGGCACTTCCAGTGAAATATATATAATGAAAAATATTGGTGCCTGTCAAGAATATTACAAGCAAGTTCTGTGTGATGCAACTCTCAAGAGGGAATCTTTCATCAAATCCCCAATATGCAATTCTGTCAGCTTTGCCAGAACACTCTCCTGAAGACTGTATGCAGTTCTAATCCAAATCTAAACATCTGAGGGAAGTATACCACTGCCTACATCAAAGGCAGCAGACTTCAGTTTACACTGCAAGAACAACTCCATTTAGCAGAGTCAGGCCAATAAAAAACATGCATGTAACGTGCTGCAGCCCAGAGGCCTGTCTGAAGGAAAAAAAGAAACCCGCCTTTTATTGCTCATTATCATTTAACTGCTCAAAAACACAAAGAGAAAGAGAGAGAAATTATCCCAACTTCAGAGGGAAGGAAAGCTTGTATAAAAGGCCTTTTGCCATTGCAAGATCCTGTAGCAATTTCATGGAGATCCCTGGGGATAATTTAAGGAATCGGATTAGTCTACAGAACCAGAATGAGAAAAACATACAGTACTTAACCAAAAGGGTGGCTGAACTCTCACACTAAGAGGTAAACTTGCAAGAATTCAGGAAACTCTATAGGCCATGCTTTGTTTGCCATGTTGTTTAAAAGAGCAAGAGAAGAGAAGAAGTAAAGAGGGTTATTTCATCTAGCTTCTGGATGGGGATTGTGGTAATGGAGGAAGAAATGAGGTATAAGGTTCTTAGGTGCCTGCTGCCACTCCCAGATAGTGGAAGACAAATAATGTTTTAAAAAATAATCATCCACAATAGCATAATGTTACTTCTTGGGGAAACTTGAAAGCGATGTCAGCCTGCTCTAATAATTGCCAGAAACATGGTTTTGTCACAGAGCTTCTGGTGATTCCTAGAGAAGTGTGACATCATTTCCAAGTTTAACCAGAAGTGATGTCATGCTGTTGTTGATGGTGTCCTCCATCTGCCCCCACACACCAGATGCCCAGCAGCAGCTGAGGTCAGATGCAAAGGACCACCAGCAGTAAATGATTGCCACTACCCCAAGTGAACCGAACACTGACAGCTTTTGGGGCAGGAGATCCCCTGGTTTGGAGGCCCTTACCCCACTTCAAGGTTATTAGGAAGTGGGTGGGGGAAATGTCTATGGAGACCGGTCCCCATAGGGTGTAATGGTGAATCAATCCATGGGTATTTGGGGCTGGGGGGGCTGTTTTTTGAGGTAGAGGCACCACAATTTCAACATAGAATCTGATGCCTCTCCTCAACCCGCCCCCCCCCCCCAATGTTTCCAAAATTGGACCAGGAGATCCAATTCTATGAGTCCCCACAGAAGGTGCCCCTATCCTACATTATTTCCAATGAAGGGAAGAAATTTAAAAGGAGTGTGGTCCTTTTAAACATGATGGCTAGAACTCCATTCAATTGTGCTTGTTATAACCTTGCTCCTGGCTGCACCCCAAAGTCACTTGGCTGGCTCCACCCCCAAAGTCCCCAGATATTTCTTGAGTTGGACCTGGCAACCCTCTGTTGGGCTACCCAGTCAAGCATTGAAGCCATTTCAGAGACTTTCTGCCTTCAACATGATTTGGCTCTGTAAATGCCATGTCACACAGGCAATCACAACTAGTAACATGCCACAAAGCTGATTCAGAGCAAATGTGGGAAGCATTGCCCTCCATCTAAACCAACACACCATCGCCCAAAATATTTGGCAAGGGTTGCTTTCTACAATTTGAGACTGCAAAATGGCAGTCGAATATGCACATACTCAGTATACAGTATGACAGTGCTGTTTGTCCTAAGTAGAACTACACCCTTCTGAGTCCACTGAAGTCAATTTATTTATTATTATTTATTAAAATATTTTTGTCCTGCCTTTCATCTTGGCTAGGTGGCTTACAGTAGTAATTAAAACATTACAAGTCTAAATCAAAATAAAATAAACTCCAAAGAGCTTCCTCCCCTCTCCCTAAAAGAGGCTGCTTGCTATTCATAGTCCGTCAAAAGTCCTGGCAAACAAACCAGCCTTGCAGTTCCTCCTGAAGATCCCTAGCAAGGGAACTCCTCTCACCATTTCAGGATGAGTGGGAGCCCTGAAGAAAAAAGCCCAGGCTCTGCAAGATGGCAGGTGTGCTGCTCAGGCTGAATAATTTTTTTTTAATCTAAATAAATTCTAAATGAGTGTTGAGAGAGTCAGCAGGTGGCAGCCTGAAGACTATACTTGGCACAGAGGACCAAAGTTCCCTCTAAACTGCGTTAGTGTAGGGTTGCCAAGTCCAATTCAAGAAATATCTGGGGACTTTGGGGGTGGAGCCTGGAGACTTTGGGGGTGGAGCCAAGATCAAGGCTGTGACAAGCATAATTGAACTCCAAAGGGAGTTCTGGCCATCACATTTAAAGGGACGGCACACCTTTTCAATGCCTTCCTTCCATAGGAAATAATGAAGGATAGGGGCACCTTCTTTTGGGGCTCATAGAATTGGACCCCCTGGTCCAATCTTTTTGAAACCTGGGGGGTATTTTGGGGAGAGGCACTAGATGCTATGCTGAAAATTTGGTGCCTCTACCCCAAAAAACAGTCTCCCCAGAGCCCCAGATACCCACGGATCAATTCTCCATGATTTTCTATGGGAATAAATCTCCATAGGGAATAATAGAGTTCCCAGCAGACATTTCCCTCCCCTCCCCCCGCTTTCTGACGACCCTGAAGCGGGGGGAGGGTCTCCAAACCGGGGGATCCCCAGCCCCCACCTGGGGATTGGCAACCCTATGTTAGTGTGAGCCAGCTCACAGTCTTTTAGCCTCCAGCTCACACATTTTTTGTCTTAGCTCAGAGAAGCTAATTGATACAGTAGCTCACAACTTTAATGTCAGTAGCTCATGAAGCAGAATTATTGCTCACAAGAATCCACAGCTTAGATGGAGCATTGCATTGGACCAAATAGGAGATGTTCAATGGGCTTAGAAGGGAGTAACTGCTCAGGATTGCAGCATTAATCAATTAAGTGATTAGATTTACTTGGCTGAAAACACTTTGACCAATGAAAGAAATGCCTGTGATTTGTTTTGTTTTATGCTTTTTTAAAATAGAGAGAAAAGTACTTACCACAGCATTCCTCTACCTACTCATCTCCTTCCATTTTCCTTGCATATCAAGAGATAGCTGAACTTTAAAGCAACTTTTCCTCAGATAGCTTTTTCTTGTATGCAAATTTAATAATGTTAATCGATCAAAATGGGTATAATTTCTCTTTTAAGATGTCTTTAATAAGGTGACCCACAAGTAGCAGGACAGCATTTGAAGGACAGTCATTTTTACCAGAGTTTGCTCACCAGGTTCAGCAGTGGTTTTCCATCTGCCAGATCTCTTTTGACAACTCAGAATTAAAGATTTTAATTTTATTTATTTATTTGAATTCCTAAGTCCATCCTTCCCTGCACAGCTGGGCTCAGGGCAGTTTACAACAGTAAATATATACAATAAGTTAAAACAAAATACAATATTTTAAAACCAATGCAGCACCGAGTAATTCATAAGATGGCAATCAGAGACAGTTAGTAAGTGCCCCCAGAGAATTTTCAGTATGTATGCCCATAGATGCAACCGGGTATTGGGCAGGTGTTAGCAAACAACAGACAGTGCCATGTAGATGGCACAAAAGTGGGGTATGGGAGGCCAATGGGGTTTGATCTTTGTCACCTCAACCATAGGTAACTGATAATGGGCCCACCATGTGGGGGTAAAGTATTGTATAACTATTTCAATATACATGAATAAATAAATAAGATAAACTTATTATTTATATATCTTTTCCCCAAGAAAGCCTCCCAGTGGGGAGAATTCCACTAAGATTCAAACTCCACTTTCCTCTTTGCGTTCTGACAGGAAGAAAGCTGCCCACTCCCCAAAAAAGATGGTATACACTGAAATCTGCCCTTTGGATTTTATGTAAACCACACTGGTTCACTATCTTCTGTCTGACTCAGGGTTTAAAATTTTGAACAGGAGGGGGGCAATCCTCAAATAACTTAACACAGCATCTGACTTTCATACTGCTGCACCAGTTCCTGACTGGCAGTGAGCTCCTTTTCTGTGAGAAGGTCTTACAGTGCTGCAGGGGGCCATCTTGCTTCACTGAACTGGAACAGCCGGTCTTTCAGGGAGCACACACACATTAGGACATATGATTACACTCACCATAGCAACCCTCTCCCATCTCGGCCTTTCTTCTCAATAAGCTTTATGACTTTCTGCATACTGCAACCTATTATATTTCCTACCAACTTCTATCTCATTTTCTTCCAGCATCTGGGCAAATCCTATAATTCACAAAGCAGTAAATGGGCACTAGCTCCAATGGCTTTTTAAAGGGTCAGGTTCCTATAGGGCAGTCACATTAGAGTGTTCCAACAATGCCCAGAGAACCTTATTTCAAATTCTTGTGGGCTTGAGCCTGCAAAAGCCTATGCTACAATAAAAATGTTCCTTCCATTTCATGAAGAAGAGGTCTATCAGATTATTATTTTCAATAGCAAACTGGAACAAGCATGTTCAGAGGCAGTATTTCTTTATTTAGCAGATTTAGATACTTTTTTCTTTCCATGAACTCCCAAAGCAGTTTACAACTGATAAAACTTTGTTAAAAATGCAACAGTTAAGGCCCACCATTAAGGCATAATAATCAAGTTTCCTCCTAAATAAACAGGCCTTCCGGTCACATCAGAGGCCTGCAATGACAATGTAGGTTAGGAGTTGGGGTTAGGAGTGGTAGTGAGAAAGTCTCTCCAGAAAATCCATGACAGAATGGGACTTCCTCACCTTCTCCCTTCTGAGACCCAGTGTGGTGGTGAAGCATGGTAGACTCTAATCTGGAGATTCCTCACTTGTCCACATGAAGCCTGCTGGGTGACCTTGAGCCAGCCACAGTTCTCTCATAACTCTCTCAGCCCCACCTACCTCACAAGGTAACTATTGTGGGGGAAGGAAAATAATCTGATTGTAAACTGCTTGAGATTCCTTAAAATAGAGAAAAACTACTGTTCTTCTTCCACTATAGCCAAAAGGAATCATAGAGTAGGAAGAGACCTCCAGGGTCATTTAGTCCAACCACATGCAGAATTCAAGAAACTCACAAATATCTCCACACACACACAATGACTGAGAACAGACAGGCATTTTGGGGTGGCTGGGAGGCATCCCGAATTGGACCAGCGCAAAAAGAGCCATCCAGGAGCCTCCACACACTCACCCGCAAACCGCCCTTCTCTGGTCCGTCAGGCAGCTCTGCGCCTCCACACGGGAAGGCGACCTAGAAGCCAGATTCCTCTTTGTTCCCCCTCGGGGGAAGCACTGATGCGCACGAGCGCTCTCATTGGGTTCTAAAAAAACAACAACCCGGAAACAGCTTCGGGCGGCTTGGAAGTTCCACACTGCCAAGCCACCTCACTTGCACCCCTCCCTTTCCAGACGACTACCGGCCAGCTCAAACATTTGTGACCACTTTCAAAGTGGTTGCTTTTCGAGCCAGGTGGAGTGGCTGGAAGGACTGGGTGAGTGCAGGCTGGGGACACCCAACAGATGTTTCTGTGAGGAGGGATTTTTTGGGCCGACTTCAGAGGCATCTCTGAGTCAGCCCAAAGTGCCGGTCTGTAATCAGCCCATGACACCTGCTCCATGCCTAGAAGATAGCATTTTTTTCAATTCTACATAAAGCTAAACAACTTAAAGCATTTATTTGTTTAGGCCATTTCATATGCTGCTTTTCCATTTTATGCTCAGGCAGTCTACAAATACAATAGAAACAATACATTTCATAATGCATTTTTTAAAAGTTAAAAAATAGTGAAGTTTAAAGTGTGAAACAGAGTTTAGTTTTTAAAAGTTATTCTGAAATTCAGATAGTCCTTTTTACATGTTACAGTGAACACTTGTGTATCCTGCGGTATGTGTGTTCATCTGTTTGTAAGAAACATCCAACACATGTTCATTTTATAAATGAAAACATGGACCATAACCTGGATAAATATGTTCAGCTGTACAGGCATTGATTGTAATATGAGACTAACCAAATGCACAAAGAACAATCAAGTGTGCACTTTACACAGTTTATACATGCATTCACTTTAACTTGTGACTAGGGTAGCAACCTTTTGCTTTTTTGGGAGCTTGTGAACTAACAACAGCTCACCTGTCATTATCATGGCCCATCAGGTGTTTGGCAACTCCCATGGTCTCATTTTTCCAGTCTCTAACAGAGAAACATTCACCTTGGTGGCTCACAATTTACATTTGTCCTATGCCAGGAATCTAAGGGCTTGGACCAGATGTCTTCAGATTGGCAGTTGTGACAGTGCTACGTATAGGCCTACATGCTGACCCTGCATGTGTGCTGGCAGCAGCACATAGACCATTTTGCTTGTTACCCAGAACCAGATCTCTGCCCAGGCAAAAAAAGAACTGGAAGCACTGCTGTGATCAGCGGTACAGGAGAATGCAACAGGCATGGCTTATGTCTGCCATCATCTCCCAGTCCTCCACAGTCACCAGCTCAGTTGAAGGTGAATCCCTCAGATATGGGCAGTGCTGCTAGGCAGTCTTGGCCTGGTAAAGACCATAGAAATTGAAGGAATTCTTACAGCATCATCGAGAAGTGATAGCACCATCCCCCAAATCTCCTGGAATTTGTTGGTGTAGGAATCATGACACAGGGTGAGGTTCTCTGCACCAGTCTCTGTCTTGTCTGACAGTGGTCGTTTATTTTATACATTCTTCTTTACACAATCATTTACTAGAAGTATGCAGAATAAGGAGACAGATGTTTACCTTAGCTATACCCCAAATGTGTGTTCCAGGAAGGAGGTGAAAGGGTACCAAACATTCCAAGGCCCTCAGCAGTCTTGCATAAGGGCAAAGTACATAGACGCTTAAGGCTGCCTTCTAAGTCTATAGATTAATTCAGGACAAGGTTGGTGTGCCAGACCACTGACCTTTCCTTCATCCCACTCTTTTCCATTTTTTAAAAACCATCAGCAAATTCGTTAAAACATTCTGACCCCTCACCATCACTCTCTGGAATCGATTGTATTAAAGGGGTATACTGTTCCAATTGCTTTGCTAATACATATGCATGATTGGTTTGCAAGGTATATTCTTCTCTTGACGGTTTACATATTCTTGTAAACAAGACACATAGGGAAGGCAAGCATTGTACAAAGCAGCACACCGCTACAGCTAATCCTATCATTCCCAAGCCCCACTGATACAAAGTGCCCAACCACCCTGTAGGCAGCCAGGAGCATACTACTTCCCACCAGGATGGTAGAATGTCCTTATGAATGGAAGCAGTCAACTGCCATAGGTTATCGAGCTGATGGTTTATTCTTTGAGAATTGTCGGTGATATTGAAGCAACACATACTTTGCAATGATTCGCATCCTTGGTGGTGGAGGAGGAGCAGATAGTCTACGGCTGCGTGGTTGTCTAAAACAGCATGCCGCAACTCCATCTGTTCTGCATTCAAAGCAGCCAAGGCGATGGAGGTAGAATTAATAGTTTTTGCTAAGCTGCAAGCAATTTTACTTAATGTTCTGTGATTAATAACAGCTAAGGCTGGCACCCCGACGAGTGAAGCAGCAAGGGACACACATTCAGCTTGAGATAATAATGCCATATCAGAAAAATCACAGGTAGAGTCTAAGGGGACAGTTTCTCTGTGAGGCAGAGGATTCCATAAGCCAGGATTTTTGAGGCAACACCACAGCAAGGCGACTTAAACATACAGAAAGAGATATATTAGCAGGAATATAACTAAAACTTCAATGGCCGCAAGAGAAAAACCAATCAGGTGGCAAGGGAATATGGCCATAATTACTGGTTACATTAATTGTTGCATTACATTTCCACAAGGGGCACCTGTTTGCAGGCAACCGTGCAATGGCTTATGGTGGGAGCAATTTACCATCTGTGCACAAGTAAGATTTTTATGGCAGAACTAATTGCTCTGCAGAACCCAGAAGAGCCGCAAAGTCCCGCGGCTTTTGCATCGCAAATGTAAACTGGTTTTTGGCCAGTTTACATTTGCGACGCAAAAGCTGCGGGACTTTGCGGCTCTTCCAGGTTCTGCAGAGCAATTAGTGTGAAATCCGCGCAGACGCTGCACGGTGAAGAGGGACGTCGCTCCCGAGTAAGGTCAGTGCGAAAATGCTCCTTGTCACAACTTTGTTCCTGGGTCCACCCCAAAAATTTCCTTGTTCCACCCCAAAGTCCCCAGATATTTCCTGAGCCAGATCTAGAAACCCTAGTGCCTAATTGCCCAGCTAACAACACAGAAACCCCCCTTCCCTTCATCCTCGATGGACTCCTGTCTTCTCTTTGCCGTACTTCAGGTTCCAGCCTTTGGGCTTAATTCATTTCTGGTATGGTTGTCCACAGTCCTGACTTGGGCTGCTTCCACATCAAGGATTTCCCACATTTCAGCAACCAGACTGGTGTGTGGTTTTTCATGTTTCCAAATAATGTCATCTATTTGTGAAGAGAAGCTTAACAACTCATTCCTTCCAGAAAAATAACTGCTTTATTTTAAACTGAATAGAAGTGTCTCTTGAGCAAAATGCTATCTGCACAAGCAGTTTCTTGTATCTGAAGGGCAAACAAAGTTTTGGGTCAATTTGCTTGGTCTTAATAATAGATACTACATTGATTTTGTTCTTGTTTTTGGATTTTGCATGGATCAATATGACCATTTACAATGTTTTTCTGTGCCTAACTAGACAGAAGTAAATCTGCAGGGCTTTTACCAGCATTGCCCAGTTGAAAGCATGGAGGAGGATTATCTTGAAGGCAGCTGTGCAACTCTGCTGTCAGAAGAGAAGAGGAGAAATAAAATGAGGGGGTAAATCAATTATCGTAAAAGCAAAATCTTTGAACTCTACCCATCAAAATATAGCTGCCCAAATAGAGATTTATCTCATTTCTATTCATATTTGACACACAGCTGATAAGTTTTAGCTCATATTTTTAACAATGTTATCATAAGAGCTATGATGAAATTTGGAGGGGAAGCCGGAGATTAAGCCAAAATGCAGACTGGCTGGCTGGCCTGGCTCAGGGCTCAGTGGCGACAACCCAAATTAAAAGAGGCTCCTAAGCACTGACTTTCTGGATTTCACTCACTACATGCAGGAAGAGTCATTATCTTGGTGATGATGACTGTACTGCTTTTGCCTCTGGGGAGAAAAAGAGAAAGACAACTTTACATCATTTGAGATGGACTTACATAGATGACCCTTAATCAAGTGCTGACAGGTCTGGAGTGGAGGAAAAAACCTTCTTGGCTGATACCATATGCTTGTCCTCAGCTATTTGAAAATGGGGCTCAAAATTCCTTTTTCAAAATCACACACAGACATGCTCCTGCAAAGCATGAATTTTATTGTCACAGTCCATGTATCTAAGCTTTAAAATAAGGAAAAATTACATGTTAAAAGCAACTAGAGATGCTAAAACAGTTGTGTTGCAGTCTCTTCCTTCATAATGATTAATACAATCAAGCACCCAAACCAGTGAGCTTGCAGTGTAATTGCAAAAATTTGCCTGTGCCCTGTCATCAATATGTTGTGCATTTATCCATCCCCACATCAGTGCAGAGAAATGTGTGATATGATGGAAAGGTCCCCTGTGCAAGCACCAGTCATTTCCAACTCTGGGGTGATGTTGCTTTCACAATGTTTTCACAGCAGACTTTTTACGGGGTGGTTTGCCATTGCCTTCCCCAGTCTTTTACACTTTCCCCCCAGCAAGCTGGGTACTCATTTTACTGGCCTCGGAAGGATGGAAGGCTGAGTCAACCTTGGGCCGGCTACCTGAATCTAGCTTCCGCTGGAATCTAACTCAGGTCGTGAGCAGAGAGTTCAAACCTCAGTACTGCAGTACTGCTGCTTCACCACTCTGCGCCACGGGGCCGCTAATATGATATGATGACATCAGTATAAAAAACAAGTTTTACTGCATGGTACAGAGAAGGGCGGGGGGAGGGAGAAACTTGAGAAAAAGCTGCCATTTTCAGCAGCAGCCCCAGTGACTGCAAATAATTCTTTTAATAATTTTAATATGCTTCTATTAATAATTTTAAGATAAGGGATGAGAAGAGAGCCTGCCTCAGCAGGGAGGGCGGGGTATAAGTAAAATTTTATTATTATATTATTATTATATTATTAAAAATGGACAATTCTCTCGGTACCAACAAAAATGAAAATAACATTTTGCTGAATTTGATTCTTTTAGTATCTTTAAAGTATCACAAAACAGTTGCTCCTCAAAATCCCAAATTAATAACATCAGGAACAAAAATACAAATGTATTTCTATTGGATATATTACTTTTCAGAAATCTGTGATCCATTACAATCAGGTAGTAAGTTAAAAATACTTTATGCACTTGTTTCTATAACACCTATAAGAGCCTGCTGGGAGGTGGGGAGAGAGAATTCTACATGCATAGACCCATGTGCATTAGACACATGTACCCATACCTCCCTCCCTATTTGAAGGGAATGTATGCAAGGCAGAACCTCTGTGTTACTCTGGCTGATCATGTTTCAGTGAGCCATCTTAGGCCACACATCCCTGATACAGCCAATCCTCTAAGAGCTTACAGGGCTCTAAGTACAGTGAGGATGAGAAGATGTTAAAAACACAGTTGTTCTTGATTATTTCTGGGTTGAGACTATAGTGTGTGTATGTAAAATAGCCCTGCTTTTAAGGCAGTGCCACATAAGCCTGCCTAGGGAAGGACTTACCTTCTCTCAGCCCCAGCTTCCCACCTACAATAAAATGAGGAGTAGGAGAAAAAAATGGCCTCCACATAGTGGTGCTCTAGAATTTTCCACTAGTCTCGAAGGCAAAGAGGGGGCAGCCTACATAGTCAACCAGAACTGATGCCACATCCTCCTGCACTCCACCCTTCCCAGGCACAGTCCCCAAATCGCCTAGCATTTTTTGAGGCAGTGCAGGGAACCCTAGTACAAGATTAACCATGCCTGCTGGAAACAAGAATGTGAAACCCAACTAGACATAAACTCACATGATGTAAGAGTAAAACACCATCAGCTTATTTGGAAATACAACTGCCAATGCCATGTCTTGACAAATAACACAGGAAGAGCAACCTGATTGGCAGGCTCTTTAAATGGAGGGGAGTCTGGCTCAGCTGCTTCTGTGTGATCAGGAGAATACCCAGGAGCAGATGCCAGCCTCTTGAGTGATTTAAAGGACTTGTTGATCAGTTAATCAATGGGAAGGGCAGCAGCTGCTCCTGGGCACCCTCCTGCATGATTTAAATTGCCCAGGAGGGAGGGGGTGGCTCCCACCCTCCCAGCCTAGGGCACCAGCAAGCCTGGCACCAGCCCTGATGGCTTAGCTTCAGCATAATTAGAGACCTTCTTCTTTTTTGTGTCCACTATAAGGCATCTTTCTGCAGGGAATTCAAGTCTTCCAGCTGCCCCTATATGGAAAGAGCAGCCATGAAAGAAAAGATTCTTAAATGTAAGGATGTGTCTCTGGCAACTAAGACAGGGGGGTTTTTTGTAGCAGGAATTCCTTTGCATCTTAGGCCACACATCTCTGATATAGCCAATCCTCCAAGAGCTTACAGGGGTCTTAGTACAGGGCCTACTGTAAGTTCCAAGAGGATTGGCTACATCGGGGGCAGGGGGGGGGCTAATATGCAAAGGAGTTCCTGCTACAAAAAAGAAACCTTGAACTAAGATCAAGAGAATTCATACTGTTGTGTTTCCCACTACTATGTATGGGTGTGAAAGTTGGCCAGGGGAAAAAGCTGATTGGAAGAAAGCTGATCTATTTTAAATGTGGTGTTGGAGGAGTTTTACAGATACTGTGGACTTCCAACAAGACAAATAAGTAGGTTCTCAATCAAGCCTGAATTCTTCCTAGAAATGGCCAAACTGAGGCTATTTGGTCACATTGTGAGAAGATGAGAGTCACTAGAAGAGACAATAAAGCTAGGCAAAGTTGAAGGCATCAGGACAAGAAGAAGACCCAGCATGTTGGATTGACCAAATCAAGGAAGCCAGGGCCCTTACAACCTATGCAAGGCTGTTATGATAGGACATTTTGGAAAGCATTAATTCATAGAGTCACCATAAGTCTGAAACAACTTGATGGCATTTAATACATCTTATACAAATAGCCTGCCTGTTTTTTCCCTAGTTTTGTCTTTTTATGGATGTGCTGATGAAAGTGTATCAGTGTGCAACTAATACTGATGCTGTTCAGGTTACAGCTCTCTTTCCAATATCTAGGAGTGCAGGGTTCATGCCTCTTACATTTAGTGCACAGGCAAAGCCATCTGTATGACCATGAAAACACCAAGCAGTGCCCATTCAACCATTTCATATATGGTACTGCGAGATATACTTTGGATTGTGATAGAATGCAGGTGGCTTACTGTTCACTACAATGGGATGGCTGTTTTCTTTTTTGCACTACTACAACATGTGCCTAGCTGAGAACCAGTCAGGAGAGGATCTATACTATTCTACAGAGAGTCCCTCTTGCCCATGCAAAGCTATGAGTTGCACACCCAGGAAAGAAGGAAAGAGGGAGCATGCCTTGCATTTTCAAACAAGGAATTTGCTTACCAAGCAAATGAGAAATCTCACAATGGACACTGGAAAAATGCAGAAGTGAAAAGCACTTGCAAGGGGTCAACTATTTTTTTTCTTTTCTCAAGCTGCTTAAGAACAATGTGTAAGCACACACACATACATGCTATAAGACTAGCTTCAAAATTTACAGACTAATATAAAGCAAATGTCAGTCTGACATATGCTATGCTATATTAGGTTAGGTTAAATTATAGTTATCTTAGAAAAATGATAGTATTCCCAAATATTCCCATTTCAGCCTTCAAACCCTTTTTTAAACCAATAGTCAAGGTAGCTTAGTGGATCCTTCATGGATAAAACTGATCTGTGACAACTGTAGCTAATCTGATCTGAAGGGCTGTACGTGTGCTAATATGGGAGAGCTCAGAGCAACCCATAGTTCTGAAAAAACAGTATGTTCATGAATGGGACCTCCTATACAATACGCCTAGTAACATATGCACATTTTAACACCTGCTTAACATAGAGACAATGACTTAGCCTTTGTCACTTAACACAGAGGAATGATTCTGATGGTGGGAATTTCAGCCTTGAAAGCAGTATTCTTTCAGATGTGACACAGCCTGCTTAATGGCCTGAGTCCTTAGCAAGAAAATGAGAGACAGAAGTGTCCCATCCCTCCTTCTACCCATGATGATGATGATGATGATGATGATGATGGATAGACAGGCAGGCAGGCAAAGAGACTAGTATGAAAGGAAAACCATAGGTTGATATTTCTGAAAGAACTGCAAAACTTAATAAATAAGACCACCACAACAGGGAAGTATCTCCTGAACAGATCGCAGTGCACAGACTTAATCCACTGTATTTGTCTTTGGTTCATAGTTCCATAGACAGACCTATCAGGAAACAGAGCAGATACAAGTATTTGGAAACATACATATCCCTACATATTTTCTATATGTTTTAATTAAAATCTGAATGCTTTAGACTTCATCTTCATCTCTCCATCACTGTCATTTGGGTACATTTGAGGTACAAAATCTCATAGGCAGCCAATTGTCAAGTTCTAATTTCCCCCACATCTTTCTATTTTTTAGAGATTGGGCAGATGTGGGGGGAATTGGAGGGAGCCGTGGGTCGTTACACCTTTTATTCTACTAGGCATTGCACCTATACCCACATAGACTACATCTTGGTTTCTCCATCTTTGATTACTAATGTGGGC
Organism: Heteronotia binoei; assembly: GCF_032191835.1. Lineage (NCBI taxonomy): Eukaryota > Metazoa > Chordata > Lepidosauria > Squamata > Gekkonidae > Heteronotia > Heteronotia binoei. The sequence goes on from NC_083223.1 coordinate 214,358,839, forward strand.
TCATCACGTATATGTGCTCAGTTATGGTCTAATCGTTGTTGGGTGAATTGTGTGTTGAATCCTAATGCAGAAAGACAGAAATCGTGGAAATAGGTGTTCAATAACTCTTTATTGCTGAAAGCCACTGTCGCTGAGGACATTGAAAATAACATAACAACCTATTTTGCAGAAAATAAATTAGACAATATCTCTCCAACCATATTGTGGGATGCCTTGAAGCCAGTGCTCCAGGGTCAATTGATATCCAAGACTTCTCACCTAAAGAAACAATGGGAGCAAGTAAAATCAGATCTCTTGAAAGCTATAGAAAACCTTGAACAGCAACATAAACAAACATGTAGCACTGACATATGTAAGAGACTGATGGCAGAAAGAAGACAGCTAGAAGCCCTTGAAATGATGTACATACAAAAAAAAATATCTTATATACAAAACAGAAATTCTGGAATAATTCTTCAAAATCTCTGCGCTTTCTAGCTCACAGAGTCAAAACACAACAAAATTCCAGACTTATTACTTCTTTGACAGATTCCAACGGTAACAGACACTTTAAAGACAAAGACATTGCAAAGGTTTTTTCTGACTTTTATACTACACTTTATAGCTTCAAGGTGACCTCAGTAGACAAATTGCAAAAAAAATTTGATACTCATCCAATGAGTAAAACTCTTTCTGAAGAACATAAAGAGGCACTGGAAAACCCAATAACTGTAGAAGAAATCCTTATATCCATAAAAAATCTCAAATCTAACAAAGCTCTGGGCCCTGATTGATTCACTGCAGAGTTTTATAAACAGTTTGCTGATATCATAGCAGAACCTTTAGCAGACACTTGCAATGCAGTCTGCCTATCTGGGCTACTTCCCCCTTCATGGTCGCAGGCGTCAGTGATTGTCATCCCCAAAGCCGGTAAAGATCTGACTCAGGCAGCCTCCTATCGTCCAATATCTCTATTAAACATGGATTTTAAGATTTTCACTTCTATCTTGGCAAGAAGGCTTAATTCCTTTACAACGGAATATATAGATAAAGACCAAGTAGGATTCATGCCAAAAAGAGATATTTCGGACAGTACTTTTAAACTGCTGACTATTTTGAATAAGTGCAAAGCTCAAAACCACTCTGCTGTCATGGTGTCATTAGATATCAAGAAAGCCTTAGATACAGTGGAAATTCCATATTTACAAATGTTGTTGAAATGCCTGGGCTTTGCAAGCAACTTCATGACAGCCATCAAGGTCATATATTTTGCACCGGTAGCAAACCTGAAGGTTAACACCATTACCTCTGGAACAATTAGACTGCAGTGAGGGATGCAACAGCGATGTCCTCTGTCGCCCTTGCTGTTTGCCTTAGCCATAGAGCCACTAACAACGATGATTAGGCGTGAACGTGATATACATGGAGTGTATTTCCGAGATAAGGAATGTAAACTTTCATTATTTGCAGATGACTTATTAGTTTTTCTCACACAACCTTTAGTGTCTCTGCCAAGACTTCAAAGTGTTTTAGACACCTTCAGTGAGGTATCAGGTCTTCGGACGAACCAATCTAAATTCTGCCTATTAGCTTTTAATATAAATGCTCCTACAGAAAAAGTATTAAATACACAATTTTCCTATCAGTGGATTATGGAGGCGATGCCATATCTAGGAATACGTTATACATTCAAATAAAGAACATATACCCTCATCCCAAAGTCACTTAAAGACAACTCGATGTCCACAATCTTTCAATCACTGGAGGAAGGTAGAAATTCAAATGGTAAAGTCTCATGTGAAGAACGATGCTTCCAATCAAAAATTTTGGTGAAAAATCATTTCAGAGCTCTTCTGTACAGCAAGGCACATAAATTGTATAACATGACGTGGTAGTACTCAAATCCCACGTTTCACACTCTCGCTTCTAGCTGTACATAAAATAAAATATTGAACCATATCAAATCTGTTTAACAGAAATTTAACACTGCCCATGGGAAAAACCCCAGGCGGGGAAATTCATATCTTTCTTCAAATACTGACTTCATTTTGATGCTGTTGCTTCTGATATGTTTCACAAGGTATGGTCAATTTCCTAACTCGCCACAGGAGTCATTTGCTTTAAAAACCCACAGGTGAGTGCAATTTAAATGTTCCTTAAAGATACAGCATCTTATAGGCAACAATGATTCCTCCCTATGTTGATAGATAAACCTTATCCAAAAAAACTTTAAATTTAAAGACCACATATTACATTAGCTGTAAAAAGTATTATGATAGCAATGATTACAAAAATTACAATGATTATAAGAAACAAGAAAGATCCCAATCATTGTTAAGACCTATAGGCATCAGTGTTCGTAATACAAAAATCCACCACATTTCATGTCTCAATAACCATTTTGTGACATCAACTTGCCCTGTAATTTCTGAGGAAACCTCTCAACCACAAAGAATCTTAAAAAGCTGGGGTCATGTTGGAGGTTCCTAAAATGTTCAGTAAGAGGAACATTTGCCACAAGATTCTTAATTCTGGATTTGTGCTCAAGAACACGTGTCCAAATAACATGTCATACTTCCCAAGTATATTTTTTGGCATGGGCACAATAAAATATATATACATTGCTTGGTAGAGCAGGTAGTAATATCTCTCAGGTAAACCTTATACCCTGTATCAGGATGCACAAATGGTCTTAATTCTAAAGATAAAGGGCATACTGAGCACGCCCCGCATTTAAAGTGGCCCCCATTAATATTAGTGGAGTTAGACAATCTTTGAAAATCGGATCTAACCAAGGTGTCACCCAAATTCCTAGTTCTGCTATAACCAATCTTTGAGAACTTCTGTCACCCTGGTAGATCCCTAACTTGGAACCAGAACTTTTTCAGGATATTCTGCTTTTAAAACAATTTATTATAATGTAATATATTATAATAGCATATTATCATTTGTTGTTAAAAGTTAATACACATACATTACATATTCTCCACCCCTCCCCGCTTTTGATGACGCCTGGCAGTGCCAACCCCCTTAACAAACCATTCCCTATTACTATTTTATTTAATTTGTTAAAAGGTAATAAACTCTATCTATTAAAGAATCTTTCTTCATAAAAAACTTCAAAAAGAAGAAACCATAGGTTATAATTGTAATCCATCTTCATAGTAGTCCTTTTTTAGTCATTTACAAAGAAACAAAAAAGATATAATCCAATAATCTCATTTTTGAACTGTAATCCATATAATCCACTTTCTTTATAATAATAATAAATTTATTTTTGTATCCCGCCCTCCCCCGCCAAAGGCAGGCTCAGGGCGGCTAACAAGGCATGGTAAGTACCATGGTTACAGTAAAATACAATAAAATACAATCATTACTATAAACAGTTAAAATAGATTAAGTTACATTCATGAGTTAAACTAAAATTAGATACAAGAGTAAACCAATTATGATTTATCAATTAAGGTGCTACAGTTCAGAGTATGTATAGGATGGCTAGCTGTCATGTCCCATTGTCAAAGATCGCCAAATGTCCTTTAACGTTCCATTGTTTTTCAATATAATAATAATAATAATAATAATAAACTTTTATTTGTATCCCACCCTTCCCGCCAAAGCAGGCTCAGGGCGGCTAACAAGACATGGGATAACCATGATTCGCATAAAACAATTTTAAAATACAGTTAATAAATACATTTAAAAGACGGTTACATAAAAAGTTAAAACTTCAATAAATTAAGGTGCTATGTTCAATAGATGTATTCCGATGGCTAGATATCGCTTTCAGGGCTCCTTATATGCTTGCAAAAAGAGGGTGGTTTTGCAAGCCCTGCGGAACTGATTAAAGTCCCGCAGGGCTCGCACTTCCTCCGGTAGTTGATTCCACCAGTGGGGGGCCATTATGGAGAAGGCCTGCTCCCTTGTTACTTTCAGTTTGGCCTCCTTTGGTCCAGGGATCCTTAAAAGGCTTTGAGAGCTAGATCTTAGTGCTCTCTGGGGAACATGTGGGGAGAGGCGGTCCCTAAGGTAAGCAGGTCCTCGGCCATATAGGGCTTTAATATACTTTTGAAACTTTCCCCACTCATTTTTAAACTTCTCTAAATCTTGTTCTTTTAAGATTCTTGTAAGCTTGTCCATTTCACTTAAATGCATAACTTTCAAAGTCCACTCCCACATTTCTGGTGTTTTGTCTTGTTTCCACATTTGCGCATATAACATCCGTGCAGCTGAAAGCATATACCAAATTATCGTTCTATCTTGTTTTTGAAATGTTTCCATTTGTAATCCCAACAAAAAAATATCTGGCGTCTTCTTAATATTATATCCCAAAACTTTCAAAATCTCTTGCTGAATCATTTGCCAATTTTTTTTTGCCTTTTCACAAGTCCACCACATATGGTAGAAAGATCCTTCTTGTCTTTTACATTTCCAACATCTATCCGACACCTGATTGTTCATTTTTGCCAATTTCTTAGGTATCATGTACCACCTGTATAGCATTTTAAAGCAATTTTCTTTAATGTTATAACATGTAGATATTTTCATAGAGTTCTTCCATAAGTGTTCCCATGACTCCATCTGTATTTCTTTATTTATATTTATCGCCCATTTTATCATTTGTGATTTAACTACTTCATCTTCCGTAGACCATTTCAATAATAGTTTGTATGTCTTTGAAATCAACTTTTCACTTTCACCCAATAGCATTCTCTCCAGTTCTGTTCGTTCTTGTCTTATTCCATAATTCTTGATGTCCTATTCAAGCAAACTCTTTATTTATTGCAACTGAAACCAATTGTATTTATATTGTATATCTTCGGCCGACTTTAATTCCACCTTTCCTCCTTGAATTTTTAAATAATTGTTTGTATGATAGCCACTTCTCTTCTTTGGTATCTGAATACAGTTTTATTACTTCTGTTGGTACAATCCATAGCGGTTTCCTCTCATCACCATATCTTTTATATTTTTACCATGTATTTAACAGATTACTTCTGATATAGTGATGTACGAAGAAGCCATCCATCTTATCTTTCCCATAGTACATATATGCATGCCATCCAAAAACATTACCAGTCCTTCTAATGCTAGTAATTTTCTACTTGATAATGTCATCCAGTCCTTAATCCACACCAAGCATACTGCATCATGATACAATTTTAGATTGGGCAGTTGAAATCCAACCCTTTCTTTCGTATCCATCAGAACTTTCATTTTAATTCTTGTTTTTTTCCTGGCCCATACAAATTCTGAAGTTTCCTTTGCCATTTATTAAATTGTTTGTTGTCTTTCACTATTGGAATTGTTTGAAACAGGAACATAATTCTCGGTAAGGCATTCATCTTACTTGCAGAAATTCTGCCCAACATAGACAGATTCAATTTGTTCCATTTTATCATATCTCCATCAATCTTACGTCAAAGTTTCTCATAATTATTTTATACAAATCAATATTTTTCATTGTTATTTCCACCCCTAAGTATTTTACTTTGGAGGTAACTTCACACTCTGTTAACCTCTGTAGTTCTTCCTGCTTACTCTTTAACATACTTTAGCACATAAATTTCCATTTTTCTTTGTTTATGTAAAAGCCTGCCAATTCTCCATATTCTTGTATCTTATGAAGCAACAATGGTGTTACATGAGTGGGATTTTCTTTTATAAACATCACATCATCTGCAAATGCTCTTTACTTATAAGAAAAACCTTTCACTTTCAATCCTTCTATCTCTTTATCTTCTTGGCCTTGAATTAACAAAACCTCTAAAGTCATCATAAATATCAATGGAGATAAAGGGCAACCTTGTCTAGTTCCTTTATTTATAATCATTTTTCTTTTAAACCTGCATTGATACAGAGCCTTGCTGATTGCTCAGAATACATCACTTTTACCATTCTTATCAAATTTTCTCCCAATCTCAGTTTCTCCATCACTGCAAACATAAAATCCCAATGCACATTATCAAATGCTTTCTCTGCATCTGCAAAAAATAATGCTACTTCTTTTTCAGGGTGTTTTTCATAATATTCAATGGTGTCTATAATTGTTCTAATATTGTCTCTAATTTGTCTCTTGGGAAGAAATCCTGCATGCTCTTCTTTAATAAAATAGTTCAAATGCTGTTTAAGGCATTCTGCTAAAATTCCTGCATATATTTTATAGTCATTATTAAGTAATGAAATTGGTCTATAATTTTTCACATTTGTAGCGTCTCTGTCTTGTTTTGGTATCAAAGAAATTACTGCTTTTTTCCATGTATTGGGAATTTTCCTGTCTATTCTTATAATGGTCATCAGTTTCTGAAGTTTTGGTAATAGTGTCTCCATGAGATCTTTATAAAATTTTGCCATAAAGTGGAGACTTTCGGGGTTGGAAAATGGTGAGCTGAGTTGCTTTCCCTAACAGGGGCAGGCTGGCACTTCAGGGTAGTAAAAGGCAAATTAATGCCTTCTGCCTACATTTCTCAGCTAGAGAATTGTCCAAGATATGCACAGATACTTTGAAGAGACTTACCTTGGCTGAAAGGGAGTCCCGGGGGGGGGGGCTCCTTTGAGGCTTTGAGGGATCTCCAGAGAGAAGTTGCATATTCATTGTCTGCAGAAGTTTCCAGAGTCATCAATTTGGCATAAACTCGACAGGATCCAAACCTTCTTTTACAAGTCTACAAAGGACTGGTGTTGATTTGGTTAAACTACGGAAAAAAGGTACTGATTGCTATCTCTTCATTCCGGGACTAAAGTTAAACAAAACAAAAGTAAAAGGTGGGAGTTGGAAATACTGAAAGCCTGAAAGGAGAAGAAGATAAGGGGCTAAATTTGAACTTTGTAAACTTAAAAGACAGTGTTAAAAGAAGAAAGGAATTTACTGTTTAGTATATCTGTGGTTGAGGAGGCAGCCCCATCATTACAGATCTGCAGCGTTCACAGTCAACACAGGAAATACGTCAGATATTGTGAGATTTCTCTACCAGGGAAACGAGATTTGAAGGCAAGAAAAGCAGGAAGTATTGGAGGAAAAAGAAGGAAGTCAACGAAGTAAACAGTCTACTCTAGAATTATAATACCAGAGAGAAACATCGGTGGCCATTGTTGTTGGGAGGACTAAGTTTTTAACATTGTTTTTAAAATGACTGGGACATTAAAAATTGGTGGAGTTAACAGATTTGGCAATTAAAAAATTACTACTGTTGGATAGTAGATAAGAAGACTTGAACTGGTAAAAGGGAAAAAAGATTTTTTTTTTAAAGTGAAGTAAAAGTTGCAACCGCCATTTTGGGAGAAATAAAAGCTTTAAACATTAATATCTGAGCCTGGGAGGCTCAGAGGACAGTGAAACTGGGCACATTGGAAAGGGCAAGCTTCACTTTATCAATCCTGATGGTTCAAATTTAATTTGGTGAGATCAAAATGTTTAATCTTTTTTTACATGTCAGACCCGAAACGAACTCGTGCTAGGTCTGCTTCAATAGAGAAAATGCAAGCCCAATTAGATGCAATGGAAGCTAGGATAATGAAGGGGGTGAAAGAAATAATAACTGCCTCTAAAAAAGAAATAAGAAAGAATATTAAGGACTCAAAAAAAGAATTTAAAAAAGAAATAGAGAATCTCAGAAATGACACTGTGGTAATAACAAAGAAAGTACAAGAAGTGGAAGAGAGAGTGAAAACACATGACTCCACCTTGTTAAAATTACAAGAAAAAGTGACAGTTCATGACTGCAAACTCATAGAAACTCAGATCCGTCTGAGAGGTGTACCTGAAGATGTAGAGTCAGACCTGAAAGAATACATAATAAAAATAATTGCAGAATTTTTGGAGGAAGATCCTGAAGGGAATAGAAATATGTATGACTATATGTATAGAATAAATTCACTCTATCCAAAAAAGAACAATCTGCCAAGAGATGTGGTCATAAGATTATTGACAAAAGAAATAGTGGGAAAGATCATGAATAAAAACTTTGAAAAGTCATTGATAGTGGGAGACAGTAGAGTAAGAATTATGAAAGAACTGCCAAGACAAGTGCTAACTGATAGAAAGGCATATAAAAATTGACAGAAAAATTACGTGATAATGGAATGAGGTACAGATGGATATTACCTGAAGGTTTGAGCTTTGAACTTCAAGGGAAAAGAATTACAATCACAAATACACAGGAACTGCGTAGATTTTATGAAGAAAATAAAGAATTTGCACCATAATGGATTACAAATTAATATCTTGGAATGTAAATGGACTAAATTCACCACAAAAAAGAAAGGCAACATTTCATTGGATTAAAAAAAAATTGTAATATAGTATTTTACAAGAAGTTCATATTAGACAAACGGATTATAAATGTTTGTGGAATAAACAATTGGGACTATTGGCTGAACAGAAGAAGAGAGGAGTATTTTATATTAAACAAGAATTAGACCCGAAATTGGTATTTAAAGATAAAGATGGAAGGTATATAGCGGTAGAAATTACTTTGAATGCAAAAAAAAAAAATGTTGTTGTTGGGACTTTATGCTCCAAATAGTGCTAAAGACATTTTCTTTAAAAAAATATTACACATCTTGATGAAGTGACCTATGAGCAAATTTTATTGATGGGGGACTTTAATGGAACAATTCAGAACACGATAGATAGATCTGGGAAGAAAAAAAAATGAAAAAGAAGGGAAATTGCCAGTCTTTTTTTGAATTGGTTAAACAGGAGAGTTTGGAAGATATATGGAGGAAGTTTAATCCTGAAGTACAGGACTATACCTTCTTTTCAGCTAGACATAGCTCTTTCTCTAGAATTGACATGTTGTGGGGTACTAAAGATTTGGGACTTATAACAAAGAAAATAGAGATATTACCTAAAATAGGAGCTGATCATAACCCAATAATGTGGATTGCAAAACTGTCGAAAAAATCAAGATGGAGATTAAATGAAGATTTACTACAAAATAAAGAAATAGTGACATCTCTAGAAAATGAAACCAAAGCGTACTTCCAAGTAAATGACAGAGAAGATATAGAATTTCAGATGGTATGGGATGTTAGAGAATTTGCACGCAGCAGAAGAGCTGAAGGAGAGGGACAGGCAAAACACAGGAATTAATAGACAAGAGAAACGACTGTATGCAATGGTAGATATATTTACCAGGATAGTATCCAATATTCAGAGTCGTTGCCAGGCCAAGGTCATACACAGTAATCAGTACACACTTCAGTAGATAACAGTATACAGCAGTAAGTATACACAGTACGATCCAAGCACAGTAGCATAGGATCCAACACCTGCAGTGTTTGCTGCCACCCATACAATGAGCCTCTCAGTACCCACAATCCTTACAGGCAGACAGAGGAGGCTCACTGAGCTTCCCTAAGTACACGTACCAATCATGCAAGCTCACTAGAGGTTGCATCAGCTCTGTGAGTCAGCACAAAGCCTAATTACAGGTGAGGTCATTCCACCTTACCTCAGTAACATGTAACAGCTGGGCCATGATGCAGCATGACTCAGCATGACATTGCAGAAACAACATTGCTATTACTAAGATGGAGTCAGTCAGCCATTTTAGGACAGAGTTCCAACATGGGATGCCTACAAGGCAGTAATGAGAGGATTACTAATAACATAAAGACAAGAGAGCAAAAGATAAACAGATGTTGGACATTCAAAATGAAATTAAGAAAAAAGAAGGTGAATTAAGCAAAAGGCCAGGGAAAAAGAAAATTATAAAGGAGATTACAATATTGCAAGCACAAATTAGACATCTGTTAAATAAAGAATTGGAATGGAATTTGAAGAAATTAAAACAGAAATCTTTTGAGGGAGCGAATAAACCTGGAAAATATTTGGCCTGGCAATTGAAGAAAAAGAGAGAAAGTAAAATTATTAATAAAATTGTGGCTGATGGAAAAGAGATGGTAGATCAAGAAGGAATAAAGAGAGAAGGAATAAAGAGAGAATTTTTTATATATATTATGCTAAACTATTTAAAGGTGTTAAAGTAAAGAAGGAAAAGATGGAAGCGTATTTGCAGAAGATTAAAATAGCACCCTTAACTGATTATATGGAAAAAAATTTGAATGACCCAATTGAAAAAATAGAAATTGAAATAGCGATTAATGCAATGAAAATTGGAAAGGCACCTGGACCAGATGGATTTACGGCAATTTTTTTTAAAACGTTTAAAGAAGAATTAATACTGAAACTTCAAAATTAATGAATGTGATAAGAATAAATGGGAAAATACCAAATACATGGAAGGAAGCAGTAATTTTGTTGATTCCAAAGGAAGATAGAGATGTCACTAATGTAAAGAATTATCGACCAATCTCATTATTAAACAATGATTATAAGATATACACAAGAATCTTAGCAGAACGGCTTAAACAATATCTAATAAACTTTATAAAGGAAGACCAAGCGAGATTTCTCCCTAAAAGGCAAATAAGAGACAATATTAGAACTGTTGTAAATATTGCAGAATACTATGAAAGACATCCAGAGAAGGAAGTTGCATTATTCTTTGCGGACGCAGAGAAAGCTTTTGATAATTTGAATTGGGACTTTATGTTTGCAGTAATGGAGAAAATAAAGTTTGGGGGAAACTTTATAAGAATTATAAAAGCAATTTATACTGAACAATGTGCAAGGTTATGTATAAATGCAGATCTTACAGAAGAAATGACAATCAGCAAAGGTACAAGGCAAGGTTGTCTGCTTTCACCATTGTTGTTTATAATGACTCTTGAAATCTTATTGCTGCAAATACAAGATGATGAAGAAATTGAAGGAACAAGAATTAAAGGATTTTCCTATAAATATAGAGCATTTGCAGATGATAATGTTTAAAAATGAAAATCCTATGCAAGTAACACCTTTGTTGTTAGCCAAAATATAAGATTTTGGAGAATTGGCGAGACTATATGTTAATAAAGAAAAGTAAAAAATTTTGTGTAAAAATATGCAAGTAAGTAAACAAAAAAATTGCAGAGATTAACGAGATGTGAAGTTACCCCTAAAGTAAAATACTTGGGTGTGGAAATAACAATGAAGAATATTGATCTGTTTAAAAACAATTATGAAAAGTTATGGCGTAAAATGGACAAAGATATGATAAAATGGAACGAGCTTAATTTGTCATTGCTTGGTAGAATAGCTGCAATTAAGATGAACATTTTGCTGAGAATAATGTATTTGTTTCAAACTATTCCGATTGTGAAAGACAGTAAACAATTTAATAAATGGCAAAGAAAGATTTCAGAATTTGTATGGGCCGGGAAAAAACCAAGGATTAAAATGAAAGTTTTAACAGATGCTAAAGAAAGAGGAGGATTTCAACTACCAGATTTAAGATTATATTATGAAGCAGTTTGTCTAGTGTGGATAAAAGATTGGGTGACGCTGTTGAATAAAAAACTTTTAATGTTGGAAGGTCATGGAAATAAATTCGGCTGGCATGCTTATATGTACTATGGAAAGAAAAAGTTGGATGTTTTTTTTTCCTCACCATTATAGAAGAAATAATTTACTAAATATTTGGATGAAGTACAAGAAATATGGTGATGAGAGAAAACCACTATGGATAGTGCCAGCGGAAGTAATAAGAATAACAGCTGAGACAGGAGAGGATAAAGGGATGTCATATAATCAATTACTAAAAATACAAAGCGGTAAAATAGAATTGAAAACTGCTGAAGAGTTGAATAATAAATATGATTGGTTTCAAATGCAACAAATAAAAAGTCTGGTGGAAAGCTATGTTAAAACTGAAGGAATAAGACGAGAACAAACAGAAATAGAAAAAGTTCTTCTTGGAGATAATGAAAAATTAATTTCGAAAATCTATAGGTTACTTTTATAATGGTCTACGGAAGATGAAGTAGTGAAATCTCAAATGATTAAGTGGGCAATTAATGTAAATAAAGAAATACAGATGGACACATGGGAATATTTGTGGAAGAACTCTATGAAACTCTCAACCTGTCAGAGTTTTAAAGAAAATTATTTTAAGATGATGTACAGATGGTATATGACTCCTAAAAAGTTGGCAAAGATGAACAATAAGATGCCAGATGTTGCAAATGTAAAAAACACGAAGGTTCTTTCTACCATATGTGGTGGACTTGTGAAAGAGTGAAAAAGTATTGGCAGATGATTCAACAAGAGATTTCTAAGATCTTGGGATACAACTTTAACAAAGTTGCGGAGACTTTTCTGTTGGGATTATAAATGGAAAAATTTCCAAAAGAAGATAGAACTTTAATCTGGTACTTGCTCTCAGTTGCTAGGACACTGTATGCGCAGTTGTGAAAGCAAGAAAAAATACCAGAGAAATGGAATTGGATTGTAAAAGTTATGACATGGAGTGAAATGGACAAGTTAACAAGAACCTTAAGAGACTATGATTTAGAAGTATTTAAGATGGAGTGGAAAAAGTTCAGAAGATACGTAGAAAAAGAGTGGAAAATAAAAGGACATTGGACAATTTTTGATAATAAGTATAAGAGGGAGGAGGATATTAATTTTGGTTCTTATTAATTAAGGGTACCTTTAATATTAAGATTTTTACAACGTTGTTACAGGTTGTCAGAGTTTTAAAGTTTATCGTTCACTTGTAGGAGTCATGTACCATCTGTACATCATCTTAAAATAATTTTCTTTAAAACTCTGACAACCTGTAACAACCTGTTACAAGATTTTTACAGGTTGTTACAACGCCCACTCATCAGGCGGGACACATGCTAGACCTGGTCTTCGCGGCCGGAGTACAAGTGAACGATATTGCAATGGAAGCAGTGCCATGGTCGGATCACTTTGCCCTCAAGGCTCGTATGGATATTTCACCCCAAACCCGTTTAGGCGGAGAGCATATTTTGGCTCGCCCGCGGAGCCTGATGGACCCAGAACGGTTCCTGACGGCCCTGCGGGACTTCTGGCCCACTGGCGATTCCCTGGAGGTTATGGTTGAGTCCTGGAACGATGGACTCTCCAGGGCCATCGAGGAGATCGCGCCTAGGCGTCCTCTGCGTCCCCGCCTTAAACCGTCTCCCTGGTTTAACCAGGAACTGCGGCAATTGAAGCGGGATCTCAGACGACTAGAGAGGCAATGGCGGCGTACTCAAGACGAAGTGACTCGATCATCTTATAGAGAGAATTTGAAGACCTATGAGATGGCAATCAAATCCGCAAAGAAGACATACTTTGCGGCTAAGATTGCGTCCGCAACTTCGCGCCCGGCACAATTATTTGACATAATTCGAGACCTGACTACTCTGCCACAGGGCAGACCAAATTCTGTTGAATTGGAGATAGGCTGTGAGGCTTTTGCGAATTATTTTGCGGATAAGATCGCATCACTCCGCCTCGACCTCCCCGTCAACTTTGAGGCAGTTAACGCAACCAAGGCCCCGAGCATGTCTTCGGATTATATTCTGGACAGTTTCAACCCCCTCAGCCTGGAGGAAGTTGACAGGATCCTCTTATCTGCCCGCCCAACAACTTGCAAATTGGACCCATGCCCTTCCCGGCTTATCAAATCTTGCCAGGGGGATCTCAGATATCCTGTACGGGATATCATAAACAGATCCCTGACGGAAGGGCTTTTTCCAGCGCCACTCAAAGAGGCTGTGGTCCGTCCCCTCCTAAAAAAACCATCTTTAGACCCAGCCCAATTGGCACACTATAGGCCGGTCTCAAACTTGCCCTTCCTGGGCAAACTTATTGAGAGGGCAGTGGCGAGGCAGCTACAGACTTTCCTGGAGGACGCTTCCATCCTTGACCCACTTCAGTCTGGCTTTCGCCCAGGTCATGGGACGGAGACGGTGTTGGTTGCCCTGGTAGATGACCTTCAACGGCATCTGGATCGGGGTGGCTCGGCAGTACTGATGTTGTTGGACCTATCGGCGGCGTTCGATACGGTCGACCATCGATTGCTGACTTGCCGCCTCGCCGACGCGGGGATTCAGGGGCTGGCCTTACAGTGGCTTTCCTCTCTCCTTGAAGGTCGGGGACAAAGGGTCGCGATTGGGGGGGAACTATCCCAGAGGCGCACACTCAATTGTGGGGTGCCCCAGGGAGCGGTTCTCTCCCCGATGTTATTTAACATCTATCTGCGACCTCTTGCCCAGATTGCCCGAAGGTATGGGCTGGGGTGTCACCAGTACGCTGATGACACCCAGCTCTATCTGCTTATGGACGGCCGACCGGTCTGCGCCCCAGAAAACCTAGATCGAGCACTACAGGCTGTGGCTGAGTGGCTCAGACTGAGTGGACTGACACTGAATCCGGCGAAGACAGAGGTCCTCTGTTTTGGTCGCCAGGGACCGGGGGGGGGGGAAATCCCCCTGCCAGCTTTTGACCGTGCTCCGCTGATACCGGCGGGCAGGGTCAAGAGCCTGGGGGTGGTATTAGAGCCGTCCCTAAAGATGGAGGCTTAGATAGCAACCACTGCCAAGTCCGCGTTTTTTCATCTCAGACGGGCAAGGCAGCTGGCTCCCTTCCTGGACCGCGACGACCTAGCAACAGTGATCCATGCTACGGTCACCTCGAGGTTGGATTACTGCAATGCCCTCTACATGGGGCTGCCCTTGTGCCGGACCCGGAAATTGCAGCTGGTGCAGAATGCCGCGGCCCGGTTGCTACTGGGCCTCCCAAGGTGGGGGCACATCCGGCCGGGTCTTCGGGCTCTGCACTGGCTCCCAATAACATACCGAGTCAGGTACAAGGTGCTGGTTATCACCTTTAAAGCCCTATATGGCCTGGGACCTGCCTACCTGAGGGACCGTCTCTCCCCACACGTTCCCCAGAGAGTACTGAGGTCTGGGACTCAAAATCTTCTCACCATCCCCGGGCCTAAGGAAGTCCGTCTCAAGGTGACCAGAGATAGGGCTTTCTCTACAATGGCTCCAACATGGTGGAACCAGCTACCGGAAGAGGTGAGGGCCCTGCGGGATCTTACTCAGTTCCGCAGGGCCTGTAAGACAACCCTCTTCCGGTTAGCCTACGCCTGACAGGATAAATGTAGCCTGCTAGACTGCTGTGTTTTATATTGTGTCGTTTAATGTTATAATGTTATAATTTTTAGGTTTTTAAATGCTTAACTTTTAAATGTAATAACTTTGCTTTGTTTTACTGTTTTATCGTTTGTTGTGAGCCGCCCTGAGCCACTCTGTGGGAAGGGCGGGATATAAATTACGGAATAAATAAATAAATAAATAAATAAATAAGATTTTAAATATATAACACCAGCGGGGGTCAGGTAACAGGGGGAGGGGTTGGTAGAAAGTAATATATGGGATAGATTTAAAAAGTTATTATTAATGATGTAAGAAATTGAAATTTATTACCATATGTTACTAATAAAATTGTGCGGCAGCGTTCTGAGAAGCTCCTCGGGACGAACTGCAATTTCAACCCATTGGGGGGCCTTCGGGTCCGCACAACCTCCGGTCGAGGAGGTAAAGTGCGTAGGAAGAGCGAGGGGAAATAGTGGGGAGCCCTACGGGTGTTCTCCAAGTGTTTTCTCTCAGTCTTTTGCACCGCGGTTGAAAACGTCTTTGGGCGAAACAGCCCCAGCCACCGGATTACTGAGCTAGACTGTGGTTGGAGGTTAAGGAGGAAGAGGCGCTGAAGGAGAAGTTTTAAGCTATTTGCTTACCTCTTCATCGGTATTTTTCTTTGTCAGACTTTAAGTGTTTTTTTTTTCTTCGGCATTTCGCCTTCCTGAGGGGGGCAGGAGAACTGAGACGGCGCAGAGCGCAGGCTTGGAGGTCTGAGCAAGCGATTGGGAAGAGGAATAAAGAATGCCCTCTGTTTTGTTCTGACAACGTGGTTTTTTTTTTCTGAGACGGGACTGATAATTAAATGCTAGAGATGAAGTTTAAAAGGAGAAAGAACTAGCCATCTTCATACGTCTTTTCCCTCACGAGGACCAGTCCAGTGGTGAGAGGGTTAAACTGCAAGAAGTGGGGGAGGCATACTGACGTGTCGGACGCCTGACGTCTGGACGTGTGGGTGTATTTGACGTTATACGGTAAAAGAACAACAGAAGACAGAAGAGACTTTGGAAGGACGGGGTAAAAGCGGAAGACAGACGTTGCGATTCAGGAAGACAGGAAAGGAACTTTCATAGATGAATTAGGTCAGGCTGGGTTTTTAGGACCTGCAGTCTCTGTTTACTTGTTTAATCTCCCTTTTCTTTGGTCATAAATAAGATTTGACAGAGCGGATAGGGTGGATAAAGCGCACAAGAAGCCTAAGAGAAATTATATACGCTCCAACCGAACTTTAACAGGACTTAGAAAAAGGTGCGATATTCACATTGGAGCATTTATATTGGTACCAAAGGGACTAAGACTGAGATCTTAATAGTATTAATACTGAAGTGAATTATATCCTACTCTAACGGAGACTCATCAGCCTTAGCTGGTTGCTGGATGTTGGTGACCACTTTTATTTGTGGTGGATTTTGGAGAGTTTTGGCCTAATAACTTTATGATTTTTGTTTTCTAATACTTGTCTCCCTGTGGTATTGTTTTACCTTGGTCTGTTACAAATTTGATTAATAATTTAAGTAGTGCTGACTTCTTTACTATCTGCTGTAACCTTGCCAAATCTGCCAGACCTGTGGGTTTAGTTACTGAGACACTGTTCTAGTTCAGTTCAAAATTGACTCTGTATATGTGAACAATGTCGCAACCAGGTAAAACTAAATTTTCGCCAGGGCAGCCAAAGGCCGTTGGTGCAGCATTTTCACAGGATACACTGAAAGATGTTCAATCAAATTTTTTGGAGGCGCTAAACCAAATGAAGGAGGTATTAACGAAACAGATGGAAGGTGTTGTAAGTAAAATCGAAAATCTTGATGATAAATTTGGCGAAACAAAGAAAGACATAGCTGAGGTGGTCAAAATGACTAAATCAATAGAGGGCAAGCTCAGACTTATGGAAGGTAAAATGGAAGAGATAGAAATAAATCAGGGGAGATCCGAGGTGAAGTTTACAAAAAATGGAAATGAGTCAAGCGGAGTATGTGCTCAGGTTTTTAAATATACCTGAGGAGAAGAACGAAAACTTGGTTAAATTGATGAGTGAAGCCTTAGCAGACTTACTGATGATGGATAAGACAGAAATGGAGAAAGAATTCAATTTTGTGTATAGAGTCAACACGACATATGCCAGGAAAAATGGACTCAACAGGGAGGTCCATTTAAAATTCGCACGTAAGATGATCAAAGAAAGGGTCTGGAGAGAAGCAAGAGATCAGCAGCTGACCATAAACGGGATAAAAATAAAGATAATGAAGGAAATACCATGGTCAATTAGGATTAAGAGAAAAGAATACATGCAGCTGGCTCTTGCCTTACAGGAAAAAGGGATTTTGTACAGGTGGTTAGTCCCAGAAGGCTTGCTGTTTACTTACTCAAACAATAGATTTAAGATAGACTCGACCATAAAACTAGAAGAATTCATTAGAGTTCACAGTGGTAATTGGTTAAAGAAAACTAAGGGGATAAATTTAAATGGGGGTGAGAGACAGCTAGAACAAAGAGACCCATCATATACATTTCAACTACTGGATTTAGAGGGACAAGAGGGGGGAAAGGTTGTGCAAACGGAAGAATTACAAAGGGAGACTAGGTTACAGAAAAAAAAAGAAACCAATAGAAAGTTGAGAAAGCTGAGAAATCAATATGACAAACAGTTTAAAAATTTATTCGATAAACGTCAATGGTTTGAATTCCCCCCAGAAAAGGCAGCGAACTTTTCTTCAGCTAAAAAAAATTAATGCAGATATTTTATGTCTACAAGAGACTCACATGAGGAAAAAAGATGAAGTTTTGTTACATAATAAAAGACTGGGTAAGGCTTTTATTACATCGGAAAAGGATAAGAGAAAGAGAGGGTTGGTGACATATGTCAAAGAGGGACTACAAGCAGAACTAATTTTCGAAGGTAAAGAAGCTAGAATGCACGGAATTGAAATAATAAAGGATTCAAAAAAGTTCCTTTTGATAAATGTTTATGCGCCTAATGACAATCAAAGATTATTTTATAAAGAGTTATATTCTAAGATAATAGATGCTGATTATGAGAATGTCTGTATTATTGGCGATTTAAATGCAGTTGAAAACCCAGAGCTGGATAGGACTCCCAAAAATGATAAAAAGAAAGGTAAAAAGAATAGTAGTCATATCCTCCCTGAACCTTTTTTGAGATTGGTGGATGAACTTGCCCTAGTGGATGTTTGGCGTACCCTTAACCCTAGGAAAAGAGACTATACGTATTTTTCTAATAGACATGCCTCCTGGTCTAGGATTGACTCAATCTGGATATCGTTAAGTTTAATGAAAATGGTGCAAGAAGCGGAAACTCTCCCTTCCACTATTGCTGATCACTCACCCATTATGCTATCATTAAATACTCCTAAGAGGAAATCAGGGTGGAGAATGAACCCAAGTTTGTTCAAAGATAAGAAGTTTAATCGATATATAGAGGAAGAGTTGAAGTTTTTTTTTCTTACAAATACACAGAAGGAGGTACCTCAGTCAATTATTTGGGAAACTAGTAAAGCCTTCTTCAGAGGGCTGGTTATTAGTTACAGTGCAAATAAGTGGCGTGTAGAGAGTAGTAACTTGTTGAAATGGACAGATCTAATCAAAACTAAAGAAAGCTTGTTAAAGTCTAATCCCACATCAAAGGAATTAAGGTCTGAGATCAGAAATCTTCAGCATAAAGTTCATTTAATTTTTATAGATCATATGGAGAGAAAGATAGCCTACTCGAAAGCACTATTCTTCGAGAATGCAAATAAACCTGCTAAGTGGCTCGCATATAAAGTCAGAAAAGAGAGAGAAAAGAAAATGATAAAAACTTTAAAGGATAAAAGTGGGCGGAATACCTCTGTGCTGGAGGATATGAAAGTAATAGCCCAAGAGTTTTATGAGAATTTATATAAAAAGAAAGAGAGAGATAAGGTTAGATTAGAAGAATATCTTTCGAATAAGGTGCGAACAAAGTTAACAGCTGAGCAGAGAGAAACGTTAACGGGTTCGATAACGATGGTGGAAATTGTAGAAGCCTGGAATAAGATAAAACGTAATAAGGCCGCAGGACCCGACGGTCTACCACCGGAATTTTATATAATCTTTAAAGAGAATTTATTAGACCCATTTAAAAATTTATTAGATGAGGTTTGGTCCCTGGCTAAAATCCCAGAGTCATGGCGGTATAGCAATATTGCGCTTATTCCAAAACCAGGCAAGGACACAGATGATATTTGGAATTACCGTCCTATATCCCTGCTTAACACAGACTATAAAATATTCACGGCGATCTTAGCTAATAGACTCAAATCAGTTTTGAGAGAAATTATCCATCCTGATCAAACAGGGTTTTTACCAAAGATATATATGCGAACAAATGCTCGTATGTTGTTTAATTTTTTGGAATATTTTGAGTTTAATAGAGGTAAACAATTAGCACTTTTATTTCTAGATGCCGAAAAAGCGTTTGATAATTTGGATTGGAATTTTATGTTGGAACTTTTAGAGAAGTCAAATTTTGGTGATAAATTTGTAAATAACATACGAGCAATTTATGACAAACAATTTGCCAGGATAATAATCAATGGAGATCTGACAGGAGAAATTTGTCTCAGTAAGGGTACAAGGCAAGGTTGTCCTTTATCCCCATTACTGTTTATATTTTCT
This sequence comes from Heteronotia binoei, assembly GCF_032191835.1. Lineage (NCBI taxonomy): Eukaryota > Metazoa > Chordata > Lepidosauria > Squamata > Gekkonidae > Heteronotia > Heteronotia binoei. Next base: position 214,378,513 of record NC_083223.1, read on the forward strand.
TTAGAATTATTAAGTGAAATAATTAGGTCTGACAACAATATTGAGGGCTTGAAAGTTAAAGGTGAAGATTATAAAATATTAGCCTATGCAGATGATATGGTGCTGGTTCTCCAAAATCCTCTGGAGTCGGTAGAGGTGGTTTTTAATCATCTTGAGGAATACGGAAAAGTTGCTGGTTTGAAGATAAATAAAGACAAGTCAAAACTGTTAACTAAAAATATGACAGCACAGGCAATTTCTGATCTTGAAAGGAAAACGGGTTTTAAAAGGGACAAAAAAGTTAGATATTTAGGTTTAGTGATCTCTGAGAGATGCAGTACTGTTTATGAAGATAATTACGACCCACTATTAAAGGAAATAGATATGTTATTTAAAAAATGGGCTAATATGAGACTTTCACTTATGGGAAGAGTGTCTCTTCTTAAAATGAATATACTCCCTAAAGTTTTATTTCTGTTTCAAATGGCAAATTTTGCCGCAAAGGATTCTTTTTTCGTTAAATTAAATCAATTGTGCAAAAATTTTATATGGCAGGGAAAAAAACCTAGAGTCAGTTGGAAAATTTTAAAGGACAAAAAAGAAAATGGAGGCCTCGGCCTCCCGGACTATGAGATTTACCACACAGCCTGCTCAACTTTATGGTTGAGAGATTGGGTAACGTTAGAAGATACTCGTTTATTAACATTAGAAAGGGCTGATCTACACGCGGGTTGGCACGCAAATATGTGGTATATTCAAAAACCTCAAAATTATTTTAAAAATCATTTAATTCGCAAAGCTTTATTGCAAGTTTGGACGAAAATAAAGAAGAAAATATATGATAAAACGCCCAGGTGGTTATCCCCTGTGGAGGCAGCAATTCGACCGCAGTTGTGGTCCCCTGGAATGATAATAAGATACGCAGATTTATTGGACGAAACTAATAAAATAAGAAAGAAGGAGGATTTGGAAGCTAGAAGGATTAGTTTTGACTGGTGGGTCATGACACAAATTTTGGCAAAATACAATAAAGATAAAATAGCTGGATTTACTAAGAAGGACTTTGATTTTGATATGATAATAACAACGACACTTGGAAAACTGATTAGGAAGGTTTACAATTACTTTTTACAAATAAAACTTGAAGAGGAAACTGTCAAAAATGTGATGTTAAAATGGTCAAACAATTTAAAGATTAATATTACTTTGGAACAATGGGAGATGTTATGGAGAAATAATTATAAGATTATAAAGCCTGTTAATTTTCGAGAAAAATTGTTTAAGCTTTTTTATAGATGGCATATTACACCGGTATTATTAAATAAAATTAATCATGTTATCCCACCTATCTGTTGGAAATGTGAAGGAAAGGTAGGAACTTATTATCACCTATGGTGGACCTGCAGTGCCTCTAAAAAGTATTGGAAGGAGATTCATAAAATAATGGTAGATATACTTAAAGTTAATTTTCCCCTCAAACCTGAGTGTATGTTACTTTCATTAGTTAGAGAGATGGTCCCACGTGAGGATGAGTTCATCACAGTATATATTGTAACTGCGGCGAGAATTTTATTTGCCCAAAATTGGAAATCCAAAGCGCTCCCAAAGAGGGAAGAAATAATTCAAAAAATTACACAAGTGGCTGAAATGGATATATTAGCTAATGTGATAAAAGGAAATTTGAAGGAGGATGCAAAAAAAAGATGGGAAAAAGTATATGCGTGGTTGGAAAGAAATTAAATTTATTGTGATAACATTAATATCAATTTATTATTATTTTATTATTATCATTACTAACTTAAACGGTTACTTCATGTTTGGAAGAAAGGAAAGTTACCAATTTTAGATCTGTGACTCTAATACCACAGTACTAACTCACACTGTATGAAAGAAGTAGTTATAGGATGATGTTAATCCTATTTTGGTCTGTATAATGCGATATCATGATGGTGATGTTATTTGCTTTTGACAATGTTTGGTACCTTTTTTTATTTATTTGTATGATTTGATTGACCCAATAAAAACGTGAAAAAAAAAACTAATAAAATTGTTTGAAACAGATAAAAATTTTGCCGTAAAGTCATCTGGACCGGGTGCTTTTCCTAGCTTCATTGAATTAATCACCTCCTCTATTTCTCCCCTCTCAATTGGTTTATTCAACACATTCTCCATATTTTCTGTTAAGGAGTTTACCTTAATTTTCTGTAGATACGCATCAATTTTTTTTCTAACCACGTTTTGACCTTTAAACAGCTTGGCGTAGTATTTATAAAATTCCCTTTTAATTCCTTCATGATCAACAATGTATTTTCCTCCTGATACGATTTTGTTAATTACTTTATTCTCTCTTCTTTTTTTCATTTGCCAAGCAAGATATTTTCCAAGTTTATTCGCTCCTTCAAAAGATTTCTGTTGGAATCTTTTAAAATTCCATTCCACTTCTTTATTCAGCAAATGTCTCAGTTGGCTTTGTAATATTGTAATAATTTTCTTTTTTCCAGGTCGCTTTTTAAGCTCCTTCTCCTTTTTTTTCAATTTCTTTCTGAATATCCATCATTTGCTTATTTTTGGCTCTTTTATCTTTATTATTCAGTGCAATTAAAATGCCCCTCATTACTGCTTTATAAGCATCTTCATTTTCATTTATTTGGAAGAAGCATTTAGTTTCCTTTTCCAGAGACACCACTATTTCCTGTTTCTGTAGCAAGTTATCCGTCACCTTGGAGTCTTTTTCCCTGACTTTGCAGACCACATTATTGGATTGTGGTCTGCCCTTATTTTAGAAAGTACCTCTATTTTTTTGTTAATAGTCCAAGATTTTTTGTAGTCCATATCATATCAATTCTCGAAAAAGAATTGTGCCTTGCTGAAAAGTAAATATAGTCACGTTCTTTGGGGTTTAGTTCCCTCCAAATGTATTCTAAACTTTCTTGTTTTACCAATTCAAAGAATGACTTTGATAATTTTCCTTCATTATTTTTTTCCCCCAGATCTCCCATTATCATAATTTGTTCATGCACCACTTGGTCTAATTGTTGCATAATATCTTTTTTTAAAAAGTCTTTCGCTCCATTTGGAGCATATATTCCCAGCAACGAAGTTCTTTTATAGTTCAACGTCACTTCCACTGCAATATATCTGCAATCATCATCTTTAAAAATTAATTTTGGGTCTAATTCTTGTTTGATGTAAAAAACTACACCCCTTTTTTCTCCTTGGCCAATGAACAAAATTCCATACCAAGTTGTTTGTTCCATAAAAATTTGTAATCCGTTTGTTTGATATGTATTTCTTGCAGGCAAATTATATTACATTTTTGTTTCCCAATCCAATGAAAGGTTGCCCTTCTTTTTTGGGGTGAATTAAATCCATTTATATTTCAAGATATTAATTTGTAATCCATAATGGTTTTTATTCTCAATCTGTTCCGCCAAAGTTCTTATGCTCTCCCAAAAACTTTGTCATTTCCTGAGTATTTGTGATGGTAAATCTCCGTCCTTTAAATTCAAAACTTAAACCCTCTGGGAGTTCCCATCTGTATCTCATTAATTTTTCTCTCAACTTTTCTTTCAACTTTTTATAAAGTCTCCTGTTGTTGATGACTTTCCTTGGCAGTTCTTTCATGATTCTTACTCTACTGCCATCCACCTCCAATGTGCTCTTAAATTGTTTACTAAGAATCCTTCCCACCATATCCCTTGTCACAAATCTCACCACCACGTCTCTTGGTAGCTTATTTCTTTTGGCATACTCCGATTTACCCTGTAAATGTAGTCATAGAAATGGTCAGTTTCGTCTGGGTCTTCTTCTAGAAATTCAGCAATAATTTTTATTATATATGTCCTTAAGTCCATCTCAATAGATTCAGGCACCCCTCTTAACCGTATCTGGTTCTCTATTAGTTTACAGTCTAGAAATAGTGCTTTCGCCTACATTTTTTGAATAGTGGAATCCACTTTGTCCATTCTTGTGCCTTGGTCTTTCACCTTTTCCTCCACCTCTTGAACTTTCTTTAACGATGCTTGAGTATCTTTTCTGAGATCTTCAATGTCTTTTTTTAATTTCTTTTTAAACTTCTTCTATGCTGGACTCCATATCTTTTTTTAGTTCTTTTTTATTTCTATTTTTGTTTCTTTAATTATCTTTGCCAGTCTTGCTTCCATAGCATCCATTGCATCTTGCCATTTAGCCATTTTTTCTTCTTCAAGTGACCCAGCCCTTGTTCAGATCTGCTTTGCTGCTGGTCGATGCTCTGACATCACTGTTTGCCAATTGCTTAAATAGGCTCAAAAGTTGACCTCTCAGATTCAAATTTCAAGTACACAGTCCTATATATTAGACCATGCCCTTTTATATAAGCCCAAAATTGCCGTTCTCTGATGATCCTAGGTCCAGATATTATTTTTTTTATTTAAAAATATTATTTATTATTATTTTAAATATTATTTTAAATATTTTTAAAAGATATTTATTTATTTATTTTTTATTTAAAGAAATCCTTCAAAATGGCCACTGCCGTTTTTCTGTCCTTTTAAAAAGTTTTTTAAAAAGTTTTTTCCTTTTTTCTTCAAAACTGTACCAAAGTCTAAGCATATAATCCTTTTAATGACAATATCTGCCAGCTCCACTATTTTTCAATGTCCCATTTTCTTTTAATTAGTTTTTTTTACATTTTGACCTTCTTATAATGGCCACTGGTACTTCTCTTTGATTTAGGTCCTAGAGAGAGCTGGGAGGCTTGTTATTTTTCCCTTCTCCTAATGGCTCCTTCCTTTACCTTCCTTCCTTTCTTGACACGAAGTCTCGTTTTCAGTGCTTAAAAGGTCTTGCGTTATTTCAATGATGACATTTCCTGTGTTGTATTCACCAAGTCAGCAGTTCTTCTTGGAGGGGGTTGTCTGTTCCCAACCACAGGTATTCCAAACAATATTTGTTTTTCCTCTTTTAATCTTATTTCTCCAATAACACCACTCCCAATTTTAACCCCCCCTTTATCTTCCTTAATTTAAGATGGTACATCTGGATCCAGACCTTTGTTTTTATTTTAATTTAGTCTTATATTAGTCCCGGAGTGATAGATATAGATCTTTTACCTTCAATTCCAATATCCTTCTGCGCACTGATGTTAATCAGTCCAAAGAAGCTTTGTATCTAGGTGGATTTAAGCCAACTTAGTGACCTCAGAGATCCTCTGTAGATGATTGAATGCAGTCCTTCTCGGAGGACTTTTCAAAGCCAAAAAGGAACCCCACTGAAGTCCCTCATCAGCCTAAGTAAATCCCCTCAGAACTTAATATGCATATCTTGGGCTTCTCCCTTCCTGGAAGAAGTAGGCAGCAGGTGTTACAATCACCTTCTCTGCCCAGAACAGAGATTCTGATCTACTCCTCGACTGAAGAGCTGCTCAATCCGCCATGACCAAAACCCGGAAGCCTTTTTCTGGATAGGGTACGACAAATTAGAATACCAAAAGGTGCATGTTAGGCTGCCTTCCATTGCTGTTGTATTCTTTGGGTGTTGCCAGTTTGGTGTAGTGGTTAAGTGTCTGGACTCTTATCTGGGAGAACCGGGTTTGATTCCCCACTCCTCCACTTGCACCTGCTGGAATGGCCTTGGGTCAGCCATAGCTCTGGCAGAGGTTGTCCTTGAAAGGGCAGCTGCTGTGAGAGCCCTCTCCAGCCCCACCCACCTCACAGGGTGTTTGTTGTGGGGGAGGAAGGTAAAGGAGATTGTGAGCCGCTCTGAGACTCTTCGGAGTGGAGGGCGGGATATAAATCCAATATCTTCTTCTTCTATCTTCTTCTTGCAAAGAACCATCAAACATAGCAGCCCTAGAGACTTTTGATACCTGTTGATGGGCATTTTACAGTGCTGTTGTTGGATAACCTCAGTTCATAAACTGTTCACAGATGTAGTCTTTTTCCTTTACAAAATCTATTGTTCTAGTAGAATTACGTATGGCACAAATCATTTGACTAAAAGGTAAGCTCCTCTTTAAATGTCCAGGATGGCACGATTTAAAATGAAGAGGAACGCTTTTATCCATTGGCTTCTTATACAGTTTGATTGCCAGTGTATTATTGGCAGTTTTAAACACTATTGTGTCCAAAAAAGCTATGGAACAAGGTCAGACTTGTAGCTAAATTTAATCGAAGGATGAACACTATTCATCCATTCTACTAGAGGTTGTAATACAGTAACATCTGACAACATGGCCAAAATATCATCCATGTACCTATGAAACCATGTAATAGAGTGCCAGAATGAATTTACAGTACCATTACAAAAAAATCTTTTTTCCAAATCGATCATAAAAAGACAAGTCACATCTGGAGAAAACACACTACCCATAGATACCCCTTTTACCTGGAGGAAAAAGCACTCTTCAAACCTAAAGAAATTTTACTCAAAACAATGTCCAAGTTCTGAGGTATTAATTTATGAGGCATTCACTAACTTTATCATTAATATACCCCATGTTGCTTGCCTCTGTAACCACAATTCTTAACAACCTACGTACTTTATCTGTTGGATCGTTCTCCAGTGGTGCATAAAAATCACAGTCTGAGAGCTGCCTATGAACCTGAGCCAAATAATCATCCGTGTTAAGAATAACAACCCCCCTCCCTTATCGGCCAGTTTGATTACAATGGACTCATTTTCAGGTAGAGTTTTAAGTGCTGCATGGTCAGTTTTACAAAAGTTACACCATTTGGTACATTTATTGTTACTTTCTAAACACTCAACCTTCTTGGTAAAAAGGAGGTTGAGTGTTTTTAGCACTCTCTGTGGGCACTAAAAAAACGGATGTAGTGATAAATTTGTCATCTCACCCATTATCTGCACAGGAAAAATGGGTACTTAATTTAGGACTTAGCCTACTCCCCAATATGATGCTTTTCAGACCAGACATGACATTTGGATAACAAGTTTCTCAAAAACATTAATAGAGGTGTCATAATGGGCTGGAACGAAAGTAGAATGAGTTTTAAAAGGACAGTCAGTAGTCGTCACCGACGTATTAGGAATGCTGCCGGTTCGAAAGAAGTCTCTCAGTTTCAATTGTCTTATTAATTTAAAAATGTCAAGTCTGGTCTGAAAAGCATCATATTGGGGGGTAGGCACAAAGCAAAGTCCTAAATTAAGTACCCGTTTTTCCTGTGCAGATAATGGGTAAGATGACAAATTTATCACTACATCCATTTTTTTAGCGCCAACAGAGCGCTAAAAACGCTCAACTTCCTTGTTATCAAGCCCCTATCCTTTATTATTTCCTATGGAAGGAAGACATTTTAAAAGGTGTGCTGTCCCTTTAAATGTGATGGCCAGAACTCCCTTGGAGTTAAATTATGCTTGTCACACCCTTGCTCCCGGCTCCACCCCCAATGTCTCCTGGCTCCAATCCCAAGGTCCCCAGATATTTCTTGAATTGGACTTGGCAACCCTAGTCTTGCCAACTGTCATGATCAGTTGACCTGCATGTTGATGGCTCATCCCCAAAAGCCAGAGGTGGAGGAGACCAATCTACAGTCCAGCACAGGAGAGGAGAATAGCCAGTTATCAGCTTTGACTTTGCACACAGCTGCTAAGTGGCCACAGTAGCTCAGTTGGGAAACTGTTAGGCTGAAACTCTAAAGGTCCCTGGTTTGATGCATGTTTTCTGCAGTAAACAGAAAAGGGGACCTCTCATTATGTACTTTGTCATGTACTTTATATATATATTTGTGCAGGTGTAGTTACATAAGGACATTACTGTTTGTTATTGTAGGCAAGCAAGTCTCTTGAACTGGGTTGATGCATGGGTGTGCAAAGCTGACCTGCCTCAGAAGGGGGAAAAGTGCAACACCTCTTGCCCATGGGCGTAAAAATGTGAAGAAGCCTGGCAGGAGCAGAGGAGCCTTTCCAGCTAAGAAAGGGGCCCAGCCCAATAAGGGTGGGACCTCTTGAGCAGTGGCTGTCGAGGTACCCTCGAAGGGTTGATAGTTTGTATTTGTTAGAAGGTTTTAAAGTTGGGTTTAGGATCCCTCTTTAGGGTCCTTGAATTCCGTTTATGTCAGGAAACCTTAAGTCAGTTCAGGGCTTGGAGCAGGTCATTAGGGACAAGATTGCAAAAGAGCTGGCTGAGGGAAGGATACTGGGTCCTTTTTCACATCCTCCAGTGAGTACTCTTAGAGTCTCACCTTTGGGTGTGGTGCCTAAAAAGGCGCCTGGTGAATTTCGTTTGATTCACCATTTGTCTTTTCCTAAGGGGAAGTCCGTGAATGATGGGATCCCAGAGCACTTATGCTCTGTTAGTTACACAAGCTTTGACCAGGCTGTTGCCATGGTGAGGCGTTGCAGGGTGGGGGCAGAATTGGCAAAATGCGACATTAAGTCTGTGTTTCACCTTTTACCTGTCCATCCCAATGATTTTGAACTTCTAGGGGGGTTTTTTGAGGGTCAACTTTACATGGATAGAGCATTGCCAATGGGCTGCTCTGTGTCATGTTTGGCTTTCGAGCGTTTCAGCACATTTTTGAAATGAGCTGTGTGGGAGAAAGTGGGTTTGCAGGATGTCGTTCATTATTTGGATGACTATCTTTTTGTGGGTCCCGAGGGGACTGGGCGTTGTGGGCAGTTGCTGTCTGGCTTTGTTGAGCTGGCAGCGGAGCTTGGGGTTCCTTTAGCACCTGAGAAAACTGAAGGTCTGACCCAAAGGTTTACCTTTTTGGGGATTGAGATTGACACTATTGCGCAGTTGTCTAGGGTGCCTCTTCAGAAAATAGTGGAGCTGAGGGCTAGGATTTCGACCTTTCTTCTTAAAAGGAAGGTTACTTTGTTGGAGTTGCAGCAGCTAGTTGGGCACCTCAACTTTGCTTGCAAAGTGGTTGCTCCTGGGAGGGCTTTTCTTAGAAGGCTGTGCGATGCTATAGCAGGGTTACACTTGCCTCAGCATAGAACTGGGTCACCTGCAGCATGAGGGATGATTTGAGGGTTTGGCAGGAATTTTTGGAGTCCTTTAATGGAGTCTCTTTTTGGAGAGACGACATGAGTCTCGAAGCTGAGCTTCAGGTCATGTCTGATGCTGCTGGTTCCTTGGGTTTTGGAGTCTATTTCCGTGGACATTGGTGAGCGGATAGTTGGCCTGACTCCTGGGTAAAGGTTGCTGTGAACCAGGATCTTACGTTTCTCGAGTTCTTTCCTATTTTAGTCGTGGTTTGGCTGTGGGGAAAGGATATGGCCAATCACACTGTCCATTTTTGGTGTGATAATATGGCGGTGGTCCACGTCATTAATTCCCTTTCATCCAAATCTGGCCGGGTTATGAGATTGGTGAGGGCCTTCACTCTGCGCTGTTTGCGGCTTAACATTTTGTTTTTAGCCAAGCATGTTCCTGGTGTGAGTAACAGGGTGGCTGACTCTCTATTTCGTAAACAGATGTAGAGGTTTCATCAGCTCGCCCCAGATGCCGACAGAGAGCCGGTGCCAATGCCCCAGGAGCTATGGCTGATTGGAGAACTGAGGACTGCAGAGCGATAGGTCTAGCCATTGCGCCCAGAACCAGGAAGTCTTACGAACGGGCTGTGCGGCAGTTTAAAGACTTTAGTGCTGAGGTAGGGTATTGCAGGGTTTACCCCCCCCCCCCAGTGGAACATTTGCTCCATTACTGTGTTTCGCTGCGAGGTAAGGGGTTGGCCGTGCGATCCATTAGGGGGCGCCTGTCTGCATTGGCTTTTGTCAGTAAGGCGCTGGGTTATAGGGAAGAAACAGCTGACTTTCGTATTCGAAAGATGCTGGAGGGGTGGGCCAGAGAGGCCGGTCCCAGGGTTGATACGCAGAATCCTGTGTCTCCTTTGATTCTGCAGGGTTTGAAGAGGGTTTGGGACGTGGTGTGTGCTTTGTCATTTGAAGCATGTTTGTTTCACACTGAGTCTTTGTTAGCTTTGGGGGGGGGCTCTTAGAGTAAGTGAGCTGGTGGCAGAGTCTAGAAACGATGTTTCTGGTAAGGCTCTGTTGTTAAGGGATCTGCAGCTATTTGCGGATAAGGCAGTCATCACTGTCCGTCACTCTAAGATGGATCAGTTGCAGAAGGGTATGGTGCTCAAGTTGGGCAGTTGTTCAGAGCTTGAGCTGTGTCCAGTTACTGTGTTGGCTGCTTATTTGGCAGTTAGGGGGTTCATGGAGGGGTTTTTGTTTATACATTCGAATGGTAGCCCGTTGACGAAGCATCAGTTTTGGGCAGTAACGTCATGGGCTTTGGGTGAGTTGGGGTTGTCTGGGGTGCGTTTTGGGACCCACTCCTTTAGAATTGGGGCAGCCTAAACAGCGGCTGTCATGGGGTATCCTTCCACTTCCATTCAGAGATTGGGCAGGTGGCGTTCCTCGGCCTATAAGGCTTACGTGAGACCTTTTATTAGGCCGTGAGTGACTTGGTGTCTGTTTATTGTTGGTTCGGTTCTTGTTTAACTGTTTTTTCTCTTTAGATGCTGTTGTTCCTGGCCAGAGGAGCTGAGTTCTCGTATGTGGCCATAGCCACGTGTTTTGGGCTGCTCATCCGGCTCGGAGAACTGCAGTTGGCTCTCAGCTGGGACTCAGTCAGCATGTGTGTATCGAATGTTGGGGGTGCCAGGGCCTTCAGTGGCCAGGCCTGCTGCCTTTGTTGTTTAAAGATTGTGTGGGTCCTCCTCCTCAGGTTTTAATTGTTCACCTGGGAGGTAACGATCTGGGACTCTTAAAGGGCAAGGCCTTAGTTTGGCAGGCCCATGATGATTTCCAGCACATTTGTGAGCGATGGCCTGGGACCACCATAATTTCGTCAGCCATGCTGCCCCACCTGGTGTGGCGTTGTGCTTGGGACCCTGCAGCTATAGAAAGGGCCCTGTATAAGGCTAATAAGGAGATCAGGAAGGTGCTGGAAAAGGGGTTGGGCCACTATTTGCCTCATCCGGACATTTTGTTGAAATTTCCTGACCTCTACAGAGGGGATGGGGTCCATCTCTTGGAAAAGGGTTATATGCTTTTCCTGAGAGATTTGCAGCAAGCGTTGCGGGTGGCTTTGGGCCTCCCGGTGGGCGCTAAACCCCAAGTAGAGACTTGGCCTTAGTAGTGGCAGGTTTTGGGGTTTAGGGCACTATGCGGCTAGGGGAGGACTGTGAAGCATCCCCCTTTTGGGGAATTTGGGGTCTGGCATGATCAGCCTTCAGGTTTGAAGACCCGGGTTTGGAGAATGCAGACTGTCCGGGAGGCTCGGCTAGAGGGTGCCTTTCTGGCGAGATGTGCATCTGGGTTTGGGCCCTCTGGTGCGTGCCTCCCTGCTGGGCCTGCCTGGAGGGAGCTGAGTAACACTCAGCTCTGGCTGGGGGGCTGGGTCTCCCGCCCGTTAATGGCAGGGGAGCGGTCGCGGTGACCCCTAGCCCTGGCCAGGCCGCTGGTGGGGTCCCCTGCTGTTTATTAGAATATTGAATAAAGTGGCCCAATTTTATACCAATACTCGGTGTCTGACTCTTTATTCCATCCCTGGGGTGAAAACAGCTTCATTTTATGGATTCCTATGGATCTCTGCTTCTGAAAAATACAGAAGGCCTAGCAACTCTAATAGTGAGTTTCCACTTCTTGCTTCTTGTCTGTTAAACTATATTTATGGGTGGCATTTTGCTTTCAGATATGCTTATACAACAATTGACAGACACACACACACACACCCCAGCAAAGTGACGCCATTTCCTTTCAGAGGAAACTCTGGAGGAAGGAAGGTTATACACAAACAAACCTTCATTCAATAGAGCAGAGAGGGTCATAATTGGGCCATTTTTTCACAGTATGGGTGAGGCTAGGGTACTCTTCCTGCTTGTATAGTTCAGCATTTATCACAGTCCCATTTCACCATGATTTAAATGTTTGCATGGCTTCTCATTCATGTATATCTATTTTTTTCTCAGTGTGCAGATGTATTCCATTTTCCTGTTGCCACAGAACAGAGCCACAATTGCAAACAGAGTTACATAAACGGCCATCTGTGCTTTGAAAATTGCTGACGCACATTATTGCTGTGTGAGAATTCTAGCCAGTTAGCAAACCAATTTATTAATATCCTTGACACTTCCTTAAAAGCAAGACAAATCCTAAACACTGTTACTCTCACAATAAGTCTTCAGCACACAGTGGGCTAATGCCAACCTCTGGTGAGAAAATTATGCAACTGGGTGGACCAAGACCAGCCCTGTAGCTAGCAAGTTTTTGCTCAGGGGGCCCAAGTGGGGCCTGCTATTATATGACTGTGTGGAGCTGTCACACCATGCTTATACTTATAAATAACCAATAAATAAATAATAAATACAAGTGGTTTATTGCATAAAAATGTTTCAGGGTTCTTATTGTTACAAATAAAAGTGGTTTATTTCACAATAATATTTCAGATTTGTTATAATTTATTACAGTAGTAGTCAATTCCAAGGTTAGGTCTGGATTATCATATATCACAGGGGTGGCCAAAGTGTGGCTCAGGAACCACATATGGCTCTTTCACACATATTGTGTGGTTTTCAAAGCCCACAATGCCCCATTGGCCAACTTGCAGAAGGCATTTCTATCTTTAAAACACTTCCCCAAGTCAACAAAGCTGGCAGCTTGGAGAATGCATTTCAAGTTGCTTTCTTTCCACCCCTCTCGCTCCCAATCTATTTGCCTTCCTTAGTCTCTTCTCTCCCTTGCTCCCTGCGGCTCTCAAATATCTGACATTTATGTCTTGTGCCTTTCAAACATATGTGGCTCTTATGTTGGCCATTCCTGATATATCATATGCCCCCACATTCAAGGGATTCTCTCCTTCTAGGGAACGCGTGCTGGATCCTTGTTCAAAGAGCAGTTCTCATGCCTGTTGCTCAAAAACCAAGTGCCCCCAGAACAATCACACAGGCAGAAACAGAACATCACTATGCTCTGGCACTTTTAAGACCAACAAAGTATTATTTAAAGTAGAAACTTTTGTATGCAAACACACTTCTTCAGATACAAACAATCAAATAAAATATCCTCAAAAAAATAAAAGAAAAGAGAGGCTGGGGCAGCTGTTACAGAACGGCCATACAGAGTCAAGATGCATTTAGCTGAAATAGGCCTGTAAGATAGGCCTGAAGGAAGGCAGCAAATTAGCACATAAATGCAACAGGTAACAGGGAAGTGCGAATGAAACCAAGGTCATTCCTGCAGAACTCCCAAGCCAAAGGAAAGTCATCCCAGGGTACATGTGATAACAGATTATCAGCATGTACACATTTCTTCACATACATAAAAACAGATTTCCTCAAATATTACATTTCATTGCTAAATGAGGATTAACACATTTCAGAAATGCTTCAGTTCCTTATACCAAACTGAGTTTCCTGAATTTGAATTCATTCATAAGCACATTGAAAGTACATTGCAACTTTGCATCCTGGCTCACAATCTCCTTTATCTTACTCCCCCACAACAGAGGCTTGAGAACAAAAGAAGTAATTGAGCTGGCAAATGGTTATTTTTATGGCTCTGAAGGTGTCAACTATCCAAGTTTCAGGGAGACAGGATCTGCAGCTGGATTTGGGAATCACCAGAGTTAATGCCTAACATTAGTCTGCATTGAAAACACACACCGAAAGGAAAATTACTGAAGAGGCTGTGTGAGGGAGCCCGTAAAAAATGCAAGGAGGCCTCTTTCCCTCCAGCCCCTTGAGCGCTACAGTGCTGATAAAGACTCAGTTGTATAGTGTTTTCTTTGTATGTAGAAGGGCCCAGGTTCAATCGCTACTATCTCCTCTGGAAAGAATTTCAGCCAAAAGGATTGGGGAAGACTTCTGCCTGAACCCTTAGAGGGCCATTGCCAGTTCAAGCAGACAACACTAAACTGGATGGATCACTGATCTGACTCAGTATAAAGTACCTTTATGCTTATTGGGGAGGTATTCTTAGTTTATAGCAAAATTCAAAATAAATGTAATCCATACTACAGATTAGATCATTTAGCTGAAAGAGGCCTTATAAACCATCTAATCTTGCTAGTCAGAAAATCCAAACTTGAACATGCCTACAGATGTAAAATTTCCAGAAATTTTGAAGAAAAAAAAACAAACCAGAAATTTTCGGAAAAATTGAAAAAAAAAATGTGACATTAGCACTTCTTTTTTCTTTTCCAGATTGAAAGTAATTCTGTTACTCTAGGAACATAAAATATGACTATGGACAATTTTACTTGGCATAAAATTATCACTACTAGCATATTAAAAATATAGTGTATCTAAATAATTATTACAAACAGAATTTACTTTTTAAATAATAGTTATTTGTAATTATAACAAATGGAGAAACAATCTCCTGAACTGTTCACTGGTTTATGGGGAACAGACAAAAAAACCTCCACAAAACAATTTTTAAAAATCCAGAAGTAACCATTATTCATATTTCCTCTCCACAGTATTAAATAAAAATAAAAAACTGATTTTAAAAAAAAAAGAGTTGAAGAGGGGGAAGTTTATAGAAGGGAGTGTAGGACTAAGTTTCAGTGAATGGGCATGACCTAAGACTTGCTTGTCCTCAGTGTACAGAAATCAAAATAATCTGATACCATACATATTTTTTAGAAATGATTTGGAAAATATTTGAACATCTTGTCTTAAAATATTTTATTCATTATGTTAAAATAAAATATTCCATAATCAATTTGTCTTTTCTTTTTTCCAATTTTCCCAATTTTTTTTTTTTGGGGGGGGGGAGGCATCAGGGAGAAAAACCGGGGGGAAACGTTTTTTCCCCAAATCTTTCTGGGTTTTTTTTCCAGGCCTTCACATCTTTAAACATGCCCAACAGATGACTGTCTGAAATCTGTTTGAAAGGGAGAACCAACTTATCCTCCAGATCAGGGGAGTCAACCTCATTTGTTCAGAGGGCTGGATCTTCCATAAATGAGACCTTGTTGGGCCAGGCCATGTGTGTCATAAAATGTAATGCCAGTTGGAGGTTATATAAACTTTATAAGAACTCAAACACAATTAAAGATAATTTAAAAAACTTTAAACATTAGCACTCTTGCAATATTTTGTTTACTTAACAGTAATTGATACCTCTTGCTCTGAATTAATGCATCAAAATCAAAAGACAATGTCTGTGCTGTAACAATCTTGAGTATGCTGTTCAGGTGTTCTTCAGATGTGTGTATGTGTAAGTTCCAAACCTACTTTTGATTTATTGACATTCATTACAGAAATTTCATGGCCAATGCTTTGAGCCTAAAACCTAGAGGAAACCATGAAATGGCTGGGCATTGCAAGCTTTTGTACATAAGTTGCTTTGTGTGCTAGTCAAGAATATGTGAAGGCACCATGATATAGACTGAGGGCTATGTATCTTTCTATGAGGCAGTGCAAGAATATAGAGACAGCAATGTATAACAGTCAGTATCATCCTACTTATCTGGGTAGCCTATGTTAAAATCCCCAGCCTACAAGGGAAATGTGTTGGGTGAGCTTAGTCTGGGCACACACTCTCAGCCTAATCCATCTCACCGGCTTGTCGTTATTTCTCATTTAAATAGTTCACCTTGCTTTCCTCCTGAGAAAGACTGGATCATGAAGACCTGAATACAGAAAAAAGGGGGAGGCAAACCCAGTTGCACCCAGGAGAGCCCTGGCATAACAAGTCAAGAAAACTCTCTCTCACACACACACACACGCACAGAGACATGCTCTCTCTCTCTCTCTCTCTCTCTTTTGGCAAAAAGTTCATACCTTGAATAAAACCTCATTTGACTTAAAGGTACTTTCTGGGCAAAGTAAGCTCTAATAACATAAGAACATAAGAGAAGTCATGTTGGATCAGGCCAATGGCCCATCCAATCCAACCCTCTGTGTCACACAGTGGCCATATATATACACACACTATGGCTAATAGCCACTGATGGACCTCTGCTCCATATTTTTATCTAACCCCCTCTTGAAGCTGTCTATGCTTGTAGCCACCTGTGGCAGTGAATTCCACATGTTCATCACCCTTTGGGTGAAGAAGTACTTCCTTTTATCCGTTTTAACCCGACTGCTCAGCAATTTCATTGAATGCCCACGAGTTCTTGTATTGTGAGAAAGGGAGAAAAGTACTTCTTTCTTTACTTTCTCCATCCCATGCATAATCTTGTAAACCTCTATCATGTCACCCCGCAGTCGACGTTTCTCCAAGCTAAAGAGCCCCAAGCGTTTTAACCTCTCTTCATAGGGAAAGTGTTCCAACCCTTTAATCATTCTCGTTGCCCTTTTCTGTACTTTTTCCAATGCTATAGTATCCTTTTTGAGATGCAGTGACCAGAATTGTACACAGTATTCCAAATGAGACCGCACCATCGATTTATACAGGGACATTATGATACTGGCTGATTTGTTTTCAATTCCCTTCCTAATAATACCCAGCATGGCATTGGCCTTTTTTATTGCAATCGTACACTGTCTTGATATTTTCAGTGAGTTATCTACCACAACTCCAAGATCTCTCTCTTGAACATATGAAGCTGCCTTATACTGAATCAGACCCTTGGTCCATCAAAGTCAGTATTATCTTCTCAGACTGGCAGAGGCTCTCCAGGGTCTCAAGCTGAGGTTTTTTCACACCTATTTGCCTGGACCCGTTTTTGGAGATGCCGGGGATTGAACCTGGGACCTTCTGCTTCCCAAGCAGATGCTCTACCACTGAGCCACCGTCCCTCCCCATGATCAGTCTCTACCAGTTCACACCCCATCAACTTGTATTTGTAGCTGGGATTCTTGGCCCCAATGTGCATTACTTTGCACTTGGCCACATTGAACCTCATCTGCCATGTTGACGCCCATTCAGCCAGACTCAACAGATCCCTTTGGAATGCCTCACAATCCTCTCTGGTTCTCACAACCCTGAACAATTTAGTGTCATCTGCAAACCTGGCCACTTCACTGCTTATTCCCAACTCCAAATCATATATGAACAAGTAGTACTGAGCCCTGCGGCACCCCACTGCTTACCGTCTTCCACTGCAAAGACTGCCCATTTATACTCACTCTCTGTTTCCTATTAATTAGCCAGTTTTTGATCCTCAAGAGGACCTGTCCTTTTACTCCATGACTCTTGAGCTTACTAAGGAGCCTTTGATGAGGAACTTTATCAAAAGCTTTCTGGAAGTCAAGGTAAACAACATATATTGGGTCTCCTTTGTCCACATGTTTGTTCACCCCCTCAAAGAAATGTAACAGGTTAGTGAGGCAAGATCTTCCCTTACAGAACACATGCTGAGCCTTCCTCACTAACCCATGTTCATCAATGTGCCTACTCATTCTGTCCTTGATAATGCTTTCTACCAACTTTCCCAATATTGAAGTCAGACTGACTGGCCTGTAATTTCCCGGATCTCCTATGGAACCCTTTTTAAAGATGGGGGTGACATTTGCTACCTTCCAGTCCTCAGGAACGGAGGCAGATTTCAAAGAAAGATTACATATTTTTGTCAGGAGTTCCACAAGTTCAACTTTGAGTTCTTTCAAAACTCTTGGATGTATGCCATCCGGACCTGGTGACTTACTAATTTTTAATTCGTCTATCAGTTATAGGACCTCCTCTCTTGTCACCTCAATATGACAGGTCTTTCAACACCCCTTCCAAAATAAGTGGTTCTGGAGTGGGCAAACACTTCTCATCTTCCACAGTGAAGACGGAGGCAAAAAATTCATTCAGCTTCTCAGCCATTTCCCTATTCTCCTTCAGTAATCCTTTTATCTCTTGGTCATCCAAGGGCCCCACTGCCTCCCTGGCTGGTTTCCTGCTTCTAATATATTTGAAGAAATTTTTATTGTTGGTCTTTATGTTTTTTGCAAGACTGCCCATTTATACTCACTCTCTGCTTCCTATTACTCAGCCAGTTTTTGATCCACAAGAGGACCTGTCCTTTTACTCCATGACTCTCAAGCTTTCTAAGGAGCCTTGATGAGGAACTTTATCAAAAGCTTTCTGGAAGTCAAGGTAAACAACATCTATTGGGTCTCCTTTATCCACATGTTTGTTCACCCCCTCAAAGAAATGTAACAGGTTAGTGAGGCAAGATCTTCCCTTGAAGAACCCATGCTGAGTCTTCCTCAATAACTCAAAAGTCTTCCATGCTGAGTCTTCCTCCTAGAACCTGTATTCAGATGTTTACTGCTTCTGAATACTGAGGTTCCTTTCAGTCATCATGGCTAATAGCCATTGATGGACTTCTTGCCCACAAATCTGTCTAATCCGTTTTAAAGCCATTGGTTCTCCAGAAAAGAAGAGGGCAAGGAATTTTTCTCTGTCTTGGACATACAATTCCAGTTGGAGGACAATTCTCAGGTTGTAAGGCTTGCCTCAGGTTAGACGGGGGCATTGCAGTTTGACATAGGAAATATGTACTTTGGCAGCATCACTAAACAGAATTTTACAGGATTTGTTTAGAAATGAGAAACAGCAATGCTAGACATACATCTTAGTAAAGTCACCATTGTTCCTTTGAGAAAATGGTCGGGGAAAATTTAATTTCATTCTACTAGGTAAATAAAATCTTATTTGGTTTCTTTTTCTTTATCATTTTATCTTAGGTTTATTTGCCCTTAAAATATAAAAAGGTTTGGTGACCTTTGGCCTTTGGAAAGGAATGTAGCTTTTTATCCACACTGCCTAACCATTAAGCAGTTTCATTCACAGATATGCCTTTCTTTGTACAAACTCTTTCTCCCATTTTGTGGCATTTGCTCTTTGTTGCATTAAGCAGACCTTCTGTTTGCCTTCACTTGGTTTGGAGACTCAGATTTCATCCCTCTAGCTAAATTATCCCATTTACAAATATTTAAAATATGACTTATGTCAACTCATGGGAGGCCAGGCAGGTTGTGTACATACATACAAACCTCTAACGGTGTTTCTCAGACAGAACAGCTACTTTGAGGTTAAATCAAGTCGAGTCAATCAGCAGTTCAATAAAAATGATGGAGCCCAAAAGACACATTCAAGTCAGCTATCTCAGCTTCAGAATAAATATTTTGCCACTTTAGAAGAATTTGGAGGATATAATCCTTCACTCCAGCCATCCATTAACCCAATACAAAGCAGCTGGTTAAAAGACCAGATCTTTTCAAAAACCATTCTTTTTTTTTTTTAGCCTGAGAACAAAATGGCTGTTCTTTCCTGAAAGGCAGAGAGCATCTGAAACTGGTTAGCAACTGAAACATCCTGGGTTGCTGAGACAGCAAAAACATGACCCTGGAAATTTTCCTTGAGGGGATGTGTGGTACATTAATTAACCAATCCACACAGCATGGCTTGTATCAATGAGAAGTGCATTTAATATTCCAGTTCTCTGCTTAATATTGAGGGTGTCAGCATAGGGACACAGATCAAACGTGGGTTCATAAGGCTACAAAAAGAAATCTGTTTTATGGAACAGAAGTTGAAAGAAGTAGTGGGTTTCAAACTCAATATCCTTGACTATAAGTGGAATATCATACTATAATATTCTGGCTGAAAACACCCATCTCCACATGTCCCAGAGAATGCTGGATTTTGTTGATAAAAACAAACACGGTTTTGTATTTATCAGTCTGTTTTTTGCCTGCAGTATCTCTAAGGAACTCAAGACACTATATATTGCTATAATTACAACAATCCTTTAGGGTAGGTCAGGCTACAAAAGCAACAACTATAAGATATCTTACACTGAATCAGACCATTAGTTTATCAAGGGTCAGTATTGTCTCCTTCGACTGACAAGGATTGAATCTGGGCCTTCTGCATGGAAAGCAAATACTCTACCAGATTCAAAACCTTAAAGAATGAAACAAATGAATGAATGAAATAAATAATAAAACATAAAGAATGAAACAAAAACACAGACAGGATCCAAAAATGGGCACAACTGAGTAAAAATTACACTGTCCAGAAAGGCAATCAAGACAACACCACAGAAACAAATACTGAGCCCTAGACCCACCAGATTGGTGGAAGGTCTGTTTAATGGCATAGTAGAATAACCCCTACACCAGATTGTTTTTCATAAATGTGTATTTTTTACTCATATTATCCAGTGAACTATAAGCTTTGGATTTACTGAGAGGAAAAAGAGAATTTTCCTCCTGTATGCCTACAGGTTGTATGAATTTGTGGCAAAAGAAGTCTTCAAAAGGTGTGGTTTATTAAAATGAAGTCCAACATATTTTAGCCATAACACCATTTTTTAGGAACAACTTTCTTTGTCTATTATAGGGTTGCCACAACCCCCAGTGGAGGTGGGGGTCCCCCATTGACAAGCCCATCTCCCCCCCCCTTTACAATCAGCTGGTCAGCAGGGGTGGGGGAAAGCTGCTTGAAATCTTCTATCCTAAACATCATGGCCACTTCTTCTGCTGATCTTCTGGCTCTTCCTTAACATTATGTACTTGTGCTTCTCATTAATCCAAAGAATGTTTGTGAGATAATAACCCCTTTATTTACATGCATAATCATATTTGGTCTCCTCTAAATTGCAAGTGTATCATTTTATAAATTTCAGAGAGCACCATTTGTTTTCTTGTGGTCACTGATGGCTATCTAATCCTCAAACCATCAGAATCATTTTGTTTTCTAAAAGCAGTTCTCTCAACATACCAACAATGTCCAAAGCATGAACTAAAAAATAAAATTGCTCTTGATCGTATTTAAGGGCGAAGGATGGTTATTGTAGAGTGAGCTGCACTCCAGAAGAACTATAGCTTTATAATAAAATAAAGTTGTGACAAGTTCTGGGACCTCAGCCAAATTCAGACCAAATTTAAAGTTTTTATGGGGGTGAGCAGGGTTTTACTAGCTAGTCTAAATCTTCCACAGAATGCCTGCTTTTCGAATGCAAACATTCATAGAAACAAACGTTGGTGGTTCCAATAAAACATCTACCTTCTGCCTATTGTTTTTATTAGACGCAACAAAGGAAAGAAAACTCTATGGAACAAACATTCTGGAAAGAGAAAAGAAATTAGAACAGAAGTTAATCATGTTAGTTCCTTGTCTCAGGACCTTACCCTTGTTTTGATAACCTGATACTAATTTCTAGGTGAAGCAGTAGGACTCTGATCATGTTAAAATATTTCCATGTATTCTGAGATTATGGATTCCATGTATTTTGAGATAAAGCTCATGATATAATCAGCACATGGATTTATCCATATGACATAGTTGTCACTTGACCACAGCTGCTTAACTAGCCATGGAATCCTAGAACTAGAAGTCATTGGGAAGGTCCTAAACTTAAAGACAGAACACAAAAAGGAGCAAGCATCACAGATTAATTATTAATTATTCCCATTATTATTTATTATGTGTTGGTCCTATTAGACTTCTGTTGAACTCTTTCTGCACTCTTTCAGTACTTTGATCATAAAGTGCTGATCTCTTGGCTAAAGACTTCGGAAAAATTTGTGGGATTACTTTTGAGTGGTTCCAATCATTTCTGTCAGGAAGGTCACAGGGCATAACTGTTCATCTTTCCGCAGGTTGTCCCTGTGGACTCCCACAATAATCTTTCTTGCATCATTCTCTTTCAATGTGTATATGAGATTGCAAGCTGAAACTGTGCAGGTTTGGAGTTTCATATCATCTGTAGACTAGTGGTTCCCAACTCTGATTTTCTTTTCCATCTGACCCACATCTTGCAGTACTGA
Organism: Heteronotia binoei; assembly: GCF_032191835.1. Classification (NCBI taxonomy): domain Eukaryota; kingdom Metazoa; phylum Chordata; class Lepidosauria; order Squamata; family Gekkonidae; genus Heteronotia; species Heteronotia binoei. The sequence goes on from NC_083223.1 coordinate 214,400,160, forward strand.
CAGTTATCCATTCCCTGGTCCTGGTTTGGGGATAGCATGCAAATATACTAGTTACAAGATGACCTCTAAGAAGAATGATAATGTAGCAGTTTCAGAAGACCAGCAGATCTGTAATTCAGTCAATATGAGTACTTCCCAGTTTCTCACCGAGGGACATTCTGATCCACATTCTGGATCCACTTTTCCCATGATTCTCCCCGCCCCCCGCCCCTTTGGGTATTAACTCATAATTTTCAAGTGTGGAATTCTCAAAATCAAACTACAATAGTGGCCGGGTATGCCTTTCAGAAACGCCATATATATTGTGTAGATTTTTTTGATCTAACCAGGATTTAATTACTATTGTACATGACTGTACAATTTCAGGGTGAAGATATATTTTGTTGTCTGGCCAGGAAGTACTTATTTTAATTAATTACTTTAAATGTTTTACATCCCATTTTTCTCACAATCAACAGGAGTCAAATGAGTGCACTGCAGAAGCACAGATACTAGTGTGACATTACATTTAAACCAACATTCCTTCCACTACAATTCTCAGAGCAGTTTTGTGAGTGTTTATGAAGTGTTTGAAGGTTGCTTCTATACGATAAATAATGAATGTGTTAATAAATAAAATGTATACAGGCTGCTTTTAAAAAAAAATGAAAGGAAAACCTTGTGGGGATATCAAAGAGTTAATAGCTGAACCATTATCTGAATAGCTGGAATGGCAAGTGCCAAATCTGGGATTAAACCATGCTTGAGGGACCTTTGATAAAAAGTCTTTAAGTGAAATTATTGTCATGCAAAGAGAACTCTAAAACTGGGCTGGTGTCAACATACTCTGAGTTGGGCAGTTACCAAGGCCCAGAGTTTCTAGCTAGGCCTATTGCCACTGCCTGTGGCCCACTCAACTCCACAACTGCCCACTTGCTTGCTTATGAGTTCTTCCTCCCTACACTCTTTTGCCACACATACTGCCTAGCTCTGCCAGGAAAAGGGCATGCGACCACTTGGAAGGCTGGCAGATGAGTGTAGAGGGGAAAAAATCATGAGTAAACAGTGGTGGAGATGAAGCATGTGGGCAGACAATGGGATAAAAGTAGGGGTTGTAGGCAGAGAAGGGGAAGGGAGCCTAGTACTCTGTGCCTAGATGCACCAAAATCTGGATCCTGCCCTGCTCTGAAGACATAGTTGCTCTTAAATAAAATACTTATATGATTATCTCCAGCTCCTGAATGCAGAAGGTCCAGATGAATCAAGGTTGTACTTTATGCTTAACAGGCCTGCCAATCCCCAGGTCCCAGCGGGGGATCCCACAGTTTTGCAGGCTCCTTTCTGCCCCCAGTCAGTTGGAAGACTTAGAAGACATTTGGGAAGGGCTTGTGTGTGTGCCTTTAAATATCCAGAGCCAGGCTGAATGGAGGCAGAGCAAGCCTGCAGAACAACATGGCTATTGTGAGAAAGGAAAGGGAAGCATCTCAGTTCCTCCATTTGTTTTACAGTCCCTTCAGAAGTCATTTGTACAGTAAAATAGAGAGCTCCTCTGGTTTTCCTGTGTTAGTCAGAAGAACTTGGTTGAATATACAGCATTCAACAACTCCCATAATGAGTAAGTTGCCCTAGTGAGACCGCAAAGTGAGAGGAAGTGGAAGTGCATCCAGTTGCTGGGGGATGATGAAATGAAGACTGTATTCAGGTGAACTGCACTGCTGAATTTTTATTTAGTTATTTTAGGGAATGGGAGAGTCTTCTGGCTCCACCTCCAAAGTCTCCAGGTATTTTCTGAGTTAGACTTGACAACCCTATGCTGAACTCTTGATCTTATACCCCATACATTGTACTGAGTTACACCATTAGTCCATCTGCATTAGTTTTGTCTCCTCTGACTGACAGCAATTCTTAAGGTTCTCTAATGGAGAAAAATCTTTCCCAGCACTTGTTACCATTGATCTTTTCAACAGAGATGCTGGGAACTGAACCAAAGACCTTCTGCATGCAAAGCATGTGTTCTATCAGTGATTCATAGCTTGTTGCAGCTGCAAACAAAAAGTAAAAAAGCCCCAAAGTTGTCATTTTATAATAGAATTGTGGCTACCATTTGCTAGCCTGCCATGTTCACTAGTTTCTCACAACTTTGCATTACTTCTTTGTGTTGCTAGAGCAACAGGAACATACCAGGTCCCTGGAAGAATAGCACATAAGGAAAGAGCAATGAGTAGGGGGAATGATTCTATTTCATTTTAACTTTACTTATAGGAGCATGAATTAATCAGTGGCTGGATATTAAGAATACATGCTGGAGAGACTTAATAAAAGTGGTCCACAAAAAAGAGAGGAGAGGCAGTCTGAGAGTGAGAGAATGCAGTTGGGAGCCAGTTCAATATTCAGTACCAGACAAAATTGTGTAATATGTTTCTGTTTCTTTTGGCTTGGGAGGCAAATGGCAGCCAGTGAGAACTGGCTTTCCAGGAGAGGAAAGTACAGGGTAACGCCAAACATTGTTTCATGTTATTTCAGTCTGGCACTCATAGCAGAGGGATGTCATGCACAACAATTCTCTAAGGGCAAAATTATACATTATACCAGCAAGTACTTGTTTCTCAAATGTGGCTGCTGATTAACGTGAATAAAGGGGTCAGTGACAATTTGGCAGGAGAAGTCAGCCAATGGGAGGATGGTTCTCCCTTCTTGCAGTAGATCCCCCCCAAGCTGTTGTTTGTTTTTCTCCACAAGCAAGTTTCTTACAGTCTCAAAACTACAGGGTAGGGAGTGGTTTTCAGGAAATAAATCAATATGTAGAACTAAAGACTCCCATCCTACCATCTGAGTCCCCCTACATATATTGCCATCATCTTTGTATTACTGTTACAAAGCACAGGGTGTGTGCTGTATAGACAAAAGGCAAAATTAACCAAAGAGTGCCTGAAATCTTCATTGAAATGAATGTAGAATGGAGAAGAGCAGTGTTTCATAGACAGCCCACAGTGACTAGAAAATCTTTCATACAGTTTACTGAGACAGTTACCCTGGTTGCTACTGTTGGATATTGTAACTCTGCATGGAATAAGATCTGGAAAGGAAAGAGTTAAGAAAATTGTCTCACTCAGGTACATTTGACAATTGGCTCCACCCTCTCATCAGTTAGATGTTGAGCCTTTTTGGCCATTGATTGCCTTCTATTTTCATAGGACCTCTGTTCTTTTCTCTCTTACATGGGCTTGGAGTTGTAGTAAATTAACCTTTCTGAAGTTAATCTGTTCACAATGTTAAATGTACCTACATATGTGCCTACATGAATATGTAATGTAAGATGTCCTGTTTTTGTAAGTAATTTTTTTTTCTCTTGTTACCATTGAAGTCAGATCATCTTTGTAATTTGTTTGAACAGCATTTTCTCCTTAACCAGGAAATATGACGAATTGGGGATTCTGCATAAAGTTTCTGTGCTTCCAAGTCAAAATGATTTTTTTAAACATTTAACCTAATAGCTACCACATATGAAACTTATCGTGGTTGGATACCTGAATAGGCATACTCTTACTAGGTGATCCCTCCTTGCCCTGCTTTCCTGTGAACTTTACAAATAGCTCAAGTCAGGGATCATTTTGTAGAAAAATAGGTGGTGGAGCTCATCCAGGGATTGTTATACAGCTGCAATACTATTCAATGGACAAGGAGGTCGAACTCTCAGAAGGAGGAGGAGAAACTCTTAGAAAGGTTCAGAAGTTGTGCTCCCATGAGCTCCCACTGAATCTGAGGCCTGGCTCAAGTAACCCCAAAGATGATCCTGATCCATCAAAGATGCTTGATTCCCCAGCAGCAATGGAGTTCTAAGCACTAACAATCCTATCTCTCTCATTCACAACACAGCACACTCACTTTTTGTCACTGCTTACTTTTACCTGACTAACTCCCTCCTTCTTCCTTTGCTACCTGTCTAACTCCCTCCTTCTTCCATTGCATCCCCTCACCCATGCTTTGAATTTTATTTATTTATTTATTTATTTATTTATTTATTTATTTATTTATTTATTTATTTATTTATTTCCACTAATTTATATCCCACCCCTCCCACGAATGGCTTAGGGCGGCTTCCAACATAATACATTAAGATCATATAGAATAAATACAATTAAAATCATAAAATGCTAATCATTAAGGACGGGCACAGATTGAGAAAGCTTGGTTTGGGGTTCGTGAACTGAGGAGCACTGAACTGAACCCCCAAACAAAGCCAGACTGAACTGAATTGGTTCAAGGTCTCCCTGATGACACACATACATCACTTCTTTTTTTTAATTTCATAACTTTATTGACAAAAACATCAACCTTTTACAAAATAATTATATCATTCTATCAAATAAAATATCTTACACCTAAAACACAAAACAGAGAATGGAAGTGGATTTTAACATCAAAGCTAACCCCCAAATTTTATATAAATTAAACTATTATCATATCATTAATTCATCTCCACCAGACCTTTTTTCCTCCTTTTCTTTTGTCTTTCTTTCAAGCCATCTATACAGTTTCTTCCATTTATTACTTGCTACCGATTTAGCCTTCCCTTTCAAAAGGGCTGAAAGAATATCCACTTCAGCAGCGTAAAGCACTTTTTCAACCAATTCATCTAAGTTTGGACACTTCCCTTTCCTCCAATATTTGGCTAATAAAATTCTAGCAACAGTAATAATATAAATCACCAAATATTCATCTTCTTTTAATGTCCCCTTTCTTACCATAGATAATAGCATTACCTCTGGTTCAAATTGAAAATCCATACCTAGTACTTCCTTTAAGAATATAAAAACTTTCACCCAAAATTTTTCATAATAGCGCAAGTCCACCATACATGATAAAATGTACCTGTTTTGGTTTCACATTTCCAGCATTTAGGTGATGAACTAGTATTCATCTTAGATAACTGTACTGGTGTAATGTACCACCTATGGAACATTTTGAAAAAAATTTCCCTATAACATACATCACTTCTGAGTGGTGTGAGGCACTGCCCCTGGTGCACCTGCATCATCCAGAAGTGACGCAAGCACATTACCCCCCTGACACACACATACCACTTCCAGGTGGCATTAGGCACTGCCCATGGCACCCCTGTGTTACCCAGAAGTGCTCCAAGCACAGTGGGCAACACACTGACATCACTTCCAGATGAAGCAGGTGCAACAAGGGCAGTACCTGATACCACCTGGAAATGGCGCATGTGAGGGGCACCAGACACCCAAACTAAACCAAGCAGAAGCTCAGTGAGTGAACCTTGGGTTCAGACCTGTGCCCATCCCTACTAATGATCTAATAACAGTAATTCTAGGATGTCCATTTTCCAAACTTCATAGGGGGCCTTAGATACCATGTGTCATCAGAATGCAACACTGTGTAGCCAGGGTACTGAATGCAGTCCAAGTAAAGTAGTTTCCAGAATATCAGACTATTACACTTGGGCATGCACAGTGTCCAAGATGTCTGGAAGGAAAAGAAGGTATTTGCTGCCACTATCACTGCCTCAATAGCAGCTGGTAAACTGGAGAGGAGCCCAAGCTTGGCAGCATCCCTTTTGCAGGAAAAAAAAATCCCTACTTCAGTTAATGTCCAATACCAGGTAATGTCCACTGCCATCAATCACAAGTCCACTTGCTTTGCATATCGCCAAAATCCCTCCAGCTAATGCTTTCTTACTTGCTTACGCTGTAGCCAGGCCAATATTGTGGCTAGACTCAAATACCACAGGAATGTAAAGTCACTGTTTTTGCAGATTAAAAGACATTTGCCCCAAGCCAGAAATTATTGGTGGAAACATTGCCAAAAGAAGGACCTATATAGAAAAAACTCCTTGGTTGCAGGATTTGTTTGACTGTGATGATTGGTAAGGTTCCATGTCAATTTAATTATCTCCTTACTCTTTCTACTTTCGCTGAGTAAATTCTAAACCATGCAGCCAGGTGCCAAAAGTAACATTAATTAATATCATTAGTGTCTCTTTTTAATTTCTTTATAGTGATAACAATAACATTTCATTTTGCATTGGTCAATAAATGAATGTGCAACCCTATCCTCCACATGCTCTGATGTGCATTGTACAATCCTTAATTTGAAAATATCTAAATGGTATCAGATAGCAGGTTGAATAGCCCAGAATGGTCAGTATTTGGATGGAAGATCACCAAAGAAGATCAGGGTTGCTATGTAGGGGAAGGCAACAGTAAACAATCTCTGCTCATCTTCTCCCTTGAAAACCCCATGAGGGGTTGCCTTGCCATATGTTGGTTGTGACTTGACAGCACTTAATTATTAACCTGGATGGCCCAGGCTAGCTATCTCAGAAGCAAGGCAGGGTTGGTCCTGCTTAGTATTTGGATGGACAACCACTATAGAAGTACATAATATTTATGGAGAAGCAGGTAATGGCAACCCACCTCTATTTATCTCTTGTCCCAAAAACTCTATGGGGTTGCCATAAATTGGTTGTGACCTGATGGCACTTTGCACCACCAAGTGGTAACAGTGCTTTCTGTGCTGCTAGGGGCCTCCCCCCCCACCTTTCCCTCTGCTTAGAGGCATGCAAACCCTTCAATAACTTGGATGAAGAGTTAGCAAGCATTTTGCTATTCTTTTAAACATCTTGGAGCTCATATGGGTCTCATATTTGCCATCTGAGTCTTTGGTTCTGATACACAGGATATATGAAATGAGCTTTTGCCCCCCTGTATGAATGCTGCATGCCAGAGCATGTATCTGCCTGTTTGAAACAAGCAAAGGGAATATGAAAATCATTTAGGATAGAGAGTAAAAATATAGGGCAGGGGGGATCAAAAAAGAAAAGGGACCAATATTCTGTTTCATTAGGTATGGGGTCAATTTGTGTGGAAGCAATTTGCTCCCCTAGGCAGCAAAAGAATTAATTATGTTTGGCACCAACTTTTTTTTTTCTATACAAGATGCTGTTCAGAAAGCAGTGGGCTTTTTTCAGTGTGAGTAATACAAATATTGTACAGAAAATTATGCAGCGACTTCCTTGCCAGTTCCCATTCTTGAACTGATCAGTATGTTGGCTGCTGATCTCAGACTTCTATAATTAATACAGAGTGAGTGGTGTGTGGGGTTGGGAGGGGGAGGGAGAACAGATGCCAAATTATTGTCACTATTTGAAATCTGTATTGTTACTCAGATACAGCTAACAACACTTTATCATTGTCTTTCTGCTCTTCTTGCCCATCACTAAAAGGCACACAAGAATCATTCTTGTAAGAGCCCCTGGCCCAGTCATCTGAGAGAAGAATGTCATGATTTAGCATCAATTTTGCCCATTTCAGATTGTCCATGGGCTTGTATAGGCTTGTGAAGGGAGGCTGGGAGAAGAAAAGCCAGCATAGCTGGGTTTTTCTACTGCTAAATGAACTCTGTTTTCTCTTTGCAAAAGACACATGGGCAACCTTCAATATGATTAGAGTGTCATACTAACATCAATGAGATCTGGGGTTTGCTGCTCCATGAAACTTAACTTGAGACTTCTGACCAGTCACTCTCCCTCTTACACTCTTTTATTTTTCACCTGCCTCCAATACTTCCTCTAAGCTATGAAGTCTTGTGAGTAAAAATTCTACTTTGTGAATTACTGGCATTAAAGTTGTGACCAACTGCATAAATTAGTTTGCTCTGGCACCATTTTTCTTGAGCTAAGACAAAAATGTGTGAGCCAGAGGCTTAAGAATTGTGAACTAGCTCACACTAACGCGCCTTAGAGGGAACATTGCCTGCCTCTGATGGTTGTTGAAAGCATAAAACAGAGGGAAAGAGACAGACGTTATGCTACACTGAGCTCCTTGGGCAAGGGGCAGGACAAAAATAGATAAATGGAAAGCAGATGACTTATTTTCTTTTCATGCATTCCCCCATGTTGGCTGTCTGCTCTGTGTTTGTGTGCCTTCATGCGTCTGTGTACGTCTATGCTTCAAGCAAGTTTCAAGCAAGTTCATGTTTAAATATTTGCTCTGTGCTGTATTTTGCTGTTCTGTTCAAGAGCAAAATTAGCTTTGTGACTGACACAAGGGCAGACCAATCAGCACTGTGATGGGAGGAATGTAAAGGATGTTGGGGCAGAAGAACACCAATAGAGGCTTAGGGCAAGTCCTATCCAGGGCCAGATCAGCCATGGACAGCATTACCAGCTCCAGTGCTGCTACCCAGATGTACTGCATGCAGCTAGCCTTCCCCACCCATAGCCTATCCCATCCACTTCTCTGCCCCCCATGGAGGGAGAGAGAGATGAAGGAAGAGCAGGTAGCTGCTGAATTCATGTCACTTGGCTAGCAGCAGTGGCTCCTTACCTGCCCATCTCTGTGTATGCTTGGGTCACCAAGCATGTCTGTGTTGTGGCTGCTTTGCATGTTCCACAGCAGGGGGAGGAAATCATGGCCACCTAGGGCCTCCAAAATCCTTACACCAAGCTTGGATATAATCTTACACTTGGTCTTACTATACTTGAAAAAATAAGGTCTTGTTTTAAAAATATTAAATAAGAACTCTTCCATAAAATTTAAGTGGAGAAAGAACCAAATCTTGATGTGAGTTAAGCACTTGCCAGGAGCCTTACTCCAGTGCCTTTCAGAGTGTCATTTGCTTACAACAGTGCAACCATAATAATCTATGCATCATAAAAAGGAATGGGGGCTTGCTCATTGAAACATGTATCTATATATGATTTCACCCCAGAGCCTCTCTCTCTCTCTTTCTCTCTTTTTCTTGAAATTAAGCATGACTGTGAAATATTTAACTGTTTGTGGAACTGGTACGAAATTCAGCAAATATTTGGAATTTGAAGTTTTCATTGGAATGCTCACTCTGATGCAGAAGCTGATAAAGGCTAGGGAGGAATATAAGTTTGTCGTATGCTTTAAGGAGCAGGAAGGTTTAAATAAAGCAAGGAAGGAACTTTACTGGGCAAAGTATCAACTTGCTGAACTAAGTATTTTTACATCAAGTTTACTTTCTTTAATGTCTTATTCTAACATCCATATAGGAATGTGATGAAAGGAAATATTCAAATTATTAAAATATATATTTTTTATTTTGATAAGTAATTTTTCACAGTGCTATATTAAATAAACCCAGTATATGGTAGTTCCTAGAATTCCAGACAAAAAAAGGAAGAAAACAAGTCTGGGTAGGAATACTAAATAGTACACCAGACTAGAAATCAGAAGACTTTGTTCATATATGTATTCACTTCTTCTTGGATCAGGAGCAATTGTTAATTCTTGCAATTTATTAGGCATTCTATAATACTAAACCTCTAACAAGTATTTCAAAAATATCTTTGGATATTCAGGTCAAACATGTTAATTTTGTAGCCTATGTAAAGCTGCTCTGAATTTTTACATTTCACTAAATCAGACCATCAGCCCATCACAGTCAGTATTGTTCACTCAGATGGACAGTGGCTCTCCAGAATCTTAGATAATGGTCTTTCGCATCACCTGCTACCTGATTCCTTTAACTGGAGATGCTGGGTGGGAGTGAACTTGGGACCTGCTTTCATGCTTTCTCCAGCACTGATCCACAGCCCCTCCATTTTGGAAATTTGCCACAAAATCTCCTTTGACTCTGAGACATCACCATTCACTATGGTGCACATACCCTATACCACTAAAATGTCTTGCATGTTCAACAAGGATTGATCACTGGCTCTGTATAATCAAAGCATTCATCAACATTCAGGCTGCATTCCTCAGAAAAATTTCCTGAGAGTAAACCCCACAGAACAAAATGGCACTCACTTCTAGGTAGGCCTGTTTAGGATTGTCTGATTGTCAGACTCTGATACCTGCAAGCTTTGTTTATAAGGGGAAAGCTGAACTTTCTGGTTGGTGGGTAGGCATCTTCTTTGTAAGTGCAGGATAGTCAAATAGATATAGCATCCCAATCTCAAATAGGATTTAGGATTAGATATATCTCAGGAATAGGGATTGTCCTAGGATTGCCTGTGCCTGTACATTGTTGCATTGGCTTCATCAGGATTATATCCCCGTTTACTGGCAGTGTCAAAGGGGATTACTATATTTTCAAGACACACTTCAAACTTGAAAAATCACCACGTTAAACCATTTGGAGCACTTGTGTCATCGCAGGAGTAGTGAGTTACATTGCTGTTTAGCTCCTCTTAACCTTGCAATTCTAAAAACTGCTCTACGTATTTGCCATGAAGAAAACAATTCTACCTTATTGTTCCTTGCTTCATCCCCATAAAACTGTGCTGTAATTCACTTTCCAGATTGAATTTTACTGGTGCACATGATTCAAGAAACCAAAGCAGCATTGATGGAATCCACACATTCTGCCAGATTTTAGACTGTGCTCCTCCAGCTGGCAGCAACAACGATTCTATATAATTTATCAAGCTAATTACAACATGAGGGCAGAGTTCAATATTCTCAGGCTGTCTACAGGGTGACTGCTCCAAATCCCATCCATATGCATTGCAGTTACTGTTGGCAAGGCCACAATATGCTGCTGGATACCATTTGGCTCTTGGTTTGGCTGGAGGCCACAGAGCAAGGACCACACACTATCATGGCTAGCGTCTTTTCCTCCTTGCATCTGTGGTCTCCTCCTGGCCCACCTCTCCGAAAGACATTGAGCTGCTGAGCTGATGGCTAGGTGGGACCTAGGCAGGAAAAAAAGTTGGAGAAACTATAGCAAGGTCTCTTACCCCATTCTTCAGAAAGTGCCATAAACAGAAGCGGTAGCATTGTGCTTAAAATTTATTTATGCTGGGATGGGGTTTAAGTACTGGATTCTAATTAATATCTTTTAATGTTTGGGTTTTTTTATTATGTTGTAAGCCACCTCGGGATGAGGGAACGAGGTTTAGTATAGCCCAGTCTCATCAGTTCTTGGAAGCTAAGCATGGTCAGTACTTGAATGGGAGACCACCAAGGGAGGCCGTGTAGAAGAAGTAGAAGACAATTACAAGCCACCTCTGCTTCTCGCTTACTTTGAGGACCCCTTACTGGGGTTACCATAAATTTGTTGCACATATGTATGTCTCCAATCACCTTGGGCAGGTTCCTGGAGAGGCACCATAAAAATGTTCTAAAAATAATTAATTAAAGGTCCCTTTATATGTTGGCATAGAACTATTCACTTTTTGTGATATCCAGCAGAAATGGCTACAAGGATGTAGAATCTTAGCAGGATGGATTGATATGACACAATAACAGGCATTGTAAATGCAGTTTGTGCTGAAGGCATCTTTTAATTCTCTTTATTTAGGAGGTCATTTATAGATTTGTTCTTCCCTCATGGAACTCAGAATGGCATATATGAAGGCAGCCGTTCCCTAGGAGGTTCGCATCCAGGTACTGACCAGACCCAATAGGCTGGGACTCTAATGAAAACACATGATACTGCAATCTTGAGGCTATATCGATGAGGCAAATTGTCAAGCATACATTTTATTCTCAGTAGAAAGCTGTATTGTTTATTATCTTACTGTACTGTTGCATATCAAAGCTATGTAAACCATTCTCTAGTTCGCACCTACTGTAACAAATGTAGAAATGCCAGCTTTAAAGATAGTGCCTCCCTGAGACAATTCCCAGGCCTGAGCCTGAGACCCAGGATGTTTCTAACCACAAAAGATAGCTGAACCTGTGATTGTAGCTTTTCACATGCATATGCGAGAATTCCTGGTGTTTTATAGTATCTCTTTGATGTATCTCTTAAAACCAGCTATTGTGTGTCAAACTGTATCACTTTCAATACGTTCTTACCATGAGCACAGTGGATTTACAATAAACCAATACTTTGTTTCAAAATCATCGGTTGGTTATTTTGAAGTCTGTATGCTTGACAATTTGAAAGTGATCCACGTTAAAGTTCAGCTGACCTGGCAACTTTCGAACTGAATGGCTGAGGGAGTTCCAGATAACAGAGAACCTTTTAATCTGCTGGAGAGAGGGCTGGAAGATAGAATCGAGGTGCAGAACCACCACCACCACCACCCCCCCGTGGCACGTCTTGGACGTGAGGAGAGTCACGGGGCGCGGGTCCCCTCTACACACACAACCACTTTTCATCACCCCACGGAAGTGGGAGCCATGACTTCAACCACCCTGATGGAAGAAGCCCCAGCCCGACGAGAAGCCATCCTGATGAGGCATACCTGTGGAGGTAGGGGTGGCGGAGCCCCAGGAGGTGAGCGAGATGGCAACCCACCCAGGGAGGATGAGGAGCGAAGGGAGCCCTGACCTGATGAGGGTGGCGGGGTGCCAGGAGGCTCTGACTCCGAAGGCGAAGGTGGAGGCAAAGGGCCAGGTAAGCTGGACGTCCTCGAAACGATGAGGGAGGAGATGGCTACCATGGTGAGGGGTTTGAGGGATGAGATCCAAGCCAACACTGCCTTCATGGCCCAAGAGATACGGAGGCAGATCGAACGCTTGTTGAGACTGGGAGACCCGAGAGGGATCCCAGGGGGAAGGCCACCCCTAGCCCCCCAGCTGCGAGCGCAACCAGTGATACCACCACCACCAATCCCGGCCCTGCAGCTTCCCGCACCCAGCAGTACCGGCCCAACTGCTGGCGATCCCAGCCCCCTGAGACTGCGGTAGGGGGAGAGAGCTTGATGCGACCTTCGATGGGGATCCTGAAAAAGTGGATCCATCCAAGCCAATAGTTACATGCACTATTGGGGGAATACATTCCCAGATGAATTCAGCAGGGTGGACTACCTGGGCTCCAAACTTAAAGGAGCCGCCAAGAGATGGTACATGAGCCTGTACGAGATCAGAAGCCCGGAGATGGACACGGTAGCAGCATTTCTGCAAGCCCTGCTCACCCAATATGAGGACCCACTGCAAGAGATATGGGCTCTGACCGCCTTGCGGGATATGCAACACGGATCGAAATCAGTGTATGAGTATGAGGCTGAGTTCAGATCCAACTCAGCTAAGGTCTGGGGGTGGAACGAGCTGATGAAGATAGAGCAGTTCCAGAGAGGCCTGAATGCGAGTGTGTTGGATCGGGCCCTCCAGCAAGCATGCCCCACCACACTGGTGGGGTGGGTGCAGCTGGCGGGGGAAGTAGAAACCAACATGAAGAGGGTGGCCCTACAACGGCAACAGCAGCAAGGGGGAAAGGGGGTACATGAGTCTCAGTTTGGGGCAAAATCAAAAGTGAAGAAGGTCCCGCAAGCGAGGGGAACCGCTAAAATCCCCCCGGTCCGTAAGTGCTTCCGATGCAGGGATCTGAATCACTTAGCCGTGAACTGCCTAGAGAAATCTCAAGCCCCCCGGCCCTAAAGCCTATCGCCGCCGCACTGAAGAAGGCTCCATTGCACACCAAAGAGTTGGCGAGAGGGAGCGCCACCACTCCAACCATCACCGAGGTGGAAACTATCATCTTGGATGAGCTGAGTGAGATGTCCTGGGAAGAAGAACCGGCGGAAAACAAGGACAACCTGCACTGAGCGGTGCCGAGCAGCAGGCCGTGGATCTAACGGCACCACTGAGGGTGAGGATAACTGGATCTTTGTTCTTTGTCCCATTGACTTTACTAAACCCAAAACTTAAGAGATTCATGCACGTGAGAGCCCTGATCGACTCTGGGTGCACGAGGGAGATAATTACCCCCAAACTGGTAGAAGCCCTTGGCCTCTCATGAACCTCATTGCCCCATCCTATCCAATTCAAGCAGATGGACGGCTCAGTAATGAGGGGGGAGCCATGCGTAGAGCAAACCCAGGCAGTGCCCGTAGGCATAGAGGACCACTGACATAGAATTGTTTGTGATTGCCCCCTCTGCATCCTTTGATGTGGTCCTTCAAGTTGGCTGGTTAGCAAAGCATGAACCAGACATTAGGCGGGGGGGAACAAAGTATAGACTTTACGAACAGTAAATGTAAACACCACCTGTGGATCAAGGCGTGGGGATCAGACTCTCCTCCACGAAATGAAAGAATATGCCTAACAGTAGAGGAGGTCTGGTCCATCCCTAAAGAGTACCGGGACTTGAAAAGGGTTTCAGTGAGGAGCAAATTACCTCCCCCCTCACCGAAGCACGGATTGTGCGATTGAGCTCATTTCCAGCCAGGAACTACCTAAGGCAAAATTGTACTCCATGGGGTGGGCTGAGAAAGCAGAGCTGAGGATATTTCTAGACAAAAATCTAAAAAGAGGCTTCATTAGACCGGCAACTGCCCTGCACGCCGCACCTGTGCTTTTCAGAAAAAAGGACAGCAGCCTCAGGCTCTGCACAGACTTTAGGGGGATTAACGGGATTTCGACCTCCAACACTTATCCCATCCCCCTAATCAGAGACCTCCTGAGCACTGTCTCAGAAGGAAAAATCTTCACCAAACTGGACTTGAGAGACACGTACTTTAGAGTACGAATAAAAGAGGGGGATGAATGGAAGACCGCTTTTAATACACCAATGGGCCAGTTTGAATACCTGGTAATTCTTTTTGGATTACAAGGGGCCCAAGGGGTGTTCATGAATTTCATCAATGAAGTCCTAAGGGAATACCTGTACCAAGGGGTGGTGGTGTACCTGGATGACATAATTATCTATTCAAAGGACATCAACTCACATGTGGAATTGGTGAGAAAGGTGCTTTCTACCTTGTGTGAACATAAACTGTACGCCAAATTGTCTAAGTGTGAGTTCCACAAACGCGAACTAGATTATTTAGGATTCCGGGTGTCTGGAAAAGGGTTGGCTATGGACCCAGCCAAAATCCAGGCAGTATTAGATTGGGAACCCCTAAGGACATGTAGACACCTCCAATCATTTATTGGATTCGCAATTTTTTATTGTAACTTCATTCAGGGGTTTGCCCAAACCATGTTACCCCTCTCTGATCTTTTGAAAACCAAGGGGAATGGTCCGGAAGCAAAGAAACCAGGGGCTAAGCTAAATTGGATGCCTGAGTGTCAGCAGGCATTCGACAAACTAAAAAGATTATTCACCAGTGAACCTATTCTAAGCCACCATGACAAACTCCGACCCTTCGTGGTCCAATGTGACGCTTCTGACGTGGCTGTGGGGGCAATATTAATGCAGACTGATGAGAGCGAGGGGTTGAGACCATGAGCCTACATCTCTAAAAAATTCTCTCAGGAGCAACGGAACTGGTCGGTGTGGGATAAAGAGGCGTTCGTTGTGACATTTGCTTTAAAAACGTGGCGATTTTGGTTAGAAGGGGCACGGGTCCCATTTGAGATTTGAACTGATCACAAAAACTTAGAAGCCTTAACGGGGCACAGAAAACTGACTGAGAAATAAATTAGGGTTCTTTGCTAAATTTGACTTCACTCTAAGGCACATACCAGGCTCTAAGAACTTTTTAGCAGATGCCCTTTCCCGATTGCCCCAACACGATAGCCAAAAGGAAGAAATCATTGATTCAATAATCTCTCCCAACCACCTGACCGGAATGGTTACCACCCGATCAAAGAAAGGGAAGGTGGAGGACAAGTGGGGAGGGCAGCGCCTGGTAGACGTGGTGGAGGAGGAAGGCGAGGCAAAACCAGAAGGGGTAAAAAAGGGAGAAGGGGGGGTTTTGGTATCATGAGGGAAAACTCTACATGCTGGAAAGCCTCCAGAAAGAGGTCTTGCAATTCTGCCACAACAGTAAACTTTCTGGTCATTTTAGGTATGTGAAAACTTTACATTTGGTCAGCAGACAATTTTGGTGGACCCAAATGAAAAAGGACATATCCGAATACGTGTCCACATGCCGGTGTGCATCATGGCTAAAAAGAGGGGGGGAACCCCCTGGACTGCTGCAACATATTGAGACGGCCGAGAGACCATGGACAGTAGAGTCCATGGACTTTATTGTTGAACTACCACCGTCCCAAGGGGAAACAGTGATATTAGTGGTGGTGGACACCTTTTCCAAACAAGCCCATTTTATCCCTTGCACTAAGTTACCTAACGCCAAGAGATTGGCGTACTTATTTTTCCAACACGTGATGAAAGCCCACTCCTTCCCTGATAAGGTAATTAGTGACAGGGACCCACAATTCGTTGCCAACTTCTGGAGGGAGTTTTGTAAACTAACCGGCATGGAACAGGGCCTAGCTCGGCGTATCACCCCCAAACAGACGGTCAGACTGAAAGAATGAATGCGCTGCTTGAACAATATTTACGGTGTTATGTGAACCACCAGCAAACCAATTGAGTGGAACTACTGCCGTTTGCTGAGTATGGCTATAACAACAGCATCCACAGTTCAACTAAAACCTCTCCATTTAAAATAGTGAATGGCTATGAAGGGAAGCCTTTCCCCCTGTTTCCGGGGGGTGACCAGGCCAAAGTTCCCTCCTCATTCGAACAATGGTGAGGACCCTTGGGTGAAGGATGGAAGATAATACAGGAGAATTTGGAAAATGCCAAAGAAACTTACAAAAAACATTATGATAAAAAACACACCCCAGTGTGGGATTCCAAAGTAGGGAAAACAGTCTTCCTTTCCACAAAGAACTTGCCACTACCACAGACCTCAAAGAAACTAGTGTACAAGTACCTGGGGCCATTTAAAATAAAGAAGGTGATAAAGTGACAGTGGAATTAGAGCTACCAAAGTTATTTAGTAAAATCCATCCTGTCTTTCATTGCAGCCTTTTGCGCCGGGACCAGGGGGCTACGAAGTGGCACCCTCCTCTGTTGGCACCACAACCGATTCCAGTGGAGGGGCAGAGTCACCATGAGGTGCAGGAAATACTGGATGCCAGGTTGAAAAGGGGAGTGCTCTACTTTTTGATAAGGTGGAAACATTTCCCCCCAAGTCACGATGAATGGGTAGAAGCATTCAATGTGAGAGAATCCTGTCTAGTAAAGAAGTTTTATCTACTGCACCCAGAGAAACCCCGGGCCAAGGCTTAGGGGGGGCAGTATGTCAAGCATACATTTTATTCTCAGTAGAAAGCTGTATTGTTAATTATCTTACTGTACTGTTGCATATCAAAGCTATGTAAACCATTCTCTAGTTCGCACCTACTGTAACAAATGTAGAAATGCCAACTTTGAAGATAGTGCCTCCCTGGGACAATTCCCAGGCCTGAGCCTGAGACCCAGGATGTTTCTAACCACAAAAGACAGCTGAACCTGTGATTGCAGCTTTTCACATGCATATGCGAGAATTCCTTGTGTTTTTTAGTATCTCTTTGATGTATCCCTTAAAGCCATTTATTGCGTGTCAAACTGTATCACTTTCAATATAGTCTTACCATGAGCACAATGGATTTACAATAAACCAATACTTTGTTTCAAAATCATCCATTGGTTATTTTGAAGTCTGTATGCTTGACACAAATGATCTCAAGTGGAAAAGTGACTAATGAAGAAACATGGAAGTGCTTTCTTACTCAAACTTCAATATCAAAAAGAGCTGGTGTTGCATATTAGCTATGAGAATGAGCTGTGGACCAAGAGGGTGCTGGTTCAAACCAGAGGTGGCTTCGCTGCATCTATGATATGGGGGTAAAGATACTGGTTTACTTTAAGGGCTGTTATAAATATAGCTGTGTATGAACACTAAAAGTACAATATAAATGTTAAAAAAAGAGGTTCTAGTTAGCATTCATAGATGATAGCCCCTTGGAGATATACCCTAATTTTATCTAATTCTTTTTGTAAAAGTCATAATGGTTTGTTGCCAAAAAAAAGAAGAAGAAATGCTCTTCTATTTTGTTGGCCTCTCTCTCACTTCTCCATCCTAGTGATCAAGGCAAGCTCTTCTCTGCCTGTCACATGCACCTCAGAAAATGAGGTTCTCCAAGACAAAAGATGAGAGCCAACAAAGAGAGGGCAGGATCAGGCATCACGTCATGTCCTGCTCACTGGCAATGATGGCAGCCTCAGGAAGAAAAAAGTCTCTCCTTTTACCTTGTCCTCAGACCGCTAGTCAGGAATTAATCAGTAGTACTTTACTACAAAAGGTCAGATGGCTTAGCATTCAAGCCTTAGAAAAATGTTAATGTATAGATTAGCATTTTGCATTAACAGAAGCTTAGTCCAGAGTCATTTAATTTGGGCTACAGAATTTCCCACTAAAACTCAACCCCATGTGATAACCAGGACCACCTCCAACAACACCTCTTCTTCACTGCTCTCGTTCCTTATGTGAAGATTTTCTCAGGATTCTTCCTTTCACCTTCAGCCAATTTGGGGGAAGGGGGGGGGGGTTCAGCTTACCTGGCCCCATCCTCATGTTCCAAGCCAGGATGAAAAACAATCTTTTGTTCTAGAGCTCAAGTCTGTGGCTTTATAGCTGGAGTCAGAATGTGTCCCTCCCAGTTTGGTTTTGCTTACGGTAACCCTGACAAACCCTGCCCAAGACTACCTCTTATTTAAGAGCAGCAAAATTCCCAGCACATGACACTCTATCATATTCTTTGCTGTGCTTTTCTTTTTTAAAAAACCCTTTCAGCCTAAATATTATTGCCAGCCTAAATATTTTTGTGCCTAAATATATTTCTAGTGAAACTGACCTCTGCCAGACCTGCATGGACTGGTAGATATCATTGCCCTCTTGCTCTACATCTTTGGCTTCATTTTCCTCTTTTGAATAATTCACATAGTACAGTGAGAGTGGGCATCTGTAATATTTGTATCTCGATATGGGCATTCTAGGGTAGGGGTGTGCATTCGGTTCGGCCGAACCAAATCAACTGCCGAATCACCCCTGATTTGGCTGTATACGGAATCGCATACAGCCGAATCCAATTGGGGCCCATTATGCGGGAGCCGAGTATGGCTCGGCTAGAAGTTATATCTTCTTGTCAGGAATGACAGTTGCATAAGTCCTGCCCCCCCCCCATCTCCCATTGGTTGCCAAGCTAGCAGCCCTACTGAACATAATACATAATTGTCTTCATCTAGAGATATACCTAGAAACTTTGGCATTGTTCAATTAATGTCTTATTCTAGGAGTCTGGTACATAGAGGCTGCATTAGAGCACCCAATGCCTAAATAAGGCCACATGTTAAATCAAAATGCCACAAAATTATTAACCTACCTATTAAGATCAAAAGTAAACATTCGGAGGTCAATGAAAAAATGTTAACCTGAATGCAGTCTATTTTGGAACATTTTACTGTGGAATCATTTCATCTAGCTAACATGCTTACCTAGTCAGTATGATTTTCTAGGAAGAATTTTTTTAAAAAAGATGGATTATGAATCTGATCTACCAGATGGCAGAGTTGCAATCCTAGATACATTGAATACTATGAGATATATTTCTTAATAAACACACTGCCTTGAGGGTTAACTTTACACATGCTAATACTTTAAAAATTGGAGGTCCTCCAAAAAAAAGAGCAGGTAGAGAGAAAGAGCCATGAAAGGGTAGCCTTTCTCCTGGAGCAAAGAATATGCCATTAAATTGGCTTCAAATTATATGCAGGATGCCCATAAACATCACTGCCTACTAGCCAAGTCTCGATCATGAGAAGCAAAGTGGCAGCTGAAGGGAAGGGAAGTTGGCTGAAGGAAGATGTGGGAAGGGGAATCCCATAAGCTTCCTGTTAAGAGAGTAAAGAGTCCAGTAGCACCTTTAAGACTAACAAATTTTATTGTAGCATAACCTTTCAAGAGACATAGCTCTCTTCAACAAAAAGCTCTTTGAGAGCTATGTTTCTCAAAAGCTTACGCTGCAATAAAATTTTGTTAGTCTCAGGACTTTTTTGTAGGAAAAGCCCAGCAGGAACTTATTTGCATATCAGGCCACACCCCCTGTTGCCAAGCCAGTCAGAACTGTTTTCCTGCTCAAAAAAAGCCCTGGTTAGTCTTAAAGGTACACACTAAATAATATGTTTTGCAACTGAAGTTTTACTGCGTAAGAATAGCAAAAACCCAGTTGCAAAATGCATTATTTAGTGTTGTGTGAACGCATCCCTGGACTCTACTATTTTGCAGCAACAGACTGACATGGCTAACTCATCTGGATCTGCTGCTAAGAGAGTACTCCTTCCCTCACAATCCAATCACAGATGCATGAGAAGACTCCCAGCTGGAGTGACCGGGGGAAGAGAGGCTAAAGCAAGCAAGGCAAGATGTCAGAGCAACCAGTTCTTGTTGCGGAAGGAAAAAATGATTTTGCCTGCAGCAGCAGCAACCTTGGAAGCCCTTTGGAGGAGCCTTGATGCGTGGGGCCTTTAGAAATGTTCAGTATGCAAAACACTTTGTATCCTGTTTTGTTTTGGGGTTTTTTTGCAGAAATACTTCCCCTTTTACTATCCTTTCCCTGCCTTCTTTCCCCCAAGAGCAGGCCAGACATCTCCCATAACCATTCACACAGCAGCTTTGTCTTTCTTACCTACACATATAGCCTTCAACATGGTAATGTAAGGAGAGGGGAAGTGAAAAAGCTGAGTGGTACAGGTACCTGAGCTTTACTGGCTAGCAAACCACCCAGAATGGCCAAAATGCTAGTATGGAGGATAAAACCAAGAGGGGGCTGACAGAAGGAACTGTGGAGACCAGAAGACACAATGTTACTATTGTGGAGGGGGGGGGTTTCCCAAGAAAGAGACAGTAAGAGCAGAAGTAGATAGTGCCTCTTGAGGCTGGAAGAACAGCATGGGACTGAGGGAAAATGCCTTGAGAATGATAGCAGCAAACAAGCAGGTTGGAGGGCTTCACAGAAAGAGTTCCGGGGGGGGGTGCATGCGGCCCATCGGCCACCAGTTGGGGGTTCCTGTCCTATGCTATATGGTTACATTTTTCCCCTCTGTCTGCAGTCTGTAATCCATCTTGAGTCTTGCTGAGAAAGGTTTACTATAAACTAAGTCAAATAAATAAATACATGTGATATATTCTAGTACTTACAGAAGACACTTTGTGTAGTATGAAGCCATTGATAGGGATAGGGAAACATGAAATAAAAAACAATACAATTTATATGAAATTCATGGGATGTCTCAATGTAGTCTTGTGGACTAGGATCTGGGAGACCCAGGTTTGAATCCCCACTTTGCCAGAGAAGCTTACAAGGTAACTTGAAGCCAGTCACTGCCTCTCAGCCTAACCTATCTAACAGGATTGTTGAGATAATTAAATGAAAGAAAGTAAGTCATTTAGGATCCCCAATAGGAAGAAAGGCAGGCTATAAATGAAATGAAATAAAAAATACTTCTTCCAGGAGTCAGGGCATTTTACATATGAGAGGTGTCAAGAAAGACAATATTGACATGTGGAATTTTCCGAGCATTTGGAAACAATTCTATTTTCCACTCAAGTGAAAACCAGCACATTTTTTTTTAAAAATGCACCTTTATTTAAAATGTGGGAGGGCCTCTCTCAAGGGTCAGATCTGGCTTGTGGTCTCACAGTTGCTTATTCCTGCCATAGGTCATGGTAAAATACTCACCGTTTTAGTCATGAATTATCTATATCTCTCTGCATGATTTCTTCTGCAAATCTGAGTAGCCTATGGTGATTTGGGCTATCCAGAGGGAGGGGAAGAGAAAGAGTATGTTCTTTCTTTCCTCTCTAAGTCATTTGCTTCTCCAGGAATTCATTGGACAGTGTATAGCACAACATTACAAAAAGTGCATTTATTATGAAAGCATTTGATGAGAGGAAATAAGATGGTATCTACCCACATCTTGAGGATCATAGACATATACAGTTACCGACAAAAGCTCTGGATGGCAGTCAAAAGCCTACTCATCCCTCTCAAGAATACTGAAATGCAGCTTCTTGCCAGAAAGCAACAGTGATCAAAAGACATAAACAATAAGACCTTTTATGCTAATGACTACATCTAAATACTTCCCTAAGTAGTTTCGTCAAAGAAAATAAACTATAACTACTAAACTAGATTTCTAATAGTGGATCAGTTATTCATAAGCCTTTTAAAATTATTTAACTGTAGTGGGGGGATTCATTTAGACATTTGATTGGTTTTTCATAACTTTCCAGATTTCTTTTAGAGAATAGGAAATCCAGTTGATAAACTCTTGCTGCTCTGATTAATAAATGTGATGCAGAGAATCATATATATTGATGACCAGTGTAGCAAACATACATTAATGTTCAACAAGATTTTTTTCATTTTCCTAAGTGTTAAGACAATGCTGAAATTTAGTAAGTGGTTATATATGAAAATATGCATACACTAAACCACACTTCTAAAGAAAGATCTCATTTTTTAAAAAAAGGATTCAAAAAATCACTGAGTTCAGAAGGCTTGATCTGTAATCATCCTGTGATTTTGAACATATAAATACTGCCATATTCCACTGATATAGCTCAGTGCAAACTCTATGTTAGGGTTTAGTAGGAAAGGAATTGAGAATAAAACAGCTGCTATTGTAATGACCCTGTATATATCTATAGTGCAGCCTCATTAGAAATACTGTGTATAGTTCTGGTCATCATATCTCAAAAAGGCCTCTGCAGATGTAGAAAGAGTGCAGAGGGTGACCAAGATGATTAGGAGGTTGGAGCACCTTCTCTGTGAGGAAAGGCTGAAGAGTCTGGGACTTTTCAGTTTAGAGAAGAGAAGATAATTATAAAATTATGCATGGGATGAAGAGATTGACAAAGAGAATTTTTCTCCCTCTCTCAAAATACTAGAACTCAATGAAGTTGATGGGCAGTAGGTTCAGGACAGACATACTGCTTTACACAGGAGTGTGGAATTAGCTGCCAGAGGATGCTGTGCTGGCCACAGAAATAAACAGTTTTAAAGGGGGTTTATATAGATCCATGGAGGATGAGTCTGCCAGTGGCTGCTAGCCATGGTGATTGAGGGGAGCTTCCACATTCAGAAGAACTAGACTTCTGAATCCCAGGGCCAGGAGGCAATATCAGGGGAAGGACTATGCCCTGATGTTGGCCATAAAGAAGAACTAGTTGGCCACTGCCTGTGACAGGATGCTGGACTAGATGGACCAATGGTCTAATCCAGCATGGCTGTTTTTATATTCTTAGTGTTTACTACTCTGATTGGCAGCAACTCATCAGAATTCTCAAGTAGAGTCAGATTTTGCATTGTTCTAAAGTATCACACCCCCATAGAGAGCCAGTGTAGTGTGGTGATTAAGTGTGGTAGACTCTAATCTGGGGAAATGGGTTTGATTCACCACTTCTCCGTGAGAAGCTTGCTGGGTGACCCTGGGCCAGTCATACTGCTCTCAGAATTCTCTCAGCCCACCTACTTCACAAGGTGACTTATGTGGGGAAAGGGAGGGAAGGCTGCTTTGAGACAGAAAAGCAAGGTATAAAAATCTATTCTTCTATAGAAAATAATTCCAAAAGCAGGGATTCCCAAACCTTGTCTACAATTCCAAATTCATAGTAGGGATGCTTGAACACCTGTCAATTTGGATCACTTCCTATTTTTCATTGGGGATTAGGCAGCCAATTAATCACTGTTTGGCTGTTCACAACCAATCCATTTGTATTTGCAGGAACAGGATACTTGTAGCCATGAGAAACTGACTCCTAGCTGATGTCTTCTATTCTCTTGCAGGAGCAATTTTTGCCCTGTACTCAGCAATTTTTTTAGAGGAGAAATACCCTCAGCTAATCAATTGGAAGTTTTGTCTAGGGATGTGAATGAACTGCATTTTTGCAGTTCAGTTCATGAAGAGCCCCGTGGCGCAGAGTGTTAAAGCTGCAGTACTGCAGTTTTAAGCTCTGCTCACGACCTGAGTTTGATCCTGGGCAGAAGCTGGGTTTTCAGGTAGCCAGCTCAAGGTTGACTCAGCCTTCCATCCTTCCGAGGTTGGTAAAATGAGTACCCAGCTTGCTGGGGGGAAAGTGTAGATGACTGGGGAAGGCAATAACAAACCACCCCGTAAAAAGTCTGACATGAAAACATTGTAGAGCAACGTCACCACAGAGTCGGAAACGACTAATGCTTGCACAGGGGACCTTTTCTTTCCCTCATGGTTCATGGCCGAACCACAAACCTAACCATGAACCAATATGAACCAGGAGGTTGGTTTGCAAACTGAAGCAGTGCATATTGGTTTGTGACTCCTACTTTCTGTTCCCCACCAATGTTGGCAGGGCGCAGAAAGCAGGGGTTTAAATGACTCAAAACCACTGAACTCCCTGCTTTCTGCTCCCACTGAAAGTGGCAGAAAGTAGGGGGGGTAAATGGCTCTGAGCCATTTAAACCTCTGCTTTCTGTTCCCCATGAAAAACAGCTGAGCAGCCCGACTTCCGGGGGAGGAAAATGTCGAGCTGAGCTGCTTCTCATAACGGGAGCAGGCTGGAACTTCTGTTCGGGATAGTGGAAGGCAATTTAATGCCTACTGCCTACTTTTCTCAGTCAGAGATTAGTCCAAGATATGCACAGGAAACTTTGAGGAGATTTACCTTGGCTAAAATGGAGTCCTGGGGGGGGGCGCTCCTTTGAGGCTTTGAGGGGTCTCCAGGAAGAGTTGCATTTTCATCATCTGCAGAACTTTTCAGAGTCATTTATTTGACATAAGCTCAACAGGATCCTAACCTTCTGGGACATTGCTAAACATCTAAAGCTTTGCAAGACCGGTGGGAACTTGGATAATTGGAAGAGAAGGTACAAATTACTATCTTTCATTCCAGAACTATTTACAGCTTAATGGAATAAATTTAAAAAGTGGGAAAGA
Organism: Heteronotia binoei; assembly: GCF_032191835.1. Taxonomy (NCBI): domain Eukaryota; kingdom Metazoa; phylum Chordata; class Lepidosauria; order Squamata; family Gekkonidae; genus Heteronotia; species Heteronotia binoei. Next base: position 214,424,772 of record NC_083223.1, read on the forward strand.
AAAATCTAGAAAGTCTGGAAGAAGAGGGGAGGAAGAGGTGAAATTTGGACTTTATAAATATAAAAGACAGTGTTAAAAAGTGCTAAAAAGTGGAAAGGAATTTATTGTTTAGTCTACTTCTGGTTTTGAAAAAAGAGCACTATCATCACAGACCTGCAGCACATTCAAGCAAGACAGGAAGTACGTCAAGTATCGTGAGATCTCCTTACCAGTGTGAATGAGACTTCGTAGCAACAAAAGCAGGAAGTAGTGGAAGGAAAACCTACTCTAGGAATTTACTACCATTAAGAAACATCGGGCGGCCATTGCTGAAAGGTCAAAATAAAAACAACGTTTTTAAAGAATTCAGGACATTAAAAATTATTGGAGTTAACTGAGAAGAGAGTAAGAAGTTAAATACTATTGGTCGTATTATTGGTGTGGACCTCAGATGTTTTTAAAAGGGGAAAAAAATTGTAAGGAGCAGTAAAAAGTTGCGACCACCATTTTGGAAGATTTAAAAACTTTAAAAATAAATATCTTGACTTTGGGAGCTCTGAGGATGGCGAAATTGGGCTTGTTATAAAGGGCAAGTCCTACTCTTTTGAATCTGATAGTCAAATTGGAAATTGGTGAGGTCCAATTTTTTTTTGTTTTTTAAATGTCTGAACACAAGCAGCCCCGTACAAGGGCTACTTCATTGGAAAAAATGCAGGACCAATTGGAGGCAATGGAGGCCAGACTGATGAAAGGGGTGATATGGAAGATCTCAGAAAGGAAACTGAGGAAACATCCAAGAAAGTGCAGGAGGTAGAAGGCAGAATGAAAGTATATGAAAATGCTGAAAATGCAAGAAAAAAGTGACAATCCATGACTGCAAATTGATGGAGACTCAGATACGTCTGAGAGGAGTAGCTGAGAAGGTGGGTGGTGATTTAAAAGAATATAAGATAAAAATAATTGCAGAATTTTTAGAGGAAGACCCTGAAGAGACTAAAAATATGTATGACTATATGTATAGAGTGAACTCACTTTATGCCAAGAAAAACAACTTACCAAGAGATGTTGTCATAAGATATATGACAAAGGAAATGGTGGGAAGGATCATGAGTAAAAACTTTGAAAAGACATTGATAGTGGGAGGCAGTAGAGTGAGCATCATGAAGGAGCTGCCAAGGCAAGTGATAAATGATAGAAGAACATATAAAAAGTTGACAGAAAAATTGAGAGACAATGGAATGAGGTTTAGATGGATAATACCTGAAGGCTTGAGCTTTGGACTCCAGGGGAAAAGAATCACAATTACAAATGCACAGGATATGCGTAGATTTTTTGAAGAAAATAATTTGCACCATGATGGATTACAAATTATTGTCTTGGAATGTAAATTGAATAAATTCACCACAAAAAAGAAGGGCAACATTTCATTGGATTAAGAAACAAAACTGTAATATAATTTGTTTGCAAGAAGTGCATATCAAACAAAAGGATTATACATTTTTATGGAACAAACAATTGGAAGTGGAATTTTTTTCATTGGCTGAACAGAAGAAAAGGGGAGTGGTTTTTTATATTAAACAAGAATTGGAGCCAAAATTAGTATTTAAAGATAAAGATGGAAGATTTGTAGCAGTAGAGACAATATTAGATGGGGAAAAAATGTTGTTATTGGGACTTTATGTGCCTAACGGTGCAAAGGATTTTTTTTTAAAGACATTATACAACAGCTTGATGAATTTACCTATGGCCAAGTTTTGATAATGGGAGATTTTAATGGAACAGTTAAGAACTCATTGGACAGGTTGGGAGGGGAAAAAAATAGTAAAGAAGGAAGATTGCCAAAGTCTTTTTTTGAACTGGTTAAACAAGAAAATCTGGAATATATATGGAGGAAATTTAACCCTGAAGTTCGGGACTATACTTTCTTTTCTGCAAGACACAAAACTTTTTCTAGAATTGACATGTTGTGGGGAACTAAAGATTTAGGTCTTATAACAAGGAAAATAGAGATTTTACCTAAAATTGATGCCGATCATAACCCAATAATGTGGATTACAAAATTGTCCAAGAAGGTGAGAAGACGGAGATTGAATGAAGATTTGCTACAGAATAAAGAAACAGTGACATACCTAGAAAATGAAACTAAAGCTTTTTTCCAAGTGAATGACAAAGAGGATATTGACTTTCATATGGTCTGGGATGCCTATAAAGCAGTAATGAGAGGAATGTTGATTACTTTGAATAATAAAGATAAGAGAGTAAAAGAAAAACAGTTGTTGGACATTCAAAATGAAATAAAGAAAAAGGAAGGGGAGTTGAGAAAAAGACCAGGGAAAATGAAAATTTTAAGGAAAATTACAATATTACAAACCCAATTGAGATATTTGTTAAATAAAGAAGTGGAATGGAGTTTGAAAAGACTTCAGCAGAAATCCTTTGAGGGAGCAAATAAACCGGGAAAGTATTTGGCTTGGCAATTGAAAAAAAACAGAGAAAATAGAATTATTAACAGAATTGTGGTAGATGGAAGAGAAGTGGTTACTCAAGAGGGAATAAAAAGAGATTTTTTAAGTACTATGCCAAATTGTATAAAGGTGTTAAAATAAAGAAAGAGAAGATGGATGAGTATTTACAAAAGATAAAAATAGAGCCCCTAACTAAAAATATGCGAAAAGTTTTGAATGACCCAATTGAAAAAATAGAAATTGAAGCAGCAATTAACGCAATGAAGAATGGAAAAGCACCTGGGCCTGATGGATATACAGCTAAATATTTTAAAACTTTTAAAGATGAGTTAATACCAAAATTGCAGAAGTTGATGAATACGATAAGAATAAAAGGGAAAGTACCAAACACATGGAAAGAAGCTGTTATTTCATTTATACCTAGGGAAGATAGAGATGTCACGAACGTAAAAAATTAGACCAATTTCGCTATTAAATAATGACTATAAAATATTTACAAGAAACTTGCTTAAACAACATTTGATAAATTTTATAAAGGAAGATCAAGCAGGGTTTCTTCCCAAAAGACAAATAAGAGACAATATTAGAACTGTTGTAAATATTGTAGAATATTATGAAAGACATCCAGAAAAAGAAGTAGCATTATTCTTTGCAGATGCAGAGAAAGCATTTGATAATTTAAATTGGGACTTTATGTTTACAGTAATGGAAAAAATGGAGCTGGGTGAAAACTTTATAAGAATGATAAAAATCAATATATTCTGAACAAAGAACAAGGTTGTGTATAAACACAAATCTTACAGAAGATATGAAAATTAGCAAAGGTACTAGACAAGGCTGTCTGCTTTCACCATTGTTGTTTATAATGACTCTTGAAATATTATTGATGCAGATCCAAGAAGAAAGAAAAATAGGATTAAGAATAAAAGGATTTACTTACAAATATAGAGCTTTTGCTGATGATATAATGTTTATAAATGAAAACCCCATACAAGTTACACCTTTGCTGCTAGCTAAAATACAAGAGTATGGGGAGTTGGCAGGACTTTGTATTAATAGAGAAAAATAAAAAATTCTGTGTAAAAATATGCGGATGAACAAGCAACAAGAATTACAGAGACTAACGGGTTGTGAATCACCTCTAAGGTAAAATACCTAGGGGTGGAGATAACAATGAAGAATATTGATCTGTTTAAAAATAATTATGAGAAGTTATGGCGTAAAATGGATGAAGACATGTTAAGCTTAATTTGTCATTGTTGGGTAGAATAGCTGCAATCAAAATGAATATCTTACCAAGAATAATGTATTTGTTTCAAACTATTCCTATTATGAAGGATGGCAAACAATTTGATAAATGGTGAAGGAAAATCTCAGAATTTGTGTGGGCTGGGAAGAAACCAAGGATTAAAATGAAAATTTTGACAGATGCAAAAGAAAGAGGTGGGTTTCAACTGCTGAATTTAAAATTATATCAGGAAGCAGTTTGTTTAGTGTGGATGAAAGAATGGATAACGTTGTTAAACAGAAAACTTTTAGTGTTGGAAGGTCACAGAAATAAATTTGGCTGGCACGCGTATTTGTATTATGGAAAAAAGAAGATGGACTTTTTTTCTCTCACCATTATATAAGAAATAATTTGCTAAATGCATGGATTAAATATAAGAAATATGGAGATGAGAGAAGACCATTATGGATAGTGCCAGCTGAAGTAATAAAAATAATGGCTGAGATAGGCAAAGAAAAGTGGTTGTCATATAATCAACTATTAAAAATACAAAGTGGCAAAATAGAACTGAAAATTGCTGAAGAGTTGAATTATAAATATGATTGGTTTCAAATGCAACTAATAAAGAGCTTGGTGGAGAATGATATTAAAACTGAAAGAATAAGGAAAGAGCAAACAGATTTGGAAAAAGTTCTGCTTGGAGACAATGATAAATTAATTTCAAAAGTATATAAATTACTTCTACTTCTACAATGGTCTACAGAAGATGAAGTAGTGAAATCGCAAATGATTAAATGGGCAATTAATGTAAATAAAGAAATACAGATGGAAACTTGGGAATATTTGTGGAAGAACTCTATGAAACTTTCAACATGTCAAAGTATTAAAGAAAACTGTTTTAAGATGATGTATAGACGGTATATGACTCCTAAAAATTGGCAAAGATGAATAACAAGATGCCAGACAGATGTTGGAAATGCAAAAAGCATGAAGGTTCTTTCTACCATATGTGGTGGACTTGTGAAAGAGCTAAAATGTTTTAGCAGATGATTCAGCAAGAGATTTCTAAGATCTTGGGATATGAGTTCAACAAAGTTGCAGAGACTTTTCTGTTGGGACTACAAATGGAAAAATTTCCAAAAGAAGATAGAACTTTAATCTGGTACTTGCTCTCAGCCGCTAGGACATTGTATGCGCAGTTGTAGAAGCAAGAAAAAATACCAGAAAAATGGGATTGGATTATAAAAGTTATGACATGGAGTGAAATGGACAAATTAACAAGAATATTAAGAGACTATGATTTAGAAGTTTTTAAGACGGAATGGAAAAAGTTTAGAAGATATGTAGAAAAAGAGTGGAAAATAAAAGGACATTGGACAATCTTTGATAATGATTAAGTTTTAAAAAGAAGAATATAAATTTTTGTTTTAATAGTTAAGGGTACCTTTAAATATTCGCATTTTAAGTAAATAACACCGGCGGGGGTCAAGTAATGGGGAGAGGGATGGGTAGAAAGTAATATATGGGGTAGATAAAAGAACCTTTTAAAAAAAAAGATGTAAGATATAGATTTATTACCATATGTTACCAATAAAAATTTTTAAACAAAAAACAAACAAACAGGTGAGCAGCCCCTGCCTTCTGCTCTTCACAAACAGCCATGAACTTCCTTAAAATCCATGTAAGGTTGTGGTGGTTTTTCAGTTCATAGACATTGCTTTGTGAACCAGCCAAAATGTATCATGAACTTTCATTTGTTAGCTGGTTCATGTGCCCATCCCTAGTTGCACCCTCCTAATCTTCAATCCTGAAAACTTTGCTACCTCCCAGGCATGCTGGAGGGAGGGTAATGGTACTCAGATCAGATTATTAGATTATTTCGCTGTTCTTTTCCCCCACCCCAAGCTGAGAATTTGTGCTGCAGAGAAAAAGTGAGAATCAGGTTTTCTTGTCCCCCTTTTGCAATAGAAAGCTCAGAAGTATTGCTTCTGTCCCTATCCTGTTTTGAGGAGGAAAAGGGAAATAAGCTCTTTTTCCCTGCCCTTTTACAATATATACATTAAAAGCATTGCTTTTATCCCCACACAATTTGGAGGGGAGGGGGGAAAGGGAGCTTTTTCTCCTCTCCCTTTCACAATTTACTATATAACTATTTTGTCTCAATCAGCTGTGAGTTGTCTTCTTACCAAGAGGCAGCTGCAAATGTGTTCAGCAGCTGCTTGAGTTGCAGTTTGAACATATCCCTGATCAGGTCTCCATCTGATCATGAAAGATGAACAAGGTAAGTTCGAGTGCCAAACAAACTCACAAAAAAATACGCAGCACCTCAGTTCATAGTAAATACTGGAGAATTCAGGCAAATACAACAGAGCATACCCCAGTCAAGCAATTTGGGTGCATATATAGAGGAACAAGTTCAGATTGTTCACTCACTTCAATGAACAGAATGTATGAACTGCTATTCCATTAGAATAAGTACACCATCTTAAAATCTATTATGAAAGGCAAGATTTAAATATTTATTTTTTTCAATGTTGTTAAATATTTATATCTTGCTTTTCCTGTCACTGAGGCAACTTCAACAAACAGGCACAGCCTCCTTAATAGTATAAGAGTCTTTATTTTTCCCACAGTTGGCAAAAAAATGATTTTCTTATGTGATTCTGCTCTATGATATCTGGCAGGCACTGGGTTTTTTGAAATGGTTTCCACAAGTTCTGTAACAGAAAATTACACCAAATTTTGTTTCATTTTTATATAAAAATAGTTTTTGCCAAAACAATGTGTTGCATTCCTTTATAAATACCTGTATAAATCTACTTCCTTGTTTTTTAATGCAGAGCTCAATTATCAATGAATTCATTGGTGAAGTTAAATCAGTTCCCTGTTTCATCTTTCCCTTTCAAATTGTCTGCTTTGAGCTGCTTTTCTTTTGCAGCAACTTGTCTCCTGCCAGCAACTGACCCTCCAACTTTAATTGGGAAAACCAAGTTCCCATTGAAGTCCTGCATACCTTTGTTACCTCAATGGTAACTAACTAGCGAGGGCCACATATGCCATCCAAAGTCAATAAAAGAGAGGAGAGGGGGAAGCTTTAATGTTCTTCAAGAGAATGCTTTTTAGTCAAACTCCAACAGTGTCCCCTCAATTCCCTCTCAGCAACACTGCTAAACTTGCATGTTTTTGAAGTGGTTGGCTCTTCTGGAGTCCTTCAGAACTTTGCTAATATTCTATCATGCTTCATTTACTCTCTTTCCCAGAGGTCTCTCTTTTTTGGAAAAAAAAAATCCTCAAATCTTAAACCAATGCCTTCATTGTTTGAAATCCCTTTATCCCAACAAGGCTGACCTCAGATATCCTCTCCTTTTTTGCTCTGGAACTCAGACAGTCATTCATATGATAAGTGCATGTAATGGCCTTGACATTAATTAAGTAATTTTAGTCCTCTATGGGCCTACAGAGGATTTTCCAGTTTTTTGTTACAATTTTTCAGCAACTGAGTTCCTTTTTACTGGTGTTGATCAAGATGAGCAAGATAGAAAGTACATGGGAAAGAGTCAAGGAAAATAAACTTCATGCATACCTCATCTTTCCAATTGCTTTAGGAGTTAAGCAAAAAAACCCTGATTTCTAATTCCTGCACCCTGCCCAACAGCAGATAGAAAAGGATCATGGTGTTGCACAGTGCAATCAACTTGCAACCAATTTATGGTGATCACGTAGGGTTTTCTAGTAGGGTTGCCAGGTCTGTGTTGGAAAATACCTGCAGACTTTGGGGGTGGACCCAGGAGAGGGCAGGGTTTGAGAAGGGAAGGGGTCTCAGCATGGTACAATGCCATATCCAAAGCAGCCATTTTTTCCAGGGGAACTGATCTCTGCCGGCTGGAGATCAGTTGTAAAAGCAGGAGATCTCCAGGCTCCACTTGGAGGCTGGCAACTCTATTTTCTAGCAAGAGACATTCAGAAGTGGTTTGCCATTGCCTGCCTCTGCATAGCAACCCTGCTTTTCCTTGGTGATCTCCTTCCAAGTACGAACCAGAGCCAGCCCTGCTTAGCTTCCAAAATCTTATGGTATTGAGCTAGCCTGAGCCATTTAGGTCAAGGCAGAAAGGAATGTAGGTCAAAATAAATTTGTTAGTCTTTAAGGTGGCTCAAGATTCTGTTGCTTTGGCATCAGGTGTTCTATGCCCTTCAATTTTAGTTTGGGTTATAGCATTTATAATTTTCTTATGCATCTAATTTGGTAGGCAGTTACCTATAAGAACTCATGTCTTAATAAACCTATTAGATTATATGAAAGACAAAGAAGTTTTCAACTTTTTGTTGTTGGCACTGATTAGCACACATTCACAGACCTTTAATGGCATAATATACATAGAATCAGGAATAAAAATCCAAAACTAAGCATCAGTAATTATAATTAACTCTACAACTCCCATATCTTACCATCAGTGATAACCATGGGTACCACTTTATGCATTTCAGTTGAAGCAAGGAAAAAAGTAATGCAGTGTATCAGGTATAAAAACCTACCTACAGGCAAACTTCAAGTCCGACATAGAAGAAGAAGAAGAATTGCAGATTTATACCCCGCCCTTCTCTCTGAATCAGAGACTCAGAGCGGTTTACAATCTCCCATGTCTTCTCCCCCCACAACAGACACCCTATGAGGTGGGTGGGGCTGAGAGGGCTCTCAAAGCAGCTGCCCTTTCAAGGACAACCTCTGCCAGAGGTGTGGCTAACCCAAGGCCATTCCAGCAGGTGCAACTGAAGGAGTGGGGAATCAAACCCGGTTCTCCCAGATAAGCGTCCACACACTTAACCACTACACCAAACTGGCTCTCCCATGACATAATCCCATGACATTGCAAGCTGTGGACAAGAAGACTGGCCACAATCTATTACATGCACTGAACTTGGAGGCTTCAGAAGGACATTCAAAGAAACCGTCTAAAAGAAAACTTGATCTGCTACATACACCACTGAGATGGAGCAGAATACCGGTACCAGGTCGCAAAGATGACAAGGAGAAAGACAGACAAAGTGACACCTGACTGACTCTTTAACCCTATGCTTTACATCTAGTCTTTTTTTTTGGTAAGTATACATAGGACTTTGTGAATGCATTTACTCTAGAAGTTTAGCTTTTGCTTTAGATTATCGGTGGGGCGAGGAGGTCAGAGGATTCTACCTAAAAGCTCCATGGAATGAGAAATAAACAAAACTTTTTTCTATTGTGCTTGAATTCTGTTTTTTACTTTTGGAGACAGTGATCTCTTGTTTGGTCCTACATGACCATATTTTTTTTTGGGGGGGGGGGAGGGTTGCTTTTGTTCTTTTTTCTGGTGATGATGGTACTAACCACATGGGAATGTACTTCCCCAGATTTAGAGAATGTTTCGCAAAGATTTCTAATATTTTTCTCTTTTTACTTGGCTACTATATTTTTCATATATTTACACCTACACATAAGTGAATGATAGCATTTATTTGTATTTAGTCATACGTCAGGGGTGCCCAGCGGTAGCTCTCCAGATGTTTTTTGCCTGCTGCTCCCATCAGCCCCAGCCATTGGCCATGCTGGCTGGGGCTGATGGGAGTTGTAGGCAAAAAAAATCTGGAGAGCTACCGTTGGCCATTCCTGCCATAGGCCATTACAAACCAAAGATAAAATTGATATAACTTGCATAAAATGTGATAAGATATAAAGTGAAATAAAACAATGTATTCATCATCCAGTCCAAGTAAAACATCAGAAAACATCAGCAGGAAACCAGCCACAGAAGTAGTGGAGCCTTTGGATGACAAAGGGATAAAGGAAGATGAAGAGATGGCAGAGAAGCTCAATGACTTTCTGTGTTCATTGTGGAAAGTGTGCAGCATATACCCATGACACAGCCCCTATTTTTAGGGAGTCTGAAGAACTGAGTCAAGTTGAGGTGACCAGAAATGAAGTTCAGGTCCTACTGGGGAAATTAAAAACCAATAAGTCTCCAGGTCCTGAAGGCATACATCCAAGAGTTCTTAAGGAATTCACGTATGAGATAGTTGATCTATTAACCTGTATATATGTATCACTAAATTCAGCCACTCTACCAGAAGACTAGAAAGTAGGAAATGTTACACCAGAACCTGGAATTACAGGCCAGACAGCCTAACATCTATCCCAGGCAAATTAGTAGAAACTGCAATCAAAGACAGAATTGTTAGGCACATAGAGGGACAAAGTCTGCTGAGGGAAAATCAGCATGGCTTCTGCAAAGGGAAGTCTTGTCTCATCAGCATTTTGGAGTTTTGAGAAAATGAACAAGCATGTAGACAACGGTAACCCATTATATACTTGGACTTTCAAAAGGCATTTGACAAGGTACCTCACCAATAGGGTTGCCAAGTCCAGTTCAAGAAATATCTGGTGACTTTGGGGGTGGAGCCAGGAGACTTTGGTGGCAGAGCCAGAAGACATTGGGGGTGGAGCCATAAGTGAAGTTGTGACAAGCACAACTGAACTCCAAAGGGAGTTCTGGCCATCACATTTAAATGAACTGCACACCTTTTAAATCCCTTCCCTACATTAGAAATAACGCATAGGGGCACCTTCTTTTGGGGTTCATAGAATTGGACCCCCTGGTCCATCATTTTGAAACTTGGAGAGCATTTTGAGGAGGGTCCTCAGATGCTATGCTGAAAATATGGTGCCTCTACCTCAAAAAACAGCCCTTCCAGAGCCCCAGATACCCTCAGATCAATCCTCCATTATACCGTATGGCAGGGGTGGCCAATGGTAGCTCTCCAGATGTTTTTTGCCTACAACTCCCATCAGCCCCAGCCAGCATGGTCAATGGCTGGGGCTGATGGAAGTTGTAGGCAAAAAACATCTGGAGAGCTATCGTTGGCCACCCCTGCCCAATGGAAATCGATCTCCATAGCGAATAATGAAGTGCCCATCAGATATTTCTGCCCCCCCCGCCTCCGTTTCTGATGACTCTGAAGCGGAGGAGTGTCATGCCTGCACCAGACCCAGCCCTTGCTAACCCAGAGCAGGAGCCACCTGAAACTGATCAGGCCACACCAGGCAACAGCAGCCGCCCGTCTCTACCTGAAGGTCCGGGTCGTGACAAGGAGGGTCTGCTCCCACATGGAGATTGGCATCTCTACTCACAAGTTGCTGAACTTCCAACTTCTTCAAAGTAACACAGAGCAACCAAAAGTTCAAGTTACCTTTCCTATGCAAACAACCAATGGAGGGTCTGGGCTGCTTTCACAGCCACTAGGAGCAGCCATGTTGCTCTGCCTGCTCCCCGCCCACTCCCATTCAGCCTTAAAGACACAGACACTACATCCCAAGAGGAAGCCTTTCCAAGTGGAGTCTGAAGCCTCCAGAGGTGGAAAGGCACATGGTGGCTGTAGAGGCGTGGCTTTCCCCCGCCGGCCAGCTGACTGGAAGCAGGAAGGAGCCTGGAAAAGTGGGAGAACCCCCGCTGGAACCTGGGGAATTGGCAAGCCTACTCACCAAAGACACTGGATAACAATCATGGGATAAGAGGACAAATTCTCTTATGGATTAAAAACTGGTTAAATGATAGGAAGCAAAGAGCAGGAATAAATGGATTGTTCTACCATTGGATGGAAGTAAGCAGTGGGGTCCCATAAGGATCAGATTGGGGATGGTATTATTTAATTTATTAATAAATAATCTGGAATTAGGGGTGAGTAGTGTAGTGGTCAAGTTTGCAGATGGCACAAATTATTCAGGATGGTGAAAACCAAGACTGGCTGTGAAAAGCTCCAAGTGGACCTCCACAAACTGGGTGTGTGGGCAACAATGTGGCAGATGAAGTACAATGTTGGTAAGTATCAGATGGTACACACTGGGACAAAAATTCCCAGCTTCAAGTATAGGCTAATTGGGTCTGAACTTGCTGAGACTGAGAGGGTGTTGGACTAGATGACCCTGGAGGTCCCTTCCAACTCTATGATTCTAGGGAAGAAGATCTTGGAACTACAGTGGATAGCTCAATGAAAGTGTGCTGCAGTGGTGAAAAAAGCAAAATCTATGTTAGGGATTATTAGGAAAGGGATTGAAAATAAAACAGCTGATATTGTAATGCACCCATATAGATCTATGGTGCAGTCTTATTTGGAATACTGTGCACAGTTCCAATCATTGTATCTCTAAAAGGACATTACAGAGCTAGAAAAAGTATGGAGGATGGCAACCAAAAGGCTGAAGAGTCCAGGACTTTTCAGTTTAGAAAAGAGATGACTAAGGGAGACATGACAGTGGTTTATAAAATCATGCATGGGATTCAGAGAAGTGACAAGGATATTTTTTCTCCCCCTTCCCAATATTAGAACTTGAGGGCATCTAATTAAGCTGATGGGCATTAGTTCAGGACAGATAAAAGGATACACTACTTCACACAGAGAGGGATTAAAATGTGGAATGCGCTGCAAGAGGAAGTGGTGATGGTCACAGAAATAAACTTCTTCAAAAGTGGATCAGATAGATTCAGTGGCTACTAGTCATGTTCATATGAAGTAGCCTTCACATTCAGAGGTGCTAAATCTCTAAATCCCAAAGTCAGGGGGCAACATTAGGAGAAGGCCTCAGCATTTATGCCCTATTGTTGGCCATCCATAGGAACTGATTGGCCACTGTGTGAGACAAGATGCTAGATTAAATGGACCATTGGTCTGATCCAAAAGGGCGCTTCTTAAGAACATAAGAGAAGCCATATTGGATCAGGCCAATGGCCCATCCAGTCCAACGCTCTGTGCCACACAGTGGCCAAAAAGAAGAAAACCCAAGCACCATCAGAAGGTTCACAAGTGGGTCTAGAAGCCCTTCCACTTTGCCTCCCCCCAAGCACCAAGAATACAGAGCATCACTGCCCCAGACAGTTCCAATAATATACTGTGGCTAATAGCCCTTGATGGACCTCTGCTCCATATTTTTATCCAATCCCCTCTTGAAGCTGGCTATGCTTGTAGCCGCCACCTCCTGCGGCAGTGAATTCCACATGTTAATCGCCCTTTGGGTGAAGAAGTACTTCCTTTTATCCATTCTAACCCGACTGCTCAGCAATTTCATTGAATGCCCACGAGTTCTTGTATTGTGAGAACAGGACAAAAGTACTTTTTTCTACTTTCTCCATCCCATGCATAATCTTGTAAACCTCTATCATGTCACCCCGCAGCCAATGTTTTTCCAAGCTAAAGAGCTCCAAGCATTTTAATCTTTTTTCATAGGTTTAGAATTAGATATACCTCATAAACCCCGCAGTTGAAGCACAAGATGCCCTAATTCCCCATTACTGTATATGATATCACATGTGTGGTTATTTACTCCCATACTACATCTCCAAGACTGTATAAGTGAAGACATTTTTAATATGAGGACTGAAAACTGATGGAAAGGTTAAAATATATGTACACTACAGCCTTGAGTTCTATCACTGGCAATCTTAACACCTGGAGATGTGGGAAATCCATCAGAACCAAATATCACATATAATGAAAGACAAAGTACATCACTGGAGCACTGTGGTCCAAATAAGAAAAAATCTAGAGATGAGATGGCAGGAATCCATTAAGAAAGCCAGACTGTAGCTTATCCATATAGATATCTTGGGATAAGAGAAGTTTTCCTCTCAAGCCATTAACTGTAGTGGTATCTCACTGCTGCCATTTTGGATATGGGACTTTTCATCAATTTACCCTTCATTTTCACCTTATTGGATTGTTTGTGATAGACAATGGGCAAAAGAGTCATATCCCAGGTTTCATTGTAAGCTTCAGTTCTTAAACTACGTCAATAAATGCTCATTGATGGATTTTTCTGAAATATATTAGCAGAGTAGACCTGCTTCATATTGCACTACTACATTGCCAACTTATACATTGTTATTCTTGACTATTCCAGACTAAGCCCACCACTCTAAGTGTGGTGTACCCCTGTATAGGACTGTACTGTTAAATATTATGCCCCTGAATACAACATTGGCACAAGTACAGCCATAGCTTGCATATGGGGTAAGTAATGACTAAATTGGCCCTGAGGGTAATGGATTACATGAGCTTTTGGTCTGAGATACTAATCATTCCCAGTGACTGTACCTAATTAAAAAACACAATGCCAATTTTCTTGTTGATGTTTGACACTGTTTGTCACTCTGTGTGCTAGAACCATCAAAAATAACAGGCACCAAGAGTTGAAGCACCAACAGTTTTATTATTTCCAGATCCATACAGACATAAAGCTAAAGTACTCCCTGCTTCTTTTTTCCCTACCACAGTGCCCCCTGCCCTACCAGTCCAGCAGAACACTTGGGAGAGACCAACCTACAATTTGGGTCTTCTGGAATGTTGTTTAGGATCAAGGACTGGGAGCTAATGTTGCATGCTGGCTGAGAGAATGAGCTGTGATCCAGGAAGCTGCTGGTTCAAGTTTCATCTCAGTCACTACGTCACCAGATAGCCACTTGCAAGGGTTGCCAGCTCTAGTTTAGGAAATTTCTGGGGATTTGGGGAGCTTTATCAGGGGAGACAGAGTGAGGAGAAGGAACTCACTGGGTATGTAATGCCATATAGTCCACCCTCTGAAACTGCTATTTCCTTCAGGAAAACATATCCATGTAAACTGGAGGTCAGTCATAAATCTTGGGGAACGCCAAGCACTACCTTGAAGTTCATAATCCCATCTCCACCTCAGACTCTCACCATTTGCAATATAGCCATCATAATACTACCCAAGGTCTTTGTAAAAATTAAAATAATGTTTGTGAAGCATTTTGAAGACTGACAGCACTATAGAATACAGTATTATTATCCATCCTAAACACTACATAATGTTTGTTTGTTTATTGATCTGTATAAAATATTTATATTTCACCTTTCCACAGTGCCTGGCAGCTTACAAAATATCAAAATATATTACTATAAAACATAGTTAAAACCAGGGGCTTTTTTTGTAGAAAAAAAGCAAAACTTTAAATTAGGGGTGCCAGTCTCCAGGTAGAACCTGGGGATCCCCCAGAATCACAGGTCATCTCCAGACTACAGAGATCATTTTCCCTGGAGGAAATGGATGATTTGGAGGATGAATTCTATGGCATTATACCCCACTAAGGTCCCTGTCCTCTTCAAGCTCCATCTCCAAATCTCCAGGAGTTTCCCAACCTGGATCTGGCAATTTTATCCCCCATCCCATGCCAGAGGCTCGGGGGGGGGGGGGGGACACCTGGTAATGCAACTTTAAATGGAGGTGACAAATGTAGCAAATTGGATAAAATATGGTTATGTTGTAGTTCTTAAGAGGAGCCAGGAATTAGGCGAGAGTAACATCACTTTCTGTTTCTCCTCAATCCCTGTTCACATGTTACAGTGAATACATGTACATTTTGCCTGTAGGTACATACATTTATTCATAAGAAAGAGCCAACATATGTTCACTTTCCAAATAAAGCTGGGGACCAATACCTGATTGAGTTGTTCAGGTGTCCTGCCAGCAACCGAGTGCCTGGCCCAGAATTTCCCAGACCACCACTGGCTGTTGCATGGCAGTCCTGGGCACCACAGGAGCTGGGGTTGGTGATCAGACCAGCAGGTCAAAAAGAGTGCTATCAGTTCAGCTGCTGGAGAGAGCCAAGCTGGGAGTAAGCCCAGGCTCATCTTGAAAAGGTCAATAATGTCCCTGGCCAACAACAGCCTGGCAATACCTGTGTCAACTAGGAACAGCCTCTGAGACTGCCAAGGAAGTGGACCCCACTCCCATGGAAGACAGCAGTAGTTTGCCAGTAGTTCCAGCAGGACTGGCAGCACTGGCAAGAGGCCATGGACAGGGCCAGGACAGAACAAGTTGCAAGCTGGGGTGGAGATAAGCCCTCAGCCACCTGCAGGAAGGGAAAAGCCAGGAGCTGGAGGGAGGAGGATTTATGCCCCACCCTTCACTCAGAGTGACTGACAATCTCCTTTCTCTTCCCTTCCCCACAACAGACACCCTGTGAGGTAGGTAGAATTGAGAGAGCTCTTTTGAGAACTGCTCTTGAGAGAACAGCACTGAGAGGACTTATGATTGACCCAAGATCACACCAGCAGGTGCATGTGGAGGAGTGGGGAATCAAATCTGGTTCTCTCAGATTAGAGTCCATGCTCTTAACCAGTACACCAAACTTGCTCCTTTAAGGAACTGGCAGCACCCTGGAAGAGGTTGGTATATGTCCCATCCATACTTCTGGATTGACCAAAACAGGTGCCGGAGCCTGACATGAAGGGCTGAGGTTGGGCACTGGGAAAAGGGGCATGGGGAAGGCATCCTTCTTAAAAGACAGGCTGGGGAGAAAAGGTGTGGACAGAACTTCCTGCTGGAAGAGAGATAGCTGTCTAGGGAAGTGACGAGGGTAAAGTGAAGAGGGTGCAACTTATTCTCCCTTGTATTCTGTGGCCTAAAAGAGCTTCTGCAGACATGGCCAGCATGGCAGACGGCAGGAAGACAGGACCAGTGAGGGAGAAGGCTCACAATACTGCAGCTCCTTTCAGAATTAGGAGATTTTTTTAAAAAAAATGCTAATGTCACATGCAATGTAACATCACTTCCAGGGAAAATCTGAAAGTGACATCATGTTGCTCTAGGAATCGCCACTTCCCCCACCTCACACCATGTTCTATAAGCTCATAAGCCTAACCTGGATAAATATGGGGCTTGTGTCACATGTTCAGTGGTCCATGCATTGACTATAACAGGAGAATTACACAACACACATACAAAGAACAATCACATGTACAGTGTACATAGATTGTATATGCATTTTATGAAGGTAGAAAAACCAAGTTTGCTTTGTATCTCACCCAAAAATACAAAGGAAAGGAAAGGTTCTCTGTGCAAGCACCAGTCGTTTCCGACTCTGGGATGACATTGCTTTCACAATGTTTTCACAGCAGACTTTTTACGGGGTGGTTTGCCATTGCCTTCCCCAGTCTTTTATACTTTCCTCCCAGCAAGCTGGGTACTCATTTACCGACCTGGAAGAATGGAAGGCTGAGTCAACCTTGGGCCACCTACCTGAATCCAGCTTCTGCCAGAATCAAATTCAGATCATGAGCAGAGAGTTCAGACCACAGTACTGCAGTACTGCTGCTTTACCACTCTGCGCCATGGGGCCGCTACAAAATTACAAAACAGAAAAGTAAACAAGTGGGTTCCCTTTTTCTCCAAATGGATCTCCATCTTTCACAACAAATACCAAGTTCATTCATATGTAATGAATCTACATATGAAAGCAAGCAAAGATATCATGGAAAGACTGTTGGTGTGTTATATTATTACCTAATGGCACATCTTGACTCTGCCCAGATCTAGTAAGTTAATGAAAATGGGGGAGACCAAACCAAAAGTTCTGTTCAGGTTTTGTTTATCATAGACAAGAAGATCTGATTTTTTTTTGGCGGGGGGGACAAGGCAGGAAGATTGGAAGGAGTGCAGAGGCAAACAGAATGTGATTGTATGTGAGAGCAGCCCCATGCTGATGTGATAATAAATTCAAATTTCTCATTTCTGTAGAAAGTTGACCACAGGCACTTCATCAATCAGTATTTTCATTTGTAATGTGTTCCATATGGCCCTCAGTCATTACTTAATGGGGAACATCCCATCTGCAAACATCTGACTCCAAGCTCAGAATCGAGAGAGCTGCTCATGTTTCAACCACGTTTTCCCAGAAACTGAACACTCAGCAGCATATTCATTTTTTCTGACAACCACCACTAATGAGAAACAGCCCTGTGCCTCACCAAGACAGTTATGGCCATGAATATTTCATATTAACAGGGAGAAAATCCCAGGCTTCGCTGAAATGATGAATATGCCTATCGTCCTGTACCAGGCCAGTGACAGCCTCAAAAGGCTTTTTTGCCTTGCATGCATCTCTCTTATTTGAGGAAATCTACCATTATACTCATTTTGCATGTCTCTCTAACTGCTTATTCCAAGACAGGAGGTTAGTTGGTGAAATGAAGCCATAGGTTTGCCCAGAACCCAACCCCAGAATCTCAGTTTTAAAGCCAGGAATGTGTGTAGCACTTACTGATATCACCCACACTCACCATGCCTTCACTTGGAATACAAGCCCCAGCATCTTGTATTGCTCACCTTCAAAGGGAGGTGAGCAATGCATCCCCTAAACTCTACTCCAACCTGGCTTTTCATCCAAGTTGGACAAGAATGACTCATTTCTATCTGGCAGCTATCCACCACCCCTTACACCAGCTTGGTGTAGCTCTGTAGTGAACGAGTGTGGTGTAGGGGTTAAGCACACCAGACTCTAATCTGGAGAACCAGGTTTGATTTCCCACTACTCCACATGGACCAGTCACAGTTCTCTCTGAACTCTCTCAGCCCCACCTACCTCACAATGTGCCTGTTGTGAGGAGTGGAACAGAACGCTATTATAAACCACCTTGAAACACCTTCAAGGAGAGAGAGCAGAGTATAAAAACCAACTGTGTTTCTTTTTCTTCTACATCTCAGCAGCAGCAGTGACATATCTTTATTTCTAATTCTCTGTCTTCCACTCTCCCCCTGCCCCCGCCTTTCTTGGCACCAGGAACATAACAACATTCATAAGAACATAGGAGCATAAGAGAAGCCATATTGGATCAGGCCAATGGCCCATCCAGTCCAACACTCTGTGTCACACAGTGGCCCAAAAAAAATAATATATATATATATATATATATATATATATATATATATATATATATATATATATATATATATATACATACACACACACACACACACACACTGTGGCTAATAGCCACTGATGGACCTCTGCTCCATATTTTTATCTAACCCCCTCTTGAAGGTGGCTATGCTTGTAGCCGCCGCCACCTCCTGTGGCAGTGAATTCCACATGTTAATCACCCTTTGGGTGAAGAAGTACTTCCTTCTATCTGTTTTAACCTGACTGCTCAGCAATTTCATTGAATGCCCATGAGTTCTTGTATTGTGAGAAAGGGAGAAAAGTACTTCTTTCTCTATTTTCTCCATCCCATGCATAATCTTGTAAACCTCTATCATGTCACCCCGCAGTCGACTGACAGAGATTCTCACCTGAGGGATCTACAACAAATCTTTTTGGAACTGAAGTACCCACCTAATGAAGTCAGGAAACAGATTATTTATTTATTTATTTATTTGGTTCACTTGTATTCCATCCTTTCCCAGACGGGCTCAGGGCGGATCACATTCAGATAAAAAACCAATCACAAACAATAAAATCAATAAAATCAATAAATACAGTTTAAAACAATAGCATTACAGCAACATTAACAAAGTCAGAATAATACCCAGAGAAAACCTGTTACAAGACAGACCCAAAAAAGACAATAACAGAACACCACTAGAGGTCACACAACTCTGAACTGAAAGCAGTTCAGTTTATCAACAACTTACAACCTCTATTAGATAGCTACAGCTCTCTTTCAAAAGTACTAGGGGGTAAACCTTTTCTTGAACACAGATAGCCCTCTAATCTCAAACAACTCCTCACCCAAAACAAGATAGCATCTCATCTGACATGGACACTGGTACCAGAGCTTGCAATAAACCCAAGTGCCAACTTTGCTGCCACATACACCCAGACAACACAATCACTGAACCTAACAGCATTAACTACACCATCTCAGGCTCATTCACATGTTCATCTTTCAACATTATATGTGCCATTAAATGCCAACAATGCACTTCAGTTATCTACATAGGGCAAATAGGACAAACCCTACGCCAAAGGATAAATGGACACAAATCTGACATCAGGAATTACAGAACTGAGAAACCTGTGGGAGAACACTTTAACCTTCCAGAGCATTCAATGGGTGACCTCAAAGTAGCTGTTTTACCGCAAAACAACATCAAGAACAGAATGGAGAGAGAAATTGCTGAATTACAAAGTATTATGAAACTTGGAACAAACACCTCCTCAGGACTGAACAGGGGTATTGTTTTTTTATCTCATTACATATGCTATACTCACTCTCAATGAGTATGGCTATACATCCAAAGTATTCCAATGTATTTCTCTTTTAGAATAGTGTATCAGAATAATTTTTTGTATTGACATACTCAAATAAGGGATATTGGCTGTTTATCTCATTACATACACAACCCATTTTCACTATATTTCATTGCATTTTTTTCTAATGACAAACTATAATAATAATAATACTTTTTATTTGTATCCCACCCTCCCCGCCAGGGCAGGCTCAGGGCGGCTCACAACATACGAATATAATATACAATAAAACCATACGTAGTAAATACAGTTACAATTATAAAATCAGCATTAAAACATTAGCAACTTACATTAAAATTAACATTGTGGTGCTATAACTTAGGTCTTTAGTAAAATTCAGTGACTAAAATATGTCCAGCGAGACTTTCTTGACTCGGCATTAGGTGAAGGCTATTTTGAAGAGGTAGGTCTTACAGGCCCTGCGGAATTGGTCTAAACATCGCAGGGCCCATACCTCCTCCGGGAGTTGATTTCACAGCAGTGGGGCTGCAATGGAGAAGGCCCGATCCCGGGTGGTCTTCAATCTGGCCTCTCTTGGCCTGGGGATATTCAGCTGGTTCTTTCCAGATGACTTCAGCACTCTCTGGGGTTCATATGGGGAGAGACGGACCCTCAAGTAGGCAGGTCCTCGGCCATATAGGGCTTTAAAGGTGATAACCAGCACTTTGTAACGGACTCGGTACACCACTGGCAGCCAGTGCAGTCCGCGTAGACCTGGCTGTATGTGCTCCCATCTTGGGAGCCCTAACAGCAGCCTAGCCGCCGCGTTCTGCACCAGCTGCAGCCGCCGAGTTTGGCACAAGGGCAGCCCCATGTAGAGGGCGTTACAGTAGTCCAGTCTCGAGGTGACCGTAGCATGGATCACCGTTGCTAGGTCCCAGCGCTCCAGGAAGGGGGCCAACTGCTTCGCCCATCGAAGATGAAAGAACGCGGACTTGGCAGTGGCCGCTATCTGTGCCTCCATTGATAGTGAAGGCTCCAGAAGAACCCCCAAGCTCTTGACCCTGTGGGCCGCTTTCAGCAGCACACCGTCAAAAACCTGAAGGGGGATTTCACTTCCCGGGGCACCGCGGCCCAAGCAAAGGACCTCTGTCTTCGTTGGATTCAACTTCAGCCCACTCAGCCTGAGCCAACCTGCCACGGCCTGCAATGCTAGGTCCAGGTTTTCTGGGACGCAGTCAGGTCGGCCGTCCATTAGTAGATAGAACTGGGTGTCATCTGCATATTGGTGGCACCCAAGCCCAAACCTCCGAGCAATCTGGGCGAGGGGGTGCATGTAGATGTTAAACAACATCGGAGAGAGAACTGCACCTTGTGGCACACCACACACTAGTGGGTGCCTCCGGGACAGCTCTCCCCCAATTGCCACCCTTTGTCCCCGTCCATCAAGGAAGGAGAAAAGCCACTGTAAGGCCGACCCCCTAATCCCTGTGTCGGCGAGCCGGCGGGCCAGTAACCGATGGTCGACAGTGTCGAATGCAGCCGACAGATCTAACAGCATCAGTACCGCCACGCTGCCTCGATCCAGATGCCGCTGGAGGTCATCCACCAAGGCGACCAGCACTGTCTCCGTCCCATGGCCTGGACGAAAGCCAGACTGGTGGGAGTCTAAGGCGGAAGTGTCATCCAAAAAACTCTGTAACTGTAGCGCCACTGCCCTCTCAATAACTTTACCTAAAAATGGCAAGTTCGAGACCAGTCGGTAATTCGCCAATTCGGCCAGGTCTGCTATACTTTTTTTCAAGAGAGGGCGGACCATAGCCTCTTTCAAGGATGTTGGAAATTGCCCTTCCAAGAGGGATCTATTTATGATATCCCATACAGGATATCTAAGCTCCCTCTGGCAAGATTTAATTAGCCAGGAGGGGCATGGGTCAAGATCCCAAGTTGTAGGGCGCACAGTAGAGAGAATTCCATCGACTTCCCCTAGGCTGAGTGTGTCGAAGTGATCCAAGATAAAATCAGAAGACAGGCACGGAGCCTCTGGTTCTTGTACTGTATCTAATGTGGCGGGAAGGTCCTGGCGGAGCGACGAGATTTTATCTGCAAAAAATTTCGCAAAAGCCTCACAGCCTATTTCCAATTCTCTCGTGTTTGGTGTGCCTTGAGGCAGGGTAGTCAAATTCTCAATTATCTTAAATAATTGTGCCGGGCGCAAGTTTGCAGACGCAATCCTAACCGCAAAGTAATCTTTCTTTGCGGCTTTGACTGCCATCTCATAAGACTTCATAAACGTTCTGTAGGATGTTCTCGTTGCTTCATCACGAGTATGCCGCCACCGCCTCTCTAGTCATCTGAGTTCCTGTTTCAGCTGGCGTAGCTCTGAGGTGTACCATGGAGCCAGCCTATTACGGGGATGCAGAGGACGCCGGGGTGCGATCTCATCGATGGCCCTGGATAGCCTGTCATGCCAGGTCTCTACCAGGTCATCAAGGGAATCGCTAGAATGATGTTTACATGTTAAAAAGTAAATTAGGTGGACAAAAGCATCACTATCCAATGTATTTCTCTTTTAGCTGTATTGACATACTCTATTAAGGGATATTGGCTGTTTATCTCATTATATATACTAAACCCATCTTCCACTATATTTTAATGTATTTTTCTTCTAATGGCAAACTATATGTATGTTACATGTTAAAAGGTAAATTAGTTGGATGGGAAAAACTTCTGAGAAAGAAATGCCCTCATTTTGGCCCAGGCTTATAAACAATAGGTAATTAGCAGACATTCTTACATTTTGACATGTTACCGTTTTATTGGTTTCTCATGCTCCCCAGATCAAAGGTTTGCTCAATTTTTTAATTTTACTACTCTGTCATTGGATTTTAAATTTGTACCATTTTGCATTCTAAACCACTGCCTACCAGCTATTTGTAGCTCTGCTCACTGTACCTGATTCCTCATCTGAAGAAATGTGCATGCACACATGAAAGCGTACATTCTGAATAAAATGTTGTTGGTCTTAAAGGTGCAACTTGACTACTACATTGTTATATCCCTAAAGGGAAACCAGTTCACAAATTCCAATACCACTAGAGAAGATGGGACAACACCACTCCCTAGCCTACCAGCATTTCAGATAGAGAAGGTCAAATGCCCAGGAAAAAGGAACCTAAGCTCTGACAGCAGGAGCTCACACCAGAGAAAAAACCTTTGGTGGGAAAGACTGGCCCACTCCTAGACCACTGAGAAGGAAGATTAATGGTAAGTAAAACAAATCTTCTGTTCTCCAGCAGTCAAGGGGTGGGGGCAGTCTTCACTTTTGGGCCATACAAAAGCAGAGTGCCCAGGGTGGGAAACAATGGCTCCTAGTCCTATCCCTTGACCACTGGATAAAGGGTCTTTCTTTGGCAGCCAATCCTTGGGGTTCATTGCCCAAAAAAGCCTCTTTCAACAGCTGAGTGGCATGGAGCAAACTGCTCAGGGGGTAGCATACTACTCCGTGTGGCTCAGCTGTTTGAAGGGGCTTTCTTTGGCAGCCAGCCCTTGACCACTGGACCACTTACCCACCCCTTGACCACTGGAGAAAGGGTCTTTTCTTTGGCAGCCAGTCCCTGGGCTCACTGCCAAGAAATTTCCTTTAAACAACTGGGTGCTGCAGAGCAAACTATTCCATGCTGCTCAGCTGTTTAAAGGGGCTTTCTTTGGCAGCCAGCCCCTGGGGCTTCCTACCCAAAAAACAGCTGAGAGGCCTGGAGCAAACTGCTAGGTCTCACTTCTCAAGAGAGCCCCTTTAAACAGCTGAGCTGCACAGAGCAAACTGTTCCATGGGGAGCAAACTGCTCCACATGGCTCAGCTGTTTAAAGGGGCTTTCTTTAGCAGCGAGTCCCTGGGGCTCATGGGCCAGGAAATAGCCAAGCTGCATAGAGCATTTCTGCTCAAAAAAAGCCCTGCTTACCCATAACATAACATGCCATACAAAAGAAATGCCTTGCTTTGAAAGCTATACAAAATCTCTCTTAATGTTAGAACTTGGTATTTTCTACCTGTATACTGGTCTATTTGGATATGGATATAGTTCAGTGTTCTCATGAAAATTAAAAACACATCATTATACTAAGAACTTTTTTAAAACAAAAAAAAATCACCAATAGGGTGGGTAGCATTAGTCTGCACACATACTGGGGTAAACACTGCAAAGGGAAGAATGCTGTCTTTAATACATAAAACCCATCATGGCTTAGGGACAAAACCAGACAAACAGTGGGTTGAGTAAAATGTAATTGTGTAGATGTTCTTTTCCCCCCAACATTTGCCTACTCCCATGTGATTTATGATGTTCATTACCTACTTGTTTTTCATCAAACTTTAACAAAATCAGAGGCAGATTTTTTAATTTCACTAGTGTTTATGAAATGAATTGGAAGATTATTTGATTGCCTAAAAGTTATTGCTCACTAATGTGATTTATCTACATGATTTCCCCATATGAATTAGAAAATGCCATGTTTGTTGATTTTTTTTCCAACAAAAGGGGGTACATGTTTTAGTGGAGGAAATTTGATTTAGAAAGTGGAAAAGTCATGCCATTTTGAAGTTTGGTATTAAGGAATGAAAAGAGTATGGCTTGTGGACTGAACACTGGCAGAAACTGTTGATTTCAGCATCTAGTTTTCACCTTGAATTTTGTAACCAGAAGTAGATATAACAAAACTAAACAAAAACCTGCTGCTACTAAAAATGGCAACAATGTGCACAGCTCTGCTTCCAGCTCTGTGATGGCTAGCAGAAGTTACTTCATGTCAGGTTGTTAGTACACTGAATGCTCTCTTTGCCCCTCTCCCAACCACACACACCAATATTATCGAACAAAGGCAGAAAAATGTTCAGAACATTAATCAAAGGAAGAAGCTACACACACTGCTGCTATTTTCAGCAACAGCCCTCTGTTGCTTACAATGTTTAAATCTGTCCTATATCTTAGTGTTTAATTTCCAAAGAGAGGGAATTCTGTCCTTGGCTGTGATCTTTCTTTCGCCAACTCCTCCTGCTCTAATACATTACTCCATTCTTGCTTGACATCCCTTATCCTTGAACTCCTTCTCAGAACACTTTGGTGATGCGACCTCTCTCTATTCCTTCAAGCCCTTCCATTGCTGTGAAGCTCTTGGTCTTCTACTGAAAAATAATATGCAACTAGGAATATTTGTCCTTAGTTACCATTACCAGTAATACAGTTAGGTAAATTCAGGCTCTGCTATGCCTTTTCTCTCCTTTCATTGTTATCTCTGCAGCAATATAATTTTAATTATGGACATATATCTTAATAAACCTAGTATTGTTAATCCAGGACATTTTTGGTCTTGGAATTAGGGTTGGTCTTGGAATTTGGTCTTGGAATTAGGGACTGTTTTCTCTCACACTTCTAAAGTCCATTATAAACAATATATCCAATAGTATTTATCTTCTTATCATCACCTCAATTATTTCCAACAATTTTTAATGTCCCGAACACTTTAAAAATATTATTTTAATTTTAACCTCCTTGCAATGGCCGTCGATGTTTCTCTATGGTATTATAGTCCTAGAATAGGCTTTTCATCTGCTACTTTCTGCTTTACTTGCCACCAAATCTCATTTTCACTGGTAGAGAGATCTCACAATACTTGACGTACTTCCTGTGTTGATTGTATATGCTGTAGGTTTGTGATGGTGGTGCTCTTTTTTCAAAACCTCAAGTAGACCAAACAATAAATTCCTTCCCACTTTTTAGCACTCAGTGGAACAGGCTTCCTCAGGAGGTGGTGGGCTCTCCTTCCTTGTGGGTTTTTAAACAGAGGCTAGATGGCCATCTGACAGCAATGAAGATCCTGTGAATTTAGGGGGAGGTATTTGTGAGTTTCCTGCATTGTGCAGGGGGTTGGACAACTGGTTGGACAACTGGTTGTGCAGGTTTCTTTCAACTTTATGATTCTATGATTTGTCTCTTTGGGTGATAACAGACAGGCAGTTTAAGCTGCCCCAGGGACAGGAGGCAGGTGGATCAAAAAAG
Organism: Heteronotia binoei; assembly: GCF_032191835.1. NCBI lineage: Eukaryota > Metazoa > Chordata > Lepidosauria > Squamata > Gekkonidae > Heteronotia > Heteronotia binoei. Next base: position 214,450,510 of record NC_083223.1, read on the forward strand.
CATACACATGCACACATCTGCCTGCTGTCCCTGTCCTGCACGTAGCCTGTCCAGGCTGTACTGCTTCGAGGCACTTCCCTGACCATCTAGACAACTGGGAAGCACCTGGAGAGTGGCCAAGAGGTGCATGAGCGCTCTGGAAGCTCCTCCAGAGGGTGCACAGTCCATCCCTGTTCTGGGGATGGGCCGTGTGCCATCTGGAGGCTCGGCTCCTGGCCTCTCCTTTTGTGGCCGGCTTACTTCTGGGGCAGCTTGATGCTACCCTGAGCCAGCCATCTGTTTCTGGCCTTTAAGTCCCTTCTCCAAGCAGCCAAAGTAGGCAAGGAGGTTCATCAATAGGTGAGACCTGTCTGGCCTTTTTTCCGCACCTGCAAATCCTTCCCCATTTGCTGCTTAGTTATAAAATGTAATAAAATGGCCCTTGTTTGATTCCAAGATGGTGTCTGTCTTGTCATTTCAACTGGGGGGGCAAACCTGCTGAGTGACCTTAGGTCAGTCACAGTTCTTTCAGAGCTGTTCTCTCAAAAGCAGTTCTCAAAAGAGTTCTCTCAGCCCCACCTACCTCACAGTGTGTCTGTTGTGGGGAGAGGAAAGGAGATTGTAAACCGCTCAGAGACTCTGAGTGAAAGGCTGGTTATAAATCCAATCTCCTGCTACTCCTCTTTTTCATCTTCTTCTTCCACATAGGTTCCATGACCCCAGGATTCTATGAATCAACTTTATGAAGATCAAAGACGGTCTTGGGGAGGGACGGTGGCTCAGTGGTGGAGCATCTGCTTGGGTAGCAGAAGGTCCCAGGTTCAATCCCTGGCATCTCCAAAAAAGGGTCCAGGCAAATAGGTGTGAAAAACCTCAGCTTGAGACCCTGGAGAGCCGCTGCCAGTCTGAGAAGACAATACTGACTTTGATGGACCAAGGGTCTGATTCAGTATAAGGTAGCTTCATATGTTCAAAGAGACTTTCAGAGAAAAAGAACACCACAACCATCAATGCCTTCTGCTGATGGATCTTTGAATCCAACCCAGACATTAGCTTTATCTCAACAGTTTCCAATATAGGTCAGTAAGTGTGCAGAAGAAGAAATCCCTTATGTTTCAAACTTGATGGGGCTTAAGCTAGTGTGGATAATCATTCAACTTAATGAGATAGTTGCAAATATAAGATAATGTAAATGAATTGCTTTGAACACTCTAAAGTATTTTATAAATACCAAGTTTTTTCATTACTTTGGCACAAAAAATACACAGGACTGAGTTACATATGGCTTTACAGGCTTTATCTTGCATGTGTGACTCATTTGCTTTTACTGTGAAACATGCAGAATTTTTCAGGGTTGCACAGAATGAGACAAGATTTCAGTAAAAAATTCTATTAGCTCAACCTCAGTTTTAATCATATGCATCTTCATTTAACACCAAACACAACAAGACACAGATGGTGGCGGGTAGGGAGGAACCTCAGTGTATCCCAAAGCCAAGCTCTCATATTCAGTTAGTTAGCTGTTAATAGAAAACAACCATATCACTTATATGATTTGAGTCTACAAAAGCTATGTAATCAGAAATTACAAATCCATTTTATAATGTCTACACAACAGGCAAACAGATTTATCATATGCAAACAATTGTGGCATCACAAATCCTGTTTAGAACTGACATGCATTTCAATGATTTCTCCAAAACTATATTTAAAATAAATTTTTCACTGGCTAGTATGCATTTTTCAACTTGATCCCTGAAGCATTTTTTATATAATGAGCATATCTATAACATAGAATTCAACTATATTAATAGGGAACCTGGAAAAATGCTGCTTTGTTGGAGCACTAGAACTGCATTCTTCAGCGCAGTAAGGAAGGAGTGCAAAGCAGCAACATCTTCTGAAACCCGCCTTCCAGGTGGGATTGCAATGGTACATCCCAGTCCCAAGCTGGAAAGGCAGTGCCAGAAGGATAGCATGATGGATGATACCAAAAACTGCAGAAAGATATAGGAGAATCCAAGAATTGTACTCTTTGTGTCCATCTTCCCACACGTCATCCACCACGGCAGCTGAGGTTGTATCAGTGCCACAGCTAGGCCTGGAAAGTATCCAAACAATCCACTACGTCTAACTTGTATGTGTATTATGTCAAAAACAGGTGTACATATATAACAGGGGTGGCCAAACTGTGGCTCGGGAGCCACATGTGGCTCTTTCACACACATTGTGTGGCTCTTGAAGCCCCCACCACCATGTTGGCTGGCTTGGAGAATGCATTTAAAGTTGCTTTCTTTCCACCTCACCTCCCTTCCATTTTGTGGCTCTCAAACATCTGACATTTATGTCTTGTGGCTCTCAAAACCTTACGTTCATGTCTTGAGGCTCTCAAACATTTGACATTTATTCCATGTGGCTCTTACTTTAAGCAAGTTTGGCCAACCCTGATATATATTGTGCTAATGGGATTGGCCAAATGGAGCTCCCCCACTGGTTTAGGGGTGCATTCCATGCACTCCACAAACCATTGGCCCATCACGGCTCAGTCAGCAGCTCTGGCCTTCCATTGGCTGATTCCCCTGCCCCCACCTTCTCCAGCCCCAGGAATGTTGAACAGACCATCAAAACAATCTTACTGCAGAAACAGCCACATATCCAACAATTCTCTGTGCCCTCTCTGTCAACCCGCCTCACAAAAGGCATCACCAGCAACAGACCTCTGCTGCCCCATCAACGGCCCACACAGATGGCCTCCCAGTACATACATCCTCTGAAGGCCACAGAAATAGTCAGGGAGCTGCTGTCACCATAATGTAACTAGGCAAGGCCTGGCCCTGCTGGAAGCGTATCCTCAGAAGCATGGCTGCTGCCTTTCCTGTCACTCCCTATCTCTTTCATCCTTGCCCCTGGCCAGAGGCTGTTGCTAGGCAACCAACTTTTGTAAGAAAAGAGAGAGGCCTCAGGTGAATAGAATGGGATATAGTCCACTGATCAAAGCAGTTATTTTCTCAAGGATGGGGAGAGAGATCTGTTGTCTGGAGTTCAGTTGTGACCCCAAGAGATCTTCAGGCTCCACCTGGAGATTGGTTACCCTAGGCTGGCAGTACCCTCTAGGAGACTTGATACCACCTGGCTGCCATGACTTAACTAGGGCTGGCTGCTCACTCCTCTTCAGTAGCAGCCTCACTATGGCAGCCACTGTGACTTGGCAGTTGTCAACTCCAGGCTGGAAAATTCCTGGAGATTTGAGGGGTGGAGCCTGGAAAAGGGTGGGATTTGAGAAAGGGTGGGACCTCAGGCAGCCACAATACCTTAGACTCCATCCTACAAACCAGTCATTTCCTCCTGGGGAACCATAGTTGCCAATCTCCAGGTGAGGGCTGGAGGTCACTCAGAATTACAACTCGTCTCCAGATGACAGACATCAGCTCCCTTGGAGATGGGGGGGGGAGTGAATGCCTTCACTTGGGTGGGTGAGAAGACAGCAAGGTGGAGGGGATACTTGCCCAGAGCCTCTTTCTAGAGCCCATTGTATTTTCCTTCACAATGGGCCTTATTCCTAGTAAATTAATAAAGGAGATATGCTCAGAAGAGTTACTACTGTGCCAGTAACTTGTTGCATATGGAACACAATGGGCTTTGGGGAGGAGCATCAAGTCTCAGCTGATTTATGTCAACTCTGTAGGGTTTTCAATGTGGTTTGCCATTTTCTGCTTCTGCATAGTGACCCTCGTATTCTTTAGTGGACTGTCATCCAAATATTGACCAGAGCTGACTCTACTTAGCTTCTGACAAGATCTGGCTATCTTGGGCCATCCAGGTCAAGGGTACACAATGCTCTAGTAGTGGAGAAAGCATTATTGCCATATGGCCCTTACCTATCTTAATTGGGTTTTAGGTTAGTTATTCCAAAAGTTGCATAATTGGGGGAGAAATCATTCTTCTCGTTGTATGTACATTTTCATTATACTTTACCTCAAAATTCAGTATGTGATGCTGCAGAGCAATATAAACACATGTGAAAGGGGTATAAGCAAAGCTGAGCACACAGCTGTTCAAGTAATTCTTTGTGGTCATCACTCAGCAATGCTCACATGCAGACATTTTGCTCATGGGAACTGTGAAAAGAGGCTTTTCTTTGGGCTGGATTTTCAATTCACATAGCCTAGTAACCTTCCAAGTGCTGGATCCTGGCAGCAAACTGTGGCAGAATGTGTCATTCTCTACTAAGAAAGAAGGAGATCAAAAACACTAAATTTGAAGAAAGATTATGCAGACCTTAGTCTAGAAGCCTGTTTATAATGCCAGGTGTCTCAGATCCAGGCCATGGAAAAGGTGATGAGAACTCATTTCCATTTGTATCACCTGCTGAGAAGAATTTGTCTCCCAATAGTTGCTAGCATTTTTCTCAGATTTTCACAAGAGAGATCATTTGATAAAATGGAGTTTTACCCAAGGACAATGCTTGCTTGCTTGCTCATTCATTCATTCATTCATTCATTCATTCATTCATTCATTCAATTAAATTTGTATTTTGCCCTCCCCTTACAGATTCAGGGTGCTTAACAACATTTTAAAATCAACAATTCAACTTAAAAACAACATAATAAAACAACAACATACCAATTTACAGAACTATAGGCTAATCATCCAAGATTCGTTTCAGTAACAGGAGAAGTTGCAACTGGTGGAACAATCCTTTCTATCAAAACCTAAAATTCATAGAAGCACGTTCAGGGCCTAGACATTACCATTTATCTGGCTGGCAACAGAGAACCCACTTATTCTTGTTTGTTCATTTTTGGCATGTGGGTAGGACCATAATCTTGCTATGACATAAGTCTGTGGATGCCTGGAAAAGCCAGGATGGGACATCCAGCATATGATGGTCATATGCTGGAAACTCATGCCAGTCCATAAAACAGCTGGTTGTGTTTGGTTATAAAAAGGGATGCCCAAGCAAAGAGAAGGATACTAGCAAGGACCAAGTCAAACTAATCTAAGAAAAATAGTCAGAGACAAGGGAAGAAAAACAGTAAAGAAAAACAAAAAATGACAACAAGAACATCATGACCTTTCATAGAATGTCCCAAAGAACTTGCTCCTTGTGTTTTATTTATTTAGTTTACTGCGCATATATCGCATCTTTCTTCCATCATGGACCACAAGGCAATTTACAGGATTCCCAAATCCAGGACCTCAAGGCAATTTACAGGATTCTCAAGAGACTGTTGCTTGAATAGCTAAGTGTGTGATACCTTGACTATAGGAACATCCACCTTTTGTGTGTCAAGCACACCAATGCATATACCCAGAGTAATTATTATTGGGACCCTCCAGGTCTATACCAGGGTGTGTCCTGGATTCGGGCAACACCTCATGTAAGAAATGAGAGGTTCCCAAAAATAAAGAGACATAGGTTTAATGTTGAATATTTATTAAGAAAGCTAACAGCATGGGAATTAGTGAGAAAAATATAAGTACAAAGAGCACTTTTGTAGTTGTTCTTGTTCAGTTTCACAGTCAAGTCTGACTCTTTGCGACCTCATAGACAGTCACACCAGACCCTCCTGTCTTCCACCACCCTCCAAAGTTTGCTCAAATTCGTGTTAGTTACATCAGTAACACTGTCCAGTCATCTCATCTTTTGCCGTCCCCTTCTTCTTTTGCCTTCTGTCTTTCCCAGCATCAGGATCGTCTCCAGTGAGTGCTCCCTTTTCATTTGGTGGCCAAAGTATTTTGAGCTTCAGCTTCAGCATCTGACTGATTTGATCTTCTTGCAGTCCAAGGGATTCTCAAGAGTCTTCTCCAGCACCGCAGCTTGAAAGCATCTATTATTCTGAGCTCGGCCTTCCTTATGGTCCAACTCTTGTAAGCCAAAATGCCCTCAAAACAAGGTTGGGGAATTGACAGGTGGGCACCTGGCTTAAAAAGGATCTTGAATCTATGTATACAGGATACACGTCCAGAACTTATTTCTTAAATTCACCAAGGACACTAATTAAGTAAAAACAATTAAAATTTATTGTAGAAAAATATAGACACACATACAAGATAATAAACTCATAAAACATACATACAGTCCTAAGAAAAATAGAGAGAGATGCAGAGACAACACAAGGATGGACAAACAGGGTGATAATTACCGATCGTAGTCTTCAAGGAAGGCTCCAATGGTGAAGAACGAGGACTAGGGAGAGGGGACCCTCAACTGATCAGGAATTGGGGATGTATCTAGACAGTGGAACTGGGGTACTGCTAGATGCACACCTGTGTGGAGCTGGGTCACAGGTTATAAGGACTACCTTGAGCCCTTAGGGGATAGGAGGTACAGGGGCGGATGACAGGTGGTCAGCTGGTACATGACCTCATAAAAGGGGAGGCTCTGCAATGACCAAAAGGGCTGGACTTATGCAGTAGCCAATAGCCAGTTAATTGGCGGTCCCTGATTGGATGCTCATAGCTAGCCAATGAGCAGACTTGGTCATAGTTACCTAATTGGACTTCCAGGTAACAATGGGCCAAGGGGGAGGCTCCAGGATGACCATTAAGGGAAAGAATGGGAAAAATTATTAAGGTGGGGGTTACTTAAGTCTATCAAACTTATCTAAAAAGGTTACAATAGATGGCCAAATTGCTACCTAGGTAACACCCGGTCTATACAAAGAAACTTGGCTCTGGGTGAAGATGTTCTTCCTCCTCTTCCATCTTCTATTGGCACCAGTCTTTGTCTTGAGTTCCGTTGGACAAAGGCTTAGGTGGTCTGACAGGATCCATGCCTAAGATAAGCTTGATGGCTTTATGCATAGGTGACATCTGTTGAGTACGTGAGCCTCCTGCTTCACTGTTATGGAGTCTGACACTGCATGAAGATGCACTAACACTGCTGGTGGTGTTAGCCTCCCAAGATGGATTCTATGGTTGAGGCTAGAAACCACTTGCCTGGACAGTTTCGCTGCTATGGTCGAGATGGGGATCGCACGTAGCGACTGGAAACCATCCATTCTCCTGGTTAGCACTCCTCCAGAGACACGGAGTGCTGCTGCAATGTTGTGGCTGTTAGTGCTCATAAGTCCCTTCCAGTTTGGGAGACAAAACCCACGTTCTCCTGGCAGATGTGTGTGAGTTGGTCTCCAGGCACCCTGGCAACCAAACGTGTGACTACGATGTTCTGGAATTAGGGGTATTATTCTCACACTCTCACAGCCATACATTACTACTGGGAATACCATAGCTTTGCCCTCCCCTGTGAGCAGGTTCAAGGAGAGTTACAATGGCAAGTCAAAAATATAAAACAATTCCATAATTCCAGTTTAACATAAAAGCCAAGCTAATAATCACAAACTGGCAATCCATACTATGACAAAGTCCCAAGTGCATTGTGTCCATGCCCAGGAAGGGCTAAAACACTATGCAAGTGGGCCCTATGACACAAATTGGTATAATCCGCAACAAGTTGGTATAGTGTGGTCATAGGCAGGTTAGAACAGGGGAGGCCAATGGAATTAGACACCCGCTGCCTCAACCAAAGGCCCAGTGGAACAGCTCCTTTGTAGGTTAGGAAAAGAGGATAAACTCATCCTCAAATAACTGAGAGAAGCATCCCTGTGCTTCCCCATTATTTTAATGCACCTTCATTTGTTTTTCTTATTCTCTTTCTCTCTCCTTTTCTTTTCTTTCCTTTTCCTTCCATCCTATTTATTTCTGTTTCCTTTACTGCTTATTGATTTCTGTTGGTTTCAAAAAGTTCCTGGGTGGAGGGTGGGTAATGTGATACTCAAGTACTTGTACAGTGTGTGTGTGTAGAACTTAGCTGGTTAGGTGGCTTTCATGGACACCTAGGTAGCCACTGTAGGAAACAGGAAGATAGACTTTAATTTGATCCAGCAAGGCTCATTCTTATGTTCTAGAGTATGTTGTCAAAATTTTACATGTAAATCTGACTGAAAATATTTTAAAATCCTTGTACTTTTATCATTTTTACCATCACTACAAGGGAGGGACACTACTTGGAATAAACCAATTGGTGTATTTAGATCAATGTTAAGGAGTACATGAATTGCCTAAACAAAGTTTCAGTCCAGTGGCACCTTTAAGACCAAGAAAGTTGAATTTTGGGTCTAAGTTTTCATGGGTTGATGATGTGTGCATGTACAAAAAGCTTATACCCAGAATTAAACTTTGTTGGTCTTAAAGGTGCTAATGGGCTCAAGCTTTGTTCTATTTATATTATGATGAGCTTGTGGTGACATTTACTTTCAGATTGTTCAAGTTTCTTTTCCCTTGCCCACTATTCTATTCATGCTTTTCTGCAGTTTGATCCAAAACTATTTTTGCCCTGCAACCACCTTTTCTCTCTCTCTTTTAAAAAAAGCTTCCTTATTAATAAATAGTTACATTTCAGAAAATACAATTGCACACTGTGACCATCTGGAAAGCCAAACTGAGAAAGCATGCCATTCAAATCATTTCTTGGCTAAATAAACTGCCTATGAGTAAATAAGTTTACTACAAAACACATCAAGTTTGAAATGGTTTCTGGAAGGAGATCCTATTTGGAGTCTGACAAATAAGAATTGACATATTTTTAGCTTTCTTGCATTCTGGTGGGATGAATTGAGCAAAGAGTACCCTGACAGTAAGGCATTCTGTTGTAGCTGTAGATTGCTGGTGCAGAAGGGAGGGGGCAAGATTGGGAAGGGGATTCCACAGAGTTGATAAGGGATGCAGGGATGAATTGTGAGCTCTGTTCTCTGTTTTCCAAAGCCTGGTTAGCTTCTGCCACACTGAAGACCTTTATTCCTGGTCTGTGGGAAAGTGGTGGGTGAAGACTACATTCTCAGTTACACTCCGCGCATGCAGATTTTAATTAGCTGGATTAAAAACAAGAGCCACATCATGTCCTTTCCCTGTAATCGGTCAGGAAACAAAAGATCCATGCAAGCACACACACACCAACTTCTGCAAGCTGCATAGTGTAGCATTAATAAAAAGGTCGGGGCACTTCAAGATGAAAGGTCATTCATGACAGGAACTCTGTGTGAGGGAAACATCATGTTTATCACAGCAGTAAAGAGACTCTGTCTGTCCTAGACATCACAACCGTTGCCCAGGGAATAAAGAATTTTAGGCTATATAGTGACTGGTAACTTGACAATTTTTAGAGAGCAGTCTGAACTGCAGTCAATGGTGGCCCAATTCAGGCACTCCAAGCATGGACAGAATCTGTAGCTTCTTTACAGCATTTTCATAAGAAATTGTGCTGTATAAGAAAATACGGTAATTGAAGTCACTGTTCCAGTGGTTTTGCAGTACTAGGACTCAACAATGTACATACAACTTTCTGGCAATAGATGCTGCTGTTTTCATCTCAGGGACTCAGAAGGGAACCAAGACAAAAGTCTGAAAGTGTTTTGTTTTAGAGTTGCACTAGTCCAGGCTTTTCCTGATCCTTCAGGATTAAGGATACAAGCATGAGGGAGAGGGTTATGCAAGAGAGCACAATACAATCAGTATCATAACCCCAAATAATGAAATACAAACTGTTAAAGATTAATATTAATCTCAATGTACTGTTTATCCAAACTTTCTATATATGTGAATAGTATATCTTACAAAGTTACACCAAAAAGGCAGTATGTTCATAAGCCCCAAAGTCTTTATATCAATATAAACATGAATGCCACCAAAAGGTGAGGGGGGGATCCTAATGTCCAGTAAAGTTCAGTCTTCACTTAGGGTACCAAGACCCCCCTCCAAAGAGTATCCTGACTAGAGTTGGTGAATGCCAATTAATGAATGAAAAATTGGAAACTACATTTGGGGTGCGGTCACACATCACATTAAAAGTGGGTGTGTAGTGCTCAAATTTGAACTGCTGAATATTGATTCAGTGCAGAGCCGATCAGACGAACATCCAAGAATGCGACTCATTCTGTTGTTGAGCGATCAGACATCCAATACTATCACACTCTTTTCTTGGCACATGCGTGATCAGATGGTGATTTCTGGGAGGCAGGGGGTCCATTGAACATGCTCCCAACTGTTTGGAGGTGGGAAATCAAATGTTGCTTCAGAGGCAGAGGGTTGGGAAGGGGTGAAAGTTTCCGGAATTATCGTTGCCGATTCAAACCAGGGAACTGCCAGGAATTACTTTTCTAGAAATTGGCAGTGACAATGATATCTGGAAATCCTCCACATTGAAAAAAAATATTTTTTTCCTGTTCTGAATAGTGGGATAACGTTTCCCTCTCCCGCCCCGATCCTGTGTTGATTGGAGAAGCAGAAGCGTCACCTCAGATTCCCAGATGATCTGGCAATGTGCATGTCTGCTGGGGCTTTTTTTTTTTTAGAAAAAAAGGTGAGAGGGGCGGTAAACATTCCAAGGGGCAGTATTGTGTGTGAGATGTCCAAGCAGGAAAAAACCGATCTTTTGCAGTTTGTATTTTGTTATTTGGAGTTCCGATACTGGTTGTATTGCTCTTGTGATCCGTCAAGATAGCTAAGTTAAGTACTGAGATCTCTCAGGTTGTGAATTCTGTGATCACAGTAGCAGCTGCTGCCTCCCAGGGATGGAATGCAGGAATGGAGCCCTCAACAGGCTCATCCTAAGGCTCATGGCTCCGTATTTCCCTTCAGGCTCCTGAAGAACCACAGGACACAGAAAAACTATCTGGCCTGTGATTTATTCTGGAGTTCATGTGTACTTCACCCCATGTGTCACCCTTTCTTCTGATGGACTTCTCCCCTTCCCCTCCTCCATCCTTCCAAACTGTACTTGACCCCAGTCTTTAATGCTCACTCTAACATCTGGATCCACCTTCTTCCAGCCCCTATCTCACCTAGTTTTTCCAGCTGTCTCAGTCCAGGGACACATCCTTTACCCCCAACAGCTGTGGATATTCCTGGCCATCCTCACCCTACTGACCATCTATCAATTCAGGCTCTCCCCACTCTTTCCCCATCCTCATACCATCACAGCCTTGCATCCCTCACTGGTGGTGGGGTTCACCTCTGGGCCACACATACTCTTTCCACCAAATGATACAAGCTGTCAAAATTATTGGTACCACTCAATTAATCCCATGTGTTGATGCTGCATATTGTCAGAGCATCTGAATAGAGCTGATGTTAATTAAAGAATGGCATCTCCTTTGTTTCTTTGTTTGTTTAGTGGGTATTCCTATGCTGAAGAAAAAATGAACGCAGCATCAATCTACAAGCCACAAGAAAGAAAGAGGTGAACCACAGGATGATGCTGGATAAAATGTATATTTATTGGTTAATGCATTTCAAGTTATGATGCCTGATGTGTTGTATACAAAAGTCTCTCAGAAGCACTACCAAATTATGAAGAAACAAGTTATAACTGTTTCTTCATTTTTCTCATACAAAGTAAGTGCTCGCAACATGTCAGACATATTTTGGAAATTTTTGATGAATACATTTTGAAAAACCAATTAAGTATGATGGCTAGAACATCAAGATATGCTCTTGGAAGACTGACTTCAAATTCCCACTCAGCAATGAAGTGGCTTTTAGTTATACAGTCTCTTTCAGCCTAACCTATTGGTTATTGAGGGGGCAAAATGGAAGAGAACTGCATATACCACTGTGATGAAGCATCAGGGGTTAATGACTCACAGAGTCCAAGAACCTTGAGTGACAGACTGTCCAAACATAATTCTGTGGAGAGCATCAGTTTTAAAATGACAGTTGGGAACAGACAGTTGAAGAGGAGACTGGCTTGGACTGACTTGGACTGGGAAAGAGGCTGAAGGAGTGAGTGAATTATAGTGGATCCCCATTCAAGCCAAAAAAGGACAGAGCTTCCATTCATGAGATGTAACCCTTGCCCAGTGGAAAGGGAAATAGCTCTAAAACAAGGAGTGATTCCTGGTCTGTGTATAGAGAAGGATTCAGGGAACATGGTTGTATGTTCCTGCCTTCTAACGCTTAAAGAGTCAGTGAAACTCAGGAACCTATGCTTGAATGTTTAAGCAGACTCTGAAAAGAAAGCCTCTCTCCTCAAAGTTTCAAAGACCTTGTTGAAAAGCAAAAACACTTGTTGGCAACATATTAGCTATAATTTACAAAGTTAACCTCAGTTTTTATTATTGGTTCACCTCATATATCCTACCCCTGACCTTTTTCCAGCTGACCTTTTCCCCTCCAAGTTAAATAAAATATTTTTGGTTCTTGAACTTTCAGATGCCTCTTGTGTATCATTACAGGGGTAGAATATTAGCAGGTGATTTTGTCTCTTCCTTCGAGGCCCTGAGCCGGGCCAGCTTCAAGGTATATAATATGACAGAGTGGGACAGCCACAGATTAATAAGAAGAAAATAGATATAGGGGGTGCTCAGAAAGATAGAAAAAACAAAGAGAAAAATCCTGTGCATGAGGGAGGGGAGAGGGTTAGATTGCCATAGCCGCCCTGCTCTCCTTTGAGGTAGGATGAGACAAAAAATTGCGAGAGATAAATATTCCTTTTAAAACATTTTTAACTGTACCTATCCTCTGTTTTTGTGACTTCCAACTATCTTTAAGACAGGGGAAGAGAATGGGAAAGGAATTTACAATTTGCAAAGCACATAATAAAACCTTTTATAAAGGTATTGGTGAAAGCTGTACTTGCCATGAATGTCACTTCAGTCAGAAGCTTACTAATTGTCTTAGACAAGCCACAGTTTCCTCAGCCTCAAGTTTTCAGGTCTAATATGACATGTGACATGTTTTACTAGTGACAGTTGGTGCCTACTGAGGCTGGTTGGATAGAGACCAGGGCAGCAAACAGTTGGTGAAGCCAGAGCAAACTAACTCAGATTTTGTTTCCATTCTTGCCCCTTCCAGTAATAAGAAGCATAGTAAGTAGATTCTTAGCAGATGACTTCTAAATGAAGGGTTTCTTACCTTGGTTCAGTAGGCTTGTGTGTTGTCATGCTTGATTCTCTAAAAGGAAAAATGCCCATCACCCCTCTCAAACATTTCTACACACATCCAGCCTTCCAACCACTAGGTCATACCATTCATTTAGGCTGCTGTCTCAATTTTGTACTTATTTTTTTCCCCTACAGGTAATAGTAGAAAACTTTGTTAAATAAAAAGCTGCAGACTGCATTTCTATGAAAGTTTACTAGAGAACAAAAGCTACTGGATTTAGCTGACTTCCAAGTAAATAAGCATATGACTGGCTTGACAAGTCAAAAGGCTAGGGGACAGGGAACTTTTTCTGACAATTTAGTCCTATGGAGCATTAATCCAGTCTAGGCCAACATGGGTTTCTCAAGAACAAGTCATGTCAGACTAACCTGATCTCTTTTTTTTTTTGAGAAAGTGACTACCTTGCTGGATTGGGGGAATGCTGTAGATGTTGTAAGGCTTTTGATAAGGTTCCACATACTATCCTTGTTGACAAGTTGGTAAAATGTGGTTTGGATCCTGTTACCATTAGGTGGATCTGTAACTGGTTGACAGATTGCACCCAAAGAGTGCTTGTGAAAGGTTCCTCATCCTCTTGGAGAGGAGTGACAAGTGGAGTGCCTCAAAAATCTGTCCTGGGACCTGTTTTGTTCAACATCTTTCTAAATGATTTGGATGAAGGAATAGAGGGAATGCTTATTAAATTTGCCGATGACACTAAATTGGGAGGGGTTGCAAATACAGTAGAAGACACAAACAGGATACAGGATGACCTTGACAGGCTGGAAAACTGGGCTAAAACCAATCAAATGAATTTTAACAAGGATAAAAGTTCTGCATTTAGGTACGAAAAATCCCATGCATAGTTATAGGATGGAGGAGACTTGTCTTAGCAGTAGTATGTGCGAAAAGGATCTCGGGATCTTAGTGGATCACACGCTGAACATGAGTCAACAGTGTGATGTGGCGGCTAAAAAGGCCAATGCAATTTTGGGCTGTATCAACAGAAGTATAGTGTCCAGATCATGCGATGTGATGGTATCGCTTTACTCTGCTCTGGTAAGACCTCGCCTGGAGTACTGTGTTCAGTTTTGGGCACCACATCTTAAGAAGGATATAGACAAGCTGGAAGGGGTCCAGAGGAGGGCAACAAAGATGGTGAGGAGTATGGAGACCAAGTCCTATGAGGAAAGGTTGAAGGAGCTGGGGTGTTTAACCTGGAGAGCAGGCGGTTGAGAGGTGATATGATCACCATCTTCAAGTACTTGAAGGGCTGTCATCTAGAAGATGGTGTGGAATTGTTTTCTGTGGCCCCAGAAGGTAGGACCAGAACTAGTGGGTTGAAATTAAATCAAAAGAGTTTCCGTCTCAACATTAGGAAGAACTTCCTGATGGTTAGAGCGGTTTCTCTGTGGAACAGGCTTCCTTGGGAGGTGGTGGGCTCTCCTTCCTTGGAGGTTTTTAAACAGAGGCTAGATGGTCATCTGACAGCAATAAAGATCCTGTGAATTTGGGGTAGGTATTTGTGGGTTTCCAGCATTGTGCAGGGGGTTGGACTAGATGACCCTAGAGGTCCCTTCCAACTCTATGATTCTATTATTCTAATTTACTGGACTTAGACTGAAATAACTCTGCTTAGCAGTGCACTTTAAGGCTCCTACACATTCTTGTAGCAATGTCTTAACCAATGAAATGAGCTTTCTTAAAAAAAAAAAAAACCTTTGTAGATTATGCACTTTTGTACACACTTTCCCTGCTTTTACATTTGTTTGTGAAGCCTGCCACCTCATAGGCAGATGACATAAATGCACATGGTGCTTCACAATGTCTCTCGGCTTGACTTCGCGAACGAAGATTTAAGAAAGGTGCAGTAGTCCACGTCTGCTGCAGGCTCGCTGGTGGCTGACAAGACCAATGCGAGACAGGCAGGCCCGGCCAAAGTGGCTGCAGGGAAAAGTTGGATTTGGGGTTGGTGCTGTAGCAGTACGATTCTTCCTCAATCTCCTTTTGTCCTCAAGACCAGCTATGCGTGCGTTCTTAAAGGAAGAGACAGCCTGGTGGATGGTGTGCCTCCATGCTTTGCGATCTGAAGCTAGGTCAGACCACTGGTGATGGTTAATGCAACAGGTACCAAGGGATTTCTTCAAGGAGTCCTTGTACCTCTTCTTTGGTGCCCCTCTATTTCGATGGCCAGTGGAAAGTTCGCCATACAGGGCAATCTTGGGAAGGCGGTGGTTTTCCATCCTGGAGATATGCCTTGCCCAGTGCAGCTGCGTCTTCAGCAGCAATGCCTCGATGCTTGTAACTTCCGCCCGCTTGAGGACTTCAGTGTTGGTCACAAAGTCACTCCAGTGGATGTTGAGGATGGTGCGAAGGCAGCGCTGATGAAAGCGCTCAAGGAGTTGCAGGTGACAGTATAAAACCCACGATTCGGAGCCATAGATGAGGGTTGTCATCACAACCGCTTTGTAAACATTGATCTTTGTGCCTTTTTTCAGATGCTTGTTGCTCCACACTCTTTTATGCAGTCGGCCAAATGCACGGTTTGCCTTTGCCAGTCTATTGTCAATCTCCTTGTCGATCTTGGCGTCTGAGGAGATGATGCACCCCAGGTAGCTGAACTGCTGGACTGTCTTCAAAACTGATTCACCCACAGTGATGCAAGGAGGGTGATAATCTTCCTGGGGTGCAGGCTGGTGGAGAACTTCTGTCTTCTTCAGACTAACTTCTAGGCCGAATAGCTTGGCAGCCTCTGCAAAGCAGGACGTCATATGCTGCAGAGCTGATACCGAGTGGGAGACAAGTGCAGCATCATCAGCAAACAGTAGCTCTCGGATGAGTTTTTCCATTGTCTTGGAGTGAGCCTTTAGTCGCCTCAGGTTGAACAGGCTGCCATCGGTGCGATAGTGGACGTAGACACCACCATCATCATCTAAATCTACTGCAGCTCTTTGAAGCATCATGCTAAAGAAGATCTTAAAGAGAGTTGGCGCGAGAACACAGCCTTGCTTTACACCTGTGCCTATTGGGAAGGGCTCCGAGAGATCGTTGCAGTGCCTGACTTGGCCTCGCTGGTCTTCATGTAGCTGGATGACCATACTGAGGAACCTTGGGGGACATCCTAAATTCAATTCCCTAAATTTCACAATGTAAAAGGCAGTTAAAAACATTTAAAATCAGGCCTCTGCTCTGAGAAGCTTGCAAACTAAATTTAGACAGTGGTAGGGAAGGTAGAAAGAGGAATAGAGAATCATGGCTAAACAGTCCTTAATCTCAGCAACAGCATGAGCCTATGAATATTTAGGACTTTAGATTTAGATGTCTGTCTTTGCTTGAAACTTGAGCTCATTTTCATGGGCTTTTTGGACTGCAATTTAACTGTTGCCATATAGTACTGTATATTACAACACAGGCCCTCAGACACATCATCAGAAATATGGGGCCTTGAACAGCTAGAAAAAGAGCACATGGACAAGAGTTCAAATTTCAGTGTGTACAAAAGAGAAATTTAAAACATTATTTTTCATAATCAAAAACAAAAGCCAAAGCCATGTAATAGTTTTAATTAATATTATTAACAAGATAACCCAGAACAGTGTGCAAGCTTCCCAGATCTTCAGAAGAAGTTGGGGTTTGAGGATGACACTAAATTGTTCAGGGTAGTGAGAACCAGGGAGGATTGTGAGGCACTCTAAAGGGATCTGTCAAGGATGGGTGAGTGGGCGTCAACATGGCAAATGAAGTTCAACATGTCCAAGTGCAAAGTAATTTATTTTTATTTTATTTTATCACATTTATATCCCACCCTCCCCTGATGGGCTCCGGATGGCTGAGCACACTGGGGCCAAAAATCCTGAATATAAATATATGTTGATGGGGTCTGAACTGGTGGAGACTGACCAAGAGAGAGATCTTGGAGTTGTGGTAGATAACTCACTGAAAATGTCAAAACAGTGTGTGACTACAATAAAGAAGGCCAATGCTGTGCTGGGGATTATTAGGAAGGGAATTGAAAACAGATCAGCCAGTATCATAATAAATAGGTAAAGGCAGTCCCCCGTGCAAACACCAGTCGTTCCATCTCTGAGGTGACGTTGCATCATGATGTTTTCACAGCAGACTTTTTATGGGGTGGTTTGCCATTGCCTTCCCCAGTCATCTACACTTTACCCCCAGCAAGCTGGGTACTCATTTTACTGACCTTGGAAGGATGGAAGGCTGAGTCAACCTTAAGCCAGCTTCCTGAACCCAGCTTCCACCAGGATCAAACTCAGGTCGTGAGCAATGTTCCCTCTAAGCTGTGGAGTCTTGTGAGCAAAAATTCTTCTTTGTGAGCTACCGGCATTTAAGTTGTGAGCTACTGCATATATTAGTGTGCTCCGGGGCCATTTTTTCTGAGCTGAGACAAAAAATGAGTGAGCTGGAGGCTAAAAAATTGTGAGCTAGCTCACACTAACTCAGCTTAGAGGGAACACTGTGTTGTTGTATAAGTTAGCAGATTTGTGACTGCCTTCGTCACAAATATATTGGCATTATTTCCTATGCCAATACACTGGTCGTGAACAGAACTTGGACTGTAGTACTGCAGCTTACCACTCATAATGCCCCTGTATAAATTGATGGTGCGGTCTCATTTGGAGTACTGTGTACAGTTCTGGTCACCACACCTCAAAAAAGATATAGCATTGGGGAAAGTCCAGAAAAGGGCAACTAGAATGTTTAAAGCATTGGAACACTTTCCCTATGAAGAAGGTTAAAGTGCTTAGGGCTGTTTAGCTTGGAGAAATGTTGACTGAGGGGTGACATGATAGAAGTTTACAAGATTATGCATGGGATAGAAAAGATAGAGAAAGATGTATTTTTCTCCCTTTCTCACAATACAGGAACTCATGGACACTCAATGAAATTGCTGAGCAGTCAAGTTAGAATGGATAAAAGGAAGTACTACTTCACCCAAAGGGTGATTAACACATGGAATTCACTGCCACAGGAGGTGGTGGCAGCTACAAGAGGGGATTGGATAAACATACCACTGGGTATAGATGGAACTCTCTATCTGGGGCAACTATGCTCTGTATTCTTGGTGCTTGGAGGTGGGGGCTTCTAGTGTCCTGGCCCCTTTAGACCTCCTGAGGGCACCTGGGTTTTTTGGCCACTGTGTGACAGATTGCTGGACTGGATGGGCCATTGGCGTGATCCAACAAGGCTTATCTTATATCCTTATGGTCAATTACATAAGAAAATTGCACAGGTAACTTCCCTTCCACCTTCTGACCTGGGTTCATGAATCTTCATTCTTATTTGCATCTATCAGATGACCGTTGACTTGCAGCTCGTGGGGGAATGTTTTTTGAGGTAGAGGCACCAAATTTTCCACATAGCCTCTGGTGCCTCTTCTCAAAACACTGCCCCCTCCCCAAGTTTCAAAAAAATTGGAACAGGGGTTCAGTTCTATGAACCCCAAAAGAAGGTTCCCCTAGCCTTCATTATTTCCAAATGGAGGGAAGGCATTTAAAAGGTGTGCGGTCCCTTCAAATGTGGTTGCCAGAACTTCCTTTGGAGTTCAGTCATGCTTGTCACACACATGCTCCTGACTCCACCTCCAAAGTCTCCTGGCTCCACCCCCAAAGTCCCCAGATATTTCTTGAGTTGGACTTGGCTACCTGGACTTCCGGGGAAGGAAAATGCCGAGCTGAGCTGTCTCTCATAACGGGAGCAAGCTGAAACTCTTGTTTGAGGTATTAGAGGGCAAATTAATGCCTACTGCCTACTTTTCTCAGTGAGAGAAAGGTCCAAGACTTGCACGGAAACTTTGAAAAGAGATTTACCTTGGCTGAAAAGGAGCCCTTGAGGGGGACTTCTTTGAGGCTTTGAGGGGTCTCATGGAGTCTGCATAGTCAACGTCTGCAAGAGTTCTCAGAGTCATTGATTTGACATAAGCTCGTCAGGATCCTAACCTTCTTGGACATATCTAAACAACTAAAGCTTTGAAAGACCAGTGGAAACTTGGATAAGTGGAGAAAAAGGTACAGAAGTTCTCTTTTCATTCCGGAGCTATTTATAGCTTAAAGGGACAAAATTAAAAGGTGGGGAAAAGGAAAATATAAAGCTTGCAAGAAGAAGAAGGGGGTGAAGTTTGGATTGTTTAAATATAAAGGACAGTGCTAAAAAAACTGCTAAAAAGTGAAAAGGGAAA
Source organism: Heteronotia binoei (assembly GCF_032191835.1). Classification (NCBI taxonomy): domain Eukaryota; kingdom Metazoa; phylum Chordata; class Lepidosauria; order Squamata; family Gekkonidae; genus Heteronotia; species Heteronotia binoei. The sequence continues at coordinate 214,469,606 of NC_083223.1, forward strand.
CATTGTTTAGTCTACTTGCGGTTTTGGGGGAAAAAGCAGCCACGTCGCACTGGAACACATTGGAACAGATCAGCAACACTTCTGAGCAAGACAGGAAGTACGTCAAGTATCGTGAGATCTTCATGAGAGTTGAAGGTGACAGAGGCAGGAAGCAGTAAAGAAAAAAGCCCACTCTATATCATAGAGAAACATCGGCAGCCAATGTTGGGAGGCCAAATATAAAACATCGTTTTTAAAAGAAATTTGGGACATTAAAAATTGTTAGAATCAACAGGAAAAGGGTAAGAAGATAAGAACTACTGGCTACATTATTTGTGCGCTTCTAGGGTGATTTTAAAAGGAAAAAAAATTGAAGAAGAAAAAATCGCGGCCGCCATTTTGGAAATTTTAGAGAATTTTTTCATAAATATCTTGACTTTGGGGGCTCAGAAACCAGCGAAATTGGGCTTGCTGGAAAGGGCAAGCCCTATTCTATTGAACCTGACTGTCAGATTGCAAATTGGTAAGGTCAAAAATTTTGTCATTTTTTAAAGGGGAATTTTTTTAAAAAAAAAAAATTATATCTTGGCCTAGGAAGCTCAGAAGAAGATAGAATAAAGTTCAACTAAAAGAGTAAATTTAGATCTTTTGAATTTGGTAGTTAAACTTGTAATTTGTGAGACCGAAATTTTTAGTATTTTTTATTTTTTTTATTTCTTCTAACCCTTTGGGGTTTTTTGCCTAAATGTCTGAACCCAAGCAGACTCGACAAAGGGCTCTTTCATTAGAGAAAATGCAGGACCAAATGGATGCCATGGAAGCCAGAATAATGAAAGGAGTTAAGAGAATGATAGATGAACTAAAGGAAGAAATTATTACAGAGATTAAAAAAGAAGTGGATGATCTAAAAAAAAACTGAGGAAACAGCTAAGAAAGTGCAGGGGGTGGAAGAGAAAGTAAAAGTACATGATACCACCTTGTTGAAAATTCAAGAAAAAGTGACAATCCACGACTGTAAATTAATGGAAACTCAGATGCGTCTGAGAGGAGTACCTGAAGCAGAGAATGGTGACTTAAAAGGATATATAATAAAAATAATTGCAGAATTTCTAGAAGACCCTGATGAGACCAAAAACATGTATGATCATATGTATAGAGTTAATTCACTTTTTGCCAAGAAAAACAATTTACCAAGAGATGTTGTTATAAGATATAGGACAAAGGAAATGGTGGGAAGGATCATGAACAAAAACTTTGAACAGTCGCTGATAGTAGGAGGCAGTAAAGTGAGAATCATGAAGGAGCTGCCAAGACAAGTGATAAACGACAGGAGAACATACAAAAAGTTGACAGAAAAATTGAAAGACAATGGCACGAGGTTCAGATGGATAATACCCGAAGGTTTGAGTTTTGAACTTCAGGGGAAGAGAGTTACAATTACAAATGCGCAGAAGTTGAGTAGATTTTTTGAAGAAAATAAAGAATTTGCACCATGATGGATTACAAATTACTGTCTTGGAACGTTAATGGACTAAATTCTCCACAAAAAAGAAGGGCAACATTTCATTGGATCAAGAAGCAAAATTGTAATATAATTTGTTTGCAAGAAGTACACATTAAACAAAAGGATTATAAATTTCTATGGAACAAACAATTGGGAACGGAATTTTTTTCATTAGCTGAACAGAAGAAAAGCGGAGTAGTTTTCTATATTAAACAAGACTGGGAGCCAAAGTTAGTATTTAAAGATAAAGATGGAAGATTTATAGCAGTTGAGATAATATTAAATGGGAAAAGAACATTGTTATTGGGACTATATGCACCCAATGGTGCAAAGGATGCTTTTTTCAAAGACATTATACAACAGTTGGATGAGTTGACTTATGATCAAATACTCTTAATGGGAGATCTTAATGGAACAGTTGAGAACTCATTGGATAGATCTGGAGGGAAAAAAAGCGATGGGAAAGAAGGGAAGCTGCCAAAGTCTTTCTTTGAATTAGTTAAACAAGAAAACTTAAAAGACGTATGGAGGAAGTTTAATCCTGAAGTGCGGGACTATACTTTTTTTTCTGCAAGACATAAGACTTTTTCCAGAATTGACATGCTGTGGGGAACTAGAGACTTAGGTCTCATAACAAGGAAGATAGAGATTTTACCTAAAATTGGGGCTGATCATAACCCAATAATGTGGATTACAAAATTGTCTAAAAGATTGAGGAGATGGAGACTGAATGAAGATTTACTACAGAGCAAAGAAACAGTGGCATTTCTAGAAAAAGAAGCTAAGGATTTTTTCCAAGTGAATGATAAAGAAGATATTGACTTCCAGATGGTCTGGGATGCTTATAAAGCAGTAATGAGAGGGTTGTTGATTACTCTGAACAATAAAGACAAAAGGAAAAAAGAAAAAACAATTATTGGACATTCAAAATGAAATAAAGAAAAAAGAAGGGGAGCTGAAAAAAAGACCAGGGAAAAAGAAAATTCTTAGGGAAATTTCAATATTACAAACTCAGTTGAGACATTTGTTAAACAAAGAAGTGGAATGGAATCTGAAAAGGCTTCAGCAGAAATCGTTTGAAGGAGCAAATAAGACGGGAAAGTATTTGGCGTGGCAATTGAAGAAAAAGAGAGAAAACAAAATAATTAGTAGGATTGTGATAGATGGAAGAGAAGTAGTTACTCAAGAGGGAATAAAAAGAGAATTTTTTTTAAAAAAAAAAACCATTATGGATACCATTATGGATAGTGCCAGCAGAAGTAATAAAAATAACAGCTGATTCTGAAGAAAAAAGAGAAATGTCATATAACCAACTGCTTAAGATTCAAGGAGACAAAATTGAATTAAAAACCTCAGAAGAGCTAAATAACAATTATGATTGGTTTCAAATGCAACAAATTAAAAGTTTGATGGAAAATGACATAAAATCAGAGGGGATTAGACGAGAACAAACAGAACTGGAAAGAGTCCTGTTAGGTGACAATGAAAAATTGATATCAAAAGTATATAAGTTATTATTGAAATGGTCTACAGAAGAAGAAGTAGTAAAGTCTCAAATGGTCAAATGGGCAATTAATGTGAATAGAGAAATACAAATGGAAACATGGGAGCACCTCTGGAAGAACTCAATGAAGATATCAACTTGTCAAAGCATTAAGGAGAACTGTTTTAAAATGATGTATAGGTGGTATATGACTCCGAAAAAATTGGCTAAGATAAGTAAGAAAATGTCGGATAGATGTTGGAAATGTAAAAAACATGAAGGTTCTTTCTTCCATATGTGGTGGACATGTGAAAGAGCGAAAGAATTCTGGAAGATGATACAACAAGAAATCACCAAAATTTTGGGCTATGATTTTAAGAAAATTGCAGAGACGTTTTTACTTGGATTACAATTAGAAAAATACCCAAAAGAAGACAGGACTTTAATTTGGTACCTGTTATCAGCTGCTAGGACTTTGTACGCGCAGCTTTGGAAGCAAGAAAAAATACCAGAGAAATGGGAATGGACCATGAAAGTTTTATCGTGGTGTGAAATGGACAAATTAACCAGAACACTAAGAGACTATGATTTAGAGATATTCAAAAGGGAGTGGAGAAAATTTAAAGAATATATGGAGAAAACTTGGAAAGTAAAGAAATATTGGACATTTTTTTAGTTGTAAGAATATATATACGGAACTTTGAGCAATCAGAAGTGCCTTTAGTATGGATTTGAACTTATAACCTCGGGGAAGTCAACATTGGAGGGAGGGGGGATGGAAATGTCATATGGGTTAATGTGAAAAAAGAAAAAATTAAGAAATAGATAAGCTTTGTAACCATATGCTACCAATAAATTGTTTAAAACAAAAAAAAGAGAATTTTTAAGTACTATGCCAAGCTGTTTAAAGGTGCTGAAGTAAAGAGAGAGAAGGTAGATGAATATCTACAAAAATTAAAAATTGAGCCTCTAATGGAAGATATGAGAAAAGTCTTAAATGACCCAATTGAAAAAAACAGAAATTGAAGCAGCAATCAACGCGATGAAAAATGACAAAGCTCTCGGGCCAGATGGATATACAGCTAAATATTTTAAAACTTTTAAGGATGAATTAGTACCAAAATTGCAGAAGTTGATGAATGTAATAAGAACAGAAGGGAATGTACCAAATACATGGAAAGAAGCCGTTATTTCTTTAATACCCAAAGAAGATAGAGATGCCACAAATGTGAAAAACTACAGACCAATTTCGCTTTTGAACAACGACTACAAAATATTTACAAGAATTCTGGCAGAACGATTTAAACAATATTTGATAAATTTTATAAAGGAAGATCAAGCTGGTTTTCTTCCCAAAAAGACAAATAAGAGATAATATCAGAACTGTTGTAAATATTGTAGAATATTATGAAAGACATCCAGAAAAGGAAGTAGCATTATTCTTTGCAGATGCAGAGAAAGCATTTGACAATTTAAACTGGGACTTTATGTTTGCAGTAATGGATAAGATGGAGCTTGGAGAAAGCTTTATAAGAATGATAAAAGCAATATATTCTGAACAAAGGGCAAGGTTGTGTGAATGCAGATCTTACAGAAGAAATGAAAATCAGCAAAGGTACTACACAAGGTTGCCCGCTTTCACCATTGTTGTTCATAATGACTCTTGAAATTTTATTGATGCAGATTCAAGAAGAAAAAGATCTAGAAGGATTACAAATAAAATAAAATACAAGTACAGAGCATTTGCTGATGATATAATGTTTATAAATGAAAACCCCATACAAGTTACACCTTTGTTATTAATGAAAATACAAGAGTTTGGGGAGTTGGCGGGACTTTTTTGTGTAAGAATATGCAGATAAATAGACAACAAGAATTACAAAGACTAACGGGCTGTGAAGTTACCTCTAAGGTAAAGTACCTAGGGGTAGAGATAACAATGAAAAATATTGATTTGTTTAAGAATAACTATGAGAAGTTATGGCGTAGAATAGAGGAAGATGTGCTAAAATGGAATAAGCTTAATTTGTCATTGCTGGGCAGAATAGCTGCAATAAAAATGAATATTCTACCAAGGATAATGTATCTGTTTCAAACTATTCCCATTGTGAAAGATGCTAAACAGTTCGATAAATGGCGAAGGAAAATCTCAGAATTTGTGTGGGCTGGGAAGAAACCAAGGATTAAAATGAAAATCTTGACAGATGCAAAAGAGAGAGGTGGATTCCAATTACCAGATTTGAAATTGTATCATGAAGCAGTTTGTTTAGTATGGATGAAAGAATGGATAACGTTGTTAAATAAAAAACTTTTAATGTTGGAAGGCCATGGAAAAAAATTTGGCCAGCATTTCATACTTATACTATGGAAAAAAGAAGATGGATGGTCTTTTCTCTCACCATTACATAAGAAGTAATCTACTAAATGTATTGATAAAGTATAAGAAATATGGTGATGAGAGGAGACCTTTGTGGATAGTGCCAGCTGAAGTGATAAAGATAACGGCTAAAACAGACAAAGAAAAACGGCTATCATACAATCAGCTACTAAAAATACAAAGTGGAAAAATAGAACTGAAAACTGCAGAAGAACTGAGTTACAAGTATGATTGGTTTCAAATGCAACAAATAAAAAGTTTGGTGGAGAATGATATCAAAACTGAAGGAATAAGGAAGGAGCAAACAGAAATGGAAAGAGTTCTGCTTGGAGATAATGAGAAATTAATTTCAAAAGTATACAAATTACTTTTACAATGGTCTACAGAAGATGAAGTAGTGAAATCTCAGATGATAAAATGGGCAATTAATGTAAACAAAGAAATAAAGATGGAATCTTGGGAATATTTGTGGAAAAATTCTATGAAACTCGCAACATGTCATAGTATTAAAGAAAACTGTTTTAAAATGATGTATAGATGGTATATGACTCCAAAAAAATTAGCAAAGATGAACAACAAGATGCCAGATAGGTGTTGGAAATGTAAAAAGCATGAAGGTTCTTTCTACCATATGTGGTGGACTTGTGAAAGGGCTAAAATGTTTTGGCAAATGATTCAGCAAGAGATTTCTAAGATTTTGGGATATGAATTCAATAAAGTGGCAGAGACTTTTCTGCTGGGATTACAAATGGAAAAATTTCCAGAAGAAGACAGAACTTTAATATGGTACTTGCTCTCAGCTGCTAGGACATTGTATGCGCAGCTGTGGAAGCAAGAAAAAATACCAGAGAAATGGGATTGGATTACAAAAGTTATGTCATGGAGTGAAATGGACAAATTAACAAGAAAATTAAGAGACTATTTACTGGCAGTATCTGTAATGTAATTGTTAAAAACTGAGCTAAATAAAATGTTCTTCCCCATTAAAGGCTTGGGTTTGGCTCTAAACATTAACTGAACTGAAAGATCTGTTGCGTGGGCAAGGAGAGAAATTCAGAAGTAAGGAGGCTGCTTTTTATTAATAATAACATATTTTATTACAAACTTTCCAAAATTGCTGCTGCTGCTCCAGGTCTTTCCAAGACAACCAGCCTCTTCAACAACCATACTCTCTCCTCTAACTTTACCAAGGTTTTTTTCTATGGTTAGAGGCTGGTTTGGGGGGTGGGGGGCGGGAACAGGTGGGTAAAGGACCAGGATGGATTTGGGAAAAACTGCCTTTCAGATTACAATCTGCCCAAGAACATAAATACTTTATTTTACATTTTATATCCACACAGAGGATTGTATCATTAGTGGCAGCACCAAGTCATATAGTGCCTCAGGTAAGCCCCCACCCTCCCAGTCTTCACCCCACTGCAGGCACCAAGCCAGCCTCACCTCACCTCAGTTGCCTTACCTGGGGCATCTGAGAGGTGGGGTGGAACTCCTTTCCTTGCTGTTCCAGTGGTGTAATGTACTCGAAGACGAGACGTGTTGAACGCAACATAATTTATTAGAAAGTACATCACGAGAGAGCGAAACGCGAGCTGGGTCCCGCTTTATATACAATACCCGGAACAGCCCTCCAACTGGCCCAGTCCAATCCTGGCCAGTCAAACTTCCCGCCACAGATCTTAATTGGTGGAGTACTTTCGCGCGCTACATCAGTGACCAGGGGACTTCCTCTGGTCACCTCTGCCGCATCGCTGTGCAGTACTTCCGGATTTCATTGCAAGACACAACAAGTGGGCTTTGCATCACATGGCCTGCCGGACATTCTCATCTCAAACAATGGGACTACATTAACGTTGGGTGAGTTCCAAGAGTTTTGTGCCTGGAACTTAATTGGGCACATTAGGTCAGCACCTTTCCACCCAGCTACCAACGGCCAAGCTGTAAGGATGGTGTGGATAACTAAGGAATCACTCCACCGCATCATCCAAGGGAACTGGGAGGCCCGCCTTGCCAAGTTTCTATTGGCCCAGCATGCAATCCCCTGCACCACCACTGGCCGTAGCCTGGCAGAGCTCTTAATGGGCTGGTGGTTGCCCACTCTCCTGGACTCTTTGTCCAGACCAAGCCCTAGACCTACAGGAGATGCTGGAGGTGCTCCGGGCACCCTTCAGGTTTGATACAGGGGACTGTCATTATAGTCAAAGCCAAGCAGTTTCTATGCACATGCTGGGAGAAGTGAAAGTAACAGAACTGCCAGGTAGATCATCTAAGTGACAGAAGGTGGCTGGGTGCCAGATTGCATCAGCCTGGACAATGTCAGCATGACTCAGCAGCAAGCTGATTGGTTACCTGGGTGGATGGTATGTATCAAGGTACAAAGACACTTTACTGTGTATGGGATATGTATGGTGGAGTTGAAGCGGAGCATTCTGTCGGTTTGGAGAGTGAAGGTGTAAATAAATTGTATATAGTGGTTTTATCACTGCTGTGTTCAAGCCTTCATTCTTTGCATCACTAAAGACCATCTCACTAAGCACAGGCGCATCGACAGGGACTTGGTCTTCATGGAAAAGTTTGGGGGAAGCCCAAATTGGATCCTGGCCACGGTCGCCTCGGTTTTGGGGTTGGTCGTGTATGAAGTGACCATGAAAGGCGAGTCCACCCTTAGGCAGCATATTGACCAGTTGTGGTCTCGTGCTGTCTCAGAGGTCGAGATCAACAACTACAGCCCTGACGACCAGCCAGTCACTCTGACTTCCCCACCAACCGAGCAGACTGAATTGGAGGCTCAAGCTCCCACCTGTTGGGCTGAGCTGGGGGCCGCGGAGTACCTCGCACCCCAGCCGAAACTCCTGCTTCACCGGCCCCTCCACTGGCCACACTGGAAGCAGCAACTGCACCTCCACCCACTCCAGCACTCAGGGCCACATGGGAGCATCACAAGCCTGCCTGCCTAAGGGACTATGTCTGCTAAGGCTTGTGAACTGGGGGGGGAGGAATGCTATATATATATGAACAAAAGCTGTGTATTAGTAAAGGTGTTCCTGCCTGGTTCCTTGGAGCCTTTAGGACTCAGCTTTGGAACTCAGGAACAATGGGCAGTAGGATCCAAATCCCAACTGCCCTGCTCCAATCATGGGCCCCCTGCTGGTTTGAATGATCCAATGGTATCCTGGCGTGGGAACCTGGATGTGTATATAGTTGGCCCAGTTGAGCAGTCTTTGAGTTCAGCCCTTGCCATGCTGTGCTTAAATAATGAGCTATGATCCCTACCACCTCACTTCTTCCTTGCGTTGAACCCACTATAACAACTAAGGTCAAATTGAAGAGTACACTAGTACTCTAGGACTTTGAGAGTCTTCAATACAGGTCCTTATAAAACTTCCAGAAACATTCAAGTGTTTGCCAGTGGAAAAACTGGTACCATACAACCCAGTGTTTCCTTTACAGACATGACCAATTCTATGATCAGAATATGGCTTCCAAGAATTCCTGGTGTACATGAAATACAAAGTCCTTGTGGCAGCCATGAGGATTTTGCTTTATATAATTTATCCCTGAATCACATGACAGTTGCATAGCCTACAAATGCCCCTGCTTTTGAAATGGTTCCTGTTTTCTGCCAACCATATATGTCATAGACTCATAGGAACATTGAATCATAGAGTTGGAAGGAACCCCCAGGGTCATCTAGTCCAACCCCCTGCACAATGAAGGAAATCCACAAATACCTACCCCTAAATTCACAGGATCCGCATTGTGGCCAGAAGGCCATCCAGCCTGTTTAAAAACCTCCAAAGAAGAAGAGCCCACCACCTCCCGAGGTGTCCTTATTAAAATCAGACACGTTAGATTCTCAACTTTGTGCCTTCAGTGAGCATGTGGATCATTTCTGCTGGTCCAGGCTCTGACCTGCAAGTATTTGAAGGCATGCATCTGAACACAGCACCATCACTAGAGAGCCTGTGCAAGGCTGGTGCCCCTGCCACCACTCACCTCCAAGGCAAGGAAAATAGCAAGCTCTGCAGCAACTGCCATGGGACTTCTGCGCTCAGTGCATGCACACACATGCTTACACACCAGCTCTCCATCCCTCGCATCTGTGCTTGGAAGCACAGACATGAGGAATGGAGCAATGGCAAGCGTACACGCTGAGGTCAGAAGCCCCATGGCATTTGCCACCAAGCTCACTATTTTCCTTGCCTCAGAGGTGAGGGTGGGTGGGATGGCCTAACCAGCACCCTCTCCCCAGGGCCACGCTCCAGGCAGCTGCCTGAAGCCGCCTAATGGATGTGCCAGTTCCGTCTGAATATACATAGGCAATAGGATACCATGAAAAATGAAGGATCCAAGATTGGATAAGCATTCATCGGCTTCATGCATGGAGGCTGAGGATACGTCATTGGGTGGAATCCTATCCCAACTGCCCCCAAAAGAATGCCTGAGCAGAGGAATTAGGGTCTTAAGGGGAAGGAGTTTCAGTGGAAATGTGGAGCTTAGAGAAGGCAGAGTTTAGGGTGGGGAAGCAGCTCAGTGGGGGTGCCTTCCAGGTAGGGTTACCAGCCTCTAGGTGGGGCCTGGAGATCTCCCACTTTTACAACTTCTCTCCAGATGGCAGAAATCAGCTCCCTTGGAGAAAATGGCTGCTTGGATGGGTAGACTCTATGGCATTGTACCATGCTTAGGCCCCTACCCAAATACCTCCCTCTCCTGGATCCATTCCCAAAGTCTCCAGGTATTTTCCAACACAGACCTAGCAACCCTACCTCCAGGACTGCCATTTCCTCCAAGTGAACTGATTTCTGAAGGTGTAATTCTAGGAGAACTCCAGGGCCCACTTTGAGGTTGGCAACCCTATGACAATTCCAAAGAAATCATTAATACATACAGCTCTTCAGAATCATGTGCTTAGTCAAATAGAGTTTTACAAAACAAGACAGACTCAAGACGGGTGGGGATGGTGGTCTGTTAATCAAGTGTATAATCTGTGTGACATTTTTGAAAACAAGAGGCTGCCAATTTTATGTACTGTGAGACAGGAGTTATAGCAGGGCTCACAGACTAATCAAAACTTGGCATTCTCAGCTGGGCAATAAGTAAACCAAGGTTAAAACTCCACTCCAACATTTCACTAAAGCCTTCACAGGAAATTCACTATAGCATGAGAAGAGCTGCTCTAAATCAAGATCCAAATTCCATTGAACTCCAGCTAGGCCTGAAGCTAATCAGGCTTTTCCCATTTGTAATTCAAATGCCAAGATTCATTTTGAGCAAATGGGTTTTAAAAAATGTTTTGAACTGCGTGCTGCCATTTGTAAAAGTTTGACTTTGTAAAGCACAATCATTTTCATTCATCAGAAATCCCTTTCTTTTTGTCTGAATATGTTGGTGTGGTGAACCCTGCCACTCTGGTGTTTGTTGTTGTTGGTGTGTCCATTTCATTGTTATACCATTTTTTACATACTTTATCCATCATATATGCCATTTAGATACAATGAGGAAATATCTGGTACACAAAGAAACAGTGGGGGAAAAGATGCACTGGTTTCATTTGCATAAAGAAGACCTTGATCACATCCCTTATGAATATACAGTGGAGGTGAAGAATAGGTTTAAGGAACTAGAGTTGATAGACAGAGTGCCAAAGAACTATGGACGGAGGTTCATGACATTGTACACAAGGCAGCAATCAGCACCATCCCAAAGAAAAAGAAATGCAAGAAAGCAAACTGGCCATCTGATGAAGGCTTTACAAATAGCTGAGGAAAGAAGGAAAGCGAAAGGCAAAGGTGAAAAGGAAAGATGCAGATTTCCAGAGGACAGCAAGGAGAGATAAGGAGGCCTTCCTGAAGGAACAATGCAAAGTAATAGAGGAAAATAACAGAATGAGAAGGACAAGAGATCTCTTCAAGAAAATTGGTGAAATCAAGGGAACGTTTTGTGCAAAGATGGCCATGATAAAGGACAAAAACGGTAGGGACCTAACAGAAGCAGAAGAGATCAGAAAGAGGTGGCAAGAATACACAGAAGAATTATACAAGAAGGATCTCAATGACCTTGACAACCATGATAGTGAAATTGCTGACCTTGAGCCAGACATCCTGGAGTGTGAAGTCAAATGGGCCTTAGAAAGCATTACTAACACCAAAGCGAGCGGAGATGACGATATCCCAGTTGAGCTATTCAAAGTCCTAAAAGATGATGCTGTTAAAGTGATGCACACATTAGGTCAGCAAATTTGGAACACACAACAGTGGCCACAGGATTGGAAAAGGTCAGTTTATATTCCAATCCCAAAGAAGGCTAATGCCAAAGAATGCTCAAACTATTGCACCATTGCACTCATTTCACATGCCAGCAAAGTCATGTTAAAGATCCTACAAGCTAGGCTTCAGCAGTATGTAGATTAGGAACTACACCAGAAGTTCAAGCTGGGTTTTAGAGAGGTAGAGGAACTAGAGATCAAATTGCCAACATTTGCTGGATTATGGAGAAAGCATAGGAGTACCAGAAAAACATCTATTTCTGTTTCACTGACTACGCTAAAGCCTTTGATTGTGTGAATCACAACAAACTGTAGCAAGTCCTTAAAGAGATGGGAGAACCAGACCACCTCACATGTCTCCTGAGAAACCTATATAAGGGTCAAGAAGCAACTGTCAGAATGGGATATGGATAGGATTGCCAAGTCCAATTCAAGAAATATCTGGGGACTTTGGGGGTGGAGTCATGAGCAATTGACTCCAAAGGGACAATTGAACTCCAAAGGGAGTTCTGGCCATCACATTGAAAGTGACTGCACACCTTTTCAATGCCTTCCCTCCATTAGAAATAATGAAGGATGAGGCACCTTCTTTGGGGGCTCATAGAATTTCCCTCCCTTGTCCAATTCTTTTGAAACTTGGAGGGTGTTTTGGGGAAAGGCATCAGATGCTGTGCTGGCAATTTGGTGCCTCTACCTCAAAGAACACCCCTCCTCCCCCCCCCCCTGAGCCTCAGACACCTGCAGATCAATTTCCCATTATTCCCATTGGGAATCATTCTCCATAGGAAATAATAGAGTGCCCAATAGACATTTCCCCCCCCCCCTGCTTTCTAAAGCCACCCTGAGCCACTTGTGGGAAGGGCGGGATATAAATCCCAAATAAATAAATAAATAAATAAATAAATAAATAAAGTGAGGGGAGGGCCTTCAAACCAGGGAATCCCCTGCCCCCACCTGGGGATTGGCAATCCTCTCTCTCTCCCACACACACACCCACATACTTACTGGGTCTGGTTACTTGCTCTGAAAATGAAAGCAAAAGGAAAGGAAGCTGCTGCTGACCCTTCCCATGAAGTGCTTCCTGTTTCCTGCTCAACTTTAAAGGCACACAAACAACAGAAAAACACACAAACATTTTAAAAACGGACCTGTTTGCAGGTTTCTAAACCTGCCGGAGCTCTAGAGATACATGGTGGCTGTGGGGGCAGGGCTTCCCCCCTTGGCCAGCTGGCTGGGAGTGGGGGGGAAGCCTGTAAAACCGGGGGATGCCCCGCTGGGACCTGGGGATTGGGAAGCCTAGATATGGAACAACTGATTGGTTTAGTATAGGAAAAGGAGTTCAACAAGGATGTATATTGTCACCCTGTTTATATGCAGAGTATATCATGCGGAATGCTGGCCTGGATGAAGCAGAAGCCGGAATTAAGATTGCCGGGAAAAACATCAACAACCTCAAATATGCAGATGACCACTTTAATGGCAGAAAGTGAAGAGGACCTAAAGAACATCTTCTTGAAAGTGAAAAAGGAGGATGCAAAAGTAGGCTTGAAACTCAACATAAAAAAAACTAAGATCATGGCATCCGGCCCCATCACACCTTGGCAAATAGAAGGGGAAGGCATGGAAGTAGTGACAGACTTCACATTTCTGGGATCCAAGATCACTGCAGATGGTGACTACAGCCATGAAATTAAAAGATGTTTGCTCCTTAGGAGGACAACTATGGCGAACCTGGGCAGTATAATAAAAAGTAGAGACATCACCCTGCCAACATAAGGCAAAAGAAGAAGGGGACGGCAAAAGATGAGATGACTGGACAGCTTTACTGATGTAACAAACATGAATTTGAGCAGACTTCGGAGGATGGTGGAAGACAGGAGGGCCTGACATGACTTTGTTCATGGGGTCGCAAAGAGTCGGACTCGACTGTGCGACTGAACAATGACGACATTCACTTGCATTCCTTCTTATTGCCTCACAGAATTGTTGTGAGGATAACATGAAGGACAGAAAATGATCCTGACTTGGATAGCCCAGGCAAGCCCAATCTCATCAGATCTTAGAAGCTAAGCCAGGCCAACCCTAGCAAGTACTTGGATGGGAGACCAGAAGCAAGAGGCAGAAGCAGGGACCACTCTCTAAACATCCTCCATGCCCCAGTAGGGGTCACCAGAAATCACCATGATTTCCAGGCATGAATGTACACATACGCACACACACACACAAATATAAACAAAAAGAAAGGACAGGAAACTATTACCTTGAGTTCCTTTAAGGTGGAACAGAATTAAAATGGGATAGAAAGTTTTGTTCATTGTAGTTCCCCTGTTATCATTGTACTTTCCATTCTCAAAATTTAGATTGCTGCTTCTTTGAGGAAAGATCTTGAGATGTGGTTTTTGGGTTCACTTTTATAGTAATAACAATGATGAAGTAAAATCTATGGCAGATTATATTAGCAAAATGCCAATTATAACAAAACAGAAAGTAGATTAGATATTAAAGCTATATTATTTGGAACTATATGTCATAAACCCAGGCATCAAATATTGTAAGCCATCTCAAGCAGCACTTTCAAGATGCAGCATAGAAATACTCTAAATGAATATTCTAAATAAATAAATAAATAATATTTCTCAGATCTGGATTATTTGCATCTATATTTCTTTGTTGATTGTGAATCTATTTTGGATGGCTTGAGCAGTAAAGTGCAGAATATAGTTCTGAGTTTCTGAAACAAAACATCACTATTTGTATTGTGTTGCATTGTTTATCAATAGCAAAAAAATGGATTTCTGTGGTTGTCATTCATCTTCTGCTTTGTGAATCAATTGATTGAGATTGCCAGATATAAATCTTTTAAATATGTAAATACAGCGGACCAACACAGCTTGCAATTGGCATTCAAAGGGTGGCACATTTTGAGGTTTTTGCTGAATTTTCATAAAAGGCTGCCAGATCATGTTGGCAAGAGGTGTTCATTCCACATGGCTTCAGTTTATGTTTGCTCCAGGTGGTGAGGACTGTTCTGCCACTTGTAAGTCATTCTTTGGCATATGCTAAAGATGTCTGTTACTTTCTCTGGGAAAGTTAAGCAACATCATGCACAGCCAACATGTATTACAGTGAAATGCTGACATCATTAATTTTTAAAACGCCACCAAATGTAGCAAATGCGTGAGAATGTGGCTATAATAGAATCATAGAATCATAGAGTTGGAAGGGACTTCCAGGGTCATCTAGTCCAAACCCCTGCACAATGCAGGAAACTCACAAATGCCTCCCCTAAATTCACAGGATCTTCATTGCTAGAGACCCTCTAGCCTCTCTTTAAAAACCTCCAAGGAAGGAGAGCCCACCAGCTCCTGAAGAAGCCTGTTCCACTGAGGAACCTCTCTAACGGTCAGGAAGTTCTTCCTAATGTTGAGCCAGAAACTCTTTTAATTTCGACCCATTGGTTCTGGTCCTACCTTCTGGGGCCACAGAAAACAATTCCACCCCATCCTCTATATCAGAGGTTCCCAAACTTATTTGGCCTAAAACCCCCTTTTCAGAAATCTCCCTGGAAATCTACCTCCAAGAAGTGGACTAAAAGATGCAGTGACATATTTGCACACAGGTTAAACAAAGATGTTGTAAAGAAGATACTTTGAAGCTTGAAATTCTAAAATTATTTTATAAAATCAACCATAGTAATATTTGCATACAAAGAGATTTTTTGAAATTTCTTTATAATTATTATCCCACCCTCCCTGCAAGTGGACTCAGGGCAGGTAACAGCAGTTGAAATATAGTATACAATGCATCACTTCCATCATACAGAACAATGCAACAAAACCAGTGAAGATAAAATATGCATGCAGCAATAAACAGGAAAAGCAACAGGCAGTCTGAGTTCAATTCACCAATTAGTTCTGGCTTGCAAAACACTGTGGTCAGTTAAGTCCTACGTCTCAGTCTTGCTCATCCACTTCTCTTTCAAATAGTCAGTTCCAAAAAACTGGCAGCCCTGCAGTCTCCAGCTTGAAAAGATAATAATAACTTTTTTTTTTTACACACAGAAAATTAAGATAACAAAGGATAATATTAAAATAAAAACAGGGTATAATGGAGAATTGATCCATGGGTATCTGGGGCTCTGGGAGGGCTGTTTTTTGAGGCAGATGCACCAAATGTTCAGCATAGCATCCAGTACCACTACTCAAAATACCAAGTTTCAAGACAGTCGGACCAGGGGGTCCATTTCTATGAGGCCCCAAAGAAGGAGCCCCTATCTTTCATTGTTTCAAATGGTAGAAAGGCATTTAAACAATGTGCAGTCACTTTAAATATAATGGCCAGAACTGCACTTTAAATATAATGGCCAGAACTGCCTTCAGAGTTCAATTGTGCTTGTCACAACCTTGCTCCTGGCTCCACTCCAAGGTATCCTGGCTCTACCCCCAAAATCTCCAGATATTTCTTGAGTCAGACTTGAGAACCCTACCCCCACATGAATAGTTGGGGAAAAGCCACCTTTGCAATTTCTTTAGTTTTGAAATCACTACTTACCATTAGCAGTACAGATATTAGAGTAGTATTTGAAGCAGCAGCTGTTTATCTTTGTTTATCTCCTTCAGCTCCGTGGGAAGTAAGGTCAGAGCATGGGAAACATGAAGTAATAAATGAGGCAGTCAGCAGGGGGCTCCTGGCTTCAGGCAATTCAGAAAACACTTAACTGCTTCCGGAATGACATGAAAGAATAAGGAAGTTTCTTTGAAGAGGCTTTACTACTATGGAGATAGAGGCTTCTTTAATGTAATGCCAGTTGGTCGTTGCTTAGTTTTTTATGACTGTGTCAAAGTTACAGGATTGGGTTGGGAGGACAGACTAGACTGCCATGGTGCCCCATCTACAAGTTGCAGAAGCCTCCTGTCAAGAAATGGAACATTTCATCAACCATGTGTGCCTTTGTCTGCATCATTACCTGGAAAATGACAATACCCAAGTTCTAAGTATTTGTGTGGGTTGCTATCAGCTTAAGTAAGCCTAGATACCATGTTCTTAATAGTAAACACTTGTAAAATAGTAAACACCTATGAACTGTCAATTCCAACTGACAGGAGGCCATCTAGTTTGACAGGTTTGACAGGAGAAGATCTAGATGGGCCCAGCTAAATTGGTAGTTTTGTACCAATGACTGGTTGCACAATTCTACCACTTTGACAGCCAGTCAGGGATTAGTAAAATATCAAAACTCAAGAAGAGGAGCAGAAGGTCAGTGCTGGCGCTAGGGGTTCCACTGCCCTAGGCATGCCCCTCCCCCCATGCGCTCCTAAGGGGGGAATATTCTTCGCACACCGGCGATGACATCATCACGCCAGCCAGCAGGCAAGCCGAGAGCCCTAGCCGGTGCACACAAATGCTGCTGCACCCCCACTTTTCTTCACAGTGCAAATGTTGTCTGTGCTTGCCAGAGGCTTCAAAGGAAGCCTCTGAAGAGTGCCCCATTTTACTGCTGCCTGCTTCTTTTCAGCTGAAAGTGGCTGGGCGGGCAGCACCTTCCCACTGCACACACCAGCTCTGACTAGTGCAATGGGAAGGTGCCGCTGCTCAGCCACTTTCAACCTGAAAGCAGCAGGCAATGGTAAAATGGGGCTCTCTTTGAAGGCTTCCTTGGAAGCCTCTGACAAGCACAGGCAACATTTGCCCTGCGAAGAAAAGTGGTGGCACGGCAGCAACGCCCAGGGCTCTCAGCTTGCCTGCTGGCTGGTGAGATCATGCCACATGGGAAGGGGGAGTAAGAAGATGCCCAGCAATGCCCCCTGGCAGGGTGGTGCCCTAGGCTGTCACCTACCCTGCCTACTCCCATGTGCTGCCCCTGCAGAAGACACTCTTGTTTCTGGGGCATTGCGGTTGACTAAAATCAACAGAAGCAACCACCTGGTAACCAGAGGGCTGTGAGAAGCTTGATGCTCTGCAGAAAACCTTGTGAGGAGAAAGTTGCAGGTTGGAACTCTTCAGAGAAGTTTGTGCAATTGCCTCACTGCTTTCACTGTGATGACTTGAACTATATTGCTGAGAGAGAAACTGCAAGCAACCTTGAGAAGCTGCTAGCTGTAGCAAGTATTGGCTAGGATAGCTAGTAAAGACAGGTTGCTTAGCTGTAACTGTAGATCTTTAAGTGGTCATCTGTGCATTCACACTCATGGAATAGTGCGCCTGCACCGATCCCCGAATCGGTACCTAAAAAGCCCGCGATTTTTCCGCGCTCGGCACCAATGGGCATGCGCAGGTGTCCCATTGCTCATGCTCACTGGCACCAGCGCGGGGATCCCGCCAGTTCCTTCCTGACCGCAGGAAGCCCCTACTGGAGGGAGACCGTCAATAGTGGGGAAGGAGGGCGGGTAGTGTGAATGCACAGATGACCACTCGAAGATCTACAGTTACAGGTAAGCAACCTGTCTGTCTTCTTCGTGGTCTCTGTGCGTCACACTCATGGGAGATTAGCAAGTAAGACATACCTGGAGGCAGGAAGACAGTCAACCGGAAGAAACAGCTTGCAGCACCGCAGTTCCCAAACGAGTCCTCTGCTGAGCATGCATGCGTAGTGCTTCATAAAGGCATGCGGAGAGGACCAGGTGGCAGCCTTGCAAACATCCATCAGGGACACGCTTTTCAGGAATGCCACCGACGTCGCCATCACCCTTGTAGAGTGGCCACGAATAGGTCCAGGTAACAGCTTCCTAGCCAACAAATAACACAACTTAATAGTCTCAGTGAGCAATTTCGACAGCCTCTGAGATGAAATCCTGGAAACTAACTTAGGGGCAGTGTATGAAACAAAAAGCTGCTTGTCCTTGCGAAAGCTCTTGGAATGACTTAAATAAAACAAAGCACGCTTTACATCTAAAGCATGCAACCTAAGTTCCTCATCCGAGGAAGGTGTAGGATGAAAAGTGGGCAACCAAACTTTTAAGTTGAGGTGGAACTGAGAAACCACCTTGGGGAGAAAAGAAATATCAGGAGCTAACGAAACTCCAGCTTCCTGAAAAACAAGATACGGGTAGTCACACCACATTGCCGTGAGTTCCCCTGCACGACATGCTGATGTGATGGCTACCAAAAACGCAGTCTTCCATGAAAGAAGCTGTAACGAGCAGGTGGCCATCGGCTCAAAGGGACGACGAGTCAGTCTGTCCAGCACCAAAGCCAAATCCCACAACTGTGGGGGTGACCTAGATGGGGGATAAAGCCTGAGCAAACCCTTCAAAAACCTCTTAGAATGAGGGTGTGCAAAAATAGAATGTCCCTCCACTGGTTCATGGAACGCAGATATTGCTGCCAGGTAAACCTTAATGGAGGAAAAAACAAGGCCAGCATCCAGCAGGGACAACAAAAACTCAAAAATTACTGACAATCTCACCCTTTGGGGAGGAACTGAAGGATTAACTAGGAACTGAAGGAACTTCCTCCACTTCCTATCATAGGAAGCGCGGGTGGAAAGTTTTCTGCTATTCAGGAAGATGTGCTGGACTCTACTAGAGAACCCACAGGGTCGATAAGCCACACTGTCAGCTTCAGGTGAGGCACGTTGTGATGGAGGACATGACCTCCCTGAGCTGACAGAAGGTCTGGTTCTGCCGGAAATTGGTAGAAGACCCCCCCCCTCACCAGTTGGAGCAGGATCGGGAACCAGTTCTGGCGAGACCGAATCGCTCTCACTGCACCGCCTTGATCCGGAGGAATGGGATCGCTGGGTGAGATCAATCTCATGTTCCGATGCCGAGAGACGGAGTTGCTGTGAAGCGCTGCCTCTCGCCACCGAAGGGCTGTGACGTGGGGACACCAGGCTTTTTCGATGCCGAAGTGTCACGAGGGTGAAGGAGTGCGGGATGATCTCTTCCGCTTCTCCTTAGACTTTGCCTTCTTCGGCGCGGATGATCGGGTCCCCAAATCATCCCGACCCTTCTTTGCTGGGATGTCCACCGACCCTTCAGAGGGACGCTTTGTGGAACGCCTGCGTTCAATGGGCATCTCGGTCCCGATCGGCGATATATCGGCCGATGTGACCGTAGGGGCCGTGGACTCTCCCATCGATACCGACGGGCCTGATGCCATCTTCTGCGGCCAAAGTGCCAATGCAACCAATGCAGCCAAAAGTCTCGCTGCTTGATTCTTGTGCATTTGCTTGGAGAAGCTTAAACAATGCGAACAAGAATCCACACGATGCTCTTCGCCCAGGCAAAGCAAACAAAGGGAATGGCCGTCAAGGGGGGCAATCTTCTTCCCACAAGATCAGCACCTCTTGAAAAAACCCCAGCGCCTTTCCATAGATGCAAGGAAAAAACCCGCTGAGGAAAGCTTCTGAGGGGAAAAAACTGGGAGAAAGAACTAAGCCCCGAAGGGCGAGTCCAACAACAACTTTTTTTTTTACTAACTAACTAACTAACAACTACTAACTACACTAAGAAAATAACAAACGGGCTATATACAACATGAAATAAAGGCAATCCAATGACTACCTTACCGACCGGGGACACGAAAGGGAATCCTCTCAGCGCGGCGGTCAGAAAGGAACTGGTGGGATCCCCATGCCGGCACCGGTGAGCATGCATAATGGGATGCCTGCGCATGCCCATTGGCGCTGAGCGCGGAAAAATCCCAGGCTTTTTAGGTATCGATTCGGGGATTGACGCAGGCGCACTATCCCATGAGTGTGAAGCACAGAAACCACGAAGAAGATGTTTTTTTGTTTCTGTGTTTCTTGTTTGTCTGTACACCTCTATTTTTTATTCTGTCTTGTAAATAAACTGCATCCTTTTTATATTTTAAGTGGAAGGAGTTCTGGTCCTCATTACTAGTCTAATTGGGAGAATTTGCACTAAGTAGCAAACAAAAAGGAACCCTCTATTTTTGTTAATGGAAATTTTTCCTCTAAATTAGAAATTCTGGATACCTCTTAGAAACATGATGTTTTGACACCTAACACTCTCTTCTTTTCTCTTCTCTTCTCTTCTCTTCTCTTCTCTTCTCTTCTCTTCTCTTCTCTTCTCTTCTCCCTTTATGCTTCCACAGCCTCCTTATTTTTATTCACCACCCTCCAACTGCAACCAATGCTATTACCGCCCCCCTGGATTGTTCCAGAAGGCAATATCACCCACTTTGGGAAACACTGCTCTATATGACAGCCCTTCAAGTACTTGAAGATGGTGATTATATCACCTCTCAGCTGCCTCCTCTACAGGCTAAACATGCTCAGCTCCTTCAATCTCTCTTCATAGGACTTGGTCTCTAGACCCCTCACCATCTTTGTTGCCCTCCTGTGGATTTCCAGTACATCCTTGGAAGAGCTTTGTGCTGTGCTGGGAACAATACTTTGATGATCCCTGGCCCTAGGATGGTCTGGCTGTCCTCAGCTAGGGGCAGCAGACGTCTGAACATAATTGCTGGAGGAAACAGAAGAAAGCCTCTGCCTGTATGCCTTTTTTGGACCTCCAGAGGAACTGGATGGCCACTGTATGAAATAGGATACTTGGGCTAGATAGACAGGGTTACCAGCTCTGTGTTGAGAAATACCTGAAGATTTGGTGGGTGGGCCTGAGGAAGGCAGAGTCAGGGCTGGCGTGTGGGAGTCGGTGAAGTAGGCGGCCGCCTGTCAGAACTTGTAACTTTCCTGTATGCTGAATGTGGTACTGTTAGCCTGACCGACTCCATGTTGGAAAGCTTTACTAACCAAGCGCTGTTATCTTTATGCCTACTAACCAAATGCCTTTGCATTTCAAACAAACCCAAGGCTCTGGGAAGCATCTGCAGGTGTCCTTTGAAGCCGGCTTGCCAGAGCAAAGCAGCAGGGTTCCTTCCTCCGCCTTGTAGATAAGGGGCCTGGGAACAGACAACTGTCTCCCTAAGTGTGAGAAAGGGTTTTATTGTTTCTGTTACCCCCGTATAAAGAATGCGCCGATAGCCAGACTGGTTATCAGAGTCAATTTGCTTCCTTACTGAATGTAGTTCTCAATAAACGCTTCAACTTTTGAAACAAAGTAACGCGTCTTGTCTGAAGTTCTCCAGTTCTGACACCGCCCTGACTCGGGAAGAGGTTTTTCCAGCTCCCTTTGAAGAGGGAGATGGCTTCGCACCTCAATAACATCATTTCTGGTGACGTCATTGGCCGCGTGCACAAAGCGCACACGAATAGACACCTTGGGTGGCAGGGGGCAGCCTGGGGTGCTAGAAACCCTAGCACCAGCCTGGGCAGAGTTTGGGGAGGTGAGGAACTTCAGTGGGGTATAATGCCATAGAGTCCACCTTCCAAAGTGGCCATTTTGTTCAGATGAACTTATCTCTGTCACCTGACTATACAGGGGATCTACAGCCACCACTTGGAGGCTGGCAACCTTATTAAGGTAAACCACTTCTCTGATATAGCAGGCAGTACTTGTGTTCTTATAAAGAAAGGAGAAGCTGAAGCACTGGCTGTTGCTCATCACTGTAGGTCTGCATTCACTCTTGACTTTTTCCATAATACAGTTGGTTTAAGCCATCCTTATTCTGATAGTCATTAACTATGGACCCCAAAATATTGCAGTCTTAGCTGTGGCTTTTTACAGTGTCTGAATGCAGACATCCTGGCTTAAATCCCATTTCACTCCCATCTAGTTCTCTGGCAACATCCTACCAGGCAACAGAGAGAAGGAAATGAAACCAGTATTTGCCGAGGCAAATGAAGTTCTGAGTGATTGTGAGTTACTAGGGATGAGCACAAATCGGCTCATGAACTAAAGTTCGTGATTAATTCTGGTGGGTTTGAGGTTTGCAAAGTGAAGTTCATGGCAGGTCAACCGACACAAACTGTCAAGCAGTTTTTGAATAGATACATTTCCAGATAGTCTCTGTTGAATCTAAATGTTTACACAACTTCAAAGCAATAGGGTGGTGGGACTTAGAGGGCATTTAAAGGAGGATCCAAGGGAGGTCCTCTGTAACACTGATGTCTCTAGCTTGCACTTTCCTTGGGGTATTTTCTTTGGGAGGCCACAACCTGGACCCTGTAAATCCAGCCCTCACCAAACTTGGAGGTCAAGTAGTGGACAGTCAGCTGGAGATCCCCTGTGAGTTTGGTGCCTTTAGCATGCTAGGGGGCTGCGTTACTGGATCATGAACAAAACTTGTTCATTTGGTCCCTAAAACTTTGTAATGGTTCATGGTTCACAAACCGGGCACACCTCAAACCATGAACTGAACTACATTTTCCTGGTTCTTGCCAATCCCTATGAATTACATCCTGGTTTTGACCATAGCTAGAACAAACCACATCTGAAGTGAGCCCATCTATTACATTCCCTTCCTTCAAATGGTGTTTTGGGCATCCAGGCTCACAAAGTGCTTCAGAAGGCTGTCAGAAAAACAAAGTGGCTCAGATCAGACATAATACAAAAGCATTCTTCATGGTTTGGTTTTTGAAATTAGGATTTGGTGCAACAATGGTCTCTTTACTATGCTGGTTTCACCACCTTCACTCTGTAGTCCCATCTTTCCCACATAGACCTAGCTAGTATTCCAGCCCACATTGTTGGAAGAATTAAGTTAGCTGGTTGGATCAGGTCTAAGTTTTCCATCAGTGGAAGAGAATTTTCCTGCCTAAATCCACTCACCCCATCCCCTGAAACCTCAACCCAGTGATACTGACAAAACACTGTTAGAACATAACATAAGAACATAAGAAAAGCCATGTTGGATCAGGCCAATGGCCCATCCAGTCCAACACTCTATGTCACACAATGGCAAAAAACCCCCAAAACACCAGGTACCATCGGGAGGTCCATCAGTGGGGCCAGGACACTAGAAGTCTTCCCACTGTTGCCCACCCCTGCAAGCAAGAATACAGAGCATCCCTGCCCCAGACAGATAGTTCCAACAATACACTGTGGCTAATAGCCACTGATGGACCTCTGCTCCATATGTTTATCCAATCCCCTCTTGTAGCTGCCACCACCTCTTGTGGCAGTGAATTCCATGTGTTAATCACCCTTTGGGTGAAGAAGTACTTCCTTTTATCCATTCTAACTCAACTACTCAGCAATTTCATTGAATGCCCACAAATTCTTGTATTGTGAGAAAGGGAGAAAAGTACCGTACTTCTTTCTCTACCTTCTCTATCCCATGCATAATCTTGTAAACCTCTATTATGTCATCCCTCAGTCAACATTTCTCTAAGCTAAAGAGCCCTGTTCCTGGAGGATAGGGGACTCTGAGAAATGACATGAGGAAGGTCTGTCGCTAAAAGGCGAAATTGGTGGAAATTTGCAATATCGGTTGACTCTGACTCAGTATGGACACATTCATACTCATATGATACTACTGCAGTTAATAAGCACATTTCAACCCATAGTTGCAGTTCTCAGTTTATGGTACCCAGGCCTCATTTTGGGCAGGAGCTCACAGGAGTGGAGCTCTGGAACCACTAAATTTTACTGTCCTCTTTTCTTTCTTAACCTCATCCCCAATAATTGTTTCTGGGCTCCATTGTTCAACCCCCTGCAAAAGTTTTGCTAAACTTTAAGATCTACCAAACTTTCTAATATTTTCCCCCACAAAAAATGGGGAAATAACCAAAACATGTAAAGCAGACAGATGGAAATTTTCATCATGCCACTGTGGCCACAAAGGAGAAAGTAATTTTAAAAGTATGATGGAAGTAAGGTTTTATTATGACAATTAGAATTCAAGAAGAATTTTAAGGTAGATGCTGAGCTGATATAAGTTAGTACACCTTCCAGTGATGTCAGGGGTGTGTGACATATGCAAATAAGTTATGCTAATGAGCTCCAGCACCTCTTTTTCCATGATTGTACCCCAGTTAGCCATGGTTGGTGGAATGATTCAAGTTCAGATGATTATACTATCCTAGTTAGTTTAATTGAGCCATGGTTTCATGTGAAGGCTGAAGCAAGCTACAGGTAGACTGACAGAAGTATGGAACATTATTATGTAAGACCAGTGCTAATGTATTACTTGGAAATAATAATTGGAATGAGATCGAAATGGGATCATACTTTCAAGAAAAGTGTTTAGAATTTAGTATGACGCAGGGGTGTTGAATATGTAGGAAAATTAAAATGATCCTTTTAAAAATAATTAGCCACTTAGTCCCACTAATGCAAAAATCTTTGGGGTTTAGTTTCTTTTCAGGAGAGAAGTCCTTTTGCTTCCCATATTTGCTTGCTTGGGAAAGAGCAAAGGGCTGTTATGTAAAGAATCAAAGAAGCTGCAAAAACTCCCAAAGAGGGTGCCATGGTTTTAGCCTTCTGTTTGTGTGTTCCCAATAGGTGTATTTAAATGTAAATGCTACCCTTTCACCCTCCAAGCCACCTATTCTTAGAGTAGCAGAAAGAGAGCATTCATGGTATAATGTCTTTATGAGATCTCATACTTCATTTCTCGTGTGAACCAGGCCACCTTATGGAGCATTTCTGCAAGATTTAAGGGGAGAAAATAACAACAATAATACTGACCTTGTTACTCAAGACCATCATTTTGAACAGTCTGCTTCAGATGACTTGGGTTCAAAAGTTTGGGGACAGATTTAGTTTCAAAAACATGGATGGAGCTGCTGTTGGTAGAGCTGATTGGGCAAATGTTCACATAGTTCAAGATTTGACAAATACTTCTTGATATTTGAGGAAATCAGGTACATTACAAAAAATACCATGGAGAAGTCTTGCTTTCTCAGGGAAATTAGCTCATAGAGAAGATGGGAATGGAAACTGACAAATCAGTGGAGGATGTCCTGCAATTCTCATATCCTCACTTTCAGTTTGTATCCTGGGATGCAAAGATAGGTGCAATGTTTGTTTGTTTTTTCTCACGTGAAAGGTTGTTGTTTTTCACTAAGTCAAACAGCATCCCATTCCCCACTGTGGGCCAACTGTAGGCCACTTGCCACTGTGATACATATCCTGGTGACATCTAGATTAGACTACTGAAATGTGCTGTATATGGGGCTGCCCTTGAAAAGTGGCCCACCTAGAATCATAGAATCATAAAGTTGGAAGGAACCTCCAGGGCCATCTAGTCCAACCCCCTGCACAATGCATGAAATTCACAAGTACCTCCCCCCTATACATACACACAGTAACCCCTGCACCAGAAGATGGCAAAAAAGAAGAAAACTCTCCAGGATCCCAGGCCACACTGGTGTAGAGAAAAAATGCTGCTGACCCCAAAATGGCAAACAGCACTTCTCTGGGTGTGTAAGAAAAGGCCACAAGAATTAAGCACTAATGCAACCCTTCCTGCCCTCCTTCTCATTATCTGCCTGGAGATCTGCCTAATTCACAGGATCAGCTTTCTGCCAGATGGCTGTCTAGCCTCTGTTTAAAAACCTCCAAAGGAGAGCCCACCACCTCCCGAGGAAGCCTGTTCCATTGAGGAACCGCTCTAACTGCCAAGAAGTTCTTAATAATGTTTAGTTGAAAATTCTTCTGATTTAATTTCAACCCAATGGTTCTGGTCTGACCTGAAACAACAGAAAATAACCCCACACCATCCTCTATATGACAGCCCTTCAAGTACTTAAAGATGCTTATCATATCACCTCTCAGTTGTCTCCTCTCCAGGCTAAATATACCCAGCTCCTCAACCTTTCCTTGTAGGACTTGGTCTCCAGACTTCTATCTTTGTTGCTCTCCTCTAGACACGATCCAGCTTGTATATATCATTCTTAAACTGAAGGGCCCCAAACTGTAAACAATACTCTAGGTGAGGTTTAACCAGAGCATAGTAAAATGATACCATCACTTTGCATGATCTGGACACTATACTTCTGTTAATACTGCCCAAAATTGCATTAGCTTTTTTAGCTACTGCATCACTGCTGACTCATGTTCCGTGTATAGTCCATTACAACTCCTAGATCCTTTTTGCACATACTACTGCCAAGTCACCTCCATCCTATAATTATGCATTGGGTTTTTCCTATGTAAATGCAGAACTTTACCATTATCCCCACTAAAATTCATTTTACTTGTTTTAGCCCAGTTTTCCAGCCTGTCAAGACCATCCTGTATCCTGACTGTCTTCTACTATATTTGCTACCCCTCCAAATTTAGTACCACCAGAACACAAAGAGGAGCAGGAACCATTATCAAGCACCAGTTACAAATCCACCTACCAACCAGTCAACCAGTTACAAATCCACCTAACAATAATAGGATCCAAACCACATATTGCCAATTTGTCATCAAGAAATTATGTGGAACCTTATCAAAAGCCTCACTGAAATCAAGATAAACTATGTCTACAGCATTCTTCTGATCCAGCAAGGTAGTAACTTTCTTGGAAAAAGACTCCTATACAAACATCATCGGGGACCCCTCTCTGGACACCCCTGGCATCTTAGACTAGGTGGATGGCAACCTGAGAATGGGTCTTCTTGATTGGAGCACCAAAATTATGGAATTGCCTTCCCAGAGAGATCCGTCTGTCCCTTTCAATCACTGCCCTCTGCCAGCAGATAAAGCGTTAACTGTTTCATCTTGTATTCTCTCACTGACCTTCCTTCCTTTGTATCTGTTCTAATTATGTTTGTGATCTGTTTAATTGCTATTTTAATTGTTTTATACTATATTTTAAAAACTTGTTTTAAAGTTTTGCAAGAGGGACCCTAAGCTGGAAGAAAAAGTAGCATTAAAATGTTTTAAATAAATGAATTTGCTATCTTAGCTACTAGTCATTGATAGATCCTGTGTGAATTTCTCTAGTCCCCTTTTAAAGCCATTTAAGCTTATTATGCCCTGGCGTGGATAACTCAGGCTAGCCCGTTCTCATCAGATTTCAGAAGCTAAGTATGGTTGGCCCTAGCTAGTATTTGGATGGGAGATCTCCATGAAATTCCAGGGTTGTGATGTGGAAGCAGGCAATGGCAAACCACCTCTCAACGTCTCTTGCCTTGAAAACCCTGTGGGGTCACCATAAGTCAGCTGTAACTTGATGGCATTTTCCTATCACCACCAAGCTTCCTATGGCAATGAGTTCCATAAATTGTGTGGAAAAGTTTCTTTTTGTCTGTCTTTATTCTACTACTAATCATATTCAGGAAACTGAACTTCCCGTGACTCAGGGAAGAAGGAAAACAAAACACTAAGCTCAGCAAAATCCACCCATAATTTCTGCACATATCCCTTTGAAAGAAAAAGAGGTTTCACAAGAATACAATGTCATGACTGTACTTTTCGGCAATTGCTTTTTTTAAAGAAAAAAATGAGGCATGTGCAGGCCAGTTTCTTGGTTTGCACAAACTTGCAAAATATTTCAAACCCAAGATGCAAGTATTTATGAAAATAGTTTGTGTTTGCTAACATTTTTTTTAAAAGAACAAGGCCTCTTTAAAAGTAACCACAGGAGAATTCTGTATGGTCATGCTCTTTCAAACTGTCTTTTCGTTTGCTTTAGCAATGTGTTTCAGCTGACATTCTATTCAAGGCAGGGAACAATGCCAAACTATTCTAATGGAGTTTTAAACATTTAACTCTTTTTAAAAAGGGAATGAATGAAAGAAAAAGACGTCCTGAGCTCTAAACTGATGATACTTAAACTTCACTTAATTCACCTGGAAAATAGATTTTAAAAGTAGTTTCAGTGCATTGATTGCATCTAAAATGGAACAAAGTCAAAGTAAAGTCAAAGTAAATATATCTAATGATATATTCTGGTGACAGCTCTCATTAAAATAAAAAAAAAGACTGAAGAAGAAAAATGCATGCATGACATCTCCTATATCCCAGCTCTTTGCTCAATAATAGTGTTCACGAAGCATCAAATTAGAACAACGTGGTGTTTATTTCTATATTAATTTTGCCACACCTAGCAAAGGTATTATTAAGTTCCAGGAATTGCTTCTCAATTGCCCACCTTTGACAGTCAAGTAGAAAAACAAAGATTTTTGGATTTAGTGGATTGTTTGTTTCCTCAGTTCAACTTGGGAGGGGGGGAATAACTCCATATACTGAGAAATGCAAAACTCAGAATTATGCTGGATGAGACATCCAATGTAAACTGTAAGTCTGCACAGCCACGTTCCCATTTGCATTGCTAAAATATATGTTGGTTTTTAAAGTTTAAGAGGTGGTGGTTGGTTTTGTTTGACGGGGGGGGGGGGGGGGGGTTGCCTATTTGAATAATTTACAAACAACATTTATACAGGTGTTTAACTTAGACCATTTAAAAAGGACCACCAGAAAAGTATTATTGTAAATGTGGCTTAATTTAGCCAAGTGAAAAAAAATATTTTAACTTTATTTCAAAAACTCGCAGGTATATGCATTCTAGGAATAGCCAATGGGAATACAGATAGGGGAATGTGCATTTTCGGAATTCCCATCAGTTACTGAATATACAAAATAAACTGCCTTTTTGTAACTTCTCCCAGGACAGTTGATCAGCATAAGTTGATAAAGCAGAAAAGCATTCAGACTTTGCTGAGTTACTGTAATTGTTTGGAATGAGGAGGGCTGCAGATGGTCAGCAGCATACCGATATACAGAACCATCCCCAGGACTGAAAGTTTTCCAAGTCTTATGGTAAAAGAGTAAGAAGGCTGACAGTGGGCAGTGAGCACTGAGCAACCGTTGTTGTCAGCGAAACGCTCCCTCCTCCTCTCCCTTTCCCTGGCTCACCCAATGAGAGGTCTTGGTCTCCCGGAGGCTAGACAATGGTTGCTTTGGAGAAAGAGGGAAGCCTTAGAACACCATGTAGATTTAGAACTGGATAGGAGGGTATTGTGTGCTGAAGCTATGCTCATTACTCATCCACTGGCAACAGGCTCTCTTCCTTTTGTCTGGAAAGACGGTAAACTTTCAATGCCATCTGAAAACAGAAGGCCTTTCAGAGAGCAGCAGAATGCTGCCATCGCAATCATGTGAAAATATTGTAAACAATTTCCCAGCTCCCCTTATTCAGCTGTCTGAGAAAGGGTGCTAGAAAATACCAAGTAATGCAAGAAGAAATAAAAAGCTGAACTGCAAGAAGCAGGGGCGGGGGTGTGTGTGTAGTTATTAGGATAAACTTTTTCTCTGCATTTGACTGTTTGTCTAGGTAACATCATGTCAGTGCTGCTGAACAAACTTAAGTCTATTTATTTCTGTGTGAGAATCTACCATGTTGCAAAGCTTGAGTTTGGTAAAAATAGAAAGACTTAGAAGCATGTTTCTTAAAACATCTAAGAAGAATACAGATGAACAATCTCATTCTGCTCAGTTTAACACCAGCAGCCAAAAGCCAAAGCAATTTTACAAGGAGTACAAAATGTTCTGACTGTGGAGGTTTGCCAGGAGGCTGAAGTTGGTTCCTTATTCGCAGATCCTTATTCATTCCTTATTCATTCCTTATTCGTGAATTCAACCAAAAAAGAAGAAGAAAGTTTGAAAGCTCTGAACCCCAAAATAAAGTCTGGACCCCCATATATCATACACCCCCTTCTTCAGGGGACTCTGCCCTTCGAGAAGACATGCGCTGCTTCATGGTCCAATGAGTGGTTCTCGTGCTAGCTGCTCCAAAACAAGGTGCCCCCAGGACACACAAACAGACAGACACTAGGGACAGGCTGTACCCCCAAAACAATGTTTGGACCACCCCAAGTGACACATCCCCACACTCAGAGCACTGTTCTCTTCAAGAAGACATGCAGAGGTGCCTGGTCCAAACACTAATTCCGGCACCAAAAGCTTCCAATTGGGGTGCCACCTAGAAGCCTGTATTTCAAAGGAGATTTGAATAAGGAACTATTTGGATTGCTTGCCCTCTGTACCCCAAAATGCACTTTGGACCACCACATGCCATACACCCCCACGTTCAGAGAACTCTGATCTTTGAGAAGACATGTGTAGCTCCATGGTCCAATGAGCGGTTTTCCTGCAGGCTGCTCCAGAGCAAGGTGCCCCCAGGACACTCAAAGAGGCAGACATTGGGGCCAGGCTGTACCCCAAAAACAATGTTTGGACCACCCCAAGTGACACATACCCACACTTGGGACACTTTCCCCTTCAAGAAGACATGCAGTGGTGCCCAGTCCAAACACTGGTTCCGGTGCCACAAGCTTCCAATTGGGGTGTTCCCTAGAAGCCTGTATTTTAAAGGAGATTTGAATAAAGAACTATTTGGATTGCTTGCCCTCTGCACCCCAAAATGCATTTTGGACTACCATATGCCATACACCTCCACGTTCAGGGAACTCTGTCCTTTGACAGGACTTGTGCTGCTTCATGGTCCAATGAGCGGTTCTTGTGCCAGTGGGGGGACACTTAAACCTTCAAGAACAGAATGGAAAGAGAAATTGCTGAATTGTGGTGGCAGCCACAAGCATAAGCACCTTCAAGAGGGGTTTAGATAAAAATATGGAGCAGAGGTCCATCAGTGGCTATTAGCCACAGTGTGTGTGTATATATATAAATTTTTTTGCCACTGTGTGACACAGAGTGTTGGACTGGATGGGCCATTGGCCTGATCCAACATGGCTTCTCTTATGTTCTTACAAATTATTATGAAACTTGGAACAAACATCTCCCCAGGAATGAACAGGGATATTGGTTTTTTATCTCATTACAGATGCTAAACCCACTCTCACTGAGTATAGTTATACACCCACAGTATTCCAATGTATTTCTCTTTTAGAATAGTGTATCAGAATAATTATTTGTACTGGCATACTCAAAATAGGGATTTTGGCTGTTTATCTTATTGCATATTCTTAACCCATTTTCACCATATTTTATTGTATTTTTTTTCCTATGGCAAACTAGAATGATGTTTATATGTTAAAAAGTAAATTAGATGGACAAGAACATCACTATCCAAAGTATTTCCCTTTTAGCTGTGTTGACATACTCAAATAGGGATATTGGATGTTTTTCCCATTACAAATACTGAATCCATCTCCCACTATATTTTAATGTATTTTTCTCCTATTGGCAGACTTAATGTATGTTACATGGTAAAAGGTATATTAGTTGGATGGAAAGACTCCTGAGACAGAAATGCCTTCCTTTTGGCCCAGGAACAGACATTTTCACATTTTGACATATTACTGTTTTATTGCTTTCGCATGCTCATGCTACTCAGATCAAAGCTTTGATCAATTTGTGAATTTAACTATTCTGTCATTGTATCTTACATTTGTACCATTCTGCGTTCTGAGCCACTGCCTACCAGCTATGTGTGATTGCTCACTGCACCAGATTCCTCGTCTGGTGATGTGCAAAGAGAGCACACGAAAGCTTACGTTCTGCATAAAATTAAGCATAGAACTACTTGACCCCCATTTTGTTCTACTACTTCAGACCAATATGGCTGCCCACTTGGATCTATGTCCTTTTTGTAATTTACCTAGACTCACAAAAACACCAATTGGCAGGCAAGTTTTATTACCAATTATGGCTATCCAGACCAAATGGTCTTCTAAATTGTCACACTGTTCCACCAGACTGTGATCCCAGATCTTTATCAGCTGGCCCTCTTCATCATCAAACTGCATGTATTTCAGCCCACTGTACCTGGCCCCCTCATCTGAAGAAGTGTGTTTTTAGCACACAAGAGCTAAAAGGTGCAAACTGACTCCTGCTTTGTTCAGCTACTTCAGACCAACAGGGCTACCCACTTGGATCTAATCTCAAAGGTGCTACCCTGGACAGTTTTTGTATGTGATTGGTCAGTGATTTAAGACTAAGGCAGAAGTGAATTGTGCAAGTTTCTATGGGATGCTTTTGGTCCTGAAACAACTTACTTCACATAACCCACAGTGGTTGTTTGAGGTCAGTTTTTTCATACCTATTTAAGGAGCATACTAAATGGAATACTGTGACATATTTATGATCCTAGTAATTCAGTCACTACCTGACAGCATGCAGGAATATCACACAAACACTGATGACAATGTAGTGTTCAGCCATTCATCCCACTAGAAGGCATGCCACTGAAGTGGGAGTAGTTGATTTTTAGGGTGTTAATCTGTTTCCACCATAGTGATTTCTAGTCCCTATGTAACATATGTTTTTGGGAGGGGGAATTTTAACGAGACGCCATGATCCCCATTATACAAATCTTAAGCAATTGGGAGGTGGGGAGGTGGGGAATGTGCGTTTTTGAAGATTAATTATATGTTTGGCCCGGTATATGTTTTATTGTGGTAAGGACTCAATGGACTTACTCTGGTGTATACAACACACCCTTTCAATATTCTCTTCAGAATCACTGTAAAAAAATGCAGAGGGACATGCCAGCTGGGCTCCCGCTTATTTGTCAATGGCAT
The DNA here is from genome assembly GCF_032191835.1 of Heteronotia binoei. Lineage (NCBI taxonomy): Eukaryota > Metazoa > Chordata > Lepidosauria > Squamata > Gekkonidae > Heteronotia > Heteronotia binoei. Next base: position 214,502,491 of record NC_083223.1, read on the forward strand.
GCCGTATATGCTGATCATCATGGTTGCAGTGAAAGACCCATACAGAAATACCAACTACTTTGACCCACGAAACTTCCCAGCAGAGCTGTCTGTGCAAAACATTAAGTATGTTGCAAACTCATTTAATATATTATGTTATTTATTCAAATGTCAATGTTAAAAAATATGGTTTTGACAATGCTTCCTAAAAAAGTCATTTTTAAAATAAAGTAGGAATGCATCCCTCCCTTCTTCCCATCCCAGCAGCATAGAACATGTACTGGTACACACAAAAGGTAATAATTTCTTCTCTTCTCCAGTTACAAAATTGTTGGCATAACTTACAACACAGGACAACATTTTGTTTGTTTCCACAAATTTGGAAAGAATGGCAGCTGGTATCTGTTAAAGGGATTGAAGGAACATCAACACTCAGGAAATGGCAATATGGAGGCCACAGAAGCCGTCTTCAGCAATATTCTGAAGAAATGTCCACTTCCCAACCACATTGTTGCTGTGCGTCAGTCATGAGTGTTAATGTTCCCTCCACCATCCCAGGAGGCAAAACTCACATTTCCGTGGACAATGCCTCAACAGTACAGGGAACAAGTTTGCAGTTCTAGGTTATTATTTAAATAAATAATGACATATGTAAGTTCTTTTTATGCATTATGTATCATTTATAATTCATTATTCATTGTTACCCATTAGTTGTTTTTTAGTCATTATTTTGCAGTCCATACTGGGCTTGCAATTAACTTTACTGGGAAGTCTGAGGGCATGAGGGCAACCTGTGACAAGGTGGCATGCAAAGATACTCTTTAGACCCCAAAAAGCAATAGTTTGATTCTGGAATCTCCTCAACAGTAGCTTAGTGCTCTTTGGTGCCATTAAGACTTGCTTAGCCGCCCTGAGCCTGCTTCGGCAGGGAGGGCGGGATATATATATATATATATATATATATATATATATATATATATATATATATATATATATATATATATATATATGGATCTGCGAATAAGGAACCAACTTCAGCCTCTTAGGTTTGCCAAGGTTTCAGGTGAGTGTCCAGTGAAAGAGACTCCCGCTATTGGGGTCAGCTTCTATTCTGTCTGAATATGGTGTGCAGATGGCATTGTTAAGTGGAAGAGCAAGCAGCAGCTTTCCCGATCTGCTTTTGAGTACAAGAAGAACCTAGGAGCTGCAAACCGGGGCAGAGGTAAGGCTGAGAAAGGACTGAAAGCCAAAGGGGGCTCTCTGTAAGTGACTTTGGCAGCTTCAGAAGTGCTAGCTGCTAATGGTACCTGGTGACTTCTTATAATGTGGAGTCTGACATCTGTGTGAACAGGGCCTAATTTCAATGATCCTATCAGCCATTTAATACTTCCAACTGATCTCTCCATAGAGATACTGCACAGTCCTTTGAGGAACTCATGTTGGTGGGAGAGTCACTTGGACAGAGTGAAGAGCACCTCTCTAATAATAATAATTTTAAAAAGACATGCTCCATTATCTCCCACGGTTATAATGGTAGATCATCCCAAATTCCCGTTACATTACAGTGTTCTCTAGGATATCTCATTTACTGGTTGGGAGCAGATGAGTCTTACCTGTGCTGGACCATGGGCGCTCCACTATGCCAAACCCTGCTGAATAGTTCCAGTGGATTTGGAGACCTAAAAGGGGGAAAGCATCTTGCTACCAGGCAGTGTCCTCTGCTGCATAGATGTCTTTATATAATGTGACAATGAGGACCCACAAGAAATTTGCAGGAAGGGGACATTCCCTCACCATTGCTTCCTTCCCTCTCCCCCCCTTCTCTGTGAAGGTACCCTCTTCTCTCTTTCTCCCTCCACCCCATATATATATAAATTCCCCTTCTCCCCTCACCCCTTCCATGTAAGCTCTCTGTCTGCCACACACTTTTCTAGCAATCCTTTCTTATCCCCCTTTCTCTAGTCACCCTTGTGTGTCAATCTGCCCGTCTTTCATGCAGCCCTTCTCAATGTCCCCCTTTCTTTCCACCTTTTCAATCTGCCCATCTCTTTATCTCCCCTAGTCTCCCACTCTTCTGTTTCCCCCTCCGTCAGACAATCCTTCTTTCTCTTCTCTCTCCTACAGGCCAATCACCCTTCCTTTTCTCTCTTCCCCAAGCCAATCCCCCATCTTTCTCTTTCTCTCCACTCCAAGCCAGTACCCCTTCTTTTCCCTTCTCTCTCACCCCCAAGTCAATCCCCCCTCCTGCTGCCACTGTGGCTGAGCCGAGTCCGGCTTCTGGGGCCTGCCACAGCCATGCTCCACCAAGGCAGTAGCTACTGTTGCTGGGTTCTGCCGCCACCACAGCAGCAGCAGCAGCTGGGGTCCTCAAAGATAAGTGCATTCTCTGTGCATGCACAAATAATACTATTTTACATTGGGGGGGTCCCCCCATATTTTTTCAAAGATTTTGGGGTTTTCTGCAAATTTTTTTTGGGGGGAGGTCCCAAATTTGCAGAAAAAATTATTTTGGGTAAGTGCAGCCCTGATTTATGCATTTAGGTATCTGCAGATAGGGCACACTTGGAAAATAGTATATAGATGGAAGATACTGCAAGGACACTTAATAGAGAGACATACTTGATGACTGCCCTGCAGTGATTGACTTCTTGTTTACTGTGCATTTGTTCAAAACCTGAGCAATTCCCATGAAGCCATAAATTCACAAGATGGCCTTGAACATATAATTAACATTTATGTTCAATTAATAGGGAATATTTGCGATCTTTCACAGGATTGTTGTGATTATGAATGATGACTTAATGATTTAAAGCCCCTTGAACTCCAGCAATCAATAAAATATAGTTCAACACAGTGCTATGGAATGTGATGGATTTATATATGCCAGGATCAGCCTGGGATGGTTCAGAGGACTAGAAAAAGCATTTTCTTGAGTCTGCTTTGCATATGTTATATGCTTCTCTCACCCTCACGCCCCCTTGATCCTTTCTATTTTTAATAGGAAGAAGCTGCAATAAATTAGAACTTTACAAGACTGGCAAATAAAAAAAACTCCACTAAAATTGAAAGCAAGAAATGATTATAACTAGTATATGGGGTTTTACGAGACGAGTGGGTGAAAATTGATCCCTACACTGTGCATAAATGCATTCTTCTATTTTGGGGGGGGGTTACAGCAAAGATCCACAAACTGTTTAAGCCAGGGAATTGTTGGTCAAACAGCCTCACTCCATCCAAATGTATAGGCCCAGGCAGGGCTATTTTTGTAGGAAAAGCCCCGCAAGAACTCATTTGCATTAGGCTACACCCCCTGATGTCACCATTGTTTCACACAGTTTCTACAAAAAAGCCTAGCAGGAACTCATTCACATATTAGACCACACCCCTGACATCAAGCCTGCTGGAACTACGTTCCTGTGCATTCCTGCTCAAAAAAAGTCCTGGGCCCAGGAATAAATAAATATATTTTGTAACAAAACTGCATCACTAAAACTACTGAAGCTCTGTGTGTATCTAACAAAAATGGTTCTTCCATTCTGTTTCCCTTCAAAATCAGGATTGGCAGAATGGACACCAAGCTTACATTTCCAGTCTAGAGAGAGTTACACCTGTCTAAAGTCCATTGCTCTTAGAAGGGTATAATTCTACTTAGTGTGGCTCTATTAGAACCAAACTAACATGTTACATTTTTAAACAAGTTCAGGTTCCCCTGCTTTTCCTACAGCCACAGGGGAAATTATTTGCATAACTTTAGAGCTACAGCTCCAAAAATATACTGTATAGGTTGGACCTTAAGAGAGGTAAAATATACAAAATATTTCTGTCCCTCCACTACAGTGCACCCAGCAGCCATGCTCATAATGGCTCTTATGATAGTTATCATTGTCAGTTGTCGTTGTTTATCAGCTGTTCAAAGGGTTATCTCTTCCAGGGCCAACATGATAGGACATCTGCCAAGACCCATTACTCAGTACAAGGTCAGCAGCCAAAGAGGGATACTAGGCACATCCAATTTGCCCCCCTAGTCGAAATAAGAGACAGACACAAGTATTGGGTTTAAACCGGGTTGCTTTATTAAACTCAATTAATCTGTGAACTCGGCAGGGGTAAGACCTATCCAGACAGGCCCCTGGGGTCACCCACGGACCCCGCCCTGTCAAAGGGCGAGCAACCCTGCCCCAAGACCAAACCCGCCATATTCGGGTTGTAACTGAGCGGCCAGGCCTCCAGCCTTTCTCCACCTGGGCTAGCATCGATCCCCCATGGAAAGATCCGCCGCAGGTGAGGCTCCCCGTGATCTGCATTCCCCGCACTGAGCCGTGTAGCCCATTTGCTGTTCATACAGAGCACACGCACCAAAGGTGCTAGGTCATAGGTGCTCCCCTGAAACACTGTGGCCAACACATCCCCGGCCAGCGACCAACTTATAATCCACCCCAAAACCTAACACTATAAGGCAGTACAAGGTAGGCGAAAAACAACTCCACATGGGCCAATTATGCGGAGATGAAAAAATTCCTACCTGGCCCCCAACAAGGCGACCGGTTGAAACCTGTACTGCCAAGGGAGGGTGGGAGGGCAGAGAGCCAAGAAGACAGCCGCACTGAGTCGGGCGGGGCCAGGGCTTATATAGCCCTGGCGCCACGCCCCGCTCAAGCCCCGGATGGGCTGGGGCTGTCAAAGCCTGCTCTCCTTCTTCCAGGAGGGCAAATGCGGCCCCCAGCCTGAACGCCGGCGATGCCAGCTTGGCTGGGAAGGGCCGAGCCTTGCCCCCCTAGTCGAAATAAGAGACAGACACAAGTACTGGGTTTAAACCGGGGCGCTTTATTAAACTCAATTAATCTGTGAACTCGGCAGGGGTAAGACCTATCCAGACAGGCCCCTGGGGTCACCCACGGACCCCGCCCTGTCAAAGGGCGAGCAACCCTGCCCCCAGCACAAACCCGCCATATTCGGGTTGTAACTGAGCGGCCAGGCCTCCAGCCTTTCTCCACCTGGGCTAGCATCGATCCCCCATGGAAAGATCCGCCGCAGGTGAGGCTCCCCGTGATCTGCATTCCCCGCACTGAGCCGTGTAGCCCATCTGCGGTTCATACAGAGCACACGCACCAAAGGTGCTAGGCCATAGGTGCTCCCCTGAAACACTGTGGCCAACACATCCCCGGCCACCGCCAATGCCAAGCCTCTGCTTAGGCATTAGCGCCCCAACGGGCGGCCCAGAGCCGACCACAAACCCTGCCGAATCTCCTCCAAAAAGGCCCGGTTGCCCAACTCTGACAGATGGACCCCATCCGACCGATACAGGTCAGCATCATCGACCCGTATGGCCGGATGAGGGAGGAAAATTCCCAAGCCATTTTCCATGGCTTTTTGTAGTGCCCTATTAGCCTTGCACCTAGCGCGCTCAATCCCTCCAGGGGAAATGTAAGGTCACCTCCAACTCCAGCCTGGCGATCTAGCTGACCATATCAGGACCAGCCAAAAGGACAAGCCCTGGGGTCACCCCCGGACCCCGCCTTGTCCAAGGGCGAGCCACCCCGCCCCCAGCACAAGCCTGCCAGAGTCGGGTTGTTGCTGAGCGGCCAGGCCCAAGCCATTCACCACCTGGGCGTGCATCAATCCCCCATGGAAAGATCCGCTAGGTTAAGGCTGTCCCGTGATCTGCAGTCCCCGCATTGAGCCGTGTAGCCCATCTACAGTTCCTGCAGACCACCTGCACACTTGGTGGTAGGCCATGGGTGCTCCCCTGAGACCGACCAGGTGGATGACCAAGATGTGCGGAGGAGGTGCCCTCCTCTCTCCGCACGGCAAAGGCCCAACACAGGCCCCGACGACCCAGCCGTTCTTCCAACTGCCCCATCACTGGCACCCAGCTGGACGCCTGTTGGAGAGCACCCAGCATGATGGACCGCCCGGAACACCTTGCTGCGTCCGTAGATGAGACCTCTCACTACGAGCCACAGCACCTGAAAAACAGAAAATTGTCAAAACAAATAATGACCGACCGGCGCCTCCAACGCTGCCTTCTAGGTGACCAACGGGTGCACCTTTTTTTTTTTTTTTTTTAGTAAAAGCTGCCAACCGCCACAGGCCGACCAATTTTTTACTTCCCGGGCCTGGGGCGCCTGCCCCGCGGTATCACTCGTAAACTACATAACCAACTCGCTAAACATAGCGCCGAAAAAAAATTGGAGGGCCATCAACGAGGCCGCATGATGCAGAGTGGCCCCGAAAGGGGACTGCATAACCTGTGCCACAGAACCGGCCAACTATCCAGCGGTCCCGCGGTGCCCCCAACTGCCAGAATTGGGAAGCTGCTCCGTCGTATGCCCCTCTACTAGTGGGTATTCTCCGCAGACCCATGAGCTATACTACCAAAGGCCAACACCGCCAGTCGGCCCTCAATAATGCTCAACCCCAGACCTCTCTCTTTCCAAAACAGGCAGATGCCTAATATGAGCTGGCGAGATCGGCCGGCCAGCCTGCAGTGTAGCGGTTCATTCCAACTGCCAGAATCGGGAAGCCGCTCTATCCTAAGCCCTCCTGGTACCAGGCATTAAAGCCAATCGAATGGCCCAACCAGCTTCAGCCTCCCAAGCTACCAAGGGTCTAGGGGCAATTGACTCATAGCGTCACCAAGACGCCTCAAAGAAAAGGCCATAAGGGGGGGGGCCCACTTTCCATGCAAAGTTAAGGTGACCCACCACCAACTGCAATTCAAGCAGCAAGACCTTGCGGTGTTTTCTTAGGGCAGCCAACCGGGCTTTAAGATCTGTTATTTCTGCTTCCGGCAGCCGCAGCTGTTTGTGGGTATCCCACCCGATGCCTAAAAGGTAAACACTGAACTGGGCCCTACAGGCTTCACATGTGTACCCCCAGCTTAATGTCTAAGTCCTGAAAGGAATGTAACCGTCTGGCGCATTACCCTGTGCCAGCAGGACCGACAAAAGGTAGTCGCCCAGGTAAAGCACCGTGTCATTAAGCCCGGTTCTATCCCGCAGCGCCCACTCAACAAAGGAACTGAAGCGCTGAAATGCAACCCATCAGGAGGGTGTGATCCATATGGAAGGGCGCTATCCAGTAGAATTCGCCCTCTAAGCAAAAACCCAGGAGCTCGAAAGCATTGTGATGCACTGGCAAGATACGAAATGCAGACTTGATGTCGCCTATTGCACTTTCAGCCCAACACACAACCCCGTACTACTTTGACTGCCTGGTCAAAGGAAATGTACCACACTGAACCCAATTCCTCAGGGGCGGCGCCCCTTTGGGTAGAACAGGTGATGAATGAGGCGATACTCCCCAGTCGCCTTCCTAAGCTCCACCCCTAAGCACCACCCCCAAGGGAGATACCCGCGATATGGGTACAGGCGGCGTATCAATGGGTCCTAGAACCCTGCCCTCCTGACACTCCCTGGCAATCTTGGCCCTGACTAAGAGCTCAAGACCTACCACTGACCGACCGATAGAAGCCAAACAGGGGGAGGGGCCAAAGAAACCCTTCCACAAATATTGCCCGTCTGCTTCATATGGGTATTCCCTCAATAAACTTATTGAGTACCCTCAGCTAAATGGGACTATTGACCGGCGCCGCCTCCGGGGCGCCTACCCCCAGGCCAAGGCTCCGACCTGCCGCAAGCAGGAAGGGCATGAGGCCCGCTACAAAGTGGGCACCCGTGTTTGAACATGCAAGGCTTTCCGTGGCCCGCTCCTTTCGAAGCGAACTCCCCGCATAACAGCCGGGACTGAACCGGCCGGCCCTCCGTGAGGCGGGCCCCTGCAGAAAGCTGCTGGTGTTGCCTCTGTACCACGTGTCCGCTATCGGACCGATCCCCAATATTAGGCTTTGCCGGGGACATCAACCACAGCCAAAGCTGCTGGCTGACGTGGTCCCAAGGTAACCCCGGGCTAACAGCGGCTGTCGTGCGGAAGGCCTCGCCGTAGTGCAGCCATGCCGCGCCGCCGAAATTCTGTATACGCCCCAGCGATGGCGCCCGCCTAAATTAAAACGCTGGGCAACCAGATTGCCCCCGACCTATCCACCCGTAAGCGCTTTAATTTTCTTCTTCCTTCCTGTCAAGCTCGTCTGTACTCTTCTTTTCGAGCTCCCTGTGAAGTAGGCTGAACACGTCTACTACTCTCCCTGAAGGATTTAGACACGTGTAACAGCCATTAAATGATCTCCCAGCGGCCGCGAAGTGTCGCCATATGGTAGTATGTGGAAAGGTATGCTGGCATTAGGATTTAGAAGGTGAAACCACCCACCTCCTTGCCCACTCGGCCACGTCCCTTCCATTTGAGTATACTGCTGCCCACCACAAGGCAGGACCCCTTGGGGAGGGACGGCAACGTGGGAACTGCGGGCGCCACCGCCGGGACCACCTGTAGACCGAGCACCTGGAATCCAGAGCTACCTAAGCCAGACCCTTGTGGGGCGGAGCTCTGCAGGCCCCACGCCCCAAGGCAGCCCAGAACCCCACTGCACAGCGAGTGTTCCAGGCCTTCCTGCGTCCCAAACCCCGCTCCCCGTACCCGGGGGGGGTACTGGAACAGGACCCCAGGGCCACCCAGGTGTCTGCTGCAACAAGATCTTACCACCTACGTCCAATGGCGTTCCAGACCTGCCAAGAGTCCGCTGCAACAAGATCTTACCACCAACCTCCGATGGCGTTCGAGCCTGGCATGGAGTCTGTTGTACGCCGCCGCCGCCATACACGCCGCTTATCGGCTGTTCACCCGACGGACCCTCGCCCGGGTCGACGTCCTGTTCCGGCTCCGACAGTGGCTCGTGCCCCGCTGCGCTACCCTGTAAGGCAGACAAACGAGCCAGCATCTCCGCCGCAAAAGTTAGGCACACCGCCGCCCTGAAGCACTGCAACGCCCCTCCCTTATGGGCGCCCCATGGCGACCCTCTACTGCTCTAGCGCCTCCAGTGGCCAATGATGGCTAGCCGGACCCGCTCCCTTTGGCCTGTCTCTTCAACATAACAAGGCTGCTGACCCTACCCACATAACGGGCGGGCCGGCTGCTTGCCTTTGGAGCCTCCCTGTCCCTTCTTAGGGGCCATGAGTATGACCTAATCTTGGCCACACACCACAGTGGCCCTAAGAATATGCTAATTTGAACCCCACCGACCACTAAGCCAGAGAACGAGGGGTGGAGCGAAATGAGGCAAAGCCAGGCCCTAAACGGCCCCTATGTATGCCTGTCAACACAATAAACCAGGGGTATGGACCATCTTAATTATGGTTCCTGGACAACTTTAAAACAAATAAAGTCAGCACAATTAACCGGGGGTATGGACCATCATAATTATGGTTCCTGGACCACTGTAAAACAAATACAATCAGCACAATTAACCGGGGGTATGGACCATCTTAATTATGGTTCCTGGACAACTGTAAAACAAATACAGTCCTCACCACATGGAATATGTGTGTGTGTGGGGGGGGTGTTCCCCAGAACCCCTGTGAGATCAAATTGGTCTATTCCGACCAGCTGCAGCTCTCAGACAGGTCTTACCAGTGCCTGCTGCCTGCCCTATTTAACTGGAGATGTCAAATGAACCTAGGCCTTCTGATTTGGCAGGCAGCTACTCGCCACCGCGCCAAGACCCCACTCCTAGCATTAGTAGGAATAAATTGACTGCCGCGTGCGCCGCTGGCCGCGCACAACGGCCCTTAACCGCGCCTTAGTGCGCTTAAAACAAAATGGCCCCTCGCACTCGCCAAGGGCAGTGAACACCCGGATTCCCTTTGCCGCCTTACAAGGCCGCTCTGTTAAAATGGCCGCCGCGCGCACCATGTGGAGAGCACACGCTGCTTCACTTTGGCACCCAGACTCTCCTAAAATGGCCGCCGCATGCGCTGCGGGCCATGCCCCGCCGCTATTGCTCTCAGCAAAATTGATCACCCTCGGAGATGGCCGACACCCGCTCTCTCGGTCCCCCTTCTTGGGTACCACACCCCCAACCGATGAGGAAGCGAAGCCGTCAATCCCCCAGTAACGGCCGCTCGCGCTGCCGCCGCCCGTTCGCGCTGCCGCCGCCATCTGACGAGGAAGTGAGGTGAAGCCGACGAGCCAAGTGAAGCCGACGCTCCACTAGCACCGGCCGCTCGCGCTGCTGCCGCCGCCCGGGCCGCTCGCCTAGCGCTCAGGTTACGCCGACAGGAGCTGTCCCTACGCCGCTCCAAGGCCCCAGCCTAGCACCGGCCACTCGCGCTGCAGCCGCTGCCCGCGCCACTTGCCTAGCGCTCCAAACCCCCTCAACGAGGAAGGGAAGCCGGCGCACCCAGTGAAGCCGACGCTCCACAAGCACCAGCCGGCCTAAACGACGCTTGCACGTGGCTCTCACTCACAGAGAGCCAAGAAGACAGCCGCACTGAGTCGGGCGGGGCCAGGGCTTATATAGCCCTGGCGCCACGCCCCGCTCAAGCCCCGGATGGGCTGGGGCTGTCAAAGCCTGCTCTCCTTCTTCCAGGAGGGCAAATGCGGCCCCCAGCCTGAACGCCGGTGATGCCGGCTTGGCTGGGAAGGGCCGAGCCTTACCAGGAATAGTAGGGATTTAAAGAGACCTACCATTTGCTGCTGATAGCACATTTGGAAGAGGGAGTGTACTGCTTCCAGCCTTATCTTTGGAGCCCTAACAACACTGACAAATTTTGCAAATAAAGTCTTGTTGCTCCGCCGCGACCTTCCAGCCACAATTGATACAATAATGGAACTGGAAGCCTCTTGCCCATCCGCAGGTCCAGTTTTGGATCATTTCAGCCTGCTCTCCCAGGATGAAGTTGATAAGACCCTGGCTGCTGTGAAACCCACCACTTGCCCCCTCGATCCTTGTCCGTCATGGTTGGTTAAAGCTGTGGTGACGGCATAAGAACTCCCCTGAGGGAGAACATCAACTTGTTCCTCTCAACAGGGGCATTCCTGGGGGCCTTGAAGGAGGCAGTGGTCTGTCCTCTCCTGAAGAAACCATCTTTGGACCCTACAGTCCTAGCAAGCTACCGCGCAGTCTCGAACTTGCCATTCCTGGGCAAGGTAGTGGAGAGGGCGGTGGCAATGCAGCTTCAGGCTTTCTTGAAGGATGCTGATGTCCTGGATCCCTTCCAATCTGGCTTTCGCCCTGCCCATGGGATGGGGATGGGGTTGGTCGCCTTGGAGGCTGATCTCCGGAGGCATCTGGATCGAGGCGGTTCGACGCTGCTGATCCTTCTTGATCTGTCAGAAGCGTTCAATACAGTCAACCATTAAGCGTTGGCCCACCGTCTTGCAGATGTAGGGATATGGGGGCTGGCCTTAAAATGGCTGGTCTCCTTTCTCCAAGGTCAGGGACAGAGGGTGGCACTTGGAGGTGAACTATTCCAGCAGCACCCATTACAATGTGGTGTGCCTCAGGGAGCAATTATTTCCCTGATGTTATTTAACATCTACATGCGCCCCCTTGCCCAGAAGGTATGGGCTGGGGTGTCATCAATTTTCCGATTGATACCCAGCTTTTTCTGCTGATGGATGGCTGCCCGGATTCGGCCCCAGAAGAACTGGGTAGGGCATTGCAAACTCTGTCTGGTTGTTTGCAACAGAGCCGGCTGAAATTGAATCCATTGAAGATGAAGGTCCTGTGCCTAGGTTACAGGGGGCTGGAATCAGAGATCAGTCTCCCATCCTTTGATGGAACTCCATTGATGCCCACATCGAGGCTGAAGAGCTTGAGGGTATTCCTGGATGCCTCTCTGAGGCCCAGGTTACCACCACTGCCAGATCGGCCTTTTTCCATCTGAGACGGGTCAGACAGCTGGTCCTGTATCTCACCCCCCATGACCAGGCCACAGTGACCCATGTGATGGTCACTTCCAGGCTAGATTATTGTAACTCTCTCTATGTGGGGCTTCCCTTGACCCTCCTCCAGAAACTTCAGGTGATGCAGAACGCTGCTGCACGGATGTTGACATTGTCACCTATACGGGCACAGATCCATCCAACCAATTGAGTACCAGATTCGGTTCAAGGTGTTGGTACTTACATTTAAAGCCTTATATGGCCAGGGGGCAGCATACCTATTGGACTGCCTCTCCCTGTATGAGCCCCGTAGGTCTTTACGATCAGCAACCCAACAAATTCTGGTGATACCTGGCCCCAGAGATGTCCATCTAGCCTTGATGTCTATCTAGCCTGCCTAGTGGAATGAGCTCCCCCTGGAGATCCAGGCCCTGTAGGACTTGCTTCAATCCTGCAGGGTCTGTAAAACAGAGCTCTTTCACCAGGCTTTTAATTGAGGCAGTAGATGTCACTTGTTATCAGCCTCCCCCCTTCATTCCATCCCAGTGCTATAAGACCTGCTGGATAGGCCATGTCTGTGAGGCAGAATTAGCCATTTTAATACCTATTGTTCTCTGTAAGTTTAGATTTTATATATTTTAAATTGGTTTTTTACTGTTGATTGTTTTTATGATGTAACCCACCCTGAGCCTGTTCTATTGAATAAAATAAATAAAAATAAATAAGAATGCTAGGAAGTCACACTCTACTCCCTCATCCAGGAGGCTGCACATGTAAATAAATAAGGGGCCAATGCACCTTCGTCAGAACTCAAGCCCTGGTCTCTTTTACAATGTTGGATGAGTACTGCTTTGTCCAAGAAAGGCCAGTTTTCAGGGAGCAATACATGTGGACAGGAGTTTAAAAGTGGTGCCTCAATTTGTCCTGTGCACCAGTCCTAGGTGACAACAAAAAACATTTTGCTATTACATCCAAGCCATCAAGGGCCCTGCAAACTGAGACAGCAAAGTTTGTTCCCCAGTTACCATCTTGGTTTGTAAGGCTGCATTGACCCATCACAGGATGCTGCACTTTTGTTCTGCTATTATCACGGGCTGCGTGCAATCGAGAGAGCAAAGTCCAAGTCCAGTCCAGGGTCAAGCCAAAGAGTTCAAACTGAAGCCGGGTCAGGTAGTCAAGTCAGGGGGCGGTGAGTGAGGTCATCTGGAGCTGGGAGTCAGAAAGCTGAAGAGAGCAAGCAAGAGCCCAAGAAGTGGACATGGGTCATCACGAAAGCGACTTGTTGCTTCCACGGAGAGCCCAGCCCTGAGCAAGGGGCTAAATGGACCTTTGGTGATGCTCCAGTTAGCAGGTGGGGAAACTCCTGCTAAAACTCAGGACTCAGCAACCGCTTTTCTCGTAGGCGTGCGTCCTTCCGATGGGCTGCTAAGTCTTGGTGGAGTTGCTACCACAACCATGTTACCCGTGGGGGTGAGTCAGGCGGGCTCCCTGCTTGCAGCTGTGCATCCTCTGTTGCTGGGTCAGGTCTAGGAAATGATGGCTCAGGCAGCAAGCTGTCAACCTCCAGAGCGCTAGAGGGGTCAGCTACAGGTTCGGCTGCCAATTCGGGAGGACACTTGGTCATCATCATAACAGGTGACAGCTATAGCAATCACCTGCAACTGCGTAGTCTTATTTGCCACAGGAAAATCCATTTGCAAATTATTGCTTTTGTGCCACAATATCCAACCATGTGCAGATGCAGCCAATCAAGGGAAACAATATTTTCCTGATTTGGAATATAATAGGAAACTACAATTTGTTGCAAACGAAAAATAATGAATTATCTGGGGGGGAGCAGGGAGAGAGGAAGGAAGGGTCTTACAAGCAAGCTCATAGCCCTAACCCATTGTTTGACATTATAGCTGAGCCAAGCCAACATCTAGTCCTGCCTCGAAGTTATAAGGGCATAAACTGGATTTTTAAACCTGGGTTTTTATTGCTTTGAATCTGCCTAATGTTTCTCCCTTGACTAGAAAATGTAAGCTAACTAAGTCCAAACACAGCTGTCAAATAAAATCAGTCCAACAAAAAGCAGGGAGCGGGGGAGGAGAAAGAATATGCTATGGCTTTAAAAAGCCTTGTCATGGACCTTTAAGACTACAGAAGGAAAGTCATATCCCTTTGGAGTCCTGTCTGTGGCAAGTATTACCTAACATCCACACTCACTCCCCCCTCCCATCTCACTGTTTATGAGGTGATGAGAAAAAAATACAGCTCCCTCTCTTGTCAGTAGGACATCTCAACACAGCTTAGGGGGGAGGGATACTAAACAAATGGGAAAAGTTTGCCTTTCATGGACAGCTGGTGCGGAGCAGAACATACATTACACCCTTTGGTATCGCCATCAGTGGGTTCATCATTAAGGTTGCCAAACCCAACAAAAAATAATAATAATAGTAACTTGTTTGCATTGCATGACTGACTTCTGGGATGTTTTCTCCTCTACAGGATGCCGCACAAAGAATTTAAACAGATTGAACAAACCAAGCCAAAAAAAAGGCAAATATTTGCATTCTGAAACATTGGCTTTTCATCCTAACAACATATGGAATCGTTTAAAAATAATTTTGATTGCAAACATTCTCTCTCTTTCTCTCTCTCCAATTCATATATACTCTTAAACCAAGTGTCTTAGCACCATAAAGGAGGACATGAAATTTCCTGCTGCAGAGAGATACCCCCCAGATGGCAAAGACTACATGGGGTCTAATTTGCACAATAGCTGAAACCCCAAATCTGTTTTCATTGCCAGGGCCAATCTATTAAGCATATGTAGCAATCAAAAAGATTGACTCTGAACAAGAATGCATGCAGGGTATTTTCTCATCCCCAGTGGGCAACCACAACCAGCCTCTTCATCTCTGGATCACACATACGTCTAGCATGGGCTTTCTGTGGTGGGTCACAGGACCAACCCTTATTCTTTCCTCTTTGCAGGCATATAGATCCTCTTTATACCTTGTAACTGTTCCCTATAGTATCCCTGTTTTCAGAAGAGACAGCAGTCGTGTGATGAGGAACTATATGTGCTCCCCTGTGGCCAAGAGGTTCTAACATTGCCTAGCTCATATGGAAACCAGTCACATTACAGCAAGTCCCATGCTGCAAAAGTAGTGTAAGATGGGTGTAGAAGTTAGAGGGTCAGACTAGGATCTGAGAGAACCAGGTTTTAATCCCAGGGAAGCTTGCTGGATATTTTTGGGCCTGTCATATTCTCAGCCTAACCTACCTCACAGAGTTATTGTGAGCATAAAATGGTGGAGAAGAGAAGGATGTAAGTCAAGCTGGGTTCCCTTTGAGGAGATAAATGAGGTTAAGAAAAGAATAATAAGAAGAAGGAGACGACATTGGATTTATATTCTGCTCTCCACTCATAAGGACATAAGAGAAGCCATGTTGGGGCAGGCCAATGGCCCATCCAGTCCAACATTCTGTGTCACACAGTGGCAAAAAAACCCCAACCAAGTGCCATCTAGAGGTCCACCAGTGGGGCTAGAAGCCCTTCCACTGTGCCCCTCCCAAGCACCAGAATACAGAGCATCACTGCCCCAGACAGAGAGTTCCAATGATAAGCTGTGGCTAATAGCCACTGATGGACCTCTGCTCCATATTTTTATCCAATCCCCACTTGAAGCTGTCTATGCTTGTAGCCACCACCACCTCCTGTGGCAGTGAATTCCATATGTTAATCACCCTTTGGGTGAAGAAGTACTTCCTTTTATCAGTTTATTTGCTCCGCAATTTAATTGAATGTCCATGAGTTCTTGTATTGTGAGAAAGGGAGAAAAGTACTTCTTTCTCTACCTTCTCTATCCCTTGCATAATCTTGTAAACCTCTATCATGTCACCCTGCAACCGACGTTTCCCCAAGCTAAAGAGCCCCAAGCTTTTTAACCTTTCTTCATAGGGAAAGTATTCCAACCCTTTAATCATTCTACTTGCCCTTTACTGCACTTTTTCCAATGCTATAATATCCTTTTTGAGGTGCGGTGACCAGAATTATACACAATATTCCAAATGAGACCGCACCATTGATTTATACAGGGGCATTATGATGCTGGCTGATTTGTTTTCAATTCCCTTCCTAATAATTCCCAGCACAGCGTTGGCCTTTTTTATTGCAATCGCACACTGCCTTGACATTTTCAGTGAGTTATCTACCATGACCCCAAGATCTCTCTCTTGGTCAGTCTCTGCCAATTCACACCTCATCAACTTGTATTTATAGCTAGGATTTTTGACCCCAATGTGCATTACTTTGCCACATTGAACCTCATCTGCCACGTTGATGCCCACTCACCCAGCCTCAACAGATCCCTTTGGAGTGCCTCACAATCCTCTCTGGTTCTCACCACCTTGAACAATTTAGTGCCATCTGCAAACTTAGCCATTTCACTGCTTACTCCCAACTCCAAATCATTAATGAACAAGTTAAAAATTATCTGACCCAGCTAGGCTTCCCAACCCTCCCGCCCTGGCGGGGGACCCCAGGATTTCCACCCTCTTCCCCCGCTCCCCCAAAAAATGGAAGCGGGGGGAGGGGAGGAAACGGCGCCGGGGAGCATGGCCAGCCGCACCATCCCAGAGCGGGCGAAGCCGCCGCTCTGCGCCGCCGCCGCCCCCTCCCTGCCCACCGCAGCTGCTCCTCCCCGCCCAGGCTGAGCCCATTCAAACCAATACGGCTACCCATCCATCCTTGGAGACCATTCCCCACTTCCAGTCACGCTCCTTTCCCCTTAGATTTGACAGAAAATGATCTCCCGCCAGTTGGATGAGACCTCAGTCTTTTTTTGTAAAGAAAAAAAAAACGGAACCATGGTTATTGGCGCGGGGTCTTCGGGGACAGAAAACGCAAAGTCACTGCACAGCACTGGCTGAAAGCGAGCGCGTTTCTATGGTGACCAGCCGAGCATCTTCTCCAGTTGCGATGATGTCTGCTTGTGGAGACGACGAATTTCGGCCCCGATACACTTTCCACCACCTCCCTCAAAAATGCTTTCCCTCCTGGATGGGTTGCGTTTCTTGAAGTAGTGAGATTTTAGGTCAGAAACGCGCCCGTAATGATTCAGCAGGTAATTCCTAATGTTAAAAAAGCACTTTTGTAAACATTTTTAAAAAATTTCTTTGACCATCTTTGCTGCATATTTGTTGTGATATGAAATGGTTGCCTCTTCTGTGTGTCTGTCCTCTTTTTGGGCTCTTTAAAAAAAACCTGATGAAAATGTCCTTTTTGGGTTGGAAGGTTATGGATATTCCTAGCTAGTAACAATTATTGCAAGTTATATGTTGTCGAAGGCAGGTTAAGTAGTATAGTATTGCAGGTTAAATAGCAGCTAGTGTCTCTCCCCAAAATACCCCCCAAGTTTAAAAAATATTGGACCAGAGGGTCCAATTCTATGAGCCCCAAAAGATGGTGCCCCTATCCTTATTTCCTATGGAAGAAAGGCATTTAAAAAGGCGTACTGTCCCTTTAAATGTGATGGCCAGAACTCCCTTGGAGTTCAATTATGCTTGTCACATCCTTGTTCCTGGCTCCACCCCCAATGTCTCCTGGCTCCGCCCCCAAAGTCCCCAGATTTTTCTTTAATTGGACTTGGCAACCCTAGACCCAGCACTGAGCCCTGCGGCACCCCACTGCTTACCATCTCCGACTGCAAAAATTGCCCATTTATACTCACTCTGTTTCCTATTCATTAGCCGGTTTTTGATCCACAAGTAAACTTGTCCTTTTACTCCATGACTCTCAAGCTTACTAAGGAGCCTTTGATGAGGAACTTTATCAAAAGCTTTCTGGAAGTCAAGGTAAACAACATCTACTGGATCCCCTTTGTCCACGTGTTTGTTCACCCCCTCAAAGAACTCTAACAGGTTATTGAGACAAGATCTTCCCTTACAGAACCCATGCTGAGTCTTCCTCAATAACTTGTGTTCATCAATGTGCCTACTCAATCTGTCTTTGATAATGGTTTCTACCAACTTTCCCGGTATTGACGTCAGACTTACTGGCCTGTAATTTCCCAGATCTCCTCTGGAACCCTTTTTAAGAGTCTCAAGAGTCTCAGAGCGGATCACAATCTCCTTTGTCTCCCTCCCCCAAAACAAACACCCTGTGAGGTGGGTGGGGCTGAGAGAGCTCTCCCAGAAGCTGCCATTTCAAGGACAAGCTCTGTGATAACTATGGCTGACCCAAGGCCATTCCAGCAGATGCAAGTATTGGAGTGGGGAATCAAACCTGGTTCTCCCAGAAAAGAGTCCACACACTTAACCGCTACACCAAACTGGCTCTAGCAGATTCTAATTTGGAGAACCAGGTTTGATACCCCACTTTTCCACATGAAGCCACTTGGGTGACCCTGGGCCAGTCACAGTTCTCTCAGAACTCTCTCAGCCCCACCTACCTCACAAGGTGTCTGTTGAGGGGAGAGGAAGGGAAGGCAATTGAAAGCTGCTTTGAGACTTCTTAAGGTAGAGAAAAGCAGGGTATAAAAACCAATCCTTCTACCTGTATTCAGATATCCATATGTTTAGATCTGCAGTTTTTAGACAAGGTCAAGGGTGGCGAAAGTGCAGCTTGGGAGCCACATGTGGCTCTTTTACACATATTGTGTGGCTCTCAAAGCCCCCACTACCCCATCAGCCAGCTTGGAGAAGGCATTTGTGTCTTTAAATTTCTTTTCCAAACCAAGACAGTAGGTGGCTTGGAAATGCATTTAAAGTTGCTTTCTTTCCACCTCTCCTCCCTCCCCTGATCTATTTTCCTTCCTCCCTCCCTGTCATGCAGCTCTCAAAACATCTGAAGTTTATTCGATGTGGCTCTTACAAGTTTGGTCACCCCTGGCCTAGGTAGTCATTTTGCAGAACAGCCTTGCCCTATCTGCCATTAATTTAGTTGGTCCCCCTTGCCATTCATTGCTGTTAGCTTCAGGTTGGTTTACAGAGGAAGGTTGGGTTAAGTATAGCAGACATAGAGGGCTATACTTTAACATATAAGCTAGAGTAAGGCCCAAGCAAAAGTGAAACTTGGTGATTTTCCAGAGAAGAAGCCCCAACCCTACACAACTACTGCTTTCTTCTCTCTTTGATTGTAATCCTGTGCACAGTTACATGTGCACTGTGAGTCCCTTTGACTTCCCTGCATTTCCAAGAACTCTTGTTACCAAGGTTTCATTGTGGAGAAAATTCTAAGAGAAGATGGAATTTGTCAGAGACACCCTCCAGCATCTGCCTCATTATGACTTTTTTTAAAAAAAAAATATCTATGAGGTCTTTAAAATAAAATCCCATCAACACAGAGATATTCACAGCTAAGAACAGAAGGGATTTCAGGGTAATTGGTTGTTTCATTTGCCTTTTTATTTTATTCTCATAGTAGAAAAGTTCAACAGGGCATTCAATGAGCAGACCAGAACTATGAAAAGGGGTTTCCAAAGAATTCTCAAAAGAAAGAACTTTTTTTAAAAAGGTTTTTACATCTCCAGGAAAAATTGTTTACTGATAGATTTTGTCAACCTTAAAAGATGAAGGAAGAGAAATCTGGATTCAGAACTTCCAAGTCTAAAGTTGCAAAAGTCATGTGGTAGCAAGTTGCTCAGGTGACTTGTGCAGTGGTCACTGATCGTCTCAGCCAACTCATGCAAATTGTGCATAGGCTGTCACTTGGCCCAGATGAGTTGTGTGACATCAAGTTGTCCAGTGGCCACTCCCTAACCTGGGTGTATCACACAAGTTGCATGGTACCAAATTGTCCAGTGGTTACTGCTGGGCCTGACATCGATAAGTCCTCTCTCCAGGCAGAAGGGAAGGGAACAGTGATAGAATAGGAGATCAAAAATGCCATGGGAAATCCTTTTATTGGCATAAACCAGCCTTTTACTGACATAAACCAAGGTCTGAAAGCTGGTGATATTGTTATGGCTGCCTACCAACCTCCCAAATGTTCACTGAGATCTCAGAGGGCATTTGTTTCTTAAAGGTATAGACTCTGCTTCTATTGTGTTTGGTGGGTGGATAGTCTCAATATTTTTTTCAGATTTTTCTGCAAACCTGGGGCTTTTCTTAGGTTTATAGAAAGATCTGTCTTGTTTCTCATAGCTCCAGTCTCTGGGTTCAAGTATCTACAGATGGGAATAACCATACACTCTAAAAACGGAACACTGCAAACAAATTTTGTATATTATTGTTATTTACTGGTTTATCATGAAAAATTATAATTATTGGTCTAATTCAGTTGGGTTTTTTTAAAATTATTTGGCTAAAAGATAAAGTTTTCCCTAAGTCATCACAACATACTGGTATATACCCAGTATTTCAATTAACAGAAGGTGGGATGGCAATTTCTACTGGTTCCTGCTTCCCACTGCAGACCTATGCTTTATCCCTTATGCTGTTCTTAATGGTCCACAGAATGTCTGAGGTGCAGCAGCAGGGAATGCAACATTCCTGTCTGGGAATCCATAAAGGATATATATGCAGATAGCTGAATGTGGATGCCAGGACTAAAGTCTGGGAAAGCTTGAATAGGTTCTTTGAAGGATTTCAGGTGGTGATTTAGCCAGAGCATGAGCTAACTCTAGCCAAAGAACTGCACTGAAGGTAGGCTAGTCAAGATTATCTTCTTATGCATATAAGTCAAAAGGGTTCAGATAATACAACTTAATTCCTGTAAAAGCTACCCAGGCAGGTTTGCTTGCTGGTTTGATCAAATGGTTTAAGCACACCTTGCTAGTTATTGACTTCTTTTATCTTCAACTTTCTCCATTTCTATATTCAATTTCTGTCCTAAATTTTACAAAGAGTAATTCTGACTCTGGGTCTTTCCACATTCAAGCATGTTACCAGCTGCATCATACCAGTTCTCTTTAGTGACAAATAAGTTTCATCTGGAAAATGTCATCTGTAATTTCAGCCCAGGCAAGACCATCCCTGCTCCAGATGCAATTCCTTGATTTACATATCCAGTTCTCAATGTATTCACTCACTTAGTGTCAAAAAGGCAATCCTTGACCATGAAGGGAAATCATGAACATCGAATAATAACTGAACAGGTCCTGCTGCATATAAGCTTAAGAACAGCATTGTCAATAGACTTTTTACAGATGGGGCTATGGCTCAGTGGTAGGGAATCTGTTTGTGTGCAAGAGGTCTCAAGTTCAACCTCCTCTCCCAACACTTCCAATTAAAATGGATCAGGTAGTAAGTGATGTGAACATAGGGTTATCAAGGTATGGCTTGGAATTCTCCAGGAATTATGCCTGTTTTCCAGACTACAGAGCAAATGGCAGCTTTAGAGAAGGGACTCTTTGGCAATCTTAGTAAGGAGTGTACTTATTAAGCGCCATCCTCAAAAGTCACCATCTCCAGGCTCCACCCCCAAATTGCCAGGTAGTGGGCAACCCTATGCAGAAAACCTCAAAGTAGACAATATCAGCCTTGGTGAGATAATGGTCTAATTTAGTATAAAGCAGCATCATATGCTTTCTATAGGACAAGCATACTATAGAACAAGCATAGAAAGGAGAGGAACTCGAAATCACTGTATAAGGTTCTTAAGCACAAGGAAGACGATAGGAGGAAAAACAAACAGGTGCTTCTGGACAGATGCTCACATCAAAGATTCTCTTGTTCATCCAAGACAGTTGTCTAAATCAGGAGTAGCCAACATTCTTGGCACAGCTGGCAGAAGAAACACATACCTGAGATGATGATGGTATGCCAGCAAGAAAAGCGGGAAGAGGAAAATATTAGGGTTGTTCTAATTACAAATAGCCCTGACCTGGATGGCTCAGGCTAGCCCAGTCTCATCAGATCTTGGAAGCTAAGCAGGGTTGTCCATGGTTAGTATTTGGATGGGAGACCACCAAGGAATACCAAGGTTGCTATGCAGAGGCAGGAAATGGCAAAGCAACTCTTTTGGTCTCTTGCCTTGAGAATCCCTAAATTGGTTGTGACTTGACAGAACTTTCCACCACCAATCACAGAACAGGCTTCACCTGAGAACAACAGAAGCAAAGTTGTCCTCATAGAGACAGCAGCTGGCAATCTCTCATGCAGGCCAGCTCCAATCACTGCAGCGGGGCTACTAACACTGATTGGCATTTGGGCCAGAAGTAGATGACAATACCACTCGAGGTCTAGTTCCACATGGGTTGGGGAAAACTGCCTCTGCTGTGTAAACCGTGATGAGTGGGATGGAGGTGTGTCATGATCCTAGGCCTAGTGAGACTCCAGGGAAGCCTGTATTAAAGCAGCTACAGGGCCCGCATTTCCCAGGATCCCTTCTGTCCCTCTGACTGGGTGGGCAGCAGTTTTGGAGGAAAAAACTTGCCTGGAGGGGTGGGACCTGGAAGGAAAGAAATAAAAGGCTCAGATAAAGAGGGTGGGTTGTTCTCTCTGGAGACACTGCAGTCAGGGGGGTTCCCTCATCCAAAGAGTGGTGAGTCAGTTGGAATTAGAGGAAAGAAACTAATCATATCAGGACTTTTATTTTCTTTGCACTGCCTTTACTGTTTCCATGTTCACTATTGCACTAAACATTACAACCCACTTGTTTGTTCTTGAGCACTTACAATAAACTTATCGTTGTTATACTGCCTGGGTCTGCACACCTCTTTGGTCACAGATAAAAGATGCTTGCTAAGAAGGAAGACACAGGTTGGGTGGGTGTTCTGGGCCCTCCCAGAAAGATCCGCCAGAGTAGTGGCAGCCAGTAGAAGGCCCTCCCTGGTCCCCTGCTTGTGACAAGGTGCACAGGGATGGCATTCACATGCCTGGTTCCCACTCTGCTTGCTGTTGGTGTAGGCCCTCTGTTGTGTCTTGCAATGAAATCCGGAAGTACTGCACAGTGACGCAGCAGAGGTGACCAGAGGAAGTCCCCTGGTCACTTGGTGTAGCGCGCAAAAGTACTCCGTCAATTAAGATCTGTGGTGGGAAGTTTGACTGGCGAGGATTGGACTAGGCTAGTTGGAGGGCTGTTCCGGGTATTTGTATATAAAGCAGGACCCGGCCCGCGTTTCGCCCTCTTGTGATGTACCAACTAATAAAGCATGTTGCCTTCAACACTTCTCATCATCAAGTACATTACAATGGCGACAAAGGTGGGATCTAGCTAGGAGGACTCCCCAGGCGGGAAGTTGCTGACTTGGCTGGAGATGAGGAAGGCGCGGAGCCGCAAGAGACAGAAGCGCCCGCCACCGCCATGGCGTACCCGAGTGTAACGACGGGCCAACCCAGAGAGTTGGGAGACCTACACAGAGCGGGTCGAATGCTACCTAAGTGCAAACATGATCACCGATGACAGTCGCGTGAGGGACGTACTCCTGAGCATCTGTGGGGAGGCCACCTTTGAGATCGCCAGAGGTCTCTCAGCCCCCGCGAAGCTCACCGAGAGAATGTACGGGGAGATCGTCAGACTCCTCACCGGGCATTTCTTGCCCCAGCCTTCCATCATCGCCCGCCAATTCCTCTTCCACAAGAGAGATCAAGGGCCAGGAGAAATGGCTGCTGTCTACCTGGCCACTCTCCGCCAGATCGCAGGGAACTGCAGCTTCGACAAGTGGGAGGAAGCCCTGAGAGACCGATTCGTCTGGGGCCTCCGAGACAAAAGGCTGCAGCAAAAGCTCTTCGCAAAGGAAGAGCTCACCCTTCAACAAGCTTTCAATGAAGCAACCACGTTCAAGAGAGCCACCAAATCGTACAACCACACATGTGAAGAAGCAGTCCACCAGGAAGAGATGGCACTGGGCGACCCAGAGGACGAAGAGGCCTTCCAGCTCCGCACACAAGGAACGGGCCCGAGAGCCCCCACGCAGCAACGAGCAACAGAGAGGCCAACAGCAAATGTGCCAGTTGCGGCGACCCCCACAAAAGGTGGGACTGTCCCTATCGCAACATGGACTGCAGGAACTGTGGAAAGGTGGGCCACATAGTGCGGGCTTGCCGGGCCAAGGCCAATCGCAGGTGCCAGACCACGCACCATGATTCAAACGATGCTCACACAACATCATCGACTAGCCTGCAGGTAATGAACCTGCCCCTCTCCGCCCCCGACAAGGTCAAAATGTCGGTCCTCATCAAGGGCGCTCCATGCCTAATGGAGGTGGACTCGGGCTCCTCCATCTTCATAATTTCAGAGGAGACCCTAAGAAAACTGTGCCCCTGCCGCCGGCTCCAACTGAGACCAGCTGATTTTATACTGTGGGACTTCCAAAAAAACCCTGTACACATCTTGGGCTGGGCCAGGGTACAGGTAGAGAGAAGGAACTTCAGGGGGCCACTGGACATTCTAGTGGTTAAGCGCCAGCTCACCACATTACTTGGACTGGCCTGGTTTCGACCGTTAGGTATTCAATTAGTGGGGGTGGAGCAGTTGCAAATGACCAACATCGAGAATATATGCTGGGAATTCCCAGAACTTTTTGATGGGTCCCTGGGGAGTTACAAGGTGCCGCCCATCACCTTACCGCTCGATCCCCTAGTTAGACCAATCAGACTAAAGGCCAGGTGAGTTCCGTTCACTCTAAAACCCAAAATAGAAGCGGAACTGGACCGACTCACGGCCCAGGGAGTATTAGAACCAGTGTCCTATGTGGCTTGGGAAACTCCCATAGTAACACCAGTGAAGCCGAACGGGGATGTGCGAATATGTGCTGCCTACAAGTGCACTATAAATAAAGTGCTCCAAGACAATCCCTACCCCATCCCAGTGGTCAGCTACGTCCTGGCAGCCTTAGCAGGCTCTAAGATTTTTGGGAAGCTGGACCTGGCCCAAGCGTGCAACTCCCGGTAGACGCCAAGACAGCAGAAGCACAGACCATTGTGACCCACAGGGGAGCTTTTAGAGTACGGCGGTTGCAATTTGGGTCAGTGTAGCTCTGGGAATCTTTCAGAGCATAATGGACTCTCTTCTCAAAGCGATCCCCGGAGTGCAACCGTTTTTCGATGACATTCTGATCGCTGCCCCGGACACGGAGGAGTTTAGCAGCCATCTGAGAGAGGAACTATGCCGCTTCCAGGCAGCGGGTCTCAAAGTAAAGAAGGAAAAATGCTTGCTTGGGGTGCCGAGGGTGGAGTTCTTGGGTTTTGTGGTTGATGCCGCAGGAATCCACCCAACGGAGGACAAGTCCACGCCCTGCCTCCCACGTGCAAGGCGGAGCTACAAAGTTTCTTGCGGTTCATTCGTTCTTGCCCCACAAAGTGGCCATCACAGAACCCCTCCACAGGCTGCTCGATAAACAAGCCCTGTGGGTTTGGGGAAAGCAGCAAGCCACCGCTTTTCAGGTAGTCAAAGATCTCCTTGTCTCCAATGCGGTGCTCCACCATTTCGATGAAGTCCTGCCACTGATTTTGGCTTGTGATGCTTCCTCGTACAGAGTGGGCGCAGTTCTGGGACACCAACGCCCGGACGGGAGGGAGGTTCCGGTGGCGTACTATTCGAGAACCCTGACCTCCGCACAGCGCAACTACGCCCAGATCGACAAGGAGGCTTTGGCAATCATGGCGGGCGTACACAAATTCAACGACTACCTGTATGGTAGGCATTGTCACAGACCATAAGCCGCTCCTGGGCCTCCTCGCTCCAGACTGTCAGACCCCACAAATATTATCACAGTGAGTCCTGAGGTGGAACCAGTTTCTGAACTCATACACATACACCCTGGTGTACCGCCCGGGCAAAGCCATGGGGCACGCTGACGCCCTTAGCTGCCTGCCGCTTCCCTCGACGGACCCAGATCCCGCTCCAGCCCACCATGTGATGCTTCTGGAGTCTTTGCCCGAACAGCCCCTACACGCCGCTGAGGTGGCTCGGGCCACAGGCAAGGACCGTATACTCGCACGAGTTTTGGACTGGGTGGGAAGGGGGTTGGCCTACAGGCAAAGTGGACATGGAATTCAGGGCGCTTGCATCACGCAGAGATGAGCTATCCACACACAAGGGATGCATACTCTGGGGTAGCAGGGTGGTGGTCCCCCCTCCCATGCGGAAGCAAGTATTAGACGCTTTACACGAAATACACCCGGGGATAGTGAGGATGAAAGCCCTGGCACGCAGTTACGTATGGTGGCCGGGTATGGATGAGGAGATAGAGGGGTGGGTGAGAAGGTGCCAACCCTGCCAGGAATCCCGGCCCGATCCGCCTAGCGCCCCCGTCCATCGCTGGGAGTCCAACCGGCAGCCATGGTCCCGCCTGCACTTAGATTTTGCAGGGCCATACCAGGGCCAAATATTCTTCATCCTGGTCAATGCATATACTAAGTGGTTAGAGGTGATCTCCGTCGCTTTCACCTCCACAGCAGCAGTGGTCAGAGCCCTGCGAAGGGCCTTTTGCATGCACGGGATCCCCGATACCCTGGTCACGGACAATGGGACCACTTTCACCTCCCGGGAATTCCAGGAGTTTGTGAATAGGTACCTTATCAAGCACACCTGGTCCACCCCCTTCCATCCAGCCACCAACGGCCAGGCAGAGTGCATGGTGCACACCACCAAAGAGGCCCTGGGTCGCATCGTACAGGGGGACTGGGACCACCGCCTGGCAGCCTTCTTATTTCACAACAGAATTACCCCCAACCCCGTCACAGGGTCAAGCCCCGCCGAACTACTCATGGGGAGGAAACTGATTACGAGGCTAGACAGGCTACACCCAGACAGCGCCACAGACATCCGCAGTTCCCCCAAAGTCAGGGAAGCGGCGTGGGGATTCTTTCCAGGGGACCCGATCTATGCAAAGAACTTTGCAAGCCAGAGTGGGTTGCCAGCCGGGTGCTTCGGGTAACGGGGTCCCGCTCGTACGAGGTCTCGTCGGAGGGGGGTCAGATCCTAAGGAGGCACATAGACCAGCTGCGCCGCCGCACCTTGCCAGAAGAATCAACAGGGGTGGGGGAAGCAGCGAGCGGGGGAGAGCTAGCAACGGAACCCCCGGAAGCGGCCCCGCAGGCGCCAACCCTACCCACGATGCTAGCTGGAGGGCCAACCAGCGGGGAGTACGACCCACCCAGACAGGTGGTTCCGGAACCACAACCAGAGCCGGGCAGCCATCCGCCGATGGCGCGCCCCTGAGCAGAGACCCCCTCCACGGCGCCAACTCCAATGCCCCAAATAACCCCGATGAGGTCAACCCGGGAACGCAGGGCCCCGGCCTACTTGAAGGACTATGTATCTTGAACTAGGGGGAGAGGAGTGTTGTGTCTTGCAATGAATTCCGGAAGTACTGCACAGCGATGTGGCAGAGGTGACCAGAGGAAGTCCCCTGGTCACTCGGTGTAGCGTGCGAAAGTACTCCGCCAATTAAGATCTGTGGCGGGAAGTTTGACTGGCCAGGATTGGGCTGGGCTAGTTGGAGGGCTGTTCCGGGTATTTGTATATAAAGCAGGACCCGGCCCACGTTTCGCCCTCTTGTGATGTACCAACTAATAAAGCATGTTGCCTTCAACACGTCTCGTCATCAAGTACATTACACCCTCCTTATCCTGTTCTTCGTCATCACAGAAGTGCTGCCCCTGCAGCCCATCCTGATAAAGGGGTAAAGGGAGAGGGGGATCCCAGAGCACCAACATGTTGAAGGTTACGCTAAGCTCTGCCTCCTCCAGACTGATTGTAGGAATAGCTTTCATATGGAAACTCTGCCTGCAGATATTTCCCTTTAAAGTTGAAGCAAAAGAATGGAAAGCACGGCAGTCCCCCAAAGCCATGCTTTGAAAGAGCACCGTGTTGTGTGAAATTCCCAAACAAAGCAGGAGCATATTTTATCCCACCTTGGGGGAAATCTCCACGTGGAAGAGTCTCTCATGTCTCCAAAAGTCCCAGAGCTGTTTTTTTGCCCAGCCTGACTTGAAAATACCCCTACTTTGTGGGTGAAACAAGGGTGCAGCCATACTGAGCAAAATGGCCTAGAGTGCATGCCAGAGATTGTTTATTCCTGGTCTAAATTAAAATGGTGGCATAAAAAATCAGCACTCTGCTTAGTTAAGGCATTCCACAAAATTTGGGAAAATGGGTGATGAATCCTGCAGGAATGCAGAGCTTTGTCCCTGTTCATCTCTGTTTGAAACACTAATCCTAGAAGGAATCAGTGCAATCTTCTTAACAATTTAGATTTTCAACATAAAGAGAATGGAGTTATAATTAGAAACAATGTAATGCATCAGACAACTCAGCTATCCATTTTAATTAGAAAAATCCCTGTGGCACAACTGTATGCTGCCCCAATTTATTTTTCATCCTCCAGAAATATGAGCTCTTGACGGGAAAGTTTCTTTCAGTTCTGGCTCTGGCAGTGGCGATTTAAGGTCTGGGATTTTGCACTGTTTTTCCTGTCATTATCAGGAACTTGTGTGCCGCAGACCCATTTCTAAATAATGTTTGCTAACACTTTTGGCTCTTCACATGGAGACAGCCAGCTAGTTTACACAAGTCTTCTATTCTGAAATATATATTTTATTTGGCCAGATAGAATAGATAAGAATCAACTGCCTGTTTCCCAGTTAATAAAAAGCATACAAAGAGAAGACGGTTCTGCCAGCATATCTTGTTTACTTTAAAAAAAAACTTTGGCATAATATGTGAAATCGGAAATGAGCTCATCCTTTGATTATTTTCACATTGAAGAATTAGCTGTTTTGATGGAAAGTGGTTTCATGTCTTCAGAAGTCCTTTGTATGGCAAAGCAATTGGCTAAAGCATATATCACTGATATAAAACATATATCACTGATGAAAATACAAAGTACTTCTAACTTCACGATAAAATAGATTACCAATCCTAATTTGGACAAATGTTTGGGGTGAAATTTTCCTCTCATTTGATTTCCATCATTCTGGAAGGAGGGGACTTCAGTGATGACAGACATTAGGAGTTTATTTTCTCAATGTTAAAAGCACATGTAAGATGGGAAATAGAGCCTGCCAATAGGTCTATTGGTCTGACTCATGAAGTCAGCTGTAGCTGTGAGGAGTTTGCCCATTCCTCCAGCTGAGACCACCTTGGATAGTAGGATCCCCCTCTTATTTGAAACTTAGTTATTTTAATATGTTGTTGAAGGCTTTCACAGCCAGAGTCCATTGGTTGTTGTAGATTTTCCGGGCTGTGTGGCCATGGTCTTGGCATTGTGAGACCTGACGCTTTACCAGTAACTGTGACTGGCATCCTCAGAAGTGTAACCCAGAAAACTGGAGTTCTCTCTGGGTCACCTGGAGAGAACACAGCCACACTGCCCGGAAAATCTACAACAACTAGTTGTTGTAATCGGCACTCTCTTTTATAGCCTAAGTGCGAGAGGATTTGAAACTTGGGGAGTCTCATAAAGGCACCTGGGTACAGCCATGACACTGAAAATCCCAGGGAAGAAGAGGAAGGGTATGTTGGAATTAGAAACTGATTAAGTGCTCCCCCAGCTCAGGGAAAATAGTGTTCTCAATAGCAAAAGACTTTTCAACACTGGAGACATCACCCAATATTCTGACAACACCAGAAGTGTCTGACCAGTCCAAGAAAGTTCCTATTTCATTAACCCATGCCTGGTTCCTCTTTTTCCTTTTTTGTAGTCTATCAATAAGGTAATTTACACTCCATCCTATTTCAGGAACTATTTGTATCACCCAAACTTTTGTGTCCATACAGATCTGGTCGTTAATCATATTGCCTCACCCAGGCTCTTTGTGAGTCAAATTCATGACCTCATGAATTTGGCTCACAATTAGAGGTGCCAGCCTCCAGATCAGGCCTGGAGATCTTCAGCTGGCAGAAATCAGCTCCCCTGGAGAAAATGATAAACACAACTGGAACCGGTGTACTCAATGGATAATAAAAGGAAATCACCGGAAACAATGTTACTTTCACAAAACAGTGTACTAATATATTTAGTGCAAACTGAATTGAACAAAAAGAACAGAACACTGAGTATACAGTATGAATAATGTCCCCACAAAGTCTTTCCACAGCCTGAAAGTTGGCTTCTTTTGATAGACACAGGGGTGGGCAAAATCCTTTGAACTCAGTGTTCAACTCCAATTGGCACGGAGAAAGTAAGGAGGGACCGCTTATTGCAGGACTTCTTGCGATTTGGAGAAAATATACTTCATCAGCCTCCTTCTCTCGATGTTATACGGAGCCTTAACTAAATGTTCTTTACACATGGATTAATGCATGCTCTTCTAGCACCTGTATTTTTCAACACAGACCAGGCAACTCTACTCACAATAGCCTAATCAATGTATTTTCCCCACTTTTTTCTGCCAAAGTTTGACAGAAGTTAACTATAAACCAGCCAATAAGATTCAAACTTTTTTTACCCGGACCCAATCCAAAACCAAGATATCAATCCAATCCTTCCCTGGATATCCAAACCCACTTGTTCTATTTTCCACTAATCCTGGGGCGACTTGAATTCTAACCTGTTTGGTAGTACAGTAATAGGATTTACAGGAGAACTATCTTCCTCCTCTAAGATATCGGAGGATATTGAGATGTTATTTTCAGCCCATAGTACCAGTTTAGATTCATCCGACAGAGTGGGAAGTGCCTCGGGTATGACTGTCAAAATAAGTACCCGATGCATTCCAATCCTTCTACGCAATTCTGTAATCTCCTGTTTACAGTTGGTATGGATGTGAGGGTGGTCTTTCTATACCTTTCTTTCAATCAAAAAGCTAGCTGTATTTTGTGCTTGTTTCAGTTTGGCCTCTATGGTAGCTTTTTTTTTTTTTCAGAGTTATGGGCTTGGCTTAGGGCTTCCTCCATCTTCACTTTGTTTTCTTGGAGACTGTTAGCTAAAGTTTGTTTGTCTATTATATGTTCAAATTTTTCGGTCCTAAGAGCCTCAATTTCCTTATTTTTGAGTTCCAGTTCTGCATATGCTTTGGCTTCTGTTGCCTCTACTCGTGCAGTGGCTTCTATTTCTAGAGCATCTAAATCTGCTAGTAATTGATTTCTGGTCTCTTCAGCCTTGGTTTGTATTTTATTTATTTTGGCTTCAGATTCTGTTTGTATTTCTTTTACTTTTTCATCTAATTCTTTAGCTTGATTCTCTAATTTATTGGCCATCTCTTCCAATTTACTTTTCATGGCCTCATTTTATTCTGTTAATTTCATAGTAAAAGATGTTGCATTTTGGAGGGTAATGCAAAACCCCAAATCGCAATCTCAGTTTTCTTAAAATTGCCTGGTTTCTGTTTCTCACAGAAATCTTGGAAGGCGTCTTTGAGAATTTACATGGGGTTTGGACCTTTAAAGGAGCCAACTTCCCAAGGGTTCTTTCCTTGTTTGGACATCCATTTTCCTTGTTTGTCCAGCTCAGGCTTCTTGTTCATCATCATGTTGTTTAACGTTTTCCCTAGTTCTCTTCCTCAAAATCTTCTCCTTAACCTTACTTTTGTCCACAGTATACGCATGTGAGCCACTGGTAGGTAGTCGTTCACACACATGAGCATAAAATCTACCTGGGGCAGTGTTTTCCTGGTATTTCTCCGCCTATCAGGGAGACAGAATCTTGCAAGGCACTCTTTCTAGTGCCCCACAAGCTGAGAGAGGGACAAGACCTTTTTCTTGGTCCTCTCCTATTTTAAACTGAAGGTCACGTGTGGTGTGGGCTTAATGCTTCCCACACACGGAAAAATGGGTTCCTCAGCAGTGCTTTACTAGCTTCTGCTGCAAAACAAGATGATCGCTCATGGCCCTTTCACCTTCCTCGGTAGGAATCACGTGAAAAAGCTCACAAGACGCTCTTGAGTGCCTCACAGGCAAGAAAAAGTGAGAGCAGGATACCTTGCCTTTCACCTACTCTCTCAGCAATTTACAGTTTTGGAGCCTCTAGCTTTTCTTCGGTGGACTCAATTCAAGGGCCTGTAAGACACTTCCGTGTGTCTCAAAGGTGAGTGAATGCGGACCTTTCCTCAGAGGTTCACTTTATTTCACAGGGGTTTTTCGGCTGGGAGGGGTACCTTTTCTCCACAGTCCAGGGATAAATCTCTAACCCTATAGGAGGAGCTTTTTTCTCCACGGGTGTTTTCGCACTTACGTTTTACTGGCGCGACGACCCTCCTCACACCGGCGGATCTGCAGTGATTTCGCACTAGAAGCGCCGGCGCAGCCCATTGCGCCGGCTACTTCCGTCGCTAAGCCAGCGCAAACGGAAACCGCCAAGAAGCAGGAAAACGTTTGCGCTGGCTTAGCGACGGAAGTAGCCGGCGCAATGGGCTGCGCCGGCGCTTCTAGTGCGAAATCACTGCAGATCCGCCGGCATGAGGAGGGTCGTCGCGCCAGTAAAACGTAAGTGCGAAAACACCCCACAAGTTTGACTGCCTGTGGAAGTAACCTGAGGAGCTATTTGAAAAGGATAGTTTCCTCATCCCTTGTTAGAAGTGCTCTCTGGGGTGGTACGCTTCCCTACTGTTAAGCCGGAGCTGCATAGGAGCTCCTAATGGGAGAGTTTACTCTGGTTACAGAGGTGCTGGTTTTGTTTACAGGGCCCATGCCCCTCCTCAAGCCAGAGGAAGAAGAGAAATTGACCTACAGGGGATTTTATATGTGCCCTACATGTGTTGGTGTGAGTTTCCTAGCAGAGACCCTAACCTTGGATCCCAACAATAGAAAGATGCATTTAGACAGCCTTGAAGGTGGCCAGGACTTCACGTTATTAGCCACTTGCGATCAGATTATACTCTTGGATTGGGATGGGCCCAATCCTAGTGGAATAACTGAGGCGTCTTGCTAATAACACTGAATGAAGTGAAAAGGAAAAGCCAAACCTCAAGATAGAAATGCTCGCTAGAGCCACACACACACACTCTCACACTGTTTTTATATAAGTTTTTAAGGACGAATTATGGAGTTTTTTCTCTAAGAATCTTAGGGGCCATGATGGCTTGGTGATGAGCTTATACCGGTCACCTGAATGAATTTCTAGGTGAGGACAATAGGATTTCCAGGTGAGGCCAGCTCAGCAATATTTGTCCAGGTGGGTTTACAATAGTTCAGAGTGAATTTTAATGTCTTAATTTATTTAGGATAACACCCCGTGGAAGAGTAAACTTAGAAGATAAAGGATTTATATAGTGTCAGACATTACCACAGTAGTAAAGAAAGAGGATAGTTGAATTAGGGTGATGAATTAGGAAGGTGGTGGCTTAATCAGATAGCCAAAGGTTAAGACAGAAACAATACCCACTGGTTGAACTCATAGTGTTATCATTCAATTGGGAGGGGGTGAGCAGCCAGTACAGGAAGAACGCCTATGTTGCAATCATAGCCAAGCCTCAGCATGTTCTCTGCTGTGTTACAGAGAGTGTTTCAGTGGGCCTGTTTTCTGATCAGTCTCCATTTTGTTTCCTGGCCTTGTGGTCCCCTTTGCTCAAGTGGGGTAGCCTTTGGAGATAGGCAGTGCTTCTGGCCACAACTGTATAGCATCTGTTGGCAGTTTTCACCAGTAAATGGTCACACCAGCTGCACTTAACTATGCAGTTCTGCACTTAACTATTCAGAAAAGACTCCCTAGTAGGGAAGGCTTTTCAATTTCTGAAGGTCAGTGGGCAGTACAGTTGACAAACTCCAAATGAGGCCAGAAGATCTCCCTGAGTTTCCATTGATCTCTAAACTACAGATATCACTTCCATTTCAGAAAATGGCTGCTTTAGGGAGTGGACTCTATGGCATTACATCTCACTGATGTCCCTGGCCATACCCCACCCCACCCCAGGTTCCATCCCCAGATCTCCCAACCCAGAGATGGCAGACCTAGCCAGTATATGTCACTAATGCAGGGAAATATGCACAACAAAGTCAAAGATCCACTCTTCCACATAGTTGAGATTAAATTGTGTTTATTTAAACATATTTACAGCCCACCGTTCCACCTATAAACAAAACTCCAAGGAAACTGTACACAGACAAACATATCAGGTGAAAATCAGCAACCTACTGCATAGATAGAAAAACCAACAAAACAGCCACCATAGCACCTAACAGTAAACCAGACGAAAAGAAAGCTTACTGGAATAGTGGTATCTTACAGCACCTTCTAAAAATCAGCAGAGAGGATGTTCTCTTTGTCTGTCTTGGTATTCCATTCTAAAGAATTGCAGAGATACTTAAGAAACACCATTATCAGGCAGCAGATAACCATGCTACCCTATCAGGTGATACAACAAGTGGCTAAGAGTGATAGGAAGAGCAAAGCCGATACACAAGTAGCGCTTTCACATGTGCTAAATAATGCAGTCTCAGTCCATTTCAGTGAACACAGTAAAATCCAGTTACAAAGTGGATTGAAAGTGTATTTAGTGTGTGTGAAAGCATTCAAGGCATTACAGAAGAAATGGTCCTTTGAACATGTGGGTCCCAGATCATGAAAGGTTTTATAGGTCACAGCCAGCACCTTAAACTGAACCAAGAAACTAAAGAAACAGCCTATTTTAAGGTCAGTGTTATATTATCAAATCTGCTGGCTCCAATCAAAAGACAGGCCAGCACAAGTTTAGATGTTTTCAAGCTGTTTTAAAAGGCAGCCCAACATAGAAAGCAGTGTATTTTTGAACCTTTTCATAAGCTATCATTTCAGAGGAGCGCTATTCTGTATCCTTATCATCTTTATTATTCCCACTCAAGTAACACACACTGCTACAGGCTCTTTTCCACAGGCTATATACAGCATACAAGGAGGCAGTGAACTGAGATGGATTTTGTGCCTGACCTCAAGAAGACCGTAGATTTATACCCCACCCTTCTCTCTAAAGTCTCAGAGGGGCTTACAATCTCCCTTATCTTCTTCCCCCACAACAGACACCCTGTGAGGTGGGTGGAGCTGAGAGAGCTATCCCAGAAGCTGCCCTTTCAAGGACAACTCTTGCAAGAGCTATGGCTGACCCCAAGCCACTCCAGCAGCTTCAAGTGGAGGAGTGGGGAATCAAACCCGGTTCTCCCAGATAAGAGTCTGCACATTTAACCACTACACCAAACAAGGTTGTTTTAATGACCTGGCCGTGACTCCTGGCAATACATGGCTCTCCCTCAGTGATCAAGATTTCATGTCCTGTGCAAGTGCAAAATTGGTCACATGATGCAAAACAAACGTGTTGCTTATTACAAAGATATGGCTTGGCCCTGTAGCACCAGCAACTGTGGTGCAAACAGAAAACTTCTCAGCTCTATGTTCTAAGCAAGTATTGATGAAAAGCACTGAGGTGATCCGATCAGGAACTTTCCTCAAATATAACTGAGGGAGTTTGATGAAGGGAAGTTCATGGAAGGTCCCCATCTAAGTGTTAGCATCCCTGGCTTTGAAAGAGTCTGAACAGGGCTGTAATTATCCCATGAGCTCTGTCAGGAAATGATGGTCCTGAACATGCTCAGGAGTGTCATGTCCAGTGCACTGGCTACATGAGATTTCTATCCTCCCTACCACCAGTTTCCTTTTCCCCTATAATTGCTGTAAAGTATTTCAAAGCACCAGGATAGGCTGCCTCTATGTAAGCAGAGCACTAAGAACAGTATCCTGACTTATTTGGTTTTTTAATCCTCTGGGCAGCCTGTTGATGTAAGTGCATACTGGGAACAGAAGTTTACAGGATTTTTTTGCTGCTGATTTTGCAACATTTTCCAAAGCAGCATGGTCCTTTGCACTACCAGTGTAACACAACAGTTTCAAATGGGGAAGCATTTGCCTGAGATCTGCATAATCCACCATTCCAGATTGATGTGTGTTCTGCACTTTTTGAAGTGCTTCACTGACCTTATTTTAGTAATTCTTACAGCACCCTTTTAGTGTCAGGATTATGGTAGATGTGGGAATTGGAGCTTCAAAGAATAATGGCTTGTTTTCCAGTGAGGTCAAGATTGAGATAGGATGTAAACTGGAAGGTTTCTGGCTCATTCACACTCTTGGTCATTACATGGCTCTCACAGATGACCAAGATGCTGCATTTTCTCATTTAGAAAAACCAATGTAAGTTAGGTACAGATAGGCAGCTTGGGGCAGCAGCTTCCCATCTCAAAAGCCGGTTTAGTGGAAAGAGCCCTGGCATGGTCAGACACATGCGGCTAACTGCTGGAACAGGGGTGGGTTGCATATGCCCCGGAGGAGCAGTCACACCACTCAAGCACATGAGTAACTGTGAGGAACCAGTCAGGGTCAGATTGGGAGGGTGACCACCAGTGTTCCCTCTAAGCTGGGTTAGTGTGAGCTAGCTCACAAATTTTAAGCCTTCAGCTCACACATTTTTTGTCTTAGCTCAGGAAGGATTACCCCAAAGCACACTAATTTATGCAGTAGCTCACAACTTTAATGCCAGTAGCTCACAAAGTAGAATTTTTGCTCACAAGACTCTGCAGCTTAGAGGAAACTAAGAATTTTTCCAGTCGCCTCCATTCAGTACCTCAGACACACACACAGAAATCCTGTCAGAAATATATAAAGACTAGGAACCAGATGGTTTTAAAACCACAAACAGAATATTTATTGGTTCACAAAAAGTGAGGAAGAGGGGTAAAATAACATTAATTAGTTGATCAATAACAAATCAGTTGGCAGAAGATGGCTATTAAAATAATCAATTTCTAAACAACGTAGGTTTGTCAAGCTGAGATAGTGCAAAAACTATAAACAAACAGGTTTTTTATAAATACAAGAACTTTGAACAGGCAGGCAGTGCCTACTGGGCACTAGGAACACTAGGCAGTTAAGATGGTCTAGCCCTATGCTCAGGCTTCTCAAATCATAAAAATAATAAACCGGCGTTCACTCTTTTCCACACACACTGAGGACTCCTGATTTGTGCTAGATAACTTTTCCCTCACAGACATACACATTAGCTCACCAGACTCACATCCTTTTGAGTGCTCTAACTAGCTCCTCAACTCCTGGTGTGCCTCAGTCCCAGCTATATTCCTAGTCTGACTCTTGGAATCCCTTTCTAGTCACAAGAATCCAGTCATAGTATTTGTGTATTGGAGTGTTCTCAGTTTATATTAGGAGTCTGCCCTGTTGTGCTAACAGAACCCCACAGAGAGTTTCTCCTCACAGAAGGTGCCTGGTTGTGACCCCCTTGATAAAAAAAAAACCCTCTCTCACTCAGTCAGAAGCTTAGCCCAGTTCTGTCTACCAAGGAACTCAGTCCCACTGGCTGTTCTCAGGTTCTTGTCCAGTTGTTTCACAACTGACCAGCTGTGTACCAGTCTTCACACTGTTCAGTATTCAAGCTCCAACTCCAGGCTCAAACTCTGAGGTGTTTTTTCTTTCTGCAAGCCCCTTCAATTTGCTACACTCTAGTTACCATGGCTGTGTCCCAGTCAATCATTGCAAGATGTTCCCAGCTTCAAAGAC
This sequence comes from Heteronotia binoei, assembly GCF_032191835.1. Lineage (NCBI taxonomy): Eukaryota > Metazoa > Chordata > Lepidosauria > Squamata > Gekkonidae > Heteronotia > Heteronotia binoei. The sequence goes on from NC_083223.1 coordinate 214,539,597, forward strand.
AAGCGCCTGAGTCCATTACAGGGACACTTCCCTGGAACTCCCCAGCCATTCAGACAGCCAGGAAATGCACCCCGGAAGCGCATCAGTGATTTGCTACCACTTACTACCTGGTAGCTTTTTGAGCAATGGCAGAGGACAAGGCAAAGGCGGGAGTGAGGCAGGACCCAGATGTGTGCATTTGAACACGCCATTTAAATCTGGGCGTGCGTGGTTCCTGTGTTGGCCCATATTGGCCATCTGAATTAAACCATAGTATCCCTTCCTCCTTAGCAATAAAATGCAATAATACACTAGCACAGAGTCAGTGTGATATAGTGGTTGAATTGTTGGACTAGGAACTGGGAGACCCAGGTTTTAAATCCCCACTCTGTTATGAAAACATGTTGGGCCAGCCATACTCTCTCAGCCAAACCTACCACATAGGTCTGACAAAGGGAGCTGTGTTTCTCAAAAGCCTATGCTACAATAAAATTTGTTAGTCTTGTGGCTGGGTACAGCCAGCCAGCTTGGGGTGGCAGCCTCCCATCCTGGACGTAAGCCAGCAGAAAGAGAAGTGCCCCAGCGCAATCAGATGGCGTGCAGCCTGCTGCCCAAATGGGAACAGGCTGCGCACACCCCAATGGAGTGGTCACACCACTCATGTGCTTGACCACCACTTCTTGGGTGCTGCCCAGCCATTCAGATGGCTGAGGAAAGTGCTCCAGAAGCGCCTTACCAATTTGCTTCCACTTCATATGTGGTAGCTTTTTGAGGTGGCAGGAGAATGGGTAAGGAGGGGGAGAGGGTGGGGGCGGGGTGGGATCCAGATGTGCACATTAAAACACGCTTTTTTAATCCAGTCATGGGGCATCCTTGAGCCAGCTTATACTGGCTGTCTGGACCCAAAGGTGCGACTGGCCTATTCTCACAGGGTTATTGTATGAGAGAAGAATGATGTTAGCTGCTTTGGGTCTCCATTGAGGAGAAAGGCAGGATATAAATAAAGTAAATAAAACTGCTATTTTTAATGGCATTCAGAAATCTATTTTTTGATCTACACCACCTCATCCTTCATAATGATAGGTTCATCCTTGGCAGCTCTCAATATTTGTGTAAAGAAACATGCAGCAGTAGACACAACACACACACCTCAACTTCTTAGTGCACAGTATAGATAGAGCCATCAAGTGCTACAGCATATTGGAAGTTCCACACAATGCTGAACTCATACCAGCTGCTTTCCTTCTCTTTTGACAGCCAGTCTAAACCTAGGAACTGGACCATCGGGGTGGCTATGTTTCTGTTGCCCAAAGGCTCCCCGTATAGACACACTGCCATTTTGCTAAGGAACTTTGTTTCATCCTGTGTATAGAAAACTGTGGAGCTTTCCCTCCTTTGAGTTGTTTGTTCTTTCGATTAGCTGAGGCTGTATTAGCAGTCAAACACAGAATCAAACAATATCTCTCAATATTTTTCTAAAGTTACTTGATCTTTTTCTTTGAGTGCCCAAATCCCAAATGTCACACGAGGCCTAAACATTCCCTTTCTCAGTGTACATTATTTTAGCACACAAAAAGCTGTTTCCATCTTTAGGTATTGTAAACCCCATTACTGACTTTCAAAGGAACCACATCTATTCATATTTTCGTACAATAAACGTAAACATGATTAATGGAAAGATTAACATTAACAGTACAGAAAATTGAGCAGCAGAAAAGGTGCCTCATATTTTTTTTTTTCCTACAGATATAGATAATGTCAGGTAAGTTTGGCAGAAAGTCTAGCTCAGTCATTCACCAAGCTCCATGGCTGAGCAGGGATTTGAACACTGTCCCCCTACCCCATCTTAGTCTAACCCTCTAACCACAGTGATCCTCCAGGTCACAAATATGCCAAATTCACAGTTTGTATATCAGCATAAAAAGAATTGATCAAAACAAAAGCTCTTAAAATACACTCTTTTTAAACTGTGTATTTTGAACTTGAATTACGATTGCAAGGTCCCTTGGACATGCCAGTGGAGGATGGGGGATGAACTTTACCAAGAGTGGGGAGGAACACTGAAAATAAATGCAACATGCCTACATGACTCAAAAGTTACATTGGCATTTTGGGGGACAATGGTTTTGGGGCAAAATTCTATGGTAGAATTAGCTTCTACCATAGAATTTTGCTGAAAATGCAAAGCACCAACACCCCCCCCCCCCCGCGCTCCCCGATGACACTGATGTGCCTACATCATTTTCAGGTCACATAAACACATCACATTATTCCCAGCTTCTGGCCTGTTGCGGGGTGTGTGTGTGTGTGTGTGTAATTGAGGGGTGGAGAAGCATGCCCAAAACTGGGGGATCCCCACCCACACCAGGGGATCTGGCATCTCTACCTTGAATGTACCCAACTGTACACATTTTGGCCTTGTTGAATCTATGATTAATTACAGGTGTATCCTGCCTTTTTTTTTTTTAACAGTACTCAGTAAGATACACAGAATTCCCAAGCAATCTTCCATCCAGATCTACTTAGCTTCAGGAGGGTTGCTGCAGCATGTCCTTTTGGATCATGTCCCAGGGCCAAACGAACCTGCTGACATGCTTCAGATTTAGAATGGCCTTATTTCTCCATACAACTTCATTATAAGAAACAAGAGGCAATACATCACTTTGCTCCCCTGATTTCTCCCATATCCATAAGCTACTGAATCATCTTCCATGCAAGCTTTCACTCAGATGGTGCCATTGTCAGTCTCTGTATCATCACACTGATGGAATTTCCCTGAACTACCTATGACCATCTTCCTGATCCAGGAAATGGAGGTTCTGAGGTCCCAAACAGGGGCAAAGTGATAGAGGCAATCTTCTTTCTGGGAAAAAGAGATCACCTGTGACTGAAATCTCCTTACAGTTTTCTCCTCATTTGATTTTAAATTTCTGATTTTCTTTTTGAAGCCATGAGGAAAGAATTTTTTTCCCCAGGGGAAAAATGCAAACTGAGTGAGGGGATTGCAATGCTTAATTTCCTATCAAACCTAAATCTATTTTGCTACCTTATCATAATGAAATTTGATTTTATAATTTAATTAGCATGTAAAATTATATAAATGGCTATATTTATGGAATTTAAATGTATAACATGCCCTCATTTTCTACCAGCAAAACTACCAAATCACCCAATACTAATTTATGTGCTCATTCACTTCATTTATAGTTGATCAAATAGCAAAAAAGATTGAATGAACAATACAGTTGGATTACAAAAAAAATGTGCAAAAAAAGCATCACACTATACATGATTATGTCAAGCAACACAGAAAATGGAGTTACAAAAGTAGAAAACAATGCAGTAAGAGCAGGATAATCCAGAAATAGAAGACAATATAGTAAGAGCAGGATAATTCAAAAGTAGAAAACAATGATGCAGCCATTTGAATGTTGAATGCTTTCTACCATAGACAGGATAGAGAGGAAAAATATGCCTTCATGGCAGAACAGATTTTACATTCTATATGTTCTAAGATTCATTCCTTGACATTCCCAGTTTAATTATTCTCAGGCAGAAAAATTCTGGTTACAGCTCCAGATTGGGATTTTGGGAGGTAGAACCTGAAAGTTTGGGGAGGGGAATGACCTCAGCAGGGTCTAATGTCACAGAGTCCATCTTCCAAAGCAGCCTTTTAGTCCAGGGGAACTATCTCTGCCACCTGGAGATCAGTTATAAGAACATAAGAGAAGCCATGTTGGATCAGGCCAATGGCCCATCCAGTCCAACACTCTGTGTCACACAAGCCCCCCCCAAAAAAAAAACCCCTCAAGTGCCATCAGGAGGTTCACAAGTGGGTCTCGAAGCCCTTCCACTTTGCCCCCCCCCCCCGCAAGCACCAAGAATACAGAGCATCACTGCCCCAGACAGTTACAATAATATACTGTGGCTAATAGCCGCTGATGAACCTCTGCTCCATATTTTTATCCAATCCTCTCTTAAAGCTGGCTATGCTTGTAGCTGCCACCACCTCCTGTGGCAGTGAATTCCACATGTTAATCACCCTTTGGGTGAAGAAATACTTCCTTCTATCCGTTTTAACCCAACTACTCAGCAATTTCATTGAATGCCCACGAGTTCTTGTATTGTGAGAAAGGGAGAAAAGTACTTTTTTCTACTTTCTCCATCCCATGCATAATCTTGTAAACCTCTATCATGTTACCCCGCAGTCGACGTTTCTCAAAGCTATAGAGCCCCAATCGTTTTAACCTTTCTTCATAGGGAAAGTGTTCCAAACCTTGAATCATTCTAGTTGCCCTTTTCTGCACTTTTTCTAATACTATAATATCCTTTTTGAGGTGCAGTGACCAGAATTGTACACAGTATTCCAAATGAGACCGCACCATCGATTTATACAGGGGCATTATGATACTGGCTGATTTGTTTTCAATTCCCTTCCTAATAATTCCCAGCATGGCGTTGGCCTTTTTTATTGCAATCGCACACCGTCTTGACATTTACAGTGAGTTATCCACCACGACCCCAGATATCTCTCTTGGTCAGTCTCTGCCAGTTCACACCCCATCAACTTGTATTTGTAGCTGGGATTCTTGGCTCCAATGTGCATTACTTTGCACTTGGCCACATTGAATCTCATCTGCCACATTGACGCCCACTCACCCAGTCTCAACAGATCCCTTTGGAGTGCCTCACAATCCTCTCTGGTACTCACCACCCTGAACAATTTAGTGTCATCTGCAAACTTAGCCACTTCACTGCTTACTCCCAATTCGAAATCATTAATTAACAAGTTAAAAAGCATGGGACCCAGTACTGAGCCTTGTGGCACCCCACTGCTTACCGTCCTCCACTGCGAAAACTGCCCATTTATACTCGCTCTCTGCTTCCTATTAATTAGCCAGTTTTTGATTCACAAGAGGACCTGTCCTTTTACTCCATGACTCTCGAGCTTACTAAGGAACCTTTGATAAGGAACTTTATCAAAGGCTTTCTGGAAGTCAAGGTAAACAACATCTATTGGGTCCCCTTTGTCCACATGTTTGTTCACCCCCTCAAAGAATTGTAACAGGTTAGTGAGGCAAGATCTTCCCTTACAGAACCCATGCTGAGTCTTCCTCAGTAACTTGTGTTCATCAATGTGCCTACTCATTCTGTCCTTGATAATGCTTTCTACCAACTTTCCCAATATTGAAGTCAGACTGACTGGTCTGTAATTTCCCACATCTCCTCTGGAACCCTTTTTAAAGATGGGGGTGACATTTGCTACCTTCCAGTCCTCAGGAACGGAGGCAATATCAATGAAAAATTACATATTTTTGTCAGGAGATTCACAAGTTCAACTTTTAGTTCTTTCAGAACTCGTGGATGTATGCCATCCGGACCTGGTAATTTATTAGTTTTTAATTCGTCAATCAGTTGTAGGACCTCCTCTCTTGTCACCTCAATATGACTCAGGTCTTTCAATACCCCTTCCAAAATTAGTGGTTCTGGAGCGGGCAAGCACTTCTCGTCTTCCACAGTGAAGATTGAGGCAAAAAATGCATTCAGCTTCTCAGCCATTTCCCTAGCCTCCTTCAGTAATCCTTTTACCCCTTGGTCATCCAAGGGCCCCACTGCCTCCCTGGCTGGTTTCCTGCTTCTACTATATTTGAAGAAATTTTTATTGTTGGTCTATTTGTTTTTTGCAATATGCTCCTCAAAGTCCCTTTTTGCCTGCCTGATCACAGTCTTGCATTTGATTTGCCACACTCTGTGATCCCTTTTATTAATCTCACTTGGACTAGCTTTCCACTGCTTAAAAGAGTCCTTCTTACCTTTTACAACTTCCATTACTTTGTTTGTTAACCATGCAGGCCTTTTCTTATACCTGTTCGTGCCTTTCCTAACTTGTAATATATGTTTTATCTGAGCTTCTAGGATTGTAGTTTTAAATAGCCTCCAAGCTTCCCCAAGGGTTTTGACTGTATTTACCTTTCCTTTCAGTTTCCTCTTCACATGCCTCCTCATCTCAGAGAATTTACCCCTTTTAAAGTTAAATGATGTTGTGTTGGTCTTTTGGGGCAACTCCCTATTTATACAAGTGGTGAAATCAATAATGTTGTGGTCACTGCTCCCAAGCGGTACTATCACTTTTACATCTCTCACCAAGTCTTGGGCATTAACTAGGACTAAATCCAGGATCGCCCCACCCCTGGTAGGTTCTGTGACCATCTGCTCCATAGCACAGTCATTGAGAGCATCTAGAAACTCAATCTCTTTCTCTCGACCAGAACACATATTGACCCAATCAATCTGTGGGTAGTTAAAATCACCTATTATGACACAGTTTTTACATTTAGCCATTTTCTTTAATCCTTCCATCATATTATAATCATCCTCTATCTTTTGATTTGGTGGGCGATAACAAACTCCCATGGTTAAATTTCCTTTGGGGCCCTCTATTTTGACCCAAAGCATTTCTAGAAGGGAATCTAATTCTCTGGCCTCAGTCTTACTGGACTGTATACCCTCTCTGACATACAGAGCCACCCCACCTCCAACCCTTCCCTCTCTATCCTTCCGATATAACTTTTATCCAGGAATTACTGTGTCCTCTGATTCTCCTCATTCCACCAAGTTTCTGAAATTCCCACAATGTCTATGTTTTCCCCCAACACTAAACATTCCAACTCACCATTTTTACTTTGAACACTTCTAGAATTTGCATACAAACATCTATAATTTCCCAGGGAAGTTAGGCCCGCAACCTTCCTCCTGCTGCCTCGAGACTTTGGCAGGCAGTCCATACCGTTTGTCACCATCTCAGTGGACAACTCTGATTCATTAGCCGGTAGAAAAGTAACAGCTAACCCTTCATCTCTTTGAGATGAGTCCTCCCGAACCAGAGACATTTCATCTCCTGTTGGCTTTCCTCCAAGATTTGTGGTTTAAAAACTGCTCTGTCACCTTTTTGATTTTAAGCGCCAGCAGCCTTCTTTCATCTGGGGACAAGTAGAGACCGTCTCTTTTTTACAGCTCCCGCTCGTTCCGGAAAGCATCCCAGTGCCTAACAAACTTAAACCCTTCCTCCCTACACCATCATCTCATCCACACATTGAGACTTCTAATTTGTGCCTTTCTCTCCAGCCCTGCACATGGAACAGGTAGCATTTCTGAGAAGGCTATCTTGGAGGTCCTGGCCTTAAGTCTCGTGCAGCCTAAATTTTTCTTCCAGGACCTCATGACTGCATTTCCCCGCATCGTTGGTGCCAACATGCACCACATTGGTGCCAACATGCACCTCCCCAGCACTGTCTATCAGCCTATCTATAACACGTGTAATGTCCACTACCTTCGCACCAGGCAGGCAAGTCACCATCTCAAGAGATCTCCAGCTACCACCTAGAGGTTGGCAACTCTAAGACAACTGTCAACGAGAGCAAAGGATACTGGGCAAGGGAGAACACAGGTTTGCCAACACAGCTGATGGGTGGTTATAGTGGCTTGCTATCTCGAGCTGAACCTGCCTTAACACATTGCTTCCACTGCCCACCAAGTACACAGCATTATCGACAAACGCCTCCCAAACATATTTATTTAAATTTTAATGTCTTTTCTACCAATTATGGTGGTACGAGGAAGCTTACAAAATAATCCTGACACATAGGTACCAGAAAATTAATAAAAACACACCATCAGTGTGCCATCTTAGAATGGCCATCTAAATGTGCCCTTTGTTTCATTTCCCTTTTATAGCTAGGATCAAACAATGCTGCCAAGGCTGCATTTATATTTATATCAATGAACTGTTCTGTGTTTGCATAATTCTTAGAAAGCTTGCAGGCAACAGCTGCCAAAAATACGGAACTGTACCAGCCCTATTACAAACCAAGCAAGCTCTCTGCATGGTATCACACCTTTCAACACCTGCAGCTACACTTAAGGGTTTATCTCACTTCGAAAACAGGCAAAGCCAAGCTAACAGCTTTTGCTGACGGTGACACTGGACAGTTGCACTTCATCTGTTAAGTCTAGACAGCTGCAGAGGTGACCTGCCTCTTTCCAGAATGTGTCACAGGAAAACAAAGCCCAGATCCTTCAAATCACTGGTGGTTTTTTCCCCTGGGTTTCCCTGTTCATTCTTAGAGTATTGTTGTCATGTTTATTCTGAGGATTGTTCCATTTTCTGTAGGTACAAGCTAGTCATGCTGAAATCTTCACAAATGATGGGTTTGAAAATCAACATAATTTTTTTTTCCCTCCTACAACCTATACGCTCACATGGACAATTTATTTGCAGTTAAAAACAGTAAGTGTTTTAAGAATGGTTGCATCTACTGAGCTGTTAGCCATTCAGCATCACACAGGCAGCTAGCCATCACTGGTGCATGCTCACAACCAATACTTCCTCTAAGCTGTGGAGTCTTGTGAGCAAAAATTCTACTTTGTGAGCAGTGGCGGACTGGCCAGGGTGTCAGCTTGTCCAATGGCAAGTGGGCCCTGTGGGCCCCTGATGAAGTGGGCCCCCTTAAACATTAGGCAATATGTTAAAAATGTTAATGATCTTTCAGTAGGTTGAAAATATAATAGAAGTTTCAGTATCATTACTGTAATGCAGGGATCTCCAATCCCCGGTTCGTGGACCAGTACCAGTCCGTGGCCTGTTGGCAACCAGGCCGTGAGTTGTATAAGTATTTCATTATATATTACAATGTAATAATAATAATAATACGATGACATTGGATTTATATCCTGCCCTCCACTCTGAATCTCAGAGCAGCTCACAATCTCCCCCACAACAGACATCCTGTGAGGTAGGTGGGGCTGAGAAAGCTCTCCCAGAAGCTGCCCTTTCAAAGACAAGCTCTACGAGAGCTATGGCTGACCCAAGGCCATTCAAGCAGCTGCAAGTTGAGGAGTGGGGAATCAAACCCAGTTCTCCCAAATAAGAGACTGTGCACTTAACCATCACACCAAACTAATAGAAATGAAGTGCACAATTGTATCATCCAGAAACCATCCCCCCCTCAGTCCGTGGAAAAGTCTTCCACAAAACTAGTACCTAGGTTGGGGTTGGGGACCACTGCTGTAATGCAACTAAAATTTACATTGTATTTAGGGTTGCCAGCCTCCAGGTGGGGCCTGGGGATCTCCCACTTTTCCAACTGATCTCCAGCTGGCAGAGATTAGCTCCCCTGAGAAAATGCAATCTGTATTTACATTTAGTATCTACTGTACACCACCAGTAATATGTGCAAAATATGTACACTGTAATGAGAGAGACAGAGACAGAGAGACAAAGCTCTATCTATTGATGGACGGCCAGCCGACCTGCGTCCCGGAAAATCTAGACCGGGCATTATATGCCGTGGCTGAATGGCTCAGACTGAGCGGGCTGAAGCTTAATCCTGCGAAGACAGAGGTCCTTTGCTTGGGTCGCCGTGGTCCGGAAGGGGGAATCCCCCTACCAGCCTTTGACGGTGCGCCGCTGATAGCGGCGGACAGGGTCAGGAGCTTGGGGGTGCTGTTGGAGCCTTCCCTAAAGATGGAGGCTCAGATAGCAGCCGCTGCCAAGTCCGCGTTTTTTCATCTTAGGCGGGCAAGGCAGTTGGCCCCCTTTCTGGAGCGCGACGACCTAGCAACAGTGATCCATGCCACGGTCACCTCGAGGCTAGACTACTGTAATGCCCTCTACATGGGGCTGCCCCTGTCCCGAACTCGGAAATTGCAGCTGGTGCAGAATGCCGCGGCCCGGCTGTTACTAGGTCTCCCAAAGCGGGAACACATTCAGCCGGGTCTTCGGACCCTGCACTGGCTTCCAGTAATATACCGAGTCCGGTACAAGGTGCTGGTTATCACCTTTAAAGCCCTATATGGCTTGGGACCTGTCTACCTGAAGGACCGTCTTTCCCCGCACGTTCCCCAGAGAGTACTGAGGTCGGGAACACAAAATCTCCTTACCATCCCTGGGCCGAAGGAAGCCCGCTTGAAGTCCACCAGAGAAAGGGCTTTCTCTGTTATGGCCCCTACATGGTGGAATCAGCTGCCGGAAGAGGTGAGGGCCCTGCGGGACCTTGTTCAGTTCCGCAGGGCCTGTAAGACGACCCTCTTCCGGCTAGCCTATAACTAGCTTGAGAATTTTAATGTAACTTGCTGGATTTCTTTTATTTACAGTTGCAATATTTATTAATATGTATTAATAACTAAGGTTTTATCTGTTTTATCTGTTTTATCTGTTTTAAATACGGATCCCTTTATATGTTTAATTATTGTAATTTTGTTGGATCTACTATTGGAAGCCGCCCTGAGCCACTTGTGGGAAGGGCGGGATACAAATCTTAAATAAATAAATAAATAAAATAAAAAAAAGACAGAGACACAGAGAGAGATAGAGAGAGAGAAAGAGAGAGAGAGATGATAGAGAGAGGGAAGAGATGATAGAGAGAGAGATGATAGAGAGAGAGATGACAGAGATAGAGAGAGATAGAGAGACAGAGAGAGAGAGTTTTAATTGTACTTTTTTTCCACATGTATTTTTTTTAAAAAAAATTATTTCTGACAAAAATTAAACGATAGCCTTATAGTTGTGGGTGGGCTCCCTATGTCTTCTGGCAACCAATATTTTTAGACCCAGTTCACCACTGTTTGTGAGCTACTGGCATTAAAGTTGTGAGCTACTGTATAAATTAGTTTGCTCGGGCCATTTTTCCTGAGCTAAGACAAAAATGTGTGAGCTGGAGGCTAAAAAATTGTGAGCTAGCTCTTGCTAACTCGGCTCAGAGTTCATCCACTTCCTGGGTGGATGAAAATGGGAGTGTTGTTGGCTTTTTTATTCAGTTCTGGAGGCCATGAAAATTTTCATCAGTCCTGGCAAGTAACTATGCTGATGAAGACTAGGAAGATTTGTTGACAGGCATGACAGGCCCCAGTTAGAGCCTGTCCTCCTTAAACAGCCCCCACTCTCCCTCTGTGGCTGACTACTCACCCATTCTGCAAAAAGGAACAGTAATATATGCACGACCACAGATTTTGAGAGCATCTCAGAGGTTTGCAGATGTCCATCAAACATCTGAGAATTCAACAAGAATTTTTAATAAATATAAGTAGTTCTGCATTGTGTGGAAGGGTGCTAACTGGTCCTTATTAAAAACAGCTTGGACATATTGTCACACACACAGGTATATTTGCATATTCCTTCTCAGTGCAAAACTGAAATAAATTTGAAATGCAGAAAAATCAACCTCATATGCTTGCCCCAGCTGCACTAGGGCAAATATTTGTATACTTTATATTCCTAAAATTGTTAAATAAGTAAATATAGCAGCATCCTACCGCAATGTTGGGAAAAAAAATATTAATTCAGGATTTTTGTAAACCAATTTGAGTTTGCCTGAGTTCCTCTATGCAAGTTTATAAAATGGATGCTTTTATGTGTGTGGTACTACTGCTGTGCATAGTGTCATATGGACTAGTTACAGATGAGCGGGACAGCAGGCAAGCGCCCCCCAAAAGCACGTCTACACGTGCTCACCTGCCTGCCATCCCCATCCCATCCCCAAGCCATCCCCAACTTACAAGGAGCCATCTTTAAAAGGCACCACTTTCAAAGCGATGCCTTTTTCCTGGGGCACTTCTGAGGTGCCTTCTCAGACATCTGGACGGCTGGGAAGCACTGTCAAGCCTGGGTAGTTGCAATAATAAGGTCCTTTGTTATGTTTCAAATGAACTTCTTTATTAAACTCCAAGGTGCATACGGAACATTGTCTTTGAGAACACTGAGAGATCAGAGGTTATAAGATGCTATATACATTGGAGGCTATTTAAAACTACAATCCTAGAAGCTCAGATAAAACATATACCACAAGTTAGGAAAGGCACAAACAGGCATAAGAAAAGGCCTGCATGGTTAACAAACAAAGTAATGGAAGCGGTAAAAGATAAGAAGAACTCTTTTAAGCGGTGGAAAGCTAGTCCAAGTGAGATTAATAAAAAGGATCACAGGCTGTGGCAAATCAAATGCAAGACTGTGATCAGGTAGGCAAAAAGGGACTATGAGGAGCATATTGCAAAAAAAACATAAAGACCAACAATAAAAATTTCTTCAAATATATTAGAAGCAGGAAACCAGCTGGGGAGGCAGTGGGGGGGGGGGGAGGTTAAAAGGATTATTGAAGGAGGCTAGGGAAATGGCTGAGAAGCTGAATGCATTTTTTTGCCTCAGTCTTCACTGTGGAAGATGAAAAGTGCTTGCCCGCTCCAGAACCACTAATTTTGGAAGGGGTGTTGAAAGACCTGAGTCATATTGAGGTGACAAGAGAGAAGGTCCTACAACTGATTGACAAATTAAAAACTAATAAGTCACCAGGTCCGGATGGCATACATCCAAGAGGTCTGAAAGAACTCAAAGTTGAACTTGTGGATCTCCTGACAAAAATATATAATCTTTCTTTGAAATCTGCCTCCGTTCCTGAGGACTGGAAGGTAGCAAATGTCACCCCCATCTTTAAAAAGGGTTCCAGAGGAGATCTGGGAAATTACAGGCCAGTCAGTCTGACTTCAATATCGGGAAAGTTGGTAGAAAGCATTATCAAGGACAGAATGAGTAGGCACACTGATGAACATGGGTTACTGAGGAAGACTCAGCATGGGTTCTGTAAGGGAAAATCTTGCCTCACTAACCTGTTACAATTCTTTGAGGGGGTGAACAAACATGTGGACAAAGGGGACCCAATAGATGTTGTTTACCTTGACTTCCAGAAAGCTTTTGATAAAGTTCCACATCAAAGGCTCCTTAGTAAGCTCAAGAGTCATGGAGTAAAAGGACAGGTCCTCTTGTGAATCAAAAACTGGCTAATTAATAGGAAGCAGAGAGTGAGTAAATGGGCAGTCTTCGCAGAGGAGGACTGTAAGCAGTGGAGTGCCACAGGGCTCAGTACTGGGTCTCATGCTCTTTAACTTGTTCATTAATGATTTGGAGTTGGGAGTAAGCAGTGAAGTAGCCAAGTTTGCAGATGACACTAAATTGTTCAGGGTGATGAGAACCAGAGAGGATTGTGAGGCACTCCAAAGGGATCTGTTGAGGCTGGGTGAGTGGATGTCACGTCAACGTGGCAGATGAGGTTCAATGTGGCCAAGTGCAAAGTAATGCACATTGGGGCCAAGAATCCCAGCTACAAATACAAGTTGATGGGGTGTGAACTGGCAGAGACTGACCAAGAGAGAGATCTTGGGGTCATGGTAGATAACTCACTGAAAATGTCAAGACAGTGTGTGATTGCAATAAAAAAGGCCAACACCATGCTGGGAATTATTAGGAAGAGAATTGAAAACAAATCAGCCAGTATCATAATGCCCCTGTATAAATCGATGGTGCGGTCTCATTTGGAATACTGTGTACAATTCTGGTCACTGCACCTCAAAAAGGATATTATAGTATTAGAAAAAGTGCAGAAAAGGGCAATTAGAATGATTCAAGGTTTGGAACACTTTCCCTATGAAGAAAGGTTAAAACGATTGGGGCTCTTTAGCTTGGAGAAACGTCGACTGCAGGGTGACATGATAGAGGTTTACAAGATTATGCATGGGATGGAGAAAGTAGAGAAAGAAGTACTTTTCTCCCTTTCTCACAATACAGGAACTCATGGGCATTCAATGAAATTGCTGAGCAGTTAGGTTAAAACAGATAAAAGGAAGTACTTCTTCACCCAAAGGGTGATTAACATGTGGAATTCACTGCCACAGGACGTTATGGCAGCTACAAGCATAGCCAGCTTTAAGAGGGGATTGGATAAAAATATAGAGCAGAGGTCCATCTGCGGCTATTAGTCATAGTATGTATATATATATATGTATATATGTGTGTGTGTGTGTATACACACACACATATATTGGCCGCTGTGTGACACCGAGTATTGGACTGGATGTGCCATTGGCCTGATCCAACATGGCTTCTCTTATGTTCTTATAGCATGGGTGTCCAACGGTAGCTCTCCAGTTTGGTGTAGTGGCTCCAGAGAGCCAGTTTGGTGTAGTGGTTAAGTATGCGGACTCTTATTTGGGAGAACCGGGTTTGATTCCCCACTCCTCCACTTGCACCTGCTGGAATGGCCTCGGGTCAGCCATAGCTCTGGCAGAGGTTGTCCTTGAAAGGGCAGCTGCTGTGAGAGCCCTCTCCAGCCCCACCCACCTCACAGGGTGTCTGTTGTGGGGGAGGAAGGTAAAGGAGATTGTAAGCCGCTCTGAGACTCTTCGGAGTGGAGGGCGGGATATAAATCCAATATCATCTTCTTCTTCTTCTTCCAGATGTTTTTTACCTACAACTCCCATCAGTCCCAGCCAGCATAGCCAATGGCTGGGGCTGATGGGAGTTGTAGGCAAAAAAACATCTGGAGAGTTACCGTTGGCCACCCCTGCTATATAGGATATCATAAAACATTACAAAAAACACACCATTCAAATCTGGGGTTCAAAGGGCACAGCAGTAAATTTCTTCTACCTAGCAATAGCATTCCATCACCACCCCGTGAACTGATAAGGCCTGTGAAGTGCCTGGAATTGCAGGGAAGTTTGGGCATTAGACATAGCAAGGCAGTTTCCGTTAGGTAAACATCCTTTGCCAGATGGCAAAGGGGACGTGGAAAAGGGGGGCATAGGGAATGGAGGAAAACCAGGACTCCTGCTTGACATTACTTCAGCCATCTTAAAGGAAAAATAGCCGGGCTTGACAAGCACCCAGAAAATGCCTGGGGAGCTGTGGATGGGGCATGTGAGTGCTCTGGATGCTTCCCGGGGCACCTGCGGCCTTTCCCTCTTCCATGGACCATCAGGATGCTCCCTGGTGCTCCTCTTCTGGGCGGCTCACTTATGGGTTGTTTTGATGCCTCCCACAACTGCCCATCTGTAAGCAGCCATGGTGTCTTTCTATATAGTCTCAGTTTACTGCATCAATAAAAAATAGTTCCTGCAGTCAGAACTTCTGCATTAGTCCCACTCTTTTAAATGTCCCAGACTGCTGTTTGCTATTGGTTCTTAGGTAGGCTTTGCAGAACATCAAGATTTACTTATTTATTGACTTCATTTATACCAAACGTTATGCCCTATGGGGAGCTTACAATGCTTTCCCATCCAACATTTTATCCTCATAACAACCCTATGAGGTAGATCACTCTAAGAGTGCATGACTGGCCCAAGGTCACCCAGCAAGCTTCCATGACAAGAATGAAGATTCAAACCTGAGTCTCACAATGAGAGTCAGAGTGGTGTTGTGCTTAAGAGTGACGGCCTCTGATTGATTCCCCACTCCTCCATATGAAGTCTTCTGGGTGACTTTGGGCCAGTCACAAATCTCTTCTCCCAGTCCCATGGACCTCACAAGATGCCTGTTGCAGGGCAAGGAAGGGAAGGTGATTTTAAACTGCTTTGAGACTCCTTAAGGTAGAGAAAAGATGGTTTTAAAAACCAACTCATCTTCTTCCAGTTATAGGTAATTGACAGTACAATTGGCAGACATTGATTTCACTGGGCTTAGACAAGAGTAACTCCACATGGAATAGCATTATAAACCAACAAGAAATTCTTGACCTTTTGATTTTCAATAACGCTAACGAGACATTCAGTGGATTCATTTCTTTGAAAAGTAAAGCTTCCCATCCATTTTGAACATTTTACCTACCAGGGCCAAAAAAACTGTGGTCATGAATATTTAATATCCAATAAGCCTTGTCCAATATTTAATATCCAATAAGCCTTGTATCCAGTCAGCTTTTTAATGTAACCTCACCTAACACATCTCCAGCCTTTGTTGAATATGTCTTTTTTGTTCCCTTTCCAGCATAGTCTTTTTGGTAAAAGGGACCATCCCCTCCCTTTTTCACCAGTGAAAAAGGTGGTTGGAGCCAGTCCTAAATCCATCTTGCTATTTGCACATTTTCAGTTCTAAATCGTTCAGGGCTATTTTCATTTTTTGGGGGGTGGGGCAGGTTTGGCCTTAGAACTGGCTCTGCTTATCAAAAATGGCAATATTAATTATTGATTGAGGGGGAGAAGATAACATTGGCAGCTCCATCCATTTCAAATTCATTCAGGGGGAATATGACAAGTGCACAAAAGGTTATGTCTTCCAAATTAAACCATTTGAGGTAGAAACCTCTGCACACAGAATATGTTAAGCCTCCAGTTTGTGGCTGATGCTGGCAACCTGGAGCTCAAGCAAGTAAGACAAATGTCATAGGCAAATGCCAACATTTTGTGTGTCTTGTATGTGAGTGGATATACCTCATTTCCTTAAACACCTCACTGAGGAACCATCTTTGTGTAAATGCCGCTTTCTCCATTTCAAGTTTGTTTTTGTGACTTTCTTCAACAGCTATCCCACTGTTGACTTGGCAAGAACAGCAAAGATTCAAGCCAAGACTGAAATTAGCAAACCTGAAGTGAAATAAAGAATGGTAAAGTGAAATCAACATGCTCTTTGACAGGCTGACAGCTAATTACGCTGCCCAAGCAGTAACTGAAGCAGGCACCCAAAAACAACTACAGAGAAGGAAGAAACAACTACAGAGAAGGAAGAAATGAAAAGGAGAAACCAAACAACCTTTGAACAACAGTAATGGACCAGAGGGCAGCAGAGACAACAGAATGCTGAGAAACAAGATCCAATTGTTTCTGTATGCTGTATTCCAATATTGTGAACAAAACCAAGTTTTTTTTCATGAAAGGAACAACCTGGTTAATTATTTCCCTCCCTCCTCGCCCTTCCTTCCACCCCTTTGCTTAAAGGCTCCGAGTTTCTTTTTGTCCCCAATGACAAGGATTCTTAACCAGGATTAAACTGTAGTTAAGTGACCCATTACTAGAAAATAAACTAACCTCAATGTACTAAAACATCCCCATTCGTCTTTATTTATTAAAATATTTCTCATGACTCAAAGTAACTTAAAATGAAAGCATTACAAACAAAATAAAATCCCTATGACCCCCTCCTCACCAAATTATGCCTGCAGTTTATACCCCACTAAAAATCCTGGCAAACAAAATGGCCTTGCAGTGCTTCCTGAAAATATCAGAAGGTGGTGTTCCTGCCACCTCCTCTGGGACCCTGTTTCACAAAGTGGGAGCTACAATGCAAAAAGGCTCTGATGGATGCCAGGTTGGCTACCATAACAGGGGGAATAGCAAGTAGGAGGCAGACTTTGGAGCATCATCGGAGCATGGCAACATATGGAATAGATATTCAGTTAGGTATGTGGGTCCTAGGGCTTTAAAGGTCATAACCAGCACCTTAACTTGGTTTTGGAAACAAACTGGCAGACAAAGTTTTAAGATTAGCAAGATATGTTCCCACCACCTACCACCGGACACATATTGAGCTGCTACATGTCACAACAAATCAGAGTTCGTCTGAAGATCCCCACCTTGACTCTCAGTAAGCCATGTAAAGGAGATGAGAGCAGGGAGCACATAGGCCTGATTATTAACCAGGCTTGCGCCCATGATGAACAAATTTTGGCTTGAACTGAGACTCAGGTAAGCTCTTCTTCACAAAGATGCACATGATTGGCCTTGAACATCGTATCTATTGTGGATTCCTCAATAAATCATGGAAATTCTCTAATGAGAACTACAGCTTCTAGTCAATTATAGGAAGAGAGACTGTTTGTCAAACATTTAATGCCTTTGTGCAGGTATGCCCTTAAACTACAGCCTGTTGGACTCAAATTCCCACTAACCCACAAACCTAAGCCTAGGCATGTCATTATTTTTAAATACAACTTACCTAGGCCTCCCAACCAATCCATTAAACTAGGGTTCCCCAATGTGTTGCCCATGGACACCATCTTTTGTGGTGCCTGCCAATTGTTTTTAGGAAGAAGGCAGACCCAGAGGGGGATTTTGCCTAGCAGGGCTTCTGAATAGCCATTGGAGAACTGGTTGGCTGTGCAGCATTTTAAAGCCTTTGCTCAGGTAGCAGCTAACACCACATCAAAAGTGTAACCCAGGGGCTGGAAATAAGAGCAAGTTCAAGGCTTAAGGCCTCCTTTCTTATAGCTCCCCTCCCACTCCCACACCCTGGCTTAAGCAAAGTTACTGTTTATTACAACAGAGAAAATACAATTTTGCACACAGGCTATGGTACTGCCCACCTCCAAATTCCTTTCCCTTCCCAACCAAAGGTTCAGCAGTCAACGTCCCAGAAGAGCTGTTTTCTTGTTGAAGCTGGTCAAGCCATACCCCCTCAGAAGCAGGCCTTCAGTTAGGGTTGCCAAGTCCAATTCAAGAAATATCTGGGGACTTTGGGGGTGGAGCCAGGAGACTTTGGGGGTGGAGCCAGGAGACATTAGGGTGGAGCCAGGAACAAGGGTGTGACAAGCATAATTGAACTCCAAAGGGAGTTCTGGCCATCACATTTCAAGGGACTGAACACTTTTTAAATGCCTTCCTTCCATAGGAAATAATGAAGGATAGGGGTACCTTCTTTTGGGGCACATAGAATTGGACCCCCTTGTCCAATCTTTTTTAAACTTGGAGGGTGTTTTGGGGAGAGGCACCAGATACTATGCTGCAAATTTGGGGCCTCTACCTCAAAAAACAGCCCCCCCAGAGCCCAAGATACCCGCAGATCCATTCTCCATTATTTCCTATGGGAATACATCTCCATAGGGAATAATAAAGTTCCCAGCAGATATTTCCCTTCCCCCCCCCCTGCTTTCTGATGACCCTGAAGCAGGGGGAGGGCCTCCAAACCAGGGGATCCCCTGCCTCCACCTGGGGATTGACAACCCTACCTCTATCGTGTCCCCCTTTTAGCCCATCTCTTCTAAAAATGAAAAGTCTCAGAATGGCTATGAAATAGCTATGAAATGTGGGGCAGGCGGGCCTTAAGAGGTTCCGAGTTGTGGTTTAGAGGGGGGAAAACACTCACCGAGCGTAATCAATGAAAACGGAGAAGGATCCGGGCGGTTGTGATGACAGAAAGAGTCTCTCTGTCCCGTTTATATACCACCCCCAGAACTGAGGTTTCACCGGATTAGCAGATCGTGATGAAACGACTCCTGCAATCAGGCTGCTGCCCGACAGGGAGTCATTTTACTGGCAGCCAGCCTTTGATATGGTTCCTGCCTGGCTATTGACATTCTTCATTCTTCCTGGTGCGATTCCACCCAGATTTCAACAGGGTCTCGCTGCAGCGGCTAAAAGGATTATTCACATGAGGGTGGTTTTCTATTGTCGGAGGATGACTCCCTTGCAATTAGCTGACAGTGGGGTTGGAATGGGGACTCGCCCTGACCCTCAGTGCAGGCGTCCGGCCAGCGCCCCCTCCTCTCCTCTCCCCTCCCCGCGTCTCCTCTCCTCGTGCGTCGGCGCCCCTGCCTCCTCCCGCCTGGCTGCTCGGTGGTGGGGTTTTGAGTGAGGGGGGGAACGAGGCTCCACGCTGCTCCCACCGCTGTGGGTTGGGGTTGGTGCGCTGCCGCCGCCGCTGCCGGTTGTAGTTCGGGCCGCAGCGGCAGCGATGGCGGCGGCGGGCTGCAGCTGCTGCCTGTGCCAGGGCCGGCGGCGCTGAGTGGAGGGGGGCTTGCGAGTGTGGGGGAGGGCGAGGCTCCACGCTGCTCCCGCCGCTGCGGGTTGGGGTTGGTGCGCTGCTGCCGCCGCTGTGGGTTGTAGTTCGGCCGCAGCGGTAGCGATGGCGGCGGGCTGCAGCTGCTGCCTGTGCCTGTGCCCGGGCCGGCGGCGCTGAGTGGGGGGGGGGTGTCTTCCGAGTGGGGGGGAACGAGTTGTAGCTCGGGCGGCAGCGATGGCGGCGGCGGGCTGCGGCTGCTGCCTGTGCCCGGCCCGGCGTCGCTGGTGGTGGCGTCGCTAGTGTTGCTGCGGTGACGGCGGCCCGGCGCTGTGAGGGGGAAGCGCCTCCCCCCCCCGCCCCCAGATTTTTGGAGACCGGGGGAGGAGGCTTCAAATCCGGGGGTCCCCCGCCAGGGCGGGGGGGTTGGGACCCCTACCTTCAGTGGGAAGGAAAGTCTTCAGGGCCATTCTCCTTACCAGCCGAGAGAAGAAATCAGCTCCAGTTCAAAGACATGGTCTGGGGGCTAAGCTCCTCCAGAAGAAGGGTTCTCCCATAAAGGGAGGGCCCACGCCAGCTAGAACTTCTTCAGCTAAGGCCTCAGCACTCTAGTCATCAGAGAGACAAACAACTAGGCCTCATACTGCACACCCTACTTCTTTCTTTTTCCTTCAGTCACTTCTACACATACTCCTCCCAATATGCAGATTGAGTAGTTTCATTCAGGTGGAATTCTAGCAGGAGTTCCTTTGCATATTAGGCCACACACCCCTGATGTAGCCAATCTTCCAAGAACTTAAAAAAAAAGAGCCTTGTAAGCTCTTGGAGGATTGGCTACATCAGGGTTGTGTAGCCTAATATGCAAAGGAGCCCCATATTGCCTCAAAGTTCTACACAAGGATCTTCACTGTATGACTGAAGGTATGCTATGTGTATACAAGAAAATATTTGTTCATTTTAAAAGATCCTATTAAACAGAGCTTCTAGCTTAAATATGGACGTTACTATTATACCGGGGGGGGGGGGATTGTAGAAAAAGCCCAGCAGGAACTTATTTGTATATTAGGCTATACACTCCTGACACCAAGCCAGCCAGAATTGCATTCCAGTGCATTCCTGCTCAAAAAAAGCCCTGCTATTACAATTATGCATAGCCTCACTCCCTGACAATTTTCTAGGCTTGCCAATCCCCAGGTCCCAGCGGGGGTTCTGCTTTCCCAGGCTCCTTCTTGCCCCAGTCAGCTGGCCGGCGGGGGGGGGGGGGGGAGCCCCACCCCCAGATAACCATGTGCCTTTCTACCTCGGGAGGCTTCAGGCTCCGATTGAAAGGCTTCCTCTTGGGATGGTGTGTCTGTGTTACTTGGAAGTTGGCAGCAACTTGTGAATAGAGAGGCCGCTCCCTTGCTTCAGAGTCACCAGAAACGGTGAGGGGGGGAGGGGGGGACATCTGCTGAGCAGTTCATTATTCCCTATGTGGAGATCAATTCTCATAGGGTATAATGGGGAATTGATCTGGAGGTTTTGGGGGCTCTGGGGGAGCTGTTTTTTGAGGTAGAGGCACCAAATTTTCAGTATAGTATCTAATGCCTCTCCCCAAAGCCCCCCCCCCCAAGTTTCAAAACGATTGGACCAGGGGGTCCAATTCTATGAGCCCCAAAAGAAGGTGCCTTTATCCACATCCACCACCTTGTCAAAATTTCAAACTTGCCCACAAGCTCAAAAAGTTGGGATCCCCTGCCTTATACCATGCTGGCCACCAAATGTTCAAAAAAGGGGGGGGGGGTTCTTTGCTGAAGCAGGAAGAATCCTCACTTTATAAATTCTGTCCTAACTTTAATTGCACCTCCTTTTCTTTGAGCGCTGGGATACGAAAGATCTAATTTCTTTCTGGCTTTGCACAGCTTTCTCATGGTGAAACCACCTTACCGATCTCTTGGAGCTGGTACTGCTCTGCAGGTGTGCTTTCCCTTGATCTCCTACTTTATCTTATCAAAATGCTGAAGAATTTTAATTGCAGGCTTTTTCAGGCCACCATGGCATGGCTAGCCTGAACTTTCAACACCTAGAATGAAGAAATAATAAGCCCTACTCACTCAGATTTCCAAAAGGTACTTTGAATTATTATTCAAAGAATTAAAGAAAGACAGAGCAGTAAGACAGTTGGAAGAAACTACATGGTGTTCCTTTATAATGTTAAATCCTGGGAAGACAATTTCTTGCAGATTCCTGCTTGCAATTACAATATAAGAACATTGGCTCAGCAACCTTCTGGTATCAAAAATCAGATTTTTGATACAGTTTTTTTAAAAAAAAAAAAAAAAACACTCTTACCCTGCCCTCATGAGTTTATCCATATGATAGCCTACAAGCAGGAATGAGTGGGTGGAAATAGCAGGTAACTGACAGTGCCATCCTAAATAGAGATACATCCTTCTAAGCCCATTCAATGACTTAGAAGAGTATAGCTCTTCTAAGGATTCTACTGCAAGTTGCTGGCTGGATACAGACAGGCAGCTTGGGGCAGCAGCCTCCTGTCTCAGAAGAAAGCTGGTTTAGTGGAAAGCACCCTGGGGGAGGTCAGACAGCATACAGCCCACTACCAGGACAAGGTCAGGCTGTGCATGCCCCAAAAGAGCGGTCACACCTCTCAGGTGCATGAGTGACACTTCCCTGTCACTCCCGACTGTTCAGATGTTTGGGAAAGGTGCCCCAGAAGCACGTCAGCAATTTGCTACCACTTACTACCTGGTAGCTTTTGGAAGCAGCAGAGCAATGGCAGAGGACAAGGTAAGGGCAGAAGTGAGGTAGGACCCAGATGTGCATATTTGAATGCACCATTTAAATCTGGTCATGGGCCATTCCTGTGTTGGCCCAAATTGGCCATCTGAATTCAGCCACTGTGTCAATAAAGACATAGCTTCAAGAGGGGATTGGATAAACATATGGAGCAGAGGTCCATCAGTGGCTATTAGCCACAGTGTATTGTTGGAACTCTCTGTCTGGGGCAAGTGATGCTCGTATTCTTGGTGCTTCGTGCTTGGGGGGGGCAACAGTTGGAGGGCTTCTAGTGCCCTGGCCCCACTGAAGGACCTCCTGATGGCACCTGTTGTTGTTTTTTTTGGCCACTGTGTGACACAGAGTGTTGGACTGGATGGGCCATTGGCCTGATCCAACATGTCTTCTCTTATGTTCTTACGAGAGAAAGTTGACTCAGTTCTGAAATATGCATTAAAATGCCACAAAGCATACAACTATTGCTGTTTGTGTAATATCCTGTGGCTGCTGCTTTTCTGCCCATTATTGACTTTGCTATGGAGTTGATTTAGTACATATTCAGAACTTTCTTGAATTTTGGAAGAATAAGAGGAACTAACTATGATTGCCTTGTATTGATTTGAAATATGTTTTAAAATAAAAGGATATGGACGTATCTTCTGGTGATATTTTACGTAACAGAGATGGTAGTATTTTTATTGTCTAAAATGACATTTAAAAAACAGAAAGAAAGAAAGCTGGGAATACAGTGAACCTGACACAAAAACTGCCACATCACCATGATATTCAATTGCCATTTTTAAAAATGTTTGCAACACATGCTGTCTATTATTAAAACAAATGAGAACAACATTTTATTGCACTGTACTTATTTATTTTCTGCACATGATTATGCTGGTTGGTGCTGAGCAGCACCAAAATCTCTCTCCCCCATGACATATAGTAGCTAGGATTCAGCTGCACACTACCCAACACCAATGGAGCTAAAATGATTATTACTGATATATTTGAAAGTTAGCATGGTGTAGTGGTTAAGGGAGGAAGATAGAATCATACAATCATAGAGTCTGAAGGGATCTCCAGGGTCTTGCACAATGCATGAAATTCACAAATACGTCCTTCACATATCCTCCAGTGACACCTGCTCCATGCCCAGAAGATGACCACCAAAAAAAGCCTCTCCAGGATCCCTGACCAAACTGGCATGGATAAAAAATTGCTTCCTGACTCCAAAGTGGCAATCAGCATTTTGCTGGGCACATAAGAAAGGGCCACGAGAACTAAGCACTGATGCAACCCTTCCTGCCCTCATTCTCGTGATCTGCCTAAATTCACAGAATCAGCATTGCTATCAGATGTTTGGAAACTTCCAAAGAAGAAGAGCCCACCACCTCCCGAGGAAGTCTGTTCTACTGAGGAACTGCTCTAACTGTCAGGAAGTTCTTCCTAATGTTTTGCTGAAAACTCTTTTGATTTAATTTCAACCCGTTAGTTCTGATCTGACCTTCTAGGGCAACAGAAAACAACTCAGTACCATTCTCTACATGACAGCCCTTCAAGTACTTGAAGATGGTTATCATAGCACCTGACCAGGCAAGCCAAATCTCCTCAGAACTTGGCAGCTAAGCAGGGCCAAACCTGGCAAGTATTTGGATAAGATACCTCAATAGTATACCAGGGTTGTGAGGCAGAGGCAGGCTATCAAGCCGCTTCTCTGAACATCCCGCATGTCCCAGTAGGAGTTGCCAGTGGTTGCCATGACTTTCAGGCACAGGAACACATACACACACAAATGCAAAAATACCAAAGGGCGTGGGAGAGAAAGAGAGTGTGGCAATGGGAATGGGAGTTGGGAATGAAGTGCATTGCTGCAGTTCATTTTGGAACTGAACCACAAACCAATACAAACTGGGAGGCTGGCTTGCAAATCAAACCAGGTTGCCAGTTTTCATGGGGATCAGGAAGCACGGGCTTAAATGGCTCATTTAAACAAACCCAGGGCTTTGCATATTAGGCCACACACATCCTTACAGGGCTCTTAGTACAGGGCCTACTGTAAGCTCCAGAAGGACTGGCTGCATCAGAGGTGTGTGGCCTAATATGCAAAGGAGTTCCTGCTACAAAAAAAGCCCTGTTTAAATATTTGCTTTCTGCTCTTCATGAGCTGCCTTAAAATTTGTGGACATTCATGGTGGTTCTGCAGTTCGCAAACTTCAGTTCACAAACCACAAACTTGCCAAAATTCATTATGAACTTACATTCATAAACCAGTTCATGCCCATCCCTAGTGGTGGATGCTAATCTGGAGAACCTCAGTTCTTCACATGAAACTGGCTGGGTGACAATGCGCTGGTCACAGTGCTCTCAGAATTCTCTCAGCCTCACCTACCTCCATAAGGTGCCTCTTGTGGGAAAAGGAAGGGAGGGCCATTGTAAGCCACTTTGAGACTCCTTAAGGTAGAAACAAATGGGGTATAAAAAGCAACTCTTCATCTTATATTTATATTTGTCTTGTTTTATCTGTTGCAATTGTATTTATATTGGTCTTTTGTTGAATAATAAAAAAATAGAATTTTTCTGAACTGTAATTTCGTGGTTATCTCCTCGATATCAGTTACCCATATAGGATTTCAAGTACCTCTTGAGGATAAGTTTTTGCAAAAAGGCAGCTTCAGCATTGGTGAATACAAAAATCCAACCAAGACTAACATGTCTCAAGGTTGTAATTATATAACAGGTAAAAGGAGAAAGGTTTGTCTTTCCCTCACATATCACTTCAGTGTTATAATGGGGTCTGGGACTGAAGACAGCTGTGCTGTCCACATACACTGAAAAAAGGGCTTCTTATTTCAGATTTCTAGCCAATTCTTTTTTTGTGTAGCATTCATTATGCTGAAATTTAAGATTTTATTACACCCTACCAAAGAAAAAGGGCAATTTACAATTGTGCCTGAATAATGGGTTTGTTGAAAAATATCTACAGCATGCAATCATTGTCAGCTGGGCTGAAATTAATTTGGAAAACTGAAAAAAAGAAAACAGTTGCATTCTCTTTACCCTAATTTGCATGGGCAAATTCAGATTGGTGTATTTCTTGAGCTATTTGTGCACAAGGCTATGGGGAGAGAGCTAGATATGCTCACATAGCTCTGGGTCAGTTAGGGAAACAGATAGAGGGAAGATGGATCACTGAGTGTCACCTGTGGAGGCCCGTAGGCAGTCAAAACCTTGGGGGCCCTCTCACAAATTATAAGAACATAAGAGAAGCCATGTTGGATCAGGCCAATGGCCCATCCAGTCCAACACTCTGTGTCACACAGTGGCCAAAATATACACACACACACACACACTGTGGCTAATAGCCACTGATGGACCTCTGCTCCATATTTTTATCTAACCCCCTCTTGAAGCTGTCTATGCTTGCCACCACCTCCTGTGGCAGTGAATTCCACATGTTAATCACCCTTTGGGTGAAGTACTTCCTTTTATCTGTTTTTACCTGACTGCTCAGCAATTTCACTGAATGCCCACAAGTTCTTGTATTGTGAGAAAGGGAGAAAACTTCTTTCTCTACTTTCTTCATCCCATGTTTGGAGGCCCTCCCCCCCCCCCCCGCTTCAGGGTCATCAGAAAGTGGGGTGGGGGATGTCTGCTG
This sequence comes from Heteronotia binoei, assembly GCF_032191835.1. Taxonomy (NCBI): domain Eukaryota; kingdom Metazoa; phylum Chordata; class Lepidosauria; order Squamata; family Gekkonidae; genus Heteronotia; species Heteronotia binoei. The sequence continues at coordinate 214,565,537 of NC_083223.1, forward strand.
GCCATTCCATTATTCCCTATGAAGATCGATTCCCATATAATGGAGAATTGATCCACAGGTATCTGGGGCTCTGGGGAGGCTGTTTTTTGAGGTAGAGGCACCAAATTTGCAGCTTAGTGTCCGGTGTCTCTCCCCAAAAGACCCTCCAAGTTTCAAAAAGACTGGACCGGGGGTCCAATTCTATGAGCCCCAAAAGAAGGTGCCCCTATCCTTCATTGTTTTTTATGGAGGGAAGGCATTTAAAAAGTGTACAGTCCGTTTAAATGTGATGGCCAGAACTCCCTTTGGAGTTCAATGTTACTTGTCACAACCTTGTTCCTGGCTTCACCCCAATGTCTCCTGGCTCCACTCCCAAAATCCCCAGATATTTATTGAATTGGACTTGGCAACCCTAGAGAAGACACAAAGCTGGCAGAGTGGAAAGTAGAGCCAGAGGCTGTGGTAATGTGGAGGGGGGCGGGGAGAGAGAACCCAATGCTGGAAACAAAAGAGGGACATAACCTGAGGCAAGAGTGTGGAGCCTGTATCATAGCCAGTGGCAAGAAGGGTGATAGGTAGAAGGGTGCAAGTCCTCCCAGGTCCCTGTCTTTCATTAATATTGTTTGAATATTGTCTGCCAGTATAGGTCACAGATTTGCTAATATATATTCCATTTTTACATCCTCAAAACAATAGCAATTTCAGAATGAAAAAAGGGGTAGCATTAAAACTGCACACTTGTCTGCTATGGAGCACATTCTTCTGGCACTAGATTTTTGGATGACTAATAACTAAAATTTTACATCTGAACAAAATGAGAGTCCATAAGGTACCTCAAAGATGGGGAACTATTTAGAATACATACATGCTAGTTTCAACTCAGGGTCCTATAGACTGATATCTTTTCTTCTCTCTTTTTTCTTTTAATTGACATTCAGCTGTTTTCAACATTCCATCCCTTCTGGAGTATGCTTTAGTTCTCATGAGACAACTTGGTCCCCCCTTTTTCTTTGGGTTAATACAAAGCCTTACGGTTTTGCATGCTTGGGGACTCCAAGTAGCTACAGATCCCTTTATCTCTCAGTGGCTCCACTGCATGACTTTTGTTCTACCCAAAGACCATTACTACAAAATAGAGTGCAAGTTGACTCTCAAAAGTCAAATTGAAATTCTAAACTAATGTCTAAAATACTGATGCAATAAAGTGTAATGTATTTTTCAGATTTTAGAATGAGTTTCAGTTCTAACCAGAAATAAGATATCTATCTCATTTCAAATATTTTTTCCTACATATGATTGACATTTTATTTATGTGTGACCATTCTTCTGGAAGATGAATGTCAATTACTATGATAACAATTTGTTAGACATTCCAATATAATTAATTAATACTGTAGCAAATTGGAAAAATATAATTATATACAGTACCAAGCACAGTTATACCCTTTTAAGTCTGTTGAAGCCAATGTGCTTAGAGGAGGTAACTCCATTTTGGATGACACTGCTCAATTCGAACATTACAGATTTGCAAATATGTATTTGGACATCAAAATGCACATTTTGAATATTGAAAATTCAACTGGCTTTACATGTATATGTAATTCTGTTCCAGTCTGGTCAGCCTAATTTAAAGTATCACATCAGTTAAAATTATTCACAACTTCCTGACTGTATCTCTCTCTCTCTCGGCTTGACTTCGCGAACGAAGATTTAAGAAGGGTGCAGTAGTCCACGTCTGCTGCAGGCTCGCTGGTGGCTGACAAGACCAATGTGGGACAGGCAGATCCAGCCACAGTGGCTGCAGGGAAAAGTCTGATTTGGGGTTGGTGCTGTAGCAGTGCGATTCTTCCTCAATCTCCTTTTGTCCTCAAGACCAGCTATGCGTGCGTTCTCAAAGGAAGAGACAGCCTGGTGGATGGTGTGCCTCCATGCTTTGCGATCTGAGGCTAGGTCAGACCACTGGTGATGGTTGATGCGACAGGTGCCAAGGGATTTCTTCAAGGAGTCCTCTTTGGCGCCCCTCTATTTCGATGGCCAGTGGAAAGTTTGCCATACAGAGCAATCTTGGGAAGGCGGTGGTTTTCCATCCTAAAAATATGCCCTGCCCAGCGCAGCTGCGTCTTCAACAGCAGTGCTTCGATGCTTGTAACCTCCACCCTCTTGAGGACTTCAGTGTTGGTCACAAAGTCACTCCAGTGGATGTTGAGGATGGTGCGAAGGCAGCGCTGATGAAAGCGCTCAAGGAATCGCAGGTGATGACAGTATAAAACCCACGATTCAGAGCCGTAGATGAGGGTTGTCATCACAACCGCTTTGTAAACATTGATCTTTGTGCCTTTTTTCAGATGCTTGTTGCTCCACACTCTTTTGTGCAGTCGGCCAAATGCACGGTTTGCCTTTGCCAGCCTGTTGTCAATCTCCTTGTCGATCTTGGCATCTGAGGAGATGATGCACCCCAGGTAGCTGAACTGCTGGACTGTCTTCAGAACTGATTCACCCACAGTGATGCAGGGAGGGTGATATCCTGACTATATAGTGGGCATATTAATGACCTCCTCTACTTTATATACACAGCCTTTTAATTTACTCAAAATGCTGTCCAAAACTAAAATGGTGCTATTGAATCACAAGTTACTGTAATGCCACAAGTTCCTACATAATGAAACATGGGGAACCAGCAGCAGCTTACTGGATTAGTTGCAAGAAATATACTGTCTCCCACCACTGAGAGGCAGCATGGTGTAGTGGTTAAGAGCGGTGGACACAGTTCCATATCAAAGGCAGGCGGGGGATGCACTCTGCCCTGACTGCAGTTTGAGGTAGGCCCTTGAAGGGGGGTCCTTGAAACAAGCTTCATGCTGTTTCCAGTCAAATGTCTTTCCTCTCCAGCCAGATGTCTTTCATTTTTAAAATGCAGTTCTGGCTGTAGCCTCTAGGGGCATAGGGAAGTCTGAGCTAGGGGTGTGCAAAAAAATGGTATTTTCAGGTTCAGGTATATTGAAAACCTCCAAAGAAAGTTTAGAGTACTAGTAAGGAGCCAAAAGTTAAAAACATCAGTAGTAAAATACTTGTGTATTTTAACTGTTGTTAGCCACCCTGAGCCCGATAGGGGAGGGCAGGATATAAATATAATAAACAAACAAACAAATAAACAAATACATAATACAAAACAAAAGTATATGTGTTTATTACTAAAACAAAAAAACCTTATAGGGGCCCAAAAGAAGCCTCATAAAATCATCAAAGTGACAAACACACAAAAAGGAATTATATATGACCTGATACATTTCGGCCTTCCGGGGCCTTCTTCAGAGGTCAAATAGCACAAATTACAACATACAACAAAGTCCCTGCTACACTTGTAAGGCAATACACACTTAATATAGGACCCAAAATGGAATGTTCCAATCTAGAAATGAATGACCGGGGGGCGGGGGTGGGATTGGGAGGCCACAAATGTATCTGGCCTTATGTCAGCAGCAATTACATATGCTGGAAATAGTAATATTGTCAATATATACTTTCCAGTTCAGATTATATAGTATGAGTAAAATTCCCTTATCAGGGCCAGTGTAACATAAGTATGCATCAGTGTATTGAACCTGAATAATATTTGTATTTTTTTATATTTCCAAATCCTAATATTGGTATAGCACTGGGATTCAGGAATATTTTAAAAAATCCAAAATTTTTCAGCTCCATTAGTGGATAAGTGCATGGACTCTTATTTGGGAGGACCGGGTTTGATTCCCCACTCCTCCACTTGCACCTGCTGAAATGGCCTTGGGTCAGCCATAGCTTTCACAGGAGTTGTCCTTGAAAGGGCAGCTGCTATAAAAAGCTCTCTCAGCCCCACCTACCTCACAGGGTGTCTGTTGTGGGAGGGGGAGGGTAAAGAGGAGATTGTGACCGCTCTGAGACTCTGAGTTTCAGAGTATAAGGTGGAATATCAGCGCTGGCTCATGGGCAAATAGCGCCCTAAGAAGGCGCCCCCCAACAGCATCCCCCTGCCGTGCTCTGCTCGCTCCACCGCCAGCCTCCTCTGGCCCACTCAGTGCTCCGCTCGCCCCTCCTGCCATGTTCCTCTCCCCCCCCCCCCGCTCCTGAGGCCGCCGCCAGCCTCCTCCAGCCCACCACCGTGCTCCACTCGCCCCACTACCATGCTCTGCTCACTCATCCCTTCCCCCTCCGCTCACCGTGACAAACAGCCCTACAGGCTTCTTGCAGCCCGCGCATGTGCGGGCTGCAAGAATGGTAGGCAAACTAGCCGGTTGAATGGTAGGCAAACTAGCCGGTTGCCTTGGGCTCCAGAGGGGAAGGAGCCCAATGTGGCACCCCCTGACTCTCAGCGCCCTAAGCAACCACCTAGTTTGCCTAGTGGGCAAGCTGGCCCTGTGGGATATAAATCCAATATCTTATTCTTCTATGGGAACTGGTTCTTCAGATTAGAGACTGCCCAATGGTGTACCTAGCCTATTTGGTGCCTAGGGCAGATAATTTTTTAACATCTCCCCCCCTTTATTTATTTTTTTCTGTCATGTCACAGGTGGCATGGCAATTCCATAGGGTTTTCAAGGCAAGAAACGTTTGGAGGTGGTTTGCCATTGCCTGTCTCTGCATAAGCCCTGCTTAGCTACTGAGATCTGATAGATCAGACTAGGTTGGGGCTATCCAAATTAGGGCCCCTCCTCTATGCAACAAAATTATTTTCAGTAATAATCTGAAGCCATATTTTGGGGGTGCTCTTCCTTTGACTATTCTGTACTAAGCAAACAGATGGCCTATAAGGTCCCTACTTTTTCATTTTAAAAAGGATTGTGTGAATTTGCTCTTATATTTCTCCATACGAACAGTTTTTTAGGTTGTTTTTTTTTAAGAGCTTGTGAAGATTCCTGCAACCCTCCAGGAATTTGTGGAAAGCGTGGGATAATTCATTGACCATATATTCAAGCTTGTCACTTTCTTCTAAAATGATATTTCCAGAATGGAAAGTTAGCAGCTCCAGTGTATCACAAGTCTGTAACCCTAGCTCCTCCCTCAGCTGTAACTCTCTAATGCCACAGTGGACCCAGTGTGGAATAGTTAGATCGGCCTGAGTATCATCTTTAAATGTAGAGTGTGAAACAGTTGGAAGGCCTGGTTTTAAAGTGTAACCTGAAACACTGGAAACCAGTAGTCACAGTGGGGCTTAGCAACAAAATCAACAATATAGAGATGGTTTATGACATGTGATCACCAGAGCAGAAACAAGGTTGCTTAAATATAGACCCACTAGGTATTAGAATATTTCTGAGAAGTACACATCAAGCCTGAGACAGATGCTGCTAATAAGTCGAGAGCTTTAGACATTTATTTTTACTTTTAAATGCTCAGCTATATTTATGTGAAAGATTTACTGCTACATTCTTGACATATAGGTATGCTAGTCACTTTCCGCTGTCTAGACTGAACAATATATAAAATGAGAGAAGATAAGAGCCTTGGATGAGGACTGAGGAACAAGAGATATAGAATATTACTTTAGGATTTCTCTCTAATAACCCGGCAGTAGATGACAGTCTTCCTAAATTCTGAATTTTGATAGTTTCCATTTAAAGACATATAGGGGACCCTAAGTCCTGTAGCAGACGCATGACCAAATGGGCCTGCCAAAATGGAGATAGATCAGTAGCATGTTTCTGAGGGTGTGCACATAATAGTTTTTTGGAAACGTGGAGGCAGTATTGCAGTTCTCTTATGGCCCATGGCACAAATGTTTATTTTTAATGTCCCAACATGGCCTTTGTTCAAGTTTGGTACGTTTCCATAGCACTTCAAATTGTCCCTTAAAAAAACTGATCTGCTCTTCTAAAAAAAAGATGTCACAGAGTGCATTTGCATTACACTCAATAATGTGTTTTGCAACTGGATTTTTACTGTGTAAGAATATTTAGTGTAATATGATCACACTCAGAGTTGGATAGGGTACAGAAAAGTGCAACATATGATAAAGGGGATAGAGCACTTTTCCTTCAGGGTATATTTAAGAGAGCCAGTTTTGTATAGTGGTTATGTGTACGGACTCTAATCTGGGGACCAGGTTTGATTCCCCACTTCATCACATGCATCTGCTGAGTGAACTTGGGTAAGTCTTAAAAGAGCTGTTTCTCCCAGTTCTCCCAGCCCAACCTATCTCACAGGGTGTCTGTTGTGGGGAGGGGAAGGGAAAGGAGATTGTAAGCCATTATAAGACTCCAAGTGAAGGAGTATAAATCCAGTCTCCTTTTTTCTTCTTCTAAAACACTGGAGATTTTTAAATTTAAAAGTATAACTATGGCATAATGTTAGAAGTTCATTTTTAAAAATGTTTTCTCCTCTCCCAATATCAGAACTAAGAGCCACCCAATGAAGCTGATTGACCATAGGTTCAGGGATAAAAAGGTAAAGGTAGTCCCCTTTCTGACTCTGGGGTGACATTGCTGTCACGTTTTCACAGCAGACTTTTTTTAGAGTGGTTTGCCATTGCCTTCCCCAGTCATCTACACTTTCCCCCCAGCAAGCTGGGTACTCATTTTACCAACCTCGGAAGGATGGAAGGCTGAATCAACCTCAAGCCAGCTACCTGAACTCAGCTTCCACCGGGATCGAACTCAGGTCATGAGCAGAGCTTAGAACTGCAGTACTGCAGCTTTACCACTCTGCACCACAGGGTTTTTCGGTTCAGGGAATGCCTCTTCATATAATGCAGAACATACCTATGGAATTCATTGCCATTAGATGTAGTAACTGTCAATAGCATAGCTGACTTTAAAGGAAGATTAGACAAATCTATGAAGGGTCTATTGACCATTATTAACCAAAATAGCTAAATGTTATTACAACATAAACAGATGGGCTAGCTGTGAATACTAGTTACTGATTCCATAAAAAGTAATGTCTGAACCATTTAACAGCTTATATATCTGGTTGGCCACCATGGGAAATAGAATCCTGGACCTGGTGGACTTTGGCCTAATTCAGCAAGACAGCTATTACATTGTTAAAACAGAAACAACTGTCCTAGCATATACAATATGCATTTTGTGGCCTCCTACTGGACAGCACCTATCCTACCTCTCTTTCTAGTAGACATTTAAACAGGATTATTATACAATGTGTTTTTCTTTTTTTTTAAAAAAAAAACTTGGGTTGTCTCATTCTCTTTGTATAAGCATATGTAGACCTCAAGCCTTGACGTTCACATACTTTGTATTAAAAAGGTAAAGGTAGTCCCCTGTGCAAGCACCAGGTCATTACCAACCCATGGGGTGACATCACATCAGGACGTTTTCTTGGCAAACTTTTATGGAGTGGTTTGCCATTGCCTTCCCCAGGCATCTACACTTTACCGCCAACAAGCTGAATAAAAACAAAATAAAACATTCTGGAAAAATTCTCATTTAAGTAAAGGTCCAACATGTGCGTACATATATTTATGTCACCTACATATTTCTCTGTAAAGATACATGATAAAGTGGAGAGAGCAAATCAAGAATATAGTTAGGACAGAAGAAGCAGTGCCAAAGTGGATAGCTTTTCTGGGAATGTTGCTGTCCATGGGGTAGACAGAAAGATGGTTTCTGTCAAGTCTCTTCACCTAATGTGTGCCAACCATTAACTCAGTCTTTGGCTCTTACTCTCAGAACTATTCAGTTTATTGTTCTATTCACCAGTATATGCCATGATTCTCTCCTAAGTAACTCTGGTATACATCAACGTTCATCATGTTTATGTCTCTTGAGGTAAAATATTATATCTATCTACGCAGTTCAACATTTAGAGCTCTAACAATGAAAAAACTCATTGTTGCCATCTGGACAGAATCCAAGACGCTAGTTTTAACCTACATAGATTTTCATGGTTTGACTGTTCTCACCTCTATCACATCATGCCCCCTAAAACTAACCAAGTTAACTACCATCTGTGGTTCAAGTTCGGATAGCAAGACACTACTCTTCCCCTAGACATTTACATATCAGAAGTGCTGCCAAATATTCTGCTCATTGTTGGCTGGGGTGAAATTAGAAAGGGTATTAACTTTTTGTCATTATTTAACTTTAATTAATACTTTAATAAGTTATTTCATATAGATTGTGTATAGTACAGTCCCATCACAGGTGCAGTCTCTGCACACAGAGCATTCCAAAAAGGCTCAAAAAAGCTTTCCCTCCTTCCTTCCACTGCCTGTACACAGATGCATGTGCAGGGAGCATGACAACCCACTACTGTGAGGTTTGTGCAATGCAGAGTTAGAGTAAGCTACTGAGGAACAAACAAATCCAATGTACAATTGTAATTGTGTCCAATAGAATTCACAAGCACACCCAAAATTAAGTTAAATAGCTCATACTTCAAATTCTAATCCAAAAATTGTAGTTTTCATTCTAAAATAGACCATTCATAGGAATGTGCCTATGTATTTTACTATATTTATAGTCTGCCTTTCTCACTGAGACTCAAAGCAGATTGCACAGTGTAAATCAACAGCTGCTCATGCAAAGGTACCTAATAAACACAGTGTAGACTGATAAAATTAATATGAGGAGACATCTAATGAGCAATGAACTAGGACTAGGCTTACTGAAATCTGAATGAGTATCAAATACTGGGCATGATATCCCAGTGTATGGATATAATGAAGAAAATTTGTATTATCAAAGATTTCAGGTTTTCACGGCTGGTAACATCATTAGGGTTTGTAGAATCTTTCGGGCTCAAGTGCCGTGTTCTACTGGAGAAAGTTTTTCTTCCAGATGTTTCATTCTCAGCTGCGGAGAACATCCTCAGTGGCGTTGCAGCCGGAGCAGGCGCTCTGATCTTCTTGGCTGTGCATTGAGTGGGCTCTCAATGCACAGCAGCCAAGAAGGTCAGAGCGCCTGCTCCAGCTGCAACGCCACTGAGGATGTTCTCCGCAGCTGAGAACGAAACATCTGGAAGAAAAACTTTCTCCAGTAGAACACGGCACTTGAGCCCGAAAGATTCTACAAACCCTAATAAAAAACTGTATAACATCACTAGAAAACAAGGAAAGAACAAGGTAATATTTTCATCGATCTGATAACAGTAGTACAATCCACAGTTCCTTTCCCTTCATCAAACAAATTCCTGAATTATTATGTTATAGAAAAGCTCTCCTGAACAACTCAATTTTACATATTGCTGAATGACACCAGCATGGGAGCCCTCCAGACATTCTTAGGCAGGCCATTCCACAAGATGGGACCACAGGAAAGAAAGCATGGTTAACAAACAAAGTAATGGAAGCTGTAAAAGGTAAGAAGGACTCCTTTAAGCGGTGGAAAGCTAGTCCAAGTGAAATTAATAAAAGGGAACACAGACAATGGAAAATCAAATGCAAGACTGTGATCAGGCAGGCAAAAAGGGACTATGAGGAGCATATTGCAAAAAACATAAAGACCAACAATAAAAATTTCTTCAAATATATTAGAAGCAGGAAACCAGCCAAGGAGGCAGTGGGGCCCTTGGATGGTCAAGGGGTCAAAGGATTACTGAAGGAGGATAGGGAAATGGCTGAGAAGCTAAATGAATTTTTTGCCTCCATCTTCACTGTGGAAGATGAGAAGCGTTTGCCTGCTCCGGAACCACTTCTATTGGAAGGGGTGTTAAAAGACCTGAGCCAGATTGAGGTGACAAGATAGGAGGTCCTACGACTGATGGACGAATTAAAAACTAATAAGTCACCAGGTCCGGATGGCATACATCCAAGAGTTCTGAAAGAACTCAAAGTTGAACTTGTGGATCTCCTGACAAAAATATGTAATCTTTCATTGACATCTGCCTCCGTTCCTGAGGACTGGAAGGTAGCAAATGTCACCCTCATCTTTAAAAAGGGTTCCAGAGGAGATCCGGGTAACTGCAGGTCAGTCAGTCTGACTTCAATACCGGGAAAGTTGGTAGAAACCATTATCAAGGATAGAATGAGTAGGCACATTGATGAACACGAGTTATTGAGGAAGACTCAGCATGGGTTCTGTAAGGGAAGATCTTGCCTCACTAATCTGTTACATTTCTTTGAGGGGTGAACAAACATGTGGACAAAGGAGACCCAATAGATGTTGTTTACCTTGACTTCCAGAAAGCTTTTGATAAAGTTCCTCATCAAAGGTTCCTTAGTAAGCTCGAGAGTCATGGAGTAAAAGGACAGGTCCTCTTGTGGATCAAAAACTGGCTAATTAATAGGAAGCAGAGAGTAAGTATAAATGAGCAGTGTTCGCAGAGGAGGACGGTAAGCAGTGGGGTGCCGCAGGGCTCAGTACTGCATCCCATGCTCTTTAACTTGTTCATAAATGATTTGGAGTTGAGAGTAAGCGGTGAAGTGGCCAAGTTTGCGGATGACACTAAATTGTTCAGGGTGGTAAGAACCAGAGAGGATTGTGAGGAACTCCAAAGGGATCTGTTGAGGCTCGGTGAGTGGGCATCAACATGGCAGATGAGGTTCAATGTGGCCAAGTACAAAGTAATGCACATTGGCGCCAAGAATCCCAGCTGCAAATACAAATTGATGGGGTGTGAACTGGCAGAGACTGACCAAGAGAGAGATCTTGGGGTCGTGGTAGATAACTCACTAAAAATGTCAAGACAGTGTGCAATTGCAATAAAAAAGGCCAACGCCATGCTGGGTATTATTAGGAAGGGAATTGAAAACTAATCAGCCAATATCATAATGCCCCTGCATAAATCGATGGTGCGGTCTCATTTGGAATACTGTGTGCAATTCTGGTCACCGCACCTCAAAAAGGATATTATAGCATTGGAAAAGGTGCAGAAAAGGGCAACTAGAATGATTCAAGGTTTGGAACACTTTCCCTATGAAGAAAGGTTAAACGCTTGGGGCTCTTTAGCTTTGAGAAATGTCAACTGCGGGGTGACATGATAGAGGTTTACAAGATTATGCATGGGATGGAGAAGGTAGAGAAAGAAGTACTTTTCTCCCTTTCTCACAATACAAGAACTCGTGGGCATTCAATGAAATTGCTGAGCAGTCGGGTTAGAACGGATTAAAGGAGGTACTTCTTCACCCAAAGGGTGATTAACATGTGGAATTCACTGCCACAGAAGGTGGTGGTGACTACAAGCATAGCCAGCTTCAAAAGGGGGTTAGATAAAAATATAGAGCAGAGGTCCATCAGTGGCTATTAGCCACAGTGTGTGTGTGTGTGTGTGTGTGTATATAAGTTTTTGGCCACTGTGTGATACAGAGTGTTGGACTGGATGGGCCATTGGCCTGATCCAACATGGCTTCTCTTATGTTCTTATGTTAAAGCAGATGTATATGTGGGTTGGTGCTCCTGCCCATTTGCAGGGTGGTACTTGCAGAAGGCAGTGAACAGATGAGTGGACCTGTCATAACAGAACATGGGAAGAGATGCCGTTCTACAGGTATAGGGTCAAAGACAATGCAGGAGTTTTAACTGAACCTTGTAGCTGGCAGGCAGTCACATGAAAAACTACAGAATGGCTTTAATTTGTATGCCCTATCTATCTCCTGATAATAACCAACATGTATCATTCAGTACTGTTATGTATGTTGACTTAAGAGAAGACTTTGGGGTTTCCGCCTGGCTCATTGGAGCCATACGGACTGAGCTTGGGGACTTGGGAACAAAGGGCTGTAGGATTCAAACCCCCGCAGCTCAGGACCAATCACAAGCCCCCACCAGTTTGAATGACCCAATAATGTGCTTGTGCGGGAACCCAGAGATATATATAAGTTCAGCCCGTGGGCCCTAACACCAGTCTTGCACTGTAACCTTTTACTATGTAATTTCTATTAAAGAGCTTGTTAACACTTACTCCGAGACTCTGCCATGCATAGAACCCACTATATTATAGTGGCAACGAAGGTGGGATCTGGATGCGCGAGGTCCAGGGCACCCCGGCATAGCCAAGTGCAACGAGCTCCAGCGCCGCCATGCAACAGGCACTGCCGTCCAGCCCGACCATGGCCGCTGCGTCCGGATTTCAAAACTCCATTCTAGAGTTCAACATGGCACAGCCTGAAGCCTGGGAAGCCTGGGTAAAAAGACTCAAGTACCACCTCGTGGCACAGTGAATCAAGGATGATGAACCCAAAATCAAGAAGGCTATCCTGCTGAGCAACTACGGCATCACCACGCTACAGCTAGCGAAGGGCCTGGTTGCGCCAGAGATGCTGGAGGCATCTTCCTTCAATAAAATCATCGAGGCGCTGACCGGCCATTTAGTCTCGAAGCCTACTCTCCTCACCCGGAAGCTACAGTTCCTTGACAGCTTCCAGGAGCTGAACGAGACCGTAGCGACCTTTTAGGCCACCTGCAAGACTTGGGCAGGAAGGCAGAGTACAGCGCACAATTGGGAGAGACCCTGCTCGTGAAGTTCACTCAAGGCCTCAGGGATGGTTCATTGGAGCCATACGGACTGAGCTTGTTGACTTGGGAACAAAGGGCTGTAGGATTCAAACCCCCGCAACCCAGGACCAATCACAAGCCCCCACCGGTTTGAATGATAATAATAATAATAATAATAATAATAATAATAATAATAATAATAATAATAATAATAATAATAATAATAATAATAATAATAATAATAATAATAATAATAATTTTTTATTTCTATCCCGCCCTCCCCGCCGGAGCAGGCTCAGGGCGGCTCACAACAGAAAACACACATTACATCAATTATACTTATAAAACATGGTTAAAACAATTACAAATTATTAAAATTAACTTAACAATATGGCGTTATAAACAGGTTTCAGTAAATTTCCGAGAGTAAAAGCATTTCAAGAATAAAAGCATTTCCAGCAGCATACCTAGTTTGTCACTAGTTTTCCACTAGTTGAAGGCCATCTTGAAGAGGTGGGTCTTGCAGGCCCTACGGAATCCATCTAAACATCGTAGGGCCCTCACCTCCTCAGGGAGTTGATTCCACAGTAATGGTGGAATCCAATAATGATCCAATAATGTGCTTGCGCGGGAACCCAGAGATGTATATAAGTTCAGCCCGTGGGTCCCAACGCCAGCCTTGCACTGTAACCTTTTACTATGTAATTCCTATTGAAGAGCTTGTTATCACTTACTCCGAGACTCTGCCATGCATAGAACCCACTATATTTTAGGCACCAACTGGAGTCTCCAGACAGACTTAAAGGACTGACCTATATAAAGTGTGTAACAACAATCTAGTCTTGATTAGGGATATGCATTCAGTATAAACCAAATCAAATAAATACCAGAAAAAGACATTACCAGGTTTGTTTGGTATTTATTAAGCTGAATATAGTATTCAGCTACTGATATGGCTCAACCTGGGAAAAAAGCTGATTTTTTTTTTGTTCGGGCTCTGCTGGGCAGCTCAGTTTAAACTCTCCCCACAGGCTCTGCTGGGTTGCCCAGTTAAAACCAGATTGCCCAACAGAGGCCTCCCTGGAGCTGATTCTGTGGGGAGAACTCTCCCCAAGGCCAACAGATGGACTTGCCTGCCATTTAGGAATGTTCCCTCACTTCCTGCATGCTTCTTTGCTTGCAGTGTGCCCTCTTTGTTGTTCCTAAAGCATGCAGAGGCATGTGCAACAAGAAGAGTGTTATGTCTTGAAACACAAGCTGATGTACCGCATGGCGATCGCTACAGAGGCGACCCACGGGTCCCTGGATGTAGCTCGCCAGACGCCCCACCCATCAAGATCTATGGCGGGAAGTTTGACTGACCAGGATTGGACTGGTCAGACTGGGGGGTAGTTCCGTGAAATGTATATAAGCGGGACCCGGCCCGTGTGCTCCCTCTCTTGTAATGTACCACTGAATAAAGCATGTTGCCTTCAACCCATCTCGCAACTCAGTACATTACAAAGAGCCTGTATAGCACAATCTTCTATCAACTGCTGCAGCAAAAGTATCCCCCCCCCCCCTGCAAAGTGCTGACCTATTGGTAAGCACCAAGCTAATGGTTTGCCTTTCCTAAGATCACCAGGTATGTTGTCCTGGTTTTTATCTTCATAAGAAACAAGGTGAATGTCATAGGTAAGCAGGTAAATAAGAAAAGGAATGCTCAATTTTAGTAATGCTTGATTTTGCCTGAGAGGCTGAGCTTATACAGTTGGAACTGCATGCAAGGCTCTCACAGGTAACACAGAGATCCAGAGCTCATTCAACAGACAAACATGCTGAGGCAGTTAAGGTGACTCTGAAAGCTGGAATCCTGAGATTCTGCACATGGCAATATCATTATTTAAATGTCTTATGGCTTTGGGGAGAATTGAGCAGCCATTCAAAGAGAGGAAATGTATATACATCAGGGAATGAGAGATTTACAGAGAGTCTTTGACACAGATTGAGCAGATGTGATGTCCCCATTGGGAGATACAGCAGACACTTTGTTCCAGTTTCAGAAGTCATCATAGTGAAATTGCAGGGAAGCAAGGCCCACACACTTCGTGGGAGTTTGCACCAAAGCATTCCTAGTTAACTTTTTTTTTAATTAAAAAAAACTAATGTAATTTTTTTTCCTAAAAGCTAGTTTCCAAAATGAATAGGTAGGGCCATGCATCAAAAGGCTGGCTTTGTACTCAGTGGCCTCTGTTGAATTAAATGGGGAAAAGTCAATAGGCTAACATTTGAGACATAGTGGGGGGCAAAACCAGGCCATACTCTAGAGTCACCACAAGCAGGCTTAGCCCCAATACAGATAGGGTCTCCTAGTGTACCCCATTATTCTCCCCTGCTGCAGCTGCAGTTCACTCAAATGGAAGATAATACAGTGATAGGGAAGGAAAACCTGTTCTCCACCCTCAACACACAGTGATCTATCCCTTCAGAAAGGGACACTGTATCTTTGTCTATATAGTGTACAATGGTTCATTGTAGTCCTCAAATCCAGACACTCAGTGCTGTCCTTCTGAATAATAGATATTTCAGTATCTAATGGTGTCAGATAATACAAAAATTGGTGCAACAGATTTAGAATATTTAGCACACTGAAAATTGAATGAGTATAGGAATGTGTACCCATACTTCTTAAAATTCTAACATTTTCCAAGGCTCATATTTGACAGTGTTTGGGCAGTTTCTCTGCTCATCCTTTCAAACAGCAATGAACGAATCATGTCACTAGAAGCAGCTCTCAAAGCTTTTGTTATGAGTTTGAATACTGCAGTGCAATCCTAAATAGACCTGCACCCTTAAGAATCCATTTATTTCAATGGATTTACAAGCATGTTTAGGATTGGACTTTTACTCTGTGGACTTAAGAGGAAAAGTAATCTGCATCTTCCAGGTAAATAACTGATACATTATTGAAGTACAGACTTTGTCTAATACTTTTTTCTATGTCTAATACATTTTTCTATGAAACTGTTGTGTGTGGCCGGATGTGACAAGCACATCTGGCAGAAGACAATATCACATTTTGAAATGTATTGTTACCATCACCACCAAGCTGAAATTTTACATGGATTTGGAGGTTTTTTAGAAGGGGAGCATGAGAATAAAAAGTGATAATTTAATTTCTGTTCTGCCTAATTGGATAATCATTCATTCTTAATTCGTAGTCCCCTGGAGCACAGGAGATGACCAAGTGGGCAGGGTTAGTAGATGTAGTATCTTCTGGGACTGTAAGAACACTCCATCTGTCCACATACTTACTCTGTAAGGATCCTTCAGAATGAGAAGCATTTCAAGGGCTCACCAGCTCTGTGTGAATGCATCCTCCAAAGCACTTCAGACATGTATTATCTCAGCACTCCTTATAACAGCTCTTAAAAAGAAGCTATTGCTATCCCATCTTGCCAATGCAATGCTGAGAATGAAATAATAGTGGCTTGTTTAAGACCACCTAGTGAGCACATAGAAGAAATGAAATTTGAACCAGGGACTTTCTGCTCACATCCTTTGCCATCATGCTGCCTGTGCAGATTGTGGGGGTATACTGCACATACCCATGTGGCCCCTTTTTTCAAAACACCACAAGAACAAAAAAGATGGAAAGGGAATGAAAGTACTCACACTCCTTTTCCTCCTTGTCTTACTGAAAGAGCAACTCAGAAGACCCTTCCTCCTCAGCATCTCTCTTATACGTCCTCTGATAGACAGCTCTTCCAACTGCTCATATTTCCTGTATCCATCTCTCAGAGGACTCTTCATGCACAAGAGAGAAGTCCCAAGCTTTTGGTCATTGCTTCCATCTAAGAGGCAGGGTTAACTGCTGGACCTTATTTGCTTTCTTCCCCACTAGGATTGTAATTGTTGTTTCCCATGTCTGAAGAAGAAGACTGCAGATTTATACCCTGCCCTTCTCTCTGAATCAGAGACTCAGAGCAGCTTACAATCAGAGCAGCTTACAATCTACTATATCTTTTCCCCCCACAACAGACATCCTGTGAGGTGGGTGGGGCTGAGAGGGCTCTTACAGCAGCTGCCCTTTGTCACATTCTCAGGGTGCAGGCAGGAGTCCAAAGCCAGTCTAAGGTCAAACTCCAGGAAGTCAAGCAGGAGCCAAGTCACCAAAGCAAAACCACAAACCGGAATCAGAAGTCAGTGTCCAAAAGCCAAAGGGTCAGGATCTGGACTCCAGAAGGAGTGTGGATGCAAGCCAGAGAATAGACTTGTTGCTTCCACAAGGTTACTGGCTCCTGGGTGGGAGTTATATGGGAGTCTCAATCAGCCTGCTCCCTGGATGGCAGCGATTCTGCTAGAACTCAGGGCTGAGAGATCTGAAGCATCAGCATGCCTCACGTCTTCACTCTGAAAGTTCTTTCTGGAGCCTGCTTCAAACTCTTGAGATGGGAGGGGGAGGGCTTGGAGGAGATTGATTGTCAACAGCTGACACTGGTGCCTGGAATGTGGAGAGAGTGATTGATGGGCCAGCTGCAGGATGTTCAGATGAGGAACTGGCTGGCAACTCTTCCAGGTCTGTTAACCCTTCCAGCTTCCCTTCACCAGGGCTCATGACACCCTTTCAAGGACAACTCCTGCAATAGCTATGGCTAACCCAAGGCCATTCCAGCAGGTGCAAGTGGAGGAGTGGGGAATCAAACCCAGTTCTCCCAGATAAGAGTCCGCACACTTAACCACTACACCAAACTGACTCTCAGGTGGGACACAGCTAGCCCCCTAAATCCCCAAACTGTTGCACACACCATCTGTGCCGAAAGTTGAGTCCCTCCCCAAATTAAGAGACTCAACAGCCAGAGTTCCAAGTGAGTTGATTCAGAGATTCCTTTATTACCACTAGTGGCAGGAGGAAAAACCTGTCTCTCTATACCACCATTCCTCCTGTGTTTTTCCTCAAACCCATCTTTACAAAACATAACATATTTATACAGTTTCTGATAACAACGCAGGTCTCGTTGATTGGTTACAAATCCTTGCTCTTAGCCTTTTGTGGTGTCTCATTGGCTTAAAGAAACCCGACTTTACCAGGGTGAGGTAATTCCTTAGGGAGTTCTTTGTTCTCTACTCCCAAGCTCCCGTCTTCCTGCCATCCAGCATCCTCCTGGTTTCTGGTTTCGTTCCAGAGAATGTGTCAGTAAGTACAATCTCTATTGCGTGGGCGAGATGGCTCCTTTCAGACTAGGAGGTCCTTCTTGAGGCAGGGAGAAACACTTCCCTTATCAAAGGATGCTAACAGGCCTCTGATAATGTTCTCTTGCTAGGGAAATGCGCTTCCTTTCATATATATTATGCTTAGCAAGGACTCTTAATAGAGGCCTATTGTCCATTGTTCCACACCACTTCAGGCCTGGGATAGAGAGAGATAAAGCACTATGTACTTTTAAAGCAAGCCCTGCAAATATAATACTTTGAAGGTAACAGTTCAAATGCAATGGTAGTGCAAGGTAGGTTAGAGCAAATGAGTTCTGTGATCTGGATTAGTGCAATTCTATTTGGTACTCTGTCCATGCTCTAATGCAAATCTGAATCTGCATCCTACAAAACTGCCCCAACATTTTGGACATGGCCATAGTCATTATGTTTGATGCTTAATTCTAAAATGAAACAGGCCATAGCTCAGATGAGGCCTTCATTATGTCCCTGCCTTTGATCCCTGCAACAATTTGTATATTACATGGCCATGGAACTAACCATGTAACAGCTTCACTTGCTTTAAGTTAGTATCTCCCATCTTCACAATAATAGCCAGATGTTCGGACTATCCTCTTTTTCACATGCTGTCTTGTTTGGGTTCCAGTTAAAGAGCTCCCAATGGACGAGCCCTTGGTTATCATATGTACTATCTCCCTTGACAGCTAACCATGACCCAGCATGACAGCTGGAATCATCAACATGAAGTGCCAAGAATGGAACTGAGCAGAGTGGGTGGAGGGGAAATCAGGCCTCCTTGGCGGCTGGCCCACATCCCTGAAACTCTCTCCCAAGTATCTGACTGAAAACAGAGCTTTGTGTTTTTCCAAGTAAGATGGACTTTCTTCTTGGTAAAAGCACTTCTTCCAATACAAATGCCTGATTACTTTTTCCCTGAAGGAATGTAAAGTAAACAAAGAAGCATAAAGATTTCAGATCTCTCATTCTATTTCATGTAAACAAGAAAACTTTAGAAATTTGGTCATTCAAATGCCTCATTTGCTAAAATAGTCTTTTGTTAGCTCAAAAGTACCATGGTGATCTGAATGACAAGGAAAGCAGGCATCTTGGCAAAACAAAACAGAGAAACGTTTGCCATGAAAATAGAAGGTTTTGAAGTGAAAACAATTGAACTTTCTTTCTGTCCTGAATGCCTAAAGCAGAATACTGTGGTATAGTTCTTTTTTTAAAATATTTGTTTTCATATGATTGTCTTCCTTTGGGACAAAGTTTGCTGAAGACATCTTCTGGTCTTACTTGAGAACTATACTGCAAAGGGTCTTCAGAATATAAATTGGAGTTACTTCACTGGTATCTCCTTTTTAGCTACACCGACAACTTAAACTGTATATCCAGAGTTAGAGCACTTTCATAGAGGAATTTCCTCATTTAATTTCTCTTATGCCGTACCTTTCTGTCCTGACCACACCCAAACATTATGCTTTTGGATGACAGCTGAACTAATTGCTGCATCACATAAGGCTGGATCACATATATTGGCTGACTACCAGGCTGCTACACTAGACATGAGGAGGACAGCCATGTTTAATAAACATTGTTTATTTTTGTGGTAGGGTTGAGAGACCAGGGGAGACATGGGGGCATTCTGCAGCAATGGTATGATGTCACTAGGAATCACTAGATTTCAGTGATTCTTAGGGAGGCATGATATTGTATCCAGGGTTTCCCCAGAAGTGACATCATGGCATCATCCTGATGGCCATACCCCAGGGCATATAAGAAGGTTCAAGCCTCACCTCCTCATCTGTTTGATACTAGGGCTGACACTTCTAGGGTTCCTTCTGATGTCTCTCAACCAGAGACTGTACCAAAATAAGGCCCTGAAAGAAAGGAACAGGCCCGAAAGACCAGTGAGGAGAGGTGGACGCAAATGCATGGGAAGTCAGTAAGGGAGTTAATGATGGGTGGGATATATGTTCTTAAAGAGAAAGTGGCAGGCAATAGGTTTGCTCCCCTCTGAGATGGAAAATAAGGAAGACAGTGTCCCTCCTATGGAAGTTACTCAACAGGAAAAGGAAGGGTCTCCTCGGAAGGATAGGAGTACTGCTTCTCATGAGGGAAAGGACTTGTCTGGCCAGGGTCATCCCCTGTAAATAAAGAGAACAATAAGAAAAAAGATTGTTAAGAAAAAGTCCAAAAAGGACCTTAAAAAAGACTTTTAAAAGTCCAAACACATATCCATTGCTGACATGACGGCCAAGCAGCTAGATTAGCTGATCGTTCACACCAGAGAAGAATTAGAAGTAGTACAACTAAAAAGGCATGAACTAGGTGATGATCCTAACAGCTTTGCAGACATTCCTTCAAACAAATCTTAGGGTCTCCAGTGGGCCCAACATGAACATTTAAGGAACAAACAGCTTTTCCTGAGGGACAAATTAACAGTTTTAACTTGTGAGGCAGATCATCCATTCAGTTACTAAAAAGCAATGCAGAAGGATCCTGTCATGGAGGAGCAAGAGATGAGAGTCATCCAGGAGTCACAAGGGACAGAAGGGTCTGCACCCACTTCCACTCCCCGGGAGGTAACTTCTGAAACACCTATGGAATGCTTTGGACAATCTGACATTCCTTAAAATCAGGGACAATATCTCCAGAGACCTTTCAAGATTCCAGGAGAACAACTGACCCAGGAAGATTCTCCTGGGTCCTCCACAAGTAAGGCCACACTTCCCTCAGAAGTGGAGGAGGTGGAAATGCTGTTGATCACTGAAGGAGAGCAAGGTAAAGAAGCTTCCAAAGAAGAATCCAAAGTCACCAGTTCAATTATAGGTTAAAGTACTCATGCGTTTGTAATTTTGTTCATTGTGGTACAAACTGGAAATACAGAGGTTTTAAAAAAAACAGAATAGAGGAGGGTTAACAAATGGGAAAGGGAAGAAACACTAAGGAAGACCTAGTTGGCCCAGTTCCTGCATGTAGCACAGAAGCAGAAATAGAAGCCCCACCAAAGGTGAAGAGATTCTGTCCATGCACTCCTGGGCAGACAGTTGGGTGAAGTGAACTGTGCTTGTGGCTGTAGCAGACAGCTCCATAAACCAGTGTTTAAACAATAAGGGCAGCAAGTGAGCCTCATGGGGGGGCAGTGGATGAAAGGAGGGAGTTCAACATACCCCTTCCACCAGAATCCATCATATGCTTCAACAACTGACCCAACAAGCATCCACCTGATGCTTATCTCTTTCATTGCTAGATAAAAACATTCCTGTTTACCGATGCCTTTTCTTCAGTTGTTTTGTCCATGTGCTGCATTCTGATTACATTACCTTTTCTTTTTAAAATACTGCTGTCTTGAATCCTTGTTACAATATAAAATGTTTTATGGTGCTTTTTTCTAGTTACAGTATTATTGGTTTTCCATTTTCATGTCACTAGCACATTTTTAGTCAGTGCAGTGCTTCTCTTCTTGTGATTTAATAATATTCTTGTGATTCAATATAGTGTTTTAATTGCTATGGTGATTTTTATGCTGTTAGCTGCTTTAAGAATCCATGGACTGAGAGTGCGGGGTATGTATGAACCCTGCTCCCTTCATTGTGTCCAACATGATTTCATGTGTTCTGCTGTATAACACACTGGGAGAACTTGCTTAATTATTGTGTCCATATCAAGACAGCATTCTAAGCAGTGACTGCAGAATTCCTGCCTATAGGTACTCAAAAAACCCTAAATTGGAGGCAATCTGGTGAGATGGTTAGGGGATTAGGCTGAGGTTAGCTAGCCCCACTTGCCTGTAAAGCTCATTGGATAACCAATCATTCTCCTTCAGTCAAACCTTTTTTTATAAAGTGGTCATGAGAATTAAAAATGGTAGAGGGATGAGACATGCTGAACTGACCTCCTTGGAGGAAGATGTAATAATACATTAAAAACCTGTTTATCTTCAAGAAGCAGGGCTGGATTAACAATTAGGCCAAGTAGGCACTGGCCTATGGGCCCTCATGATTTTAGGGGCCCCAGACTGGCTTTCCCCTTATTTCCCCCCTGTTTGCAGCCCTCTCGGCCTGCACATGCAGCCAGCAACTGAGCTGTTCTTTGCCCAACTTGCCTGGTATGGCTGCTGCTGGCAGCATCGCCAAGTTTGCCTCTCCCCCACAGCTTAATAAAAGGGGCTTTTGAGAAGGTGCCTGCAGGCTGCAGTGGGGGCCATGGGTGGCGGGGTCGGCACTCTGTGAGATAATTTGTGAGGGGCCCCCAAGATTCCGACTGCCTGGGGGCCTTCACAGGGTTTAATCTGGCACTGTCAAGAAGTATCCTAAGATGTTTGCCATTTGAAAAGGAATAAGATGAGACCAATAGAAGACGGAGATGTTCAGATTCTGGATTTTTTAAAATACCAATATCAGAAACTGTAGCAATGTTTAATTGGAATCTAATGGGATGTTTCCTCTCTAATCCTACTGCTTCGAAATCCAGGCTTCGGGACAAGGTGAACTATAAACACATAAACAAAAACCCATAAAAGCCAAAAAAAGGGGGTGGGCTTGTGGAAAGCAGAGTAAAATGACATAGAGCTTGGTTTATTAAACTGTGATGAAAACCAGGATCATGTTGGGGGAGGACAGGAGTGAGGGAAAGATAGGCCTGGATCAAATTTAAAAGCAGAAAGAGAGAGAGAGAGAGAAGGTAGCTGAGGGCAGGGCTTCTGGCTGCATCTTTCTGAGTGTTCCCAGTCGCCAGTACTCACAAAGAGTGTGTTATGTAATGTGCTTCTATCAGGAATCCAAGTTCAAAAACATTTCATGAAGTCTCATGCTGTGCTTGCCTAAGTAATTGTTTCAGATAATGAAAAGTCTGTATCAGCGCATTTCAGCTGCCTTGGCTCTCAGCATGCAACCACACTGCTCTGTCCTCCCTCCCTGAAGTCTCTAAGTTACAATCTCTGCTCATTTCTTGAGGGAAAATATTTCTCCTAAAAAACACTTGGTTGACTGGAGAAAGGAAACGGAGATAATTGCCAGGTGTATCCTCCTTCTAGAGCTTTTAACTCAGATATTTGAAACACCCCCTTGTGCATTGTTTGCAGGGTTCAGCCAGTGTTTTGCCCCATGCTCAGATCCCAATACAGGTTGGGACACAGCAAATAGAAAGTTAGCTTCAGAGTTGTTTGTTTACACTGCAGTCCCAAACAGAGTAGCACCTGTCTAAGCACTACCCTGCTCATGAATGTACAACTCACTAAATCACATCCCCACATACCAAATGTTCTGTGCACATTAGGCCAAAAGAATTGATCATCCTAGAGGCTAGGGTAGGGGAGCAGGAACAGGGGAAATGGTGCCACACTGGTGGTATGATGTCATTTCCATGAATACAGGAAATGACATCATGTTACTGACATGACATTACATCTGTGCAAAACCCTATGGTAAAACCAATGGTGCAGTGACATCTTTTTTTAAAAAAAATATTTATTTTTTAAAAAAATATTTGAAAAATTATGTTTTAAAATTTAAAAAATTCCACTGGCACTCAGCTGGCTAGCATGCAATGCAAGGGCGGGGGGGGGGGAGCCCCGTTAAACACCTTGTCATTTAAGTGACTTTGATGCCACCACATGATATTCATTGGTTGATAGGACAGTCAAGAGGACTTCTCCCTGTGATTTTAGTTCCTAGGTAGGAACATGTGGGAGAACATTCTGTAGATATCCCTGTCCCAAAGCACATACAGCTTTAGAATTGGGCCCAGAAATAGATCTAGTGTAATCAGTGTAAGATTGTGGTCACTTTATCCTGGTAACTGGCCTCAACTCACTGTTTAGCAATAGCATTCTGCACTAACTGTAGTTTCTGAACATTCTTCAAGGGCAGCCCTAAGTAAAACACAATGAAATAGTCCATTCTACATGTAACTAAAGCATGGACTACTCTGGCTAGATCAGACAGCAAGCAACTGGTGCACCAGCCAAAGCTGGACAAAAGCAACTGGTGGGCAAAAGCAACTGACCAGCCGAAGCTGGGCAAAAGCAGCTGGTGCACTAGTCGAAGCTGGGCAAAAGCACTCCAAACCACAGCAGCAACCTGATTTTCTAAGATGACCACTTTGTCAAGCAGCTTTACCAATCTGTGAACTGGACTTTCAAGAGGAATGTAACCCCATCCAAGACAGGAGAGATCTCAAGTCCCTAGTCTGCTTTTCTCCTAAACCAGAACACCTCTGTTTTGTCAGGATTAACTTTCAGTTTAAAATGTCACATTCAAAATGAAAATTCAAATTCTGTTTCACTATTTATTCATAATTTATTTCATTGAAATCTGCCTCCATTCCTGAGGACTGGAAGGTAGCAAATGTCACTCCCAACTTTTAAAAGGGTTCCAGAGAAGATCCAGGAAATTACAGGCCAGTCAATCTGACTTCAATACCGGGAAAGTTGGTAGAAACCATTATCAAGGACAGAATGAGTAGGCACATTGATGAACACAAGCATGGGTTCTGTAAGGGAAGATCTTACCTCACTAACCTGTTACAGTTCTTTGAGGGGGTGAACAAACATGTGGACAAAGGGGACCCAATAGATGTTGTTTACCTTGATTTCCAGAAAGCTTTTGATAAAGTTCCTCATCAAAGGCTCCTTAGTAAGCTCGAGAGTCATGGAGTAAAAGGACAGGTCCTCCTGTGGATCAAAAACTGGCTAATTAATAGGAAGCAGAGAGTGAGTATAAATGGACAGTCTTCGCAGTGGAAGACGATAAGCAGTGGGGTGCCGCAGGGCTCAGTACTGGGTCCCATGCTCTTTAACTTGTTCATTAATGATCTGGAGTTGGGGACTTCTGGGTTTTGGTCATGGAGGATTGAGCTGCTTCTCAGCCGAGGAGCAGACCAGAGCCTCTGTTCTGGGCAGAGAAGGTGATCCTAACACCAGCTGCCTACTTCTTCCAGACAGGGAGAAGGCCAAGACATGCATATTAAATTCTGAGGGGATTTACTTTGGCTGACGAGGAGTTCCTGTGTTGATTGGAGAAGCAGAAGTGTCACCTCAGATTCCTGGATGATCTGGCAATGAGCATGTCTGTTGGGGCTTTTAAAAAAAAAAAAAAAAGTGGGAAGGGCGGTAAACATTCCAAGGGGCAGTATCGCGCGTGAGCTGTCCAAACAGGAAAAAGCCAATTTTGTGCCGCTGTTTTGAAAAAGGGCCGGACTTTCTGCGCTGTAAAATTAATGTGGCACTGATCCACAGCAAGGTGGAATGACCCTGGATGACCCTCAATTGCCAGATGTGGATGTCTGAACGAACACATTTAATCCGTCAGCAAGACGGAGCTGTGTCGCCACTAATGGTACATCTGGTCAAAATATAAAAGATATGGGGATGAGAGGAAACCGCTTTGGATTGTGCCAACAGAAGTAATAAAATTATATTCAGACACTAAAGAAGAGAAGTGGTTATCATATAAACAGCTTTTTAAAATACATGGAGGAAAGGTGGAATTAAAATCGGCTGAAGAATTACAATATAAATATAATTGGTTTCAATTGCAACAAATTAAGAGTTTGCTTGAACAGGCCATTAAGAATGATGGAATAAGACAAGAACAAACAGAATTGGAGAGAATGCTGTTTGGTGAAAATGAAAAATTGATTTAAAGAACTTATAAACTATTATTGAAATGGTCTACGGAAGATGAAGTAGTTAAATCTCAAATGATAAAATGGGCAATAAATATAAATAAGGAAATACAGATGTCATGGGAATACTTATGAAAGAACTCTATGAAAATATCGACATGTTACAACATTAAAGAAAATTGTTTCAAAATGTTATATAGGTGGTATAGGACACCTAAGAAACTGGCAAAAATGAACAATCAGGTGTCGGACAGATGTTGGAAATGTAAAAAACAAGAAGGATCTTTCTACCATATGTGGTGGACTTGTGAAAAGGCAAAACAATTTTGGCAAATTATTCAGCAAGAGATTTCAAAAATTTTGGGATATAATATCAAAAAGGCACCAGACATTTTCTGTTGGGATTACAAATGGAAATATTTCCAAAACAAGGTAGAATGATAATTTTGTATATGCTTTCAGCTGCTCGGACATTATATGTGCAGATGTGGAAGCAAGACAAAATACCAGAAAAGTGGGAATGGACTATAAAAGTTATGCATTGGAGTGAAATGGACAAGCTTACAAGAATCTTAAAAGAACATGATTTAGAGAAGTTTAAAAATGAGTGGGGAAAATTTCAAAAATATGTTGAAAAACAATGGAATGTTAAAGGATATTTGGCGATTTTTGACAATGATTAAACTCTAATGGAACGTTAAATGGAGTATAGCAAAAAAGTGAGACTATTGGAATATACCGTATTTTTCGGACGATAAGACGCACTTTTCCCCCCCCAAAAAAAGTGGGGGGGAAAGTGTGTGCGTCTTATGGTCCGAATACTAAAAGATGAGGGGGGGAGGGGCCTGCAGCCCCCGGGAGACAAGCGGCGAGATCGCTCCCTCCGCCCCCATCGCCAACCCAGCACTTCGCAGGGAGCGATCTCGCCGCTTCTCTTCCAGCCAAGCACGGCGAAAGCATGCCTGACTGGGAGAGAAGGGGCTGGATAGCTCCCTTCAGCGTGCTGACGTGGGGGTGGAGGAAGCGATCTCGCAGCTTCTCTTCCAGCCAAGCACGGCGAAAGCATGCCTGGCTGGGAGAGAAGGGGCAGGATCGCTCCCTTCAGCATGCTGGCGTGGGGGTGGAGGGAGCGATCTCGCCGCTTCTCTTCCAGCCAAGCACCCAAGCACAGTGCTTGCGTGCCTGGCTGGGAGAGAAGGGGCAGGATCGCTCCCTTCAGCATGCTGGCGTGGGGGTGGAGGGAGCGATCTCGCCGCTTCTCTTCCAGCCAAGCACCCAAGCACAGTGCTTGCGTGCCTGGCTGGGAGAGAAGGGGCAGGATCGCTCCCTTCAGCTTGCTGGCGTGGGGGTGGAGGGAGCGATCTCGCCGCTTCTCTTCCAGCCAAGCACCCAAGCACAGTGCTTGCGTGCCTGGCTGGGAGAGAAGGGGCAGGATCGCTCCCTTCAGCATGCTGGCGTGGGGGTGGAGGGAGCGATCTCGCCGCTTCTCTTCCAGCCAAGCACCCAAGCACAGTGCTTGCGTGCCTGGCTGGGAGAGAAGGGGCAGGATCGCTCCCTTCAGCGTGCTGGGGTGGGGGTGGGAGGGGAGGAAGCGATCTCGCCGCTTCTCTTCCAGCCAAGCACGGCGAAAGCATGCCTGGCTGGGAGAGAAGGGGCTGGATAGCTCCCTTCAGCGTGCTGGCGTGGGGGTGGAGGAAGCGATCTCGCAGCTTCTCTTCCAGCCAAGCACGGTGAAACCATGCCTGGCTGGGAGAGAAGGGGCAGGATCGCTCCCTTCAGCGTGCTGGGGTGGGGGTGGGAGGGGAGGGAGCGATCTCGCAGGTTCTTTCCCAGCCAAGCATGCAAGAACGGGGAAAGCATGCCTGGCTGGGAAAGAAGGGGCAGGATCGCTCCCTTCAGCGTGCTGGGGTGGGGGTGGGAGGGGAGGGAGCGATCTCGCCGGTTCTTTCCCAGCCAAGCATGCAAGAACGGGGAAAGCATGCCTGGCTGGGAAAGAAGGGGCAGGATCGCTCCCTTCAGCGTGCTGGGGTGGGGGTGGGAGGGGAGGGAGCGATCTCGCCGGTTCTTTCCCAGCCAAGCATGCAAGAACGGGGAAAGCATGCCTGGCTGGGAAAGAAGGGGCAGGATCGCTCCCTTCAGCGTGCTGGGGTGGGGGTGGGAGGGGAGGGAGCGATCTCGCAGGTTCTTTCCCAGCCAAGCATGCAAGAACGGGGAAAGCATGCCTGGCTGGGAAAGAAGGGGCAGGATCGCTCCCTTCAGCGTGCTGGGGTGGGGGTGGGAGGGGAGGGAGCGATCTCGCCGGTTCTTTCCCAGCCAAGCATGCAAGAACGGGGAAAGCATGCCTGGCTGGGAGAGAAGGGGCAGGATCGCTCCCTTCAGCGTGCTGGGGTGGGGGTGGGAGGGGAGGGAGCGATCTCGCCGGTTCTTTCCCAGCCAAGCATGCAAGAACGGGGAAAGCATGCCTGGCTGGGAGAGATGGGGCAGGATCGCTCCCTTCAGCGTGCTGGGGTGGGGGTGGGAGGGGAGCGATCTCGCTGCTTCTCTCCCAGCCAAGCACCCAAGCACGGCAAAAGCATGCCTGGCTGGAAGACAAGCAGCGAGATCGCTCCCTCCGCCCCCATCGCCAGGCAGAAGCCAGGAAGAGAGGACCCCCCCCCCTTCGCAAAGGCAGCGCTTAGCCAAGTGCTACCTTTGTGGAGGGGGGGGATTCCTCTTTGCCTGTCAAGCTGAAGCCAGGAAGAGAGGAACCCCCCCCCCTTCGCAAAGGCAGCGCTGCCTTTGTGGAGGGGGGGGATTCCTCTTTGCCTGTCAAGCTGAAGCCAGGAAGAAAGGACCCCCCCCCTTCGCAAAGGCAGCGCTTAGCCAAGGGGGGGGAATTCCTCTTTGCCTGTCAAGCTGAAGCCAGGAAGAGAGGGACACCCCCCCCTTCGCAAAGGCAGCGCTTAGCCAAGGGGGGGGAATTCCTCTTTGCCTGTCAAGCTGAAGCCAGGAAGAGAGGGACACCCCCCCCTTCGCAAAGGCAGCGCTTAGCCAAGCGCTGCCTTTGTGGAGGGGGGGGATTCCTCTTTGCCTGTCAAGCTGAAGCCAGGAAGAGAGGAAACCCCCCCCCCTACGCAAAGGCAGCGCTTAGCCAAGCGCTGCCTTTGTGGAGGGGGGATTCCTCTTTGCCTGTCAAGATGAAGCCAGGAAGAGAGGAAACCCCCCCCCCTTCGCAAAGGCAGCGCTTGGCGAAACGCTGGGTTTGCGGAGGGGGGGGGCTTCCTCTGTCCCTGTCTGCGTGGCTTCAGCTTCTGCTGATAGCAAGGGCTGGGTTCGGAGGCAGCCAAGCCTCGGATCCCAGCCCTTGCTATCAGCAGAAGCTGAAGCCAGGCAAAAAGGAAGCCCCCCCCTACGCAAACGCAGCGCTTCGCGAAGCGCTGGGTTTGCTGAGGGGGGGAGCTTCCTCTGTGCCTGTCTTCCAGGCTTCAGCTGCTGCTTCTAGTAAGGGCTGGGATCGGAGGCAGGATTGAGAGGGGGAAGGTGCCCAGATCTGGGTGCACAACTTCAAAAAATTTTTTCCTGTTTTCCTCCTCTAAAAACTAGATGCGTCTTAGGGTCCGGTGCGTCTAATGGTCCGAAAAATACGGTATATTTTTTTTCGTTCTTTTGATAATGACTAAAGGACTACTATGAAGATGGATTACAAGTATAACCTATGGTTTTCTTTTTTCTGAAGATTCTTTAATAGATAACATTGATTACCTTTTTTTAGCAATTTAGTTAAAATACATTGCCAAGGGTCACCAAAAGGGGGGGAGGGGGGAGAAAATGTAATGTATATGTATTAATTTTAATAACAAATGATAAGTGTTATTACAACATATTACAGTATAATAAATTGTTTTAAACAAAATTAATGATCTGGAGTTGGGAGTAAGCAGTGAAGTGGCCAAGTTTGCAGATGACACTAAATTGTTCAGGGTGGTGAGAACCAGAGAGAATTGTGTGGCACTCCAAAGAGATCTGTTGAGGCTGGGTGAGTGGGCATCAATGTGGCAGATAAGGTTCAATGTGGCCAAGTGCAAAGTAATGCACATTGGGGCCAAGAATCCCAGCTGTAAATACAAGTTGATGGGATGTGAACTGGCAGAGACTGACCAAGAGAGAGATCTTGGGGTCGTGGTAGATAACTCACTGAAAATGTCAAGACAGTGTGCGATTCCAATAAAAAAGGCCAACGCCATGCTGGGAATTATTAGGAAGGGAATTGAAAACAAATCAGCCAGTATCATAATGCCCCTGTATAAATCGATGGTGGGGTCTCATTTGGAATACTGTGTACAATTCTGGTCACCGCACCTCAAAAAGGATATTATAGCATTGGAAAAAGTGCAGAAAAGGGCAACTAGAATGCTTCAAGGTTTGGAACACTTTCCCTATGAAGAAAGGTTAAAACGCTTGGGGCTCTTTAGCTTGGAGAAACGTCAACTGCGGGGTGACATGATAGAGGTTTACAAGATTATGCATGGGATGGAGAAAGTAGAGAAAGAAGTCCTTTTCTCCCTTTCACACAATACAAGAACTCGTGGGCATTCAATGAAATTGCTGAGCAGTCAGGTTAAAATGGATAAAAGGAAGTACTTCTTCACCCAAAGGGTGATTAACATGTGGAATTCACTGCCACAGGAGGTTGTGGCAGCTACAAGCATAGCCAGCTTTAAGAGGGGATTGGATAAAAATATGGAGCAGAGGTCCTTTCGTGACTATTAGCCACAGTATATATATGTGTGTGTGTGTGTATACACACACACACACACATATATTATTATTTTTATTATTAATAATAATAATAATAATAAATTTTATTTATATCCCGCCCTCCCCGCCGAAGCAGGCTCAGGGCGGCTAACAAGACATGGTATATACCATGATTATTATACAAAACAATTGTAAAATATGGTTAATAAATACATTTAAAAACAGTTGCATAATTTTTTAAAAAACTACGATAAGTTAAAGGTGCTACATTCTATAAGGTATATTCTGATGGCTAGATTTCGCTTTCAGGGTTCCTTATAAGCTTGCTGAAAGAGGGTGGTTTTGCAAGCCCTGTGGAACTGGTTAAAGTCCCGCAGGGCTCGCACTTCCTCCGGTAGCTGATTCCACCAGTGGGGGGCCATTATAGAGAACGCCTGCTCCCTCGTTACTTTCAGTTTGGCCTCCTTTGGTCCAGGGATCTTTAGAAGACTTTGGGAGCTGGATCTTAGTGCTCTCTGGGGAACATGTGAAGAGAGGCGGTCCCTAAGGTTGGCAGGTCCTCGGCCATATAGGGCTTTAAAGGTAATAACCACCACCTTGTAGCGAATTTGGAATATAATTGGAAGCCAGTGCAGTTCCTTCAGCCCAAGCCGCATGTGTTCCCACCGAGGTAGTCCCACTAGCAGCCTGGCCGCCGCATTCTGCACTAGCTACAGCTTCCGAGTTCGGCACAGGGGCAGCCCCATGTAGAGGGCATTACAGTAGTCTAGTCTGGAGGTGACTGTTGCATGGATCACTGTTGCTAGGTTGCTACATTCTAGGAAGGGGGCCAACTGCCTCGCCCTTCTAAGATGGAAGAAGGCGGATTTAGCAGTGGCTGCTATCTGTGCCTCCATTGTCAGGGAGGGCTCCAGTAGCACTCCCAGGCTCTTAACCCTGCGCACTGGTATCAGTGATGCACCGCCAAAGGCCGGTAGGGAGATCCTCCCCTAGCCCGCCGCGACCCACGCAAAGGACCTCTGTCTTCGCTGGGTTCAGCTTCAGCCAACTCAGCCTGATCCAATCTGCCACAGCTTGCAATGCTTGGTCCAAATTTATAGGGGTGTCGGCGGGCCAGCCGCCCATCAATAGATAGAGCTGAGTGTCATCAGCGTACTGATGGCAACCCAGCCCATGTCTCCGGGCAATCTGGGCAAGGGGGTGCATAAAGATATTGAACAACATTGGGGAGAGAACTGCCCCTTGAGGCGCCCCACAATTAAGTAGGTGTCTCCGGGACATCTCTCCTCCAACCGCCACCCTTTGTCCCCGACCTTCAAGGAAGGAGGAAAGCCACTGTAAGGCTAGCCCCTGGATTCCTGTGTCGCCGATGATTGACCATATCTAACACAGCCGATAGGTCTAACAACAGCAATACCGTCAAGCCGCCTCGATCCAGATGTCGCCGGAGGTCATCTGGGCGACCAACACCGTCTCCACCCCGTGGCCCGGACGGAAGCCGGACTGATATGGATCCAAGGTGGACTGATATGGATCCAAGGTGGAAGCGTCATCCAGAAAGCTCTGTAACTGCAACGCCACAGCCCTCTCGATAATTTTGCCCAAAAAGGGCAAGTTTGAAACCGGCCGGTAATAAGCCAATTCGGCCGGATCTGATGTAGCCTTTTTCAGGAGAGGGCGGACCACTGCCTCCTTCAGGGGCGTTGGAAAATAGCCCTCTGAAAGCGATCTATTTATGATGTCCCGTATAGGACATCTGAACTCCTCCCGGCAGGCCTTAATTAACCAGGAGGGGCATGGGTACAGATCACACATAGTTGGGTGTGCAGTTACAAGGATTCTGTCAACCTCCTCCAAGCTGAGTGGGGCAAAGCAGTCCAGGGTCAAATTAGAAGACACGCATGGAGCCTCGAGTTCACTCACTGTATCTAATATGGCCGGGCAGTCATGGCGGAGTGATTGGACCTTGTCTGCAAAAAATTTCGCAAAAGCCTCACAGCCTATTTCCAAATCCTTAACATTTGGCTTGCCTTGTGGCAAGGTAGTAAAATTCCGAATTATCCTAAATAATTGTGCCGGGCGCGAATTTGCAGACGCAATCTTGGTCGCAAAGTATGTTTTCTTTGCGGCCTTGATTGCCATCTCATAGGACCTCATAAACTCCCTATAAGATGTTCTAGTCACTTCGTCATGGGTGCGTCACCATTGCCTCTCTAGCCGTCTGAGACCTTGTTTCAGCTGACGCAACTCCGGGGTATACCACGGAGCCAGCCTACTCCGAGGCCGTAGAGGGTGTCGAGGTGCGATCTCGTCAATGGCCCTAGATAGTTGAGCATTCCATATCTCAACCAGGCCATTGAGGGAATCTCCAGAGGGCCAGGGATCCCGCAGGGCCGATTGGAACCGTTCCGGATCCATCTGGCTCCGCAGGCGAGCCATAATAGGCTCATCGCCTAAACAGGTTTGGGGTGGCATATCTATACGAGCCCTACGGGCGAGGTGGTCTGACCATGGCACCACTTCAGTGGTTATATCGTCCACCGTAACCCCGGCCGCAAAGATCAGGTCTAACATGTGACCAGCCTGGTGAGTGGGGGCTGCAACAAACTGAGAGAGTCCTAGTGTTGCCATGGATGACACCAGGACCGTCGCCTGACTAGAGGCCGGGTCATCAGCATGGACGTTGAAGTCACCCAGGATCACCAGCCTTGGGTGCTCCAGCGCCCAGCCTGTTGCCGCCTCGACTAGGGACGGTAAGGCGCTGGCTGGTGCGTTAGGCGTATGGTATACCAGCCAGATCGCCAATCCCTCTCCAGCCTCCAATGCCAAGCCAGCACATTCAATGCCTTCGATCTTTGGGGCCGGGAGCGCCCTAAAGGAGTAAACCTCACATACAAATAATGCCACTCCTCCCCCCCCCCGCCCGCTAGTCCGCAATTGGTGAAAGACCGAATAACCTGGTGGAGCTGTTTGTGAGAGGGCTATTGTATCTCCCTCTCGGACCCAAGTTTCGGTCACGCATGCCAGGTCCATGTCCTGTTCGATTAAGAACTCTCGAAGGACAGTTCTTAATATTGGCCACAGTTCTTGAATATTGGCCACTGTGTGACACAGAGTGTTGGACTGGATGGGCCATTGGCCTGATCCAACATGGCTTAATGTTTAATCTCCTATCCAGGCAATGAACAGACTCTTATCTGCTTTGATTCAATAAGGCCAGCATATCATACACCCTCAGACCGTATCCTCCTCAACTGTACTTACTAATAATCTACAGTATGATGGTACAAGATACTGTATGTCCACACTGTCCCTAAAAGCCAGTGTGCCTCTTAATATTAGCATTGACTCAACTGTGGGGCAGGTCTGCATGCACAGATTTGAAATGGGGTGATCTAAAAATCTGAATGAATAAATACATGACTCTGTCTCTTCACAATTAAATTAATTAATGACTAGGCAATGATTGAGTTCATTCAAGGAAGATAAAGGCCACAGTGGAATGCACTGTTGTGTAGCTTCTAAAGAAGACGTAGAGAAAACTACAATTACCAGGTTTTATTTCAATCTTGACTGCAGAATGTATCACTAGAGAATCAAAATAAATGCAAATCATCTTGTTTGTTAGCCAGCTCCTTCAACCAAAAACATTATGAATGAAACATCGAAAGAGAACAGCTGGATAGGCATTGACAAAAGTCTCTGAGAAATGTTTATGACATGAGGTCATTGAATATCTTAGCAAAGGGAGCTATTTACTGCAACAAGCTTTACATGAATGCACGTGTTTTCTCCTTCCAAAAGGGTTAACTATTGCAATCAGAATGACTCATTTATAGTGCCTGCACCATTCAAATTCTGTTCAATGGTGGGGGGGAGTGCATTGTTCTGCATTACCAGAGTATTGGCTAAGATATCAGCAGCAAAAATAGTGCAAGCTATATTTAGAAATCAATAATTTATTCTCCCAATCTTTTTCTCAAGTTCTGAAGCTGGGGGTATGACATGTTTTGTTATAGAGGATCCTAGTTTTAGTCACTGCAAACTTATGTTGAAATTATCTCAGATAGATGTCTGAGAACTTGAAAAAATATCATAGTTGACTTTTTGATATATACGGTAGAACCCACAGACCTCCTCTAGAGTACAGACTTTGCAATCAGGGAGTCCCGACTGTCTATAGTTGGAAAACAATAGGCTAGAAAACAATCTTTGCCTGAGATGATGGAAAGCAGCTACCAGTTAGAGAAACAGAACAGGGCTACAATAATCAGGCTACAAGGCAGCACTGTATGTCATCAAGTTGAATAAGGTGACCCCAGCAAGGGATTTTCAAGGCAAGTGAGAAGCAGAGGTGGTTTGCCATTGTCTTCATCTGCAGAGCCACTCTTGGTGGTCTCACATCCAAGTTGCAGCCCTGCTTAGCTTCTGAGATCAGACAAGGTCAGGCTATATCATGCCATCTTCACTCCCATGTTCCAGCTATAGGGAAAAAAAATCTTGTTTATCATATTTCTAGCCCACTTTTCTATTAGAATACTGAAATGGGTTAGCAGACAGAAATGTATTTCTCATTTCTCCAGTCCTGATGATTGTCCAGCCAGATGTGGATGTGGTAGGAATAAGGAGAGAAGAACATCTAGCAGAGCTGGCAGTTGCCATTGACCAAAGAAGCCAGAAGAGTGAAGAAATCTCATGGACCTGACTGGGAACAGCTATATTTTCTGTCTGTCATGACAGCAGCTGGAAGTGTATGGCCAACTGCCCATCCCAGCAGCATGGCCCATGTGACACAGGCAACTTCAGGCAAAGCAGAACAAAAAAGACAGAAGAGTGGTGAAGAATGATAAAAGGGAAAAGTAGGCAGGGCAGGGGCAAATCTGGACAGAGAGGATAAGGTGAAAGTGAACTGATGGTAGGTGTTTAAAAAAGATGACAGGAGGGATGGGTAGAATCATAGAGTTGGAAGAGACCTCCAGGGTCATCTAGTCTAACCCCCTGCACAATGCAGGAAACCCACAAATACCTACCCCAAATTCACAGGATCTTCATCGCCATCAGATGGCCATCTAGCCTCTATTTAAAAACCTCCAGAGGAAGGAAAGCCCACCACCTCCCGAGGAAGCCTGTTCCACTGAGGAATCGCTCTGTCAGGAAGTTCTTCCTGATGTTGAGTCGGAAACTCTTTTGATTTAATTTCAACCCACTGGTTCTGGTCCTACCTTCTGGGGCCACAGAAAGCAATTCCACACCATCCTCTAGGTGACAGCCCTTCAAGTACTTGAAGATGGTGATCATATCACCTCTCAGCTGCCTCCTCTCCAGGCTAAACATCCCCAGCTCCTTCAACCTTTCCTCATAGGACTCGCTCTCCAGACCCCTCACCATCTTCGTTGCCCTCCTCTGGACCCGTTCCAGCTTGTCTATATCCTTCCTAAAATGTGGTGCCCAAAACTGAACACATTACTCCAGGTGAGGTCTTACCAGAGCAGAGTAAAGCGATACCATCACTTCACGTGATCTGGACACTATACTTCTGTTGATACAGCCCAAAATTGCATTTGCCTTTTTAGCCACCACATCACACTGTTGACTCATATTCAGCATATGATCCACTAAGACCCCTAGATCCTTTTCGCACATACTACTGCTAAGACAAGTCTCTCCCATCCTATAACTATGCATGGGATTTTTCCTACCAAATTGCAGAACTTTACATTTATCCCTGTTAAAATTCATTTTATTGGTTTTAGTCCAGTTTTCCAGCCTGTCAAGGTCATCCTGTATCCTGTTTGTGTCTTCTACTCTATTTGCAACCCCTCCTAATTTAGTATCATCGGCAAATTTAATAAGCATTCCGTTTATTCCTTTATCCAAATCATTTATAAAGATGTTGAACAAAACTGGTTCCAGGACAGATCCTTGAGGCACTCCACTCGTCACTCCTCTCCAAGAGGATGAGGAACCATTCACAAGCACTTTTTGGGTGCGAACTGTCAACCAGTTACAGATCCACCTAATGGTAACAGGATCCAAACCATATTTTACCAATGTCAACAAGGATGGTATGTGGAACCCTATCAAAAGCCTTACTGAAATCAAGATAAATGACATCTACAGCATTCCCCTGATCCCGCAAGGTAGTCGCTTTCTCAAAAAAAGAGATCAGGTTAGTTTGACATGACTTGTTCTTGAAGAACCCATGCTGGCTCTTCGTAATCACATCCATTCTTTCTAAATGTTCCAGGACTGACTGACTGATGATTTGCTCTAAAACTTTTCCAGGTATAGACATCAAACTGACGGGTCAGTAGTTACCCGGATCCTCCTGTTTCCCCTTCTTGAAGATGGGGACAACATTCATTTGCCTCCAATCTTCCAGCGCCTCGCCTGTTCTCCAAGAATTCTCAAAAATAATAGCCAGATGCTCAGAAATTACATCTGGCCCTGAGGACTTAGTTTCATTTAAAGAAACTAGGTGTTTATGTACTACCC
This sequence comes from Heteronotia binoei, assembly GCF_032191835.1. NCBI lineage: Eukaryota > Metazoa > Chordata > Lepidosauria > Squamata > Gekkonidae > Heteronotia > Heteronotia binoei. Next base: position 214,601,935 of record NC_083223.1, read on the forward strand.
CTATGCTGATCCTAGGTTGGAACTTCATACCCTCCTGAGTTTTAACAATTTATTAATAACACATGGTTACAATATTTAATTATCTTTTTCTTACACTAAACCATATGATATTTCACCCCCTCCCTCCAATATTGACTTCCCCAAAGTTATAAATTTAAATTCAGTTTTAAAGGTACCACTATTTTTTATAAATAAAAAAAAATTAAGTTCAAAAAAATAATACTTTTAGTTAATACTAAAAAATTGTCCAATATCTTTTTATGTTCCACTCTTTCTCCATATATCCTTTGAATTTCTTCCACTCCTTTTTGAATAAGTCTAAGTCATAGTCTTTTAAGGTTTTAGTTAATTTGCCATTTCACTCCACGATAAAACTTTCACAATCCAATCCCATTTCTCTGGTATTTTTCCTTGTTTCTAAAGCTGCGCATACAATGTCCTCGCAGCTGAGAGCAAGTACCAAATTAAAGTCCTGTCTTCCTTTGGAAATTTTTCTAATTGTAATCCAAGCAGAAAAGTCTCTGCAATTTTCTTGAAATCATAACCCAAAATTTTGGAGATTTCTTGTTGTATCATGTTCCAATACTCCTTCGCTTTTTCACAAGTCCACCACATATGAAAGAAAGAGCCTTCATGTTTTTTACATTTCCAACATCTATCCAACATCTTTTTGCTCATCCTAGCCAGCTTTTTCGGAGTCATATACCACCTATGCATCATCTTAAAACAATTCTCCTTAATACTCTGACAAGTTGAGATCTTCATCAAGTTCTTCCAAAGGTGCTCCCATACATCCATTTGTAGCCGCCCTGAGCCTGCCAAGGTGGGGGAGGGCGGGATATAAATAAATAAATAAATAAATAAATAAATATTTCTCTATTCACATTAATTGCCCATTTTACCATTTGAGATTTTACTACTTCTTCTTCTGTAAACTTCTTCCGGGTCCAGTACAAAGTGTTGGTCGTTACCTTTAAAGCCTTATATGGCCGAGGACCTGCCTACCTGAGGGACCGTCTTTCCCCATATGAACCCCAGAGAGCACTGAGGTCAACGGGGAAAAACTTAATGACTATCCCTGGGCCGAAGGAAGTTAAATATCAGAGCACCAGAATACGGGCCTTTTCGATCGCGGCCCCTACCCTATGGAACCGACTCCCCGAGGAGGTGCGGGCCCTGCGGAGCCTTGAACAGTTCCGCAGGGCCTGCAAGACCATCCTTTTTAAATCAGCATATTCGGACTGCTAAGAAAAATGGTAATTAAAGATCCGCCAATGCGGTCCAAAGATCTATACCGCAGTATAATTGTATCTACTAGACTGGTTTTTAATTTAATGTTTTAATGTTTTATTGTTCTATAATGTAATTCTAATGTTTTATTTATTATGGTGTGTTTTTATGGATTGCTGTTAGCCGCCCTGAGCCTGCCAAGGTGGGGGAGGGCGGGATATAAATGAAATTAATAAATAAATAAATAAAATAAATAAATAAACCATTTCAATAGTAATTTATATACTTTCGATATTAATTTTTCATTATCTCCAAGCAGGACCCTTTCCAGTTCTGTTTGCTCGCGTCTAATTCCATCCATTTTAATATCATTTTCCATCAAGCTTTTAATTTGTTGCATCTGAAACCAATCATATTTATTATTTAACTCTTCCGCAGATTTTAATTCAATTTCATACCCTCCTTATATGATCTGTTTTCGCCATGTTGAGCACCGTTTCCCTCAGAAGAGAAGACTGAGGAAAAGTAGGAATTGAGCAGTTCCGCCCTCTCTTCATTACCCGTTACAATTTCGCTTTCCTTCCCTCTCAATGGGCCTACCATGTCTTTGCTCTGGGTAGGAAGTGGCTGCAGGGTGACTGACAGAGGTGGGTATGAAGGTAGCTGAAGAACAAGAGAAAGGCAAACTTGGAGGAAGCCTGGAAAAAGAAGATGGAATCAGAGCTAAACCATCTACCTTTGACTCAGATGGAAGAGGAGGAAGAAGCGGGTGTTGTGAACACTGCCACTTCATCCTGTAAAACAGAAGAAAGCAACATACTGTGTGACCCAACATGGTCTTATGTGTCTCATGAATGATGGGTTCAGTATGCCCCTCCATTCTGATCCTGCCACAGAATGCTGTTTATGTTGGAGTTTCTTCCAAAACAATTGGAAAAATGGCTGATGGCTTGCATATAGGAGGGAGGTATTTGGAAAGGTGTTCTGCTGCAGCCAGGTCAGGCAAGTTGCCCTTCCATTTAACCCCAACTTGATCATTCAGCCAAGTGACCTCAACAACATTGTTCAGAACAGGGCATAAATGTCTTCAATAAATAAATGAATTTTCAGAATGCCTCTGGCTCCACACAAGCTTCTCCCCTGTCCGCAGTATAGCTGTCTAGGACTGCATCCAGTGACTTTACTAGGGTAAGTTATATAACCATTTGTGGAATACATAAAGAGGCCTGCGTAGGAAGAGGCTGTGTCAGTTTTCACCCACGAAAAGCTGCTTCAGATATTACTTTTAACTGAAAACATATGTGAGGGAGCAGCCAGAAAATAGCCAGATTTGCGCCTCTTTGTAAAACTCTATATTAATTCCTTTTGAGCCAGAAGAAACAAGATTCTATCACTTTGCTTCTTGTAGAGGCCAATTTACACATTATTTTTATTTATTTATTTATTCATGATAATGGCAAAAGTCATTGTGAGGGACTTAACTTATTTCATCAAAATAAATTATCAGAATATTTTTACCACAACAATTTGATGTGGAAAATATTCCCCGTGAATGCTCCCTTTCCCAAAAATATTGAGTAAAGAGTAACAAAGCATGGTAAAACAAAGTTTGTGTCAGTGGCATCTTTAAGACCAATGAGGTTTTATTCAAGGTATAAGCTTTCATCTGCATGCATACTTTTTCAGATACAAGTGTGTGTGTGCACATGGACGCTTATACCGTGAATAAAACACATTGTTGGTCTTAAAGGTGCCAAAGGACTCAAACTTTGTTTTGTTGCTTCAGACCAACACTGCTACCCACCTGAATCTAAAGCATGGTAAAATTAAGAAAGAGTTAGTGTTTGGAGGAGAGGTCATCTGCCTCCTGGTGGTGTCTGGGAAGAAGAAGTTGTGCTGTTGTTAACATGGAAAACATTAAACTATAATTACAGTTAATATTTTAAAAGGACAAGAAAAAATGCAATTGTCAGTCCAACTCACTACCCTCAAATGCTTAATTTTATGCTATCTGTAAAGAGAAAAGAGGGGGGAATTCCTTTGCTAAGCCACTTTCATAGGGAAAGGGAACTAATTTATGTTTGTTTATACATCATTTTATGTACTCATTAAGATATTTGTATCCCCACTTTTCCTTGTGGCTCAAGGTGACAGGAGATCCATGCCACTCATATTTCTTATATAACAAAATTTAGACCCCTGTAACAGATATATTGGTGTGAACTGTGCATATTACAGCCTCCCAGCAAGATAGCAATGTGGCATAACATATTCTTTGGCTATTCAAGAAAATTGTCCTGCCATTTTTTGAAAAATCAAATCAACTTTATGCCTGATAATTTCTGTTTATCTTAAAATGCTGGCTGCAGTCCATGCACGCTATGCTTTTCCTTAGTATATTGGAAGGCTCCAAATACGAAATCAGTTTTTCTGAATTCAGACTCAATAAGCATCAAAAATGCATAACATCTGTCTAGTTTCCAATTAAATTTAATTAAGCCATAGAGCATTTAAAAGGAATCAAGGATCAGGAATGCTGAATAAGGAGCTGGAGCTCATTCTGTTCTATCCCAGAGTTACATATGAAGTGGTTTTACAGTGAGTCAGATCGTTACACCATGATACTCTGGCAAGTATCAGTTCTCCAAGGTCTCATTTAGAAGTCTTTCCCAGCCCTACTACCTGAGAGTCTTTTAAGTGGAGATGCAGGGATTGACCCTGGGGCCTGATGACTGCAAAATATGTATTCTACCACAGAGCTTTGTTTTACAATTGGAACATAACAGCTATGTTTCTGTTGGCTGCTGTTTTAACTCATAAGAATGGCTTTGTTATGTGAGCAGTGAGCAGAGAGTAACCTGGAAGCTGGGAGCTCATGAGCTGCCTTGAGCCACAGCAAATTCCACAAACCCTGAAGTGAGGAAAAGTTCTTTTCAGAAGTTGCCATGGCTGCAAATGATCCAGAAGTGCCCAGGTCACACATTACTCACCCAAATAAGAAATCACTCCTGCAAGTGAAGAAAGCAACTCAAGCAGGGTTGAAAATCATGCATGATGCATCGTTTCCCAAGGAGTCTATTGCCAAATTCATCTTGCTGTCCCAAATCTACAGAAATGCATATGAATAAAAGTGATTTGGCAGAACTGGGCAGCTATATTAGGTTTAGAGATGCTCAAACACCCACCAGTTCATCTCATAGTTTGTTCACCAGTCACAAACAGCGAGCCCATATTTTGTCAATTGGTTTGGCCATTCACAAACAGTTCAAGCTTCTGTAGAGTTTTTTTTTAATAATGCAGTATCTTACAATGCAATTGGCATTATTTCATGCATACACATTCCCACACTGCCCAAAAGGAGGCCTATTTCGCCCTTTCCGCTCCCCAAAATAGCTATTGTCACCGTACCCACTGAGCAACCACTAAGCGGGAGGTGGGGGAGGGGAGGGGTGGAATCAATCAGTCAACCAATGATTGTGTGTGTATGTAAAGCTGACTAATGGCAACCCGGTAGGGTTTGCAAGGCAAGAGACGAATAGGTGTGCCATTGCCTTCCTACGCATAGCAACCCTGGACTTTCTTGGTGGTCTCCCATCCAAATATTAACCTGAGATGACCCCACTTAGCATCAAAGATGTGATGAGATTGAGCTACCCTGAGTCATCCAGGTCAAGGTGTCATTGATTATAAACAGTGATTTTTTAAAAAAAATTAAAAGGTCTTTCCAACTGGTATTTAAATCTACTTATCACTGCTATTTTGCACAAGTGCATTTTTGCAGTCTTTTGAGAGCTGTAACCCAACCTCTCATATCATTTAAGTGTCTGATGTGACTATTCATTTCTCTAAGTAAAATTACTTCACCTGCTATGCAGATACAAATGCCTCCATGGGCAAGGAAATGAAATTCTACCACCAAAAGGAAATGAAAGTTTTCTCCACAGCTACTGTGAAACGGCAAAGCTCTTTGATAGCTGTTAGAGGTGGATGGGAGACAGGCAAACAGATCCAAAATTTGACTCACAGATGTGATCAAAACACAGTACATTCACTTATTAAACATGTTCACCATGAAGTTAGGTTACAAACTTAAAATGCTTGAGAGAGTTTATGGAACTTTTGTAGCTCATCGTATGTGGGAGCAATGCCACCTCAGAAATAAACCATGTCCCTTGGTGAATTCCTGGCTTGCTTGCTTTTTTTTAAATACAAAAATTCTTTAGGCTTTTTCATTGGTGAGATATAAGGAGAAGTGTACAAGTAGTGTTTGTCCAGAACGCCTAGTAAAGAATGGCATTGTGGGGGAGGCCCTACAAGAGCTAGAACAGATTCAACTTTGACTATTCTAATCTATTGCGTATAATAAATTTTCCTCCCCTGGTCTTTTGTTTCTTCTTATTTCTCACTTTCTAAACTTTGACAAGCAACAGAACTAGCCAGAAAATCTATGTGAGCTTTATACTATTTGGCAGTCTCTTTTGCTTGCAAGGGGAAAATCTGTCTAAGGAGTAGATAGGGTCATGATAGAAGGGGCATGAGCAGAAATATAAATGTCTACATTCACTCACCCTAGTATCTGTTCTTAATCATCCTTTACCTGTGTGAAAGAATGAGTTCCTTTTATCATGTGCAGACTGACTTTTATTCACGAAAGAATGACTACCATCCATGATGTCCCTGTCCTAACTTGCTCCATAATATAATAGTATTGGAGATACAATTTTCAGGCAGATTTAAACTGTAAAACATTTCACTACAGAAAACAAAATCTCTACAGAAAGCCAAAGGACTGAGGAAACACAATATCCAGGCAGTCACAAGCACTGCCATCTATCAGAATGGAAAAGTCATAAAATCATAGAGTTGGAAGGGACCTCCAGTGTAGTTTGCCAGCCCTTGGGTGAGAGCAGGAGGTCCCCTGATTTTACAGGTTCCTGCCCACCACTGGATAGCTGGCCAATAGGGGGGGAGCCCTGACCTCAGTAGCCCACCCCAGTGCAATGTTCCCAACATGATGACATCACATGGAAGTGATGTCATCACACCAGGGACATTGTGCAGCAGCACTCTAGCATTTGGGGCAAAACTCTATGGTAGCCATACTTTTGATATGATAATCTCCTCTCCAGGCTAAACATAACCAGCTTCTTCAACCTTTCCACATAGGACTTGGTCTCCAGACTCATCACTATCTTTGTTGCCCTCCTCTAGACACATCCCAGCTCATCTATATCCTTCTTAAATTGTGGTGCCCAAAACTGAACACAATTCACTAGTTGAGGTGTAACCAGAACAGAGTAAAGCAATTCAATCACTTTGTGTGATCTGGACACTATACTTCTGTTGATACAGCCTGAAATTGCATTTGCCTTTTTAGTCTTTGTAGACTTGCCATTTGCCTTCCTGTGTCCCCAATCCCCGCCTTGAAAATATTGATGAGCGGACAAAAAATGACTGGGAAATGGTCTTTACCATAGAGATGAGGGAACATTTCTAGAGCATCACATGGAAGTCACATCACATCCTCCTCATACACTGTGTCAGGCACCACCCTCAAAATTATCCCATGTTTGTCAAGTGCTGCTAACCTTAGATATTTGTGACAAACTAAATAAACTTGAGTCAATAATAACTCCTTCCCTGAATACTGAGACTTCAATCACAAAAGGAGTGTGATATTAAAAGAATATATAATTATTTTTAAAACAGCAAACATCTGCAGCTTCCAGTATCAGATGATTGTTTATTGTATGTATGGTACTTTAAGATTATTTATTAAGGTCTGAAATAGCCAAATAAAAACTTTTACTTTCTCATTTATCAAAGTTCAGTTACTTTCAGGAGCAGTTTAGTAACTCCGATGAGGGAGTAGCAGGAGAGAGAATATGCAGATAATGGAAGGAGGCTTGCTGAAGAATCATCTTTGGAAATGCTAAATATAACTGCAACTGAGAGGCTCCTACAGCATACTGTGATTGCAGTTTTCAGAAATTCTGCTCCTTGGTCATTATAAATCTTCCTTCTCATGGGCAGTGGAAACAGCTTTCACTTTCAAGTTTTCGCACTCTCTCCTTTCATTGCTTCAAGGACATAATTCAGTGCTTTAAACTGTGTTCTGCAATGCATAATTAATCTGGCTTCGTAGAAGTCTGGACAAAAGGCCCCATTCAATCTTTAGCTCTTTTCCCCTCACCCCCCTGAGATATTGTTATTTCTAAAAACTCCTGCCAGCTGGGCTGGAGGGAAATCTCAGCACTGTGGGAGAATGAACAAACTGTAGGCCTCTGAGGGATTTGGACTAACTAGTTGACTAAATTGGATTAGAAAGTATGGAAGGGAAAGGAAGGCAGAGAAGAGGGACTGTTCCAAAGACTACATAACTTCCAAAGGCTACAAAACTTCACAGGGAGTGGGGAGCCTCTTCAGGTTATTGCAAATGGGTGAAAGTGCAAGTCTCTGAAAGACAGGAAGTTTCTAGTAAGGCAACAGATTACATAACAGCAAATGAGGATAACAATTTTGCATTGGTTGGATGTGACTCTTGCATCTATCTCTCACTTTAAAAATAAGAATTGTTAGTAAAGAAACCAGGATTATATGTACAGATTATTCCCAGGACTGCATACTTTATAATTCAGCAGCCTACCAGACGCTTGACATCCCCTTGTTTTTGCAAGCCCAGGCAGGAAGGAGAAATAAGGAAGTCGTGTCCCTGTGGAGCTGCCATACAGCTGATGATGGCCTACTTGGCAGGTTACAGGCTGAGCAGGTGCAGTCATAACATGTCATTTTCTATGTCTTGCCTGGGTCCAAATTCTGTCTTTCACTTTACCATAAAGTATGTAGATTGAGTGGAGGTGATAGAAATTGTCCTCATGTAAAATGTAGTACACCATAGTTGAAATACTGAATGCAGAGGTTAGGGTTGGGAAGTTCCTGGAAATTTGTGGGGTGGAACCCAGGGATAGCGGAGTTTCAGAAGGGACCTTGTCCTCAGCAGGCTATAATACCCTAAATTCCACCTTCCAAAATAGCCATTTTCTCCAGGGCAACTCATCTCTATAGTCTGGAGATGAGTTGAAATTCTGGGAGATCTCCAGCTGCCATCTGAAAGCTGGCAACTGCAGCTACCCCACTGCAGCAAGAAAAAGAAATGAAATCACAGAGCTTGGGTAGGTGCCAAAAATACTAATCAAAATTATTGAGGGGCTCAAGAGCCTTCCCTATAAGGAAAGTCCCAAGGCTAACATACAGAAGTTTAAATGCAGGTAGGTAGGCGTGTTGGTCTGAAGCAGTAGAACGAAGTCTGAGTCCAGTGCCACCTTTAAGACCAACAAAGTTTTATTTAAGGTATGAGCTTTCACGTGCACAGACACTTCCTCAGATACAATTGCATGGAATTTACCCATCTATACATATAAGGCAAATTATCATACAACATAATTAAAATGTTTTAACAGATGCAGACAGGAATAACAAGCTAAATTTATAAGGTCACAATTGTTTGCATTAAATTACAATCACTATTTACAAAATACTATTCCAAGTAAGAAATACACTATGTAATGTAGTGTAGTGTAATGTAATGCAATGCAACGCAACGCAATGCAATGCAATGCAATGCAATGCAATGAATATTAGAATGGTATATAGACCATATGGTCCTAATCTAGACTTTTTGAAAACTACATAGCAAAGCTGGACTCTTGGAAAGGAAGTTCCTTGGTGTTTTTGAGTGGATCTAAATTGGGCATTAAAAATGTAAGATGTTGCCTAATAAAATAGGAAAATTAAGATGAAGCTCTAATATTTAATTGTGCATACAGAATAACTGTGGGAATCAAAACTGCTGGGCTCATGGTTTTGATTTAATGTTGCTTTTAATTATGATGAAATCTGTGGTCCCTATATGAAAAATCTGAAGCTCAGTTAAGCATAAAGAATTACTGGAGGCAAATGAATTGTAAGTCTCCAGATACCATTCACTCGAATTTTGGACAAAAGCATTTTTATTTTTTTTTGTAAATGGCACGTGTTTATTTTTACAAGTGTGGTCTTCTCAAGTAAGGCTGGCTGATGTGTTTGGGGGGGGGGCTTCTTTTTTAGCAGTGACACATTAAATCTCTACCCCATTTAAAGTTCTGCATAAGAGATGAATAAAAAACAGAACACGGTGGTCAGAAATTCTTATATTTTCACATATTATGGACCTATGCTGTACACCTTGATCAGATGCAACCTTACTCAGAAGTTAAGTTCATCTTACTTCAATGCTGCCCTGCAAAAATACATTCTCTCCACTAAGATCACCAAAGTCCAGTTTATTTTTAGTATTGATAAGTTGTTATGAATTAAAATACATGAGAAGCCATGTTGGATCAGGCCAATGGCCCATCCAGTCCAATATTCTGTGTCACACAGTGGCCAAAACACAGGTGCCACCAGTCCACCAGTGTAGCCAGAACTCCAGAAGCCCTCTGACTGTTGTCCTCCAAGCACCAAGAATACAGAGCATCACTGCCCCAGAGATAGTGTTCCATCTATACCTTGTGGCCAATAGCCACTCTTGTACCTCTGCTCCAAATGTTTATCCAATCTGCTCTTGAAGTTGTCTATACTTGTAGCTGCCACCACTTCCTGCAGCAGTGAATTTCATGCATTAATTACTCTTTGGGTAAAGAAGTATTTCCTTTTATCTTTTCTAAGCCTATTGCTCATTAATTTCATTGATTGCCCACAGTTCTCACATTATGAGAAAGGGGGGAAAGTACTTCTTTCTATGCCTTCTCTATCCCATGCATAATTTTGTAAATCTCTATCATGTCATCCTTCAATCATTGTTTCTCCAAACTAAAAAAACCTAACTTCCTTAACCTTTTGTTCATAGCAAAGGTGTTCCATCCCTTTAATCATTTCCATTGCCCTTTTCTGCATCTTTTCCAATGCTATCTTTTTTTAGGTACATTGACCTAGGGTGACCATAATGTCTGAAGGCCAGCCAGGGACACCTTGTGGGGGAAGGGGGGAGGCAGGGGTGCGCGCGCCGCCGGAAACAGGAAGTGACGTCACTTCCGGTGATGTCATGCCACCGCCGGAAACAGGAAGTGACACCACTTCCTGTGACATCATTTCCCCCGCGTCACCTGCCGGAAACGGGAAGTGACATCACTTCCTGTGACGTCACTTCCCCCAAATGACATCATTTCCCCCAAATGCCACTGCCGGAAACAGGAAGTGACTTCACAGCACTTCCTGTGACGTCCCCAAAAATCCCCCAAATATCACCGCCAGAAACAATTTTGTTCTCAAATCCTGTATATACTTCATCAGTATATGGGATAAGGCACTTTCTCAACTGTGCTGCATAATGCAGCCTATTTATTTTGTCCTGTTTGCTCTGTTGGCTCTATCTGCGCCACCTTCATCACTTTCGGGGTGTGGATCCCCCAGTGGGGTGGTCTCCCGACTCCCTCCGCCGGCTGTTTCTGATAGCCCTGCGCCCCCTCTTTCATTTGATATGTGTCCCGTGCGGGTGCCACCCTCCCGCCGGGAGATGCCGCAAAATGAGCCCCCTTGAGGCTTATGGTGGCAGGGCTCGGGGGAAGCGAGCTAGACTGCTGTTCTTTTGAGGGGTTATAGAGTGTTTCGAGCCCGTCCCTGTGGCATCGGTCCCATCATTGTGGGACCCAGGGGGCCGGCGCAGCGGCCCGCCGAAGCAGCCTGTCACTAATAACACAGGTCGAGATGCAGGACAGGAAACCGGAAGTGACCGACAGGCTGCGGAGAGGCCTTCGCTGGTCGGCGCTGGTCCCGGAAGGCACTCCAGAGTCTCTGGAAGGCCTTCCGGGACCAGCGCCGGCTGCTCCGTGGCCTCTCCGCGGCCTCCGCTGGTCGCTGGAGACCCTCCAGAGTCTCTGGAGGGCCTCCAGCGACCAGCGGAGGCTGCGGAGAGGCCTTCGCTGGTCGGCGCTGGTCCCGGAAGGCCCTCCAGAGTCTCTGGAAGGCCTTTCGGGACCAGCGCCGGCTGCTCCGCGGCCTCTCGGCGGCCTCCGCTGGTCGCTGGAGGCCCTCCAGAGTCTCTGGAGGGCCTCCAGCGACCAGCGGAGGCCGCGGAGAGGCCTTCGCTGGTCGGCGCTGGTCCCGGAAGGCCCTCCAGAGTCTCTGGAAGGCCTTCCGGGACCAGCGCCGGCTGCTCCGCGGCCTCTCGGCGGCCTCCGCTGGTCACTGGAGGCCCTCCAGAGTCTCTGGAGGGCTTCCAGCGACCAGCGGAGGCCGCGGAGAGGCCTCCGCCACCGCCGCCGGGCCCCGCAGGCGGGGAAGGCGGCGAGTGAGGGAGGGAGAGTCCCTGCGCGTGTGCAGGGGCCCTGCGCACGCGCAGGGACGCTCCCTCCCTCACTCGCCGCCTTCCCCGCCGGCGCCCGCGGCCCACCGCCTCCGGGGCTGGCTAAACCGGGACCTTTAAATGGTCCCAGTATAGCCAGCCCAGGAGGCGGGAATAGGGGGCCAGAACCGGGACATTCCCGGGCGCCCGGGACGGTCTGGCCACCCTACATTGACCAGAACTGTACACAGCATTCCAGATAAGGTTGCATCATTTATACAGGGGCATCATGATAGTTGCTGATTTGTTTTCAATTCCTTTCCTAATAATCCCCAGCATATAGGGCTGCCAAGCCCCCAGTCTGGGCGGGGATTCCCCTGCCTGGAAGGTTCCCAAACTGCCAGCCCAATGTGGGCTGGCAGGGAGAACCTTCCCCTACATCGCCGGCACGATGACATCACCCGAAAGTGACATCATTGCACTGGCAATGTTGCACAGCTGCCGCTCTAGGTGTTTCTGGGAAAACTCTATGTTTTTCCCGGATGCTCTATCCGTTTGGGAGGGGAAACTCTATGGTACAATAGGTACTATAGAGTTTTCCCTCTCAAATGGCTAGAGCATGTGCCTATTGGAAGGGGGGGTTGGCAAATGGCTCTCTCATGGGGGTGGAACTGCAGACTCTCCTGGGTAGGACTTGATTAAACGCTGTGAAGGCCCCTAGGCAGTCAAAATCTTGAGGGGGGGCCTTGCAAATTGTCTCAGGGTTAGAGGAGTCACCCTGCCACTTGTGGCCCCTGATGCAGCCTGCAGACACCCTCTCAAAAGCCCCTTTGACAAAGCTGTTGGGGAGAGGCAGAGAGAGGCAAACTTGGTGATAACACCAGCATCAGCCACACCAGGCAAGTCGAGCAAAGAGTGGCTCAGTTGCTGGCTGTGTGTGCAGGCTGGGAGGGCTGCAAGCAGGGGCAAAACCAAAGGGGAAAGCCAGCCTGAGCCCCCTAATGGCACAGGGGCCATTAGGCTAGTACCTGCTTGGCCTAATTGTTAATCTGGCATTGCCCCTGGGGCTCTATAGGCATGACATCTGTGCAGTTAGCCATTGCTGCATGTTTCTGTTCTGTGTAGATGGTGATTCAACAGAGACTGATGCAGTTCCTACTACTTTGCAGTAGAAAGAACTGTACAAGTCTCTCTGCTGGGGATTGGGTATCTCCTTATGTTACATAAGAACATAAGAGAAGCCATGTTGGATCAGGCCAATGGTCCATCCAGTCCAACGCTCTGTGTCACACAGTGGCTAAGAAACCCAAGTGCCATCAGGAGGTCCATCAGTTGGGCCAAGACACTAGAAGCCTTCCCAAGCACCAAAAATACAGAGCATCACTTGCCCCAGACAGAGAGTTCCAATAATTCACTGTAGCTAACAGCCACTGATGGACTTCTGCTCCAAATGTTTATCCAATCCCCTCTTGAAGCTGGCTATGCTTGTAGCTGCCACCACCTCTTGTGGGAGTAAATTCCATGAGTTAATCACCCTTTGGGTGAAGAAGTACTTCCTTTTATCCATTCTAACCCGACTGTTTAGCAATTTCATTGAATGCCCACAAGTTCTCGTATTGTGAGAAAGGGAGAAAAGTATTTATTTCTCTACCTTCTGTATCCCATGCATAATCTTGTAAACCTCTATCATGTAATCCCTCAGTTTACGTTTCTCCAAGCTAAGCAGCCCCAAGCATTTTAACCTTTCTTCATAGGGAAAGTGTTCCAACTCTTTAATCATTCTAGTTGCCCTTTTCTGCACTTTTTCCAATGCTATAATATCTTTTTTGAGGTGCAGTGACCAGAATTGTACACAGTACTCCAAATGAGGCTGCACCATTGATTTATACAGGGGCATTATGATACTGGCTGATTTGTTTTCAATTCCCCCCCTAATAATTCCCAGCATAGTGTTGGCCTTTTTAAAATTGCAGTTACACACTGTCTTGACATTTTCAGTGAGTTATCTACCACAACCCCAAGATCTCTCTCTTGGTCAGTCTCCTCCAGTTCACATCCTATCAACTTGCATTGTTAGGATCTTTGGCCCTAATGTCCATTACTTTGCACTTGGCCACACTGAACCTCCTTTGCCATGTAGACGCCCACTCGCCCAGCCTCAACAGATCCCTTTGGAGTGCCTCACAATCCTCTCTGGTTCTCACCACCCTGAACAATTTAGGGTCATCCTCAAACCTAATCACTTCACTGCTTACTCCCAACTCCAAATCATTCATGAACAAGTTAAAAAGCATCGACCTAGTACTGAGCCCTGCGGCACTCCACTGATAAAATTGCCCATTTATACTCACTCTTTATTTCCTATTAATTAGCCAGTTTTTGATCCACAAGAGGACTTGTCCTTTTACCCATGACTCTGGAGCTTACTAAAGAGCCTTTAATGAGGAACTTTATCAAAAGCTTTCTGGAAGTCAAGGTAAATAACACCTATTGGGTCCCCTTTGTCCACATGTTTGCCCCCTCAAAGAACTCTTAACAGGTTAGTGACACAAGATCTTCCTTTACAGAACCCATGCTGAGTCTTCCTTAACAATTTTTGTTCATCAATTTGCCTACTATTTCTCTCTGATAACAGCTTTCCCTGCTGGCCAGCCGGTGGTGGGGAGGAGCCTGCAAAACCAGGAGATCCTGAGCTGAGACCTGGGGACTGGCAAGCCTAGCACCTTTTTTCAAGGTATACTTCCTGAATATGGAATTTCTTTTAGTAATCATGCCTGATAGTCCTACTGTTTATCAATTTACCTTTTAAAGCCTTTTAAGGAGGCCATCACAATATTATGTGGCAGTGAGTACAAGAAGTTAAGTTTACATTGAATGAAGAAATAATTTATTTTCGCTGACTTCAGTCTACTATCTATCAGCTTCCTTGCATTCCTTAAACTGTAGTATTTTGGGAGAGCAAAGAAAAACATATCATTATCCATTTTCTTTAAACTATGTATAAATTTATAATTTTTCTCACTCCCTCCTCCAAAAATCTTTTGTCTAAACTGAAAAATCCAAAACACTTTATCCTTTTCTTGTAGGTCCAAGTACATCAGGCCATTCATCATTTGGGACTGGATTCAACAAGCTTTTCTGTTGCTAAAGAGGGGGGTGGGGGAGTCTCCTTTGACCACCAAAGAGGCTATGCTGAGGTTCATGCAATCTGCATGGACAAAAGCCTTGTGGGACACTGGCTACAGTAAGGAGAGGAATTAAGTGGGATTGAGTGAAAAGTTGACTGAATACAAGCCATTGCTTGTCCTTTTCTGTACCTTCCCCAGCTCTACAATATCCTTTTTGTGATTTTTGTGGTTATTACTTCTAAGCCTCAGTTTCTTAGGTATTCAGCTGACTGTTAACATATCCTACTTTAGTCTTGAAGTATAGCACTTTATATTCTGACAGCCTGGTTGTGTTCATGTTTATTCAGAAGCAAATGCCGTCCTGTTTTTTTGTAAAGCAAAACAAAAGAGTTCCAGTATTCATATATAAGATTGCACCAATTTCCTCCAGTTTTCCTGAAAAGAGCGGGGGGGGGGGCGGGGAGGCGCCTGTGTACCAACACAGAAACCCATCCCTGAGTAATATATGTGCATAGGGTTGCAGTATAAAGCTACCGTCGGGGAGAGAAAACCCTCCCAAATTAAGAACATACACATGTCACAAAATCAGAGCCAAGGTCTGTGAAGTTCACCATTCTGTTTTCATTACTGGTCAACCTGGTGCATGGAAGTTCCAAGAGCATATTAGAAATGGCCATTCCTTGTTATTTGTTATTACTGCCTCTCAATATGGAGGTTCTACATAAGAACAACTGCTGATTGACAAACTCTACATGGATTTGACTAAATCCTTAAAGAAATTATCTGAACTACCGTCCACCTTTGCATTTTATTTAAATAAATTCATAGGTTTGTTTTGGGTTGCCTAAATAAATATTTGTTCTAAGCCAATCAATTTCTTTGTGAGTATTGGTGTTGTTCCTGCCCCCTCCCTCCAAGACACAGCAAAGGAAGAATAATTTCTTTAACATGTTTAACTGCTCAACTGCTCTCTTGCTGGAGGTATGAACAAAATTTGGGTCTTTTGGAATGTTTTGAAACAGTTAATTTTTCTTCATGTTCTCCCAGTTTTTTTTTTACAATTGCTCCTTGTCACTTTTGAATGGTTGGTGACACCCCATAATTTACAGCTAGGAATGCAGACATGAAGGAAGACGAAGGGATGAAATATGGTGTCAAGTTTGTATCTGCTCACATTTCACACTCTAAAAAGACAAGCCCCTTTGGCTAGTTGCCATGGAGAATTTTCTTTTAGAAGTAAATAACTCAGAACTGAAAGAAAGAGAGGGGGGAAAACCCACCCTCAGATTCATGCTGTCCCAGCTGCAGAATGTCATTAGCTCTCAAAGGGTAGTGTGTGTGTTGTTTGAAAGGAATGCTATAATGGGGGTATAACTGCAGTTGGGAAATTAGCTGAGTAGAACTTTTATTTTGAACTTTGAAGGCTGTTTCCTGTGCACGGATTAAGGAATATATATTTACGGATGATTTCTGCCCTTGAAAGTCTAGATTACTAAATGTTAATAATTGTCTTAAATAGATTTTAAAATAGATTTTAAAATTCATGAAAGATAGGCCAAATAGTGTCTATTAATCATGACGACTAAGTGGAATTGCCATGTTTGGAGGTAGTATGCTTTTGAATACCACTTGGTGTGTGTCTTTGGGAGGGAGGGAAGCTTTAGCCTCTGTAGCCTGGTTTAAGCTGTCCAGTGTATCTGGCTGGCGTGGAAAACAAAATGTTAAACTAGAGAGACTTGGTTCAATCAAGCAAGATTCTTCTTGTGTTAAGAACATAAGAGAAGCCATGTTAGAGCAGGCCAATGGCCCATCCAGTCCAACACTATGTGTCGCACAGTGGCCAAAAAACCCAAAGGCTATCAGGAGGTCCATCAGTGGGGCCAGGAAACTAGAAGCCCTCTCACTGTTGTCTCCCCTTTGTTCTTATATCTGTCATGCATTTTTTAATGTATTGAGTTTTGAGCAATTGTGGTGGTGCAGTCACTGCTCATGCTGGCTTGTGGTAACTAGTACTGTACTTTGTGATAGGCTTCCAAGCTCTTTGGTCCAGCTCACCACTACTGGAAATGGCAGTGGGAGAAAAATTAGAAAAGTAAGTAACAAAGAGTACCTCTAGGAATACCACAGAGTTTTTGGCAATTCCTATAGGTATTTATTTATTTATTTTTTATTTATTTAGAATTTATATCCCGCCCTTCCCACAAGTGGCTCAGGGCGGCTTTGGTATCCTTTGACACTTTCAGGTAGCTCTACAAATAATCAGGAACTCTATGATAATGACTTCCTGTAAGCAGACAAAGACTTATTTTTCTTTTTAATTTTTTTCTCCAGGGACACTACCCCCCTCCCATTGGGTGGTGTGAGCAGAACATTGCCCATGTTCAATTTTGTTCACTTTAGCATGCTTAAATGCTGCTTGATGAATGTATAAAAAGTAAAATGTATAAAAAGTAAAAACAAAAACAAAAAACAGCTGCTCCAAGCTGTTTTCAGAGGAGCGGGATATAAATGTTGAGAAACAGACAAACAAATACAAATGCTGGTAGAGTTCTACAATTATACCTGGAACTGATTTCACATAGTAGTGGTGTGGTTAGAAGTCAGCACAGTACTTATTGCAGTTGCTTTACAGAATACTGATTTGTACCATTTTTACCACAAACAGCTTTATAACAATTTTACAGCATGGTGATTCAGCAAAAGGAGCTGATGTTGCTGTCATCACCTCACAGTAGGTTTTCCAGGTTCCTCCTGGCAACTGGCAGGTAGTGGGGGTAGAGTTGCCAGCTCCAGGTTGGGAAGCTGCTGGAGATTTGGGGATGGAGGGGAGGGACCTCAGTGGGGTACAATGCCACAGAATCCACTCACCAAAGCATCCATTTTCTCCTGGGGAACTGATGTCTGTAGTCTGGAGATGAGCTGTAATTCTCATTGGCCACAAGTATTCAGTGTGACAGTGAGTGCTCTAGTACTGTTGTGAACACTATTTTGAGCAGTTGGTTGTGTAATTTTAAAAATCTAGCTCTGTGTAAGAACAAACACCAGTAAGACTACCTCTGCCCTCCACAGTAACCCCTCCTTTTGTAATCCTTTTTGTTTACAAGAGAGCCAGTTTGGTGTAGTGGTTAAGTGTGCGGACTCTTATCTGGGAGAACCAGGTTTGATTCCCCACTCCTCCACTTGCACCTGCTAGCATGGCCTTGGGTCAGTCATAGCTCTGGCAGAGGTTGTCCTTGAAAGGGCAGCTGCTATGAGTCTTCTCAGCCCCACCCTCCTCACAGGGTGTCTGTTGTGGGGGAGGGAGATAAAGGAGATTGTGAGCTGCTCTGAGACTCTTGAGTGGAGGGCGGAATATAAATCCAATGTCGTCTTCTTTTCTCTACTCTCTTATTTCTGGGCCACACATCTGTATTGAATAAAAAGAAGCAGCAAAAGGAGATCAGTTGTCCCGCCTAACTTAGCTGTCCTTTCCTTTAATATCTTTTTCCTCCCACCACCCCTTTAGGGCCAAACTACGTATGACATAGGAAATTTGTGATTACGTATTTTTATATTTTTGTTTGTAACTGAGCAGCTGCAGAGCCTACAGATTTTTATTGGTATGCTAGTGCTGTGGAAATATATTTACTCATTTCCTCAGTTTCAATCATCCCCCCATGCTCCTTGCACCTCAGGAGTAAAAAAACACAGGTACGGATGCTGTAGCTATGATTTTTCGCTTTCATTGTGGTAAACTACATCACTATCTCCTCTTTTCCTCTCTAAACTAGACATGCCTATTATCTCAACAAATGTGGGATTGGTCACACTGTTGCCAAGATAACCCTTCCTTTAATTGTGCTAGTATATAAGAATTGGGGGGAAGGGGGGGCTCCCTCTTGGGTATCCTGCCCCCCAGGGAAAGTGTATGTGCAATACATAGCCTCTCCTTCCCGGTGTAGTGAACGCCGCGTGGTCACTGTCCGGCTATGCCTGGCAGATGGTCACTGCAATGGCCTCTCCTGCATTACTGCATCTGTGGCAACACCTTCCCGCTGGTCCCCCCCCCCCGTTTCTCACAGAGTTTGCCACGTCATGGTGCGACCGAATGTCCGGCGGTATAACCGGATGGGCAGGCTGGGCCCACCAACCTCGCCAGCCAAGATAAGGAAAACTCTAACATCAAACCCGGGCAGATAGAGCTCGTTAATGTAACACCTACCACCTGGAGGACTCGCTGCCGGCGTCCCGGCTTACTGGGCCATGGCAGATGACCCCAAGGTGAAAGGGTGGAGCCAGTACTGCGCACACTGTGCTTCACCTAAAAATTCCTCTGCGCAGGCCTGAAGGGCATATCCACATCCACAACCCACAACACACCAAGTCCTGCAGCGATGGGCAAGGGGTGAAACGGCAGGTGGAAGATGCCACTGGAAGCCGAAGTCCCGATCCTGCATGTAGGCGGTTCAGGGTATTGGTCGCCTAATGCCGACCCGGAGATGAAAGCATCTTTCGGCAACACCCTGAACGACCAAGCAGCCTTATCTAGGGACAGCACTGCTTGCTCCACACGGAGAGGGGCCTAGAAAAGGTGGCCTAAACAAAGCTCGTCTCCCCCACCCCAGTTGGCTAGCCGCGGTCAACGGGCATCCTTACTTACGGTCAAAAAATAACAACAAAGAAAAGGCATGCACCTGCCTCACAAAGTGTGCAAAGACTAAAGCTTGCGTGTTGGAACATCAGAACCATGCTTGACAAAGTAGACAGTGGTTGCCCACGAACTTCTCAGGTTGAATATCGACATAGCAGCTCTCAGTGAGGTCCGTTTCCCTGAGGAAGGTAGTCTTCAAGAACATGGTGCTGGCTATACCCTCTACTGGTCGGGTAAGTCAAAGGCTGAGAGCCGCCTTTCTGGCGTTGGCTTCATGGTCAAGAACTCCATTGCCTCCAAACTCGAAAACCTGCCAGCAGGTCACTCAGATCGCATCATGTCCATGCGCCTCCCACTTCAAAACAAGCAGCATGCAACACTCTTCAGTGTGTATGCCCCAACCCTTCAAGCAGATCCTGCAGAAAAGAACAAGTTCTATGCTGATCTACGCAACCTCGTACAGAAGACCCCTACAGAAAACAAGGTGATCATCCTTGGCGACTTCAATGCCAGAGTAGGTAAAGACTCGGAAGCCTGGAAAGGAGTACTTGGCAAACACGGCATTGGCAACTGCAATGATAACGGGCGCCTCCTGCTAGAATTCTGCACGGAGCACCAGCTCACCATCACCAACACTATCTTTCAGCAGAAGAACAGCCTGAAGACAACCTGGATGCACCCACGGTCCAAGCACTGGCACCTTATCGACTACATTCTGGGGCGCCAGAGAGACCTTCGAGATGTCTTACACACCCGAGTAATGCCCAGTGCGGAATGTCATACGGATCATCGTCTTGTACGCTGCAATCTCCGTCTTCACTTTAAACCCACACCCAGGAGAGGAGGTATCCCTCAAAGGAAGCTTCAGGTTGGCAGCCTTCAGTCAGCCGAAGTTAAAGCTGCCTTCCAGGCAAAACTCCAGTCAAGAATTGAGGACCCCAGTTGCCCCACAGACCCTTCTCCAGAAGCACTCTGGGAACACCTAAAAACTACCATCCTGTCGATCTCTGAAGAAGTCCTCGGGTTCTCCACAAGGAAAAACAAGGACTGGTTTGACGAGAACAATCAAGAGATCCAAGAATTACTAGCGAAAAAGAGATCTGCCTACCAAGCACATCTTGCTCAGCCCTCCTGTCCCGGGAAAAAAGCAATCTTTCGCGCTGCATGTAGCATCCTCCAGCGCAAGCTTCGAGACATTCAGAACGAGTGGTGGACCAAGCTTGCAGAGAGAACCCAGCTGTGTGCAGACTCTGGTGATTTAAGAGGGTTCTACGAAGCCCTGAAGGCAGTATATGGCCCATCATATCAGGCTCAGAGTCCCTTGCGTAGTGCAGACGGCCAAGTGCTCCTCACAGACAAGGCATCCATATTGAATCGGTGGTCGGAGTATTTTCAGGCTCTCTTCAGTGCCAACCACGTAGTTCAAGATTCAGCAATCCACCTCACCCCACTTCAACCAGTGAAAACAGAGTTGGATGAGATCCCCACCCTAGAAGAGACTGTTAAAGCCATCAAGCAACTGAAAAGTGGCAAGGCAGCGGGAGTTGATGGAATCCCACCAGAGATCTGGAAGCATGGGGGCACAGTACTACATAGCACACTTCACAAAGTACTTGTCACCTGCTGGGAACAAGGCAAACTACCACAGGACTTTCGCGATGCAATCATCATCACTCTACACAAGAATAAAGGAGAAAAGTCAGACTGCTCCAACTACTGGGGGATAACCCTGTTCTCCATCGCAGGCAAAATCCTTGCCAGAATACTCCTGAACAGACTGGTGCCCACCATTGCAGAAGAACTCCTCCCAGAGAGCCAGTGCGGCTTCAGAGCTAACAGGAGCACCACCGACATGGTATTTGTTCTCAGGCAGCTCCAAGAGAAATGCAGGGAACAGAACAAGGGTCTATATGTGACTTTTGTCGACCGTACCAAAGCTTTCGATACCGTTAGCAGGAAAGGCCTGTGGCAAATCTTGGAATGTTTAGGATGTCCCCCAAGGTTCCTCAGCATGATCATCCAGCTACATGAAGACCAGCGAGGCCAAGTCAGACACTGCAACGACCTCTCGGAGCCCTTCCCAATAGGCACAGGTGTAAAGCAAGGCTGCGTTCTCGCGCCAACTCTCTTTACGATCTTCTTTAGCATGATGCTTCAAAGAGCCGCAGTAGATCTAGATGAGGACGATGGTGTCTACATCCGCTATCGCACTGATGGCAGCCTGTTCAACCTGAGGCGACTAAAGGCTCACTCCAAGACAATGGAAAAACTCATCCGAGAGCTACTATTTGCTGAAGATGCTGCACTCGTCTCCCACTCGGTATCAGCTCTGCAGCATATGACGTCCTCCTTTGCAGAGGCTGCCAAGCTATTCGGCCTAGAAGTTAGTCTGAAGAAGACAGAAGTTCTCCACCAGCCTGCACCCCAGGAAGATTATCAGCCTCCCTGCATCACTGTGGGTGAATCAGTACTGAAGACAGTCCAGCAGTTCAGCTACCTAGGGTGCATCATCTCCTCAGATGCCAAGATCGACAAGGAGATTGACAACAGACTGGCAAAGGCAAATCGTGCATTTGGCCGACTGCACAAGAGAGTGTGGAGCAACAAGCATCTGAAAAAAGGCACAAAGATCAATGTTTACAAAGCAGTTGTGATGACAACCCTCATCTACGGCTCCGAATCGTGGGTTTTATACCGTCATCACCTGCGACTCCTTGAGCGCTTCCATCAGCGCTGCCTTCGCACCATCCTCAACATCCACTGGAGTGACTTTGTGACCAACACTGAAGTCCTCAAGAGGGCGGAGGTTACAAGCATCGAAGCACTGCTGTTGAAGACGCAGCTGCGCTGGGCAGGGCATATTTCTAGGATAGAAAACCACCGCCTTCCCAAGATTGCTCTGTATGGCGAACTTTCCACTGGCCATCGAAATAGAGGGGCACCAAAGAAGAGGTACAAGGACTCCTTGAAGAAATCCCTTGGCACCTGTCGCATCAACCATCACCAGTGGTCTGACCTAGCCTCAGATCGCAAAGCATGGAGGCACACCATCCACCAGGCTGTCTCTTCCTTTGAGAACGCACGCATAGCTGGTCTTGAGGACAAAAGGAGATTGAGGAAGAATCACACTGCTACAGCACCAACCCCAAATCAGACTTTTCCCTGCAGCCACTGTGGCCAGATCTGCCTGTCCCGCATTGGTCTTCTCAGCCACCAGCGAGCCTGCAGCAGACGTGGACTACTGCACCCTTCTTAAATCTTCGTTCGCGAAGTCAAGCCGAGAGAGAGAGAGAGAGATAAGAATTAATAGGATGCCATCTGTCACATTTTTAAGCCCATTGTTCTCCAAGAGCTCAGGTTCTCCAGTCTCCAGCTCTGAACTATCACAAAAATTCTGTGAGGCAATTAAGCCAACAAATAGTGATTGACTCCAAATTACCCCTTGAGATTCATGGAAAATGGGTGGGGAGTTAATGTGTCTCTACTATTTGGCAAGCATGTTAACCAATATATAACACTTACTTTGAATTACGTGGAAGACAGAGTAGAAGGTTTTTCCTGCCTGAAATAGGGGTGCTTTTGAAAAAGGGCTTCCTTTAAGTGGTGGAGGGCTGGTCCAAGTGAGGTAAAAACAGAACACAGGTTTTGGCAAATAAAATGCAAGTTGGTGATCAGACAGGCAAAAAAGGGCTATGAGAACCATATTGCAAAAAACATAAAGGCCAACACAAATTTATCTTCGAATACATTGGAAGCAGAAACCAGTCAGGGATGCATGGGTGAAAATGGGGCTTTTTTAAAGCAGGAATGCACAGAAATGCTGTTCGAGCTAGCTTGGCATCAAGGGGTATGGCCTAATATGCAAATGAGTTCCTGCTGGGCTTTTTCTACAAAAAAAAAGCTCTGGGTGAAAGGATCACTAAAGGCAGAGAAGCTGAATACATTTTTGCCTCTGTCTTCACTGTGGGAAGATGGGAAATACTTGCCCACTCCAAAATACTGATTTTAGGACATTTACTGATCCTGTGAGGGAGTGTGCTGCAACTGCAACTGCTCAATCCACTTCTGCTGCTGCACAGGGCTCCTGCAAAGCAATGGATCCCATTAGTGTTTAGCCAGAAGATCCACAGAGCACACTGAGGCAGCCACCCAGCACACCTAACCACAGCTGTGCCTTGTTGCCTGCCTGAGAGTTCCCTGGCAAAGGAGTGTGCTAACAGCATTGTGTACAGAGTTGCAAGCAGGGCTTTTTTTGTAGCAGGAACTCCTTTGCATATTAGGCAATGTAGTCAGTCCTCCAAGGGCTTACTGTAGGCCCTGGAATAAGAGCCCTGTAAACTCTTGGAGGATTGGCTATATTGGGTGTGTGTGGCCTAATATGCAAAGGAGTTCCTGCTACTAAAAAAGCCCTGTCTGCAAGCATTCCTCCTCCCCATCATTCACAATTCTCCCTGATACACTTCCCTCTGAGTATGCCCCATTGTATGACATGAGGCATGGTGCTGGGAAAGTAAGTTCCTGCTGGGGGCGAGGGATCCCCCACTTTGGCGAGCCCCAACCCACTGGTAGGGAGGAGACTGCTGGGGGGATCCCCATCCCCCAAAGAGTCCCATCACCATGCAGCATGTGCGGCTCCTGGAAGTAACATATCAC
Source organism: Heteronotia binoei (assembly GCF_032191835.1). Classification (NCBI taxonomy): domain Eukaryota; kingdom Metazoa; phylum Chordata; class Lepidosauria; order Squamata; family Gekkonidae; genus Heteronotia; species Heteronotia binoei. The sequence goes on from NC_083223.1 coordinate 214,625,897, forward strand.
GCCAGGCACATTGTGCAGGGACGCTCTAGGAATTTGCAGAAAACTCTGTAATTTTGTGTGGGGATGCTATAGCAATTTGGAGGGAATGGTACCATAGAGTCCCCCAAATTGTTAGTGTCCCTGCACAAAACCATAGAGTTTTCTAAAAATTCCTAGAGCATCCCTATGTGACATGCCCTGCACGATACATCACTTCTGGGTGACGTCATTGCGCCGCATGTGCTGTTCATTTGCAAAAAAAGTCCCCCGCCGAAAACCGCAGGGAATTTAGCAACCCTATGGAAGGGCCTGAGAGCCAGCATTGTCAAAGCAGAACCCAGGTCTGTGCAATGGGAGTGGGGGAGGCTGTCATGGGTGCTGGGGACCCTGCAGAAGAAGCTGAGCCTGCAGAAGAAACTGTACCCCTGCCACCTGCACCCGTGCCCCTGCTGCCTACTGGAGAAGATCCAAGCCCCCCGGCCTTGCCCTCTCAGGTGGCTTGTGTACGTGACCGCCTGCGTCAGGATCTCAGGGACCGGAGGAGGGCGGCACGCTCACGAGCAAGACGTTCCCTGAGCCCTGAGTTTTAAAAGGATCCTGGCTCCTCTAGGAGTGAGGATGCTTGAGTCCCAGCAGGATCCTGGCCACCCTCTGAGTCAGCAGTTAATCCAAATGGGCAACAGCCAGCAGAGGGCTATATAGCTGTGGGCTTTGGGAGAAGGCTTTGTGGAAGCAACTAGTCACTTACCTGATGTTCTAGCATCCACTTCGGCTTCTGACTTTGGCTTCTGGACCCCCTGATTTTGGCTTTGACTTCTGGACCCCTCCGACTTCCGCTCCTGGACCTTTGACTTGTGATACCTGGACTGTGATTCGGTTTTGGCGTATTGGACCCTCGTTGCTCCCCAGCTACAGACCTTAGACTGCCCCTGGACTTCGCCTGACCCAGCCCCAGCACGTGACAGATTGCTTCCACCCCAAACAAACACCCACTCCACAGGATGGATGTTGAAGCAAGTGGAACCGCAGGACTACTGGCGGCCCTCCAAGCCCAGGTACAGCAACTGACACAGGCAGTAGTGCACTTGCAGCAACAACTAGCAGCCAGCGCTCCGGCCAAGTGCCCAGTTCCCCCACCTGACAGATTTGGAGGTGCCGTGGAAGAATTTCCTGCTTTCCTGGCGCAGTGTCGGCTGTACTTCGAGCTAAGAGCACGGGACTTCCCCAATGACAAAACAAAGGTGTGTTTTATTATTAGTCTGTTAAAGGGGCAGGCGGCCAAATGGGCCACACCCCTACTGGTCGCATCCTCTCCCCTACTGACTGACTACCAGGGGTTTGAGGCCCACCTATCGGCTGCCTTCTCAAACCCAGTCCAAGCAGCCACGGCCAACCGGAAAATCAGAGCCCTGAAACAAGGCAAATCCTCGGTGGCTCAGTATGCCACCGAATTCAAGCTTCTGGCCCAAGACTTGGCGTGGAATGAGGCTGCCCAGATGGACCAGTTTACCAAGGGGTTGGCCGAGGAGGTCCTGGACTAACTGGCCAGGGTGGAGCAGCCACCCACGCTCCAAGAACTCATCACCCTCTGCCTCCGCATAGATGGCTGCCTGGAAAGTCGCCGGCAAGCCATGGCCAGCGGGCGCCAGCTCCCTGCGCCGCGCCACTTGGCTCCTCTCCCATCCCCAGCCAGTACCAGAGACGAGGGTGAGCCTATGCAGCTTGGAGCGGCTCAGCCCCACCTGACTCCCGAGGAAAAGGCCAGACGCTGCACGCAGAATCTGTGCCTCTACTGCGGCACGGCAGGCCACTACGCCTCTGGCTGCCCTGCTAAGCATCAGATACCCGGACCTTCGCTGCCACCGCTGCCAAAAGGGCAGCCCCAGGCTTAAGTGGACCTGCCAGCCTGGGGCAACTAGTGGGGTCCTCCAAACAGCAGGCTGATACTCCAGGCCCATTCCTGCTACCCGTTAAACTCCGTTTGCCCGATGGCCGATGGCTGTTCATGTATGCCATGCTAGACTCTGGAGGGGCCCACTGTTTTGTAGATGCCGCCTTTGTAAAGCAGCACCAGATCCCCGTGCAGACAAAAGAGGTTCCGACGCTGGTGGAGGCTATTGACGGGTGCCTCCTCCGTTCTGGCCCCGTCACCCGGGAGACCTGTCCCATCACCTTCCATGTCCAGCAGCACCAAGAACAGCTGCAATTCGATGTCGCCCGCATGCCTCGCTTCCCGCTGATTCTAGGCCTTTCCTGGGGAGCCCAGGTGTTACCAGAGTGTACTGGATCTAGATTATTGTACCTCTTCCACAGAGGAGGAAGAGTCACAAGCTAAGAGTCCTGAAAAGGTAGCGGCTTCAATAAGGTATCTGGATAACTGGCTCTATGTGCCAGCAGACTGGTAGTGTTAATGAAAAGAATGTAGCTCCAAAGCCAATGCTAGCTGCTTCAAATGTATAAAGTAACGAAATAAACTCTGAACGACAAACTGATGTGTAGACTCAAAACCGTAAAATAATGTAAAAATAATGCGCCTCTGTAATACAGATGATACGGTATGTGCTCTGGCAGAGCGGCCAGAGGAGAAAGAGGGATGAGCCGGGGGAGGCTATCTAACTGATAAGAATGTACTTGGAGCAGTAATTAACGAGCAGAACTAAACGTGTGTGCCAACACAGAGTTGCAGAGGCAGTATACTGAATGGTGATGATTGTAAATATGAAAGCAAATGGGAATGTAAACTATGCATCAATGTTACTATGGAACCTGTGTAATATGTAATGTTAAGATATGTTGCATCTATGTGCTTATAAACTGAGGAGGGGTGTCAGTATATGCAAAGCCTAGCAGTTTCTATGCACATGCTGGGAAAGTGAAAGTAACAGAACTGCCAGGTAGATCATCTAAGTGACAGAAGGTGGCTGGTTGCCAGATTGCATCAGCCTGGGCAATGTCAGCATGACTCAGCAGTAAGCTGATTGGTTACCTGGGTGGATAGTATGTATAAATGTACAAAGACACTTTACTGTGTGTGGGATATGTATGGTGGAGGTGCAGCGGAGCATTCTGTCGGTTTGGAGAGTGAAGGTGTAAATAAATTGTATATAGTGGTTTTAACACTGCTGTATGCAAGCCTTCATTCTTTGCGTCACTAAAGACCACCCTCACTAAGCACAGGTGCATCAACACCCCCTTGATTTTAAATAAACCCTTTTGCTATTTTTGAATTTTAAAAGTATCTCAAGGGCCATTTTCAGGGGCTTTAGTTAAAGGGCAATCCTATCCCTTCCCTCAGGTTCCTGGGCTGAGCAAATAGCCAAAATATATCTTACTGACAGGGTGCAACAGCACAAATTAATTTAGAGTAGAAGAAAACATTATCAGGGCTTCTCAGTCAGTGAAGGGACAGAAAAACTGAGGGGAAATCTAACCTCTGAGGGAGGGAAGTGGATGGGGTGTGTTATATTGGACCTTAAGGTATGTTGGTTCAAGGCCATGCAGTGCTTTAAATGTCAGAACCAGCACCCTGAATTTAGACCAAAAGTAAATTGGAGTACTATTGTCCCTGGAGTACTATTGTCCCTATAGGGTCGCCAAGACTTCCCTTGCGTGCACTTTGCACATGTGTCAAAATGACATCACCCAGAAGTGACATAAGCATGCTGGGCACATCAGGCACCGACTGAGCTCTTCGGGTGCAGGGCTCCCACCGCTAGCCAATCCTGTGCCAGTGGGTTGGAGGCCCTGAAATCAGGGGAACTTCCACCCCCAGCGTGAGGTTGAGAGCCTTACATCCCTAAAACCCATTCCAAGTAACACTCCAGCTGTAGCATTCTGTACCAACTGTAGCTTTCAGACAGTCTTCATGGGCAGCGTCACACAGACCCCACTGCAGTAATGTAATCTAGATGTTACTTCAGCATGCAGCACAGTGGCAAGATCTTTTCTGTCCAAGAAGGGCACAGCTGACTCAGTAGCCAAAGCTGATGAAAGGCACCGCTGGCCACCACTGCCACCAGTATTCAGCAGGAGGCTCCAGGAATATCCCCAAGCTGCAAGGTTGCTCCTTTGGGGGGGAGTGCAAACAGTTAACAATCCATTACATGAGTAAGACCTTCCCCACAACAGGAGCACCTCCATTTTGTCAGGATTAAGTTTCAGCTTGTTAGCCCTCATCCTTTCCAAAACTCCCTCCAGGCACTTTGCAGTTTCCACAGGCTCCCTGGGATCTACTGGTAGCACAAGACAGAGCTGATGTTATCTTCATATTAGTGGCAGCTCAGCCCAAATTGCTGGATAACCTCACCCAGTGGTTTTATGCAGATGCTAAAAATGGCCCCCATCTGTATGTATTCATTCATTATTTAGAGTCTTAAAATTATTTTTACCAGCTGGGAAGCTGTCAATGTGGCATTCAGAAAATAATTAAAAGAAAATCAGAACTACTAAAAATACAAGCATTATAATACCAATAACAATGTTATTGCTTAAAGAAAAAGTAGTGAAATTGGCAGGGCACCTTCCACAGCTGCCCTCCCTGAGCCAGGCAAGATTACTGCCATCCACAAGCATCTGCCTCAGGCCATGTGTAGTTTGCTTAGGCTAAAAGTACCTTCCTCAAGCTGGGCATGACTCACACCAGCCAGGAGTCACATTTCCTGGTCCAAGCAAACCTTGTCCAGGTCAGGAGCTGCCTTCCTGAAGTTCAGAAAGTTTGCACCTGCCAGGAACTGTCCTCCCTGAGCTTTGTGCAATCAGATGGGAGCCACCTTCCTTGGGCCAGGAGCAGCTCTTATACCATGACCTGGACTGGCATAAGTTGCGGGGGCAGGCCATCGGCCCACTGGGAAATTCCTGGTGGTTACAATGGCCAATCTGCCCCTGCCCATTTTTGCCATTACATTTGATCAGCTATATTAGGAAAATGCTCTTCGTAAACTTCCCGATATGCACAAGCATTACAAAAGTATGCAAAAGTATTACAGACCCCTGGAAAATCACATGCATGGTCAAATGGTCTTCTTATTTTAATCTGTATGTAAGAAGATTTAGAAGATATTGAATTTATACCCCGCCCTCCACTCCTAAAAGTCTCAGAGCGGCTCACAATCTCCTTTACCTTCCTCCCCCACAACAGACACCCTGTGAGGTGGGTGGGGCTGGAGAGGGCTCTCACAGCAGCTGCCCTTTCAAGGACAACCTCTGCCAGAGCTATGGCTGACCCAAGGCCATGCTAGCAGGTGCAAGTGGAGGAGTGGGGAATCAAACCCGGTTCTCCCAGATAAGAGTCTGCACACTTAACCACTACACCAAACTGGCTTTCCTTTATATTTATGAGATTTTAAATTTGTTGTGTTTAATTTGACATGTTTTTCTTATTGTTAGTGTAATGTTTTAATGTTGTAAGCCACCCTGAGCCCACTTTGAGGGTTAGGGCAGAGTATAAATTGCAAATTAAATTAAATTGAAATGCGGTGACTGAAAAAAAAAACCCTGTAATTTTTGTATGAATGAGCATACTTGGATGACTTGAATACTTCTGAAGAGGCATCTGACCAGTTTTCCCATCAAGCAGTGTGTTCCCTCCCCCCTCATTTGTTCTGCAATCACCTCTCTAGCATTGGCTGCTTTCCCTGCTCTCCAGCTGCAGGCAAACACAGTTGATGCCAGAAAGAACAAGGTAGGAAGAGATCTGGGACAGGGATTTCTTTGTTTCCTTTGGCAAAAAAATCCCCCCAAACTAGTGAGGCATTGCCATGGGGTGAATGAGCCACAGCAGCTGCTGTCTCCTTGCTCAATTCATACCAATATAGAGTTCTCTTTGAGGTACTGAATGAAGAGTAAGATAACTTTTAATTTGATAAACAACAGGTACTGCTCATTGTTTTCCTGAAACACCATTACCACTATATCTAATAATACAGTGGCTGCTTCCTTTGTGGATTACTAAAGCTGCACATAAGGCTTTGTAAACTGATCAAAAGGGGGGAAGCCTTGAAAAAGGTTTGATTAGTACTGAAAATGCTTGTTGAATGTTGAGAAAAGTTCAGTGACAATTAAAACAAAAAAGAGGATGGAAAAATTATCCTGATGAAGCCCCAGAAGGAATCCTGGAGTCAGAACCCCAAATTATTCTCCTCCATGATTCTTCATTATTATATCTGATATTAAAGTAACTGGCTCTTATGATAAGAAAGCCACCCACAGACAAGGTGAGGATTTTTACATATTAGGAGACTTCAGTGTGTGAGGAGCAAATGCATCTTCAGTAGGTCATATTTGGTTCCCCCTCTTTTTTATTTCTTTTGGTTAATTTTACAAGTCATATTCTTGCAAATTTTCAAGTAATGCTCTTAACTACTGCATTAGAACTAGTATGGTGTAGTGGTTAAGTGTGATGGGCTCTAATCTGGAGAACAGCGTTTGATTCCCACTCCTCCGCCATGTAATTAACACACAGAATTCACTAGTGGCAGCTACAAACACAGACAGCATCAAGAGGAGATTGGATAAACATTAGACCATAGCATCAAAATGTTAACTTTTCTATGTTTTTAAACTGTTTTATGTTTTTTATGTCTTTTATATGTTTTATACTCATGCATATGCATGAGCATGTAAGCCGCCCTGAGCCCGCTTTGGCGGGGAGGGCGGGATATAAATGGAATTAAATAAATAAATTATGGAGCAGAGGTCCGTCAATGGCTATTAGGCACAGGGTATTGATGGATCTCTCTGTTTGGGGCAGTGATGTTCTGCATTCTTGGTGCTTGGGAGGGGGGACAACAATGGGAGGGTTTCTAGTGTCCTGGCCCCACAGATGGACCTCCTGATGGCACCTGATTTGTTTGTTGTTTTTGGCCACTTTGTGACACAGAGTGTTGGACTGGATGGACCATTGGCCTGATCCAACATGACTTCTCTTGTGTTCTTAACCCTTCTGGGTTAACCCTGCTCTCAGAACTCTCTTAGTCCCACCTATTTCACAAGGGGCGTTTTTGCACTGACCTTAATCAGCAGCGACGCCCCTCTTCACCGCGCAGGATCGGCGCGGATTTCTCACTAATTGCCGCGGAGCACCCAGAAGAGCCGGAAAGTCCCGCGGCTTTTGTGGCGCAAACGGAAACCGCCAAAAACCAGCTTCCATTTGCGCTGCAAAAGCCGCGGGACTTTCCGGCTCTTCCGGGTGCTCCGCGGCAATTAGTGCGAAATCCGCGCCGATCCTGCGTGGTGAAGAGGGGCGTCGCTGCTGATTAAGGTCAGTGCGAAAACGCCCAAGGTATCTGTTATAGGGAAAGAAAGGGAAAGGTGCTTGTAAGCTGCTCTGAGACTCCTTATAGTACAGAAGAGTGGAGTATAAAAATCTAGATTCTGCAGTAGCAGTGGCCCCACACTTGGGCTTCTGCTTTTCCCAGCCAGGGCCAGATTAACAATTAGGCCAAGTAGGCACTGGCCTATGGGCCCCCATGCCTTTCCCCCCTGGTTTTCACCCTGCTTGCAGCCCTCGGTGCTTGCATGTGCAGCCAGCAACTGAGCCGCTCTTTGCCTAACTTGCCTGATGTGGCTGCTGCTGGTGTTGTTGCCAAGTTTGCCCCTCTCTTGCCTCTCCCCCGCAGCTTTGTCAAAGGGGCTTTTGAGAAGGTGCCTGCAGGCTACAGCAGGAGCCATGTGTGTCAGGGCAAGCGTTCTGACTCTGAGATAAATTTGCAAGGGGCCCCCCAAGATTTTGACTGCCTGGGGCCTCCACAGGGTTTAATCCGGCACTGTCTCCAGCTCAACCAATTGATTCCCCACCAGTTGCTGCATGGTCAATTTTGACTCACGTCTCCCTCCAATTTCCCCCATGTCTTCCTGATCTTGTTTTTTAGAGATCAGGAAGACACAGCAGGAATTAGAGGGAGACATGGGTCAAAATGCAGCTGCACAGCAACTGATGGGGAATCAGTTGGTTGAGCCAGGGAAAGCAGAAGCCCAAGGGCAGAGCCACTGCTACTGCAGAATTAGTCCTACTCTTCTTCTCAATTAACCAAAGGAAATATGGGGCAACTAAATATGCCCCATAGAAGATGTGTATTGCCCTAAAACATGGGATATTAAAGACAACTGAGCATACATATAAAGGAAAAAAGGGAAGAAATCCGCCTGCTCAAACCCCTGAGAGTGGTTAGATAAATTTCCAAATTATTTCCTTCCTTGCAATTGCCTATTGTCTCCACTTGTCACTCTTCTAAGAAGATACTAGCTGGGCCATGTGTGAATAATGAAAACAGCAAAACTAGGCAATCACATAAAAATTAGAGGTTAACTACAGAACATCCTAGAAAATGGTAATCTTATTCTGGACATCCATAACGATATGGACACCCTTAGTCCATAATCTCTATATTTTAAAGCATCTGGATCCTATACTAGTTATGACAGTAGCAAAAACAAGCCAAATGGACAAGGTATCTCTACCTACTAGGATGACTTTCCAGCAATACTCCCTCTAAACTGTGGAGTCTTGTGAGCAAAAATTCAATTTTGTGAGCTAGTAGCATTAAAGTTGTGAGCTACTGCACAAATTAGTTTGCTCTGGGGCCATTTTTCCTGAGCTAAGAAAAAATGTGCAAGCTGGAGGCTAAAAAATCTGTGAGCTAGCTCATACTAATTCAGTTTAGAGGGAACACTGCTTCCCAGGTACACAAAACTCTCTCTCTCTCTCTCGGCTTGGCTTCGCGAACGAAGATTTAAGAAGGGTGCAATAGTCCACGTCTGCTGCAGGCTCGCTGGTGGCTGACGAGACCAATGTGGGACAGGCAGGTCCGGCCACAGCAGCTGCAGGGAAAAGTCACAAAACTAAGCCTTTGCATTAGAGCTGTCAGGCCTCCTGTTATGTCAGAAGGACTCCTGTTGGCAGCCCTAGCTGTCTGCTGCCTCTCAGAGCCACAGTGAGATTTTTTAAAAGTGGTATCTGAGCCACTACATCATGTCCAGGGAAAAACTGGAAGTGAGGTAGGGTAACTCTAGGAATTGCTGGGAAATCTGTGATTTTATCATAGAGTTTCTGGTGGCGCTGACATCATGGCCACCCTATGTCTCCACCCCCAGTCCTCCCTACTTTGTATAAAGAAATAAACTCCAGCAGTAACACGAGCAAACTGACCCCCACATGGCCCTTTTCTGCGAAGAAAAGCATGTGGGTTTGAAGGGAGGGAATAAAGAATCCTCTCCTGCCACTATGTGAACACTCAGGAGCCAATTTTCCTGTATTAACACACACTATTTTTAAGGTGAGTGCTGGGTCACATATTAGATGAGTTGGACTGGGGTTTTCCCCAACCCAACTCATGTTTAACTTATCATCTAATCAGACCTTAGGAGCAATCAGCCTGTTCAAACTTTTCAGAGTTTCCAGAATTCTAAAGGGGGAAATTTGAGGGAGCATTTCCAGATTATTTCCCCTTCCAGTCATTCCTCATAGTCCAAGACTTGTGCTTAATATTTTCTTATTCATTTAATATTAGAATAATCTCTCTCTCTCTCTCTCTCTCTCGGCTTGGCTTCGCGAACGAAGATTTAAGAAGGGTGCAATAGTCCACGTTTGCTGTCAGAACCAAAATACACATACGCCAATACACAAATGTGTCCTTATTTTTAGCCCTGTTAATCTAAATGTGCCCCTGCTTTAGGGCACAATCAATAATTTATTTAAAGTAGGTTTCTGCAGGACAACTTTTATGGTTAATTATGCCTTCAGATGGTAACTCTTAGGATGGTACTGTAATTTTACCAGTTACAAATTTGCTGAGGATAGGTCTATTGACAGTTATTAGCTATGATAGCTAAACAGAGCTTCAGTGAATACCAGTTGCTGTAGAGCAACAGTTACAAACAGCCAGGGGCTTCCAGCTTTCTGGAAGCAACTGGCTAAACACTGTTGGAAACAGAACATTGGGACCTTTGATCTGGCCTCCCAGGGCTTGTTTTAAATACTTATGTGCACTGATCAAAGCTAGTAGCCAAGTATTTATAATCTTTGAGATGGTTGTGGGGTAAGTTTGGGATACAAATAAAAGTTACAAAACATACAAGATTATTCAATCCAGAAAGGGTTAAGTAACAAGAACGGAGAGTTCTGGAACTGAATTGACATTGGTAACACAAGATGTCCGTGTATATGGAACATTCATGCTACTGTAGTTATTCTTGTGCTGCCTTCCCCACCAAGCCCTGACATGCTTGCTTCCATGCATTCTTCTTGGGTTTCACTAGAAGTTAAAGTCTGGAGAGATCTGATGACAAACAGGCCTTGATCTTTAGACACAGTATGGGGGGGGGGGGGGAGTGGTTTAAATACCCTTGCATCTTTTTTGAGAGGATGAGATAATAAAAGACATATATTGTTCACCGACTCTTGTTTTGCACTACTTTGCAATGAAAATCCAGTAAATCTGCTGTGTGTGTGTCTGTGTCTATATCTCTGTGCTTGCATTTTTTCACTGGGTCTTTAAATGCATGTACAGATGTTTTAAAAGTCATAAATAAATGAGAAAGCACAGCACAAACATCTATTTTTTGATATTAAGATTAGAGCCACAATGTTTAGTTCCATAATTGGTTGGATTACTCTTATTGATTTTTTTATTGCTCAGTTGAACAATAGATCGATGCAATATTTACTGCCATAGGTGGTAGGATCCATCTTAGAAGATGGTTCCTGCTGTGACACCCTCACACAAACACTGATTTATTTTCAGAACCTTCATTAGAACCATCTATAGAATGGGTAATTTATTTATTTTAGTGTTGTGTTCCCTTGGGGAAAAAACACCCACGATAGCTCAGAGAAAAATAAATACAGTGTAAGCAAACAAGGTCGTATTCTACAGTTCCTTCTACCTATGCTTCAAGAGGTATTTGAGACAGTCTTGATTTTTTTTTAGCATTCACTGATCTGTCAGCTGCTTTATAAAGTAGCACTTTAATGTATTCTATTGCTCTATTAGGCTGATAAATAAATATGGCAGTATTTTCACTTGTTATTGGTTGTATTGTGAATTAAATAATTATGAGTATACCTTGTTGTCTGTAAGTGACACTGCAGGCTCCAAGAAGCCTATACCTCATGTAGTGAGGTATAGATTAAAATTACAACTATGGCTCAACCTAGCCAGCCTTACAGGATTGTTTACCACCATTTGTACAGCCCTGAGAATGAGCATGAAATGCAATTGTGATAAACAAAATGTGCAATGGAAAGTAGAGTTGGAGATCTGGCACTATGATTAGCTGGGGCATACTGTCCCCTCACTGTGAATCTTGTCTTCCAATAAAGTCACCAAAGCGTAGCCCATATTTGCTTAAATAACATTCGTGCCATGCCCTTTGGTCACGTGAATGGACCCTAAGAAAACAATCCAACAAGGAATTTACCCCTTAACTTTTGGATCATAGCCTTCTTTTGTTAGTTGATTATGTTGGGGATCTCGTCATATTTACTCAGCCACAGTATAGCCATACATACTTCACAGTCACATTACAATCTGGCTCATGATGAAGACATGCATAGTAACATGGAGAGAGGCACAAGGACATGAGTGGAAAATACCCTCATATGCAATCTTGTACTCTTGTTGTATCTTAACTAAATATATATCTAAACAGCTAGTCCCTTGTGCTTCTAAGAAAAAAGCCTCCTTCAGCTGGAAAGCCTGGAAGAAAAGTTACTCCCAAAACATCTAGAATCATAAACTGGAGGTACAGGCAGTCCTTCCAAGTCATTTTCGAAAGAGTGCTTTTTGCTACATTTTTTATAACTTGGAAAACATTCTGGCAGCTGGATTAACAGCCGAGATAATACACATAAAGATAGGACACTCTTCTTACATTTTTTAAAAGTCTGGAATATTATAAAATTAGCTTCAAATTTCCTTCACCATCACACATTAAGCCTTAAATGCTTCTAAGACAAGTGAAAAACAAAATAGCATGCCTTTCAGCTTTTCAAAACTGGTTTTAGCAAGAAATGAAATATGTTGTCCACATTTTAATGAAATTCGATAGCTTTCCACCTTTTTCAGTTTTTTTAAGTCTCAGAAGCCTTCCTTCATACCCCTCAGCCCTGTGTAATGTTTTTCTTCATGAGAGTATAAAAGCTTTGGAGGATACAGCCAGGTTTGAAATAACTCTTTTCCTACTGAGAATGCCCCAAGTGTTAGTACAGCACAATGGGATAGGGTAAAGAGTCAGCTTCATTGTATGGAGACCTGGACCTGATTCTAGATGGCATTACTTCTACTTATCAGCATCTGGATCCATACACTTAGGGCTGCCAACTCTGTCATGGAAAATTTCTGGTGATTTGGAGGCAGATCCTGCAGAAAACAAAGTTGGGGGAGGGGAAAGAACTCAGTGGTGAATATGATTCCATAGATTCTAGTCTTTAAAGATATCATTTCCTTCAGCGGAATTGATCTCTTTATTTTGGAGATTAGTTGTAATTCCAGGAGGACTCCAATCACCACCTGGAGGCTGGCAAGCTCATAAAAATTGGTAACATGAAGGAATGTGATGTTCCCTTTTGCTTTCAAATCCAGAATAGGGTAATCACTCAGGTTCCTGCTCCTAGGTTCATGTAGGAGAGATGAATACACTCAAAATTCCTGGATGCTTCCAGATGACACTTCCACTTTGGATCCATTCCAGTCCGGCTTCCGCCCGGGCCATGGGACAGAGACGGTTCGGGTCGCCCTCATGGATGATCTCCAGCGACACCTGGACCGAGGCGGGGTGGCAGTATTGCTGTTGTTGGACCTTTCGGCTGAGTTCGATATGGTCGACCACCGGCTGCTGGCCCGCCGCCTCGCCGACGCAGGGATTCAGGGGCTAGCCTTGCAATGGCTTTCCTCTTTCCTGGAGGGTCGGGGACAAAGGGTGGCAATTGGGGGGGAGCTGTCCCAGAGACACTCACTCAACTGTGGGGTGCCTCAGGGAGCAGTTCTCTCCCCGATGTTATTTAACATCTACATGCGCCCCCTTGCCCAGATTGCCCGGAGATATGAGCTGGGTTGTCACCAGTACGTGGATGACACCCAGCTCTATCTATTGATGGACGGCCGGGCTGCCGATGTTCCTATAAATCTGGACCGGGCGCTGCAAGCCGTGGCAGACTGGATCAGGTCGAGTGGGCTGAAACTGAATCCAGCGAAGACAGAGGTCCTTTTTATCAAAGATTTCAGGTTTTCACGGCTGGTAACATCATTAAGGTTTGTAGAATCTTTCGGGATCAAGTGCCGTGTTCTACTGGAGAAAGTTTTCCTTCCAGACGTTTCGCTCTCAGCTGCGGAGAACATCCTCAGTGGCGTTGCAGCCGGAGCAGGCGCTCAGACCTTCTTGGCTGCTGTGCATTGAGTGGGGCCAGGGCTGCTGGAGAGCTGCTATTTGTAGGCTGGAGGGGATGTGATGAAAGGGCAATTGGTCCTTTGTCTAGGGCGTGGTGGTCCGGAGGGAGGGATCTCCCTTCCAGCTTTTGACGGTGCGTCACTGATACCAGTGCGCAGGGTCAGGAGCTTGGGAGTGCTACTGGAGTCTTCCTTGACAATGGAGGCCCATATAGCAGCCACTGCCAAATCCGCCTTTTTCCACCTTAGGCGGGCGAGGCAGTTGGCTCCCTTCCTGGAGCGCAATGACCTGGCAACAGTGATCCATGCAACGGTCACCTCAAGGCTAGACTACTGTAATGCCCTCTACATGGGGCTGCCCCTGTGCCGAACCCGGAAACTGCAGCTAGTGCAGAATGCAGCAGCCAGACTGCTATTGGGCCTACCTCGGTGGGAACATGTGCGAGCTGGGCTGCGGGAGCTGCATTGGCTGCCAGTTATTTACCGAGTTCGTTACAAGGTGCTGGTTATTACCTTTAAAGCCCTATGTGGCCGAGGACCTGTTTACCTTAGGGACCACCTCTCTCCATATGTTCCCCAAAGAGCACTGCGATCCAGCTCACAAAACCTTCTGGAAGTACCTGGGCCAAAGGAAGCCAAACTAAAAATAAACAGAGAACAGGCCTTCTCTATAAAAGCACCCCAATGGTGGAACCAGCTGCCGGAAGAGGTATGGGCCCTACGGGACATTAGCCAATTCCGTAGGGCATGCAAAACTGCCCTCTTCTGGCTAGCCTTCCAAGATGGAACCTGAAATAAACACCATGCCATCACTAACATCAATAATTGAGATAGCAATAAGATGAGATTATTTTAGATTGATTTTAGACTTTTATATTATGTAAACTTAATGGTAAATTTTAAATGGTATAGAAATGTATAATTGTTTTATTGTTCAACATAGCTTTTGCCACACCCTGTAAGCCGCCCTGAGCCTGCCCCGGCTGGGAGGGCGGGGTATAAATAAAATTTTGTTATTATTATTATTAAAATCACATCCATTTATTTAGCAAGAAGATTCAAGGATGGGAGCAACTGGTTTCAGGACAAGAGAGCTCACAAATCAACTCACACAAGTATCAGTAGATGAATAGACTGATTCTTTGTAACATATAGAATGAATATACCACAGAAATCACATGAGATGGGCAGATTATGTAGTCAATAACCGCATGATACCACTAATGCATTTTCACAAGACCTAGAATTACTGACTCAGGATTGGGAAATTCTTAGAGATTTAGAGGGGAGTTTGAAAAGAGTTGGGTGTGGGGAGGGATCTCAGCAGGGTATAATGTCATTGAGGACATTATACCATTCTTCAAGGGGAGGTGATCTCCTTAGTCTGGAGTCATAGAATCATAGAGTTGGAATGGACCTCTATGGTCATCTAGTCCAACCCCCTGCACACTGCAGGAAACTCACAAACACCTCCACCTAAATTCATAAGATCTTCATTGCTGTCAGGTGGCCATCTACCCTCTGTTTAAAAACCTCCAAGGAAGGAGAGTCCACCACCTCCCGAAGAAGCCTGTTCCACTGAGGAATCGCTCTAACCGTCAGGAAGTTCTTCCTAATGTTGAGCTGGAAACTCTTTTGATTTAATTTCAACCCATTGGTTCTGGTCCTGCCTTTTGGGGCCACAGAAAACAATTCCACACCATCCTCTATATGACAGCCCTTCAAGTACTTGAAGATGCTGATCATATCACCTCTCAGCCGCCACGTCTCCAGGCTAAACATCCCCAGCTCCTTCAACCTTCTCTCATAGGACTTGGTCTCCAGACTCCTCACCATCTTTGTCGCTCTCCTCTGGACCCATTCCAGCTTGTCTATATCCTTCCTAAAATGTGGTGCCCAAAACTGAACACAACACTCCAAATGAGGTCTTACCAGAGCAGAGTAAAGCGATACCACCACATCACGTGATCTGGACACTATACTTCCGTTGATACAGCCCAAAACTGCATTTGCCTTTTTAGCCACCGCATCACACTGTTGACTCATGTTCAGCGTATGATCCACTAAGACCCCTAGATCCTTTTTGCACATACCACTGTTAAGACAAGTCTCCCCCATCCTATAACATTGAATTTTTCCTGTCTAAATGCAGAACTTTACATTTATCCCTGCTAAAATTCATTTCACTGATTTTAGCCCAGTTTTCCAACCTGTCAAGGTCATCCTGCATCCTGTTTCTATCTTCTTCTGTATTTGCAACCCCTCCCAATTTCGTATCATCTGCAAATTTAATAAGCATTCCCTCTATTCCTTCAATCATGTATAAAGATGTTGAACAAAACAGGTCCCAGGACAGATCCTTGAGGCACTCCACTTGTCACTCCTCTCCAAGAGGAACCATTCACAAGCACTCTTTGGGTGTGATCTGTCAACCATACAGATCCACCTAACGGTAACAGGATCCAAACCACATTTTACCAACTTGTCAACAAGGATAGCATGTGGAACCTTATCAAAAGCCTTATTGAAATAAAGATAAACGATGTCTACAGCATTCCCCCAATCCAGCAAGGTAGTCACCTTCTCAAAAAAAAAGAGATCAGGTTATTCTGACATGACTTGTTCTTGAGAAACCCATGCTGGCTCTTAGTAATCACATCCATTCTTTCTAAATGTTCCAGGACCAACTGTTTGATGATTTGTTCTAAAACTTTTCCAGGTATAGACATCAAGCTGATGGGTCAGTAGTTACCCGGATCCTTTTTTTTTGCCTTCTTGAAGATGGGGACAACATTCGCCCACCTACATCTTCTGGCACCTCTCCTGTTCTCCAAGAATTTTCAAAAATAATAGCCAGAGACCCAGAAATCACATCTGCAAGCTCTTTTAGAACCCTTGGATGCAATTCATCTGGCCCTGAGGACTTAGTTTCATTTAAAGAAACTAGGGCCGCAGTCAGACACACCATCAAATCCGTCAGCAAGGCATTCCTGGTTTTGCCGAGTGCCTGTCCCGTCCTCCACCTTGCCGAGTGCCTGTCCCATCGTTGGCTGATCAGATGGCCCGGCCTTTGTGCATGTGCATAAACAATGCCACTGATTGGCTCAGCCTACGGACTAAACAATGATCGTGTCACAAAATTCAACCCCACAAAATTAAAAAGAAACATTTGCAGTTGCTCGGAATTCATCTTTTGTGGTGCTTAAAGCACCCAGGAGCCCTTCCGCCTTTTGCTGATCCTTTGTATCGCTAAGATTTAAAAAAAATGGCGCTGATCTGGGATGCAAGTTGAGACGACTCGCTAACGCTGGCATGATCAGACAGGGGAAATCCATTTTTGACCCGTCGTCAAGCATTTAGAACCGGATTTTATCCGCTATCAAAAAAGTCCGACAGAAAGTCGCAGCATGACGGGATACCCACAACTCACCGACGCGATTACTCCCAGATGTTGTCGTATGGACGTGCACTTTTAATCCGATGAGCATGCGCTGCTGTGTCGGATAAAAATGTACGTCTGACCGCGGCCTAGGTGTTTAAGAACTACCCCTATGCTGATGGAACTTCATACCCTTCTTATATGTTCTGTTTTGCCATGTTGAGCACCATTTCCCTCAGAAGAGAAGACTGAGGAAAAGTAGGAATTGAGCAGTTCCGCCCTCTCTTCATTACCTGTTACAATTTTACTTTCTTGCCCTCGCAATGGGCCTACCATGTCCTTGCTCTTTTTCTTACTCTGAACATAACCCTTTTTTGTTGTTTTTAGCATCTTTGGCCAGCCTAAGCTCATACTGAGCTTTAGCTTTCCTAACTTTTTCTCTGCAAGCACTGGTGATTTGTTTATATTCATCCTTGGTTATAAGGCCCTCCTTCCAATTCCTAAAGGTGTCTTTTTTATTTCTCAAGTCTTTAGAGAGCTGTTTATGGAGCCACTTCAGCTTTTTTAGGCTTTTCCCATTTTTTCTTCTCATAGGAATCGTCTGTGACTGCGCTTTCAGTATTTCACTTTTAAGAACCACACACACACACACACACCCGAACCCTCTTCCTCCTAAGTATTTCTGACCATGGGATTTTACCCAGCATAGTTCTAAATTTATCAAAGTTGGTTTATCAAAGTTTATCAAAGATCAGTTTTAATTTCAAGAGGTCTCCAGGCAGCCCTACTGGAGATGCTGACACAGTTATGATATCTTCCTTATGTAATTTTTTTTCATCCAGATTACCAGAGGGGCAGAGGTTTCAGCTGTAGGGAATCAACAACCATGTCATTCCTGCAATTTTTGAATCATGTTTATGGCATAGCCTTGAGCAAATTCATTCTCAGCCTCACTTGCCACCTTTAAATAAAGTTAGCAGCTACTTCCCAAAATGGCTTTGAGAAAGAATAAGAAAGTATTGTAAAGCAGCAACTCTGCCTGTCAGCTGATGAATTTACAATAAAAACTGTATGTGTAATATTCAGCTGCTTTCTACACCCAATCTGGAACTTCAGTCTCCAGCAATTGCCATTGTATTTTAGCAGTTGCTGACTTTAGCTCATCCTAGACAAAAGGCTTAGGATGCATAACAATGGCTTAAAAGGAATACATGTATTTAAAAATAAATACACCTAAAATAAATCCACCCAGTAATAAAATAAGGTATTCTCAACAAGCAATTGTATTATGTATTTGTGTATATAAAAAATTTCTGGCTTCAATTGTGCATAGAAAAATACATGCAAATCGGTTGCATGTTACCCCAAATCTTCTGATCTTGTACACTTTCACTAAATAAACTTGTAAGAATATTGTGCACATGGTCAGCTATGCCCACAGAGATACAGTGGAACAGCCATGGCAACTTCCCTAGTTCATTTTTTTGTTGGTTCTAGAAAATTTAGAAAAACAGTGTTGGAGCCACAATTTTAAAAATTTGTGTATTAACATTTAACAAAAAATTTCATGACAGTCCTGTTGAATGTTTCTCTTTTTGACTTGGGCTCCTAGGCATCAAAACAGAATTATAACAAATTACATTTTCTGACCTGGAAAGAATGCAAAAAGGTTAAATTAAAAATCTTTAGGGGTGAATTTAGACACTATTAAACAGCGTATTTTATACATGTATACCTATTACTGACAGTTCCTTATACTAAAAAACAATTTCACATGAATGGTGAATATGATCAGGTCTCATATGATTATGCTGTGAGTTGGTTATCATGAACAAAATGGAGTTTTCAGCCATAATTTGAGGAATAAATAGCAATTTTTGTATTTTTGTTTATTTAGGTGTGGGTAACAGGAAATCATGTTGACTTCTGATGACGGGCCCCTGCTGGGGGGCCTGGAGGATATTCAGAGAAGTGGCTGAAATCCTGCCTCTGTCCTCTCGACTGGGTATTCCACAGACAGCCTCCCAACCAAGGAGTAACCACAGTTGACCCTGCTTAACTTCAGAGATCTGACAATCTGGGCTATCCCGGTCAGGGTGAATAAGTAGCATTTTTAATAGAGGTTACATAAATATGCATGCACACAGGTGGGGCTCAGCCTAAACCTAGACATTGTGTGCAGATTTCCAGTTAAATATTAAATAGTAATACTAATTGTGGCAGCATGTAAGTGACCAGCACAGAAAATATTTTACCAGTCAAGGGTCCAGTCACATAAAAAGACACTTTGCTGGATGCTGGATGCAACATGGCTACCATATTATACCCAATTTGTGACTACCTTAATTCCTAAATTGAATAGAATGTGGGGTGATTAACATGTCAAATTGTATAGAATGTAGGCTGATTCACATCCACATGGCACATTGACACATATAGTTAGAAGTTCCTGTCAAGGCCTGCCAGGTCCCTGCTGGGGGATATAATTTTTTTTAAAGTAATTAAAAAACCTCGAGGCTAGCCAATGACAGAGACAAAATGCTGGATTCTGCTGATCCAGGAGAGCAAGTCATATAATTTCATCATAAATATCATCCCAGCAGACATCACATACAGACATGCATTTGCAACTACACTCATCCCTTGCTGAGGGCTTAAATCCCACCGCTCTCATTTGCAGGGCAATAGATTCTATACCACTGATTCTGCGTTGGATCCAGCCAGCTTTTCAGCTTAATGTCACTGAGTTCTCCTCCCTAAAGCCCTGTCTCATGTGACTTTTGTCCATGCAGGTCCTATGATCCCCAGTACAGGCATTTTCATGGTCAAAGTGGACCCTCTCTGATTTTCATCCCTAGCAGAAAAGTTGGTTAGATGCAAACCCCTATCTGTACAGGTCAGCTGATTTTTCAGAATGCAGCAACATCAAAAACCAAACAATCTGCAGTGGGCAAATTGCTGGATGTCTTTGAAAAATGTACTTCTCAAGCCAGGGATCCTGGCAGCAGACCTTGGCTGCATGCCTGCTTATCTGTTGCACAGCGGCTGCTCCACCTTTGCACCACCAGCTTTGCAAGTAGTTAGATCCACATACCACTGGACATTGCACTATTGCTGCATTGTCATACTAATTCTCTCTTTGGATTTTTTTGGATGAACAAGACATGAGAAGTGATTGCAATAGTCCAGCAATAACATAATACCCAACTAAAAGTGGATCCAGCCAGTGTGCTTTTCCCTTTGTGGTAGATTCAGTGGTGTATTCCATGTGTGCAAAGACCCCTGCTACATGAATAGGCACTAAATATGTTTAAAGATTGGAAAATATAAAGTTTCCACTCAATTAGGAGAATTAAAGGACAAAAAAAAAAACCCAAGTGCTGAAATCTGGAAAATATCTTATTACCAGAAAAGCATAAAGAAATTTATCGGGGGAGTGTTTGATGTGTGTGTACAAGCCCCAAGTCTATGAAATCAAGATCATACTCCCAGTGTAGCTCCTCATATTCCAATGATCCATTTGTGAATAAGCAAGAAGTAATTCAGACAGCAGTACAATACGTGTCAAATTCTGTTTGCTTAGCTACTCAAATTAACAGTCTTGGAATTGCCCTGGTAATTGATGGCAAATCAAGCTCTTGCTTTCTTTAGGATAGTGCTGGATTACAACTTGGTTGTAAATTTATCCTCATTTCTGCTCCAAATATGTCATCTGAAGTTCTAAGCTATTGTTAAGAATTCCTGGGTTGCTTGCAGGAGTATGAATTAATGAATCCAGTGAGTCAGAGTTATGTACCCACCCACAGAGATACAAATCCTCTCTGTTCACAAGAATAGCCTTTCCCCCACTAACAGCTTGTGAATGTTAATAGGCTTTTATATTTAAACTTTTCTCTCTTCCTTCCCCCCATTGAATGTGTCAAGAAATGTCTGAATAAGAAACAGCTCTCAAGCTTAAAACAAAATAGACATATCACTTTCTAACACATACTTTAGAAAACTGATGGATATTTCTAAAACAGATGTGATAGATCTTCTTTTTGGTTAGCTGCCATTTGCTCCAAGAATGTGCAACGTCAGCCTTAGATTAACCCTCATGAGCATATCAGGGAGAACTTTAGAAGCAGCTACGGAGGCAGCATGAGTGACATGTACTTCCTGTCCCCATACCTCCAGATCTCACATGACGGAGTTTTTATTTATTTATTTATTTTATTCTATTTATATCCCGCCCTCCCCATCGAGGTGGGCTCAGGGTTGTGCCTGCCCCTACAAGCTAGCCTCATCTACAGAGGCCCTGATCTTCCAACTGTGGAAGATTACCAGCCTTGCCTCCCATTGGCCTAATCCCCACCACCAATCAAATGGCCAGCAGGGGGACCG
The DNA here is from genome assembly GCF_032191835.1 of Heteronotia binoei. NCBI lineage: Eukaryota > Metazoa > Chordata > Lepidosauria > Squamata > Gekkonidae > Heteronotia > Heteronotia binoei. The sequence continues at coordinate 214,647,020 of NC_083223.1, forward strand.
AACAGGAGCAGAAGGGAGGCCCAGGTTAAGCTGTCAGCAACTTGGTGACATTACTTCCAGCATGTTCTGGAAGTGACATCATCACATTGGTGATGTCCAGGTGATACTTTGCTATTTGGGCAAAAACTCTATGGTAGAAACCAATTGCCAGGAGGGACCTGACAACCCTGAGCTTTGGAGAGGAAATGAGTGACTGTTAGAAACAAATCCATTTCTGCTGAGGCACCCAGGTCATGGTCATTGGGAGCAGTGACCATAACGTTATTGATTTCACCATTTGTATAAATAGAGAGTTGCCCCAAAAGACCGGCACAACCACGTTTAACTTTAAAAGGGGTAAATTCTCTGAGATGAGGAGGCATGTGAAGAGGAAACTGAAAGGAAAGGTAAATACAGTCAAAACCCTTGGGGAAGCTTGGAGGCTATTTAAAACTACAATCCTAGAAGCTCAGATAAATATATACCACAAGTTAGGAAAGGCACAAACAGGTGTAAGAAAAGGCCTGCATGGTTAACGAACAAAGTAATGGAAGCTGTAAAAGGTAAGAAGGACTCATTTAAGCAGTGGAAAGATAGTCCAAGTGAGATTAATAAAAGGGAACATAGGCTATGGCAAATCAAATGTAAGACTGTGATCAGGCAGGCAAAAAGGGACTATGAGGAACATATTGCAAAAAATATAAAGACCAACAATATTTTTTTTTTCAAATATATTAGAAGCAGGAAACCAGCCAGGGAGGCAGTGAGGCCCTTGGATGATCAAGGGGTAAAAGGATTACTGAAGGAGGATAGGGAAATGGCTGAGAAGCTGAATGCATTTTTTGCCTCTGTCTTCACTGTGGAAGACGAGAAGTGTTTGCCCGCTCCAGAACCACTAATTTTGGAAGGGGTGTTGAAAGACCTGGGTCAGATTGAGGTGACAAGAGAGGAGGTCCTACAACTGATAGACGAATTAAAAACTAATAAGTCACCAGGTCCAGATGGCATACATCCAAGAGTTCTGAAAGAACTCAAAGTTGAACTTGTGGATCTCCTGACAAAAATATGTAATCTTTCATTGACATCTGCCTCCGTTCCTGAGGACTGGAAGGTAGCAAATGTCACCCCCATCTTTAAAAAGCGTTGCAGAGGAGATCCGGGAAATTACAGGCCAGTCAGTCTGACTTCAATACCGGGAAAGTTGGTAGAAACCATTATCAAGGACAGAATGAGTAGGCACATTGATGAACATGAGTTATTAAGGAAGACTCAGCAAGGGTTCTGTAAGGGAAGATCTTGCCTCACTAACCTGTTAGAATTCTTTGAGGGGGTGAACAAACATGTGGACAAAGGAGACCCAATAAATGTTGTTTACCTTGACTTCCAGAAAGCTTTTGATAAAGTTCCTCATCAAAGGCTCCTTAGAAAGCTCGAGAGTCATGGAGTAAAAGGACAGGTCCTCTTGTGGATCAAAAGCTGGCTAATTAATAGGATGCAAAAAAAAACCCCTATTGTGTCAAGAAACAATTGACAACTTCCAAAAAATTAATACGTTGTATTATAGAAAATATCCAGACCAAATACCAATATTCAGACATTAAAGAACAAAGAACAATCCCATATAAACATTCTCAAAGGATGACTCCGAAACAATCTTCATACAGTCTGTAAGGAGTACTAAGACTCAAGTGTAAAGTTCAAACGGAGTCCTTCCATGGCGTCGGCTTCAAAGGAGAAATTCTTTCCTTCACGCAACCACCGGTTTGAATTGCGTTCCACTGCCTTTACAGCTTCTTAAGCCAACTCTGAAAGGTCCTCAGACCAATATCTCTCCCAGCGCATACAGGATACAGCACTGGGAGAGACTAGGGGTCTGGCCCTGCATTTTTGGGCAGCAGGCTAGCATTGATGTTGTGAATGCTGGTTTTGCATGTCTTCCAAACTCAGTTTAAAATTAGTATTAACTTTTAAAACACTTTCTGGCTTGAGCTACCTGCTTGAACTACCACCAGTCTCCATATGTTCCCATCTCCCAGAAGGCTGTTTCTACATGATGAGGGCATATTGCTTTCATCACCACTGTGAATGAAGAGGCATTTGCGTTAACAACAGAGCTTCCCCATGGGATTTATCTGAGCACTTTCCTGTCATCAGCCCCTTATACCCATGATTTTCCATGCCATGTTGCCAGGAGGCTTTTTGAGGGCTTTTTAATAATTGGTAATTAGCATTATAGTGCTATAGAATTACTGTTTTTTTTTCTAAAAGCTGTCAAAAAGCCCTCTAGTAGCCCAGTAGGAAAAATGGTGGCCTTGAAAGACTGACAGAAATAAAATCACATCAGTGTTTGCAGAACCTTTGAAAAAGTGCACCTTTCTGTCTAGATGGAAAGCTGGTACATTTGGACTATGGTTTTTCCCCTCAAAGATTGGAGTCAAACAGGTATGGAAAAGCAAGTGCTGAGAATGGAGAAAACCTAGAAAGAGGACAATTGAGCATTTCATAATGTAGTAGATGCTTCACACAGAAAACAAAAACAAAATTCTGTTCCAGCTTGGTGGAAAAGGTGGGGAAATGCCTCTGTGTTGTATCTTATGAAGATATGAGCAGAATGTGGATGTTGATTTCACTGATGGTTTTATTCACAATGATTGTCTCCTTGGCATTTGTAAACTATCCTAAACTCAGAAAAGGCAGTAATAAATACTTTCAGTAAATGGATAGACTAAAGAATGTACATCCCAATCCTACAGCCTTGAACATAGAAGACATAGTAAAAATAATAATAAGTTTTTATTTATACCCCGCCCTCCCCGCCAAGGCAGGCTCATGCATGAATTCATGCATAAAGAAATATATAAAAGTGATTGTATATAGACTCTATAGCGGCGTTTCCCATTTACCGGGTTCCCACTAGGGATGTGCAAGAAAAAAAAATTCTGAAGTACACAGATTCTGAAGTATATGGGCGGGGGTGGAAATACGGAATCCTGTATACTTCTGAATTCTGTAGATCTATATACGGTAGATGCACGGTTATACGAATATACAGCCCCATTATACCCTATGGGCCATTGAAATCAATGGCAAATAGGGTATATTTGAAGCCACCTGGAGGGGAGGAGGTTTGAGGGATAGCCCCCAAATTTGCAGGAGACCTGCAGGGGACTCTCCCCTACAAACCCCCCAAGTCCCAAAAAGATTGGGCCAGGGGGTCCCATTCTAGGGGCACCCAAAGAGGGTGCCCCTATTCCACCATTATACCCTATGGGCCATTGAAATCATTGGCAACATAGGGCATAATTAGAGGCTACTGGGGGGAAGGAGGTTTGAGGGAGAGCCCCAAAAACTGCAAGATTGGGCCAGGGGGTCCCTGTCTTTGGTCTTTCCAAAAGACCCATTGCCAACAATGATGGGGAAAGCCCAATTAGCCACTTCCTCCACTATAATTGCTGTGGGGAAAGTGGCTCAGGCCAGAGGGGCGTTTGAGGGAGAGTCTCCAAAACTGCAGGGCAGCTTCAAGGGACTCCCCAGCATGAAACCCCCCTGGCCCAAAAAGACTGCACACATCTGTGGGCATCCCAAAAGGAACACTGCTCCCAATTGTGAGAAAAAACCAATTAGAGCCACTTCCTCACTGTAATTGTCGTGGGAAAAGTGGCTCTGGGGAGCAGGAGGTTTTGAGGAGAGCCCCCCAAACTGCTATTCAGCTTCAGGGCACTGTCCCACACAAAACCCTGCAGGCCTGGAACCAATATAAATCCAGTTGCCAACGTCACTGCCACACAAACACAATCTGCTCAAGGTCTTCTCTGCAGACCTAGCTGCAGCAAACCTAGATGCCAGCTCTTCAGCCCCAAACAACACGGGGAGAGCTGGCCAAGCACAACAAGCATGCTGGCTCTGGGTCTCTCACCCAGGTGCCAGTTTCCCTGCCACAGAACACACAATCTACAGATGCCAGCTCTCCAGCCCTGCCCCAAACAACACAACTCTCAAACAACTGAGAAGTGGTGGACCACCACACCTAGCTCCACATCATTCTGTATCTGACACAAAGCAAGAAGCATTCTGACTTACCTTGAGTGATGGATGGTTGGCTGGTCCAGGCTCTTTTGCATTACCCAGGGTGCACCACGAGGAGGCGAGCCAGAATTGTACCCCAAATGAGGGCCTCAGATTGTGTGAGAGGAAGGCAACCATTCTCTCTCAGCTCAGCAACACACCAGCATCACTGTCCCATTAGAGGGACCTCAGCATTGGTATGGCTGCTGGCTGCCTGGCACCATCACTGGCACCTCCCTCTTTCTTCCTCCTTCTTCTGAAAAAAAAACCTGGGTTATCCAGGCTGGGCCTGTGGGTGCTGTCAGTTACAGTTGGGGGCTGCAATGTCCCTTTCAGTATTATTAGGCATGTGTGGATGGGGGACTGGGGAAATTTGGATCGCTTTGCAATTTTTAAACCAGCATTCACTTTTGGTTTGGGGAGGGCTGAGGGGTGGGGGGGGATGCACTGCCAATCAATTTGTGAGTGAGTTTTTGGGCTGTCTTTGGACTCTAGTCTATTTTTAGTGGAGGAGCGTTTTACAACCACCTTCCAAGTACGGGCCAAGAGAGGATGCAGGCACAAGTAGGTGCTCACTTCATTCAATCTCAAAGTCCATGTTTGGGGAGCCGAACAGAGGCAAGTTGACCTTCAGGAAGATCAACTGCTGAACTGTCCAGGGTTGCAGGCGATTGCGATGTGGGCAGACAATATTGCCCATATGCGAAAAGACGCACTCGCTCTGCACGCTCGTCGATGGGCATGAGAGGAACGCCTTGGCCACGGAGGAGAGGGCCGGCCAGACCTCCTCCTTCATGACCCAGTAGTCCAAAGGAGACGCTTCCTGCAGGTCAAGGGGCTCCAAAAGATAGTCCCTCACCATCACAGCACCCATCTTCACTCTCAGTGCCCTACCGCTCGTAGAGGGGCCAACAACCCGCCCGATGAGTGTCACCTCAGGACTCTTCGTGGCGTGAGTCTGGTAGGAAACACTGCCTAGCTGGGGAGGTTGGGGATGAACAACAGCAGTGGAAGTGGCAGATGAGCTGCTTCCACCCCCCTCCTCCTCAACTACCGGCACTGGGCCCACCCTGACTCTGCAACACTGGACCTTCTGGGAAAGCTCGTCTCGCCAGCGATCGAACTCGTTGGCCCGCTCGGCGACTGTGCCCTTAAAACGCGGGTCTAACATGGTCGCCATCATGTAGACCTTATCCTGGGTGAAAGTCTGAACGTGGGCCTCAAGCCCTTCCTGCAGCCTAACAACCAGGGCGCGCACCACTGGAAGAATGTCTGCACGGCCTTGAGCTGGCACTAGAAACGAGGCCAGGTCCTCACGGGCCATCTGGACCATGGGGACGACCAGTGCGATGCTCGCCGTGTCAGACGAGAGCATTTCTGTGTGGGTCTTGAAGGGCCCAAGAACCTCCACAGTCTGAGAAATGACCACCCAATCTTCTTGGGTGAGACGGTTCTCATCCTGAAAGACCCTCGTCTCAGAGACAAAGGCATCCAGGGCTGCTCTCTGCTCCACCATGCGCTCCAGCATGGCACAGGTGCAGTTCCAGTGTGTGCTGACATCACCGATCAGGTGGTGCCCTGGCACGCCTGTCAGTGTCTGTTTCTCACGCAGCCGATACAAGTCTGTATTGCTGCGTGAGAAGTGACCCGTGATGTGCCAACACTTCTGGAGCAGAAGTCAGTACTCATGGGTCACGGCTAGATACCGACGATGCTGGCTTTTCGTCTGGCCCAATGCTTCCTTAACCATGAGGTGGAGAAGGTGGGCCATGCAAGGAAGGCGTTTTAGGGCCTGACGCTGGACAGCCGCCTTGATGTTGGCACCACCATCAGTCACCACGAAGCCCGTGGCGACGTCCCCGCTGCCTACCCAGCCCTCTAACTGCCGTGAGAGGATGGCTCTGAGAGTGTCCACCGTGTGCTTCGGCATGCAGCAAGGCCCAGCGATAGCCGGCCTGGTGGCCCTGACCCTGCCTGTCGCTACTGCCACCCCCACCCTGCACCAATGCGCAGTCAGGGAGAGATACCCCTTGAATGCATGTTGGGAGCTCCAGATATCTGAGGTGAAATGCACAGTCCTCCCGGCAGCAGAGGGAATATGCTTTTTCCCCCTCCCCTCCACCCCTTTAGTCTTCTCCTTGGCCTTGCCCCCAGGACCCCTCTTCTGCTGCCTGTCACTCATGTCACTCTTGGCCAGTCTCACACAACTTGAACTGAGAGTGGGATTTTTTACAAACCTAACTCACTGCACTGTACCCTGAACCAACAGGTGCCCTGACTTCTTTTTAAGAACCCTCCCACCAAAACTTGTTTGTTTGTTTTTTTGGTCCCTAACCTGTCCCTCTTTGGGTTGGGGTAGTAGTAGTCTGGTAAAGTTTAGGAGACTAGGTGATCCTGCCTCTACCTGGCTACAGTTTTTAAAAGGCTACCTTGAGATGAAGGCAATCCTGGTTATATCCTCCTAGTTAAACTTCTCCTAACTAGATCCTGGGACAAACCTGATTTCCTTGCAAACTAGAAATCAGGTGTCCCCTATAACTAGATAGAAGCTGTGGTTTACCCTATGGAAATCTAAGGATGCACCAGCTTTCAGTAGCTGAAAGCAAGATGCACTGCAACCCTAGTCTCTTTAAAAGGGAGTCTGATGTGGCCTAGTAGTCACGCTGCCTTTTATGAGAAACCTAAAATCTTTTTAAATCACCCCTATCTGGCCTACTTGAATTTTGAAAGGAAATAAAGCCCTAAACTGGATTAATTTTTTTTTAATTTCAAAAAACACAATCCCTAAAAACACCCTTATTAGTGGGGCAGCCTATGTAGTGGCACTAGCCAAACCGAAAGCACACTCAGACTCCAAAAATAACCCTATAAAAACATGAAAGTGACCCATCCCACACACACCCTCACCAACCCCCACACTAACCAGAGGTAATTAAAAAACAACAAAACGTGACAGAAAGAAACCCCCCCCCCGGCCAAAAAACCCCCAGCACAATCAGAAAAGGCCAAGCAACTCAACTGTTAAAAAAGTGGCCTTTTCACCAATAAGAAACCTCAGGCCAAATCAGTCAACAACACCCCCCCCCCCAAAAAAAAAACCAGAACCAGGAAAAGGGGGACAACAGGACAGGAGGATGCAAAACCTGCAGCAATAGAGAATAGATCCAAACAGAAGGCCAACACAAACTCAACTGTTAAAAAAGTGGCCTTTTAAACAATGAAAATTAGGCCAAACAGCACCTCCCCCCAAGAACCAGAACCAGAAGAGAAAAGGAACAACAGCAGCACAACATAGCAGCAAGAAATCAAACACAGAATCTTTTTAAACAATAAAAAACTTAACTTTTAACAATACAGGAACTTTTCTACCCCCCCCCCCACCCCCCCAAAAAACCCTTCACCCTAACCTCAAGAAATGCAAGCCACCCAAATCAGGAAAAGTAAAAGGACACTGCACTTTTAAAAGTCCTCTCACTAAAGTAAGATATGGGCAAATTGGCAAAAAAACCCCACCCCAGGCCCCCTCCCCCAGCAGAACCCCCTAACCCCAAATAAGCTACCCACCACCCAAATCTGGATAAGTAAAGGGACTCTGAGTCTTAAAAAGTCCTTTTACCAACTAAAATAAAAACAAGAACCCCAAGATTGTCTTACATCTTCTCTACTCCAGGCAAGTCTGGTAAGGCTGAGCGAGAGCAGAAGCAGCTGAGGCCAAGGGCCAGCACAGCACAATCTCTCTCACACACCAACACACACCAACACAGCAGCAATGGAGGAGTCCAGCCAGGCAGACTCCTTAAAAAGGTTCTCTGGCCCTACAGACAGCAGTTTCAAAAAAATAGCACTGCTCTGTGATTGGTCAGACATCAAAAGAACAATAATGTTGCTGATGGCTGGGGGATCAGCTACACAACAGCCCTGCAAAACATGCATTTGCAATACATTTTGCAAATGCATGCTTTGGATTGGCTGCTGGGGCTCCTCTTCCCCCTTCCCCCTCCCTGATCCCAGGGAGGCTATGGGAGAAGCAGGAAAAGGCTACCAAAGGCGGGAAAGGAGGCAAGCAGCTCCCCTGAGGCTGCAGAAGCCCCTTTCCCGCCTTTTGCATTGAATTCCGTATACTTCCAAATATTTATACGGAAGTATACGGGTTGTCATACTCGACTTCCGCATAATGGGCCCCAATTGGATTCGGCTGTATACCATTCCGTATACAGCCGAATCAGGGGTGATTCGGCGGTTGATTCAGTTTGGCCGAACCAAATGCACACCCCTAATTCCAACCTGGTAGTGGGCCATGGATGGCTTTTTGCCGGGCCATGGATGCTTCGCCACGCTGCCCATGCTCTCCCTCCCGTTGCTGCATCCCTTGTCTCCTCGGCCTTTGCCCCACCCCTGGGCCAGCTCTCCGGCTATCCTTTTGTTCCAGCAGGCGCAGGCTGCTAGGGACATCGTGGCTGCTGCAGCTTCAGCTGCTCAGGCCTGGGTGTTGCTTCTCTCCCCCTCCCCCCGCTGCCATTGCGGAGACCATTGGGGCTAGCCACAGCTCTCTTGGCGGCGCTGTCATCGGGCACTGCCAAGTCCGGCCAGGGAGGCTGTGCCGAGAGGACATGTTGTGTGGGACTGGATCTGCTGCTGCTCCTTGTTGCTGCATTGGGGCCTGACTGGGCACCACTATCCCTGTCCCTTGCTCGAGCCCAATGGGGCCCCAACACAACAACGAGGAGCAGCAGTGGTGCCAGTCCCACCCAACACGTCCTCCTGGTGCAGCCTCCCTGGCCGGACCTCACAGCGCCCAATGACGGCACTGCCAAGAGAGCTGCGGCCAGCTCTGATGGTCTCCATGATGGCGGTGGGAGGAGCAACATCCAGGCCTGAGCAGCTGAAGCAGCAGCAGTCCCCAGCAGTCTGCACCTGCCAGAGCAATAGAATAGCAGGAGGAAGACTGGCCTGAGGGTGGGGCAAAGGCCGAGGGGGAGAGGGATGCAGCAACAGGAGGGCTGTGAGACAGGCAGAGGGGTGAATAGGGAAGGGAGAAGGCACATGGGACGGAGGTGTGGGGCAATAAAGGGAAAAGGATGGTGGTCAGAGGGAAGCTTTATTTCCCACTCCCCCCTTTGTCAGTCTGTTCTTTCTTTCTTTCTTTCTTTCTTTCTTTCTTTCTTTCTTTCTTTCTTTCTTTCTTTCTTTCTTTCTTTCTTTCTTTCTCTCTCTCTCTCTCTCTCTCTCTTTCTGTCAGTCAGTCTTTTCCTGTCTTCTCTCTCTCTCTCTTTGTCAGTCAGTCTCTTCATTCCTTCCTTCCTTGCTATTGCTAATCTGAGTAGACCGGGGGGGGGGGGAGGAAAAGCTTATTCCCAGGCTATGTTTTCCCAGGCTGAGAGCATTATATATTTTTAGTTTTCTGCATGTGATCCTTGTGGTTTTTCTCAATATATTTTTTTTGAAGATTGCATTGCAAAATCCCACTATTCTACCTTTCCTAAACAAAATAATGCAAGAATTTTAAGCATGTTTGTACTTTCCTATCTCCCAGCTCCACTCTCAAAGTCTCCTGGCTCTACCCCCAAATTTTAGTGGGCCACGAAGGAGAAGTGTAGAAATAACCGGGTCATGGGGGGGAAGGAGTTTGGGAAACCCTGCTCTATAGAAATGATAACAAAGTGTTTTATGGTGCAGTACAGTGACATCAGCATTGGCACAATTATTATTTGCAGTTTCCTCATTGCCACGCTAATGTCATTTCAGCACTAGCTTGTTTTATTTTCTTCTTCTATCCTTAATGGTCCCAAAAACTTACACAAATATTCAAATTTTGCATTTAAAAAACCCAAGGAAATTTAATTTTCTGTCCATCACATTTGTACCCCGCCCTTTCTCCGAAAAAACTCTATAAGGTAGGTTAGGTTGTGAGAAACTGTATAGCCTAAGGTCACCAGTGAGCTTCACAGAGTAGTGGTAACTTAAAATCATGTCTCCCAGATCCCCTTACAACATTATACTCTCTACATCACAGTGGGTTCAATATTAGTTTCCTAAGTATACCATGAGAACCTCCCAGACTACTGTGACTCTGAGAAAATTGTTACACGTGATCATTCCGAGCAAGAATTGCCATGACTTCCCAGCAGCATTTCCCTATCCTGTGATAATCTCCATACATAAGCCTTTTGATAAATGAACTCATTGGCAGTTGGGGCTTCAAAAATTCTGGAGATAGTTCATTCTGGAGATCATTCCCTAATGAAAGATATACTGTCACCAGTACTCCCTCTAAACTGTGGAGTCTTGTGAGCAAAAATTCTACTTCGTGAGCTACTGGCATTAAAGTCGTGAGCAAGTGATGTGGCCACTGCATAAATTAGTTTGCTTTGGGGCCTTCCTTCCTGAGCTAAGACAAAAATGTGTGAGCCAGAGGCTAAAAAACTATGAGCTAGCTCACACTAACTCAGCTTTGTGGGAACATTGACTGTCACTCCACCTCCTCCAAAAAAAGTGAGACTACAACTTGCATGGTTAATGTCATCACAGACTACATAGGCACTCTTTCGTGCCCACACATCTTGGCTTCCCTAAATTAATCAGCCATAGACCTGAAGAAAAAATAATCATTATTGAGCAGACTACAGTCTGAGATCCTGGAGAACTGCTACTAGTCTGAGTAGACAATACTGACTTCGATGGACCAAGGCAGTTTGATGTGTTCAACACCTAAATTATTCAGGTGTGAATCTTAAGATTTTTCTTTTATCCTAGGGATGACACGCAAACTTCTACATATTTATTAGATTTTTATCCCACTGTTCCCCCAAAGACCTCAGAGCGGTGTATTTTAATGCAGTGTGTAGTAAGGACATGTCCATGTAGATAAGGCCTCTTGTTTAATCGTCTAAATTCACTCTGGGAAAGCCAAGAGTAAGAAAGAAATTTTTCTCCACCACCTCTCAGTCCTGTTCTAAAGGAGCTGCGGGTTTAAATGTTGACACACTGAGCACAAAGGAGAATGGGAATCTAGGGAGTGGGGCATGAGAATGCTGTTAGTCAATAGTGTTACATCACTTTTTTGGGTGGGGGGGGGAGAGTTCAGTCTAGGAATTGGCAGAAACTCTACAGTTTTACATAGAGTTTATAGAGATTCCTAGAGGGGAATTATGTCACTTCCAGGGAAAACCTGACAGAATGTTGCAAGCCACTGGTGATTTAAAAAAAAAAAATTCTACTGACTGGAGCAGTAATGGGAAATGAGTGCTGGGGGTGTAGGAACCCTCACTGCCAGCAGGAACATGGCAGCCTTAGGGACAATGATACATATATTTATTTTATTTATAACCTTCCCCATACGGGCTCAGGGCAGCTAACAACCAATAAAACAACAAGATATAAAACATTAAAGCAATAATATTCAATAAAATCAATAAATTACAAAACTTGATGGTGGTCATGGTGCTCATATGAACATATGAACATATGAAGCTGCCTTATACTGATTCAGACCCTTGGTCCATCAAAGTCAGTATTGTCTTCTCAGACTGGCAGCGGCCCTCCAGGGTCTCAAGCTAAGGTTTTTCACACCTATTTGCCTGGACCCTTTTTTGGAGATGCCAGGGATTGAACCTGGGACCTTCTGCTTCCCAAGCAGATGCTCTACCACTGAGCTACCGTCCCTCCCCCTGAGCTACCGTCCCTCCCCTAATGCTCTGTCGGACGATATTATCAGTTCTTAGGCATCACAATTGTCTCCCCTTCGTTATTAAATGACATACAAAAAAGTTGTTTCCCCTTAGTTATTAAATGACATATAAAAAGCCCTTGGAACTGTGGTAGGTCCTGCAGGGCTCTTATGTTCTCAGGGAGCACATTCCACCATGTGGGAGCTGCTACAGAGAAAGCCCTGGTCCTGGTGGTAGTTAGTTGGGCTTCCTTCGGTCCATGGATCATTAACAAATTCTGAGATACTAATCAACTGGAGCATTGACACAAATTGATGACACTTTTAGGTTAGCTGGGATAGAATTTTGAAATCAGGAATACTGAAATAAACTTACTTCTATCTCAGCAGGAAATAAAAAACATACCTTTTAAATCAGAATGATATCAAGTGTACCATAGTATACCCTGGAGCTGCAGAGGATGAAGTGGCAACTTAGATGGCTAGAGCAAGTGTGGCAGTGTTTTTATGATGTGGAGTCAAGAACTTTTTATAGAATGTTTATGAAGGTCTATGAGAAGACAGTTGTAGTGTATTGTGCTGTATGAAGTAGCACCGCATGGCCACGCAGCAAAGGTGTCCAGGGGAAGTCCCTTGGTCCCTCTGTGCAGCGCGGGAAAGTCTCCGCCAATCAAGACCAGTGGCGGGAAGTTTGACTGGCCAGGATTGGACTGGCCAGCTGGAGGGCTGTTCTGGGAAGAATGTATATAAAGCGGGTCCCGGCCCGCGTTGCCCTGTTCCGTAATGTACCTTCTAATAAAGTATGTTGCCTTCTACACGTCTCGTCACTGAGTACATTACACTGGCGACGAAGGTGGGATCTGGCTAGGAAGACTTCCCCAGTCGAAAGCAGCTGACCTGGCTGGAGACGAGGAAGGCACAGGACCGCAAGAGACTGAGACGTCCGCCGCCACAATGGCGAACTCTAGCGTAATGACGGGCCATCTTGCTGAATTCAACCCTGACCACCCCGAACGGTGGGAGACCTACACTGAACGGGTCGAGTGCTACTTGAGGGCAAACATGATCACGGATGACAACCTAATGAGAGACGCCCTGTTGAGCATCTGCGGAGAGGGAACCTTCAAAATCGCACGCGGCCTCTCTGCCCCAGTGAAGCTCACCAAGAGGACATACGGGGAGGTCGTCAGACTCCTCACAGGGCACTTCTCGCCCCAACTTGTCGCCTGCCGATTCCTCTTTCACAAGAGGGATCAGAAGCCCGGGGAAACGGCTGCAGTCTACCTGGCCGCTCTCCGCCAGATTGCAGGAAACTGCAGTTTCGACAAGCGGGAGGAGGCTCTGAGGGACTGATTCATCTGGGGCCTCCGGGACGAAAGGCTGCAGCAGAAGCTCTTCGCCAAGGAAGAGCTCACCCTCCAACAAGCCTTCAACGAGGCGACGGCCTTGGAGAGGGCCACCAAAGCGTACAGTCACCCACGTGGAGAGGCAGTCCACCATGAAGAGATCGGGAGGATGATCAGGAGGACGAAGAGGCTTTCCAGCTCCGGCAGCCACAAGGAGCGGACCCAAGAGCCCTCACGAGACAGCGAGCGATGGAGAGACTTCCCACCATCAAATGTGCCAGCTGCGGCGACCCCCACAAGAGGAGGGACTGTCCATACCGCAACATGGACTGCCGGAGCTGTGGAAAGATGGGCCACATCGCTCGCATTTGCCGGGCCAAGAACAGCCGCCGGCGACCGACAGCGCATCACGAGTCCACCGAGGCCCACACGACAGCATCTACCAGCCTGCAGGCATTGAACTTGCCCCTCTCCGCCCCCGACAAGGTCAAAATGACGGTCCTCATCAAGGGCGCCCCCTGCCTCATGGAGGTGGACTCGGGTTCCTCCATCTCCATAATTTCGGAGGAAACCCTTAGGAAACTATGTCCCCGCCGCTGCCTCACCCTGAGGCCGGCTGACTTTGTTCTGAGGGACTTCCAAAAAAAACCGGTGCACATCGTGGGCTGGGCCCAGGTACTGATAGAGAGATGGAACTTCAGGGGTCCCCTGGACATTCTGGTGGTCAAGCGCCAGCTCACCACCCTACTGGAGCTCGCCTGGTTCCAACCATTAGGGATCCAGTTAGTGGGGGTGGAGCAAGTGCAGATGAGCAGTTTTGAGGACGTCTGCCGAGAGTTTCCAGCAGTTTTCGACGGGTCCCTGGGGAGTTACAAAGGGCTGCCCATCACCCTGCCGCTCGATCCCCTGATCAGACCGATATGGCTCAAGGCGAGGCGAGTCCCATTCGCCTTAAAATCTAAGATAGAGGCGGAACTGGACTGCCTCACAGCCCAGGGAGTCTTGGAACCAGTGTCTTACGTGGCCTGGGAAACCTCCATAGTCACACCGGTGAAGCCAAATGGGGACGTGAGAATCTGCGCTGACTACAAGTGCACGATAAACAAAGCACTCCAGGACAACCCCTATCCTGTCCCGGTGGTCAGCCACGTACTGGCAGCATTAGCGGGGTCCAAAATTTTTGGGAAGCTGGATTTGGCACAAGCATACCAGCAACTACCAGTTGACGCCAAGACAGCTGAGGCACAGACCATCATGACCCACAGGGGAGCCTTTAGGGTGCGGAGGCTACAATTTGGGGTTAGCGTAGCTCTGGGGATTTTTCAGAGCATAATGGACTCTCTCCTTAAAGCGATCCCCGGAGTGTAGCCATTTTTCGATGACGTTCTAATCGCCGCCCCAGACACAGAGGAGTTCAGCAGCAGCCTGCGAGAGGTCCTCCGCCGTTTCCAAGCGGCGGGGCTAAAAGTGAAAAAAGAAAAATGCTTGCTAGGGGTTCCGAGGGTGGAGTTCCTGGGGTTTGCCGTGGACGCAGCGGGGATCCACCCGACGAAGGACAAGACCAGGGCCATAGTCCAAGCCCCGGCCCCCACATGCAAGGCGGAGCTACAAAGCTTCTTGGGGTTGTTGAACTTTTACCATTCGTTCTTGCCCCACAAAGCCGCCATCGCTGAACCGCTCCACCGGCTGCTCGATAAACAAGCCTCGTAGGTTTGGGGGAAACAGCAAGCCGCAGCGTTCCAAGCGGTCAAAGATCTACTGGTCTCCAATGCAGTGCTCCACCACTTCGATGAAGCCCTGCCGCTGATCTTGGCCTGTGACGCTTCCCCGTACAGGGTGGGTGCAGTCCTGAGGCACCAACTCCCGGACGGGAGGGAGGTTCCGGTGGCGTATTATTCCAGGACCCTTACCTCCGCAGAACGGAACTATGCCCAAATCGATAAGGAGGCTCTGGCGATTGTGGCCGGAGTAAATTTAATGATTACCTGTACGGCAGGCGGTTTACCATTGCCACGGACCATAAGCCGCTCCTGGGCCTCCTCGCTCCTGACCGCCAGACCCCGCCAGCGGGTCCTGAGGTGGAACCAATTCCTAAACTCATACACGTACACCCTGTTGCACCGCCCGGGCAAGGCCATGGGACACGCTGACGCCCTGAGCCACCTGCTGCTCCCGTCGACAGACCCCGATCCTGCCCCAGCCCACCATGTGATGCCAGGGGAGTCTTTACCCGAGCGGCCCCTCCACGCCACTGAGGTGGCTTGGGCCACGGGAAGGGACCGCATACTCGCTCGAGTTTCTGACTGGGTGGGAAGGGGGTGGCCCACGGGCAAGGTAGGCACGGAGTTCAAACCTTTCTCTTCGCACAGAGATGAGCTATCCACCAACAAGGGATGCATACTCTGGGGTAGCAGGGTGGTGGTTCCCCCCCCCCATGCGGAAGCAGGTGTTAGCCGCCCTTCACGAAACACACCCGGGGATAGTGAGGATGAAAGCCCTGGTCCGCAGTTATGTTTGGTGGCCGGGGATGGATGAAGAGATAGAGGGTTGGGTGAAATGGTGCCAACCCTGCCAGGAATCCCGGCCTGATCCACCGTGCGACCCCGTCCACCGCTGGGAGTCCAACCGGTGGCCGTGGTCCCGTCTGCACTTAGATTTTGCAGGACCCTACCAGGGCCAAATATTCTTCATACTGGTAGACGCATATACTAAGTGGCTAGAGGTAATCCCCGTAGCTTCCACCTCAACAGCGGCGGCGGTTAGAGCTTTGCGAAGAGTATTTTGCACGCACGGAATCCCCGATACCCTGGTCACAGATAACGGGACGGCCTTCACCTCCCGGGAGTTCCGGGAGTTCCTAGATAGGTACTTGATCAAACACGTCCGGTCCGCCCCCTTCCATCTGGCAGGCTGAGCGAATGGTGCATACCACCAAGGAAGCCCTGGGGCGGATTGTACAGGGGGACTGGGACCACCGCCTGGCAGCCTTCTTGTTCCACAATAGGATTACCCCTAACCCCCTCACCGGGTCGAGCCCCGCGGAACTACTAATGGGTAGGAAACTAACCACAAGGCTAGACCGGCTACATCCAGACAGGGCCACCGACGTCCGCAGCATACCCGAGATCAGGGAAGCGGTGCGGGGGTTCTTCCCGGGGACCCTGTATATGCGAAAAACTTCGCAAATGGCCCTGAGTGGGTAGCAGCCCGGGTGCTCCGGGTGACGGGATCCCGTTCTTACGAGGTCTCGACAGAGGGGGGCCAGATCTTAAGGCGGCACATAGACCAGCTGTGCCGCCGAACCTGGTTGGAGGAGCCAGCCGAAACCGGGGAAGCAGCAAGCGGAGATGAGTCAGCCACAGAGCCACCCGAAGTAATCCCACAGGCGCCAACCCTGCCGACGTACGATTTCCCGGGACAGGCAGACCCGGAACCGCAACCTGGGTCGGCCGACCAGCCGCCAGACGCAAGTCCACGAGAGGAGACCCCCCTTCCCGGGGACCGCTCCAACGCCCCAAGCAACCCCGAGGCGATCTACCCAGGAACACAAGGCTCCCGCATACTTGCAAGATTATGTACAGTGAACTAGGGGGGGAGGAGTGTAGTGTATTGTGCTGTATGAAGTAGCACAGCGTGGCCACGCAGCAAAGGCGTCCAGGGGAAGTCCCTTGGTCCCTCTGAGCAGCGTGGGAAAGTCTCTGCCAATCAAGACCAGTGGCGGGAAGTTTGACTGGCCAGGATTGGACTGGCCAGCTGGAGGGCTGTTCTGGGAAGAATGTATATAAAGCGGGTCCCGGCCCGCGTTGCCCTGTTCTGTAATGTACCTTCTAATAAAGTATGTTGCCTTCTACACGTCTCGTCACTGAGTACATTACAACAGTGAAGTCCGCAAAGAGGGAATTCTATGTGGCCTCCACTGCATCTGTAAAATCATGCCCAGCCCAATTATTTAGGACATTAACAACAGTACTGACAGGCAGCGGCGTCACTAGGGCGGGACAAAGGGGGCCATTGCCCCCCCCAGAGCATTGTCATTGGCCCCAGGCACTGACCCATGGCCCCCCCAAGTTGGCCCCAGGCACTGATCGTCCAGCCCCTGCCCCCAAATTCCCGCCTCAGCTAACCCGGCTGGGACCAATTAAATGCAGGGGAGAACCAGGGACAGGGGAGCGGCAGTCCCCCCCAGCACCCACCCGAGCCGACGGAGCCCGCAGCAGGACTTGAGGTAAGGGGTCTGAGCCGGCGGATGGGGTGAGAAGCCTCGGGGGGGGGCAGCGTGGGTGAGGCTGGAGGAGGCCTAGGCCCCAATCCGGGAAACCAGCAGCTGCTTCGTAGGCGGGCAAGCGGGCAGGCAGGGCGGCTTCCTTTCTGCTCCTCTCGGGCTCCCCAGGGTCTACAAGACGGCGCATGGAAAGGAGTCCCTTTCTCACAATACAAGAACTCGTGGGCATTCGATGAAATTGCTGAGCAGACAGGTTAAAACGGATAAAAGGAAGTACTTCTTCACCCAAAGGGTGATTAACATGTGGAATTCACTGCCACAGGAGGTGGTGGCAGCCACAAATATAGCCACCTTCAAGAAGGGTTTAGATAAATATATGGAGCACAGGTCCATCAGTGGCTATTAGCCACAGTGTATGTGTGTATATAAATTTTTTTGCCACTGTGTGACACAGAGTGTTGGACTTGATGGGCCGTTGGCCTGATCCAACATGGCTTCTCTTATGTTCTTTTGAGTCCCCCGCCCACTTGCAAGGAAGGAAGCAGGAGGGAAGAAGGAAGGGAGCCCCCGGGAGGGAGGGAGGGAGGCGGAAACGAGAAGCCGGGGAGCGGTTTCCCGGTGAGTCTGGCGTGCTGTGGCTGCTTCACCCAGAGGCCTTCGGGGAATGGAGCAAGCGGACTGGCGGGCAGGCCTTCCCCGCCAAGGAGCTGCAGAGAGGGACAGACGGGTTGCCAGCCATTGTCCCCCTCGAGCTCAGTCGGCGGAGAACCACCCACGGCCCCCCCCCCGCCTGGGACCCCGCCAGCCGTGCTTCTGGCTTGCCTGCATGGTCCTTGCTTGGAGGGCAAGCCGAGGCTGGCGGGCGAGGGAGGGAGGAGAGCTCTTGGGCCCTGGATGGACGGAGGGATGAAAGGAGCCTCCTCCTAACGCAGCCGGTCCCACTCCGGAGTCGCGCCGCAGCCAGCTGGGAGCTGCTGGTTTCCTCGGCCGCTTTGGAGGGGGCCCTCGGAAAGGTGGGAGCCGCTTCAGGGCTGGCGTTTGGTGCATTTGGCGGCCGTGGAGGCGGGGGGTGGGGGGTGCGCGCATGAGAGAGCGCCGGTCCAAAACCAGAGAAATCAAACCGAAGGGAGGGATGTGTGTGTGTGGATGTGTGCAATTGCTGCCAAATTCACTTGGCCCCAGGGTGCAACCCACCCCAGTGACGCCACTGCTGACAGGCAACCAAAGGGTTAGGGAATTGGACATCGGCTGTGAGGCCTTTGTGACTTATTTTGCAGATAAAATCCTGACTCTCCACCAGGATCTCCCAGCCACAGTAGATACGGGACGGGAACTGAAAGCCCCATTGTCCGCCTTGGGGCCCTTTTTGGACCACTCCAGTCGACCTCTGGAAGATGTGGACAGGATCATAAGTACATAAGAGAAGCCATGTTGGATCAGGCCAATGGCCCATCCAGTCCAACACTCTGTGTCACACAGTGGCCAATATATATATGTGGCCAATATATATGGCCAATATACAGTGGCCAATATATATATATACACACACACTGTGGCTAATAGCCACTGATGGACCTCTACTTCATATTTTTATCCAATCCCCTCTTGAAGCTGGCTATGCTTGTAGCCGCCGCCACCTCCTGTGGCAGTGAATTCCACATGTTAATCAACCTTTGGGTGAAGAAGTACTTCCTTTTATCCGTTTTAACCTGACTGCTCAGCAATTTCATTGAATACCCATGAGTTCTTGTATTGTGAGAAAGGGAGAAAAGGACTTCTCTCTCTACCCTCTCCATCCCATGTATAATCTTGTAAACCTCTATCATGTCACCCCGCAGTTGACGTTTTTCCAAGCTAAAGAGCCCCAAGTGTTTTACCCTTTCTTCATAGGGAAAGTGTTCCAAACCTTTAATCATTTTAGTTGCCCTTTTCTGCACTTTTTCCAATGCTATAATATCCTTTTTGAGGTGCGGTGACCAGAATTGTACATAGTATTCCAAATGAGACCACGCCATCGAATTATACAGGGGCATTATGATACTGGCTAATTTGTTTTCAGTTCCCTTCCTAATAATTCCCAGCATGGCGTTGATCTTTTTTATTGCAGTCACACACTGTCTTGACATTTTCAGTGAGTTATCTACCATGACCCCAAGATCTCTCTCTTAGTCAGTCTCTGCCAGTTCACATCCCATTAACTTGTATTTGTAGCTGTGATTCTTGGCCCCAATGTGCATTACTTTGCACTTGGCCACAGTAAACCTCATCTGACATCCACTCACCCAGCCTCAACAGATCCTTTTGGAGTGCTTCACAATCCTCTCTGGTTCTCACCATCCTGAACAATTTAGTGTCATCTGCAAACTTAGCCACTTCACTGCTTACTCCCAACTCCAAATCATTTATGAACAAGTTAAAGAGCATGGGACCCAGTACTGAGCCCTGTGGCACCCCACTGTCCTCCACTGCGAAGACTGCCCATTTATACTCACTCTCTGTTTCCTTTTTGGATCTTGGCTGCAATGAAGCCTACCACTTGTCCTCTGAACCCGTGCCCATCTTGGCTTGTCAAAGTAGGTGGTGCCAATGTCTAGAGCCCTCTGGTTGACATTGTTAATCTGTCTCTGTCATCAAGGATGGTCCCAGTTAGGTTCAAAGACAGAGTGGTACGTCCTCTTTTAAAGAAGTCATCTTTGGACTCTATGGTCCTGGCCAATTACCGCTCAGTCTCAAATCTTCTGTTTCTGGGTAAGGCAATTAAGAAAGCGGTGGCGGAGCAGTTTCAAGCATTCCTGGAGGATACTTCTATCCTTGACCCTTTTCAGTCCTCCTTTTGCTCTAGTCATGGGACAGAAATTGCTTTTGTTTCCTTCACAGATGACCTCAGAAGCCATCTGGATCAAGGCAGTCAGTGCTGCTGCTATTATTAGATCTTTCAGCAGCGTTTGACATGGTCGATTATGATCTAATGAATCAGCGTTTTGCCAACACTGGAGTTCAGCGGGTTGCTTAAAGTGGTTTTCCTCCTTTCTTCGTAGTTGGGGCAATGGGTGGATCTTGGTGAGCAGATCTCCATGCGTCACCCACTTAAATCTGGTGTACCACAGGGAGCTATTCTTTCACCGATGATGTTCAACATCTATATGTGCCCACTTGCCCAGATTGCTCGAGGTTTGGGGCTGAGTTGTCACCAGTATGTGGATGACACCATTTCAGAAGCTGAATATAAGAAGGTAATTGTGTCTCTTCCTTCAGTTCTTCATTTTTGTTTAGTCACACAGTTGAGTCCAACTCTTTGCGACCCCTTAGACCAAGTCACGCCAGACCCTCTTGTCTTCCACTGTCCTCCGAAGTCCGCTCAAATTCATGTTTGTTACATCAGTAATGCTGTCCAGCCATCTCATCTTTTGTCATCCCCTTCTTCTTTTGCCTTCTGTCCTTCCCAGTATCAGGGTCTTCTCCAGTGAGTGCTCCCTTCTCATTTGGTGACCCCAGGCCTGGCACTAGGGGTTCTAGCACCCCAGGCTGCCCCATGCCCCCCCCCAAAGGGCTCTTGACATCATCAGCGGTGTGTAGCCCTGTGCCCAGCCCTCTCCCACTTCAAAGGGAGCTGGAAAGACCTCTTCCCAGCTCCCTCTGAAGCGGCAGAGGGCCAGGCAGGGGCAGGCCCTGCCATGCCCAGATAGCAGTGGGCATGCTCAGAGTTGCCACAGCCCCTGACTTTGCTGAGGCTCGGGCAGCCTTGGCAAGATTGGAAATGTTACGCAGCTCAGAGCTGCCATGCCCCCCCAACTTCGCAGAGGCTTGGGCAGCAGGAGTTTAGAGCTGGGCTGTCATCCCCCCCCCCAACTTCACTGAGGCTCGGGCAGCCTCAGCATGGTCAGGAACGAAGCAGGTGCGGTGCGTGAGGCGAGGGGGTGCCTCCTGGCGCCCATAGGCCAGGTGGAGCCCCAGGTTGCCACCTACTTGGCCGACTAACACGCGCCAGCCCTGGGTGGCCCAAGTATTTGAGCTTCAGCTTCAGTGGAAGCAGTGGACAGTGGAAGACAGGAGGGTCTGGCATGACTTGGTCTAAGGGGTCGCAGAGAGTTGGACTCAACTGTGTGACTGAACAAAATGAAGAAATATTGATAGAATGGCAAACACAGATAAACAAATTTATATCTATTTTCTATTTTCTTCCTATTTGTTTGTCTATGGCTTTCCCACCCAGTGGTTTTAATATATATGTTTTGATGCTGGCCTTCCAGGGAACAACCAGGGTTGATTTCACTTAGGACTGACTGGTTTGATCTTCTTGCAGTCAAAGGGACTCTCAAGAGTCTTCTCCAGCATGATAGCTCAAAAGCATCTATTCTTCTGTGCTCAACCTTCCTTATGATCCAACTCTCACAGCCATACATTACTACTGGGAGAGCCAGTTTGGGGTAGTGGTTAAGTGTGCGAACTCTTATCTGGGAGAACCGGTTTTGATTCCCCACTCCTCCACTTGCACCTGCTAGCATGGCCTTGGGTCAGCCATAGCTCTGGCAGAGGTTGTCCTTGAAAGGGCAGCTGCTGTGAGAGCCCTCTCCAGCCCCACCCACCTCACAGGGTGTCTGTTGTAGGAGAGGAAGGTAAAGGAGATTGTGAGCCGCTCTGAGACTCTTCAGAGTGGAGGGCGGGATATAAATCCAATATCTTCTTCTTCTACTGGGAATACCATCTCTTTTACTATACGGACTTTTGTTGGCAGGATATTGTCTCTGCTTTTTATTATACTGCCTAGGTTTGCCATTGCTGTCCTCCCAAGGAGCAAATGTCTTTTAATTTCATGACTACAGTCACCATCTACAGTGATCTTGGATCCCAGGAATGTGAAGTCTGTCACTACTTCCATGTCTCCCCCTTCTATTTGACAAGGAGTGATGGGGGCGGATGCCATGATCTTAGTTTTTTGATGTTGAATTTCAAGCCTACTTTTGCACCCTCCTCTTTTACCCTCAAGGAGAGGTTCTTTAGGTCCTCTTCACTTTCTGCCATTAGAGAGGTGTCATCTGCATATCTGAGGTTGTTGATGTTTTTCCCAGCAATTTTAATTCCGGTTTGTGCTTCATCCAGGCCACCATTCTGCATGATGTACTCTGCATATAAATTCAATAAGTCGAGTGACAATATGCATCCCTGTTGGACTCCGTTTTCCCCTGTGCAAGCACCAGTCGTTTCTGACTCTAGGATTACGTAACATCACAATGTTTTTACAGCAGACTTTTTACAGGGTGGTTTGCCATTGCCTTCCCCAGTCATTTTACCAGCCTTGGAAGGATGGAAGGCTGAGTCAACCTTGAACCAGCTACCTGAAACCAGCTTCCACTGGGATTGAACTTAGGTTGTGAGCAGAGAACTTGGACTGCAGTATTGCAGCTTTACTATTCTGCACCACGGGGCTCCTCATTACACACATGCATACACACACACACACATTTATATATAAGAAATAACTTTTATTTCACTACCAACAGAGTTCACTCAAAATACCTCAAGCCTGAGAAAACCACATGTTTTTTCCCCTATTATTTCTCTATTTTTCCTGCCATGAGTCCCACAATATGTATCCAGTATGAGGTGTTCCAGCTGTGCTGTGTACCCTGAGTTTAAGTTCTCTTGCTGAAGTAGGATTGCCAGGCCTGGCCTGACAGCCAGTGAACCAGAGAGGAGGGGACATGGAGGCCAGTTGTCAGCGATTACATAATGTCACTTCTAGGAAACCCCCAGAAATTATGTCCTGACTCTCTAGGAATTAGTAGAGTTTCCAGTCTTTCCTTTACTTGGGGCTTTTTGCCTGAGAACCTGGGGCTTTCTTCCTTGCAAAGACCTTCTGCATGTGCTCTACCAGCAAACCAGAGTCCAAGGTTTAATCATTAGATGATAGCTCACAAAATTAATCCCTGCTCTCTCAATTTTCTGCCACGCTCTATTGTGACCAAGAAGGGAATATCTGAACAGATAGGCCCTACTTTGACTCATAAAGTTCCTGCTGAATAACGGGGGGATAACTGAAATGGAAAAAAAAAAATCTGAGCCCAGGCTGAGAGCAGAAAGATCCCACTGCTCATCCAGACACAAGTGCAACAAAACAGCAGCAGATTGAGCAAGAGCCTTTGCAATAAAGAGACTCTCCATCCATGCACATCTCCTACACACTGCAAAGCCATTGCTTAATATATATCCGTGGGAACAATTGAATGGTTATATATAATTCCATGATTATCATTGTTTCCCATTTTTAAAGAAAAAGCACCCAAGGGAGGGGGGAGAAGGAAGAAGAGGAGATACTATTTAACCCTCTCCTTGACAGCCATTGACAGTCAAAGTCACCATCCCAGCATCTTTTCCCTGTGAGAGAAGCAGCACAGGAATTCATATCAGAAAGCAACTGCAAGGAGGGCTTTTGAGAAGACAAAAGATGGATAGAAAGAAGGGCTGTGCACCCCCATAGTCCTCCAAACTCAACTATAGTCTCCCACAGGTACTTCTCCATGGAGAAGGGAGAATTATGGAAATGCATGTAATATGCAGCCTGGCACCTATATTTATATATAATTTTTGGTACACAGTGTGAATAATTGTGCCTATCTGAAAAGCATCTAATTAGTTTCAGCTTCAGAGATTTACAATGCAGTCCTAGCACAGTTATATCTCTCAAAATCTGCTGAAGTTAATTGGCTGAGACGGCTTTAAATCTGTTTAGAATTGCACTGTCTTTCACTAAGAAGTCCAAGAAATAGAAGAAGGTGAAAAGACATAAATGCAAGTATCGCCTTTGGGGTGACCTTTGTAATATGCTCCCTCCCTCCCTTCTTCCTTCAGTTCTGCTGGACATCAGCCAAGAACTACAGACGTTCTTTGGCAGTGAGTGGGTAAAGGGGGGAAAACATTACAAAAAAAATCCACCTTTTCCTTTCTTGAGGAACTCCTTGGGGATCCTGTGAAAACTGTCTGGCCTGTCCGATACAGTTTAAGAGCCACCACGCAGATTCAGCTGTCAGCTATTATAGCACGAAGCATCCAGAATCAACATCTCTCTCTCTCTCTCTCTCTCTCTCTCTCACACACACACACACACACACACATGTTATGTTCAATGAGATCCATCACTGAATTCTGCCAAAATAAAGTTTCCTCTGCTTCAAAAATTTTTTCTCTCCAACCAATCTCTCCTCCTAATGCCAGCATGTTTGAAGTGGTGAGACGTGTCAAGTCAGGCTGTCAAGTCTGGTAGGTCCAATATTTATTTACCATTCATTATAATATATGCAGCACCATCAATGTGCATAATCAGTAATATAGGCCAAAAAAAAAAGGACTGGCCTGCCCCCAAATAGTTCATTCTGTCCACAGAATAACTTTGTATAAGATTACATACCCATTCGATGCACGTCCAGTTCTTGCTATATACACTAAAGAGGAGCTAAACCAAAAATATCCCCACTGCAGTTTGGGAAACAAATGGCATGGACCCAACCCACCATGCACAAATTCCAGGAAGCGCTGGAGAAGCCTGGAATGGATTTTGCAGTCCACCCTGGTGATGTGCACAGATCTCTGCCTAGCCTATTTGTCCATGATCAGTTAGAAGCATGTGAGGTTGGAGCATGAGACAGAACATCTTCGAGCAGATCACAGACATAATTATGAGGGCTTCTCAATGTTTCAAGCCTCCAGTATGACTAGGAGGTGATTTTTGACTGGCCACTGGCCATCCAGTATATAATCAAGGTCAGGGCCAGATTTAGGGGGGCAGAGAGGGCACCTGCCCTGGGCACCACTGGGGGGGCATCAAATAGGGTGCCCTGGAGGAAGGGTGGGGGAGCAATAAAGGCTCTGCCAATCCACTGGCCTTTCCTGCACCCCTTTTCTCCTTTCCCAGGTCTGTGCACAGACTTAGGAAGGAGAAAAGTGACGGGGCACCATGTTCGCTCCATCTCAGAGTTATGTTTAAGGTGCTCAGAGTCTGAGCAAACACTGCCCTGCCACTCCCCGCCCCTTTGTCCTTTCTGGGTCTGTGCACAGACCCGGGAAACAGAAAAGGGCCAGGGGGGAAGAGCTGCATGGTGGCATTTGCTCCATCCTGGAGCTTACAGTAGGCCCTGTACTAAGAGCCCTGTAAACTCTTGGAGGATTGGCTGCATCAGAGGTGTGTGGCCTAATATGCAAAGGAGTTCCTGCTACAAAAAAAGCCCTGCCCATAAGAATCCATGCCACTGCATTCTGGACCAGTTGGAGTTTCCAGGTCAGCTTCAAGGGTAGCCCTGTGTAGAGTGAGTTTCAATTTCAAATCTCTTCTTTAATGTTTTCTGAAATAAAATTTGCCATTTGTGTGTATTAATACGACAACATTGCCATACATATGGTCAAAGTGAATACTGTTGGAAGTGGTATCAGCAAAGGAAGAATTGTGGGAAGATGGCTGCTGGCCTGTAATGTCTCTAGGCTGAGTGTCTGTTTCCTGATGCAAGTGCTTAAAGCTTGGGTATGCTGAGGGGCACATGCCAAAGGGCTCTTGGCCCTTAGCCCGTAATGCACAGCCTGCATCCTGATGGCCCAACCCAGCAGATTCAAGTTCAGTCTAGGATGCTTTGTTGACTTTTTGTGTGTGCCTTGACCCTGTGCCTTGTTTAACTCTATTTAAAATGTATTAGAATTTTTAGAGGCTGCTTTGGGTCCCTGTTGGAAAGAAAAAGAAAATTAAAATATGCATATTTATTTGTTTGTTTTGTATCCTGCCCTCCCCTCTTCAGGCTCAAGGCAGGTTCCATCATAGAATCCACAATATTAAAAACAAATCAAGTTAAAATACATATCAAATCAGAGAATTAATATTAACACTAAACAAGTGCCTCAACAGGCAGACAGACAATTGGGTCCCAAGTGGTTACTCAAATCTCAGGTCACTGGAGGGAAGGCCTGATAGAAGTGGGCACCTGCTGCCTCAACTAAGGGCCTGGCACAAAATAAATAAATAAATCATAGAGTTTTGGAATGTCACAATTATTAAGCCTATGTATGATTCCCCCCCCTCCAATCCTGTAAAAAATGTCAAATGGGTTTGAAACGTTTAATAGTGGATTGGGTTTTCTAGGTCCCTTAACAATAACCATGAAGGCTAAAAATGTCATGTTTTAACAGTTTGTCCATGCCCCACTATTAGCATGCATAGCATTGTCTGGCACAAGATTACAGTTCTCACTCCAGTCTAACAACAACAAGCAGTGTTGTTATACTAGGGTTTGTTACTGCACATACAGTGAACACAAGGACAAGTGCTTGCACAAGAGCAACTGTTTTATAAATGTGCACTGTCTTTGTGGACAGTATAGCAGCAGTAAGTGGGTGGAGTGAGGCTGGGAATTATTTATTTATGTACTATTATTTATAGTCTGACTTTCTCACTGAGCCTCAAGGCAGGTTACACAATGTAAGTCAATAAAACAAAACATCTAATAAGCAATGTAATAGCAGTCTGATTACAGAAAGCTGAAACAAGGCAAAAGTATTGAACATTATATGTTAAACAATGCAAAAAATGGTATTACATGAGTAGAAACAATACAATGAGAGCAAAATAATACATACAGCAAGCAAGTAATGCATATTATACACACAATAGTCCACAGTCCCTTTCTCTGTATAAAAACATATACATCTGTTATAATATAGCCCTATTGCTTTTTATATAAACCCTGAACAATTCTGTTTTACAAAGTATGTGGAATGCCAGAATCATGGGAACATTCCTAACCTCCTCAGGCAAGGCATTCCATAAGGTGAGGAATGCAGATGTATGAACAGTTACGGATCCTGCTCATTTGCTGAGTGGCTTCTGAAAAGACCCTGCTCAGAGGAATGAAGGCATTGTGGCAGAGGAGGACAGGCAGTCCTGCAGATACTGGAGTCCAAGACCATGAAGACTTTGTAGGTAGTAGCGTGTATCTTGAACTGGAAATGGTAACTGATGGGTAGCCAATGCTGAATATGTGTTATATGCATGCTCCACACAGTTCCTAATAAGAAGAAGTGACATTCTGTACCACTTGGAGTCTCTGAGTCGCATTTTAGGCAGGACTCAGATTCAGCAGGAGCTCACAGGAGCGCAGCTCCTGAACCTTTCTAAGGGTTCCCCCTCCTCCTCCCTACCTTCCTACTTTGTCCATTGAATAGCAGATGCAGCTGCATACCAATCCTGGATGAGCTCCACCACCTATTTTTCTACAAAACGACCCCTGATTTTAGAGAATACCAATGTAGGCTGCTTTACAGCAGTCTAGTCTCAGTGTTACTGTGGCATGGATCCAGATGGCCATCACATTGGCCAAGTCAAGGTAAGAGGCCATTGTCTGAGCTAAACAAAGTTGAAAGAAAATGGTCTTTGCATCTCCATTTAACTTGTTTCTCCAGCAGCAATGCTTTGTCCAGTATAACCCTTAGGCTAGGAATCTCCAACCTTTTTGCATCTACAGGCATGATAAATGCAGCATGGTAAGTGCAGATACTAAATGGCTACCACAAAATGGCCATCTCAAGAAGTGGAGCCAGACACAAAATAGTTGCTGCAGCCTACCTTCAGTCACACAGTAAAGATCCTTATGCTGTGACGGCAGCTGCTGAACAAGTCTTTTAAAAAAATCTGTACAGCCAATCAAATCTCCAGTGGCCAATTAGAAACCTTGCTAGGCAAAAGCACTGTTTGGTCCCTCCCACTTTCTAAAAAACCCTTGGCAGGCAACAGGAAAGGGGCTGGTAGGCACTACATTGGGGACCCCTGCCCTAAGCTCTTAACTAAGTTATCAAGGATCAGCTGAACCCTACTGAAATAGTCATTCTTATTTGAGTAGCCCTTCACTGATCCGGGCATAAATCTTAAGCAGTGCAACCAGAGTTGCTCTAGAGAAAGATGAAGTATCTTCTCCCTCTCATTGCAGCTTTCTGTGCCTCCTGAACTTTTGCTCCTGCAAAAATCTCCTTCCTTCCCTCCAAAGACAGAAAAGTAGTTTGAATGCAGAAGTTGCTGCTCTGCTGGTAGAACAGCACCTTAGGATCCAAGCCACAGTCTAAAACAGGAGTGTCAAACGTGCAGCCGGAGGGTTGGATCAGGCCCCCAGAGGGCTCCTATCAGGCCTGTAAGAAACTCACTGTCATCTGCTTTCTTCTCACTGACCATGAGATTTCTATAATGAATGTCAATAAATCAAAAGTAGGTTTGCAACTTACAGATACATACCTGAACAACACTCAAGTTTGCTACAGCTCAGGCACTGTCTCCTGGTTTTGATGCGATAATTCAGAGCAAGAGATGTCAGTTATCAGAAACTGTTAAACAAAACATTGCAAGAGTTCTAATCATTTCAGCATATTTTATTTTAATTTTTTTTACAAAAATCTTTGTGTTTGTCCTTCATAAACTTTATATCTCTGCTATCGGGCATTGTATTTTGACACACATGGCCTGGCCCAGCAAGGTCTCATTTATGTCAGATCTGGCCCTCATAACAAATGAACTTGACACCCCTGGTCTAAAACTTTTTTTAAAAAAAAGTTTTAAAAAAGTTTTTAAAAAAAGTTTTAATAGGGAGGGGACAAAAACTGAAACTCCCGCTGTCTCTTTGGATGGCCACTTTGGTCTCATTTGCTCTTCTACTGCACTTAAGAAACATTATGGAACAGAGCTTCAGTTGGACTGATTCACACCTTACATGTTTGTTATAGTGTATACACTAAAATCTGCAGGTCCAAATGCTTGTTATCAAACACTTGATTATTGCACTCATGTTTGGTGTTAGCTATGAAAATATAAATAAATTATAAACTTTAAAAAATGTCATGAGTAAAGGACCTGTTCCCAGGCTAGGGCTGCCAACTCCAGCTTGCAATATTCCTAGAGATTTGGAGGTGGAGCCTGAGGTGGAACTTCAGAGGAGCATAATTTATTCTATAATTTATTTATTCTATAATTTATATCCCACCCTTCCCACAGTGTGGCTCAGGGCGGCTCACAACAACGGCAAAACAATAAAACAAGGTACAAAGTTAATACATTTAAAAGTCAAAACATTTAAAAAAACCTAAAAACATTAAAATGCCATAGTGCCACCCCGACCTCCTAATGTAGCCATATTCTCCAGTGGAACTGATCTCTGTAGTCTAGAGATCAGTTGTAATTCCAGGAAATTTTGAGGCTCCACCTGGAGTATTCACAGGGTGGATTACAAATTTACTAAATAAATAATGCCATGACCAAATAATTTTGATGGTAGATCAATGGAAGGACACTCCCATTCCATCTAACAAAACCTGTCAGCCTGCAATTCCATTTTCTGAACACTTCAGAAAATGGACATCATCCTATGTCCATTCTTACATCCTGAAAACAAAATACAATTCACATTCCACCAATCTCTAAAACAATTAGTCATTTAAAAATTTATAATCCCAACACAATCTGTCAACTATCTTACAAACACCAAGGTGGGGAGAATAACAATTCCAAAAGAGTATCCCCTCATGAATGAAACTAGTCAAATTAACAACACCTGAATGAAATCTTAAAGGAATATATGCAAAATTAGGATTGCAAGCAGAACATGACAATAAATTGAAAATGTCACTTATAAAAACCAAGAATAATCAATACTCATATTCAACCTACTACCCAGCATATTGAGATTGAGAACTAATTCTATAGTTCAAGCACTTTAATCCATTGAGAGTTTAGGATAAGAATTGGTTGACCATTGGATTTAGCTTTTGAATGTATTGTAATTTTGGGAACAGTGAAATACTGTATATGATTAAAAAAAAGAAATACTGTATATGATAAGAGATTTATGAATTTTGCACAAATTAATTGAATTATACATTTTTATTATATGTCCGTAGTTATTTGTTCATGGTATTATACTTTTTTCCTTCCTATGAATCTCTCCTGTTGTCCCACCTGGAGGATGGAAATCCTAGGAGGACAGACTATGTGGAGGGAAGAGAGTTCAACAGAAATATTCCATAGAGCCTCCCATCTGAAAAATGCCATTTCCTTCAGGGGTATGGATCTCTGTAGTCTGGAGACAGATTCAGGTAGGTAGCCTTGTTGGTCTGAAGCAATAGGACAAAGTTTGAGTCCAGATGCACCTTTAAGACTAAGAAAGTTTAATTTCTGGGTATAAACTTGTGATGGTATCTGGAGAAGTGTGCAAGCGCACAAAAGCTCATACCCAGAATTAAACTTCCTTGGTCATAAAGGTGCCACTGGACTCAAACTTTGTTCTGTAGTCTAGAGGTTACTTGTAATTCAGGAAGAATTTCAGACGCCACCAGGCGGATGGCACACCTACATGACACATGTAAAATTCCTTGGCAAAGTATTTTGCCCTTGCCTGCTTCCACTAGTAACATCAGCAGGTGCCCTTGGGAACTGTAAATAAAAGTTCTAGGATGCCCACTTCCCTTGTGTCTCAATACCACTTTATTTCACATATACCAGATCTGATGGACTTGAAGTCTGGCTTTTGGCCCAAACTACATACACAGCAGCTTCAGCTTGTTGCTTGAGTGAAATATATCACTAGACTATGTGAGTCATTTGAAAAATGATATAAAGCTATTTACTAATAAATCTCTCATGGTTGAGAGAACAGTCCTATGTATGGCCTGGTTTTAGATTTATTACTCCAAGGAGCTGTTGATACTTATCTTGTCCCTTTACTTGTCTTCTTCACATTTTTAAAAAATATTTCAGTTTATGATTTTAACAGAAGAGTACCTGAGGCTTTTCAAAGTATAACATTGAAGAGTGTATTTCTGAGAACTTCTGCCTATCATGCCCATCTGGTTCTCCCACTGTTCTACGAAAATGAATACTATCATAGGCTTTTCACTAGCGGTATATGTGTACCTTATTCTCTTGCGGGAATGACACAAACAAACACTTCTGGGCTTAACAAAGGCATTATTTACAAAACAAAACCATCTGGAAGTTACAGGGGGAAACTGGATTGTGCAAAGAAATACACAAAACAGCCCTTTCCCTCTTTGTCTTGGGGCCCAGCTCACCTGAGTTCTTGAAAGTCTATTGAGGCATAGCTCCATGGTGGAACATCTGCTTGGCTTGCCATACATCTCCAGTTGAAAGGATCAGGTGGTAGGAGATGCCATGCATCTCCAGTTGAAAGGATCAGGTGGTAGGTGATGGGAAAGACCTCTTCCCAAGACCCTGGAGAGCTGCTGACCATCAAAGCAGAAAATACTTACTGGCACTGATAGGCCAATGGTCTGGTTCAGTATGAGGCAGTTTTATATATGCATTCAGCTACTGACTAGTCCTGTGCATACTGTGTCCATAACTGGGCTTTCAACCTCCATCATGTCATGACCCTTCTAGGACTGTGGAGGACTGCCTCTCTACCTGTTCTCCACTCCCTTATCATAGAGTGGCTGTTATTCTCTAGCCCTGGGAGGATCTCACATGACCACATGAAGCTGCCATACTAAGTCAGGCCATTGAGCTATCTATTAAGGCCACTATTGTCTAGTCAGAATGGCAGCAGTTTTCCAGGATATCATATCACCTACTGCCTGAGTGTTTTAACTGGAGAGGCCAGGGACTCAATCTGGGACCTTCAGCATGCAAAACAAATGCTCTGCCATGAACCATGCTTCCCCCAGATCAAACCAGTGTCTCCATTTACCACACAACCACAAGCATTTGGTGAGATTTAAGTTTCACCATGATGAACATTTTTATACAAACAGCTATAAAATTCCACCTTTATGATTTACCTGCTACTCTCCCTTGGCAGTTCTTATAGATTCATCTGTATATTGTGGAACAAAGATGCCACCACAAGAAATGTGCTATTAGAAATTAATACATATCAATCCTGTTTAATCACTAATACCAGTTATATTTTAGCCCATGGATTTCAAGCCACTGTAGTGGATACAAAGATTACTTCTTTGCACAAAGCATATTCTACAAAACACATAGCACTGCTTATACACATTTATAGTACAATCCTATAGTACATTTTACTTCAGTTGACTTAGAAGAGTATCACTGTTCAACAGCCAGTATGTGCTATACAGTGTGAAGGAAGCATTTTGTCTTGGTTCCCAGTTCCCTCGGGTATATAAATATTTTACATAAAATAAATAAATAAAATGTACAAGATAGCAGCAGCCAAGAGCTGCAACGCAGTTTCCTGCAGCTGTCACGGCAAGAACAGACTCATTCTGTAGTCAGCTGGTCAACTCTTATCTGCAAAGCATACAGATAGGCACTTTCTCATGCAGTATATTTTCAGCTCACACAGTACACACTTCAGGCATCTCTGCCATCTTAACTGTGTCAGCACAAATGACTTCCTACCCAGCTTCTGCTCCACCATCTGTAAAAAGGTCAATTTCTTTGCCCATCCAAATGTGACAGGCAAGCTAATTTTGGCACCAAGTCAGAGCAGACACAGACTGCTTTTTGATTTCTCAAATGTTTACATTGTTGTGCCATGGTACAGGCTGGACCTGCACAATTCTGAAAATGGCTATAGAGGAAATTACTCTGAATACAAAATGTATTATTATTCGGGTGGCTAGGGAAAGTACATAAGAGGTCCCTTACTGCTCAAACAATTCCATTGACTGACATGATGCGCACACACACCAGCAATTAGAATGTAAGATTTCTGGGCTACCATCATTGTCACAGTACAGGCTCTAACATGACACATATGCCACTTCTGAATAGATTTTGTCCCTGCTGGCTTCTTCAGCAAAACTCAGAGTGTGTATCTAGGAACTATTTATTTATTCATTTAAAATGTTTATTAGCCACCTTTCTACCTTGTCAGATTTAAGAATCATATGACAATTATAAAATACACATCAAAGACCACAATATAAAATCTCAATTAGGACTGCCAATAAATAAAAACTAAATTTGTCAAAGGCATTCCTAAATAAAAATTTCTTCAGCTGCCTCCTGAAGATCAAAATGGGAAGTGGGAGATCCACCTGAAATAGTATGGCCTATGCACAAATCAGCAAATGGCTTTAGAGGAAATTTGGTTGGTGGTTCAGCAAATTCCACATATTACCTAAAACTTGGGTTGCTAGATATTTTTTTTAAAAAAATAGACACACCAAGGTTCAGCACCTCCACCTCCCACAGCACATAGCATAAAGCATACTGTTTGCACTGGGAGGAGCACCCAGCCCAAGCACAAAGCAGTTGCAGCAGCTGTTGTTTTGCACTCCAGCTCAGCACCAACTTCTACCATGGCAGACAATGGGAGGCACACTGTTAGCACTGGAAGGAGCACTCAATCCAAATACAAAGCTCAGTGGCTAGGGCTGCTTCAGCATGCCTCCTCCAAGCCTAAACAATATGCTTCATTGTTTTGGCTTGGTAAAATTGCCAGATGACCTGTAGGGTTGCCAGGTTGTAGGTAGCTCCCCTAGTGGAGGTGGGGGTCTCCACTGCCAGGCCTCATCCCTCCCACACTGCCAATCAGTTGGTTGGGAGGGGGACTTAACCAAGAGAGAGAGGAAGGCCCAGGTGATGTGGAAACAATGCTTCTGGAGTGCACAGGAAGTGATCTCATCAAACAGGCAACATCTGGGTGACACTCTGGTATTTGGGCAAAACCTCTATGGTAAAAGTTATTTTTTACCATAGCATTTTTGCTCAAATATAAGAACATTGCTGAGACATTGCGGCTTGATGACATCATTTCCTGTGTGAATAGTGATGTCTCCGCATTGCCTGGGCCTTCCTCGCAACTCTACTAGACACTCCAGTTATTTTTACTATTTCAGGAAAACAGTGAAAAAAACCAACAACCATTTAAATGTCCAGAACTTTTCCAGTTTTTTCCTGAACAACTGGTATTAGTAGGTTAATCCTCTAGTTCCATCTACCCACAAGAGAATCCCTTAGGACTTTTAATCATGTAGCAGATGCCATCAAAAGCTTTAATAATGTTTTAGTCTGGGACCAACATATCTACGGGACCGCTTCCTCTGCTATGTCCCTGAAAGAGCCTTATGCTCTACTGCAGGGGTTGACAATCCCCAGGTGGGGGCAGGAGGTTCCCTGGTTTGGAGGCCCTCCCTCCGCTTCAGGGTCATCAGAAAGCAAGGAGGAAGGGAGGGAAATGTCTGCTGGGAACTCTATTATTCCCTATGGAGACTTATTCCCATAGGAAATAATGGAGAATTGATCTGTGGGTATCTGGGGCTCGGGGGGGGGGGTCTGTTTTTTTGAGATAGAGACACCAAATTTTTTGTATCGCATCCAGTGCCTCTCTCCAAAATACTCCCCAAGTTTCAAAAAGATTGGACCAGGGGTTCCAATTCTATGAGCCCCAAAAGAAGGTGCCCCTATCCTTCATTATTTCCTATGGAAGCAGGGCATTTAAAAAGGTATGCGGTCCCTTTAAATGTGATGGCCAGAACTCTTTGGAGTTCAATTATGCTTGTCACACCCTTGCTCCTGGCTCCACCCCCAAAGTCCCCAGAAATCTCTTGAATTGGACTTGGCAACCCTATCTACTGGTCATATCTACTGGCGATCCCTGGCCTTAAAGAGATCTGGCTGTCCTCAATAAGGGCCGGGACTTTTTCAGTCCTGGCCCCAACCTGGTGGAATGCTCTGCTGGAAGACACCAGAGTCCTGCAGGATCTTTTATAATTCTGTAGGGCCTGTAAAGCAAAGACGTTCTACCAAGCTTTCATTTAAGAACAGCGACAGTGGCCAAACTTTCTCTCCCCTCCACCCTCCTGAGAAACATCCCCTTCCCCTGATGCCACATCCAGAAAGTAGGAATAATAGCACTTTGATATGACGTCATTAGGGTTTGCAATCTGTTTTTGAATGTGATTGGTTTAATTGGTTGATTTATGTATTTTTGCCAATTGTTGTACATCACCTAGAGCCTGGCTTTGGACAGGATGGGAATAATAATACTTCACAAAGTACATGTCACCTGCTGGGAACAAGGCAAATTACCACAGGACTTTCGCGATGCAATCATCATCACCCTATACAAGAACAAAGGGGAAAAGTCAGACTGCTCCAACTACCGGGGGATAACCCTGCTCTCCATCGCAGGCAAAATCCTTGCCAGAATACTCCTGAACAGACTGGTGCCCACCATTGCAGAAAAACTCCTCCCAGAGAGCCAGTGCGGCTTCAGAGCTAACAGGAGCACCACCGACATGGTATTTGTTCTCAGGCAGCTCCAAGAGAAATGCAGGGAACAGAACAAGGCTCTGTATGTGACTTTTGTCGACCTTACCAAAGCTTTCGATACCGTTAGCAGGAAAGGCCTGTGGCAAATCTTGGAACGTTTAGGATGTCCCCCAAGGTTCCTCAGCATGATCATCCAGCTACACGAAGACCAGCGAGGCCAAGTCAGACACTGCAACGACCTCTCGGAGCCCTTCCCAATAGGCACGGGTGTAAAGCAAGGCTGCGTTCTCGCGCCAACTCTCTTTACGATCTTCTTTAGCATGATGCTTCAAAGAGCCGCAGTAGATCTAGATGAGGACGATGGTGTCTACATCCGCTATCGCACCGATGGCAGCCTGTTCAACCTGAGGCGACTAAAGGCACACTCCAAGACAATGGAAAAACTCATCCGAGAGCTACTGTTTGCTGATGATGCTGCACTCGTCTCCCACTCGGTATCAGCTCTGCAGCATATGACGTCCTGCTTTGCGGAGGCTGCCAAGCTATTCGGCCTAGAAGTTAGTCTGAAGAAGACAGAAGTTCTCCACCAGCCTGCACCCCAGGAAGATTATCACCCTCCCTGCATCACTGTGGGTGAATCAGTTCTGAAGACAGTCCAGCAGTTCAGCTACCTGGGGTGCATCATCTCCTCCGATGCCAAGATCGACAAGGAGATTGACAACAGGCTGGCAAAGGCAAACCGTGCATTTGGCCGACTGCACAAAAGAGTGTGGAGCAACAAGCATCTGAAAAAAGGCACAAAGATCAATGTTTACAAAGCGGTTGTGATGACAACCCTCATCTACGGCTCCGAATCGTGGGTTTTATACCGTCATCACCTGCGACTCCTTGAGCGCTTTCATCAGCGCTGCCTTCGCACCATCCTCAACATCCACTGGAGTGACTTTGTGACCAACACTGAAGTCCTCAAGCGGGCAGAGGTTACCAGCATCGAGGCACTGCTGTTGAAGACGCAGCTGCGCTGGGCAGGGCATATTTCTAGGATGGAAAACCACCGCCTTCCCAAGATTGCCCTGTATGGCGAACTCTCCACCGGCCATCGAAATAGAGGGGCACCAAAGAAGAGGTACAAGGACTCCTTGAAGAAATCCCTTAGCACCTGTCACATCAACCATCACCAGTGGTCTGACCTAGCCTCAGATCGCAAAGCATGGAAGCACACCATCCACCAGGCTGTCTCTTCCTTTGAGAACGCACGCATAGCTGGTCTTGAGGACAAAAGGAGATTGAGGAAGAATCGCACTGCTACAGGACCAACCCTAAATCAGACTTTTCCCTGCAGCCGCTGTGGCCGGACCTGCCTGTCCCACATTGGTCTTGTCAGCCACCAGCGAGCCTGCAGCAAACGTGGACTATTGCACCCTTCTTAAATCTTCGTTCGCGAAGCCAAGCCGAGATAATAATAATACCTGATTTATTAATAATTTTATAGATTTAATGATTGTTTAATATATCAATGGTGTAGTTTGTTTTAACTATGTTGTAACTCATGCTGTACCTGCTGTGCAGGAGAGATTGAAATAAAAATCTATCAAACAAACAAATTAGTCCAGACACCAGTTGGATCGCTGAGTCTTTGGAAGAGAACTATTTTTTCTATGCAAAGGAAAGTAAAGAAGAACCAGAAATCGGCACTTCAATCAGAAATGTTCATGACAAAGAGAAGACATTCTTTGTCATGGACATTTCTGAGAATGCAGGAAATCAAAGATACCAATTTAACTATTTAAGAACAAGAATTTTATTCAAATTGATAAGTTCATTTATGTCAGTTCTTGAAGGAAGAGGCTGATTCCTAGGTGGTGGTAGTACTGCACCATTCTTCAAGTAAGTCAAAATGCAGGGAGATGGCATCCATCAGGTTGACTCTGTCTTCACTATGCTTATTTCCTCTTCCTTGTCTTCATCTCCAAGTGCTCTTTCTTTTCCTTCTTTGCCTTTCTGTTCCTTCTTCTTTCTCTTTCTGTCTTTCTTTGTGCTTTCACTGTGTCAGTCTGCCCCAATTCACTCTCCAACCCTGACATTCTTCTTTCCTGCCACAGCTTTCTTTCTGATCTCCTTGCTGTTGGCGCAGGACCCCACCTTTGCCGATGCTAGCTCCACTTCTCCTTCTGCCTACCCATCTTTACTTCCGGGTGGGCTGGCCAAAACTGGAGGACATTGCTGAGTCTTCATGGAGTTGACACTGAGAGGAAGGTCACTGTCACAAGAAGAAGACAGGCCATCAGGGCCTGATCAATGGGTTGCTGAGGCTAGCACATGCTGAGCTCTGCTGGGCTGCCAAGCCTGGCACAGGGCTCCTCCTTGGCTCCTAGTTCTAGGTGAGTTGGTAGGAGTGGACCCTCATCTCTCAGGCTGGCCAAAGTTACCACCTCACCCTCACACCTCTTCAGGCCCAGTGTTAAAGGTTCTGCTGCTCCCGGCAGAACCCCGCCCCCCCCCAAGGACTTAAATTGCACACACTCAGCATATGCAGCACAATGACATCACCAAAAGTGATGCCATCATGCTGGCATGCTCTGCTGGTCCAGGCAGCTCCCTCTGAAGGGGGCAGGAGGGCTGGGTGAGGGGTGGGCTGAGCGTTCTTGCTCAACTCGCTACTCACCCAGCCCTGCTTGGGAAGCAGCTGCCTGCATGCTTCTTCCTCCATTCCAATTTGGAACAGAGGAAAAAGCATGCAGGCGACAGCTTCCCAGGCAGCTGAATCCCTCTGAAGGAGGGAGTGAGCTGGCCGAGGGGTAGGCCATTCTTGCTCGGCCCACCCCTCGCCCAGCCGGCCCACCCCTTTCAAAGGGAGCTGCTTGGGAAGCGGCCACCTGCACACTTCTTCCTCCGTTCCATTTTGGAACGGAGGAAAAAGCATGCGGGTGGCAGCTTCCCAGGCAGCTGAGTCCCTCTGAAGAGGCAGAGGGGGTGGGCAAGGGGCAGTCCAAGTGAGAACGCTCAACCCACCCCTTGCCCAGCCCACTCCCCGCCCCTTCAGAGGGACTCAGCTGCCTGGGAAGCTGCTGCCTGCATGCTCTTTCCTCCGTTCCAAATTGTAACGGAGCAAGAAGCGCGCAGGCGGCCCCTTCCCAGGCAGCTCCGTTGGTGCGAATGGGGACGGCAAGGGGGCACCTGCCCCTGCCCTCCAGCCCCATGGCCAGGTGGCACCCAAGGCGGTGGCCTACCTGGCCTACTCCCATACACCAGGCCTGCACCTCTCTATCATTAATTCATTGATTCTAGGCCAGATCAAAACACTAAATACAAAGCACAAAATATGTTGGACCCCAAAATACTGCAAATAGAGACTAGGAGATGTTTTTAAAAAGTACCTTGAATATCTGCTTTTGTACTTGCAAATTTCATCAGGCTTAACTTGAAATCTGTTTTTCCACAAATGCACCACATCTGGGAATTCAACAGAGTGGTCTAAACCACTTTGTTCCCATAATATGACAGAACTTTCCACCTCCTTCAGTCTTTAAACAAGATACCTTTGGTCTCCTGGGAGAAAGAGGGCAAGTTACAAGA
This sequence comes from Heteronotia binoei, assembly GCF_032191835.1. Lineage (NCBI taxonomy): Eukaryota > Metazoa > Chordata > Lepidosauria > Squamata > Gekkonidae > Heteronotia > Heteronotia binoei. The sequence continues at coordinate 214,686,094 of NC_083223.1, forward strand.
ATCATAAACCAAAGACCAGACTATGGGAGAGTGTCATCCACAGGTCCCCAGATGTTTCCATCCCAGATCAAGCAACAGTCTCTGGGAACAATGGCCTCTTATAAGCATCTAATAAGTAACATCCACAGATGTTTTAAACTTTCAATTACAATTTATATTTCAGTTCTAAGGATATTGCTATGAGGTATTTGTAAGAAAAAGCCAATAAACTCACAAGTAAATGTTAGGATTGCTGTTATTACCATTTACCTCCTTTGTTTTATTTAAAAAGAATGCAAATCTGATAAAACTGATTAGCTATGCTGATGTTCAAAACGTTCAGCTGCTCAAGAAACAAACATGCCCACATCACTTCCAGATGACATAGACATGTCGCCCAATGTTGCTGCTGGAGGGGATTTCTTCCCACCAGCTAACTGGTCAGCAGTGGGCAGGAGCCTGCAAAACCAGGGGATCCTCTGCCCACAATTGGGAAATAGAGCTTAATCTAGGAAACCAAAGAAATACAAGGGAAAAACACCATGCTTTTTCTCAATAAGGAATCAGTATAAATTTCATTCCGTGTAATGATTGCTACAATTTTGGGTTGCAATATATAAATTCTAAATGGACAATCCACTGCAACAAATAATTGGTTTTATCACCCTATATACGGAATAACTTAACACAGTTCCACAATGGTATTGCGCATTATCAAAAGTTCCTTGTAGGGTCAAGTTGAATCCAAATGGTCAAATCCCTGTTCTGGAATGGCAGGAGTTTCTTCAATCTTCTTCAGGACTGTGCAATTCAACAATGGAACCAAAGCATTAAGATAGAAGCTGATAGAACAAAGTCTCTGTCAAGTCAATTTCAGGTCAGGTGCTATTATAAGGAAAACTTAAGTTCCATTGGTCTCTCATTCCAATTAAACCTGACCTCTGGAGGCTCAGGGCACAAGGCTGGTCACACAAAGACAGGCCCAATTTCATTTCGGGAGTATCCTTCTTCAAGGGACCGCCTTTTGTACTCATAGGTTCAGTAAAGTTGAAGTGCCATAATTCATTTCCTGGCTTTCCAAATTACTATTCTGCTTGAATTTTCTGAATTCTTTCTGGAACGTCACTGCCAGTCACAATCCTTCAGCATTTGAACATTATCAAATGTGTCTCCACTTTGTCTCTCTTGCCTGGCTTCTGCTTCATGCTCCTATCTGCCCCTCTCCCCCTACTTCTGCCACTCTGTCTGTGGGCTCCCCAGGGAATGTCTAAGAGGGTGAGTTCGCTTGCTCGGGGGGGGGGGGGGCAGGAGGGACCAATAAGCCACCTCTCTGCAAAGCTGGACATGGGAGCCCAAGAGTTTTTTCCCCACTCATACCATGGGCAGGAAGGTGGTCTGGAGCCTGTTGCATCACTGCAGCCTACCCAAGCCTGCAGCCTGCCCAACCCCATGGGGCTGTCATGCTCACGGCACAGAGAAGAGGAGAGCGCAGTGGGGCCCCAATGCAATGGGCACCTGGCTATTGCTGCCACCGGGGGAGGGGTTCCCCACAAGTAGTGGGAGACATCAAGGAGGGACTCCAAGTCTGTGCCGGGGAGGGCTTCCCTGTGGGACTTGGTGGCATGCCGGGACTCTTATCTGTTCATTCCAATACCCATATTTTGCCTGGCTTCTCTGAGTGCAGACTCCTGCACTATGTGTTTCCTGTTTGTTTATGGCTCTCTGGGAGGGCACATGACTCCACTCGTCTGCCTGCCATTGGCACAAGTCTCTGACAGTGGGTAGGCGCAGCCACAGGACTGGCCAATCCTGCAGCTCCACTCTTGCCCTTCCCTCCCTCCGCCCTCACCTCGGCAGCAAGCCAGGCTTCTCTCTCTCTTCACATAAATCAGGATTAGGCTGTTAGTCTGGATTGTGGACTGGATTAAAAACCCAAGACAAGGAATAATAAAATTAGAATCAGCAGAACTTGATGAAGGCTTAAACAATTATTTATGGATTTAGAAACTGGGTAAAAAGATCACAAACTCAAGAAAGAAGTCATATAATCAGAGATGGACTTTTGAGAATATGGTTTACACACCAAAATTTATTGAGCCCCTCAAACTTTCTGCTTATGTCCCCAATAGAGGTTTACCATGGTAAGAACACAAGAAATAAAAATGATTCTTTTAAACATATGGCATGATGATAAATACTCTGGGAAAAATCAAGCCTTGGAAAGATATCAATGACTGTTATCAATCAGTCTCAAGACTAAAGAAGATCATGAGTATTGAAGGTAGAGTTCTAAGCCAGTGGTTCCCAACCTTTTTGGCACCAGGGACCAGTTTTGTGGAAAACAATTTTGCCACAGACCCGGGGGGGGGGGGGTTCACCAAGCCTTTCTCTCTCTCCTGGCTGAGCTCACCCCCACCCTGCCACTGCTGAGCCTCCCTCCCTCCGTGGAATCAAATTGCACCTCTTAAGAAGAGCCCTGTCTGTTGAACTAGCTAGGCCCACCCAGCCAAAAACTCTCCCTTTTTCCACTGGTCCTTCCTTGCAGCTCACTCAGTGCCTGGGCCCCAGCCAGCAGGCCAAGCAGATCCACAGTTTCTGCCCTCTTGTTGGACTTGTGCAACTGTGCTTACTGGTCCAATGGTGGCGTCAATAAGGGCCAGAGGCAGAACCCTACAGGCTCAGAGTCAGGAGGACTATCCCAAGGGAGAAGGGAAGCAATGCGGTGATCTGATTCCCAGGCCGGCAGCAGATGGGCAGAGGTGACAGCGGTGGGAACAGCACGTGCTTGCACCTCACAGTCACTGCTTTTGTGCCATATGTGCATGTGTGTGCCAAGGAGAATGCCTTAGGGTGGGGGCACCAGTGCACACTGCTTCAACCCCCTAGGTGTCCTCCTTGCCTGTACAGCACCAGCAGCTTCAATCCTTGCACCGTGGAGTCACCCTGGGTCACTGGAGGCAGGTGGGATGGGGGAAGAGAGCCAGGCAGAGGCTCTGAGGGGATGGGCAGCTGGGCTGTGGTTGTGACGTGCATGAGTAAACAAGCTTGCTCTGAGAACACGGAGAGAGGTAAGAGCAGCAGCAGCAGCCCTTCTCCAGCCACGGCTATGTTCAGGCAGGAGGTTGTCTTGTTCCTCAGCCTCCTTCGGTGTGAGAATGGGCATGCTTAGAGTCTTTCTTAGTGTGTTGCTGAGTGGGAGGAGTGTGCTTCTGGTCTGTCATCCATGTGCAGGAGAGGGGAGGCGGATTGCGTGTCTAGGTATCTCTTGGTTTCCTGCTCCCCTCTGCACAAAATTAGGGCATTTCCCCCTAACATCTTTCCTATCGTAACTGCCCCCCCCCACCCCCAGGCTCTGGCACTTGCTTGGTCACAAGGAGAGCGAGCTGCAGCGGCCACTCGTTGCTGATTGATGTGAGGCGGGGAAGGCATTCACTTCTCACTTTCCAAGCCTGCCTTTACACTCATCTGCCCATTCCCTTTTCCTCTTCTGGAGCTGCCCCGCTGCTGCTCTCCCATCCTTTCCCTCTTCCTTCCCTCCCTCCCCACCATGTCGGACCAGATCTCTGTGTTGGAATTACAAGTTGCCCACCTCCTCCTACTTCACCACCTGGCTGGTGCAATGCCAGAGCACCATGGCAGCCATTGAGGAGGAGAGTGAGGGAGAGCAGCCAAAAGAGGGCAGAGCCCAGCCAACCCAACCCTGCCACCACCTGGCCTGCAGAAGGCACCTCACCCACCCTAGCCAACCCACCCTGACTCCCATGGAAGCCACGATTCCCCCCTGCCTCCTCTTACAATTTCTGCTTCAGGAAAGGTGGGAGGTGGGCTGGAGCAATGGCAGCCACAGAGGTTTGTCTGAAGGCAAAAGAAAAAAAAATCCTGATATGCATCACATGCCTCACTGCTGCTGTGCAGCCCAGTAGCTAACAGGCTGCAGACCAGTATTGATCTGTGGCCCAGGGATTGGGGAACCCTGTTCTAAGAGATGCAACTAAATTTAATTATAAAACAAAAAGAGTATTTACTACAACAATATAGAAGATTTTACTCCAGCTAGAAACAGAGGATGAACAGTGAAAACATGTATAATTTAGTGGGTGCAAAACTTTAAGGAACAGATATCTATGCAATAATGGGAACAAGAATGGGGAAAACAATGGGAACAACAATGGGGGGAAATTTACAGTCAGCCAAATATTAAGACAAAATTGGTACAAAATGTTTTTTAGATGGTATATAACTCCAGAACATTGAGAAATCGAATAAAAACTACAAAGGAAAATGCTAGAAATGTCAGGACATAGATGGAACCGTCTTTCATATATGGTGGACTTGTAAAAAAAGCAAAAAAGATTTTAGAAAGAAATACACTGAAAAATGCAGAACATATTAAAGTTAGGGATTCCCAATGGAAGCTAAGAGCACGCTATTTGGTGTTCTGCTTAGAAACTTTCCAAAAATTTTAGAAGAGATATTCAAATACATGGTGACTGACAAGATCTATTTAAACACCAAGGAAATTAGACATCTGTTCATGTTCAGAAGAATGGGAGAATAACTTGCTAAATATGCAGTAATGGCAAAAGTGACAACCTATTTGAGAAACAGTTCTATTATGAAATCTGAGGAGAGTTAGAGTGTGTATTATGTGTACTATGGTAGCAAGAACCAAACTTAGAATGAGAAGCAGCTTAAAATATTAATATGTATGGTAATAGAAGTAGAATTAAAATCTGTTTTAAATGCAACATCTTGAATACAAATGGGTTCTTTATATGAGATATATAATAGAACTTCCTTCTAGAATTAGGTTCTAATGAATATGTAGAAGTAGTTAAAGTATGTAATACTGAATAAGTAGTAATGATGAACATATGAACATATGAAGCTGCCTTATACTGAATCAGACCCTTGGTCCATCAAAGTCAGTATTGTCTTCTCAGACTGGCAGCGGCTCTCCAGGGTCTCAAGCTGAGGTTTTTTTCACACCTATTTGCCTGGACCCTTTTTTGGAGATGCCAGGGATTGAACCTGGGACCTTCTGCTTCCCAAGCAGATGCTCTACCACTGAGCCACCGTCCCTCCTGATGAAACAAATAAAGTGCTCAAAATAAATTAGGTATGAAGTTTACATTTCAAACATATCTGAAAAGAAGTAAGAACTGTTGTATATTATAGATAGTGCCTTAAAAATTAAAGTGAGAAGTTTGTAAGGGGGAATATTTCTGTTTTATACATTTTGTACTACATGATTCTCCTCAACAAACTCTGTTATGATGTATAACCCCTTTTTTCTTTCCCTTTTATTTTCTGTGTCCCCATTGTCTCCCTAAATATAAATAAACAAATACTTCCATGTGGTGCTGCTCTACATAGCCCAAGTTACATTTCTAAGCTTCTTACATCATGCAATTCCGCACTGGATCCATTCTTGTCCGGTTTTTGACCAGGTCACGGGACGGAGACAGTTTGGATTGAGGCGGCTCAGCAGTGCTGTTATTATTAGACCTGTCAGCCGCCTTTGATACGGTTGACCATCAGCTACTGACTAGCCGCCTTGCCAACGTGGGGATTCAAAGGTCTGCCTTACAGTGGTTGACCTCCTTTCTCCAAGATCGGAGACAAAGGATGGTGATAGGGGAGGAATCATCCCAAAGGCACCCACTTATATGTGGTGTGCCACAGGGTACAGTTCTGTCCCCGATATTATTCAACATCTATATGTGCCCCCTTGCCCAGATTGTCAGGAGGTATGGACTGGGTTGTCACCAATATGCAGATGACGCTGCTGGCGCTTAAAATCAAAAAGGTGGCAGAGCAGTTTTTAAACTAAATCTTGGGGGAAAGCCGACAGGAGATGGAATGTCTCTGGTTCGGGAGGACTCGTCTCAAAGAGATGAAGGGTTGGCTTCTATTTTTCTACCGAGTAACGGATCAGAGTTGTCCACTGTGATGGTGACAAACAGTATGGACTGTCTGCTAGAGTCTCGAGGCGGCAGGAGAGAGGTGGCAGGCCTAGCTTGCTTGGGAAATTATAAATGTTTGTATGCAAATGCTAGAAGTGTCCGAAGTAAAATTGGTGAATTGGAATGTTTAGTGTTGGGAGAAAACATAGACATTGTGGGAATTTCAGAAACTTGGTGGAATGAGGAGAATCAGTGGGACACGGTGATTCCTGGATATAAGTTATATCGGAAGGATAGGGAGGGAAGGGTTGGAGGTGGGGTGGCTCTGTATGTCAGAGAGGATATACAGTCCAGTAAGACTGAGGTCAGAGAATTAGATTCCCTTTTAGAAATGCTTTGGGTTGAAATAGAGGGCCCAAAAGGAAATTTAACTATGGGAGTTTGTTATCGCCCACCAAATCAAAAGAGAGAGGACGATTATAATATGATGGAGGGATTAAAGATAGTGGCTAAACGTAAAAACTGTGTCGTAATAGGTGATTTTAACTACCCGCAGATTGATTGGGTCAATATGTGTTCTGGTCGAGAGAAAGAGATTGAGTTTCTTGATGCTCTCAATGACTGTGCTATGGAGCAGATGGTCTCAGAACCTACCAGGTGTGGGGCGATCCTAGATCTGGTCCTAAGTAATGCCCAAGACTTGGTGAGAGACGTGAAAGTGATTGCGCCGCTTGGGAACAGTGACCATAATGTTATTGATTTCACCATTTGTATAAATAGGGAGTTGCCCAAAAAGACCGCCACAACCACATTTAACTTTAAAAGGGGTAAATTCTCTGAGATGAGGAGGCATGTGAGGAGGAAACTGAAAGGAAAGGTAAATACGGTCAAAACCCTTGGGGAAGCTTGGAGACTATTTAAAACTATAATCCTAGAAGCTCAGATAAAATACATACCACAAGTTAGGAAAGGCACAAACAGGTGTAAGAAGAGGCCAGCATGGTTAACAAACAAAGTAATGGAAGCTGTAAAAGGTAAGAAGGACTCCTTTAAGCGGTGGAAAACCAGTCCAAGTGAGATTAATAAAAGGGAACACAGGCAGTGGCAAATCAAGTGCAAGACTGTGATCAGGCAGGCAAAAAGGGACTATGAGGAGCATATTGCAAAAAACATAAAGACCAACAATAAAAATTTCTTCAAATATATTAGAAGTAGGAAACCAGCAAGGGAAGCAGTGGGGCCCTTGGATGACCATGGGGTAAAAGGATTACTGAAGGAGGATGGGGAAATGGCTGAGAAGCTGAATGCATTTTTTGCCTCCGTCTTCACCGTGGAAGATGAGAAGTGTTTGCCCGCCCCAGAACCACTAATATTGGAAGGGGTGTTGAAAGACCTGAGTCAGATTGAGGTGACAAAAGAGGAGGTCCTACAACTAATAGACAAATTAAAAACTAATAAGTCACCGGGTCCGGATGGCATACATCCGAGAGTTCTGAAAGAACTCAAAGTTGAACTTGTGGATCTTCTAACAAAAATCTGTAATCTTTCATTGAAATCTGCCTCCGTTCCTGAGGACTGGAAGGTAGCAAATGTCACCCCCATCTTTAAAAAGGGTTCCAGAGGAGATCCGGGAAATTACAGGCCAGTCAGTCTGACTTCAATACCGGGAAAGTTGGTAGAAACCATTATCAAGGACAGAATGAGTAGGCACATTGATGAACACGGGTTATTGAGGAAGACTCAGCATGGGTTCTGCAAGGGAAGATCTTGCCTCACTAACCTGTTACATTTCTTTGAGGGGGTGAACAAACATGTGGACAAAGGAGACCCGATAGATGTTGTTTACCTTGACTTCCAGAAAGCTTTTGATAAAGTTCCTCATCAAAGGCTCCTTAGAAAGCTTGAGAGTCATGGAGTAAAAGGACAGGTCCTCTTGTGGATCAAAAACTGGCTGAGTAATAGGAAGCAGAGAGTGAGTATAAATGGGCAGTCTTCGCAGTGGAGGACGGTAAGCAGTGGGGTGCCGCAGGGCTCGGTACTGGGTCCCATCCTCTTTAACTTGTTCATAAATGATTTAGAGTTGGGAGTGAGCAGTGAAGTGGCCAAATTTGCGGATGACACTAAATTGTTCAGGGTGGTGAGAACCAGAGAGGATTGTGAGGAACTCCAAAGGGATCTGTTGAGGCTGGGTGAGTGGGCGTCAACGTGGCAGATGTGGTTCAATGTGGCCAAGTGCAAAGTAATGCACATTGGGGCCAAGAATCCCAGCTACAAATACAAGTTGATGGGGTGTGAACTGGCAGAGACAGACCAAGAGAGAGATCTTGGGGTCATGGTAGATAATTCACTGAAAATGTCAAGACAGTGTGCGTTTGCAATAAAAAAGGCCAACGCCATGCTGGGAATTATTAGGAAGGGAATTGAAAACAAATCAGCCAGTATCATAATGCCTCTGTATAAATCGATGGTGCGGTCTCATTTGGAGTACTGTGTGCAGTTCTGGTCGCCGCACCTCAAAAAGGATATTATAGCATTGGAGAAAGTTCAGAAAAGGGCAACTAAAATGATTAAAGGGCTGGAACACCTTCCCTATGAAGAAAGGTTGAAACGCTTAGGGCTCTTTAGCTTGGAGAAACGTCGACTGAGGGGTGACATGATAGAAGTTTACAAGATAATGCATGGGATGGAGAAAGTAGAGAAAGAAGTACTTTTCTCCCTTTCTCACAATACAAGAACTCGTGGGCATTCGATGAAATTGCTGAGCAGACAGGTTAAAACGGATAAAAGGAAGTACTTCTTCACCCAAAGGGTGATTAACATGTGGAATTCACTGCCACAGGAGGTGGTGGCGTCCACAAGCATAGCCACCTTCAAGAAGGGGTTAGATAAAAATATGGAGCAGAGGTCCATCAGTGGCTATTAGCCACAGTGTGTGTGTGTGTATATATATATATATTTGGCCGCTGTGTGACACAGAATGTTGGACTGGATGGGCCATTGGCCTGATCTAACATGGCTTCTCTTATGTTCTTATGACACCCAGCTCTATTTATTGATGGGTGGCCAGTCCGACTGTACCCCGGAAAATCTAGACCTGGCTCTTCAAGCCGTAGCATCTTGGCTCAGGCTGAGTCGGCTGAAGCTGAATCCAACGAAGACAGAGGTTCTCTACCTGAGCCGGGGTGGTAAGGGGGGGGGATCCTTCTGCCAGCTCTTGATGGGGTGTCACTAATACCGGCCCCTAAGGTCAAGAGCTTGGGCATGCTCCCTGAGTCCTCCCTTACAATGGAGGCCCAAGTAGCAGCCACTATTAGATCCGCCTTTTTCATCTTCAGTGGGTGCGGCAGTTGGCCCCTTTCCTGGAGCACAACGACTTAGCAATGGTGATCCATGCTACGGTCACCTCAAGAATAGATCACTATAATGCTCTCTACATGGGGCTACCCTTGACGCTGACTTGGAAACTACAGCTAGTGCAGAACGCTGCGGCACGGCTGTTAATGGGACTCCCTCGATGGGAGCACATTCAGCCAGTGCTGAAAGAGCTGCACTGGCTACCTATTGTGTTCTGAGTCCGTTTCAAGGTGTTGGTATTGACCTTTAAAGCCCTTTATGGTCAGGGACCTGTCTATCTGTGGGACCGCCTTTCTCCACATATTCCCCAGAGAGCACTGCATTCAGGGACAAAAAATCTATTGTCCATCCCTGGACCAAAGGAAGCTAGGTTGCATTTGATGCGAGCTAGGGCCTTCTCAGTGGCAGCACCAAAATTGTGGAATGCTCTCCTGGAGGCCATAAGGGCCCTGCGGGATCTTTCTACTTTCCACAGGGCCTGTAAGACCGAATTGTTTTGACAGGCCTTTGATATTTAACCGGGAGAGAGCTGCCACCTGACATCATATAGAGTACTTGGTGATCACCGTCTGAAAAGAAGAACCCCCCTATATTGTACATTGTAGCAATACAGCATCATGAAATGTTTTTTTTAAAAAAAAAAATTAAAATTGTAATTATGTTTTATTTGTTTTATTGGTTTTTAACTTGTGAAAATGAATGTTGTGAGCTGCCTTGAGTCCGCCTGTGGAGACGGCGGGATAGAAATTTAATGTAATAAATAAATAATGCAATGATCCAGTCACAAACAGCCTCTACATCTGTAATCCTGTCTAGCATTAGGATGGAGAAGGTGTCTGTTCGCATGTACCTCAACAAAATATCTCTGAGAGATTCTCCTTTGAATCTACAGACAATATGAATTACTTTAGCTCCAACAGGATACAACATCCTCCTCCAAAATAAAGCATTTTGTTCTAAAATGTCTTGTCCTGAAGCCAAGGGACACACCAAAATAACACAGTGTTTCCTCCTTTATAATCTGATAGGGAATACATTTGACCTAGTGGAGGAAGTGTGCTTTGAAAGTCTAGCCTCATATTATGTCACCTGTTTCCTGGGGCTTCCTTCCTCTGTAGAAGTGTCAGTTAATTTTGCAGTACAAGGGCCACAACAGTGGGGTGACTGAAAACTGAGGAGAAACTCATACTCCGTACAAAGTGGGAGCAGAAACTATGAATAATTGTTCCATAAAAGATGATTTTGTCCCCTGGGTTTCACTGCACTTTTCAAAGGACACCATTTCAAAAAGTTCCCTGGTTACCTTTTCATTCAGTTCATAATGCACAGGCTTAAGGATCACTATGCCAAAGTGAAGACATGGCAGTTGCTCTCAGACCAGCATTGGGACATAACTTCTTCCATATCGTCAGCACTTAGCCATTAGTATGTAACCTGCATTCTAGATTTGATGTGTTTTTGGCACTAAGATATATGGTTTGACAAGAATGTACTAACAGGGAATCTGAACTTCCTGACTGTGATTGGGTCTCTTGAAATGAATGCAGCTTTTCAGGATGGCTGTCAAACACTGAAAAGAGAACTAATGTGTTTTTGGTAGAAGCAGGATTGAAAAGAAAAATAATGGGAATAAGTACTTTTCATCCATATCTAGTACAATCCTTTCTCCTGCCTGACACAGCAGGTATGTGTGGAATAAATGTGTTTGGCACTATATGCTGAATAACAAACATGAGTGCCACCCCCTGGCTCTCAGTTGTCACACCATTTTCACTCCTCATGGTCTCCTCAGAATAGAAAGAGGAGGAAGGGTTACATCACCCAAGTCTGCCTTCTGTGATTGGAAGAAAGGTTGAAACGCTTAGGGCTCTTTAGCTTGGAGAAATGTCGATTGCGGGGTGACATGATAGAGGTTTACAAGATAATGCATGGGATGGAGAAAGTAGAGAAAGAAATACTTTTCTCCCTTTCTCACAATACAAGAACTCGTGGGCATTCCATGAAATTGCTGAGCAGAAAGGTTAAAACGGATAAACGGAAGTACTTCTTCACCCAAAGGGTGATTAACATGTGGAATTCACTGCCACAGGAGGTGGTGGCGGCCACAAGCATAGCCACCTTCAAGAGGAGGTTAGATAAAAATATGGAGCAGCGGTCCATCAGTGGCTATTAGCCACAGTGTGTGTGTGTGTGTGTGTGTGTGTATTTGGCCGCTGTGTGACACAGAATGTTGGACTGGATGGGCCATTGGCCTGATCTAACATGGCTTCTCTTATGTTCTTATGTTCTATTTCCCAGAGTTTTGTCCTTGTCCAGGCAGTACAATGATCCCTCTCTTCTCCCTGGCCTGGTTGTGGAGCTCCTGCCCCACACCATGGTTTGAACCATTATCTGCTCCACTCCCCCCTAGTCTCTTGCCTCATCCTTGCTGGCCCTGCCCCGTTCTCTCACTGGCTGATTTCTGGGAGGCCTTCAGCCAGGCCCTTTCTTTCTGGCTCCTCCCAGTTTGACCTTTCTTTGCCCACTCTGCCACAATTGGGTTTCTTCTGGCAGTTTCCATGCTCGCTGGCTGGCCCACCTGCCTCTGAGGCTTTATTTTCCTGGCACTTCATGATGACATCATCAGTGGTATGGTCCAGGAGACAAGTTTTGAGGCCTGTGTCCAGTTGCTGGAACTTCCTGTTGCCCACAGTTCCATCTTGGGAGTTCTGGACAAGTCAACAGAAGATGGATGGATGGATGGATGGATGGATGGATGGATGGATGGATGGATGGATGGATGGATAATGGGGCTGCCAGGTCCAATTTAGGAAATAACTGGGGACTTTGGGTATGGAACCTGGAGACTTTGGGTGTAGAGCATGGAGACTTTCCCATTATTTAAAATAAATAAGTAAATAAAAATACAGCAGTGCAGTTCCCCTGAATTGTCTTCATTTCCTCATTCTCTTTTTTTCCTTCAAAGCATTCCCCAGCAGCTGCAGTTCCAACTAAATGAAAGTGAAATGTGTCATACCCCAACAAGTCCCTTGTCAGGTTTTGATAGCATTTCTAACCATGGCTTTATTAAGGGACACACACAATCTTTCCATCTGAAGCTGTGTGCAAATCCCTCAAAGCCTTACATACTTCTGTAGTGGGCTTGTTTGAAAAGCTGGGGGATTTTGATACCCTCATAGTCTCAGCTCACCTCCCTCCCCTTGATGAAGCCTAGCAATATTCTCCCATTTAGCAATGCAGCATGAAAGGGTGTGGAGTTGTCCCCACTCATGGGAGGGGGCTGCAGTGTCTGGACAGGTTTAATTGACACAGCTGCCCTCCCACCCCGCCACACTGTTTACTAAGGTTGCTTTTCTAGCTGCCAAATCCCTTTTTTGCTGCACTGGGGATACCACCATTTGACTCCTCTCTGAACCCCCTTTCAAGTCAATACCAGAAGGGAACTAAACCTCAAGCAGCTCCTTTTAAAATTTCTCCAAATCATTTTAATTTTTTTTATTCAGCTATCTGAGACTAGTGAATAGTTTCAAGCTGCTTGTAAAATAATTAAAATTTTTAAAATGGGGAAATTGAGCTTGTACACCAACGAAGGTTGGAGAATGGCATAAGTGGGAGGAACTTCAGTGTGAGTGGTGGAGGGGTCTTCAAGGGGCTGGGGAAAAGTGGGGAGGGGGACCAAGGGAATCTGTATGCTTTCATATTACCTTCAGCTTGGAAGCAAAGCAAGGGAAAAAACAGCACAGAAGTACTCTCAGAAAACCTGAGAAAACAGTCACCAGAAAGTGAACTGAGTGCTGAAAAGAGACAAATCAATGCAGAACAAAAAAGAAAACCGAATTGACATGCATGATGAAAGCAAGGCAAAACACTCGTGCATAACAGGCAAAGATTCTTGTTCCTTCTACTGCTACCTTCCTCCTTAGCATAACACAGTTCAACTGAAGGAACTGAGTTCTGTGCCCTTCTGTCCCTCTTTAAAAGTTATAATAAATCCTGCTGTCAGTTTTTCTTGCTTATGGAGCTAAATGGAACTTCGCAGAAATGCATGACAGAAATGCTTGTGTGATACATTGTCCATTTTACTGATGTGGTTATTCATAATCAGATTTGGAATGTATGCCCAGAGGGGAGAAATAAGAGAGAGCAACCTATGCTGCAAACAAATTAGCTGAATCATCCAGTTAGCCCATATTTCTAGCTCAAATAGTTCAGTCAGGAGCCACTGTTCTCTCACCAAAGCTAATGAGAGCTATTTGTAACATGAGGCAGGCAAAAAAACCCCAAAACCACTACATGCATACTTGGTAGGACTTTATGGTGTCCTCTATCACCAGGTTAATATCACTATCTTTTGAACAATATCATGCATTTAATAATAAAGCCAGCGGGATAAGTACATGCATTTGCTGCTGGCATCATAAATTGTCTTGAGAGCTTTGCAAAACTGCTTTCAGTACAGGCACAGAGAAGAAATATGTTCAAATGGTCTGAGAATACGGGGCAGGTGTGGGTGGTCTGTGCTGAAACAAGACATCAGCAAAGAATGTGGGTTAATCTAAGAGTGTTCAGTGCATGGTTTAAACTTTGGCTTCATCTAGGTTCTAAGTGTGCTGCCCCTAAGAGTGCATTTTGTATTCACCAGATCTGAGATCCAGGAAGTTCCAGGAGCACCCACCACAGATTACTTTTCTTGGGATTTATGGCACATTTTGTAATACCTGAGTATGTACAAATGGGTTAAGCAGGGCAGAGGGCAGGGAGTGGGCACTCACATAGGCAGTGCTTGCTCCAAAAATGACATTGGTTCCAAAAAATCAAGAGGGTGCAGCCTGCATTCCCAGCTTGCTTGCTTAATTATTTGAAATATTTGTATGCTTGTCTTTCCCTCAATACATGGGAAGCCAAAGTGGGTAACAACACAATTAAAAACATGGAGCTGACCTGGATTGCCCATTAATTACCATTCACTGTTGCAAACTATCAAGAAAACACTCTGTGGCTGGGCCCACACCAGCATTTTTAAGCTAACACAGGGACAGATTAAAACAACACGCTGACAGATTAAAAAATCAAGTTCAAATATGCACATCTGCTGCCCGTCCGGCTCCCATACTCATCCTGTTGTCTGGAGTCTCGAAGGCAGCTCAAAAAGCTACCACTTCATAAGTGGTAACAAATTCTGCCACCGCACGCCATCCATCTTTCCCAGTACACAAGTGAGGTGGATTGGTAGTGTGAACCCGCCAGGCAGCCCCAAGCTGCTTCCAGCTTAAAAAAAAAAAAAAATCCACTGAGTGCATGAGCACATGACCACATATGTGAATGACCACTAAAATGAATTGGGGGGGGGGGGGGAAGAAACCCAAGCAATACTAAGGAGAGGGTGCGAAACAGCCATCTGACTGCGCCAAAGCACCCCTGCATGGGATACAGGCAACTTGCGCAGGAGCGTCAGACCAGGAAAAAGCCACTCCATTTTGAACTGGCCCAATTTGGGACGCCTCCCATGCACCCAAAGCTGCCCATCTGTACACAGCCTGTGTCTTTCTTTTTGTTTGTTTGAAGCCCTGGATTGGCCAAATCTGGTATCTACCAAGAATGTGAAAGTCAACCTTGCTTGCTCTACAGAGAAGGAATTTTTGCAATTTCTTCTCCAGCTTTTCCAGCCCCAGCACTGACTTTAGGAATCCTGGGCTACAAAATGTTCCCTCTGGATCTAGATTCAGGCATGGCCACCCACAGCCTCAGCACAGTCCCAAGAGTGGATTGCAGTTCCAGAAAAGAAATAATAGGGAAATGTGACACTATCGGCCTCTGTCATCCCTGGTAGAAATGTATGCAGTCACGTCCTGCCTGTCAGACAGCTGAGACAAAGAAGAAGGGAGGACACTTGTGATTTGTTATATTTTGTCAACTAAATGCAACTTATTACTTTCCCTTTAATGGCATAAATTCAGATTTCACAACCTACAAAACTGACTTTAAGTGGGGAGAGGGAGTGGATCTGACCCCAGCTGGTTGCTACGTGCACATTCTCATCTAACTGTTATCAGTAACTCCCGTTTG
This sequence comes from Heteronotia binoei, assembly GCF_032191835.1. NCBI lineage: Eukaryota > Metazoa > Chordata > Lepidosauria > Squamata > Gekkonidae > Heteronotia > Heteronotia binoei. Next base: position 214,701,399 of record NC_083223.1, read on the forward strand.
CAGGTTTCATGAGCAAATATACCCTGAGGTATGTGCAGAGCATAAGGTAAACTGAAAGCAGGCAACTAATGTCCTCATCCATTGAATGAGCTTAGTTCTGGGACCTTCAAACCGGCCTTTGTTCCCTGCCAGGATGAGATATTAGTAACTGCTTGGCATGTCTTTTTCTCCCCTTGAACCTCATGACTCCTTCCCTCTCTTCCTCTCTTATTGTTCATCGCAGCAGTTTATTTCTTTTGACAGGGAGCCTATCACTGGGCTCTAATTTATATTTTGCCTTCCACTAGCAGAACATGTTTCCTCTTTATAGCTCCTGGTGATGCTTTAATTTACCTGTCTCTGTCCAAGCAGCAGCTGCCTATCCCTCACAAATAGCACACATAAGAACATAAGAGAAGCCATGTTGGATCAGGCCAACGGCCCATCAAGTCGAACACTCTGTGTCACACAGTGGCAAAAAAATTTATATACACACATACACTGTGGCTAATAGCCACTGATGGACCTGTGCTCCATATTTTTATCTAAACCCTTCTTGAATGTGGCTATACTTGTGGCCGCCACCACCTCCTGTGGCAGTGAATTCCACATGTTAATCACCCTTTGGGTGAAGAAGTACTTCCTTTTATCCGTTTTAACCTGTCTGCTCAGCAATTTCATCGAATGCCCACGAGTTCTTGTATTGTGAGAAAGGGAGAAAAGTACTTCTTTCTCTACTTTCTCCATCCCATGCATTATCTTGTAAACCTCTATCATGTCACCCCGCAGTCGACGTTTCTCCAAGCTAAAGAGTCCCAAGCGTTTCAACCTTTCTTCATAGGAAAAGTGCTCCAGCCCTTTAATCATTCTAATTGCCCTTCTCTGGACTTTCTCCAATGCTATAATATCCTTTTTGAGGTGTGGCGACCAGAACTGCACACAGTACTCCAAATGAGACCGCACCATCGATTTATACAGGGGCATTATGATACTGGCTGATTTGTTTTCAATTCCCTTCCTAATAATTCCCAGCATGGTGTTGGCCTTTTTTATTGCAAACGCACACTGTCTTGACATTTTCAGTGAGTTATCTACCACGACCCCAAGATCTCTCTCTTGGTCAGTCTCTGCCAATTCACACCCCATCAACTTGTATTTGTAGCTGGGATTCTTGGCCCCAATGTGCATTACTTTGCACTTGGCCACATTGAACCGCATCTGCCACGTTGACACCCACTCACCCAGCCTCAACAGATCCCTTTGGAGTTCCTCACAATCCTCTCTGGTTCTCACCACCCTGAACAATTTAGTGTCATCCACAAACTTGGCCACTTCAATGCTCACTCCCAACTCTAAATCATTTATGAACAAGTTAAAGAGCATGGGACCCAGTACCGAGCCCTGCGGCACCCCACTGCTTACCGTCCTCCACTGTGAAGACTGCCCATTTATACTCACTCTCTGTTTCCTATTACTCAGCCAGTAATAGGAAGATGCCTTGCAAAGGGTAACCCCTGAGGATCCATTTCTTCCTCTGCAGTCATCTAGCTCATTCCCACATGGCACAAATTATGAGCTTTGTTTCCATACAAATGTTGGCATTGCTTCATTAAGACTATTCTATTGTATCAATAATGATGCTTCATACAACGATCACAGGTGACCATTGATCAAGTGGAAACATTTAATGGTTTGTATCTGGAAACCTGAAGAGTCCCATGGCACAGAGTGGTAAAGCTGCAGTACTGCAGTCTGAACTCTCTGCTCACAACCTGAGTTCAATCCCAGCAGAAGCTGCTTCAGGTAGCCGGCTCAAGGTTGACTACAACTGATAGACAACTGATAGACTCCTACAACTGATAGACAACTTAAAAACTAATAAGTCACCGGGTCCGGATGGCATACATCCGAGAGTTCTGAAAGAACTCAAAGTTGAACTTGTGGATCTTCTAACAAAAATCTGTAATCTTTCATTGAAATCTGCCTTCGTTCCTGAGGACTGGAAGGTAGCAAATGTCACCCCCATCTTTAAAAAGGGTTCCAGAGGAGATCCGGGAAATTACAGGCCAGTCAGTCTGACTTCAATACCGGGAAAGTTGGTAGAAACCATTATCAAGGACAGAATGAGTAGGCACATTGATGAACACGGGTTATTGAGGAAGACTCAGCATGGGTTCTGTAAGGGAAGATCTTGCCTCACTAACCTGTTACATTTCTTTGAGGGGGTGAACAAACATGTGGACAAAGGAGACCCGATAGATGTTGTTTACCTTGACTTCCAGAAAACTTTTGATAAAGTTCCTCATCAAAAGCTCCTTAGGAAGCTTGAGAGTCATGGAGTAAAAGGACAGGTCCTCTTGTGGATCAAAAACTGGCTGAGTAATAGGAAGCACAGAGTGAGTATAAATGGGCAGTCTTCACAGTGAAGGACGGTAAGCAGTGGGGTGCCGCAGGGCTCGGTGCTGGGTCCCATGCTCTTTAACTTGTTCATAAATGATTTAGAGTTGGGAGTGAGCAGTGAAGTGGCCAAGTTTGCGGATGACACTAAATTGTTCAGGGTGGTGAGAACCAGAGAGGATTGTGAGGAGCTCCAAAGGGATCTGTTGAGGCTGGGTGAGTGGGCGTCAACGTGGCAGATGTGGTTCAATGTGGCCAAGTGCAAAGTAATGCACATTGGGGCCAAGAATCCCAGCTACAAATACAAGTTGATGGGGTGTGAACTGGCAGAGACTGACCAAGAGAGAGATCTTGGGGTCATGGTAGATAACTCACTGAAAATGTCAAGACAGTGTGCATTTGCAATAAAAAAGGCCAACGCCATGCTGGGAATTATTAGGAAGGGAATTGAAAACAAATCAGCCAGTATCATAATGCCCCTGTATAAATCGATGGTGCGGTCTCATTTGGAGTACTGTGTGCAGTTCTGGTCGCTGCACCTCAAAAAGGATATTATAGCATTGGAGAAAGTCCAGAGAAGGGCAACTAGAATGATTAAAGGGCTGGAGCACTTTTCCTATGAAGAAAGGTTGAAACGCTTGGGACTCTTTAGCTTGGAGAAACGTCGACTGCGGGGTGACATGATAGAGGTTTACAAGATAATGCATGGGATGGAGAAAGTAGAGAAAGAAGTACTTTTCTCCCTTTCTCACAATACAAGAACTCGTGGGCATTCGATGAAATTGCTGAGCAGACAGGTTAAAACGGATAAAAGGAAGTACTTCTTCACCCAAAGGGTGATTAACATGTGGAATTCACTGCCACAGGAGGTGGTGGCGGCCACAAGCATAGCCGCCTTCAAGAGGGGTTTAGATAAAAATATGGAGCAGAGGTCCATCAGTGGCTATTAGCCATAGTGTGTGTGTATATATAAAAATTTTTGCCACTGTGTGACACAGAGTGTTGGACTGGATGGGCCATTGGCCTGATCCAACATGGCTTCTCTTATGTTCTTATGACTCAGCCTTCCATCCTTCCGATGTCAGTAAAATGAGTACCCAGCTTGCTGGGGGGAAAGTGTAGATGACTGAGAAAGGCAATGGCAAACCACCCCTTAAAAAGTCTGCCTTGAAAACGCTGTGAAAGCAACATCACCCCAGAGTCGGAAACGACTGGTGCTTGCACAGGGGACTATCTTTACCTTTTTTTTATCTGGAAACCTGGAAATGGGTGCCCCTCTTCTCCAGTTCAGAATATGAAAGCTCCCCTATACCAAGTCAGACTATTGGCCCATCTAGCTCAGTTCTGAGTCCACAAATTCTCAGCAGCTTTCCAGTTCCTCAGTCAGAGAAAGAACTTCCCCAACATGAGCTATTAAACTGGAGGTTTGAACCCTATCCCCTTTGCAAGCAGTGCATGTCCTCTGCCACTAAGCCACAGCTTTTCTAGCCATGCAGAGAGTGGAACCCACTTCCCCGTGGTTTCCAGGTGCAGGCTGAGAGGTTACAATGAACAGCAGCAAAGCAAGCTAAGCAGTCCCTGCTGAAACACCCAGTAATGTCAACAATGAGCATCAGCTCACTTCTTACCTCTACCTGCAAAGTGGTGGTTCAGGAGAAGGCACTGATCACTGCTGCTGATGAGGGGTCCCTACCCCATTTCCATGTGATCACGAGATGGTCTGCATGAAGAGGAAGTCCCTGTGCACAAGCCCTCTCCTCTTGACCAGTGATGCTGCTTTTGAAAGGTTGCTGATCACAGGGAGGGGGTGCATATGCAGGTACAACCTCTTTGCAGAAATTGTATAGAGGCAGGGGGAAGGCCCATATGCTCACACCCACTCTCTCCCTACATGGAGTGTGAAGATGCCCGTGGGATAGCTGCTTTTGGAAAAGACTTCTGTTTATGATTCTATGAAAACTAATCTAGGCTTTACAAGATTGGACTATCTCACCTCTTACATTAGTTTGCAGTTTAAACACCCCTGTTGAGTTGCTCCTCTCAGCCTTTTAAAAGATCAAGGGAAGCCACTACATAATTAACACATGGCAATATACTTATGTCCCAGGTAATGGAGTGGAGAAATAACAAATATCCCAAACTCACTAGATCTGCTGTATTGCTTTTCTGGACAACACCCTTTTCCAGCAGGTATAGCTATTTATTTCTTAGCTTCTTATTAATGCTAACCACATCAAACTATATTGCCATGTACTGGAAAGTGTTGGACTAGCCTGCTGCCAGGAGACAGTTCTGTTTCCATATCACAGGAGACAAGAGCACTGGAGAGTGGGAGAGGACAGCTTCTGAAGGAAAAGTAGATGGGAAAAAGCAAACAGTTGTTTGTGAGAGCAAGGCTTTGAATATGGCCTGCATAGACACAAGAAGGATTTGGAATGCTCCTTGCAATAGCAAGGATTTGGAATGCTCTCTTATGAAGGTTACTGTCTATCAATGTGCCATCAAGTCATGATCAACTTATGGTGACCCCAACAAGGGGCTTTCAATGCAAATGAGAAACAGAAGGGGTTCACCATTGCCTTCCTCTGCAGAGTCTTCCCTGATGGTGCCCTATCCAAGTACCAATCCTGCTTAGCTTCTGAGACCTGACAAGATCAGGTGATATACCAGGCCACCTTCCCTTTCCTGAAGGCTTCCTTAGCTTAAAAAATATAGCAAGAACTAGAGTTTTCCAACAGTTTGTAGAGATAGGCAGAGAATGGCAGAGAATTGGGAAAGTTCTGGTTTCATCAGCCAAAAGTGTTTCAGGCACATATCCAACTTCATACAACATCTGATGGTAAACTGTTGAAGTATGAACCTGACTTAAACTGTCCTACTATCAGCTCTCTTGCTGGTACTGCTTCTTCTGACTGGCAGAAGAAGGTCTTACTCCATTTCCTGCATAATGTATATTCACTCAAGAAGCATGGGATAGAACCTGAGGAACCTCATGCAAGGCACTCTCACTGCCAGCCCCTCAGAGATTGCTGTTAAAGCTAGCAAGCTGAGTTGGCAGAACTAGGCTGTCTCTCTGACAAAAAGATGTGAGCTATTAAACAATCTGTCTAAGCGTCATACTAGATGGGATGAAAGGACCATTTGTATTAATTCATTTAGAAGAACAGAGTAGGGCTTTATACTGTGTTTTTCTCCACCTTAAGGAGTCTCAAAGCAGCTTACAATTGCCTTCACTTTCTCTCCCCTGCAAGAGGCACTTTGTGAGGTAGGCGAGGCAAGTCCTAGAGCATCCCTGGTGCGATGATGTCACTTCCGAGTCATGTCATCATGCCATATGTGCAAAGTATGTGTAAGAAAAGAGTCCCCTGCCGCAGCGGTGGAGGGACTTGCCAACCCTACATGGGACCAGGAAGGTGGGCGTGGCAATACAGTTGGGACATGCATTACAGTTATGACCCCCATAACTGAAGTGAATGGTGACTGAAGCTTGTGTGTTGAAAAATATGTGGAGTGTTTTGGTACAGGAGAGAACAAGAAGTAGCAACGTTGTGGGAGTGACCTGAAGTAAGTCTTCTCAGAAGTCAGTCCAATGTCAATCAATGAGACCTACCCCCTGTGAAGTGTCCTTGGGATTGTAGCCTGCTTCTCATTTTGTCAGTGCTAATAACTTCTGTAGACTTTCTTAATAATTAATTATTAGGGTTAAGAAAATATTATTCTTGCCTTGCTTTCCAACTAAAATTTATCAATCCAGTCAACTCTAGTTTTAAAAGGGTTACTTTGTATTTTTGTGTATTAAAAATTCAAAATATCTTTGAACAGTAACTGCCAGTATCTGAATAAATAAGATCAGACTGACAATGCACACTAATTTTTTAATTTACATACACTGAGAGATTCTTTTGTGGAAATTTTGTCTTGATTTTGTCAAAACTAACTCTTGGAATGAAGTTCTGAATACTTGAAAAAAAAATTAAATTGATAGCAGCTTTATCTATGTTTAGGAATAACCTGATAGCCTGAATTGTTTAAAAGGTTTCTTCAAAATTTTGCATCTATTTCAAATTACAATTGTCAAAGTATATTATAAGTAATTATATTTTATTTTAGACAGTTAACTGCATCATTTCATAGCATGTTTGCAGTTAATTCATTTAGACCTTTTGAATGGAACTTTTCTCCTTCAGCCTAAAAGATTGGAAAGGAGATCTGAACTAGAGTTGCCAGGGCAAGCCTATGGTTTTACCATAGAGTGTCCAGTGATTCCTAGAGCTACCCATTGTCACATCGGGTTGTACCTTGGTACAACCCTGAAGTGATTACCAGCACAGAGACCAACCACTGGAACTTTGATGAACTGCCAAAGATTTGCAGTAAGGTTTGTTTCTTACTAAAGGGATCCCAGAATGAATGATAACAGTAACCAAATTTAACCATAATAAATTTCTGTAATGACATTTGACTTGTTTCTGTTTTGATTTATAATGTTTAACTTATCCTTAATATATAATGTAAAAGAATTCATTTTGAGATTTTTACAAGGTTATGGTGATATTCTTCTAAAAAACCCCTAATGTATGCAATAGTCAAATGTAGGTTTGCTCACAACCTTAATGCTAGTAGCTCCTTTGGTTCACAAAGTTGAATTTTTGCTCACAACACTCCACAGCTTAGAGGGGACATTGCCCCTGTCCCTCTGGAGCTCATTTTCAGGAAGATCTGTGTGGTGCATTAAGATGGAGATGACAGGAACATTCTGTTCCACTAACCAAAATGCCTTGCTTGAGTGGAAAACTTAGTCCTGGGGCACTTTTCAATCATGCTTCAAACCTGGCTTTGGGACCTAGACAGCACTGGTTGCTTTGGTTGACAATCTCCATTTACATCTGGATAAAAGCATACCAGCCCTATTGAACCTTCTGGATCTATCAATGGCCTTTGATACAGTTGACCATTCAGTACTGTTCAACTCACATTGCCTTCCTGGGGCTAAGGGGAACTGCCCTTAGTTGGTTTTCCTTGTTCCTCCAGAGTTGCTCTCAGAGGGTTGCTATCAGGAACGAGAGGTCTTCCTGATGACACCTAAACTGTGGGGTTCCACAGGGTTCTATCCTCTCTCTGATGTTATTTAACATATATATGCAACCTCTTACCGAGATCATCAGGAGGTGTGGAGTTGGGTGCCATCAATAGGCTGATGACACTCAGCTCTTCCTCCTGCTGGATAAGCAATAGTGGCATGGTCAGCATTCTTTCACCTACACCAGCTGTCTCCTTAGTTATCTGGGTCAGACCTTGCCATGTTGATCCATGCAATGGTTACATCCAGACTGGAGTACTGCAGTTCACTTCATGTAGATGTACCCTTGAAAATACTTCAGAAACTGCAGGTGGTCCAGAATGCTCCAGCCAGGTTGCCGACTGGAATATCATAGTCAGTTAATATTACTTCAATCCTGTGGCAGCTGCACTGGCTACCCATTAGTCTCCAGATCCAATTCAAAGTGTTGATGTAAACTTTTAAAGCCCTTAATGGTATGGGAGCCTCATACCTACAGGATCACCTCTCCCATTACAAGCCCCCGCACTCTCTTTGGTCATCATCTTGGGGCCTTTTTTCCTAGGATGTCTCAGTTAGCTGTCAACAAGAAAAAAAGCTTCTCAGTTGTGGCCCTACTTTCTGGAATGTACACCCATGCCCTGCCAGACTTGTTTAGTTCCTGCAAAGCTGAATTATTTAGGTTGGCCTTTAGAAAGTAACCACAAGCTTGGGCTGTTTTAACAGTGGTACGATTTTAATATTTTAATATTTTAACATTAATGTTTTATATTTATTATTTGTTTTATTTATTTTTTTACCTTATTGGTTTTAATGTTGAAAGTTGCCACAAGACCCTTTGGATGAGTGGCAACTAATAAATAAATGAATGAATGAATAATCTGGATCCAACCCTCAGAGGGCCACAAGGTAAGGCAGGGTTTCACTTATATTTCCCGCATGCTCAGTTCTATATTCAAACTGAACAAAGACATACACCCACACTTTATATATGAACTAAAGTTGCCAACAGGCCTGGAGAAAAATGTTCTGTCACATTTCATGTGTGAAAATGAATAGCCAAAGCTTTTCATGGCGTGGAAGTAAATATCACCTGGTAAATAATCTCCCATGAAGCATCTATTGAAGGGACTTTTTTTTTCTTCAGACAACTGGCAACCTAATGTGAACTTATACTTGAAGAACCACCTATCCATGCATATTCCCATGCAGCAGCTTCATTCTTTCCAGTCAGGTCTATGGCCAGTACTCCACACCACCCTTCCTTATTTATGGCATGTTTGGCAAGCCTGAGCTCAGGCAGGGCTGGCCCTAAGGTGGGAAGGGAGGAGTGAGCAAAGCCTTGTCACATCCTGCACTCTCATAAGAGAACACTTTAAGGAGATGCCTGCATCAAAGCGGGTAAGGGGAGGCTGGTGCCACTCCTCTCAGCATGCTGCCCCCCCCCGCAAATTAGGCATTTGTCTGGGGTACTGGGAGGGCGGAGCCCAATTCGGTGCTCCCCCTCCCAGCACCCTAGGCAAATGCTTAATTTGCCTAGTGGGCAAGCCGGCCCTAGGCTCAGGCTTTCTCAGTGACTGCCCCATACCCATAGAACAGCCTCTGGAAGAGCTCAGGGGGATTTATATGCTTTTGGCTTTTAACTATAACATTATTTATGTAAATTTAGTGGTGTAATTGTATCTTATATATTACAGAATCCCCTTATAAAGTCTGTTGGCAAAATGCGAATTTTGGGGGGAATTTTAACTGAGTAATAATAATTATATTATTATATGATTATTATATATAACCTGATTTTTCACCATTGAGTTTGGGGGACAGCCTGATGCTGGACAAAGAGGGAATACCCTTATTTTGGGGAAATAAAGTGTTTTTAATTTGATAGATAGATAGATAGATAGATAGATAGATAGATAGATAGATAGATAGATAGATAGATAGACAGACAGACAGACAGACAGACAGACAGACAGATGATAGATAGATAGATAGATAGATAGATAGATAGATAGATAGATAGATAGATAGATAGATACTGTTTAAATGTTTATTGTTCAATCAAATTGTTTTGTTTTATTTTTATACTGTTGTTACATACCTTGGGTTTCTGAGATGCTCAGAAGAAAGGTGGATATTTAAATAAATAAAATAAATAGGTGTACTCATGACTAAAAGGTTTATGGATCTTTCCATCATGTGCAGTTTATGTTGTTTAGTCTAAACTGATTTCTCCAACTAATTTATTTATTTAAAGAAACCTGGAAATCAATTCATGTTGGTTTACATCCCATTTTTTCCAAAGATCAAGAGCGGAATCTGATCCACCTCTCTCATAGATTGATAGGTTCACTAACATTCTTGAAAAGAAAAGAACATTTGGATCCCAAGAGTAAAACTCAAATGCTGCATAAACCATTTTTTATTGTTGCTATCTTTCAAAATCCTTATTTGGTGCGCTAATGTGAACCGTGAACATGCAAGCCACAGCTAACTATATCAATCTTGCCTTTGGCTCCAAACGAATCTGACTCATCTCTAAGTTCTGCCCATCTGTTTCTAATATTGAGCAAGCATGTAAATTTCAATTTCCTCAATCAGTATCAGGAAGCAGAAAAGGCTGAATGGCTGACCACAATGGATGACCCACGAGCAAATAAAAGTCAGGAGCAGACCGAATGTTTTTGCAAATGCAATGGACGCCCCCATGATGTTAGCTCAGAGGTCATCTCTACTACTCTTGCCTTAAAGACAGGCCAATTGTGGAAGAATGGCCAGGGGGTATTTTCAATTAATATAATCTTCATTCTGCTTCGCATATGAAACATTCTGGTCTACTGACTGGGTTTTACCTTAGAGTACATCTTGTTCCCTTTCCTTTTCAGTTTAATTCACAGGTTGGGATAAGGGGTATGTTTTATATTGCTTCACCCATGCACTAGGATCCATGGTTTTCTATGGAATTATCCATGAATCTATCACATTTTTATACCACCCTTTCTGCAAAGGTGGCATACATGATTCTCTCTAACTCCATTTTATCATGTCAACAGTCCAACAGGCACATTATTCTGAAACAGACTAGCCTAAACTCACCAAGTGTCATGGCTGAGTGTGGTTTCAAATCCAAGCCTTTTCAGTCTGGCACAATTCCTTTATTATTAATTCACATCATATTTTTAATTCACTGACATTTACAAAATTGTGGAAGCTGTGAAGATTGGACAGAATTTGTTTTATCTAAAAAAATTCAAACAAAAGTAACTGATCTGAATTATTTTCTTTTTGCAAAGGAAAGGAAAGGTCTCCTGCGCAAGCACCAGACGTTTCCAACTCTGGGGGGGGACACTGCTTTCACAACATTTTCATGGCAGACCTTTTTATGCGGTGCTTTGCCATTGCCTTCCTCGGTCATTACACTTTCCCCCCAGCAAGCTGGGTACTTATTTTACTGACCTCGGAAGGATGGAAGGCTGAGTCAACCTTGAGCCGGCTACCTGAACCAGTTTCTGCAGGAATCGAACTCAGGTCGTGAGCAGAGGGCTCCGACTGCAGTACTGCAGCTTTACCACTCTGCGCCACCCAGGTTCAAATGGGGGAGGAGGCAGGATTCAGTAATACTCTGAATGCTTACAAAGACTGCCTTCTTCATAGTAGCAATATAGAGTTGTTTTATTCCATAGTTTTATTCCAGCATAAGCTTTTAGGAATTTGAGTCCACTTCTTCAATTACTCAATAGCCAATCTTCCTTCCAACTGTATATTAAATATTCTAGGGAAAGGACATTATTATTCCTGTTATTTGATCTTCTAAATATTGATTGTCAGCATATGCTTTGAGTGATATGCCCTCAAAAAAGCAGATTTTGGTTCTGCAAACTTTTGGAGGAAGCAGCGGTATAGGCTTCTTGGCAAGGCATCGGTGACAACACTTCTGCGGGGTTCACTTAACTGGCTGAGATTATGGGTTGTGTCAGTTTCTTAGTTGTGTAGAGAAACTCACAGACTCTGAATCAGTGGGTAGTGTTGAGAAAGTGATGTTGAAGGTACCATTACTATGCATATTTGTTTGGTGAATGAATTTTTGTATAGGATTTTGCTCTAAAGAAATTAAGGTTAGATTTTTAAGATGGACATCCTGACCTGGATAAGCCTGGATTGCTCAGTCTCATCAGATCTCAAAAGCTAAGCAGGGACAGCCTTAGTAATATTTGGATGGGAGACCACCAAGAAATACCAGGGTCATGGTGCAGAGGCAGGCAATGCCAAACCACCTCTGAATACTTGCAGCCCTTTGGGGTCCCCATAAATCAGCTGTGATTTGCTTGGGGGAAAGAACAACAATCCTGCTGACAATGTTTCAGGGAAACCAGTGAAACCCCAGTGAGATCAAACAAAGGTAGGAGTACATAGAATAGAAGCTCAAATCTTTACTTCTTGAGGAATTTCCATTTCTACTTTTAAAAAAAAAGTCTAAACGTCACATGCTAAAATGTGTGTGAGCTTTTTAGTATTTCACTGTTGAGGGTTCAAGACTTGGGAGACAACCAAACAAGAACCTCCTACAAGGAAATTTATACTTGCATTTATACTTGAATATCCTGCAGGAACAAGAAGAAGAAGAAGAAGAAGAAGATATTGGATTTATATCCCGCCCTCCACCCCGAAGAGTCTCAGAGCGGCTCACAATCTCCTTTATCTTCCTCCCCCACAACAGACACCCTGTGAGGTGGGTGGGGCTGGAGAGGGCTCTCACAGCAGCTGCCCTTTCAAGGACAACCTCTGCCAGAGCTCTGGCTGACCCAAGGCCATGCTAGCAGGTGCAAGTGGAGGAGTGGGGAATCAAACCCGGTTCTCCCAGATAAGAGTCCACACACTTAACCACTACACCAAACCACTAACAACAAAACTAGAGTCCAAAAGCCATATATTCCAAACATGCTTTTCTGTAGTCTCAGAGCCAATCTAGGCATGAACAAAGGGGCATGTAAAATTAAGCTTCCCCAACTTTTTTGTGCTCATTAACAGTATGAGGCACAAAGCAACTGATAACATAGCAATAGTATGCTTGATTTACATAATTAGCATTTTAATAATATGCAGATTGAATTCCCCTGATTTAGAAAACTTGAACTAGGGAAACCATGCAATGTAGAATCCTTGTATGTGTTCACTGAAAACAGTAATCAAATAATATGTACAAACACATATTTAGAATAGTGGATTCTGCCACTTGCTCAGTAGTATGACTCATTTTCATATGATCTGGCACTGAAAAGCATGCAAGTGACTAGTGTCATCTGCATTTTGTCTCATTTGTCCTTCATGCTCAATGATCAAATAATGTCCTTCATTCATCATTTTGTCCTTCAAGCTCCTTGATCAGTACACCACTTCCTGATTTTATTGTATAACAATAGAAGCTTTTTCACTTTGTCAACTAGCAAAGCAGAGTTGTTGCTCATTTGCTTTGAAGAATCTAGAAACTTTCTCTTGAGGAGGTGCATTTGTCTGAGAATACCAGTGCCCCAATGTGCAAGCCACAATATATTTTTCTTCACTCAAAGCTATAATTCTTTCATCACTTGGACTATTTCGCAGACTGTGGTTATATAAATGTTATGTCACTTAATGAATGGGATCCATAATATCAGTAATGAGGGATATAACTACACACATACACACAAACTCTCTAGACTAGCTTGAGTTATTTTGGTGCCATAGATCAAAATGTTGCAGCTACACTGAATGAAACAGTAAGTTACACACACACAGTCTATGCAGATTGTTTCCTCCTCAAGGACTGCCTGAACTGTTTTGTTTTTCATACAAATAAACTTGCTCCATTATCTTATATAAAATGAAGGGAAAGGTGCTGTGATTTGGCAGTTATCTCTCAACTCTGGGGAGGGAAATTGTTTTTCCCTCTAGGACTTCCCTAAACTACAGATGCTGGGATTCTCCTCCCTGTTCAGCTGCTTAGCTTGAGCCTCTGGGTCCACTCCATTCTGTGATTTTAATTTGACCATTACTATTTTGAAGTTGTAACCTTGCTTTCATAATATTATATGATCCATTTTCTTTCTGTTTGAAAACAATTTTATTATTCTGCAATATATTGTAATAATACTCATCCATTACTAAAAAAATTAATACAAATACATTTTTCTCCTCCCTCTCCCTCTTTTCGTGACCCCCGACGGTGTATTTTAATTAAAATGCTTAAAAAATAAAAGATAATTTTATCAATTTAAGAATCTTCATAAAAAGTCTTATAACCAAAATAGAATAGAAAATAAAGAAAAAACCATATGCTATAATTATAATCCATCTTCATTATAATCCTTTAGTCCTTATCATAAAAAATAGTTGAAAAAATATCTTCACATAGTTCACTTTTTGACTGTAATCCTTAACAGAATAAGTGAAAAGAAAAATATGTTCACATAATCTCATTTTTAACTGTAGTCCCTTATTCCTCTAAAGTTCAACTATTTTCAAAAATCACCAAATATCCTTTAACCTTCCATTGTTTTTCAACATATTTTTGAAATTTTCCCCACTCATCTTTGAACTTCTCTAAATCATATTCTTTTAAGATTCTTGTAAGCTTGTCCATTTCACTCCAATGCATAACTTTCAAAGTCCAGTCCCATTTTTCTGGTATTTTGTCTTGCTTCCACATCTGCGCATATAATGTCCTTGCAGCTGAAAGCATGTACCAAATTGCCGTTCTATCTTCTTTCAGAAATGTTTCCATTTGTAATCCCAACAAAATGATGTCTTGTGCCTTCTTAATACTACAACCCAAAATTTTTGACATCTCTTGCTGAATCATTTGCCAAAATTGTTTTGCCTTTTCACAAGTCCACCACATATGGTAGAAAGATCCTTCATGTTTTTTACATATCCAACATCTATCCGACACCTGATTGTTCATTTTTGACAGTTTCTTAGGTGTCATATACCACCTATACAGCATTTTAAAACAGTTTTCTTTAATATTATAACAGGTCGATATCTTCATAGAGTTCTTCCATAGATACTCCCATGATTCTATCTGTATTTCTTTATTTATATTTATCGCCCATTTTATCATTTGAGATTTGACTACTTCATCTTCCGTAGACCATTTCAATAATAATTTATGAATTCTTGAAATCAATTTTTCATTATCGCCAAACAGCATTCTCTCCAGTTCTGTTTGTTCTTGTCTTAGTCCATCATTTTTAATATCCTGTTCAAGCAAACTCTTAATTTGTTGGAGTTGAAACCAATTATATTTATATTCTAGTTCTTCTGCCGATTTTAATTCTACCTTTCCTCCATGTATTTTTAACAAATGTTTATATGATAAGCACTTCTCTTCATTGATATCTGAATATAACTTTATTACTTCTGCTGGCACAATCCAAAGCAGCTTCCTCTCATCTCCATATCTTTTGTATTTCGACCAGGTAATTAACAAACTACTTCTTATATAATGATGTGAGAAAAAGCCATCCATCTTACTTTTCCCATAACACAAATAGGCATGCCAACCAAAAACATTTCCATGACCTTCTAGTACTAACAATTTTCTATTTAGTAATGTCATCCATTCCTTGATCAATGCCAAACATACTGCATCATGGTACAACTTTAAATCCGGCAATTGGAAACCTCCTCTTTCTTTTGCACACCTAGATATTTTACTTTGGAGGTCACGTCACACTCTGTTAAGCTTTGTAGTTCTTTCTGTCTGTTCTTTGACATGTTTGTGCACCAAATTTTTGATTTTTCTTTCTGCTAATTCTCCTTACTCTTGTATCTTACGAAGCAACAATGGTGTTACGTGAGTGGGATTTTCATTTATAAACATTACATCAACTGCAAACACTCTGCATTTATAAGAAAAACCTTTCAATTTCAGTCCCTCAATCTCTTTATCTTCTTGGATTTGCATAAGCAATACCTCTAAAGTTATTATAAACATCAATGGAGATAGAGGGCAACCTTGTCTTGTTCCTTTGCTAATTATCATTTTTTTCTGTCAAATCTGCATTTATACAGAGTCTTGCTTGTTGTTCAGTATATATCGCTTTCACCATCCTTATAAAATCTTCTCCTAATCTCAATTTCTCCATCACTGCGAACATAAAATCCCAATGCACATTATCAAATGCTTTCTCAGCATCTGCAAAAAATAATGCTACTTCTTTTTCAGGATGTTTCTCATAATATTCAATAATATCTATAACTGTTCTGATATTATCTCTAATTTGCCTCCAGGGAAGAAATCCTGCTTGCTCTTCTTTAATGAAATTATTCAAATGCTGTTTAAGGCATTCTGCTAATATTCTAGCATATATTTTATAGTCGTTGTTAAGTAATGAAATTGGTCTGTAATTTTTGACGTTCGTGGCATCTCTGTCTTCTTTCGGTATCAATGAAATTACTGCTTCTTTCCAAGTATTAGGTATTTTCCCATCTATTCTTATATTATTCATCAACTTCTGAAGTTTTGGTAGTAGAGCCTCCATGAGGACTTTGTAAAATTTTGCTGTAAAACCATCTGGACCGGGCGCCTTCCCTAATTTCATTGAATTAATTGCCGCCTCTATTTCTTCTATTCCAATTGGTTCATTTAATACCTTCTCCATATTTTCGGTTAAGGGGTTTACTTTAATTTTCTGTAAGTATACGTCAATTTTTCCCTTTTGACGTTTAAACAACTTGGCATAATATTTATAAAATTCTCTTTTAATTCCTTCCTGAACAAATTCCTTGCCTCCCAATACAATTTTGTTAATAACTTTATTCTCCCCCTTTTTTTTTCATTTGCCAGGCCAAGTATTTTCCAGGCTTATTCGCTCCTTCAAAAGATTTCTGTTGAAGTCTTTTTAAATTCCATTCCACTTCTTTGTTTAACAAATGTCTCAATTGACTTTGTAATATTGTAACCTCCCTTATAATTTTCTTTTTCCCAGGCCTCTTTTTAAGCTCCTTCTCCGTCTTCCCAATCTCTTTCTGAATGTCCATCATTTGTTTGTCTTTGGCTCTTTTATCTTTATTATTCAATGTAATTAGGATGCCCCTCATTACCGCTTTATATGTATCCCACACCGTTTGAAATTGATGTCCTCATTTTCATTAATTTGGAAAAAAGATTTAGTCTCCTTTTCCAGAGATTCTACTTCCTTTTTCTGCAGCAAATCTTCATTTATCCGCCATCTTAAAATCTTTTTTATGGGTTTTGCAGACCACATTAATGGATTATGGTCTGCCCCTGTTTTAGGAAGAATCACTATTTTTTTCATTATAAGTCCCAAATTTTTTGTAATCCATAACATGTTGATTCTTGAGAAAGAATTATGCCTTGCTGAAAAGAAAGTATAGTCGCATTCTTTAGGGTTAAATTTCCTCCATATATCTTCCAGACTTTCTTGTTTTACTAGATCAAAAAATGACTTTGGCAATTTTCCTTCATTATTCTTTTTCCCAGATCTATTCAGTATATTTTTAACTGTTCCATTAAAATCTCCCATTAACATAATTTGTTCTTATGTCACTTGTTCTAGTTGTTGCAAAATGTCTTTAAAGAAAGAGTCTTTTGCTCCATTTGGGGCATACAATCCCAATAACAAAGTTCTTTTATGATTCAACATCACTTCCACCGCAATAAATCTACCATCATCGTCCTTAAAAATCAATTTTGGATCTAATTCTTGTTTAATATAAAAAACCACACCCCTTTTTTTTCTCCTTAGTCAATGAACAAAATTCCACACCAAGTTGTTTATTCCATAAAAATTTGTAATCCATTTGTTTGATGTGTACTTCTTGTAGGCAAATTATATTACATTTTTGTTTCCCAATCCAATGAAAAGTTGCCCTTCTTTTTTGTGGTGAATTTAGTCCATTTACATTCCAAAATATTAATTTGTAATCCATCATGATTTTTTTTTAATCTATACCCCCAAGTTCCTTATGTTCCTCCAAAAAATTCATTATTTCTTGAGTGCTTGTAATTGTAAATATCTTTCCTTTCTATTCAAAACTTAGACCCTCTGGAAGTATCCATCTATATCTCATTTCATTTTCTCTCAGCTTGTCAGTCAGTTTTTTATACAATCTTCTGTCATTTATAACTTTCCTTGGCAGTTCTTTCATGATTCTTACGCTGCTGCTATCCACCTCCAATGTGTTTTCAAATTGTTTACTTAGGATCCTTCCCACCATATCTCTTGTCACCAATCTCACTACCACATCTCTTGGTAGTTTATTTTTTCTGGCATATTCTGAATTGAACCTGTAGATATATTCATAAAAATAACTGGTTTCGTCAGGGTCATCCCCCAAAAATTCAGCAATAATTTTTATTATATATGTCCTTAAGTCAGTCTCAACAGATTCAGGCACCCTCTCAAACATATCTGGTTTTCCATTAATTTATAATCTTGTAGTACTGCTTTCTCCTGCATTTTTTTATAGTGGAATCCACTGTATCAATTCTAACATCATGATCTTTCACCTTTTCTTCTACCTCCTGCACTTGCTTTAACGCTGCTTGAGAGTCTTTTCTGAGATCCTCAATTTCTTTTTTAATTTCCCTTTTAACCGCCTCAGCACTGGATTCAATGTCTTTTTTTTAATTCCTTCTTGCTCTCAGTTAATTTTATTACTTTTGCCAATCTTGCTTCCATGGCTTCTATTGCTTCCTGCCGTTTAGACATCTTTGCTTCCTCAAGTGGCCTAGCCCTCGTAGGAATCTGCTTTGCTTCTGATTTATGGACAGACATCACTGCCTGCCCATTGTAAAAATAGGCGCCAAAGTTGACCTCACCAAATCGATTTTTTGATTATAAAGATTAGGGCATGCCCTTTCAGATGAGCCCAAAATCGCCATTCCCAGAAGCTCCTAGGTTGAGATATTAATTTTTTAAAATTTTATTTTCTTCAAAATGGTGTCCGCGGCTTTTCTGCCCCCTTTTAAAAAAAAATCCCCTTTTTCTTCTAGAGTGCTTCAAAATCGATTCAAAGCATATAGTCCAATAGATTTTACCTTACAATGATGATATCTACCAGGTCTGCTGATTTTTAAAGTCCCGTTTTCTTTTTAAAAAAATCTAAATTTTGACCTTTTTTTAAAGGCCGCCGGTGTTTCTCTATGATTCTGGTCCTAGAGAGGGCTAGGAGGCTTGCAGTTTTCCCTTTTCTTAATGGCTACTTCCTTTCTTTCTTGCCATGAAGTCTTGTTTTCTATGGTTGAGAGATCGCACGTTACTTCTGTGACGCCAATTCCTGTGACTTCCTTCTGATCAGCAGTTCTGTTTCGGAGGGGGTTATCTCGCCCGACCACAGGTATTCCAAACAATAGTTGTTTTTCCTCTTTTAACCTTGTTTCTCTAATTTCATTAGTCCCAAATTTACCCCCTCCTCTTCTTTTCTTTAAAATAATATAGTTGAATCCAGACCTTTATTTTTGTTTCAAATAAGTCTTATTTTAGTCCCGGAGTGATACATAAAGATCTTTTACCTTTAAGTCATTATCCTTTTAAACACCGTTCTCTTCAGAAGTAGATATTATTCAGTTCCAAAGAAGTTTTGAATCTTGATGAATTTAAGTCGACTTAACAACCCCAGAAGTCCTCTGTAGACGTTGGAATGCAATCCTTCTCCAGGGACTCTTTAAAGCCAAAAAGGAACCCCACTGGGATTCCTCATCAGCCAAAGTAAATCCCCTCAGAATTTCAAAAGCATGTCTTGGCCTTCTCCTTGCCTAGGAGAAGTAGGCAGCAGGCATTAGGATCACCTTCTATGCCCAGAACAGAGGCTCTGGTCTGCTCCTCTATTGAGAAGCAGCTCAATCCTCCATGACTCAAACCCAGAAGTCCTATGATCCATTTTCTTTAAGGATATGTACTGTTCTTTAAAGGATATGTACTGTTATCCCTCACAGCACAAATTTCCCCTATTTGATTATTTAAAAAAACCCCTGACAAACAGGCAAATCTGCTTATAGCAAGGTTTTCAGGGCCACCCGTTCTACCAAACATGGTTAATTTATTACACTATTGCCACTCTACATGGGTACAAAAATATTTTAAGCCTGTTCTAATTCATTGAAGAGGCAGGAAGCTTTATTTGGGATGGATATCTGTCAAGGTCCAAAGAACTGGCTCCTCCACAGGGGGGAAGGGGAAAGTCATCACCCAAGACACTTCCAGAAGCCCTCTTCATTGCCCCCTTCTCAAGAGACTCAGCCAGCTTTATCACATTTGAAGGTTGCTCTGCCCTTCTCCTCAGACTCTGAAATCATTAACCCAGAACTGTCTGTAGCCCCTGAACCTAAAACCTCTTTTCAACTGCCCTCCCAAACCCCAAGAAGCAATCCAGCCCCACCAAAATCATCCACCACAATCATCCAGCACCATTAAATGTGAATAGCCAGAGAGGCAGGGCTTGAACATAAGGTTCTCTTAACTTCTAGCTCAGTTTCATCCAGCATCAGTATTCCTGTCCTGAACTTAGCAGCTGTGCCAGTCCAACTGATAGCTCAGGGGTGGCCAACAGTAGCTCTTCAGATGTTTTTGCCTATAGCTCCCATCAGCCCCAGCCAGCATGGTCAATGGCTGGGGCTGATGGGAGTTGTAGGCAAAAAACATCTGGAGAGCTACCGTTGGCCATCCCTGCGATAGCTCATAGCAGGACAACATCTTACAATACAGTCTCCGCTGCTTTATTATTATGAAGCCTTCTTTTCACCTTCCACATACCCCCCCAAAACCCTGTTAAATTATTTTGTAGAGATATACTCATTAAGGCACATAACAATTTCTTCTACAGTGTGGGGAGAGAGTAGGAGAATTACAGTATTCTATTGTCTATAGCTATGTTAATGATGACCCTATGAATGACAAGTATCATCCACACACCTATGACAGAAGGATAATCTCTTAAAGAAACTGTTAGATCTTTAGTTTTAATGCAAATCTTAGAGAAGATGCTGGCTGTTGCATCTCCATGCATTCCTGCAGGAAAATTGATAGTTTTTATTCTGACTTTGTCCCAAGGCATGCCATAGCAACAGCTTTAGGATCAGAGTTGCCAGGACCCCCCTGGATGCCAGCAGGAGATGAGGGGTAGGGTTGTCCACTCTATGTTGGGGAACTCCTAGAGAGTGGGGATGGAGCCCAGGCAGGACAGGGACTTCAGTGGGGTACAATGGCATATAGACCATCCTCCAAAGCATCCATTTTCTCCAGGAGAACGGATCTCCGTACTCTGAAGATGACGCATAATTCTGGAGGATCCCCAGGTCCTACCTGGAGGCTGGCATCCCTAGGGAGCAATCCTAAGCAGAAGAAACCCTTCTGTATGTGGCCACAAGTATAGCCACCTTCAAGAAGGGTTTAGATAAAAATATGGAGCACAGGTCCATCAGTGGCTATTAGCCACAGTGTATGTGTGTATATAAAATTTTTTGCCACTGTGTGACACAGAGTGTTGGACTTGATGGGCCGTTGGCCTGATCCAACATGGCTTCTCTAAAAAGAAGATGGACCTGACTGATGTTATGCTTTGTTCCTTTCTGAAAGGCATGTTTCAGAATGGGGTGCCTGGAGACTCTGCTTTGGTCCTTGGCCATTGGCCTTTGAGCTCCTACAAGGTTTCATTTTCTCTCCCATGCTTTTTAACTCTACAATACACTGCTGGGATTTGAAATGAGGCGTCACCAATATACAGATAACACTCAGCTCTGTCTCTCCTGTCCATCCAGATCTGTGGATGAGCTTAACTGATATCTCTTGAAGATGTAAGGGACTAAATAAGTGTGAACTGAAAGGAAATCCAGATAAAATGGAGATGCTGTGAGGCAAGGCTTTCACAGCAGCTGCACCAACTCTTTCGAACTTGCTTCCCCTGCCCTCTGCACTTTGGATGGCTCCTTGAGGCTATTTGGAATCATCAGAAAATTGTTTAATTCTGGAATGTCTCCAGTGTTCGTAAATAAATAAATACTAAGTTTTCCATTTTACAGGTTGCAGGACTTCCAAGAGTCATCAAGGACACCCCTCCCCCCCAAAAAAGCTTATGATTCTGTCTGGACCCCTCACACATCACTCAGACCCAACCCACAACAATATGAAAGGAAATAGTATGGCTTGCCCAGCCCCATGGGCCCCTAGAGTGCTCAGGCCCTTGAAACTTTGCCCTCATAGACCCTCTCAGAAATCCTGAGATAGTCCCTCTAAGCTGTGAAGTCTTGTGAGCAAAAATCCTACTTTGTGATCGCTGATCATCAAGCTATAGTTCAATGGGCATATTAAAAAGCTGTGCGTATGTATAGAATTTAGGTTCCTGATAATTTAGGTCTGGAATTGTGCTGTTGAACATGGTTTCTTTCCCTCATAACTGAAAAGACATGCTTTCAAAAAGCCCATTGCTTGCTGAAAGCTCAAAAGTCAGAGTAGGTAGCTAAATAAAATGTCTAATATTTGTCAGTGTTGACTCAGTACACAGCACATTCAAACATAAGAATATAAGAGAAGCCATGTTGGATCGGGCCAATGACCCATCCAGTTCAACACTCTGTATCATACAGTGGCCAAAACCCAGGTAACATCAGGAGATCCTCCAGTGGGGCTGAAACTCCAGAAGCCCTCATTCATTTTCCACCAAGCACCAAAAATACAGAAAATCACCTCCCCAGACTTAATGTTCCATCTATACCTTGTGGCTAGTAGCCATTGATGGACCTCTGCTATATATGTTTATCCAGTCCCCTCTTGATGCTGTCTATGCTTGTAGCTGCCACCATGTTCTGCAGCAGTGAATTCCATGTGTCAATTAATCTTTGGGTGAAGAAGTACTTCTTTTATCTGTTCTAAGCCTAAGCCTATGAATTTCATTGAGTGGTCACAAGGTCTTGCATTGTGAGAACGGGAGAAAAATACTTCTCTCTTACATTACTGCTCTTTAACAGAATCTATAATAATAATTTCATAATAGAATCCAGCTCCATTGGTTGTGATGTGCACTCCATAAGTGATTGGCCCATGAACCACCAGTTAGTTGCTTTCCCATGCCATTTGCTGACTATGCTCCTCTCCCCCATAGGCTTGCCAATCCCCAGGTCCCAGCAGGGGTTCTTCCACTTTCCCAGGCTCCTTCCCACTCCCAGTCAGTTGGCCGGTAGGGGAAAGCCCTGCTTCCACAACCACCATGTGCCTTTCCACCTCCGGAGGCTTCAGGCTCCACTTGGAAAGGCTTCCTCTTGGGATGGTGTGTCTGTATCTTCAAGGCTGATTGGGGGTGGGGGAGGAAGCAGAACAACATGGCTGCTCCCAGTGGCTGAGAAAGCAGCCCAGTTCCTCTGTTGGTTGCACAATCTTTTCAGAGGTCGTTTGCATAGAAAAACTAAACTTGAACCTTTGGTTGCTCTGTGTTACTTTGAACAAGTTGGAAGCTCAGCAACTTGTGAGTAGAGATGCCAATCCCCCACTTCAGAGTCATCAGAAACGGGGGGGGGGGAATGTCTGCTTGGCACTTCATTATTCCCTATGGAGATTGATTCCCATAGGGTATAATGGAGAATTGATCTGGGGGTAACTGGGGCTCTGGAGGGGCTGTTTTTTGAGGTAGATGTACCAAAATTTCAGCATAGCATCTGATGACTCTCCTCAAAATGCTCTTCAAGTTTCAAAAAGATTGGACCAGGGGGTCCAATTCTATGAGCCCCAAAAGAAGGTGCCCCTAGCCATTATTTCTAATGTAGGTAAAGGTAAAGGTGCAGGTAATGTAAGAGAGAAGTCCCCTGTGCAAGCACCAGTCATTTTCGACTGTGGGGTGACATGGCTTTCACAATGTTTTCACAGCAGACTTTTTCAGAGGTGGTTTGCCATTGCCTTCCCCAGTCATCTACACTTTCCCCCCAGCAGGCTGGGTACTCATTTTACCAACCTTGGAAGGATGGAAGGTTGAGTCAACCTCGAGCTGGCTACCTGAACTAGCTTCCGCTGGGATCAAACACAGGTCGTGAGCAGAGGGCTCCAACTGCAGTACTGCAGCTTTACCACTCTGCACCATGGGGCTCTTTATTTCTAAGGTAGGGAAGGCATTTAAAAGGTGTGCAATTCCTTTAAATGTGATGGCCAGAACTCCCTTTGGAGTTCAATTGTGCTTGTCACAACTTTGCTTATGGCTCCACTCCCAATGTCTCCTGGCTCCACCCCCAAAGTCCCCAGATATTTCTTGAATTGGACTTGGCAACCCTTCTTCCACACCCACTGCCAGATCCCAGACAGATGAGGATTAGGCCACTGGGGAAGCTACTAGGCAGCAACTGCTGCTAGGCAACCATATTGCTTCTGTCAGTAAAAGTCAACCAAGCATTGGTTGTCTCAGTAAAAGATGGGGGGGGGGGCAGGGAGATGACTTTGGACTTTGAGGAAGAAGACTCTTTTGAACTTTGAGGAAGAATTCATTGGGCCCAGTCCTGACTAGGACTGCCAGTTCCAGGTTGGTGGGAAATCCCTGGAGATTTTGCAGGGGAGTCTACAGAAGCCAGAGTTTGGGGAGGGGAAAGGCCTCAGCTGAATACAATGCCATAGAGTCCACTCTCCAAAGCAGTTATTTTCTCCAGGGGGAGAGGGATTTGTTGTCTGGAGTTCAGTTGTGATACCAGGAGACATTCAGGTGTCACCTGGAGATTGGCTATCTTACTTCTGGCTGCTTGCTACAGCTACTGCGAGGGAGATAGGGTTGCCAAGTCCAGTTTGGGAAATTCCTGGATATTTGAGGGGTGGAGCCTGGAGAGAGTGGGGTTTGAGGAGGGGTGGGACCTCAGACAGGTACAGTGCCATTGACTCTAGCCTCCAAACCAGCCATTTCCTCCAGGGGAATAATTGTTTCCAATATCCAGGTGATAGCTGGAGATCACTCAGAATTACAACTGCTCTCCAGATGGCAGAGATCAGCTCCCCTGGAGAAAATGGCTGCTTTGCAGGCTGGACTCTATGTCAATATACCCTGCTGAGGTCACTTTCCTCCTGCTTTAGTCCACATGGTGATTTTGGACCAGTCACAGACTTTCAGCCTAACCTACCTCACAGGGTTGTTGTGCAGATAAAAAGGGGGCAAGGAGAATGATGTAAGTGCTTTGGTCCCTACTATGAAGAAGGTCTGTCCTTTTCCTAAGTGGAGGCTGTGGGAAGGGGGGAGGAGATGGAAAGTTGAAGTCAGATCAGTTCCCCAACAGAAAATGGCTGCCTTAGGTGGGTAGAAAGACACCAAGGTTGAGCGGAGTGAATGCCTTCACTTGGGTGTATGGGTGGGAAGACAGCAAGGGTGAGGGGGCACTTGCCCAGAGCCTCTTTCTAGAGCCCATTGTATTTTCTCTCACAACATGTCTCATTCCTAGTAAATTGCATAAAAAATTGCTAGAGTGCAAGTCCAGTTTTGATGTTTGTTTGTTTGTTTGTTTGTTTATTGCTACCAAGTTTTTGGTTGAATTCATGAATAAGTTATAAATAAGGAATGGAATAAAGAACCAACTTCAACCTCCTTCACAAGCTTGTGTTTGAAACCTGAGTAGGAGGGCAAAAATGTGAGGGAACTATTTAGCAGCACCATGAGGAAGAAGAAAACTGGAGTTGTTAGAGGGTGTTGCTTCATGTGGCACAACATGTGGTTTTCTTTGTTTGAAACGAGGACTTAAAAATCAAAAGTAGAGGGGAGAGTATACAAAGTCAAATATTTTCTGAATTGGGAAGTCTGTACTTCATTTAATTAGTTCCTTACAAAGTTACATTGGGGAGGGATGGGCAACTGCACACAGAAGAAATGTTTTTTACTCAAGCCATGTGGCAAACTTTGTGTCAAATGTCTTTCTTGAAGGTATTGGAGTCTATGATACCAAACAAACTGGGCCCGACATGTCTTTTTATGTTTTACTAAATCAGCTTCATATAATTAGTGCAGCATAGCAGCTAATCTTTGTGATGCATAAAATCTAAATTGGGGAGAGAGGGGCTGGGGAAAGACCCCCCTCCCCTCCAGAATACACCTATTCAGCTATGGCTATGATACCAAACAACATATGAACACCTGATGATCTCGATGTTCACCAATGATCTCGAGATCCAGCATGGGCCTATCAATAAAGAGTTGGATCTAGAGCTTATGTTCCAGCACAGCTTCAGTATAACAATGGGTGTAGCATACTGGCCAAAAATAAAAGGTGAGAAGAAGACCTGATTTCAAATGTTATCATAGAGCAGCAAACTGAAGAACCAGGTTTAGCATAGCCAGTCTGGCGAGCTTTGCACTCAAAAGGTGGCATTAGTACTGCTGTTCTCTCCCCGTGGCACAGAATGTTAAAGCTGCAGTACTGCAGCCCTAAACTCTGCTCATGACCTGAGTTCAATCCCTGGTGGAAGCTGGGTTTTCAGATAGCCAGCTCGAGGTTGACTCAGCCTTCCATCCTTCCGAGGTCAGTAAAATGAGTACCCAGCTTGCTGGGGGGAAAGTGTAGATGATTGGGGAAGGCAATGGCAAACCACCCTGTAAAAAGTCTGCTGTGAAAATGTTGTGAAAGCAACGTCACCCCATAGTCGGCACCGACTGGTGCTTGCACAGGGAACCTTTCCTTCTTCTCTTACCCTAGGCCCCCATCTGCAAACAATGGAAAATATTTCTGGCCTATGTTATAGGCAGCATTGCTTGAAAGATCAGTGAGAGTGGACTTAAACATTCCAAGGCAAACAGGGGCTTGCCAGGTCTGGGTTTACTTGAAAAACTAGTACGAAGAGGACACTCTGTTAAAAGCTGTTACAGCTGTTAAAAGATCAGAAGGGGAACCCTGTGCTTCTATAAAGCTGCATACCATATTGCCAGATGCAAATATGACTTCTGTTCTAACTGCTCTGTGCAACTATAATGAAAATGAAAGGGCTGGTGGGGGGGAGTTCAGCAACCCTTCACAAACAATGTGTCTAAAAGAAGTGCCTCCATGCTTACTTCGAAAGGAAACATCAGGGTTACCTCTAAACTTTAGAGCTTTATTACTGCCTTTGTCAGCCTTGCAGGGTGCTTTTCTTTAATTCACCCCCCCCCTCCTTTCTTCTCCTTTTTTTTATATGGTGGCTGTGGATGCGTCTGTGACAGACTCAAAACAGGAAATTAACACCCTGCTGTGAAGTAGTAAAGCCTCAGAGGAAGCAGCACAAGGATACGTGAGGCCTAGGATGGACAAAGGCTCAGAAACACAACATCACCCATAAAACTAACACTTCTTTTTATTTTATTTTATTTCTTTTTTTTTGTATACACACAGGAAGGATACTAAGAGAGTGCAGCTGCATTATGCATCAGTAATAAAGGATACACCAGAGGAGTGTGACATGGCAGCTTGCTTAACATACCAGTTCTTACTGTGTAATCATGTCCAAAGTTATGAGTGGTAGCTTATTTCTAAAATGAGTTTTGTGGCTCAAATCCTCCTGAAGCTCACACATCTCTTAGAAATCCTTCTGTCCTATACTCTCAGGTACTTGCGATAAAGAAACTGCATTCAGCAGTTGCTCAGATTCTCTTTATCTGAATATTCCAGGGGTGAAAAACAGCTAAATTCTAGTAAATTGTAATTTAAATTAAGCCATAGTTATGAGAAAACAAAACTCCTGTTACTTCCAGATCAGAGTGACAGCCAAGGTAGTCTGTAGCAAATTAATTCCCATGATTCCTTAAAGCCAAACAAACTTCAATCCACCATAAAATGGAATAACATCCGGTGTTCAGATAAAGAATCTTGGTAGAGTCTCTTTAAAATACTCGGTAGGTACGGGGTATAAATCTACAATTCTTCTTCTTCTGTGGTATGGGAAATGTGAAGAGAAAAACGAAGGGAGAAAAGGAAAAATAGCTATTGCAAAATATTCAGCCAATAATTAGGAAATGAAGAAACATGAGATGCATATAATGATGAATTTTTGTGGTATGATGCACCACAGCTGTTTCTTGGCATATGCTATCCTCTAAACTATAGGATTTAGCAGGGCTTTTTGTAGAAAAAGCCTAGCAGGAACTCATTTGCACATTAGACCATAGCCTCTGACATCAGCATTGCTTCACAAAGACCTTTTTTGTAGAAAAAGCCCAGCATTGACTCATTTGCATATTAGGCCACACCCCCTGACACCAAGCCAGCCAGCCAGAACTGCATTCTTGTGAGTTCCTGCTCAAAAAAAGTCCTGGAATTTAGATCATAGAAGGATTCCCTCCCCCCTCCAAGTTGGCATTAGGTTTACAATGAATGCTTTACATCTTTAAAGGTGTGGCTTTCCATCAAGCAAAGTATTATGGCTTTCCATATAATCCTGTCCCCAGTTCTGAAGTCATAATATCCTTTCTCACACCTGATTTTTTTTCCCTTCTAAGTAAATCCCATTCATCAGTCTCCAAGATTTCTGGAGAAATATGTAATGCAGAGATACCTGCATAGATTTTTTTTTAAAATCACTGTCCCTTTCACCATCACAAAACAGATTCAGTGAATAACCGCGTTGATCTAAAGTAGCAGAACAAAGTTTGAGTCCAGTGGCACCTTTAAGACCAACAAAGCTTTATTCAAGATATAAGCTTTCATAGGCAAGCACACTTCTTCAGATACAGTGAAACAGACTTTCCTCAAGCATTCCATATAGAAAGAGAGAGGGTGGGTGGGGAGTTTAATTGCTAAAGGTAAAAGTAGTCCCCTGTGTAAGCACCAGTCATTTCCAACTCTGGGGTGATGTCGCATCACAACGTTTTCACAGCAGACTTTTTAACGGAGTGGTTTGCCATTGCCTTCCCCAGTCATCTACACTTTCCCCCCAGCAAGCTGGGTACTCATTTTACCGACCTTGGAAGGAAGGAAGGCTGAGTCAACCTTCAGCCAGCTACCTGAACCCAGCTTCCACAAGGAGCAAACTCAGGTCGTGAGCAGAGTTTAGGACTGCAGTACTGCAGCTTTACCACTTTAGTTGCTAGGAAGGACCAATTAGAGTCAAGACAGAGGATGCGAGCAGATGGGGAGTTAGCTGGAATGACTGCCACTGGAAAGCTCCCAGTGCCTATTTACTCTATTCTGGGCTGTCCTACCATGAGGTAAGGATGAGTGGGCTGAGGGAAACAAATATGTGCATATGATTATGCACATTAAATCTGGGGGTGGGGATCGCTATGGCTGCATGATCACACCCAGAGACAGAAACAAAATTGTTATTCTTTTGGCAAAAAAAATATTTACCTGATAAAAATAGAAGAATTTCATAATTAGCCACTTATAACAGAGTATGTTGGGGGGGGGGGGCTGCCAACTGTGTTATAGGAACATTAGTCAAAATTTAAGATGTGTCATTTCTTAACCAGGAAATATTTATTTTTAAAAACATTGTCTGGCAAATTCAGTACAAAACTTAGGGTTTAATAGATGAGAAATCTATGATTAGATCTTCTGATGTCTTCATATAAAAGCAACTGGGGGCAGCAATTTCAATCAGGGACTGCAGTCCAAGCTCTGCTTATGTCCTGAGTTTGATCCCAGCAGAAGCTGGGTTCAGATAACCAGCTCAGGATTGACTCAGCCTTCCATCCTTTTGAGTTTGATCCCAGTGGAGCTTGGGTTCAGATAGCCGGCTCAGGATTGACTCAGCCCTCCATCCTTTTGAGATTGGTAAAACGAGTACCCAGCTTGCTGGGAGAAAAGTGTAGAAGACTGGGGAGGGCAACTCCATAACAAAACATCTGCAAAGAAAATGTTGTGATGTAACATCACCCCATGGGTTAGTAATGACTCAGTGCTTGCACAAGGGACTACCTATACCCCCACACCATTTCCTAGATGGAAATTTCTCCAAATTGGGTGGTCTCTCATTTTCCCCCCTACCAGGGCTAAAAAGTTTATCAGGGTAGGGTTGCCAAGTCCAATTCAAGAAATATCTGGGGACTTTGGGGGTGGAGCCAGGAGACATTGGGGGCGGAGCCAGGAACAAGGGTGTGACAAGCATAATTGAACTCCAAGGGAGTTCTGGCCATCACATTTAAAGGGACAGCACACCTTTTTAAATGTCTTCCTTCCATAATAAATAATGAAGGATAGGGGCACCTTCTTTTGGAGCTCATAGAATTGGACCCTCTGGTCCAATCGTTTTGAAACTTGAGGGGTACTTTGGGGAGAAGCACTAAATACTATACTGAAAATTTGGTGCCTCTATCTCAAAAAACAGCCCCCCCCAGAGCCCCTGATAATACCTGAAGGTTTGAGCTTTGAGCTACAAGGAAAAAGGATTACAATTACAAGCACACAGGAAATGCAAGAGCCCAGAGAGCCACTGAAAGGAAGGACAGAATTAAAGAGGGCTTCACAGGGCTCTCTCTTAGTTTCATAGCTCTTGTAGGAGCTGTATTTACTAACTTCTTTACTAAGGCAAAGAGAGATGCATAATGATGCAAATGGTGGTCAAGATTTATATGGTACATGAGTATTTTCTTCTTCCACTGGTGCCAAAAAATAATTCCTTAACCTATGCTGGTCTTATGGGGACTGTTATTTCCAGCTTTTGTATTTTAAAAAGTCTCCTTCTAGCATAGCCATGTTGTAAAGTACATAAGAACATAAGAGAAGCTATGTTAGATCAGGCCAATGGCCCATCCAGTCCAACACTCTGTGTCACACAGTGGCAAAAATTTTATATACACACACACACACTGTGGCTAATAGCCACTGATGGACCTCTGTTCCATATTTTTATCTAAACCCCTCTTGAAGGTGGTTATTCTTGTGGCCGCCACCACCTCCTGTGGCAGTGAATTCCACGTTAATCCATCATGGTGCAAATTCTTTATGTTCTTCATAAAATCCACGCATTTCCACGTTAATCACCCTTTGGGTGAAGAAGTACTTCCTTTTATCCATTTTAACCTGTCTGCTCAGCAATTTCATTGAATGCCCACGAGTTCTTGTATTGTGAGAAAGGGAGAAAAGTACTTCTTTCTCTACTTTCTCCATCCCATGCATTATCTTGTAAACCTCTATCATGTCACCCCGCAGTCGACGTTTCTCCAAGCTAAAGAGTCCCAAGCGTTTCAACCTTTCTTCATAGGGAAAGTGTTCCAGCCCTTTAATCATTCTAGTTGCCCTTTTCTGGACTTTCTCCAATGCTATAATATCCTTTTTGAGGTGCGGCGACCAGAACTGCACACAGTACTCCAAATGAAACCGCACCATCAATTTATACAGGGGCATTATGATACTGGCTGATTTGTTTTCAATTTCCTTCCTAATAATTCCCAGCATGGCATTGGCCTTTTTTATTGCAAACGCACACTGTCTTGACATTTTCAGTGAGTTATCTACCACGACCCCAAGATCTCTCTCTTGGTCAGTCTCTGCCAGTTCACACCCCATCAACTTGTATTTGTAGCTGGGATTCTTGGCCCCAATGTGCATTACTTTGCACTTGGCCACATTGAACCGCATCTGCCACGTTGACGCCCACTCACCCAGCCTCAACAGATCCCTTTGGAGTTCCTTACAATCCTCTCTGGTTCTCACCACCCTGAACAATTTAGTGTCATCCACAAACTTGGCCACTTCACTGCTCACTCCCAACTCTAAATCATTTATGAACAAGTTAAAGAGCATGGCACCCAGTACCGAGCCCTGCGGCACCCCACTGCTTAGCGTCCTCCACTGCGAAGACTGCCCATTTATACTCACTCTCTGCTTCCTATTACTCAGCCAGTTTTTGATCCACATGAGGACCTGTCCTTTTACTCCATGACTCTCAAGCTTTCTAAGGAGCCTCTGATGAGGAACTTTATCAAAAGCTTTCTGGAAGTCAAGGTAAACAACATCTATCGGGTCTCCTTTGTCCACATGTTTGTTCACCCCTTCAAAGAAATGTAACAGGTTAGTGAGGCAAGATCTTCACTTACAGAACCCATGCTGAGTCTTCCTCAATAACCCGTGTTCATCAATGTGCCTACTCATTCTGTCCTTGATAATGCTTTCTACCAACTTTCCCGGTATTGAAGTCAGACTGACTGGCCTGTAATTTCTCGATCTCCTCTGGAACCCTTTTTAAAGATGGGGGTGACATTTGCTACCTTCCAGTCCTCAGGAACATACATATGCATACGTATGCATTTTAACTTTCCAGTCCTCAGGAACATACATATGCATTTTATCTTTCTGTGCAAAGTAAAGAAGTGTATAATATTTGTTTATGTTTTGTGGCTTTCAAACATCTGACTTTATTCTATATGGCTCATACATTAAGCAAGTTTGGCCAATGATTAAATAATAAAATTTACTCCATCTTGCTATTGGTGCCTAGCTCTTCTTGTGTCCATTACATGAAAACAGGTCCCTCCTTGCAACTGGTGGGGGATGGGGGCGTATTTACTGGGAGCAGGAAGCCTAGCTGATGTTGCAGTGATGTGTCTTCCCACAAGTGATGTCATCATGCAGTGCAGTCAGGGCGATGTTCTGGTACTTGGGCAAAAAATCTATGGGAAATTTGGATTCTACCATAGAGTTTGTGCCCAAATACCAGAGCACTGTCCTGAAGTGACAACATCACTTCTGGATCACATCAGAATTGATGTAGACACACAGCTAGGGTTGCCAACCCCAGCTAGAAGAAACACTGCATATAGTACTTATACACTACATACTCACACAAGAAACACTGCATATAGTACTTATACACTACATACTCATGCTTTACTTTTAAAATATATATATATTTTTTCAAATGTACTAGCTTGTAACATAAACGGCACTTGAAATAACAAATTACTTATACCAGCCACATACATTCCAAAACAAATATCTTAAAGCCTCAGTCCTTCAATAAACAGTCCTTGAAAGAGACAGCTACTCATCCAATGTACTCTGGTTGATCCAATGAACTTGCAACTTGAAGAGAATGAAGCTGTCTTCTAAGTTAATGCTGGGGTATATTGAGCCAAAAGAAGAAAGTCTCTCACATGGAGGTACAGGAAGTCCTTCAAAGAAGCAGCATACAGCTCTTCACGTAGAACACAATGGCAAGATGCTGCCTAGGTTTACACGCATGTTTCCTAGAACTGAGAGTGTTGACTTGAAAATAGATAGAGCTGTAGCACAAGGTTCCAGACGTAATTGTGGTTTGATAAAGTCTTTAAAAGAAACATGTCAGCCAGCTGGTCAGTGGCAAAGTAGTGGGGCCTGGCTTCAGTGGGGCCCCACCTCCACCACGGGGTATGGCAACAATAGGCTTGGGAAGATTTAGATTGGGCTGTTAGAAAGATATTAGTAAAATACAGGGGTTTTATTGAGCTGGAATGCACCGGAACGCCGTTCTGGCTGGCATGGGCAGCATTCCGGCTTATCCCAGGCAGTTTTCCAGCTGGCCAGGGATTAGGGGACCCAACTGCACTTGCCCGACTTTCCCCCGATCCTCCGCCAGCCAACGGGGGTCAGGCGGCCCTGCGGCACCTCCTCCGCTTTTCCCATCCCTCTGCCGGCCTGGTGGGGATCGGGAGGCCCTGCGGCACCTCCTCTGCTTTTTCCTGCCCTCTGCCAGTCTGGCAGGGGTCGGGGGCCCTGCGGTGCCTCCTCCATTTTTTCCCACCCTCCGCCAGCCTGGCGGGGGTCAGAGGCCCTGTGGCACCTCCACCGTTTTTTCCTGCCCTCTGCCGGCCTGGCAGGGTTCGGGGGCCCTGTGGCGCCTCCATAGCGTTTTCCCTGTGCTCTGCCGGCCAGCGAGGGTCGGTGGGCCCTGCCCCTCCTCCACAGCTTTTCCCCATGCTCCACTGGCCAAGCGGGGGTTAGGAGGCTCTGCTACACTGTGTAGCGGGCTTCCTGTGACAAGCAGGAATTTTAAAGGTGAGTTGGTCCCATCCCTTCTCCCCCTTTCTTTCTGTTCCTTTTATTTTCTTCCCATTTCTCTCTCTTTCATTCATTCTGTCTGTCTGTCTTTCTTTTTCCCTGTCTATTTGCTTTGTTTCCTGTTCTCTCACTCTTTCTGTTTTTCTTTCAGTCTTTCTTTCTGTCAATATTTCTTTTTCCCTGTTTGCCTTATTTCCCATCTCCCCCATCTCTCTCTCTCTCTCTCTCTCTTTCTTCTCTCTCCCCTTCTTTCATTCATTTATTTTTCTGTTAGTCTTTCTTTTTCCCTTTGTTTTATTTTCCACTCCCCCAGTCTTCCTTCCTTTCTGACAGTCTTTCTATCATTATTTCTTTTTCCTGTTTGCCTTATTTCCCACCCCCACACTTCCTTCCTTCCTTCCTTCCTTCCTTCCTTCCTTCCTTCCTTCCTTCCTTCCTTCCTTCCTTCCTTCCTTCCTTCCTTCCTCTCTTTCTGTCAGTCTTTTCCCCAGTCTCTCTCCCTCCTTCCTTCCTTCCTTCCTCCCTCCCTTTCTCTTTCTGTCAGTCAGTCTTTTTCTGTTTGCTTTATTTTTTTTTCTTTCTTTAAGCACTACACCATGGGTGGCCAAACTGTGGTTCAGGAGCCACTTGTGGCTCTTTCATGTATATTGTGTGGCTCTTGGAACCCTCACTGCCCCATCAGCCAATTTGGAGAAGGCAATTCTCTCTTTAAATCACTCCTCCAAGCCAGCCAGCAGCTTAGAAAATGCATTTAAAATTAAAGGTGCTTTCTTTCCCCCTCTCTCTCATTCCTCCCTTCCTTCTGCTCTCAATCATCTGATGTTCATGCTTTGCTGCTCTTGAACATCTGACATTTATTCTATGTGGCTCTTAAGTTTAAGCAAGTTTGGCCACCCCTGCACTACACCATGCTGGCTCTTGTGATCCAGTAGTGTGTTGGAATTTTGTTTTTGTTTTTTTTGGGGGGGGGGGGGATGGCTATCAGTGTTCCCTCTAAGCTGAGCTAGCTCACAGATTTTTAGCTTCCAGTTCACACATTTATGTTTTAGCTCAGGAAGGATGACCCCAGAGCACAATAATGTATGCAGTAGCCCACAAGTTTAATGCCAGTAGCTCAAAAAAGTAGAATTTTTGCTCATAAGACTCTGCAGCATAGAGGGAGCATTGATGGCTATATATATGGCTATATATTTGTGGACTTTTTCCAATGCTAGAATATCTTTTTTTAGGTGTGGTGACCAGAATTGTACACAGTACAATTCTGGTTACCACATCTCAAAAAATATATTATAGCGCTTTTGGTGATGTCAGAGGTGATATTATAGCGCTTTTGGTGATGTCAGATGGCCTAGTATGCAAATGATGGTCATGTCAGAGGTGTGGCCTTGCATACTAATAGTTCCTGCTGGGCTTTTTCTACAAAAAAAGCCCTGGTAAAATAGACATGTGGCCAGGCCACTCAAAAACTGGCAGTCCTTCTCCTGTGCCTAAGAAGTTTAAGATTCTATATTTGTATCCATAAAGCAAGGTAGGAACTGCACAAGTTGTTAAGCAGCACAATTTAGTGTTCAGTGTAGGCCTGATTATCAGTGCTTGCCTATATACCTACTATAATATGTCCAGGATGTTATTTATGAAACATCCTCTCTGCCAGCAGTTTGACCAAAATAGTGCTCTACTGTCAATCTGTTAATGAAAACACAAGGTTCCTGTCAAGCTACGAACAATGTTCTCATAAGGGAATTTTAATCTAGTTATATATAAGGATCATCTAAGTGGGTTAAACCACAAAACTTTTACTGCAGTATAGCGGGCTGTGTAGGACTTTCTAAAAACATTTGTATAGAAGTATTAATAGCCACCTTGGGAAATTCCCTTGTATTAATAGAACTGGTTGTAACTGCTTATACTGTGCTGGGTCTCTGTGGGAGTAATTAAAGTATTCTTTCTGAGCTATTTGGTTTGTGCCTGCTGGTTTGGAGAAAGATCTTGATAAGTGGGGAAGTCCAAAAAGGAGAATGAATATAGAGTGGCAGTGTTTACAAATATGGCCCTAGTGCTGAAAGGCTATCCTGTAGCAACACACTCATTGATATCAAAGGAGCAACAGAAGCTCTGGAAAACTTTAAACCAGAGTATCAAATAACCCCTCTCTCCATTTATGCATAGTTTCTGCATGCTTGCACTTTACTGAGTGCATTCTAATCAACAGTGCAATGAAACCTCTGAATATTTGTACAGCTGACACTTCAGCCATGGTTGAAATATACTATTTTGCATACCCAACTGCACGTGTTCATCTGCAAGTCAGAGCCCAGACACACTTTTTAACAGACTTCTATTGTTTTAGAGCAGATATGCACAAACTGCAACCAACCAAACTGAATACTCTCCATCAGCCATGTATAGTGCCCCATTTGACAACTTTACTTTTTACAGCCCTAAGCAAATATTTTAAAAACAAACAGGTTTATTATGCCTCCTGGCCCTTCATGCATGGCTGGTGGGTTGTGTTTGGCTTTGTGGGGCATAATTTGCAACTTGTATGGTCAGAAAGCTTCAAAGTTTTCCACCAAATAGTACCCCACTGAACAGAATCTTCAAAGTACCCTGGATGCAAAAAAGGATTCTGTTCAGTGAGGGCATCTCGGAGCTTGTCTCTACTCTGCTTTTCTCTGGAGTTGTTTAAAATCATTGTACCATCAAGCTTCAGCCAGTATTCATATGTAGCCACCATCATAGACAGAATCAGGCCGCTTTGACCATATGGTTGCCAACCTCCAGGTAATATGGCAACTAGGGTGACACTCACAGATAGTAGTGGCAAGAAATAAAAGCTGCGCTTCCATGTAACCCATCTATAGCACACTTTTTAAAGCTATAGATATTCACAACAAACTCTAATCTTAGAAAAATAATTTCTTTAACATATATCAGCACCAACATTTCCTCTAAGCTGCAGAGTCTTGTGAGCAAAAAATCTACTTTGTGAGCTACTGGCATTAAAGTTGTGAGCTACTGCATAGATTAGCTTGCTCTGGGGCCATTTTTCTTGAGCTAAGACAGAAATGTGTGAACTGGAGGCTAAAAAACTGTGAGCTAGCTCACACTAACTCAGCTTAGAGGAAACACTGATCAGCACATATTTTCCATACAGAACAGAACAAATAGGTGAGGGAAGGCCTAATCACCCACAACAAAATTCCAGTCCTTAATAAATAGGTAAATCCACTGTATTTCCTTATTCTCTTATCTTAGGTGAATGCCCAGAACTTCCAGAGTTGAAGAGAAGTAGAGACGGACTTCAGCACACAAGGCTATAAGTGCGAACTTCAGCCCAATGTAGCCACGATTCTTGGAAGTGCAGTAGAGTTCTCAATGATATTTAATGGAAGCTAAATGAGTCCTTCCAGAACATTCAGACCTTGTTTTCACCACAAAGGCTTTATCTAAATTTCAATTCATGATAAGGCACTTCAAAAGATCCACAACTTCAGTATTCTTACACGGGGGTGGAATTCTAGCAGGAGCTCCCTTGCATATTAAGCCACACACCCCTGATGTAGCTAGTCCTCTAAGAGTTTACAAAAAGGAGCCTTGTAAGCTCTTGGAAGATTAGCTACATCATGGGTGTGTGGCCTAATATGCAAAGGAGCTCCTGCTAGAATTCCACCCCTGCTCTTACAATTCCCAAAAAGGTTACAAACTTTGACTTCCAATACAGGAGTCTGCTTTGAAGGGTGGACTCTATGGCATTATGCCCTGCTGAGGTCCCTCCCCTTCCCAAACCCCATCCTCCCCAACTTCTACCCCCAAATCTCCAGGACTTTCTCAACACAGAGCTGGCAACCCTACCTTCAAAAACAAACTCCTTTTGGCAATGCAATGAAATGCATGCATATAGACCAGCAGTGGCCAAACTTGCTTAATGTAAGAGCCTCATAGAATAAATGTCAGATGTTTGAGAACTGCAAAGAAGGAAGGAAGGCAGAAAGGCAAATAGATGGAGGAAAGGGAAGGGAGAGAGAGGTGAAAATAAAGCAATTTTAACTTTAAATGCATTCTCCAAGCTGCTGGCTGGCTTGGCTTGGAGAAGTGATTTAGTGGAGGCTTTGAGAACTACACAATATGTGTGAAAGCCACATGTGGCTCCCAAGCCACAGTTTAGCCACCCCAATATAGATTTTGAATTGTTTAGCCAGGAATGTGTTTACTTAAAGGAATATATTTGGAAAATAAGTGCCAGAACTGGGGAAATCCTAAAGTATTGTAGGAGTGGCTGTCACATCACTTCTGCATTTTTCTGGAAATGACATCATGATGTGCATGACCCTATTTTTCCTCAAGGATTTCACACCCAAATACTCCCACCATTTGCGGGTGCCAGACTGAAAACATTACTCTCATGTTCTTTGTCTCGCATTACTTGGTACCAGGTGGGTTGCCATATTAGTCTGGAGCAATAGAACAAGGGGTTTTTTTTGAGCAGGAATGCACAGGAATGCAGTTCCAGCTGGCTTGGTGTCAGGGGATGTGGCCTAATATGCAAATGAGTTCCTGCTGGGCTTTTTCTTTAAAAAAAAGACCCAAATAGAACAAAGTTTGGGTCCAGTGGCACCTTTCAAGTCAACAAAGTTTTATTCAAGGTATGAGCTTTTGTGTGCACAAACACTTCCTCATATACAGTTCATGCAATTTGTTCACACAGAAGCTCATACCTTGAATAAAATGTTGTTGGTCTTAAAGCTGCCCCGGACTCAAACTTTGTAATACTTGGTACTATTACTGGAGCTGCAGCTGCTGCATAGATGAACTGTCAGGATCCACAGGTCAGGTCTGATACCTGTAGAATGAAATAGGTCATCTATATTAGATGAAATCCATCCCACCTTTCCCAGTCCTCTGCCCTCAGAAGGGATCCTACTTGCCTATGTCTACTTCACCTTTCTATGCTTCCTTCCTTCCATGCTCCCCCAAAGAGGATCCCATCTCTTAATTTACATTCACGCAACACTGGGCAAGAGGAACCAGAACTGTAGGAGCTACAGCTGCCATTGGATCAACCATCATAAGAGTTGTCATCAGCACTAGAGCAGTTGCCATGCCTTCAGACTCCACAGTATCCAATATGGCTTTCTCTTAGAAGAATTACAGTATTCCATGCTCAATTGCTATAAACTAGAAATAATGGAGCCTGAAGGCAGCTCAGAAAATTTTTGCCCACCCACCTCCAAGTCCTCTCCTCAAAAACTTACCAAAACAAATAGTCCCCTCACACATGGAAATGTGTTTGCAAAACAGAGGCTCCCAGTTTAGCTTAGCATTTAAACCAATATCATAGGCAAGAGTTCTTAAATTTTATTCTTCTGAAACATATTTAGTATGAACTTGTTTAAAAATTAATTTTTATGTTGTTAAGAAGTAACCAAGCTGCTTAGGAAGTATCATCAAGAAAACACGAAGCTCTCATAAAAAGTGCTCCAGAGATTACGAAAAAATGTTATCTATTTTGCTGAGTTTCTAAGCGAGATATTCACAAGAAATTTAATGTTGAACTCCCTGAGAAATTGCATGCCAGGAAATCTCTTGATAGTAATATTCTTGACAGTTCCCAGGACTTCTCAAAATGGAATGCTTGCCTGTCTCTCTTTTTTAAAAAAATTTTCAATTTTTTTTTTTAAAAAAACCCTGTTTTTGCTAGTAGCTTATTGATACTGAGTGTTAGTACCTGGCACTGGGAAGGGGAGGGGGACTTAGCACTACAGAATATGAGTGTCATCATGGTACTTTAAAGGAGTTTCACTCTCCCTCCTCTTCTGAAATCCTCTGTAAATATAAAGTTCTAAGAAAGGTACATCACTGATAGTGCTTACTTTGTCCTTGCTGAGAGAGGTGGAAAACTCCTTATGTTTACGACAGTCTACGGGTGTTTTTACATTCAGTTTGATCCAGAGTTTTAGAGTCTTCAAATCGCCTGCCACTGTACCGCTTTAATTATTTTCCTTTTACATTTGTGGACTTACTCTGCTCATTTTGTTAGCCAAACTTTTATATTGCCTGCTGAAAGCGTTTCAATTGGGGGAGGGGGGGGTCTCTGATCAGAGGGCAGCCAGAATACCAGTGCTTAGTTAAATGTATACAATTGCTTGGAAATCGTGTCAACACTGCAAAAACAATACAAATTTAAATTACAAGATGAGGAAAGCAATGATATGTAAAAATTTCAAGTGCTGTCAGTTCTCATGCAAATTACTGCACCTTGTGGCTTTTGGAGGAGTCTTTTAAAACACATGAAAACTTCTACAATATAAGTTCGAAACGCCTGTAGAGAAATGACCAGATCAAAACTTGTTTCAAGAAAAATGTTGCAGCAGCACCGCCAGAACCCATCTCACCAAAACAAATGTAGATACTTTAGGCAGCAACAATGCAAAAAACAGTTGTGAGAACATTAAGTAATGTAAAAGGTGAGTTTTCAATGCGGTGATAGAGAGTCACAAACTGTCAGTGTAAAAACACCCTATATCTACAGATTTAACTACACTGCAAACAACTTGGCAAAATGAAGTGTGGAGGGGGATCAACATCAGTGACCACCAAGCCCTCATAAACATCCATTCTCCAAGTGGTGTGTGGTGTTTTTTATTGTTAATAAAGTCCTTTGTGTCTCACTCAGATGGATCCACAAAACTTGCTTCCTCCAAGGCTGGAGTGACCTATCACAGACCTTCAGGGTTACCAGTGGTAATAGGGCATCCCCCACCAGTAGCTCCTGTTTCCCATCACTGCTCAAAGTGGTGTCAGGAGATTTTTTTAAAAAATGGCTATAAGGCCAATGGCAAGACGTCACATCACACCTCTCTAGAAATTGCCAGAAAAACTATGGTAAAACCATAGAGTGGTTTCCAGAGATTCCTATAGATATCACTTATAAGGGTAACAACAGAGTTTTGCAATACAATTCCAGTGATTCCAGGAGAGGCATTTTTGGTTTCCCCCCTGAAATGATATCATCCAATCAACAACACCCATTTTCCCAATGTCCCCACTTCCTCAGTCTACCACTGGGAGCTGGACACCCTGCAGTGTTGCAGATAGGAGATTGGTGGGTCACATCTTTTCTTAATCAAAAACATACTAGATGGCCTTAGTTAATCTAGTCTTTCTCCCAGCCTCAGTTCTGCATATGCAATATGGGATTGATACTGACCTACTTTACAGGATTGGATCCTGAAGGTCATTTTTTCTGACAGAAAAGATTTCCAGCTGTTTTCAACCTTTCTTCTCCAGCTGCTAAGCCCCAGTAAGCAGTGGGGAATCTCCCACCCCTAGGTCATGTTGCCCACCACCACTCAGAACAGCAGCAGGATTAAAACTAACAAACAAAGGGGAAACAAAGCAGCCTAATGTACTTACTGGAAGTTGATACAGGAGGTGACAAAAGATAGCTCAAGGAACTGAATAAGACTTTGCGGTTGTAGTCAGGACCCACAACTCAGCAGAGAGTTATGACCCACCAAGGCTGTTTGACCTACCTGCTTTCACCCAAAAATGCTAAGTTACCACATAAACTCCTGTGATGTTGCAAGGGCCTCTAATAGGGCTGCCAAGCTCCTGACAGGGTCAGGGGTTCCCCTGGTTTGGAGGCCCACAACCCACCAGCAGAGAATGGTCCACTGAGGGGATCCCCACCCCCAAAGAGCTCTGTCATCATTTGATGTGCCCAGCACAATAATGTCACCCAGAAGTGACATCATCATGCTGGGCACATCGCATCAGGGACACTCTAGCATTCAGGATAAAAACTGCTAGAGCGTAACTGGTGCAATGTGCCCAGCATGATTATGTCACTTGCGGGTGACGTCATTGTGCTGTGCATGAGAAGCACGCATGAGATTCATATCCTGCCAGAGCCAAGGTAAGACTTGACAACCCTAGCCTCTAGGATAATCTCTCATTTCTTAGTGAAAGGAACACTTCAGCAGGCATTGAAGGATGCTGCATTCCCCAGATATCTCCCCAAATTATCCTGCTACCTCTCTAATTATCTCCCATTTCCTGGCCTGAAAGATATGGGGAGGGGGAGCAGAACAGCAATCACACGCTCCCACATGGTGGGAATGGGGGTCAGGATGAGGCAGTTGTGGCAGCTGGGAGAGGAAAGCAAAGACTTGTCTTTTGCCCATTTCCTTTGTGTATTGTGCAATGTTTGCTAGGTGTGTGAGCACAGGGGTTGTATAAAGGTGAAAAAACTAATTGATGAATGATTCCCTAGAATAAGAAAAGGCAGTGATATTACTCCTACACAGCACCTAGAGGACTTCTCACAGCTGAAAAGACACAGATTTCCTTATTACTTCCCTCAAATACTCAGCTTTCTAACAGCATGTCTCCCACTAAGCAGTTCTGGAGGAGAAGG
Source organism: Heteronotia binoei (assembly GCF_032191835.1). Lineage (NCBI taxonomy): Eukaryota > Metazoa > Chordata > Lepidosauria > Squamata > Gekkonidae > Heteronotia > Heteronotia binoei. The sequence goes on from NC_083223.1 coordinate 214,743,153, forward strand.
AAGACAAACAGATAAGACACAGAATCACAGTCATGTGGACATTATTATAAATGATAGCCAACGGTAGGTTTACCCAGCAAAGGAATCCCAGACTGATCTTTACTATGCAGTTTGCTCATATATGCATAAGAAATATTTCAGTGGGAAAAAACTCATGCTCTGAACATTAGCAGATGAGTGCTGGGTTTTGTTCATAAATCAGCAGGCAGCATCAAAAAAAGAACAAGTAGAGTCAAAGATTATTGGGATTATTTTTAAGAAGCTATGCTTGAGGAATACTGGGACATGAAGGGTAAACTCTATAGCCATGTGATCCACACACAGGAATAAAGTACAGAACAAAAAGAATAACACACAAACACCAAAACCACAGAAAAATAACAAACAGGATTATCTGACTCAGGTGACTTCTTACTGTGGTTTGACACTTCTTATGAGCTGACAACTCTATGTACTCATGTTTGATCCTTATCAGATGCAGTGTATTTGTGGATCAGAAGGTAGCCCATACAACGTGTGCTTTCCATGTGCTAAAATATCCAAGAAGCATCAAAGCAGAAAAAGATGGGTGAAAAGCAAATGAAGGCCAGAAGTCAAATTAAAAGTTGAACAGATAGGTAAATAGAGTTTAAAGCTTATTAGGTAGCCTTATGCCTGTGTTCCCCAGTGTTGTACCCATGAAAGCCATGATGTTTCGTGGAACCAAGAGTCAGTCCTGGGTGTCCTCCATCTCCTTGGAGCTTCAGAAGGCCAAAGGAAGCAACACCCTTGTATAGACAGGAAGCACGCAGTGAGAAATAACTGCTGCCATCATATGAGAAAAAATGGCTTGGAATTTCCCAACATTTTATAATAGCCTCTACATAAACCATTTTCTGCCATCTTCCATTGCAGTGGCAGCCATTTTATGATTGTCAACTATCCTTTTGAAAAATTCCAGAAGTGCTCATTGGTACAACAATCCACTCGCTCTCACCCCCATCCAAATATATGTGGGAAATATATGGGAGGAGACGGTCCCTAAGGTAGACAGGTCCCCGGCCATATAGGGTTTTAAAGGTAATAACCAGCACCTTGTAGTGGATCCGGAATATTATTGGCAGCCCCAGCTGTATATGATCCCCAATAGAGAGACTCAACAGCAGCCTGGCTGCCGCATTCTGCCCCAGCTGCAGCTTCCGGATTGCTGGTGAATGAAGGTGCTCATATCCATGATGAATCCAGCAGATATCAGACTAACTGTAGAAAGAGGTTGATTCTGTGCCTCTCACTTGCTGCTGGAAAACTTCTAAACAAACAAAAAGGAAGTTGCTTTTCCCAGGCAAGTAGGTTGCAGGAAAAGAAGGTTATCCTCAATATGCTTGATTATTTTGGAACTGTTATAAACAAACAGTAAATAAAACATGTTTCATCCACATACTATTCTACCCATACATACATAAGAGAAGAGAATTCAGTAGTTCACCCCAACATAAAAGGGGGAAAAACTTGAATAAAACAGACCCAGCCTGCAAAGATTTTCAATATTTGTCCCTCAGAGGTTCTCAACATACTAAGAGAGCATCTATCATTTTAACAATGAATAGCTCAGGTAAGTAGCAACAGATGTAAGTAAAGGTTCATGTCTTAAAGGTATATCCAAGATCTTAGTTTAAATATCCAGTAACACTCTTGTTGGGCTAATACTTTCATGGTATCTTACCTAATATATGGATGTGGTCTGTATTTGTAGATCACAAAAAAATCAAGTCCTTATGGAATGGTGTATCTCCTTAATGTGCAATGCCATTGGTACATCTAGTACTTCATGTGTGATCTGAGAATGGTGCTCAAGCACCCTAGTTTTTAATTTCCTGGTAGGCATGCCAATGTACAACTTATTACATCCACATACAGCTGGGTATACTATTTGTTTGAGTTGCAATTTGACAGGTGTCTGATCTTAATTCTGCACCCCCTTAGGATGCACAAATTCCTTAATCTTCAATGCATGCTCACAAGCTAAACAGTGCCCACAGTCAGTATGCTCCTGTGCCCCACTTCGAAGAATTTTGAACCCATTGACATATTCAATTCATTAATTAGGGTGGGTTCTGAATTCTTAGAAAGAAGTGGGGCACAGGGGCATATTGAGGAGTAAGTTGAAGAAGTGTTGTTAAACAAAAACATCCACAATCTGGAGAGTGAGTTCTCCTGTTTCCACTCCCACTTCTGTTTCTGCTACTGTTCTTAGGCATCCACCCATTCTGGGAATGTCTGTTACCGGCTCCACATATCTGTCATCAGGCCTTCAGGTGGGAGAAATATTACAACAGGACTGTGGAATGGTTGTTAGAAGTTCTGTTGCATCCTCAGTTATAAACTTGGAGAAGTTTGCCACTTCATGCTTCAAAGTATTTACAAGAGCCTTGATTGCCCTTTCCCATGGAGTATGGCTAGTAGGAATGGGCACAGACCAGAAAATGCTGGTTCAGTTCATGAACAGAACTGGACCGGTTCCCGGACCAGTTTGTGAACCGAACCATAGCTTGGTTTGCGAACCAGTTCGCAAACTGGTCTGATTTTTTTAAACCCCCACACAGGGCTTCGAGGCTCCAAAATGGCAGGTTGTCTCCAGATCACTCTCTTCAATGTACCCACCAAGTTTGGTCCACATTGGACTTTGGGGGACTGAGTTACAGACCTCTAAAAAAGATCATTCAGTGCAATGTTTTTCAAAGGGATGTCACCTCTGCTGGTTCGGGACTGACAAAAACTGACCTGGGTGAACTAGAAGCCTTCAATGCACACAATTCCCCCCTGGGGTGACCCTCCACATGACCCACATGTTACATGCATGTCAGATTTGGGGGGATCCAAGTAGCAGACCACCAAGCAAGGTGTCTCCAGGAAACTGTTTTGGGGGGAGTTTTCCTGCACCATTTTGAGACACTACAGTGTGGACCTGGTTAAGCTACAGGCATCAGACTCCCAGAGTACCTCCCCAGGGACCACCCACATGGTTGCAGGTGGCTGTGTCTTCCTTGGACCAGCCACCCAGCCCTGGTGACATGAAAACTAATTGGGGCCAAGCTTTCCATTCTATTTGGAAAGATGACAGGGACAACCAAACCTGGCAACTGGAACTCACTGCACAGCAATGAAAATTATTTCAGTGCTTTTCTCCCTCAAATATGAACATTTCATCAGCAACTTCTAGGCCAAAGCTCTCCAGGGGACATATCCAACAGCACACACATACAAATCACAGTAAGAGCTCTGTAATTTGTCGCTTCTGAGTTCCAGCCAAAAGAAAGCCTGGGCCTGATGAAGATAAACCAGAGGGAAAGTAAATATAGTAGTGATTAAAATGTAGGTCACTCTGTTTCAGGCAACAATGTACAAGCTTTCTTGCAGGAGTATGTGTCTCAGAATAATTGAGTGCAGTTTTTGAACAGACAGTTTCTGTTGGCTGGGATTCTGAAGTGAGGGGTAACAAGAGAATTTATTGCAATCTCTCTCTGCAAGTCCCATATATAGCCTTGGCCTAGAAGGTGATGATGAAACATTCATATCCCAGAGGGGGTGAGAAGAACTACATGCACAGCAGAAAATTTTCCAGGGTGCTTTTGCATAAAGCAACCACAGGACTTAAGAGAGAGAATAAGAGAAACAAAGAAAAATATAAAAAGAGAACAATGTTTCAAGGGAAGGAAAAGAGATTCTTGAACACTGTGGGTTAGATCTAGCTAACTTTTTTGCTCAAACTCATCAAATTCTCCTTACCGCAATCTCATTTAATGTGATTGTTGTCCATGAAGGTTCTGTGATTTCTAGTAGTGCCTTTTTGAGTGTTCAAAGGTGATCCCTCCACCTCTGGGGAGGTACCATGGCTCAGTGTCAGAGCATATGCTTAGCAAGCATGAGGTCCCAGGTTCAATCCTTGGCATCTCCATTTTAAAAGAGACTCTGGAAAGCCATTGCCAGTAGATAATACTGATTGGATGGACCAAAAGTCTGCTTCAGTATAAGGCAGCTTCAAGTGTTTACCTATTTTCACCTGCACAAAATCTGGTTGGATCTAACACAATGTACTTCTGAGTGAGTATACCAACCCACACGCATATCCACAAAAATGTGACAAAAATAAATGCACAAAATGAGCAAAGAAATGAAAACAAAATGCCAAAAGATAACTTGAACATTATAGGAAAAGAGAATGAAATAAAGATATCATTGAATTTTTTTTTTATCTGTAATGCTAGGCAGCATAATACAAGACCATGTGAAATATGAGATTCAGGTAACACAGTGAAAGAAGAATTTTACTAGTCAAGTTGTATTTTCTATTCTTCTGTGGCTAAGGAGTCTCATAACCAACATGTTCCAAAAACAGTGCTTACTGCATTACAGGATCCACAAAAAGTAAACTGTCACCTCTGACACTATATACTGTGGCTTCCTCTTCCTCTACCTTATTCTCACAACTGTGTAAATTAGATTAGAATAGGAGGCAATAGCTGGCCCAAAATCATCCAATTAGCTTCATAGTTGAGTACAGATTTGAATTTGGCCCTTCCTGGCCGTGTCTAGTTTCTACCCTATACCATCCTTAGGCCGGGTGCAGTGTCCATCTTAGATCGTTGATTTGAAGGCATGGCGACAGAATAGAAAATAAAACTCAGGATAGAACAGGAGAAAAAAGTTTGTTGGTCTTAAAGATGCCACTGGACTTTAACTTTCTGGGATAGAAAAATGTCACTTTTTGAGTTTATTATCATTTAACCACCATGAGAACTTCTATTTAGATTTTCTGTCTTAATTGCCAAAATGACTTGAAGTCTCTTTGGATTAAATAAGATTTTGAACACATTCTGAACCATTTACAAAACTAGTTCAACCACATGATCCTAATTTTTTTTGTCAGTATTGGTTTTACCAAGAAATCACCTCTTCTGAATTCACTGACAAAGTGTGTCCCAGGTTCGGTCTCTAGGCAAAGCCATAAACGAGCTGACTTTGGCATACTGATGCCTTGCGCAATTGTCTTTCCAATTGCCAAAACTCCATCATCAAGGGATGGAAGTGTTCCTAAAGTTTCTCATGTCAAGCCAGGTGCACTGAGTGATGAAACATTCTCTACAAGACAGCTTGACCTCAACGGTCCACAGGTGCAGGCTTCCTTTCAGTTATCAATCAAGCTCTGGAGTTGCAAAGTTGGCATCCTATCATTTACCCAACAGAGCAGAGGGCTTTCAATAGGAGGGTGGTGACTGCTTCTCTCAGGGAAATCTGCTGCTGTCCATATCAAAGGCTGGAATCATCAGCAGAGCAAAGAGCAAATTCAAAAATAAATTCTAGCTTTGTCTGGTGAGCCTGTTTTTATTATTATAATGTGGATATAACAAAGTACATAAAAGAAACAGTTCTTAAGATGTCAATTCAAAAGTTTGCTCTCCAACATAAAAACCCTCTTGTAACTGATCATTTTTGCATAAAGTATTTTGTATCAAATATCATTATTATTAACTCTCTGATTCACTGCCTTTTTAATTTTCCCCATATGGTGTATGTTTACAATGCTGGGCTTCCCAGGGAAGAGCAAAGTTCACTAATAAGTTCAGCTATGAAGCTCAAGGAGTAGCTTTGACTAACACTGCCAGTCAGCCTAATTTACCTCACAGGATTATCTATAGTAATAATTCTTAACTGAAGTCCTTTCTATGGCCTCACATTATCATACCCACCTGAACAGAGAAGCTATTGAGATTTACAAACACCAGCACAACTTTAACAGAAAGGAAGAAGGCATTTCCATCCACCAATCTTGGTATCCAGCTCTGCAAAACACCCTACAGACTATAAATTGCAGAAATTCACAGAACAACCAGCACATTCCACAGAACAATTAGCACAGTCAACAACCATCTTCCTTTTCTTCACATCCCTTCCAACCCTCCCAGCAATTAACACAGAACAATGGTCACATTCAACAGCCAGTTTCCTTATCACTACCCTTCCAGGAAGCCCCACCAAACAATGGGCACATCCACAAACCTATTGCCCTTTCACCACAACCCCTCCGGCCTAGAAATAGCAGCTCTCCAGCAGCCCTGGCCTCACTCAATGCACAGCAGCCAAGAAGGTCAGAGTGCCTGCTCCAGTTGCAACGCCACTGAGGATGTTCTCCGCAGCCGAGAACGAAACGTCTGGAAGAAAAACTTTCTCCAGTAGAACATGGCACTTGAGCCCGAAAGATTCTACAAACCCTAATGTTACCAGCCATGAAAACCTGAAATCTTTGATAATTCTCTTATCGCCATGGCCAAACTGAGGAAGGCCATTCGCTAATATTTTGAGAACAAACGATTGGCCCATCAAACAGAGTTAACATCTCTGGCATCCCATTGGTTGACTTCCCTGTCCTGCCTACTAAGGCCCAGGAATTTATAACAAACTGCCAGAAGCAGTCTTACCTCAGAGACAGCCATATCTCTTAGCTCTTCTCTGTCAACTGGCTTCAGAAAGGGCTGCAGAACTCCTGTGGCCTCACAAAAGGCCCTATCAACAGCCCACACAGATGGCCTCCCAGCACACACAGCCTCAGAAGGCCACTGCAATAGCCAGGGAGCCTGACTTCACCTCAGAGGGCATGGCTGACCCACCTTTACTGTCTTTCACTTCCTCTCTCCCTCCTCCCCTCAGCCTTGCCCCAAGATGGTTGTCTAAGAAGGAGATAGGGAAGCCTCACAGGGTGGTTGTTCAGATGAAAGGGGAGAGAGAAATAAGGAGAATGTCGTCAGCTGCTTTGGTTCCCCCCCCCACACACACACACACACTATAAAGAAAGACTGTCCTTTTCCTTAGAGGCTGCAGGGTTGGCAACTGCAGGTTAGGAACTTCCAGATGGCAGAGATCAGCTCCCCTTGAGGTATGTGTGTGTGGAGGAGGGGGATTAATGCCTTCACTTGGGTGGGTAGGAAGATAGGAAGTCTTGGGGGGGGGCACTCGCCAGAGGCCTTTAGTGGTACCTTTAAAGGTTGGTGGGAAATTCCTAAAGGATCACTACAGGCCTCTGAGGGAAAGGCCTTTCCTCATGAGGAATATGTTGCCAATCTCCAGGTGAGGGCTGGAGATCTCTCAGAGTTACAACTGCTCTCCAGATAGATGGCAGAGATCAGCTCCCCTTGAGGTGAGGGTAGGGTTGCCAAGTTTCCTGGGTGTCAGCCACCTCCTCTCATTGGATTTAAACCTACAAAAAATCTGTGTGATATGTTGATAAGGTCTGATTTTGTAAGGCAGGAATGGAAAACTGACATCCTGCCGGGGAACTTTAAATGTGGAACCTGCTTGGCATGTCAATTTTGTCTCCAAATCAAGGAGGTTGAACATCCGCAGACCAGAAAAAAACATGATTTTAAAACAACACACCTCATGTTCAACCAAAAGAGCTGTGTATGCAATTTTATGTCCGTGTACACATGTCTGTGTAGGGAGTACCATGAGAATGGTCAAGACATGTACTTGAACATCGATCTAGACTCAAACATAGAGTGAGTGAAGCTCCACTTGTGGAACATTTTTTAAAATAAGGACATGATCCTGACTCACTTAGGTTCTTTGTATTAGAAAAGATACAAGGGTTACAACTGACCTCTATAAATGCACAAAAAGAGATGAGATGGATTTATTATTTTAAAACTTTACAACCTTTAGGTTTGAATAATGAATGGGACCTTTCATGTTTTATATAAAGGAATTTCAGTTTTGACTTTATATGTGCTGCACCCCCTTTAACGGATTGCTGTGATTTTTAAGTGCGGGCACCTGTGAATGAGTATATCACACACCTATGCAATAGAATGAGGAACACTGACAGCAAATGCTGAGAAAATGTTGTAAACTTATTTTGATGTGATGAGTGAAGCACATGAGTGGGTAAGTGTGTAAGGCTTGTTCATGGATGCACTATAAGAAATCGAATATTATGTACTATCATTCTAATGTCTAAAAAATTATTATAAACAGGTTAAAATTTGCTTGGATAAAGCAATAATGTGAAACAGGAGTTCTGTACATCGGTTATGCCTGTAAACTGGTTTTGTTCATTGAGTTTTTCAATACTGCCTGCATACATTGTGCTAATCTGGAATATTTATGAACTTTTTTGAAAAAATTTGATATGAATAAAGGAATGAATTTTCTATTACAAGTGTGAAAGAACATCTTTATTGGACATTGTTGCGTATTAATTGTATAAGAGGTATTTTTTACACGGAGCTTTTGTTTTTTTCTCCAATCTCCAGGTGAAGGCTGGAGATCTCTCAGAATTACAACTGCTTTCCAAATAGATGGCAAAGATCAGCTCCCCTTGAGGTGAGGGTAGGGTTGCCAAGTCCAGTTCAAGAAATATCTGGGGACTTTGGGGGTGGAGTCAGGAGACTTTGGGGTGTGTAGCCAGGAGACATTGGGGTGGAGCCAAAAGCAAGGTTGTGATAAGTATAATTGAGCTCCAAAGGAAGTTCTGGCCATCACATTTAAAGGGACTGCACACCATTTAAATGCCTTCCCTCCATTGGAAATAATGGATAGGGACACCTTCTTTCGGGGCTCATAGAATTGGATCCCCTGATCCAATTCTTTTTTAACTTGGAGAGCATTTTGAGGAGAGTCACCAGATGCTATGCTGAAAAATTGATGCCTCTACCTCAAAATTTAGTCCCCCCCAGAGCCCCAGATACCCCCAGATCAATTCTCTATTATACCCTATGGAAATCAGTCTCCATAGTGCCCAGCAGACATTTCCTTCCCCCCACCCCACTTTCTGATGACCCTGAAGCAAGGGGAGGGCCTCAAAACCAGGGGATCCCCTGCCCCCACCTGGGAATTGGCAACCCTAGGTGATGGGCGGATAGTGAATGCCTTCACTTGGGTGGGTGGGAAGACAGCAAGGCTGGGGGGAGGCACTCGCACAGGGGCCTTTAGTGGTACCTTTAAAAGTTTGTGGGAAATTCCTAAAGGATGACTACAGGCCTCTGAGGGAAAGGCCTTTCCTCATGGGGAATCAGTGTTGCCAATCTCCAGGTGAAGGCTGGCGATCTCTCGAAATTACAACTGCTTTCCAGATAGATGGCAGAGATTAGCTCCCCTTGAGGTGTGTGGGGGGAGTGAATGCCTTTACTTGGGTGGGTGGAAAGACAGCAAGGCTGGGACGGGGGGCACTTGCCCAGAAGCCTTTAGTGGTACCTTTCCAGGTTGGTGGAAAATTCCTGGAGATTCTTTGTTGGAGTTTGAGGATGACATACGGGTTAGGGCTTCAGAGTGGGATCTGTCAGACCCTGGTTCTTGCTGTGAAAGCTGACTGGGTGATTTTGGGTCAGTCATAGACTTCCAGCCTAACCTGCCTTTCAGGGTTGTTGTTCAGATCACATGGGGGAGAGAATGATGCAAACTGCTTTGCCCTGTCCCCGGCCCCCCACTGTGAGGAAAGACTGCCATTTTCCTATGTAGAAGCTGCAGGATGGGGAAAGGCAATGGAAAGCTGAAGTCAGAGGGGCAGATAAAGGAAAGGAGATAGGGTTGCATACTCTAGCTTAGGGGTGGGGCTTGAAGAGGGTGGGGTTTGAGAAGGGGTAGGACCTCAGACAGGTATAATGCCATTTCCTTCTGGGGAGCCAGTGGAGATCACTCAGATTTACAACTGCTCTCTAAATGGCAGAGATTAGCTCCTCTTGAGGTGGGGAGGGAGTCAGTGCCTTCACTTAGGTGGGTGGGAAGACAGCAAGGGTGGCAGGCACTTGCCCAGAGCCTCCTTCTAGAACCTGTTGTTTTTTTCTTCACAACGGGCCTCACTCCTGGTTTTGAAGATAAAATGGGATAGCTCAAGTATGCTGTCATGAGGACTTGAGAGGTAGGGTTGGGTACAAATGCCATCAGTCACTCAATAAAGTGCTCATAAGCAAGTACTTCCCCACATGTGCGTCTGTCGGTATATGTACTTGAATGTGGACCTCCATTCACATTCTTGCTTAACCAGAGTTGAAAGCTTCAGATTTATAGCACTGTTTAGAAATGAAACATAATTTTCTACCTGAAATCTGTCTGTCAGCCTCCAGCCAATAGTCTCTGGGGCAGTTAAGAAAAAAAGAACCTGCCTTGGTTGTATACAAAGCCTTACAACAAGAAGGTATACCATATTTTTTGCACCATAAGGCGCTCCGGACAATAGGACGCACCTTCCTCCTGGGGGGCAATCCGCTGCCTTCGATCCCGGTGCTTGCTGTAAGCATCAGAGCTGAAGCCAGGCAGGCAGGCATGGAGGAAGCACCCGCCCCCTCAGCAAACCCAGCGCTTTGTGAGCGCCGGCTGTGGAGGGGGCAGCGTGCTTCCTTTCTGCCTGGCTTCAGCTCTGATGCTTACAGCAGGCGCCAGGATCACTCCCTCTGCCCTCTAATCCCGTGCTTGATGTAAGCGTCAGAGCTGAAGCCAGGCAGAAAGGCACGGAGGAAGCACGCTGCCCCCTCCACAGCCGGCGCTCGCAAAGCCGGCAGAGGGCAGAGGGAGTGATCCTGGCGCTTGCTGTAAGCGTCAGAGCTGAAGCCAGGCAGGCAGGCACGGAGGAAGTGCTGGGAACAGAGGCAGAGGCAGCGGATCACCCCCCCCCCCAGGAAGGTGGGTACCGGTACCTTCGCTCCATAAGATGCACACACTTTTCCCCCCCACTTTTTTGGGGGGGGAAGTGCGTCTTATGATGCAAAAAATACGGTAACTTTTTTCCTACTTTAAATGCTTTGTTTTCACTGTTGCCGCAATGTGTTTTTAATGTTGTAAGCTGAACCAAGGCAGCCTTGTTGGATGTGTGTGTTCAAATTTAAATTGAGGAAATAAGAACATATTTCTGTGTTAATATCTTCTGGTCAGGAAGAGGCTGGGTTTAAGAACACTGGTTGCCCTTGTTGGTAAATGAAGAATCCCCATAGAAGTAAATGATTTAATGTTTGAATGATTCTGTTGATCATTGGTTAATGTTTAAATGATGCTCTCTTGTGAAGCTGGTGCTGATGTTCTGAGTACTGAACATACAGAGGTTTTCACAGAATATGAGCAAAATTCACAGGAAACATGATGCTTCATCTGCACAGGGAAATTGCTTGGTTTTATATTTTGCTGTGATCCCTTAGCACAGTTCTCATAACCATCCCATCTGATATATGACTGGTCTTTCTTTAGGCTTCAAAAAATACTTTCTAATTTCTGTGGGTCACAAGCTTTATGGGTTTTGCACATTAATATGCCCCATTGTCCGTGCTGGCCCTGCCATGAGGCAAGCTAGGTAATTGCCTAGGGTGCTGGCTTTCTGGGGGTGACAAATTGGGTACCTCTCATGTGACTGGGTGATGTTCTTAGTGCGGGGGGGGGGGCGTGCCAGAAAGCCTTGGCTAGGGTGCCATACAGTCCAGGACTGGCCCTGCCCATTGCAAGGATGTTGATTCTTTAGCATCGCCCTAAACCTGTCAGGGGAGGGCGGGATATAAATCTGATAAATAAATAAATAATATCTAGGTAGACTAAGTACATTGACTGATGTCCATAGGACATGTGAATGTAAAAGTTCTCATTTCAGAGTTTAATGAAGTTTCTTTCTTTCTTTCTTTCTTTCTTTCTTTCTTTCTTTCTTTCTTTCTTTCTTTCTTTCTTTCTTTCTTTCTTTCTTTCTTTCTAGAATGTTTTAGATCTGTTCCCTCTGTGCCAGTAGTAACTTAACAGTAATTCCATAGTCGAAATGATGTCGCTCCAAAGAAACCTTTTTAATATCAGTCATGCAGATGGGAACTCCTACTGGAGGAAAAGTAGGTTTTTAAATAAATCGTTCCTATAACAGCATTCTTTGGCTTGTGTGATTTTTTAAAACAAAAAATAGAATGTCATCAAACCAAGTCATCTGACGAGTTCCAGTGTGAGATTCACTTGAGTTCTATCACATTCCTGTTGTCTCAACTGCACTAGTTGTTTAAGACAGTCCATTTACACTGAATTTTCCAATAAGCAAACATAGTTCAGTAGCATAATCTAATGCAAAAACAGAACAATCCTGGCATGAACTGCCTTGGACTTTAGGAATAATTCTCCAATCAGAAGATGACTCTGCCATAGATTCTTTCAGGGAACTGTAGGAATCATGGTTTTATGATCTCACTAGGAATAAGGCCTGTTGTGAGGAAAAATACAAGAAGCTCTAGAAAGAGGCTCTGGGCGAGTGCCTCTCCCCTTGCTGTCTTCCCAACCACCCACCCACCCAAGTAAAGGCATTCACTCCTCCCCCCTTGGTGTCTTCCCACCCCCAACATCCCACTTCAACCTAATACCATCTACCCACAACCACCTCTTCCTCTCAACTACCCCCATTCATGACATTCACTCACACCTTGTCTTCCCATTCACCCCCAGCCCTTGACATTCACTCACCCCCCACACCCTTGCTGTCTTCCCACCCACCCTGCAGCTGATTTAAATGATTAGTGCAACTGTCATTATTTTTAGGTTAGTAAAAAAAATACAACAGGGAAATGTTCTGCATGCACATTTTCTAGTGTTGTCTCATAGAGATGCAGTGCGTGTGAAGACAGAGTCTGGAAATGAACCACAGTCCTCACAGGGTGAAAATCTGGGTGAGAGAGCAAAGGCTGTCTTAAATTGAGAGGTCAGCTACAAGTAGAGTTGTCAGCCTCGGGGGGGGGGGGGCGGAATGGAAATCTCCTGCTATTACAACTGATTTTCTGGTGAGAGGTCAGTTCACCAGGAGAAAAATGGCTGCTTTGGAAGGTGGACTCTCCGGGATTATACCCATTGAAGCCCCTCCCTTTGCCAAACCCCATCCTCCTCAGACTCCACCCCCAAAATCTCCAGACATCAATCCAGAGCTGGCAACCTTAGCAGCTACCAGAAACTCAGGTAGTTCTGCGAATAGAGCTCCCAACATTTTTTTTTCTTGAAAATTCTGCTGTGCATAGGCACTTGGTGTTCCCTCCCCACTCTCCATCTTCCCACAAGCCCCTGAATCCAGTTCATGTATTTGAGCCCTCAGTTAAACTGCTGAGCTCCATATTGTTTACTCAGACTTACAGCAACAAAGTCTCAGATAACAACAACAACAACAACATTTTATTTATATCCCGCCCTCCCTGCCGAAGCAGGCTCAGGGCGGCTAACAACATAATCAATCTGTACAATATATTATATAACAATTTTAAAATCAACATTCAACTTAAAACATTCCAATTTAAAATTAACATTTCTGGTGCTATTCTATTAGATGCAAGTATGTATGATGGCGGAATCACTTAAGACGAGTCCATCAATCATTCAGTCAGGTAAAGGCCATCCTAAAGAGAAAGGTCTTGCAGGCCCTGCGGAACTGTTCAAGGCTCCGCAGGGCCCGCACTTCCTCCAGGAGCTGGTTCCATAGGTGTGGAGCTGCAATGGAGAAGGCCCGTGTGCGAGTATTTTTTAATTTTGCCTCCTTCGGCCTAGGGATAATCAGTTGGTTCTTCCCCATTGAGAAGTGTTTCCTAACGTCTGCTACCTGAAATCCTTTCACTGAACTTTAGGTTCTGCTTCATGCAAAGCATGTGTGTATTGTGCTATAAAGTGCCATGATGCTCTGAGGCGTGACATCTGTATGTTGAGAACACAGATTCAAGTGGGCAACCATGCTGGTTTGATGCAGTAGAACAAAGCAGGAGTCAAGTATCACCTTTAAGACCAACAAACTTTTATTCAGGATGTAAGCTTTCGTGTGCATGCACACTTCTTCAGACGAGGAATGAGGTACAGTAACCAAAGCTACATATAGCTTGTGGGGTTTAGAATGCAAAGTGGTACAAACGTATACCGTTTTTGCACACAGCTTACCTCGCAGTTACAATCCTGTTCCCTCCGCAGTGTCTGTCGGATTTCCCACCATCTGCGCCAGAGTTACAGGAAGTGCCACAGCTTTTGCGTAGCAAACATAAACTGGATTTTAGTGGTTTACAAAAGCTGTGGCACTTCCTGTAACTTCGGCACAGAGGGTGGAAAATCTGACCAGACGCTGTGGAGGGAGCAGGATTGTGACTGTGAGGTAAGTTGTGTGCGAAAACAGTCGTAGTTCAGTAGCTAATGCAACCCAGATCAAAGGTTTCTGAATTTGTTAATTTTACTATTCTACTATTGGATTTTAACTGTACCATTTTGCATTCTAAACCCCACAAGCTATATGTCGTTCTGTTTACTGTACCTCATTCCTCATCTGAAGAAGTGTGCATGCACACGAAAGCTTACATCCTGAATAAAAGTTTGTTGGTTTTAAAGGTACTACTTGACTCCTGCTTTGTTCTGTTGAGAACACAGTTTGAGACAAAATATGTATATATTTCTGTGTGCATACCAGTCATATGAGGGATTTTTTTTTTCTTTCAGTATACCTCACTGGCTGATTCACATTGCTTCCCTCTGCTACAATAGAAGAAACAGAATTTTCTTTAAAGCTTGCACAGATTGTAAATCTTTACACAGCACTTCTGCTACCTTTAAACAACTAAAGCAAACCACTACCGTTTTGTGTTGCTGAACAATTTTTACTTTTATATATGTTCTGATTCCTATCAAAGGAGGAAAACTCAGCACTAAGACAGAAAAGAAAGTATTGTAGAGTGTTCAGTAGAGGGAGATATTGACACAATGTTTAACGGCAGGTTGGGAAACCACTGCACTTCAGTGTCATTATTTCTGTTCTAAATCTCCAATATTCATTTTCTTCCCACTTTTAACTCAATAAAGATTGCAGGTTACCTGAAATGCTTCCAGTGGCCTCCTTTAAGAAGCTTTGCTTACATTAACTTGGCACTCAAGAGAATTAGTGTGCTGTAAGAGGAAATAAACATAAACATTGGAAGAGTGACCTTCATTCAGCCAAAACCATGATTCACTAGCATTCTTAGAAAGAAGGATATTCCATGAGCAGGCTTTCTACAAGAAAGGGGCTGCAAGAAGATTTGGGGTGGATTTCACAAGGTGACTCTTCACTGGTCACTCTTTCTTCATCTAAACTACCTCACAAAATGTTAAGCAGCAACAAAAAGTAGCATGTGGGCTGAAGAAGTTTAAATAGGGCATGAGCTATGGACTGCAGAGATTGTAACTGCCTAGACACTCTCCACATTCCTATACTTCCTCTCCTTTCGGTCTTTCCCATCCCTTACAATGTACTTTGTTGGGGTCACACTAAGCCACCTTGAAGAGAATAGTGCTGGGATTCTGTTTGTACTTCCTGTTGGGTCTTTGATCCTGCCAGGCAACATGTTCATAAGTGCATGGTCACCAATAGCAATGGTTGAAGACAGTGGCTGAAATGTAGTTGTCAACTAGTCATGGGGTTGTATCTCCACCAGCATGACACCACACTGATACTGAAAATGTTCTGCCAGAATATTTCCAAGGGAAGTATTCCTTTCTGCCCTAGGCATCTTTATCCTGTGTCCCTGTGTGGGAGGCACTGCTAGCAATTGTTGAGGAAGAGTGCTGTTAAGCCAATCCTCAGTAAATGTTGTTAAACCAATCCTCAGGGGGAAAAGAGACAGATTTGCAACAGTCAGCAATTAAGGCAGGGGAATCCCCTTGCATGCCTGTATGGAGTACATCGTCTTTGCATTCTCAGTTAGAGGAATGGAGGATGCAGCTTGATATTTATATGCTAAACTTGAGGTATCTTGTAATTAATGAGTAAGACAGTATTAGAAAAAATTTGCACTAATATTTGATCTTTCTCTCTCTGTCTCCCCATCTCTGCAAACTGTCCCTTCTTTCCATCACCAAAATCCTCCATACGTGTTTGAAGTATGCAACAGGAGGCCAGAGAGATGTCTCCCCATGCAGCATGCTGTATCATCTGAGTTTTGGCTTTCACAGCTGAGGTTTATATGGAGAGGTGTTATTGGCTTTATATATTGTTGGTATCCTAAACGCCACTATGGTGGTGTGGTAGGATTTAGACAGGTCACCTAGTTTTCCCTTATATTGACCTCAGAGGCAGTTCTTATACTTAGTCCAGAATTTTTCCCTGCTACAATGTTATGCCTGCACCAGGGCATAAAGGCTTTAGGATTACGGTTGACAACCACCAAGTGGGGCCTGAAAATCTTCTGGAATTACAAATTATTTTCAGACTACAGAGATCAGGAGTCTGGGAACAATGGCTGCTTTAGGGGGTAGACTATGGCATCACATCCCTGCTGAAGGTCCTCCCCAAACCCCTCCCTATTCATGCTCCACCCCCAAATCTCCAGGAATTTCTCAACCCAGAATTAGCAATCCAATTTAGTGCACTGAAAGGGAGATGCCTCCAGAAAAGAAGGATATGCCAGGATTATGAAGTAACTAGGTTTTAAATATTTGTGATTTTCTGTTGCTGGTGGTTTTCTGTTGCTATTGTTGTTTTTGACACTGCAAGCCACTCTGAATTCACATTGAGTGGACCCTAATGGGGGCCCTAATAACTAAATAAGCATTGATCTACTGCTGTCCTCTACATCTCCACATGATGTTGACATAGATGTTTACAGACTGCCTTAAGATTGCCATAAAATGGTGAGATAGTGAGCACGTCACCAGCTCACACTTGCCAACATTATGAAACTAAAGAGAACTCTCAGAAATAAATAAGGTTTTTCCAAATTCTTGCTAAGAATATTCAAAATATTAAGCTGATTCCTAACTAAGCCAAGTGAAGCTTGCCAGCCACTGGTGGCTGATAACAGCAGAGTTGGGAGAGAGAAAGCTGCAGGCAGGGGGGGAAATGGAGCAGAAAGATTGGTTAGAGCAAAATGATGGTTTGCTTTATTAAAGGGTAAAGAGTTTGTGCCCTGCCCCCTGACTTCCTGTTGGGTGCCCCCAACCTTCCCTCCCTCCCCCTGCCACTGCCGCAGGGGTGAAAGCTGCCCCTCCCTCTTCTATGATTTAAATTGCATGAGAGGAGTACCCAGGAGCAGCTGCTGCCCCTCCCACACTATTTAAAGGGCCCACCAGTCTCTCAGCTTTCACCCCGTGGCCCCTAAAGTGGTGGCAGCGGCAGGTGCAGGAGGGAAGGTCAGGCACCCTGAGTCATGGTGGAGGTGGCCAGGGGAGAGGAACTGCTATGTGCCCCCTGACTTGTTTACATGCCCTCCAACTTTTAAAATCCTGACCACAGGCCTGGTTTGTGCTAGATGCTGATGAGGATGAAATGCCAATGCAGAGGTTTAAAGAGAATCTCAGTAAAGCAATGTGACTGTTTCCATTTGCTCAGGGACCCCAAAGACAAAAATATCTATTGAGGTGATGAAGTTTTAAAAGAATAAGCCCAACTACACATTTGCCAAGCATCCACAGTCATTATACAGAAACTGTATTTAGTACACTAATCATTTTTCTTCTGGATCCTCTTCAGTGTTTTGAACTTTTTCTTGCCAGTATCCTGACAACACAGTCAAGATCAATTTACTGCTAAATCTCCAAATATTTGTATGTGGGGGGTGTTATTTTTAACCAAATTTAAGGGCAAAAGATTGATACTGCTGGTGTAGTCTGTTCTGCTTCTTTATTAATAAAAAATCAAGAAACCAAATGGAATTTTTAGACTTGTAGTTAAGCCAATGTAGCCTCAAAATCAGGTTCCTGTAAAGCCATTTTTAACCATAATATGTGCAAAGTGGTAGATAGCCATCATCCACTCATCATAAAATATACCATAAAGACGTCATCACGCTCCACAGAAATCAGCAGCCACTGGTCCCCAATAAAAATTAAACTCTCATTACAACGTGTCTTTTATTATTTCTGGCAGTACATTTTTGCCTCAAACTTTAGGTTTCAGTATCTAGAAATGGTCTGCCCTCAGCAAAAATTGCTGACAACTGGCCAGTTTTCCACTATCATTTTGAAAGAAAGCATATATGATTACTTCACACACACACACATACACACAAACACACCAGGCAAAAGGGAAGTGTAGACATATTGCAGGAAAGTGCTGGGTGTCAGAAGCCAATAACCTCCACAGCATAGCCCTAAAAGCCATCTTTCACATTACACGAGATAGGAGATGGAGGTTATAATTAGATGAGATGCTGGATCCAGGAAGACATTCTGAGGCATCATTAATTATCATTAAAAGCCACTACAGGGGTAGAGGGGCTATTTGGATCAGAGATATTTAACCCTTAATTTCTCAATCATTTCTCTAACAGTAATTACACACACACCTATCTCTGAGCAGTTATTAGCCCCATTAGGACAGGTACCCTGTCTGTTTCCCCTGTTGCAGCTAATAGAGAGTAAGAGTATAAAATTTTAGTGGGGTAAAACAGTGCAGGGGCAAACATTTAGCTAGAAATGTCAAACATGCATGCAGCCCATAGTCCAGGGTTCAAATCCAGCCCACAACTTCCTTCTGCTTCCTTTTCCAGGGCTGCTCCTGCAACCACACCATAGCTTGTTTTCCACCCAGCTTTCTCAGTGGCTATTTGCTTCCTGTTTCCCATTTCCTCCCTCTTACCTCCCTCCCCCCCCCTCTATCTCTCACACACATACAGAGCTCTGTGGTTGCTTCCTGCTTCTTGTGGGAGAGATACAAGGACAAGTCCCCTCCCTCTCTCTTTCTCACACACACATTCAGAGAAAGAGAGAGAGAAAGCTTCTGCATCCTCCTGCTTTGGGGAGGAAAGGAGGGGAAGGAAAGAGAGAAAGATGGAGAAAAGCTTCTGCATCCTTCTCTGGGGCTGCTCGTCCTCTTTTGGGGAGGAAAGAGAGAAAGAAACAAAATTGGAGCCCCATGGCAGCTTTAAAACTAATGACATTTTATTCCTGGTATAAACTTTTGTGTACAAGCACACTTCTTCAGAGGGAGAGTGGGTGAGTGGATGGATGAATTCTTCTGACAAGCACAATGTACATTGAGGAAATTATTTTGGCTTATTGTGAAAAACTGTTTGTTTGGGGGGGGGGTTGCTTTTTAAAAAAAGATTGGTTGTCTCTGTTCCTATCTGGATTTATTTTCTTTGAAAAATACCCTGATTAGTAATTAGAACACATGGATTGCTGATGCTCTTTATATCTTGGAGAGTGGAGTGTTTTCAATTGCCAAATAATAATAGCAGACATTAGTAATGAGACAGGAAAACTAGCTATCAGTTCAGTCCAAGAAGATGCACTGTCTTGAGCTTCATTATCAATTGCAATTCAGCAGTCCCACTTTCTAATCTCCCTTTGAAATTCCTTGGTAAGAGCACTGCTTTTGTTAGTTCAGCAACTGAATGTTGTGGTTTCTAATGTCAGACTTATGTCCATTTTTTCTTTGTATCCTCCTGGATGGAATTGACACCTACATTTCCTGTCACATTACTAATGCTGGTTATCACCACGCCTACTACCCCTTTGGATATCACATCTAATCCAATCAAACTTGCTATTGTCATTCTATTATCATTTGATATCTGAAATCATCTTTATAAAATTTATATCTAAGGTCCTCATGTTACATTTTATGGCACACATGGCCAAGCCCATCAAAGTGACATTTATATCGGATCCGGCCCTCATGAGTTCAACACTTCTGCATTAACCCCTCCCTCTTCATCCTAGCATCTCAGCTTTAATCACAATCAAGTTACTATACACACACTTTTATAAAGAAAATGAAAGGATTTAAAAAATGATGTTGCATATCTTCATAGGGTTGTCAGGTCTGTGTTGGAAAATATGTGGAGACTGTGGGGGTAGATCCGGGAGACGGTGGGGTTTGGGTATGGGAAGGACCTCAGTGGGATATAACGCCATAGAGTCCACCCTTCAAAGCAGCCATTTTCTCCAGGGGAGCTGATATTTGCCAGTTGGAGATAGTTGTAAAAGCAAGATATCTCTAGGCCCCATTTGGAGGCTGGCAACCTCTTTGGGACCATTTCTCTTGGTTATGCCCCCCAGAGAGCATTGTGCTCTATGAATAATAATCGTCTGGTGGTCCCTGACCCAAAAAGAATCCATCTAGTTACCCTTCCAGATAATAATAATAATAATAATAATAATAATAATAATAATAATAATAATAATAATAATAATAATAATAATAATAATAATAATAATAATAATTTTATTTTTGTATCCCGCCCTCC
Organism: Heteronotia binoei; assembly: GCF_032191835.1. Taxonomy (NCBI): domain Eukaryota; kingdom Metazoa; phylum Chordata; class Lepidosauria; order Squamata; family Gekkonidae; genus Heteronotia; species Heteronotia binoei. Next base: position 214,763,312 of record NC_083223.1, read on the forward strand.
CCCGCCAAAGGCGGGCTCAGGGCGGCTCACAGACATGGAATACCATGATTTAAATAAAACAAAAAGATAAGATCAAGACCCTCCAGAATCTAACTCAGCTCCGAAGGATCTGTAAAACATAAATGTTTTACCAGGTATATGGCTGCGGCAGCAAAGTTTCCAACTAAACCGGCTTCCCCCAGTCACCCCTCTGCCATCCAATCTGTCCCTTTAGCAGTCTCCACTGACACAGAGCCACCACAACCTCACTTTGGATAATGTTATTACTGCCTAAGTTGCCATCTGATATTAAATTTTGATTTGTTGTTGATTTAACCCATTTTTAATAATCTATTATATGATAGTTAACTTGGTGTTACCCACTATGAGCCTTTCTGCTCAGGAGAGGGCAGGCTAAAAGTTCAATTAAATACTGATTCACACTGATCACTGCACATTTTCATGCATCCCCATGTACAGCCATCTATTTTGTTACAAAATGACTTCCAACTTCTCCTTTTCAGGCCAAGACCCTCCTGCATCCTTTACATGAAAATAGGAAACTAGCTATAAATGAGAGCAGACCATCACTCTCCAGCTCAAAATGCTGCAAACTCCTGTAAAGATGCCATAAAGCATACTGCTGAAAAACTCAAACACAAAAAAGAGAAGGCCATTCAACTGCCAAATGTGTGCCTACGGTAGGAGTGTAAACTACAGGGGGCAGAGGGGCTCAGCCCCCCCCCCCCCCCGAATTCCCAGATAAGGCACTGCCCTCCCAGGATATCAGGTAGCATCAAGATGCTGTTTAGGATTAAACTGTGCAGTCTCATCCTCTCCATCAGTACAGAAGCTACCAACTCCACCTTCTTTCTCTATGACTTTAGGACACTTACTTGACACACAGGAGCACCCCTTCACTGCCTTACCTTATCATTTTGTTGGGATCTGCCTGAAGTTCCTACTTTCAACCTGTAGATCATTGAAACACACAATGTACTGGAAATTAAAGTGATTTTGGTATCCTAGGACTTGCAGCTTTACAAAAGAAGAATTGGAGGACATGGGAATATTTCTGTCTTTAGCCATGTGTGTTGGGGGCAGGGTGAGAAGTGGCCGGTGATTTAAATACTGCCAGTTGTTGATTTTTATATCCTGAGACTTCCAGCTTTAAAGAAAAATAAATGGAAGATTTGGAAATAGCCACTTTTTTTGGCACTGTGCATTTGTACAGAGGGGGAAATTAAAGCTAGTTCACCAAATATAGAAAGGGAGCCAGTTTGGTGTAGTGGTTAAGTGTGCGGACTCTTATCTGGGAGAACCGAGTTCGATTCCCCACTCCTCTACTTGCACCTGCTGGAATGGCCTTGGGGCAGCCATAGCTCTGGCAGAAGTTGTCCTTGAAAGGGCAGCTGCTGTGAGAGTTCTCTGAGCCCCACCCACCACACAGGGTGTTTGTTGTAGGGGAGGAAGATGAAGGCGATTGTGAGCCGCTTTGAGACTGAGATTCAGAGTGGAGGGCGTGATATAAATCCAATATCTTTTTCTTCTTCTATTGTCCTGGACCCTGCTGAATTGTCCAAATGGCAAAAGCACATGGGTGTGGGAGGTTGCCCACTGCAGGACAGCAGATGGCAGCCCTAAATATCCTAGAAAGTTTGTGAGGAATGTTGATAATTTATGTTTTTTATGGAACATACTAGTTTGCTTAGGCAATGAATATGCCTAATAAAGAAACACACATCACACAGTGATATAAAACAGAGATGATGAAGCAGAAGAATAGTTTTTTTTTTTGTTTAACCCTAGGATTAAACTAGCTTTACTAAGGTTAAGTTAAAATAATAGAAAGAAAACTCTTACTTTTCAAAAAATTCAAATACACTTGAAGGTTTTTCTTTTTGCTTTCCTATAATTTCTTTATGTGTTTATTTACTTGGTTTCTCTAAAAATATTTCCTTTCTGAATTATCCCAAATTTATGAACTCCATATAGATCCCTGTCCTGTTCTGCACATGCAATAGAATTAGAGGGTAATAAGATGGCAAAGTGCTGCTCAGGAAGGAGAAGGAAGTGGAGAGGGAACACATTTTTTCACAATTCCTCTTAATAAACAATTCCCTGCAAATGAAAACTCAGCAGGGATAGCAAAAAAAAAACTGAACAGAACCTTTCTTCCAAAGGGGTTAATTGCTTATTTGCAGATAATTTTTTCCTGGGTGAAAAAGTGTGACTCTCTCCCTGTACTCTCAAGTGATATGACCCATTCCACCTTCTCAGACTTGTTCTGCTTACTGTTACCAAGCTCATAGTTGCTGAAGTTCTCCTGGAGTTACAACTGACTTCCACACTACAGAGATCAGTTCCCCTTGAGGAAAAGATAGCTTACAAGGAGAGCCTCTATGGTGCATCATAGAGTCTAAGAGAAATAGAAATCCTAGAGGGACATTACATACCCATTAAGTTCCTTCATCTCCCCAAATGCTATCCCCCCGGGCACCTCCCTAAATCTCCAGGAATTTCCTAAAGTAATCCTAGTTCTCCTGCTAGTCTAGACTAGACCACTGATCTGAGAAATCTGATTTTTGTTGGTTGACTCACAGTTAAATAGCAGGAGAGAATGGAACATTGACAACATTTCCCTGAATATCATCAACAGCCTCATGTAGTTCAAAACCTGAAACTGCCATTTCCTGTGGGCTTCTGACGCCTGGTCTATACCTGCAACTGAGGTCACAGAAGATCAAGCTGGTAAAAATGCTCACATTTTTAATTCTTTGGTTAGCCAGTTCTCACTTGGAAAATGTCTGGAGATTTGGGCACTGTCCCTTGGGAAGGTAGGGTTGGAAGCTCAGCAGATACGTGATACTATAGAGGCCATAAAGCTGCCATTTCCTCAAGGGATACTGATCTTTGGAGATCAGCTATCATTCCACCTGGAGATTGATAACCACATTAGTGCTTCCCCATGTACAAATTACCTAGAAATTAAGCAAAAAATAATCAGGGAGAAATATCCTGCACCAGATTCATGTGCCGTATTATTTTTCCACTAACCTCCCATTGGCAGTCTGAAGTGGCACAGTCTATTTTGCCACCTCAGCATTCCACCATCTCATTCTCTTGCATGTTCGGCCAGGCCTGAGCAGAAACTATTTCATAGCATAAGAGTGGCACCAATGGCCAATGGAAGGCTTGAGTGTATTGGGGGTGTAATGGTTACCAATTTCCTCAGTTGTCTGGGAAGATGAGCCGAGAAGTGCCAAATTCTGAAAATAGTCATCTTCTCAAAGGCTGTTAAAATTAGAATTTTACCTTTTAAAGATGATTAGAACCAACTTTATCTAATCAAGAGAACAGAAAAAGAAACACCATAAGAGGGGGTGCTTGAAATTGCTGGCAAAAGGGGGAAGGAAACTGTGATGGGTATGCTCATTCCTTGTTGAAAATTGTTTATATTATATCCTTTAAGATGCAAATTTAGTTGCAAGAAAGAAAGAGAGACTCTTTTCTCTGCTCAGCTGAATGAACCAAGTAGAGGAAGTTTTTACATGTCCATTTGTAGAAAACAGGGCTGGTTTTTTGGTAGAAAAAGTCCAGCAGGAGCTCATTTGCATATTATGCCACACCCCCGATATCACCATTGTTTGTCACAGGGCTTTTTTTGTAGAAAAAGTCCAGCAGGAATTCATTTGCATATTAGGCCACACCAGCTGACATCAACCCAGCCAGAACTGTGCTCCTGTGCATTCCTGCTCAAAAAAGTGGTAAAGTAGGAAAATGTGGTAAAGTGGGCTGCAGTCAGAAAAAATGAGGGGAAGTGCCCCACACACTATGTTATCCCAATTTTTTATTTTTTATTTATTTAGAATTTATATCCCGCCCTTCCCACGAATGGCTCAGGGCGGCTTCCAACAATAGATCCCACATAACAATAAATATTTAAACATGTGAGGGAATAGACAATTAAAACAGATAAAACTCTAAAAATTAATAAATATTCAAGTATATATAAAGGAAATCTGGCAAGTTGCAGGTTCTCAAGCTAGGTATGGGCTAGCCGGAAGAGGGTCGTCTTACAGGCCCTGCGGAACTGAACTAGGTCCCGCAGGGCCCTCACCTCCTCCGGCAGCTGATTCCACCATGTAGGGGCCATAACAGAGAAAGCCCTTTCTCTGGTGGATTTCAAGCGGGCTTCTTTCGGCCCAGGGACAGTAAGGAGATTTTGTGTTCCCGACCTCAGTACTCTCTGGGTAACATGCGGGGAAAGACGGTCCTTCAGGTAGACAGGTCCCAAGCCATATAGGGCTTTAAAGCTGATAACCAGCACCTTGTACCGGACTCGGTATATCACTGGAAGCCAGTGCAGGGTCCGAAGACCCGGCTGAATGTGTCCCCACTTTGGGAGACCCAATAACAGCCGGGCCGCGGCGTTCTGCACCAGCTGCAATTTCCGAGTTCGGGACAGGGGCAGCCCCATGTAGAGGGCATTGCAGTAGTCTAACCTCGAGGTGACCGTAGCATGGATCACTGTTGCTAGGTCGTCGCGCTCCAGGAAGGGGGCCAACTGCCTTGCCCGCCTAAGATGAAAAAACGCGGACTTGGCAGCGGCTGCTATCTGAGCCTCCATCTTTAAGGAAGGCTCCAACAGCACCCCCAAGCTCCTGACCCTGTCCGCCGCTATCAGCGGCGCACCGTCAAAGGCTGGCAGGGGGATTCCCCCTCCCGGGCCGCGGTGACCCAAGCAAAGGACCTCTGTCTTCGCAGGATTAAGCTTCAGCCCGCTCAGTCTGAGCCACTCAGCCACGGCATGTAATGCCCGATCTAGATTTTCCACGGCGCAGGTCGGCTGGCCGTCCATCAGTAGATAGAGCTGGGTGTCACCAATGAGTGAGGCCAGGGTGGGTGGGATTAGATTTTCCATATGTTCCTGATTAGTGTGGTGTTTTGTTGTCCCAGGCAGCTATCTGTACTATTTGTCATATTTTTATCCCCCCCTTCATTCGAGGATTTCAAGTTCTCTCCTCCATTTTATCCTTACAGTGATCCTATGAGGTAGGTTGTGCTGAGAGAGAATGACTGGTTCAAGGTTGCCCAACAATCTTCACAACAGAATAGGTATTTGAACCTAGGTCTCCCAAGTCCCAGTACTTAGCTAGCTACTTGGCTAGCTACTATGCAGTGTTCACTTACAGGATTGGCTTTTGACTTTGTAGAGCAGAGGACATACAGAGAAATATGAAAGCCAATGTATAATAAAGTGCTGGACCAGGATCTCAAAGATTCAACTTCAAATCCCTACAGTTTGGTATAGTGGTTAAGAGCAGCAGAGTCTAATCTGGAGAACAGGATTTGATTCCCCACTCCTCCACATGTAGCTGCTGGTATGACCTTGGGTTAGTCATGTTTATAACAATGTTATTATCCTGTAATATTTTGCAATAATACTCATCATCAATTATTAAAAATTCATACAAAAACATTACATTTTTCTCCCCCCTCCCCTTTTTGTGACCTCCAACGGTGTATTTTAAGTAAATCGTTAAAACTAAAAGGTAATTTTTTCAAATAAAGAATCTTCATTAAAAAAGCTTATAACAAGAAGATAAAAAGGAAAGAAGAAACCATATATAATTATAATTCATCTTCATTATAATCCTTTAGTCCTTATCAAAAGAAAATTAAAAAGAAAGTATATTCCCGCTTTTGACTATAGTCCATATATACTTCTTCCAAAGTTCAACTCTTGTCAAAAATCGCCAAGTATCCTTTAACCTTCCATTGGTGTTCAACATATATTTGAAATTTTCCCCATTCATTTTTAAACTTCTCTAAATCATTTTCTTTTAAGATTCTTGTAAGCTTGTCCATTTCACTCCAATGCATAACTTTCAAAGTCCAGCCCCACTTTTCTGGAATTTTATCCTGCTTCTACATCTGCGCATATAATGTCCTTGCAGTTGAAAGCATGTACCAAATTATTGTTTTGTCTTGTTTCGGAAATTTTTCCATTTGTAATCCCAACAAAAAGATATCTGGTGCCTTCTTAATATTATAACCCAAAATTTTTGATATCTCTTTCTGAATCATTTGCCAAAATTGTTTTGCCTTTTCACAAGTCCACCACATATGGTAGAAAGATCCTTCATGTTTTTTACATTTCCAACATCTGTCCGACACCTAATTGTTCATTTTTGCAAATTTCTTAGGTGTCATATACCACCTATATAACATTTTAAAACAGTTTTCTTTAATGTTATAACATGTCGATATCTTCATAGAGTTCTTCCATAAGTACTCCCATGACTCCATTTGTATTTCTTTATTTATATTTATCGCCCATTTTATCATTTGAGATTTGACTACTTCATCTTCTGTAGACCATTTCAACAATAGTTTATAAATTCTTGAAATCAATTTTTCATTGTCACCAAACAGCATTCTCTCCAGTTCTGTTTGTTCTTGTCTTATTCCATCATTTTTAATGTCCTGTTCAAGCAAACTTTTAATCTGTTGCAATTGAAACCAATTATATTTATATTGTAATTCTTCAGCCGATTTTAATTCCACCTTCCCTCCATGTATTTTTAGCAATTGTTTGTATGATAGCCATTTCTCTTAATTAATATCAGCATATAATTGTATTACTTCTGTTGGCACAATCCAAAGTGGTTTCCTTTCATCTCCATATCTTTTATATTTTAACCATGTATTTAACAAATTGCTTCTTATATAGTGATGTGTGAAAAAAACATCCATCTTACTTTTCGCATAACACATATATGCATGCCAACCAAAAACATTTCCATGACCTTCTAGTACTAGTAGTTTTCTATTTAATAACATCATCCATTCCTTGATCCACACCAGGCATACTGCATCATGATACAACTTTAAATCAAGTAGTTGAAAACCTCCCCTTTCTTTTGCATCAATCAAAATTTTCATTTTAATTCTTGGTTTTTTCCGGGCCCATACAAATTCTGAAATTTTCCCTTGCCATTTGCTAAATTGTTTATTAACTTTCACTATTGGAATTGTTTGAAACAAGAACATAATTCTTGGTAAGACATTCATTTTAATTGCGGAAATTCTGCCCAGTAAAGACAAATTCAACTTGTTCCATTTTATCAAATCTCCATCAATCTTACGCCAAAGCTTCTCATAATTATTTTTATACAAATCAATATTTTTGTTGTGATTTCCACTCCTAAATATTTTACTTTAAAAGTAACTTCACAGTCTGTTAAATTTTGTAGTTCTTTCTGTTTACTCTTTCACATATTTTTGCACAATATTTTCGATTTTTCTTTATTTATGTAAAAACCTGCCAGTTCTCCATATTCTTGTATCTTACGAAGCAACAATGGTGTTACATGAGTGGGGTTTTCATTTATAAACATTACATCATCTGCAAACGCTCTGTATTTGTCATAAAAACCTCTCCGTTTCAAACCCTCTATCTCCTTATCTTCTTGAATTTGCATAAGCAAAACCTCTAAAGTCATTATAAATATCAGTGGAGATAGAGGGCAACCTTATCTTGTTCCTTTACTAATTGTCATCTTTTCCGTCAAATCTGCATTTATACAGAATCTTACTTGTTGTTCAGTATATATCGCTTTCACCATTCTTATAAAATCTTCTCCCAATCTCAATTTCTCCATCACTGCAAACATGAAGTCCCATTGCACATTGTCAAATGCTTTCTCTGCATCAGCAAAAAATAATGCTACTTCTTTTTCCGGATGTTTCTCATAACATTCAATAATATCTACAACTGTTCTAATATTATCTCTAATTTGCCTCCTGGGAAGAAATCCTGTTTGGTCTTATTTAATGACATTGTTCAAATGCTGTTTAAGGCATTCTGCTAGAATCCTGGCATATATTTTATAGTCATTGTTAAGTAGTGAAATTGGTCTATAATTTTTTACGTTCGTGGTGTCTCTGTCTTCTTTCGGTATCGAGATAACTGCTTCTTTCCATGCATTAGGTATTTTCCCATCTGTTCTTATAATATTCATCAATTTCTGAAGTTTTGGTAATAGCGCTTCTGCAAGCACTTTATAAAATTTTGCCGTTGAACCATCTGGACCAGGTGCTTTCCCTAATTTCATTGAATTAATTGCCACCTCTACTTCTCCTCTTTTAATTGGTTCGTTTAGTACCTTCTCCATATTTTCTGTTAAGGGGTTTACTTTAATTTTCTGTAGATATACGTCAGTTATTCACTTGTCCACCTTTTGACCTTTAAACAACTTAGCGTAGTATTTATAAAATTCTCTTTTGATTCCTTCCTGGTCAACAATGTCCTTACCTCCCGATACAATTTTGTTAATAATTTTATTCTCCCTTTTTTTTTTCACTTGCCAGGCCAAATATTTTTCAGGTTTATTCGCACCTTCAAAAGATTTCTGTTGCAGTCTTTTTAAATTCCATTCCACTTCTTTGTTTAACAAATGTCTCAATTGACTTTGCAGTATTGTAATCTCCCTTATAATTTTCTTTTTCCCAGGTCTCTTTTTAAGCTCCTTCTCCTTTTTTTCCAATCTCTTTCTGAATATCCAACATTAGCTTGTCTTTAGCTCTTTTATTTTTATTGTTCAATGTAATTAAAATACCTCTCATTACCTCTTTTTATGCGTCCCACATAGTTTGAAATTGAATGTCCTCTTTTTCATTTATTTGAAAGAAAGACTTGGTCTTCTTTTCCAGAGATACCACTACTTCCTTTTTCTGTAGCAAATCTTCATTTATCCACCATCTTAGAGTCTTTTTCACAGGTTTTGTAGACCACATTAATGGATTGTGATCTGCCCCTACTTTAGGAAGAATCTCTATATTTTTTTTTAACAGTCCAAGATTTTTTGTACTCCATAATAGGGGTGTGCATTCGGTTTGGCCAAACCGCATAGTCCACCAAATCACCCCTGATTCGGAAGTATACGGCCCCGTATACTTCCGATTTCATTTTCAGGCCATTGAACGGGAGCCGTATATGGCTCCCCGTATACTTCCGTATAGATATTCGGAAGTATACGGAATTCAATGCAAAAGGCGGGAAAGGGGCTTCTGCAGCCTCAGGGGAGCTGCTTGCTTCCTTTTCCACCTTTCGAAGCCTTGTCCCACCTCTCCCATAGCCTCCCTGGGATCAGGGAGGGAGGGGGAGGGGGATAGAAGCCCCAGCAGCCAATCCAAAGCATGCATTTGCAAAATGCATTGCAAATGCATGCTTTGCAGGGCTGTTGTGTAGCTGATGGCTGGGCTAATGGCCACCAGCCATCAGCAATATTGTTGTTCTTTTGTTCTTTTGTTTACTTGGGTATCCAAGTAAACAGTGTTATCTGGCCAATCACAGAGCAGTCCTATTTTTTGAAACTGCTCTGTGTAGGGTCAGAGAACCTTTTTAGGGAGTCTGCCTGGCTGGACTCCATTTCCATTGCTGTTGTGTTGGTGTGAGAGATTGTGCTACACTGGCCCTTGGCTTCAGCTGCTGCTGCTCTCTCTCAGCCTTGCCTGACCTGCCAGATAGTGCCTGTAGAAGAGAAGACTAAGGTAAGACAGTCTTGGGGTTCTTGCTTTTATTTTAGTTAGTAAAAGGACTTTTTAAGACTCAGAGTCCCTTTACTTATCCAGATTTGGGTGGGTGAGTACTGGGTAGCTTATTTGGGATTAGGGGGTTCTGCTGGGGGTGGGAGCCTGGGGTGGGGTGGGGGGTTTGCCAATTTGCCCGTATCTTACTTTAGTGAGAGGACTTTTAAAAGTGCAGTATCCTTTTACTTTTCTTGATTTGGGTGGCTTAAATTTCTTGGGGTTAGGGTGAAGGGGGGGTTTTTGGGGGGGAGGGGTTGGTAAAGTTCCTGCATTGTTAAAAGTTAATTTTTTTACTGTTTTAAAAGGATTCTGTGTTTGATTTGTTGCTGCTGTGTTGTGCTGCTATTATTCCTTTTCTCTTCTGGTTCTGGTTCTTGGTGGGGGGCTGTTTGGCGTAATTTTCATTGTTTAAAAGGCCACTTTTTAAACAGTTGAGTTTGTTGGCCTTCTGTTTGGATCTATTCTCTATTGCTGCAGGTTTTGCATCCTTCTGTTCTGGTTTGGGGGGGGGGGGTGTTGTTGACTGATTTGGCCTGAGGTTTCTTATTGGTGAAAAGGCCACTTTTTTAACAGTTGAGTTTCTTGGCCTTCTCCTGTTGTCCCTTTTCCTGGTTCTGGGTTTGGGGGGGGGGGGTTGATTTGTTGCTGCTGTCTGTGTTGTGTTGCTGTTGTTCCTTTTCTCTTCTGGTTCTGGTTCTTGGGGGGGGGGGCTGTTTGGCCTAATTTTCATTGTTTAAAAGGCCACTTTTTTAACAGTTGTGTTTGTTGGCCTTCTGTTTGGATCTATTGTTGCAGGTTTTGTATCCTCCTGTTCTGGTTTGGGGGGGGGGTATTGTTGACTGATTTGGCCTGAGGTCTCTTATTGGTGAAAAGGCCACTTTTTAACAGTTGAGTTTCTTGGCCTTCTCCTGTTGTCCCTTTTCTTGGTTTTGGGTTTGGGGGGGGGGGGGGTTAAAACTTAGAAGTTAAGTTTCTTTCTGTCACATTTTGGGTTTTTTTAAGATACCTCTGGTTGGTGCGAGAGGGTTGGTGTGTGGGCTGTGTGAGGTGGGGTTTTTATAGACTTGTTTTTGGAGTCTGAGGCTGTTTTCGGTTTGGCTAGGGCCACTAAATAGGCTGCCCCACTAATAAGGGTGTTTTAGGGATTTTTTTTTTGAAATTTAAAAAACATTTAATCCAGTTTAGGGCTTTATCTTCTTTCAAAATTCAACCAGGCCGCATAGGGGCGATTTAAAAAGATTTTAGATTTCTCATAAAAGGCAGCATGACTACTAGGCCACATCAGGCTCCCTTTTAAAGAGACTAGGGTTGCAGTGCATCTTGCTTTCAGCCACTGAAAGCCAGTGCATCCTTAGATTTCCATAGGGTAAACCACAGCTTCTCTCAAGTTATAGGGGACACCTGATTTCTAGTTTGCAAAGAAATCCGGTTTGTCCCAGGATCTAGTTAGGAGAAATTTCACTAGGAGGATATAACAAGGATTTCTAGTTTGCAAAGAAATCCAGTTTGTCCCAGGATCTAGTTAGGAGAAATTTCACTAGGAGGATATAACAAGGATTGCCTTCATCTCAAGGTAGCCTTTTAAAAACTGTAGCCAGGTAGAGGTAGGATCACCTAGTCTCCTAAACTTTATCAGATCACTACTACCCCAACCCAAAGAAGGACAGGTTAGGGACCAAAGAAAAAAACAAACACATTTTGGTGGGAGGGTTTTAAAAAAGAAGTCAGGGCACCTGTTGGTTCAGGGTACAGTGCAGTGAGTTAGGTTTGTAAAAAAAACCCACTCTCAGTTCAGGTTGTGTGAAACTGGCCAACGGTGACACGAGTGACAGGCAGCAGAAGAGGGGCCCTGGGGGCAAGGCCAAGGAGAAGACTAGAGGGGTGGAGGGGAGGGGGAGGACCCAGGTCTCCCCCCCACCTGTGTGTAGGGCCACTCCACAGCTGCCTTCCAACTCTCCAACCTCTGGCTGGAATGTGATGAAGAAGAAAGCCCGCCTTGGGCCCCTCATCAAGGATGCTGCTGGGGCGCCCCCAGCAGAGGTGCCATTAGGTGCTGGCATTGAGCAGGGGTCTGCTGCTCAGGCAGTCTCTCCTCCAGCTGATGTCGCTCGGCCTCAGCAGCTGGAGGAGGGGCAGCAAGAGCAGCCCTCCTTGGAGATGAACTTTGCAGACACTTTTCTGTCCAAAACGATCACCCCAAGGAGAGTGCAGAGTGTCGAGCAGGAGCTGGAGGAGAAGCTGGTTGAGGAGGACCAGCCCCCTTCTTCGGTTCCTTCAGGCACCAGCAGTCCTTCAGGGGATGGCCAGGAGGGGAGGCCGTATGGGGTGGAGGGGGAAGAGATGGAGACACACAAGGTGCCTCCATCTCCGCCCACTTCCCCCCAGCGGCCAGCCGCTCCTGCCACCCCGAGACACGATGTGTCTGCCCCGAGCCCCTCACAGGAGGTGGCTCCGGACACCCAAACTGCCAGTGAGCTTGGGCAGCTGTACACCTCTGAAGTCTGGAAGTATTTCAAACTTATGGAGGATCCACGCTATGCGCAGTGCCAGCTGTGCAGGGCCCAGATCAGTCATGGGCGGGACCCTGCCGACCTGACTCCGGGGGTGCTTCTTAAGGGGGAGAAGCAGGCTGGTGCTGTGGTGCCCAAGCGGCCAACATCACCCAGCCAGGAGGAGGTCCGTCCCATCGCGACTACCTCCGGAGCTCTCCAGGAGTGCTCCGTGGGAGTACAGGAACACCAGGCATCTCTGCCTGAGATGTTTGGTAGGGGTGGCACCTGTGTGCCAAGAGGGGGAATCAGGTACGGCAGGAGGGTGATCACTTGGAACCTTGCCAGGTCGATCTCCCATGGGCTTCCATTTTCAGGGGTCAAGAATCCTGGGGTGCTAGGGTTGCTCGAGTACCTGGTGCCCTGGTACAAAGTTCCTGCTAGAACCACCCTTAGCAGGACCATTGTGCCAGCTGTTTTCAGGGTGACCAGATCTGTGGTGAAAAAGCATTTGTCCTGTGCTGCCGGGGGGACTGTGCATTTTACCTCAGATATCTGGAGCTCCCAACATGCGTTCAAGGGGTATCTTTCCATGACTGCGCATTGGTGGCAAACCAGTGAGGTGCAGGGTGAGGGTGGCAGTAGTGACATGCAGGGTCAGGGCTGCCAGGCCAGCTATCGCTGGGCCTTGCTGCACGCCAAAGCAGTTGACACACTGCACATGGTGGACACTCTCAGAGCCATCCTCTCATGATTTTTATTATGTATGTCCTTAAATCAGTCTCAATAGATTCAGGCACTCCTCTCGGACCAATCTGATTTTCCATTAATTTACAGTCTTGTAGCACTGCTTTCTCCTGCATTTTTTAATAGTGGAATCCACTGTGTCAATCCTTAAGACTTGGTCTTTTACCTTCTCTTCAACCTCCTGCACTTTCTTTAACACTGCTTGAGAGTCTTTTCTGAGATCTTCAATGTCTTTTTTTAATTCTTTCTTACTCTCTGATATTGAATCCTTTATAACTTTTACCAGTTTTGCCTCCATGGCCTCCTGCCATTTAGACATTTTTGCTTCTTCAAGTGTCCTAGCCCTTGTATGAAACTGCTTTGCTCCTGCTTTATTCACAGACATCACTGTCTGCCTATTGCTGAAATAGGCTCCAAAGTTGACATCATCAAATTAATTTTTAATATCACAGTCTTATAGATTAAGGCATGCCCTTTCAGATGAGCCTAAAATCGTCGTTCTCAGAGTCTCCTAAGTCGAGATTTTTTTAAAAGTTTTATTTTCTTCAAAATGGCATCTGCAGCTTTTCTGTTCCTTTTTTTAAAAAAAAAATCCTTTTTCTCCTTAAATGCTCCAAAATCAAATCCAAACATATAGTCCAATAAATCTCACCTTTTAATGATGATATCTGCCGGCTCCACTATTTTTTAAAGTGCTGTTTACTTTTCAAAAAAAATTAAACTTTTGACTTTCTTTTAATGGCTGCCGATACTTCTCTATGATTTATAGTTCCAGAGAGAGCTAGGAGGCTTGCAATTTTCCCTTCTCTTAATGGCCACTTCCTTCCTTTCTTGCCACGAAGTCTCGTTCTCAATGGTTAAGAAGTCTCGCATTAGTTCTGTAACGTCATTTCCTGTGACATCCCACAAGTCAGCAGATCTGTTTTCGGAGGGGGTTGTTGAGCCCAACCGCAGGTATGCAAAACAACAGTTGTTTTCCTTCTTTTAACCTTATTTCTCCAAGTTCTTTAGTCCCAAATTTATCCCCTCCTTTATCTTCATTTCTTTAACATAACATAGTTGGATCCAGACTTTTATCTTTATTTCAAATAAGTCTTGTTTTAGTCCCAGAGTGATAGATAAAGATCTTTTACCTTCGAAATTGCGATCCTTTTAAACACCGTTCTCTTCAAAAGTAGACGTTATTAAGTTCCAAAGAAGCTTTGAATCCTGGTGAATTTAAGTCAATTTAATGACCTCGGAGGTCCTCTGTAGACATTGGAATGCAATCCTTCTCCGGCAACTCTTCAAAGCCAAAAAAGAACCCCACTGGAATTCCTTGTCAGCCAAAGTAAATCCCCTCAGAATTTAACAAGCATGTCTTGGGCTTCTCCCTACCTGGGAGAAGAAGGCAGCAGGGGTTAGGATCGCCTTCTTTGCCCAGAACAGAGGCTCTGGTTTGCTCCTCTAGTGAGAAGCACCTCAATCCTCCATGACTCAGAACCAGAAGCCCTGACCATGGGTCAGTCATAACCCTCTCAGAGCTGTTTCTCTCAAGAGCAGTTCTTGAAGAGCTCTCTCTCAGCCCCACCTTCCTCACAGGGTGTGTGTTGTGGGGAGAAGAAGGGAAGGAGATTATAAACTGCTATGAGACTCTGAGTGAATGGCAGAGTATTAATCCAATCTCCTCCTCCTCCTTCTTCACTTCTCCTCCTCCTCCTCTGCTAGGAAGCTCATTGGGTAACTTTGGATCTCTCTCTCTCTCAGTTTCATATGCATCACAGCATTGTTACAATAAAATGGGAAGGAAGAATAATATAGAAACATGTATACTTTCTCCTAAGACTCAAGGAGGCTTATCTGCAGCAAGAAAACAAAACACTAATAAGCTGCCCTGACCTCCTTTAGGGAAAATGCAAAAGACAGAAATCCTGCATCCTGTGACATCACAATGAAATTTCCAGGTATGTAACTAGAAGTGTTGTTATTACATTAAAGGATGATCTGCAGTGTCCCAAAAACTCTACCATTTTTGTGGTATCCCAGAGTGTCCTGCAATGCTGAGATGTCATTTCCTGTTGTGCAGCTGAATATGATATCCTAGTGTCTCTGGATGGCATTCTGACTCTTCCATTTCCCATCCCTCACCATTTGTTGGAGCAAGGGTAGACAAGGGCAAGAGTTCCCTTGCCCTCAACAGGCACTTGGTAATGTCAAGCAGACGGATTCAATGACGAGTCGAAGTTGCTACAAAGACTACGTTTATTGATAGACCGTTACTTTGGCTCAAGCCTTGGCTTGAGAAGAATGAAACCAATACATTGATACATAAGTTTTAAGGTACACTTCAAAGAAATTCCTACGGGGAGGGGAAGCAGGGGAGAATTCACACATAGCTACAAAACTACATACATTCCCAGGGCGTTATCAGACATTCGGCCTTGTATCACCCAGATGGTGCTTCCTCCCACAAGAGGATTCATGGGAAGGT
Organism: Heteronotia binoei; assembly: GCF_032191835.1. Taxonomy (NCBI): domain Eukaryota; kingdom Metazoa; phylum Chordata; class Lepidosauria; order Squamata; family Gekkonidae; genus Heteronotia; species Heteronotia binoei. Next base: position 214,778,594 of record NC_083223.1, read on the forward strand.
GTTGATTGCTTTGCTCTCAGTAATTACCAGTCATAAAACAAAGAGGGGCCAGGAAAGAATAATAAACTAGCAGCATTTGGTTCATTATGATCTTACCCAGGCCTACTTGTGGCAGGCCAGGAACCCATCAGTTATTGATCAGAATCAGTTGAGCTTGACAGGTAACCCTTGGTTTACAGCAAGGCCATTCAAATGAAGGACAAGAAAATTTCAAGTTTACTCCTTTTATTTAAAAAAGTTCCTATAATGTGTTTGGGAATGGGAAAAAACTCTTGGTTTAAAAGATACACAGCATTATAACATGTTGCAGGAATCCACTAAGTGCACACAAGGGCAGATATTCTGCTCTGCAGAGTTACTCAAATAGTCACATGTGATATGGGGGAAGAGGAATAAAAACACCCAACGGGAGAGAATGAAGTTTTCCATATCTCCTCCACTACTTGCTTTTTTTCTGCTTTTATTTCTTCCTGACAGATGAAGTTTCACAGCTCTCTCAGGAAGCCTGGACTTTTGTCTGACAGCTGCAATATTGGAAGACGCAGAAGATTTTTTTGCCTCCAGTCCTGACCCAGAGACTGGAATGGTGTAGCAAGCACAGCTGGATCTCTTGGGCACTAAGCCAGTCCCCCTCTTGCTTTCAAATATGTGTACGCACATATTAGTCACTATATCCTCAGCTAGCTGAAATGCTGACCTCATCTCTTACCCAGTTGTATATTTTCTTTCCTATTGTAAGCTAGCATGACTGCTAACAGACTCATTCTGTGCACTGTTATTATGAGAAAAGAGAGCAGATGGTGAAGAATCATTGCAAAAATGGCCATGCATGGATTTGGAGCCTTGAATATACCCTTCAATGCTTCACACACATATATAGGGTCTATAAGAGTTTACTGGTGAATGCCAGATCAATCACAGGAAAATCTGCAGCCATCCAGGATTTAATCAGCACAGACTGGAAGAGCAGGGAGGTGGTGTCACTGTAGTCTATGTGGAACCTGTCCAGGACATGTCCAAATTTGAGGCTGTGTACATAGTTTTAAGATCATGTCACAGGAATGGGATTCTGTTGATGTACTGCCCACCATGCTGCTGAACTCTCTCTCTGTGCCTAATCTGAGGTGATGGAAGTTGTCTCAAGACAGGGGTCGTAGACGCTTATTCTGGTTGTCTCATGTCAATGCTCCCTTGTCAGGTGAGCTCAGGATTTTATTAATTCTATGACCAATAGCCTGTCTCAAGTAATTGGTTCCACACACTTTATGAGTCACACTCTTGGTCTGATATTTTTCTCTGGACAAGGTGACCTCAAGTTGGAGAAACTGAATATAGTTACTTTGTCATGGGCAACCCACTAGCTGCTTGGCTATAAACTTAGAGGGATACCAAAACCCTGCAGGAGAGGAGGTTCTACTAAAATGATCTCCCTGAGCCAGATAGATCCAAATATTTTTCTGATGGCTCTAGGGAATTTTCCCCTTGATATGGTTGGTGGTCCTATCAATGCCCTGGTCAACCTTTGGAATGACCCAGGTACTTGACATGATAGTTTCTAGGCACCCTCTCTCAGGTGTTAGTACCCAAACAGCTTCTTGGTTTACTGACGGTGGAGGAATCTTTTGAAACATGGGCTAAAGCTCATTTTGAAGCTAACTCCATGGTGGAGATGGCAATGAAAAAACAATATTTTTCTGCCACCATTGTATCTGCACAGTGTAGGCCACTGGAACATTTGCAAGTGATCAGAGGCAGTTAGGAGATGGATAAACTGGATAATATACTGAAGCTTAATACTGGCAAGACAGAATTGCTACTCATTGGCAGAAGGACTGACCTGGACTTTGTTGTGTCTCTTGTTGGGGTTTGGGTTGCACTCCACTTGAAATAGGGTTGCCAAATCCAGGTTGGAAAATTCCTGGGAATTTAGAGGTGGGATTTGGACAGTGGAGGGAACTCAGTAGGCATGTGATGCCATACAGCCCATCCTCCAAAACAGCCATTTTCTCCAGAGGAACTGATAGCTGTAGTCTGGAGATCAGTTGTAATCCAGGCCCCATCTGGAAGCTGGCAACTCCAGATCTCCAGGCCCTATCTGGAAGTTGGCCTTTATGTTGTAGTTGCTTCTGAACCTACAGTGTGCTGCTGTCAGCTCCTATATGCATGGGAAATGACATCAGTATGACCAAATCCTGCTGACTCCCTCCCCGTTTGGTGCTATCCCCCCTACACACACTGGCCCACTGAGTGGTGGGAAGCACCCACTGGGGTGGGGACCCTGGGATCAGGCAACCTAACCTTTATATGAAAATTCCAATAAGTATTGGGTCTTTTACCAACAGTGCTTCAAAACTCCTGTAATCCTCTCTATAATAAAACCACTGTGGGGTGGCCAAATGCAGGTCTCCCATTGACTGAGTGATGTGCATCAACCATTGGCCCATCAACTTCCACTCTGTTGTATTCCATTGGCTCGAGACTGAGGCACTGCTTTGTAAAGGAAAGAAAGAATGCCTTCTCTAGATTGGCTGATGGAAGGAGAATGGAGACTGCCACAGAAAGCCTTCCCTTGATTGGCTGAGAGGAGGAAGAGGGCTCTTCCCCCTCCTCCTCTGGGGAACCAAACAGTCAGAGAGACATAGCCAATAAAGGCATCTCTTCCCAGCAGAACAATGACATTATATTCTAGAAACAGAGAGGGGGAGAGAGAGTGCCTGTTGCTAGCCAACCAACTTGGTTCTGTCAGTAAAAGTTGGGGGGAGGCCATTTCAAGGCCTATTTTGGACTTTGAGGAAGAACTCATTGGGGCCACTCCTGACTATGGTTGCCAGCTCCAGGTTGGAAAATTCCTGGAAATGTTGTGGTGAAGTCTACAGAAGCCACACTTTGGGGAGGGGAGAGGCCCCAGCTAGGGTCCCACCCTCCAAAGCAGTTATTTTCTTCAGAATGGAGAGAGAGATCTCTTGTCCAGAGTTCAGTTGTAAGACTAGGAGATCTTAAGCTTCCACCTGGAGGTTTCCTACCCTAGGCCTGGCAACACTCTCTGGGTGACTTCATGCCGTTTGATTTGTATGATTAAACTAGGCCTGGCTGCTTGCCCCTGTTCAGCAGCAGCTCTCCTATGACAGCCACTGTGACGTGATAGTCAGCACTTCAGAGCAGGGTCTGCCAGACCCAAATTCCTATTGTGGAAGCTGACTGGGTGATTTTGGACCATATTTTCAGCCTAATCTACCTCACAGGGTTGCTGTGCAGATCAAAAGGGGAAGAGGAAAATTATATAAGCTGCTTTGGTCCCCACTGAGGAGAAAGACTGTCCTTTTCCTAGGTGGAGGCTGCAGGGAGGGGGGAGGAGATGAAAACCTGAAGTCAGAGGGGCAGGTAAAGGTAGGCTGATGGTTACAGCTGCCTTCTCAACATACCTTACCTCCCTCTATCTTCCCCAACCCTCCCCCCAAGGCTATGATACTCACCCACAGCAAATTTCTAGTCCCCGGTGTATTTCTCCCCACAACAAGCATTATTACTAGTTCTGCTATAAAGCACAATGGGGATAGTCTTGTACAAACCACTATTCTTACAAATGCTTATATATTAAAACTATTCTGAAGACTCTTTGAAATCATGTGATAATATGATATCCTCAAATAATGTTTAAAGATTGCCCAGTGTTGGCACCTCTGCATTTACCTGAAAGGGCAGATCAACCCTCTAGATGCCCAACCCTCTGGATGCCCACCCCACCAACAAAACCCTGCACCAAGGGAGCCGCAGTCCCAGCCAGCACAAGGCACAACACAGGCAGGGAACTTTTTAAAAAGTGCACTCTATGAGAACCAGGGAGGAAGGGCCAGACCCATCCCAAGAAAACCTGGGAGAGGCAACTGGCAGGGAAGAGAGACAGACCTGGGTGAAGATTTAAAAAAAAAAAAAACATCCTTGCCCTGTTCTGAGACCTTCTGGAGGATGCCATCTAAGTTAAGAAGGGGATGCTGGAGAGTGCTATAGCCCCAAACTCCTCTGGCATAACTCTAGCCGAGCCTAACAAACCTATTTTAAACATAGATCCAAAAAAATAATTTGGGGAAGTCCATGGAACATTTGACTTGTTCTTCCCACTAAACAAGTAAATGTTCCATGGAGGCTTGCTATGCGGTAAAAGGAGCAGCTGTTTGAGAAACAGCTTTGGGCAAGCAGGATTAGCTTCCAGTTCTTCAGGTTCAGGACACCAACATTAAAAGCAGAGGCTGCTCATAGCTGTCTAGGGGGGGAAAAGGCTGTACATAATATCAGTTGCACATCTGGCTTAAGCAACCTATGAAATAATGAAAAATGTGCTCATCCAGCACCAGCAAAGCACAGCCATGCCATACAAAGGTTCAGATACTTATCTAGATAACTGGGTTCCCATCAGATTTTTAAAACTGTACCATGTTTGTGTGCATTTATTGGCTGCCTCCCCCCCCCCCCCAAACCAAGCAAAAAAAAACCTGCTAGTTCCCAATAACCAAAAGGACTTCTGTTTCTAAAACAGTGTTCCCGCCCCCACGCCTCCAATCCCACATGGCAAAGCACTTCTGAAGTTCAGGGATTTAGAAGGCAGTTTTAATGTGGCTTGGGGATCTACTGTTTTAAATGAAAAGGTGAAAATCCTACTGGGCATGCTTAATACTTTGCATTGTTTTCAACATTTTCTATACACTGCTTTAAAAAAAAAAAGATTAAGTCCACAGAATGAGCAGCCACGGAAAACTTGCTTCCCCATTCCCTGCCAGAAAGAACCTTGCTCTACCTACCAGGTGCTCAAAGACTATATGAGGAGAAAGAACATTCTCTCAAGAACCTGCTGGTTCTAATAGTAATAGGAACTCACCCAGACCATAGCCAGAAAATTTTAGAGGGGGGGACAGGGGATAAAATTTTAGATGGGGGGGCCATGGGGCACAAAATTATATTGCAAACTTTAAAAAGCCTGAGCAGCCTGCTCCCCTGTTGAGCCATCATGGTAGCACTGAGAGTGTGTGCACCAGTGTGTTTATGAGCAGGGAAGGCAGCAGGAGAATGAGGAAGGCAGTGCCACAGCAGGAGAGCAGGGAAGGCAGCACAAGATCAAGATAGCTGGTGCAAGAGCAAGAAAGGTGGCAGGAGAGCAGGGAAGGTGGCATGATAGCAAAAGAGCCAACTAGAGAGCAAGAAAGGTGGCAAGAGAGTGAGAAAGGCAGCACGAGAGTGGGAAAGCCAGCACAAGAGCAAGAAAGAAGAAGATGATGATGATATTGGATTTATACCCGCCCTATACTCTGAATCTCAGAGCAGCTTACAGTCTTCTTTACCTTCCCCCCCACACACAACAGACACCCTATGAGGTAGGTGGGGCTGAGAGAGCTCTCCCAGAAGCTGCCCTTTTAAGGACAACTATGTGATAGCTATGGCTGACCCAAGACCCAACCAGCACAAGAGCGAGAGAGCTGGCGCAACAGCAAGAAAGGCAGCATGAGAGCAGGGAAGGTGGCACAAGAGCGAGAGAGCCAGCAAGAGAGCAGGGAAGGCAGTGCAAGAGCAAAAGAGCCGGTGAGAGAGCAATAAAGGCAACATGAGAGTGGGGAAGCTGGCACAAGAGCTATGGTAGCAAGTGGAGGGGCCAGAAAGGTAATGCAGAGAGATGATTTGTGGGGCCTGGCCCCCTTCCCCCCTCCCCCCGGTAGCTATGGGCCTGACTCACCTACTGTGTAGTAAGGAGAGCATCATGTGGCAAGATGTCATTCCTACTCACACCAGCTTATTGGCATTCTAGACACTTCCCATGTTTCCAATGGAATGGTACTATATTGGGGGAAAGAGAATATTTGAATTCCCATTATTCATGACCCACTGCATCACCCTGTACAAGGTATTGAACCAATTTGTGGAGTGTATTTGATTCCATTCTTCTCCTGAATGTGAAAACATTCCAGTTACAGATGTGATTTGGACTCAGTCTGTTATGCAGATGATCCATCGTTAGGAATGCCAGCCTACAGGTGGGACCTGGAGATCCCCCAGAATTACAGTTCATCTCCAGACTACAGAGATCAGTTTCCCTGGAGAAAATGGGTGCTTTTAAGTGTGGACTCTATGGCATTGTACCCCACTGAAGTCCCTGACCTCCCCCAGCTCCACCCCAAATCACCAGGAGTTTCCCAACCTGTAACTGGCAACCTTAGCCTCCCTCTCCCCACCAGTAACCAGGAAGAATCTGACAACCCTTTTTGTGATGACATTGCAATAGCCAATGTACTGAATGACGGTAGTAATAATCAGGGCTTTTTTTTTTTAGAAAAAGCCCAGCAGGAACTCATGTCCATATTAGGCCACACCCCTGATGTCAAGCCAGCCAGAACTGCATTCCTTTGTGTTCTTGCTTTAAAAAAAAAAAGCCCTTAGTATTTATATCATATACACTTTAGAATATTCAAACAGCTTCACATCCATTATCTCAGTAATCTTATAACTACCTGGTAGGTAGGTAGGCATGCCATCTTCCAGGTGGGACCAGGGATCCCCTGGAATTACAGTTTATCTCCAGACTACAGAGATCAGTCCCCCTGGAGAAAATGGGTGCTTTGGAGGGTAGACTCTATGGCATTGTACCCCAATTAGGTCCCTGTCCTTCCCAGGCTCCACCCACAAATCTTCAGGAGTTTCTCAACTTGGATCTGGCAACTTGGAACAGACTTTTGGATCTGGAACAGGCTTCCTTGGGAGGTGGTGGGCTCTCCTTCCTTGGAGGTTTTTAAACAGAGGCTAAATGGCCATCGGAGAGCAATGAAGATCCTGTGAATTTAGGGGGAGGTATTTGTGAGTTTCCTGCATTGTGCAGGGGGTTGGACTAGATGACCCTGGAAGTCCCTTCCAACTCTATGATTTTATGATTCTATGAACCCTGCCCCCCTATTCCCTGCTGGTGGCCAAGAGGGACCTGTCAACCCTATAGATAAGTCAGCATTATTATCCCCATATTATCTATGATTGTCTGAAACAGAGAGTCGCTTTCTTCAGACCACCTGCTAAGTAAGCTCATGCAGAAATTGTGATTTGAACTGGGGACTTCCTGATTCACAGATCAGGCTCTGAGCCACTATGTCTTTCTTATGCTGAGCAGGTTTTATGCTGTTCTGAACACTTAAGCTGTTAATGACATCCCACCATGTCTATAATAATGCATATATCTTTCAGTGAGATTATGCCAAAATAACAAAGTAAGCAAATAAGGATAATCAAGTGGAGCTGCAGTGATTTACAAAGAACATACTTGAAGGGCAAATACTAATTAAAAGACTGGTATGACTCTAGCACTGCAACAATGAGCCACACACAGGAAGGCTAGCAGGCTGGTAAATATTCACAGCACATTAGTCTCCTTGTAATTGCCAATACTGAAAATTCTGAGATGTATGAAAGTGAATTTTGGTGAGTTGATATTGGTGCGGGCAATTGGGAATCCTGTCCCCAAAGTTGGTGATTTGCTTCCTGGGCCATGGTTAGTGTCAGCTGAAAATCATGTGCCATTGCCATGAATTAGAAATATGGATACCGCATGTATTGGGAGCAAGAGGGGTGATGAAAGATAGACCAAAAAAGCCCATTTCATCATACCTCCCTTCTTTTCTCACCAATTCTTGTGCACAGAACTGCCTGCTACATGGGAAAGAACCATGCCATTCCTTTTATTCTCGTCTCCCCTTCCCCCATTACATGTAAACTAGTTACTCTTCTGAGTGCTGATTTTTTTTCTATGAGTGAGAGAGAAAGCTTAAAGTAATTTTTAAAAGAATTCAGTCTCATTGAGTTAAATTAGACCTGTCTCTCAGTCATATGCTTAGAATTGGATGCATTTTTGTATACATGCATGCTTTTGTGTTCTTGCTTCAAATGGCAAGCACAAGGCGCAATGGAAAAAAAATAAATCATATGAAATGGCAGAATATACCCAATAATGTGTCTGTGGCTGCCTGCTACATGGGAAAGAACCATGCCATTCCTTTTATTCTCGTCTCCCCTTCCCCCATTACATGTAAACTAGTTACTCTTCTGAGTGCTGATTTTTTTTCTATGAGTGAAAGAGAAAGCTTAAAGTAATTTTTAAAAGAATTCAGTCTCATTGAGTTAAATTAGACCTGTCTCTCAATCATATGCTCAGAATTGGATGCATTTTTGTATACATGCATGCTTTTGTGTTCTTGCTTCAAATGGCAAGCACAAGGCGCAATGGAAAAAAAATAAATCATATGAAATGGCAGAATATACCCAATAATGTGTCTGTGGCTGGGGTTTTATTGGGCTGGTTTGAGTCATGTTCTCAGTTCACACATAAAGAAGAAAATGAATGACGGGTGAATGAGAAAGGATTGGCATAATTGGAATCCTGCTATTTTACACTTACTTGCACATCTGGAAGAAGTATAGAAAATAGAAACAGAGAAGAAAAAACTGGTGGATTTGACTCACTGGGGGAGAGGGAATGAGAGACCACTGGAGTCTGGACAACACATGTTCTGTTTCTAAAGTTACAGGAAAGCATCACTAAGCAAAGATCAGCAACATATTCTTCATATAACCCATCAGATATACTTCTATTTATTTTCAAGCCTTTTTCCTCCTCCAGTTCAGAGGAAACTTGATGGCACTTAACACACATACAGTTCTGTGCTGGGTTCTTTAGCTCTTTCCTTTAGCTCACCATGGCTGTGGTCAGACTGGCAGCTTGGGGTGCTCTGGAAACAGTACTAAATATTCCATAGCATTTTGTGTCAGGTTTTCAATCAGACTTCCACTCTGATCTAGCCATACCATGTGCTTCTTCTGTGGTTGGCCTTTCAGATTAGTGCTGCACATTAGCTACAGAGCATGCAGTATGGTCTTATTTGTTGTTAAAAAAACAATGTTGACACTTTTTTAAAAAAATTCTTGGCTGTGCATGTGTGGCCATGTGCATGCATATGCTCTACCATTTAAAAAACAAGAATGGCAAAACTGGAACTAAAGATTCACACTTCCAAACTGATTTGAGTGCACACTGGGGGAGTTCAGACACCTGGAAATGTGGGATAAATGAACAGGAATCCATTAGCACTGAAATACAACTACTATTTACTCCATCTCCAACTCATCTTACAATGGGGTGGGTGCAACTTGGGAACGGGTGCCAGATGAGGTTGTGTAACCAAGCCTGTATAATCCATCAAGGAAAAGTAACTATATTGGGCGAAACTGCCTGTCTGATTACAGCCCATGTTGCGTAATGGCACTTCCTCCAAACCATTCAGTAGAAGCAGGGCTTTTTTGATTTAAAAAAAAAAAAAGTCCAGCAGGAACTCATTTACATATTAGGTGACACCCCCTGATATCATCATTGTTTTGCACAGGGCTTTTTAAATAAAAAAGTACAGCAGGGACTCATTTGCATTTTAGGCCACACCCCCTCATGCCAAGCCAGCCAGAACTGCATTCCTGTGCGTACCTGCGCAAAAAAAAAAAAAAAAAGCCCTGAGTAGAAGGAACATTTTAAGTGTTGTCATTTTGATATTGCTGTTGCTGTCCTCCTGACAGATGTACTTTTTTGTTTGCTGCTGTTCTTGGGAGAGTTTGGGTGGGAGAAACCAGTTCACAGTACATCAGCTTGCTTTTAAGCATGATTCCTTTGTGTACTTTCTGTTGTATTATGAACACAGTTCTTTTCCCTCCCAATCCCCAGAGAAGTTTTGCAATCATATTTCAGCAATTCATGGATACAGTGTACACAGCTTGCTGCTCTGTACATCAATAACATACTGCAAAGTTAGGTTCACACTGCAAAGTGAGAATCAGATATGAGTGCCCTTGGAATGGTACATTTGCCATCACTCACAGATCAACATGAACATATCTTTATGACAGAAATTACATCACAAGGACACATATCAATATATAAAATTGATATATTTTTAAAAGTCTCTTCTTGCATTTTGCTGACATGCAGATTTTATCAATAAATTATTTAGTTAGATCCTACTTCTGCAAGTGAAAAATGCTGCGATCAGGTTATTTAAAAAATGATCATATTAAAAGCACAGTAAAACAATTGGTAAAATACCGAAGCAAGCAACACAGATGCAAAATAATAGCTATTAAAACCCAAGCTGGGGCCAAACAAACTGCGAAATCAACCAAATACATGTGAAAAGAAAAAAGAGTCTTAGTGTAAACACTGAAGGCATTAGGTGGATTTCTCAGAGAAGACAGAATGGTTCCACAACAGAAAAGGCCCTGTCTCTGTCATTACCTGCCTTGTTTTTAAGATGAGGAGACTCAAAGATGGGTGTCTGATGAATATCTGAGAAAACATAGATTTATGTAGAAGGCATTCCTTCAGCTGCTGTGGACCCAGACCATTTAGGACTTTATAAGTTAAAACCAACCATGTAGATCTTTCAAAATAGGCATGAAATGTTTGTCGCATCACATCCCTGTAAATAATCTTGAGACAGCATTTTGAACTAGTTGAAGATTTTGAGTGGTGTTTAAAGGCAATCTGCAGATAATGCATTACATGCTGTTCTTCAGTCCATGATGTGATAAGAATCTGGACATCAGAACAATGTCATTTAGGTAAATACAATATAGATGCACTAACCCTGGAGAACAAAGAAGAGTTTTTGTTTTGATTTGATTTTTACAATCAAGTCATGCAGAAGACTTGTTTGTTTCAGTGATACCAAAATATTTTAGCACCCTTTAAGAAAGGAATTCAGCTGAACAGGGAAATGAGAAGGGATATTGTAGAGGAAAGCAGAAGGTGGGTGAATTTGGCCCTCAGATGCTGGGATGCCAAGAGCATCCACTGTCTCAACAACTGTTGGGGCAGTGTTTCCCAATCAAATAGGAACTGGGTTGGGAATATCAAGAGGCTCTGGACCTACTATATTGGTATGCTTCTGATGGCTTCTTCAAATGGCAGTGTCAAGGAGTTCCTGGTGAATCATAGCCTATAGCTGCTAACAGACAGGCAGTTTGGGGTGGATTGGAGGCATCCCAAATCAGGCTGGCTCAAAAAGAGCTGACCTGAAGCCTCCACATGCTCCCCAGCAAGGTGGCCCCATTTTGTCCACAAGGCAACTTGGTGCATTCAGATGGGGAGGTGCCTCAGAAGCCAGATTGCTCTTTTTCTCTCCCAAAGATTAAAGCATTGGTGCACTCATGCACTCAAGAGCTCTGGCAAGGTTTTACCCCCCAAAAAGTAGGAAACAGCTTGGGGCACCTTGGCGGTTTCACACCAGCAAGGCGCCTCACTTGCTCCCTTCTGCTTCCAGATACCAAGGAGGTGACTGGCGTGCAGCTCAAATATTTGCTACCACTTCAACAGTTGCAACAGTCTTTTTGAGCTGCTCTGAGGCTGTGAGAAGATGGGGTGAGTATGAGATGGGGATGGGTGGCAGATGTTTGTGTGTGGAAGGATTTTTTGGGTCGATTTCCGAGCCATCTCTGAGTCAGCCAAAGTGCCAGTCTGTAATCGCCCTCAGAGTCCCAACCTTGATCTTGCAAGTCTTTTTCAAGGAAAAACTGGTAACGCTCAGTGCGTGCCAGGATTTACTGTTCATAGAGGCACTGTAAGTGGTATCAACTGCTGTGCATGTTATGATACACAGAAGCCAAGAGCATCACAAGAGGGAGTGAAGGAAAATTCTGAGTCCCTTGCCAAGTGACTGAAGATGCAAAATTCCCCTGATCACAAGCTGGGATTCCTCAGCATCCAGCCAGTCACCCATTAAAAGCTTAGGGGTCAGGAGCAGCTTAAGCTGCCTTTATCCAACATAAGAGTTACCCCACCCACACTTTGCCTAGAAAAATCTTTCAGCCACTTATGCAGTTAGGTACAAAGAATAAGGTAACCCTGTGAGACAGACTGGAACAGTAAAGATAACCAGAATCTATTGAATAGTACCATAAACCAATTCTGTATACCCATGATTTTGTTGTTGCTAATGCCATTATTTTGTCATCCTGAATTTACTTAGTGCCCACTTACACCATCAAAATCCACTGTATGGTGTAATTATGCTCAATTTTCAATGTAAAAAGCTGAATTAGCTCTCAGGTTACGCTGCAAAAAAAGCAAGCCATTCTTATAAATTTCTCAACTGAGTCGAAGGCAATTACAGTTTCTAACAGGGGCTCCAGACAATTTTGTTACAAAGTCTTAGAAGTAGCTAGAAGTAATTTCCGTTGTGGAAGGCCTGAGAATGTATATTATGTTATATGAATAATACATGCTTTGATTTAAACCATCTGAAGAATGAAGTACACCAACACAAGATGGCAATATGGAGCAGGGAAGGTGTCTGCAAAAGTTTAAAACTAATTTGTGCTGCTGTCTAGCCAGTGGGCTGTGTCAGACCAGGATCTGGGACACCCGAATTTGAATCTCTGCTCTGCCATGGCAGCTTGCTGAGTGACATTGACCTGAAAGACTTGGAGGAGAGGGAGGTCAGCAGGATATAATGCCACACAGTCCAGCCTCGAAAGCAGCCATTTTCTCCAGAGGAAACTGATTTCTGTGGTCTGAACATTCCAGGACATCTTCAGGCTCTGCCTTGAGGTTGGAGATCCTCTGAAGAACAGATATATTGCTCCACCCTCTCATGCAGCTACTTTGCTCATGGAGGAGCACCAATACCATAAGTAAATAAGGCTGCCAACCTCCAGGTAGGGCCTGGAGATATCCTAGAATTAGAACAGATCTCCAGAGACCAGTTCCCCTGGGAAAAAAGGCCACTTTGAAAGGTGGAATATATTACATTATACCGTGCTGATCTCCCTCCCCTTCACCAAACCCAGCCCTCCTAAAGCTCCACCCTCAAATATCTGGGAATTTCCCAATCTTGTGTTGACAATTCAAGAAGTAAATCATATCAAAAGGAAAGTTGTTGGAGGAAACAATTTCAATGGGAAATGGAGGCAGGGGGAGAAGTCAGTATCCTCTTCCCACCAAACACTTCTCCACTGTCCCTAGTATTACTCTCCAACTCCATCCCACTTACAATAATCCACCTTCAGACTATCATGGCTACCCACCTGGATCCATATTTTACTACATGAAACATATACTTCATACCTAGTTGGGTGTGTCCATGGTTCACTAGCTGTGTATCTGCTTTTCATGCAGAAGTTCTCAGGTTCAGTCTCCTGCAGTTAAAAGGATCAAGTACTGGGTGATAGGAAAGACATCTTCCTATGACTTTGAAGAATCATTGCCAAAGTGGACAATACTAATCTTGATAGACCAGTGATCTTGCTCAGTACAAAGCAGCGTCATTTGTATACTTAGTTACCCAAACTACTTACTATTCTACTCATGGTTTCAAGTGGAGTAAAATATATATCCTTATTTTATATTTATCCTCACACAAAAATTCTGTGGTGTAAGTAGAAAGGAACTTCCAAAGATCATATACTTCCCATTTACCCAGCTGAGGCCGGGAATTACATGTCCCCAGCTCCAATCTCCCACCTCCAAGGAATGTTGAACCAGGAGTGAAATATGGCCTCTATATTGTTTTGCTCTAGGAATTTCCTTTAATCTCTATGGTAAGGACCATAAAGATTTTACAGTAAAAACAATAGTATCTAGTGGAGGCAGCCTAGAGTGTTAACTGGAAGTAACATTACATCTTCCCCAAGCTCCACTGCCCCTAAACAGCTCTCCCAAAATCTCCCAAAATTTTCTAAGGCAGTGTTGGGATTCCTAAAAGACCAAGCAACCTGATTTGAATCCAGTTCTCTAATGGCCAGATCCTATATAACATGCATTTTGAGGAAACTTGCTGTGACATATTTCACTTTTTAAGAGGCTTAGAAGTGCTGTACATACACCTACACAGGATTATGAAAGGTTAATTCTTCACAAAGCCAGAGAGTCTTGAGTAACAGGCCGTTTTAAGGAATCTGATAGGTCAGCATTAGCAGGGGGGGGGGAATTCCAACCCCTGATTTCACCTGACTTTTCCCCTCAATGTTAAATAAAACCTTTTGTTATTTTTGAACTTTAAAGCATCTCATGTGCCATTTTCAAGGCTTTTAGTTAAAGGGCAATCCTATCCTTTCCCTCAGGTTCCTGGGCTGAGCAAATAGCCAAAATATATCTTACTGACAGGGTGGAACAACCAAAGTTTCTTCAGGGGAGAAGAAAACGCATTATCAGGCCTGCTCAGTAAGAGAAGGGATAGAAAAATGGAGGGAAAATCTTGCCTCTGAAAGAGGGAAGTGGAGAGGGAGTGTCATGCTCGCTAATTGACATCTCAAAGAAGACTGAATGTATATATAACCCTTGACACATTTTCTGATGTGATGTTAATCATCTTTGAACCCCTCTTGTGATATTTATGTTTGATGCCTCATCACTGATTATGCAAAGAAGAAAACAGTGAAGAGGTATTTGTAATGCCAGATGGGCATCCTTGTCAACAACTGCTTTAAGCCTCATATGAGAAAAATTAAATCACCCTAGAAAGAAGCAAGATTATCAACCTTTTCCACAAAGCCAGTTTTAAATCTAAGCTTCTATGACAGCCCATTGTCATATGTATCTCTCCTGAATGGGAAATGTCTCTCTCTCAAAACAAAGCACTCTCCTTTTGTTTTAATGTTTGTCAGGAAGGATTGACTGTACTATTTTTCTCCGGGCTTTCCATGTAAAACAATGGGACTGACTCCCAACTTCTGTGGGTCAAGCAAATAATGAAGCAGCCGTTTTGGATTGCAAAACTAAGAATATAGCACCTGGTCAACATTTGTGTTAAAGCTATCGGCCTGAATAATGTTTCTCCTCTGCCATGCTTCTGTCCTACCCCATTTTGACAGCTTATAATTCACCCCATTCTTTCTAGTACCTTAAAACTATAAGATGATTGCTTAGGTGATAGGAATGCCAGCCTCCAGGTGGGACCTGGGAATCCCTTGGAATCACACCTCATCTCCAGATTACAGAGATCTATGGTTGCCAACTGGGTTGGGAAATACCTGGAGATTTGAGGGGTGGAGCCTGGGGAGGATGGGGTTTGGGGAGGGGAGGGACCTCAGCAGGATACAAAGCCATGGAGTCTACCCTCCAAAGCAGCCATTTTCTCCAGGGGATCTTGGTTGTCTGAAGATAAACTATAATAGCAGGAGATCTCCAGGTGCCACCAGAAGGTTGGCAACCCTACAAGGGATCAGTTCTCTGAGCAAATGGATTATTTGGAGGGTGGAATCTCTGGCATTGAAGAAGAAGAAGAAGATATTGGATTTATATCCCGCCCTCCACTCCGAAGAGTCTCAGAGCGGCTCACAATCTCCTTTACCTTCCTCCCCCACAACAGACACCCTGTGAGGTGGGTGGGGCTGGAGAGGGCTCTCACAGCAGCTGCCCTTTCAAGGACAACCTCTGCCAGAGCTATGGCTGACCCAAGGCCATGCTAGCAGGTGCAAGTGGAGGAGTGGGGAATCAAACCCGGTTCTCCCAGATAAGAGTCCGCACACTTAACCACTACACCAAACTGGCTGTACCCCACTGAGGCCTCTGTCCTCCCCTGACTCCATCGCAAATTTCCAGGAGTTTCTCAGCCTATAGCTGGCAACACTAGCTGGTGGCCAGGGAGGATCTAATAACTCTGTTAGCTGAGCTGCTGAGTATATGATTGCTTCCCTGGGTTTTGTTGCAGGCCTGTAGCTATGGAGGAGCCTTTCAGGGCTGAGTCCCCTGACTTCCTGCCAAGACCATGCCTCCCTCCATTCCATTTTTTAATGTATTGTACCCAACAAGTCCCTTGCCACCCTCTCTCACCTTGGCCGGCAAGCAGGGGTGTCTGTCTCAGCCTTGGCCAGCAGCAGGCTCTGGGTGGGTTGCTTGAGGCAGGCTGGCTTCAGCCCTGGTGACTAGCCAGCAACCAGGAAGCAGGGTTGGGGTCTGCAGCAGGTGGCCAGAGGCAGCGCAGGACAGGCAGGGTGAGCATTGGGAAGGAAGGAAGAGGAAATGGCACTTGGGCCAGGGCTTGGCACCCTGGAATGCTGGCTGGACTTGCTGTTAGTGCTCAGTCCCAGGTGCACAATGTTGGTTGGGCTGGGCTTCAGCTGTGAAGCCTGGCAGCTGGCTCAGGTTGGTCCCTGTGCAAGGATGGCCTCAGAGGGCAGTTGGAGTGCTCTCAGCAGCACATCTTGGTTCACCAGGCCAGCCTCCCCCCTGCCCTGGAGTTGGAGATTGGTGCATGCTGGCCCATGCTGCCTGGAAGAGATACAGCAAGGTAAGCTCCTGAGGCCAGGTGGACAGGGTAGGGCTGCCAAGCTCCCAGGTGGGGCAGGGGTTCTCTTTCTCTAGAGGTCCCCAACCTGCCAGCCCACATTGGGCTGGCAGGGAGATCTTTTTCTGACATCGCCAGCACGATGATTTCACATTGCACAGGCAACGTCATGCGCCAGCCACTCTAGGAACTTCTGGGAAAACTCTATGGTTTTCCCAGATGCGCTAGCAATTTGGAAGGGAAACTCTATAGCTGGAGGCTGCAGTGGGCTTGGCAATCCTAGGATGGGGGGCATCCCAGGACTGCTTACAACAGGTGGCTGTTTCCTCTTTGTCTCCATGGAAAGAATCAGAAAGACTCAGAAAGAATCTCCACTTCACAACCAGTGTGCATGGGTTTTATTTTATTGGGCCTCACCACTTTCCCCACAGCCCCCCTCCCCCGAGAAATTTGTTTTATTCTTGATATTTAATGTTGTTAGCCGCCCTGAGCCTGCTTCGGTGGGGAGGGCGGGATATAAATAAATAAATGAAAAATTTATTTGGTAGGGGCCTGGTTTTTTGTTTGGGGTCTAGTTACCAGAAGAAAGGCAGAGGGGAGGAAGGAAGATCATGATTTCCACCCTCAGTATTTCTTTTCTGTTTGTAAACTACATTTGAGGTGAATAGGTAACTTTCACATTGAGGTTCTTCTTGAACCAACCATGGCAGTGTTCTGGCCCTGCCTCTAGTTTTGTCTCAGAGGATTCCATCATAGGTCATATCAGGTAATAGTAGTTCTTGTTGTTGTTATTCCAAGATTGGCAAGCATACCAAATAATAACATTTCTTTTTACTACCAACACAATCCATCATATCTTAACACTGGAACACCCACAGCTAACATTGCAATCAGCATGTGGCATTAATGTCTTTGGAAAATAGCCCTACTAGAAAAATCACCAACAATGAATACCTATGCAGTTACTCCAGTCTTCTCCTGTTGAGTCTGGCGGGTTAAGACTGGAATAATTCTGTACAGGATTGTGCAGCAACTTAGACTAGCAGAAAAACAAGTTCCGGTGCTTTCTTTATTGTTTGGAATCTATCTATATCTTTTGTCAACTCACATTCAACAATTCCTTATCGTCCATAAAGTGCCAATGAACCTATGAAAAGATGCTATTTACCATAATGCCCATAGTATAATTAGAACTGGAATAACACTTTGTTGAACTGTAAAACAAATTAAACAAAGTTTGAGTCCAGTGCCACCTTTAAGACCAACAAAGTTTTGTTCTTTTTTGTTTTTTTAATACAATTTTTATTAAATTTTATACAGGGAAAATTGGGGGGTTGGAGGGAAAGAGTAAGAGATAGGGTACAAAAAAGGAAAGAAGTAGATTACAATTATTAGTACTTTAAAGAAGGGAAAATAATATATAGTTCATTATACCTGCAAATACTCAGAATTATTACATAAGTATTCCCTTTAAGTTCTACAAACATTTTGTAACATCTTGATAGTATTATAAAATCCTACTGTTTTACAAAGTATTTAATAGCAAATTCCAAATTCATATCTAACATATCTGTCATCTTACAAAGCCAGATCCATATATCCTTAATCTATTTTTAAAAAGAAGAAGAAAAGGGAGGAACTCCTTTGAATATTAGGCCACACACCCCTGATTAAGCCAATCCTCCAAGAGCTTACAGGACTCTTATTCCAGGGCCTACTTAATCAAATGCCTGGCAGAACATCTCTGCCTTACAGGCCCTGTGGAACTGCATTAAGTCCCACAGAGCATGGATGCTGGTCAGCAGGGAGTTCTGCCAGGTTGGAAAAGGCCCTGATTCTGGTTGAGGACAGCTGGATGTCTCTCAGGCTGGGGACCACCAATAAGTTCTTATCTGCTGAGCACAGGGCTTTCCAGGGGGAAGGGAAGCAATGAAACATAAGGATGTTGCCTCTACTTGTATAAAATGGTTGGTGACTTCTGTTTTAATGTATCGGAAGAAAAACTTATACACAGAATAAACTAGGGTTGCCAAGTCCTATTCAAGAAATATCTGGGGACTTTGGGGGTGGAGCCAGGAGACTTTGGGGGTGAAGCCAGGAGACATTGGGGGCGGAGCCAGGAACAAGGGTGTGACAAGCATAATTGAACTCCAAGGGAGTTCTGGTCATCACATTTAAAGGGACAGCACACCTTTTTAAATGTCTTTCTTCCATAGGAAATAATGAAGGATAGGGGCACCTTCTTTTGGGGCTCATAGAACTGGACCCCCTGGTCCAATCGTTTTGAAACTTGGAGGGTATTTTGGGGAGAGGCACTAGATACTATACTGAAAATTTGGTGCCTCTACCTCAAAAATAGCTCCCCCAGAGCCCCCGAAACCTCCAGATCAATTCCCCATTATACCCTATGAGAAATATTTCACATAGGGAATAATGATGACGTTTCCCTCTCCTCCACACACACCCCTTCTCGCAGATCTGATGTAGGGGATTGGCTCTCTGTTCACCAGCCAGCTTCTTCACAGTAACAAAGACACAGAAAGTTGAAGCCTTTCACCACCTCCGGAGGTGCAAAGGCACATGGTCCTTTGGGGCGGGGCAGGAAGCAGCCTGGGAAAGCTCCGGCTGCTGCGATGGAGCTGGGTGGGAAGGGGAGGAGCAAGGAGAAGCTGCTGCGATTGGAGGTGAGAAGGGAAGGGAGGAAGAGAAGCATCAGGGATCAGTGGGAAGGGGAGAGGAGAAGCTGCTGAGATCTAGGCTGCGTGGGAAGGGCCGCCATTCCCCCCGCTTTCTGGATTTTTGCCAAGCGGGGGGAGGAGGCTCCAAATCGGGGGTCCCCCGCCCAGGTGGGGGATTTGGGAAGCCTAGAATAAACTGGTGTCACCGGACTCAAACATTGATCTGCTGCTTCAGACCAATGTGGTTACCCACTTGAATGTAAAACAAATTGTATAATTATTTTAATTGCCTTTTTTTACCTCTCTTGTTTTCATGTTCTGCTGTTTTGTTACTATATACAGAAACTCTATAATTAAATAGAAGAGGCCCAATTTGTTTAGAATTATTGTATTGTATTAGATACTAATTACAATTTACAAATTTTGTAAAAGTTTCTAACAACAGATTTGTACATATCAGTGATCTTCAAGTACCTTTGCACTCATTGGCTGCAGTACTAGAAGGAAGCAACAAGTTTACTTCAGAGAATAATTGGATCCAATGCTGCTTTCACAAACACATGAGGCTGCCTCATACTGAATCAAACCAGTTGTCTATCAGTGTCAATATTGTTTACTCTCCAGGATTTCCAGTAGAGGTCTTTCATATTACTTACAACCTGATCCTTTTAAGTGGAGATTCCAGGGATTGAACTTGGGACCTTCCACACTGAGCCATAGTCTCTCTTTCATGCTTCCCTCCCTCCCATTTTTACCTGGCATTTTAAAAAAGAAAACTGACTATTTT
This sequence comes from Heteronotia binoei, assembly GCF_032191835.1. NCBI lineage: Eukaryota > Metazoa > Chordata > Lepidosauria > Squamata > Gekkonidae > Heteronotia > Heteronotia binoei. Next base: position 214,798,348 of record NC_083223.1, read on the forward strand.
GGCAGATGAGACTGGCAGATCCTTAGCTGGCCAGGCATCACCAGAACACTGGTGGTACAATATTAAAATAAGGATAGGACCCAATAAAAAGAGGCCATGGCAAGCAAAAGGCTGCATAGGAAAAGAGAGAAGTGCTATTTAGTTCCTGTAAATAGGATATTAATATCTTGCTTTATTTAAGATTAAATTTAATTGTGTCCAGATGCTTTGACAGCTCTTCCTCACTATCAGATCTGTCAGTTAAACAGAGCACTGACAACAGACTTGGGGCTGGGGGGGGGGTGGATTTGGTTTGCTCTACCAGAGCTCTTCAAGGATTACAGTCACCACATGGAATTTGTATTGCTCAATTAGTCTCACTGATTTCACAATGACATTATTCCTGGGGTAAAGAAACTTCACAAATTCTTGCCCCTCATCTATGCCAGCACAAATTGCTGTGAATTAAAAACAATGGTAATTTAAAGCATACCACTTGCATTAATTAATATTACAGTAGATTCTCTGCTGTTGCACCCCAAGAACCTGCAAACAGCTCTTTATGCATTCTCTCAGTCTCTCATTCTCCCCCCCCCCCCAAGAATTAAACAATGTGGTTTAAATATGTGGTTGCCAGCATTAGGGCATGTGACTATTAAGTCAGCTGTACTTGCTCTAGATTCTGACTGCCTACATCTAGTGCATGCTGGGAAAAAGTCACACATCACATTAATCAAGTGTCTATGACTCATCAAAGACTCTTTTTTATTATTATTTTTTTGCTGTCTTTTCATAAGCATGTTATTCACTAGGCTGGAAGCCTGCAGGTTTCTCCCAGCCTTGCCAGTAGCACTATCCAAATGAACTCACTGCCCAGAATAAAAGTGATGCCAGAGACACTCACATATCTTCTTCCAAGTAGTTTCCCATCCTTCCCTTGATGGAGAGGCTGTCCCAAGCAAGCTTCCAGAATGTCCTCTCACCACATGCCCAGCCTGCTTTTCCTACTTCTACAGCATCCAAACAAGATCTCATTTATCTAATGCTAACCGGAGATGTCCTTGTCAAGTGCCATAGCTGCCAGGGTTCATGAAGAGTTTCCAACTCTGGCTTGGGAAATTCCTGGAGCTCTGGGAGTGGAGCCTGGGGAAGGAAGGCTCGGAGAGGGGAGGGATCTCAGCAGTGTATAATACCATAGAATTCACCCTCTAAAGCAGCCATTTTCTCCAGGGCAACTATTCTCTGTGATTCAGAGATTAGTTAGAATTCTGGGAGATCCTCACCCCATCCTGTATGGCCACATTGTATTCCAAACAATGTGGCCATGGTCCCCACCGCTTGCTTCAAGAGGAGATTTTAACATTTCTGCTACACTGGAATACCACCAGTGGTCAGGAGCAAGCTAACCCTAGCTTCAGTATGTAGCTCTGCAAGTATTGCTGGAGTCACTTGGCTTGAACCCTTCAGAGGCAACATTAACCAGTATCAGCTCAACAGTTATGTCCTGTTGCACTGTCACCAGTTTGTGAGGGAAAGCAGAGTCCTTTGTTGTCACCACAGGGGCTGACAATCACAGAGAAAGGCTGACTCCTAGGTCATTTTAACTCCCTGGTTCATCTCTGGCATGCTTCCTCCATGATAGTCTTGCTTAGCAGTAATTTCTGTGATTCAGGCTAAGAGCAGCACACTCTTTGGGATACCATCCATCCCTCAGGAAGAGACTCCACCCCCTTGGCAAAAGCAATATTGCTTCCCCTTGCCTAGACATTTGTGCAATGGATATCCTGGCAACAGGCCTGTAGCTATGGTGGGGCCTCTGGGGGCCCTGCCCCCGACTTACTGACAAGCCCTCTCCCCAACTCAGGACCCCTGACCTGGCGGAGCAGGAAGGAAGGGTGATAGGGAGCTGCAACAGGAAAGCAGGAAGACTCGGCCTACTGACTCCACCTCTCTCTCCCCTTCTGCTTGGCCGAACAGGACAGGAGGGCAAGAGGTGGCAGGTCTTCATGCTCCTTGCAGCTGGTTTCAAATATGTCTGCAAAAGCAGGCAGACCTGGACCAGAAAGACCTGATCCAGGGAGGCCGCCTCTTATCCTCTCCTCCCTGCCCTGCCTGCTGGCACCCTTGCCTCTTTCTCTTTCTCACTTGTTGCTTTCTTATTTTTCTTTCTTGCGCACACCACAGCTGTGCTGTCACCCTACTCTGCCTGCTGGTGCCCTCACCTCTCACTCTCACTCTCATTGGTTATTTTACTTTTTTTGCATGCACGGCACCTGAACGGTCACCCAGCCTGCCTGCCAGCACCCTTGCCTCTTGCCTTCCCATTGCTTTTTTAACTTTTACTTTCTTATCACTTCTGAAACAGCCTGAGGGAGTGTGGGTGGGTACCCCCAATTTATTTAAATGCCCCCAAAGTCAAAAATCCTGGCTACTCCCCTGCCTGGCATTATGGTGATTTTAGAGGAAATATAATTCTGGGAAATGGAAATGTAGCCAAGTGTGCAAACAGTGCTAGTAAGGAATGGGTTATTAGTAGGTCCTACCAAAAAAGGCAATTAACAGTAGGATGTCACTATGTGACTATTAAACTAGCTGTGCATTTTCTCCGTTTGTACAAATAACAGCTTCTACATCAGGAAATGGCATGGGGGGAAGGCAGGGCTTTTTTTTTTTAGCAGGAACACAGTTCTGGCTGTCTTGGCATCAAGGGTGTGGCCTAATATGCAAATGAATGCCTGCTGTGTGAAACAATGGTGACATGGGGGGGGGGTCTAATATACATGAGTTCCTGCTAGGCTTTTTCTACAAAGCAAGCCCTGGGGAAAAGGTTAAACCTTACAGAGTGCCTGTTCTCTCTCCTCTTCACTATTAGAAGACATTAAAGAGCTGGGAGAGCCAGTGATGGATCTCCAACATCTTCTCCAATTTGCCCCTGAGGACATCACAAGTGTATCACTGAGTTGTACTTATCGCTTGTGGAAATGCCCTCATAAAATAATAATTGAGCTGCATTCCACCACCACCACCCCAAAAAAAGATGTTTCCCTTGCTAGATTGTATAAAAAAAAATACCACAAACATTTTCCAAGAATGTTCACAAAATAAAAACCATACCAAAAAAATTAATTAGCCAGGTGCAAACCCTGACTAGGAAAACTGAAAATCCTGACATATACTTGTTTTCCCCTTTTGACTATACAATTTATTTTTAAAGTTGCTGTACAACCAAGTAATCTCCCATTGTCCTTTTCCCCTGGAAACCTGAAAGGAAGTGTCCCATGAAGAGTGTGCCAAAAGCCACACGATAGATCACCACACTTCCTCTTCATATCTCTTTTGCCTTTGACCTATGGCCCTTTCCCTTTCATAATCTTCAGCAACCCCAATACCGCACTGTTGGATCATAGTTACAGACTTCCTCTTGGAACAAAGTTTGCCCAGTAACTATGATCATCATTTACTTAGTTAGGAAAATGTACAAAACAACTGTCCATTGTAACCAGAATTTAAAATGTGCTTGTCTACAGTCACTGATCCACAACCTCACTGACACCACTGTGGTAGGGGGGGGGGGGGGTTTCCTTATCTGGGGAAATATGAACATGTGTGAGAAGATTCCCCTGTGCAAGCACCAGTCATTTCCAACTCGAGAAGATTACTGGTCAGAAAATTGCAGTCCCATTAGGTAATTGCTCCTTTATTTTGTTCCATAATCATGGTATTTGAAGAGAGATCTTACAGGATTTTATTGCCACAAAGTCTTTTTATAGCCCTAGTTAAAAGGTCCCCAGACACCCATTCTGCTTCTCAGATGACTCTTTGGAAAGAACACTTAGTACAAAAGAATTGCTACATCATGGTGAGTGAAAGTGTGTTTAGCACTGATGAGGCTTTTCCAGGGTTCTCTAGGGGCACCATCCATTCATCCTGGCAAACCATTGTATTCACATGCCCCATATGAGTTTCCACAACTTGCCATAAGCCATTACATTCATATGCAGTACATAATGCCATCTTGAATTTCTCTAGAAGAATACATGTCATACTGACTGATGGCAGAAATAAATACCCACACATATGACAAATAGCATATGGCACATCACATTATTATTGCTATCTGCCACAGAGTCAATTTCAATGCAAGTACAATTTTTCCTTCTTCCCGCATCCTGTAATAATTTGTACATTTAAATTCACTACAGTCCATTTTTGTAAATTCCTACAATACACATGTGCTGTCAGTGTGAACTGGGGACGCATCTGCATCATCATCTTATCACAGATTCTCCATGCAAACAGTTTGATATTTTGTGGCCTTCATGCAATCTTTACCCTGACCTGGAGAGCCCAGGCTAGACTGATCTCATCAGATCTTGGAAGCTAAGCAGGGTCAGCCCTGATTAGTATTTGGATGAGCGACCAGCAAGGAATACCAGGGTCATGACACAGAAGCAAGCAAAGGCAAACTACCTCCAAATGTCTGAAAACCCCACAAGGCCACCATAAGTGAGCTGTGACTTCACAGCAAAAAAAACCCCCAACCTCTCAATTTCACTAGGCAATTCATCAAAATCAGTAGACATAATGCTACGGGACTGGATAAGTAAGAGGTGAAGTCAATCATTAGGAACTAGAAAAGAATGTGGATCCAACAGATGTGATTAACAGATGCTCTATTCTATTCATAGAGATGGATCCCACCATTACTCCCATTCTGCAGTCATTCCACTGACTGTCCATCAGTTACCTGGCTCAATTCAAGGTACTGGCTATCACATACAAATCCCTTCATGGCCTTGGTTCCTTATATCTGCAGAACCACCTCTCCCCCATGCTCCAGCACAACAACTTCACTCATCTCAGTAAGGCCTTCAGTGGGTACCATCCTACAAATTACAAAATCAACAACTGCCCATATACATTCATTCTTGCACCTTATGGAATGGCCTGCCTGATGAGGATAGGAAAGTTCCCACTTCCAGGCTTTCCACAAATTATGCAAAATTAAGTCATTCAGAAGAGCTTTTCTTACACAGGTAATAGGGTTGTACTGTAATGAAATGGTTCAGAAAGATGCTTTGGTAAAGGAATATGGACTGTGGACCATACAACTGTGTATAATCATGCTTTCTGTTGCGGAAAGTCTGCTTCTATATAATTTCTGCATCATTTTAATGTGTTGTGTTTAAATGTTTATGCTTTGTTTCAGATCTATTTCAGATTTCTGCTTGTTTTCTGATTACTGCAATCTAAACCCTATTGCACTAGTTGCTGGAAGTCCCATCCAGTTGATAGTATTAACTTAGGATCAATCCCTTCTTGAGTCTCAGTGAGACTAGACTAGCAATAAGTGTAAATAAATGAACAAACTAATAAACCTGATTAAGAGATAGGGCTGCCAAGCTCCTGCTGGGGAAGGGATTTCCTCCAGTTTTGGGGCCTCCAACCCACAGGCACAGAATGGGCCACTGGGGGGGATCCCCACCACCAAAGGGCTGTCATTACCCGACATGCCTGGTGCAATGACATCATCTAGAAGTGACATCATTGTGCCAGTCACATTGTGCAGGGGATCCTCTAGTATTTGTGGTAAAACTCTATGGAACCCACCACAGCCAAGGTAGGACTTGGCAACCCTGTTAAGAGCTTTGCAGTAGTTGCCATTCTGTTATGCACCAGGAAGACACAAATACTCACATTTTCCTAGTGAACTAAGTTCCTCCTAACCATAAATATTTAAAGTGAATAATGATTCTTTTTATAAACAGAACTAGAACAAAAATAGTGGCATTAGCACTTTTATTAATTTAATTTAATTTAATTTTAAAACTTAAGCAGATTTTTAATTAAATGTTCATGTTGTTTAACTGTAATTTTATCTATCTGTATAGCTAAACTTGAATTGTGTTGTTAGCCGCCCTGAGCCTGCCCCGGCGGGGAGGGCGGGATATAAATAAAATTTTGTTGTTTGTTGTTGTTGGCACTCGACATGCACTTAGTCCTTAATGAAGAATGCATGCTTTGCTACATTTGGAAGATTGCATTAAAAAATTCTGCATAAAGCATCCGTTTCTTGGTTCCACACCCATGTCCTTTTCTAGCATTATATCACATCTCACTGCAGTTCTAAGTTTCAGCTGGCAGGTCCAAAGGAGATCTGGGCTTCAAAGGCCAGAGCTCATTTACTGACCAAAGTTCACCCCATCCTGCCTAAGTTAGTAATGTGACCAATGTCAGTTTCTTTACAGGTAATGGGAAAAAAATCAGCTTAAATCTAAATATGCTGGTCAGTGATCACAAAATTCCTTCTTCCATTTTAAATGGAATCAATGCTGCATCAACATTTAGGCTGCAGGGAGGGAATAACATCTCAGAAACATTATTTTCAAAAAGTGTTGGCAATTGTGAGGAATCATAGTTATCTAGGTTGTCTGAAGAAATGAAACTGAATGGTTTCCACATCTGACACTGTGGCAACCTAGACTGTAATAATTTATCCAAAACGAATTGGCTCTGGAGTCCATCTTACGTTGGAACCTCTCAGGCAATGTAGTTCCACTAGATTTCCACAGAGGGATTCCATAAATGGAGAAAACATTAGGTCTGGATATCTGCCCATTTGGTCTTTCAACAGACTGCAGGGCTGACAGAAATGCTCATGAGGTGGAGCAAATGGTACAGTCTAAACATCTCCAAGAATTATGTCAGTGTGAGGTTCTTCTGTGCTTTGCTGTCCTTGTGTTTTAAGGGATAATTCCAATTCAGCACTAAAGTACATGCACAAAGCACAGGATGTTTCCACACAAACACATTTGCCAAACTGACTCTTAGCAGGCGTGAAGTGAATTTGGTCACTGGCAAATGACTTTGGATTAAATTGACTGTCAGGTAGCAGCTGGAATTCCCTGGTTTCCATTTGGACAAGAACTTAATCACTTTCTCAACAAATTATTTTTCAGGAGTAGGTTATTTTCATTTGAAACACCAACCTCATTAAACTTGTCAAATAGGCCTTTGGCGCCTATTTTGACCACAGCAGTTTGGCCAATCCACTGAAAGTTGGAGAGACTGCAATAAGATATGCAGACATCGAAAAGAAAATGGAATGTGCTAGGCAATCTGATCAAGGTGATGAAAGTTTAACAAAATAAGTAGGTTGGTGAAATGGTGAAGTAGGATTTCAGTGCTTTCTGTTCTGTTTAGTTTAAAATATCAGTCAAGTCCTTTCTGCTATTAAAATACCAGTATGAAATTATCTGGTTTATCATTCAATCGGCAAAGAAGTACTTTGGCTGAACAGAAGAAAAGAGGGGTGGTTTTCTATATTAAACAAGAATTGGAGCGAAAATTAGTGTTTAAAGATAAAGATGGAAGATTTGTAGCGGTAGAAATAATATTAAATACAAAAAAACCCGTTGTTATTGGGACTGTATGCACCAAATGGTGCAAAGGATGCTTTTTTAAAAGGCATTATACAACAATTTGAGGAACTGACTTATGACCAAGTTTTTATAATGAGGGACTTTAATGGAACAATTAAGAACACACTGGATAGGTCTGGGGGGGGGGGGGAAATAATAAGGAAGGAAAATTGCCAAAGTCTTTTTTTTAATTGGGCAAACAAGAACATTTGGAGGATATATGGAGGAAATTTAATCCTGAAGTGCGGGACTATACCTTTTTTTCAGCAAGACATAAAACTTTTTCCAGAATTGACATGTTGTGCGGCTCTAAAGACTTAGGCCTTATAACAAAGACAATAGAGATTTTTCCTAAAATTGACGCTGACCATAACCCAATAATGTGGATTACAAAATTGTCTAAGAAGTTGAGAAGATGGAGATTGAATGAAGATTTACTACAGAATAAAGAAATAGTGACATCTCTAGAAAATGAAACTAAAGCTTTCTTCCAAATAAACGATAAAGAGGATATAGAATTTCAGATGGTCTGGGATGCTTATAAAGCAGTAATGAGAGGAATATTGATTACATTGAATAACAAAGATAAGAGGGCAAAAGAAAAACAGATGTTGGACATTCAAAATGAAATAAAGAAAAAAGAAGGGCAACTGAGAAAAAGGCCAGAAAAAAAGAAAATTATAAGGGAGATTACAAATTTACAAACGCAAATGAGACATTTGTTAAATAAAGAACTGGAATGAAATCTGAACAGATTGCAGCAGAAATCTTTCGAGGGAGCAAACAAACCCAGAAAATATTTGACCTGGCAACTGAAGAAAAAGAGAGAAAGTAAAATTATTAATAAAATTGTGGTGGAGGGAAGAGAGGTGGTAGATCAAGAAGGAATAAAAAGAGAATTCTTTAAGTATTATGCCAAGTTATTTAAAGGTGTTAAAATAAGGAAAGAAAAGATGGATGAGTACTTACAAAAGATAAAAATAGCACCCTTAGCAGAAAATATGCAAAAAGTTTTGAATGATCCAATTGAAAAAATAGAAATTGAAGCAGCAATTAATGCAATGGAAAATGGAAAAGCACCTGGGTCAGATGGATATACAGCTAAATTTTTTAAAACCCTCAAAGAGGAGTTAATCCCGAAACTTCAGAAATTGATGAATATGAAAAAAACAAAAGGGAAAATACCAAATACGTGGAAGGAAGCTGTAATTTCTTTGATTCCAAAGGAAGATAGAGATTAGGGTTTGTAGAATCTTTCGGGCTCAAGTGCCGTGTTCTACTGGAGGAAGTTTTTCTTCCAGACGTTTCGTTCTCAGCTGTGGAGAACATCCTCAGTGGCGTTGCAGCCGGAGCAGGCGCTCTGACCTTCTTGGCTGCTGTGCATTGAGTGAGGCCAGGGCTGCTGGAGAGCTGCTATTTCTAGGCTGGAGGGGGTGTGGTGAAAGGGCAATTGGTTTGTGGATGTGCCCATTGTTTGGTGGGGCTTCCTGGAAGGGTAGTGATAAGGAAACTTATCCCTTATCATCCACCAATCTTGGTACCCAGGTCTGCAAAACACCCTACAGAATATAAATTGCAGAAAGTCACAGAACAACCAGCACATTTCACAGAACAATCAGCACAGTCAACAACCATCTTCCTTATCTTCACACCCCTTCCAACCTTCCCAGCAATTAACACAGAACAAAGGTCACATTCAACAGCCAGTTTCCTTATCACTACCCTTCCAGGAAGCCCCACCAAACAATGGGCACATCCACAAACCAATTGCCCTTTCACCACACCCCCTCCAGCCTAGAAATAGCAGCTCTCCAGCAGCCCTGGCCTCACTCAATGAACAGCAGCCAAGGTCAGAGCGCCTGCTCCGGCTGCAACGCCACTGAGGATGTTCTCCACAGCTGAGAACGAAATGTCTGGAAGAAAAACTTTCTCCAGTAGAACACGGCACTTGAGCCCGAAAGATTCTACAAACCCTAATGATGTTACCAGCCATGAAAACCTGAAATCTTTGAAGATAGAGATGTTACGAATGTAAAAAATTATAGACCAATTTCATTATTAAATAATGACTATAAAATATATACTAGCATTTTGGCAGAACGGTTTAAACAATATTTGATAAACTTTATAAAGGAAGATCAAGCAGGGTTTCTTCCCAAAAGGCAAATAAGAGACAATATCAGAATTGTTGTAAATATTGTAGAATATTATGAAAGACATCCAGAAAAGGAAGTAGCATTATTCTTTGCGGATGCAGAGAAAGCATTTGACAATTTAAATAGGGTTTTTATGTTTGCAGTAATGGAGAAAATGGAGCTGGGATAAAGCTTTATAAGAATGATAAAAAGCAATATATACTGAACAAAGTGCAAGGCTATGTATAAATGCTGATCTTACAGAAGACATGATAATTAGTAAAGGTACAAGACAAGGTTGTCCACTTTCCCCACTGTCATTTATAATGACTCTAGAAATATTGCTGATGCAAATTCAAGAAAATAAAGAAATAGAAGGATTAAAAGTAAAAGGATTTACTTACAAATACAGAGCATTTGCAGATGACACAATGTTTATAAATGAAAACCCCATACAAGTCACACCTTTGTTGTTAGCCAAAATACAAGAATATGGGGAATTGGCAGGACTTTGTATTAATAAAGAAAAATCAAAACTTCTATGTAAAAATATGCAAATAAATAAGCAACAAGAATTGCAGAGACTAACGGGCTGTGAAGTTACCTCCAAGGTAAAATATTTGGGTGTGGAGAAAACAATGAAGAATATTGATTTGTTCAAAAATAATTCTGAGAAGCTATGGCATAAAATGGATGAAGATATGTTAAAGTGGAATAAACTTAATTTGTCACTGTTGGGTAGAATAGCTGCAATTAAAATGAATATTCTACCAAGAATAATGTATTTGTTTCAAACTATTCCGATTTTGAAAGACAATAAACAATTTAATAGATGGCAAAGAAAAATTTCAGAGTTTGTGTGGGCGGGGAAGAAACCAAGAATTAAAATGAAAATTTTAGCAGATGCAAAAAAGAGAGGTGGATTTCAATTACCAGACTTAAAATTATATCAGGAAGCAGTTTGCTTAGTATGGATAAAAGAATGGATAATGTTGTTAAACAAAAAACTCTTAGCGTTGGAAGGTCATGGAAATAAATTTGGCTGGCACGCTTATATGTATTATGGGGGGGAAAGATAGACTGCTTTTTCTCTCACCATTATATAAGAAACAGCTTGCTAAATACATGGATGAAATATAAGAAATATGGAGATGAGAGAAACCGTTATGGATAGTGCCAGCAGAAGTGATAAAAATAACAGCTGAGATGGGTGAAGAAAAGTGGTTGTCATATAATCAACTATTAAAAATACAAAGTGGCAAAATAGAATTGAAAACTGCTGAAGAGCTGAATAATAAATATGATTGGTTTCAAATGCAACAAATAAAGAGCTTGGTGGAGAATGACATTAAAACTGAAGGAATAAGAAAAGAGCAAACAGAAATGGAAAAAGTTCTGCTTGGAGACAACAAAAATTAATTTCAAAATTATATAAATTACTTTTAAAATGGTCTACGGAAGATGAAGTAGTGAAATGTCAAATTATTAAGTGGGCAATAATGTAAATAAAGAAATACAGATGGAAACTTGGGAATATTTGTGGAAAAACTCTATGAAGCTTTCGACATGTCATAGTATTAAAGACAACTGTTTTAAAATGATGTATAGATGGTATATGACTCCTAAGAAATTGGCAAAGATGAATAATAATATGCCAGACAGATGTTGGAAATGTAAAAAACATGAAGGTTCTTTCTACCATATGTGGTGGACTTCTAAAAGAGCAAAAAAGTATTGGCAGATGATTCAACAAGAACATAAGAACATAAGAACATAAGAGAAGCCATGTTGGATCAGGCCAACGGCCCATCAAGTCCAACACTCTGTGTCACACAGTGGCAAAAAATGTTATATACACACATACACTGTGGCTAATAGCCACTGGTGGACCTGTGCTCCATACACTGTGGCTAATAGCCACTGATGGACCTGTGCTCCATATTTTTATCTAAACCCCTCTTGAAGGTGGCTATACTTGTGGCCGCCACCACCTCCTGTGGCAGTGAATTCCACATGTTAATCACCCTTTGGGTGAAGAAGTACTTCCTTTTATCCGTCTTAACCTGTCTGCTCAGCAATTTCATCGAATGCCCACGAGTTCTTGTATTGTGAGAAAGGGAGAAAAGTACTTCTTTCTCTACTTTCTCCATTCCATGCATTATCTTGTAAACCTCTATCATGTCACCCCGCAGTCGACGTTTCTCCAAGCTAAAGAGTCCCAAGCGTTTCAACCTTTCTTCATAGGGAAAGTGCTCCAGCCCTTTAATCATTCTAGTTGCCCTTCTCTGCACCTTCTCTAAAGCTATAATATCCTTTTTGAGGTGCGGCGACCAGAACTGCACACAGTACTCCAAATGAGACCGCACCATCGATTTATACAGGGGCATTATGATACTGGCTGATTTGTTTTCAATTCCCTTCCTAATAATTCCCAGCATGGCATTGGCCTTTTTTATTGCAAACGCACACTGTCTTGACACTTTCAGTGAGTTATCTATCATGACCCCAAGATCTCTCTCTTGATCAGTCTCTGCCAGTTCACACCCCATCAACTTGTATTTGTAGCTGGGATTCTTAGCCCCAATGTGCATTACTTTGCACTTGGCCACATTGAACCGCATCTGCCACGTTGACGCCCACTCACCCAGCCTCAACAGATCCCTTTGGAGTTCCTCACAATCCTCTCTGGTTCTCACCACCCTGAACAATTTAGTGTCATCCGCAAACTTGGCCACTTCACTGCTCACTCCGAACTCTAAATCATTTATGAACAAGTTAAAAAGCATGGGACCCAGTACCGAGCCCTGCGGCACCCCACTGCTTACCGTCCTCCACTGCGAAGACTGCCCATTTATACTCACTCTCTGCTTCCTATTACTCAGCCAGTTTTTGATCCACAAGAGGACCTGTCCTTTTACTCCATGATTCTCAAGCTTTCTAAGGAGCCTTTGATGAGGAACTTTATCAAAAGCTTTCTGGAAGTCAAGGTAAACAACATCTATCGGGTCTCCTTTGTCCACATGTTTGTTCACCCCCTCAAAGAAATGCAACAGGTTAGTGAGGCAAGATCTTCCCTTGCAGAACCCATGCTGAGTCTTCCTCAATAACCCGTGTTCATCAATGTGCCTACTCATTCTGTCCTTGATAATGGTTTCTACCAACTTTCCCGGTATTGAAGTCAGACTGACTGGCCTGTAGTTTCCCGGATCTCCTCTGGAACCTTTTTTAAAGATGGGGGTGACATTTGCTACCTTCCAGTCCTCAGGAATGGAGGCAGATTTCAATGAAAGATTACAGATTTTTGTTAGAAGATCCACAAGTTCAACTTTGAGTTCCTTCAGAACTCTCGGATGTATGCCATCCGGACCCGGTGACTTATTAGTTTTTAATTTGTCTATCAGTTGTAGGACCTCCTCATTTGTCACCTCAATCTGACTCAGGTCTTTCAACACCCCTTCCAAAATTAGTGGTTCTGGGGCGGGCAAATTTCTAGGATCTTGGGATATGAATTTAAGAAAATTGCAGAGACTTTTCTGTCAGGATTACAACTGGAAAAATTTCCAAAAGAAGATAGAACTATAATTTGGTACTTGCTTTCAGCTACTAGGACATTATGTGCGCAGTTGTGGAAGCAAGAAAAAATACTGGAGAAATGGGATTGGATTGTAAAAGTTATGACATGGAGTGAAATGGACAAATTAACAAGAATTTTAAGAGACTATGACTTAGAAGTTTTTAAGATGGAGTGGGAAAAGTTCAGAATATATGTAGAAAAAGAGTGGAAAATAAAAGGACATTGGACGATTTTTGATAATGATTAAGTCTTAGGAAAAAAGAAGAATATTAATTTATGTTTTTATTAGTTAAGGGTACCTTAAAACATTAGTAATTTAAGTAAATAACACTGGCGGGGGTCAAATATTTTAAGCTGGCATTTTAAGCTGCGCCTTGCCAAAGGCTGAGCACATCTCACAGAGGTCTGAGAGGAGCAGAGCAGAGCAGCTCTGATAGCTGAGACAGCTGGAGAAATTGCTGAGAATTTCTGAGTTTTGAAGGACTTCATTCTAAGGTTTGTGGGGCTGCCTAAAATTCTAAGGTGTGATAGCTGGGGAACTCCTCTTTGTTTGGTTGACTGGCCTAAGGGTGAAAGAGATTGAGAGTGATTGCTGCTGATTGAGAGTGACTGCTGAGGAGTGCCTCTGCTCCACCTCTTTGCATTTTAAGCTGTGCCTTGCCAAAGGGCAAGAGCTAAAGGGCTCTTGGCCTGTGGCTCTTCGCCTAGGGGCTCCCTAAGGAGCAGGAACCCAGATCCCTGGTTTCCTTGTTCTCCAAATAAGGTAAGTTCCCAATAAGGTAAGTTGAGGAAAGGTAAGTTGACCCAGAAGGGGAGCCACTTAGACAGCATTTAAAGAGGACTGTATATATATATATATGAATTTATATATATATATATATATATATATATATATATATATATATATATATATATATATATATATATATATATATATGAATTTAAAGAGGACTGTATATATATATGTGTATATATATATATGACTGTATATATATATATATATATATATATATATATATATATATATATATATATATATATATATATATATATATATGTGAACTTTGCTGAAAGTTCAAGAAAAAGTGACGATCTTTAAAATTTTTAAAGATGAATTAATACCAAAATTACAGAAGCTGATGAATGTAATAAGAACCAAAGGGAAGGTACCAAACACATGGAAGGAAGCTGTTATTTCTTTGATACCCAAAGAAGAAAGAGACGTTACAAATGTGAAAAATTACAGACCAATTTCACTTTTGAACAATGATTATAAAATATTTACGAGAATTCTGGCGGAACGACTTAAGCAATATCTGATAAATTTTATAAAAGAGGATCAAGCTGGTTTTCTTCCCAAAAGACAAAAAAGAGACAATATTAGAACTGTTGTAAATATTGTAGAATATTATGAAAGACATCCAGAAAAAGAAGTAGTATTATTCTTTGTGGATGCAGAGAAAGCATTTGATAATTTAAACTGGGACTTTATGTTTGCAGTGATGGAAAAAATGGAGCTTGGAGAAAGTTTTATAAGAATGATAAAGGCAATATATTCTGAACAAAGGGCAAGGTTGTGCGTTAACGCAGATCTTACAGACGAAATGAAAATCAGTAAAGGTACTAGACAAGGCTGCCCGCTTTCGCCATTGTTGCTTATAATGACTCTTGAAATTTTATTGATGCAGATTCAAGAAGAAAAAGATCTAGAAGGGTTACAAATAAAAGGATATACCTACAAATACAGAGCATTTGCTGATGATATAATGTTTATAAATGAAAATCCCTTACAAGTTACACCTTTGTTATTAACGAGAATACAAGAGTTTGGGGAGTTGGCGGGACTTTATATAAATAAAGAAAAATCAAAAATTTTATGTAAGAATATGCAGAAAAACAGACAACAAGAATTACAAAGACTAACGGGTTGTGAAGTTGCCTCTAAGGTAAAATACCTAGGGGTAGAGATAACAATGAAAAATATTGATTTGTTCAGGAACAATTATGAAAAACTATGGCGTAAAATAGAAGAAGATATGCTAAAGTGGAACAAGCTCAACTTGTCATTGTTGGGCAGAATAGCTGCAGTAAAAATGAATATCTTACCAAGGATTATGTATTTGTTTCAAACCATCCCTATTGGGAAAGATGCTAAACAGTTTGATAAATGGCGAAGGAAAATTTCGGAATTTGTGTGGGCCGGGAAGAAACCAAGAATTAAAATGAAAGTCTTGACAGATGCAAGAGAGAGAGGTGGATTCCAATTACCAGATTTGAAACTGTATCGTGAAGCAATTTGTTTAGTATGGATGAAAGAATGGATAATGCTGTTAAACAAAAAACTTTTAGTGTTGGAAGGCCATGGAAAAAAATTCGGATGGCATGCATACTTGTATTATGGAAAAAAGAAGATGGGCGGTCTTTTCTCTCACCATTATATAAGAAGCAGTCTACTAAATGTGTGGATAAAGTATAAGAAATATGGTGATGAGAGGAGACCTTTGTGGATAGTGCCAGCTGAAGTGATAAAGTTAACGGCTAAAACAGTCAAAGAAAAACAGCTATCATACAACCAGTTACTAAAAATACAAAGTGGGAAAATAGAACTGAAAACTGCAGAAGAACTGAGTTATAAATATGATTGGTTTCAAATGCAACAAATAAAAAGCTTGATGGAGAATGATATCAAAGCTGAAGGAATAAGGAAAGAGCAAACAGAAATGGAAAGAGTTCTGCTTGGAGATAATGAGAAATTAATTTCAAAAGTATACAAATTACTTTTACAATGGTCTACAGAAGATGAAGTAGTGAAATCTCAAATGATAAAATGGGCAATTAATGTAAACAAAGAAATAAAGATGGAATCTTGGGAATATTTGTGGAAAAACTCTATGAAACTTGCAACATGTCATAGTATTAAAGAAAACTGTTTTAAGATGATGTATAGATGGTATATGACTCCAAAAAAATTAGCAAAGATGAACAACAAGATGCCAGATAGGTGTTGGAAATGTAAAAAGCACGAAGGCTCTTTCTACCATATGTGGTGGACTTGTGAAAGGGCTAAAATGTTTTGGCAGATGATTCAGCAAGAGATTTCTAAGATTTTGGGATATGAATTCAACAAAGTGGCAGAGATTTTTCTGCTGGGATTACAAATGGAAAAATTTCCAAAAGAAGATAGAACTTTAATATGGTAATTGCTCTCAGCTGCTAGGACATTGTATGCGCAGCTGTGGAAGCAAGAAAAAATACCAGAGAAATGGGATTGGATTACAAAAGTTATGTCATGGAGTGAAATGGACAAATTAACAAGAAAACTAAGAGACTATGATTTGGAACTTTTTAAGTTGGAGTGGAAGAAATTCAGAAGATACGTAGAAAAAGAGTGGAAAATAAAAGGACATTGGACAATCTTTGATGATTAAGATTTTTAAAATAAGAATATAACTTTTGGGTTTTTTTGTTTTTTCTTAATAGTTAAGGGTACCTTTAATACTTGTTTTTTTTTAAGAAACACTGGCGGGGGTCAAGTAACGGAGGGAGGGGTGGGGGGGAAGTAAGATATGGGGTAGAAAGATCTTTCTTTTACTTTAAGCTTTTATAAGTTGTAGATATAGTTCTGCTACCATATGTTACTAATAAAATTGTTTATACTCAATGAAAGATTACATATTTTTGTCAGGAGATCCACAAGTTCAACTTTGAGTTCTTTCAGAACTCTTGGATGTATGCCATCCGGACCTGGTGACTTATTAGTTTTTAATTTGTCCATCAATTGTAGGACCTCCTCTCTCATCACCTCAATCTGGCTCAGGTCTTTCAACACCCCTTTCAATAGAAATGGTTCCGGAGCAGGCAAACACTTCTCATCTTCCACAGTGAAGACGGATGCAAAAAAATTATTTAGCTTCTCAGCCATTTCCCTATCCTCCTTCAGTAATCCTTTGACCCCTTGGTCATCCAAGGGCCCCACTTCCTCCCTGGCTCATGTTCACACTCATGTTCAGTATGATCCACTAAGACCCTGAGAGCCTTTTCGCACATACTACTGCTAAGACAAGTCTCTCCCATCCTATAACTATGCATGGGATTTTTCCTACTGAATTGCAGAACTTTACATTTATTTCTGTTGAAATTCATTTTATTGGTTTTAACCCACTTTTCAATCTTCTACCATATTTGCAACCCCTCCCAATTTAGTATCATCAGCAAATTTAATAAGCATTCCCTCTATTCCTTCATCCAAATCATTTATAAATGTTGAACAAAACAGGTCCCAGGACAGATCCTTGAGGCTCCTCTTGTCACTCCTCTCCAAGAGGATGAGGAACCATTAACTTGGGGAGGGATGGTGGCTCAGTGGTAGAGCATCTGCTTGGGAAGCAGAAGGTCCCAGGTTCAATCCCTGGCATCTCCAAAAAAGGGTCCAGGCAAAGAGGTGTAAAAAAAAAAACCTCAGCTTGAGACCCTGGAGAGCCGCTGCCAGTCTGAGTAGACGATACTGACTTTGATGGACCAAGGGTCTGATTCAGTATAAGGCAGCTTCATATGTTCATTCAAAAGCACTTTTTGGGTGCGATCTGTCAACCAGTTACAGATCCACCTAATGGTAACAGGATCCAAACCACATTCTACCAACTTGTCAACATGGATAGTATGTGGAACCTTATCAAAATCCTTACTGAAATCAAGATAAATGACATCTACAGCATTCCCCTGATCAGCTAGGTAGTCACTTTCTCAAAAAAAGAGATCAGGTTAGTTTGACATGACTTGTTCTTGAGAAACCCATGCTGGCTCTTAGTAATCACATCCATTCTTTCTAAATGTTCCAGGACCGACTGTTTGATGATTTGTTCTAAAACTTTTCCAGGTATAGACATCAAGCTGATGTGTCGGTAGTTACCCAGATTTTCTTTTTTTCCCTTCTTGAAGATAGGGACAACATTCGGTCGCCTCCAATCTTCTGACACCTCTCCTGTTTTCCAAGAATTCTCAAAAATAATAGCCAGAGGCTCAGAAATTATATCCACAAGCTCTTTTAGAATGCTTGGATGCAGTTCATCTGGCCCTGAGGACTTAGTTTCATTTAAAGAAACTAGGTGTTTATGTACTACCCCTATGCTGATCCTAGGTTGGAACTTATATGTTCTGTTTTTGCCATGTTGAGCACTGTTTCTCTCAGAAGAGAAGACTGAGGAAAAGTAGGAATTGAGCAGTTCCGCCCTCTCTTCATTACCTGTTACAATTTCACTTTCCTGCCCTCGCAATGGGCCTACCATGTCTTTGCTCTTTTTCTTACTCTGAACATAAGAAAAGAACCCTTTTTTGTTTTGTTTTTTAGCATCTTTGGCCAGCCTAAGCTCATACTGAGCTTTAGCTTTCCTAACTTTTTCTCTACAAGCACTGGTAACTTGAGACTCATCTAAGTCTCAAGGAAAGGCCAAATTGGAAAGAGAGAAGATAACCAAAACCCATACTTAAAATGCGGTGTGCTATGATTTTAAATTGAGTTGTCCATATGCTATTCTCACCAGGTTTCTGTTAGCAGCCATTTATTTATCAACTTTTCAACATTCAAGTTTTTATTAATTTTTATGGTTTTATCTGTTTTAAAGTTATTCCCTTACATGTTTAATAATTGTTTAATTTATGTTGGATCTAATCTTGGAAGCCGCCCTGAGCCACTTGTGGGAAGGGCGGGATATAAATTCTAAATAAATAAATAAAATAAAAAATTCAAGATGCTCAAAGCAGCTTCCATGAAGCTTCCAGGGGTCTTCCATATAGACTTAATACCAAAGCCGCTTCAACAGCACTTCAAGTTCTCCCATGTAACCCTGACATGGTATGACTTCTGCAGGCCTCTCCATAATCACATAAAGAGAGGAAGAGAGCCAATGCTCTGGATGCATACTGGAGGGACCGGGGCTCAACTCCCTAGTTAACTATGATGTTCACTGGTTAATTACACTGAAGAATTAATGTGACTCAGGTAGGATGTTGATTAGATATTATCCAAATTGGCATCACACTATTGATAATCTGTATGGAGACATGGGAGCTTGCAAGTAATGTCTTTTAAAGATGGAGAAGGCATCGAAGGAAGGAAAGGGACTTGAAAGGAAGTGCAGCAGTCTGAAGCTTGAAAGGAAATGCAGCATCCCTCATCAGGGATCCTGAGAATGAGCAAGGAAGAACCAGGGCTTGCCTACGTCATGTTTGTTTACTTGCAAATTTATATCTTGCCTTTCTGCCCTTACAAGGGCTGCCAAAGTGGCATAAAAGATACTTAATAAAATTACGTTATAAAACCACTATAATAAAAAATGTCATTAAAACAACTTTTAAAAGAGTTAAAATACATACAAAGCAGTCAAGATGAATACAAAATATAAAAACATTGGTTAGGAAGGACAGATTATTGAGGGAATGCCAAATGAAACAAAAAATCTTCATCCACTGGCAGAAGATGGCATCTGAAGGGGACAGATGAATCACCCCCAGGAAATGTCTTTGGTGCCATGGCCAAAAAGGCCCTCTCCGAAGTTTCTATCCACCTAATCACAGAAGGCAGGAGCACCTGAAGCAGATTTTTCTAGAGATGACTTTAACAGTTGGGTAGTGTCATGGGTGCTGGGGACCCTGCAGAGGAAGACGAGTCTGCCGAGGAAACTGTACCCCTGCCACCTGCACCAGTACCCCTGCCTCCTGCTGAAGAAGATCCCAGCCCCCCTGCCTCGCCCTCTCGGGTGGCTCGTGTGCGTGACCGCCTCCGGCAGGACCTCAGGGATCGGAGGAGGGCGGCACGCTCACAAGCAAGACGCTCCCTGAGTCCTGAGTTTTGAGAGGATTCTGGCCCTCCTAAGAGCAAGGATGCTTGAGTTGTAACAGGATCCTGGCTGCCTCCCAGAGCCAGCAATTAGCCCAAATGGGCAACAGCCAGCAGAGGGCTATATAGCTGTGGGCTTTGGGAGGAGGCTTTGTGGAAGCAACTAGTCATCTCCCTGACATTCTAGCATCCGCTCTGGCTTGACTTTGGTTCCTGACTCCCTGACTTTGGCTTTTGACTTCTGGACTCCCTGACCTCGGCTTCTGGACCTTGGACCTGCGATACTTGCACAGTGATTTGGATTTGGCACCTTGGACACTCCTGCTTGCTGGCTACAGACCTTGGACTGCCTCTGGACTTTGCCTGACCCGGCCCCAGCCGTGACAGGTAGGTTCATAAGAGATAGGGTTGCCAGGTTTGTGTTGGAAAATACCTGGAGATTTTAGGGGTGAATCCAGGAGAGTGTGGGGCTTGGGGAGGGGAAGGGCCTCAGCATGGTTCAATGCCATAGGTCCACCCTTCAGAGCAGCCATTTTTCCCAGGGGTGGAGATTTCAGTCAGCTGGAGATCAGTTGTAAAAGCAGGCGATCTCCAGGCCCCACCTGGAAGCTGGGAACCCCAGGAGAAATTAACTGGGGGCACAACAAAATATGAGTCTCAGTGACTTAGCACTATGCATGTTGTCCCTCCAAGGAAGAGGAAGCTGAATAGAATCAGGTTTCCAAGGTCTGGTGACCAACTCATGTTATTGGTGCACATGGTATTCACTGTTGTGTGAAGGGAAAATACACTTCTCCAAACAAGATGTTGCTTCCTAGCATTTGTCTGCTGTGTGCTAATGTCCATTTCACATTTTACAATGTTCATCATCAGAGTTTTAATGTGTATCGTAGCAGTGACAAAGATCCCCATAGTTTCTTTAATCTTCTTTTGCTGTAATGTCATTTATGTAAAAAAAAAGTTTGTTATGAGGAAATTACTGGGTTTTTTCACTCTCTTAATAATTTAATTCCCAATAATCCTGTGCACATAACATGGTTCGTTGGCTGAGTTCAAAATGGTCCTTACATGTTGCCTTTTTGTTTCTAAAAATGTGCCAACAATAAACAATGACATATGCAACTTGTGAAGTGAAGACTGTGAACATGTTTTGGACATTATTGGGCTTATTATTGATAGCCTTGGAAACATCAGTGTTTTTAAACAAAGCTCCCTGAATTGCAAAACAATGACCTTTTAAGTAACATAAAATCTCAGTGGTAACTGTCTGGGTCACCCACTGTGGGCAGACGTGAACTGCAGGGTTTCTGGAAGCTTTGTGAAAATGCAGCTTCTTGGTCCACAGGGGAAAATGATAGATATCCTAGTGACCCAATGCTTTCACTAGCTTTTTACCTTCACCAGCCCACCTCACTGCAACTGATAATTGCTGCTTGTGTCCTTGTATAAACTTCATATCCTCATAAGGCTGCTGGGTCCCATCCGGCCAACAGCAAGGGATGAGAGGGTAAGAGTGCCAGATCCAGACTGGGAAACTCCTGGAGATTTGGGGATGGGGCCTGGGGAGCACCGGGACATCAGTGAGGTACAATGGCATAGAGTCTACCCTCCAAAAAAGTCCTTTTCTCCAGGGGAAGTGTCACATGGACATGAGTTGTAAATCTGGGAGATCCCCCGGTCCCACTTGGAGGCTGACATCCCTACCTCCCCAAGAGCAGGTTTTAGTCTAGTTCTCACAAAGAAACAAATGAAAGCCTGCCTTTGGCGGGGGAGGGCAGGATACAAAAATAAAATTATTATTATTATTATTATTATTAAATGGGGATTGGGAAAAAATTAGATATACGTTCCTAGGCTAGCCTCCCTAACAAATCTGTTTTCAACATTCAACAGAATATCTGCTATTTATTGTTGTTGCTAGTCTCACAGTCGAGTCGGACTCTTTGCAACCCCATGGACAAAGTCACGCCAGGCCCTCCTGTCTTCCACCATCCTCCGAAGTCTGCTCAAATTTATGTTAGTTACATTAGTAACGCTGTCCAGTCATCTCGTCTTTTGCCGTCCCCTTCTTCTTTTGCCTTTTGTCTTTCCCAGCATCAGGGTCTTCTCCAGTGCTCCCTTCTCATTTGGTGGCCAAAGTATTTGAGCTTCACCATAGGGCTGCTGACCTTCCAGGGAACTGTCAGGGTTGATTTCCCTTAGGACTGACTGATTTGATCTTCTTGCAGTCCAAGGGGCTCTCAGGATTCTTCTCCAGCACCACAGCTCAAAAGCATCTATTCTTCTGTGCTCGGCCTTCCTTATGGTCCAACTGTCACAGCCATACATTACTACTGGGAATACCATCACTTTGACTATATTGGCAGGGTGATGTCTCTACTTTTTATTATACTGCCTAGGTTCGCCATCTGCTATAGAGATATGTAAATTACAGATTATATTCCTTGCCTTGCACTTTCTGTTTCTGTTCTGAAGTCTCAATGTTCAGAAGCAGTAAAGTTCTGAATCTCAGTACCAGGAGGCAATTTTAGGGGAAGGCCTCAGCCTCTGCGCCATCCAGGATCACTGGCTGGCCACTGTGTGATACTGGGTGCTGGACTAGATGGGTCACAGGTCTTTAGTCCAGCAGTCCTCTTTTTCTGTTCTTATGTTCCTGCATCACAGATCTATGCCTTGCTCCTCAGCCCTACGAGTCACACTAAGTGGTTCTTTTCTCTGCATTCCCTAGGGTTGCCAGGTCCCCCTGGCCACCTGCAGGGGATGGGAGGTAGAATCATAGAGTTGGAAGGTCATCTAGTCCAACCCCCTGCACAATGTCGGAAACTCACAAATACCTCCCCCTAAGATCACAGGATCTTCATTGCTGTCAGATGGCCATCTCTCTCTCTCTCTCTCTCTAGCTTCTGTTTAAAAACCTCCAAGGAAGTAGAGCCCACCGCCTCCTGAGGAAGCCTGTTCCACTGAGGAATCATTCTAACAGTCAGGAAGTTCTTCCTAATGTTGATCTGGAAACTCTTTTGATTTAGTTTCAACCCATTTGTTCTGGTCCTACCTTCCGGGGCCACAGAAAACAATTCCACACCATCCTCTATATGACAGCCCTTCAAGTACTTGAAGATGGTGATCATATCACCTCTCAGCCGCCTCCTCTCCAGGCTAAACATCCCCAGCTCCTTCAACCTTTCCTCATAACACTTGGTCTCCAGACCCCTCATCAGCTTCGTTGCCCTCCTCTGGACTCATTCCAGCTTGTTTATACCCCTCTTAAAATGTGGTGCCCAAAACTGAACACAATACTCCAGGTGAGGTCTTACCAGAGCAGAGTAAAGTGATACCATCACATCGCGTGATCTGGACATTATACTTCTGTTGATACAGCCCAAAATTACATTTGCCTTTTTAGCCACCATATCACACTGTTGACTCATGATCCACTAAGACCCCGAGATCCTTTTCACACATACTACTGCTAAGACAAGTCTCCCCATCCTATAACCATGCATGGGATTTTTCCTACCTAAATGCAGAACTTTACATTTATCCCTGTTAAAATTCATTTTATTGGGTTTTAGCCCAGTTTTCCAGCCTGTCGAGGTCATCCTGTATCCTGTTTCTGTCATCTACTGTATTTGCAACCCCTCCCAATTTAGTATCATTGGCAAATTTAATAAGCATTCCCTCTATTTCTTCATCCAAATCATTAATAAAGATGTTGAACAAAACATGTCCCAGGACAGATCCTTGAGGCACTCTGCTTGTCATTCCTCTCCAAGAGGATGAGGAACCAAGGTAGGAGGTAGGGTTGTTAGATCCAGGTTGGGAAACTCCTGGAGATTTGGGAAAGGAGCCTGGGGAGGACAAGGACCTCAGTGGGGTACAATGCCATAAAGTCCAGCCTCCAAGGCATCCATTTTCTCCAGGGGAACTGCTCTCTGCAGTCTGGAAATTAGCTGTAATTCCAGGAGATCCCCAGGTCCCACCTAGAGGCTGGTATCCCTACATCAGCTTGACTTCTGAACTATATTTGTGCCTTGGCCTAAGAGGATCCAGTCCTGCCCAAATCTGGATCATTCATCTTTATTCCTCAGAAACCCTGACCCAGTGGTGATAGCTTACAATGCATGAGAGAAAGAAACATTTTTAAGCTGATTGTTTGCTGTGATGGATGTTCCCAAACCACATTGCTTATATAAGGTTTCTACCATCTCAACAAAGTACAGAGATCATGAAGTGAAATGTCTTTATTTTCCAGTCTCAACAGTAAATTAGATTATTTTGCAGAAATGCTTTAGTTGTGAAATCAGGTTGGTCTTATGTAAGTCTCATTCTAGGATTCCAAAGTACTACAAAGAAAAGAACTGGACACAGACATCCAGTTGCCAAGTGGAACTTGCCACAGTGTACATTCAGTTATTTAATAAGCTAGTGTCTGGTTGATCTCACTAAATGTTGCTCAATTTTTTTGGTAGAAATTCTTCTCACTTCTTGGCAGGAAACCAACCGAGACTATTGGCTCACTAGGTGACTTCATTACACCTTGGTAAGTTATCAATTGTATTCACCCTTTGTGACCAAAGAGGTGCTAAGGCAAAAGAGGATTTTGCATTGCCAAGGAAGAGTATACGACCTTCATTTGTCCATCGCCCTGGAAAATTGGCTAGAAGTCACTTGAAGTCCTCTGAAGTGTTAGAACAGCACATCCAATCTGCTAAATTAGAGCTCTGTGGAGGTTGTTCTGCTGATCCTTTAAAAAATAAAAAGGTTAAATATTGAAATCAGCATATAATAGGCTGGGTACAGACCAGCAGCTGTGGGTGCACTGCAAGCACCCCAAACTGTGCCTCCCCAAAATGGAGTGGACAAAGAGCGATCAGATGCTCCAGTGCAAGACACCTGTATCTCGCATGAGGGGCACTTCAGCACAGTCAGATAGTTGTTCTGCACCATCCCCTTAGTGTGGTTTGGTTTCTTTTGTTCCTTATATTTTTTAAGTGGCCACCCATGTGCCTAGGGCAGTTTAAAATAAAATACTGGTGGACACCTAAAGTAGATTGGTGGGTTCACACCACCAATCCGTCTCGTTTGTGTGCTACTTTGTTCAGACGCCAAGAAACAGGGCCAACCCTTGACTGTCTGCCACCCTAGGCAAGGCTAACTTCTAGCAACCCCCCTGCACTGATAACATCACCAAGACACATGTGGGGCACACATTTTGGTGCTCCCAGAAGTTTGGCAGCCTAGGCAATCATCTAGTTTGCCTAGTGGCACGGCTGGCCCTGCCAGGAAAGGCAGTTGGCGTGTGGTAGAAGAATTTGCTACCACTTCATAAGTGGTAACTTTTTAAGCCACCTCAGAGACACTGAAGGATGGGGTGAGTGCGGGAGCAGATGTGCACATTTGGACTTGATTTTTAAATCTGCCTGCCAGCCATCCCTGCATTGGTTTAAACTGCTGGTCTGGACCCAGCCATAGTGCAGCAAACATCTGTAATGAAAAGTGATTCTTAATCCTCAAATAAATTTGCTTCAAATCTGAACGTTTTGTATGCTAAGAAAGATCTGGAATGGAATCACTTTTTAAGGAAGGTAATGAAAAATGATCACAGTACTTTGAGTGTATTTTATACAACATTTGATTTTAATGGTGCATTAAGATAGCTATGCTGAATCAGACTAGTGGTCCATCTAATCCAGCATCCTATTACATGGTGGTCATCCAGACTCCTCCAAATACCTACAAGCAGGGCACTAGAGAAACCCAAATACTCTTTCCTGTAAAAAAATACATTAATTTCATGAGCCTATTGCATTTTTTGTATTTATGAGTTCCATTTATAAAATATAGAGGTGAATACCTGCTCTGGTTTGCTCCCCTAGTCCCATTCCTGCTGAGTTTCCACAGTATTATACAACAATGACTTCTAAAGCTTTATTCTCATGCCATCTATCACTGTTGACCTGGCCTATCTCCTTATATAAAGAAAATCTTTTTTTCCCCTCATACTTCAATCAGTTCCAGATGGAGGTACTGCTGAGACTTCAAGCAAGTCCTGTTAATGCACAAAGCAAAGGGATCCAACTATGTGAGAAATTTTTGCTGTTCTACAAAATGCATTCCCAGATAGAATGAATGATATTTCACATGCAACCTATAGGTCTGATTCTTCAAAGCAGCAAACATGGCCTAGCCAATCATTAATCAAAATTAAAGAACAACATATGCAACCAATAGAAATAAAGATATCCCTGCTGATGCTCCAGTAACAGACCACAGGAAAAATGCCAAGCAAAATATTAAAAATAGTGTCTCAAATACTAATACAAATAATATTAATATTTTTCCTGCCTTTTGATTTATTCAAATCTACAAGGCAGCTACTTGAGGAACCCAAATTACAAACAGATCATATAAATTAAAATGTAGATAGCTACAAACAGAATGAATCATAGAAGAGTAAATGAAGCAAATCCATCAAATAATGCAGAGATTGGCCCAAACATGGAAAGCAGCAACTGCTTACACAGATGTGTAGAAAAAGTTGTTTTCATTTTTTGTTCATTTTTATAACTTCATTTTGTTTCAGTATTTGCAGGGGTAGACTGGCCATTAAAGCCACTGAGAAAAGTCAAGGGAAGGCCAGTGGCCTGGGTGGCCACCTCCGCCATGGCCCCAAACCCTTATCTTGTGCTGGGCAGGTGAGCAGTTGGTTCTGGAGCAAGCTAGCAGCCCTGGCCTCTTGCAGGGTTGGAGAGCTGCAAGTGCTGTGGTGAGTTAGTGGTCTTTGCCTATGCAGGGCAGGCACATTAACATTTCCTCCTTCTCCCTTTTCCATAGCAGAACAGGAGACAGGGCCCTTTCCAGGGCAGTTTTTGCCTTCCAGTCTGCCCCTGATTATTTTCATTATTTAAACTATTCCTTTTCATTTCTCCATTTCTTATATCCACTCCCTTTGTCATCCTCTTCTTACTGCACAGTATGGGTGCTGTATGTCAGGAATGTGATGAAGTTGCTGCCAGGCAAAGGGCTGGAGCTATGGCTGTCATTGTTACTAGCCTGCTCAGGTCAGGCCAGGCCCAGCATTGGAACAGCAGAGTTCAGCAGGTAAAGAACTTCTACCCCCATGGTCTCACTAACACCTCAGACACCCCTTGTGAAATGTTTCAGGTGCCATGCCTCAGTGCCTGATGGGAAATATAGCCCTATGGTGCTTGACAATAATATCAGAAACCTAGGACTATATTTCCAGGGTCTGCTAAGGCATTGCACATCAGACATATTGGAAAGAGGCTCCAAAGTGCCTGGGGAGGTTGGAGGGAGAAAAATTCTCTATCTGCTGTCCTGTCAATATGTCCTGAAAGTGGAGTGCTATATAAAGAGGCATCTGCATTCCTGATCACATCAGGTTATTCCTCCTGAACATCAAAATCTCTGACCAAGTAATTTATTTATTTATTGCACTTATATCCCGCCCTTCCCACGGGCTCAGTGCATGGTCATTGTTATAAATGGTGAAACTGCTGTTGTGTTAGTTGTGGTGTAATGTTAATCATGATCCTATGTAAAACAGAAAGCAAAATAGTACTTGCAGAAACTTGCAGTACTTAGGGGAGGGATGGTGGCTCAGTGGTAGAGCATCTGCTTGGGAAGCAGAAGGTCCCAGGTTCAATCGCTGGCATCTCCAAAAAAGGGTCCAGGCAAATAAGTGTGGAAAACCTCAGCTTGAGACCCTGGAGAGCCGCTGCCAGTCTGAGAAGACAATACTGACTTTGATGGACCAAGGGTCTGATTCAGTATAAGGCAGCTTCATATGTTCATATATGTTCATATTTTCATATGTTCAAACAACAGATTAAAACAGCAACACCAACAGCTATTCCTTGGCAATCCCACCATCTCCCACAATTCACTGTATTGTACATCAACAGTGCCTCCATGGTAGATGACACTAATCAATATGTGACAGCAATAGGAATGTCATGATTATTATGTGGAACCAATTCAAACTCCTCCCTCACACATAATGCTCCAAAGAGCTGTCAAGAAGAGCTCACACTACATGTTTTGTCCAGAGCCTCCACAAACTGAGCCTCTATAGCTGAAGAGGTTCCTATGTGGCACCATAGCTCAGAGGAACAGCATAGGTGACACATGCAAAGCCCCAAGCTGGCATCTAACTAAGTGGTCTCAAGAGAAAACACAGTGGAAAACCCATCCACATAGCTTTTTTGGATATGTGTTAGAACAGATGCTTTAGGATACCTTTTATTTTGTCCAGTCTCGCCTTCCAGTCTTATCTTCCAGTCAAGCCATGCCTCCTGTGTAGTGAATATCAGTACTAGGAGGCAACGTTAGGGGAAGGCACCTAACACGGGGTTGCCGATTTTTCTCCCGAAAGCTGCACAAGGGACAACTGTAAGCCGAAATGCCCTCAAAACGAGGTTGGGGAATTAGTTAGGTGGACACCCGGCTTAATAGGAATCTTTTTACCAAATGTATACCAGGCTCAATCATCCAGAGAGTGAATGCTCAATAAAAGGACTCTAATTTAATAAAAACCAATTGTAATTTATTGTGAAAAATAGTTCTTTCATACAAGGTAAAAATACAAAACAATCACACATTCACACAAGTCTAAAGAAATATAGATAGATCGATAGGGGTACATATAAGGATAAACAGACAGGGTGATACTACCTCTCGCAGACTCCAAGGAAGACTCCGATGGCGACGAATGAGGAAATGGGGGAGGACCCGAAACTGATCAGGAATCGGGGATGTATCTACACAGCGGGAAACGGGGGTTGCTGAGTAGAAAGCACACCTGTGGGTAGCTAGTCCACAGGTTATAAAGAGTCACCTAAGTCCCGAGGGGATGGGAGGTGACTGGGAGGAGAGATGGGAGGTTCTGCCGATGACCACGAAGGCTGGACCTCGGCTGAACCAATGGCGAGTCTTTGGTGACACCTGATTGGGTGTATACTTTGACCAATGAACTTCACCTTCGTCCTGGGCATCCTGGAAACTTCCAGGTTGCGACAGGGCCTGGGGCGGCTCCAGTGATATCAATATGGAAATGGCTGGGTGCTTGGGGTGAGATGGGATTATCTGGGAATGTGACAATAGGGAATCAGATATGGACCTAGGTATCCCCGGTGTAGACAAAAGGCTTGGATGTGACAGGAGAGATCCTTCCTCTTTTCTCATCAGCTCCTAGACCAGAGCTGCTGTTCAGGATATTGCTGAGCAATTAGGATCAACAGTCGAGCTATTAATCCATTCATAAAACGGATGGGTTGCTTGCGGGCTAGGACTGACTCAGGGTGTGTACGTGAGATTCCCATTGAGAAGGAATGAAGTCCAACCAGGCAGGAAGATGGCTACAAGTGGTGTTAGCGAAGCACAGTGGCTTCCATGCTTAGCGCTTCAACACCGGTCGCCTGGACAGCTCCGTGGCGGCGCAGCCTCCTCCTCACCATGGCAGACTCCGCGCAGTAGCGGGGAAACGTCCGTGCATGCTGGCAAGCACTCTGTGCCTGTTCAGAACACTTATACACTCAGGCTGTTTGTACACATAAGTCCCATTCAGTTCCTGGATAGCTTTGCTCGCGCTCTCTGGCCAGACGGATGCAAGCTCACTTCTCCAGGCGCCCTGGCAACCATGTTTGTGACTATAATATTGGGGAAAGAGGGGTCATTTCCTCACACAACAATGTAATTAAACAAGAGTAGCAGGAGCTACACAGGTACACAGGTAAAGGTACACTGGCTTAAATGCACTGTGCAGATATAATACTTTGTTCTGGCAGCACAACAGTATCTAGTAATCTAGTATTGGTACCAGCCTGGGCATGGTACCATCCCTGTCAGGCATAGCTCAAAAACAGGATCACCTTCATAATGAGCCTGAATACTAGGTATGCACATCAAAGAAACAAATCCCTTTGTACTTTTAATAAATGTTACAGGCCTTTGATAATATCATTATTATAGGAAATACCCACAGCAAATGCTTCTCCACCCCACCCCAGTATTTAAAAGCCCTGATTTTGACCCTTTTCATTGACCTTTTTCATTGATTTTGACCCTGACAACAATGACCCTGACAACAACCCTGACCCTGTTCATAGGTTGCAAAGACTGCAGCCAAACTTGTGGGGCTGGGGGGTGGGGGCTCAGCTCTAGCTTTCACTCCAGGCACGTTATTTTATCATAATCACAAACATGGAGAACTCCTGCACCAGCACAATTAACACTAGGGTTAATTTTTTTAAAGGCTCACAAAGCTAGAACACATTACTGTGCAAGTCACTAGCCACAGAGCAAAGATAATAATACTTACATTCCAACAACCCAAAGCCAGTAACCCATGAAAAAGCTGATTAAGCAAGAGCAGAAAAAATATTAATTAAGGCTCGAGTTCAGCGTTTTTGCTTTTTTTTCCTTCCCCCCTCAGTGGGATTAATAGTTTAATGGTCATAAGTTTCTTTCCCGCACTTCACAAGCTATATGAGTTTAGTCATCTATCAAAGGACGGTTTGACATTTTCTCATGGCCAAGGGATTCAATATGTTATTTGTTACCAGCATGCTCCTGGATAGATCAAGCCCAGCTTTTGGCATTCAGCAGAGAAGAGTTATTCTAAACCACTCACTCATTTGCTCACATGTTGAATTCATGCAGGGAGAGTCTTCTGGCACATTATTTTATTTCTGACTCCTAATACATGCCCCCCTTTTTATACCCCCATATTGAAAACAGAAATGATACCATTCTAAAAAGCCCACTGCACTTTTTTTTTTCCTTTTTGGAAAGTTGAAATAAACTTAACAGTGAGTGAACTTTTTGGAAAGGTTAAAGTTGCTTTCATATTAAACATTTTCTTGCAGGAAATGGAGGCAGAATGTTGAACTAAGAAGTTCTCTTGAAAGGACTTGTACACAGACTCCAAGGGCTACATTATCCTTTAAAACAAAACAAAAAGCAAAGAAAGGAGTTTTTTAAAAAAAATAGAGCTGTAGCTCCAGTTTCATAAAAAGGGTGACACGGTGACATGGTAAAACTCACCCTGTCACTTTAGCTAATTATTTTAACCATTTTTTATTACTATCATTTTTTAAAACATCAGTTATTTAAAAGAAATTATATGGGACCTAAATAACTGTAATTATCATAACCATTGATCAGGGATCCCGCTATAATGAATAGAAGTGATCCAGTGGTGGCCTTGTGTGACAGATTGAGTAGAAGCAACCGTTTCCTTGCGCTCCTTGGAGGATAACTTTGAAACAAAAAACAACGAGAAGAACAAAACAGTTAAGGACTTCCTCGGATTTAAAGAATTATTACTTTTACTAGGAGTAAAGCCCGTTGTGAAGAAAAATACAACGGGCTCTAGAAGGAAGTTCTGGAAAAGTGCCTGCCACCCTTGCTGTCTTCTCATCCACCCAAGTGAAGGCATTGACCCCCACACACACACACCTCAAGGGGAGCTAACGTCAGCCACGTTGACGCCCACTCACCCAGTCTCAACAGATCCCTTTGGAGTGCCTCACAATCCTCTCTGGTTCTCACCACCCTGAACAATTTAGTATCATCTGCAAACTTGCCCACTTCACTTTTTATTCTCAACTCCAAATCATTTATGAACAAGTTGAAGAGCATGGGACCCAGTACTGAGCCCCGCGGCACCCCACCGCTTACCATCTTCCACTGCGAAGATTAGGGTGGCCAGACCGTCCCGGGCACCCGGAAATGTCCCGGTTCTGGACCGCTATTCCCGCCTCCCGGGCTGGCTATACCGGGACCATTAGAGGTCCCGGTTTAGCCAGCCCCGGAGGCGGTGGGCCGCAGGCGCCGGCGGGGAAGGCAGCGAGGAAGGGAGGGAGCGTCCCTGCGCGTGCGCAGGGCCCCCGCGTACGCGCAGGGACGCTCCCTCCCTCACTCGCCGCCATCCCTGCCTGCGCGTGGGGCCCGGCGGCGGTGGCAGAGGCCGCGGAGAGGCCGGCGCTGGTCCCTGGAGGCCCACCAGAGACCAGCGCCAACCAGCGGAGACCTCTCCGCGGCCTCCGCTGGTCCCTGGAGGCCCTCCAAAGACACTGGAGGGCCTCCAGCAAGCAGCGGAGGCCGCGGAGAGGCCGGCGCTGGTCCCTGGAGGCCCTCCAGAGACCAGCGCCGACCAGCGGAGGCCTCTCTGCAGCCTCTGCTGGTCCCTGGAGGCCCTCCAGAGACTCTGGAGGGCCTCCAGCGAGCAGCAGAGGCCGCGGAGAGGCCGGCGCTGGTCCCTGGAGGCCCTCCAGAGACCAGCGCCGAACAGCGGAGGACTCTCCGTGGCCCCCACTGGACCCTGGAGGCCCTCCAGAGACTCTGGAGGGCCTCCAGCGAGGAGCGGAGGCCGCAGAGAGGCCGGCGCTGGTCCCTGGAGGCCCTCCAGAGACCAGCGCCGACCAGCGGAGGCCTCTCCGTGGCCTCCGCTGGTCCCTGGAGGGCCTCCAGCGAGCAGCGGAGGTTGCGGAGAGGCCGGCGCTGGTCCCTGGAGGCCATCCAGAGACCAGCGCCGAACAGCGGAGGCCTCTCCGCGGCCTCCGCTGGTCCCTGGAGGCCCTCCAGAAACTCTGGAGGGCCTCCAGCGAGCAGCGGAGGCCGCGGAGAGGCCTCCACTGGTCCCTGGAGGCCCTCCAGAGCCCAGCCCCGACCAGCGGAGGCCTCTCCGCGGCCTCCACTGGTCCCTGGAGGCCTCTCCGCGGCCTCCGCTGGTCCCTGGAGGCCCTCAAGAGTCTTCCTTCCCTGGAGGCCCTCCATAGACCAGCGCCGACCAGCGGAGGCCTCTCCGTGGCCTCCGCTGGTACCTGGAGGCCCACCAGAGACTCTGCAGGGCCTCCAGCGAGCAGCGGAGGCCGCGGAGAGGCCGTGGAAAGGCCGCGAAGAGGCCGCGGAGAGGCCGGCGCTGGTCCCTGGAGGCCCTCCAGAGACCAGCGCCAACCAGCGGGGGCCTCTCCGCAGCCTCCGCTGGTCCCTGGAGGCCCCCCAGAGTCTCTGGAGGGCCTCCAGCGAGCAGCGGAGGCTGCGGAGAGGCCGGCGCTGGTCGCTGGAGGCCCTCCAGAGACCAGCGCCGACCAGCGGAGGCCTCTCTGCAGCCTCTGCTGCTCCCTGGAGGCCCTCCAGAGACTCTGGAGGGCCTCCAGCGAGCAGCGGAGGCCGCGGAGAGGCCTCCACTGGTCCCTGGAGGCCCTCCAGAGACCAGCGCCGACCAGCGGAGGCCTCTCCGCGGCCTCCGCTGGTCCCTGGAGGCCCTCCAGAGACCAGCGCCGACCAGCGGAGGCCTCTCCGTAGCCTCCGCTGGTACCTGGAGGCCCACCAGAGACTCTGCAGGGCCTCCAGCGAGCAGCGGAGGCCGCGGAGAGGCCGTGGAAAGGCCGCGAAGAGGCCACGGAGAGGCCGGCGCTGGTCCCTGGAGGCCCTCCAGAGACCAGCGCCAACCAGCGGAGGCCTCTCCGCGGCCTCCGCTGGTCCCTGGAGGCCCCCCAGAGTCTCTGGAGAGCCTCCAGCGAGCAGCGGAGGCTGCGGAGAGGCCGGCGCTGGTCGCTGGAGGCCCTCCAGAGACCAGCGCCGACCAGCGGAGGCCTCTCTGCAGCCTCTGCTGCTCCCTGGAGGCCCTCCAGAGGCTCTGGAGGCTGCGGAGAGGCCGGCGCTGGTCGCTGGAGGCCCTCCAGAGACCAGCGCCGACCAGCGGAGGCCTCTCTGCAGCCTCTGCTGCTCCCTGGAGGCCCTCCAGAGACTCTGGAGGGCCTCCAGCGAGCAGCAGAGGCCGCAGAGAGGCGGGCGCTGGTCCCTGGAGGCCCTCCAGAGGGCCTCCAGCGAGCAGCGGAGGCCGGTCCCTGGAGGCCCTCCAGAGGGCCTCCAGCGAGCAGCGGAGGCCGCGGAGAGGCCGGCGCTGGTCCCTGGAGGCCATCCAGAGACCAGCGCCGACCAGCGGAGGCCTCTCCGTGGCCTCCGCTGGTCCCTGGATGCCCTGCAGGGGCTCTGGAGGGCCTCCAGCGAACAGCGGAGGCCACAGAGAGGCCGCAGAGAGGCCGGCGCTGGTCCCTGGAGGCCCTCCAAAGACCAGCGACGACCAGCGGAGGCCTCTCCGCGGCCTCCGCTGGTCCCTGGAGGCCCTCAAGAGTCTTCCTTCCCTGGAGGCCCTCCAGAGACCAGCGCCGACCAGCGGAGGCCTCTCCGCGGCCTCCGCTGGTCCCTGGAGGCCCTCCAGAGTCTCTGGAGGGCCTCCAGCGAGCAGCGGAGGCCGCGGAGAGGCCGGCGCTGGTCCCTGGAGGCACTCCAGAGACCAGCGCCGACCAGCGGAGGCCTCTCCGCGGCCTCCGCTGGTCCCTGGAGGCCCTCCAGAGACCAGCGCCAACCAGCGGAGGCCTCTCCGCGGCCTCCGCTGGTCCCTGGAGGCCCCCCAGAGTCTCTGGAGGGCCTCCAGCGAGCAGCGGAGGCTGCGGAGAGGCCGGCGCTGGTCGCTGGAGGCCCTCCAGAGACCAGCACCGACCAGCGGAGGCCTCTCTGCAGCCTCTGCTGCTCCCTGGAGGCCCTCCAGAGACTCTGGAGGGCCTCCAGCGAGCAGCAGAGGCCGCAGAGAGGCCGGCGCTGGTCCCTGGAGGCCCTCCAGAGGGCCTCCAGCGAGCAGCGGAGGCCGCGGAGAGGCCGGCGCTGGTCCCTGGAGGCCATCCAGAGACCAGCGCCGACCAGCAGAGGCCTCTCCGTGGCCTCCGCTGGTCCCTGGATGCCCTCCAGGGGCTCTGGAGGGCCTCCAGCGAACAGCGGAGGCCGCGGAGAGGCCTCCGCTGGTCCCTGGAGGCCATCCAGAGACCAGCGCCGACCAGCGGAGGCCTCTCCACGGCCTCCGCTGGTCCCTGGAGACCCTCCAGAAACTCTGGAGGGCCTCCAGCGAGCAGCGGAGGCCACTCCGCGGCCTCCGCTGGTCCCTGGAGGCCCTCCAGAGACCAGCGGAGGCCTCTCCGCGGCCTCCGCTGGTCCCTGGAGGCCCTCAAGAGTCTTCCTTCCCTGGAGGCCCTCCAGAGACCAGCGCCCACCAGCGGAGGCCTCTCCGCGGCCTCCGCTGGTCCCTGGAGGCCCTCCAGAGACTCTGGAGGGCCTCCAGTGAGCAGCGGAGGCCGCGGAGAGGTCGCGGAGAGGCCGGCGCTGGTCCCTGGAGGCACTCCAGAGACCAGCGCCGACCAGCGGAGGCCTCTCCGCGGCCTCCGCTGGTCCCTGGAGGCCCTCCAGAGACCAGCGCCAACCAGCGGAGGCCTCTCCGCGGCCTCCGCTGGTCCCTGGAGGCCCCCCAGAGTCTCTGGAGGGCCTCCAGCGAGCAGCGGAGGCTGCGGAGAGGCCGGCGCTGGTCGCTGGAGGCCCTCCAGAGACCAGCGCCGACCAGCGGAGGCCTCTCTGCAGCCTCTGCTGCTCCCTGGAGGCCCTCCGGAGACTCTGGAGGGCCTCCAGCGAGCAGCAGAGGCCGCAGAGAGGCCGGCGCTGGTCCCTGGAGGCCCTCCAGAGGGCCTCCAGCGAGCAGCGGAGGCCGGTCCCTGGAGGCCCTCCAGAGGGCCTCCAGCGAGCAGCGGAGGCCACGGAGAGGCCGGCGCTGGTCCCTGGAGGCCATCCAGAGACCAGCGCCGACCAGCGGAGGCCTCTCCGTGGCCTCCGCTGGTCCCTGGATGCCCTCCAGGGGCTCTGGAGGGCCTCCAGCGAACAGCGGAGGCCACAGAGAGGCCGCGGAGAGGCCGGCGCTGGTCCCTGGAGGCCCTCCAGAGACCAGCGCCGACCAGCGGAGGCCTCTCTGCAGCCTCTGTTGGTCCCTGGAGGCCCTCAAGAGTCTTCCTTCCCTGGAGGCCCTCCAGAGACCAGCGCCGACCAGCGGAGGCCTCTCCGCGGCCTCCGCTGGTCCCTGGAGGCCCTCCAGAGACTCTGGAGGGCCTCCAGCGAGCAGCGGAGGCCGCGGAGAGGCCGGCGCTGGTCCCTGGAGGCACTCCAGAGACCAGCGCCGACCAGCGGAGGCCTCTCCGCGGCCTCCGCTGGTCCCTGGAGGCCCTCAAGAGTTTCTGGAGGGCCTCCAGCGAGCAGCGGAGGCCTCTCCGCGGCCTCCGCTGGTCCCTGGAGGCACTCCAGAGACCAGCGCCGACCAGCGGAGGCCTCTCCGCGGCCTCCGCTGGTCCCTGGAGGCCCTCCAGAGACCAGCGCCAACCAGCGGAGGCCTCTCCGCGGCCTCCGCTGGTCCCTGGAGGCCCCCCAGAGTCTCTGGAGGGCCTCCAGCGAGCAGCGGAGGCTGCGGAGAGGCCGGCGCTGGTCGCTGGAGGCCCTCCAGAGACCAGCGCCGACCAGCGGAGGCCTCTCTGCAGCCTCTGCTGCTCCCTGGAGGCCCTCCGGAGACTCTGGAGGGCCTCCAGCGAGCAGCAGAGGCCGCAGAGAGGCCGGCGCTGGTCCCTGGAGGCCCTCCAGAGGGCCTCCAGCGAGCAGCGGAGGCCGGTCCCTGGAGGCCCTCCAGAGGGCCTCCAGCGAGCAGCGGAGGCCACGGAGAGGCCGGCGCTGGTCCCTGGAGGCCATCCAGAGACCAGCGCCGACCAGCGGAGGCCTCTCCGTGGCCTCCGCTTGTCCCTGGATGCCCTCCAGGGGCTCTGGAGGGCCTCCAGCGAACAGCGGAGGCCACAGAGAGGCCGCGGAGAGGCCGGCGCTGGTCCCTGGAGGCCCTCCAGAGACCAGCGCCGACCAGCGGAGGCCTCTCTGCAGCCTCTGTTGGTCCCTGGAGGCCCTCAAGAGTCTTCCTTCCCTGGAGGCCCTCCAGAGACCAGCGCCGACCAGCGGAGGCCTCTCCGCGGCCTCCGCTGGTCCCTGGAGGCCCTCCAGAGACTCTGGAGGGCCTCCAGCGAGCAGCGGAGGCCGCGGAGAGGCCGCGGAGAGGCCGGCGCTGGTCCCTGGAGGCACTCCAGAGACCAGCGCCGACCAGCGGAGGCCTCTCCGCGGCCTCCGCTGGTCCCTGGAGGCCCTCAAGAGTTTCTGGAGGGCCTCCAGCGAGCAGCGGAGGCCTCTCCGCGGCCTCCGCTGGTCCCTGGAGGCCCTCCAGAGACCAGCGCCGACCAGCGGAGGCCTTTCCGCGGCCTCCGCTGGTCCCTGGATGCCCTCCAGAGGCTCTGGAGGGCCTCCAGCGAGCAGCGGAGGCCGCGGAGAGGCCGGCGCTGGTCCCTGGAGGCCCTCCAAAGACCAGCGCCGACCAGCGGAGGCCTCTCTGCGGCCTCCGCTGGTCCCTGGAGGCCCTCCAGAGACTCTGGAGGGCCTCCAGCGAGCAGCGGAGGCCGCGGAGAGGCCACGGAGAGGCCGGCGCTGGTCCCTGGAGGCCCTCCAGAGACCAGCGCCGACCAGCGGAGGCCTCTCTGCAGCCTCTGTTGGTCCCTGGAGGCCCTCCAGAGACTCTGGAGGGCCTCCAACGAGCAGCAGAGGCCGCGGAGAGGCCGGCGCTGGTCCCTGGAGGCCCTCCAGAGACCAGCGCCGAACAGCGGAGGCCTCTCCGTGGCCCCCGCTGGACCCTGGAGGCCCTCCAGAAACTCTGGAGGGCCTCCAGCGAGCAGCGGAGGCCGCGGAGAGGCCGGCGCTGGTCCCTGGAGGCCCTCCAGAGACCAGCGCCGACCAGCGGAGGCCTCTCCGCGGCCTCCGCTGGTCCCTGGAGGGCCTCCAGCGAGCAGCGGAGGCCGCGGAGAGGCTGGCGCTGGTCCCTGGAGGCCATCCAGAGACCAGCGCCGACCAGCGGAGGCCTCTCCGCGGCCTCCGCTGGTCCCTGGAGGCCCTCCAGAAACTCTGAAGCAGCCTGTCGGTCACTTCCGGTTTCCTGTCCTGCATCTCGACCTGTGTTATTAGTGACAGGCTGCTTCGATGTGCCGCTGCGCCGGCCCCCTGGGTCCCACAACGATGGGACCGATGCCACAGGGACGGGCTCGAAACACTCTAT
The DNA here is from genome assembly GCF_032191835.1 of Heteronotia binoei. Lineage (NCBI taxonomy): Eukaryota > Metazoa > Chordata > Lepidosauria > Squamata > Gekkonidae > Heteronotia > Heteronotia binoei. The sequence continues at coordinate 214,836,269 of NC_083223.1, forward strand.
AACCCCTCAAAAGAACAGCAGTCTAGCTCGCTTCCCCCGAGCCCTGCCGCCATAAGTCTCAAGGGGGCTCATTTTGCGGCATCTCCCGGCCGGAGGGTGGCACCCGCATGGGACACATATCAAATGGAAGAGGGGGCGCAGGGCTATCAGAAACAGCCGGCGGAGGGAATCGGGAGACCACCCCACTGGGGGATCCACACCCCGAAAGTGATGAAGGTGGCGCAGATAGAGCCAACAGAGCAAACAGGACAAAATAAATAGGCTGCATTATGCAGCACAGTCTCACTGGAATCTGACTGGCTTCTCAGCATGGAACCCGTTCTCTCTAGTCTTCTCACTTTGAAAAAAGTAAAAAAAGAGTTTCATTTAACTTTACTTCCCCCTTTCCCTCTCTATAAATAATCTTGGTGTTTCCGGCGATGATATTTGGGGGATTTTTGGGGACGTCACAGGAAGTGCTGTGAAGTCACTTCCTGTTTCCGGCAGTGGCATTTGGGGGAAATGATGTCACAGGAAGTGATGTCACTTCCTGTTTCTGGCAGGTGGTGTGGGGAAAACGATGTCACAGGAAGTGATGTCACTTCCTGTTTCCGGCGGCGGCACGCCGTCACCAGAAGTGACGTCACTTCCTGTTTCCAGCAGCGGCGTGACGTCACTTCCTGTTTCCAACGGCGCGCGCGCGCAAAGCGCGCGCGCACCCCTGCCTTCTCCCCCCCAAAGGTGTCCCTGGCTGACCTTCAGACATTATGGCCACCCTAGCGAAGATTGCCCATTTATACTCACTCTCTGCTTCCTATTAATTAGCCAGTTTTTGATCCACAAGAGGACCTGTCCTTTTACTCCATGACTCTTGAGCTTACTAAGGAGTCTTTGATGAGGAACTTTATCAAAAGCTTTCTGGAAGTCAAGGTAAACAACATCTATTGGGTCCCCTTTGTCCACATGCTTGTTCACCCCCTCAAAGAACTGTAACAGGTTAGTGAGGCAAGATCTTCCCTTACAGAACCCATGCTGAGTCTTCCTCAATAACCCGTGTTCATCAATGTGCCTACTCATTCTGTCCTTGATAATGCTTTCTACCAACTTTCCCAGTATTGAAGTCAGACTGACTGGCCTGTAATTTCCCGGATCTCCTCTGGAACCCTTTTTAAAGATGGGGGTGACATTTACTACCTTCTAGTCCTCAGGAACGGAGGCAGATGTCAATGAAAGATTACATATTTTTTGTCAGGAGATCCACAAGTTTAACTTTGAGTTCTTTCAGAACTCTTGGATGTATGCCATCCGGACCTGGTGACTTATTAGTTTTTAATTTGTCTATCAGTTGTAGGACCTCCTCTCTTGTCACCTCAATCTGACTCAGGTCTTTCAACACCCCTTCCAAAATAAGTGGTTGTGGAGCAGGCAAACACTTCTCGTCTTCCACATTGAAGACGAAGGCAAAAAATTCATCCAGCTTCTCAGCTGTCTGTGTGGGCTGTTGATAGGGTCTTTTGTGAGGCTGCAGGAGCTCTGCAGCCCTTTCTGAAACCTGTTGATAGAGAAGAGCTAAGAGATGCGGCTGTCTCTGAGGTAAGTTTGTTTGTAGTTTGTTCAGCATTCCTGAGCCCAAGTAGGCAGGAGCAGGGGAGTCAGCCAATAGGAGGCTAGAGACTCTGACTGAGCTGTGATGAGCCAATGGTTTCTGGAGTGCATGAAATGCCCACAAGAGGATGAGGAGGAGGAAGAGGAACTTTCTGGTTAAAAACATATAGCAAGCATGAGTGCATACTAAAGTTGCAGCACTCCAAACTATATGCACTTTATCCACATGGCTCATAGTAATCAGATCCTCACTAGCTCAGGGTAGATGTCTCAAGATTATTTATATAATTGTTACCTTGGGTTGCCAGGTCCATCCTGGATGGGGAGGTAGGGTTGTCAGATCCAGGTTAGGAAACTCTTGAAGATTTGGAAGTGGAGCTTGGATAGGACAGGGACCTCAGGGTGGTACAACGCCATAGAGTCTATCCTCCAAAGCATCCATTTTCTCCAGGGGAACTGATATCTATAATCTGGAGATGAGCTATAATTCAGGGGGATCCCCAAGTCCCACCTGAAGGCTGGCATCCCTAAGAGACTTATTTGCAGAAGCATTTATATGCATATGTACGGTGTAGTGATTAAAATGGTGGGCTAGGATTTGGGGGCACAGGTCCACTTCCTTACCCGGCCATGGTGACCTTGGGCTAGTCATACACTTTGAACCTAATCTGCTTTGCAGAGTTATTATGAAGATAAAATGGAGGCAGGGAGAACAATGTAAGCAGCTTTGAGTCTCCACTGGGGAGAAAGGTGTGGTATAAAAGAAGTAAAATAATAAAGAATAAAGAATGCTTCCTTTAATCTAACATTATTATTTCTCTAAAGGCAGTGCTTGTTGAAAGCAGATAAACTCTCCTGCTTATACAGTAAAATAATACTTCCTGTCCAAACTATATGGCTTAAACGCTAATACTGATTCACTTCAAAACATGCAAATATGTGGTGTTTAGAAATTTCTGCTGTAGGGATGGCCAGCATCTAGTTGGGACCTGGGGATCCAAGTCATCTCCAGACTCTGGAGAAAATGGATACTTTGGGGGGTAGACTGTATGGCATTGTACCCCACTGAGGTCCCTGTCCTCCACAGGCTCCACCCCCCAGTTCTCCAGGAGTTTCCCAACCTAGATCTGGCGACCCTACCCCCCTCATCCCTGCTGCTGTCAAGGAGGACCTGGCAACATTATTTTCCTGGTCATGAGGAAATTACTGATACTAATTCTGCAGTCACTGTTGCTCCACCCCTAGACTTCTGCTTTTGTCAAAACAAGCGATTGATTCCCCACCAAATGCTGCATGGGCGCATTTTGACCCACGACTCCCTCCAATTTTCCCTGCACCTTCCTCATCTCTAGAAAACATGACTGGGAAGGCATAGGGAGAACTGGAGGAAGATGCAGGTCAAAATGCGCCCACACAGCAACTGGTGGAGAATCAGTCGCTTGATCTGACAAAAGCAGAAGCCTGAGGGGGTGGGAGAGCAGCAGAGACTGTGGAATCAGTCTGAGTCTCCTATCATTTAACTCCCACAGATATGTGGCAGCCCCACTTGGAGCCAAAGGCAGCAAGCCTGAAGCCCTCTGCCTTCTTGAACTGCGTCTCCCAGCATATGCCCACATGCCAGCAAATTTTTTTGACAGTCTTCTTGTATTGAACACATGAACACATGGTGCTGCCTTATACTGAATCAGGCCCTTGGCCCAGACTGTAAATTTGCTCTACTCAGTATAGTATGCAAGAAAGTTTTAATTGAGGAGGCATTTGGTGGACAGGAAAGTATTTATTTATTTCTATCCCACCTTAGCTCCTTGGACTCAAGGTAGCTGTTTTTGGCAGATCGGGCTGCATTTAAACTGTGCCATAGCTTTTATCTTGTCAATTGACTATTATGTCTTAGTGCTCTGGCAATGTTTTTTGTTAGCCACCTTGAGTCTAAGGAGATAAAACAGGATATAAATGTTTTCAATAAATACTTTTTAAAAAACTACAGTTCTCTACCAGTCATTGCAAAGTTCCCACCCAGATAGGGTTGGCAGTTCTGGGTTAGGATATACCTGGAGATTGGGGGATGGAGCCCATGGAGGGGAGGGATTGTGGAGGGGAGGGAACTGGCATAGATTTCACCCACCAAAGCAACAATTTTCTCCAGGAAAACTGATCTTGGTCATCTGGAGATCAACTGTAATAGAGGGAGATCTTTAGGTAATCCCAGAATGCCTAATCCCAGAATGCCATGGGCTTCATTATAAGGGGCAGGGCTATTTTTGTAGCAGGAACTGCTTTGCATATTAGGAGATTAGCTACCCTAATCCCAGAATGCCATGGGCTTCATTATAAGGGGCAGGGCTATTTTTGTAGCAGGAACTCCTTTGCATATTAGGCCACACACCCCTGATTTGGCCAATCCTCCTGGAACTTACAGTAGGCCCTGTACTAACATCCCTGTAAACTCTTGGAGGATTAGCTATATCTAGGGGGAGTGGCCTAATATTCAAATGAGTTCCTGCTACAAAAAAAAAGCCCTGATAAGGGGTATAGGACCAGAGGCGTCACTAGGGCAGGGCCAAGGGGGCCATTGGCCCCCCCTAGAGCATTCTCATTGGCCCCCTAGGGCTCTTTGAAGGCAGCAGGCGGCAAGCAATCACAGTCTTTATTGGCGGGAGACGCGGGGAGGCTCTTTCAAGGCAGTGGCCAAGCGAGAGAAGGCCGGGAGGGAAGAGGAAAGCGCAGCTCTCCGCAGGCAGGCATCAGAGGGCGAGCAGGCAAACCAGGGAAGGGAGGACGTTGCGAGCCAACCAGCGAGGGAAAGGAGGCTTTAGACGCGCGGGGCGCAGGAGGGAAGGGAAGGGGGCAGGCAGGCAGAGAGCGAGGGAGTCCCTCACGCAGGAGGAAAACAGGCGGCATCGGCCGCGCTCGCAGCAGCAAGAGGAGGAGCGGGTGAGGGGTAGCGCAGGAGCATTGCCGGCAGTGCGCATGAGCGCCAGTGCTGAAGACTCCGCACCGCAGGCGCTGCTGCTGGCGGCGGGGGAGGAGGGGGCAGGCGACGAGGACCCGAAGCGGGCTTCTTTCTCGCTGGTTCTCGCCAGGTGCGCTGAGCTCCCCCAGCCGCCGCTCTCGGCTAGCAACTGGTCTTGCACAAGCCCGCGCCGCCGCCAGCGCCTTGGGAGGGACGGACTGATGGAAGAAGTAGTTTGCAGGACGAGCAGCGCCTCTCCTCAAGTTTCGGGACGGTTACCGTCCCCAAATCTTTCGGCTTCTCCAGGCGGAGGCTTCCTTTGTTCGAACGCGAGGGATTTAGCACCTCTGGGCAGCGCACGAGGACTGCTGCTCTTCCCTCCGAGTCCGGCACACTTGGCCCCAGGGTGCAACCGACTTGGCCCCAGGGTGCAACCCACGCACTTGGCCCCAGGGTGCAACCCACCCCAGTGACGCCACTGTATAGGACTGAATGCTGATTTTTCTCCAAATACTGACTTTTTCCAAGCACAGCCCCATGGCAACCTGCTTTTGAAATGAGACAAGGCTGTAAAGAGGTTGGCATGGAGAAGCTTCTGTGTGAAGGAAAACAAATTCCCAAATGCCTTAAATAAAGATAAAATGCAGAGTCTTGCTTGTTCTCATCCCACTAGCTGGTATGTTGTCGCCGTGTAAATCAAAGGGCCCTGCTATTTTCATGCATCATGCTGCAAGAGAAAAAGATCACAGAATTAGGAGCTCCAAGGCTGCCACCTCAGGAAACATGCTAGATGAATATCTACACCAAGCCAAATGTGCTTTGATTGCCAGGTCTACTACTTCATTAGGTGAAGAGGAGAAACATACAGCACTAGTGATTAAAGCCAGATCTTGGCCTGATCTACATCTCACACCCCTTAAATGTCAAGCTCCCAATTAAAACTGGGACTTAATCACAGAAGTGCAGATTGATACAAGATTTTAGATGTGAGGGGGGGGGGTTTCTCTTCAATAACATTCTTTGAAAAGGCTGCAACTATAAATCAATGAAACCAAACAAAAGAAATTACAATGCCAGACTCCAAAACTTTAGCTTCACCTGATTCAGGTTAGTAGTTATATACTGCTATGTACAGTCTGCACAATCCAGTAAATGTGCTGGCATAAGAATTTCTGGCACAACAGAGAAAACAAAATCCTGAAATCCTGAAGACCTGTCAGCCAGCAGGATGCTAGGAAAGGCATTATTACGATAATTGCACATACCATTTCAGATATAATCTAAAGCATCCCAAATTGAACAGCTTCCAACTTGGGATATGACTCTCCAAAGAAATGAGGCAAAATTTTGAAAATGGTCTGGTTTGATTCAACTGTCCTCATTGCAATTTTGGTCTATTATGTACGAGTGTTTTCCCTTGCTTACACCATGCATGGCTGTCAGGTTTTCTTTGTCATTCTGCACTGATTTTCCATCCTCCAGCTCTCAGTTTGCTTTCTGGTTGCAGTTTCTCTGGGTTTTCTGAGAGTGTGCCAATTTTTTCCTCGTTTTGCTTACAAGTTGAAGGTAATTCAAAAGCGTACAGATTCTCTTGAATTTCCCCTCCCACCCTTTTGCCGCCCCTCGACCAGCCCACAGCAAGGTCATTCTGACCTTCCACCATCCATTCCAATGACAAGTGGCAGGAGTCTAGCAATATGAGACTGTTGATAGTCTCAGATCACTGAATGAAAAACCTTTATAACAACAGGGATATGGTTTTAAATGGAGCTGCATGAGGTTTAGTTCCCTGCTGGTATTGGCTTGAAAAGGGGATTGGAGAAGAGGCAAATGGCAGTGTCCTTGATGCAAAAAAAAAAAGGAAGGGGGATTTTAGTACTGCATGCAAACAAAATTAAGGTGGGGGATCATTGGCACAGATTGAAATTGATATGAGATGTAAAGAGAGAGAGAGACACTGTTGTGGGTAGCCTAAACCTTTGAAAACATTTTTCCCTTTAATGAACAAAGTTTGGGAGGTGGACCATTTCGGCAGTCTCCAGAACCCTAATATTAAAATGATGGTTGAGGCAGATGGACCTTCTACAAACCACTGAATTTAAGAATTGCTTGGGATTGATCCATTTGGAGGCCAGAGTACAATCCGCACAGGACAGGCTTTTAAAAACTGCCAGTGTGAAGGATCAAATTAGAGAATCACAAAAGAGAAAACCATGCAACTTGGCAAGGAAGGGGAGGAAATTAGCATTACTATGCAGCTGTGCTAAATCATCAGCAAAAAAATGCCCCACACATTTTTTTTCAATTCAGTGGCACAAGACTAAAAAAGCTCTCCTAGCTTCTGCCAGAGGACTCTTCCCCTGTACAAATTACAACCTAATGCAAAGTGTGGTGATGCCTGCACACACACACGTTGCCAAATAATCACAGCTTACAATGCCAGTGGCAGTGCATTCTGCCATATGTTTTGTACACTCAACAAGTTCCCCCATATTAAGAGTTAACGTAGCTCCAATTTTTCACAGAGGCTGATAGCACAATAGAGAATCCCCTAGTGTGCTGCACTATGGAAAACAGGGCTTTGCAGCAGCTTGTCAGTTTCAAAAAAATCTTTTCAATTTTAACACTGGGTTTTCCCCCTTTGCCTGGTTCCTTTCTGTTCCCTTTCATTCAATGAACTAATGTGAAAATGCATGTGCAGAAGCTGAACCATGAAGATTTAAATGGAAAGCGCTTGCTGAGCACTACCATGTAGCTGTGATAGGGCAATAGCATAATTTTAAAAAACATTTTGACATCACCACCCACATGTCACAAGTGAAATTCCATCCTGATTTTTAAAGTGTGTGTGGGGGGTTATTATTATAGCTGCAGAATAAATACATTGGAGGAAATACAATGGTGCATAAGTCAGGCACAAAATCCAAAATCAAGATTAAGGGTTTACTGCTCTGAAAATCTGCAGTGAAATGTGCGTGCATAATGGGCCTTTGTTTCTGTGTTGTGAGAACAGATCCCAAGAGGTGTTGTGGTGGTGGTTGTTATCTACCAGTTTTGCTTGCATTGTGCAATTTTTTCCATTAAAACCAATGCCTTTTTGAAGGTTATTGTTTTCATAAATTGCACATAATTGGCCTTAAAATCTTGCAATAATACATAAAAATAATAGAACCATAACAAAAACGAGATGAACTAAATCTGATGATAGCAACACCATACAGAATTTAAAAGGAACAAAAATAGCCCATATCAGCTCATCTTGACTCCCAAGCTGATATTTCCTGAAGGGGAACTGATCTTTGTAATCTGGAGATCGATTGCAATTCCAGGAGAACTCTAGGCCTAGGGTTGCCAAGCTCTAAGTGGTGGCTGGAGATGTCCTGGGATTACAGCTGAACTCCAGATGACATGACAAAGATCAGTTCACCTGGAGAAAATGGCCACTTTGGAAGGTGCTGTGGTGCCTCCCTTCCTCAAACCTCACCCTCCTCAGGCTACACCCTTAAAATCTCCAGGTATTTTCCAACCTGGAGCTGGAAACCCTACTTGGGAGGCAAACTTTAAAAGGGGAGGGAGCAGACCTATGACAAGAAGCCAGTTCTTTGTCCCCTGAGTAAAGAGGAGGAAGGCAAGGGAGAGAGGAGGAGGATTAGGGTGACACTATAACCCCCTTCCCTCTCACTTTAAGGCCAGTGGGGCTGGATGGAGTGTGACTTCAGACATCAGGAAGATGAGATAGCTTCCCCTCCTTCTGACAGTGGTACTTTCTAATAAAAAGACAACATGAAATAAACAATATAACAAAGGCTAACAAAATAAAACAAGCTGCATAATCAGCATTTAAAAGCATAAAACATCATCAAAAATTAGAAGCAGTAAAAGGCAATCTATTTTTAAGCAACAGAATTTATTTATTTGCTTCACTTCTAGTCTCTTGAAGGCAGAATACAGCTAAAAACAATGCAAGAAGAACACTGCAATGCATACAACCAGCTGAAAGTTCAGTCAAGACAAGATCTTTAAAAGTCCACAAATCTTTAAAAAGCAGAAGACGCCAGTTCAAAAATTAGCAATTTACAACAGCTTTGGTAACTAAAAAAGTTTGTAGCTGGTGCCAGAAAGTTAGGTGGGTTGGCACCAGCAGAGGATAAGAGTACACAAATGTGCAATCTTCTGATTTAGCTCTCTTTAAAAAAAAAAGTTGTATCATTGGTGACAAATATAATAATTTGTACACAAATGGTGCCAGCATACAGAGAGATTAAGTGCTTGACACCAGAAATGTCATTTGCAACAGTTCTCCTGCTCTGACCATCACTGGCTATTCCAGTTTGCATTTCCCTTATATCACATTATCTAGTTCTGGCTGCAAAATGCAAGCTGCAGGTGTTTCAAAGGAAAGCAAGCAACTATAGAGGAGCAGGACACCCATAACAGCATCTTCATGGAGGCAATATGGAACTGTTATAGAGGTGCAGCAGTGAGCAGCAGACAAGTACATAAGTATTTGTTAGCTCCCAAAGAGATTTGCCTGCACACATGTACCCACATGTGTCAAGAGGGCAGCTAAAGAACTGTTACTTGCTCTAACAAGCAGATTAACTGGGGACAAGGAGGAAATTATGGATGAGGTTAGGGAATAATGTACCTGCAAAAGGTAATGCATAGGAAATGCCAGCCATATTATCAGAGATGGGACTTGTATAGAGAAATGGGAGAAACAATGGGAGAAATTATGGACAAAAGATATAAGATTCATATAAAATTCAAAAATATATCAACAAAGCTCCAATAGTGTCTAGATAAACATGATATACTTAAAATCAGTATAGTGTGTGAAGAGGAAATGGTGTATTCTTCCTGTTAAGGTATGTTTCCTTTATAAGTAAATGAGGTGTGCATGACTGCTGGCCTAAACTTTCACAATGTAGTTTGAAATGTCATATCTTCTTTTTACAAGCATGCACCTTTGAAAAGAGCTTTTTTTATTCCAGAAATGTACCAGATTTGAGTACTATGTATGTCATCCTGAGCTGCTGCGAAGCAGGTGTGAGAAAAAGACCTCTAATTTCAGTAATATACAGACATCATGATCACCCGTTGCCAGCGTGCCTGGAGATTCAACTCACACACATCTGCCAGGGAAGCGTGGGTTTTGTCTACCAGAGTGTAAGAGACTTATGTGAGTACAAACAGCCAGAGCACTCCGTGAGGGGTTGGAGTGAGCTGATGAAGATTGAGCATTTCACCCGGGGGCTGAATGCAAGTGTTTTGGATCGAGCCCTGCAGCAAGCGAGGCCAACCACCCTGGTGAGGTGGATACAGCTGGTGGGAGAGGTAGAGACCAACTTGAAGAGAGTGGCCATGCAGCACCAGCAGCAGAGCGGCAAGACAGGCCGTGACCAGAAACCAGGGGTGAAGATGGAGGCGAAGAAGAGCCAGGTGAGGGAGGAGCAGGGAAGTCTGCGGCGATCCGCAAATGTTTCTGTTGCAGGGACCCGAACCACCTGGCCAGCGGCTGCTCTAACCCCCCTAGGCCAGCGTCAACCACCACCAAGACAAGCACTCCAACTTCAAAGAAGCAGACCAGCCTCCCTAAGGATGTGGCGAAGAGCAGCACGGCCACGAGCTCGGTGCTGGACAAGGAGACCATCGTCATCGATGAGCTGAGTGAGATGTCCTGGGAGGACGAGCCGGCAGGAAACAAGGACGACCTGCTCTAAATGGTGCCAATCAGCAGGTCGCCGACGAACCGGCACCACTCAGGGTGAGAGTAACAGGGTCGCTATATTTTGTACCAGTGATTTTGTTAAACAGCAGACTCAAGAGGTTCATACAGGTGAAAGCCTTGATTGACTCGGGGTGCATGAGGGACATAATCACCCCTAAACTGGTGGATGCTTTGGGGTTTCCCATGACAGCTTTGCCGTATGCCATCCAATTCGAGCAAATGGATGGGTCAGTGATGAGGGGGGAGTCATGCGTGTTAGAGACTCAATTGGTGCCAGTGGGCATTAAAGACCACTGGGACCAGGAGGCTTTTGTAATAGCCCCATCCTCCTCTTATGATGTAGTTTTAGGAGTGGGGTGGCTGGCAAAGCACAAGCCAGACATCCACTGGGGGGACCAGACAATAGAGTTCAATGATACGAGGTGCCAAGCCCATCATTGGAATAAGGAGTGGGGCCCCAGTCCGCCGCCCCGAAATGAGAAGGTTTGCCTGACAATGGAGGAAGTCCAGATGATCCCTAAGGCATATCGAGACTTAAGGGGGGTATTCAGTGAACAGGGAGCTGATGAACTCCCGCCCCATAGGGACACAGACTGTGCCATTGAACTGATCCCGGGGCAAACCCTGCCCAAGGCAAAGCTGTACTCAATGGGGTGGGCTGAAAAAGTGGAACTGAGGAAGTTCCTAGATAAGAACCTGAAGAGAGGCTTCATACGACCCACTACGGGCCCCCAAGCAGCCCCCATCCTCTTTAGGAAAAAGAAGGATGGCTCGCTTAGACTTTGTACTGATTTTCGCAGGATCAATGGGATTTCCACTTCTAATGCATATCCAATACCCCTCATCAAGGACTTAGTACAGTGTCAGAGGGGAAGATCTTTACTAAATTGGACTTGAGAGATGCGTACTTCAAGGTGTGCATCAAAGAGGGGGACGAGTGGAAAACGGCGTTCAATACACCAATGGGACAATTTGAGTACCTAGTGATGCCATTTGGGTTGCAAGGAGTGCCGGGAGTGTTTATGAACTTTATCAATGAAGTGCTGAGAGAATATTTGTTTAAGGGGGTGGTGGTGTACCTGGATGGCATAATTATCTATTCTCAAGACCTCCAATCACATGTGAAGTAGTGAGGGAAGTTCTCAGCACACTGCTAAAGCACAAATTGTATGCTAAGTTGTCCAAATGCGAGTTTCACAAAACCGAACTCGATCACTTGGGTTTCAGGGTGTCTGGGCAGGGACTGGCCCTGGACCCGAGTAAGGTTCAGGCAGTACTAGATTGGGGTCCCCCGAGGACATGTAGACAGCTCCAATCGTTCCTTAGGTTTGCAAATTTCTACCATACCTTCATACCGGGGTTCATTCAAATAATGTTGCCCCTCACTGAATTATTGAAGACAAAGGGGAAGGGTCCAGACTCCAAAAAAATGGGAGCAAAGCTAAATTGAACACCTAAATGTCAAGAAGCGTTCAATAAATTTAAAAGACTGTTCACAAGCGAGCCAGTCTTGAGTCACCCCAATGAATTAAAGCCTTTCATTGTGCAATGTGATGCTTCCGACTTCTCTGTCGAAGCCATCCTCATGCAAAGGGACAAGGAGGGGAGGCTGAAACCCTGTGCCTATACTTCTAAGAAATTTTCTCAGGAGCAGAGAAATTGGTCAATGTGGGATAAAGAGGCTTTTGCGGTGACCTATGCTTTAAAAACCTGGAGGTCCTGGCTAGAAAGCTGCCATTTGAAATTTGGACCGACCACAAAAATTTGGAGGCGTTCACCGGCCGCCGTAAACTCACTGAGAAGCAAATTAGGTGAGCGGGGTTATTCCTCTAAATTCGATTTCATACTGAAGCACATTCCGGGAACAAAAAATTTCTTGGCAAACGCCCTTTCGCTCTTCCCTCAGCACAATAGCCAGAAAGAGGAGGTAGTGGACTCCCTAATCTCCCCCTCCCAAGTAGCCGCCATGGTAACCACACAGTCCAAATCAAGGCAGAATCTGCAGACAGAGAAGTGGGGGGTGGGGGAACGGCTGGCCACCGAGACCGAAAAGGAAGGGGAAGACCGGCCGAGTGAAGTGCAAAAGGGAGAGGATGGGTTTTAGTATAAAGATGGCAAACTCTATGTCCCTAAGAGCCTCCACTCAGAGGTCCTGCAATTTTGCCATTCCAACAAGTTGGCCAGGCACTTTGGGTATGTGAAGACACTGCACCTAATTAACAGGCAGTTCTGGTAGCCCTCTATAAAAAAGGATGTTTCTGAGTTTGTGGCTTCTTGCCCTATATGCTTAATGGCTAAGAGAAGAGGGGGAAAGCCCCCTGGGTTGTTGAAGCCTCTAGAAACAGCTACACGTCCTTGGTCCGTAGTATTAATGCATTTCATAGTCGAACTACCAGTCTCGCAGGGGAAGACCGTAATTCTGGTAGTAGTAGACACCTTTTCCAAACAGGCGCACTTCATTCCTTGTGCGCAGTTGCCAACCACTAAGAGGCTAGCTTATTTGTTCTTCCACCATATTGTGAAACTCCACTCATTCCCCGATAAGATCATTAGTGACAGAGGCCCACAGTTCGTTGCCAACTTCTGGTGGGAGTTTTGCAAACTGATGGGTATAGAACAGGGGTTAAGCTCAGCGTACCATCCCCAGACGAACGGACAAATAGAATGGATGAACGCGCTTTTAGAACAGTATTTACGGTGTTATGTGAACCACCAACAATCTAATTGGGTGGACCTCTTGCCATTTGCCGAATATGGTTAAAACAACAGTGTCCATTGTTGCTGGGGGGAGAGCGGGCCCGAGACCCCACCTCTTTCGAACAATGGTGGGGCAAATTGGAGGGAAGCTGGAAGGGAATCCAAGAGAATCTAGAACTGGCCAAGGAAGCTTATAAAAAACAATATGACAAATCCCATGTGCCCATGTGGGATTTCAAAGTGGGTGATTCTGTGTTTGTGTCAACAAAAAACCTTCCGCTGAATCAGCCTTCAAAGAAGTTGGCTTATAGATTTCTGGGTCCATTCAAAATAAAAAGGGTAATCAATAAAGTGACAGTAGAACTGGAGTTACCCAAGATGTTTAGTAAAATACACCCTGTCTTTCATTGCAGTCTTTTGCGAAGGGACCCGGGTGGTACTACTTGGCACCCTCAACCACCAGCTCCACAACCTATCCAGATTGGGAATCAGAGTCATCATGAAGTAGAAGAAATTTTAGATGCTAAAGTGAAACGTGGAGTGTTGTACTATCTGATTAAGTGGAAACATTTCCCTGCCAGCCAGAATGAATGGGTAGCAGAACAAAATGTCTTAGCCCCTGATTTAGTAAACAAGTTTTATAAAGCATTCCCTCAAAAAACCCAACATTGATGTTAAGGGGGGGCAGTATGTCAAGCATGGTAGAATTCCATTGGTAATTGATTGTTTTAGGGTCCTCCATAAAGCTGGCCTGTGAAATATCATGGAGGACCAAGGTCTATTAACTCTGTTATTCTTTCCCCCTCCCCCTTCTTACTTTATTGCTTGCAAAGCAGAAGTAGAGAGACACGAAACTAACTTGAGAAAGAGTAATCAGCACCTCCCCATACATTCCTGTTAGGGAGTGTGGCACATCTGGGGAAAGCAAGGACGGAGTCCTGATAACGTTATGAGAATGTAGACATTTATGGTAGTTTATGTGTGAGAGCGCATCCCTCGCCCCCACCTTTTGGAATCCTTTTGAAGTATGCCTTAAAAGTATTGTATCAATGTATCTTTAGCATCACTCTCAAGAATCTGTTACACTGAAAGTATCGGTCTATCAATAAACGTAGTTTTGTATCAAACCTGACTCCTCATTGAAACCGCATGCTTGACACCAACACTGTTTGCTACTTTGTTTCCACTCACCCTGTTTGTGGATGGCATCTCTTTTATTTATTTATTTATTACTTTACATTTATATCCCGCCCTCTCCGCAAGCGGACTCAGGGCGGCTCACAACATCATAAAAACAATCAATTAAATAAAACATATAAAACCATAATTTACTTATCAATTTAAAACTATTAGCACTGTCTCAGTCCAATCTAGGCGGTATTGACTTCTGCCTATGCTCGCCAGCATTCTGTGGGATGTCCGGTGGCAGCCCATTTTCAATCATCTTGTTTTTGTTGTTGTTACTGTACCAGCCGCTTTGACTTACTTCTGCAGGGACCCCAATCTTATAAGAAGTGCAATAACATGGGGACTACCATATGTATGAACTGGCTCTTTGACTCTCCACATGCTAATTGCTCAACAGGAAATGAATTAAACAAGAGTTCTGCAAAAGTCTGAATTTAACAGGAACCGCTCCCCCCCCCCCCCCTGCAAAGTTGATTGGGCAGGGCTGGGTGTTTTCTATTATGTCACAAACTAAAAGGAACAACACATAATGAGATTTTGCTTCACTGTGCATTAGATTACGTTCTGAATTCATCTTCCTGAACATCTCAATTTAGTACTGCAGTTGCCTAATTGTCTAGACTCTATAGGTTATCCCTGTAGCCCTGCTCTGCTACCATTATGTTGTCCCCAAAACCAGAGTTTTTTGCACCTCTGCAGAGTCACTGAACAGTGCCCTGCTTCTGTATTGATTACAGAGAATATACATCTTTTAAAAGAAGCACACTTTCCTTGGCATGTGCCACATGAGGCCTGGCTACAGAATTTGTCTTTTCAGACTTCGGAATTGGAGGTATCATGGAATTTTTATTTACCTTTTTTTAAAAGCCCAATAGTCCACTGGATGAAACTGACAAGGAAGCAAGATACTTTGGATAGACTGCTGTACTTGTCATAAAAAGACAATAGACACTCTGAACTAGCTTTATTCTTTAATATGATGGGGGAACATCTGAGTGTGTGTACCAGTGCAGCAAAACATTGCTGATAGATTATATCATGATCTGCATCTGGATGTGGATCCAATTTATTTTTTTGCAGTTTCTGATCCAGTAAGGGATGCATGTACAGAAACAGACTTCAGAATATAGATCTCTGAACTGAGATTACACCATTCTAATTGACTTCAGTCAATTTAGAAGGATAAATTATGTTTAGAATTTCACTGTGAAGTTCACATTACGTTATTTTGCTTTGAGAGATCTTCTTAAAGAATCTGTGTTTAGGAACATAGGTTAATGTTAAATCCAAAAATGCTCTTAGAAACACAGCAAATGGTATGTTTTAAAAATATCCATTACAAAGTGAATGAGAGCAACAAAAACTAGATAAAATGATGCAGTGTGAAATTGCAGTATAAAATTACAACTCTACTCTGCCATCTTCGCATTTTCCCCATAAATTTCACTTCCTCGTCTGCTGCTTTTGTGGCTAGCATTGCTCATTTATTTTGCTCAGCATAACATTTTGTTTCCTTTTACACAGATAAGATATTTGCTGTTCACGCACCTTCCATATCTTGTTAGTCCTATTCTTACCTCTTATCTTTAAGTGGGGTGGGGGTACAGTGTTTAGAACTTTCTGAGGACCCTGCCATTTTTTTTCAAAAGCACATATGTAAATATATACCACTACACTTACAGCTTTCAGTATGCAGTTCTATTTATTTCTTAAAACAGCATAGCCTGAAAACACTGTAGCTTCTGTTTGATATTCTGTTTGACATTCTGATATTCTGTAGCTTCTGTTTAATATTTCCAGATTAAGAATGGATTGATTTTAGATGTTTTCATGTCAATTTTCCACCTAGCTTTGGGTGTCCAAGGCAGAAAGCCACCAAAGCATTAAAACAAGCTTTTAAAATGTATGATATAAAAACAATTAAAAGCACCTATTAAACAAAACTCATACAGTCAAAACATGTACCCAATTCAAACACATACAAAGAAAGGTCAGTGAGGGAATACCACACAGTTCAAATAAGTCTTAACCCACTGGTGGAAGACAGTAATAGAGGGGGACAAATGGGTCTCCCTGGGGAGGAAATTGCGTAATTTTTGTGCCATGACCAAGAATATATGGAGACAGGAAGAGCCTTTTCTTAGGTTGCTACTTATCTAGCTTCAGATGGCAGTGGGACCCAAAGAGGGGCACCTAGAGATGCCCAAAGTGGTCAGATGGGTTCATATGGGAGCAGCAGGTCCAGATCTACATGTCCATTCTGTCTTATGGTCCCATAGAATACAATGGACTCCATACCCAATCCCCCCCGTCAGGGGCAAACACTCCCCTCTGCCCCCCCTAGATCCAGCCCAGGGGAGTAGGCAGTCATTAAGGTATGTTGGTCCTAAGACAGATCAGACAAAGACCTGTCTAGTCTGTTTTCAGCAACTGATGCTCATAGATTACATGATTAAAATATTTATTTGCAACTTTTCCCCACAAAGGTACCCAAAGCATCTTACAGAAATAGAAAAATACAATTTCCACAAAACAAAGAATAGTTATATCTTGGGCTAGTGCTGGATTGCACAGTCCATCTTATCCAAGGCAGGCTTGCCAGTTCCCCGGTGCAAAATTTTAAAAATGACCTTCAGGCCAGTGATGTAACATCACTTCTGAGGAGAACCCAAAAATGATGCTAATCCTCTCTAGGAATCACTGAAAAATGTATAGTAAAACTGTGGCATTTTCAGAAATTTCTGGAGAGAACTCCAGGTTTTATCATAAAGTTTCTGGTTATTCCTAAAGAGGTGTGATGTCACTTCCAGGTTTTCCCAGGAAATGATAACACACTCTTACCTCTGGCCACCCCCACAGTCTCCCACCCACCCTGGTCTCCCAGGCCTGACAACCCTAGTCCAAGACCATAGGATACAAGCCAAGGGTCTGTGGCCATGCCCAAACTTTATTCCTGGAGACAGGAAAAGCAAACAAAATTCTAGCTTAAAGGTTGCATCCTCTACTTTTTGCATTTTCCCACCACCTGATATTCAAAAGTACACTGCCTCCTTGGAGGCTCCATGGAGAAACCAGGGTCTTTGATAAGGTCTCCATGAACTGGTCATTTCCCTCAGCAAAGCATTTATGTTAAAGCCCCATCACAATTTCTTCTGGCAATGAACTCCATCACCTTTTTCTAGTCACTTTCATTTGATGACCCTTCCCCCAAAGCTTTTTTCATTTTTCATAATTTAAATAATCAGTCAAGCACCCCTTCCTGCTTTAGTCAACAAAAACAACAGCAACAAGCTTTAATGGCATATGACAGCATCACAGGCAAGAAAATAGCAGTAATAAATCATTGACACTTATTAATACTATCTCTCCTCTTGGCGGCATTCCGCTTTAGTCATCCTTGCTGCTGAACTAAAAGTCCCCAATGCTTTGGTTTTCTTCACAGATAAAGCATACTTCAAAGATAAACCATCGGAATCCTTTCCTTTTCTTCTCACAGCTGCTTGAATCTCCGTTTAATCTTCCCCTTCTTTATTTGCGAAAGGGACAGAAAGGTGATGGGTAGCCTCTTTTAGACTAGATTTTGCCTGAAGCTTGCTGACCCCACTCTACCATGAAAGTTTGCTGGTTAACACACCATCAGCCTAACTTAACTCACTGGCTTGTTGTGAGGATAAAGTGGAAAAGAGGAGAATGATGTAAGAAGTTTGAGTCCCCATTGTGGAGAAAACCAGGGTATAAATTAAGCAAATAAATAATAACTATAGCTGTTGAGGAGGAGCAAATTAAAGGTAGGTTGTTTCGTGGATGAAATGAGGAGACAGAAGCAAGGGACAGTGAGGATAGGGGTCTGCCAAGAGAAGGAAAAGAGAAAATAATGTGGGGAGGTAGATACTAAGGAAAGTGAAGTCTCAAGTCCTTGCTGGTTCCCCACCATGCAACTAGGCCAGAATTTACCCAGGGAGAGTCTGCAAAAGAGAAGGAAGGAGGGAAAGCTGAAAACAGAAGGGTAGCTAAAGAAAAGCTGGCGGGTGGGTGCAAAGGAGAGAAGGAAGCATGAAAAAGGAAGAAGCTATGATGACTTTCAGGTTAGCCAAAGAAAAAATAGTGGGAGAAGGAATATGAGATACTCTTACAAGTCTTTGTGGGTCTCCTGCTTAATTGATCTTAAATAGAGGGACAGGAAACCTGGTCATCAGGGTTCCCCATCATTGTTTCACAGGCAGGTGGGAGGAAATTGGGGGCTTGCTTTTTTCATGACAACATATGACATCACTTCCAGTGAAAACTGAAAGTGACATTATTGTGTCTATGTGACCTTCTAGAATTCTATGGTTTAACTATAGAGTTTTGAGTGAATCCCAGAGTGACCCCACATTGCAATAATCAGAAGCTTGCAGCCTGCAGCGTAGCTGCTAGGCTGCTTCTGCGCTGTTTGCCTCCCTGGGAGGGAAGAGTCAGAAGTCACCCGTTTGGGCGCGCAATGTGAGGGGCGGGGCTAGCTGCTTTAACAGCTAGCTCCACGTTCCCCTCAGTTCATTCTGTCATTGATCGGATTTGGACGACGTTTGGGGGCTTCGCTGCAGGCTCTTCCGATCAGACGGTCGGGAGCCTGTTGCTGCGTCGGCGGGCCACTCTTCGGACTGAGGATCGTTTCGGCAGCATTTGCGGCGGTGGCAGTGACAACACCATCTGGTTGAGTTTCAGGGAGCGTTGAGCTGCGGGTGGTCGCCCTGTTGGTGAAGGGGTCATTGGTGTCTTGGGCGAGTTGTGTGGCTCCAGGGGTCTCTGAGCGGGGGGTTTTCTTAGGAGGTGGGGTGGTCTGCCTCCCCCCCCCCTTTTTATTTTTGGGGAAGAGGATGGCCTGGAGGGACTGGGGCTCTGTGGGCAATCTCCACCATCTCCAGCTATAAAGGGTGCAGGCAGATGGGCTCGGAAAACCTCAGCCTGCGACTCTGCCGGCCAGGAGGGACAGGGGCTCAGTGGTCATCTTCAGCATCTCCTGCTATAAGGGGGTGCAGGCAGTTAGGTGTGAAAAACCTCAGCCTGCATCCCTGAATATCTCATTTTGAGGCTCAGGTCTGCCCCCCCCCTTTCTGTTTAGGGGATCAGATTGCCTTGGTGGGTTTGAGGGGACCTTTGGTGGCTATTTAGTCCTGTTGCTGGGGGAAGATTAGGCAGCCATTTTCTGCCCTTTCTTGGAGGGAGATAGGGCATTTAAGAGAATAGTGGCAGCCATTTTGTGTGTCTTCCCTGGGGAAAGGGAGTGCAGCCAGTGAGAGAGTGGAGCAGCCATCTT
The DNA here is from genome assembly GCF_032191835.1 of Heteronotia binoei. NCBI lineage: Eukaryota > Metazoa > Chordata > Lepidosauria > Squamata > Gekkonidae > Heteronotia > Heteronotia binoei. Next base: position 214,855,718 of record NC_083223.1, read on the forward strand.
AGCCTTTCTTGTGGGGTGCGGCAGCCATTTTAGGACTGGATTAGAGCCCCGTGGCGCAGAGTGGTAAAGTTGCAGTACTGCAGTCGGAGCCATAGGCGCACGACCTGAGTTTGATCCCGGCGGAAGCTGGGTTCAGGTAGCTGGCTCCAGGTTGACTCAGCTCTCCATCTTGGGGATGGAGGCTTGCTTAGTGGTAGAGCATCTGCTTGGTAAGCAGAAGGCCCCAGGTTCAATCCCCGGCATCTCCAACTTAAAAGGTCCAGGCAAATAGGTGTGAAAACCTTAGCTTTCGACCCTGGAGAGCCACTGCCGGTCGGAGGAGATAATGCTGACTTTGACGTACCGAGGGTCTGATTCAGTGTAAGGCAGCGTCATATGTTCATATGTTTTATTTTGGAGGTGATTGTTTGCTCAGACAATTCTGTGCCAATATGGCTGGGGGTGTGGGCTCAGGCAAGCCTAAAGGCAACAAGCCTGCACCCATACCATCTAGAGGCCTGCTAGGAGGCCACCACCCTCGTCATCTTCGGAGGATGAGGATGGAGCAGCAGTAGAATCTAGTATACTGCATAGGCTGAGGGCGCCTGAGCAGGCGTTACGTGTCCCTTCTCCAAGGGCGGGGGGGAGGGATGAGGCAATCCAAGAAGGCAAGGCAAGTTAACATTCTCACCAGGCTGTCTATACTTGAGGGCAGGTATGGTGGAATCGTGCCTGGCAGGGATGTCGATCTCAGTAGTCCTGATGCAGGTGCGGTGGATGCAGCTGGGACGTCCGGTGTTGGTTTGCCAGTGGTTCCTGCTGGCCTTGGAGGTAGGTGTTGTGATAACTTACAGGTGAGGCCTGGGCAGGTTTGGCCATGGGGTGTATGGGGGCCTGCTTTGGCGGCTGGGCAGGGTACTTCAGGAGTGAATACTGTGGTGCCTGCTTCTTCCGGGGGTGAGTACCGCAAAATTGGGCATGGACAGGTATGCATACCTTGTCGGGGATCAGGTGGAGGGTAGATGAACTTGGTGGGACCAGCTAGGGGGCACCTTCTCCTTGGGATGGTGCCTTTTGCAGCCTTGCCCTCTGGGGAGGTTGCTTTACCGCTTGGGGATCATCTGCTTCCTGCCGCCAGGGTAAAATTTTGAAGGGGGAATATGTGGACATTTATTTTTTTTTCTCTTCTCTATCGTGAGTTTAAAAAAAAAAAAGGATACAGAGGAATTTGACGAAAAAGTGAAGTAGAAGTTAAAGCAGCGAAGAGTGGACAGGACCTGGGCAAACTGGGTTCCTGGGTTCTGTATTTATGCTATGGTGATTGCCAGGGCACAGCCGTGGCGGGCGGCGTCCCTGTTCCAGTACATGGATATAATCTACAAGGGCTATACGGCCTTTAGCAGGCCAGCCTGGTTACAATATGCCCAGGAATTTCGAATGAGGGCTGCCCTGTATCCGTCTCTTCATGGGATCGGATCCATCAGCAGCTTTGGCTGCAGGTGATGGCCCCGCTTGCTGTGCTGGGAATTAGGAGTCCCTGGGGTATGTGATAGGACGGCATGCCAGCTTAAGCACGAATGTCCCTTGAGTAGGGGATCCCACTCTTTTGGTGACTGCCCTAAAGCTCGGGGGTGTAGGAGTGCAAAGAAGCCTGGAGGAGGCGGAGGAGCCTTTCCGGCTGAGAAAGGGACCCAGCCCGATATGGGTGGGATCTCGAGCAGTGGCTGATGAGGTACCCTCAAAGGGTTGATAGTTGGTATTTGTTAGAGGGTTTAAAGTGGGTTTCGGATCCTTTTCCAGGGTCCTCGAGTTCCGTTTATGTCAGGTAACCTTTAAGTTTGTTTGGGGTTTGGAATAGGTTGTGAGGGATAAGATGGCCAAGGGGCTGGCTGAGGGAAGGATTAAAGTGGTCGTTCCTGGTAGGGCTTTTCTTAGGAGGCTTTGTGATGCTATGGCAGGATTACGCTTGCCTCAGCATAGGACTAGGGTTACGTGCAGCATGAGGGATGATTCAAGGGTTTGGCAGGAATTTTTGGAGTCTTTTAATGGAGTCTCCTTTTGGGGGGAGGAATTGAGGCTTAGCTCCAAGTCATGTCTGAGGCTGCTGGTTCCTTGGGTTCTGGGGTTTATTTCCGTGGACATTGGTGCACGGCTAGCTGGCCTGATTTGTGGGCAAGGATAGGGGTGAACTGGGATCTCACGTTTCTCGAGTTTTTTCCCATCTTAGTTGCAGTTTGGCTGTGGGGGAAGGATATGGCCAATCACACCATTCATTTTTGGTGTGATAATATGGCAGTGGTCCACGTCATTAATTCCCTTTCATCCAAATCTGGATAGGTTATGAGATTGGTGAGGGCCTTCACTCTGCGTTGTTTGCAGCTTAATATTCTGTTTTAGCCAAACTTGTTCCTGGGGTAAGTAATGGGGTGGCTGACGCTCTATCTCATAAACAGATGGAGAGATTTCATCAGCTGGCCCCAGAGGCAGACAGGTGCCAATGCCCCAGGAGCTATGGCTGATTGGAGAGCCGAAGCCTGCAGAGCGATAGGTCTAGCTATTGCGCCTAGCACGCGGAAGTCTTACAAACGGGCTGTGTGGCAGTTTGAAGACTTTAGGGCTGTGGTAGGGTGCCGCAGGGTGTGGCCCCTTCTGGTGGAGGTATTACTCCATTACTGTGTTTTGCTGAGAGGTAAGGGGTTGGCAGTGCGATCCATTAGGGGGCGCCTGTCTGTGTTGGCTTTGCCAGCAAGGCACTAGGGTTACAGGGAAAACACGGCGGACTTTTGTCTGCAAAAGATGTGGGAGGGGTGGTCTAGAGAGGCCAGTCCCAGGGTTGATACGTGGAGTCCCGTGTCTCCTTCGATTTTACATGGTTGGATGAGGGTCTGGGACGTGGTGTGTGCTTCGCATTTTGAAGCATGTTTGTTCCATGCTGCATCCTTGTTAGCCTTTTGGGGGGGCTCTTAGGGTGAGCAAGCTGTGACGAGACACCAGTCTTGGGCGGTGACGGCCCAGGCTTTTTGTGAGCTGGGGTTGTCAGGGTTGCAGTTTTGGGACCCACTCCTTTAGGACTGGGGCAGCCCCTACAGCGGTGGTCATGGGGATCCTGCTACTTCATTCTGAGGCTGGGTCGGTGGCGTTCATTGGCCTATAAGGCCTATGTACAACCTTTTGGTTGTTGGAATGTTATTGGTTCTGTTTGTGTTAACTGTTTTTTCTCTTTAGATGCTGCTGTTCCTGGCCAGAGGAGCCGGAGCCGAGTTCTCATCTGCAGCCATAGACACGTGTTTTGGGCCGCTCTTCAGGCACGGAGAACTGCGGTTGGTTCTCAGCTGGGACTCAGCCAGCATGCTGTTATCGAATGGCGGGGGCGCCGGGGCCTTCAGTGGCCGGGCTTGCTGCCATTTCGGTTCAATTATAGAGCGGGTCCTCCTCAGATCTTAATTATTTACCTGGAAGGTAATGATCTGGGGTTGTTGAAGGACAAGGCCTTGGTATGGCAGGCCCGTGATGATTTCCAGCACATTCGGGAGCGATGGCCGGGGACCATCATAGTGTGGTCAGCCATGCTGCCCCGCCTGGTATGGCGTTGTGCTTTGGACCCCGCAGTTATAGAAAGGGCTAGATATAAGGCCAACAAGGAAATTAAAAAGCTGCTGGAAAGGGGTTTGGGCCACTTTTTGCCCCATCCGGATATTTTGGTAAGATGTCCTGGCCTCTACAGAGGGGATGGGGTCCATCTCTCGGAAAAGGGTAATATGCTTTTCCTGAGAGATTTGCAGCAAGGGTTGCGGGTGGCTTTGGGGCTCCCGGTGGGCGCTAAGCCCTAAGTAGAGACTTGGCCTTAGTAGTGGCAGGTTTTGGGGGTTTAGGACACTATGCGGCTAGGGGAAGACTGCGAAGCATCCCCCTTTTGGGGAATTTGGGGTCTGGCATGAACAACCTGGGGTTTGAAGACCCAGGTTTGGAGATTGCAGACTGTCCAGGAGGCTCGGCTAGAGGGTGCCTTTCTGGCAAGACGTGCGTCTGGGTTTGGGGCCCTCTGGTGCGTGCCTCCCTGCTGGGCCTGCCTGGAGGGAGCTGAGTCGCTCAGCTCTGGCTGGGGGGCTGGGTCTCTCACCCGTTAATGGCAGGGGAGCGGTCGCGGTGACCCCTAGCCCTGGCCAGGCCGCTGGTGGGGTACCCTTGCTGTTTATGCTGTTAGTTAATAAAGTGGCCCAATTTTATTCCAATGCATTGTGTCTGACTCTTTATTCCGACCTTGGGGGGCAATCAGAAGCTTGCAGCCTGCAGCGTAGCTGCTAGGCTGCTTATGCGCTGTTTGCCTCCCTGGGAGGGAAGAGTCAGAAGTCGCCCGTTTGGGCGCGCAATGTGAGGGGTGGGGCTAGCCGCTTTAACAGCTAGCTCCACGTTCCCCTCAGTTCATTCTGTCGTTGATCGGCCCTCCCTCCCGCCCTGTCTGTTATGTAGGCTTGGCTGGTTGCCTCATTTGAGGAGCCGGGTAGGAATTTTTTGCACCCGGCTGATTGGCTGTTGCTGGGGTGTGTTTTTCGCCTACCCTGCATAGCAGTGCAGTGGATTGTGGAATTGGCTCAGGGAAGGTGCCTTTAAATAGTTGGTCACTTTAGTTGGCAGGTTTTTGGGGTTTAGGACACTATGCGGCTAGGGGAGGACTGCGAAGCATCCCCCTTTTGGGGAATTTGGGGTCTGGCATGAACAACCTGGGGCTTGAAGACCCGGGTTTGGAGATTGCAGACTGTCCAGGAGGCTCGGCTAGAGGGTGCCTTTCTGGCGAGACGTGCGTCTGGGTTTGGGGCCCTCTGGTGCGTGCCTCCCTGCTGGGCCTGCCTGGAGGGAGCTGAGTCGCTCAGCTCTGGCTGGGGGGCTGGGTCTCTCGCCCGTTAATGGCAGGGGAGCGGTCGCGGTGACCCCTAGCCCTGGCCAGGCCGCTGGTGGGGTACCCTTGCTTTTTATGCTGTTAGTTAATAAAGTGGCCCAATTTTATTCCAATGCATTGTGTCTGACTCTTTATTCTGACCTTGGGGGGCAATGTCACTTCCAGTTTTGTGCCAAGTGACATTGCAACTGCCTTGGTGTGATGCCAGTGTAACTGCCTTGCCCCCCAGTATCTCCCAATAGGTGGCAAGCTATGGGTGTTAGGCCTACAAAGACTGCTTCTATAAAAATGAAACCATTCACAATCTGCTGTCTTCTTCAGGGGTTCTGTGTAAAATAGAATGGTTCAAAATCACATTGTTATAAAGGAAACAGGTTTGTCATTTTAATGTTGGTTAAACATATTGGGCAGTTTTATTGAATTGTTTATCGTATTTATTACTATTTCATTACATTGTTTTCTAATTTTGTAACCCAGTGTTATTGCACTGTTTATTGTATGCATTAAACTTTTATTGCATTTTTAAAATATATAATGTGCCTTGAGGTGCAAGAAAGGTGGACTATAAATAGAGTATATGTGCTTGCACTGAATAAGACAAGATGGGGGCATATGGGTATAAGGTTGCCAGGTGCCCCCCAGCAACCAGAGAATGGGGGAGCTTACCACGTGGTGGGAGCCCTCACGAGGGACACACTGATATCATCAGCTAAGTGCTGGCATTGCTTCCTGTGCCAGCAATGCTCTGTCATGTGAGCAAAAATATTATGGCCAAATTGTAGAGTTTTTTTCCCAAATGCTAAAGTGCCCCCCGTATCCCCCAGTTACATACTGATGTCATCTCCAGGTGTATGTGGAATGTTGACAGCAGCATTAGGATACTGCTGACATCCCCCAGTCAGGCATCATTTCCCCCTGCCAGCTAGCTGAATGTTGGCTGGGATCATCTGCTGCAGGAGGAAGACCACCACCCGAAGCAGGGGCCAGGCGACCCTACATGGGCAAGGTTTTTCTCAACTGGTACAGAATCTTGCAACCAGGATGTTGACTGCAGTGGGTGGTAGGTGTTGGAGGTTTCTGTTTGGAAAATCAGTTTTATATCCCGAACAGGTCAGTGGATCGTTGGATGAAAATGAGATTAGAGAGCCTTTTAGTATAAAAACAAAGTCATATATTTCTACAGGGATGGGGAACTGGGATGGAAAACAAAAAACACTAAGAGCTACATCATATTACTATGAAAGACACATGGCTAAGAATGGAGATCACTCCTTCTTGACCTCTGACTACCTAGACAAAGGAAGTCACCTGACTAGCTGACCAACAGCACAAACAAACAGTCTTTTCCCGGGCTTTCTCTTGATTGGCAGGGAACCAAGTTCCTCTTCCTAGGTCAGGCAGACAATAGACAACAGGCAAACAGTTTTAACCCTATAATGACAGGAACTCCGAACATTGCAAAAGACATGCAGAACAGATACAGAATTCCAACAGTAGGGACCATATCACTCTAGGCTGGGCCCATCTACACTGGCTCCCAGTTTGTTTGTGGGTACAATTCAAGACGCTGGTCCTGACCCTCAAAACCCTATGTGTTTGGGGACCCACATACCTAAAGGATTGCCTGCTTGCTTGTGAACCTCCCTGACTACTACAGTCATCTTCAGAGGCCCTGCTTCAGATGCTTTGCTGTCTGAGATTAGACGGGTACAACCCAAGAGAGAGCCCTTTCAGTCCTGGCACCAAAACTCTTGAATTCTGTCCCTAAGGAGATTTATCTGCCCCGTTCTGTTGCCATCTTCCACCACTGGGTGAAGACTTTTCTGTTTTGTTTGATCCCTCCTTCCTAACCACTGTTTTTATGTTTTGTACATATTTTAGTTGTTTTGTATTTATTTTTAACTCTTTTAAAAATCCTTCTTAGAAATTGTTTTAATGTTGGGAAGGGCATTGAAGTTAATGGTTGTATACTGTAATTTTATCATGTATGTTTTAAATTGTTAGCCATCTTGGCAGCCCTTGTAAGATCAGAAAGGCAGGATATTTTTTTAAACAAAAGAATGAAGATTGCAGCCAAAGGCTTTTAAGAGAACAACTAATCTTTTTATTCTCAGAAACCAAACTATGTATAGCATTATTGAGAGGGACTGAGATTTAGGCAGGAATGAGTAGTGGAATTTGTAATCTCCTTTAAAACATAGAGAAGATGTTAAAGGCTCTGTTTACATCATGCCTCATTTTACAGTCCATTTTAGAGTGGCAACACATAATTCCTGCTCAGCAATCTGGGCAATTCAAGAAGTTCTCCTAGGCTCTCAGTTAAGTCTCCTTTAAGACAGCACAACGCACAAGAACTTTCTAAGCATGCCCAAGTGGCCAACAAGCCACTTCATCACACAGGAAGTAATACTCATTGCTTTCAGGAGATGGGGTTCCAAAGGCACCTTGTTTCTTACAAAAACAGACTTTATGCTGTTAAAAGTGCATCAAGATTCTCCTGATAGTGTACTGTTTATTTTTACATTTGCTACATACCTTGCTCTAACAGTGCAGGCTGATTTTAATCTCATTTACACTCTGGCAAAAATCCACTGACGTCCCTTGAGTTACATTGGTGTTAAGTAGGAATGAGAGCAGAACCAAGATGCTTTTTTCTAATGGTAACACTTTGCTTCATGGCTAGGAATGCCCGTAAAGCTGCTTTAGCTTTGCAAATTGCACTTTGCTTTTTAAAAAACTTTCTGGGCTTCACTATTCAGGAAGAAAAGCATGATTGCAGGGCTTGATGCTTAATCCAATGTTTTCTTTTGTGTTTAAATCTGTTTCCCTACCCAAATTTTTACTGGATTCGCACTGAATGGAGGAATGTAACCACCTAATGGCCAAATAGTTTTTGAATGAGGAACGTTGAATAGCTGCTTTCTGAAAACATTACAAGATTCTATTTTTCAAAAGACCTGGCTGCAGCAAGGCATGTGGTTACTAGCAGGAAGCCATGGCTGGACAGAATCAGAGAAAGCAAAAAAAAAAAAAAATCTGCTTGATTAACATGCAGTTGCCAACTGACCAGGCAGTATGGTCTGGTTTGCTCATCTGCCATTAACAACAGTCTGTTATGCAAAAACCATCAGCTTTTCAAAGCCCAGAGATGTTAATGGTTGTAATGCAAAAATGGTCCCAATCACTTTGGTGTTGGTTGGATTATTTATTTACTTATTTATAACATTTAGAATGGCAACAGAAGCAGACAGATGAATCTTCCCTGGCAGAAAGTTCCAGAGCTATGGTGCCATAACTGAGAAGGCCCTCTCTTGGGTTGCACCCACCTGATCTCAGAAGGCAGGGCATCTGAAGCAGGGCCTCTGAAGATGAGCATAGTGGTTGTGATGGGGCTCACAAACAAGTAGGCAGTCCTTCAGGTATACTGGTCTCAAAGCATATAGGATTTTGAAGGTTGAGACCCACAACTTGTATTGTGCCAATAAACAAATTAGAAGCCATTGTAGGTGGACCCAGACTGGAGTAATATGGTCCCTACTACCCACTCCAGTCAACATCCTGGCTGCAGCATTTTGTACCAGTTGAAGTTCTGAACACTTTTCCAGGACAGCCCCACATAGAACACATTGTAGTAATTTACTATACTTTCTATACATTCGTCAGGTATTCTATACACTGGTCAGGGATACTCCAGGCTGATCTTACATTGACAGAACGCATGAGGCGCTCTTGAATGGACAAGAAGAGGGAGAGGAAATAGTATCTCAGAAGAGAACCCAACACAGGAGGAGGGTTCCTGGAAAAATGTAACCTGAAGGAGAAAGAAAATCAGGAGATGTTCTGAGCCTCTGCTGCTCAGCAATAGGTTCCAGGATCTCCCCACAGTAACTGATTCTGAACCATTGGAACTAGGGCTACTTCCCCAGCCTCCACAAAGCTTGAAGAAAGTTTCTCAGGATCATGTGGATAAGAAGCCTGGAGCTTCTGCTCCCTAAATAGGAAGAGGAAGGTCATAGTGATTGGAGACTCCTTGCTCAGAGGGGTGGAGCCCAAAGTGTGTTGACCGGACTTGTCATCCCGAGTGCACGCATCCATCATGTGACAGAAAGGATTGGAAGACTTATCAAACCCATGGATTACTATCCTTTCTTGCTGATTCACATGGGAACGAACAATACTGCCCGTCATAGCCCTGAATGTATTAGAAAAGACTATGTGGCTCTGGGTCAGAAGGTGAAGGAGCTGGGTGCACAGGTTGTGTTCTTGTCAGTTCTTCCTGTTGAAGGCCGTGGCTTAGGACAAGAAAGAAGAATACTTCAAACAAACGACTGGCTACGTCGATGGTGTTGTCAGGAAAGATTCGGATTTCTGGACCATGACTTATGCTTTCGAGATGGTGGTCTTCTATTGGGAGATGGTTTGCACCTTACGGTGGTAGGGAAAAGAGTGTTTGGTAATAGCCTTGCTAACCTATAAGGAGGGCTTTAACCTAAATTGTATGGGGGAGCGAGACAATAATTCAAAGCCTTGTATGATGCCAGAAACTGGGGATAAGAACATTAAAGATTTGCAGAGAGTGGCACATACACTAGGTAATGTGAATTTGCAGGTTTGTACAGAAACTAAACCCTCGAGTTGCACAAAACATGGTTTCTGATGTCTCTACACTAATGCACAGAGTATGGGAAACAAACAGGAGGAACTGGAAGTCCTAATATGGGAAGGAGACTATGACATAATAGGCCTTATTGAAACTTGGTGGGATGACACTCACAACTGGAATATTAGGATTCAGGGGTACAACTTATTTTAAAGGGACAGGCAAATGAAAAAGGGTGAAGGCATAGCAGCATATGTGAAGGAGGTATATCTCTCTCTCTCTCTCGGCTTGGCTTCGCGAACGAAGATTTAAGAAGGGTGCAATAGTCCACGTTTGCTGCAGGCTCGCTGGTGGCTGACAAGACCAATGTGGGACAGGCAGGTCCGGCCACAGCGGCTGCAGGGAAAACTCTGATTTAGGGTTGGTCCTGTAGCAGTGCGATTCTTCCTCAATCTCCTTTTGTCCTCAAGACCAGCTATGCGTGCGTTCTCAAAGGAAGAGACAGCCTGGTGGATGGTGTGCCTCCATGCTTTGCGATCTGAGGCTAGGTCAGACCACTGGTGATGGTTGATGTGACAGGTGCTAAGGGATTTCTTCAAGGAGTCCTTGTACCTCTTCTTTGGTGCCCCTCTATTTCGATGGCCGGTGGAGAGTTCGCCATACAGGGCAATCTTGGGAAGGCGGTGGTTTTCCATCCTAGAAATATGCCCTGCCCAGCGCAGCTGCGTCTTCAACAGCAGTGCCTCGATGCTGGTAACCTCTGCCCGCTTGAGGACTTCAGTGCTGGTCACAAAGTCACTCCAGTGGATGTTGAGGATGGTGCGAAGGCAGCGCTGATGAAAGCGCTCAAGGAGTCGCAGGTGATGACGGTATAAAACCCACGATTCGGAGCCATAGATGAGGGTTGTCATCACAACCGCTTTGTAAACATTGATCTTTGTGCCTTTTTTCAGATGCTTGTTGCTCCACACTCTTTTGTGCAGTCGGCCAAATGCACGGTTTGCCTTTGCCAGCCTGTTGTCGATCTCCTTGTCGATCTTGGCATCTGAGGAGATGATGCACCCCAGGTAGCTGAACTGCTGGACTGTCTTCAGAACTGATTCACCCACAGTGATGCAGGGAGGGTGATAATCTTCCTGGGGTGCAGGCTGGTGGAGAACTTCTGTCTTCTTCAGACTAACTTCTAGGCCGAATAGCTTGGCAGCCTCTGCAAAGCAGGACGTCATATGCTGCAGAGCTGATACCGAGTGGGAGACAAGTGCAGCATCATCAGCAAACAGTAGCTCTCGGATGAGTTTTTCCATTGTCTTGGAGTGTGCCTTTAGTCGCCTCAGGTTGAACAGGCTGCCATCGGTGCGATAGCGGATGTAGACACCATCGTCCTCATCTAGATCTACTGCGGCTCTTTGAAGCATCATGCTAAAGAAGATCGTAAAGAGAGTTGGCGCGAGAACGCAGCCTTGCTTTACACCTGTGCCTATCGGGAAGGGCTCCGAGAGGTCGTTGCAGTGTCTGACTTGGCCTCGCTGGTCTTCGTGTAGCTGGATGATCATGCTGAGGAACCTTGGGGGACATCCTAAACGTTCCAAGATTTGCCACAGGCCTTTCCTGCTAACGGTATCGAAAGCTTTGGTAAGGTCGACAAAAGTCACATACAGAGCCTTGTTCTGTTCCCTGCATTTCTCTTGGAGCTGCCTGAGAACAAATACCATGTCGGTGGTGCTCCTGTTAGCTCTGAAGCCGCACTGGCTCTCTGGGAGGAGTTCTTCTGCAATGGTGGGCACCAGTCTGTTCAGGAGTATTCTGGCAAGGATTTTGCCTGCGATGGAGAGCAGGGTTATCCCCCGGTAGTTGGAGCAGTCTGACTTTTCCCCTTTGTTCTTGTATAGGGTGATGATGATTGCATCGCGAAAGTCCTGTGGTAATTTGCCTTGTTCCCAGCAGGTGACAAGTACTTTGTGAAGTGAGCTATGTAGTACTGTGCCCCCATGCTTCCAGATCTCTGGTGGAATTCCATCAACTCCTGCTGCCTTGCCACTTTTCAGTTGCTTGATGGCTTTAACAGTCTCTTCTAGGGTGGGGATCTCATCCAACTCTGTTTTCACCGGTTGAAGTGGGGTGAGGTGGATTGCTGAATCTTGAACTACGCGGTTGGCACCGAAGAGAACCTGAAAATACTCCGACCACCGGTTCAATATGGATGCCTTGTCTGTGAGGAGCACTTGGCCGTCTGCACTATGCAAGGGACTCTGAGCCTGATATGATGGACCATATACTGCCTTCAGGGCTTCGTAGAACCCTCTTAAATCACCAGTGTCTGCACACAGCTGGGTTCTCTCTGCAAGCTTGGTCCACCACTCGTTCTGAATGTCTCGAAGCTTGCGCTGGAGGTTGCTACATGCAGCGCGAAAGGTTGCTTTTTTCCCAGGACAGGAGGGCTGAGCAAGATGTGCTTGGTAGGCAGATCTCTTTTTTGCCAGTAATTCTTGGATCTCTTGATTGTTCTCATCAAACCAGTCCTTGTTCTTCCTTGTGGAGAACCCGAGGACTTCTTCAGAGATCTGCAGGACGGTAGTTTTTAGGTGTTCCCAGAGTGCTTCTGGAGAAGGGTCTGTGGGGCAACTGAGGTCCTCAATTCTTGACTGGAGTTTTGCCTGGAAGGCAGCTTTAACTTCGGCTGACTGGAGGCTGCCAACCTGAAACTTCCTCCGAGGGATACCTCCTCTCCTGGGTGTGGGTTTAAAGTGAAGACGGAGATTGCAGCGTACAAGACGATGATCCGTATGACATTCTGCGCTGGGCATTACTCGGGTGTGTAAGACATCTCGAAGGTCTCTCTGGCGCACCAGAATGTAATCGATAAGGTGCCAATGCTTGGACCGGGGGTGGTGGGGGGTATATAGTTGTGAGGAAATATATGAATCTGAACATGGCAGCTCAGTTGAGAGTCTCTGAATAAAAATAAAAGGAGTAAGAAAAAAAGTGATATTATTGTGGGGGTCTGCTATAAACCACCAAGCCAGGCAGAGGACTTGGATGAGATACTCCTACAGCAGATTGCAAAGTTCTCCAAGAGAAGGGATACAGTGATCATGGGAGATTTCAATTACCTGGACATCTGTTGGAAGTCCAATTCTGCTAAAAATGAAAAGTCAAATAGATTCCTGACTTGTCTTGCTGACAACTTCCTTTTCTATAAAATGAAGAAGGAAACAAGGGGATCTGCTGTCTTGGATTTGATTCTCACCAACAAGGAAGAATTGATTGAAGAAGTGGAAATAGTGGGCACCCTGGGCAATAGTGACCATGTGACTTTGGAATTTACAGTCTTAGGGAAGGGAAAAGCTATATGTAGTCAGACTTATAGGCTGGACTTCAGAAAGGCAAACTTTGATAAACTTAGAGCTATGCTGGGTAAAATCCCATGGTCAGAAATACTTAGGAAGAAGGGGGTTCAGGATGATGGAAGTTTTATAGCAGGGTAGACGTTGTAGCTCCAAAGCAGTGTGCACACACACCAGCAGAGGTTGGTACTATTTACAATTTTATTTACAATATATATACATAGTCTTTATAGTCAGTCATAGTTCTTACTGACAAACTGCTTCGCCAGACACCTGATACCGCAGTGGCACACACTGGCAAGTATATCACAGACTTATATACAGAGTTATGTGTCCATTTACCCAATCAGCAGACATACTGAGTCACTGATGCAATATGTCCAGTTATGTGATCTTTACCTGTCAGAAGGATCAACATGATCTGTCTACAAGTTTCTATCTTATAAAGGCATTTCTACTTCATATGTGACATGCCTCCCAAGATAAAACTTGTTAGACACAACTTACTTTGGAGATATTCGAACTTTTCCACAGATAAGCATTTTGTAAATATGTCAGCTATGTTATGTTCTGATGCACAGTGCTGCAAAGAAACAAATCCTCGAGACTCAGCAGTCCGTACATTCTGGTAGCTAATATTGATGTATTTATTCCTTGTACGTATTCCTTGATTGTTTGCCAATTGTTGAGCTGCTAAACTGTAAATTAAACTATAATTACAGGCAATTTACAGTTTACATGCAGATCTATAAGCAACTGATAACACCACTCTAATTGTACCAGGCAATCACTAAAAGCTGAATACTCTGCTTCACATGAGTTAGTAGACACATGCGTTTGTTTAATTAACTTCCATAACACTAAGGCTTCGAACATGTAGATGGCATAACCAGACGTTGATTTACCGTCTACTCTTTCTCCCCAGCTGGCATCACAATAGGCTAATAGTGCTTGTTCCTTATCTGAACTCTGGACTAGCTTATTGCTAATAGTTCCTTTTAGATATTGAAGGATTCTTTTTGCTGCTACCCAATCTTTTCTGTATGGACAGGCACTCTTTTGACACAACCAATGAACAGCAATACATATGTCGGGATGTGTCCAGCATGCTATTTACAGCAATGAACCTACTAATGATTGATATACTGCCTTGTGGGGAAATACCTCATCATCTGTTTCCCTGCAGTAACCAGTAGTCATTGGTATACGTGCACTGTGTGCTTCTGACATTTCTTAGTTGTCCAGCAACTGTCTGATTTTGTGTTCTTGGCTTAATTCAAACCATCCACAGTCACTCCTGATGACATGTACACCTAAGTAGTTCTGGATAGGGCCAAGGTGTTTAGTTTTAAACACTTTTTGTATCATGTGAGTGAACCATTTCAATTGTTCTTCATGGTGGTATACCAGGCAAATATTGTCCACAAATACTAGCAAGTAACAGATTTTGTTACAAATGGTGATATTATAGAGACGAGGGTCAGCCACACTTTGTTTGAACCCATGGTCAATTAATGTTTTGCTAAGACATTCACTCTAGGCAAATGCACTTTGTCTTGATCCAAACAAAGCCTTATGCAATCTTAACACCACATTTGAATTGTTACAAGTATACCCTGGGATTTGCTCTAAATAGAGTTCCTCTTGTACGAGAGCGTTTAGATAAGCAGTGTCAAAATCAAAATGATTGACATTCCTTCTGCTCCTGCCTTTACTAAAGTTGCTTTAATTGTTTCAGCCCACACTGTTGGAGTGAATGATTCATCAAAATCTTGTCCTTCTATTTGAGAGAAGCCTTTCGCCACTAAGCGAGTTTTACATTGCACCCCCCACCCCAATCTGGTTTCTGTTTCAACTTAAAGAGCCTGCTGCATCCGATAGCCTTTTTACCAGTGGGTAACTCAGCCACAGAAAACACATTGTGAGATACCAGTGATTTATACTCTCCCTCCATGGCTTGCAGCCAAGCGGTCTGTTCCTCTGTTCCCATTTGGGAGGTAAAAACTCTATGGTACCTATTGTACCATAGAGTTTTCCCTCCCAAAATGCTAGAGCGTCCAGGAAAACCATAGCATTTTCCTGGAAACACCTAGGGTGGCCGCTGTGCAATGTCGCCGGTGCAATGAAGTCACTTCTGGGTGACATCATCGCTCCAATGACATCAGGGGAGGTTCCCCCCGCCGGCCCTATGTGGGCAAGTGGGTTGGGAACCTCCCGAGTCGGGGAACCCCTGTCAGGACCAGGGGTGTCATGGGTGCTGGGGACCCTGCAGAGGAAGTGGAGTCTGACGAGGAAACTGTGCCCCTGCCACCTGCACCAGTGCCCCTGCCTCCTGCTGAAGAAGATCCCAGCCCCCCTGCCTCGCCCTCTCGGGTGGCTCGTGTGCGTGACCGCCTCCGGCAGGACCTCAGGGATCGGAGGAGGGCGGCACGCTCACAAGCAAGACGCTCCCTGAGCCCTGAGTTCTGAGAGGATTCTGGCCCTCCTAAGAGCAAGGATGCTTGAGTTATGACAGGATCCTGGCTGCCTCCCTGAGCCAGCAATTAGCCCAAACGGGCAACAGCCAGCAGAGGGCTATATAGCTGTGGGCTTTGGGAGGAGGCTTTGTGGAAGCAACTAGTCATCTCCCTGACATCCTAGCATCCACTCCGGCTTGACTTTGGTTCCTGACTCCCTGACTTTGGCTTTTGACTTCTGGACTCCCTGACCTCGGCTTCTGGACCTCAGACCTGCGATACTTGTACACTGATTTGGATTTGGCGCCTCAGACCCTCCTGCTTACTGGCTACAGACCTCGGACTGCCTCTGGACTTTGCCTGACCCGGCCCCAGCCGTGACAGATTGCTTCCACCAGACAAACACCCACTCCACAGGATGGATGCTGAAGCAAGTGAAACCACAGAACTACTGGCTGCGCTCCAAGCCCAGGTACAGCAGCTAACACAGGCAGTAGTGCACTTGCAGCAACAACCTGCGGCCAGTGCTCCAGCCAAGTGCCCAGTTTCCCCACCTGACAGATTTGGGGGTGCCGTGGAAGAATTTCCTGCCTTCCTAGCACAGTGTCGGCTGTACTTTGAACTGAGAGCACGGGACTTCCTCAATGACAAGACAAAGGTGTGTTTCATCATCAGTCTGTTAAAGGGGCAGGCGGCCAAATGGGCCACACCCTTGCTGGTCGCATCCTCTCCCCTACTAACTAATTACCAAGGGTTTGAGGCCCACCTGTCTGCTGCTTTCTCTAGCCCAGTCCAAGCAGCCACAGCCAACCGGAAGATCAGGGCACTGAAACAAGGCAAATCCTCGGTGGCTCAGTATGCCACCGAATTCAAGCTCCTGGCCCAAGACTTGGCGTGGAATGAGGCTGCCCAGATGGACCAGTTTACCGAGGGGTTGGCAGAGGAGGTCCTGGATGAACTGGCCAGGGTGGAGCCACCACCCACGCTTCAACAACTTATCACCCTCTGCCTCCGCATCGATGGCCGCCTGGAAAGTCGCCGCCAAGCCAAGACGAGAGGGCGCCAGCTCCCTGCGCCGTGCCACTTGGCTCCTCGCCCATCCTCAGCTCGTACCAGCGCAGAGGACGAGCCTATGCGGCTTGGAGCTGCTCGACCCTGCCTGACCCCAGAGGAAAAGGCCAGACGCCGCACACAGAATCTGTGCCTCTACTGCGGCACGGCAGGCCACTATGCCTCTGGCTGCCCTGCTAAGCATCAGATACTCGGGCCTTCACCGCCACCGCCGCCAAAAGGGCAGCCCCAGGCGTAAGTGGACCCCCCAGCCTGGGGCGACTAGCTGGGTCCTCCGAACAGCGGGCTGATACCCCGGGCCCGTTCCTGCTACCAGTCAAACTCCGTCTGCCTGACGAACGCTGGCTGTTCGTGTATGCCATGCTGGACTCGGGAGCAGCCCACTGTTTTATAGATGCCGCCTTTGTAAAACAGCACCAGATCCCGGTGCAGACAAAAGAGACTCCGTCGCTGGTGGAGGCTATTGACGGGCGCCTCCTCCGTTCTGGGCCTGTCACCCAGGAGACCTGTCCCATCACCTTCCACGTCCAGCAGCACCAAGAACAGCTGCAGTTTAATGTCGCCCGCATGCCTCGCTTCCCACTGATTCTGGGCCTTTCCTGGCTGAAGCTGCACAACCCCATCATGGACTGGGCCCAGCAGGAACTACGTTTCCAAGACCCATGCCCCCATCTGACTCCTCCCACCACTCTGGCAGCTGGCATCCCGAGTGGTGGTCCTCAGCTCCCTCAGAAGTATGCGGATTTCGCCGATGTCTTCGAAGAGACGGGAGCGGATCAGCTTCCCCCTCACCGGCCCTATGACTGTGCCATTGACTTGGTACCTGGGGCACCACTCCCGGTGGGGCGTCTGTACCCAATGTCGGAGCCTGAGTTGGCCGCTCTGCGAGACTTCCTAGATAAGAACCTGAAACGCGGCTTCATCCGACCCTCAACCTCTCCCCTGTCTGCTCCAGTCCTCTTCGTGAAGAAGAAAAGTGGGGAGCTCCGGCTGTGCAATGATTACCGGGCCCTGAACAAGATCACCATCTGCGACCGGTACCCTCTACCACTGATCCCTGAACTCTTGGATCGCTTAAAGGGGGCCCAAATCTATACCAAGCTGGACCTCCGTGGAGCGTACAATTTGGTGCGCATACGACCTGGAGACGAATGGAAAACCGCATTTGGGACCCGGTACGGGCAGTACGAGCACCTGGTGATGCCCTTCGGATTGACCAACGCCCCCGCTGTCTTCCAGAGGTTCATGAACGACATATTCCGGGACCTGCTCGACCGCTTCGCAATCATATATCTAGATGACATCCTAATTTACTCCCGCAATCCTGCCCAGCACGCCGAGCACGTCCGCCAGGTCCTGCAGCGCCTACGAACCCATGGCCTCTACGCCAAGCTGGAGAAGTGCGACTTCGACCTGCGCTCTGTCGAGTTCCTCGGTCACATTGTGTCCCCGCAAGGGATCCTCATGGACCCGAAAAAAGTAGAAGCGGTCCTGACCTGGCAGGCTCCTCAGAATCGCAAAGACCTGCAGCGATTCCTTGGTTTTGCCAACTACTATCAGCAATTCATCCCGGCCTATGCCTCCCTGACAACACCCCTGACTCAACTACTCCGCCCCAAAGAACCCTTCTGCTGGTCCCCAGAGGCCGATAACGCCTTCTCCACCCTGAAGACCCGTTTTGCCACCGGGCCACTCCTGAGATACCCTGACCCCCAGCTTCCCTTTACGGTGGAAGCTGATGCCTCCAACGTGGCCCTGGGAGCAGTGCTGTCCCAGCGCGAGGAGCCGTCTCAGCCACTCCAGCCCTGCGCCTATTACTCGCGCCAGCTCACGGCTGCGGAAAGGAACTATACCATCTGGGAGAGGGAGTTGCTCGCGATCAAGGCGGCTTTTGAGGTTTGGAGGCACTACCTCGAAGGGGCTCGCCACCCTGTTCAAGTGCTCACTGACCACCGGAACCTAGAGCACCTCCAGACCACCCGCCGTCTCAACCAGCGCCAGATCCGGTGGTCCCTATTCTTCTCTCGCTTTGACTTCCGGATCTCCTACATCCCCCATACCCAGAACCGGAAAGCAGACGCGCTGTCCCGGAAACCGGAATACGCCCCTGCTTCAACTGAGGCCGCGCCCGCTGCTCCCATCCTGCCGCCCTCAGTATTTGCAGCCACCTCCACTTCACCCACACTCGTGGAGGACATTCGTGCTAGCCAGGCCAACGATCCCTGGGTCCAGCAACACCTCCAGGCACTCCAAGACGACTCAGCAGGCGAGTTCACGACTCGAGGCGGTCTCTTGCTACACCGCGAATGCCTCTATGTGCCGCCTGGGCCCTTGCGGGCAGAAGTGCTACGCCTGACTCATGACTCGTTACCCGCCGGGCACTTTGGACAGCATAAGACCACCCACTTGCTGACGCGAGAATTCTGGTGGCCACGAGTGCGCTCCGATGTTGCCCGCTATGTCAGCTCCTGTGATGTCTGTCGGCGGGCCAAAGACGTCCCGGCCAAACCCTCGGGGTTGTTACAGCCCTTGCCCGCACCCTCAGGACCCTGGGACACCATCTCGATGGACTTCATTACAGAACTCCCACGATCCAAAGGTCAGACTTGCATCTTGGTGGTCGTCGACCTATTTACCAAGATGGCCCACTTCATTCCGTGTCCGAAACTTCCCACAGCTCAGGAGACAGCCCAGCTTTACCTGCAACACATCTTTCGTCTGCACGGACTCCCAGCCCACCTGATCTCAGACCGGGGCCCCCAGTTCTCCTCTCGGTTCTGGCAAGCCCTCCATTCCAGCCTGGGTACTCGAGTGCACCTGTCCTCAGCCTACCACCCACAGACTGATGGTCAGACAGAGCGCACCAATGCCACGCTAGAGCAATATCTCCGCTGTTACACCTGCTACCGGCAGGACGACTGGACCAGTCTGTTGCCTCTAGCGGAGTTTGCATACAACAACGCGGTCCACTCGTCCACCCAAATGACCCCGTTTGCTGCAACCTACGGGTACCACCCTCGGTTCTTCCCGGCGATCCTGCCACCCACGAATGTCCCCGCTGTCGAGGCCTACCTGCAAGAACTCCGCGCCAGCCAAGACTTGCTCCGGGAGCAGCTACAGCGGGCCAAGGAAGCCTATAAACTGGCTGCGGACCGGAAGAGGCAGGAAGGCCCCCCAATCCAGCCAGGGGATCAGGTGTGGCTCTCAGCTCGCTACCTGCGCCGGCCTGGTCGGTCTCACAAGCTGGATGCGCGGTTCATTGGACCCTACCCCGTCACGGACCAAATAAACCCCGTCGCCTTCAGGCTCCAGTTGCCACCCCACCTCCGCATTCACCCTGTGTTCCATCGCTCCCTCCTTGTTCCAGCTGCACCCCCTGACCCAGCTCGGCCTCCTTGCCCACCGCCGCCACCACCGGTGTTGGTGGATGACGAGGAAGAATATGAGGTGCGCCAGATCCTGGACTCCCGGTACCATCGTGGAGGCCTCCAATACCTGGTGGACTGGGAGGGATATGGCCCAGAAGACCGGTCTTGGGAGCCCGAGGACAATCTTCATGCCCCAGACTTGGTGCACCGGTTCCACAACGACCACCCCGACCTTCCAGGTCCCTCGACGGAGGAGGGCCCTGGGGGGGGGGGATAGTGTCATGGGTGCTGGGGACCCTGCAGAGGAAGTGGAGTCTGATGAGGAAACTGTGCCCCTGCCACCTGCACCAGTGCCCCTGCCTCCTGCTGGAGAAGATCCCAGCCCCCCTGCCTCGCCCTCTCGGGTGGCTCGTGTGCGTGACCGCCTCCGGCAGGACCTCAGGGATCGGAGGAGGGCGGCACGCTCACAAGCAAGACGCTCCCTGAGCCCTGAGTTCTGAGAGGATTCTGGCCCTCCTAAGAGCAAGGATGCTTGAGTTATGACAGGATCCTGGCTGCCTCCCTGAGCCAGCAATTAGCCCAAACGGGCAACAGCCAGCAGAGGGCTATATAGCTGTGGGCTTTGGGAGGAGGCTTTGTGGAAGCAACTAGTCATCTCCCTGACATCCTAGCATCCACTCCGGCTTGACTTTGGTTCCTGACTCCCTGACTTTGGCTTTTGACTTCTGGACTCCCTGACCTCGGCTTCTGGACCTCAGACCTGCGATACTTGTACACTGATTTGGATTTGGCGCCTCAGACCCTCCTGCTTACTGGCTACAGACCTCGGACTGCCTCTGGACTTTGCCTGACCCGGCCCCAGCCATGACAAGGGGCTTGGCAGCCCTATCCAGATCACTCCAGAAGTCCACCAGGGCATTGACAGGAGGACCAACCATATCACCTGGAAAATCCCATGATGCCATCAAAAAGCCATTCAGTTCAATCTGGCTTTAGGGGTGGATCATATTCACAGATTCCCCCACCTCTTGATACCCGTGTAAGGCAGGGATCTTTGAAGGAAGGGGCACAGAGAGCTGAACTTGATAGGCAGATCTTAACTGGTGGGTCAGGTGCCCTTGTCAGGCAATGTTTCATTGAAGTCTCTTTGCTTTATGAATGTATTTAATCCATGCTTACTAACACCAATAATAAATAAAATGCTATGCTACTGACCTATGTGCCCTGCAAGAAAGGAAGGAGGGAGGGGTGAGAATGGAGGCTGCCAGAACTCTAGAGGCCAGTAGGGCCTTTGAAGTGCAAAATGCTCAGCTAGCCGCCCTGGCGCCTCCTGAGCAAAGCAAGGACATCACCAGGGGGAGAATGTAACCGTCACCGGTGGGAGATAAGCTAGCTTGTGAAAGTGTTACTTTCAGGGGCAACTGTAGTTTTATTATGGGAAGCAGTTTAAAGCCCAAAGCCTTTGAAGTGTATACATAAATGCCAATGGTTCAAGCTATCTGTTATCAGTTTCAATGAATTCATGTAGAGAGTAACATTGTTGTAATCAATAAATGAAACTTAGTTTTTAACAAAGACAAGTCTGGTCATTTTGGAACTTCAATGAACTCTTTGCTGACAGTCCTGGCCCCAAGCCATTTAAGATCCTAAAGGTAACCAGCAAATTTCAAATTGTGACCAGTGCAGACCTTTCAACATAAGGATGATACAAACTAACTTCTTACAGAGTAGCCTTGCTGCTGCATTCTGGAGACGGTCAAGTAAAAGCGGCACCACTGAAGCTCAATGCCCCCTCACCCAACCTGTCAAATGTGTAACTTACTGAAACTGAATTGTAGATTAGAAATGCTTGACATGACTAACGCCATGATGTACCTTAATATGAACTCTGCTTTACTAACCCTGAGAACTGTAGCAAATGCCCTTTCCCCAAGCATATTGTAACCGCAAAGAGTAAAATCTCACGCCCAGTCGAAAAGCCATCTGCGGCTTTGAAGTCCACATCTTCAAGGACTCTTCCTCTGAGAAAGAGAGAAAGAGATAAAGCCCTGGGAAGACCCGGCCGTCTCTGGGGGTGTGAAAAGGGCTGTATTTCCTGCTTTTAGAACTGTAGAAAAGGCTGGCCCCAACCTCGGGCCGGTATCAAACTCAATCTGCCTCTCTGCTGACCGTTTGTTCTCAATAAATGCATTAATTGTTACAACACTATGATCCGTCTTTACTTGAAGTTCCACGTCTTGACACAACCTAGCCAGCCTCTCCAGAAGGAAGCCATGGTCAGTGGTATTGAAAACCATTAAGATGTCCAAAACAACCAACAGGGGCACATTTCCCATCACTCTCCTGGCAAAGTTTATCAGTCAGGGTGTCCAAGATCACCTAAATCTGTGTAGCTATCCCCCTCTCAAGTAACTTGTCTAAGAACAGAATATTAGCTATTGATTGGTAGTCATCAATTTGATCTTCACAACAAACTACTGAGGTAGCCTGGACTGTCAATGTGACTGACCCAATGTCACCCAGTGAGCTTCATTGTTGAATGGTGTGATCCTGAGTCTCCAAAATCCTAGTCCAACCAGCACACCATACTGGCTCTGGAATTTTGTGCTGCATAGATCTAAATATATACAGAAGCATGTGTTCATATATACTTATGCATAAGGATGTACAGTCTTTTTTTTCTTTACACTGCATTATACTAGATAATTGGCAGGTGAATATACACATGGATTTCATTGCAAATGAAAGTTTTGTGTCTGATTTTACCTTATTCAGACACGCAAGTCATCACTGGCCTTTACAGTCATCATGCGTGAGCTGCCCCTCTGTGCAGAAAATTGGTGATTTGGTATGTTGGTGCATGTGTGAATAATTGTGTCCTCACTGCACAGAGCAAACAACAATTCAGAAAACTGTTGGTTATCTTTCCATGCATAAGTATACCTCTTTTTTTTGCTGTATCAAACAGGGTGAGACTCAAGCCTCACTTCACCTTACCACCAGAAGGAAATGATACTATCGCTGAATTACATCTTTTTTTTTTTATAATCCCACACAGACATGTGAGCTGTTTACAAAGAAAAATGGATGTGGTGGCATGACATCAGCGTCACCCACTTCAGAGGACGTTCAGCTTCCTTATTGCAAGAGTAGATGACAAACTGTAAACAAGCATATGCGTGAGTTTTCTGTCTGAGAGTTCTCTTAAATAAAGGCTATAGGAACCTTAAAAGAGATTTAGTACAATCCTTGTCTGATCCTTTTCAACTACCAGTGTAGAAGACTGAAACAATTAGATATTGTAATGAGAGCCAGATAAAAATCTGAAGTCATTTCAACGTCACTTTTTTTGGCCTGTGGAAAACAGGAAGGCAAGAGAATTCTTCTTTCAGACATGTTCACATTTGTTTTTACTGCACAAGGTGCAAAGATGTGGATGTGTCCAGTGATTCATTTTGTATACGAAAGATGATGGGGGTGTGGGGAACACCAGAAATTAGTCAGTGACTATTGCACTGTGTGACAAGTTTTTTCTACCAACTGAGAGGACACACATAGCCTCTGATGATTTTGGGGAACCAGGTTTGTTTTAAACTGTAAACCTTCCCCTCAGTTAGAAGATGTCCTTAGGGCAGTAAATATGAAGGTTTTGGGCTCACTGCCATGAGATAAATTTTGTGGTGAGCAACAGGAGCACGGAAATCACTGAGGCAAGAGTTGTATGTAAATAACAAAGATTTATTTACTTAAAATTATTTTTAGAGGACAGATCAGCAGTACATGACTATAGAAAGCCAAAGAGAAGTATGACTGAGGCACATAAATGTAAGCTAGTTATGGCTTTTGAGTGAGGCTTGAATTCTCTTTCATGCTTCCAGGTACAAACTGGCTTTCATTGACAAGGGTTGCCAGTCTCCAAGTGGCACCTGGAGATTTCTCACTATTGTAATTAATCTCCAAATAACCAAGATCAATTTCCCTGGAGAAAATGGCTGCTTTGGAAGGTGGACTCTACAGCATTATATCCAGCTGAAATCCCTGCCCTCCCTCCCACCCTTTCCAATCTCCAGCCCCAACATCTCCAGGTATTTCCCAACTCACAACTGGCAACCCTATCACTGACTAGCCACTAGGATGGATGCACTACTAGGCAGAGCTACCCTTCAAACTGTCTGCTCTTTTGCTGAGGCAGTCCCAAAACCATCATTGCACTCTCCTGGAGGCAAATCGAAACTAAACTGCCTCTGTGATTCTCTCCAACATTCCATCCACACTTTGAAAGGTGACTGAATACTAGAGCAGCACTCTCATAGGCTCAGGAATGAAATGCTGAGTAGTTGTTTTTCCTTCAGGGTAGAGTTGCAGACTTCCAGATGATAGCTGGAGATCTCCTGCTATTACAACTGGTCTCCAGGCAACAGAGATCAGTTCACTTGGAAATAATGACTGCTTTGGAGGGTGAACTTTATGACATTATATCCCTTGGAAGCCCCTCCCCTCTCCAGACTCCACCCTCCTCAAGCTCCGCCCCCAAAATCTCCAGGTATTTCCCAGCCTGGAGCTGGCAACCCTATTTCAGGGGCAGAACATTCTCCTATCTGTCATGCACTGCATGATATACTAAAAAATGTGCCTACTTTTCCGCTGACACATTTCAAGGTCTTTTAAAAGAAAACTACAGATTTATACCCTGCCCTTCTCTCTGAATCAGAGACTCAGAAGCTTACAATCTCCTATAACTTCTCCCCCCACAACAGATATCCTGTGAGGTGGGTGGGGCTGAGAGGGCTCTCACAGCAGCTGCCCTTTCAAGGACAACTCCTGCGATAGCTATGGCTAACCCAAGGGCATTCCAGCAGCTGTAAGTGGAAGAGTGGGGAATCAAACCCAGTTCTCTCAGATAAGAGACTGCGCACTTAACCACTACACCAAACTGGCTCTCTAAGCCAAACTATTTGAAACAGATCTCTGGATAATGGTTAATTAGACCATCTCCCCCTACAAACTCTACAGCTTAGAACTGTTCAGCACATCCATAATTGTACATGCTTGTGTGGCCAAAGAGCATATACTGAACCCTTTAGGAAAGGAAGGCCTGAGCACAGCTGGAGGCAAACAGAGAGATCAACTGCAATGGCAAAGAAGCTACCCATGGTCATGCAGGAGTCATATTTCTTAGTAATAATGTAAACAGTATTATGAGACACATGTCGCTGGGATGTTCTCTTATCCCAGCCACACCGAAATGAACAAAAGCTTGCATGGGCACGAAGAACATATGGTGGTCATGATGTGCAGTTTTATTATCTTATTTTAATCCTATCATGATCTTTCATAGAGGCCACTTTTATTCCAGCCATATTGCTGCCTCTAAGCGATTGATGTTGAGATACAGATCCAGCACATTCTGATGCTTTATTCTGATATTTCCTATCACTACCTATAAACCAGCTATGACAACCTTGATTTGTTAGTAGCAATGCATGTAAAATCTAGGAGAATAGGTGAGATGGAATGCTTAGGCAAGTACCGGTAGTTCCTTTTAAAAATCTTTCTTTAGAAGCTGGCCCTGGTTGGGGAGAAAAGGGGGGAGGTGGAATTCCACATTTGGCACAAGGGCCCTGGGTTTCTTAGCAGCACCATAAAGGATGACATATGTCCTGGAAAACAGGACATTGAGGTGGGCATAAATCTACATTCCAATAGAGAAGAGCCTGGGATGTCACCAAATGGTCCAGAGATCAAGAGGAAAACAGGAAGGCAGGTGATATTATTGCCCCTTTTAGGGTATCAGAGCATCTCTCCTGGATGGGGAAAACAAGATCTGATTTCACCAAGCCCACCCCAATTAAGACCTGCCAATAAAGAGGTGCCAGAACTAGGAGGCCTTATTTTGGGTCCAATAATGTTCATTTGAATGTTTAATGTATTCATGCATCACAAGTGGTACAAAACCTCTTGTAATCCTTTGTTTCATTGAGGAGTTTGGGATGTCCTGGGGTTCTTTGCACCCTGTGGGCTCAGACTTCTCCTATCAGTACTGGTATATTCTAATTAATAAAGCTTTTAGATATTTTTCTCTCCTTCAGGATCTGTCCGTGTGTTCCTTGATTGGGCTGGGAAAACACAACGAAACACAGACTTTCTGTGTATTAAACTGGTGCCGAAACCCGGGAATCCCTAGCCTTGGATGCTGCCTTTGGAAGTGGACCTGAAGGTCTTCATGGGAGGTGCATCCAGCTGAATCTTTCCAGCTGCCTAGGGGACCTTTGGGTCTGCTCATAAAGGCAGCAGGCCCAAGCAATGGGAATAACCCATTTTTCTTCTGAAATCCTGAGAGAGAGAGAGATCTGACCAGGAATTACATCAGCTGATGAAAGAGGTACTTTTTTTGTTTAGTGGGTAATGTCCATGTGAGCTTTCCCCAAAAAGTGGGAAGCAAGGCGCTACTGACAAGAGAAGTTTCAGGGATGGAGTGGGGGGGTTAACTTTACCCCCTCCCATCATTGGGATCAGTCAGGATTTCTGTTTGGGTCTGTTTTGAAGTGGCTGTGCACATCTGCATTGCTTGCCTGTCTCTGTCCATCACACAATGGGAGCTCCTGGGAGAAGGAGGGGCTCTTTCTCCCTTCTTACACACACACACACACACACACACACGCATGCACTGGGGTCTGGGCTTAGTTAGAATGGTTTGGATCTATTCTGGGACCACTTTGTGATGTGAATCTTTCTCGCCTGCTACTAGCAGGGAAGATTTCTGGAAGCAAGGAAGGAGGGGGCTCTGCTTCCCTCCATTGAATGGGGGGGGGGGGGGTCATTTTACAACTGCATTGTGAATTTGCTCTGCCAGTTGTTTTTAAACTGCACTGTGTGAATTTGTTTTGCATGTCTGTCTATTGTGTGTTGAAATCTATGTCTTAGAATCCATGAGCAGCCCTCCCGGACTGTGCATCCCACTAGGGGTTTATGCGTGTCCCGGCTGACAGGCTCCCCCCACCACCACCACCACCTCCTTTTCCTTCTTTATCCAGCACTGTGTTTACATTTGCGTCGTTTACCACATTGGAGATGGGGAACTTATTTAGTAAACAGGATGTGGGTGCAGGGCGAAAGCCTACCACCCGTCTCGAGCACATTGTCCCAAATTGGACCTTGATTGTTGGCACAGCAGAGGCAGATTTTCCTGTTGATAAATTGATGTATTTTTGCATGGGGGTCTGGCCAGATTATTCCCTGGGGGGTGGGACAAAATGGCCCACAACTGGCAGTTTCAATAAGAGCAAGATCCAGAAGCTTGTGGGCTTTCTGCAGGAAAACCAGAAATGGGAACAGTTAGATTTAAGCTATTTCATGGCAAAATACTGTAAGAGAAGGGGAAACCCTGCAGGCTGTAAAAGCTGAACTCGGTGCCTGCAAACCAAAAGCCGTTCAATCAGAAACAGGGGAAGGAAAGGAGAGAGGGGCTTTCAGCAGCCACAGGAACTGTCCAAACGCTGATCAATAAGCAGCGACCACAGCCCCTCCTTCTCAGCAACCCCAGCCTCTTGCCAACCTCCAGGCAGCTAGCAGACAGACCATCCAAACGGCACAGCCTTTCCTGCACAGACAGCATGCCCACTGAGCATCAAAACAATATTCTGTGTTTGACTCCTGAGCAAGGAACTGTGAGCCCCTGGTTCCGTGCTGTCTTTGGATGCATCTGAAATACAAACTGCTCCCACCCACCCCCACCCCGACACAGCCAGGAAACAGCCAAGGACCCTATAACTTAGGGGGAGTGGGTCATGGTAATGCTAGCCAAAGTTTGCCCATTTTTAGCAAAGTCTGAGAAAGCCATTCTCTAGCAAATTCAGGCCGCCTGAGTCTGATCTGTCTCCCCCAAGCTCGACACCAGCCCCCTCCCCCACACCTCAGCAGCAGGCCATCCGAAGGTGGGTCTTAGACGCTTTTGCCAATCTGGCTGACCCAGTCACAAGGCTATTTCAGACCCCAGAGTCTTTATCTGCCAGGGAGGCCTCTCCAGGGGTTAAACAGGAACAAGCAGCCAGTCCACTCGAGGAGGGGTCATGCTCGTCTGCAACAGCATCAGGGGGACAAGCAGTCAGCATGATGCTACTGAGAGAGACTGTTACAGCAAAGGGCCAAGTCACCTTTGTTTACTGCCCTTTTTCAAGTGCAGACCTGCCAGTATGGAAATGCTCCCTGCCCCAGCTTTTTGCCCTTTTGCCCAATCTTACCTGGGACCATAGACTGCCTACTTCTGTAACCTGGTTCACTGGGGACCTAGTAGTGCGGAGGTTTCTCCAAGAATGTGATATGTCAGTAGATGGGCATCACCTTGAACACTCTTTTCTGTTAACCCCTGATTGCCCTATTGCCCTGCAAGGATGGGACCTTGTAGGCAAGTTTGGGGCCAGCCTGGATTTTACATCTCCCCACTCAGAATGCCCCACACTACCTGGCAGCTCTCAGAGTAGCCGATGCCAACAGGTCAGACCCCTCCCAGGAGTAACCCCATTGTCTGGGTAGAAGTCAGTCCACCAGTTCTGGGTATAGTGGTCCCTCCTTCAAGCCAGGAAAAGCTCCAGTCAGAATCCGGCAGTACCCCTCATCAGCTAAGGGCTGCTTAGGACTGAAACCAGTGATGAAACAGCTAATCATAGAGGAAGACTGGAGGAAGGCAACTCACCCTGCCTCAATATTAGCTGTGCCCAAGGACACTGCCCAGACCACAGGGCACCTGGTTCAGGACCTTTTTGCTATCAATAGTTTAGCAGAGAACACCTACCCTGTTGTCCCCTACCCTCTCTGGAAACTGCCTTGTGCAGGGCCTGCGCTCCTGGACTAGGAGGGGGGAAAAGGTGGCCTTACTTCAGTATTCCAAGGATCTTTCATTACTGACTGGTCCAGATCAGGATTCAGTCCAGGAGGCCACCATCTCCCTCCTCAACTTTCTGGGACAACAGGGATGCAGGGTCTCCGGAGATAAGGCACAGCTAATCCAGCAAACAGTTATCTGTCTAAGCTTCCAGATTTTAAAAGGGCAGAAGGAACTCTTATGTGAAAGGAAGAAGGTTATCTGTCAACTGCCCCTCCCTACCAAGAGGGTCTTGGGATTCTGCCACAGCCGGATTCCAGAATTCAGTGTCAGGAGCAGAACCCTAGCAGAGAAATGTTCTGGATGAGCCCAAGTGTTTAATTCTGACTTTTGAGGAAGTACATGCTTGGGGGAAAAGTCAAGAGAGCCCTGCTGCCAACTCCCACCCTGGAGCTTCCCCAAACTCAGGAAGCTCTTCCAGCTATTTGTGCATGAGTGCCTAGGACAGCAACTTAGACCAGTGACCTACCTGTTAGGACAGTTTTGGCCAGCCTGCATCAGAGTTATTGCAGAAACAGATATGGCAGTTTAGGAAGCCCAGAAACTGACTCTTGAACATGCAATTCATGTGTACTACCCCCACCCTGTGGCCTCCTTACTCTAGCAAAGGGGGGCCAAGCAGCTGAAAAGCTTCTGATTAGCCAAGTATGAAGCCCTCTCTTGCTTGGTTCTGATGATATCACCCTTGAAGTCTGCAACCGCCTGTATCCTGTAACACTGCTCCCTGTCTTTGATGCTCCCTGTTTCTGATAAGAATCTGGAACCTGCCTGTCTGGGAGTTACTGGTGGTGCCACCCTCAGTGGACCTTCTGGATTCCCTTACCCTAATGCAGAGCTTGAACTGTTCCCTGATAGTAGCAGCTGCTTGGAAAATGGAAATAGATTCACTGGCTCTGCTGTAACTACAGAACATTACACCTTGGAGGCAGGATCCCTCTCCTCCTCCTATTCAGTCTAGGCAGCAGAGCTCTAAACACTTGACAGAGCTCTCCAGCATGTTGAAGAGCAGCACGTCAACATCTACACAGACTCCAAATATGCTTTTGGGGTAGCACACACCTTCAGTCTACTCTGGAAAGACAGGGGCTTTCTCACTGCCACCAGGAAACCAATTGCACACAAAGACTTGAGTCCTGGCCATCCTGGACAGAACTCTGGTATGGAAGGAAGTTACAGTCATTCATCTGAAAAGCCACCAAAGACTTATCATCTCAGTACAGCCAGGGCCAGTGTCTGTAAACATTGAAATTGGGGATAAAATGTTAACTGAATATATCTATGCCTTGCAGTCTTGTCTAACTTCCCTTCACAGAGCCGCTGAGGGAGCCCAGCCACTCCCCTACAACCGTCCTGTACATCTGTTCCAGCCTGGTGACTGAGTCCTGATCAAGGCCTGGAAGAAAGAGCCCCTGAAGCTGCACTGGAAAGGCCCCTTCCAGGTCCTCCTGATCTCTGACAGCACAGTAAAGACCGCAGCTCCTGATGGTTAGATCCACCACACCAGGGTCAAGCGTGTCAAGAATACACAGACCAGCCCTTCGAGAGTCAAGGTGACCAGCCAGGACCTGCAGGTGACAGCAGATTTCCTGAAGGTGTAGCACAACCATCGCCACCATCTCCACTGGACGATGGCAGGGGAGAGCCACCTTCCCTAGCAGCTTGGCCTGTCAGAACTTGAAGAACTTCAAACGAGGCCCAGTACTTCGTTACAAAGTATAGGAGTTTATTGAGAACTAGGTTCATGAAGGCACAGAATAACTCTGATAATGGGGTTAGCAATGGTTACAACTTTATGCGGTTGTTACAGAAACAATAAAGCTGGTTCTCACACTTCCAGAGACACTTGTCTGTTCCCAGAGTCTGTTATCAGAAAAGGGAGGAAGGAGTCCTGCTGTGATGTCCTGAGCGGCTGTCTTCAAAGGACACCTGCAAATGACTCCCAGAGGCTATCTGTCATTCCTTCCATGGCTACAGTTTGTTTGAAATGCAAAGCGCTTTGATTAGTGGCCTAGCTAAGAGTACATAGGGTTAGTATCAACTTACAAGATGGAGTCAGTTAGGCTAACATTGCCCAGCTTAGCAAGCATGAAAAGCACAAGTTCTGACATACTGCCCCCCCTAAGCTCTCGCCCGGGGCTTGTGTGGGTACAGTAGGTGGAATTTCTTAAGCAATTGCGGGGCCGACACGTCACTGGCTTTAACCCACTCATCGCAGCTTGGAGGAAAGTACTTCCATCTGATCAGGTAGTACAATACCCCACGCTGGACCCTGGAGTCCAGGATTTCCTGCACCTCATGGTGGCTCTGGCCCTTCACTTGAATAGGAGGTGGCTCTGGAGGGCGAGGGTGCCAAGACGTAGCTCCAGGATTTTTGCGAAGAAGGCTGCAATGAAAAACAGGGTGGATCTTACTAAACCGTTTGGGCAGCTCCAGTTCCACTGTTACCTCATTGATCACTCGTTTGATCTTGAACAGGCCTATGTATTTGTATGCTAGCTTTCGGCAAGTCTGTGGTAATGGGAGGTTTTTAGTTGAGAGGAATACCTTCTCCGCCTCTTTGAACGTCCATTGGGGGGAGTGTTTTCGATCAAAGTGTTTTTTGTACTCCCCTTTTGCACTCTCCAGGTTGTCCTGTATCACCCTCCACCCCTTGCGAATCCCCTCCCACCATTGTTGGCACGACGTTGGTTCGGGTGCCCCTGCTGGCATGGTTAATAACGGGAAGGGCTTGCCCTCATACCCATTGACTATCTGGAAAGGGGAGGACTTGGTGGAGCTATGGAGGCTATTATTGTACCCATACTCGGCGAAGGGCAAGAGCTCGACCCAATTGGTCTGTTGGTAGTTGACATAGCACCTAAGGTACTGTTCCAGTAGCCCGTTCACCCTCTCTGTCTGTCCGTCCGTCTGCGGGTGATAAGCAGAGCTGAGCCCCTGTTCCATGCCAGTGATTTTACAAAACTCCCGCCAGAAGTTGGCAATGAACTGCGGCCCGCGGTCGCTAATCACCTTATCAGGGAATGAGTGGAGGCGGACCACGTGGTGGAAGAATAAATGGGCCAATTTCTTCGCGGTGGGTAGTTTTTTACACGGGATAAAGTGGGCCTGCTTGGAGAAGGTATCTACCACCACTAGGATTACTGTTTTCCCCTGGGAGGGCGGCAGTTCCACTATAAAGTCCATCGATACTACCGCCCAGGGCCTCGTCGCGGTGGGCAGTGGGTGCAAGAGTCCAGGCGGTTTTCCCCCCCTCCGTTTGGCCATGATGCAAGTGGGGCATGAGCTCACAAATTCTGACACATCTCTTTTCAGCTGCGGCCACCAAAACTGCCTAGTTAACAAGTGCAGTGTTTTCACATAGCCGAAATGCCCCGCCAGGCGGCTGAAGTGGCATTGTGCCAGGACCTCTCCCTTTAGGCTCTTTGGCACATAGATCTTTCCATTATAATACCAGAGTCCCCCCTCCCCCTTCTCTAGACCCTCAGGCCTCTCCCCCCCTTCTGCTTCCGCCTCCCGAACAAATCATTCCTTCTTCTCTGGCTCTGGGGGCCCGGTCTTTTTCCCGGATCGAGTGGTGACTCCACCCGCTACTTGGGAGGGGGGAATGAGTGAATCGATCACTTCCTCTCTCTGGCTGTCGTGCTGGGGCATGCCGGAGAGCGCGTCGGCTAAAAAATTCTTGGTGCCGGGGATGTGCTTCAACACAAAGTCAAATTTGGCGAAAAATCCCGCCCGCCGAATTTGTTTGGTGGTAAGTTTACGCCGGCCTGTTAGCGCTTCAAGGTTCTTATGGTCTGTCCATATTTCAAAAGGGACCCGGGCCCCCTCCAGCCACGATCGCCAGGTTTTTAGGGCGAATGTGACCGCGAACGCCTCCTTGTCCCACACTGACCAGTTCCGCTGCTCATTCGAGAATTTGCGGGAGATGTATGCGCAGGGCCTTAGCCCACCCTCCTCGTCTTTTTGCATCAATATGGCTCCTACAGCGACGTCGGAAGCGTCGCATTGTACCACGAATGGCTTAAGTTCATTGGGGTGGGCTAGCACGGGCTCGCTGGTGAACAGCCGCTTCAGTTCATCGAACGCGCCTTGGCACTCGGGCGACCACTCTAAGCGGGCCCCGGGTTTTTTGGCCTCCTCCCCCTTCCCCTTGGTCTTGAGGAGTTCCGTGAGGGGTAGCATGACCCGGGCGAACCCCTTTATGAACCCGCAGTAAAAGTTTGCGAACCCCAGGAAAGATTGTAACTGCCGTCGGGTACGGGGTGGCTCCCAGTCTAGCACGGCTTGGATTTTGGCTGGGTCCATCGCTAATCCCTCCCCCGACACCCGAAACCCTAGGTAATCTAGTTCCGTTTGGTGGAACTAGCACTTGGACAGCTTAGCGTACAGTTTGTTTTGGTACAAGGTGGTTAAAACTTTTCTGACTAGCAGCACATGGGACTCCAGGTCCTTGGAATAAATAATGATGTCATCCAGGTACACCACCACCCCCTTGTACAGGTACTCTCTTAGCACTTCATTTATAAAGTTCATAAACACCCCCGGTGCCCCTTGGAGCCCAAATGGCATTACTAGGTACTCGAACTGTCCCATCGGCGTGTTGAACGCCATTTTCCACTCATCCCCCTTCTTGATCCGTACCCTGAAGTAAGCGTTCCGGAGGTCGAGTTTCGTGAACACCTTCCCTTCTGCTACCGTGCTAAGTAGGTCTTTTATCAGTGGGATCGGGTAGGCGTTGGACATAGAAATCCCGTTTATCCCACGAAAATCAGTACAAAGTCTCAGGCTCCCGTCCTTCTTCTTCCGGAATAGGACCGGGGCTGCGTGGGGGGCCGTGGCGGGGCGGATGAACCCCCTCTTCAAGTTTTTGTCTATAAACTTTTTCAGTTCCGCCTTTTCCGCCCACCCCATCGAGTAGAGTTTGGCTTTCGGCAGCTCTTGCCCCGGGATCAATTCGATAGCACAGTCTGTGGGGTGGTGCGGGGGGAGCTCATTAGCCTCCTCCTCGCTGAATGCTCGTTTCAAGTCCCGGTACTCTCTGGGGATCGACCTCACCTCCTCCATAGTTAGACACAACCTCTCATTCTGCGGTGGGGGTTTGGGTCCCCACTCCCTCCGCCAGTGGTGATGCTCGCACCTCCAGTCCGGGAAGCTGACAATTTGCGTTTCCCACTGGATGTCCGGCTGGTGCCTCGCTAACCACCCCGCACCCACCACTACATCGAATGAGGAGGAGGGGGCTATCACAAACGTCTCTATTCCCCAGTGCTCCTCCGTGCCCACCGGCACCGCTTGAGTCTCTTCCGTGCAGGGTTCCCCTTTCATAACTGTCCCGTCCATTTGCTCGAATTGGATCGGGTGGGGCAGGGGGGACCTGGCTAACCCGAGTGCCTCTACTAGGTGGGGGGTGATGATGTCCCGGGTGCAACCTGAGTCTATCAGGGCCCGGGCGTGCATAAATCGTTTTAGATTGGGGTTCAATAGGGTCACTGCCATAAACAAGAGTTCCCCGGTTATTCTCACCGTCATCGGTACTGTCGATTCGTGGACCTGCTTCGCGGCACCAATTAAAGCAGGTCGCTGTCGTTTCCAGCCGGCTCGGTATCCCAGGACTCCTCACTTGACTCCTCGATGGTTATAACATCCTCGTCAATCGCCATGGACGTGGCGACGGCACCCCGACTGGGCTCCTTAGCTCGTCCGCCTCCCTAGGGTGGGCGCGAACGGCTTGGGTGGCGGCGTTGCTAGGCGTGATTTCTCTGGGCAGTTGGCGGCCAGGTGCCCCTGGTCACCGCATCTGAAGCATCTCCTGTGACCTGAGGGTCCAGCGGGGGTCGAGGTCGCCGGTGTCTTCTTCCCCTCGTACTTGGTGGTGGAGGGACCCGACTTCGCTCCCTTCTTCCCCAATTGCTGCTGGCGGCGCATTCCCACATGCTGGAGGTTCGTTTCTACTTCTCCGGCCAGTTGAATCCAGCCCACTAGAGTGTCGGGCCTCCCCTGGTGATAGCACCGGTCGAGGATGTTGGCGTTTAGGCCGTTCTTGAACGCCGAGTACCTCATCAGTTCGCTCCAGCCCCTCACCACCGCGCAGTGCGCCATGAATTCCGTGGCGTACTCTCGGATGGAGCGGTTCCCCTGCTCAATCCTCTGGAGCGCCTCTATGGCCTTCTCTTCTCTCAGGGGGTCGCCGTATTGCCATAGCATAGCCTGGAGGAATTCCGCTACCGTTGCCAGCTCGGGTTTCCTCCCGGCGTAGAAGAAGAAGAATATATTGGATTTATATCCCGCCCTCCACTCCGAAGAGTCTCAGAGCGGCTCACAATCTCCTTTACCTTCCTCCCCCACAACAGACACCCTGTGAGGTGGGTGGGGCTGGAGAGGGCTCTCACAGCAGCTGCCCATTCAAGGACAACCTCTGCCAGAGCTATGGCCGACCCAAGGCCATGCTAGCAGGTGCAAGTGGAGGAGTGGGGAATCAAACCCGGTTCTCCCAGATAAGAGTCCGCACACTTAACCACTACACCAAACTGGCTACACCAAACTGGCCCCACGTACCATTTTCTCGCGGCCCCCTTGAGCTTGGACGCGATGTGGTCCACTCGGCTGGCCTCCGACAGGAAGCTCGCTCCCCAGTGGGTCATGAAGTTGTTGCATTGGATGGTGAAGTACTCCACTTCTTCCGCATCCCCGTTGAACGTGATCTGGAGCTCTCGGTTCCTCGCCCCCTCCCCGGCTCCTGGGGCGGCCGGGGCGGTGGAGCCCGCCGGCACCGGGCCCGGCGGCGGCCCTGCGGGGGGTATCGGCCCTGTTCCCGCTGGTGGTCCCGCTGGTGCTGCTGCTGCGGCGGGGCCTCCCCCCCGTCACCGGGGGGAGCTGCAGGTTGCCCTGGTACTCCGTCGTCCGGTGCCGCCGGGGGGGCCGATCTGCCTCCGGGCGGGCCGGCCGGTGCTCCCGGGCCAGCTCCTTGTAGCGCCCAGATCTGGTCCTGGATCGCGTCCATCTGCCGGTGCATCTCGCCAGCCGGTTGTATGCGGGTCTCATGGACCTCATCGTGGATCTCTCTCACCCACTGGAACAGTTCGTTGCGTAGTGCCTGGGCTGGGTCGTCCTCTCGCGGGATCGGGCCCTCTCTCCTCTCCGGGTCCAGGTCGTCCGCCCCGGCGCCGGTCAACAACGCCTTGTATCTTTCGTCCGCGGCGTCCATCAGCGTGGTGGACTTTTGTGGACTCCAGCTCCGCGGGGTGAATACCAGCGTGGAGAAGTGCGCTGGGTCTTTCACCTTGCGCCTCACCGCCGTCACCCCCGGCTCTATCGGTCGCTCTTTCGGCGGGATGCTGGGCTCTCCGTTATCTGGA
Source organism: Heteronotia binoei (assembly GCF_032191835.1). Taxonomy (NCBI): domain Eukaryota; kingdom Metazoa; phylum Chordata; class Lepidosauria; order Squamata; family Gekkonidae; genus Heteronotia; species Heteronotia binoei. The sequence continues at coordinate 214,891,669 of NC_083223.1, forward strand.
GCCTTTGCTGCCATCCAGCTAAGTTGCCAGTTCGGATAAGCTCCAAAATTAGGATCAGAGTTATAATGTCAGAACTTGAAGAACTTCAAACGAGGCCCAGTACTTCGTTACAAAGTATAGGAGTTTATTGAGAACTAGGTTCATGAAGGCACAGAATAACTCTGATAACGGGGTTAGCAATGGTTACAACTTTATGCGGTTGTTACAGAAACAATAAAGCTGGTTCTCACACTTCCAGAGACACTTGTCTGTTCCCAGAGTCTGTTATCAGAAAAGGGAGGAAGGAGTCCTGCTGTGATGTCCTGAGCGGCTGTCTTCAAAGGACACCTGCAAATGACTCCCAGAGGCTATCTGTCATTCCTTCCATGGCTACAGTTTGTTTGAAATGCAAAGCGCTTTGATTAGTGGCCTAGCTAACAGTACATAGGGTTAGTATCAACTTACAAGATGGAGTCAGTTAGGCTAACATTGCCCAGCTTAGCAAGCATGAAAAGCACAAGTTCTGACATGGCCTTCCCACTTCTATAGACATTTCTGCCCCACTCTGGACACTGGGGCCTGGATCGCCTTCCAGTTCGTCCACATTCCCGACTGGATCTCTGTCTTTGGCCACTGTTTTCACCACAACAGTCCTCACCTAGGGTTCCTGCTCATCACCCAATACGACTCCAGCAGAACAGACGGAGACCACTGCACCATCTTTAACTTTGCCAGTGGTTGTACCCACTACTGGTCTTTGCAAGGTTGGTGGGAATAATGAAAGCCCGTTCCCATCCTTTGTCCAATTGATGAGCCCCGCCTCCATCACTTCTGGATCCAGTGGCACCTCGAAGACACCGATTGTTCTGACATATGGATTCTGCCTCCATCCTGAACATCCAGCAGACCCAGGTTGCCTCTCTTGAGGCAGCTTGGATCCCCCAATCATCACCTTCTCCAGCCGCAAACTTCTGCTATCCTCAGAAGCGCTTCTGGCCACAAAGACCTCGCCTAGGACATCAGCACCGTTTTCCCCCAGACGAGGTCATTTTCCACAGTAACTGTCCTTGCCACCACTCTCAGTGCACATGGAGGGCAATCCGGAATCCTGAAGGAACTGTTCTTATTTGTGTTTGGCATTTCAGGCACCCCGGTGATGAAATAAGGGAAGGGGAGGGAGACAACTGGTTAATAATGGTAATCTAAGTTTTTATGCTAGAAGGTGTCGGAGACTGCAAATGAAGTTCTGGAAGCTAGTTCTGAAAGGGTGACCCAAATGAAGGCTTTTCTGGGTATGTGAGCCTGGTCCAGTCTCAGTATTTGATTGGGACCCTGAGGGCTGGAGAAGGAAACCTCCCCGTATTATCACCCAGAACAAGAAAATTTGGTGGGAAGCTAGGGGATATGAGTGTGACTATTGTTGGCCTGATCAATTTCTGCTCCCATCAGGATTGACAAGGAGTAACATTAACTTCAGTCAGTTTTACAGTAATCCAGCTTGGACCACCCAGAACAGAATACCCAGCCCTGACAACTCTGATCATGGCAATTAAAACAGATCTGCTGGTCAAAATAGTCATACTCGACACACTCCTATACTCCCTGTATTCCTCTGAAATAGACAGCAAACTTGGAAAAGAGATCTTTGGATATGCCCCAGATGCCCCAAGATGGGCAAATAAGAAAAACCTTTGGCTAGGGTTGGCAGATTACTTGAATCTCTCTGCATTCTGCTTGAACAGAGGGCTATCTGGAGAAGAAATGTTCTCATCCTGCCTTTGGGGAGTCCCTGCCTCTAAAGAGACACTCAGGTTGGAGACAGGGCACAAGAAATTTGAGGGTCCCAGCCCCTTCCAATCCCTGTACACTTGGGCAGGACCACGCTCACAACATCTGACCCCAGATATGATCTCACTTGGCCTGTCCAAGATAGCCCCAGACTGCATAACCTTCTCTGGATGCAATCCTAGCTGCAGACCATGCACTGATATGTCACATGAAGGATTGAAGTGTAACAGAACTTACAAGGTCATGTCACCTACCAGTTATTCTCCTTTACCAGATGGTTGGTTTTTGTTATGTAGGGTCCTGGCAATGTCATATCTTCCAGATGGTGCATACCATGGACCATGTGCTATAGGTAGACTTACCCCACTTCTGTTCCTTGGGATCACAGGGATGAGAAGTAGGAACCAAGGTTACCAGGCCACAGGGTAAAGTGGCTTGTCACTGACCATACCTGTGACCCAACACTTCCCTTACTCTCTACCTCAGAATATGGGTTGGTGGCAGGCTTTTTGGTGAGCATGCTGGCATTAGCAGTTCTAAATGGGAAAAATATCAATGCCTTGGCCTGTAAACTGATGTGTGGTATGAATGATACATCTAATATAATGAAAGACCTCAAAGCTACTGAATGGGCTACCATTCAGAATCAAACGGCTATTGACTTTTTGCTTTTGAAATCGAATCATGGATGTAATGAATTTGAGGGAATGTGCTGTCTTAATCTAAGTGACCACTCTTAAGACTATTGAAGCCCACATCCGGGACCTCCAAGATTTAGCCACTCAGTCCAGGGAAGAAGAAAGTTGGTTTGAAGATTGGTTTGGTTGGATCAGTAACATCTTTGGAGGATGGGGAGCTGGCCTGAAGGCAATTCTCATTTATGTACTTGTGGGAATATTGCTGATTGTTGGCGTATGTACAGCAATTCAGTGCTTCCACTCATAATATTATGAGTAAGAGCTTGTGTAACGAAGCCCCACTCCAAAAAGTGAACATATGATGATGGTTGCCAGAAGAAGTGCTGAATTAAGACAAGAGAGGTTTGGCATCAGCAAGGTGTAGGTACCCCTGCTTTGTCAAAAGGGGAAACTGAGTTACAGATCCAGCACATTCTAATACTTTATTCTGATATTTCCTATCACTACCTATAAACCAGCTATGACAACCTTGATTTGTAGCAATAGTTAGTAGCAATGCATGTAAAATCTAGGAGAATAGGTGAGATGGAATGCTTAGGCAAGTAGTTCCTTTTAAAAATCTTTCTTTAGAAGCTGGTCCTGGTTGGGGAGAAAACGGGGGGGGGGGGTGGAATTCCACATTTGGCACAAGGGCCCTGGGTTTCTTAGCAACACCATAAAGGATGGCATATGTCCTGGGAAACAGGACATTGAGGTGGGCATAAATCTACATTCCAATAGAGAAGAGCCTGGGATGTCACCAAATGGTCCAGAGATCAAGAGGAAAACAGGAAGGCAGGTGATTTTATTGTCCCTTTTAGGGTATCAGAGCATCTCTCCTGGATGGGGAAAACAAGATCTGATTTCACCAAGCCCACCCCAATTAAGACCTGCCAATAAAGAGGTGCTAGAACTAGGAGGCCTTATTTTGGGTCCAATAATGTTGGTTTGAATGTTTAATGTATTCATGCATCACAAGTGGTACAAAAACTCTTGTAATCCTTTGTTTCATCAAGGAGTTTGGGACGTCCTGGGGTTCTTTGCACCCTGTGGGTTCAGACTTCTCCTATCAGTACTGGTACATTCTTATTAATAAAGCTTTTAGATATTTTTCTCTCCTTCAGGATCTGTCCATGTGTTCCTTGACTGGGCTGAGGAAGCACAACGAAACACAGACTTTTTATGTATCAATATAATGAAGCAAATGTGCACAAAGACTTATTGCTTTGTATACTGAAGGGCAGTTTCTTTAATTCATCTTAACTGCGCTTGAGAAAGCACATGGAAAAGCACAGTGGTTTAACTGAGAGCCAAAAACAACACCTGAAACTGAGGATTCCTACCTGGATCTCCAGGTGGTAATGGTAAAAAAGTAGCTATGCAGAGTGTGTAAACACAGAACCGAGCTATTGTGCTGAGGAAGGAGGAACAGTTAACCTTTCTGGACTGTGTTATGCTCTGGGAGGAAAAGAGGATAGGCAAAATTCAGGTTCCTGTCCTTTTTCTCTTCCTTGGACTTAATGCAGCCAGAGTGTATGTGGGGGCGGGGAGCATTTCTGATCAGGTAAACTGTGCAAAGAGTTGAGTTTAACATGCCTTTCCCTAGTACCTTGCCCCTATCCCTGCCTGGCTGCTCCCCCAGCATCACTAGTGGTTTGGTCCTGTCTGTCAGGAAGTCCCCAGTATCACCTCTGCACCTGGCCCTCAAAAGACTGCTTGCCTTCCATCGTCAGCCCTCATCTATAACATGGAGGCAATAAGGCTCGGTACACTTGTCTACAAAGACAGAAGTGAGTGTAGAGAGGAGGATTGCTTGAGGATGAGCTCTGCTTCCTTCACCTCCACTGTATCTGACTGTAGTTTGGAAATTGATTGTTGCTTCTCTCACCATTTAACTGCAATGATGATTTTGTTTGTTTCTCAGTGAAAAAGTTTCTTCATAAAATTCAGTTATTTTTAAAGATATTTTTCTGCTATCGCCAAAAGTGCAGGAAGTGGGAGGTTTCTTTGTGATTGACAAACAGGCCAGCTAATCAGTGCTAGGCATAGTTCAAGAGCAGGAAGTTAGTTGCTTCAAAGTTCTCACAAGAGCCAGCAAATCAATGCTGAGCAAATGTGGACATTTTACCTGGTCCTGGGAAGAAAACTGAAAGCACATCAGAAGAGCAGTGAGTGGGTTCACCTAGCATTGCCAATCCCCAGTTGGAGGCAGGGATTCCCCTGTTTTGAAGGCCCTCCCCCCCTCCCCTGCTTCAGAAAGTAGGGGTGGGGAAAGAATTGTGCACTGGGCACTCCATTATACTCTATGGAGACCAGTTCCCATAGGGTATGAGAATCAGTCTATGGATATCTAGGGCTCTATGGGGTTGTTTTTGAGGTAGAGGCACCAAATTTTCAGCTTAGCATCTCATCAAAAGAACAAACAACAAACTTTCAAAAAGATTGGACCAAGGGTCCAATTCTATGAACCCCAAAACAAGGTGTCCCCATCCTCCATTATTTCCAAGGAGGGAAGGCATTTAAAAGGAGCACAGTCCCTTTTAATGTGATGACCAGAACTCCCTTAAGAGTTCAATTGTGCTTGTCACAACCGTGCTCCTGGCTTTACCCCAAAAGTTCCCAGCTATTTCCTGAGCTGGACCTGGCAACCCTAGGTTCTTCACTGAAATTATGTAACTCGAGACATGCCCTATATTGGCCTTATGCCCTATGGTTACAGTAGGATTACTGAAATAATGTACGTGAATGGTTTTTGTTATATAAAGGCTAAGTGTTATTTATTAGTAGTAGTATTTAGCTTTTATTGAAGTATTTGGATGTGAAAGACTATTGACAGTTTATTGCCATGTAACTGAAATGGAAAGAGGGCAACTGTGGGTAACAATACATTTCAAAATGTGCCCAGTGCCCTGCTGAAAATCTTCAAGCACTTTAAAAGCTCAACAGATATTAAAGGAAACTCCAGCTTTTCTTGATTAGCCCCCCCCCCCCCCCAAAGTCTTGCAGTGTTTATGAAATATGCCCAGTCGGGCTTTGGATACTCTCTATGGTGGCTTGTTGCCCCCTTCTTTCAGTACAGACACTGTTCCTACAACATTTAGCAGAAGTCATCACCATGCCAAGGAAAGGGACACCTGCTGCTTTTGGGCTGGTGTGTGGCTAATAAAAGTACAATAGCTGCGACTGCATCCATAATTGTTCCAAAAGATGGGAACTCACCACTAGAGGGGCAGCAACTAAGAACATTGCTCTACATACATTTTCATTGTCTGATTCAAAACCAATACAACATCTGGTTCTCTCACCATTTAACTGCAATGATGATTTTGTTTGTTTCTCAGTGAAAAAGTTTCTTCATAAAATTCAGTTCTCTTGGCTGATCTTAGATATCTCAGGGGGTCTTTTTTATTTTTAGTATATGCTTTCAACAAGTGTGCTGATTTATGAGAAGAAGCATGTATTTCTGTATACAGAAGGCGTGTTTCCACAAAACATAACCAGTGCTAGTTGTGTTTTGTTTCAGGTGAGCCGTGAAGGACTTTTGGAGAATCAGAGAGACACTGTGGGCCCATACAAATTAGCCATTTGTCTCATAGTGATCCTGCCCAAAGACATACCAGCAGGATAGGCTAGGATTGATTCTAAATTCTCTTACCCTAGTGAAACACGATATTACACTGAGCGGGTGGGGGGAGGGGATGACAATTTTTACATTATGAAGTCATTAAAAATTACAACAATTGCATTGACAATAGCTACCACAGCAGATACAAAGGTGGGAAGCAGCTAGAGATATGGGTGTTGTGGAGAAGGAGTGAGCCTTACTCAGAAGGCTATGCTCACTCAAGGTTGGTCCTACTCCTAGATGAGAGTATAACAGAATAACTAAAAAGCCCCAGATAACTGTCTCACCTCTTTTTCTCTGCTCCCAGATCTGCAATAGGGCTTAGGATTCTGGATAATTGTAAGGCATCATGGCCAGGGGTTTATAGCCCCCATTCAGGTACATGGAGGTAGGGAGATCAAAGTGCAGACAGAGGCTCAGAAGGTTTGTAAAACTCCTGTGGCAACTCACGCACCCCCAATATGAGCATCTGAAGTCTCTTTGGTGTAGTTAGTCATGTGCCTGGTCCATCTGCCTGATCTTTTCTAGGCCTGAGACAACTGATCATATGTTTCAAGACTAGAAATGTTATAGAATTCTCCATAAAAACATGTGGTCTTGACCACACTCTTAAATTTTTTAAAGGATTAGACAAATGTGTGAAAGTTAACTCTATCATCATCATCATCATCATCATCATCATCATCATCATATTTCTATCCCACCCTTCCCACATGCTAGCTCAATCTAGTTAAGTCCAGAGGCAAGATATCTCTGAATCTCAGACTCTGGGACCACCAGAAGGAGAGGAATACTGTCTTCACATAGGTTTACCATATTTTGAAAAGCAAAAAAGTGCACTTATTTCCTGACTGACTACTTCAAACAACTGATACTATAAGAAAGCTCATTTTAAAAATGCCTACTATTTATGCTGAAGCTTGCCTCTACTAGGGAACTATAGGGCCAAGAAGCTCAGCTCCCAACCACAAAAGAGAACATTATCATCTGTTTTTTAAAGAGCCCAAAAGAGGATGGACACCAAAAAAAGGGGGGGGGGGCATGTGCTCTAAAAAGAGGACAGTTCGTAACCCTCCTTCATGCTGTTCTTGTGGGCTTCCCAAAGTTATATGTCAATTCATTATTGGAAGCAGATAACTCCTTACATTGATCCAATTGAGCAAGGGCAGCCAAACTGTGGCTCTTTCACACATATTGTGTGGCTCCCAAAGCCACCATTGGCCGACTGAGACAAAGCATCTCTCTCTTTAAATCATTTCTCCAAGCCAACCAGCAGTTTGGAGAATGCATTTAAAGTTAAAGTTGCTTTCTTTTCACCTCTCCCTCCCTCATCCATATGTTTTCCTTCCTTCCTTGAGACATAGTTTGACATAGTGGTTAAGTGTGCGGACTCTTATCTGGGAGGAATTGGGTTTGATTCCCCACTCCTCCACTTGCAGCTGCTGGAATACCCTTCGGTAATCCATAGCTCTTGCCAGAGTTGTCCTTGAAAGGGCAGCTGCTGTAAGAGCTCTCTCAGCTCCACCTACCTCACAGGGTGTCCGTTGTGGGTGGGGGAAAGGTAAAGGAGATTGTGACCGCTCTGAGACTCTGAGATTCAGAATATAAAGCAGGATATAAATCCAATATCTTCTCCTTCCTTCCTTCCTTCCTTCCTTCCTTCCTTCCTTCCTTCCTTCCTGCTCTCAAACATCTGATGTTCATCTTGTGACTCTCAAACATCTAACATTTATTCTATGTGGCTCTTACATTAAGGAAGTTTGGCCATCCCTGCAATAGAGCATTGTGTACTTGCTTAAAAGAGCCAGGGGAGTCCAGCCTTTGCTACTGAGAACACTGCCTCTCTTACAAACTTCTCTTTTCTTCATGTTAATGTAATTTTCAATCATAGAACTGGAGTTCCATTGTTGTTGTTCAGTCAAACACTCAAGTCTGACTCTTTGCGACCCCATGGACAAAGTCTCGCCAGGCCCTCCTGTCTTCCACCATCCTCCGAAGTCTGCTCAAATTCGTGTTTGTTACATCAGTAACACTGTCCAGCCATCTCATCTTTTTCCGTCCCCTTATTTTGCCTTCTTTCTTTCCTAGCATCAGGATCTTCTCCAGGGAGTGCTCCCTTCGTATTTGGTGGCCAAAATATTAGAGCTTCAGCTTCAGCATCTGACCTTCCAGTGAACAGTCTGGGTTGATTTCCCTTAGGACTGACTGATTTGATCTTCTTGCAGTCCAAGGGACTCTCAAGAGTCTTCTCCAGCACTACATCTCAAAAGCATCTATTCTTCTGCGCTCGGCCTTCCTTATGGTCCAGCTCTCACAGCCATACATTAATACTGGAAATACCATTGCTTTGACTATGCGGACTTTTGTTGGCAAAGTGATGTCTCTTCTTTTTATTATACTGCCCAGGTTCGCCATAGCTGTCCTCCCAAGGAGCAAACATCTTTTAATTTCATGGCTACAGTCACCATCTGCAGTGATCTTGGATCCCAGAAATGTGAAGTCTGTCACTACTTCCATGTCTTCCCCTTCTATTTGCCAAGGTGTGATGGGGCCGGATGACATGATCTTAGGTTTTTTTTATGTTGAGTTTCAAGCCTACTTTTGCATCCTCCTCTTTCACCCTCAAGAAGAGGTTCTTTAGGTCCTCTTCACTTTCTGCCATTAGAGTGGTATCATCTGCATATCTGAGGTTGTTGATGTTTTTCTCAGCAATCTTAATTCCGGCTTGTGCTTCATCCAGGCCAGCATTCCGCATGATGTACTCTGCATATAAATTAAATAAGCAGGGTGACAATATACATCCTTGTTGAACTCCTTTTCCTATTCTAAACCAATCAGTTGTTCCATATCCCATTCTGACTGTTGCTTCTTGACCCTTATACAGGTTTCTCAGGAGACATGTGAGGTGGTCTGGTACTCCCATCTCTTTAAGGAATCGCCATAGTTTGTTGTGATCCACACAATCAAAGACTTTAGCGTAGTCAATGAAGCAGAAATAGATGTTTTTCTGATACTCCCGTCCTTTCTCCATAATCCATCGAATGTTGGCAATTTGATCTCTAGTACCTCTACCTCTCTGAAACCCAGCTTGAACTTCTGGTAGTTCCTGATCTACATACGGCTGAAGCCTAGCTTGTAGAATCTTTAACATGACCTTGCTGGCATGTGAAATGAGTGCAATGGTGCGATAGTTTGAACATTCCTTGGCATTACTCTTCTTTGGGATTGGAATATAAACTGATCTTTTCCAATCCTGTGACCACTGTTGTGTTTTCCAAATTTGTTAACATAATGTATGCATCACTTTAATAGCATCATCTTTTAGAACTTTGAATAGCTCAACTGGGATACTGTCATCTCCGCTCGCTTTGTTGTTAGTAATGCTTTCTAAAGCCCATTTGACGTCATGCTCCATGATATCTGGCTCAAGGTCAACGATTTCACTGTCATGGTTATCCAAGACATTGAGATCCTTCTTGTATAATTCTTCTGTGTATTCTTGCCACCTCTTCCTGATCTCTTCCACTTCTGTTAGGTCCCTACCATTTTTGTCCTTTATCAGGGCCATCTTTGCACAAAACGTTCCCTTGATTTCTTCAGTTTTCTTGAAGAGATCTCTTGTCCTTCCCATTCTATTATTTTCCTCTATTGTTTTGCATTGTTCCTTCAGGAAGGCCTCCTTATCTCTCCTTGCTGTTTTCTGGAAATCTGCATTCAGTTGGTGAATTTTTCCTTTTCACCTTTGCCTTTCGCTTTCCTTCTTTCCTCAGCTATTTGTAAAGCCTCATCAGACAGCCACTTTGCTTTCTTGCATTTCTTTTTCTTTGGGATGGTGCTGATTGCTGCCTTCTGTACAATGTCATGAACCTCCATCCATAGTTCTTCAGGCTCTCTATCAATTCTAGTTCCTTGAACCTATTCTTCACCTCCACTGCATATTCATAAGGGATGTGATCAAGTTCAAACCTGAATGGCCTAATGGCTTCCCCAGTTTTCTTCAGTTTAAGCCTGAATTTTGTGATGAGTAGTAGGGGTGTGCATTCGGTTCAGCTGAACCAAATCAACCGCCGAATCACCCCTGATTCGGCTGTATGCGGAATCGCATACAGCCGATTCCAATTGCGGCCCATTATGCGGGAGCCGAATATAGCTCCCCGTATACTTCCGCATAAATATTCGGAAGTATACGGATGTCAATGCAAAATATGGGAAAGTGGCTTCTGCAGCCTCAGGGGAGCTGCTAGCCTCCTTTCCTGCCTTTGGTAGCATTTTCCCGCCTCTCCCATAGCCTCCCTGGGATCAGGAAGGGGGGGAGGGGGAAGAGGAGCCCCAGCAGCCAATCCAAAGCATGCATTTGCAAAATGCATTGCAAATGCATGCTTTGAAGGGCTTTTGTGTAGCTGATCCTCTAGCCATCAGCAACAATGTTGTTCTTTTGTCTCTTCTGTGAGAGAGATTGTTCTGTGCTGGGCCTTGGCCTCAGCCTTACCAGACTTGCTTGGTGTAAGAGAACACGTCTAAAAGGTAAGGCAGTCTTGGAGTTCTTGTTTTTATTTTAGTTGGTAAAAGGACTTTTTAAGACTCAGAGTTCCTTTACTTGTCCAGATTTGGGTGGTGGGTACTAGCTTATTTGGGGTTAGGGGGTTCTGCTGGGGTTGGAGGGGGATTTTGCCAATTTGCCCATATCTTACTTTAGTGAGAGGACTTTTAAAAGTGCAGTGTGCTTTTACTTTTCCTGATTTGGGTGGCTTGGATTTCATGGGGTTAGGGTGAAGGGTTTTTTGGGGGGGAGGGGTTGGTAAAGTTCCTGTATTGTTAAAAGTTAAGTTTTTTACTGTTTTAAAAGGATTCTGTGTTTGATTTGTTGCTGCTTGTTGTGCTTGGCCAGCTCTCCCCATGTTGTTTGGGGCAGGGCTGGAGAGCTGGCACCTGTAGATTGTGTGTTCTGTGGTAGGGAAGCTGGCACCTGGGTGAGAGACCCAGAACCAGCAGGCTTGTTGTGTTTGGCCAACTCTCCCTGTGTTGTTTGGGGCAGGGCTGGAGAGCTGGCATCTGGGTTTGCTGCAGCCAGGTCTGCAGAGCAGACCTTGAGCAGATTGTGTTTTGTGTGGCAGTGATGTTGCTTTGGGTGCCCCAGGAATTGGACCCCCTGGTCCAATTTTTTTGGGGCCTTGTGGGTTTTGTGTGGGACAGTGTCCTGAAGCTGCACAGCAGTTTGGGGGGCTCTCCTCAAAACCTCCTGCTCCCCAAAGCCACTTTTCCCTTGACAATTACAGTGAGGAAGTGGCTCTAATTGTTTTTTTCTCACCATTGGGAGCAGTGTTCCTTTTGGGGTGCCCACAGATGGGTGCAGTCTTTTTGGGCCAGGGGGGTTTCATGATGGGGAGTCCCCTGAAGCTGCCCTGCAGTTTTGGGGCCTCTCCCTCAAACCCCCCTCTGGCCAGAGCCACTTTCCCCACAGCAATTATAGTGGAGGAAGTGGCTAATTGGGCTTTCCCCAGCATTGGGCCTTTTGGGGAGCCCAAAGACAGGGACCCCCTGGCTCAATCTTTTTGGGACTTGGGAGGTTTGTAGGGGATTTGGGGGGTTTGTGGGTTCCCTGCAGTTTTTGGGGCTCTCCCTCAAACCCCCTGCCCCCCAGTAGCCTCTAATTATGCCCTATGTTGCCATTGATTTCAATGGCCCATAGGGTATAATGGTGGAATAGGGGCACCGGAATGGGATCCCCTGGCCCAATCTTTTTGGGACTTGGGGGGTTTGTAGGGGAGAGTCCCCTGCAAATTTGGGGGCTCTCCCTCAACCCCCCTCCCCTCCAGGTGGCTTCAAATACACCCTATTTGCCATTGATTTCAATGGCCCATAGGGAATAATGGGGCCGTATATTCGGAAATAGCCGCGCATCTACCGTATATGTGGCTATTCCAACTACGGAATTCAGAAATATACGGGATTCCGAATTATTTTTCCCCGTATACTTCTGAATCTGTGTAATTCCAATTTTTTTTTTTTTTTGCACATCCCTAATGAGTAGCTCATGATCTGAGCCGCAGTCAGCTCCAGGTCTTGTTTTTGCTGACTGTAAGGAGCTTCTCCATCTTTGACTGCAGAGTATATAATCAATCTGATTTCTGTGTTGCCCATCAGGTGATGTCCACGTGTGGAGTCATCTTTTAGGTTGTTGGAAGAAGGTGTTCGCTATGACCAGCTTGTTCTCTTGAAAAAACTCTATTAGCCTTTGCCTGGCTTCATTGTGTTCTCCAAGGCCAAACTTGTCAGTTGTTCCGGTCACCTTTTGACTACCTACTTTGGCATTCCATTCCCCTATGATGAGGAGGACATCTTTTTTTTGTGTTAATTCTAGAAGGTGTTGTAGATCTTCACAGAACTGGTCCACTTTAGCCTCTTCTGCATCAGTGGTTGGGGCATAGACTTGTATTACTGTGATATTGAATGATTTGCCTTGGATACGGACCGCGATCATTCTGTCATTTTTGAGATTGTATCCCATTAGTGCCTTCCTCACTCTCTTGTTAACTATAAAGGCCACACCATTTCTTCTACGTCCCACAATAATAGATGTACTGATCCTCTGAGTTAAATTCACCCATTCCCGTCCATTTTAGTTCACTGATTCCCAAGATGTCGATGTTCAGTCTTGCCATCTCTTGTTTGACCACATCTAGCTTACCTTGATTCATAGATCTTACATTCCACGTTCCGATGCAGTATTGTTCTTCGTAGCATCGAACTGTTCTTTCACCATCAGACACATCCATAGCTGAGCGTCCTTTCGGCTTTGGCCCAGCCACTTCACTCTTTCTGTGGTTACTTGAACGCTCTTCCCCAGCAGCATATTGGGCACCTCTGACCTGAGGGGCTCATCTTCCAGCGCCATATCTTTTAGCCTTTTGTTTCTGTTCATGGGGTTTTCTTGGCAAGGATACTGGAGTGGTTTGCCATTTCCTTCTGCAGTGGATCACATTTAGTCTGGGTTTTCAGCTGTGGCCTATCCATCTTGGGTGGCCCTGCATGGCATAAACCACAGCCTCATTGAACAGCGCAAGCCCTCTCGCCATGACAAGGCAGCAATCCATGAGAGGGATTTCCATTACTTAGTGCCTAAAAACTCCCTGACATATTTTAACCATATCAGAGAGCAATATTTAGCTAAAAACATGTGCAACTTTGATGTTGAGGGAATGTTATCTTCTCAGTAGACACCATGTCTGTAGCCCAACTTTCTAGAGTAAACTTTCTAGAGTAAACTCAATATATCCTTCATCCAAATCATTTATAAAGATGTTGGACAAAAACAGGTCCCAGGACAGATCCTTGAGACATTCCACTTGTCACTCCTCTCCAAGAGAATGAGGAACCATTGATAGCACTCTTTGGGTGAGATCTGTCAACCAGTTACAGATCCACCTAACAGTAATAGGATCCAAACCACATTCTACCAACTTGTCACCAAGAATAGTATGTTGAACCTTATCAAAGGCCTTACTGAAATCAAGATAAACTATGTCTATAGCAGAACAAAGCAGTAGACAAGTGCACCTTTAAGACCAACTAAGTTTTATTTAGAATGTAAGCTTTCGTATGCTCTTAAGAAGACTTCATCAGACAAAATGGGAATGGCAAGCAGCAATACTTAATATAAGTGGGCAGTGTGGAATCATGGGAATGTTTTTAGCAGATTAAAAGAATCACAAATAGGGATCTGTGTTTGTTAGTGTTTTGTTCTACACTAACAAACATAGATCCCTATTTGTGATTCTTTTAATCTGCTAAAAACATTCCCATGATTCCACACTGCCCACTTATATTAAGTGTTGCTGCTTGCCATTCCCATTTTATCTGATGAAGAGCATACGAAAGCCTACATTATAAATAAAATTTAGTTGGTCTTAAAGGTGCACTTGTCTACTGCTTTGTTCTATTGCTTCAGACTAACACGGCTGCCTACTGGAATATGTCTACAGCATTCACCTGATCCAACAAGGTATTCACTTTCTCAAAAAAGAAGATCAGGTTAGTCTGATATGACTTGTTCTTGAGAAACCCATTCTGGCTCTTAGTAATCACAGCCATCTTTTCTAAATGTTCAAGGATTAACTGTTTGATTATCTGTTCTAAAGCTTTTCCAGGTATAGGCATCAAGTTGACAGGTCAGTAATTACCCGAATCCTCCCCTTCTTGGGGACAACATTTGCTTGCCTCCAATCTTCTGGCATCTCACCTGTTCTTCAAGAATTTTTAGTGAGACCTTTGCACCTGGTGGCTATCAAACAATTCTTTAATGTTAGGTTTGATTTCTTTTTGTGTGTACAACTTCTTTAAGGGGCCTGTGGGGAAAATCTGGGACTTCATGTGTAGGATGTGGAAAGTAGTATAGGATAATGATCTTGTGATGGGTGTTGGAAGCCTTTGCAAATGGAGAAAATGGGTGGCTTAAATTTATTAAATTCCAACCCCCACATTGTAGATAGTACCCCAAAATTATGCCATTTTGAAAATAAAAAACAACTCTACATGGAAAAGTGAACCAATGCTCTGACTAGATAGTATAAGGTAGCTTCATATATATACTGTTGGTTCCTAATCCCAGGGCTTTTTTTTTTTAGCAGGAACACACTGGAACACATTTCCAGCTGGCTTGGCCAGGGCTCCAGCTCAAAAAACGGTCTCCAGCAGAGGGAAGGCAGCCACGCTCTCCCATGTCATGCACTCCGTCCTCTCTGCTGCCTCCAGCCTCCAATGGGCTTGTGAAGACAGTAAGAGATGTGAAGCTGCTCATCAGCACCCCCTCCCGGGAAAAGCTGGGGCTGCCACAGCCCACTCTGCTTTCTCTCTCCAGCTGTGTTTGGGGGTGGGGGTGAAACAAGGTCTCTCATTGGGCTGCATTCATGAAATGCAGCTGATGGCACTGTACTGTTCTGTGTCAATATGTAGAAAATGATGTCACTTCCAGTGATGTCAGGAGGTGTGGCCTAATATGCAAATGAGTTCCTGCTGGGCTTTTTCTACAAAAAAGTCCTGCCTAATCCAATTTGATAGAAATCACAGGTGGCAAAAAATAATCTGAAATAGCAAGTACAAAGTGACTAGCATGGATTATTAAAAGAGTAAATTGTACCGTTAATCATTTATTTCTGCCGTACAAAACACTGGACTAAATCACAAGATAAAGTTTTATTATGCCAAACTGCAGAGACCAAGCTTTTTAAATTATTATTTTGTGATAATTCAGTTTTGAGGTTAACCTATCCAAAAGGCCTGCAGTGGGCAATCATAAAAAGAAACATAGACTACTAGCCCATTAAAATCAAACAGTGGTTCCACATTAGCATTTTGCCTGGAAGAGGCACAATCAGTTTTTATTTTTAATAATGGGAATGCATACATTGCATTCCAGTATTTTATGAACAGTGTTTTCCTTTTTTCCCCCAGACATGCCTTGTGTGTTGTTGGTTTTTTAAAAAATATGTTGGAATGTGCAAGAAATTTTTATGATGTCTCAGGTGAAGGAAGTTAAGACAACTGATCTGTGTAAATGGATCCAAGATAAAAGAAGGAAACAGCTCCCTTTGAAAAGAACATTAACACACCTTTTAGGACAGGTACAGCTGCAGGAACAGGAACTTCTGGTAATAAAAGTATGGCAGAGATTTTGATGTGCTGTTTACCCTAAAACACTGAAGCTACAAAATAAATATGAGCATACAGAACTCAGCCAATGAAAACCAGCCAGCTAAATCTACCATGAATCTAAATCATTTTACAAGTGGTGAGCTTATACCTAGCTGGAAATGTTGTTAGTATTTCATCCATGGGCTGCTGCAACAAGACAGAGTGATATTTCAGATCGTCTATGGACTTATAACCCAACCAGGAATCTCCAACAGAGTGATGATGGAACCAGCCACTAAAAGAAAACCAACACCTTGGACCAAGTATCCCTATCACACACATTCTTTGTCTGGCTTGTGTCTTCTGCTTATTTAAGCTGCTTGTATGGGCTGTTACTGTCCCAAAGTCATACAGTGCTGAAGACCTCTTGTTCTTACTCATTTGGCAAAAAAAACTTTTTTCCTCTAGGCCAGCACTGCAGTCCATCAGGGCGTGATCTCTTTCAGAACATTAAATGAGCCAAAGGCATAGTTCAATAGCCAGCCCCTTCAAGTCATAACAAGCTAGTGAAGCGAGCTAATTCTGCTTGTAAAAGAATTAGCTTTTATTTGCCTCGATTACCCAGTTTTGCCCTGCATAGCTTTTTCTACCAGCTGCAACTCTGCTGACTTCACAGATTGGAAATATCACCAGTGGCATGTGTGGTTGAGAGCCCAGAGTGTTTGCAAAAGGAGCTGCCTTACTTAAGCTAGGGATACATGAATGGAGAGTAAGATGCAATATAGACAACTCTGTTGCATTCAGTAGGAAAGCCAGCCTGACTTGGACCCAAAGTAATGATCTGAAATGAAGGTCCTGCAAATGCCTATTTCACAGGACAGTATTTAAATAGGATTTCTGTACCCTAAGCATTTTGCAGACCGATCCAGGTGGGCAGCCATATTGGTCTGAAGCAATAGTCTTCTGCTAAAATGGCTGTGTTTCACTGATGCTGCATTTGAACATCATGACAGACCTCAGTTTGTAGATAATTTTATAGCTAAATCCTGGTTAGTTGTGATGAAATAAGGGCATGAACCGGGAAAATGCAATTAATTTTTTGTGAGCACTAAATTAAGATTCTAAAATACTGTTTTCAGCTTGCTTGTTAGCAGTAGCTAGTACTCAGTATGATTTGTCATTTTGTCTCAGATTATAAATTCCATTTTGTTCAGCAGACACACAGCCCTTGCATACAATGAGATAGAGTCAGTGGTTCAGAATGACCTAAAAACCAAACAATTCCAGCGGCATTTGGCTATTGTTGGTGCTGTCTCAGAACATATACAACTTTCCCTTTGTTTGTCTGAGCTTTCTCTCTATGTCCCTCCCTCACACACTCTTGTAAGGACTCACCTACATGACCATGCAGTTCCAGCCTTTCCCAAGGGGCATTTTGAAAGACAACAGGATCTTCCTTAATTATACTATTGTAAATAGATCCCTCTCCGAAGGGCTTTTTCCAACCCCTCTTAAAGAGGCAGTGGTCTTCCCTCTCTTGAAAAACCTACATTGGACCTGGCCGAATTGGCACATTATCGGCCGGTCTCAAACTTACCCTTCTTGGGTAAAATTATTGAGAGGGCAGTAACACTACGGCTACAGAGTTTTCTGGAGGACGCGTCCATCCTACACTCCCACCAGTCCGGCTTCCACCCAGGTCATGGGACGAAGACAGTACTGGTCGCCCTGGTGGATGATCTCCAGCGGCATCTGAATCAAGGTGGCTTGGTGGTACTGATGTTGTTAGACCTATCAGCTGCGTTCGATACGGTTGACCATCGGTTGCTCACCCGCTGCCTTGCCAACGCAAGAATTCAGGGATTGGCCTTGCAATGGCTTTTCTTCTTCCTGGATGGTCGGGGACAAAGGATGGCAATTGGAGGAGAGTCATCCCAGAGGCATGCGCTTAAGTGTGGTGTATCACAAGGGGCAGTGCTCTCCCTGATGTTGTTTAACATCTACATGCACGCCCTTGCCCATATTGCCCGGAGGTTCGGACTGGGCTGCCATCATTACACTCTATCTACTGATGGACAGCAGGTCTGGCTGTGTCCCAGAAAATCTGGACCTGGCACTGCAAGCCCTGTCAGGATGGCTTAGGCAGAGCTGACTGAAGCTGAATCCGACCAAGATAGAGGTCCTTTGCCTGAGTTGCGGGAGTCTGGGTAGGGAAATCCCCTTACCAATTTTTGATGGTATGCCATTGACAATGGCGCACAAGGTCAGAAGCTTGGGGGTGCTGCTGGAGCCTGCCTTGACAATGGAGGCCCAGATAGCAGCCACTGCTAAATCTGCATTTTTCCATCTTAGGCAAGTGAGACAGTTGGTCCCCCTCCCTGAGTGCAATGACCTGGCAACTGTGATCCATGCAACGGTCACCTCAAGATTGGACTACTGCCCTCTACTTGGGGCTGCCCCTGTCTTGAACCCGGAAACTTTAACTAGTACAGAACGCGACAACCAGGCTGCTATTGGGGCTTCCTAGGTGGGTGCACATACAGCCAGTGCTGCGGGAACTACACTGACTGCCAATAGTATACCAGATTCACTACAAGGCACTGGTCATTATCTTTAAAGCCCTATATGGCCGAGGATCGACTTACCTTAGGGACCGTCTCTCCCCACATGTTCCCCAGAGGGTACTTAGATCTGGATCCCAAAATCTATTAGCAATCCCCGGGCCGAGGAAGGCAAGACCACCAGAGAGAGAGCCTTCTCGATAGCAGCCCCCTACTGGTGGTACCAACTGCCAGAGGAAGTGAGGGCCTTGAGAGACCTCGCCCAGTTCCGCAAGGCCTGTAAGACCACACTTTTCAGGTTGGCCTGCAACTGATTCTGAGTCACTGTTATTGTAGGAGAAAATGTACTGCTGCTGTGGGAAAGGGAAGAAACCTTCATCTTATTTATGCTGCACAAAGTCCTTTGCAATTCTAGTCCCCCACCCCTTTCCTGTTTAGGTCCAAGCCATCTATGTAGATGATACTTCCAGATAACATAAAGGTAGTGCAGTGAAAAGCATAGACAGAAATGGAATGAAGCTGAAGGCTGTAGCAGATAAATTTGAATGAAGCCAGAATGTGGTTCATGATCAGCTTTACCAAGAAGGGCTTGAGTATTTCCAAGGAGGCTTGGTTTTGCTGTCCCTGCCTTTGCTTTCCCGGCTCCTCTGATAAGAACATAAGAGAAGCCATGTTGGATCAGGCCAACGGCCCATCCAGTCCAACACTCTGTGTCACACAGTGGCAAAAAATTTTATATACACACATACACTGTGGCTAATAGCCACTGATGGACCTGTGCTCCATATTTTTATCTAAACCCCTCTTGAAGGTGGCTATACTTGTGGCCGCCACCACCTCCTGTGGCAGTGAATTCCACATGTTAATCACCCTTTGGGTGAAAAAGTACTTCCCTCTATCCGTTTTAACCTGTCTGCTCAGCAATTTCATCGAATGCCCACGAGTTCTTGTATTGTGAGAAAGGGAGAAAAGTACTTCTTTCTCTACTTTCTCCATCCCATGCATTAACTTGTAAACCTCTATCATGTCACCCCACAGTCGACGTTTCTCCAAGCTAAAGAGTCCCAAGCGTTTCAACCTTTCTTCATAGGGAAAGTGGTCCAGCCCTTTAATCATTCTAGTTGCCCTTCTCTGGACTTTCTCCAATGCTATAATATCCTTTTTGAGGTGCGGCGACCAGAACTGCACACAGTACTCCAAATGAGACCGCACCATCGATTTATACAGGGGCATAATGATACTGGCTGATTTGTTTTCAATTCCCTTCCTAATAATTCCCAGCATGGCATTGGCCTTTTTTATTGCAAACGCACACTGTCTTGACATTTTCAGTGAGTTATCTACCACGACCCCAAGATCTCTCTCTTGGTCAGTCTCTGCCAGTTCACACCCCATCAACTTGTATTTGTAGCTGGGATCCTTGGCCCCAATGTGCATCACTTTGCACTTGGCCACATTGAACCGCATCTGCCACGTTGACGCCCACTCACCCAGCCTCAACAGATCCCTTTGGAGTTCCTCACAATCCTCTCTGGTTCTCACCACCCTGAACAATTTAGTGTCATCCGCAAACTTGGCCACTTCACTGCTCACTCCCAACTCTAAATCATTTATGAACAAGTTAAAGAGCATGGGACCCAGTACCGAGCCCTGCGGCACCCCACTGCTTACCGTCCTCCACTGTGAAGACTGCCCATTTATACTCACTCTCTGCTTCCTATTACTCAGCCAGTTTTTGATCCACAAGAGGACCTGTCCTTTTACTCCATGACTCTCAAGCTTCCTAAGGAGCCTTTGATGAGGAACTTTATCAAAAGCTTTCTGGAAGTCAAGGTAAACAACATCTATTGGGTCTCCTTTGTCCACATGTTTGTTCACCCCCTCAAAGAAATGTAACAGGTTAGTGAGGCAAGATCTTCCCTTGCAGAACCCATGCTGAGTCTTCCTCAATAGCCCGTGTTCATCAATGTGCCTACTCATTCTGTCCTTGATAATGGTTTCTACCAACTTTCCCGGTATTGAAGTCAGACTGACTGGCCTGTAATTTCCCGGATCTCCTCTGGAACCTTTTTTAAAGATGGGGGTGACATTTGCTACCTTCCAGTCCTCAGGAACGGAGGCAGATTTCAATGAAAGATTACAGATTTTTGTTAGAAGATCCACAAGTTCAACTTTGAGTTCTTTCAGAACGCTCGGATGTATGCCATCTGGACCCGGTGACTTATTAGTTTTTAATTTGTCTATCAGTTGTAGGACCTCCTCTTTTGTCACCTCAATCTGACTCAGGTCTTTCAACACCCCTTCCAAAATTAGTGGTTCTGGGGCGGGCAAAAAGTTCTCGTCTTCCACAATGAAGACGGAGGCAAAAAATTCATTTAGCTTCTCCGCCATTTCCCTATCCTCCTTCAGTAATCCTTTTACCCCATGGTCATCCAAGGGCCCCACTGCCTCCCTGGCTGGTTTCCTACTTCTAATATATTTGATGTGTTCAAGGACCAGCATATGGCTCATATACCAAGTGACACTTTGGAAGCAGCCATGCAGTGGAAAGCTGCTTGGGTTAGCATATGTGGATTCTGCCTAGAAACAGGAAAAGAGACAAACAGCAAACTAATTAGAAACGATAACCAAACTGTGATTTATTATGTGTATCCAATAGAATAACCACAAAAGTCCCTCATAGGAGAGGTGCTCCAATGATTATCTTGGTTTGCCACCTTCTGTACCTTTTCCAGATCTGTGATGCTCTTTTTGAGATCTGGCAGGGCTTTTTTTTTTAACAGGAATGCAGGTCTGGCGGGCTTGGCATCAGGGGATGTGGCCTAATATGCAAATGAGTTCTAGCTGGGCTTTTTCTACAAAAAATCCCTGTGTGAAACAATGGTGATGTCAGGGGGTGTGGCCTAATATGCAAATAAGCTCCTTTTCTACAAAATAAGCTCCTTTTCTACAAAAACCCCCCCTGAGATCCGGTGACTAGAAATGCACATAGTATTCCCAATGAGGCCACATCACAGACCCATTCAGGGACATTATAATATTGGCTGTTCTATTTTCATTCCCTTTCCTAATAATCCCCAACACACACTAAATAACACACTTTGCAACTGGATTTTTACTGTGTAAGAATAGCAAAATCCGCTTGCAAACAGTCACCATGCAAAAGTACCCATAACGTTTACTTTTTTTTTCAACACTGCAGCACTCCAGGCTTGCCAATCCCCAGGTCCCAGTAGGAGATCCCCCAGTTTTGCAGGCTCCACCCCACCCCCAGCCAGCTGGTTGGTGGGGGGGAAGCCTCATCCCAATGGCCAGGATGTGCCTTTAGATCTCCACAGGTTAGCAAACTCCTTATGGTTTTAGAATGTGTGTGCCTTTAAATTTGAGCAGGAAGTTAAAACTGCATCAGGAGGGGCCAGCAGAGGAGCTGTTTGTGAGTGAGTGAGAGCACAATCTTGTTTTTCTTTTGTTACAGATGTCTTTTTATAGGAACCAGAGCCAGTAAGAGAGAGAGAGAGCACAGTCTGTGCACTGTTCCAGACATTTTTGTATAGGAACCTGTTTATGGGATGGAGGAAAATTCCACCTCTCTCTCTTTTCATTTGCATGTGTTACTCTGAAGAAGTTGGTGGAAATACAGCAACTCCTGTGAGTAAATCCCCAGTGAGATCACAAAAGTGTGTGCTTGCAAACTCTTTATTTTGACTGCTTTGTGTGTGTTCACTTTCATTTACTGGAATTGCAGCTGGGGGTGAGGAAATGAAAACTATTCAGAAGAACTCAGTGCTGTAGGTTTATTTATTTATTTTAGGGAATGGAAAAGTCTCCTGGCTCCACTCCCAAAGTCCCCAGGTATTTTCTGAGTTGGATCTGGCAACTCTACAGCACTCTGGGTTGACATTTTCATTGAGCTATCCACTATGACCTCAAAGTGTCTTTCCTTCTCTTGAGATGTGGGCATTTACCTCACATCCCTCCTATGTTATTGTTGGTATTGACACACCATTGTTGGTGGAATAGGACCCCTCTCTCACTGGTCCAGAATATAAAGGCCTGCCAGGTGCATCAGGAAAAAGGGATAAAACTGGTGCCTGAGGGAAGCATATGCTACACATTCATCTCATGGGAAGCAGAACACCAGTCAAGGAATCTGTGTGAGCCAAACAATGTGCTAATCCCACTATCACTTTACCTGTGGCACTTGTTCCTGCCCTGGGGAAAAAAACTTGTCTACTGGCATCCAGTGATATGCTCCTGAACTTAGAAGAATGCCCAAAAAGGATATTGATTCTGAAAGTACTCACCCGATCCAGTGTTGACCTTAACTTCAAAAACAGTCTTACCATAAGCTATAAAAGTTGCCAGTCAATGCCAAGCTCCTCTGACCTTACTTCCCCTAATGCAGGGGTGGGGAACATCAGGCCCATGGGCCATTTATAGCCCATGAGATCCCTTGGTCTGGCCTGCGGGGATTGCTGTGTTGAGCTGCACCATGGCTTCCCCGTGGCTGGCGGGGATCTCTGGGCCTAGCTGTGCTGTGCAGTGGCCTCCCCAGGGCCGGCTGGGATTGCAGGTCCAAGCTGTTCTGCATGGCAGCCTACCTGTGGACCAGCTGGCCAACGAGGATCACCAGGCTCAGCTGCACTGCAGCCTCCCCAGGGCTTGGCAGGCCAGCAGGGCCGAGCCGTGCTGTATGGTGGCCTGCCCAGGGCCCAGCAGACTGGTGGGGATCAAGGGGCCGAGCCACACTGTGCAGCGGCCTCCCCAGGGCTGGCTGGTCAGTGGGGATTGTGGGACCCAACTGTGCATAGGCCTCTCCGGGGTCTGGCTGGCCGGTCAGGATTGCTGCAAGGCCTGAAAGAGTCACTGTTGCAGTTCAGATAAGTTTCCCCCTCATTACTTTATTTCCCTTTCTTTCTATTTCTTTCCCTCTGTTTCTTTATTTCCTTTTATTCCCCTTTCTCCCCCCTTTATTTCCTTTTCTTCACCCCGTTTCTCTCTCACACGCTCTCTCTCTCTTCTTTTTCTCTTTCTTTCTGTATATGGAGCCTGAGTGGTGGGCATTGTGAAACTGCAGCTGGAGTAAGTGAGTGCCTTGGGTCTGGTGGGAGCAGCTGCAGTTTCTGCATGAAGGGAGGGAGGGGTGGCAAGTGTGAGAGCCAGCTACCACCAGTTCAACTTGCAATTTATTATCCCAGATGGTGTGGTCTAATATGCTAATGAGTGTGTGACCTAATATGCTAATACATTAATATGCTAATATTAGGGGTATGGTCTAATATGTGAATAAGTTCCTGCTGACCTGCAAATGATGTTATAAATATCCAAATGACCCTTGGCAGAAAAAAAGGTCTCCACGCCTTCCCTAATGGTTACAAGACAGACAGGCAAAGGGTGACCATATATGCTATAGAAGACTGGAGAAAGCACTTGAGTTCCAAGTATGTGGGCACAATCATGTTGGCAATGTAAACTACTCAAAAGTCACTGACCTGCCAGCACTTTTAGACTGAAGAGAAGTTGGTTCCTCCACTTAACAAATGAACATTTTCACCAGATGTGACTCTGCAAGGGAATATAAACCAAACTACCGTTCCCTCCTAGGACATAACCCAGCCACTGATCCAGAAGCTGGAGGACTAACTCTATTGTAATTACCTAGTAGTCACCCTGTCTAGATCTATGAAGCCATCACAGCTGGACCAAACCAAAGAAGAAGGGGAAATGAAACAAAATATTTTGAAGGTCAAGATAAACAGCTGAATCTTGACTTGAAAGTCAAGATTCAGTAGTACGTGCAAAAGGATCTAGGGGTCTTAGTGGACCATATGCTGAATATGGGTCAACAGTGTGATGCGGTGGCTGAAAAGGCAAATGCAATTTTGGGCTGTATCAACAGAAGTCTAGTGTCCAAATCATGTGAAGTGATGGTATTGCTTTACTCTGCTCTTATAAGACCTCACCTGAAGTATTGTGTTCAGTTGGGGCACCACATTTTAAGAAGGATATAGACAAGCTGGAACAGGTCCAGAGGAGGGCAGCAAAGATGGTGAGGGGTCTGGAGACCAAGTCCTATGAGGAAAGGTTGAAGGAGTTGGACATGTTTAGCCTAGAGAGGAGGCGGCTGAGAGGTGCTTTGATCACCATCTTCAAGTACATGAAGGACTGTCATCTAGAGGATGGTGCAGAATTGTTTTCTGTGCCGCAGAAGGTAGGACCAGAACCAATACGTTGAAATTAAATCAAAAGTTTCCAGCTGAACTTTAGGAAGAACTTCCTGACAGAGTGGTTCCTCAGTGGAACAGGCTTCCTTGGGAGGTGTTAGGTTCTCCTTCTTTGGAGGTTTTTAAACAGAGGCTGGATGACCATTTGACAGCAATGTGGATCTGTGAATTTAGGGGAGGGGCAGTATTTGTGAATTTCATGCATTGTGCAGGGGGTTGGACTAGATGACCCTGCACGGCAGCCTCCCTTCCAACTCTATGATTCTATGATTCTATAGGGCTGGTTTTAAACTATTCTATTTGACAACTGGTGATTTGGTTCAGATTTAATGTACAGTGGTTTGGTAAAGCTTCATTTAAAAAGTGGGACTTGGAGGACTTGGAAGGTAAATGAGGAATGACTTAATAATCAAAGATATAGAGATTGGTTTATTTCCTTCATTTACCCCCTTTCTTTCTCCCCAGTGAGGGAGTGAGCAACTCCCCTCTGAGCAACTTACATAATTTTCCTCTCATCTATTTTATCCTCACAATAACCCTACAAAGTATGTTAGGCTGAGAGTGTGTGACTGACCCAAGTTCACCCAACATGCTTGCTTGGCAGATTGGCGAGTCAATCCTGGGTCTCCCAAAGCCTAGCCTGACACTCCAGCCTTTATACTGGCTTGGTAGTTTTTGATTCTTTTCCCTCCAAAAGGTTCAGGTCCTCTCCTCTGTGCGTCATCTTTGAAGCAATGAAATCGTCCAACTCCTCCTTCCATGAAGCAGATTACATGGTGAAACAGAACTAGGATGCAGAACTAAATGAAATAGGGCTGGCAATAAAGTCAAGTTTAATGTAATTGCTGTCATTATTTGACTTCCACAACTTCTAATGAACTTGTGCTGTTTATTTCCTCTCACTCAGTGAAGGTATTCACATTTATGAGGTCAAAAGCCTCTTTTTTACAAGCTACAAATCTTTGTATTTTCATTTCACCAAGCCACTTTCCAAATGCTATTATACTGGATGTGAAGCTATCATTTTCCATATTCATGTGAATATGGAAATAGTGTATGGAGCGGGGGGAGGACTAAAGTCACCATATACATATGGAAAATACTGTAGTTCCTTGGGATTTGGAGGTGTTTAGGTTAATTTTTACACTGTAGGGCATGATTTGTCCTCATGCTGGTGCAACTACAGGGAAGAA
This sequence comes from Heteronotia binoei, assembly GCF_032191835.1. Taxonomy (NCBI): domain Eukaryota; kingdom Metazoa; phylum Chordata; class Lepidosauria; order Squamata; family Gekkonidae; genus Heteronotia; species Heteronotia binoei. The sequence goes on from NC_083223.1 coordinate 214,917,346, forward strand.
GATAGATTGCTGGTATAATTTTTGGAACGTGATGGCTGCCAAGCAGAGCTGAAGACAGGCCAAAAAAGATGAGAGAAGGAAGAGAGCTCTGTTAAACCCTGTGTCAATCCCTTTCCCTACACACATTAGCCTGTTCACAATTTACAGTGAACTCATGTACAATCCATGTGCAATGTATATTTGATTTTTCCTTATATGTGTGTCAAGTAATTATCATATTATATTCAATGCATGTACAGCTGGACATGGGATTGAAACACCATATATATCCAGGTACTGGTCTTCAGTTTCATTTGTAAAGTGATTATGTGTTAACTCTTTATTACAAACAGGTTTACGTATGTACATACAAATTGTGGAATTTGCTGCCAGAGGAAGTAGTGATAGCCACAGGAATAAACAGCTTTAAAAGGTGATTAGACAGATTCATGAAGGATAGATCTATCAGTGGCTACTAGCCATGGTGACTGAGGGGAACTTCCCCATTCACAGGCATTAAACCTCAGAATCCCAGAGCCAGGAGGCAACATCAGGGAAAGACATCAGCTTCTATGCCGTGTTGTTGGCTCTCCAGAGGAACTGGTTGACTACTGTGTGAGACAAAATGCTGGATTAGATGGTCTGAACCAGGAGGGCTCTTCTTATGTTACTACATGTGAACAGAATAGATCATACCTTCCATACATATGTTTAAAAATCAGTTATCACAAGGCCTCAGAATTAAGAGCCAGTGCTGTATATTTATTTACATCATTGATACCCCACCATTCTCCCCAGTCAGGAGAAAGAAGCTTACAAAATGAGTTCATAAATGATTTAGAGTTGGGAGTGAGCAGTGAAGTGGCCAAGTTTGCGGATGACACTAAATTGTTTAGCGTGGTGAGAACCAGAGAGGATTGTGAGGAACTCCAAAGGGATCTGTTGAGGCTGGGTGAGTGGGCGTCAACATGGCAGATGCGGTTCAATGTGGCCAAGTGCAAAGTAATGCACATTGGGGCCAAGAATCCCAGCTACAAATACAAGTTGATGGGGTGTGAACTGGCAGAGACTGACCAAGAGAGAGATCTTGGGGTCGTGGTAGATAACTCACTGAAAATGTCAAGACAGTGTGCGTTTGCAATAAAAAAGGCCAACGCCATGCTGGAAATTATTAGGAAGGGAATTGAAAACAAATCAGCCAGTATCATAATGCCCCTGTATAAATCGATGGTGCGGTCTCATTTGGAGTACTGTGTGCAGTTCTGGTCGCCGCACCTCAAAAAGGATATTATAGCATTGGAGAAAGTCCAGAGAAGGGCAACTAGAATGATTAAAGGGCTGGACCACTTTCCCTATGAAGAAAGGTTGAAACGCTTGGGACTCTTTAGCTTGGAGAAACGTCGACTGTGGGGTGACATGATAGAGGTTTACAAGATAATGCATGGGATGGAGAAAGTAGAGAAAGAAGTACTTTTCTCCCTTTCTCACAATACAAGAACTCGTGGGCATTCGATGAAATTGCTGAACAGACAGGTTAAAACGGATAGAGGGAAGTACTTCTTCACCCAAAGGGTGATTAACATGTGGAATTCACTGCCACAGGAGGTGGTGGCGGCCACAAGTATAGCCACCTTCAAGAGGGGTTTAGATAAAAATATGGAGCACAGGTCCATCAGTGGCTATTAGCCACAGTGTGTGTGTATATATAAAATTTTTTGCCACTGTGTGACACAGAGCGTTGGACTGGATGGGCCGTTGGCCTGATCCAACATGGCTTCTCTTATGTTCCCCACCATCTGCCAGGAGGGACCTGGCAACCCTATGTTATTGACATGTCTCTGTTTTCATCTGAAATGTTGATTTGCATGCACAAAGATATAACTCTTTTATGGAGGTACACAGTGAAGGTCAAAACCAAATCCCTTCCTTGACAAAATAGTCTAGTGATTTTGAAGATTTTTCTGCTTTCTTTTTGGTTTATGGGTTAGTTGACTTTTTGAGGAATCTGGAGCCAAAAGGAGCTTAGTGTGACAAAACTGTGCTCAATGACATATGGTGTGAAGATGTACAAAAGCATTCAGCACAGGCACTCAACCTAGCCTGAATGCCTTTCTGCCATAGAACAGAACCTGCGCCCTTCAAATGGGTCTGTTTATTTTTACATAGTGTTTTGAAATCCTGGACCAACCAGGACCAGAGAATTGCAAGCTGTAAATTAAATATATCTTTCATCTTGTTCTATTTGCTCAAATAACACATTTTTCTCCAACAGCCAGCATCAAGTGTTCTTTCAGCACACAGTATAGGCTCCATTACATTTTAATTGCCATTTTCCACTATGCATAATGAACATATTGCTCTGAGGTGATGTTTTTATTTTATTTTTTTATTTTTAAAGCTTGGCTTTAAAAATAAACATTCAGCTTGGATTTCCTCTTCAGGTGTTCCATGAAATACAGATTTGTTAATAACATACCTTTTAACCATTATGTGCATTATAACTGACAAAGCACCAAGACATATAAACATATGGAGGAGAGGTCCATCAGTTGCTATTAGCCACAGTGTATTGTTGGAACTCTCTGTCTGGGGCAAGGATGCTCTGTATTCCTGGTGCTTAGGAGGAGCAACAGTGTGAGGGCACCTGGGTTTTTTGGCCACTGTGTGACACAGAGTGTTGGACTAGATGGGCCATTGACCTGATCCAACATGACTTCTCTTATGTTCTTACTTCCTGTGCCAATATGGAAAGGGTGTTCTTATGTCTTGATAGAATGGTACTTTCTTCTTTCTCTTCCACCACCATTAATCCCACTGGAAACAATGGAGATAATCCAGCCAATAATCCAGCCAATGTTTCTAGTTTGCTTAACATTTTAGCAGGGTCCAGAAGTGCCACAGCTGCCTTGTGCTTTCATTTATGACCCTTCATGCAACCCCTCCTTGAAGGCACAAAAGCTGAAGTTCATCACTGGAAGTCTCTGGATGCAGAGAATGGTTTGGGAGCTGTTCTGTATTTTAGATGTGTATGTTAAATGGTACAAAAATAACCTCTAACTTTAAAACTATCTATATTGTATGGCCTTGAACAGAGAGAGAACTTCAAAACAAAGACTGAAGATCCTCATCTTTTATACTGAGCTGTATTTTTCAGTATCTCCAACTTTTCTTTAGGACCCAGATTTTCCAGCCCATCTGGGCTTGTGGATAGAGCATCAACAGATGTGCCATTGTCTTTCTTTATAAAGCTGAGGGTAAAACAATAGAACCAAGAAGTGTAAACAAGTCCCATTCAACTTTATGGGTTAGCTGTTAGCTTTGAAGCTCAATTACAATCCCCTTTTAAAACAACATTGTTAATTATTTCAGCCTTATCATCCCATCCTAAAACTCACTAAAAAGTAATGAGTTTATTTCAGGTGAGTGTTTGTGTTCCTTCCCTTTGGTTCCTCGGCATTAGAAACAGAATGGTGCGAATATTTTAAGTCACCAAGATGATGCTTCTGCTTACTGTTCTTTAAAAGTAAGCTGAAAGGAAAAGAGGATTAAAGACCAGCCAGCAAGTTACTGTTAGAACAGTAAAACTTTACACTTTATATATAAAATTGGCAGCTTCTAAGTTGTTAATATTTAATAAATATTTTTCAACCAAGATTTTATTAATGGGTTAGGAGAGACCATGTAAACCTTGACAAATGTCAACTGGGCTTTTTAGAGTGGTGCTAGCTTCATAGGAAGGAAGGAAATCAACAAATAGTTAAGCCAGCAAACTAATCAAATACTTCAGATTTAAAGTTTGAGTCCATTGTCACCTTAAAGGCAAACAAAATTTAATTCTGGATATAAGCTTTTGTGTGCATGCATACTTCTTCAGATACATTGAAATAGACTTCCCTGAGCCCTACATATAGGTAGAGAAAGAGGGGAGTGTTAGGTGCCAGAAAGGGCTAGTTACAATCAAGATTTTGTGTTTGCACATGAAAGCTTATACCAGGGGTGGCCAACGGTAGCTCTCCAGATGTTTTTCCCCTACAACTCTCATCAGCCCCAGCCAGCATGGCCAATGGCTGGGGCTGATGGGAGTTGTAGGCAAAAAACATCTGGAGAGCTACCGTTGGCCACCCCTGGTTTATACCATGAATAAAACTTTATTGATCTTAAAGGTGCCACTGGACTCAAACTTTGCTGCTTCAGACCAACACAGCTACCCCACCTTTATCTATCAAGATGCCTAAGTAACTGAGCAATAAGTACAGCAAGAGGGACTGCCTTTAAAACTAAATTAAACCAGACACCCAGCAATTGCATTTTTCAAACCAGCTGCTTAAGTGAAGTCCCACAATGTGAATGATACTACTCCAGGGAATTATGTTACAGATGTCTATGAATGAAAATGTTCATATTTCATGTACTATCTAGCAGCTCCCAAGACACTATCTTAATAGGTTAACACCATACATGAAAGAGGCTAGAGAAAACTGTCTCTTTTTCAACCTGTTTACTTTGAGTTGTCAAATTAACCACTTCCTTAAGAAGATAAGAACAACTCTGCTGGATTAGACTAATGATTCATCTAGTCTAGCATCCTGTTTTGCACAGTGGCCAACTAGGTGATTCCAGAAGGCCTACAAGAAAGGCCAGAGAGAGGCCTCCCTCTGTTGTTGCCCCACAGCACTGGAATTCAGAAAGTTATTGCTTCTAAAATGGAGATTCCATCTAATAGCCTTTGATGGAGCTATCCTTCATGAACAAAGAGTCCAGTATGGCACCATTATAAGACCAACAAAGTTTAATTCAAGGTGTGAGATTTTGTGTGTAAGCATACTTAGTCAAATAATGGAATGGAATGGAATGGAATTAACAGCCCTACCTCTAGAGCAGGGGTGATCAAAAACTTGCTTAATGTAAGAGCCACAGCAAATAAATGTCAGATGTTTGAGAGCTGCAAGACATGAATGTCAGATGTTTGAGAGCTGAAAGGAGGGAAGGAAGGAAAATAAATGGGGGAAGGAGGGAGAGGTGGAAAGAAAGCAACTTTAACTTTAAATGCATTCTCCAATCCGCTGGCTTGGCTTGGAGAAGTGATTCAAAGAGACAAATGCCTTCTCTAAGCCAGCTGACAGGACAGTGGGGGACTTCAAGAGCCACATGTTGCTCCCGAGCCAAATTTGGCCACCCTTGCTCTAGAGGGTGGGCAGTGAATTAGTATGCAAAATAGTGACTAGTAACTGGACTCTAACTTTGTTCTATTGCTTTGTATCAACACGGCTACCCACCTTGATCTATCTATGAGTGTCTAATCCCTTTTTAAAGCCAGCTAAGGTAGTGGAACAAAGATTGAGTCCACTGGCACTTTTATAACCAACAGTTTTATTCAAGGTATAAGCTTTTGTGTGCATGCACACTTCTTCAGATTATACATTGACATGGAAGTTACCAGTCCATACATATAAGCAGAGGGTGAGCAGTAAATTAACATACAACATATTGAAGATGTTTAACAAATTCAAGGACCAAACAGGAATAACAAGCTTAGTTTATATGGTTACCATTTGTTTGGGTTTAATTCTGAGAAGGGGGGGGGGGCATAGTGAAGGAAATAAACATATCAAAATTGGAGATTGATGGCTAGATGTATCCCAAATTGTGGAATGCTGAGAGTAATTAACTGAGACCATGCCACTATACTCCAACTGTCTCCTCTCAAACATGGCGGCAACTTTACAGTATCTTCTTCCTTGAAGTAGGGCAATTGGCTGAGTAGAGTTATCTCCCCTGTCTAAGGTAGTAGATATCACAGCATTCTGGCAATGAAGTGAAGTGCAATGTTTACTCAAATGCAAGACTAGTTTTTTTCACAGGTATGCCATAAAAAGGGGAGTCATCTTACATTCAGGGTCATTGTCCTTTTGAGTAACAGTACTTCCCTTCATGATTAGTTTATCCAGTTTTTTTTTAGTATTTGTCTTTATTCTACCATTTTGAATGAAGTGAATAAATTAAAAAGATCAGGAAGCAGGTGATGTGGGAGACCTGAGACACAACAAGACAATACTGACCTTGATTGACTAATGGTCTAATTCAGTATAAGCAGGGGGGGGGGGTTGTAGACAAAGCCCAACAGGAACTTATTTGCATATTAGGCCACACCAAGACAGAACTGCCTTCCTGTGTGTTCCTGCTCAAAAAAAGCCCTTAGTATAAGGCAGCTTCACATGTTCAAGCCACAACCCTTACCCTCAATGAAATATATCCTTAAGTTTCCTTTACAATTCTAACTATTTGAAAAGTATCAAATTAAAATTATTATGCATGTGAAGGTACTCTGATTGGCAACCATAACAACAGAAGGAATGATTTTGTTTAGTTTAAGAAAGAAAATCTAGTTTAACTGAGATAATGTAACTAGTTTATGAAATTACAAATGAGGGAATAGCAAAATCTGGTGGGGAGGCATCTCATTTTCCCCTATATCCCTCTCTCCTCCACTATTTCTTCTTTCCTTTCCGTAGCAACCCCTGATTCCGTAGCCTCTTCACCTTGCCTGCTTTCATGCATCCTTCCCACTCATCAGCCAACATGCCATTATCTTCTCTCCCCATCTTCACCTTTCCCTCCTTCCTTCTGTTTGGCAGCCTTGCCCCAGGAAATGTTGCCTAGGGTTGCCAACTCTGGGTTAGAAAATTCCTGGCAACTTGGGGGGTACCAGGGGAGGGCAAATGGGATACTGAATTTAGGGGGGAGTTGTTGTTTAATTAAACTTGATGAACTGCCCCATCCCCACTTTGGGTGATGTACAATATGTACTAAAAACACTACACAAGTTAAAACAAACACAGCAAATTAATTAAAAACTCAGATGGCACCTATTCTGGACTACCAGGGTCTCATGGGGGAGAGAAAATAGTATCTGGGGTTAGACGGGGAAAGGGAGGTGCCAGCCAAATAACAAACCATTGCCACCCTCAACCAAAGGACTGGCACAACATCTCTGCCTTAGAGGACCTGCAGAACTGCATAGTGTAATCTGGCAGAGAGTTCCACTAGGTCAAGGACAGCTGGACCTCCCTAGGGCTAGGGATCATCAGAGTGTTGTTACCAGTAGAGTGTAGTGTTCTTGTCACTCCGTCATGACCTCTCCGCCACACTTGATACAGTACATGAACTCAAAGCACCATGCCTGTCTTCCGGACCAGCTTTGGATCACTTTGAAACACTCAGCCTGGAGGAAGTTAACAGAATCCTCTCAACTGTGCGCCCAACAACATGTGATCTGGTCCCTTGCCCTTCTTGGCTAATTAAAGCTTTCCCGGGGGAGCTTAGATATCCTATACAGTATAGTATAAATAGATCCCTCTCTGAGAGGCTTTTTCCAACATCTCTTAAAGAGGCCGTGGTCCACCCCCTCTTTAACCTACATTAGACTTGGCCAAATTGGCGCACTATCAGCCAGTCTCAAACTTACCCTTCTTGGGTAAAATTATTGAGAGGGCAGTAGTGCTACAGTTACAGAGTTTTCTGGAGGAAGCTTCCATCCTAGATTCTCACCAGTCCAGCTTCCACCCAGGTCATGGGACAGTACTGGTCGCCCTGGTGGATGACCTCCAGCAGCATCTGGATCAAGGCAGCTTGGTGATGCTGATGTTGTTGGACCTATCGGCTGCGTTTGATATGGTTGACCATTGGTTGCTGTCCCAACGCCTCGTCAATGCAGGGATTCAGGGGTTGACCTTGCAATGGCTTCCCTCCTTCCTGAATGGTTGGGGACAAAGGGTGGCGATTGGGGGAGAATCGTCCTGGAGGCATGTGCTTAATTGTGGTGTGCCACAGGGGGCAGTGCTCTCCCTGATGTTGTTTAACATCTATATGCGCCCCCTTGCTCAGATAGCCCAGAGGTATGGGCTGGGTTGCCATCAGTATGCTGATGACACCCAGCTCTATCTACTGATGGACGGCCGGTCTGGCTGCGTCCCAGAAAATCTGGGCCTGGTGGTGCAAGCCATGGCAGGATGGCTTAGGCTGAGCTGACTGAATCTGAATCCGACCAAGACAGAGGTCCTTTGCCTGAATCATGGTGGTTTTTGATGGTTAGCCACTGACAACGGTGTACAAGGTTAGAAGCTTGGGGATGCTGCTGGAGCCTGCCTTGACAATGGAGGCCAGGATAGCAGCCACTGTCAAATCCGCATTTTTTCATCTTAGGCGCGTGAGACAGTTGGCCCCCTTCCTTGAGCAAGATGACCTGGCAACTGTGATCCATGCAACTGTCACCTCGAGGTTGGACTACTGTAATACCCTCTACTTGGGGCTGCCCTTGTCTTGAACCCAGAAACTCCAGCTAGTGCAGAATGCGGCAGCCAGGCTGCTATTGGGGCTTCCTAGGTGGGAGCACATACAGCCGGGGCTGTGGGAACTGAATTGGCTGCCAGTAGTATACCGGATTTGCTACAAGGTGCGGTCATTACCTTTAAAGCCCTATATGGTCAAGGACCTGCTTACCTTAGGGACCGTCTCTCCCCACATGTTCCCCAGAGAGCACTTAGATCTGGATCCCAAAACTTACTAGTGATCCCTGGGCTGAGGGAGGCAAGATTAAAATCTGCCAGAGAGAGGGCTTTCTCGGTAGCAGCCCCCTACTGGTGAAACCAGCTACCAGAGGACATGAGGGCCTTGCGGGACTTCACCCAGTTCCGCAAGGCCTGTAAAAACACACTCTTCTAGTTAGCCTTTAACTGATCTAGAGTTACCATTATTGTGGGAGAAAATTATTGTGGGAAGATTGTTTTAATGATTGTTTAATTATTGAATTTTAAATTGTCGTATTAATGTTATGTAATTTTTAAACTGATAGTTTCTGTTTTATTGTTGTGAGCCGCCCTGGGTCTGCTCTGGTGGGGAGGACGGGATATAAATAAAATAAAATAAAAATTCTTCCAGGGACATAATGAAGGAGACAGTCCTGCAGATACGTTATGCTCCTGTATAAATCGATGGTGTGGCCTCATTTGGAGTACTGTGTGCAATTCTGGTCACCGCACCTCAAAAAAGATATTATAGCATTGGAAAAAGTGCAGAAAAGGGGAACTAGAATGATTAAAGGGTTGGAACACTTTCCCTATGAAGAAAGGTTAAAAGGCTTGGGGCTCTTTAGCTTGGAGAAATGTCGACTGAGGGGTGACATGATAGAGGTTTACAAGATTATGCATGGAATAAAGAAGGTAGAGAAAGAAGTACTTTTCTCCCTTTCTCACAATACGAGAACTCATGGACATTCAATGAAATTGTTGAGCAGTCAGGTTAGAACAGATAAAAGGAAGTACTAATTCACCCAAAGGGTGATTAACACATAGAATTCACTGCTACAGGAAGTGGTGGTGGCTACAAGCATAGACAGCTTCAAGAGGGGATTGGATAAGCCTATGGAGCAGAGGTCCATCAGTGGCTATTAGCCACAGCTTATTGTTGGAGCTCTCTGTTTGGGGCAGTGATGCACTGTATTCTTGGTGCTTTGGGGGGGGGGGCACAGTGGGAGGGCTTCTAGTGTCCTGACCCCACTGATGGACCTCCTGATGGCATTTGGGTTTTTTGACCACTGTGTGACACAGAGTGTTGGACTGGATGGGCCATTGGCCTGATCCAACATGGCTTCTCTTATGTTCTTATGGTCCCAGACCAGAGCAGGGGGGGAGGCTGTTGTTGCTTGGAGACCATTAATTCATAGGGTTACCATAAGTCAGAAGCAACACAACACACATTGTTGTTGTTGTTACATTTATTATTTTTCTGCAAACCTGGAACTTCCTTCAAGTTTGTAGAGAAATCCTCCTTCTCTGTCCCTGGCTCCATTTGCTGATCTATTAATCATATCCCCTGTGGCATGGTTTAGAATTAGATATATGATGGACAATATGGAGACTTTTTTCATCTTTGCTTATACCACTAGAGCTCAGACTGTCTAGTAACACTGACAATCAACAGATTCAGGACAGAAAAAAGAAAATTTCTGCACACTCCACTTTATTAATAATTGGGATTCACTGCAATAAGTTGTGGTGCTAATGGCTGCAAGCTAAGATGGCTTTAAAATGAGATCAGCAGAAGGACAGCTGTCTCCACACTTTGTGCTAATGAGTTTACAGAGACATGTGCTTTGCTGCTGTTGGAAACAAAATATAGGACTACATGGGCTTTGATCTGTTGTACCAAGTGAGGCTGGCACCAGAAGGTGGAAGTGTTAGGTGTTTGATAGCTAACACCCCAAGACTGGCAATGAACCTACATTCCCAACAGTGTTCTTTGTATGTGGAACCCAGAAAAATGCAAAGTGTGAACAAAGTCTTAGCTTATATCACAAAATGTCATAGTAGGGATTGGGAGCATATTAGGGAGTGGGAGCATAAACTACCTATTCCAGAAAAAAGGGTCCACTGCTGGTTGTCATCTCAAGTACTCCCAGATCCTAGACCCAGTAGTTTAGTTTAATTGAGGCAATTCATATGCTATGTACCTCGTTCCTCAATGAGCAATCTATGATTACACTGTATGGACAAAGAATAAGTACCTTGCAAAATAAAAACATTATTTATTTACTACTGATAATGATTTCGCTAATATTTTAGGGGTTGGGGTGGTTTTTTGTTTTGTCAAATGCCTATGGGGCAAAACAAAAGCAGCTGAATATGTAGCAGAACTGTACAGCAAGTCCCCCATTATGCAGTTTAAATGCCCACATCTGTGGGAAAACAGCCTGTGTAAGATTAGAATCCACCCTGCCTCCGTGCCTTGTTTCTTTCTTCCTTTCCACTGTTAACATGGCAAAGGAAAGGCAGGGTAGCTCTCCTTGACAGCTGGCTGTGAGTTAATTTGAAGCTCTTGCCAAAGGTGTCATAATCTGTAGTTATGTTATAGGCATGAGCCTGTTGGAACTTGGCATGCTGACGTTGGCAAGGCTGTCAAAGGGTTTGCTTAACACTCCTCTCTCTCAGTCTGCTTCCACACAGAAATGCTGGCTATGAAAACCTAGACAGTCTTTCTCCCCCACCCCAATCTCAGTCGTCCCAGGGTGATAAGACCAGAGTCAGAAGAGCTGTTAGGCCTCATGAAAGAAGCATTCAGAGGCTGCCTTCATTCAGAAGATAAGTGTGGGAGATTTGTTGGGAAACCTCATAAGCCTTATTTATTTGTTGGATGAGTGGCTGGGTGGGTTTTTATGTTGCCATTTGTCCTGAAAGCAGGCCTATGGAGGAATGCCTCCTCTATTGATCCTAAAGCTTGGGCAGGTTGATGCAGAAGATTTGGGTTTGATAATAAAAACCTGAATATATTTTATCCTAATTCCTTTGGACGGGGCTTTCTTCTTAATTCATTGCAGCAGTGGGATTTAGGGTATTTGGGGAGAGCTGGTGGTGGTAGTAGTAGTAGTAGTAGTAGTAGTAGTAGTAGAAGAAGAAGAAGAAGCAGTAATATATTTATCAAGTTTATGCTTGAAATGGAGATGAATAAAGTGACAGAGCATTCTAAAAGCAACTTCACTCATAGGGTGAACTAGGTTTGCCAACTCCAGTTTGGGAAATTTCTAAAGATCTGGAGGTGGAGTTTGGGGAAGAGAGAAACCTCAGCTTGGCTGCAGGCTTAGATGGCCTCCAAAGCAGTTGTTTTCTCCAGGGGAACTGATCTCTGTAGTCTGGAGAGCAGCTGTAATTTTCAGAGATAACAGCCCCACCTGAAGACTGGTAACCCACTCAGAGCATCAGAAGTAAATGTTCTTTACAGTCCTTAAGAAATCTCCTACCCAGGGCACATATACACTCCAAATTAATATTGACTACACACCATTTTAACTGCTATGACTTACCCCCAAAGAATCCTGGAAATTATACTTTGACACAGTACTAAGAATTTGTGCTCACAATTCCCAGTATTCCCTATGAAGACTGAATGGCCTGGATAGCCCAGGCAAGTCCAGTCTCATCAGATCTCAGAAGTTAAACAGAGTCAACTCTGACAAGTTCTTGGATGGATACAAGTAGTCAGGAGGACAGAGGCAGGCTTTATTCAGCAACTTCTCTGAATATCCTGTAGGCCCCCAGTAGGTGTCAGTCACCAGAAGTCGCTATGACTTCCAGGGGCATGCATGCACACACAAACACATGCAAAATAATAATAATAAAAAACCCAAAAAGGCTGAATGGCTATCAAACTATTTTAAGTCTGTTGTGCAGACACAACCTAGAGAAATTTGCTTCTTCATAAAGTCAGGTTCAGACTACACATGGATGTTAGCGTTCCATGACTGCATCTTCCAATATGTATGTGGTTTTTGTCATTGTTTTTTGGCCTCAGATAAATCAAATGATGATAATATGGTTTGAAGCTTCTCTAACTCTCTATGGATGACCAAAAAAGAACAAAAGGGGGTGGGGATAAAACCCACATTTTCATATGTCAACATACAGTCATAGATGCAAATTTACAGAATTTCAGAAGAGAAGACAGAGTGCATGTCTTCTGGCTTGGTACCAGCTGCTTGATGAAAATAAGTAGCTGCAGGGTTAGGGGCAAACAGCTGGCTGCAATGGAGGCTTGTTATACAGATAGGTATAAAAGCCAGTCACCGGTAGCATCACATGCAGAAGCAACAAGTCAAGTGAGCACAGCTCTAGAACATTTGACTATTGTGTAATCTTGGACTGATTTTGGACCTTGACTTTTGCTTGTGATTAGGACTTTAGCTATACCAGTCTTGGACTTGTATATTATCTCTGGACTCCCTGACTTTGCTCTCTCTGAATGATTCTGGTAACACATCTCTGGCTGATAGACCCTTGGACTGAACTCTGGATACTGTTGGAGGAGGGAACCTGGAAGTATCTTTCTAGCTTGGCTGGCCTGGCCAACCTAATTTTAATTTAATTTTTTTTATTTATACCCCACCCTATCCCAATTTATACCCTGCCCCACTCCATGACATCCAGGGAATAATCATCACATGCTAGAGATGGAAGACTGTTCCTGTTACATACCTAAATGGCACTTTTGTTGTCTCTTCCCAAGAGTCAAAGATTAAAATTAGCCATCTGGCCCTGACCTGGATAGCTCAAGCATGCCCAATTTCATCAGATCTCAGAAGCTAAGCAGGGCCAACCCTGGCAAGAAGAAGAAGACAGTAGATTTATATCCCACCCTTCTCTCTGAATCAGAGTCTCAGAGAGGCTTATAATCTCTCTTGTAATGTGCTCAGTGACGAGACGTGTTGAAGGCAACATACTTTATTAGCGGGTACATCACAAGAGGGAGAATGGTGGGCCGGGTCCCGATTATATATATGCCCCGGGACAACTCTCTGTGAGGCCAGGTCCAATCCTGATCAGTTAAACTTCCTGCCACAGATCTTGATTGGTGGTGCGTATTAGCGAGCTACATCCAGTGACCAGTGGGGTTCCACTGGTCGCCTCTGCAGCATGCGCTGTACATAGGGATTAGAATGCAGGACATAACACTCCTCCCCCCCCCCCTAGTTCAGGACACATAGTCTTTCAAGTACGCCGGTGCCCAGCGTTCCCTGGTCGACCTCCTCGGGGTTGCTTGGGGAGTCGGTGCGGCCGCTGCGGCTGGCAGGGCGGCAGTTTCACCTTGTTGAGGTGTTGCCAGACACTGACTGGCCGTTGCTTGTTGCTCATCCAGAGTCTCTTCTCTGGTGGGGTCACTTCTGCTGCTGTGGTACTCTTCTGCCCGTGCAGTCGGTGCGGCTGGCATAGGCAGGGGTGTTGCTGTCAGTTCTTCCCCGCTTCCCCCACCCCTCGTGGCGGTCGGTTCCTCTGGCAAAGTGCAGTGGCGCAACTAATCGATATGTGTCCTGAGAACCTGGCCCCCCTCTGTCGAGACCTCGTATGAGCAGGACCCGGTCACGCGCAGCACCCGGGTGGCTAACCACTCTGGGTCACTTGTGAAGTTCTTAGCGTACACCAGGTCCCCTGGGAAGCCGCCAGGGCTTCCCTGGTTTCGGGGGAACTGCGGAGGTCAGTGGCCCAGTCGGGATGTAGCCTATCTAACCTCGTGATCAATTTCCTACCCATTAGTAATTCGGCAGGACTTGATTCGGTGACGGGGTTGGAGGTGATTCGGTTGTCAAATAGGAAGGCTGCCAGGCGGTGGTCCCAGTCGCCCTGTACAATACGCCCCAGGGCCTCTTTGGTGGTGCGCACCATGTGCTCAGCCTGGCCATTGGTGGCTGGATGGAAGTGGGCGGACCTAATGTGTTGAATGAGATATCTATTCAAGAAATCCCGGAATTCCCGGGAGGTGAAAGTGATCCCATTGTCCGTGACCAGGGTATCGGGGATTCCATGTGTGCAAAAGACCCTTCACAAGACTCGGACCGCTGCTGCTGTGGAGGTGGAAGCTACGGGGATCACCTCTAACCACTTGGTGTATGCATCAACCAAGATGAAGAATATCTGGCCCTGGTATGGCCCCGCAAAATCTAAGTGAAGCCGGGACCACGGCCTCCTGTTGGACTCCCAGCGGTGGATGGGGGCGCTAGGCGGATCGGGCCGGGACTCTTGGCAGGGTTGGCACCTTCTCACCCACCCCTCTATCTCGTCATCCATACCCGGCCACCATACGTAACTGCGTGCCAGGGTCTTCATCCGCACTATCCCCGGGTGTGTTTCGTGTAATGCCTCTAACACTTGCTTCCGCAGTGAGGGGGGGACCACCACCCTGCTACCCCAGAGTATGCACCCCTTGTGTGTGGACAGCTCGTCTCTGCGCGATGCGAACGCCCTGAATTGTGGGTCCAGCTTGCCCTCGGGCCATCCCCTTCCCACCCAGTCCAAAACACGTGTGAGTATACGGTCCCTCCCTGTGGCCCGAGCTACCTCAGTGGCGTGGAGGGGCCGCTCGGGCAGAGTCTCCATAAGCATCACATGGTGGGCAGGGGCAGGATCTGGGTCCATTGAGGGTAATGGCAGGCGGCTGAGGGCGTCAGTGTGTCCCATGGCCTTGCTTGGGTGGTGAACCAGGCTGTATGTATACGAGTTTAGGAACTGGTTCCACCTCAGAACTCGCTGTGATACAATTTGCGGGGTCTGGGGTCTGGGGTGAGGAGGCCCAGGAGCGGCTTGTGATCCGTGGTGATCATGAAGCGCCTACCATACAGGTAGTCGTTGAATTTATGCACACCTGCCACAATCGCCAAAGCCTCCTTGTCGATCTGAGCGTAGTTGCGCTCTGCGGGGGTCAAGGTCCTTGAATAATATGCCACAGGAACCTCCCTCCTGTCTGGAAGTTGGTGCCCCAGGACTGCGCCCACCCCGTACGGGGAAGCATCACACACCAAAATCAATGGTAGGGCTTCCTCAAAATGGTGGAGCACCGCATTGGAAACAAGGAGGTCTTTGACTGCCTGAAAAGTGGCAGCCTGCTGCTTCACCCAGACCCACAGGGCGTGTTTATCGAGCAGCCTGTGGACGGGTTCCGTGATGGCCGCTTTGTGAGGCAAAAATGAATGGTAAAAATTTAATAATCCCAAGAAACTTTGTAGCTCCGCCTTGCACGTGGGGGCGGGGCGTGGACTATTGCCCTGGTCTTGTCCTCTGTCGGGTGGATTCCCTCGGTGTCTACCGCCAACCCCAAGAACTCCATCCTTGGCACCCCTAGTGAACACTTTTCCTTTTTTACTTTCAGGCCCGCCGTCTGAAAGCGGCGGAGCACCTCTCTCAAGTGGCTGCTGAACTCCTCCACGTCCAGGGCTGCGATCAGAACGTCATCAAAGAATGGTTGCACTCCGGGGATCCCTTTGAAAAGAGAGTCCATTATGCTCTGAAAGATCCCCAGAGCTACACTAACCCCAAACTGCAACCACCGCACCCGAAAAGCTCCCCTGTGGGTAACAATAGTTTGATCCTCTGCTGTCTTGGCATATACCGGGAGTTGCTGGTACGCCTGGGCCAAGTCTAGTTTTCCAAAAACCTTGGAACCCACTAGGGCCGCCAGGACGTGGCTGACCACTGGGACGGGGTATGAGTTGTCCTGTAGCGCTTTATTGATAGTGCACTTGTAGTCAGCGCATATTCGCACATCCCTGTTCGGCTTCACTGTGGTGACTATGGGTGTTTCCCAGGCAGCATAGGATACCGGTTCCAGCACTCCCTGGGCCATGAGTCGGTCCAGCTCCGCTTCTATTTTAGGTTTTAGAGCAAACGGAACTCGCCTGGCCTTCAGTCTTATCGGTCTAACGAGGGGATCGAGAGGTAAGGTGGTGGGCGGCCCCTTGTAACTCCCCAGGGTCCCATCAAAAACTTCGGGGAATTCCCGGCACACGTTCTCGAAGTTATTCGTTTGCATCTGCTGCACCCCCACTAATTGAATACCTAGCGGTCTAAACCAGGCCAGCCCCAGTAATGTGGTGAGCTGGCGCTTAACCACTAGAATGTCCAGTGGCCCCCTGAAGTTCTTCCAATATACCTGTACTGTGGCCCAGCCCAAAATGTGCACGGGGGTTTTCTGAAAGTACCGCAGTATAAAATCAGCCGGTCTCAATTGGAGCCGGCGACGGGGGCACAGTTTTCTTAGGGTCTCCTCCGAAATTATAGATATGGAGGAGCCCGAGTCCACCTCCATTTTGCATGGAGCGCCCTCGATTAGGACCGACAGTCTAACTTTGTCGGGGGCGGTGAGGGGCAAGTTCATTACCTGCAGGCTGGTCGATGCTGTTGTGTGAGCATCAGTCAAGTCATGGTGAGCGGCCTGGCGTCTGTGAGTTGCCTTGGCCTGGCAAGCCCGCGCTATGTGGCCCACCTTCCCACAGTTCCTGCAGTCCATGTTGCGATAGGGGCAGTCCCGTCTCTCGTGGGGGTCGCCACAGCTGGCACACTTGCTGTTGGTCAGTCTCTCTGTGGCTCGTTGCCGTGTGGGGGCTCTCGGGCCCATTCCTTGTTGGCGGTGGAGCTGGAAGGCTTCTTCGTCCTCTAGGTCACCGGGTGCCATCTCTTCCTGGTGGACTTCTCCTTGTGGGTTGTTGTATGCTTTGGTGGTTCTTTCAAATGCGGCTGCTTCGTTGAAAGCTTGTTGAAGGGTGAGCTCCTCCTTTGCGAAGAGCTTTTGCTGCAGCCTTTCGTCTCAGAGGGCCCATACGAATCGGTCTCTCAAGGCTTCCTCCCGCTTGTCGAAACCGCAGTTCCCTGCGATCTGGCAGAGAGCAGCCAGGTAGATGGCAGCCGTTTCTCCGGGCCCTTGATCTCTCTTGTGGAAGAGGAATCGGCGGCCGATGATGGAAGGCTGGGGCAAGAAATGCCCGGTGAGGAGTCTGACGATCTCCCCGTACGTTCTCTCGGTAAGCTTCGCAGGGGCCGAGAGACCTCTGGCGATCTTGAAGGTGGCCTCCCCGCAGACGCTCAGGAGTACGTCCCTCATGCGGCTGTCGTCAGTAATCATGTTTGCGCGTAGGTAGCATTCGACTCGCTCCGTGTAGGTCTCCCACCTCTCGGGGTTGGCAGGGTCGAACTCAGCAAGATGGCCCGTCGTTACATTCGGGTTCGCCATGGCGGCGGCAGGCGCTTCTGTCTCTTGTGGCTCCGTGCCTTCCTCGTCTCCAGCCAGGTCAGCGACTTCCCACTTGGGGAGTCCTCCTAGCTAGATTCCATCCTCGTCGCCAGTGTAATGTGCTCAGTGACGAGATGTGTTGAAGGCAACATACTTTATTAGCGGGTACATCACAAGAGGGAGAATGGTGGGCCGGGTCCCGATTATATACATGCCCGGGACAACCCTCCGTGAGGCCAGGTCCAATCCTGGTCAGTTAAACTTCCCGCCACAGATCTTGATTGGTGGTGCGTATTAGCGAGCTACATCCGGGGACCAGTGGGGTTCCACTGGTCGCCTCTGTAGCGTGCGCTGTGCTGTACATAGGGATTAGAATGCAGGACATAACACTTATCTTCTTCCTCCACAATAGACACTCTATGAGGTGGGTGAGGCTGAGAAAGCTCTCACAGAAGCTGCCCTTTCAAGGACAATTCCTGTGAGAGCAATGGGTGACCCAAGACCATTCCAGCAGGTGCAAGTGGAGGAGTGGAGGAGTGGGGGAGTGGGGAATCAAACCCAGTTCTTCCAGATAAGAGTCCACACACTTAACCACTACTCCAAACTGGCAAGTACTTGGAAGGAAGACCTCTTAGGAATACTAGGGTTGGGATGCAGAGGCAATGCAAACCACTTCCCTGAAAAATGTCTTAGCCCCACTAGGGGTCACCAGAAGTTACCATGACTTCTAGGCACAAAAGCACACACACACAAAAGCACACACACATGGCTGAAAATATGCACAGTTGTACTATGCGCCCTACTCAAGAATACTAAACATCACCAAAATGGCCATCTTTGTAGGCATTAAAAATCTGAAAACCTTCCTGGTATAAGATGAACTCAGTTCAGTAATGTCCTGTACAGGTCAGATTTTTTTTATCAATCTGAAAAAATAAGGTAAGGTAACTAAGAGAATCAAACAAATTTCCTGATAGCCAGGGCCTGGGTACAAAGTGTCAGCTGGGACCTATTATCCTCCCCCAAATGCTCAAGTTACTGATTGCAAATGTTAAAGACATCTATTGCTTCAATGTGTGTTAATCCTAGAAGAATTACATGCCAGACTGCACTGACAAAATTGTTTCTCTGTGGCTATGAGTCATCAACCTCTTATCTCAATCCTAACATTAAAAATATTGTATGAAATTTGGGTTTGATGCCTGGCAAAGATTTTTCCAAATCTTGCTAAATCACAGATTAAGCATGCAAGGGATGCTTTGACCACACAAAGAGAGCCCATGGATATAGTTACCAACCTCCAGGTGATACCTAAATATCTATAGGAATTACAGCTGATCCCCTGAAAAAAATGGCTGCTAAGATCCCTCCCCTCACCAAATCCTGTCCTTCCCAGGCTCCCCCCCCCCACCCTCTCCAGGAATTTCCCAACAGGAAGTTTGCAACCCTCAGGCATGGAGGAACTACAAGGAATCAATTAACTGGGAAGGAAGAGGCTGTGGCTCAGTAGTAGAGCATTTACT
The DNA here is from genome assembly GCF_032191835.1 of Heteronotia binoei. Taxonomy (NCBI): domain Eukaryota; kingdom Metazoa; phylum Chordata; class Lepidosauria; order Squamata; family Gekkonidae; genus Heteronotia; species Heteronotia binoei. The sequence continues at coordinate 214,936,392 of NC_083223.1, forward strand.
TAGCATGCAGAATGTCTCAAGTTCAATCCTTGGCATCTGCAACTAAAAGGATCAGGTGGTAGATGTGAAAAATCTCTACCTGGACTGCTGCTGCCAGTCTGAGTAGACAATGCTGACTATGAGACAATGGTCTGATTCATACATTCCATCAAGGCTGGCCTGAACATATATGCAAACTAGAATTATGTTACAATTCAACAGGGGTGAATTCTTTTCTCCATGATGGATTAATGAAAACTTTAAATCAATAGAAGTATATATTTCCATATTGTTCATTTCATATGCCAAATAAATCAAGGTAAACATTAATTCTAGACTTCTTGTTCTCTACACTGAATGTGAGGCAGGGGGTGGTGACAATTCATATGCAGTGCTAAAACTCTTCAACTATTTATCAAATCAAGTAATTATAAAACTATAGTCATGTTGTCCATGCTCAGGATAAGTTACATTTTGTCACTCCATGGACCATGATGTAGTTGTTAGTGTGTCAGCCTAGGGTCTGGGAAACCAGGTTTGGATGCCTGCCCATTCTGCCATGGAAGCTTGCTGCATGACTATGGATTAGGTTTTTGCCAGCCATCTACCAGCAACCTCCAGGAGCTTGTGGGGTGCGGCAGGGGTGGTGTTGCAGTACACAAAGCTGTGGTGGCACTTCTAGTTACATACCTGGTTATATAAAACCACAGAGATTTAGAAAATGCTTAGATCGTCATCACAATGCCATGATGTCACTTTGGGATACTCAGGGGTGTCAAACTCATTTGTTTTGAGGGCCAGATCTGACATAAATGAGCCCTTGTCGTGCCATGTGTGTCATAGGATGTAATGCCAGGTAGCAGAGATATAAACTTTATAAAGAACACAAACACAATAATAGATTTTATGTGTCTCCTGTGTGATCAAGGGAACTGGGCAAAGGAAGCTCTGGCTCCCTCCCCAGGGGATGGGGAGGGGGCAGAGCCCCAGCCAATAGAAGGAAAAGAGGCTTGGCTCAATAGCTCTGTTGTGCAATTGAGACAGCCTGGCAAAACAAACTCTCGCTCCCCCCCTCCTCCCCAAGGGAGGAACCACAATCATTGTAGAAAATGGAGGCTTTGCTCTGTAGCTCCTATGTGATTGAGCAAGCCTGGTGAAGCAAGCTGTGATGCAGAAGGAAGCAAGAGGGAGAAGAAAGACTTGCTCGTGGGCCTGATTGCAACCCTCTGATCTGGCACTCAGGCCGTACATTTGACACCCCTGGGCTACATAATCAGATGTGACATTGCTGCATGGTGCTTTTTTGTTTTTGCTCCCACTGCTTCACCAAGTAGCAGCAGAGGCCTGGAGCAGTAGGAACCCAGAAGTGGCTATAGCAGGAGGCTTTGCTGCCCTACCTTTGGCCAGTCACACACTCTCAGCTTAACCTACCTCACAGGGTTGTTATGAGGATAAAATGAAGGAGGGGAGAATGTTGTAAGTCACTTTGGGTCTCTATTAAAGAGAAAGGAAAGGAAAGGTCCCCTGTGCAAGCACCAGTCATTTCCGACTCTGAGGTGACGTTGCTTTCACGACATTTTCACGGCAGACTTTTTATGGGGTAGTTTGCCTTTGCCTTCCCCAGTCATCTACACTTTCCCACCAGCAAGCTGGGTACTCATTTTACCGACCTCGGAAGGATGGAAGGCTGAGTCAACCTTGAGCTGGCTACCTGAAAACCCAGCTTCCGCTGGGGATCAAACTCAGGTCGTGAGCAGAGCTTAGGACTGCAGTACTGCAGCTTTAACACTCTGCACCATGGGACTCTTGATTAGAGAAAAAAGTGTGGTATAAATGAATTAATAAAGAAAAAGTTCCTGGATATCTATATTCATGCAACATTGTCCTTAGGACAACAAAGGTAGACTTGAAATGTCTGAGCAATGGCAGCTGAAATGTCAGACGTGCACCAGAAGATATTCTCAGATGGGAGGGTGCCCTGTGTCCTTATGCAGCTTCCAGCATCTTTCCATTACATGGGGAGGCAGGATTAATGATGCAAAAGAAGCAAATAAATGAAAATGTGTTCCATCCGATCATCTGAAATAATAATGTCCTACACATCTGTCTGCCTTGCTTTGCCTGTTGGCCTTTTTGCCTGTTCTTTCCTGAAGTGTCTCTCCAGTACAGACAGGAAGGCAGGAAGAAAAGCAGAAGAGGAGAGTGATAGGCAGGGCTTGGGGAATCTGTCCTTTTGTTTAAAAGATAACATCCTCCTCAAATGCCCCCTTTCCCAAGGCACTATTGATTCCACAGTTTACTGAGCAATCAACAGGCTACCATGTAATCTAAGGTCAGTTATGCAGTCGTCAAGGAACCACTGAAACATTAGGAGGAGGGTTTAAATGCATCATTATGAAAGGATTGACTGCAACATCTAACATGTCCAGAACCCAGATAGAAAATGTCATAGGGAAAGCAGATGCCCTGGGATGGGAGTCACTGAGAAAGAGAAGCCAGAGCAAAACCACTGGAGAACTTCAGAAATGAGCAGAAAGCAGGAGGCACAGGACACAGAGAACACCAGGGCCTGAAGGGTAGGGGGAAAGGAAAAATAGGTTGGCATCATACATTTGTTCAATTTGGAAACTGCATTTTAAATAACGTAATATTTCAGTTTTGCAAGGGAATTAATAAATGGTAACTTTGGGAAGGCAAGAGAACATGCCTGCAAAGCATGAAGGAAGAACTGGCAGTTATTCAGGATATAGTAGTTTCATTTTTAGTCCTTTGACCAGGTATTATTTCTGAGTTTTTAAGTATATTTTGACAAAGAAGGCAAGTAGGGTTGTTTTAAATCAGCAAAGAGAAAATCAGAATCTATATCAGTTAAAATTCCATGTTCACATAACTGCAATAGCCAAACAGCTCAGAATTTAGCAGCCTTGCAGATGACACCATGTTACTGGCAGAAAATAGTGAAGATTTGAAACGATTACTGATGAAGATTAAAGCAGAAAGTTGCCAACAGAGGATCACAATATCAAGACCAAAGTAATGATTACTGGAGAATTACACAACTTTTAAGGCTGACAGTGAAGAAATTGAAATGGTTAAAGATTTTCTATTCCTTGACTCCATCATAAACCAAAAGGGAGACTGCAACAAGAAATCAGAAGGAGATTGAGACTGGCAAGGGCACCCATGAAGGAACTATGAAAGATTTTGAAGTGTAAGGATGTTCTGCTGATAACCAAGATCAAGATAACTCATCGTATAGTATTCTCTATCACTATGCATGAGTGTGAAAGCTGGACAATGAAAAAAGCAGACAGGAAGAAGGTTGATTCATTTGAAATGTGGTGTTGGAGGAGAGTTTTACAGACACCATAGACTGCGGGGTGGGGAGGGAAGGAAGGAAGGAAGGAAGGAAGGAAGGAAGGAAGGAAGGAAGGAAGGAAGGAAGGAAGGAAGGAAGGAAGGAAGGAAGGAAGGAAGGAAGGAAGGAAAGAAGATCAAATCATACCTGAACTCTCCTCAGAAACTAAAGTAACTAAACTGAGGTTACTGTACTATGGTCACATTATTAGAAGACAAGAGTCACTGGAAAAGACAATAATGCTTTATTGGGGGAGGGACGGTGGCTCAGTGGTAGAGCATCTGCTTGGGAAGCAGAAGGTCCCAGGTTCAATCCCTGGCATCTCCAAAAAAGGGTCTAGGCAAATAGGTGTGAAAAACCTCAGCTTGAGACCCTGGAGAGCCGCTGTCAGTCTGAGAAGACAATACTGACTTTGATGGACCAAGGGTCTGATTCAGTATAAGGCAGCTTCATATGTTCATATGTTCAATGCTAGGAAAAGTTTAAGGCAGCTGGAAAAGAGAAAGACCCATCATGAGATGGATTCAATAAAGGAAGCCACAGCCCAGCTAACAATAGTGTGTTTTGGAGGTAATTAATTCATGGGTTGCCTTAAGTCAGAAGCAGCTTGACAGCCCTTAGTGCACACACATTCCATATAGCATTCCTTAAGTTTTTCTAGCCAGTCTTCTGTAATGGTTCAAGCACTGGATGAGGACCTGCTTTCAAACTCTCATTCAACCAAGAAACTAACTGCATGACTTTGGGCCAGTCACCTACCTCACAGAGTTGTTGGTGAAAGCAAAATGGAAACATGGAGAGCCATGTGTAATGTTCTGAGTTCCTAGGAGGAGGAGCAAGTTCAATGTGATAGATAATCCACATGATATGTACAGATGGCCATATCACCTCACATTTTTCCATACATCTGTACCAGGTGTGTGGTTAAAATGTTCCATATCACTTGGTAGAAGGAGCCCAGAGTGGCTTACTTTCGAGTATGAGCTAGCTTATCCCAGTACAATTTGGTTAGCTGTATGGATTCAAAGGACCGTTCCTTCCAGAGGTGGTCTTAGTGGTTATGGGGACCTTGGCCATGTCCAGAATGAGACCCCAGAATGACTGCTTCCCCCTCCCCAAGGCCACCCCAGCCCAAGCAAGGGGGAGCTCTTGCCCCATACAAGGCAAGTGGGAGCCACAACCACCTCAAGTCAGCTTCCCGAGCCCCAGACAGCATAGGCACCAGCCACCACTCTTGTAAGCAACCAGGCAAGAGCAGCCACCAGGACTGAATGGGTGGCCTTGAGTAGCTGCTGCTGCCATGAGCAGGTTACTCAAGCACTGTGGAAGCCTGCTATTTCTGTTTTCCTTCTTCCATCAGGGACAGAGTCCTTTTCAGGGCTGTTTTAGCCTCTCAGTCTAGCCTTGATCGCTGGGAATGAAACAGGAAACAGTTGTAGCAGGACTGGAAGAGGAACCCTTATGGATGCCAGCATTCAGGTCGGACCTGGAGATATTTTGGAATGACAGCTCATCTCTAGACTATGGAGCTCAGTTCCCATGGAGAAAAAGGATGCTTTGGAGGGTGGACTCTAAGGCATTCTATTAGGGCTGCCAAGCCTCCAGTCTGAGCGGGGAATCTCCTGCCCGGGAGGTTCTCAACCTGCCGGCCCTGCGTCGCTGGTGCAATGACGTCACCTAGAAGTGATGTCATCAAAATGGCAGCGCCCATGCAGGGCCACCATTTTGATGACATCACTTCAGGGTGACGTCATTTCATCGCACATGTCGCGCCGGGGGATGAAGAGGACTTGGCAACCCTACATTCTACTAGGATTGCCAGCCTCCAGACAGCTGCTGGAGATGCCCTAGGATTGCTACTGATCTCTTTTTTTATTATTAATAGTTTATTAACACAAACATCATCCTTTTACAAAATACTATATCATTCTATCATATCAATCTTAGTGTATAGATATATAAACAAAATTCTTCTTAATACTTTCATCCAACTTATATACCAGAACCTCTAAATTAAACTATCTTATACATAAAACAGAGAGTGGAAATGGATTAACTTCAAAAATTAACCACCTAATTTTATAAACTAAACTTAATATTATATCATTGATTCATCACCACCAAATCCTTTATTATCCTTTTCTTTTGTCTTCCTATCAAGCCACGTATACAATTTCTTCCATTTACTACTTGCTACTGGTTTGGCCTCCCCTTTCAGGAGGGCTGAAAGTATGTCTGCTTCAGCAGCATGAAGCACTTTTTCAACCAATTCATCTAAATTTGGACATCTCCCTTTCCTCCAATATTTAGCTAGTAAGATTCTAGCAGCTGTAAGAATATAAATCACCAAATACTCATCTTCTTTTAATATCTCTTTTCTTACCATAGATAATAACATAACCTCTGGTTTAAATTGAAAATCCATACATAGTACCTCCTTTAAAAATACAAAAACTTTCACCCAATACTTTCTCACAATAGAGCAAGTCCACCATGAATGATAAAATGTACCTATTTTAGTTCCGCTTTTCCAACATTTAGGTGACAAACTAGTATTCATCTTTGATATCTGGACTGGCGTAATATACCATCTATGGAACATTTTGAAAAAAATTTCCCTATAACTTACTGGCTTGATGATTTTATAGTTGTTTTTCCACAGTTGTAGCCATTGTTCTAAGTCAATGGTCTTCCCCAAATTCTGTGACCATTTAATAATCGGTTCTTTCACCAATTCATCTTCTAATTTTAATTGCATTATATAGATATACACTTTTTTAATCGATTTGTCCTCCTTTGCCAACAGTATTTTGTCGAAATCAAAATTCCCTTTAGTTAAACCAATTAATTTATCTTTATTAAATTTAGCCATAATCTGCAAATTTAGCCACCAGTCTATTTTTATTCCTCTCTGCTCTAGGTCATCCCTCTTTCTTAACTTGTCATCATCATCCAACAACTCCTGATATGTCACAATATTCGCAGAGTCCCATAGTTGTGGTTTTATAGATGCTTCTTCTGGGGAAATCCACCTGGGCATCTTACTATATATCTTACTTTTTATTTTTATCCAAACATTAAATATAGCTTTCCGAATCAAATTATTAGTAAAGTATTTGCGACCTTTATCTATATACCACAAATTTGCATGCCAATCAGTCGAAAGATCATAACCTTCTAAAGCAAGAGTTCTCTTGTTCTCCAAATTTATCCAATCTTTCAACCAGACTGTCACATTAGCAATATAGTACGATTCCCAATCTGGTAAACCTAATCCACCGTTTTCTTTTTTATCACTTAGTATTTTCCATTTAATCCTTGGCTTTTTCTCTTGCCAAATAAATGTCCTGACGACTTTATTCAATTTAGTAAAGAAATCCTTCTTAATTGCGAAACTGATTGTTTGAAATAAAAACATCACTTCCGGGAGAATAGTCATCTTGATAAGAGCAATTCTATCCATAAAAGACAGTTGCATATCTTCCCAGTTTTTCAGTAAGTTTCCAACTTCTTTTAGCAGAATCGCAAAGTTGTTATCATATACACTGCTACACTTATTTGTCAAATTTATTCCCAAATATTTCACTTTCTTTACACTTTTAAAACCAGCTCTTATTTCCAAGTTATTGATCTCCTGTGTTGTCATATTTTTGGTTAGAATTTTAGATTTCTGTTTATTTATCTTTATTTATTTTATTTTATTTATTTATTTAAGATTTATACCCCGCCCTTCCCACAAGTGGCTCAGGGCGGCTTCCAATAGTAGATCCATCAAAATTACACATATAAAGGGATCCATATTTAAAACAGATAAAACAGATAAAACAGATAAAACCCTAGTTATTAATACACATAAATATTTCAGCTATATATAAAAGGAATCCAGCAAGTTACAGTAAAATTCTCAAGCTAAGTATAGGCTAGCCGGAAGAGGGTCGTCTTACAGGCCCTGCGGAACTGAACAAGGTCCCGCAGGGCCCTCACCTCTTCCGGCAGCTGATTCCACCATGTAGGGGCCATAACAGAGAAAGCCCTTTCTCTGGTGGACTTCAACCGGGCTTCCTTCGGCCCGGGGATAGTAAGGAGATTTTGTGTTCCCGACCTCAGTACTCTCTGGGGAACGTGCGGGGAAAGACGGTCCTTCAGGTAGACAGGTCCCAAGCCATATAGGGCTTTAAAGGTGATAACCAGCACCTTGTACCGGACTCGGTATATTACTGGAAGCCAGTGCAGGGTCCGAAGACCCGGCTGAATGTGTTCCCGCTTTGGGAGACCTAATAACAGCCGGGCCGCGGCATTCTGCACCAGCTGCAATTTCCGAGTTCGGGACAGGGGCAGCCCCATGTAGAGGGCATTACAGTAGTCTAACCTCGAGGTGACCGTAGCGTGGATCACTGTTGCTAGGTCGTCGCGCTCCAAAAAGGGGGCCAGCTGCCTTGCCCGCCTAAGATGAAAAAACGCGGACTTGGCAGCGGCTGCTATCTGAGCCTCCATCTTCAAACCTGCGGCTTGCCCATAATCATCTATTTCTTTCAAAACCTCATCTATTGATTCCAATGGGTTTTGCAAAATTAAAGCAATATCATCAGCATATGCCAATAACATATGTCTCACCTTTTACCTTCAAGCCTCTAATACTACCATTACATCTAATAGATTTGTTAAGAACCTCCAATGATAAAATAAAAAGTAATGGGGAGAGTGGGCAGCCTTGTCTAGTACCCTTACAGACCTTTATTTCTTCAGTTGTATCACCATTGACAATTATTTTAACTTTCTGTTCACTATAAATTGCTTGGACATTCCTTATAAAATCCTCTCCAAACTCCATAATCTTAAACTGTTGCAACAAAAAAGTCCAGTCTAGATTATCAAAGGCTTTTTCCATGTCAAGTAGAATTAATGCCAATTGTTTATCTCTATTTGATTCATAATACTCCAGAATATCTAAGATAATTCTAATATTTGTTCTCAAATGCCTTTTTGGAAGGAACCCTGTTTGGTCTGGGTGTATCATTACAGTAAAAAAAAATTTCAATCTATTTGTGAGTATAGAAGCGTAAATCTTATAGTCAACATTAAGTAATGCAATCGGTCTAAAATTCTTAATTTGGTCACAATCACAATCCATTTTCGGTATAAGGGCTATATTCGCATACCTCCAAGAGCTTGGTATTTCTGCAGTTAACAACACTTCCTCTATCATTTTTTTAAATTGGCAAATTAAGCTTTCCCTGAACACGATATAATACTCGGTAGGGAGGCCATCTGGACCTGCCGCCTTATTCTTCTTTTGTTTACTCCAGGCCTCATCAACCTCAATCATCATAACTGGACTGTTCATTATTCTCTTCTGTTCATCCGTTAATTTAAAAAAGGATCTACTCAAAAGATAATCTTCCTGCTTTTGCTGATCTATTTCCACCGAATCATATAACTGAGCATAAAATTCCTTGGTTATCTTTTTCAAGTCTTCTAAAAGATATTTAGAATTCCCTTCTTTGTCCTTCAGTACCTTTATTGTTCTTTTCTCCCGTTCTTTCTTAATTTTATACACAAGCCATCCTCCTGATTTGTTAGCGTTCTCAAAAAACTGCTGTTTGGCAAAAAAAAACCTTTCCTCTCCATTTCCTCCAAAAACATTACATGAATCTTATGTTGCAACAGTTTTATCTTATTCTTAATCTCCTGGATATTTGGTGTCTTTTTAAATTGTTTTTCCTGTTGTTTTAAGTGTTCAGTTATTTCTTCTAATTTTTTATTTTCTTCCTGTCTCTTATGCACACAAAAATTCTTAATCAAGCCTCTAACATAAGCTTTACTCATTTCCCACACAATTTTTGATGAGACCTCCTTCTGATCGTTTAACTTAAAAAACCATCTCATCTCTTATTTTATATAATCAATAAATTTCTTGTCTTTAACTAATCCTGGACTCATCCTCCATCCTCCTATTCTTCTTGCACCTTTCATAGACAATAAAATAGGATTGTGATCTGCCAATGTACTTGGGAGAATTTCAATATCATCAACTGATTTCACTAAGCTCACTGAGAGCCAACACATGTCAATGCGAGACCACGAACTGTGTCTGTGGGGAAAAAACATATAGTCTTTCCTACCTGGATTTAATGAGCGCCATAAATCAACCAGTACAAATTCCTCAGCCATTTAAAAAAAAAATTCTGGTAAGACATTACTATTTCATTTTTTCCATTTATTATCCCCCCCCCCCCCCAGATTTCTATCGATTTCTGGACAGTTTACCGCATTGAAGTTTCCGATCATACATATATTTTCATATTCATAATTACCCACAGTCGAGTAGATGTTTCCATAAAAAGCTCCCAGTTTCTCATTTGGTGCATAGATGTTTACCAACAGAAATTTCTGCTGGTCCCTAATTATGTCAATTCCTTGAAATCTTGCATCTTGAGATAATTAGGGACCAGCAGAAATTTCTGCCAGCATCCAGGTCGGACCTGGAGATATTCTGGAATGACAGCTCATCTCTAGACTATAGAGCTCAGTTTCCATGGAGAAAAAGGATGCTTTGGAGGGTGGACTCTAAGGCATTCTACTAGGGCTGCCAAGCCTCCAGTCTGGGCGGGGAATCTCCTGCCCGGGAGGTTCTCAACCTGCCAGCCCACATTGGGCCAGTGGGGGAACCTTCCCCTGCGTCGCTGGTGCAATGACGTCACCTAGAAGTGATGTCATCAAAATGGCAGCGCCCATGCAGGGTCGCCATTTTGATGACATCACTTCAGGGTGACGTCATTTCATCGCACATGTCGCGCCGGGGGATGAAGTGGACTTGGCAACCCTACATTCTACTAGGGTTGCCAGCCTCCAGACAGCTGCTGGAGATGCCCTAGGATTGCTACTGATCTCTAGGCAATACAGATAAGTTCACCTGGAGAAAATGGCCAATTTGGAAGGTGGGGTCTATGATATTATATCCCATTGAAGTCCCTCCCCTTCCTAAATCCCATCCTCCCAAAAATCTCCAAGTATTTCCCAACCCAGAATTGGCAACCCTAATTGCATTCCACTGATGTCCTTGTCTTCTCCATGCTCCACTCCCAAATGTTTTCCAACGTGGCTCTGGTAACCCTACCCCCCCCACCACCACCACATCCACCATTAGTAGCTTGGGGGACCTGACAAGCCTAGGACCCCAACCCTACAGTTGACAATCCCAGCTGCCAACCCGAAGGTGCTGTCACCCACTGCATTCTAGGGGTACTGGCAGTAGCAGCACTGTGGCAGCTGGGCAATTTGGGAACTCCCAGCAAGTGCCATGTTTGCCCTGCAGTTAAGACTTCCGCTGTTTCCTTCCTCCAGTTGGAAGGCGTAGAATGGAGAATGCCAACTGGCCTGATTTCATCAAAAGTCTGTCAGATTTCAAGACACTGAGTGTTTTTATATCCCCCAGGAGGCCTTGAGAAGCTGCTGACAAAGCTGCTGCTGACAGCCCAGCCTGAAAATAGTTTGCAAAATATAAAGGGCCTCTTTAAAAAATAATAAAATTATGTGACCTTGAGCAAATTGCTTAACTTCTAGGAAAATCAGATTTCTTAGCTTTAAGAATACTGTTTCATTACAGTTGCATTCTCTGACGAGCCCATATTAAATTAATCTTGTGGAGAAAAACTCATTAGTACTAAACTCATTCCAAGGAGTTTTTAAACGATAATGTTTAAAAATCAGTTTGGAGAACTTTATCTGGAAGGCATTGTAAAAGCATAACAAGTTATTTTTATTAATTATATGTATCACTTATCTTTGCCTAGCCATCAAGAGCTTTTTAAAAAACGTATTCAGGTTTTCATGCAGTTTGGTAGTAAAGTTGAACCCATGGTGAGAGTCAAGAAACTTGACATTAAATACAAAAAACAAAAGATGCATCTATACTTCAGATTTAGTTCAATCACTATTCCTCCTTCTTGAATAACTATGGGTGTTCCCTGGAGGAGGATAGTGTAAAAATGAGAAAAACAAAGATCTCTAAAAGAGAATTCCCAGCGCCCTCACGAAACTAAAATATTGGTTCATAAATAATACTAGCAGATAAATAAATAATATTGGCAAATAAATAAATACTAGATTAGTCAAATAAAGTTAGTAGGTAAATAAAGAATTTAAAAAGTTAGTTGCTGGAATCTGAGCAAGCTTAAATTAGCATAAAAACATAAAATAGCAATCAATCACTTTTTAAAAAAATTAAAAGCCAGGCAGAATAAGCATGTCTTCACCCAGTGCTTGAAATAGACCTTGTTGCATAAATGTTTCTATGAGCTATTACCCATCTAAAATAACAGGTATACAGAAAACAGAAGTGGGGGGATATAGGGCTCCCTACTCCCTGGTTCCGGCAGGGGATCCCCGACTCTGCCAAGGAGTTTCCCATCAGCTGGCCGGCAGGGGAAATCCCACCCCAAAATAAGTTTTCTCCGACCACTTCCTGTAAAACCGGAAGTAGCCCGAAAACCTGGAAGTGCTGCCCTAGCACAGCCATTTGAATGGGAGAAACGATAAGAACAACTCAAATGGCTGCAAGGCTAATTAGGTAACCCTATTGCAGCCTTTGGTTCTCAAAGCTGTGAACTACAATTCCCAAAAGCCTAAGGAAGTCAATTGAAACAGGTGGTGTTTAGCAGCCCCCTTTCCTGGGAGGAAAGTTTGAGACTCTTCTTCAGTCTTCGCTAGCACTTTTTCCTAGGTCAGAGGAAGAATTTGGCTTTTGCATGGAAGGTATGTTTAAAGAGATGTGAGGCAAGAAGGTGGAGGGGAGGTGGAGGAGAATGGTTCATGAACGGGAAAAGCTGCTTGGAATAAGAATGAGAGGGGCTTTTAGGGAACAATCCTGGCACACAGATGAGTAATCTCCAAAACAGGGTTGTTCCACACATGCTGGTTTCTTGATTTATTTTTCACTTTACCAATTGCCAGATTGCTTTGCATAGCCCCTAGTCTGGGGGTGCAGTTCAGCCCCTGCCTTAGGAGTTTCCTGTTCTCCCTCCCCTACACCCCCTTCAGCCAGAGAAAATCTCCCAGTGCTAAATATTCCTTCTTTTTTGGTTCTTTTTCTTCCTGGTAATTGCAGGCAGCCTCGCCCGCCTGCTCCATCTCCTTTCTGTTTCTCAGTTGGCTGGGTCACAGGTTAAGGTTGCCAATTTCCAAGTGGGGCCTGGAGATCTGCTGCTACAGCTGTATCCCACTGAGGTCCCTGCTGTGGCATGCAATTCAGCCTCTGGCTTGGGAATTTTCCATTCCCACCCCCTGGCTCTTCCTCCATTTTGGTTTTTTTCCTTCCTAATAAGTGCAAGCAGCTTCTCACTTCTATTCCTCCTCTTCTGCTTTCTCCCGTATATGCTTCTCAGCTAGCAGGGTCCCAAACCTTCAGGTGGGGCCTGGATATCTCCCAAAGTTACAACTGCACCCCACTGAGATTTCTCCCCAGGCTCCACCCAAGAATCTTCAGGAATTTCCCAACCTAGGATTGGCAGCCCTATTTCAGTATTCAGCTTGCCTGGCATGAAAAACCTGGATCAAGGATGGAGCACTGCAGACCAGGCATGGCCTCCTGTGATGGGATGTCCCTCCAGAGTTTCCTGTGCACAGAAAACTAGCCCTTCAGGAAGGCTGGGTTGGAACATTTTCCCTTGAGCTGTTTAGGGTTGCCAAGTCCAATTTAAGAAATATCTGGGGACTTTGGGGGTGGAGCCAGGAGACTTTGGGGGTGGAGCCAAGATCAAGGCTGTGACAAACATAATTGAACTCCAAAGGGAGTTTTGGCCCTCGCATTTAAAGGGACGGCACACTTTTTCAATTCCTCCCTTCCATAGGAAATAATGAAGGATAGCGGCACCTTCTTTTGGGGCTCATAGAATTGGACCCCCTGGTCCAATCTTTTTGAAACTTGGGGGTTATTTTGGGGAGAGGCACTAGATGCTATACTGAAAATTTGGTGCCTCTACCTCAAAAACCAGCCCCCCCCCGAGCCCCAGATACCCGTGGATCATTTCTCTATGATCTGCCTTGTAGTTAGCAACATTTTGCTCACTTCCCTTCCCCCCCTTTCCATATTCATCACCTTACATTTTAAATATGGTTTTTCTTTTTATGAATTTGGTGTTATCATGGTAACTTTGCACCCATGGACAAAACCTTCTTTTGGACTCCCCAAGGAAGGTCACTAAGAAAATCCAAGCGTTCTTAATATGTAGAAGAGTCTTTCAAGAGGCAGAAAAAATTGTTTAGTTTCCAGGGGAGGGAGGGAAGGGAAGGGAGCCGGCGAAGGGGAGCGGGGCCAATCACCTGCCTGGCTGGGCTTGGCAACATTCAAGGGTGGGCCGTCGGAGATCTTCGGGGTGGAGTCTTGGGGAGGGGGCGTCAGGATCCAGCCAGCCAGCCCTGCTGCCAGCAAGGAAGAGGCTCTGCCTGGCGGTAGGGTCTCCTCAGGAGGAGAGAGGGGAGGGCTGCCCAGGGAAGGAGTTGGGAGCGCGCTAGGACGGGGGCTGCTGCGCTTCTCCCGAGCTCTGGCGCCTTCGCCTTCCCACCACCCCCGACAGCTCCCTCCCTCCCGTCCCCTGCCCTCTTTGCCATTTGGGTTCGCCCTCCAGAGCGCCCCCCTCCGGCTGGTCTTGAGGAGAAGCGGGAGTCGCCCTCTCCCATGGCTGGCTGCGCTCCACTCCGAAGAGTCTCAAAGCAGCTCACAATCGCCTTTCCCTTCCTCCCCCACAACAGAGACCCTTACACTTAAGAGATCCGCACACTTAACCACTACACCAAACTGACAGGGACTCCTCGGGAGGAGAGAGAGGGACTGCCTCTTTGGCGGCGCGCTGGGCAGGGGCGCTCCTGCTGGGCCGTGTGTGTTTGTGTGCTGCCCTTCTCCGGTCCGGAGCTCCTGCACGTTGGCCTCCCCCGCCCCCACCGCGAAGGCTCCCTCCCTCCCGTCCCCTTCCCTCCTTGCCTTTTGGGGCCTTCTTGATCAAGAGGCCAGTGGGCTCCTGAGCGCCCCTCCGGCTGGCCTGGGGGGAAGGAAAGGGGGGGTTGCCCTTTGTGGCTGGCGGGGCCTTGGAGCGCAGCAGGGCGCAGAGGGGGGGAGGAGCCAGCCAAGCAGGTGCCCGGGCCATGCTGCACTCAAGGCACAGCCTGTGCCTGGCGGTAGGGTCTCCTCGGGAGGAGCAAGAGGGGCTCCCTCCCGCACCGTTTCCTGAAGAATGGCTTGGGGTAGGGTTGCCGTTTCCCCCTTCTCCCCCCGCTTCCATTTTTGGGGGGGGCGGGAGAAGAGGGTGGAAATCCTGGGGTCCCCCGCCAGGGCGGGAGGGTTGGGACCCCTAGAGCTGTTACTTTTCTAAAGCCAAAAAAATGTTTTGTGTGGAGTCACATGCCATCATATAAGGCCCTCCCAACCCTCAGCCTGCCTGCGTTCCAAGACAAAGGGTTTCCTGGCAGAACTTGAACTGGCCAAAGATGCTAAAAACAACAAAAAAAGTGTTCTTTTCTTAGGTTCAGAGTAAGAAAAAGAGCAAAGACATGGTAGGCCCATTGAGAGGGCAAGAAAGTGAAATTGTAACAGGTAATGAAGAGAGGGCGGAACTGCATTCCTCAATCTTCTATTCTGAGGGAAACGGTGCTCAACATGGCAAAAATAGAACATATAAGGAGGGTATGAAGTTCCAAGCTAGGATCAGCGTAGGGGTAGCACATAAACACCTAGTTTCTTTAAATGAAACTAACCCTCAGGGCCAAATGAACTGCATCCAAGGGTTCTAAAAGAGCTTGTGGATATAATTTCTGAGCTTCTAGCTATTATTTTTGAGAATTCTTGGAGAACAGGAGAGGTGCCGGAAGACTGGAGGCGGGCAAACGTTGTCCCCATCTTCAAGAAGGGGGAAAAAAAAGGATTAGGGTAACTTCTGACCCGTCAGCTTGATGTCTATACCTGGAAAAGTTTTAAAACAAATCATCAAACAGTCAGTCCTGGAACATTTAGAAAGAATGGATGTGATTACTAAGAGCCAGCATGGGTTTCTCAAGAACAAGTCATATCAGACTAACCTGATCTCTTTTTTTGAGAAAGTGACTACCTTGCTGGATCAGGGGAATGCTGTAGATGTCATTTATCTTGATTTCAGTAAGGCTTTTGATAAGGTTCCACATACTATCCTTGTTGACAAGTTGGTAAAATGTGGTTTGGATCCTGTTACCGTTAGGTGGATCTGTAACTGGTTGACAGTTCGCACCCAAAGAGTGCTTGTGAATGGTTCCTCATCCTCTTGGAAAGGAGTGATGTGGAGTGCCTCAAGGATCTCTCCTGGGACCTGTTTTGTTCAACATTTTTATAAATGATTTGGATGAAAGAATAGAGGGAATGCTTATTAAATTTGCCGATGATATTAAATTGGGAGGGGTTGCAAATACAGTAGAAGACAGAAACAGGATACAGGATGAACAAAGCAGGAATCAAGTTGAACCTTTAAGACCAACCAATTTTTATTCAGAACATAAGCTTTCGTGCGCTCTCTTAAGCACACTTCATCAGACGAGGGGATCAGCTATTGTGAGTTGAAATACAAGCAGTCTGTCAAACTAACTAGTCACATGGTCACATAAAACAGTGTGGCTAGGCCATTTGGTCTGGATAGCTATAAAAAGGTAATTAAATTCCCTGCCAAATGGTGTTTTTGCAAATCTAGGTGAATCACAAAAGGACATGTATGACAGGCTGGAAAACTGGGCTAAAACCAATAAAATGAATTTTAACAGGGATAAATGTAAAGTTCTGCATTTAGGTAGGAAAAATCCCATGCATAGTTATAGAATGGGGGAGACTTGTCTTAGCAATAGTATGTGCAAAAAGGATCTCGGGGTCTTGGTGGATCATACGCTGAACATGAGTCAACAGTGTGATGCGGTGGCTAAAAAGGCAAATGCAGTTTTGGGCTGTATCAACAGAAGTATAGTGTCCAGATCACGTGAAGTGATGGTATTGCTTTACTCTGTTCTGGTAAGACCTCACCTGGAGGATTTTGTTCAGTTTTGGGCACCACATTTTAAGAAGGATATAGACAAGTGGGAATGGGTCCAGAGGAGGGCAACAAAGATGGTGAGGGGTCTGGAGCCCAAGTCCTATGAGGAAAGGTTGAAGGAGCTGGGGATGTTTAGCCTGGAGAAGGGGTGGCTGAGAGGTGATATGATCACCATCTTCAAGTACTTGAAGGGCTGTCATATAGAGCAGTGGTCCCCAACCTTTTTGGCACCAGGGACTGGCAGGGTGGGGGAAACACAGGGTGAGGGGACTGAATTTGGCCTCCCCCCCCCCGCACTGCACAGCCTCACCGCCGTCCTCCCACCCCCTCCTCCTGCGTCGCCTCCTCCTCCCTCCATGTTTATTATGTTAAGCCAGGGGGAGCGTCTTCCTGGGTCTTTAAAAGCTCACCTCCTCCCCCGGCAGCAGCAGTGAGCGATCTGCTAAACAAGCAGCGCTGCCTTTGCATCCGGAGGCCTTTTCCCCGGCTTAACCTTAATAAACACAGAGGGAGGAGGAGGCGACACGGGAGGGGAAGGAAGCAACACGGGGGGGGGGGCAGGAAGCTGTGGGGCACCACAGGGGGACAGGCAGCTCGGCTGGCAGCTCAGTTGCTGATGGGCCACGGACCAGTACTGGTCCGGAGCCTGGTGGTTGGGGATCGCTGATATAGAGGATGGTGTGGAATTGTTTTTTGTGGGCTCGGAAGGTAGAACCAGAACCAATGGGTTGAAATTAAATCAAAAGAGTTTCCAATTCAACATTAGGAAGACCTTCCTGATCATTAGAGAGATTCCTCAGTGGAACAGGCTTCCTCGGGAGATGGTGGGCTCTCCTTTCTTGGAGGTTTTTAAACAGAGGCTAGGGGTAGGTATTTGTGGGTTTCCTGCATTGTGCAGGGGGTTGGATTAGATGACCCTGGAGGTTCCTTCCAACTCTATGATTCTATAATTCTATTTTCTCTATCAGTCCAGTCCTAGCAGCACTTTATGAAACATAGTCTATGTCACCCCCTACTATTTCCTTTTCTATTGTCATATACCCAGTGATTGACAAAGACAGGGACCTTTTATCTCCCTGTTCTTAAATGAACTTAACTTGCTAGATTTAGGAAAGTGAAGCATAAAAATTTCTCAGTAGTCTGTGTTTTGATATTTAAATTCTTAGCATTTTCAGCAGTCCTCATTTTTACTTGTGCATGGCCCAAAGTGGCAAACTCCATTAAAAGGTTCCATAAAATAGCAATGAAAGCTTTGAAAATACTGAAATCAGTCATATGGTGGATTTCAATAATAACAATATCCTCCAAATTTTGAACATGACCATTGTGTGTTTCATTTCATTCAATGAAATCTTTCATTGTGTGTTTGTTCATCATGTCACGTTCTTTCTGTGGCTCTTTCAGACCTTTAACTTTTTCTGGATGAAATTCTCCCACTGTAAAGAGTTAGTTAGTAGATTGAACAATGCTGGTGATAAGTCCAGGGTCATCCAGTGAGTTCCCTTGGGCACAGTGTGTCAGAACTTGTAACTTTCCTGTAGGCTATTAGCTTAAGCGACTCCATATTGAAATCAAATACTAACCCAGGCAGCTTTGCCCAAGTAACTAACCAGCCTACATGTTGTGTATGCCTGTGCATTTCAAACAAACTGTGATCACTGAAGTGTGCCAGATAGCCCAGGGTCAACATCTGCAGATGGCCTTTGAAGCCAGGCCGGCCAGCACTTTCCCAGCAGGATTCCATCCTCCCTGCCTGATAACAAACCCTGAGAAACAGACTCTTGTCTCCACCCGTGTGAACGATCGTTTTATTGTTGTCAACAGAATCACATAAAGTGTATCCAAATGCTAGCTTTCGTTATCAGTGTTATTCTGTACCTCCAGCTCTGAAGTTCTCAATAAATGCCTATACTTGCAACTAAGTCTTGGGCTTTACTTGAAGTTCTGCCAGTTCTGACATTATAACACTGATCCATTTGTTTTGGGACTTATGCGAACTGGCAACCTGGCTGAATGGCAGCAAAGGCTCCAGACGACGGAGAGCCCACTACCCCAATAGAGGACAGACCCTTGGAGCCCGGGGTGACGGCGGTGAGGCGCAAGATCCGAGACCCGGCTCCCTTCTCCACGGACGTCTTCCCCTCGTGGAGCTGGAGCCCGCGAAAGTCCACCAAATTAATGGACGAGGCGGAAGAGAGGTACAAGGTGCTCGCCGGCGGAACAGGGGGAGACAACTGGGACGGCGACGAAGACGAGTACCGAGACCCTGGGACAGGGGACTCCGCGCAGGCACTCCACAACAAGCTGTCCCAGTGGGTGAGAGAGATCCACGACCAGGTCCACGAGACCCGCGTCATGATGACCGCAGAGATGCAGCTGCAACTGGGCGCGCTCCACGACCAGATCCGTGCCCTGCAGGCGGCTATACCAGCAGGGCCTCCGGGGGGGGCCTGCACCCCCTGGGCCACCCACCCCGGGGGGCCCTGCAGCGCCAGTTGATGTGAGGCAACCGGGGGGACCCCCCGGCGGAGGAGGAGGAGGCCCTGTCGGACCGCCCGCCCCAGGGCCTCAGGCCCCCGCCGCACCGGCCGCACCGGCACCCCCAGCAGCACCGGCGGCCCCGGTTGCCCCAGCGGCCCCGGCCGCGCTGGCCGCGCCGGTGGCCCCGATCGCACCCGTGGTCCCGGCCACGCCAGCAGCCCCAGCGGTCCCAGCCGCGCCCGCAGTACCAGTCCCGCCACAACCGCAACCGGTACCACAACCAGCGCCCCCCCCCCAGTCGCCCCGGGGGGGAGACGGTGGGAGACCGCACGAGCTCCAGATCACGTTCGATGACGACGGGGACGAAGTAGAATACTTCACCATCCAGTGCAACAACTTCTTCACGCACTGGGGAGGCGGCTACCCAACGGAAGCCAGACGGGTAGACCACATAGCATCCCGGCTGAAAGGGGCCGCGAGGAAATGGTATGTGGGGTTGTACACCGGGCGGAAGCCCGAGCTGGCCACGGTGGCAGAATTCCTCCAGGCGATGCTATGGCAGTATGGAGACCCCCTGCGAGAGGAGAAAGCCACCGAGGTTCTCCAGAGAATCGAACAAGGGAACCGCATGACCCACGAATACGCCACCGAGTTCATGGCCCACTGCACCGCGGTGAGAGGCTGGAGCGAGCTAATGAAGTGCTCGGCGTTCAAGAATGGGCTGAACGCGAATATACTCGACCGGTGCTACCACTAAGGGAGGCCCGACACCCTAGTGGGGTGGATTCAACTGGCGGGCGAGGTGGAAACGAATCTGCAACATGTCGGAATGCGCCGGCAACAGCAGCTGGGGAAGAGAGGAGGAAAGGCAACCCCGACCGCGCCGAAAGCTGAGGCGAAGAAGCCACTGGCGACCTCCACACCAACCGGGGCGGCCGGAGATGCTTCAGATGCGGGGACCCGGGGCACCTCGCCGCCAACTGCTCCACGAGAGCACCGGCGACCACTCCGACACCCAAGCAGTCCGCGGGCACACCAAAGAAGGGAGGGGGCCGCGCCAAGGAGCCCAGTCGGGGCGCCGTCGCCACATCCATGGCGATTGACGAGGAAACTATAACTATTGGCGAGTCGAGCAAGGAGTCGTGGGAACCCAAGTCGATGGGAAACGACAGTGACCTGCTTTAATAGGTGCCGCAAAGCAGGTCCGAGAGACGCCGGCACCGATGACGGTGAGAATTACCGGGGAACTTTTGTTTATGGCAGTAACCTTACTAAACCCCCACCTAAAACGCTTCATGCACACCCGCGCTCTAATTGACTCGGGGTGCACTAGAGACATCATGTCCCCCCGCCTGGTAGAGGCCTTGGGATTAACCAAATCCCCCCTGCCCCGCCCCATCCAGTTTCAACAGATGGATGGGTCAGTGATGAAAGGTGAACCCTGCACCGAGGAGACCCAAGCGGTGCCCATGGGGACCGAAGACCATTGGGGAATAGAGGTGTTTGTAGTCGCCCCCTCATCCTCATTCAATCTGGTAGTGGGGGCGGGCTGGCTAGCAAGACACCAACCAGACATACATTGGGAGGCCCAGATTGTACGCTTCCCAGACTGGCGGTGTGAGCATCACCACTGGAGGGGGGAGTGGGGGCCCAAAGCCCCACCGCAAAATGAGCGGCTGTGCCTGACCATAGAAGAAGTGAGATCGATCCCCAGAGAATACCGGGACCTGAAAGGGGCTTTTAGTGAGCGGGAAGCGGACGAGCTCCCCCCCCCCACCGCCCCACCGATTGTGCCATCGAACTAATACCGGGGCAAGAATTGCCAAAAGCCAAACTATACTCGATGGGTTGGGCGGAGAAGGCAGAACTAAAAAAGTTCATAGACAAAAACTTAAAGCGGGGTTTCATCCGGCCCGCCACCGCCCCCCACACAGCCCCCGTGTTGTTTCAAAAGAAGGATGGAAGTTTGAGACTTTGCACAGATTTTCGCGGGATAAACGGGATTTCAATGTCCAATGCCTACCCGATCCCGCTGATAAAAGACTTATTAAACAGGGTGGCAGAGGGCAAGGTGTTTACAAAGCTTGATTTGCGCGACGCGTACTTCCGTGTCCGAATAAAAGAGGGGGACGAGTGGAAGACGGCGTTTAACACGCCGATGGGACAATTCTAATATTTGGTTATGCCGTTCGGGCTGCAAGGGGCGCCGGGAGTGTTCATGAACTTTATTAATGAGGTCCTCCGGGAATACTTGTACAAGGGGGTGGTGGTGTACCTGGATGACATCATTATTTACTCGAAGGACCTAGAGTCACATGTACCCTTGGTTAGGAAAGTTTTGTCCACCCTGTATCAGAACAAATTGTATGCCAAACTGTCAAAGTGTGAATTCCATAAGACGGAACTAGACTATCTAGGGTTCAGGGTGTCGGGGGAGGGACTAGCGATGGACCCCGCGAAAATACAAGTGGTGCTAGATTGGGAACTGCCCCGAACCCGACAGCAGCTACAATCATTCCTCGGGTTCGCAAATTTTTACCGCGGGTTCATCAAGGGGTTCGCACAAGTCATGTTACCCCTCACTGAGCTCCTCAAGACCAAGGGGAAAGGGGAGGAAGCAAAAAAGCCCAGGGCGCGCCTTGCCTGGTCGCCTGAGTGTCAGCGCGCCTTCGACAAACTGAAAAGATTGTTCACGAGCGAACCAGTGTCGGCCCACCCCAATGAGTTAAAACCATTCGTGGTGCAATGCGACGCTTCCGACGTCACGGTGGGGGCAATATTAATGCAAAGAGACAAGGGGGGGAGCTCCGGCCATGCGCCTACATCTCCCACAAATTCTCAAACGAGCAGAGAAATTGGTCGGTGTGGGACAAAGAGGCTTTTGCGGTCACGTTCGCTCTTAAAACCTGGCGGTCATGGCTAGAGGGGGCCCGAGTCCCATTCGAGATCTGGACGGATCACAAAAACTTGGAGGTGCTAACCGGCCACCGCAAACTAACGGCCAAGCAAATTAGGTGGGCCGGGTTCTTTGCAAAGTTTGATTTTGTGCTGAAGCACATCCCCGGCACCAAGAACTTTCTCGCAGATGCACTCTCACGCATGCCCCAACACGATAGCCAAAAAGAAGAGGTGATAGACTCCCTGATTCCACCCACCCAGGTAGCGGGGGGGGGTCACCACCAGATCGGGGGAAACTACCGGGGCCCCAGAGCTGAAAGGAAAGGAGCGCTTTGTGGCTGAGACGGAAGCGGAAGGAGGGGATCGGCCCGAAGGAGTAGAAAAGGGGGAAGGGGGGCTCTGGTATCACAACGGAAAGATCTATGTGCCCAAAGCCCTACGCAAAGAAGTGCTGGAAAACTGCCACTAAGGCCTGCTAGCGGGGCACTTTGGCTATGTAAAGACCCTGAACCTAATCACCAGACAATTCTGGTGGCCCCAAATGAAAAGGGATGTGTCAGAATTTGTAAGCTCATGCCCAACATGCATCATGGCCAAACGAAGGGGGGGAAACCACCGGGTCACCTAATTCCCTTGCCAACGGCGACCCGGCCATGGGCGGTGGTCTCAATGGACTTTATAGTCGAGCTACCCCCCTCGCAGGGGAAAATGGTGATACTGGTGGTGGTCGACACTTTTTCCAAACAGGCCCACTTCATCCCATGCAAACAACTCCCCACCGCCAAGAAACTGGCGCACCTCTTCTTCAATCACGTGGTACGCCTCCACTCATTCCCAGATAAGGTCATTAGCGACCGCGGGCCACAGTTCGTTGCCAACTTCTGGCGGGAGTTTTGCAAAATTGCAAGGATAGAACAGGGACTCAGCTCCGCCTACCACCCACAGACGGACGGACAGACGAAGAGGGTGAACGGGCTTCTCGAGCAATACCTTAGGTGCTACATCAACTTCCAGCAATCAAACTGGGTGGAACTGTTAGCATTTGCAGAGTATGGCTATAACAACAGTCTGCACAGTTCCACAAAAACCTCTCCCTTCCAAATAGTAAACGGCTATGAAGGCGAGCCCAAGCCAACCTCCTGTCAACAATGGTGGGAGGGAGTCCGGCGGGGATGGGAAGTGATACAAGAAAACCTGGAAAAGACCAAGGAGGAATACAAACGACAGTTCGACAAAAAGCACTCCCCCCAGTGGGAATTTAAGGTTGGGGAGAGGGTCTTTCTGTCAACCAAGAACCTCCCCCTACCGCAGGCTTGCCGCAAATTGGCCTACAAGTATTTGGGTCCCTTCACCATAAAAAGGGTAATCAACAGTGTGACGGTGGAACTGGAACTGCCGAAACTGTTAAGTAAGATCCACCCTGTTTTTCATTGCAGCCTTCTTCGCAAAGATCCTGGGGCTACATCCTGGCACCCTCGCCCTCCCGAGCCACCTCCTACACGAGTGAAGGGCCAGAGCCACCATGAGGTCCAGGAGATCCTGGACTCCAGGGTTCAGCGGGGGTTTCTGTACTATCTGATTCGCTGGAAATACTTCCCCCCGAGCTGCGACGAATGTGTCAAGGCTAGCGATGTATCTGCCCCGCAACTGCTTAAGAAATTCCACCTACTATACCCACACAAGCCCAGGGCGAAAGCTTAGGGGGGGGCAGTATGTCAGAACTTGTAACTTTCCTGTAGGCTATTAGCTTAAGCGACTCCATATTGAAATCAAACACTAACCCAGGCAGCTTTGCCCAAGTAACTAACCAGCCTACATGTTGTGTATGCCTGTGCATTTCAAACAAACTGTGATCACTGAAGTGTGCCAGATAGCCCAGGGTCAACATCTGCAGATGGCCTTTGAAGCCAGGCCGGCCAGCACTTTCCCAGCAGGATTCCATCCTCCCTGCCTGATAACAAACCCTGAGAAACAGACTGTTGTCTCCACCCGTGTGAACGATCGTTTTATTGTTGTCAACAGAATTACATAAAGTGTATCCAAATGCTAGCTTTCATTATCAGTGTTATTCTGTACCTCCAGCTCTGAAGTTCTCAATAAATGCCTATACTTGCAACTAAGTCTTGGGCTTTACTTGAAGTTCTGCCAGTTCTGACACAGTGTGGATTTGAACCAGGGTCTCCCCAATCCTAGTCTGACACACTGACCTCTGTGCTACACTGGCTGTCAGAGTTATACATACTCCATTTCTGGCAGGCCAGATCACTTCACATGTGTTAAAAATCAAAGCCCCCACCCTCCCAATTCAGCACAAATACAGCAGATTTGTAGCTATAATGGAGGAGGGGATCCTGTGTTTGTTCCATTACACAGGCACTTTTCTTTGTATTTATAGAAGAACTATTCAGAGATATTTGTGGCAGAGCATGAGCTTTCATGAGTCACTGATCACTTCTTCAGATATAGCTAGATGTGAGTCCTGTCCTATATATTGAAAAGTGGATCAGATGCCATATTAGCAGGCAAATGACAATAGCAGGTGTGATTTTTCAATGCAGGTGAATGCATTATCTTGAGCTTTATCAGTTGCAGTTCAGCAGTTTGAGTTGCCTAAGGCTTCCAAGTAAGTTCATTTCTGAGGAATGATTTTAAAAAGGTAGTTGCTGGTCTGATGCTTAGCTAGGGAGGCCAGTCTCCAGGTGGGACCTTGGGATCTCTTGGAATTACAGTTCATCATGTTTACATTATTTTATATTCAAGTTTTTTGTTATTTTTGCACTAGAAGGAGGCCTAAAAACCTACAAATAATATAAAGCAGGGGAAAGGTGGGGAAAAGGTGGGGGGTGGGAGGTGATATAAGGCAGTGTACTTAAATTTTAATTTTGAAAGAAGGAAGCGACTTCAGAAGAAGAGGTGGGTTTGGGAGAGTGCCATGAAAGTGACATTACAGAAGGCACTGGGTTTTCATGCAGTGTGTTGGAAGTGACATCATCAAAAGAGGGTGGATCTTGGGAAGTGACATCACTTTACCTTAGGCCTGGAAGTGACATCACAGGATGTGACATCACAAAAGTGATGTCATATCCTGGATCCTGGATCCACCCTCAAAGTATCCTGGCTCCACCCCCAAAGTCCCCAGATATTTCCTGAATCAGACTTGGCAACCTTAGGGGGGGACCATAAAGAGATGACAGTTTGAAGTCCATTCTGTGTCACACTTTTGCAGTCATATGATGAGGCACACACTGTACTATTCACAGATGGGTCCTGGGAAAGTGACATTGCTAGAGAAACATTGTAGCATAGTGGTTAGAGTGTTAAACAAGGGCTGAAGGACCTCAGTTCACATTCACACTGAGCACTGAAGCTTGCTGCAGTCATCTAATCCACCTAATAGGGTTGTTGTGAGGATAAAATGGAGAAGGAGGGAAACATCTACCTTGAATTCCATGGAGAAAGAGGGATTAAATCTTTTTAATAAACTACTTGGCCCAGTGAATCTAGCAGTGTTGCACAAGTAATGACAATCATTAGAATGTCCAGTCTTTGTTCACCAGACTCAAGATTTACTACAGATACTTCTAAATTCAATGAGCCAAAATGAATTTTCACATGTGGATTCCCAGAGCCCAGGTGAGCTAACCTGACCAGCTGTTTCAAACTTTTCTTCATGCCTTCCCCCAGGGGGAAGCAGAACACCAAGAAGAGATGTTACTGCTGAGATCATAGAGTAAGGGATTGTGGAACTGCCTCTCAAGAGTCTTCCAAAAAACCTTGCAGTGTTTACATACACATTAGTAATGGATATTCTGCTGGCCAATGAAATTACAGACATGTGAACCTACATAAAGAGTAGGGTGTTCCAGGAAAAGCTTTATGAATAGCTTTCATAGCTATCATTACCTTTAAAAGAAATCTTTAAGACTTTCTTTCAACAGCTTCCCTTTCTGATGAAAGATGAGGGAAAGGAGAAGAGAAACCCTTTCAAACAGAAAAGCAGTACAAGAGCTTTATGTATGTTTATCTCAACAATTAAATTGTACCTCCTTTCTACCTAACTCCAAAATCACATATATTTTTTACAGTATCCACCAGACTATGAATTGTTCTTTGGCAAAGTACATATTACAGTTAGATTCAAAGAACAGAACTACAGTTTGCTAAAAAGCCCTGGCGGGGTGGGACTGGGGGCATTAAATTTTGCAAATTAAAAAAAACAGGAGGAGATGAGGTTCTGCTTAACTCCCTTGCAGATCATCTTCCTGCTAACAATTCTCTGCCAGTGTTTTTGTTCCACCATGTATTCCAAACAGCCCTGTACCAGGAATTTTTAAGTTGTGGCCATTTAAATTCCTTAGGGAGCACTGGTTAATTAAATTGTATTAGTATAAAATATTTTATTCAACAAAGACGGGAAAGGTCAGGTGAAATCAGGGCAAACAGTTCTGTGGTAACTCAATATAGATAACTCTGAGGTAAAATAGATATGCACAGACTTTAGTTTGTATGTTTCAGGCTAAGGAAGTGTGCATGTACATGAAAGCTCACACTTTGAATAAAACTTCATGTTGAGAGGTTTTTGTTCCAGTGTTTTCCCAAATACTCCAGTACACTTTTGGTATTCTTTGACTCTTTTGGTTTTCAGAAGGTTGGCACACTCTTTTTAGTACCCAGACCTCTTCTCTTGAAACATCAGTACTTGTCTTGTGGTTTTAACTTACTCTGAAGGTCTCTAATAAATGCAGTTTCTCAACCACATCAGACCAGGTATCTCTTTATTCTTCAGAGCCAACTCCTTGTTTGACTTGGCATTTTCTTCTTGCTCTGGAAGATCTATCCCCTTTCCTTGGCCTGAATGAGAATCTTTGCCTACTTCCCAAACTTCCTTGTCAACTTTCCTGCAGTTCTACTGTCTGTGTTAAACTGCTCTAAGTCAGGGCTGAATTCCAGGACTGTCAGTACTTGACTCTTCTCAGCTAAGACTGAAAATTGACCAGATCTCTCCTCAGCATCCAGTTCCAAAGACTCACTCTGTTCTGCTGATGCTAATCAATCAGTCAGATCCCTTGGAACAGCCTGTCACTCAAAGCTCTCTGGCTCTGTGTTAACCCTTCACAGTTCACACAGCACTCCTAAGCCTTTAAAAGTGCAGACGGGCATTAGCAACTGGTATTCTCTAAATGTAGGTAGATCGGATCCATAAGTCATTGATACAGAATGTATTTTACATGCAGGAGGTCTGGGGTTTAATCACTGGAATCTCTAGTTATGGTTTCAAACATTTCTGGAGATTTGTTGGCAGTGCCTGGGGAGGGCAGAGCTCAGGGCATGAAGGGAGTTCAGCAGGTATGTGACAACATAGTGCCTGCCCTCCAAAGCCACCATTTCTTCTAAGGGATCTCTGCAGCATGGACAGCAATTGTAATTCTGGGAAAACTCCAGACTCCACCTTGAGATTGGTTACCCTACTAGTTAAAAGGATTGCAGGGCCAAACTAGATGTGATGGTGTCAGAGAATGCCAGGATTTTAAAATACCATGAGGGCTTGATCCTGCCATTTTGGCACTTGAAAAGGCAATGGGGGGGGGCTTTCATTAAAAGTACCTCAATTCTTTTAGATCCCTTTAAAATGGTGGTGATATTCATAGGCCAGACCCACTAACACCATCATGTCTAGTTTGACTTTCAGTAGCATAGCTGGAAAGTAGCTTTGCCACTGCATATAATGGTTTTATAAAGCCATCTGTTGAGTAAGCTTTGTGTTGGAGGCTTCCTACTTCTAGAAACGTCCAGTTGCAGCCATATGCCTATCCCCTCCAGCATATACCTAACTCTTCTTGTATTCACCAAATAAACATAAAGCTGTGTTTGTATGTGCCAAAGGATGGAGATATTCCCTGTTCCCATATGTCTCCCTATCCCTCAGCATTTGCTCATGTGACAGGGGGCTGCTACATTGTATATCAGTGTGAAACTAATCAGATTTGTAAGACTATTGCATTTTATCACACCCTTCGCCCAAGAAGAAAAGGATAATACATAAGACGCTCCCTTGATTGTATCCTTACTACTACCCTGTAAGGTACATTAGGTTGGTCCAAGGTAATCCAGTAAGCTTCCTAAGTAACTGGGGTTCTGCATCTGGACCTCCTCAGTTCTGCTCTTTCACCACTACACCCCATTGACTCACTTGCATGTAGCACATACTTACTGTCTCTAGCATGTACTTACTGTAGCATAGGGTTGCCAAGTCCAATTCAAGAAATATCTGGGGACTTTTGGGGTGGAGCCAGAAGACTTTGGGGACAGAATCAGGAGATATTGGGGGTGGAGCCAGGAGCAAGGTTGTGACAAGCATAATGAACTCCAAGGGAGTTCTGGCCATCACATTTAAAGGGACCACACACCTTTTAAATACCTTCCTTCCATAGGAAATAATGAAGGATAGGGGTACCTTCTTTTGGGGCACATAGAATTAGATCACCTAGTCCAATCTTTTTGAAACTTGGAGGGTATTTTGGAGAGAGGCACCAGATGCTACGCTGTGAATTTGGGGCCTCTACCTCAAACAACAGCCCCCCCCCAGAGCCCCAGATACCCGCGGACCCATTCTCCATTATTTCCTATGGGAATATATCTTCATAGGGAATAATGGAGTGCCTAGCAGACATCCCCCTCCCCTCCCCCCGCTTTCTGATGACCCTGAAGCGGGGGGAGGGCTTCCAAACCAGGGGATCCCTCGCCTCCACCTGGGGATTGGCAACCCTACTGTAGCATGAAGCATCTCACTAAATTCACACATAATATTAATATCTATCTAATGCATCAAGCCTGCTCAAGCTGTGACTACAAAAGGAATTCACCAGACTTTGGCCTCTTCCTGTAGCTTACCTATATGTCCAGAAGAGCAAAAACAAGGGTGGGGATTTGTCAAGGCCTTCAAGTCACATAACACAGCTAGCAAACTGCATTTCAGCTTGGTATGTCACAACTTTTCTGGGCCTGGTCTTCATTTCTCGCTAAGTATACATATACAAATACCCAGGACTGCTATGACTATTGCTGCATTACTCCACAGTCTAACATCATTGTTATACAAACATTTTTAAAAAAAAAAACCTTTAAAAGCCCAGTTTATGGGGTTCTTCAAAAAGTGGACCATGTGACATTTTCTTGTTTGTGGGGCGTGGCATGACAGAGCTCCTATATCTGTGGGCATCTGTGCACAAGAGATATGAGAAAGCAAAAAGCTTTCATTTCCGTTGTTTTCATGTGTGGTTTCTCTCATTCTAAAAGCAGGTGGAACATTTGACTTCTGCTGGCGCTCAGAATACTGTGAATACACCCCCCCTTGTTGAGAATTTCCCCAACACCTACACAAAAACAGAAGATATATGTTTTAGCTTTTCAAACCAAAACAGTGAAAATAAGCTTGTAATAAGCTTGTGGATTTTTTTGCCCAATATGTAGGGCTTTTCAATCTATTATGAAGCTGTTAAAAAAGAAAAATAAGACCTGTGAAATAATTGCTTGTCAACGCCAGTAATTTTGGTAGATGGAATTTCATGAAGCATAACTTACTTGCTGCTCCCCTTTTGCTGCAGCCCAAAATATCCCTTCAAATGATACTTGTGGGGGACAGGGGACCCTCCCAGCAATAGACATCTGCCACATGAGGGAAGAATTGATGAGAATTCCCCCCACACACACTTCTGTCCACAGAAAACCTCCATGGGACCAGACCCATTATGTACATTATACCTCTCAAAGTCAAATTTATACATGAACATTTGAAAATAGAAGTCAAATGCCAGCTCTGGATTCTGAAACGCTGCCATATTTCAAAAGCATGTATCAAATTTCAGTTCAGTTCTGATTTCAACCAGACCTGGTATAATTTACATTGCAAGAAGTCCAGGGCATAACCGGAAATTCCAAGCAAAGGCTTGCTTTGGAAATACAGTTAACTAATCTGAATGCACAGATTCTTTTCCTTGTTCTTTGTTTCTTGTTCTGCAATGGCTAAGGAATAATTTCTTAATAGTATATTTCCATTGGTCTTGTTCAGTGAATTATTTTTAAATAAGATTTTTATATTATCTTAGCAGATATTTCCTTCTGTTTACCTTTTATTTTTTGTATCTTTGTCTGTGCTTATTTACTCTGCTACATAAGCCAATAGAATCCAATTCATGTTTGTCTGTTAGACTGAACACAGGTTTGATAAGCTCATAAGCTTAACAGTAATTCAGTTGACTTCCAAGTTCTATGAAGACAGGTTTTGTTGTGGTTGTTTTTGCCATGGGTGTATGTGGGTGCACGCTTGTGCTTTTGTATATGGGTGTTGCGGGGGGGGGCATTGCTTGGTACTCTCTGTGACCTGCTAGTTCATTATGCCTGACTCACAGTTTACTCAACTTGGCCTTATTTACACTGTAAAATAGAATCACTGAGGCTTCTGAATTACTTCTCCTAAATCACACAACAGAAACAAAAGCAACTTGTTTAGGGTTGCCAGGTCTGGCTCAGAAAATATCTGAGGACTTTGGGGGTGGAGCCAAGAGACATTGGGGGTGGAGCCAGAAGCAAGGTTATGACAAGCACGATTTAACTCCAGAGGGAGTTACTTTTACTTTTAAAGTGAATGCACTCCTTTTAAATTTCTTCCCTTCTTCGGAAATAATGGAGGGTGTGGACACCTTCTTTTGGGGCTCATAGAATTGGACACCCTGATCCAATCTTTTTGAAACTGGGGTGTTTTTTAAGGGAAGGAAAATTTGGTGCCTCTACCTCAAAAACAGCCTCCCAGAGCCCCAAATACCCACAGATTGATTCTCCATTATACCCTATGGCAGGGATGTCAAACATGTGGCCCAGTGGCCAAATCAGGCCCCCAGAGGGCTCCAGTCAGGCCCCCAAGCAACTGGCTGCTGTCTGCTTCCTTCTCCCTCTCTCTTGCTTTGTTCTGCATTGCTGCTTGCTTTGGAAGGCTTGCTCAATTGCACAGGAACAATTGAGCAAAACCTCAATTTTCTCCATTAGTTGAGGCTTTTCCCCCTCCTGGTTCCCTGGGGAAGGAGGAAAAGAGCCAAAGTTTCCTTTGCCCAGTTCCCTGGATCCCATGGGAGAAATACAAAGTGTAAGAATGAAGACTCTCGACACGTATTGAGGGGAGAATGCGTCTCTCTTGCCCCTTTGAGCAAGGGTTTATTTATTGCTGCCTCAGTAGCGCCAGAAATAAATAACAGCTTACAGCATCAAACAGACAAAAGCCCTGACACGAAGTCATATGTCCATAAGGTCATGTTTTCATAGTCTAGAGGAACTAATACCAGCTCAGCAGTGATCAGGAATAGATTTATCTGAGGACCACAAAAATGTAGTTTGAACACGGGTGTAAGAATCTTGTGTTCTTGTGTCAGCAAAAGGAAGCAAGAATACGAATGTAAGATGTCTGCGCCCTTTAACCTTTCAGACACAACGTGGGCAGCTCAGGCCGATATGCCAAATGCATGATCCACCCATATTTCTGTCTTCAGGCTTTGTGGGGTCTGGGAGCTCAAGCGCGTGAGCCCCACAACAAAGAAAGCACCTTTAAGACCAACAAGTGCTAATGTTTTAAGCATGTTTTCAGAATTTTTTTTAAAATCTTTAATAGTGTTTGTCTGTGTCCTTTAAAAAGTTTATATCTCTGCTACCTAATCTTAAATAGGTACACTTATGGCCTGGTCCAACACAGTCCAGCCCAGCCAGACAAGGTCTCATTTATGTCAGATCTGGCCCTCATAAGAAATGAGTTTGACACCCCTGCCCTATGGGGACTGGTCTCCATAATGCCCAGCAGACATTCAACCCCCACACATACTTCCTGGTAACCCTAAAGTGGGGAGAGGGCCTCCAAACCAGGGTATCCTCTGCCCCCCAACTGGGGATTGGATACCATACAGCTGTTAGGGAATCTTTGAGTTATAGCTGGAGCTTTCATAACTGTTACCAATAATGACTGTTACACATTAATGATTTATTTGCTTTATTTAGGCAAGTTGGAAGTCATCATAGAACAAATGCCCTGGTTTGAATAATTAGGGCTGGTTTAGTTCTTTCATTCATTGGACAGTCCTAGAGGTTCTCTACACACTAGGGTTGCCAAGATCAATTCAAGAAATATCTGGGGACTTTGGGGGTAGAGCTAGGAGCAAGGGTGTGACAAGCATAATTGAACTCCAAAGGAAGTTCTAGCCATCTAATTTAAAGGGACCGCACACCTTTTTAAATGCCTTGTTTCCATAGGAAATAATGAAGGATAGGGGTACTTTCTTTCGGGGCTCATAGAATTGGACCCACTGGTCCAATCTTTTTGAAACTTGGGGAGTATTTTGGGGAGAGGTACTGGATGCTATACTGAAAATGTGGTGCCTTTGTCTCAAAAAACAGACCCCATCTCCAAGTCCCAGATACCTGCCCATCAATTCTCCTGTATTTCCTATGGGAATAAGTCTCCATAGGGAATAATAGAGTTCCCAGCAGACATTCCCCTCCCCTTCCCCCGCTTTCTGAAGTGGAGGGAGGGCCTCCAAACCGGAGGATCCCCTGCCCCTGCCTGGGGATTTAGCAACACAACAGAGAAATGCGGATATGTGGAGCAGGGTAAAGGAACAAAACCTCCACGAAAACCAGCTTCAACAGTAAAGAAATTTAAGTGTAATTTACAAAATACTTATAACACAACTAAACATATCAAAAGTGAAGTAAATCACAATTTTAAGTGACAGAACACTGACCACACCCAAATTCATAGTACTTAAGTCTTTAAGCATAAAATTTCTTGAACTGAAGATCTGGGCTGTGGTGAAAAAAGGTCGATATTCAAACGGAGTGCGGGACTTCCGGGGAAAGGAAAATGCCGAGCTGAGCTGCTTCTCATAACGGGAGCAGGCTGGAACTTTTGTTCGGGGTAGTAGAAGGCAAATTAATGCCTACTGCCTACCTTTCTCAGTGAGAGAAAGGTCCAAGACTTGCACGGAAACTTTAAAAAGAGATTTACCTTGGCTGAAAGGAAGCCCTGGAGAGGGTCTTCTTTGAGGCTTTGAGGGGTCTCGTGGAGTCTGCATAGTCAACGTCTGCAAAAGTTCTCAGAGTCATTGATTTGACATAAGCTCATCAGGATCCTAACCTTCTTGGACATTTCTAAACAATTAAAGCTTTGAAAGACCAGTGGAAACTTGGATAACTGGAACAAAAAGTACAGAAGTTTTCTTTTCATTCCGGAGCTATTTATAGCTTAAAGGGACAAAATTAAAAGGTGGGAAAAATTAAAATAGGAAGCTTGCAAGAAGAAGAAGGAAGGGGTGAAGTTTGGATTGTTTAAATATAAAGGACAGTGCTAAAAACTGCTAAAAAGTGAAAAGGAACTCATTGTTTAGTCTATCTGCGGTTTTGAAGAAAAAGCAACTGCGTCACATTGGAACAGACCTGCAGCACTTCTGAGCAAGACAGGAAGTACGTCAAGTATCGTGAGATCTCCATGAGAGTTGATGGTGACAGAGGCAGGAAGCAGTAAAGAAAAAAGCCTACTCTATACCATAGAGAAACATCGTCAGCCATTGCTGGGAGGCTAAATCCAAAACATCGTTCTTAAAAGAATCTGGGGCTTTAAAAATTGTCAGAATCAACTGGAAAAAGGGTAAGAAGACAAGAACTATTGGCTACATTATTTGTGGGCTCCTAGGGTGATTTTAAAAGGAAAAAAAATGTTTTTTGAAGAAGGAGTAAAAAATCGCGGCCGCCATTTTGGAAATTTTAGAGACTTCTTCGATAAATATCTCGACTTTGGGGGCTCAGAAACCAGCGAAATTGGGCTTGCTGGAAAGGGCAAGTCCTACTCTAGATAGATAGATAGATGAATTTATTGTCATTGTTCTCAACAAAAAGAGAGCAACGAAATGAGGTGCTCTTCCACAAACATACCAACACATCAAACACACATATTCATAAACCATTTAAATACATCTGAAACCATTAAACCATTTAAACCATTAAAACCATTTAAATACATCTAAAACGGATAAACATTCATAAAACCATTAAAACCATTTAAACCATTAAATAAACATTCATAAAACCATTAAACATTCATAAAACCATTAAAACCATTTAAACCATTAAATACATCTAAAACAGATAATCCTTCATAACCCTGCATTTAACCTATTGAACCTGACTGTCAGATTGCAAATTGGTGAGGTCAAAAATTTCATCATTTTTTAAAGGGGAAAATTTTTTAAAAAAATTATATCTTGGCCTAGGAAGCTCAGAAGAAGATAGAATAAAGTTTAACTAAAAGAGTAAATTCAGATCTTTTGAATTTTGTAGTTAAAGTTATAATTTGTGAGACCGAAATTTTTGGTATTTTTATTATTTTTATTTCTTCTATCCCTTTGTTTTTTGCCTAAATGTCTGAACCCAAGCAGACCTGACAAAGGGCTCTTTCATTAGAGAAAATGCAGGACCAATTGGATGCCATGGAAGCCAGAATAATGAAAGGAGTTAGGAGAATGATAGATGAATCAAAGGAAGAAATTATCACAGAGATTAAAAAAGAAGTGGATGATCTCAAAAAAAACCTGAGGAAACAGCTAAGAAAGTGCAGGGGGTGGAAGAGAAAGTAAAAGCACATGACACCACCTTGTTGAAAATTCAAGAAAAAGTGACAATCCACGACTGTAAATTAATGGAAACTCAGATACGTCTGAGAGGAGTACCTGAAGCAGAGAATGGTGACTTGAAAGGATATATAATAAAAATAATTGCAGAATTTTTAGAAGAAGACCCTGATGAGACCAAAAACATGTATGATCACATGTATAAGTAAATTCACTTTTTGCCAAGAAAAACAATTTACCAAGAGATGTTGTTATAAGATATATGACAAAGGAAATGGTGGGAAGGATCATGAACAAAAACTTTGAACAGTCACTGATAGTAGGAGGCAGTAAAGTGAGAATCATGAAGGAGCTGCCAAGACAAGTGATAAACGACAGGAGAACATACAAAAAGTTGACAGAAAAACTGAAAGACAATGGCACGAGGTTCAGATGGATAATACCCGAAGGTTTGAGTTTTGAACTTCAGGGAAAGAGAGTTACAATTACAAATGCTCAGGAGTTGAGTAGATTTTTTGAAGAAAATAAAGAATTTGCACCATGATGGATTACAAATTACTGTCTTGGAACGTTAATGGACTAAATTCACCACAAAAAAGAAGGGCAACATTTCATTGGATCAAGAAGCAAAATTGTAATATAATTTGTTTGCAAGAAGTACACATTAAACAAAAGGATTATAAATTTTTATGGAACAAACAATTGGGAACGGAATTTTTTTCATTAGCTGAACAAAAGGAAAGGGGAGTAGTTTTCTATATTAAACAAGAATTGGAGCCAAAGTTAATATTTAAAGATAAAGATGGAAGATTTGTAGCAGTTGAGATAATATTAAGTGGGGAAAAAACGTTGTTATTGGGACTATATGCACCTAACGGTGCAAAGGATGCTTTTTAAAAAGACATTACACAACAGTTGGATGAGTTGACTTATGATCAAATACTCTCAATGGGAGATCTTAATGGAACAGTCGAGAACTCATTGGATAGATCTGGAGGGGAAAAAAACGATGGGAAAGAAGGGAAACTGCCAAAGACTTTCTTCGAATTAGTTAAACAAGAAAATTTAGAAGATATATGGAGGAAGTTTAATCCTGAAGTGCGACACTATACTTTTTTTTCTGCAAGACATAAGACTTTTTACAGAATTGACATGCTGTGGGGAACTAGAGACTTAGGTCTCATAACAAGGAAGATAGAGTTTTTACCTAAAATTGGGGCTGATCATAACCCAATAATGTGGATTACAAAATTGTCTAAAAGATTGAGGAGATGGAGACTGAATGAAGATTTGCTACAGAGCAAAGAAACAGTGACATTTCTAGAAAACGAAACGAAGGACTTTTCCCAAGTGAATGATAAAGAAGATATTGACTTACAGATGGTCTGAGATGCTTATAAAGCAGTAATGAGAGGGTTGTTGATTACTCTGAACAATAAAGACAAAAGGCAAAAAGAAAAACAATTATTGGACATTCAAAATGAAATAAAGAAAAAAGAAGGGGAGCTGAGAAAAAGACCAGGGAAAAAGAAAATTCTAAGGGAAATTTCAATATTACAAACTCAATTGAGACATTTGTTAAAAAAAGAAGTGGAATGGAATCTGAAAAGGCTTCAGCAGAAATTGTTTGAAGAGGCAAATAAGACGTAAGTATTTGGCATGGCAATTGAAGAAAAAGAGAGAAAACAAAATAATTAGTAGAATTGTGATAGATGGAAGAGAAGTAATTACTCAAGAGGGAATAAAAAGAGAATTTTTAAATACTATGCCAAGCTGTTTAAAGGTGCTGAAGTAAAGAGAGAAAAGGTAGATGAATATCTACAAAAAATAAAAATTGAGCCCCTAACTGAAAATATGAGAAAAGTCTTAAATGACCCAATTAAAAAATAGAAATTGAAGCAGCAATCAACGCGATGAAAAATGAGAAAGCTCCCGGGCCAGATGGATATACAGCTAAATATTTTAAAACTTTTAAGGATAAATTAATACCAAAATTGCAGAAGTTGATGAATGTAATAAGAACAAAAGGGAATGTACCAAATACATGGAAAGAAGGCGTTATTTCCTTGATACCTAAAGAAGATAGAGATGCCACGAATGTGAAAAACTACAGACCAATTTCGCTTTTGAATAACAATTACAAAATATTTACAAGAATTCTGGCAGAACGACTTAAACAATATTTGATAAATTTTATAAAGGAAGATCAAGCTGGTTTTCTTCCCAAAAGACAAATAAGAGACAATATTAAAACTGTTGTAAATATTGTAGAATATTATGAAAGACATCCAGAAAAAGAAGTAGCATTATTCTTTGCAGATGCAGAGAAAGCATTTGACAATTTAAACTGGGACTTTATGTTTGCAGTAATGGATAAGATGGAGCTTGGAGAAAGCTTTATAAGAATGATAAAAGCAATATATTCTGAACAAAGGGCAAGGCTGTGTGTTAATGCAGATCTTACAGATGAAATGAAAATCAGCAAAGGTACTAGACAAGGCTGCCCACTTTCACCATTGTTGTTCATAATGACTCTTGAAATTTTATTGATGCAGATTCAAGAAGAAAAAGATCTAGAAGGATTACAAATAAAAGGATATACCTACGAGTACAGAGCATTTGCTGATGACATAATGTTTATAAATGAAAACCCCATACAAGTTACACCTTTGTTATTAATGAAAATACAGGAGTTTGGGGAGTTGGCGGGACTTTATATAAATAAAGAAAAATCTAAAATTTTGTGCAAGAATATGCAGATAAATAGACAACAAGAATTACAAAGACTAACGGGCTGTGAAGTTACCTCTAAGGTAAAGTACCTAGGGGTAGAGATAACAATGAAAAATATTGATTTGTTTAAGAATAATTATGAGAAGTTATGGCGTAGAATAGAGGAAGATGTGTTAAAATGGAACAAGTTCAATTTGTCATTGCTGGGCAGAATAGCTGCAATAAAAATGAATATTCTACCAAGGATAATGTATCTGTTTCAAACTATTCCTATTGTGAAAGATGCTAAACAGTTCAATAAATGGCGAAGGAAAATTTCAGAATTTGTGTGGGCTGGGAAGAAACCAAGGATTAAAATGAAAATCTTGACAGATGCAAAAGAGAGAGGTGGATTCCAACTACCAGATTTGAAATTGTATCAAGAAGCAGTTTGTTTAGTATGGATGAAAAAATGGATAACGTTGTTAAATAAAAAACTTTTAGTGTTGGAAGGCCATGGAAAAAAAATTGGCTGGCATGCATACTTATATTACGGAAAAAAGAAGATGGATGGCCTTTTCTCTCACCATTATATAAGAAGTAATCTACTAAATGCATGGATAAAGTATAAGAAATATGGTGATGAGAGGAGACCTTTGTGGATAGTGTCAGCTGAAGTGATAAAGATAACGGCTAAAACAGCCAAAGAAAAACGGCTATCATACAATCAGCTACTAAAAATACAAAGTGGAAAAATAGAACTGAAAACTGCAGAAGAACTGAGTTACAAATATGACTGGTTTCCAATGCAACAAATAAAAAGTTTGGTGGAGAATGATATCAAAACTGAAGGAATAAGGAAAGAGCAAACAGAAATGGAAAGAGTTCTGCTTGGAGATAATGAGAAATTAATTTCAAAAGTATACAAATTACTCTTACAATGGTCTACAGAAGATGAAGTAGTGAAATCTCAAATGATATAATGGGCAATTAATGTAAATAAAGAAATAAAGATGGAATCTTGGGAATATTTGTGGAAGAATTCTATGAAACTCGCAACATGTCATAGTATTAAAGAAAACTGTTTTAAGATGATGTATAGATGGTATATGACTCCAAAAAATTAGCAAAGATGAACAACAAGATGCCAGATAGGTGTTGGAAATGTTAAAAGCACGAAGGTTCTTTCTACTATATGTGGTGGACTTGTGAAAGGGATAAAATGTTTTGGTAAATGATTCAGCAAGAGATTTCTAAGATTTTGGGATATGAATTTAATAAAGTTGCAGAGACTTTTCTGCTGGGATTACAAATGGAAAAATTTCCAAAAGAAGACAGAACTTTAATATGGTACTTGCTCTCAGCTGCTAGGACATTGTATGTGCAACTGTGGAAGCAAGAAAAAATACCAGAGAAATGGGATTGGATTACAAAAGTT
The DNA here is from genome assembly GCF_032191835.1 of Heteronotia binoei. Lineage (NCBI taxonomy): Eukaryota > Metazoa > Chordata > Lepidosauria > Squamata > Gekkonidae > Heteronotia > Heteronotia binoei. The sequence continues at coordinate 214,974,960 of NC_083223.1, forward strand.
ATGTCATGGAGTGAAATGGACAAATTAACAAGAAAATTAAGAGACTATGATTTGGAACTTTTTAAGTTGGAGTGGAAGAAATTCAGAAGATACGTAGGAAAAGAGTGGAAAATAAAAGGACATTGGACAATCTTTGATAATGATTAAGGTTTTTAAAATAAGAATATAACTTTGGGGTTTTTCTTAACAGTTAAGGGTACCTTTAATATTTGTTTCCTTTAAGTAAATAACACTGGCGGGGGTCAAGTAACGGGGGGAGGGGTGGGGGAAAAGTAAGATATGGGGTAGAAAGTTTTTTCTTTTACTTTAAGTTTTTATAAGTTGTAGATATAGTTTTGCTACCATATGTTACTAATAAAAATTGTTTATTTGATATTCAAACAGAGAGCAACGCTCCAATCTTTTTGGTGAACAGATGAGCAAAATGATGTAATCAATTATAGCGCTAAGAATATTGAAGCATTGCTCTCCTAGGAAAGAATTTTAGTAATGTACTCTTGAAGCTTGTTGAAGCACTGTGTGAAACAGAGAGAATAGCACAACTCTGTCACGTTCTGATGCCTTGCTGCATTACGTTATTCTGCTCATCTGTTCACCAAAAAGATTGGAGCATTGCACTCCGTTTGAATATCGACCTTTTTTCACCACAGCCCGGATCTTCAGTTCAAGAAATTTTAAGCTTAAAGACTTAAGTACTATGGATACAGGTGTGGTCAGTGTTCTGTCACTTTAAATTGTGATTTACTTCACTTTTGATATGTTTAGTTGTGTTATAAGTATTTTGTAAATTACACTTAAATTTCTTTACTGTTGAAGCTGGTTTTCGCAGAGGTTTTTGTACCTTTACCCTACCCAGCTGGGGGATTGGCAACCCTACTCCACACTCATGAGGTTAATCCCCAATAAAAGGTTGCCAACTCTGGATTAGGAAATTCCTGGAAATTTGGGGTGGAGACTAGTGAGAGTAGTATGTTGGGAGCAGAGGGTGCTCAGAAGGCCATAATACCATAGAGATATTTTCTCCAGGGGAAATGATTTTTGTAATCTAGAGATTGGTTGTAATTCTAGGGAAACTCCAGGCTCTCTTGGAGGTTGAGAATCCTTATTCCCAAATCTCATAAACTGTTCATGCTCCTGCAACATTCAGTTGGGAGAGTAGAAAGTGTCCTGAGAAAAGTATCTAGGACAGTTGGTCTATTGAGCTTAGTACTGCTAATCCTGCTATGAGAATGTGAATTTGGTACTCCCTACACATAAAGATAGTGTTGGAATAAGCTAGATGACTCACTGCTTTGTTTAAAATAGCAATCTCTTCATCAGTTGTCTAGTGCCTGGAAATGCATTCTGGATACAAGATGGGGCCTACTCCCATGAACTACTCCTAGGGCCAATACATGTTGAGACCCTATACTATGTCAAATTTAAGAGAATCCATTGTCTAGTATTAAAATTTAGTATTTTCTGTATTTAGAAGACCCTCATAATCTGAGGCTCTTAACTGCCATTTATTCTGTGTGTAACCCAACTCTGCTTAGGCTGCGTGGGCTGAAGCTGAACCCAGCGAAGACAGAGGTTCTCTGTGTGGGTCGTGGCGCTCTGGGGAAGGAAATATCTCTCCCAACTTTTGACGGTGCGCCGCTGAAGGCGGCGCAGCGGGTAAAGAGCTTGGGTGTTCTACTGGAGCCTTCATTATCAATGGAGGCCCAGATAACAGCCACTGCCAAGTCAGCATTTTTTCATCTGAAGCGGGCGAGGCAGTTGGCCCCTTTCCTAGAGCGCCGGGACCTAGCAACGGTGATCCATGCGACGGTCAGCTCAAGATTGGACTACTGTAACGCCCTCTACATGGGGCTGCCTCTGTGCCGGACCCGGAGATTGCAGCTAGTGCAGAACGCGGCGGCCAGGCTGCTGCTTGGCCTCCCAAGATGGGAGCATATACGGCCGGGGCTCCGCGAACTGCACTGGCTGCCGATTGTATACCGGGTCCAGTACAAAGTGCTGGTGATTACCTTTAAAGCCCTATATGGCCGAGGACCAACCTACCTGAGGGACCGTCTCTCCCCGTATGAGCCCCAGAGAGCACTGAAGTCAGTAAGTAAAAACAGATTGACCACCCCTGGGCCAAAAGAAGTTAAACTTCGGACTACCTATGCACGGGCCTTCTTTACCGCGGCCCCATGCTTGTGGAAACTCCCAGAGGAGGTGCGGGCCCTGCGGAACCTTGATCAGTTCCGCAGGGCCTGCAAGACCACCCTTTCCAAACAGGCATTCATGAACGGCTGACCAAGTCCACAAAGAAACATCAAAATGGTCCAATCTGGAGATCCGCCATCATTACATAAATTGACAGGCATAGCGTCGATCAATAACGGTACTGCCAGATTTAACTTAATGTTTTTAGACTTAGTAACTGTTTTAACTAATGTATTAATCGGTTTGGGGTTAATTTAATGTTTTGTTAAATGTTTTGTTATTTTGCTGTTGTTAGCCGCCCTGAGCCTGCTTGGCGGGGGAGGGTGGGATATAAATAAAATTTTACTTACTTACTTACTACTTACTTACTTACTACTCTGGACATTGGGCTTGGTTGTCAGAAGATCAAGCCTTCATCAACAGAATATATAACATTATTGACAGAGCCCTACTCCAAAGCCCCTGGCTTGCATATTGCTAGCTTTCCATTCTCACCATAGCCATAGCCTCAATAAAGTTGTTTAGGACTGTCTCTTGCAAGATTGTTTTTGAAAGAGGCAGGTGAAGATAGTGGAAGGTAGGATTGCCAGCTCTGAGATACCTGAAGATTTTGAGGGTGGAGCCCAGGGAGGGTGGGGTTTGGGGAGGGGGAACCTCAACAGGATATACCCTTCAAACCAGCTATTTTCTCTAGGGAAATTGATCTGGGTTGTCTGGAGAGCAATTATAATAGCAGGGGATCTCCAGGTGCCACCTGGAGGTTGGCATGACAGAATACATTACAAAGAAACACACACTTTTGGACCATGAGGTCATCCAGTGAAAATCATTGTTAACAAGTTTGTGATAAACAAAAAAGAAATATTTGTCTGCAGAATGCATAATTCACATGTGGAATCAATTGTGTCAAGATGTGGTGATGGCCTGATCTCATCAGATCTCAAAAGCTAAACTGGGTCAACTCTGGCAAGTACTTGGATGGGAGACCTCCTTGGAATACCAGCAGTCGAGAGGCAGGGACAGACTTTATTCAGTCACCTCCCTGAATATCCTTCAGGCCTCCAGTAGGGGTCAGTCCACAGAAGTCACCACGACTTCACACAGACTCTCTCTCACACACACGTACATAAAAATACTAAAATACCAAAAAAGATGTGGTGATGGCCACCATCTTTCATGGTTTTTTAAATGGACTAAACACATTCATAGAACAAAGATCTATCCATGTAGTGAACAGATAGTGGGACTTGTACAGGGGAGACCTGAAATCAAGTCCATGCTTAGGAACAAAGTTCACTGAAAAGTTTAACGGACAAGTCAGCACCCATTACCATAAGGGCTGTTGTGAAAGTAAAATTGGATAACTGTATGAACACTCTTAGTGGAAATTTCCTACTAAGGAGAGTTGGTTGGCCACACTCCAGATAGTGTGATTGAATAGAGGGATCTTTGGTTTGCTGTAGCAGGGCTTTTCTTATGATCACAATCAAGATCCTTTTGGTCTGGTAGGACAGCCAGCTACTTTTCTTCAAAAGCCTGAGGAAAGAAGTATCATTCTCCCAGTGATCACAGCATGAATCCAGTCTTGCAGACAGCATAGCCCACACTAAATTCCATTCATCACCATTGTGGATGGGTGGTTACTCTGCATGTGTATATGACATAGGCCCTCTAAATAAAAGCCATGTTGTTGCCCTTATTGTGGTAAAACATACCTCTGTTTTTAATGCTACCCTGCATACATGCCTGAATTCTGGGAAGATATTAGAAAGATATTATAATTTCTTGAATTTAAGATCTAGTATCCTTCCTACCTGCACAACATATCAACCTAGGTGTCATGGGTGCTGGGGACCCTTCAGAGGAAGTTGAGTCTGATGAGGAAACTGTGCCCCTGCCACCTGCACCAGTGCCCCTGCCTCCTGCTGGAGAAGATCCCAGCCCCCCTGCCTCGCCCTCTCGGGTGGCTCGTGTGCGTGACCGCCTCCGGCAGGACCTCAGGGATCGGAGGAGGGCGGCACGCTCACAAGCAAGACGCTCCCTGAGCCCTGAGTTCTGAGAGGATTCTGGCCCTTCGAAGAGCAAGGATGCTTGAGTGGTAACAGGATCCTGGCTGCCTCCCTGAGCCAGCAATTAGCCCAAACGGGCAACAGCCAGCAGAGGGCTATATAGCTGTGGGCTTTGGGAGGAAGCTTTGTGGAAGCAACTAGTCATCTCCCTGACATTCTAGCATCCACTCCGGCTTGACTTTGGTTCCTGACTCCCTGACTTTGGCTTTGGACTTCTGGACTCCCTGACCTCGGCTTCTGGACCTCAGACCTGCGATACTTCTACAGTGATTCGGATTTGGCGCCTCGGACCCTCCTGCTTACTGGCTACAGACCTCGGACTGCCTCTGGACTTTGCCTGACCCGGCCCCAGCCGTGACAGATTGCTTCCACCCCAACAAACACCCACTCCACAGGATGGATGCTGAAGCAAGTGAAACCACAGAACTACTGGCTGCGCTCCAAGCCCAGGTACAGCAGCTAACACAGGCAGTAGTGCACTTGAAGCAACAACCTGCGGCCAGTGCTCCAGCCAAGTGCCCAGTTCCCCCACCTGACAGATTTGGGGGTGCCGTGGAAGAATTTCCTGCCTTCCTAGCACAGTGTCGGCTGTACTTTGAACTGAGAGCACGGGACTTCCTCAATGACAAAACCAAGGTGTGTTTCGTCATCAGTCTGTTAAAGGGGCAGGCGGCCAAATGGGCCACACCCTTACTGGTCGCGTCCTCTCCCCTACTGACTGATTACCAGGGGTTTGAGGCCCACCTGTCTGCTGCTTTCTCAAACCCAGTCCAAGCAGCCACAGCCAACCGGAAGATCAGGGCACTGAAACAAGGCAACTCCTCAGTGGCTCAATATGCCACTGAATTCAAGCTCCTGACCCAGGACTTGGCGTGGAATGAGGCTGCCCAGATGGACCAGTTTACTGAGGGGTTGGCAGAGGAGGTCCTGGATGAACTGGCCAGGGTGGAGCAGCCACCCACGCTCCAAGAACTTATCACCCTCTGCCTCCGCATCGATGGCCGCCTGGAAAGTCGCCGCCAAGCCAAGACCAGAGGGCGCCAGCTCCCTGCGCCGTGCTACCTGGCTCCTCGCCCGTCCCCAGCTAGTACCAGCACCAAGGATGAGCCTATGCAGCTTGGAGCTGCTCGACCCCGCCTGACCCCAGAGGAAAAGACCAGACGCCGCACGCAGAATCTGTGCCTCTACTGCGGCACGGCAGGCCACTATGCCTCTGGCTGCCCTGCTAAGCATCGGATACCTGGACCTTCGCTGCCACCGCCGCCAAAAGGGCAGCCCCAGGCGTAAGTGGACCCCCCAGCCTGGGGCGACTAGCTGGGTCCTCCGAACAGCGGGCTGATACCCCAGGGCCATTCCTGCTACCAGTCAAACTCCGTCTGCCTGACGAACGCTGGCTGTTCGTGTATGCCATGCTGGACTCGGGAGCGGCCCACTGTTTTATAGATGCCGCCTTTGTGAAGCAGCACCAGATCCCTGTGCAGACAAAAGGGATTCCGTCGCTGGTGGAGGCTATTGACGGGCGCCTCCTCCGTTCTGGCCCCGTCACCCAGGAGACCTGTCCCATCACCGTCCACGTCCAGCAGCACCAAGAACAGCTGCGGTTTGATGTCGCCCGCATGCCTCGCTTCCCGCTGATTCTAGGCCTTTCCTGGCTGAAGCTGCACAACCCCATCGTGGACTGGGCCCAGCAGGAACTACGCTTCCGAGACCCATGCCCCCATCTGACTCCTCCCACCACTCTAGCAGCTGGCATCCCGAGTGGTGGTCCTCAGCTCCCTCAGAAGTATGTGGACTTTGCTGATGTCTTCGAAGAGACAGGAGCTGATCAGCTTCCCCCTCACCGGCCCTACGACTGTGCCATTGATTTGGTACCTGGGGCACCACTCCCGGTGGGGCGTCTGTACCCAATGTCGGAGCCGGAGTTGGCAGCTCTGCGAGACTTCCTGGACAAGAACCTGAAACGCGGCTTCATCCGACCCTCAACCTCTCCCCTATCTGCTCCAGTGCTCTTCGTGAAGAAGAAAAGTGGGGAGCTCCGGCTGTGCAATGACTACCGGGCCCTGAACAAGATCACCATCCGCGACCGGTACCCTCTACCACTGATCCCTGAACTCTTGGATCGACTAAAGGGGGCCCAAATCTACACCAAGCTGGACCTCCGTGGAGCGTACAATTTGGTGCGCATACGGCCCGGAGACGAATGGAAGACCGCGTTTGGGACCCGATACGGGCAGTACGAGCACCTGGTAATGCCCTTCGGACTGACCAATGCCCCCGCTGTCTTCCAGAGGTTCATGAATGACATATTCCGGGACCTGCTCGACCGCTTCGCGATCATATACCTGGATGACATCCTAATTTACTCCCGCAATCCTGCCCAGCACGCCGAGCACGTCCGCCAGGTCCTGCAGCGCCTACGAACCCATGGTCTCTACGCCAAGCTGGAGAAGTGCGACTTCGACCTGCGCTCCGTCGAGTTCCTTGGGCACATCGTGTCACCGCAGGGGATCCTCATGGACCCGAAAAAAGTAGAAGCGGTCCTGACCTGGCAGGCTCCTCAGAATCGCAAAGACCTGCAGCGGTTCCTCGGTTTTGCCAACTACTATCGGCAATTCATCCCGGCTTACGCATCCCTGACCACACCCCTGACTCAACTACTCCGCCCCAAAGAACCCTTCCACTGGTCCCCAGAGGCCGATAACGCCTTCTCCACCCTGAAGACTCGCTTTGCCACCGGGCCACTCCTGAGATACCCTGACCCCCAGCTTCCCTTTACGGTGGAAGCTGATGCCTCCAACGTGGCCCTGGGAGCAGTGCTGTCCCAGCGCGAGGAGCCGTCCCAGCCACTACAGCCCTGCGCCTATTACTCGCGGCAGCTCACTACTGCAGAGAGGAACTATACCATCTGGGAGAGGGAGTTGCTCGCGATCAAGGCGGCGTTTGAGGTTTGGCGACATTACCTCGAAGGGGCTCACCACCCTGTTCAAGTGCTCACCGATCACCGGAACTTGGAACACCTCCAGACCACCCGCCGTCTCAACCAGCGCCAGATCCGGTGGTCCCTATTCTTCTCTCGCTTCGACTTCCGGATCTCCTACATCCCCCATACCCAGAACCGGAAAGCAGACGCGCTCTCCCGGAAACCGGAATACGCCCCTGCCTCAACTGAGACCGCGCCCGCTGCTCCAATCCTGCCGCCCTCAGTATTTGCAGCCACCTCCACTTCACCAGCACTCGTGGAGGACATTCGGGCTAGCCAGGCCAATGATCCCTGGGTCCAGCAACACCTCCAGGCTCTCCAAGATGACCCAACAGGGGAGTTCACGACTCGAGGCGGCCTCTTGTTACACCGCGAACGCCTCTATGTGCCGCCCGGGCCCTTGCGGGCAGAAGTGCTACGCCTGACCCACGACTCGTTACCCGCCGGGCACTTTGGACAGCATAAGACCACCCACTTGCTGACAAGGGAATTCTGGTGGCCACGAGTTCGCGCTGATGTTGCCCGCTATGTCAGCTCCTGTGACGTCTGCCGACGGGCCAAAGACATCCCAGCCAAACCCTCAGGGTTGCTGCAGCCCTTGCCCACATCTTCAGGACCCTGGGATACCATCTCGATGGACTTCATCACGGAACTTCCACGCTCCAAGGGTCAGACTTGTATCTGGGTGGTCGTCGACCTATTTACCAAGATGGCCCACTTTGTTCCGTGCCCGAAACTCCCCACAGCTCAGGAGACGGCCCAGCTTTACCTGCAACACATCTTTCGTCTGCATGGACTCCCAGCCCATCTGATCTCCGATCGGGGCCCTCAGTTCTCCTCTCGGTTCTGGCAAGCCCTCCATTCCAGCCTGGGTACTCGAGTGCACCTGTCCTCGGCCTACCACCCACAGACAGATGGCCAGACAGAGCGCACCAATGCCACACTAGAGCAATATCTCCGCTGTTACACCTGTTACCAGCAGGATGACTGGACCACTCTATTGCCCCTAGCGGAGTTTGCATACAACAACGCGGTCCATTCATCCACCCAAATGACCCCGTTTGCTGCAACCTACGGGTACCACCCTCGGTTCTTCCCAGCGATCCTACCACCCACGAATGTCCCCGCCGTCGATGCCTACCTGCAAGAACTCCGTGCCAGCCAAGACTTGCTCCGAGAGCAGCTACAGCAAGCCAAGGAGGCATATAAACGGGCTGCGGACCGAAAGAGGCAAGAAGGCCCTCCAGTGCAGCCGGGGGATCAGGTGTGGCTCTCAACTCGCTACCTGCGCCGGCCTGGTCGGTCTCACAAGCTGGATGCACGGTTCATTGGACCCTACCCCGTCGTTGAACAAATAAACCCCGTCGCCTTCAGGCTCCAGTTGCCATCCCACCTCCGCATTCACCCCGTGTTTCATCGCTCCCTCCTTGTTCCGGCTGCACCCCCTGACCCAGCTCGGACTCCTTCCCCACCGCCGCCACCACCAGTGTTGGTGGATGACGAGGAAGAATATGAGGTGCGCCAGATCCTGGACTCCCGGTACCATCGTGGAGGCCTCCAGTACCTGGTGGACTGGGAGGGATACGGCCCAGAAGACCGGTCTTGGGAGCCCGAGGACAATCTTCATGCCCCGGACTTGGTGCACCAGTTCCACAACGACCACCCCGACCTTCCAGGTCCCTCGACGGAGGGGGGCCCTGGGGGGGGGGATAGTGTCATGGGTGCTGGGGACCCTTCAGAGGAAGTTGAGTCTGATGAGGAAACTGTGCCCCTGCCACCTGCACCAGTGCCCCTGCCTCCTGCTGGAGAAGATCCCAGCCCCCCTGCCTCGCCCTCTCGGGTGGCTCGTGTGCGTGACCGCCTCCGGCAGGACCTCAGGGATCGGAGGAGGGCGGCACGCTCACAAGCAAGACGCTCCCTGAGCCCTGAGTTCTGAGAGGATTCTGGCCCTTCTAAGAGCAAGGATGCTTGAGTGGTAACAGGATCCTGGCTGCCTCCCTGAGCCAGCAATTAGCCCAAACGGGCAACAGCCAGCAGAGGGCTATATAGCTGTGGGCTTTGGGAGGAAGCTTTGTGGAAGCAACTAGTCATCTCCCTGACATTCTAGCATCCACTCCGGCTTGACTTTGGTTCCTGACTCCCTGACTTTGGCTTTGGACTTCTGGACTCCCTGACCTCGGCTTCTGGACCTCAGACCTGCGATACTTCTACAGTGATTCGGATTTGGCGCCTCGGACCCTCCTGCTTACTGGCTACAGACCTCGGACTGCCTCTGGACTTTGCCTGACCCGGCCCCAGCCGTGACACTAGGGTTGCCAAGTCCAATTCAAGAAATATCTAGGGAATTTGGGAGTGGAGCCAGGAGACTTTGGAGGTGGAGCCAGGAGACATTGGGGGTGCAGCCAAGAGCAAGGTTGTGACAAGCATAATTGAACTCCAAAATGAGTTCTGGTCATCACATTTAAAGGGAACGCACACCTTTTAAATGCCTTCGCTCCATTGGAAATAACGAAGGATAGGGACACCTTCTTTTGGGGCTCATAGAATTGGACTCCCTGGTCCAATCCTTTTGAAATTGGAGGGTAGTTTGTGAAGAGGCATCAGATGCTATCCTGAAAATCTGGTGCCCCTACTGCAGAAAACAGCTCCCCCAGAGCCCCAGATGCCCGCGGATCAATTTTCCATTATATCCTATGGGAATCAGCCTCCATAGGGAACAATAGAGTGCCCAGCAGACATTTTCCTCCCTCTCCCCCCACTTTCTGATGACCCTGAAGTGGGGGGAGGACCTCCAAACCGGGGGATCCCCTGCCCCCACCTGGGGATTGGCAACCCTATATCAACCAGTGGTTTTGTTCAAAAGGGATCATCCACCCACCCTCCCCAGTAAAGGTAAGTTATGCTCCTATAACCCAAAAGAGAGAGACATAAGGAGAGCCAGAAAAGAGCCTTTGACTATGTTAGAAAGAAGGTTTTTCAATGTTCTTAAGGAAGAGAGAAAGTATACCTTTCTGCATAATTTTCTTTTCACCCTTACTCTGTCAGGATGCTCTAAATGGCCCTATTAGTAACTTTAAAAAAAAATTAAAAATCTTTCCCATCTGGAAGGCAGAGATGCTGACTGTGAATTATTAGCATTTACTAGGTGTTGCCAAATGCTCTTGGAGTTGTAGGCAACACACATGGGTGATTTAAAAAGCAAAGGAAAAAAGCACTCTTTTCATCATGCCTGCAATGTGGGGGTCCCACAGCCCCAGCATCTGCAAAATATACCAGGCAGGGTGGTGATCTGCAAAGGACAGCCGGACAAGCAAAGTGAATTTTAAAGACAGACTTGTGACCTCATCCACATGGCCTAGGAGGCCATTCATAAAGGGCGATCTGTGCTGGAGAATATGAAACTCCAAAGTGTGAACACAGCAGCGGCATTAAGGGCCCACATGGAAAATAGAGTATTCTGTGTTGGAAGGAAGTAAATGTGTTTTGATCCAAGGTGTTAATGGGCTCACCTTTTCCCCTATGCAGGAACAGGAATACCTGAAAATATGAAAGCATCTCTAATGATGTGACATTTCTATTTACTGTGTGCTAGACAGAAAATGTTTATGTAGTATTTTTTTTCTTTTTAATTTGTACATTTCAAAGATAAAACAGCTTTTTTTCTGGGGGGACCTATCAGACATGTTCCTTTACGTTAGGAATACAAACTTAAATGTGTAGCTTAATTAGCTAAAGCTTTAGTTGTTTAGTTAGGATGCAAATTTAGTCTTTTAGTGAGGTTGGTTTGCTTCTGGCACGTTAATATACTAATAGAATTAAAAAGAAAATATTCAAGATGGCCATTCCACCAGACAATAATGAAAGGCAGCCTTTGTTTGATAAATTGTACATTATTGTAAAAGCCCTCCCATGGCTCAAAAAGAAATATGCAAATATAACTGTTTAATTAAAACAATTTGTGAACAGGCAGACAATGGCTCAGCTAACAATTTTTTAATTGCTTGACAGTTTTATGACATGAGATATTTCCAAGTATACTTGAGGATTTAAGATAGAACACAAACCTCAGCAAAGGATTTAGTGCTGACAGCCTTGAGAAGGTTGCTTTTAACTACTGTATAGGTATGCGGCAGGGTTGCCAAGTTCAATTCAAGAAATATCTGAGGACTTTGGGGGCGGAGTCAGGAGGCATTGGGGTAGAGCCATGAGCAAGGTTGTGACAAGCATAATTGAACTGCAAAGGGAGTTCTGGCCATCACATTTAAACGGACTGCACACCTTTTAAATGCCTTCCCTCCATTGGAAATAATGAAGGATAGGGGCACCTTCTTTGGGAGCTCATAGAATTGGTCCCCCTGGTCCAATCCTTTTGAAACTTGGAAGGTGTTTTGGGGAGAGACATAGGATGCTATACTGCAAATTTGGCCCCTCTATCTCAAAAACAGCTGCCACAGAGCCCCAGATACCCATGGATCAATTCTCCATTATACTCTATGGGAATCAGTCTTCATTGGGATTAATGGAGTGTCGAGCAGACATTTCCCTCCCCCTGCTTTCTGATGACCCTGAAGTGGGGGGGAGGGCCTGCAAACTGGGGGATCCCCTGCCCTCAGCTGGGCATTGTGAAACCCACAAAGAGAAACACGGAAGATAGAGCAGGGAAAATAGGTTAGAGAAACCTCCGCAAAGACCACCCTCCAAAAAAGTACAAAATTTACTATCAAAACCATACAAAACACATTCCTATGGTGTTATGCTGAATGTGTTTTGTATTGTTTATTGTTTACATTTTATGTACAGCTTGTAGAAGTTAATGCGAAATGTGGGATAAAGTACTACCACATCGCGTATCACTCTATGTGCCTGGCTGTACAGGCGAAAACATCGGAGCATCAGTCTCTGTAGAGAACTTCATTGTTGGAATTGCGACCCACACCCATCTGATAAAAAATTTTGGACATTGATTTGTTGTTTGAAGGACTTTGGGTGGGGTCTCTGGCATTCCTTGTGTCGCTTTGTATGTAGAATAACTTAGATGTTTTGAAGTATTATAATTTGATAGTAAATTTTGTAATTTTTTGGAGGCTGGTCTTCACGGAGGTTTCTCTAACCTATTTTCCCTGCTACACCTGGGGATTGGCAACCCTAGTATGCAACCTTGGGTTTGAGAAATAATTGGTGGCACTTTTAAAACACAAGGCAGCAAGGCAACTGATGACAAACATGGTCCATTTATACTGGTTTTTAAGACATGGTCATCAAACTCCTGGCCCATGGGCCATACCTAAATTAGGGGGAGGTGTTTGTGAGTTTCCTGCATTGTGCAGGGGTTTGAACTAGATGACCCTGGAGGCCCTATGATTCTATGAAATGTGAGAGCGAAGTTTGAAATCAGTGGCACTTCCAAGATAACAAAGTTCAATTCTAGGTATAAGCACGAACTGAGAGAGCATGTGTTGATGAACGCTCCTTCAGATACATTGAAACAGATTTCCTCAAATGTTGGGAGGGGGGGGTTACTTGCCAGGAAGGGCTAATTAGAGTCAAGATGCATAAGTAACTGATCAATAAATATAGCTAAGAATGGAATAGCACATTTGGTAAGACATGTGAGTAGCAGTAGATTGGCATACAGATAAAACAGGAATTAACAACAGATGTGAGAACTGAGTTTGAGTCCAGTGGCACCTTTAAGACCAACAAAGTTTAATTTCTGGGTATGTGAGAACTGAGTGACTTAGCATGTGTACTGAGATAAGAACCCGGTATCCCTGTTGAAGGGGTTCCATTGCCCTAAGTGTTGTAATAACTTGTAATTCAGCAATTTCCCATTCAAGTCTGTTTCTGAAATTCCTTTGCAATAAGCACTACTTTTAGGTCCCCCACTCAATACCCTGGCAGGCTGAAATGTTCTCCTACAGGATTCTCAGTTTTGTGGTCCTTGATGTCAGATTTGTGTCCATTTATCCTTTGGCGTATTGACCTGCTTGTATTGTGTAGAAAACTGAAGGGTATTGGCAGCATTTAATGGCACAATGTTAAAAGATGACCAAGTGAATAGCCTGAGATTGAGCAAGTGAATAAGCCTGATATTGTTAGGTCCAGTGATTGTGGTGTATATGGCCACAAAGTTGGCCTCTGGATTTATTCTGATACCAGTGTCCATATTCAAAATAGATACTGTACTATTGTGGGTGAGTAGTTGCTTGAGATTGCAGGGCTGCTTGTGTGCAATAAAAGGTTTGCCCTCCAGTACTTGTAAAAGAGAACTGTCATTATCCAATAGAGGTTGTAAGTCACTGATGATGCATTGAACTGTTTTGAGCTGAGAGCCATATGTAACCACTGGAGATGCTTTGTTTCTTTGGGATGTGTCTTGGAACAGGTTTCTCTGGGTACCATTCTGGCTTTGTTGATTTGTTTCCTGACTTCATTGAGTGGATACTTTAGTTCCAAAAAAGGTTTGTTGTAGATCTCTTAGGTGATAATCTCTGTCTGTAGGACTGGAGCAGATGCAACTGTAGCGTAGAGCTGGGCTGTATACAATGGTATGTTTAGGATGGTGGCTGAAGGCATATAGGTATGTTTGTCAGTTAGTAGGTTTCTGGTATAAGGTAATGTCTATGCATCCATTGTGTATTTTTACAGTAGTGTCCAGAAATGTATTTCTTGCATAGATTGGTTCATTGTCAGGTTGATGGTGGGGTGAAAGTCATTGAATGCCTGATAGAATATCTCCAGGGCTTTCTTTATCTCTAATTTATGAAATTATCCTTTGGTGTATTCTTTTTCTCTAATTTATTAAATGTTCAGTACACATGATCTAAAGCAATTTCTAAAGAACAATACAAATGAACTTATCTAGACTTCCATGAGGGTTTTCCTCTTTCCAGTTATCATTTCATGCTGCTCCTGTGCTACTGTCCCCAGTATGCTGTGATGGAAAACAGCCTAGCTAGTTGAATTTTTATCTGTCACACAACAGTTAAAGACGTAGAAGACCTGCTATTTAAAAACTTTAGCAGCCTTATAATCCCAATGGCTCAGCATTTTTGTATCTGTGGAGCTACCGTTTTAGGGGATTTAATCCGTTATATTTTATTTTGTCCCATGTACAGAAGCTAGAGCCAAATTTATTGATAATCTGTTAGTAGGGTGTAAATTTTCTTCAGACACCGATAAATTGGTCTTATTGTTATCTGATACTGATCCATTTGTCACCAATAGAGTGTCTCTTTTTGCCTTGGCTGCTAAAAAAATCAGAGCCAAAACTGTCTCCTTAGATTAGTTGACTTTATTTTAGACATCTATAATTTTATAATATATTGATATTTACCAGAAATGGGTCCATTGGATTTACAACATTTTTAACTTAACTGTTTAGATATTGTCTCAGCATTATGGTGTTATAATATCTTAGGCGTTTAAACCTAACTGTTTTTATTTTAGTAATATATTTAAGCTTGTAATTGTTGCATTATACCCCATGTAACACTGGTCTGCTTACTGGACCATTTTTATTTCTGTCTGATTGTTTTTTATGATATCATGTTTAATCTTATGTTTTGTGATGGTCAATGGCCATGTACAATAAATCTTTTCTACTCTTATAAATCTGTGGCACAGAGCCCACTTGTAGTTCAAACCACATACAATCCTCTTATGTATCTTGTTAATAATATTTTGAAAAGAACTTTTTCGGCTGATATGCTTTAAAAAGAGAGTTTCATGTCCACCACTCTGACAGCATTTCACAAGACAGCCTCCTTGTTCTTTCTAGTGCTGCCTGATTTAAAGCCTGGATTGTTGTTCTTATGGAAGAGAATGTGGAGAGGGCATTTGTAATGCAAATGAGCATCCCAGCTAATCTAAGCTAACATTCACATCACAAAACTGCCAGGAAGCAATGCCTTTGGTTACCTGAAGGGTAATAGAGTAAAATAGCTGGGTTATAAAACAATAAATCATATCAAAAGGCACTGGGAGAAGCTCCAGATGGCAGCACTTATTCTAAAGAAGTGAAGTATCTTCTTGCGGTAGTGTTCTGGGACCCAAGTACTGGATTTTACGCTCTGTTGTTGCTCATATTCCCATTGTTTTACACTTTCCTTTGTTCTGGATGATTTTTCACTGCAAATACATGTCATGTTCTAATGTGTGGTGGTACTATTGTGTTCTTAAAACAGAGTCTGGATGTATACCAGCTCAATGCCTTCTGCTTAGCAAGGGCAGGCAATTTGCCACCTAGTTTCCTAAACAACATTTCAGCCAGTACGTCTCACTCCTAAACCCTGAAACTCTTTGCTATTTTAGGCACACAGTCTTGCCAGAGGCAGAGTGTCGCTCACACAGAGCTTTGCCAATGTTTGCGGCAGGAGTTATGATAAGGAAGAGAGTGGGAACTAAAATATGGCGGCACAAAGCTACATTCATTGCTGTGGATCTGTTGGCTTTGACAATGTATGAATCACTCCATGTGTGGGGAATACCCTACTTTCATTGTGGAGGAGCAAAAGACAGTATTTTCTGCCAAAGGAACAGTAAGCATATGGGGAGGGGTGTCCTGCATTCCTTTGCAATGTTATCTTATGGTTCATTTGACTCAGCCTTTTGGATTATTAGCTCCTGTCAGTACTTTTCTTTTTAGTTTTCTTTAAATTTTGTGTATGCATGCCTGGAGGTCATGGCTGACTTCGGGTGACCCATAGTGGGCCTTATAGGCAAGGACATTCAGAGAGTTGGCTTGCTGCCTGCCCCTGTGTCTCAGCCCTAGTATACCTTGGAGGTCTCCCATTCAAGTACTTGCCAGGTTGACACAGTAATTGCATAGGATCTCTCCTTTCCACTCCTCAAACATTAAAATACTTGGACCACTTTGCATAGGCAGTCAATAAAGAAATAGTGGGCAGAAGCTAAAACTATCCTACACTAATCCTAATGAGGATGTTAAAAGATACAACTTGGGGCATAGGACTGAAAAATGGATATAGTGTGCTAAAAGTGTGATTTTATTATATTTCTTTTTGCTTTCTTTTCATTACTAAGTGAAGTCTTTATATTTGTGCATGTGTATATACTGCTGTAAGTCACAGCTGACATATTTCATAAGATTTTCAAAGCAAGAGACATTCAGAGGTGGCTTGCCATTTCCTTCCTTTGCAAAGCAACTTGGACTTCCCGTGTAACTACTAACCAAGGCCAACCCTGCTCAGCTTAAGAACACAAGAGCATACTGCCCTGTTGTACGATTTTCTGGTACTAGGAGCAATAGCGAGACTTATTGCTCTGCTGGCCTCGACACGCCAATCATCCATATCCCGGGGGGCATCATTGTTGAAAGAAGATCTGCGTCTGGGGCCAGCTGGCGAAACCTCTGCATCTGTTTGCAGGAGAGAGCATCAGCCACTCCATTAGCCACCCCAGGCACATGCCTGGCAAAAAATAAAATATTAAGCCTCAAGTGAAGGCCCGCACCAGCCTCATCACCTTGGGGGATTTGGAAGTGAGGGAATTGATAACATGCACCATGGCTAAGTTGTCGCACCAAAAGTGGACTGTGTGGTCTGCCAACTTATTCCCCTACAACCAAACGGCTACCAAGATCAGGAAGAACTCCAAGAAAGTCAAATCTCTGTTCCACCCCGCATCTACCCATTCCTGGGGCCATTCCTCTGCGCACTAGTGTCCGCGAAAGTAGACACCAAACCCAAGGGACCCCGCTGCATCTGATGTAATTGGCAGCTCAGCTTCCAGCTGTAACTCAGCCCTCCAAAAGAAGACACCATTAAAGGAGGTTAAAAACTCCTTCCATAGTAAAAGGTCCTCCCGCATGCTGCGTGAAATCCTAATTCGGTGATGTGGCTGGCGTAATCCAGCCATTGCCTCACACAACCTCCTCAAAAAGGGGGGACCAGGAGCTACCACATTACACACAAAATTTGAGTGACCCACCAACTGCTGCAGCTCCCTCAAGGTCGCCTTTCACCACAGTAAAAACTGAGCAACCATTTCCTGTAGACCTAGAATTTTGTCCCTTGGGAGGCATGAAGTTTGTTGGAGTGAATCAAGTTCAACCCCCAGGAACGTCAATCACTGGGTAGGGGCCTCCATCTTCTCATGGGCTAGAGGAACGCCCAGCTCCTCCGATTGGGCTGCAAAGGCCGCCATCAAATGGGAGCACTGGCCAGAGCCTAAGGGGCCCGCAAACAGGTAGTCATCCAGTTAATGCACCACATTGCTCAAACGAGCCCAGCAGCGCACCACCCATTCTAAAAAGGAGCTAAAGCACTCAAAGGCCGCATAAGAAACGGAGCACCCCATGGGCAGGGCCCTCTCCATATAAAACCGCCCTTCAAAATGAAAACCCAGCAATTCAAAATCCAAAGGGTGAACCGGTAGGAGGCGAAAGGCGGACTTTATGTCACACTTTGCCAACTCAGCCCCTACCCCACAACGCCTTACCATCCGCACCGCTTGGTGAAAAGATGTGTATCACACAGTACACAAATTTTCTGGTATGCCGTCATTCACCGATTCCCCATGGAGGTAAGATAAAAGATGAATCAATCTGAACTCATCTGGGCTGGGGCATTTTTAGGCGCCAGGCCCAATGGGGAGACCCTCAAGGTACTCACAGGGGGTGTGGAAAATGGGCCAATCACCCTACCATCGGCTAATTCCTTCCCAATCTTCTGATAAACTATGTGCTCCATCCATACAACCGACTTCAAATTATTGGCGATAAACGGTTTTCTAGAGCCCTGAAAAGGAATTCTAAACCCAAACTTAACACCATTTAACAAATAAAGCTGATCTTCATCCCTTGGTGTAGTGTACTGAGAGACGAGTCGTGGTGAAGGCATAAGTATTTAATAGCTAGCACACTACCGAACTGGTTAACACGCGGTCGGGTCCGCCAATATATACAAACATCCCGGAACATCCCCTTTGCTGGCCAGCCCAATCCTGGCCAGTTGAACTTCCCGCCCTTGGAGCTGATTGGGGTGGCTTTCCCGCGCTGCGCAAGGCGACCCGCGGGCGGCTCGGGTTGCGCGGCGCTGTGCTGATTCCAATACTCTACACTCCTCCCCTCCTAGTTTAAACTACATAATCCTGTAGGTACGTTGGTGCCCTGCGTTCCCGGGTTGATCTCCTCGGGGTTGCTATTGGTGTGGAGCCCGACCCAGCTGCGGGTGGCTCCGTTTCTGGCGGTGGATGGTCCGGGTCGGGTAGCGGCTCTGGTACGGGTTCCGCGGCCCCGGGGACCTCGTATATGGGCTGTTCTTGAGTCGGCGGGGCCCCTTCTGGGGACTCCGTTTCCGGCAGTTCCCTGGTCCCGGCTGCCTCCGGCTCTTCGGGCAGGGTGCGGCGGCGCAGCTGATCGATGTGTCGCCGCAGTACTTGGCCCCCTGCTGTGGTCACTTCGTAGGATCGGGAGCCGGTTACTCTCAGGACCCTCCCGGCTACCCACTCCGGGCCGCTTGCGAAGTTTTTCGCGTACACCGGGTCGCCCGTAAAGAATCCCCTTACTGCCTCGCGAACCTCGGGGGACCCGCGGACCTCCGGCGCCCTGTCCGGGTGGAGCCTATCTAACCGGGTGGTCAGTTTCCTCCCCATGAGCAGCTCGGCGGGGCTGAAACCAGTTGTGGGGTTTGGGGTGATCCTGTTGTGGAACAGGAACGCGGAGAGGCGGTGGTCCCAATCCCCCTGGACAATGCGCCCTAGGGCTTCCTTGGTGGTCCGCACCATCCGCTCCGCCTGGCCGTTGGTGGCTGGATGGAAGGGAGCGGACCTTATGTGCCTTATCAGGTACCTCTCGGTGAACTCTCGGAATTCCCGGGAGGTGAAGGCCGTGCCGTTGTCCGTCACTAGGGTGTCCGGGATCCCGTGTGTGCAGAGAACCCTTCTGAGCGCCCGGACGGCTGCTGCGGTGGAGGTCGAGGTGACCGGGATCACCTCCAACCATTTTGTGTGAGCATCTACCAGTATAAAGAAGAGTTGCCCCTGATGCGGCCCCGCGAAGTCTAAATGGAGGCGGGACCACGGCCGCCCGTTTGACTCCCACCTGTGGACCGGGGCGGACGGCGGATTGGGCCTGGACTCCTGGCAGGGTTGGCACCTCCTAACCCACCCCTCTATTTCCTCGTCCATGCCTGGCCACCACACGTAACTCCGGGCCAGGGCTTTCATCCTCACGATGCCCGGGTGGGTCTCGTGGAGATCTTCCAACACCTGTCTGCGCAAGGGGGGGGGAACCACCACCCGGCTCCCCCAGAGTATGCACCCCTTGTGGGTCGATAGCTCGTCCTTCCTGGACGTGAATGGCCTGAATGCATCTTCCACCTTGCCCGCTGGCCACCCCCTTCCCACCCAGTCCCTGACCCGCGCTAGGATGCGGTCTCTGCCCGTAGCTCGAGCCACCTCTTCGGCGTGTAGTGGGCGCTCGGGGAGGGACTCTATAAGCATCACCCCGTGGGCCGGGGCGGGATCTGGGTCTGTGGCGGGCAGCGGCAGGCGGCTGAGGGCATCGGCGTGCCCCATTGCTTTCCCTGGGCGGTGGACCAACGTGTAGGTGTACGAGTTCAGGAACTGGTTCCACCGTAAAACCCTCTGTGAAAGGATTTGGGGGGTTTGCCGGTCGGGGGCTAGGAGGCCGAGGAGTGGCTTGTGGTCCGTGGCAATGGTGAAGCGCCTACCGTAGAGGTAGTCGTTGAACTTGTGGACTCCCGCCACGATCGCCAGGGCCTCTTTATCGATCTGGGCGTAGTTCCTCTCGGCTGGGGACAGAGTCCTGGAGTAATAGGCGACCGGCACTTCCCTCCCGTCCGGGAGTTGGTGCCCCAGGACCGCTCCCACCCCGTAGGGAGAGGCGTCGCAAGCCAGGATCAGGGGAAGGTTTTCATCGTAGTGATGAAGAACCGCGTTTGAGACTAAGAGGTCTTTGACCGCCTGGAACGCCGCGGCTTGGCGCTTTCCCCAGACCCATGGGGCTTGTTTATCGAGCAAACGGTGTAATGGTTCCGCCACCGCGGCTTTGTGCGGCAGGAATGAGTGGTAAAAATTCAACAATCCGAGAAAACTCTGTAGTTCTGCTTTGCATTTGGGGGCAGGGGCCTGGACAATGGCCTTGGTCTTGTCCGCGGTTGGGTGGATTCCCGCTGCGTCCACTGCGAAGCCCAGGAACTCCACTCGCGGAACACCCAACAAGCATTTTTCTTTTTTCACCTTCAGCCCCGCCGCCTGGAACCGTCTGAGGACCTCTCGCAGGCGGCGGCTGAACTCTCCTTCGGTGGGGGCGGCGATCAAAACGTCGTCGAAGAAGGGCTGGACTCCGGGGATCCCTTTAAGGAGAGAGTCCATTATGCTTTGGAAAATCCCCGGAGCCACGCTCACCCCGAACTGCAGCCGTTTAACCCTGAACGCCCCCCTGTGGGTCACGATTGTCTGTGCCTCTGCTGTCTTAGCGTCGACCGGCAGTTGCTGGTATGCCTGAGCTAAGTCCAGCTTCCCAAAAACCTTCGCCCCGGCTAGCGCTGCGAGGACATGGCTGACCACCGGGACTGGGTAGGGATTGTCCTGTAGAGCCTTGTTGATCGTGCACTTGTAATCAGCGCAGATCCTCACCTCCCCGTTGGGTTTTACGGGTGTCACTATAGGGGTCTCCCAGTCGGCGTATGTGACTGGCTCTAGGACGCCTTGGGCCGTGAGGCGGTCCAGTTCCGCCTCTATTTTCGGTTTTAGGGCGAACGGGACGCGTCTCGCCTTGAGCCTTATGGGCCGGACCGTTGGGTCGATCGGTAGGGTGATGGGCGGCCCCTTGTAGCTCCCCAGGGACCCGTCGAAGACCTCTGGGAACTCCCGGCAGACCCCGTCGAAATTGCTGGTCCGCATGTGGTCTACCCCCACTAGCTGGATTCCCAGAGGCTGGAACCAAGCCAGCCCTAGGAGTGTGGTCAGTTGGCGCTTGACCACCAGGATGTCTAGGGGTCCTCTAAAACTCCCTCGTTCCACATTCACCCGGGCCCACCCCACGATGTGTACCGGGTTTTTTTGAAAGTCCCTTAATACGAAGTCCGCTGGCCTCGTATGGAGGCGGCGGCGGGGGCATAGTCTCTTGAGGGTTTCCTCCGAAATGATCGAGATGGAGGAACCCGAGTCTACTTCCATGAGGCATGGGGCGCCCTCGATCAGGACCGACATTTTGACCTTGTCGGGGGCTGCAAGGGGCAGGTTCAGTACCTGTAGACTGGTGGAAGCCGTCGTGTAGGCCTCCAAGGAGTCGTGATGCGCTGACGGTTGGCGGCGGCTGTTTTTGGCCCGGCAAGCCCGGGCGATGTGGCCCGTCTTCCCACAGCTGCGGCAGTCCAGGTGGCGGTACGGGCAGTCCCTTCGCTCGTGGGGGTCGCCGCAGCTGGCGCACCTGGAACCGGTGGTGGCGGTGGGCCTCTCCGTTGCTCGTGGCCTCGCGGGGGCCCGTGTGTCGGTTCTTTGCGGTCGTCGGAGCTGGAACGCGTCTCCCTCTGCTCGGACCTCTGGCTCTGCTTCACCCTGGTGTACTGCCTCCCCGCGTTGCTGGCCGTACGCCTTGGTGGCCCTCTCAAACGCCGTCGCCTCGTTGAAGGCTTGTTGTAGGGTGAGCTCTTCTTTTGCGAAGAGCTTCTGCTGCAGCCGTTCGTCTCGGAGGCCCCAGACGAAACGGTCCCTCAGGGCTTCGTCCCTCTTATCAAAACTGCAGTTCCCGGCGATTTGCCGAAGTGCCGCCAGGTAGACCGCCGCTGTCTCCCCCGACTTCTGGTCCCTCTTGTGGAAGAGGAATCGGCGGGCGACGATGGAGGGTTGGGGCGCAAAGTGGCCCGTGAGGAGTCTCACGATCTCCCCGTAGGATCTCTCGGTCAGCCTTTCTGGAGCGGAGAGGTTTCGTGCGATTTCGAAAGTCTCTTCCCCACAGACGCTCAGCAGGACGTCTCTCTTCCGGTCATCATCAGTGATCAAGTTCGCCCTCAGGTAGCACTCGACCCGTTCGGTGTAGGTCTCCCATCTCTCGGGGTGCTCTGGGTTGAATTCAGCAAGGTGGCCCGTCGTTACGCTAGAGTTCGCCATGGTGGCGGCGGGCTGCTCGGTCGTCGGTCTCTCGCCTTCCTCGTCTCCGGCCAGGGCTGGTTCCCCGCGGGGTGGCCTGGCCTAGCTAGATCCCATCCTCGTCGCCAGTGTAGTGTACTGAGAGACGAGTCGTGGTGAAGGCATAAGTATTTAATAGCTAGCACACTACCGAACTGGTTAACACGCGGTCGGGTCCGCCAATATATACAAACATCCCGGAACATCCCCTTTGCTGGCCAGCCCAATCCTGGCCAGTTGAACTTCCCGCCCTTGGAGCTGATTGGGGTGGCTTTCCCGCGCTGCGCAAGGCGACCCGCGGGCGGCTCGGGTTGCGCGGCGCTGTGCTGATTCCAATACTCTACACTTGGATAATCACAGAGCTATGCCTCAAGCACTGTCACCCTTATTAAGAACATAAGAACATAAGAGAAGCCATGTTGGATCAGGCCAATGGCCCATCAAGTCCAACACTCTGTGTCACACAGTGGCAAAAATTTTTTTATATACACACATACACTGTGGCTAATAGCCACAGATGGACCTGTGCTCCATATTTTTATCTAAACCCCTCTTGAAGGTGGCTATACTTGTGGCCGCCACCACCTCCTGTGGAAGTGAATTCCACATGTTAATCACCCTTTGGGTGAAGAAGTACTTCCTTTTATCCGTTTCAACCTTTCTGCTCAGCAATTTCATCGAATGCCCACGAGTTCTTGTATTGTGAGAAAGGGAGAAAAGTACTTCTTTCTCTACTTTCTCCATCCCATGCATTATCTTGTAAACCTCTATCATGTCACCCCGCAGTCGACGTTTCTCCAAGCTAAAGAGTCCCAAGCGTTTCAACCTTTCTTCATAGGGAAAGTGCTCCAGCCCTTTAATCATTCTAGTTGCCCTTCTCTGGACTTTCTCCAATGCTATAATATCCTTTTTGAGGTGCGGTGACCAGAACTCCACACAGTACTCCAAATGAGACTGCACCATCGATTTATACAGGGGCATTATGATACTGGCTGATTTGTTTTCAATTCCCTTCCTAATAATTCCCAGCATGGCGTTGGCCTTTTTTATTGCAAATGCACACTGTCTTGACATTTTCAGTGAGTTATCTACCACGACCCCAAGATCTCTCTCTTTGTCAGTCTCTGCCAGTTCACACCCCATCAACTTGTATTTGTAGCTGGGATTCTTGGCCCCAATGTGCATTACTTTGCACTTGGCCACATTGAACCGCATCTGCCACGTTGACGTCCACTCACCCAGCCTCAACAGATCCCTTTGGAGTTCCTCACAATCCTCTTTGGTTCTCACCACCCTGAACAATTTAGTGTCATCCGCAAACTTGGCCACTTCACTGGGCTGGGACCCATTACAAAATGGCTTATCTGTGCTGCCCGGGCCCTGCTTGCAATGTCCCCGCCTGAATCTACCCCTGGAACAATTCTTGAAGGAATGAGACCCCTCGCAAAGAGGGCACTCATGTTTGTACGGGCAGTTCTTTTTACCACACACCCCCTGAAACCCAAACTCCCAATAAAGCAGGTGGGGTTGAACCACATGCCCCGCACTGCTGCGGGCACCTGAAGCAGTGGCTGTCCACTGTCTGACACACCCCCTGAAACCCAAACTCCCAATAAAGCAGGTGGGGTTGAACCACATGCCCCGCACTGCTGCGGGCACCAGAAGCAGTGGCTGTCCACTGTCTGACCTATTACCCAGGTTAGGTCGTGCTGGAGACATAACCTGCAGCCTGGTTCAAAGCCGCCCTCATTTTGAACTCCTCATCATATTGAACTCAGGCCAGGCCAGTAAAGCTAGTATAGCTTTTGTAAATGATGTCAAAATACTGAAAAAGGGACGTGGCCCTCCATGGCTGTGACCTGGCAATAATTCTGGCGTAAATAATGAACCCAGGCTCCCAGTTCGCCCATGTCCTGTCAACTTTCCACTTCTTGATTTTCTCCTTTTCCCTATCATCCAAATCCTCTTTATCCTTTTTTCTCCAGCTCCCTATACAGCAGAGAGAATAGGTCCACGAATTCCCCTTTCAGTATCTTATCCTTTGTGGCCAACAACAAGTGATCCCCAAGAGGTAAGGCCAGATCACCAAAAGGTAAAGCCTTAGCTGGCACAGCAGAGTATGATGGACCCCAAGTATAAGAAACACCCCAGCCACCATAGGACTCTCCCGGGAACTGGCTGGGCAGGCCTCCCCAAGGACCCCAAAGGTTAGCCAGGTTAAAGCCCCAAGCCCAAGGCTGGGAATTATTTGAGTTAAAACAATTTTATTTAGTAACATATAGTAACAATATCTATCTCTTGTATCATTAATAACTTTTTATCTACCCCGTATGTTACTTTTTAACCACCCCTCCCCCCAGTTACTTGACCTCCGCCGGTGTCATTTACTTAAAATACTAATATTTAAAGGTACCCTTAACTAATAAAAACAAAGATTAATATCCTTCTTTCTTCTAATACTTAATCATTATCAAAAATTGTCCAATGTCCTTTTACTTTCCACTCTTTTTCTACATATCTTCTAAACATTTTACACTCCATCTTAAAAATTTCTAAATCATAGTATCTTAAAATTCTTGTTAATTTGTCCATTTCACTCCATGTCATAACTTTTACAATCCAATCCCATTTCTCTGGTATTTTTTCTTGCTTCCACAACTGCGCATACAGTGTCCTAGCAGCTGAAAGCAAGTACCAGATTATAGTTCTATCTTCGTTTTGAAATTTTTCCATTTGTAATTCCAACAGAAAAGTCTCTGCAACTTAAATTCATATCCCAAGATCCTAGCAATTTCTTGTTGAATCATCTGCCAATACTTTTTTGCTCTTTCACAAGTCCACCACATATGGTAGAAAGAACCTTCATGTTTTTTACATTTCCAACACCTGTCTGGCATCTTGTTGTTCATCTTTGCCAACTTTTTAGGAGTCATATACCATCTATACATCATTTTAAAACAGTTCTCTTTAATGCTATGACATGTCGAAAGCTTAATAGAATTCTTCCACAAATATTCCCAAATTTCCATCTGTATTTCTTTATTTACATTAATTGCCCACTTTATCATTTGAGATTTCACTACATCATCTTCCGTAGACCATTTTAGAAGTAATTTATATAATTTTGAAATTATTTTTTCATTATCTCCAAGCAGAACTCATTCCATTTCTGTTTGCTCTTTTCTTATTCCTTCAGTTTTAATATCCTTTTCCACCAAGCTCTTTATTTGTTGCAGTTGAAACCAATCATATTTATTATTTAGTTCTTCAGCAGTTTTCAGTTCTATTTTGCCACTTTGTATTTTTAATAGTTGGTTATATGACAACCACTTTTCTTCACCCATCTCAGCTGTTATTTTTATTACTTCTGCTGGCACTATCCATAACGGCTTTCTCTCATCCCCATATTTCTTATATTTCATCCACGTATTTAACAAGTTGTTTCTTATATAATGGTGAGAAAAGAACCATCCATCTTTTTTTTTCCATAGTACATATAAGCGTGCCAGCCAAATTTATTTCCATGACCTTCCAACGCTAAGAGTTTTTTGTTTAACAGCATCATCCATTCTTTTATCCACACTAAACAAACTGCTTCATGATATAATTTTAAATCTGGTAATTGGAATCCACCTCTCTCTTTTGCATCTGTTAAAATTTTCATTTTAATTCTTGGTTTCTTCCCAGCCCACACAAACTCTGAGATTTTTCTTTGTCATCTATTAAATTGTTTACTGTCTTTCACAATCGGAATAGTTTGGAACAAATACATTATTCTTGGCAGAATATTCATTTTAATTGCAGCTATTCTACCCAGCAATGACAAATTAAGTTTATTCCATTTTATCATATCTTCATCCATTTTACACCATAGCTTCTCATAATTGTTTTTAGACAGATCAATATTCTTCATTGTTATCTCCACACCCAGATATTTTACCTTAGAGGTAACTTCACAACCCGTTAGCTTCTGCAATTCCTTTTGTTTATTTACTTGCATATTTTTACATTAAAGTTTTGATTTTTCCTTATTTATATAAAATCCTGCCAATTCTCCATATTCTTGTATTTTAGCTAACAACAAAGGTGTTACTTGTATGGGGTTTTCATTTATAAACATTGTGTCATCTGCAAATGCTCTATATTTATAAGTAAATCCTTTAACTTTTAATCCATCCATTTCTTTGTCTTCTTGGATTTGCATCAGTAAGATTTCAAGAGTCATTATAAACAACAGTGGAGAAAGCGAACAGCCTTGTCTTGTATCTTTGCTAATTATCATATCTTCTGTAAGATCTGCATTTATACATAGCCTTGCATGTTGTTCAGTATATATTGCTTTTATCATCCTTATAAAGTTTTCCCCCAATTCCATTTTCTCCACTACTGCAAACATAAAGTCCCAATTTAAATTATCAAATGCTTTCTCTGCATCCGCAAAGAATAATGCTACTTCCTTTTCTGGATGTCTTTCATAATATTTTACAATATTTACAACAGTTCTAATATTGTCTCTTATCTGCCTTTTGGGGAGAAACCCCACTTGATCCTCCTTTATAAAATTTGTCAGATGTTGTTTAAGCCGTTCTGCTAATATTCTTGTATAAATTTTATCATCATTATTTAATAGTGAGATTGGTCTGTAATTTTTTACATTCGTGACTTCTCTGCCTTTTGGAATCAACGAAATAGCAGCTTCCTTCCATGTATTTGGTATTTTCCCTTTTATTCTTATCATATTCATCAATTTCTGAAGTTTCAGTATTAACTCCTCTTTGAAGGTTTTAAAAAATTTAGCTGTATATCTATCTGGCCCAGGTGCCTTCCCAATTTTCATTGCATTAATCGCTGCTTCAATTTCTATTTTTTCAATTGGATCATTCAAAACTTTTCCCATATTTTGTGTTAAGGGTGCTATTGTTATATTTTGTAAATACTCTTCCATCTTTTCTTTCTTTATTTTAACACCATTAAATAATTTGGCATAATACTTAAAAAATTCTCTTTTTATTCCTTCTTGATCTACCACCTCTCTCCCATCAACCACAATTTTATTAATAATTTTGTTTTCTCTCTTTTTCTTCAGTTGCCAGGCCAAATATTTTCCAGGTTTATTTGCTCCCTCAAAAGATTTCTGCTGCAATCTTTTCAGATTCCATTCCAGTTCTTTATTAAACAAATGTCTCATTTGTGTTTGTAATATTGTAATCTCCCTCAAAGTTTTCTTTTTCCCTGGCCTTTTTCTCAGTTCCCCTTCTTTTTTCTTTATTTCATTTTGAATGTCCAGCATCTGTTTTTCTTTTGCCCTCTTATTATTCAAAGTAATCAATATTCCTCTCATTACTGCTTTATATGCATCCCATACCGTTTGAAATTCTATATCTTCTTTATTGTTTATTTGGAAGAAAGCTTTAGTTTCGTTTTCTAGAGATGTCACTATTTCTTTATTCTGCAGTAAATCTTCATTTAATCTCCATCTTCTCGACTTTTTAGACAATTTTGTAATCCACATTATTGGGTTGTGATCAGTCCCTATTTTAGGTAAAATCTCTATTTTCTTTGTTATAAGGCCTAAATCCTTAGTGCCCCACAACATGTCAATTCTGGAAAAAGTATTATGTCTTGCTGAAAAAAAGGCATAGTCTCGCACTTCAGGGTTAAATTTTCTCCATATATCTTCCAAGTTTTCTTGTTTGACCAATTCAAAAAAAGACTTTGGCAATTTTCCTTCCTTATTATTTTTTTCCCACCAGACCTATCCAGTGTATTCTTAATTGTTCCATTAAAGTCCCCCTTTATCAAAACTTGATCATATGTCACTTCATCAAATTGTTCTATAATGTCTTTTTAAAAAGCATCCTTTGCTCCATTTGGTGCATACAGTCCCAATAACAACGGGTTTTTTGCATTTAATATTATTTCTACCGCTACAATTCTTCCATCTTTATCTTTAAACACTAATTCCAGGTCCAGTTCTTGTTTAATATAAAAAATGGCCACCCTTTTCCCCGGCAACAGGGAGGAAGAATCCCAATAAAAAGGCTGTCCACGAAATGGCCACCCCAAGCAATCCACAAAATGGCCGCTCTTCTCCCCGGCAACAGGGAGGAAGAATAAAAAGGCTGTCCTTGAAATAGCCGCCCCAAGCTATCCACAAAATGGCCACTCTTCTGCCCAGCAACAGGGAGGAAGAATCGAACAGCTCCAATAAAATGACTACCCAATTAAACCCACGATTAGCTAAGGCCTCCTTCCAAACTGCACTGTCTGGAAGAACAGACCCACACACTGTGAAGTAACCATGCACTCCCCCAGAAGATTATATAAACGAGGTGGGGGGGGAGTTGATTCCTCAGCTGGCTTAACAGAGGGGAAAAAGGGGGGGGCAAACAGCACCCTCAAAAGGGGAAAGGCACCGCAAGTTACCCTAAAACAAAAAGGGGAAGCACAAAAACACCGGCCATGCAAAAACGCCACATTCAACAACAAACCGCCGAGTCAAAGACGCGCACAA
This sequence comes from Heteronotia binoei, assembly GCF_032191835.1. Lineage (NCBI taxonomy): Eukaryota > Metazoa > Chordata > Lepidosauria > Squamata > Gekkonidae > Heteronotia > Heteronotia binoei. The sequence continues at coordinate 215,003,833 of NC_083223.1, forward strand.
AGATGCTCCTGACGCAATGAGACTCCTCCTGAAGACCACCATGGCTTGCTACAAGCAGCTGCGGCAAAGTCCGACACACCAACCACCGCGGCCCAAAAAGTCGCGGTGACTGGCAACAGGCCTTGTGCAGGGAAAGAGCACACAAGCTGCGCTCTGCCTTCCCTGAGCACGAGGCAAAGAATGAGAGGAGGGAGCGGAGCCCACCTCTAGGTCGTCCCTGCTCCGCCCCCACCTCTGATGATGCCCTGCCCGCTCCTCCTCCTTGCGAGGAGGCAAATGGCCCCCAGACGCAAGGCTGTGCAGCCTGCCTCTGGATGGGAGTCACATTTGCACTATTTCTGTTCTCGGGATGTTGGTAAGGTTGTTAATAGAGTGGTTTTTCACTCTTCCTACCAAAAGTATGCACTATATTCTTAATGTAACATCTCCTATGATGCTAGCATCCTTTATTACACTAGCAGAGTTCAGACAGAATTCAGTTCAGGAGTACAAAAAAATTAAATTAAAGTACACAATATGGAGTTGCTTTTTGTTCATTCTCTGTCACATATATATTTTGATAGAGGATATGTCTATAGTACATTTCAATGTGACTACTGACTGGTTTGTAATGTTCATTTAATTATGAAATTATTGTTTTATCGCCTTAATTTGTATGTTGTTTTGAGTATGTGTATATACACAAAATGGTGCATATTGCATTTATTTTGAAACTACTTCACTGGCTACCTATTTGTTTACTCAGTTCATATCCACACATGTTCTGGTTCTTATCTTTAAAGCCCATCATGTCCTGTGACCTACTTATTTAAAAAAACCATCTCTTCCATTATATAACTGATTCCAGCAGACTTGGTTTGTTGTGCTCTCCCCTATACAAGTATATGTATCTTCAGCAAAATCTTGTGCCTTTTTGCTGGCCAGGTCATGCCATTTTAATGAAAAAGTCTTCTCAGTGAGATCTGAAGGGTTGCCATTTTAACTTTCTTCCAAAAGGCAAGCAAAAAAGAGTTTTTCCAGTAGGGCTGCCAAGTCCAATTCAAGAAATATCTGGGGACTTTGGGGGTGGAGCCAGGAGACATTGGCGTGGAGTCAGGAACAAGGGTGTGACAAGCATAATTGAACTCCAAGGGGATTCTGACCATCACATTTAAAGGGACAGCACACCTTTTTAAATGCCTTCCTTCCATAGGAAATAATGAAGGATAGGGGCACCTTCTTTTGGGGCTCATAAAATTGGACCCCCTGGTCCAATCGTTTTGAAACTTGGAGGGTATTTTGGGGAGAGGCACTAGATGCTATACTAAAACTTTGGTGCCTCAACCTCAAAAAACAGCCCCCCAGAGCCCCCGATACCCACTGATCAATTCCCCATTATTCCCTATAGGAATCATTCTCCATAGGGAATAATAGAGTGCCCAGTAGACATTTCCCTCCCCCCTTGCTTTCTAAAGTGGGGGGAGGGCCTCCAAACCAGAGAATCCCCTACCCCCTCCTTTCTCACACACACAAACACTTACTGGGTCTGGTTCCTGCACAACTTTACTTGCTCTGAAAATAGGGTGGCCAGACCGTCCCGGTCTCCCGGGACTTTCCCGGTTCTGGCCCCCAATTCCCGGCTCCCGGGCTGGCTATACCGGGACCATTAGAAAGTCCCGGTACAGCCAGAGGGGAGCCGGTGGGCCGCATGCGCGGGCGGGGAAGGCGGCGAGTGAGGGAGCCAGCGTCCCTGTGCGTGCGCACGGCGGTGTGCGCACGCGCAGGGACGCTGGCTCCCTCACTCGCTGCCTTCCCCGCCCGTGCGCGGGGCCCGGCGGCGGTGGGAGGCCGGGAAGGCCGCGGAGAGGCCGCCGCGGGTCCCTGGAGGCCCTCCAGAGGCCCGCGGAGGCAGCGGAGAGGCCGCCGCGGATCCCTGGAGGGCCTCCAGAGGCCCGCGGAGAGGCCGCCGCGGGTCCCTGGAGGCCCTCCAGAGGCCCGCGGAGGCGGCGGAGAGGCCCCCGTGGGTCCCTGGAGGCCCTCCAGAGGCCCGCGGAGGCAGCAGAGAGGCCCCCGCGGGTCCCTGGAGGGCCTCCAGAGGCCCGCGGAGGCAGCGGAGAGGCCCCCGCGGGTCCCTGGAGGGCCTCCAGAGGCCCGCAGAGGCAGCGGAGAGGCCGCCGCTAGTCCCTGGAGGCCCTCCAGAGGCCCGCGGAGGCAGCGGAGAGGCCCCCGCGGGTCCCTGGAGGGCCTCCAGAGGCCCGCGGAGGCAGCAGAGAGGCCCCCGCGGGTCCCTGGAGGGCCTCCAGAGGCCCGCGGAGGCAGCAGAGAGGCCCCCGCGGGTCCCTGGAGGCTCTCCAGAGGCCAGCGGAGGCCGCGAAGAGGCCGGCGCTGGTCCCTGGAGGCCCTCCAGAGACCAGTGCCGGCCTCTCCGCCACCTCCCCGGCTTCCGCAGCCACCACCAGCCCCACCAGCAGCACCAGCCGCCCGGAGGAGAGGCCGCCACCCGCCCTGGAACAAGGTAAGCGGGGGGGCGAAGGGGGGGCGGCTGGCGGGAGGGGGCGGCCGGCCTTCCTTCCTTCCCTCCCTCCCCTCCCTTCCTCCTTCCCTCCTTCCTTCCTTCCTTTCTTCCTTCCTTCCTTCCCTCCTTCCTTCCTTCCCTCCCTCCCTCCCTCCTTCATTCCTTCCCTCCCTCCCTCCCTCCCTCCTTTCTTCCCTCCCTCCCTCCTTCCTTCCCTCCCTCCTTCCTCCCTCCCTCCTTCCTTTCTTCTTTCCTTCCCTCCTCCCTTCCTTTCTTCCTTCCCTCCTTCCCTCCTTCCCTCCTCCCTTCCTTCCCTCCCTCCCTCCTCCCTTCCTTCCTTCCCTCCCTCCTCCCTTCCTCCCTTCCTTCCTTTCTTCCTTGCCTCCTTCCCTCCCTCCCTCCCTCCCTCCCTCCCTTCCTCCCTTCCCTCCTTCCCTCCTTCCTTCCCTCCCTCCCTCCCTCCTTCCTTCCTTCCCTCCTTCCCTCCCTCCTTCCCTCCCTCCCTCCTCCCTTCCTTCCCTCCCTCCCTTCCTCCCTCCCTTCCTTCCTTCCTTGCTTCCTTCCTTGCTTCCTTCCTTCCCTCCCTCCTCCCTTCCTTTCTTCCTTTCCTCCTTCCTTCCCTCCCTTCCTCCCTTCCTTCCTTCCCTCCTTCCTTCCTTCCTTCCCTCCCTCCCTCCCTCCTTCCTTCCATCCTTCCCTCCTTCCTTCCTTCCTTCCCTCCCTCCTCCCTCCCTCCCTCCTTCCTTTCTTCCTTCCTTCCTTCCCTCCCTTCTCCCTTCCTTCCCTCCCTCCCTCCTTCCTCCCTCCTTCCTTCCTTCCTTCCCTCCCTCTGGCCACCCCTGGAGTAGACAATGCTGACTTTGGTGGACACAAGCACTGATTCAGTGTAAGGGAGCTTTGTGTTTATGACTGGAGTAGACAATACTGACTTTGGTGGACCCAAGCACTGATTCAGTGTAAGGGAGCTTTGTGTTTGTGACTGGAGTTGACAATACTGACTTTGGTGGACCCAAGCACTGATTCAGTGTAAGGGAGCTTTGTGTTTGTGACTGGACTAGACAATGCTGACTTTGGTGGACCCAAGCACTGATTCAGTGTAAGGGAGCTTTGTGTTTATGACTGGAGTAGACAATACTGACTTTGGTGGACCCAAGCACTGATTCAGTGTAAGGGAGCTTTGTGTTTGTGACTGGACTAGACAATACTGACTTTGGTGGACCCAAGCACTGATTCAGTGTAAGGGAGCTTTGTGTTTGTGAGTGGACTAGACAATGCTGACTTTGGTGGACCCAAGCACTGATTCAGTGTAAGGGAGCTTTGTGTTTGTGACTGGACTAGACAATACTGACTTTGGTGGACCCAAGCACTGATTCAGTGTAAGGGAGCTTTGTGTTTGTGTCTTCTGGTGCAATTTTGTTCTCAGATCCTGTATTTACTTCATCAGTATATGGGATAAGGCACTTTCTCAACTGTGCTGCATAATGCAGCCTATTTATTTTGTCCTGTTTGCTCTGTTGGCTCTATCTGCGCCACCTTCATCACTTTCGAGGTGTGGATCCCCCAGTGGGGTGGTCTCCCGACTCCCTCTGCCGGCTGTTTCTGATAGCTCTGCACCCCCTCTTTCATTTGATATGTGTCCCGTGCGGGTGCCACCCTCCCGCCGGGAGATGCCGCAAAATGAGCCCCCTTGAGGCTTATGGCGGCAGGGCTCGGGGGAAGCGAGCTAGACTGCTGTTCTTTTGAGGGGTTATAGAGTGTTTCGAGCCTGTCCCTGTGGCATCGGTCCCATCGTTGTGGGGCCCAGGGGGCCGGTGCAGCGGCACGCTGAAGCAGCCTGTCGGTCACTTCCGGGTTCCTGTCCTGCATCTCGACCTGTGTTATTAGTGACAGGCTGCTTCGGCGTGCCGCTGCGCCGGCCCCCTGGGTCCCACAATGATGGGACCGATGCCACAGGGACGGGCTCGAAACACTCTATAACCCCTCAAAAGAACAGCAGTCTAGCTCGCTTCCCCCGAGCCCTGTCGCCATAAGCCTCAAGGGGGCTCATTTTGCAGCATCTCCCGGCGGGAGGGTGGCACCCGCACGGGACACATATCAAATGAAAGAGGGGGCGCAGGGCTATCAGAAACAGCCGGCGGAGGGAGACCACCCCACTGGGGGATCCACACCCCGAAAGTGATGAAGGTGGCGCAGATAGAGCCAACAGAGCAAACAGGACAAAATAAATAGGCTGCATTATGCAGCACAGTTGAGAAAGTGCCTTATCCCATATACTGATGAAGTATATACAGGATTTGAGAACAAAATTGTTTCCAGCGGTGATATTTGGGGGATTTTTGGGGACGTCACAGGAAGTGCTGTGAAGTCACTTCCTGTTTCCGGCAGTGGCATTTGGGGGAAATGATGTCATTTGGGGGAAACGATGTCACAGGAAGTGATGTCACTTCCTGCTTCCGGCAGGTGGCGCGGGGGAAATGATGTCACAGGAAGTGATGTCACTTCCTGCGTCCGGCAGGTGGCGCGGGGGAAATGATGTCACAGGAAGTGATGTCACTTCCTGTTTCCGGTGGTCGCGTGACATCACCGGAAGTGACATCACCGGAAGTGGCGTCGCTTCCTGTTTCCGGCGGCGCGCGCGCTTTGCGCACGCACCCCTACCTTCTCCCCCAAAAAAGGTGTCCCTGGCTGGCCTTCAGACATTATGGCCACCCTATCTGAAAATGAAAGCAAAACAAAGGGAGGGGCTGTTCTCTGAGGAAACTGTTACTGACCCTTTCCCATGAAGCGCTTCCTGTTTCCTGCTTCCCAGGTTTAAAGGCACATATTTTAAAAAGGGACCTGTTTGCAGGTTTCTAAACCTGCCGAAGCTCTAAAGGTACATGGTGACTGTGGGGGCGGGGCTTCCCCCGCCAGCCAGCTGGCTGAAGGCAGGGGGGAAGCCTGTAAAAATGGGGGATCCACCTCTGGGACCTGGGGATTGGGAAGCCTATTTTCCAGATAGACCTTTCTGGGGAAGAGGCTGCTACTACCTTATTTACCAGGTTTTGACAAAGACTTTTATGGGCTGTTTTATGTTTTGTAATTTCAGTTTTATTCTGTTGTGATATAAGCCACCCTGGCAATGTGGAAGGGTGAATGATGATAATTAGATAAGTTTTTTAAAAATAACTAAATACTAAATACTCTGTCCCTCAAATCTGGCAAGTGGGCTATCTTTCTCAGGGCCCAGTTTGAATACTTGAGCTTTGTCCTAGAGTCTCTGTGAAGTACTATGACAGAAAACAATGCCTTGAGCCCTAAAATCCCATTAATGTCAGTAAGAATTCAGGACTAAATTTGTTCTGGATTGCTCCAAAACAGCAAATATAGTAGACATAACCACTCTCACATATTATGCATTTCCTCCAACTCATCAAATGCAGATTTTTAAAAAAATCCATTTTCAATTAATTTATTAACAGATTCTCTTTCAAAGGGATGGCTGGGTTTGGGGAGGAGTGGTTCTAACTTTTTTTTAAAAAAAGCTATACAACTTTTCAGTTTCTTCTAGTTAAAAGTAGTATCAGTTATTGGATGCAGTTAAGTCAGCATCCTCAGACCAATCACGGTATCTGAAGAAGTGTGCATGCACATGAAAGCTTATAACCATAATAAAATATTATTGATCTTAAAGGTGTCACTGGATTCAAATGTTCTTCAATTAGCATATGGTTTTCCTTGGTTGCAAATTACCACCACCACCCCCCAAAAAAGTGTATGTAGAAACATTAAACAGCATCCTTGAAATCTGCAACATGCTGGGTTTTGTTAGGTCAACTTGGAACTCTGAAGCAGAAAAGCCACTGCAACAAAAAGTTACAACTATACAAAAACAACATTGGACATTGAGGGTAACAAGGTTAGGAAATGTTGGTAAAAGTGGCACTGTCTATAAATAAGTTTAAATGCAACATCTTTGATACATTAGTAAAGTGCAAAATGGAAAAATGATGAGAAATCTAAAATGTTGTGTTGATTCAGCAAGGACAAACTGTGGGTGGAAAGGGGTTCTATGAGTTGGCCCTGGCTTTTCCAGATTGGATAGCACACTCACATCTGGGAGCTACAAAGGGGGAAATTTTTAATCTAGCCACCTAGGACTATGTGTATCACTGGTAGGCATGCCATTTAAGGACAGCAGGGTGGGCCAGTTATTCCCATGGCAAATTAAGACTCGGTCCACACATTATTGGATCTTGAGCTGTTGTAATCATTCACTTCTTGGATTTCCTGTCAACACAGGAAAATCCAAGAGTTACATGATTACAACAGCACAAATATCACTATGCAAATATCATAGTATTCCAATGTATTTCTCTTTTATAATAGTGTATCAGAATGTTTTACATCGACGTAGTCAAATAAGGGAAATTGGCTATTCATCTCATTACATATATCCAACCCATTTTCAATTTATGTATTCTTGTTTTCTAATGACAGACTAGAATGATGTTTATAATGAATAGATTGATGCTGATAAGTAAATTAGGTAGCCTACAACTAGGAAATACATGTCCTTCTGTGATTTGCAAAAACACCAATTGGCAGGGAACTTTATTACCTTTTATGGCTATCCAGACCAAATGGCCAAGCCACATTGTTTTATCATGTGACCACAGTTTGCACTCTTAAACAACAAACTGAATGTATTTCAACCCATAATACCTGATCCCCTTGTCTGATGAAGTGTGCTTAGAGAGCACACAAAAGCTTACGTTCTCGATAAAACTTGGTTGGTCTTAAAGGTGCACTTGACTCCTGCTTTGTTCATATACAATTCTAAGACTTTTGTGGGATTAAGACCCACTTGGAGCTGAGTAGGATTTGGAATAGACCTGTTTAAGATTGGTCTCACAGTTTCCGACATGTAGTGAATTTTGTTGTGTGTTTGGTTGGTACAATATTGTCTGTCTGCCTTTTGAATTGAATTTTACAACTATTTTGGGATTAGGCTGTTGTATGACCCTTAGGCATGAAAATATGCTTTCTGGGTGGTAAGAAAAGCTATGTATAAATTTATGTTTAGAAAAGTATTTGGAATCGCCTTACCTGAGGATTACCATCTTTTTTCTTTAGTAGGGCAATCATGTTGCATAGCAGCTCTAATAGGTAGAAAGTCAACAGGTAAAACTTTTCTTGGCATGCAGATGTCTTCATATGTTGAATTTCTTCCTGTTGCACGTCTCTTAGAAGTACATAAGTTTGTGGTGGGGTGTTAACACCATGAAAAATGTCTGAGTGACTTTTTTTGTGACATACTACAAATGCAAAGTTTACTTATAATCTTATACATTTTTAAATGAAGAAAGTCCCAAATAAATGTGCATATCAGTAACATTAACTTCTACTGTTTGCTTCTGACAGAAATTCAAGCTCTGATTTGGTTTTGTGTTGGGTATTTTTGGTGGGGTGAGATGGGGAGGTTCATCCTTTTAGCTGTATTTTGGTATAAGGACTGACAAAGAACCAATATCTGTTTATTTCAAAAACTCTGCTAATAGGCCAGTAAGAGGCCCCAAACAAGACAATCAAACATTTGTAGCAATGCTATCTTACTGGAGCACTAACTGACAGCACACCCTTTCTGTGGGAAAGGCCCAAGTCTACACAAACAGAACAAGCCTAGGATAAGGCAGCCGGGGTTTGGAAAACACTGTAGGCGAGTACTGTGTGGTTTCTAGGTTTCCCACAGATAGAGCATCTGGGCAACGTTAACCATGGCATTCCGTAAACACAGGCTGGGGGAGATAGTAGACCATAACGTGAAGGAACAAAGCAGCCCACATAAATTGGTTTCCTCTGTTTCTGTTGTAATCAGATTGATTGGCCGAATGTAAATGCCTATAGAAGGAAACACTGGAAGTTGTTTAACACACGTTTACAGCACAAGGATTCAAAGATAAGGAGCCAGAATGTTCTTCAGCAGTCAGAAAGCAAATACAACATTAAAGAAAAATAGAGCAAGTGAGGTGATGTGTTTATTGAACCAACTGACTGTTCCGAATGCTGAAAGCAAGCTTTTGAGTTACATGGAAGCCTTTTCTAGGCTTCCAACAGCAATCTTATTTTAAATGTTTTTATTGATGTACTCTAAGTCTCCATCACAAAGCAAAAAAGATCCCTGTAACAAACATCCCCTATCAACTGAAGACTCATTTATCTATTGCTGTATTTAAGATTGCCATCTCCAGCTTCAGAAATACCTGGAGATTTGGGAGCAGTGTCTTAGGAGGGAAGAATTTAGAGAGATGAAGGAGCTCAGCATTTATATGAAGCCGTAGAATTTGCATTCTGAATTAGTTCCCCTTCAGAGGACCTAATCTCTATAATCTGGAGATTAGTTGTCATTCTGGGACAACACCAGGCCATACTTTGAGGATGGTAACCCTATTTGGCCTCTTTCTATGCCACCACAGAAACATTTGAAAGCCTGGAGTGATGCAGGTGGAGTCACTTCCCAGGTGCAGGTACTACCCAGTGATCATCCAGATGAGAGGGAAGGTGATAATTTGTATGAAGACCTATCCATAGTGGCAAACATTATGGCAGCTGCAATGTAACTGTATGAAGGGTGCCTGAGAATGTCAGTTTCCAGAGAGATGTTGTGGTGCAGTCCTTATAGTGCTGGATTATGAATGGGTAGGTTCTGTCTCAGCCATGAAGCTCATGAACAGTGCAATCCTTAACAGAGTTACATTTAGAGTTTTCAGGTCTGACTCAAGAAATATCTGGGGACTTTGGGGGTGGAGCCAGGAGCAAGGATGTGACAAGGACAATTGAATTCCGAAGAGAATTCTGGCCTCCAAACATTAAATGCCTTACCTTCATTTGGAATAATGAAGGATAGAGAGGCACCTTCTTTTGGGATTCACAGAATTGGACCCCCTGGTTCACTCTTTTTGAAACTTGGAGGTTGTTTTGAAGAGAGGCACTGAATGTGATGCTGAAAATTTGGTGCCTCTACCTCAAAAAAACAGGCCCTCTCTAAGCCCCAGATACCCACAAATCAATTATCCATTATACCCTATAGGAATCGGTCTCCACAGGGTATAATGGAGTGTCCAGCAGACATTTCCTCCCCCTCCACTTTCTGATGACCCTGAAGTGGGGGGAAAGCCTCCAAACTGGAGAATTCCCTGCCCCCACCTGGAGATTGGCAACCCTAGTTACATTCTTCTAAACCCAATGGATTTAGAAGGGTGCAACTCTGTTTAGAATTGCACTGTAAGTGACTTTGGGCCAGTCAAGCTCTGTCTCACAGGTTAATATGAAGGTAAAATGGCAGAGGAAAGAACTATGCGTGCCACTCAAAACTCCTTGGAGAAAGGGGGGCATAAAAATGAATGTATGTTTCACAGGTCCATTTCGTATTGTGGACATCAGATACCAGAAACACTGAGTTGGATCCAGTGCAAAATTTCAACTTGTGCTACAGTTTTTGCGCAAGTGGAAACAAAAGAAAAAGACTGTGGTGGGCGGCTTTTGCACTCAGTCAAACTTGTATATCCACTTGTGCTTCCATTTTTTCAGGATCTTGTGCAGCCAATTCCTGAGCACTATAATATATAGGGAGAAAAGCACAAGATGTTGCACAATATTATGCACAAGCTGAATCATCCATTTATTTCTGCTTGCACATTGTTGGATCCAAGCCAGCATCATGTAGATAGCAGCAATATGCAAAACTATGGAGATTCTATAGAATTAAACTATCCTCAAGAGTATACATAAATAGTGGGTTGGCTTTGTGCTCTTTCTTGTACATTGGTTGTTGGTAGCTATTTTTTACAAACGTTTGTACTTGTTTTAATGGATTATTTCCAATCAAGTTAACATATTTCTTTATTTAAAACATTTATTAGCTGCCCTTCTACCTTAAGGAACTCAGTGATTTACAATATGAATATAACAATAATAATGAACAGAATTCAAAACCACAGTGCAATCCTAAATAAAACAGTCTTCAACTGCCTCCTGAAAATCAAAAGTGAGGGGACCAGGTGCACTTCCTTGAGGAGGTTGTTCCATGATCATGGGGCTGTCACTTAAAAGGCCCTCCCTTGTGCACCCACCAAATGAGTTTAGAGACCTGTCTCAGAAAAGAAAATCTAAGAGCCAAACTACATGTGACGCTGGCAATTTGTGACAGGACCCCCAATATATAAAACAAGACTTAAAGATCAGAGGGATAGGGATCAAGGCCATGATGCTTAGGTGGAACTCTTGCTCCTATATTATTCCTCTAATCAAAAATAGTATCCCTTTTCCATTGCTTCAAGCTTTGTTAGGGAAACAACACAGGAACAGTACCAGCACCTGTCTTTTCTATATAATAAATCTTAAAGCAGCAGCTGCAGCATGTAGTATTTTTAATCTGAGAAAGCACACAGGAGGGTAAAGAGTTAACCTCCCTCTTTCTCCAGCATTAGGGCCCAATTTATATTGCTACTTTTGAGTGCCCACAGTCACTGAGAATTCCAGTAACAGAAATCTAATGTCATCTGAAGTCTGGTTCCCAGGCCAATGGTAGAACAACCTGTTTGGGGCTGCATCTCCTCTCCTTCTTCATTGCCTCCACCAGCAATAGCAACAACAACTCTGGACAGTAGCTCTTACTGCTCTTTTTAAGACACATGGAATAGAATATCAGACTGAAAGCAAGAAAACACCCCCTTCCCTGGGCACCTGCTGCCCAAAATGCCTCCTTCACATTGCTTTATAATAAGGGCAGCCTTGATCACAACCAAATAGTGATGCAAAGAAAAATTTAGCTGACAGGCCTACAGAAGCTTATAAACACACTAAGCTTAATAAATACTCATTATATAATGTACTTTATGTATTGTTATGTGGCTCATCAGTCTGAAACAACCTGTCTTCCACCTACTAGTACTGTGCCCTGCCAGGGACTTAGGAACCCTTATTTTTTTAGTAGTTAAAAATACTCCAGAATAACAGATGCTGCATTACTATGCACATCTGGGGAGCTGAGTGCAATTTAAAGGTAAAGGTAGTCCCCCTGTGCAAGCACCAGTCATTTCCGACTTGGGGCTGCTGTTGCATCACAACATTTTCATGGCAGACTTTTTACAGGGTGGTTTGCCATTGCCTTCCCCAGTCATCTACATTTCCTCCCCCCACCCCCAGCAAGCTGGGCACTCATTTTACCAACCTTGGAAGGATGGAAGGCTGAGTGAACCTTGAGTCAGCTACCTGAACCCAGCTTCCATCGGGATCAAACTCGGGTCATAAGCAGAGAGCTCGAACTGCAGGACTGCAGCTTTACCGCTCTGTGCCACTGGACGATTTGGTAGGTCTCAAACTGTGCAGGCCTGCTTTGTTTAACATTTTGCATATATTTTCTTAATAACCCATACAACAGCTCTAAAGTGTAGGCTACTATAATTAATCCCTAGAGTTGCCAGGTCTGGGCTGGGAACTACCGGTACCTTGAGATTTCGGGGTTGAGTCTGAGGAGGGTGGGGTTTCAAGAAGGGAGGGACTTCAGTGGGGTAAAATGCCATAGATTCTACCTTCCAATGTGGCAGTTTTCTTCAGGACAACTGATTTCTGTCACCTGGAGATCAGTTGTAATCCCAAGGGATCTCCAGCCACCACCTGTTGGCTGGCAACTATATTAACCTCATATTATCAATGGATGGATGTTAAGGTGAAGAGGCAGGAGCTTGCCTGATCACACTTCAGTAATGACCACGTAATTGGTTTCCCAGTCATCTCCCATCTTTAGTAGTGAGGCTTATGTAACCTTTTGTGTCCTTTTAGCTGGTCCGCTGGACTGGCAGACCAAATTGTATTCATAGTCCTCCAACCTCTTCTGTAATGCTAAACAGATTTTTTTAAATAAATCTAAAGGGGGGAGCCCAACAAAAATACTGCCCTTTCTCCATTTAAAATACTTGCAAAAATTCCAACAAAATAAACAGTTTTCTTCTTTCCCCTGGTCTCCCCTTCCCCTTTGTAATGAATTTTCAAAGTTTATGAAAAGAAAACAGAGACGAGATCACATCTGGCTTGTTCATGGCGCCACTTGTAGCTGGAGGGTGACTGCTTGGAAAAGGTGATGAGTGCTAAGTTGGTGACTGATATTAATAGAGAGACAATGGACAAATTGCTATCTAGTTAACCCTTTCATATGCCAAGCTGGCCCTCTCCTCCAGCATCACTGGGAGTCTTATTATGCCTCAGGTTAAGCTTGGTTTAAATCACTCCTAGCAGAAGTCTCCCACCTGTTTGACAATTTCTTTCCTGCAAATTGTTTTTTGGCAAACATTTGAAGAGATGGAGAGAGGATAAATGAGGCAATATATTGTGGTAAGTGATTTTTTAAAAAAAGGTTCAAGTGCCTTATACAGAACATAATATATCACAACCAAATAAAAAGGCTGTTTGTTGCAATTAGTACATAGCAAACCGCAAATGGTTTGACATTGTTTCTAGAAGGTGTAGATGGGGGAGTGTAAAAGGAAAAATATTCATTAGCAGACACCAAACAAATAAGAAAGACCATGGAGGTGGAAGTGGACGTTAGGATGTGGGGCTGTCTCTGAAACTGGCAGCCTTGCATCAAGTTTCCCCTTCTTTCCCTTTAATACTTACATCTATCTTGCAGCTCTTTCTCCCTGCCCCAACATTATTGGCTATATCTGGTATGGGTAATTATTCTTAAGTATTGTAGGGAGTGGGGGAAGAACTCAATATTTGGGCTCTGGTTTTGCAAGGCATAAACACATGACTGTGAATATTGTAAGAAACGTACTGTTGTGCAAATACGCTGGTCCATTGTATTCTTCAAATGTAAAGATCTCTGCTTTACGAAAATGAGTTTCCTACAAGCAAGTCAAATTTTTGGTAAAATATTTCCATCAAAGTTTCATTCATGACCGCTCCTATCCTTCGCTAGACATGGCAAGGAAGATATGCTGAATGAGGATGCCTGCTGAATACAAGCATTCATGTAGAAGCCAAGTGTAGCTGCTTTCCTCTCATTTTGGAGGAAAGCTTCCTTGTTTCTAATCAATTTTCAAGCAGGTTTATTTAAAAATAAAATCTGAGCTCTGGTTGCAACCACATTCATTTTTCATTCATCTCTTTAACAGCAGCCACAAGTGAGAAATAGGCTCTCAGTACCTGAGTGTGCATTTTAAAAAAAAAAAACCCTGTCCAAGACAGCTTGAGGAGCAGCTCTAAGGATGTTTAATTTTAAAAAGAATCCCCAGTCAGCTCTAAGCAATGGCAATGAGTCATCGTATTTGCTTTTCAAAGAACAGGCCATCTATAAAACAACTCAGTTCTACAAATAATCTGGCCAAGTGAGTTGTTGAAACCTTCCCATGTTTGGGAGAGTTTCACAAGCAAGCCATGTGCTCTTAAGCTGTAAAACTGGTGCAATTTGAGGAAATGCAAGACGAACCACATTTTCCTACTCGTCTCTGTTAAGGAAATGAGTTTGAACACAGCTGCTGCAACTGGTTTCAAACAATATATGGACAGCCAGTTTAGACCTGATCAGACTAAAATGAATTGGTAGAGTAAGATCCAACCAGAGCTCAGTAGGCTACTGAATCTGAACGTAAGACTTGTCTATCCAGGCAGTTTTTGTAACCTCAAAGGAACAACCGGGGAGAATAATGGTTTAAGAAACTTACAAAAGTGGATATAATCAATGTTCCCAGGTTCTTTTGCAGCACTGGCTTTGTTTTTAAATGTAGAGAGCCCTGAAACTGATCCTGGATACATTCTTTTAACATGTTCCCTGCCATTTTGCTATGCCACCTTTGTGCAGGGCCTACCCAACTCATTTCAAAACTGGGTCAAAGCCAATTCTGATATCACATACTAGGTTTAGATTGAAAGGATTCAGCCTTCTCTGTTAGAAACAGAATACTGGATTAGGCCTATTTTCACTGAAGTAAAAAAAACCTGTTTGATTTGTAGTATTTCCAGGGCTTTTTTTGAGCAGTGATATGGGCATGTAAAGGTCTCTTGTGCACCACACCAAGGAAAGCACCTCGCCTTGAGGCTATGATGTAAATAGATTATTTTCTTTCTCCAGCCATGAATAGCTCATCTATCACACCAAGGAAAGCACCTATCCTTGAGGGCTATGATTGTAAATAGATTATTTTCTTTCTTCCGTATATATTAACTATGCATAAAGGCAAGGTCAAGAGATGTCCGTATAAGGGCACAATGAATGATTAACTTCGGGGATAGACAGTGTGTGTGCCTTCCGTGTTGACTATGATTGGCCGGAGGGACAGATAGGGAGCATAGCGTCAGGAGCCTTAAATTGAGCTAGACTGCGATCCAGACTTCAGAGACCGCACCCTGGGTGCCTTCTCTCCATGCCTGCAGACATATATTCCATATAAAACCTGCTTGTTGCTGACCACCTTGTTTTGGTGTTTTCCTCGTGAGACGAAAACAATCCATAACAACTTGGTGTCAGAAGTGGGATTGTGTCCTTTTGGACCGGGGGGCCCTGCTGGGGATCTGCAGCTTAGCCCTCCGTTGACCCACTGGCAGGAGAACATGAGTATTTTGCTTGAGGAGGGCCCCTGGTACCCCCGTTGGAACCAACCTCAGTGATTTATTTGCCTTCCCTGCCAGGGGGTCAAGAACCCATATTGTGGTAGCAACAACCAGGTCACCGAATTGAGGAGAGGCCTCGATAGATTTCTGGTGAGTAATTTTGGTATAAAGTTAGAACACCCTAGGTACATAATGGGTAATAAGCCTTCAAAGACGTCAGGGAAAAAGGGTCTCGTGGGGGACGCCCGGTCTGAACGGAAACAGATAGAGATCCCTAAGGATACCCCCTTGGGGCAGATTTGCGCCCAATGAGAGACCACTGGAGGGGCCAGTAGACTGTCGAAAGAGGAAATGGTGCGTCTTTCAACCCTGGTGTGGCTATATTTGCCACTGATTTCAGGACATAGGTGGCCAAAATTTGGAACTTGTGACTACCATCTGTGTTCAGAAATCCATATCTTTTCGTTAGAAAAATTACCCAGTTGGACGGCTGCCGTAGAAGTTCCTGTTGAGCTCCTGAGGGAAATCTGTGGCCCATGTAGGCATTATCAAAAGGCTTCTAGGAGCATTGCAGGAACTGGCCCAGGTGGCCGTAATTCATGTGAAAGGACATCAAAAGGGGTCCAGCCCTGAGGCATAAGGAAACCGATGGACAAATGAGCATGCCAGGTTGGCTGCCCTAGGGCCCCTGGTCCCAACGGCCTTTTGGGCCGCCCTCATCCCCCAAGGACTGGATCCAGAACCCCCTTTCATGTACACTCAAAAGGAAAGAGAAAAGGCTCATGCCCATGGGGCTGGGGAAGATAGAGGGAATTGAAGCTGTTACAAAGGTGTAAGCCAATGATGTGGAGGTCTAGGTGTTAGAATTCTTCATGCTGTTTGGCATTGGTGCTAATGTCAAAGACCTCAGCAGAGAAAAGGTGATGAAGTATGTTGAGGATTGTAGTGGTGGATGTGAAACTGAAAGACAATGGGGGAGGCTGGAATGCTTTAGAAAAAGGTAGAAGGCAGGTGGTAGAACTGAAGGAAGGAAAGAGGAAAGCTCACACTCCCCGATGGGCACTCCTGACTCCCAGAGGGAGTGACCCGGGAGGTCCTAAAGATTTTACATGAAGGTGGACATTGGGGAACTGAGGCCTTGGTGGATGCCTATCTTCAGAGATTTGTAGGGTGCAGGGTGTGGACAATAGCCAAGCAATTGACCCAGCGCTGCTTAATGTGCCAGAAGGTGAACAAAAGGGAGGGCAAATAGGACATGTTGGGGGCCAGCCAATTTCAATAAGGCCCTTTCAGAGTCTACAGGTAGACTTTATAGACCTGCCCCCGGTTGGTAGGCTCAAACATTGCCTAGTAATGACTTACTCCCTCACGGGATGGGTCGAAGCTTTTCCCACGGCCTGAGCTACAGCCCTAGTAGTGACAAGGATACTCCTGGAACATATAGTCCCTAGATTTGGTGTCCCGGAAAGGATGGATAGGGGAACCCACTTTACTAGAAAAATCCTCCAGAATCTAGTAGAACAGTTGGGAATTAAGTGGAAACTCCACACCCCTTGGCACCCTCAGAGTACCGGCAGGACTGAGAGGATGAATCAAACCATTAAGAACATGTTAAAGAAACTCATTGTGGAAAGCTGGCTACCTTGGACGAAGGTCCTCCCCTTGGCCCTTTTCAATATCAGGACCAAGCCGCGAGCAGGGGTTAAACTCTCGCTGTTTGGATTATTATATGGGTTTTCTATTTGGGATGTGTCTCCCTGTCAACCTGGGGATGCTATCCATGAAATTAAAGATGCCCTTCTGCGGAAATACGTGCTGTCTCTGTTTTCTATCTTGTCCACCCGCAAGAAACAGGGTCTCATTCATCAGACCCCTCCATTAGAGGTATTGGCCCATCGTGTGTTGCCTGGAGATTGAGGGCTTCTGAGGAAGTGGAAGGAGGAACCACTGCAACCCAACTGGGAGGGACCATTCCTTGTCCTCCTAGTGATGGAAACTGCCATTCGAACCACCGAGGGCGGTTGGGTGCATCACTCCCATGTGAAGGTCTTCCTAGCCTCTGACGAAGCCAGCACTCCAGACTGGACCGCAAACTTAGACCCTGAAAACCCCTTGAAGCTGACACTGTTTCAATTTCCCCTGCATAACTGCCAACAAGATTACGACTGGAAGTGGAGTCCTCAGAAGAGACTCCAAAGGTTTGTGTGGCAGTTTGAGGACCTGCCCCAATATCCATATGGGCCTAGCCTAAGATTGGGAGGGAGAAGTAGGCCAGTTTTATAGGGAAAGAATTTGGAAGTACGAAGAGGGGGAGGGACAGGTTTTCTGGGGTCGGGTAGAATTTTAACACAGGAGCCCTGAGAAACACCAAAGGTAGAAGATCAGGTTTCATTTTCAAAAACGAGCAGGAAACTCATTTGAGGGGAGGTTGTGGGAACGTTGCCAGGCTGGGCTGGTTCCCTCCGTCCCCTATCTATTAGAAGACACTGAGGACCCCCTGTTTTGGCACTTCCTGTGGTGTGCAAAGTGTTTAAAACCCACCTGATCCTTTACAACCCTTCAGAAGAGGAGACACAGATGACTCCTCAAAAGAAGACGATCCTTAAAAGTTCCCCTACAGCCGTGCTATTTTTACCCTGGGTATCTGTTGTAAGACTTAATCATGTATGCTTCAAAAGTTTTTATTGCTGTGTTTTGTTGTGTTATTGCCAGTGCGCCAATATACTGTAACCAAACAGCTAGATGTACTAAATGCTGGAAATGCAGGAGTTTAAAAAGCTGTTGCGTATTCAAATTAGGAAAATGCCTGAAAGCTGTGTAAAACCTAACACTCAGACAGCTTGTATAGAGCGAGGAGTGTCCTATTATCAAGCAGAAATAAAATATCCAGGGTCAATCAGGACAGTAGTTGATAGAGGAAGGGCCAGCTGCCCAACGTCATTATGGGCATGCTGGCCAGCAGATTCAAAATCAAACCAAGAGAAAATGCCCACCCCTAAGCCTAAGCTACTTGTCCAAGAAAATAAGCAAATTCTATATTTAATGAGGTTCAGGATGAAAAGTTTTTCATTCCCGAGCCTGGTAGCCTTAGCTGAGCAAATAACTGCCTCCCTAAATATTTCAAACTGTTGGGTGTGCGGAGGTCCACTAATGAGTGAAAGATGGCCTTGGATTGGCACTGAGGTCCTGCCTACTGACTTAGGTCGGTGGAATACACCTGGGTCAGGATCAAGGCCAGGAGAGAGAAAGATCTGGGACCTCCAAACAGTGGTGAGTGGAGAATTGTGCATCTCCCGGGCAGGGCTGTGGACAAACGGAAAGGATTCTGGGCACTCTTTGTGCCACCGAACGTTGTTAATTAACTCCACTAAGGAAGAACCAGCATGGATGGGAGCAGAGGGCAATGATATAGCGGAGGATTTTCAGCCATGGGAAAATGTCAGCAGTATAAATAAATATTTTAATGCTGCTTCAGATTTCTCTGGGGAGTGGAGGGCTCCTAAAGGACTGCATTGGATTTGTGGCAAAAGGGCTTATACACTCTTGCCCAGGAGATGGCAGGGGACTTGTATTATTGGAACAATACATACCAGCTTTTTTCTTTTGCCATCAAATGTTGGTTCTGCTTTGGGGACCCCAGTGTTTGATGATTATGTTAGACCAAAACGTTCCTTGGATATCAGAGGTAGGCAGTGGGGAGATGAATGGCCCCCACAGCGGATCATTGAGTACTATGGCCCAGCTACTTGGGCGCAGGATGGGTCTTGGGGATACAGAACACCTGTATATATGCTTAACCATATTATTAGACTGCAGGCTGTGGTAGAAATCACAACAAATCAAACAGCCATGCCTTTAGAACTGTTGGCTAAACAGCGGACCCAGATGCATGCTGCCATATATCAGAACTGTTTGGCTCTGGATTATTTGCTGGCTGAAGAAGGTGGCGTTTGTGGAAAGTTTAACCTTACAAATTGTTGTCTTAATATAGATGATAATGGAAAAATTGTACAGAATATAGCTTCTGAAATTCGTAAAATTGCTCATGTGCCGGTCCAAACTTGGACAAGAATGTTGGATGCAGGAGGGTGGCTAGGGGGCTTGTTTACAAGTTGGAAACAGGCCCTGTTAATGGGATTATTGATTTTAGGGGGGTTGGTGATGTTGCCTTGCCTAATCCCAGTAATTCGATCCATGATAATTAAGGCTGTAGAGGCAACTATAGGAAAACAAGATCCTGCTAAGCTTCTACACCTGCAGGCCATAAAGCAGAGCCACCAATACCTCCCTGTACCAGGAGAAGAAAAGATTGAAACTACTGGAAATAATAAATATGGAATATTAATGGTAGAAATAGAAGGGAAATAAGTGGTGCCCAAGAGAAATGGGTTAAAAGAAAAAGGGGGGTTGATGTGGGCATGTACAGGTCTCTTGTGCACCACACCAAGGAAAGCATCTAGCCTTGAGGCTATGATGTAAATAGATTATTTTCTTTCTCCATCCATGAATAGCTCATCTATCACACCAAGGAAAGCACCTAGCCTTGAGGGCTATGATTGTAAATAGATTGTTTTCTTTCTTCTGTATGTATTAACTATGCATAAAGGCAAGGTCAAGAGATGTCCGTATAAGGGCAAAATGAATGATTAACTTCAGGGATAGGCAGAGTGTGTGCCTTCCGTGTTGACTATGATTGGCTGGAGGGACAGATAGGGGGCATAGCATCGGGAGCCTTAAATTGAGCTAGACTGCGATCCAGACTTCAGAGACTGCACCTTGGGTGCCTTCTCTCCATGCCTGCAGACATGTATTCCAAATAAAACCTGCTTGTTGCTGACCACCTTGTTTTGGCATTTTCCTGGTGAAACAAAAACAATCCATAACAGCAGGAATGCAGTTCCGGCTGGCTTGGCATCAGGGAGTGTGGCCCAATATGCAAATGAGTGCCTGCTGTGTGGAATGATGGTGATATCAAAGGGTGTGGCCTAATATGCAAATAAGTTTTTGCTGGAATTTTTCTACCAAAAAGGCCTGTTGTTTCCAGTATGCAAATAAGTTCCTGCTGGAATTTTTCCACCAAAAAAGGCCTGACTATTTTAGATTGGGGACCAGGGAGCATGATGGAATACTTTTCCCCATCAAAAAATAGAAGTTAGGGGAAAGAGTTCTAGTTTAGGCTTCTTGTTTACATGCTATTTTTCTATGCCTAGGAATCTTTTTTCATGAGGCAGCATTCCTTCACTGAGCCTTGTCCTGGAAAAAAGTGTTCTTTTAACATTTAATTTAGTGGCTTAATTTGTAGAAATGGGTAATTGAAGCCTTTGATGGCATGGAGATAGACAATAAAAAAAAGGTAAAGGTAGTCCCCTGTGCAAGCACCAGTCGTTTTCGACTCTGGGGTGACATTGCTTTCACAATGTTTTCATGGCAAACTTTTTATGGGGTGCTATTGCCTTCCCCAGTCATCTACACTTTCCCCCCACCAAGCTGCATACTCATTTTACCAACCTCGGAAGGATGGAAGGCTGAGTCAGCCTGGAGCTGCCTACCTGAACCAGCTTCCACTGAGATTGAACTCAGGTCATGAGCAGAGGGCTCTGACTGCAGTACTGCAGCTTTACTATTCTTTAAAGGGGCTCTTAGATAGATAATATCATCTAGTAAATACCATGCCATTAAGCCTGTACTAAAACTCTCTCTCAAACAGCTCCCCCAGGCTACTCGGTCTTTCACCAATCACGGACTAGTGGGCGGGGGGGAGGAGTGGCATTGTTCATACGTGAGGCTTACTCCTTCAGGGCACTCCCGGCCCCAAAGATCGAGGGTATCGAATGTGCGGGCCTGGCGTGGGAGGTTGGAGAGGGGTTGGTGATTTGGCTGGTGTACTGTTTGCCTAGCGCACCGACCAACGCCTTACCGTCCCTGCTTGAGGCCGTGGCAGGCTGGGCGTTGGAGCACCCAAGGCTGATGATCCTGGATGACTTCAACGTCCATGCGGATGACCCGACCTCTAAGCCGGTGATGGACCTAGTGTCATCCATGGCAACACTGGGACTCTCTCAATTTGTCACAACCCCCACCCACCAGGCTGGCCACATGTTAGACCTGATCTTTGCGGCCGGGGTTACGGTGGACGATGTAACTACAGAAGTGGTGCCATGGTCGGACCACCTTGCTCTCAGGGCTCATATGGACATTCCATCCGAAACCCGCTTAGGCGACGGGCGTATTATGGCTCGCCGCGGAACCAAATGGACCCGGAATGGTTTCAAATGGCTCTACGGGATCCCTGGCCCTCTGGCGGTTCCCTCGAAGGCCTTATTGAGTCTTGGAATAGCCGACTCTCTACGGCCATTGATGAGATCACACCTCGGCGCCCTCTGCGACCTCGGATCAGACTGGCTCCATGGTATAACCCGGAATTGCGCCAGCTGAAACAGGGCCTCAGACGGCTAGAGAGGCAATGGCGACGTACTCGGGATGAAGCTACTAGAACATCTTATAGAGAATTTATGAGGTCCTATGAGAGGCAGTCAAGGCCTCAAAGAAGACATACTTTGCGGCCAAGATTGCGTCTGCAAATTCGAGCCCAGCATAATTACTCAGAACAATTCGGACTTTAACTACACTGCCGCAAGGCAAGCCAAACGTTAAGGAATTGGAGACAGGCTGTGAGGCTTTTGCGAAATTTTTACACACAAAGTCCAATCGCTCCGCCGCGACTGCCCTGCCATGTTGGATACAGTAAGTGGACTCGAGGCTCTGTGCCTGCCTTCTGATTTGATCCTGGATCATTTCAACCCCCTCAGCTTGGAGGAAGTTGACAGAATCCTCTCTGCTGCATGCCCAACAACTTGCGATCTGGACCCCTGCTCCTCCTGGTTAATTAAAGCTTGCCAGGAGGAGTTACGATGTCCTATACGGGACATTGTAAATAGATCTCTTCAGAGGGTCTTTTTCCAACTCCTCTGAAAGAGGCAGTGGTCCGCCCTCTCTTGAAAAAAACTACATTAGATCCGGCCAAATTGGCGCATTACCGGCCGGTCTCAAATTTGCCCTTTTGGGCAAAGTAATAGAGAGGGCTGTGGCGTTGCAGCTACAGAGTTTTCTGGATGACGCTTCCACCTTAGATCCTTTTCAGTCCAGCTTTCGTCCGGGCCACGGGACAGAGACGGTGTTGGTCGCCCTCATGGATGATCTCCGGCAACATCTGGATCGAGGTGGTGTGGTGGTATTGCTGTTGCTAGACCTATTGGCAGCGTTCGATATGGTTGATCACCGGCTGCTGACCCACCGCCTCGCCGACACAGGGATTCATGGGTTAGCCTTACAGTGGCTTTCCTCTTTCCTTGAAGGTCGGGGACAAAGGGTGGCGATTGGGAGAGAGCTGTCTCGGAGGCACCCACTTAATTGCGGGGTGCCTCAGGGGGCGGTTCTCTCTCCAATGCTATTTAACATCTTTATGCGCCCCCTTGCCCAGATCGCCCAGGGACATGGGCTGGGTTGTCACCAGTATGCTGATGACACCCAGCTCTACCAATTGATGGGAGGCCGGGCCGCTGATGCCCCTATAGATCTGGACCGAGCATTGCAAGCCATTGCTGATTGGATCAAGCTGAGCGGGGTGAAATTGAATGCAGCGAAGACAGAGGTCCTTTGCCTAGGCCGCAGCGCCCCGGAAGGAGGGATTCCCCTTCCAGCTTTTGACGGGATGCCATTGGTACCAGTGCGTGAAGTCAGGAGCTCGGGAGTGCTACTGGAGTCCTCCTTGACAATGGAGGCTCAGATAGCGGCCACTGCCAAATCCGCCTTTTTTCATCTTAGACGGGCAAGGCAGTTGGCCCCCTTCTTGGAGAGAGGTGACCTGGCAACAGTGATCCATGCAACGGTCACCTCAAGATTAGACTACTGTAATGCCCACTACATGGGGCTGCCCTTGTACCGAACACGGAAACTTCAGCTAGTGCAGAATGCAGCAGCCAGGCTGCTAGTGGGACTACCCCGGTTGGAACACGTGTGGCCTAGGCTGCGGGAGCTGCACTGGCTGCCAATTGTATACCGGGTTCGTTACAAGGTGCTGGTTATCACCTATAAAGCCCTATATGGCCAAGGACCTGCCTACCTCAGGGACCGCCTCTCTCCATATGTTCCCCAGAGAGCACTGCATTCCAGTTCACAAAATCTTTTGGAAATCCCTGGGCCTAAGGAGGCCAAACTTAAAACAACTAGGGAGCTGGCCTTCTCTATAAAAGCGCCCCAATGGTGGAATCAGCTGCCGGAAGAGGTGCGGGCCCTGCGGGACCTCAACCAGTTCCGCAGGGCCTGCAAAACTGCCCTCTTCCAAGAAGCCTTCAAGACGTGACCAGGCTAATATTACGCTGCCTGGATAAATAGAGACTGTAGCACCACCATATTGTTTTAGCTTTTTAACATTAATTTATATTTGTATTTATACTGTGAATTGATTTTACCTGTATTGTTATATCATGATACCACATCATGTTTTTGTAAGCCGCCCTGAGCCTGCCCCGGCGGGGAGGGCGGCATATAAATAAAAACTTATTATTATTATTATTATTATTATTATTATTAAAAGAGCAGGACATTTTTTTTTTCTCCAGGCAGTTGGCAATCCTAGACTTACAGGTTCACCACTTTAAAGGAACTAGGTCGTTGGTAGACTTTTGGTCTTTATCAAGAGGCATTTTGTTTTGTTCTACATTTTAACTTTGGGATTTAAATGTTTAAGGTATTATTGGTATATTTTCAGCCTTTACATGTATGGCTTTACAGATTTTATTCTGTGATCATCTTGGGCTTTTGGGACATGACATGATAGTGATGAAAATCAGGGCCTTTTTTTTTTTTTGCAGGAACACAGTTATGTTTGGCTTGGTGTAGCCTATAAGTTCCTGTTGAGTTTTTTCTACAAAAAAATCCCTGATGAAAAGCATGTCTTCCTTAGAATGTTACCTAGACTTAGGGTTGCCAATCTCCAGTTGGGGGCAGGGGATCCCCCAGTTTGGAAGCCCTCTCCCACTTCAAGGTCATCAGAAAGTGGGGGAGGGGAATGTCTGCTGGGCACACCATTATAACCTATGGAGACCAATTCCCATAGGATATAGTGGAGAATTGATCCATTGATATCTGGGGCTTTGTGGGGGGGAGCTGTTCTTGAGGTACAGACACCAAATTTTCAACATAGCATCCATTGCTTCTCCTCAAAACACCCTCCAAGTTTCAAAAAGATTGGACTAGAGCAGGGGTGGCCAACAGTAGCTCTCCAGATGTTTTTTGCCTACAACTCCCATTAGCCCCAGCCATTGACCATGCTGGCTGGGGCTGATGGGATTTGTAGGCAAAAACATCTGGAGAGCTACCATTGGCTACCCCTGGACTAGAGGGTTCAACTCTACAAGCCCCAAAAGAAGGTGCCCTTATCCTTCTTTATTTCCAAATGTAGGGAAAGTATTTAAAAGGAGTGTGGTCCCTTTAAATGTGATTGCCCGAATGCCCTTTGGAGTTCAGTTGTGCTTGTCACACCCTTGCTCCTGGCTCCACACCCAAACTCCTCAGATATTTCTTGAGACAAACCTAGCAACCCTACCTAGACTTCATTTCACTCAGGGAATACACAAAGGTACCAGATCACTGAGTTCACCTGAACCAATGCATTCCTGCACAGGAGGCTTCTTTAAAGATTATTGTTCAACAGCAATAATAGAAATGTACTGTGGTAACATCCAGTAGTCCCTTTATTTGGGTCCTTTTGAAGAACATAGCCTAAGGTTATCCATGCCTCATTAAGCTAAACCTCCCTCGTAGCTCAGTAATTATTCTTTGCAATGTTTCTCCGTCTTCAAATGACTTCATACTCAGGAAAATGGTGAAATGTTCCTTTGACAGGCTTAATTAGCATATTTGTGCAACAGGCTTTTGTAAATATCACTTCAGTGCTCAAATAGAGAGGCCTACCTATTTTTTGTTTTGTTTTTTTCAAATAGATAAGCATCATCTTGGAGAGAAGAATGAAGTCATTTTTTGTTGGCAAAGTCTTTTATTTTGTGCAGTATAAGGAGCTTGGTACTCTCATCATACATTTGATGCATTAACTGTCCAAAGGACTTGCATTACAAGTCTTGCTACTGATTCTGTATGGCAGGGGAATTTGAAATCAACTCATTCAAGATCACACACTGGGACAGAGGATGAGGGAAGTATTTAAAAAGCCATTTTCATTGATGTATCAAGGTGAATTTTCCTTACAAGGTTCTTACTAGTATTTTTATTTATTTAGCATATTTTTATCTCATGTTCATGTCATGTGTTCATACATAACCAAACTATCACACGGTAAATTACCATTTTGTCTCTCCCAAATCCAATTATCTGTGCAGGAAGAAGGGTTCCGATGAACCCATAGGCCATTCCTATGTCTAAGGACTGTATATGCATGATGTTCTGGATTGGAATGAACTTCTGGAAAACATCTGACAAGTACCATTCTCAAGTTTGCTAAACTACATTAAGTTTGTGGGGGGAAACTCGTCTTGTGGTGGTGGTGACCTTTATATATCAAAATGTATTCTGTGAAAACACTTCTAATTATGTTTTAAACTGAGTGTTTTGAAAGGCTTTCAGTGTATTTAATGTACTAGCTGTGATTTATTTCCTGGCTTCTCTGAGCATGATATAATGTGATCTGACCATTTGGCTGTATCATCTAGTCAGAATTTGTATATAACTTCAAATTTTGGGTCAGTTGCCCAAACTATGCTATAGTATAGTACAGTAGGGATACTAGGAACCCTTTTTCCTCAGTAAATATAATCAACTGGATTATCATATGAGGATGCCCATCTGGTACGTGTGTTAGAAGATGGTCTTAAGGAAGTTAGAACTAGGGATGGACATGAACCAGGAAAGTGGAGGTTCATCCTGGTTGTGGTTTGGGATGTTACACAAACTATGAACCAGTTTGGGCCTCTCCCCCATTTGTAAACCAGTTTGGTTTTGTGGGGGTTATAAAACCCATTTAAAGGGAACATACTTACAGCTAACAACTAAATTCCAGTAGATAAACCATAGAGTTGAAAGTCCTTATCTTATTGTTGACAACTTGATTTCAGTAATTACAATATAATTGTAGCTTGACTCAGCTCTATTAGTACCAAGTTGAAGCTTGTTTCATGAGTGTCTTCCTCGGAAGTCACAAGCTTCTCTCATGTGCAATAACTCACTCTGGAATTATATTAGTAAAGTATAGTATAATATAGTATAGTATAATATACTATTATATATTAAACACCAATCCAAATACTTTCAATTGTAACAAAGGTCCTTCAGCATTCAAAAACATTAGCACAAAAATGTAGTCTGATTTAGTATGGAAACTGTAGCAGCTCTCACAAGTGATGCTTTATGTTAAATCCCTTCTGGGTTTACTGGCAAGTTGTGCTGCCCTGGTGGCCATGAACTGAACAAACCACTACAAGAACCATGGTGGTTCATGGGCAGATAATGAACCACAAACTGGCCTGGTTCATGATAAACCCTGGTTTGTAATTCGGTTCGTGTCCATCCTTATTAGAACTCTGAGATAACTGGTATTTTGTTTATACGGACATGTTATTTACTTTCTTATTCTGAATTAGCATGCACACACACGCACGCATGCACACGCACAAATAGTGAAACCCTGAGGCCTGGAATGGAATATAGATAACACTAGCCAATTGGCACTCTACATCTATTACAACTGCAACTTTTTGAACGGGACAGCCCATGCTTATTTTACCCTTCACTTTCTTTTCTGTTTCCAAACCTCATTCAGCAAGTGAGTGAATTTCTCTATCATAATGTAAGTATATGGCAGTATAATCACAGATAGTTGACTCCTTTTCTCACTATGTCCTTGTCCCAACCAAACACGTTTAGAGAATCCTCCCTTTAGGCACTATCTTCTCACGTGAAGTATCCAGAATCACTTAGAGCAAGAGCACTCTTTTGCTGTCTCACTATTACACCAAAGGTTGTCTTTGCAGGCCTTCCAGTCCAGATCCGGTTAGACTACACTTCTAAATCGATGCTTCACCTTTTACTTGTCTGCTGGACAGTCACCAGCTTTTCCTTGCAGAGGGGCTGCTGCTCAGCCATACTACTCTTCATCCAAGTGTGTCTAATCTTAGGAGCAGTGTGCTAGGGAGAAGCCTGATGTGCTCTACAGCAAGAATCAAGGAAGCCTGAGTTCAATTGGTGCCACACACACTGAATTCAAAATAGGTAAAGCCAGGGCTTTTTTGTAGCAGGAACTCCTTTACATATTAGGGCATACACCCCTGATACAGCCAATCCTTCTGGATCTTACAGTAGGCCCTGTACTAAGAGCCCTGTAAGCTCTTGGAAGATTGGCTACATCAGAGGAGTGCGGCCTAATATGCAAAGGAGTTCCTGCTACAAAAAAAGCACTGGCTAAAGCTATAGATATATGAACTCCCCTCACTTTGATTCACTGTGGTGTCTTTCCTTCTGAGCATCTTCCAGACAGAAGAAAGAAATCATGGTATTCCTGAGAGTTCTCTTAAATCTCAGGAAGCCCTGACCACCATTCCCTGACAACCATTCTCTATCTCCAGCCTTCTTTGAAGAGACTTCCCTTCCTTTTTTTTCCTTGTGAGTCCCCCTTCCTTTTCCATAGACTTAATAGGTCTCCTGCTGTGGCGGGAAACCTCCCACCATCCACCTGTCGTCCCTGTTGCACTTGGCAGGACATCAGGGTAAAGATGGGGGGAGTCATTACATGAACAGCATGATGAACAGCAACAAGGATGACCAAGGGCCTGGAGGAGGAACCCTACAAGGAAAGGTGGAAGGCCTTGGAAATGTTCAGTCTGGATAAGAGGAGATTGAAGGAGGACATGACTGCTCTCTTTAAATATTTGAAAGGCTCTAATTTAGAGGAGGGCAAGGAGCTATTCCACTTAGCAGCCAAGGATAGAACCCAAAGCAATGGGCTCAAATTACAAGCAAAAAGGTATCAGCTGGATATTAGGAAAAACTTTTTTACAGTCAGAGTAGTTCAGAGGTGGAACCAGCTGCCAAGAAGGTGGTGAGCTTCCCTTCATTGGCAGTCTTCAAAACATGGCTGGATGATTATTGGTTGGAGATGCTTTAGGCTGATCCTGCATGGAGCAGGGGGTGTACTAAATGGTCTGTATGGCCCCTTTCAACTCTATGATTCTATGTCTCTTCCAGCACAGAACTGGAAGTGACATTACCACCATGTCAGTGACATTCTAGCTTTTCACATGGAGTTCTGTGTTACAGCATAATGCATTGACATGACTTCTGTTTTTTTGCCAATGTCATTCTCCTACCCCTGCTCCTCCCTCTTCTTCTGGTTGCCAGCAAATGGCAACCCTACCTTTCTCCCAAATATACCTTCCAAGCCAGTGGGTAGAGAAGGCACAAAGAGGAGGACTGCTACTGGGACCTTAATTATCAAGAATATACAAATTACAATTATCATGGGGTTTATAACAAAAGAACATTAAAAATTCAAAACACCTCAGAATATGTAATATGTTATATAAAATAGCTTTTATATATAATTTCCCTTTTGTCTTAGCAAATCCGAGCTCCCTTATTAGTTGGGACTGGATGTGGTGCATCAACCGTTGGCCCGTCAAACCATCAATCAACCGCTCTTGTGTCGCATTGGCTGACTCCGCTCTCCCTCAGTTACTGGTGGTCCCAGGACAGATGAGGGTTGGCCCTCTGGAGAAACTGATAAGCAATGGCTGCTGCAGGCAACTAATCTTGCTTCTCTCAGTAAAAATCAACCAAGCTTGATTCTCTCCATAGAAGCCAGTGGGGGAGGCCCTTTCAAGTCATACTTTGAACTTTGAGGGGAAACTCATTGGTTAACTCTGCTCCTCTCTCACACCCGGTGGAATTCTAGCAGGAGCTCCTTTGCATATTAGGCCACACACCCCTGATGTTGCCAATCCTCCAAGAGCTTACAAAGCCAAAGGATAAATGGACACAAATCTGACATCTGGAATTACAGAACTGCAAAACCTGTGGGGGAACACTTTAACCTTCCAAAGCATTCAATGGGTGACCACAGAGTAGCTGTTTTACTGCAAAGGAACTTCAAGAACAGAATGGAGAGAGAAATTGCTGAATTACAAATTATTATGAAACTTGGAACAAACACTTCCTCAGGACTGAACAGGGATATTGGTTTTTTATCTCACTACAGATGCTAAACCCACTCTCACTGAATTATACATCCACAGTATTCCAGTGTATTTCTCTTTTAGAATAGTGTATCAAAATGATTTTTTTGTATTGACATACTCAAAATAGGGATATTGGCTGTTTATCTCATTGCATATACTTTTCACTATATTTTATTGTATTTTCACTATATTTTATTGTATTTTCACTATATTTTATTGTATTATTTTTTTTCTATGGAAAACTAGAATGATGTTTACATGTTAAAAAGTAAATTAGGTGGACAAGAACATCACTATCCAATGTATTTCTCTTTTAGCTGTATTGACATACTCAAACAGGGATATTGGCTGTTTATCCCATTAGATATACTGAATCCATCTCCCACTAATTTTAATGTATTTTTCTCCTAATGGCAAACTATATGTATGTTACATGTTAAAAGGTAAATTAGTTCGATGGGAAATCTTCTGAGATATAAATACCTTCCTTTTGACCCAGGCTTAATACAATATAAGGGCCCCATGGCGCAGAGTGTTAAAGCTGCAGTACTGCAGACCTAAGCTTTGCTCACGACCTGAGTTCAATCCCTGGCAGTAGCTGGGTTTTCAGGTAGCCGGCTCAAGGTTGACTCAGCCTTCCATCCTTCCGAGATCGGTAAAATGAGTACCCAGCTTGCTGGGGGGGAAATTTAGATGACTGGGGAAGGCAATGGCAAACCACCCCGTAAAAAGTCTGCCATGAGAACATTGTGAAAGCAATGTCACCCCAGAGTTGGAAACAACTGGTGCTTGCACAGGGGACCTTTCCTTTCTAATACAATAATATAGTCATTAACAGACATTCTCACATTTTGACATATTACTGTTTTATTGTTTTTGCATGGTTATGCTACTCAGATCAAAGGTTTGCTCAATTTGTTAGTGTTACTATTCTGTCATTGAATCTTATATTTGTACCATTTTGCATTCTAAACCACTCCCTACCAGATAATTTTACTATACTGTCATTGAATCTTAAATTTGTACCAGTTTGCATTCTGAGCCACTGATTACCAGCTATGTGTGGCTTTGCTCACTGAGCCGGATTCCTTGTCTGATGAAATGTGCTTAGAGAGTACACGAAAGCTTACGTTCTAAATAAAACTAAGTTGGTCTTAAAGGTGCAACTTGATTCCTATTTTGTTCTAAGTCTCTTTTTTGTAAGTCACAGTTCTCTCAGAACTCTTTCAGCCCCACCTACCTCACAGGGTGTATGTTGTGCGGAGAGGAAGGGAAGGTGGTTGTAAGCCACTGTGAGACTCCTTTGGGTAGTGGAGGGTGGGATATACAACCAGCTCTTCTTCCGTCTCTTTCAAAACTTGTGGATGGGCAATAACATTCAAAGAAAGTGTCCCAGGAGTTCCAGAGGAAATGGAACCTGGTAAAGAGAAATGCTAGATTCCAAGTGGCTTAAAGTCTCAGAATTAGAGGGTAGACAAATCTATTATCCAAATATCTGCTATTATTTGAACTTCGTTGCGATATTCATTATAACTTAATCTCACTGTACAATAACAACAATTTTGTGAGGTAGGCTATTTTTGTCCATGGAAGTTAGCCTTATATAAGAAAAACAAATCTTAAGGGACTCTCAGATAATAGATACATTTTTAAAATGTAATTTTGCTCTTTAATAGACACCTGAATTGCTTTAATAGATGATCTGGTGTTGATGATGAAAAAGAAGCAAATTGTATGACACATTTTCTTGGCGTGTTTAGCACTTAGCTTTCCATTGTACTAATGGTTTCACTTACAATAGCAAGCAGGAAGGCTGTCCTTCAACCTTGTTCCTGTTTAGAAACAGGAGCACAGATTTCCCACAGCCATTCTTCAGCTATATTGTTCCAGTCAATATAACAGCAGTGAAAACAAGCCTTCCATCTGAATAGGGACACTGCCTAAGGAAAGCAAAGTTAAAGGAAAGGATCACAGAGTAGTATCACCAAATAAAGTCAATTTTACAGGATACATAATGTTCCTATGTACATTTAACAGGTAGATACAACAAAGTTTGACTCTCTGAGCATGCTTGGCTGAGATATCCAATATAACTCTTTTTTGCTGCATCCATAATTTTGTTTATAAGGTGATGTTCCCCCCACCTTTGTTTCAAAATTGGAACACTGGTTTTTGTAAATACCTACACAACATTGTCCTCTAATTGTCCACTTTACACAGATAATTGTTGCTCTATGGATAATGTTGTTTGTCTAGAGTGTCTCTATAAAGCAAAACTGCAACATGCAAAGCAGATGCATAAATCTAAAATAAATTTGGATCTGCTGCATGGACAACAAGATGCCATGTTTTCAGGAAGAGCATCAGGACAGGAAGCTGAGTTCATTCTGTGGTAGAAAGCACCAGCTTCTAGCTTGTTTCTCACTACAATGTATCACTAGGACCCTGGCTTGAGTTTCTTGTCCCCAGCAATGTTAGCCTTCTCCAATGGTCCTAGCCTTGGAAATGGTGAGTTTGTAACTCTGGATCCTCCCTTCCCTGACACTTGACTCAGACATCACATGACTTCCTACCATTTAGTCACAACTCAGAGGGACCCAAGTCTGAACAAGATGGAGACCACTGCTTTAGATTGTGCCAAAAGCATATAAATATGCAGTGGATGGAACAGACAATGGAAACTTCTTCGAAGATCTAACAAAGCAGGTGGATCTATAAGGAGATATGTTCTATAATAACATAGAATGTCCATTGCAAGGAATGAATGCAACAGCAATGCCAGATTCAAACCTACTGTAATTTGAAAATCCCATTAAGCATTTCCATCGTTGAAGTACCATGAATATATGAAACTGCCTTGATCTACCCAATGCAGTAGTAACTACTCTGATTGGCAGTGACTTCCATTCCCAGGATCCAAGACCCTTGAAGATGATCGAGAACACTTTATGCAAAGCATGTGCTTTACCCTCTCCCTTTTATTTTCATTTTTAAGAAGTAAACAGTGGAGTGCAGGAGTGTTGGAGAGCCAAGCTAAGTAAGATAGGCCATGATGCAGCCCCTGGTGGCATGGCCATGACAGTCATATAAAAATCACTAGACTCTAGTAACCCAGCCAACTTTTACCAGTTTTTTCTTTAATTTGGATGATGCATGTACTACACTCAGTTCTAAATGAAATTATTTAACACAGGAAGGATACTAGCTATTACTTTCCAATCTTCCGTCGTTCTTCAAAATTGTATGTTATTCTCTTTTTATTTAACCATTATGGGCAAATGAACATACTGTAGAACATGGGTGTGAACATGAGGTCCACGGGCCGAATCAGGCCCGCAGAGGGCTCCAATCAGACCCTCCAGCAACTGGCTGTGGTCTGCTTAATTTTCCCTTGCCTGCTTTTTTTTGGTGGCCATTTTGTGTTTCTTCCGGGATAAGCCAGAGCAGCAAAGCAGCCTTTCCCTCTCACCCCTCCCTTTTCCCAAAGGAGGAGGAGGGAGGAGCAGCCTCAGCCAATGAGAGAGCTTGGCTCTATAGCTCTGCCGGGTAATTAAGTTTGCCAGACTCAAGTAATCACCCTGCAGAGCTACTGAGTCAAGCCTGTCTTCCTTCTAATGAATGGCTGAGGCTCCTCCCCCTCATCGTGCCCCAGGGAAAGAAAGAAAGAGCCAGAGCTTCCTTGGCGCAGTTCCCACCATCAGGAGAGCTACAAAGAATGCTTTTAAGACTAGCAACGTTTTAGTTCCTGAGGACTGGAAGGTAGCAAATGTCAACCCCATCTTTAAAAAGGGTTCCAGAGGAGATCCGGGAAATTACAGGCCAGTCAGGACTTCAGTACTGGGAAAGCTGGTAGAAACCATTATCAAGGACAGAATGAGTAGGCACATGGATGAACACAGGTTATTGAGGAAGAGTCAGCATGGGTTCTGTAAGGGAAGATCTTGCCTCACTAACCCGTTACAGTTCTTTGAGGAGGTGAACAAACATGTGAACAAAGGGGACCAAATAGATGTTGTTTACCTTGACTTCCAGAAAGCTTTTGATAAAGTTCCTCATCAAAGATTCCTCAGTAAGCTCGAGAGTCATGGAGTAAAAGGACAAGTCCTCTTGTGGATCAAAAACTGGCTAATTAATAGGAAGCAGAGAGTGAGTATAAATGGGCAGTCTTCGCAGTGGAGAACGGTAAACAGTGGGGTGCCACAGGGCTCAGTACTGGGTCCCATGCTCTTTAACTTGTTCATTAATGATTTGGAGTTGGGAGTAAGCAGTGAAGTGGCCAAGTTTGCAGATGACACTAAATTGTTCAGGGTGGTGAGAACCAGAGAGGATTGTGAGGCACTCCAAAGGGAGCTGTTGAGGCTGGGTGAGTGGGCGTCAATGTGGCAGATGAGGTTCAATGTGGCCAAGTGCA
Organism: Heteronotia binoei; assembly: GCF_032191835.1. Taxonomy (NCBI): domain Eukaryota; kingdom Metazoa; phylum Chordata; class Lepidosauria; order Squamata; family Gekkonidae; genus Heteronotia; species Heteronotia binoei. The sequence continues at coordinate 215,037,572 of NC_083223.1, forward strand.
AAGTAATGCACATTGGGGCCAAGAATCCCAGCTACAAATACAAGTTGATGGGTTGTGAACTGGCAGAAACTGACCAAGAGAGAGATCTTGGGGTCGTGGTAGATAACTCACTGAAAATGTCAAGACAGTGTGCGATTGCAATAAAAAAGGCCAACACCATGCTGGGAATTAATAGGAAGGGAATTGAAAACAAATCGGCCAGTATCATAATGCCCCTGTATAAATCGATGGTGTGGTCTCATTTGGAATACTGTGTACAATTCTGTGTTAACCAAATTTATTAAATTTTTACAATATATTGAAATGTATTTCAAATAATAAAAAAGGGGGAAAAAACAATATTTCAGTCCTTATCAATACATTACACATTTTCTTTTTCTTTTTTTTCTCACTTCCCCCACGTCTTTTCTTTGACGTCCGTCGATTCTTCAAGCTATTGAGAAAAAACAATTAAGGTACCATCCATTTTAGAATCTTGCAGTATAAAACTTACATAAAAACTAATAACATCGCTATATCTCTATTTATAATTCAGTCTTCTAGCTTTCCTTTAGGACATTGTTAGCGCATCCTGAACTTATTTATGTCAATATACTAAATCATATCACCTTAACCCTTTAGTTCACCCATAGTATTACACTTATCTTTCATCTATTATCACACCAGTTATAGCTATTTAATTCTTTTTAAGTATTACGCTTATTTTCATCCATCTATTATCACATCAATTATAGCTGTAATTATCACTATATTTTCTAACTGCTAATAAAAGGAGCTATCGTATATTGATTCAAAAAATTCTTTCTAATCATCTGTCTCCCCCATTTTTCCCCAATTTCAGGTTATACTTTCAAAAACCACCAAATGTCTCTTAACTCTCCATTGCTTTTCAATATAGTCCTGAAACTTCTTCCATTCATCTTTAAATTTTTCTGCATCACTGTCTTTCAAGATTCTAGTAAGTCTATCCATTTCACTCCAATGTAAAGTTTTTAAAATCCAGTCCCATTTATCTGGTATTTCAGCTTGCTTCCACCTTTGTGCAAACAATGTTCTTGCAGCTGACAACATATACCACTCCAAAGTCCTGTCTTGCTTCGGAAAACTTTCCATTTGTAATCCTACCAGAGAGGTATCTGGTGCCCTTTTAACTGCATATCCCAAAATCTTCGACATCTCTTGTTGAATCATTTGCCAAAATTGTCTAGCTTTTTCACATGCCCACCACATATGGTAAAAAGAGCCTTCATGCTTTTTACATTTCCATCACCGATCAGATGCCTGCTTGTTCATGTTTGCTAACTTCTTAGGAGTCATATACCACCTGTATTGCATTTTCAAAGTTTTCTTTTATATTATTACATGTCGATATTTTCATAGAGTTCTTCCATAGGTGTTCCCATGTCTCCATTGAAATTTCTTTATTCATATTTATTGCCCATTTAATCATTTGAGATTTTACTACTTCATCTTCTGTAGACCATTTCAATAACAATTTATACATCTTTGCAATCAACTTTTCATCTTCCCCTAATAGCACTTTTTCCATTTCTCTCTAATCTTGCCTTATACCTGTAGTCCTGATATCTTTATCCACTAAACTTTTAATTTGTAGCATCTGGAACCAATTAAATTTGTCTTGCAGTTCTTCCTCTGCTTTTAATTCTACTTTTCCACCTTTAATTTTTAGCAATTGTTTGTATGTAACCCATTTGTCTTCCTGTGAGTCAGAAATCCATTTTATAACTTCCATTGGTACAATCCACAGTGGTTTCATCTTATCACCATATTTAAAATATTTTTACCAAGTATTCAACAAACTTCTTATAAAATGATGCCAAAAGAAACCATCCATCTTCTCCTTTCCATAATACAAATATGCATGACAACCAAATAGATTTCCATGACCTTCTAATGCCAATAACTTCTGGTTGGATAAGGTTATCCAGTCCTTGAGCCATACTAAACATACTGCTTCATAATATAATTTAAGATCCAGCAGTTGAAAACCTCCTCATTCTTTCGCATCAATTAGTTATTTTCCTTTTGATTTTTGATTTTTTTTCCCGCCCATACAAATTCAGAAATCTTTTTTTGCCATCTATCGAATTGTTTAGCATTTTTCACAATTGGAATTGTTTGGAAGAGGAACAACATTCTTGGTAAGACATTCATTTTCACAGCAGCTATCCTGCCCAAAAGAGACAAGTTCAGTTTATTCCATTTCAACATATCAGCTTCAATTTTACGCCAAAGTTTATCATAGTTATTTTTAAACAGATCTATATTTTTCATCGTGATCTCTACACCCAAATATCTTACTTTCGAGGTGACTTCACATCCAGTTGCATTTTGAAGTTCTTTCTGTTTGCACAATAATAAATTTTTACTTAAAATTTATGATTTTTCTTTATTTATGTAAAACCCAGCAAGGTCACCATATTCTCTAATTTTTTTCCAATAACAATGGTAATACTTGTATTGGATTTTCAGTAATAAACATCACATCATCTGCAAAGGCTCTATATAAGTCCATCCTTTCAATTTTAGCCCCTCTATTTCCTTATCTTCTTTTATTTGCAACAACAAAATCTCTAGAGTCATTATAAATAGCAATGGGGATAGAGGGCAACCTTGTCTTGTACCTTTGCTGATAAACATTTTCTCCGTTAAATCTGAATTAACACATAGCTTAGCTCGCTGTTCAGTATATATTGCCTTCACCATTCTTATAAAGTCTTTTCCCAACTCTACTTTTTCCATCACAGCAAACAAAAAGTCGCAATTAAGATTGTCAAAGGCTTTCTCTGCATCAGCAAAAAAGAGTGCCACTTCTTTTTCCGGATGTTTTTCATAATACTCTACAATGTCCACCACTATTCTGATATTGTCTCTAATTTGCCTCTTCGGGAGAAAGCCTGCTTGCTCCTCCCAGATAAACCTATGCAGGTATTGTTTTAGCCTTTCTGCCAAAATTTTTGCAAAGATTTTGTAGGCATTGTTAAGCAATGAAATCAGTCTATAATTTTTCATATTTGTAGCATCTCTATCTTTTTTTGGTAACAATGAAATAATTGCTTCTTTCCAAGTATTTGGCACTTGCCCATCCAAACGGATATTATTCATCACTTTTTGGAGCATTGGAACTAATATATTTATAAGAACTTTGTAAAATTTTATTGAAAAGCCATCCGGTCCCGGTGCTTTCCCTATTTTCATTGAACTGATTGCAGCTTCTATTTCACCTTTTTAAATTGGATCATTCAATGTTTCTTTCATCATTTCTGTTGTTGGATTTACCTTCACATTTTGTAAATAAGCTTCTATTCTTTCTTTATCAACTCACTGGCCTTTAAATAACTTAGCATAGTACTTGTAGAATTCCCTTTTGATGCCCTCCTGGTCTACAATTTCGTTTCCACCGGTTTTAATCTTGTTTATGTATTTATTTTCCCTTCTTTTCTTCATTTGCCATGCCAAATACTTTCCAGGTTTGTTTGCCCCTTCAAAAGATTTTTGTTGGAGCCTTTCAAATTCCACTCCACCTCTTTATTCAGTAAATGACTTAAATGACTCTGTAAAATAGTAATTTCTCACAAAATTTTCTTTTTCCCCGGTCTTTTTCTTAATTCAATTTCTTTTTTACTTATTTCCTTTTGTAAGTCCAACAATTGCTTTTCATTTGCCCTTCTATACTTATTATTCAATGTAATTAATGTTCCTCTCATCACAGCCTTATAGGCATCCCAAACCATTTTAAATTGTACCCTTTGGTTGTCATTTATTTGGAAAAAAGCTTCAGTTTCTTTTTCTAGAGATGCCACTACCTCCACTTTCTGTAATAAGTCATCATTTATCCTCCACCTCCTCTCTTTTTTCCTCCCTTTAGCCAACCACATCAACGGGTTATGGTCTGCACCTATTTTCAGAAGAATCTCTGCTTTTTTTGTGATCAACCCCAGCTCTTTTGTAGCCTATAACATATCAATCCTAGAAAAGGCATTATGTCTGGCTGCAAAAAAAGTATAGTCTTGTACCCTGGGGTTGAATTTTCTCCTCACTTCTTCTAAGCTCTCTTGTTTGATTAGTTCAAAAAATGCTTTAGGTAGTTTCCCATCTGCATTTTTCCCCCCAGATCTAGTTAAGGAGTTCTGGATAATTCCACTAAAGTCACCCATAAGCATTATCTGATCGTATGTTACTTGATCCAGTTGTTTCATAATATCATTGAAAAAGTCACTTTTAGCCCCATTAGGAGCATAAAGTCCCAACAACAGAGTTTTTTTGCCATACATCAAAACTTCTACTGCCAAATATCTACCTTCATTAGCTTTAAAAATCAATTTTGGCTCCAGCTCCTTCTTTATGTAAAAAATCACTCCCCTTTTTTTTTCCTTAGCCAATGAACCAAATTCTTCCCCTAAAAATTTGGTACGTAAAAATTTGTAATCCGATTTTCTAATGCGTACTTCTTGTAAACAAATTATACTACATTTTTGTTTTGTAATCCAATGAAATGTCGCTCTTTGTTTCTGCAGCGAATTTAGGCCATTCACATTCCAAGAAATTAATTTGTAATCCAGAATGATTCTTCAATTAAGTTGTGTCCCCAAAATCCTTATTGTCCGCCAAAAATGCTTCCATGCCTTGAATGTCTATTATAAAATACTTCAGCCCTTTATACTCAAAGGTAAGTCCGGCTGGTAAAATCCATCTATATCTTGTACCTTTTGCCCTTAATTTATCCGTCAAAGGTTTAAATTGTCTTCTGTCACTGATGACCTTCCTTGGTAGTCCCTTCATTATTCTGACTCTGCTCTCCACCACCAATTCTTTTGTTGGCTCAAGATCCTCCCCACTATATCTCTAGTGGTAAATTTTATTACTGTGTCTCTTGGCAATTTACACCTTCTGGCAAACTCTGCATTGACCCTGTACACGTAATCACATTGATCTTCAGTCTTCTCTGGATCTTCACCCAAATATTCAGCAATAATAGTCATGATATATTTCTTTAAGTCCTCTTGATTGTTTTCTGGCACCCCCTTCAGACGTACAAAGTTCTCCATCAGCTTACAATCTTGTAGTAAAAATTTTTCCTGAATCTTCTTTATTGTAACATCTTGATTTGTAACTTTATTTTCCACCTCTTGCATCTTCTGTGTTGTTGCTTGTGACTCCTTCCTCATATCTTCAATTTCTTTCTTGATCTCTATCTTTACAGCTTCAGCACTGGAATTTATTTCTTTTGTTAGTTCCTTAGTTATCTCTTTTGTTATTTCTTTAGTCTCTTTAGTCAACTTTTCCTCACTTGTAGTTATGAAATCTTTCATTGCCTTTGTCAATCTGTCCTCCATAGCATCCAGCTGTTCTTGGGCAATCTTAGACATTTTGCCCTCTACTGAGCCAGCTCTTCCACGCGTTCTTAGTTTGTATTTTGGATCAGACATCAGACGTCGGTCTTCCCATAGCCTATAATAGACCCCAAGTTGACCTCACCAAACTACAAACCGATAACAGGGTTCAATAGATTAGAGCATGCCCTCTTCAGCAAGCCCAAAATCACCATCCTCAGAACTTCCTGGGCAAGGATATTAATATTTAAAGTTTTGTAAACATTCAAAATGGCGGCCGCAACTTTTTCAGGCCCCAACTCTATGATTTTTTGGGCTAGAGTAGGCCTGGAGGTCTAGGATGTATCCCTCTTCTCTCAGCACTGTTTCCTGACTCTTTGGAAATGAAGTCCCGTTCTCAATGGTTTCCACTCTCACAATAGTTCAATCGTCATTTCCTGTTTCCCAGTTGCAAGCCGAGGCTTTGTTATGACGGGGGATTTTTTTTGCAGAAGCCACAAAGGTAAACAAATCTTGGTTTTTTGAATTTTACAGTGCCTATTAAAGTCCCAAAGCCACGATTTCACCCCCAGCCTCTGTAACACAGCTTTACTTCTTTGCAAATAGTTCCAAATTTTTGTTTCTTTAGTTTCAAAACGTTCTTTTAGTCCCGGAATGAAAGATAAGAATTGCACCTTATCAAGTATCCAAAACTTCCTTACACCGATTGTTCCAATCTTCAGTAGTCTATAGTCCATAGAAAGTTGGGGTTGGGTGAACTTATGTCACTTTAATTACTCCAAAAAGCCTTTGAAAATGTTGTTATGCGATTTTTCACGGGAGATTCTTCAAAGCAGAAAAGGAGCCCCAGTGGAACTCCTTGCCAGCCAAAGTTAAACTCCTCAAAATCTTGTAAGCATGTCTTGGACTCTTCCCATAACTGGGAGGGTAGGCAGCAGGTGATAAAAACACCTTTTATGCCCAGAACAAAGGCATTGGTCCACTCCATGAAAGGGAGATGTGTCAGTTCCCCATCTTTCCAACCCCGGAAGCCTTGGTCACCGCACCTCAAAAAGGATATTATAGCATTGGAAAAAGTCCAGAAAAGGGCAACTAGAATGATTAAAGGTTTGGAACACTTTCCCTATGAAGAAAGGTTAAAACACTTGGGGCTCTTTAGCTTGGAGAAATGTCGACTGAGGGGTGACATGATAGAGGTTTACAAGATTATGCATGGAATAGAGAAGGTAGAGAAAGAAGTACTTTTCTCCCTTTCTCACAATACAAGAACTCGTGGGCATTCAATGAAATTGCTGAGCAGTCAGGTTAAAACGGATAAAAGGAAGTACTTCTTCACCCAAAGGGTGATTAATATGTGGAATTCACTGCCATAGGAGTTGGCGGTGGCTACAAGCATAGCCAGCTTCAAGAGGGGATTGGATAAAAATATGGAGCAGAGATCCATCAGTGGCTATTAGTGACTGTGTGTGTGTGTGTATTGGCCACTGTGTGACACAGAGTGTTGGACTGTATGGGCCATTGGCCTGATCCAACATGGCTTCTCTTTTGTTCTTAGTGAAGGTATGAGCTTTTTGCCTTGCTACAGAGAGAGAGAGATTTGTTGGGCTTTTTATGGGTGTAACTGGGTTCCCCTCCTCTTTTTCACTGTACTCATGCCCTCCAATCTTTCTCAATAGGAAAGCATGTGAACTATTTAGAAGAGAAATATTAGCATTAGGCTGAGAGTGTGTTCCACCCCAGGTTTACCCAGCAAATTTTCCTTAATTTTTCTTTCACATTTTTCTTTGATTGGGTCTTGAATGTAGACTTCTCAGATAGTAGGCTGACACTGACCACTGTACATGGCTGTCTCTCTGTTCTTGTAGTTGTTTGGGGGGGGGGAAGTTGTATTATTTTTTTTTAGTTGTAGTCATTTTTCTGGGGAAGATTATAGTTTTGTAGACAAGCACATAGTCCTCAGTCTGTGCCATGGTGCCTTCACATGTTCTTGACCAGCACATGAAGCAACTTATGTACAAAAGCTTACAATGCCCAGCTGCTTCATGTTCCTCTGGGTCTTAGTCTCAAAGCATTGATCATGATATGTCTGTAATGAATTTCAATTAATCAAAAGTAGGTTTGCAATTTACAGATGTGCATACCTGAACAGCACATATTCAAGACTGGTAAAGCACAGACATTGTCTGCAGTTTTTGATGCATTAATTCATAGCAAGAGGTGACATTTATCAGAGACTGTAAAACAAAATATTGCTAGCATGCTAATATTTTAAGCATGTTTTATTTTAAGTTTTAAAAATTATTTAATTGTGTGTCTGTGCCCTATATAAAGTTTATATGTCCGCTACCTGGCATTACGTTTTCTGATACACATGGCCCCGCCCAGCAAGGTCTCATTTATGTCAAATCCGGCCCTCATAACTAATGAGTTCAACACCCCTGCTAGAAGTTCTGACCAGTTTCAGAGAAGAGCATTCATACTGCAGCTACTATTTCAGATCAAATGATGTAGTGAAATATATGAAAAAATAACATTTTATACTGTTGCTTTTGTGGTGTTTATTCTTGGAGAATAGACAAAGAATTGTTGGACTCATTTATTTTTGTTGTGTTTTAATGGTTTATGGACATTAGTTGGTTCACTGTCTAAAATCTGTCAGAAATAATGGGCAAAAGTTGTGCATACTTGCTGATATGGAAAGCAAGGCTAATTTATTAGGCCTGATGGTTTTAAATTAGGGAGGGAGGTGGAGAGAATAAACAATTATCAGTGATAATTCCAGAGCATTTAGGATAAAAACTGAAAAGAAACTATAAGCCCTCAAGCAAAAATCTAGTTACATATTTGCACAGAGGAGCAAATTTTATATGACACCAACTACAGAATGAAACAAAGGGAAAAAGAGTATATGCTCTCTCTGTAGGATGGGCATGATTTCAGCTGAAGACAACCAGCTCTGTTTATCGAACAGCATGCTGAGAGAGCATCCGTCTAAGCAGTAAAACATCCCACTTAATACAGAGGGATTTATGAACTGATTAATAGTGAATGGGCAGTTCAGAGATAACACAGTCCAGACTCTGTGGCCCCTTTGATGTTGATACCTTGAAAACCAGAGCATCTATTTGTATTTTTAAAAATTGCAATAAACATTGTGATTTAAAGTCTCTCCTTTCAACACTTTTTTAAGAGCAGAAAGCTTAAGGGTTCAAAGTAGCCAACTGCTTTTCCAGAGAGTTAAGGTTAAGCAAATAAACTTCTTCAGGACTTCACTAGACCATTATCAGCAGTAAAAACCCTTCCAAATCATGATAAATTTGGTCGCATCAAGGCCCACTAAAGATCTGGAAGAGCTTATCATATACAAGTAAAGGGAAGTCCAAGACCTGCTCAGCATCAACACTGGGCTGATGACAGACATCTTTAACTTCTAGTTTTCTTCATTGTCCTTTTCACCTCATTAAAGCACCACAGTATGGGCTGTAACAACAAGCCAAAGAGGGGCAGATGTGAGGCACAACATTGTGCACTATTTTTTAACCAAAGTGATGGCAAATTTGAAACATTTATGCCTCCATCCAGACCCATTTGCTTGGATTTTTTATATCCTTTTCACTTATGCTTCCCTTCATCCATTCTTCTTGGGGTAGGCACTTTTTGGTTCCTTTAAAGGCATGGTTCAAGTGTCTAGTGCTAGGGGAATGCATGCTGTGCAGTGGAGTATAGCCTCCTCAATGGACAAAGAGAGGACCAGTCCAGTTTGTGTTTCAGTTTGCATACAGAACTTCTCCATAAGCAAGCTTCCCAAGTCATTCCCCAGTTTAAGTGGGCGCAGCCACTTGCACATTTATTTTCCAAACCTTCCATATGTTAGGCACAGGATTGGGGGAGGAAGGAATAAATTCTGAGCCCCGATATTCTCTGAAAGCTGCCATTACCTTGGAGTCTTTATCCTGGCTGCCATCCGTTTATTAGTTTCACATGGCAGTGGCGGATGTCAAGATGCTATCAGCCAAGATGGAACCCTCAAAAGGAACCTCCCATAGTGGATCTTGTTCCTCTTGTGTCCACAACATTTATTCCCTTTGTCTGCCCTCTGTGGGTTATTCCTTCCTTATTTACTGTGTGGTTCATTCCTTCTCTTCCTGTCCTTCCCAGGAAAACTTACTATCTGGTATTTGGCTTCCACAAACTTCCATCCCCTCCAAGGTGACACATGCTTGCCAGGGTTTGAGATGTCTCTTTGATTGTTCCCTACTAGCTAGAAGCATTTGCATAGGCAGGCTTTAAGTACTAGGCTTAGGAAAGCCTTCAAAAGGATGGGGGTGGTACTTGAGAGCCATTAATTTTTCTTCTCTTTCCTGTCCTTGTGCCAGCAGAGAAGCCTTGTAAAATGACTGTGTGGGTTTTGTAACCCCAAAATTATATGCATTGATTCACAGCATCTGTGCCTATACAGAGTGCAAATCCAAAAATTATTCTTTATGCTACAAACTTTTGCATTAATTCCGGTTTGGTTTTCTCCGCCAAACACTCTGGTAGTCCTGAGCATATCCTGGCCCACTTGCTTTGCTCCTCTCCTTTCGTGATGAAGGACCCCTGGAAAAATCCTTTGCTGCTTTGACTGCTGATAACTTTGTGAGTTATTCTTACTAAATCTAGCTGTTAGTTTAACAGTACTGTGAGAGTTCACCCAAGGGTCAGAGCTGTTTGGAGTGGAGCCCTTCTCCAAGTGGGACTGGGGAGGCTCCAGGAGCTACTGCAGGTGGAACTGGGGAGGCTCCAGGAGCTACTGCAACAAACACAGGGTCACCAGGAGGTCAAGACTGCTTGGAGTCCAGCCCTTCTCCAGGTAGGACTGGAGAAAATTTAAGGTCTTCTGAACTGGACACAAGGGCCAGCAACCAGGAAGACAAGGAGGGATCCTGGCCAGTTGTGTAGCTGGGAAGGAGCGGTGCCAGGCCATTCCTCCAGGTTAAACCCTAAGCCAGGTGAGAGACTTGTTGGGACAGTTTGCAGGGCTTATGGCACTCGAGGGAATGCAGCACAGGATCCTGTATCTGTGACAGAAATAAACCACTCTTCAGCTGAAACCCTCAGGGCTCGCTTGGTTGTATTTGCCACAAATACATGATTGGTTCATGAGTTACTTATTGCACTCCTTCTCACTGTTATCAAGTAACAGTATATACCAGGGCCTGTTGCTGACTGGCTTCTTGCACAGGGTATCTGTGGACCTACATTATGGCTCCCCTCCCCTCATTGCCACTCCCTTCTTTCCATCCACTGATTATAATTCCATTTCTGATCTCTCCCAGATTTGGTTCCCTTCCTCTGCACCAGAGTTCTTTGCACCCTTCCTCTGTCCTGCACCAGAGTTCTGCCAAAAGAAGCAGAGGATAAAACAGTTGCATCCAAATGACATTGCAGGGGGCTCTGAGATTGTTTGATTTGCTGGTTGTACTGGTCCCTAGAGAAAGTGACTTTTTTGTGCTTAAAAGAGCTGGTGGAACGTAGGGATTTGTAAGAGTGCCAATTAATGGCATATGTTGCCAAGTGCCAGCCAGGGATGCAGAACAAGGTAAGGGTTCTATTGAGACCTAAATAATTCCCCTTCTGTATTTGCAGCTGTCCTAAACGTGTACCACCCTCTCCAAGCAGGAAGTACTGTAAATAGTTTTCTTTAAAATAAATTATGTCACTCTCTGGTTCAGCAAAATATCAAGTATAAGGAAACAAGAAGCAGGAAGGCAGGAGTGCTTATGAAGCAAAGATTTGCTGTATAACAAATACTCCCCCCACAAAAAAAAATGAGGGGGAAGAATAATAGGTCTAAAATTAATGCCTCTGTCAACAGAACTGTTCCAATATTGTATGCTGTCCCTTGCAAAGAATATGAGGAAGTGTCTGTCTGTCTGTCTGACGATGGTTTGGAAATTGCCTTCCTAATGTTCCACCTCCCCTGGTTTTGGACATAAAGGGAACTGAGAAAGGAAGAAGCTGTTTGCCTGACAGGCCATAGTTTGTGGAACTCTGCCTAACACAACAAAATTGAGCATTGTTCAAAAGAACACATAGTCCAACCAGCCATTTCCCTTTGTGCATACTCTTGCTCTAGCCTTTGATCACCAGCTCTCCAACTATCATCTTTAAACAAACAAAACATTTCAGTAGATCCCCACAGTGGACAAAGAAAGAACTTACTGGCCTGTATCCTATATTCTTTTCCACATAACTACGTTTCACTTCCTCCCTCCTTCCCTTTATAGCAGTGGTGATAAGAATTACTATAATGTTGCAGTATCTTTCTCTATCCTTTTTCTCTGTCCAGGACACTGCTTATCTGCATCCGGGGTGCAGTCACACGTCACATTAAAAGCGGGGGTGTAGCACTCAAATTTGAACCGCTGAATATTGATTTGATGCAGGGCTGATCAGATGAGCATCCAAGAATGCGACTCACCCTGTTGTTGAGCGATCAGACATCCAATACTATCACACTCTTTTCTTGGCGCGTGCGTGATCAGATGGTGATTCCTGGGGGGTGGGGTCCATTGAACATGCGCCCAACTGTTTGGAGGTGGGAAATCAAACACTGCTTCAGAGGCTAGGGGGGGGGGGACGGGGGAAAGTTTCTGGAATTAACATTGTCGATTCAAACCAGGGATCTGCCAGGAACTACTTTCCTAGAAATTGGCAGTGACAATGATATTTGGAAATCCTCCACATTGAAAAAAATGATTTTTTTTTCCTGTTCTGAATAGTGGGATAATGTTTCCCCCCCCCCTCCAATCCTGTGTTGATCAGAGAAGTAGAAGCGTCACATCAGATTCCCGGATGATCTGGCAATGCGCATGTCTGCTGGGGCTTTTTTTTTTTTTTTAAGTGGGAGGGGCGGTAAACATTCCAAGAGGCAGTATCGCGCATGAGCTGTCCAAACATGAAAAAACCGATCGTGTGCCACTTCTGTGAAAAAGAGCCGGACTTTCTGCGCTATCAAATTAACGCGGCATTGATCTGCAGCAAGCCGGGATGACCCCGGATGACACTCGATTGCCAGATGTGGATGTCTGGATGAACATATTTAATCCATCAGCGAGATGGAGCTGCGTCACCACTAATGGTACGTCTGAACGCACCCCAGGTCAATTAATGATACTGTTAGACATCAGCCATTGTGCTCTGAATGAGGAGCTGGAGCAGATTTTCTTTGCCTCTTCCATATGACTCTTTATGAAAACAGCACAGCAAGTTAAGGCGATCAGCATGGGGCCAAGCTCTTGCAACAGAATCAGAAGGTATCTCATGACAGTTGCCTGTGAGGCCTGTAGGAGTCATGAGAAAAGGAGATTTAACTGTTCTAGCTTCAGGGCAGAAGCAAGGAATGATGGGGCACAGATGGAGAAAGTAGTTGAGAAGATATACAGAACAGGAGGCTTCGGCGGGGGAGGGCGGGATATAAAAATAAAGTAGTTATTATTATTATTATTATTATTATTATTATTATTATTATTATTATTATTATTATTATTATTATTATTATTATTATTATTATTATTATTATTATTATTATATCAAATGGGTCACTGCTGTCCCCCTGCAAAATATACTGCCCGAGGCAAATGCTTCTGTTGGCCTCACTGTAGAGAAAGTCATACTTCTCATTTAGACTTTCATTGAAGCTCTGCTCTCCTGTCATATCTCTCCTCCCCAAATGCTTCAGCAGGTCACTGCTAGTTTTATCTATCTCTTTACATGTAAGACCATGTCGACCCTTCATCTTATGGATTAAGTGGTGCTCAGCTGCTGCTTCTAAATGGTCATATCGAGAGGGAAATATCAAATTGAAAGTAGTATGAGCTGGGCATGTTTAGCCTGGAGAGGAGGCGGCTGAGAGGTGATATGATCACCATCTTCAAGTACTTGAAAGGCTGTCACATAGAATTGTTATCTGTGGCCCTAGAAGGGTAGGGCCAGAACCAATTGGTTGAAATTAAATCAAAAGGGTTTCCAGCTGAACATTAGGAAGAATTGTAAGCCAAAATGCCCTCAAAACGAGGTTGGGGAATTGTCAGGTGGGCACCTGGCTTAATCAGGATCTTTTTTATCTCTGTACACAGGATACATGTCCAGAAATTAATGCTTAAATTTACCAAGGACTCTAATTAAATAAAACAATTAAAATTTATTCCAAAAAAATATAGGCATACATACAAGGCAATGTGATCATGAAACATACATACAGGGTTAAGAAAAATAGATAGAGATATAGAGACAACACATGGATAGACAAACAGGGTGATAATTACCTATCGTAGTCTTCAAGGAAGGCTCCAATGGTGACAAAAGAGGACGGGGGAAATAGGACCCTCAATTGATCAGGAATCGAGGATGGATCTAGACAGCGGAACTGGGGTACTGCTAGATGCACACCTGTGAGGAGCTGTGTCACAGGTTATAAGGACTACCTTGAGCCCTCGGGGGATGGGAGGTATAGGGGTGGGAAAAGGGGAGGCTCTATAGTGACCATAAGTCTGGACTTCCATAGTAGCCAATAGCAAGTTTATTGGTGACACCTAATTGGATGTCCATAACTGACCAATGAACAAGCTTGGGCCCTGGTTACCTGATTGGACTTCCAGGTAACAATGGGCCAAGGGGGAGGCTCCAGGATGACCGTTGGGGAAAAGAATGGAGGAAATTACTGGGTGGAGGTGTGCTTAAGGCTATTAAACTTATCTAAAAAGGTGACAATAGATGGCCAAATTACTACCTAGGTAACACCCGGTCTACACAAAGGAACTTGGCTCGCTGAAGGTGGTCTTCTCTTCTTCAGTCTTCTTCTTGGCACTAGTCTTTGTCCTTAGTTCCTTTTAGACAAAGGCTTAGGCGGTCTGGCAGGGTCCCCGCCTAGATAAGCTTGATGGCCTCATGGATAGGTGACATCTGTCGAGTACGTGAGCCTCCCGCTTTGATGAAATGGAGTCTTGGCACGGAAGGAAGATAGCTGATGTTAGCCTCCCAAAGTGGATTCTATGGTCAAGGCTGAAAACCGCATGGCCTGGATAGCTCCTAGCGGCGTACTTTCTTCCACTCCAACGATAGAGATGGTGTTCGCACAAAGCGATGGGAAACCATCCGTTCTCCTTGTTAGCACTCCTCCAGAGACACGGAGCGCTGATGTAGCGTTATGGCTGTTAGTACTCATAGTCCCTTCCAGTTTGGTAGACACAACCCACGTCCTCCTGGCAGATGTGTGTGAGTTCAGTCTCCAGTCGCCCTGGCAACCAAACGGGTGACTACGATGTTCTGGAAATAGGGGTATTTCCTCACAGAACTTCCTGACAGAACAGTTCCTCAGTAAAACAGGCTTCCTCGGGAGGTGGTGGGCTCTTCTTTGGAGGTTTTTAAACAGAGGCTGGATGGCCATCTGACAGCAAAGTGGATCCTGTGAATTTGTGGGGGGGAGCGTATTTGTGAATTTCCCGCAGTGTGCAGGGGTTTGGACTAGATCAGGGGTGGCCAAGCTTGCTTAAGGTAAGAGCCACATAGAATAAATGTCAGATGTTTGAGAGCCTCAAGACATGAATGTCAGATGTTTGAGAGCCTCAAGACATGAACATCAGATGTTTGAGAGCTGCAAGGAAGGAAGGAAGGAAAGCAAATAGATGGGGAGGGAGAAGTGGGAAGAATGCAACTTTAACTTTAAATGTGTTCTCCAAGCCACCAGCTGATTTGGCTTGGAGAAGTTATTTAAAGAGACAAATACCTTCTCCAAGCTGGCCAACTGGACAGTGGGGGCTTCAAGAGTCATACAATATGTGTGAAAGAGCCACATGTGGCTCCTAAGCCACAGTTTGGCCACCCTTGGACTAGATGATCCTGGAGATCCCTTCCAATTCTATGACTTAGCAGGACACTAGGGGTGTGCAAAGAAATAGTTTTTTTTTCTGATTTGGGTCTGTTGGATTTGGAAAAAAATATAAGGATGGTTTTGGGATTCAGGTAAATATTCAGGAAACCTGAATTTATTCAGCTCCATTATACGCTATGACTCAGCTGTAGCCTCTTTAAATGCCTTCTAGCCATGTCCAAATAAAAGCCAAATAACAGTGGCTATTTTGGTAGCAAAATCAGGTTCTCTAATCTGATTTGGCTGAATAAATACCTGAAAAATACCAGTAAGGTTTCTATGCTGGTGATATATTTTAGCCAATCTGAAATGTCAACCATGTCACTCAAAGGAGTGACACATTGTGAAGCAAACATGAACCTTCCCAACACCTTGTTTGCTTCATAATAGCAATATAGTCAGCTCTGGGGAGGTTTCTTCATGGGAGTATTAAATTTTGACTGACAAATTCCAGAGGAGTAGTTGTGGTAGTCAGTTGCAGAAATAACAGTGAAGCCTCTTGTGGCTCTTAAGGACTGACATATATTGTGGAAGAAGCTTTCATAAGCTCATTTTGTCAGATGCATGAGCTGACCTCCTAAGTGGATTTTGAGCACAGAAAGACCAAAATAGATAGCACAGAGGCCCAAAATACCAAACAATGCAAGACATGACAGTAGGCATGTCACATTACTATGCAAACAATGAATACAAGCCCTAATGATACCTGAGCCTGGTTGCTGCTTCCATATAGCTATGATCTGAGTGGTGGAAAAAATATTGTGAGTGAGCGCCAGCTGACATTATATAGGTAGTAAAAATTCAGTGCCCTGACCTGGATTGCCTAGGATAGCCTGATCTCAGAAGCCTAAGCAGGGTTGGCCCTGATTAGTATTTGTATGGGAGACAACCAAGGAAGTCCAGGGTTGTTGCATAGAGGCATTTGATAGCAAACCACCTCTATTTGTTTATTTACTTTGGGTCACTATAGGACAGCTGTGGCTTGATGGCATTTTCCAACACAAAAAAATCCAGTTCCCAAACATATAAGATAGCATTTTGCCAGCCAAAACAGAGCTGGCAACTAAGGGTGTTTTCACACATGCTTAAGAATGTACTTTCAATCCACTTTCAATGCACTTTTGTGATAGCTTGCAAGTAGATTTTGCCATTGTAGACATTTTAACTGTTAACTAGGTATGGTTGGTGGTTATGCGAACACCCTTGTGAATCAGTAGCTAGCAATCAGGGTTGAAAGCATAAAACACAAGAGAGGCATGATTTACTAAAGAATCAGGTGTTTGTTCAAGGTTGGTATAGAAAGCACAATTTCTACTTTACACATAGAAGATTGCTCCATATTTTTAACTGTGGGAATTCAGGGTTCTTACAGTCGTAACTGATGCCAGTTTACAAGTATTTCACACACTAATAAAATCTAGTGTGTGCTCTTCCTACATCACTAGTTCAGTAATCTGCATGTTAAACAATGGAGCCATTTAGCAACTGAAGAAAGGAAATGTTCTGCTTAAAGACCAAGGTCCTTCACAGGCAAGAAGTCAAAGGATGCTTGGACCGAATGGCTGAGTCCAAGGACCAGGGCAAAGAAATTATCTTTGTGGACTGGCTGATTGCCACACTACTCCAGTATTTTACATCTGAATTCCCCTTTAGCATGCCAAGGTCTGGAACTGGTTTTGCAGGTTCATAACGCTTTACAAGATTCTTGGAAATCAAGCCAGCCTCCAGAGAAGAGTCAATCAAAACAGTTTGCATTTTGGCCACATGCAGGCCTGCAAACATTTCCCAGACAAAGTATAAATCTCCCCAAAGCACCTGCAACTCCAAGTAGTAGCTATCCTTGCCTATGACACTTGCTTCTCTCAAGGAAGAATTGCTTCTAGTCAATTGCTCCTACTTAAAATTTACTTAAAATATTTATAAATCTGCCTTCTGGAAACTCGACCCATAGTAGCAGTGCCTTTCACTGTTCCTAGAAATCCCACCTTTTCCTGAAGCCTTTGACATAACCTTTTAGTCCCCATCCTTAGTGAAATGAATCCTTAGTATTAAAATGTGTAGTTGATGGTATTCACATCTATTCTTATCTTTGCCACTTCCTTCTTCCCTCTCTATTTGATGCTTATATCACTGTTAGAATATCTGGAGCCAAACTGAGTATTTGAACTGACTGTAAAGGCTGTCTTCCCTCTACCATTCAAGAGTCAGGCCACTTCCACATATGTGACTTGCCCTGGATTTGATGCTATTGGAAAGTGTGTGTTTTTCCTGCATCCCCATAGCATTGTGGATTTGTTTGTTTGGGGGGTTTTTTAAAAAAAACTTTTTTGCAGTCTTTCCAATATCTGCTTGCTGTATTGCTTTATGAATGACTGCCATCTGGGCAATAAAGTTTGGCTTTTTCTTGCCTCAATTCCCATTCCAGCCATACCAACAGCCACATGCCACCAAGAGGCTTTTGAGGAATTTTTAAAAATCAGCAATTGACATATTGATCTAATGGCATATTGGTATGCCCATTACTGGATTTATAAAACCTCAGAAAAAAAGCCAAAAAATAGACATCATAGGGACCAGGACAGGGAAAATGTAAGAAAAGCTGTATCTGGAAGCCCTGCTGCCACTACACTGCATGGGCAGCTGCAGTACCACCTGGCCTTCCATAGGAAAAGGCTCAGTATGGTGTGGAGTTCTGTCATAGCATCAACTTGACATCATCCTGTTTTCATCCTGCTTCTGCGTTCCCCCCGTGCTTTGTCTTGTGATCTTTTTGGAAGGGTCACAGTGATCTTTGTCTTGTGATCTTTTTGGAAGGGTCACAGCTAAAGCACATTTGTATGCTGTATGGATGGGAAGGGGCAGATTTTTGAAAGTTCCACCCATATCAGTGCCATTCCCTTCCCTCAGCCCCCCCCCCCTTCTCCATGCCACCAAAGGGCTTGTTTAGACCTTCAAAAAAACCACATGAAATAGAAACTGATGTATAGGTATAGCATTATAATTTTACAATGAGCTGTTACAACAAACTACTAGCTCATCTTACTTCTTCACTTTTATTTTTTAAAAAGTTAAGTCCCTAGCTCTTTTCATTGCTGAGATTGTCTACCATATAGGTGCTTCATTGTTAGAACTGCCAGGCATTGGCTGGTACTCAGGAGGAGACTAGGGAGTGAGGATACTGGGGGGCTGTGTTATAGCAACAACATGATATCACTTCCAGTACAAACCTGGAAGTGATGTCATTAGGTCAATGTGATGCTCTGGGATTCACTAGAATATCCATGGTTGTACCTATCTCAAAGTGTAACTGTGAATATAAAACTGAAGAGGAAGTAATCATGTATACCACCCTGAGAAAGGTTGGAACAAAAATTTAATAAGCATGACAATGTTTTCTGGTTTGCACTGTGGATATCTAGGTCTTTGCATTCACATAAGCATATGAGAATTGTTGCTATGGTACATTTGAATAGGTTAATATTAAATGGATGTCTTACTTCCACACTATTAACATATACTTAACATGAGAGACTTCACCCCCCACTTTAGTTTAAAAATGACTGGAAAAGGTTGGCTGTATTGGGGTATACATTTGATTTGCCTTCCATATTTTTTTCTACATCAATAGCATTCATACATGACACTAAACAAGCAAGAGAAGCTCCAAAGTATTGCTGGAAGTTATATATGAAGAACCTTCACAGTGCAGTCCTCCTGTGGCATTTTCTAGCCACCCAGGTCTAGATCTTTTCATGCACTGCTCTCATTTTAAAAAACCAGAAACTTTTACCAAGAAGTTGAGCATGCAAATATGTATGCAGCACATCTGTCTACTTTTGCAGTGTTTGTAACCAACAACAACCACATAATAAATGCCAAGTGCCTTGCCCATTGAGCTGCTAAGTTCAAATCACTGCTCTTCTAGGAAACCTGATAATTAAACTGCTCCACTCCAAAAGTTTAATATACAGGAGGTGGTAGGGATGTCAGTGTTTTCCTCTTTGCACAAACATTGGGCTTTCACCAGGGAAATAAAAGCAAGAGGACACATGGCAAAGAACAAGCATGTCTTTGTGAGAAGATTCTGGCATGAAGAGTCATTAAACCGGCTGATTTTGATTATTAGACGCAAAGGCATTTGTAGATTTATTTCAAATGAAGAGAAGAAAAGAAGGAGAATTCAGGCTTGGTATATGAAGGAATGGTGGGAAATGGCATATGGACAAAAAGTACATCTCCTTCACCACTAATAATTGGGTATAACACTTCTTTTTGCTGGTTAATCTTTAGTCCTGCCAACTTTCCAAATTCAGCTAAGGTTGCCTGCAAGGCTGGGGATGGTAGTGCACAGATTAGTTACGTAAATTATCATGTCATCTGCAAAGAGACTAGTCTTAAAATGAGATTGTCCAATGCAAATACCTGTAATTAATGGATTGTGACAAATAGATTGGGCCAATGGCTCACCATCTCCCTCACCACTAATAACTGGAGCTTCCTACCTTATACCTGGGAATAGGAAGTAGGGTTTGCAAGTAAAATGGTGTGGCTTTCAAGCAAATAAACTGTGTCACTGAGAACCCAACATCCACTATGCTCCAGTTGTGAACAAATCATTTGAGAAGGGATTGTGTGTCAATGGTTAAACATGTTTTTAAGAAGGTCCATAGTTCTATCCTATACATCTGAAGTCAAAGGATGATTCAAAACACCCTTCTCTGTTTGACAGTTGTAGCCAATCAGAGTAGACCAGTGTCTAACTTGGCATTACAAGTCTATATGGCCCCTCTGCGTATAGTATTCTGCTACAGAAAGCAGGGAAATGCCTTTATGCTAAACAGCAGACTTGTTCCTACAGCAACATCATAAGTGTGCAGAAACAGTCTGTTATCAAAGACAGTGAGTCCAAGAAAATTCAAACAATATACTCATTCATTAATCCTTGCAAGACCATAGCAGAGAATTAACAAGCAGGACTCCAGAAGGACCCACAAAGGTGAAAAAATTGGCAGATTTTTCAGGAAAGATCTATAATCAAGAAGGGGATCTAGCATCCTGCTTAATTATCTTTCCTGATAAATCCACACAGATGGCTAACATTTTCCATATGTTATTCTCCATGAGAATAATTCCAGAAAGTGTTGCCATTGAGAATAATATTACATCAGATCCAGGATGTATTTTTCCAGCACTACATCAGTCCCAGGTCCCACTGGGATCAATGTGGGATGAGTTTGTTAGTTATTCAACTCTTATTTAACAGTCCTTAGATACAGACATATTGACTCCACCAGTGATCCCAAGGGAATTTAACAACAGCAGAAAACAGATTTCTGTGCAATACAGCATCAATTGACACCAGTCAGATAATTGCTAACAGGGTTGTCGATTGATCCAAGTGGGCAGCCGTGCTGGTCTGAAGCAGTAGAACAAAGCAGGAGTCAAGTGCATCTTTAAGACCAACGAAGTTTTATTCAGAACGTAAGCTTTTGTGTGCTCCAAGCACACTTCATCAGACAAGGAATCAGATACAGCGAGCAGAGGTACATTAATGGTGCCAATTGATTAATGGTGTCTTTCAGCCTGATCCTAAAACTTACCATGCTAGACTGTTTATTGGATTTACCAATGGAGCAACACCACAAAACATGATGCTATGGAAGTACTGCACAGAGGTTACATCAACAGTTCAGGCAAGTATACTAATAAACATTTATTACTGACAATCCAGTCAACCAGGTTTGTTTCTAACTGGTTAACCAAAATTTTTCTCCATTTCAGAACACTGCAACTATCTTGGCATGTCTGGCCCCTAGTTTGATCAGGGGGATAATCCTTAAAGCACCTTGTATGTTGATGCTATGTAAATAGAAAATGAACTCCTTCATCCTCATTCCAAAATGAAAAAAGTTGGATCTCTAACTGCATGTGTTCATGCTCATCCCTTGTAATTCTTGCCTCTCCCTTATTTCCCTCACAGTTGATTGTGAGTTCCTTGAGGCAGGAATCTTTTTTTTAAGCACAGTGAAAATCGATTCTATATAGATAAAGAAATGAAAATCCAAATTGAATGGTGTCTTTGTTTGCATTTTTATAGTCCTGGAGATTTAACAAACAGTTGAAGCAAATGAGTTTTCATTTGAAGTCCAGTCTATGATATGTGCCCCATTCCTGAAAATCTTTGCACATTAAAGTTAGTAAAGATGCAACACATTTCCAGCAATTCCTCACTTTTATGTGGTTTCTTGCACCTAAATTTATCTTCCTGTATGGCTCTTCCCAATAGCGAATATCATATTTTATTTGGGAAGGGGAGAATCTAAGAAATTTTTGTTTGTTCTCATATTGCATTCACATATCTCAAGTTCCTTCTTTTCTTATGCATGTGTGTGTGCAAGTGCTTGTGTGTGTTCAGTGTAACAACAACATGACAAAGTATATCCTTCTGACACTTATGCTATATATTGGGGTTCTTTTAAATAAAGCAGACTTTTAGAGCAAGCCATGTTGGGGAGAAATGGTGACTCAGTAGTAGAGCATCTACTAGGTAAGTAGAAGGCCCCAGATTCAATCCCTAGCATCTCCAACTAAAAAGGGTCCAGGCAAATAGGCATGAAAAACTTCAGCTTGAGACCCTGGAGAGCCGCTGCCAGTCTGAGTAGACAATACTGACTTTTATGGACCGAGGGTCTTATTCAGTGTAAGGCAGCTTCATATGTTCATGTTAGTCTGTTGCAGCAGTATTAAACAGGAGTCCAGTGGCTCCTTAAAGACTAACAATTTATTTCAGCATAAGCATTCATGAACTCTCTTCTTCAGGTGCATGGACGGTACATCCATTAGGAAAATATACATAAATATGGGTTTCTGTATGGGAAGCATATGGATACCAGCCCTCATAGGGCAGCGAAATGAAATTTTTGAGAATTGGTTGGTTGGTTGGTTTGTTTGCTGTCAAGTCACAGTCAATTTATAGTGACCCCATATTTTTTTCAAGGCAAGAGGGGTTCAGAGGTGGTTAGCCATTGCCTGTCTTTGTACAGTGACCCTTGTATTGTTTGGTGGTCTCCCATTCAAATACTGACCAGGGCTGACCCTATTTAGCTTCTGAGATCTGACAAAAATGGACTATTGCTTCAGACCAACATGACTACCCACCAGAATCTAGTGTAGATATATTACATAATCCAAGATACACTTGGTTTTATTTATTTCATTTATATTCTGCCTTTGTCACCAGTGGGGAACCAAAGTGGCTTACATCCATCTCCCCTCCTACAATTTTTTTCTTCACAACAACAACTCTATGAGGGAGGTGGTGAGCTCCCCTTCATTGACAGTCTTCAAGCAGTAGCTGGTAGAGTACTCATCAGGGGTGCTTTAGGTTGATCCAGCATTGAGCAGGGAGTTGGACTAATGGCCTGTATGGTCCCTTCCAGCTCGATGATTCTAAGTTAGGTTGAGAGTGTATGACTGGCCAAAGATCACCCAGTGAGCTTCCATGGAAGAGAGGAGATTCAAAGATGGGTCTTCCAGACCTCAGTTTGACACAGTGTGCAAGTGATACAGCCGTTTTGCTGATATAAAGCAGGTCTAGGTCTGCTCAATGCCTTAAATATGATGGCAAAATGGTAAAATAAAAATAAATAAATAAATATCCATACAATTATAAAATTATGTATACTTAAAAAAAACAGCTTTAGGTACCTTCCACCAGTCTAGTGATGGATGGAATTTGTTTGCGGCAGTCGTACTGCAGTGCTCTCACAGGAGACAATTTGTGTAAAAGAAAAATCCATAGTTTTACTCTAGGTTTCTTGAGTTCTTAGATTCATGCCGTTGATTAGTCAATACATATTAAGTGGCTCAACTGCTAAGGATATCTGGCATCTTCCCAGCAACTAAGGAGAAAGCATTCTTTTTCTTTCTTTTGCTTATACTTGAAAAGAGGCTTGATGCACAATGGGGCAGGCTCTTTTTTCTAAGTCCATTCAGCCAGCCATTGACAAACTGATGGAGGAGACAGTTGACTGCTTTGCATGACAAGAGGATTTCAATGATGATTGCTTGGATAAAGCATTAGACATCATCATGCAATTTGCTGACTTTCTTGAAGGAAAAAAAAACCCCTCCACTAATCCCCACAACAACCAGTTTTCACAATCTTCCTTCTTACCCTTGAGGCCTCCTTGATTCTATTGTAAAAGGGAGGGGGGAATCCCTCACACTCACTGCATTTTGGTGCTTGACTTCTCATCTATATCGACTTTGCTCTGCTTTGTCTCAGCAGCCTACATTAAAAAGTACCTATTGTATCCATTTGTGCCATTTTGGAAGTGCCATGTATGATCACTTTCTAAAACTTCAACAGCATTAATTGCCTCTCTTCACATATTACATTTCTTAACTGTACACTTAGCCTGATGTGGTAAGTGCAGAATGTTGTCATCCAGAAGCCTCATCCACATACATTCACCACTGAACCAGGATTGGCAGCACTTCCCTGCAGAAGTACAATTGTTTGCCTTTGTGCAATGTTTAAAAATGGCCCTCAGATGCCATCAAGGCAAGGTAAAATTACTGATTTATGCTGAAGTCTTTAAAAAAAAAAAAAAACTCTATTGCTGCCTTTCAGTTCTGCATCCTATTGACACTCCCCTTGCTGTGCTGGGGGGGAATAAATCCCGGCTGGAAACCCCACTCTGGGATCATAAAAGAAGGATATAGACCAGGTCTTGCTAGACTCTGGGGTTGCAGTTTCCTTCTCATAACAGTTTCCATAGCCTTTGATATTCTATCTACTTTATCATTTTCCCTCCAATTTTGTGGAAAAACAGCTGTGAAAATAAAATGCCAACAGAGCCCATCTTTTATCCAGCCTGTCACTGGATTCAGTACATCTGCAAGGACAGAGAAAACGCTTGTTTAGAGCCTTGATCTTGCTTCATTTAGAAGGCTAAAGATGCATCGCCATCTGACCCAGGCAGGTCAAAGGTCACTCCCTGAGGGGAGTCAGTGAGTTGTTCAGTCTATTCATGGTTTAAATCCTGATGAGTGGCTCTCAGTAAAAGATTTCTTTATTCTAGTGGTTTGGGGGAGAAAACAGAGTTAACAAGCCTAGGAAGAAATCCATGACTCAGGCAAATCCTTAAGGATCAAGTGCGGAGGAAGGAGGGATTGAGTTAGTGTGTGTTAATCCACCAGCCTAAAAATACCTTTTGCCAAATCTTTTAAACTCGCTTTTTAAAAAAATTCACCAAGACTTGTTAGTACCAATTATAGCAAAAAAAAAATAAGAGGATGGGATTTGCTGCTTTCCTCATGAAGAACGTGTTTCAAAAAGCACAAACTTCTTAGATAATGGTGCATACCTAGCCAAAGAGTTCCATTTGTATTCAAAGGGTTCACCTTTGCTCATATATAGTGCAGAAAACAAAAACTGGTGCGGAAGGAAAAGATGCATGAAAAAGCCTTAGCATATGAAATACAAAAAGCTTGTGCAAGTTGTGTCATAATAATACTGCCTGGAGTCAATGAAGTGGTGTGGGCCAGTGAGATGTAGTGGGTGGGGTGCTGAACTCAGAGAAGGGAGACCTGTTCAAATCTTTGCTCAGTGCTCAACCATCAAGTTGACTGTACAATGCTGGGACAGTCACTGTTGCTCAGCCTGGCCTGGTAGCCTGCAGAGTCATTGGGTGCATTCACATACACTAAATAACACATTTTGCAAATGGATTTTTATTGTGTAAGAATAGCAAAATCCACTTGCAAAATGTGTGGGAAGTGGGATTATCTTGGCAAAGCCAACCTCAAAACCTATGCACATTCACTAATGGTGCAAGGTACAAAAGTCCCTGTATACCTAAAAATGATGCATTCCGGCTTCTCTGCACTTCAGCACCAATATCCTGCATAAGTTCTTATTGCACATAGAGATAGCACTGGGATCCAGAGATAAGTGAGTGGAAGGCAACAAACTCATTGTGCAGCATAAGCCTTGGTGTAAAAATACCAGGCTTTATTTATATTAAGATTTATACCCCGCCCTTCTCACCTAGGTGTCTCACCTAGGTGTTTTACCAAGTAAAACATTAAGATCCATTGATTTAAATGAGAGATTTAAATCAGTGGGTTGCACCAGGCTCCACATGCACAGTTAGCAGCTAGAAAGAGGCTTCAGCATGCAGAAAAGATTATCTACCGCTTGATTTTCTCAGCATAAAAAAATTAACTGTTTGCATGAGAAATATTTGCATCTCATGTGGAAGTCTGTTTGTTTGATCTTGTTTCCAGGAACTTAAGAAACTAGGGTTGCCAGGACTGGGTTGGAAACTACCTGGAGACTTTGTGTGTGGATCCGGGAGAGGGTGGCATTTGGGGAGGGGAAGAACCTCAGCATGGTACGATGCCATAGAGTCCAGCCTTCAAAGCAGCCATTTTCTGCAGAGGACCTGATCTCTGCCAGCTGGAGATTAGTTGTAAAAGCAGGAGATCTCCAGGCCCCACCTGGAGGCTGGCAACCCATTTGTAGCATTAGGCCTGCAGATTGTGCAAACTGTGGCTTTCAAAATCTACTATCACAAGATCATATACAAGATTGTGCATTTGATGATTATCTGTTCTACGAATTTTCCTACTTATTTGTCAGGTTCTCCTGTCCCATACATTTCTTTAAAATGATAAATGCAAGCTTCCAGTCTTTTAAAGTTGTCCAATTGGTGGTAACAAGCTGCTGCAAAAGTTAGAAATAATATTGTTAAATCAAATTCAGGATGTTTTAATAATAATAATAATACCTTTTATTTATATCCCGCCCTCCCCGCCAAGGCAGGCTCAGGGCGGTTCACAACATAAAAATACATTATACATCGACAGTTATACTTATAAAATCATGATTAAAAATAGATTACAGGTTATATTAAAAGTAACATTATGGTGCTATAAACATTAAATCTTCAATAGGATTCAGTAGCTAAAAGCATTTCCAGCGGCACTTTCTTAGCTTGTCATTAGTTGAAGGCTATTTTGAAGAGGTGGGTCTTACAGGCCCTGCGGAATTGATCTAAGCATCTCAGGGCCCGTACCTCCTCCGGGAGTTGATTCCACAGCAGTGGAGCTTCAATAGAGAAGGCCCGATCCCGGGTGGCCTTCAATCTGGCCTCCCTTGGCCCAGGGATATTCAGCTGGTTTTTTCCAGCTGACCTCAGCGCTCTCTGGGGCTCATATGGGGAGAGACGGTCCCTCAGGTAGGCAGGTCCTCAGCCATATAGGGCTTTAAAGGTAATAACCTTTGTAACGAACTCAGTATACCACTGGCAGCCAGTGCAGTCCGCGTAGCCCCGGCTGTATGTGCTCCCACCTTGGGAGCCTCAAAAGTAGCCTAGCCGCCGCGTTCTGCACCAGCTGCAGCCACCGAGTTCGGCAAAAGGGCAGCCCCATGTAGAGGGCGTTGCAGTAATCCGATCTCGAGGTGACCGTAGCATGGATCACCGTTGCTAGGTCACGGCGCTCCAGGAAGGGGGCCAACTGCTTCGCCCGTCGAAGATGAAAGAACGCGGATTTGGCAGCGGCCGCTATCTGTGCCTCCATTGATAATGAAGGCTCCAGAAGAACCCCCAAGCTCTTGACCCTATGGGCTGCTTTCAGCAGCACCCCGTCAAAGACCGGCAAGGGGATTTCCCTTCCCAGGGCACCGCGACCCAAGCAAAGGACCTCTGTCTTCGTTGGATTCAGCTTCAGCCCGCTCAGCCTGAGCCAACCTGCCACGGCCTGCAGTGCTAGGTCCAGGTTTTCTGGGACGCAGTCAGGCCGGCCGTCCATTAGTAGATAGAGCTGGGTGTCATCTGCATATTGATGGCACCCAAGCCCAAACCTCCAAGCAATCTGGGTAAGGGGGCGCATGTAGATGTTAAACAACATCGGAGAAAGAACTGCTCCTTGTGGCACCCCACACACTAGTGGGTGCCTCCGGGACAGCTCTCCCCCAATTGCCACCCTTTGTCCCTGTCCATCAAGGAAGGAGGAAAGCCACTGTAAGGCCAACCCCCTAATCCCTGCGTCAGCGAGCCGGCAAGCCAGTAGCCGATGATCGACCATGTCGAACGCGGCCGACAGGTCCAACAACATCAGCACCGCCATGCCACCTCGATCCAGATGCCGCTGGAGGTCATCCACCAAGGCGACCAGCACTGTCTCCATCCCATGGCCTGGACGAAAGCCGGACTGGTGGGAGTCTAAGGCGTAAGTGTCATCCAAAAAACTTTGCAACTGTAGCGCCACTGCCCTCTCTATAACCTTACCTAAAAATGGTAGGTTCGAGACCGGTCGGTAGTTCGCCAATTCGGCCGGATCTGCTGTACTCTTTTTTAAGAGAGGGCGGACCATAGCCTCTTTCAAGGATGTTGGAAATTGCCCTTCCAAGAGGGATCTATTTATGATATCCCGTATAGGATATCTAAGCTGCCTCTGGCAAGATTTAATTAGCCAGGAGGGGCATGGGTCAAGATCACAAGTTGTAGGGCGTACAGTTGAGAGAATTTCGTCGACTTCCCCAAGGCTAAGCGCATCGAAGTGATCCAAGGTAACATCAGAAGACAGGTACGGAGCCCCGGGTTCTTGTACTGCATTCAATGTGGCAGGAAGGTCCTGGCGAAGCGACGAGATTTTATCTGCAAAAAATTTCGCAAAAGCCTCACAGCCTATTTCCAATTCTCTCATGTTTGGTCTGCCTTGAGGCAGAGTGGTCAAATTCTCAATTATCTTGAATAATTGTGCCGGGCGCGAATTTGCAGATGCAATCCTAGCTGCAAAGTAATCCTTCTTTGCGGCTTTGACTGCCATCTCATAAACGTTCTGTAGGATGTTCTCGTCGCTTCGTCACGAGTATGCCGCCACCGCCTCTCTAGTCGTTTGAGTCCCTGTTTCAGTTGGCGTAGCTCCAAGGTATACCAAGGGGCCAGCCTACTTCAGGGGCGCAGAGGATGCCGGGGTGCAATCTCGTTGATGGCCCTGGATAGCCTGTCATGCCAGGTCTCTACCAGGTCATCAAGGGATTTGCTAGGGGGCCAGGGGTCCCGCAGAGCCCTTTGGAACCGCTCAGGGTCCATCAGACTCTGTGGGCGAGCCAAAATAGGCTCGCTGCCCATACAGGGTTGAGGCGGCGCACCCACACGGGCCTTGAGGGCTAGGTGGTCCGACCATGGCACCGCTTCTGCTGCGATACCATCCACCAGAATCCCGGACGCAAGGATCAAGTCTAACATGTGCCCGGCCTGATGCGTGGGGGTTTACAAATTGGGAGAGTCCCAGTGTCGCCATGGAAGACATTAGGTCCAGCGCCTGATTTGAGGCCATGTCGTCCGCATGGACGTTGAAATCACCCAAGACCATGAGCCTTGGGAACTCCAACGCCCAGCCTGCCACGGCCTCCATCAGGGCTGGTAAGGCGCTGGCTGGTGCGTTAGGCAGATGGTACACCAGCCAAATCGCCAACCCCTCCCCCACCACCCACGTCAGACCGACACATTCCAAGCCATCGATCGTTGGGGCCGGGAAAGCCCTGAAGGAGTAACCCTCCCGTATGAATAGCGCCACCCCTCCCCCTCGCCCAGTTGTCCGTGATTGGTGAAAGGCCGAGTAACCCGGGGGCACCATCTGGGAGAGAGCCACTGTCTCTCCATCCCGCACCCAAGTCTCGGTCACGCAAGCCAGGTCCATATCCTGCTTAAGCAGGTAATCCCTGAGGATTGAGGTCTTATTATTTATGGACCTGGCATTACATAACACCAATGACAGAGACGGGCTTTCCCTCTTAGCCCCACTACCTGCCACCATCGGGATGGGACGCAGACCGGAAGAGGGCCGAGCACTGTTTTGTCTCCGCCTCCTTCCCATATAACTCCGTCTGCTCCCACCTGGCAGCTGTACAGCCACTGCTAGAGGGGATAAGGGTGTGTTTTGGGAACACCAGCTCATCCAGAATCTGACTATAAAAAGTGATTGACAAAACTGAGCTGCTATTGTTATGGTGATGATTTACACATTTAGCTCACAAAGTTATGCATTCTTCCTGGACTTATACCCACACTAGGCTTCCCAAATCCCCCGCCTACACAGGGGACCCCTGATTTGGAGCCTTCTCCCCCCGCTCGCCAAAAATCTGGAAAGTGGGGGGGAAAGGCAGCCCTTCCCACCCAGCCCCGATCCCAGCAGCTTCTCCTTGCCCTTCCCTTCCCACCCAGCCCTGATCGCAGCAGCCTTTCTTCAGTTTTCCCAGGCTGCTTCCCACCACCAATCAGCTGGCTGGCGGGGGGGGGAGGGAGCCCCGCCCGCAAAGGACCATGTGCCTTTGCACTTCCAGAGGCTTGACTTGAAAGGCTTCAATTTAGGATGGGGTGTCTGTGTTTCTGTGAAGAAGCTGGCAGCAACTGGTGAGTAGAGAGGCCGATCCTCTGCTTCAGACTCGCCAGAAAGACCGGGGAGGAGAGAGGGAAACGTCTTCATTATTCCCTATATGATCGATTCTCATAGGGTATAATGGGGAATTGTTCTGGAGGTTTTGGGGGCTCTGGAGTAGCTGTTTTTTGAGATAGAGGCACTAAATTTTCAACATAATATCTAGTGCCTCTCCCCAAAGTACCCCCCAAGTTTCAGGGGGTCCAATTGTATGAGCCCCAAAAGAAGGTGCCCCTATCCTTCATTATTTCCTATGAAAGGAAGACATTTAAAAAGGTGTGCTGTCCCTTTAAATGTGATGGCCAGAACTCTCTTGGAGTTCAATTATGCTTGTCACACCCTTGTTCCTGGCTCCGCCCCAGTGTCTCCTGGCTCCACCCCCAAAGTCTCCTGGCTCCACCCCCAAAGTCCCCAGATATTTCTTGAATTGGACTTGGCAACCCTAACCCATACTGAACATTGTATGTTTTGGTATTTTTTTGCTTTTGTGTAAAATATTACTTGTCAGGACCTTTTGGTTAAACAATGCATTTTAAATACATTTTATTTCAATGCCTGGTTCCCTCGTGTAGGAGAGGACTCTAAATCCCAAATAGAGACATTCTCACACCCTCTACTGATTTATTCAGGGAAAGAAACAAACAGACTGTACAAAGCTTCCCTAATTGGTGCAAGCCACATAGGGTACAAAGGGCATACTTCACCTTGGGCACTAAAAAAGCTTTGGCCAGCCCTGGATGGGTCACTGTATAAAATAAATTTTAGCCCACCACGCTTCCTGAATCCTGCAGTATGTGCTTTCAGAGGCAAGACCTTCAGAGCTAAGGGTGATGACTAGTCACAGGGCATTTTCTTTTTTTTTTTAAGGGTTAAAACAATTTTATTTGGTAACATATGGTAACAAATTATATTTCTTGCATCATTAATAACTTCTTTTATCTATCCCATATATTACTTTCTACCCACCCCTCCCCCCGTTACTTGACCCCCGCCGGTGTTATTTACTTAAAGTACTAATGTTTAAAGGTACCCTTAACTAATAAAAACAAAAAATAATATTCTTCTTTTTTCTAAGACTTAATCATTATCAAAAATTGTCCAATGTCCTTCTATTTTCCACTCTTTTTCTACGTATCTTCTGAACTTTTTCCACTCCATCTTAAAAACTTCTAAATCATAGTCTTTTAAAATTCTTGTTAATTTGTCCATTTCACTCCAAGTCATAACTTTTACAATCCAATCCCATTTCTCTGGTATTTTTTCTTGCTTCCACAACTGCACATATAATGTCCTAGCAGCTGAAAGCAAGTACCAAATTATAGTTCTATCTTCTTTTGGAAATTTTTCCATTTGTAATCCCAACAGAAAAGTCTCTGCAACTTTCTTAAATTCATATCCCAAGATCCTAGAAATTTCTTCTTGAATCATCTGCCAATACTTTTTTGCTCTTTCACAAGTCCACCACATATGGTAGAAAGAACCTTCATGTTTTTTACATTTCCAACATCTGTCTGGCATCTTATTATTCATCTTTGCCAATTTCTTAGGAGTCATATACCATCTATACATCCTTTTAAAACAGTTGTCTTTAATACTATGACACGTCGAAAGTTTCATAGAGTTTTTCCACAAATATTCCCAAGTTTCCATCTGTATTTCTTTATTTACATTAATTGCCCACTTAATCATTTGACATTTCACTACTTCATCTTCCGTAGACCATTTTAAAAGTAATTTATATAATTTTGAAATTAATTTTTTGTTGTCTCCAAGCAGAACTTTTTCCATTTCTGTTTGCTCTTTTCTTATTCCTTCAGTTTTAATGTCATTCTCCACCAAGCTCTGTATTTGTTGCATTTGAAACCAATCATATTTATTATTCAGCTCTTCAGCAGTTTTCAATTCTATTTTGCCACTTTGTATTTTTAATAGTTGATTATATGACAACCACTTTTCTTCACCCGTCTCAGCTGTTATTTTTATCACTTCTGCTGGCACTATCCATAACGGTTTCCTCTCATCTCCATATTTCTTATATTTCATCCATGTATTTAGCAAGCTGTTTCTTATATAATGGTGAGAGAAAAAGCCATCTATCTTTTCCCCCCAATAATACATATAAGCATGCCAGCCAAATTTATTTCCATGACCTTCCAACGCTAAGAGTTTTTTGTTTAACAACATTATCCATTCTTTTATCCATACTAAGCAAACTGCTTCCTGATATAATTTTAAGTCTGGTAATTGAAATCCACCTCTCTTTTGCATCTGTTAAAATTTTCATTTTAATTTTTGGTTTCTTCCCCGCCCACACAAACTCTGAAATTTTTCTTTGCCATCTATTAAATTGTTTATTCTCTTTCACAATCGGAATAGTTTGAAACAAATACATTATTCTCGGTAGAATATTCATTTTAATTGCGGCTATTCTACCCAACAGTGACAAATTAAGTTTATTCCACTTTAACATATCTTCATCCATTTTACGCCATAGTTTCTCATAATTATTTTTGAACAAATCAATATTCTTCATTGTTATCTCCACACCCAAATATTTTACCTTGGAGGTAACTTCACAGCCCGTTAGTCTCTGCAATTCTTGTTGCTTATTTATTTGCATATTTTTACATAGAAGTTTTGATTTTTCTTTATTAATACAAAGTCCAGCCAACTCCCCATATTCTTGTATTTTGGCTAACAACAAAGGTGTGACTTGTATGGGGTTTTCATTTATAAACATTGTGTCATCTGCAAATGCTCTGTATTTGTAAGTAAATCCTTTTACTTTTAATCCTTCTATTTCTTTATCTTCTTGAATTTGCATCAGTAATATTTCAAGAGTCATTATAAACGACAGTGGGGAAAGTAGACCACCTTGTCTTGTACCTTTACTAATTATCATGTCTTCTGTAAGATCAGCATTTATACATAGCCTTGCACGTTGTTCAGTATATATTGCTTTTATCATTCTTATAAAGCTTTCTCCCAGCCCCATTTTCTCCATTATTGCAAACATAAAATCCCAATTTAAATTGTCAAATGCTTTCTCTGTGTCCGCAAAGAATAATGCTACTTCCTTTTCTGGATGTCTTTCATAATATTCTACAATATTTACAACAATTCTGATATTGTCTCTTATTTGCCTTTTGGGAAGAAACCCCGCTTGATCTTCCTTTATAAAGTTTATCAAATATTGTTTAAACTGTTCTGCAAAAATGCTAGTATATCTTTTATAGTCATTATTTAATAATGAAATTGGTCTATAATTTTTTATTTTCGTAACATCTCTGTCTTCCTTTGGAATCAACGAAATAACAGCTTCCTTCCATGTATTTGGTATTTTCCCTTTTGTTCTTATCAAATTCATCAATTTCTGAAGTTTTGAGATTAACTCCTCTTTGAGGGTTTTAAAAAATTTAGCTGTATATCCATCTGGCCCAGGTGCTTTTCCATTTTTCATTACATTAATTGCTGCTTCAATTTCTATTTTTTTCAATTGGATCGTTCAAAACTTTTTGCATATTTTCTGCTAAGGGTGCTATTTTTATCTTTTGTAAGTACTCATCCATCTTTTCTTTCCTTATTTTAACACCTTTAAATAACTTGGCATAATACTTAAAGAATTCTCTTTATATTCCTTCTTGATCTACCACCTCTCTTCCCTCCACCACAATTTTATTAATAATTTTACTTTCTCTCTTTTTCTTCAGTTGCCAGGCCAAATATTTTCCGGGTTTGTTTGCTCCCTCGAAAGATTTCTGCTGCAATCTTTTCAGATTCCATTCCAGTTCTTTATTTAATCATTTGCATTTGTAAATTTGTAATCTCCCTTATAATTTTCTTTTTCCCTGGCCTTTTTCTCAGTTCCCCTTCTTTTTTCTTTATTTCATTTTGAATGTCTAACATCTGTTTTTCTTTTGCCCTCTTATCTTTGTTATTCAATGTAATCAATATTTCTCTCATTACTGCTTTATAAGCATCCCACACCGTCTGAAATTCTATATCCTCTTTATCATTTATTTGAAAGAAAGCTTTAGTTTCATTTTCTAGAGTTGTCACTATTTCTTTATTCTGTAGTAAATCTTCATTCAATCTCCATCTTCTCAACTCTTAGACTATTTTGTAATCCACATTATTGGGTTATGGTCAGCCCCAATTTTAGGTAAAATCTCTATTTTCTTTGTTATGAGGCCTAAGTCTTTAGTGCCCCACAACATGTCAATTCTGGAAAAAGTTTTATGTCTTGCTGAAAAAAAGGTATAGTCCCGCACTTCAGGATTAAATTTCCTCCATATTTCCTCCAAATTTTCTTGTTTGACCTATTCAAAAAAAGACTGACAGTTTTCCTTCCTGATTATTTTTTCCCCCAGACCTATCCAGTATGTTCTTTTTTATATATAATTTAATTTTTTTATTCAAAACATTTTTTACCAAATATAACAACTAACCAGTTTACATACCATGCAAATCCAGCATCATAAATGAAAATTATACATACATCTGCCATATCAAAGGGACAGTTCATACCAGTACATATATATCAATACACCATCCACCAATGATAGTGGGGGAAACTATTTATCCATCAATCCAAAAGTTAATAAATCATGAAATTCATATATTTTACCGGAATTTTTCCAAATGCAGTATTCTTATTATTGAAATATTCAAGAAAACAAAACCATTTTTCTGTAAACCAGTCTTTCGCTTTTGCATTGTCTAGTAAAGAAATACTGGTAACTAATTTGTCTTGAATTAATATGTCCCAGACTTTATCACACCAACTTTGAATAGTAGGACTTTTAGTTTGCTTCCAGCAACCGGCAATAGCAATCTTTCCAGCCAAGAGTAATAATGCAACTAATTCTTGTTTTAGAGATGAAAGCTCAGAGTCAGGCCATAAATTCAACAAAACCACTTCGGGTGTCAATGGAACAATACTCCTAACTATATCTGATATTTTCCCTAAGATAATTTTCCAAAAATTCTTAATCCCAGGACACTCCCACCAGCAATGAAAGAATGTTCTGGTATGCCCGCAGCCTTTCCAACAGTTCGAATCCACCCTCGCTCTGCCCTTAAACAGTTTGTGAGGAGTTATGTACCACCTTGCAAATATTTTATAATTCTGTAGGCGAAAATAGTAGGATTTAGACTTGAATAAAGACCATGTCCACAACTTTTCCCATTGATCTCCATTAATTGAAATTTGACAGTCTCTTTGCCAGATATTTTGATGACTAGCCGTAGATTTCCAGAGCGTTTGATTTAGAAGAGAGAAGAGAGTAGATAATGGAGATTACCCCTCTTATATTAGTATTCCCTTTATTGATTAGTTTCTCAAGTGGATTCAGCATTCTGTTAGTCATAATAATTGGTATTATTTGGTGCAGTACATGATGGACTTGGGCATACTGAAACCAGGGGATAGAGATTTTGAACTTGTTTTCCAATTAAGAATGTGAACACGGTTTTCCATTGATAGATACATCAGTAAGCTTGTATATGTTATTGTCCCTCCACACTCTAAACTGATTTTTATCTTTACCTGGGGGAAACCATGGTTGGCCCAAGAATGCCATTACTGGTGAAGATGCTGGAGTTAGAGCATTCCTCCATTGATCCCAAAGCTGTAAAGTATATTTTAAAAATGGATTCGAGATGACATACTCCCTTCTGTCTGCCTTAGGGTACCAAATGAATTAATGCAGAAAAATATTAGGTAAGTCAGCCTTTTCAATTTGCACCCAAGCAGGAGAAGAGGAAGGAGAAGCATACAATACGATACAGCATACTTGAGCTGCCAAGAAGTACTTGTCTATCAACGGAACTGCTAAACCTCCCCTGTTGTAGGGTTTTGCCAGAAGGGATAACGATATTCTGGGCTTCTGATTATTCCAGAGGAAGGAGGTCCATTGTGATTGCCATGTTGAGAGTTCTTTCTTTGGAACTGGAATCGGGAGGTTTTGAAATAAAAATAGTAATCGGGGAAGTAAAAATGTTTTAAGAAGATCTATTTTTTCCAGTATTGAGAAATTTAACTTAGACCATTCACCTAGAGTAGAGGTCATATATTTAGATGCCGGCTCATAATTAACTTGATATAAATCTGCCAAATTCAGTGGAAACAAAATACCTAAGTGTCTCCAAGTTTTAGTGACCCATTTAAAAGGAAGAGACAATTTAATCCTTTCCTGCAGTTCTGGGGAAATATTAATAGGATACATTTCTGATTTGTTAAAGTTAATCGAAAATCCAGAATGACAACTAAATTCATCAAGTTTGTTTTTAAGGGAAGTTAAAGAAGTGAGAGGGTTGATTAAATAAAAAACCATGTCGTTGGCTGTGGAGAAACGCCATCTTAGTTGGGAGGGAACATGAAACTGCTAAGCAGGCTTTGGGGCCTAGCCCTCCTTTCATTCCCCCCTCCCTTCCAGAGCCAAACCAACAACTCTAGGGGGAAAGCCTCCTAGAGCGGCAGGAAGTTCTTTTGTTCTTGGTATGTGAGTTAGGCAGGAAGAGAGGCAGTCCTCAACTGGCGCTCAAAGGAGGAGGTTGTGAGCATGGGGGCTCCTGACTGTGGGATAGGCCTACAGAGGAAAAGGAGGCCCCCAGGCAGTCAGACCAAGTAAGTCACCCTCAAGGCAGGGCAAGTTTAGACCAGGGACAGTAGGATGCGTTTATAACCACCTTTTCTTTGCCATGCTGTTTGCTGTGCAGGTGCTGTGCCGTGTTAACCTTTTACATGCAACTGTTTTCGTTGTGCTTTTCTTTTCTTTTCTTTTTCTCTTTTTTTAATAAATATTTTTGCTGTTTTGAATGCTGGCAGTCAAACTCTGTACCACATAGATCCCGACCGTTTAGACCACGCTGCTCTATGAAGGGGGCCCCTGGGAAGGGGGAAGGCATGCAGTTGGATAAGGTGCCAATCCTCCAGGGGTTCCCCAAAGAAGTGCTGAGGTCTCTGTGATACCCAAGTACAGGGTGGCAGAGGACCTTGAGGCCTGGCCTCATAGCTGGAGAGGGGGATTGGGAGTCTTGTTCCTCTCAATCTGAACCCCTAGACTGAGCAGGTGGTGGCAGCGAGCCCAAGTGGCCGGAGGAGAAATAGCTCCCTCCAGGAGTTGGCGACTCAATAGGGAGTTGACGGGACCGGGTCTGAAGGCAGAATCGGGCCGGTTCTGTCACATCGGCAAAAAGACTTACTTTGTATTCTGCCTTATTAACCCAAATACCTGTAATTTCAGCTGAATTTCTGATTACATATGCAAAGGGCTCTATAGAAAGGGCAAACAAAAGTGGAGAAAGAGTACCTCAATACAAATGTAGTTCATCTGACCTAAAAAAATTTGTAATGATTTGCGTAGAAGGGGCACTATATATTGCCAAGATAGCTTCAGAAAACCAGGACCAAAATTCATAAATTTAAGTAGAATTTTTAAATAATTGATTTCAACCTTATCAAATGCCTTTTCAGTATCTAAAGAAAGGATCAGTGAAGAAGAATTAGACAATTTAGCCCCATGAATCAGGTTTAACGATTTACGAATATTGTCAGTGATAGAGCGACCTGGCATAAACCCGGCCTGGTCAGGATGGAAATATTGATTAATAATTTTTTTCAAACGTTCAGCTATCAAGGACGAAAAAAATTTAAAATCATGATTTAAAATTGAGATAGGCCGATAAGAGGCAGGATTAAGTTTGTCTTTGCCTTGCTTAGGGATTAAAATCATACGAAATTCAAGCCAACTAGGAGGAAGGTGACCGTTTTCCAAAACCGAATTGCAGGTATCTAGTAACGGGGTTAAAAGAGAGGATTTAAAATGTTTGTAAAATTCAATTGGAAAACCATCCCTCCCTGTAGCCTTATTCTTCTTAATTTTTGAAATGACCACATATAGTTCAGTCAAATTAAAAGGCCTGTCTAAGAAAGAAGCGTGATTATTTGTCAGCGTGATTATTTTCGTTGAAATTAATGGATCTTAAATATTTTTCAATATTCTGTGAATTTGGTTTACCAGACTCATATAAAGTTTTATAAAAATCAAAAAAAGTTTTCGAGATCCCTCTAGAGAAGGAGTGAATAACACCCTGAGAATTTCGTATGGCGTGTATCAGATTTTGAGATCTTTTCTGTGCTATACGTAGTTTTAGAAATCTAGCAGATTTAGAGGTTTTCGTTACAAATCTTTGTTTTAGAAAAAAGAAAGTTCTTCTGAATGGACGAAGATTCTAACATCTCTAACTGCTTTCTGGCCTGATTTAATTTTTTTAGAGTTTTCCTCCCCCCAAACTTACAATGCTTATTTTGAAGGTCTGCTATACGAGAGTTAAGATCATCCACTGACTTTCTTCATGCTTTGTTACAGGCTGACGCTAAAGAAATCAAATTGCCTCTCATGACCGCCTGTGAAACCCCACAGTTGGTATTTAAATCAAAATAAGAATGAATGTGATTTTCAATTTTTTTACTAGAGTCTGCATTAGATAAGAACAGTTTATTTAGAGACCAGTCTGGTCCTTTCCCATCTAAATCCTTGGCTATCAAATCACATCCTACCAAAGAATGATCAGAAATACTTCTAGTGTCCATTTCTGCATTTTCTATGCAGTTGATCAGAGACTGAGATACTAAAAGAAAATCAATTCTTGAGTATAAATCATGTACCAGGGAGTAGAAAGAATAGTCTCTAGTGTTAGGGAGTAGAGTACGCCAGGTGTCAACCAAGTTAAAATTA
Organism: Heteronotia binoei; assembly: GCF_032191835.1. Taxonomy (NCBI): domain Eukaryota; kingdom Metazoa; phylum Chordata; class Lepidosauria; order Squamata; family Gekkonidae; genus Heteronotia; species Heteronotia binoei. Next base: position 215,076,034 of record NC_083223.1, read on the forward strand.
TTTATAACAGCGCCCAGTTCCGTATGAGATGAAAAATGCCCCTTCGCAGTTCTGGTATAGTTTGACTTATCCATAGATGTATCTACTACGAAATTTAGATCCCCACCAACCAGTACATTGCCCTGTTGGAAATGTAGCTCTGGGAACGTCTTATTAAGAAAGTCGATTTGGCCACTATTGGGGGAATAAATTGAAGCAATAGTGGTGGTCACCCCATCTAATTCACCTTTGACAAATAAAAATCTGCCCTTTGGATCTATTTTGGTCTGGTGACAAACAAAAGGAGTATGTTTCAAAATTAAAATGGCCACCCCCCCCCCTTGCTTTAGACGTGCCAGGAGCTTGATATGATTGAAGAAACCAACGCGATTTAAAAATATTAGCTGTCTTTTCCTTTAAGTGAGTTTCCTGCAAACATACAATATTAAGTTTTTTTCTTTTCCAGGTAGTTGGTGATGCATTTACAATTGATCAGGTTTTTGAAACCTCTACAATTCCACGATGCAATCCTGATATGGCTAGACATATTGCAACAATCAATAAACCAGAGGCAAAATGCCCAACTATATATTAAAAAAGAAACTAGTTTAACAGGAGCACAACTGTCTTTAACAAACACCAGCACTAGTCACCAGTGCTAATAGGCTAATAGAAAATAAAAACTTGTTAACCATAGAAACAAAAGAGCAAAACCAGAACCAGTCTCCCCACCCTCGGGACTCAGTTTCACCAACCCCCTATCACTAGGAGAACAAGGGAGCAATACCCAACGTACTGCCTTAAAGTGAAACTAAATGGCTGTTCAAGGGAGGCTATCATACCCAAGCTTTCAATTACACCTAATTATAGTTACAATTCCATTGCAACCCCCTTAGAACAGGAGAGAAAAACAACCAAACTCAAACTCCAGTTAGACCAAGTCAGACACAGCTGAGTTAGATAAGGCACCAGCTATAGACTCACAAAAATTCAAATTTTTCCAAGCACTCCTTATGGTCCTGAAAAGAAAAGATATAGACCATAACATTATTTAAAATACTTCATGTAGCAGGATTACTTTGATAAGAATAACTTTTGTAACATATCTATCAAACTGACCCCTTATGCATCTCAAAACAAATAACACATATCCATATATATCCCTGAAATTCAAATATATACATACAGAAATAGATTAGAAAATAATTTAGTAACCTTATAAAAACATTTTCCTTGAACAGATTAAACAGCAATAAAAGATTCATATCTCCTTAATAATTTTCAACAAGTACTATAAAACGAGTTGCATTAAATTAATTATGTTCAGACCATTACGTATCCTATAAGACCTCAATCAATAACCCACCCCCCACCCCCAATTCATTCTGCCCAAACAAGACCCCTTCAAGCAACTTCCAGATTCAACCTAACACTCATACGAACCACCATACAACCAATCGTTGACGTTCCAACATCCTATTGTGACCACTCAGAGCCATACATCAAGATCAATTACTCCACCAATCTAAACAAAGATAATAAAAATTCATTAAACCACCCAGCCATAACAAACGTCACATACCCGTTTATCATACACTCACCCATCCAAGTTCACCACTCCAGACACCCACTGTCATTCCACTCTATCCCCAATCATAAACCAATCAAAAATAAACATTCACCACATACCCACAACACAGACACACACCCATTCTCACAAATCTCAACACACACCATCCTCTCTAATAGCTACTAATATGTCTCTACATTTTAACTAAACATATCTGTGGCTTCAACAATTAACGGCCCTTTTAAAAAGAGAGAGCCGTGTGCGCTCCCAGAGTGACGACATAGTTTCGACTGCAGATCAGATGCCTCCGTAACTTGATGCCAATCTATTTAATCTTCATTCAACAGCTTTTCCTCTGGTGAAGTCGTCTTTTGATGATTAATAAAAATTCATTAATTCATTCAGTGATAACCAACATCCTTTCCCCCTTTAGCACATACCCACTCACATTCACTAACCAACACTCACCCCGTCACTCCACTCTATCCCCCTTCAGAAACCATTCAAACATAAACATTCGCCACTCACCCAAAAAACATACACCCCCCCTTCACTAATCTATACACACATCATCAACTCAAGCCGCAACTACTATAACGATACATTATAACTATACCTTTCTGTAACTTCAAAAATTAACGGCCCTTAAAAAGAACCGCGCAAATTTTCAGAGACGCCATAAATCCAACAGGAGTTCAAATACAAACGGTTATGGCGCCTAAAAAAGAAAATCCCTGTAACTTGCAGCAGGTCTACTCAAACTCCGCTCTACATATTTTCTCCGGTGGAGTCTTCTTTAGATAGCTCCTCTTCCTCCAAAGATGTCAGTTTTAAAGATAATGAGTTCAGCAACGCTTTCCCTTTCTCTGTATTACATGCTTTGTACATGGCTCCATTTTTAAAGACTAAAATGTCCAATGCAGGACTCCATCGGAAGCGTATGTTGGCAGAATGCAATTTTGACACTAAGATCCTTAGTTTCCTACACTTCATTAGAGCTTCAGGGGGTAGATCTAGTAGAGCCAGCACCTTTTTACCATTGTACGATAATGCACCATTTAGCCTCGTCTCCCTCAAAATCATATCACTCGTTTTAGGGAAAACAAAGTTTACCAGGACATCCCTTGGTCTCCCTCTTCTCGCCGACGCCGTCGAACCTAGTCTTTGTGCCTTCGCTACTGCAACCGACGACCCCTCCTCCATCTTTAGGGCTTTCATCAACCACTATTCCATAAATAAAGATAAATTTATAGCTCCTTCTTCCCTTTCCTCCAATCCTCTAAACTTAAAATTTGAAGCTCTGTAGCGATGTTCCAACATACAAATTCTACTTTCAAGCAAAGATTCATTTTTTTTAATAGACTTTACATCATCCTTAAGCCCCATAGCCGCCTCTGCCGACTGCTCCGCCAATTTGGCGGTTACTGAAAGCTCTTCTGAGAGCTCCTGAATTTTGGACTGGATGGGCTTTAAGAAATTCTCCATCGATTCAGTAAAAAACCAGTGAATATCAGTTTTTAAAACATCTAAGTCTCGTTTGCATAAGGGAGCTTCCTCGTCTTCTATCATCGGGGTGGGAGAGGGAGAGTTACTAGCGGCCATATTTGGATCCGAGTGAGTAGCAGGGTGACTGACCTTTTCTGCTTTATCCGCTTTAAAGAATTCTGCCACAGATTTTTTTTCCTTTGAGATCGACCTTTTATTTTTTGTTTGCTGTCCCATTGAAATAGCTCCCGAAATCTGAGTTTGGTGAGGATATATACACGACGTATTGGGGGTTGTTTAGGAGCTCCTTCAAGTTGCGTCCACCATGTACCAGTGACGCTCCGCCCCCTCTCCAATATGTTCTTAATTGTTCCATTAAAGTCCCCCATTATCAAAACTTGGTCATAAGTCAGCTCATCAAATTGCTGTATAATGTCTTTTTAAAAAGCATCCTTTGCACCATTTGGTGCATACAGTCCCAATAACAAAGGTTTTTTTGCATTCAATATTATTTCTACCGCTACAAATCTTCCATCTTTATCTTTAAATACTAATTTCGGCTCCAATTCTTGTTTAATATAGAAAATCACTCCCCTTTTCTTCTGTTCAGCCAATGAATAAAATTTTAGTCCCAGTTGTTTATTCCATAAAAATTTATAATCCTTTTGTTTGATATACACTTCTTGTAAACAAACTATATTACAATTTTGCTTTTTAATCCAATGAAACGTTGCCTTTCTTTTTTGTGGTGAATTTAGTCCATTTACATTCCAAGATAATAATTTCTAATCCATCATGGTGCAAATTCTTTGTGTTCTTCATAAAACCTACGCAGTTCCTGTGTACTTGTAATTGTAATCGTTTTTCCTTGCATCTCAAAGCTCAGACCTTCAGGTATTATCCATCTATACCTCATTTCATTGTCACATAGTTTTTCTGTCAATTTTTTGTATGCTTTTCTGTCATTTATCACTTGTCTTGGCAATTCTTTCATGATTCTTACTCTGCTGCCTCCCACTATCAATGTCTTTTCAAAATTTTTATTCAAGATTTTTCCCACCATTTCTTTTGTCATATATCTTATAACCACATCTCTTGGTAGATTATTTTTCTTGGCATATAGTGAGTTCACTCTATACATATAGTCATACATGCTTCTAGTTCCTTCAGGATCTTCCTCCAAAAATTCTGCAATTATTCTTATTATATATCCTTTCAAATCAGTCTCTTCATCCTCAGATACTCCTCTCAGACGTATCTGGGTTTCCATCAATTTGCAGCCATGAATTGCCACCTTTTCTTGCATTTTTAGCAAGGTGGAATCATGTACTTTCACTCTCTCTTCCACCTCTTGCACTTTCTTTGATGTTACTGCAGTCTCATTTCTGAGATCTTCTATATCTTTTCTTAGCTCTTCAATGTCTTTTCTAATTTCTTTTTTAGAAACAGTTATCATGTCTCTCACCCCTTTCATCATCCTGGCTTCCATTGCTTCTAATTGCTCTTGCATTTTCTCCATTGAGGCAGTCCTTGCACGTGTTAACATGCTCTAACATTAAAAAAAAAACACAGAAAATTTTTACCTCTCCAAATTATATTTAAACTATCAGGTTTGATAGAGTAAGACTTGCCCTTTTCAATAAGCCTAATTTCGCTGTCTTCAGAGCCTCCTGGGCTCAGATAATTTTTAAAGTTTTTATTTCTTCCAAAATGGCGGTCGCGACTCTCTGCTTCAAAATGTTTTCCTTCAAAAGGCTTCTAAAATAATTATCAGCGATAATGTCCAATAGTATTTACCTTATAATTGTCAGCTTCACCAATTTTTAATGTCCAAACACTTTAAAAACTTTGTTTAAATTTTGACCTCCTAGCAATGGCCACCGATGTTTTTCTATGATATTATAGTTCTAGAGTAGGCTAGCTGCTTCAATGATTTCCCTCTTCCATCCGACACTTCCTGCTTTTCTTGCCACCAAATCCCGTTTTCACTGGTAAAAAGATCTCACGATGTTTGATGTATTCCTGTGTTGACTGTGAGAGCTGCAAATCTGTGACGATGGGGCTTTTTCACCAAAACCACAAGTAGACAAAACAATAAATTCCTTTCCACTTTTTAGCACTGTCCTTTAAATTTACAAAGTTCAAATTTCGCCCCTTCTCCCCTTCTTCTTCCAAGCTTTCTGAATCTCTATTTCCCACCTTCTGATTTTATTTTGTTTAACTTTAAATAGTCCCGGAATGAAGATAGTCATCAGTACCTTTTTCTGCAGTTATCCAGATCCAACACCGGTCTTGTATAGCTTTAGATGTTTAGCAGTCTCAAAGAAGGTTAGGATCCTGTTGAGCTTATGTCAAATAAATGACTCTGGAAACTTCTGCAGATGATGAATATGCAACTCATCTCAAACCTCAAAGCCTCAAAGGAGCCACACACACACCCCCGGGACTCCCTTTTAGCCAAGGTAAATCTCCTCAGAGTTTCCTGTGCATATCTTGGACTGATCTCTGAGAAAAGTAGGCAGTAGGCATTAAATTGCCCTCCACTACCCCGAACAGAAGCCCCAGCCTGCTCCCCTTCTGAGAAGCAATTCAGCTCAGCATTTTCCAACCCCGGAAGTCCCATCACAGGGCATTTTCAATGGGAGAACCTTGCTTTTGGAGTGCCATCTCTGTTGAAGCTCACAGGGCACCTATCTTTAAGGTGCCTGATCAAAACATTTCTTTTTGTCCCAACTTTTAACTAAGAGACTTTAACTTTTTAGGAATGTTATGATCTGCTTCTGGTCTGAGGTCTGCTTTACAGGTATTTTTTATAGTGCTCAATGGTTGTTTGATACTTTTTTAATACCCCTGGCTTATTTTGAATATTGATAATTGAATGCTATTATTTTACACATGAGCTTCCTTGAACAGGGTTCTGGAGAGGTGACATAAATTCAATAAATAAATAGGACTCATTAAGGCAAGATATTTATTATTTTATTTATTCCATTTAAGTACAGCCTACATTTCCAAATGATGTTTACAAAGCAGCTAAGTGTTTAGCAATATGCGTTCCAGTAACAACAATATAAAATTAATAACGTTAGCAAAATGAAACATAGAACACAACCATCACTGTGCAAACAAAGTGGGAGAAAGTCAGCCCAAAGCACACTGGAGATTAAAGGTCTTTGCATGGCACCTATATGTCAATAATGATTACACCAGACACACCTCACAGGAAGGGACTTGCTAAAGGAATGATGCAACAGCTATGTTCACCCACCTCATTTCAGATGGTAGGAGAATCTATAGAACTCCCTGACATGAATGCACACATGAAGCTGCCTTATACTGAATCAGAACATGGGTCCATCAAGATCAGTATTATCTACTCAGACTGGCAGCAGCAATCCAGGGTCTCAGGCAGAGGTCTTTCACATCACCTACTCCTTAATCCTTTTAACCTGAGATGGTGGAGATTGAACCTGAGACCTTCTGCAAATGCCACTGAGCCACAACCACTCTCCTAATGGGCATTCATTACAGAAGCCCAAAGATGATCAGACCAATTGCTTTCCCATTTTGTGTTGCCACATTTTCCAAAACCAAGCTTTTAAACTTGGAACAGGCAGAAGCTAATGGGCTACAAAAGGTGAATGCAACTCTTGCCCACCCCTGCACAACAGTCTTTCAAAAAACAGATTCCCCTCTAAAAAAGTATCTTTGACCCACTCCAGTATCCTTGCCAAAAAAAACCCATGGACAGTAACAAAAGGCTAAAAGATATGGAACTGGAAGATGAGCCCCTCAGGTCGGAAGGTGCCCAATATGCTACTGGGGAAGAGCGGAGGACAAGCACAAGTAACCACAGAAAGAATGAAGCTGCTGGGCCAAAGCCGAAAGGATGCTCATTTGTGGATGTGTCTGTTGGTAAAAGAACAGTCCAGTGCTGCAAAGAACGATACTGCATTGGAATGTGGAATGTAAGATCTGTGAATCAAGGTAAGCTGGATGTGGTCAAGCAAGAGATGGCAAGACTGAACATCAATATCTTGGGAATCAGCAAACTAAAAGGTGTTGGTATTTACTTTTAAAGCCCTATATGATCGGGGGCCTATCTATCTTCGGGGCTGCCTTTCTCCACATGTTCCCCAGAGAGCACTGCATTCAGGGACGCAACATCTACTGTCCATCCCCGGACCAAGGGAGGCGAGACTGTGTTCTACATGGTCCAGGGCCTTCTCAGTGGCAGCACCTGAAATATGGAATGCACTCCCGGAGGCCATAAGGGCCCTGCGGGACCTCTCTCAATTCCACAGGGCCAGCAAAACCAAGTTATTTCAACAGGCTTTTGGCACTTAAACCAGGAAAGGAATGCCACCTACACTACTGAGATGTTGGAACTACTACCAGATTTAACTGTTAGTAAAGGACAATCCCGCCTAGGTAGTTATATAACAGCACCGTAAAATGTTTTTAAAATGTTTTAATAGTGTTTATAGTTTGAAGTTTGATTGTTTAATTTGTATTTATTATTTGAAATTTGGAATGGACAGCCGCCCTGAGTCTGCTTGCGGAGAGGGCAGGGCATAAATTAAAGGTAATAAATAATAAATAATAAAATGGACAGGAATGGGTGAATTTAACTCAGAGGATCACTACATCTATTACTGTGGGCAAGAGTCCCGTAGAAGAAATGGTGTGGCCTTTATAGTTTACAAGAGAGTGAGGAAGGCAGTAATGGGATACAATCTCAAAAATGGCAGAATGATCTCGGTTCATATCCAAGGCAAACCATTCAATGTCACAAGTAATCCAAGTCTATGCCGCAACCACTGACACAGAAGAAGCTGAAATGGACCATTTCTATGAAGATCTACAACACCTCCTAGAATTAACACCAAAAAAAGATGTCCTCCTTTTTGACCAAAAGTGTGCAGGCAATGTAGAAAACTCATAGCCTTAAAAATTTTCCACTAGTGCTGTCACTGCTTCTCATTTATTTGAAGCCGTAGAAAGATGGACAGGTGTCAAGTATTTCTGAACATTTCCAGCTCACCAGTACTCCAGCAAAGCCGCAGAGGTCAGTAGCATCAAACCAAACTAAGCAGTGGTGTGGTTGCCACAGGAAAGCTGCTGCTATTTCAAAATGTTTTTAAAATGCTGCAAAGGCCTGACCTGGATAGCCCAGGCAAGCCTGATTTCGTCAGATCATGGAAGCTAAGCAGGCATTAATACTTAGATGGGAGACTTCCTAGAAATATCCAGTTGGGAGGACAGGAGCAGGCTCTATTCAGCCACCTCCAAATATCCCCCAGGCCCCGAGTAGGGATTAGTCACCAGGGGTCAACATGACTTCCAGGTAGGGTTGCCAATCCCCAGGTGGGGGCAGGGGATCCCCCAGTTTGGATGCCCTCCCCCCGCTTCAAGGTTATCAGAAAGCGGGGGGGATGTCTGCTGGGCTCTCCATTATACCCTATGGAGACCGATTCCCATAGGGTATAATGGAGAATTGATCCGTGGGTACCTGAGACTAGGGAGAGAGCTTATTTTTTTGAAATAGAGGCATCAGATTTTCAGCATAACATCTGGTGCCTCTCATCAAAACACCCTCTCAAGTTTCAAAAAGATTGGTCCAGGGGGTCCAATTCTATGAGCCCCAAAAGAAAGTGACCCTATCCTTCATTATTTCCAAATGCAGGGAAGGCATTTAAAAGGTGTGCGGTCCCTTTAAATGTGATGGCCAGAACTCCCTTTGGACTTCAATTATGGTTGTCACATCCTTGCTCTTGGCTCCACCCCCAAAGTCTCCTGGCTTCTCCCCCAAAGTCCCCAGATGTTTCTTGAGTTGGACCTGGTAACCCTAGTTCCAGGTGCGTGTGCGCACACACACACACAGACACACAAATATATTAAAAAATACAAAAAAATGCTGCATGGGACCTATCCTGGCCAGGCCCACAACACCATAGGCTAAGCCACTCTTGTCCCCTCTCCACACTCCCTGTTATACGTCAAAATGCCCACACATATCCCCTGTGGCTGTTTCAGCACCTGAACAGCCACAGAATGGGCGCTGCAGGCCTCATCAGAATTGAGCCTTCACAATGTTTTTAAATCACTTTAAAATGGTAGTGGCATTTCTGTGGCAGACATGAGGATGCCATCGCATTTAGTTTGGCCAATTGGTCTCCTGTGTCTCTGATTGACACAATACAGGTATTAAAAAGTAAAAAAGAAGAAGAGTAGGTTTTTATACTCCTCTTTTCTTTACCTTAAGGAGCCTCAAAGCGACTTACAATCTACTTCCCTTCCTCTTCCCACCCCAGGCACCTTGTCAGGTAGGTGGGGCTGCAAGAGTTCTAAGAGAACTGTGACTGGCCCAAAGTCACCCAGCAAGCTTCATGTGGAGGAGTGGGGGAAATCAAACCCAGTCCTCTAGAATAGAGTCTACTATTCTTAACCACTATACCATGCTAGTGTAGTGCTTCCCTCCTTTGTAAATGGCTAAGAGTCAGTCTTTTTATTCAGAAAGTGCTCTGAAATCCACAAATGAAAGACAGCAGGAGTGAAGAAATTTTATTTTTGCCATTTGGTTTTGCTGAATTTTAACTCGTGCTGAATTATTTTGCAATAATCACAAGCAGATTGAAATTTCAAACAGTTGTTTCAATTCCTTGGTTCTTGAAACTGTCCTATTTTCTTCCCTTCCAACTGCTCCACAAATAACATTGCTGAGCAATGTTTGCTTTTATAAATCACACAGGACTGCTCATGCTACAGGAATGATGAGATGGATATTTGATGCAGCACAGTAAATAACTACTGAGCAAGCACAATAGCCTATCATGGCATCATTGGAAATTGGTCAAGGATGTCAAACTGACATGGCTGCATTACCATTGTGAGATACATGTAACATGGCATCAAATCAAGGAGAAAATGATGCAGCCACAGGCTATGAATTCCTTTGTGATATTCCAAGGACCCTTCACTGAATGTGTATAATTTCTTTAAAAGCAGAATCCTCCTTTCTTTTGGAACTACAGGGGAAAACATGCAGACTCTATTAGAATCATTATCATGATCATTGTATATTCTAATAGCAAAGTCAGACAAATCTCAGTGGCTGTTGCTAGGCAACCACTTGTTAGCACCTGCATGACTCAACTAGGCCTGCCTGCTTATTACTGCAACAGCAGCCACCATACAAAAGCCAGTGAGGTATAGCAGTTAGAGCTTCAAAGTAGGGTCTGGGAGACCCAAGTTTAAAGTGGGTTCTGGCCATCTTACTTCTTGCTTTGGAAGCTCACTGGATGATTTTGGACCTGTCACATAATTTCAGTCTAACCTATCTCACAGAGTTGTTGAAAGGATAAAAAGGAAAGGAGGAGAATAATGTCAGCTGTTTTGGCCCCCACTGTGGAGAAAGGTGAAGTGGGGGTAACTGAAATAAAAAACAAATACAGCTGAAGATGGAAGGCAGATAAAAGGTAGGTTGGGGAGTGGCTGAGAAGGAGAGATGAGGCAGTGAAAGTGACAAAGATATGGGGGTTGCTAGGAAAAGGGAAACAGGAAATAGTGTGGATGGGGGATAGAGGAGAAAATGAGATGCCCCCCACAAGACCGTGAGGGTTCCCTACCATTAAAGTGGCCTGGCCCAGCATTTGACACCACACAAGTGGGCCACAGTTTTTCTAAGCAGAAATGGCTGGGGATGGGGAGAGGGAAAGCTGTAAGGGGGACAGATAAAGGTAGGTTGGCTGTTCGGTGGGAAGGAGAGAAAAGGGATGAGGCTTGTGGGGGGGTGGGGTTCAGGAAGAGATAATAGTGGGGGAAGGAGAAATCAGATGCCTCCCACAAATCCTTGCAGGTTCTCACTTGTATCTTATAGTTTTGCAATGAGTGATTTCAGTGTATAATGTTTTGGGCAATGAATACAAAGATGATGGACAGGCACCTGGCACCTACTTTTTAAATTTAACTGTAAATGGTTCAAAGATTAATGAATTTGAATAAAATTCCATTAGACTTCTTATATTTAATTTTTCCTGTTTCAGATCTTTAGTAGCGAATCAGAATACCTGCTGAACCAGAGCCCCACCTGATACTATTAACTTCAAAACACTTGGTGGACACCAATAATGGTGCTGGCAGACACCACCACAGACACCATGTTGGAGACTCCTGATCTTGAGGATGGCAGGAAGAAACTGCTGAGACTGAATGGAAATTGTTGGAATGAGAAAGTGGAGCATCTTGAGTATCCTTGCCATATCAATCTCATTTGTGTTGTTTTCTGTCCTTGTGATTGTTTATGTTCATTTTTTCCCTACTTGAACTTCACTTTTTAAAAAAGTTTTGGATCCCAAGAGCTACAGGAATGGTCAAACCTTTTAATTTAACCTGGGAATATTTCTGAAGTGATCAAGCTTCCAGTTAGAGACCTATTGAGAGTGCTGAGACTAACACAACAAGATTAAAATGAATGAGAGAAACTCTTGTGTAAGGCCAGAAGTGCTGCACTTCCCAGAAGCAATGCATCTATTCCTTTGCTCTTTTGCTGGTTTCCCTTTCAAGAGTCTAAGGAAACAACATCTGGATTTCTAAATGTTTTTTCAACAGAGTGCAGTGGCTTATATGACCTGGATAGCCCAGGCAAGTCTGATCTCATCAGATTTCATGAAGCTAAGCAGGATTGACTGTGGTTAGTAATTGGATGGGAAACTTCTTTGAAATATCCAGTTGAGAGGACAGGGGCCAGGGTCTATTCAGCCACCTCTCTGAATATCCACCAGGCCTCCAGCAGGGGTCAGTTACCAGAGGTTGACATGACTTCCAGATGTAAAACACACACACACATATACATGCACACAAAAAAATACAAAACACACACACACACTGTAAGCCAAAATGCCCTCAAAAGAGGTTGGGGAATTTACAGGTGGGCAACTTTGGCTCAAAAGGACCTAGGATCTATGTATACAGGATTCCACTTCCAGAAATTATTGCTAAATTTACCAAAGACACTAATTAAGTAAAACAATTACACATTTATTACAGAAATTATAGAACACACATACAAGGTAATGGATACATACAACACACATACAGTCCTAATAAAAATATAGAGAAATGCATAGAGGGAACATAAGGATGGACAAACAGGGTGATAATTACCGATCGTAGTCTTCAAGGAAGGCTACAGTGGCAATAAACGAGGACTAGGGGGAAGGGGACCCTAAACTGGCCAAGAATCGTGGATGTATCTAAACAGCAGGAATGGGGTACTGTTAGATACACACCTGTGGGGAGTTGGGACTGTGGTTATAAGGATTACCTTGAGCCCTTAGGGGGTAGGAGGTACAGGGGCAGATGACAGGTGGCCAGCTGGTACATGACCTCAGAAAAAGGGGAGGCTCCACAATGACCATAAGGGCTGGACTTGTGCGGTAGCCAATAGCCAGTTTATTGGGGGCACCTGATTGGATGCCCATACCTGGCCAATGAGCAGCCCTGGTCCTGGTTACCTGATTGGGCTTCCAGGTAACAATGGGCCAAAAGGGGGAGGCTCCAGGATGACCATTAAGGGAAAGAATGGGTGAAATTATTGGGGTGGAAGTGATTAAAAGGCTATCAAAACTTATCTAAAAGATGACAATAGATGGCCAAATTGCTACCTAAGGTAATACCCGATCTATACAAAGAAGCTTAGCTCTGGATGAAGATGTTCTTCCTCTTCTTCATTCCTCTACTGGCACCATCCTTTGTCTTGGGTTCCGTTGGACAAAGGCTTAGGCAGTCTGACAGGATCCACGTCTAAGATAAGCTTGAATGCCTTATGCATAAGTGACATCTGTTGAGTAGTGAGCCTCCCGCTTCGCTGTCATGGAGTCTGGCACTGCAGGAAGATAGTTGATGATGATGTTAGCCTTCCCATATGGATTCTATGGTCAAGGCTGGAATCCGCTTGCCCGGACAATTCCTGGCGGCAGAACTTCTTCCACTGCAACGGCCGAGATGGTGCACACACGGAGTGGCTGGAAACCCATCTGTTCTCCTGGTTAGCACTCTGCCAGAGATATGGAGTGCTGCTGCAATGTTGTGGCTGTTAGTACTCACATAAGTTCCTTACAGTCTGGTAGACAAAACCCACGTTTTCCTGGCAGATGTGTGTGAGTTGAGTCTCCAGGCACCCTGGCAACCAAACGGGTGACTATGATGTTCTGAAATTAGGGGTCTTTTTCTCACAACACATATACATGCGCACAAAAAATACAAAATACCAAAACAAAAACCCACCAACCCCCAGAGTGCAGTGGCTGCTTCTTCTTTTCCATGCCTTTTCTTTGTTGCAGCCCTGCAAACTACTTCTAGCCTCCCCACTGATAATTCCTCAAGTCAAGGAGAACTCAATCATTCCTGGCACACAACCCTGTGGCCTTATGCTAGGACTCATAAAAAAAACCTCTCAGCCTTACTTACCTCATAGGGCTTTAGTAAGGATAAAAATAGTAGTGGGAGAAGTTGTAAGCCTCTTTGGGCTCCCCTGAGGGAGAAAGCCTGGGTATAAATGAACTAAGATAATAAAATAAAAATAATAATAAAAGCAATTTTCTCTGTTTTGTCCTTTATACACTGCAAGTATAGAGGGAAAGCATAATTTTCCACACACAAAAACCACACATACATCCTGAGGAGCCACAATTAATGAAAGGTCCCTGGCACATGTCCACTGTATGTTTGGTGATGCATGTTTCTCCTTCTCATCACAGCATTTATATTACGTAACATGTGAATTAGATCTAAGCAAGGATTGATCACTCGTATCCAAGTACATGATTCCTACATTCTTGCTATGTCACATTGTTAGCCCCTGGAACTGCTAGACAAGACAGAGGAGAACCATGACTGGATGTTCTGACATTTTTGTATTAAAGTCCAAAAATGGCAGATGGAGAGGGTGATCTGGATCTGGACTGTAGGACTGTTAACGCATGTGCACCATTTTCCCAGACCAGAAAAAACTGGCTCACCTGAGCTACTGTCAGCCTCAGCTGGAAAATAAGACAAATACAATTTATTTAGTTATTTAATTCCATTTATATCCCACCCTCCCTGACAAAGCAGGCTCAGGGCGGCTTACCTGCTCATGCGTTGCATGAGTATAAAACATATAAAAGACATAAAAACCATAAAACAGTTAAAAAACATAAAAAGTTAACATTTTGGTGCTATGGTCTTAAATTCAAATTTATGTTCTCTGTAGGCAGATCTTAGATGGTCCTTTCCACTGCTGCTACAGGGCAGCTTGCAAGAGGTGGTCCAGATGTTTCCTGAGAACTGTAGCGGCCAGCAATCTAGTTTGCAAATGCCTGGTGGAAAAGTACCATCGTACAGGCCCTGCGGAACTGTATGAGCTCTCTCAGGGCCCTAATTTATTCCGGCAACTCATTTCACCAGTGTGGGGCCACTACAGAGAAGGCCCTGGCTCTAGTTTATTTATTTATTTACTTTCCATTTATATCCTGCCAATTCCAAATGGACACAGGGCAGCTAACAATCATCTAAAGCCGGGCCTCCTTAGGGCTGGGGACTGAAAGCAGATTTTGTGATCCAGACCGAAGTGCTCTCCGGGGAATGTGAGGAAAGGCAGTCCCTAAGGTATGCAGGTCCCTGGACATATAGGGTTTTAAAGGTAATAACCAGCGCATTGAAATGAACCTGCTATGCAATAGGCAAACAGTGCAGTGCTTTCAGCCCAGGTTGAATGTCCTCCCGTAGGGGAAGACTCAATAACAACCTGGCTGCCGCATTCTGCCACATTCAGACAATAAGATGTTTATCTCTAATGACATCTTCTGCTGAGGAAGGAACTGTTTCACTGAGCAAATAGCATGAGGAGGAAGGGTAATAAAACTCACCAAGGCTTTTTTTCTCAATTTCCAGATGTGCTTCTTAACCCAAAAAGAAAAAGTGCAAATAAAGAGAGTTATACTCTTCTAAGCTCACTGTGGGTGGAAGAGTGTAACTATTTAGGATTATACTGTTGGTCTCATCTTTTCTAGTTGCGTCCTGTTGGTTAAGTGTGCATACTCTTTATCTGGGAGAACAAGGTTCTCTTCTAGGGTTGCCAAGTCCAATTCAAGAAATATCTGGGGACTTTGGGGGTGGAGCCAGGAGACTTTGGGGGTGGAGCCAGGAGACATTAGGGGTGGAGCCAAGATCAAGGCTGTGACGACCCTGAAGGGGGGAAGGGCCTCCAAACCGGGGGATCCCCTGCCCCCACCTGGGGATTGGCAACCCTACCGGCCAGCAGGGAAGGCGAGGAGGCAGCCAGGCCAATCTTTCCCAATCTCCTCACCTCAAACAGCGGCCTCCAACACATTCGATCCCCTCCCTCGCAAGGGGCATTGCCAAGCAACCCCGTGAGGAGGGCGGGCGAGGAGGGGAGGAGTTGAGGCGTATCAGGGCGGAGAGGAAAGGTCGCTGCTGCTCTCTCAGGTTTACCTGGGCTCGGAGGGCTGGTGACTGGGCAGCTTGGCTCTGGGGGTGGTGGGTGGTGGCGGCGCGACGTCTCCCCTTCTTCTTCCGGGGCCTCCCCGCGGGCTCAAGCCTCGGTCTAGCGAAGGCGGCGGCAATTCCCACTACTGCTGCGCGCGCACACCACGACGACAGCAGCCTCCTCCTTTTTCTTCCCCCTCCTTTTGCCTTTCTCAACACCGCCCCTCCCCTTCCTTCTGCCTCCTCCTCCTCCCGCCACGGCTCAGTTCAGCGCCGCCGCCTCCTTCTCCAGCGGAGAAGCGAAGCGCGTCCCCCTTGCTCCTCAAGCGTTGCTGCTCAGGGTCCTAGAAGGACCCATATTCAGGGCTCGCCACGCTTCTCCATAGCTGCTCCTCAGGCTGAGCCCATCTCGGAGGAGCAGCTACGGAGAAGAGGTGGCGGCAGCGCAGCGGCGTCGCCCGCTCCTTGGCGCCGTTTCCCCCCTTCCCCCGCTTCCATTTTTTGGGGGAGTGGGGGAAGAGGCTGGAAAAACTGGGGTCCCCCGCCAGGGCGGGAGGGTTGGGAAGCCTATTCTCTTCCCCACTCCTTCACATGCAACTACTGGAGTGACCTTGGGTCACAGTTCTGTCAAGATCAGTTTCTGACAGAGCTCTCTCAGCTCCACCTATCTCACAGGGTGTCTGTTGTGGGAAGGGGAAAGGAAAGGAGATTGTAAATTGCTCTGAGACTCCTTTAGGTAGTGAATGGCAGGATCTAAATCCAATCCAATCTCTTCTCCTTATTTTCTAAAACTGCAATCTTATTCATGTTTACTCAGGAGTGAATCCCACTGAACCAAGTAGGGCTTGGTTGCCAGCTGAACAGGCAAAAGATTTACTGGCAGATAAGCTGTCCATACTAATGTCCTTCTATGTCACAGACACAAAGCAGGCTTAAAACTGGAAGATATATGAAAACAGCAACCCCAGCCTGAAGAACACAGGTGAAGCTGTCTTGTACTGGGTAAGTACGTTCAGGTCAGCACTGTCTCTTCTGATTGCAAGTGACTCTCCAGGATCTCTGGCTGATGTTCATGTCACATACTGCCCAGTCCTTTAAACTGGAGATGTCTGGGGCTTTCTGAATACAAAGTAATTGTTCCACCACTGAGCCATGGCCCTTCTCCAAATGTAAGTTGATGTTTAAATTAGATAGGGTTGCCAGGTCTGACTCAGGAAATATCTGGGGACTTCAGGGGTGGAGCCTTGGATTGTTCAGCGTAACTATTACTGGCACACAATCCTGTGGCCCTGTTCAACCACACCTGCGCTTTTTACATAGTTCAAAGGTAATTCTGTGCATTGTGCTTTATGTGCCTTTTTATCACTTCCTGTTCCCAGATCCAATCTCCCCAAACCCTGCTTTCTGTATTACAGCTACTTAGTTTATAGAAATACCTCCCTACCAAACTCATTCATAATGATCCTGGCAGTGAATGTTAATACCAGATTTTATCAAAGGCTGGGTGCATTCCATGTCTCAAACACTGCGCAAGCATGAAATCTGTTGTTTAGCACAAGGAAGTCAGCACTCAGAGCCTCTCAGCTTTCCTTATTATAAACAAAACACGGTCTAGCACTGGTGTGTTGGGGGGGGGGGGCAAAGTTTGGAAAATATGTGAAAAATCTCTGGCAAAAAGTTGAGATGCAAGAAGGACATTTTGAAGAGTTTCTACTGGTTAACAATAGTACTCCCACTCCCTATCCTTTTCCTTTAGCTACTATTCCCTGCTGCTTCCGAGTCCCTTCCCTTCTTATGGGGTGGCCAATCTAGCTTTTAGCTTTTCAGTTTTCTTACATTTACTATTGTCACCTTAGCCCATTCATGAAAGAAACTATTTTTTCTTTGGAAAACTTAAATTTGAAAGTAGGGTAAGGTTATATGGAATACATGTAAATATGTTTAACTTGTGTTGTTTAATCTGTGTACCAAGTACTGGTTCACTGTCACCCCAAGACATTTTAAAGCCTTTGGTAGAAAACCCAATGGTACCACAAATTAACATGGAGACCATGCACCAGAAATTCCCTTGTATAGCATTCAATGTGCCAGGGGTGGCCAATGGTAGCTCTCCAGATGTTTTTTGCCTACAACTCCCATCAGCCCCAGCCATTGGCTATGCTGGGTGGGGCTGATGGGAGTTGTAGGCAAAAAACATCTGGAGAGCTACCGTTGGCCAGCCCTGCAATATGCCATTGGTCCTGGAATGTTCTACTAGTGTGGCAAGCATTTACAAACACAAAGGGCAGCAAATCATAAGTAGTCAAGGCAAAATTTGCAGTTTCATGAGGCTAGAAAAACTCTCTTAGCCACTTAGCTCACCAGAAAGCTGCCAACGCAACTAATTCTGACTGTTGCATTGGTGGCACTCAGGTCCAGCCCTATTGTGCTAAGCTATCATGGGTGTGCTGAAAATAAACTCTTAGGTCTAGTTTTCTGACTTCCTGCATTGCTTCCTATGTAGGAATGCCAGCCTCCAGGTGGGACCTAGGGTTCTCCAGGAATTATAGCTCATCTTCAGTGCAGACTACAGAAATTAGTTCCCCCCCAAGAAAATGGATGGTTTGGAGAGCAGAGGCACAGCCTTGTCTGCATGCAAAGAGGGAGTATCAACCAAAGCCACCAGCATCATGTCTGTAGGTCCCTGCCCTCCCCAGGCTCTACCCTCAAATCTCCAGGAGTTCCCCAGCTTGGAGCTGGCAATCCTACCCCCCACCCCATGCCAGTGGCCAGGGAGGACCTAGCACCAGGGTATTTGGGACTTCTGTCCCATGGGATTAGGGGATGACACATTGGCAGTCAGTTGCAAAGTATCCACTTGACAGTATCTCTCCTTTGATTATGATTCTTTGTTAATATGCCATTGGTCCTGGCATGTTCTACTAGGTTTTTTTTTTTTCAATTTTAAATTTTTATTAGAATAATAACATATATAACATTTAACAAACATCAACTATAACACTAACAAACATAGAGTCTATCCATGAGCCATCACATTACTAAACATGCCAAGCATAGTGTTGTTCTAATATAAAGCAAAATTTAAGTACTTGTCCGGAAATTTACACAGTGTATTTTGTTCAGATTGTACATAATCAAAAAAATGGAACCATTTTTCCACAAACAAGTTTTTTACCTGGCCTGTATCGGATGATTCAAAAATTCTTATAGTAGTAGCTAATTTGTCCATCACTACTAGGTCCCAAATTTTTAAAAACCAAACACGTTTAGTAGGAGATCAGCATTGCACTTCAGTGAAACAAGTCATTTTGGAATGAAATTTATACTGTCACAGAGTTCTTTAATGTAACTTCTTTATTTCCAAGTGTGCTGTGGCATTTTTAATGTCTACAGGAAATTAATATCACAATGACCAGCAAGACAGAAGTCATTTGCCAGGGCAGTCTATAATTCCAAATTTGAGTGGATAATTGAGCTTCATACAGAGCCCAACACACTGTAAAGATTTCATGCACACATCATTTTAATATTCCACTTTGTTTATTTTAATATATTACACCCAGGCCTCTTTTCCAAGAGTGTTTTCCAACAAACACCTCTCTTCCAAGAGTGCCCTGACAGCGGTGTAAAATTAATATTTCTCTTGGGACACACCCTTTCTTTAGATCTTGTTTCCAAGTAGTACATTTTCTTCAAAATGAGCCTATATACACACATTAAATAATATCAGTGTGACCACCACCAGTGTTATTTAATACTGTTATTAATATTAATATACTAATTATGATTAAGTACCTCTATGTAAGAATTAATCTATGCCAAAATATACAGCAGCAGTGTCAATTATGATCACACAGTGGTAACTGAACAACTCCGGGCCTTCCTAGACAATGTATTTGCCCTAAACCCCTTTCAGTCTGCCTTCACACCAGTCTATAGAACAGGGATGGCTCTGGTGGGTTTAGCTGATGCTCTCTCTTTGAATCAGACAAGGCTGTGTCTCTCTATTGCCCTTACTGGGTCTATCAACAGCCTCTGATAGGGTGGATCATGTCATTTTATTGAGGTGCTTTGAAAAATAAGTTGGGATTAAGGGATGCTGCTTAGACTGGCTTAAATTGTTCCTTACAGATAGGAACATCAACTATCATCCTTATCCTCCATATTATTCAATCTCTGGGTGCATTCACACACACTAATTAACTAGATTTTTACTGTGTAAGAACAGCAAAATCCACTTGCAAACAGTTGCCATGTGAAAACACCCTCTATGTACCAAACCTTAGGGAAAACCACCTGCAGTTTTGGAGAAGGTCATCACCAATATGTGGATGACATCCAGTTCCCTATATCTACCCATATCATCTCTTGATTCTATAAAGATTTTGAACCAGTCTTACTGCTGTGATTAAATGCTAAGTATGAACAAGTTGAAATTGAATCCTGATTAGACAGAGGTCACTAAGGATACTGAGTTGAAAGACACTGAACTCCCCACTTCTGATGGGATCCAGCTGACACTCTGCTTCACTTAAGAGCCTAGACATTGTACTGGATCCAGTATTACTACTGGAGAAGCAAGCCAATGCAGCTGCAAAAAGGCGCATTCTAGCTTCACCAAGCCCAGTAGTTGATCCCTTACCTTAGCTCAAACAATCTGGCCACATTGATCCATGCCATGGTTACCTCGAGGCTATACTATAGTAGCACACTCTACATGGGTCTTCCCTTGAAGTCAGCTTGGCAACTTCAGTTGGTAAAAAATGGCAGTCCAATTACTAGGTGATACCAGACAGAATGTGCATGTCACAACTATACAATGTGATAGTAAGCCACTTTGAGACTCCTTAAGGTGAAGGAAATGGGAGTATAAAAATCTATTCTTCTATTCTGCATAGGCTCCTGAGCAGCTACCACACTCAATTCAAGGTACTGGTTATCACCTACGAGGCCCTTTATGGACTAGGACTCACCTGCAAGAGTGCCTCTCCAACTATTTATTTATTTAGTAGGCTTATATTTCACCTTTTCCTGTAACAGGCTCAGAGCGTATCACAACATAAACTGAACAACAATAAAAACCTACAATTTTTTAAAAAATACAATAAAATTAGCCTACCAAGAACAATAGAACAATAAAACAAAATAAGGCGCATCAGAGGCGGGGAGGGCACATTTTACAGAATAAAGCAATTTTCGGCCCAGAAAGAAATGATGGTGATAATAAATAAGGTAGCACCATAGTGAAACATGATGTCACAACAAGGAAGGCCAACTGATGGAATAGTTGCTGGAATAGGACGCCCACTGCCTCAATAAAAAGCCTAGGAATAGAAAAACCAGAGAACCACAGTGAAGGTTAATAGCAAACAGGTAAATGACTGTGGAAAATCACGAAATGCAATAAATAGTAATTTGCAATACTTTAAACAAAATTCAAAAAGCAGCAGCAATAATTTCATAGAAAATTTAGTAAATATACAAAACACTAATCACTACAGCATCTATAAGATCATACAACAATTAAATTAATAACATCACTCATAAATCATTATAAACAGTTCATTAAAGTCCTAAAGTACGTTGTTCCTCCAGACGACTTCCAAAAGTTTAGCAAGACGATCCTGCCACTTCTCTTGCAGTGGGTTAAAGTGCTAGTGCACTCCAACAGTCCTGTAGCCAATATCAATCTTATACCTTGATAGATGTTTCAATAAGAATTTCAATCCAGCCAAAATCAAGGCTTGAGTTCTTGAAAAAATAAACAAGTGGGTGCGTGGAAAACCTCTGATGGGGACACGCATATATCACTGTTTCTGACCCAGTCTTATCAAAGAGGCATCTCCCACTCATTAACAGCCTCACAGTACTACACACGGAGAAACTCTCTCTCTTGCAGGATGGACTCTATGTCATCATGTCCCTGCTGAATATCCTCCCATCTCCAAACTCTGAACACACACACACACACCGGTTTTGCTCCCTAATCTCCAAAAATTTCTTTACTGGAACTGGCAGCCCCTGTTTCCCCTGTGGTTTATTCCAAGAATCTAGCAAGCAGAAGCAGTTGTGAAGCATAGGAAGGTACCTGCTCCTCCATGAAATGACTTCTTCCTTTTTGGTATCTGGGAAAACACTGGCCAGATGGGCTTGGAGCCAAGTACAACCATTACTGGAAGAAACTCCACAAAGGGTAATCCAGATGTTATTATAACTACATGCTCAAAACATCTAGGAGAACTCACCTGGAGTTCTGATACCCTGCATCTTCTTTCCTTCCCTCTGTGGCTGGTAATGAAGCAGGTTGGGGAAACATATATACATATGTACAGGGCTTTTTTTGAGCAGGACGCACAGGAACACAGTTCCAGCTGGCTTGGTGTCAGAGGGTGTGGCCTAATATGCAAATTAGGTCTTGCTGAGCTTTTTCCTACAAAAAAAGCCCTGTGTGAAACAATGCTAAAATCAGGAATGTGGCCTAATATGCAAATGAATTCCTGCTGGGCTTTTTCTACCAAAAAAGCCCTATATATGTATATAATGACAGCAAAACATAAGGTAAGTTCTACTGGAGTGAAACATCTGTCTGCCAGCTTCAGAAGTTGCTGGATGTTTAATACAACATCTGGTTGAGCCTTCAGGATTTTTCCACCTGACCATATTCTACTTCCATCCTCCTTCCCCCAGCATGTACAGTGGATTGTTTTTTGTCTTTCTGTCATTTGTAGAATTGGATGGTCCCTTGCAGTAAACTATCCTGGGGACCATACTGGGAACAAATCTGAATCTCCTCTCTGCTATGGAAGCTCCCTGTGTGACCTAGAGAGAGTTATTTCCACTCTGATCTCCCAGAATTACAACTTATTTCAAGATAGAGATCAGTTCCTCTGGAGAAAATGGCTGCTTTGGAGAGTGGACTTTGTGGCATTATACCCTGCTGAGGTCCTTCCCCTCCCTAAGCCCCAAGTTCCCCAGGCTCTATTCCCAAATCTCCAGGAATTTCCCCACCCACAGCTGGCAACCCTACCCAGGGTGAAAGGTTTAGGAGACATAAACTGAGCACTCAGGATTTATGCACAGTACAACTTTGAGGCCTGCTTTTGCAGCACTGTTTGGGTCATCCAAACCTCAGGCCCTAGTTTCATCTCTTATGCCTGCAGATAATTAATTCAGCTGGGGGCTGGTGAGAATTTGCCAAGGCTTCAGAAGTAGTAAACATAAAAACCAGACTATTCCAATTAGATAAATCCCTGAAGCAATAAAAGGTCATTGTTTTCTCTTAGTGCTGACACAATGCATCACAGCATGGAACTCAAACTGCTATTTTAATGCATTTAATTGTGGCATGTTGGATTTCCTGGACTTGGAGCACCAATTGCTTTGCATTTGAAAATAAGCTTCCCACAAGGACTCTGATTCCCTCTTCTCTCCTCCCTCTTTCCCCAGTGAAACCCTAGAGCAGCATTGACATTCAAAGTGGAGCTGCCATATTTATTACACCTTCATGCTTTGAAGTTATCTAAAGGTCAGCATGAAAAAGAAACAGGGCTTCTGTTATTATCATTCATAATCTGGGATGGTCTATGAGTTCCAGTCAAGGGCTCTCCCCCACTGGAGCAAAGCACTGTGTCAATAGGTGTTTTGAAACATATATGCTCTCAGCAGATTGGCCTGTGAGTAACAACTTGTTATGCCAGGCAGACAAAACAAATAGAACAGGTGTGAGCTGTGGAGACAGAGGTCAGGGTTGGTTTTGTGTTATTTTGGTTGGTTCTAATAAAAGGTCCTTGGTGGCTTTTGTTTTTGTAACACAAAGCTATCCTAGAGTTGCTATTTATCTCATTAGCCATTTTTCTATCATATTTCTGGCCTTTGGAAAAAAAAAAACAGCAATGATATGCTGCATAAATTCCAGAAACATAAAGCTAAACCTCAACAGTTAAGGGAAATCCGTTTATTAAGAACAACTGCAAGTCACAAAATAGAAAGCTTTCAGGGTCAGCACAACGCTTTCTTTTACAGTAGTTCCCCCACATTAATAATTCCAAGTACCTGGAAAACTAGAACAGCATGAAAAGAGCTAGGCTAGAATCTTTCACCCTGATGTACTTTTTAAAAAAAATTTGCAGGGAATCTTCACATGGAGGAGCATTAATAAACTGACTCTCCCTACCTGCAGTCTTAAGTGGCACCTTAAGATTCAACCATCTATTTCTGCTACAGAGACTGGACCTTAGATCCTATTTATATGCAAAGCTAGCAAGGCAAAGAGCTTTCCCATGTGACTTTCCACAGTCTCTACATCATGTTTAAACTGTATTGCCACCTGTGCAAAGTACACAGCCCTTGCAGATACTGTGGTGGGGTGTGAACTAAGCTTATATTATATCAACATGGCACACGTTGCCACAGAGTTTAAAGAGATTTTGAGCCCTGGCAAACTCATATGGGGAGGCACTTTGTCTCTGCAAGCTTTAGACTATTCAGGTTTCCCCCCAAAGAGATGTCATAACCTGCATGAAACTGGCATTTTTATTTTTCTCCCACCACCAGATGGAGGTCTCCTGCCATAATGGGAGGCCTGGCAACCCTAGGTCTGGCCTGGAGTTCTCCTGGAATTTAAACTGATCTCCAAATTATGGAAATCAGTTCCCACAGAGGAAATGGCAGCCCTGGAGGGCAGATTGTATGGCATCACATCCCTGCTGTGCCCCCTCCCACACCCAAACTCTGTCCTTCTCAGGTACTGCCCCTCCCAGTCTTTAGGAACTTCCACAGCTTGAGTTGACAACCCTATGGACCACACTACTATAATCTCAAGGCTACATTTTTGTAATGTGCTGTATGTAGGGTTACTACTGGCCAGAATGTCCTGTCCCTTTAATAAAAGCTTATATTCTCTCTCTCTCTCTCTCTCTCTCTCTCTCTCACGGAAATGGGTACCTTACGTCTCTCATGGCATGGAGCTAAACAACTTCACTTTGTATTTGCTGGAGATCAAATTGATATTAAAGGGGCAACTAGAGGGACCAGCTGAAAAACTGCAACCCTAGCTCTATGTACAGCTGTCTTTAAAGACATCTTGGAAACATCAGTTGTCCCTAACTGAAGTGACCCTGTGGGGCTCTGGTTTCCACTACCAGACTGACACATAGGTTGCCTGTTTCCACATGAAGGCAATTCCCTGTTTCAGATCTATCTAGCTACACTCAAATCAGAAGTGGAGCATCCATACAGGGCAGATTCTCTGAGTTTTCCCCTGGTTTCCTCTTGCACCCTCTCCACCACGCTATGGAGAGCTTTTTACCTTAAAAAAATTGGTTTGCTATATTATTACAATGTTAGAAGGATACAGTGATATACCAACCACTGCTTTAGAAGAAGGAGGTAACAACTTGCCCTTGTAACTTGCCCCCCTCCTCTGCTGGAAGAAAATAGAGGCTGCTGAACAGTCTGCCACTCTGTGCTCCAGCCAGGACTTTCTGGTGGCAACTGGTAAGATAAAAGTGCCCCTCCTTGCAGCTGGCCTTCCAAACCATGATGGGGGGGAGGCGGGCTTGCCAGCACACAGTTATTCCCCATCTCTCTAAGTACTTAAGTGGGATTCTCTGAGTGGATATAAATTTCTCTCAAGACTTCACTCCCAAGAGCATGCATGAGGAGGAGGGGGAAGTCAGGCAAGCCCCCACCACTTGGGATTGATTTTTTAAAAGGCAAAATGCCCTCAATTGGCAGGGAGGAGGAATCATAGGAAATAACACTGATGTGGGAAGAGGCAAGGGGGTTAAGAAAAAAACTGAGACCGGAAATAGAATATGATGCAGCTTTTGCTAGGCTGTATCATTTCAGACTAGTTAGGAGACCAAATGTGTGAATGCTCCCACTGTTTCTATAAACCCTCCCTAGATATACGAAGGTATTCACTGCTATATCAGCAGAAATATTTTTTTAAAAACTCTCCATAGAACTTGATAAGCCCTTCTCAATACTGGCTCAAATGAAGGCTTGCATTTCTTTACTCACTTCAGTTATACCCCACTGTTTTCCCCAAAGGAGACCCAGAAGTGGTTTACATAATTCTTCTCCCCTCCATTTTATATTCAGCCAGCAGATTTAAACCTGAGTCTCCCAGATCCTACTCCAACAATTCTAAACACCACACCACACTGTATCTCACACAAACTCACACAGAAGGGAATAAAGGATTATTATATTTGTTTTATCATATGGACTATATTATTTCTGTCTGTGAGACCCAGGGTGCTTTCACACTAGAGATTTGGCCCAACCTAGGAATGCGTCCCACTCGATTTAAACACGCACATTCACACAAGCACATCTGCCCTCCGAGCCTAACCTGTTCCCACCCCACGCCCAGATGCCTCCTATTCGCAGTAAAAAGCTACCTGGATCTTCCTGGTAGCTTCCCTGTGATTCAGATGTAGGTCACATAATCTCCTGCTGTCTGAATGCCCCAGTGCAACTCATGGGCAGGAGAGCTGTGTGCTCATGCCAAGTCGTTTGCAGCATGAAATGTACTGAGTGACAAGACGTGTTGAAGGCAACATACTTTATTGGCGAGTACATCACAAGAGGGAGAAACGCAGGCCAGGTCCCGATTATATACATGCCCTGGAACAACCCTCCGTCTGGCCAGGTCCAATCCTGGCCAGTTAAACTTCCCGCCACAGATCTTGATTGGCGGAGTGTATTAGCGAGCTACATCCGGGGACCAGTGGGTTTCCACTGGTCGCCTCTGTAGCATTTGCTGTGTTGTACATGAAGACTTAAATGCAAGACATAACACTCCTCCCCCCCTAGTTCAGGACACAAAGTCTTTCAAGTAGGCTGGTGCCCTGCGTTCCCTGGTTGACCTCCTTGGGGTAAGCCTTCCAAGATGGAACCTGAAATAAACACCATGCCATCACTAACATCAAAATAACTGAGATAGCAATGAGATGAGATTATTTTAGATTGATTTTAGACTTTTATGTTATGTAAAACTTAATGGTAAATTTTAAATGGTATAGAAATGTATAATTGTTTTATTGTTTAACATGGCTTTTGCCACACCCTGCAAGCCGCCCTGAGCCTGCCCCGGCGGGGATGGCGGGGTATAAATAAAATTTTATTATTATATTATTATTAATTTGGGGAGTTGGAGCGGCTGCCATGGCTGGCGGGGCGGCGGTTTCCCCGTGTTGGGGTTACGCCGGAAGAGGACTGTCCGCCACTTGTTGTTCTTCCGGAGTCCCCCCTCTGGGGGGGTCGCTCCCGCCGCTGTGGTGCTCTTCCGCCCGTACAGTCGCTGCAGCCGCCATGGGCGGGGTAGCTTCTCACATGAGGATCGAGGGGTAAGGTGATGGGAGGCCCTTTGTAGCACCCCAGGGACCCATCAAACACTTCCAGAAATTCCTGGCACACGTGCTCGAAATTTTGCGTTCGCAGTTGCTGCACCGCCACTATCTGAATACCCAGTGGTCAAAACCAGGCCAGCCCCAGTAATGTGATGAGCTGGCGTTTGACCACGAGTATGTCCAGTTTGCCCCTAAAGCTCTTAAACTCTACCCTAATTGTGGCCCAACCCAAAATCTGTACGGGATTTTTTTGGAAGTCCCGCAGTATGAAGTCAGCCGGTCACAGCCTGGGCCGTCCACGGGGGCAAAGTTTTTTTAGAGACTCCTCCAAAATTATGGAGATGGAGGAGCCCGAGTTCAGCTCCATTAGTCATGGAGCGCCCTCGATTCGGACCGACACCCTGACCTTATCTGGGGTATTGATGGGCAAGATCATTACCTGCAGGCTAGTCGATGCGGTCGAGTAGTCATTGTTCAAGTCGTGGTTGGTGGACTGGAGTCTGCGGGTGGCCTTGGCCCGGCAAGCCCGCACTATGTGGCCCACTCTTCCACAGTTCCTGCAGTCTACGTTGCGATAGGGGCAGTCCAGTTGTTCGTGTAGATCCCTACAGCTGGCGCACTTGGTGTTGGCTGGTCTCTCGGTCGCTCATGGCCAATGGGTTGCTCTTGGCCCCATTCCTGGTTGGCAACAGAGCTGGTGTGTCTCCTCCTCCTCTGGGTTGCTCGACGCCATCTCCTCTTGGTGGACGGCTTCTACTCGCGGGTTATGGAAAGCTTTGGTGGCTCTCTCGAATGCGGTGGCTTCATTGAAGGCAAGTTGGAGGGTGAGCTCTTCCTTTGCGAAGCGCTTTTGCTGCAGTCTTTCATCTCAGAGGCCCCAGACGAATCGATCCCTCAGAGCTTCATCCAGCTTGTCGAAGCTGCAGTTCCCTGCAAGTTGGTGGAGGGCGGCCAGGTAGACTGCGGCCATCTCTCCTGCCCCTTGATCCCTCCTGTGGAAGAGAAATCGGCAGGCGATGAGGAATGGCTGGGGCAAGAAATGCCCAGTCAGGAGTCTGGCTATCTCCTCGTACGTTGTCTCCGTGATCTTCGCTGGGGCCGAGAGACCCTTTGTGATCTCGAATGTGGCCTCCCCGCAGACACTCAGAAGCACGTCTCTCTTATGGCTGTCATCCGTGATCATGTTCGTTCATAGGTAGCAGTCGACTTGCTCCATGTAGGTCTCCCACCTATCGGGGTTGGTGGGGTCGAACTCTGCAAGGTGGCCCGTCGTCACGCTTGGGTTCGCCATGGCAACGGTGGTGGCAGCGGGCACTTCAGTCTCCCTAGACTGCGTGCCTTCCTCGTCTTTGGCCAGGTCAGCGAAGTCCCGCTTTGGGAGTTACCTGGCTAGGATCCCATCCTCGTCACCACTGTAATGTACTGAGTGACGAGACGTGTTGAAGGCAACATACTTTATTGGCGAGTACATCACAAGAGGGAGAAACGCGGGCCAGGTCCCAATTATATACATGACCTGGAACAACCCTCCGTGAGGCCAGGTCCAATTCTGGCCAGTTAAACTTCCTGCCACAGATCTTGATTGGTGGAGCATATTAGCGAGCTACATCCGGGGACTAGTGGGTTTCCACTGGTCAGCTCTGTAGCGTTCGCTGTGTTGTACATGAAGACTTAAACGCAAGACATAACACAGCACCACCAGGGTTTTTTTTTCATGAGTCCTTGTCGGAGGTGCGCTTCTGCAACTCCCTGCATGAGCCCACACACAGGGGACTTTTTAAGAAAAACCACCCTTTCAGCAGCAGTGGGTACTTGAGCCGCACTAGCTGTATGAATGTGCAGCCACCAATGGCTGCTGCGATTCTGCTGCTTCAACAGCGGCTATCTGATCCTTCTAAAATGGACCTGACTGGATTGGGTTTTTTCACCTCAGGATACTACCATGTCAATTTCTCAGTCTGAAACCACCCCCAGGTTCAAAAACTCCTTCTGCTTTGGAATAGGCTTCCCAATCCCCAGGTCCCAGCTGGGGATCCCCCGTTTTCACAGGCTTCTCCCTGCCCCCAGCCAGCTGGCCGGCGGGGGAAACCCTGCCCCCCCCATAATCACCATGTCGTTTTAGAGCTCCTGCAGGTCCGTTTTTAAAATATGTGCCTTTAAGGCTGAGCAGGAAACAGGAAGGGCTTCAGAGAATGGCCCCTCCCTTTGTTTTGCTTTCGTTTTTAGATCAAGTAAAGTTCTGCAGGAACAAGACCCAGTAAGTATTTGTGTGTGAGAGAGAGAGGGAGGGGGCAGGGGATTCCCTGGTTTGGAGGCCCTCCCCCCCTTTAGAAAGCGGGGGGGGAAATGTTTACTGGGCACCCCATAGGGAATAATGGGGAATTGATCTGCGAGTATTGGGGGCTCTGGGGGGGCTATATTTTGAGGTAGAGCATCTTTTAGTATATCATCTAGTGCCTCTCCCCAAAATACCCCCCAAGTTTCAAAACGATTGGACCAGGGGGTCCAATTCTATGAGCCCCAAAAATGGTGCCCCTATCCTTCATTATTTCCTATGGAAGAAAGGCATTTAAAAAGGTGTGCTGTCCCTTTAAATGTGATGGCCAGAACTCCCTTGGAGTTCAATTATGCTTGTCACACCCTTGTTCCTGGCTCCACCCCCAATGTCTCCTGGCTCCGCCCCCAAAGTCCCCAGATATTTCTTGAATTGGACTTGGCAACCCTACTTTGGAAGCTTGCTGAGTGACTTTGGGCCAGTCACACTCTCAAAGGTTTATTGCTGCTGCCTTCAAAGCAGACAATACAGGACTAGATGGAAATCTAAAACAACATATATTTAATCTCAGCCACTCCACCATCAAGAATATAGTACTAGTGGCCTACCTATAGGGCTATTGTAAAGATTATTAGATAATCTATGAGAAATGTCTTCTGTGCTCAAAATAGGATTGCCAATCCCCAGTAGGGGGCAGAGGATCCCTTGGTTTGGAGGTCCTCCCCCATTTCAGGGTTATCAGAAAGCGGGGGGGGGGGATGTCTGCTGAGCACTCCATTATACCCTATGGAGACTGATTCTCATAGGGTATAATGGAGAATTGATCTGGGGCTCTGGGGGGGCCTGTGTTTTGAGATAGAGGTGCCAAATTTTCAGCATAGCATCTAGTGCCGCCGCTCCTCAAAACACCCACCAAGTTTCAAAAAAACTGGATCGGTGGTCAAATTCTATGAACCCTGAAAGAAGATGCCCTTATCATTCATTATTTCCAAATGGAAGGAAGGCGTTTAAAAGGCATGTGGTCTCTTCAAATGTGATTAACAGAACTTTTTCCGAGTTCAATCATGCTTATCACATCCTTGCTCCTGGCTCCACCCCCAAAGTCCCCAGATATTTCTTGAGTCAGACATGGCAACCCTAGCTCAAGATCCAGGAAAGGCATACCCAGTTAAGGGTGGCAAAGCTGAAGTAGATATTATTTATTTATTCTCACTTCAAAGAAATCTCTCTCTTAACTGAACCGGGCAGTTTCCTCTGTCACCTTTCCCCTATTTAACTGGCATTCAGTTGCCCTCAACATTTGTTCCATTTTTCCTGGAGCATTTCCAGTGCTCAATAGGCAATTTTCTGGGAGGGTCCTTCACCCCTGCTTTTGGATAAGTTATGAAATTATATTTTCCTGTGCACCTTGGAAGCCCACTGAATATACAGGGAAGGGAAAGGGAAAGGTCCCCTGTGCAAGCACCAGTTGTTTCCGACTCTGGGGTGAAGTTGCTTTCGCAACGTTTTCACAGCAGACTTTTTAACGGGGTGGTTTGCCATTGCCTTCCCCAGTCATCTACACAGTGTTATGTCCTGCATTCTAATCCCTATGTACAGCACAGCGCATGCTACAGAGGCGACCAGTGGAACCCCACTGGTCCCCGGATGTAGCTCGCTAATACGCACCTCCAATCAAGATCTGTGGCAGGAAGTTTAACTGACCAGGATTGGACCTGGCCTCACGGAGGGTTGTTCCGGGGCATGTATATAATTGGGACCCGGCCCGCCATTCTCTCTCTTGTGATGTACCCACTAATAAAGTATGTTGCCTTCAACACATCTCGTCACTGAGTATGTTACAGGGGTGGTTTGCCATTGCCTTCCCCACTTTCCCCCCAGCAAGCTGGGTACTCATTTTACTGACATTGGAAGGATGGGAGGCTGAGTCAACCTCGAGCCGGCTACCTGAAAACCCAGCTTCCGCCGGGGATCGAACTCAGGTTGTGAGCAGAGCTTAGGACTGCAGTACTGCAGCTTTAACACTCTTCACCACAGGGCTCTTGAGTATACAGGAACCCCTATCATATCTGTAGGTCACCTGGTTTTGCTCCTTTAATTAAGTATTAAATTGACAGGCTGGCGGGGGGAGTGCTGTGAGAAGGAACCCATGCCTCATGTATGGGTGGTCCTGTTTTGCTGCTTTCATCATTCAGACAGGAACCAGTCAGTCTAATATTAGATATAGTAAATAATATGAAACACATTAATTTCTCTTGTGAAATGTCATGTCTACATTCACCAATCACCACAGAGAATCATTCCAGACTATAGAAGAGCTCAAATTCGATCAGAATCTTATTCCCAAAACAGTATTTACATGGAACCTAATTTCACCAAAGGCTCTCCAACAATTTTGCAACAAAGACAAAAGCAAAGGTGCAAGCCAAATGTTTAGGCAGAAAACACTACAGAGACCTAAATAGGGCAGTTTAATTCTGGCAACTGGAGTTTAAAACTGCCAAGGACGCCACATGTTATGTCTTGACACAGTTGTTGTTCTGAATTCTAGCACACAGTCCCCAAAGGACACATACAGCCTGTAACTGAGAAAGTGTTTAGTGTCTAGTTAGGGCTGAAAACTGATAGGCACACACAAATTTGGGTGCCAGCCACAGGCCTATTAAGACAGTTAATATAGACGATATAGTTGGATATGGTTGACTGACATGCTTGGTCTCTGTCACATGTCACTTTTAACAAGGAATGTCCTGGTTCCCCACAAATGTGTAATATTTTCTTCATGCCACAGGACCTGTCTCTTCTTTTGGTGTGCATGAAATAAACAGATAAAACAGACTTAGTTGTTTACATGACAAGTTGCAACAGGAAAGAACGGATTTTGTTGAGTGAGGGGCACTACATGTTTGTGTGGTATATTTAACTGATCTACAAAATAAACCCCAAAATAGTTTCATTATATAACAAATGTTAATTATTCCATTTTGAACTTATATATAACTTTCTCAGCTCAAAAGGCCCTTAGAGTGGCTCACAATAAACATTGAAACACACACAAGTGAACAATAAAAACATTCCAATATAAAGTGAGTAAAAAAGTTCTTTTAAAAACCTTCACTGGCTAAAACCACTAATTCTAAGGCCACATCAGCCAGCCTCTATCATAAATAGAGATAAACCCATTTATCTCCAAATGTGAAATGTTTTTAAAAAAGTATTCTTACATATTTATGAAATCCCTGAAAAGTACTAACTGATGGGTCTTTCTTGTGAGGGAATTCCACAGCACAAATGTTTTTACAGCAACTCAAGAAAACAACACCACAAAAATTAACTTTTTAAAGCAAATATTATTCTCATTATTTCATTTCTCTTTATGCAAAAACATGGAAGAAATCAGGCAGTAGGATTGTTAGGTCCTCTCTGGTCACCAAAAGGAGATGGGGGGTCAGGATGTCAGATCCAGGTTGGGAAACTCTTAGCGATCTGGGGGTGGAGCCTGTGGAGGACATGACCCTCATTGGAATGCAATGCCATAGAATCCACCCTCCAAAGCATCGATTTCTCCAGGGGAACTGATTTCTTTAATCTGTGGGTGAGCTGTAATTCTGGGGGATTCCCAAGTCCCACCGGAGGCCACCATCCCTATAAGGGAAGGGAGGGTTTCACAAGGTACTTCTAAATATTTACTTCAAGAAATGAGTTCAGCACAAGTGTATGGTGAAGATACTTGAGCCTCTTGTAATTCTTTAATCATACCTAGAAACCTGGCTCCAGTCTACAATCTGTTCCCCAAAATGTATTTAGGAGGGATTAACAATAGCATTCATGTTTGGTGTAGTGGTTAAGTGCGTGGACTCTTATCTGGGAGAACCCATTTTGATTTCCATTCCTCCACATACACCAGCTGGAATGGCCTTGGATCAGCCATAGCTCTCTTAGGAGTTGTCAGCCCCACCCACCTCACAGGGTGTCTATTGTGTGGGGTGGGGGAGAAGATTGTGACCACTCTGAGACTCTGAGATTCAGAGTATAGGGTGAGATATAAATCCAATATCATCTTCTTCTCCTCCATCAAAGGCTCATGCTTCTAAAGGCAGAGATATCCATCAATGCACCTTTGCACCTCTGTTCTACTCAATCTTTTCTGTGAACCAGAGCACGACATGTTGCCACAGTTACTATTTGATATTAAAAGCTCACTTCGGATTTTTGACAAAGAATGCTTTTGCATATTGAATGATCCTTCATGGAGAGATCCTTGGAAAGATTCTAGCAAATAAAATAATAGTCAATAGCATCTGATGATGTGCTGCAATAAAATTTGTTAGACTCCAAGCTGCCTTTGGAGTCCTGTTTTATTTTAGTAGTTACACTGGCGCAATAGAAAGACCACTGCAAACATGCTCAAAGCAGTCTTTGTCACTTCCTTGTTTTGATGCTAATATTAGGGTCGCCAGCCTCCACGTGGGGCCTAGAAATCACCTGCTTTTGCAGTTCTTCTCCATAGGGTTGCCAGGTCTGTG
This sequence comes from Heteronotia binoei, assembly GCF_032191835.1. NCBI lineage: Eukaryota > Metazoa > Chordata > Lepidosauria > Squamata > Gekkonidae > Heteronotia > Heteronotia binoei. Next base: position 215,109,715 of record NC_083223.1, read on the forward strand.
TTGGAAAATACCTGGAGACTTTGGAGGTGGATCCAGCAGAGGGTGGGGTTTGGAGAGGTGAAGGACCTCATCAAGGTACAATGCCATAGAGTCCACCCTTAAAAGCAGCCATTTTCTCCAGGGGAACTGATCTCTGCTGACTGGAGATCAGTTGTAAAAGCAGGAGATCTCCAGGCCCCACCAAGAGGCTAGCAACCCTAGTTCTTCAACTGGTAAAGATCAGCTCACTGGTCTCCACAAAATGCTACTCCTGGGAGATGGTAACCCTGATTGACCACACGAGGGATGGGGCCTGTAGCAGGAAGGTTGACTGTAGAAATTACCAATTTAGTCTGGATCCTTCTTATGGGCAGCATCCTTCCACAGCTGAGCATGTTTAAATGTAATATGTTTTAAAGAGAAATATAAAAATGTGCTCAGTGCTCATAAATGGAATTTAAAAATTTATAACCTGGGGTGAATTGTGTCATTTGCTTTACCCCAGGACTACACTCACATCTCCCAAAGCAAAATAACTAGGTTTTTAAAAAATCTATTGGCATGTAGAATTAAAAAAAAAAAAAAGGCAGAACAAGGCTCTCTGGAACCCAAAGAGATAATTAAGTGTTGATTAATGAGAATGGCCTACTTCCAGTCCTCTATGATAATGGCCTCATAAAGCAGCAAGTGGCTTTTTACAAGGCAGCTGAATTGGTTATCTTCTCTGGACATAGTAAAATGAACTGAAGATTACAATCCTCTATGAAACTAGTTTGTCAGTATACTGGCCCCATGAGCCTTATTCACCCTCTAAGGCATTATTATAGTTGCCACCTATGGCCCAAACACACTCTCTCTATGGTATGCCATTGGCCAACCCATTAAGTTTTCTCAAAGTTAATACTTCCAATGACGTACCTGCTCTGATGTCATTAAAAGTGATACCTGCTGTGACTTTGGCCAGTTTATTGCTTAGAGGTCAATTACCCATTAAGCTTACCCACTACTGGTGGGAGGGTTCCTTTTTAACCCTGCTCCGCAGACCAGTGGGACAAAGGTCCGGAAGCAGAAATGATATTGCATGACATTATGTCCACCCCAAACCCTGAATGTAAGTACCATGGACTTTGGGGGGATGGCCAGAGCATTCCTTAATGTGCTTACATCATATACAAGGTTTTGGAAAGCCATGATGTCTTACATTGTGCTAGGGTTGCCAGCCTCCCAGGAGGGCATGGAAATCTCCCAGAATTACAACAGTTCTTCAGACTACAGAGATTAATTTTTCTGGAGAGAAGGGAACCAAAGAGCTGCTTTTCAGGGTATACTTTATGGCATCTATATCCCACTGAGGACCTTCCATTCCCCAAGCCCCACCCATCCCAGGCTCCACCCTCCCCCCCCCAGGCTCCAAATTTCCTCAACCCAGAGTTGGCAACTCTACATTGTGTGATGTCATTTCCATCCTTTGCCTCACCCCCACCAGCCTGGCATCCCTAAGGCAAGCTCTATGAAACAGATCTGCCTTATTTGTTAGTTCTCTATGCATTCTGAAATGCCAGCTTGTTGGTGACAAGTTCTCAGAGTCTCTGTTGCAGAGAATAAAAGGCCTGAGGCAGAACTTGCAAGTGCGCAGATAAGATTCAATGAACAGACAGACATCCATGCTTATGGAAGTCTGCAGGCTCCATAAATCGTCACATCTACACAACAGTCTGTGTTTCCTTTTCATTTAATTTGTATCCCTACCTTCCTCCAAGGAGTTCAGAGCAGCATGCATGCTGCCCCATCCCATTCTTTTCTCACAAACATTATGTGAGCAGGGCTGAAGAGTCTGGGCGGGGGGGATGTCCTGCCCCTTTAATGGAGGTTCAATGGGATGTTATTTACTAGGAGATACTATTTACCTGCCATGAAAAGCTTCAACTGCCAGTTTCCACACATTAAGCCTCTATTACTGGAGCAGGGCATTTTCTCTAGGCTGTTGGCAACCCTATCTATGAGGTATGTTAGGCTGAGAGAAATATAGTGGCCTAAGATTACCCATTGAGCTTTATGATGGATTGGGGATTTGAACCCAGATTTCCCCAGTCCTAGTCCAGTAGGGTTGCCAGGTCTTCCTGGCTACCAGCAGGGGATGGGAGAGCAAGGTTGCCAGATCCAGGTTGGGAAACTCCTGGATATTTGGGGGTGGAGCTTGAGGAGGTCAGGGACCTCCATGGGGTACAATGCCATAGAGTCCACCCTCCAAAACATCGATTTTCTCCAGGGGAACTGTTGTCTACAGCATGGAGATGACCTGTAATTCCAGGGATCACCTGGAGGCTGACATCCCTAAAGTCCAACTGCCTAAGCACTAAAACACACTGACTCTCCTATTATTTGCCATATTCCTAAAGAGTTTAATAAAAAGATGAAGCACATGGAGTGCAGCTGCTTTAATGGTAGTGGGTGAAATTTTCTCCTGTAAAATTTTATCTTCATCTGTGTCTTTGCCTACTGGCAGTCTCAGGTGGTTTTGCAAGGAACAGGTGTTGCTTTAAGGATGAGAAAAATGTATCTCCTGTAAATTTTCAGCTCCTTAAAACTTTATGCCACATCAACTTTATAGCAAGATGTAATCTTCAATTAATTCTGCCATGTTCCTAGGAGATACCAGTTCAGCTGCCTTGTAAAAAGCCACTTGCTGGAACTGACCATTTTCATTAATCAACACCTAATTATCTCGTTGGGTGTAAAGAGATACTTCGCCTGCCTTTATGGAATGTTACAGGAGTTCCCTTGGTAAGGGTGAGACTACAGCTGTAAACAGGAGTCTAGTGACACTTAAAAGATAAAAAGGGTTTTATTCTGGCACATGCTCTTCATCCATGAATCAATTCTTTGTAAGCCTCCTTGAGTCTCAGTGAGAAAGGTGAACTATAAAGTAAATAACTAAACTGAATGTTATAGCTCCACTATTTTAAAAGACTTTTTTCTTTTCCAAATGCAGCAGCTGGGGCTAGGGTTGCCATGTCTGTATTGGAAAATACCTGGAGACTTTGGAGGTGGATCCAAGAGAGGGTTGGGTTGGGGGAGGGGCCTCAGCATGGTACTCAGCATTAAGTCCACCCTTCAAAGCAGCCATTTTCTCCAGAGGAGGGGATCTCTGCCAGCCAGAGATCAGTTGTAAAAGTAGCAAACCCTAGCTGAGGCTACTTTTTGGACTGGGACAGTACTCCAGGATTTGTGGGGGGATATCTTTAACCCATTCTCCCCCGCTGGTTTTCCACTGAAAAACTGGGGAGGAACGGTGGCTCAGTGGTAGAGCATCTGCTTGGTAAGCAGAAAAAACTGGGGAGGGACAGTGGCTCAGTGGTAGAGCATCTGCTTGGTAAGCAGAAGGTCCCACGTTCAATCCCTGGCATCTCCAAAAAAGGGTCCAGGCAAATAGGTGTGAAAAACCTCAGTTTGAGACCCTGGAGAGCCGCTGCCAGTCTGAGTAGACAATACTGACTTTGATGGACCAAGGGTCTGATTCAGTATAAGGCAGCTTCATATGTTCATATGTTCACTACCACCCATGCTAGACCCATGCTAGAGAAAAATTAGGAATGAAGGTTGTGTTTCCCCCCTCTCCAACAGAAGCTAAAATGGAATGACCAGTCTTTCACTTTGTACTTATGTTTTTCCCCAGTGAAAAAACAGCAGGATAGTCAAAAGCCCATATCTCCCCCCTCTCTCTTACACACACACACCCACACACAATCCTCCCTTTCAAAAAAGCAGCTGTAGTACCTACATTTGAAAACAAAGAAAAAGCATTTTAAAATAACAATTATAAAATGTAGTTTATGTATAGCCCATCTTCCTTGCAAAGACTCAAGGTGGAATACAAAACATTGAAAAATGCAAAAAGATTTATGCAAACTGAAGAGAAACAATTAAAAATGCAATCAAGCAGCATAATGAACATTCAATGAACAAAGTGATAGTGCTTCCCTAACAACAAAATTCTAAAGAATATAGATCAAGTGTAAGTTTCCTTCTACTGCTTGATTCAATGCCCAGTCTGTGCTGTGCATTGCCATTATAAATGGTGAATCTCTAAGAAAGTTGGAAGAATCAAGCTAATGTTTATTTTAAACCTTAAACCTCAGTCCCATAAAGACAGAGCCCAAAGTGATGGCCAGAGTTAAGATTTCTGCTCCATCACATTCAGGTCAGTTCCTAGTCTGGCTTCCAGGCTGTGTATTTAAAATTTCTTGGGATGGGCTGTACTAGCAATCTAAAAAAATAAATACCTTAAGGACACGGATAGTTCTAATCGCATAAAATATTATTGTTGTCTATGAATAAAAGATCAGAGGAGTAACAGATTTTGCAAGTTCTTGGGGCCCTGCTTACTCTGTTTCCCATCAGGAGTGAACCAAACACATGCAAGACTTTTATTTCAAATTGTATTTACAAACATGTTTGTCATTTTTGATTACATCATGGCTCGGAGACTAAACAATGTAATCCAAAAGGCAGACCCAAGTTATGGAGATATCCCTGAAGCTTTGTGTGTTTGAAATAGGTGACCACAAGAAGTACACGACATTCACCATCATTGTACAGATGAGCGTCATGAGGTATGGTTACTACCTGGCCACTAGCACTGCAGATGGCCTGAGGGTTCAAATAGGCAAAGCCTTGGACCCAGAGTACTGAGAGCTTAAACATCAACACCTTGAGCTGAGTCTGGGGCTGGGGCGGGGAAATGGAAGCTAGGGCAGTCAGAACAATGCTGGAGCAATGCATACATTTCAGTGGGTGCCTGTTAGCCCTCTAGCCACTGCTCCAACTCAGGGCTTTTTTTGTAGAAAAAAACCCACAGGAACTCATTTGCCTATCATGCCACACCCCTGATATACCATCATTTCGCACAGGACTTTTTGTAGAAAAAGCCCAGCAGGAACTTATTTGCATATTAGGCCACACCCCTGAAACCAAGCCAGCGGGAACTGCGTTCCTATTCAAGCAAAGCCCTGCTCCAACTATATATTGCAAATTATATCCCCCAGAGTAACTCCATGGACTGGATGCACCTAGGGTGGCATTTCCCAATGGCAGGGTCGCGACCCGGCACTGAGCCATGTAGGCCTTAATGCCGGATCATGGGGCCTTCCCTCAACGTCCCCAAGGTTGGAGGAAGTCAGGGGACCTAGCCATGCTTGCACAGGGGCCTCCCAACCAGCACGAGGATGCATGGCACCCTAGGCAGACTAGAGGCCTGCTGCACCCCCCACGCCTCCCCCCCCCGTGGCATTGCCCCCCACACCTCCCCTCGAAGCATCATGTCCCCCCCCCCACACACCTCCTCCTCCCTCCCTTCCCTACCCCAGGTCAATTTCAATGTCTGATCAGCCGCTCTGGGCTGTGTAAAGGTCCCCCCGCTGATCGTTGGTTCATGCTGCCGCTGGCCTGCCCGGGCACTGAGTGAGTGCTCAGCTTGGTGTCTCCCACTGATCAGGTGATTGGCAGGGGCACCTTTACACAGCCTGAAGCGGCTGATCAGACATTGAAATTGAGCTGGGGTGGAGGAGTGAGGGAGGACAAGGTGCGGGGGGGCAAACTAGGCCCGACTTTCCCCTGGCCAGGGAAGGCCAAGGGACCCAGCTGTGCTTGTGAGAGTCACCAGTTTAAATGTTAAAAGTTGCTACCATCCTGTTGCATTCCATTTTTCTTTTCCTTTCTTTTTTCTTTCTTCTTTCTTTCTTTCTTTCTTTCTTTCTTTTGTCCCTCCTTTCTTTCACTCCTTTCCTCCCTTTTCCTTCCTTCCTATTTCCTTTCTTTCTTTTTTCTTTTTTCTCTATTTGTTTTCAACTCCCCCTTTCTTTCTTTCTTTCTTTCTTTCTTTCTTTCTTTCTTTCTTTCTTTCTTTCTTTCTTTCTTTCTCTCTCTCTCTCTCTTTCTGTCAGTCTTTTCCCTTGTCTTCCTTCCTTCATTCATTCTCCCCCTCCCCTCTTTTTCTCTTTCTGTCAATCAGTCTTTTCCCGTCTTCTTTCTTTCTTTCTTTCTTTCTTTCTTTCTTTCTTTCTTTCTTTCTTTCTTTCTTTTCCCCTGTCTCCTTCCTTCCTTCCTTGCCATTGCTAATCTGAGTAGACCGGGAGGGTGTGTGTGGGGGGGGGGAAAGAAGCTTGAAATGCCCTGCCATTTCATGTTTTCCCAGGCTGAGAGCATTTTATATTTTTCGTTTTCTGCTGTGTGATCCTTGTGCTTTTTCTTGATGTTTTATTTTTAAATTGCATTGCAAAATCCCACTATCCTCCTACCTTTCCTAAACAAAATATTGCAAGAGTTTTGAGCATGTTTGTACATCATTTCCTGTCTCTCAGCTCCACCTCCAAAGTCACCTGGCTCCACCCCCAAATTTTAGTGGGCCATGAAGAAAAAATGTAAAAATAATTGGGCCATTGGGGGGGGGGAGGTTTGGGAAACCCTGCTCAACACTAATGCACAGAGTATGGGAAACAAACAGGAGGAACTAGAAGAGGACTTGGATGAGATACTCCTACAACAGATTGCAAAGTTCTCCAAGAGAAGGGACACAGTGATAATGGGAGATTTTAATTACCCGGACATCTGCTGAAAGTCCAATTCTGCTAAAATGAAAGGTCAAATAGATTCCTGACTTGTCTTGCTGACAACTTCCTTTTCCAGAAAGTGAAGGAAACAAGGGGATCTGCTATCTTGGACTTGATTCTCACCAACAAGGAAGAATTGATTGAAGAAGTGGAAATAGTGGGCACCCTGGACAGCAGTGACCATGTGATTTTGGAATTTACAGTTTTAGGAAAGGGGAAAGCTATACGTAGTCAGACTTATAGGTTGGACATCAGAAAGGCAAACTTCAACAAACTTAGAACTATGCTGGGTAAAATCCCATGGTCAGAAATACTTAGGAAGAAGGGGGTTCAAGAGGGGTGGGAATTTCTTAAAAGCAAAATACTGAAAGCACAATCACAGATGATTCCTATGACAAGAAAAAATGGAAGAAGCCTAAAGAAGCAGAAGTGGCTCTATAAACAGCTCTCTAAAGACTTGAGAAATAAAAAAGACTCCTTTAGGAATTGGAAGAAGGGCCTTATAACCAAGGATGAATATAAACAAATCACCAGTGCTTGTAGAGAAAAAGTTAGAAAAGCTAAAGCTCAATATGAGCTTAGGCTAGCCAAAGAGGCTAAAAACAACAAACAGAGTTCTTTTCTTATGTTCAGAATAAGAAAAAGAGCAGGGACATGGTAGGCCCATTGTGAGGGCAGGAAAGTGAAATTGTAACAGATAATGAAGAGAGGGCGGAACTGCTCAATTTCTACTTTTTCTCAGTCTTCTCTTCTGAGGGAAATGGTGCTCAACATGGCATAAACAGAACATATAATGAGGGTATGGAGTTCCAACCTAGGATCGGCATAGGGGTAGTACATAAACACCTTTAAATGAAACTAAGTCCTCTGGGCCAGATGAACTGCATACAAGGGTTCTAAAAGAGCTTGCAGATGTAATTTCTGAGCCTCTGGCTATTATTTTTGAGAATTCTTGGAGAACAGGAGGTGCTGGAAGATTGGAGGTGGGCGAATGTTTTCCCCATCTTCAAGAAGGGGGAAAAGGAGGATCTGAGTAACTAGCGACTTGTCAGCTTGACATCTATACCTGGAAAAATTTTAGAACAAATCATCAGTCAGTCAGTCCTGGAACATTTAGAAAAGATGGATGTGATTACTAAGGGCCAGCATGGTTTTCTCAAGAACAAGTCATGTCAGACTAACCCGATCTCTTTCTTTGAGATAGTGACTACTTTGCTGGATCAGGGGAATGCTGGATCATAGTTTATCTTGATTTCAGTAAGGCTTTTGATAAGGTTCCACATACTATCCTTGTTGACAAATTGGTAAAATGTGGTTTGCATCCTGTTACTGTTAGGTGGATCTGTAACTGGTTGACAGATCACACCCAAAGAGTGCTTGTGAATGGTCCTCATCCTCTTGGAGAGGAGTGACAAGTGAAGTACCTCAAGGATCTGTTCTGGTACCTGTTTTGTTCAACATCTTTATAAATGATTTGAATGACGGAATAGAGTGAATGCTTATTAAATTTGCCGATGATACTAAATTGAGAGGGGTAACAAATACGGTAGAAGACAGAAACAGGACACAGGATGATTTTGACAGGCTGGAAAACTGGGCTAAAACCAATAACTTGAATTTTAACAGGGATAAATGTAAAGTTCTGCATTTAGGTAGGAAAAATCCAATGCATGGTTATAGGATGGGGGAGACTTATCTTAGCAGTAGTATGTGCGAAAAGGATCTAGGGGTCTTAGTAGACCATATGCTAAATATGAGTCAACAGTGTGATGTGGTAGCTAAAAAGGCAAATGCAATTTTGGGCTGTATCAACAGAAATATAATGTCCTGATCACATAAAGTGATGGTATTGCTTTACTCTGCTCTGGTAAGACCTCACCTGGAGTACTGTGGTCAGTTTGAGGCACCACATTTTAAGAAGGATATAGGCAAGCTGGAACGGGTCCAGAGGAGGGCAACAGTGAGGGGTCTGGAGACCAAGTCCTATGAAGAAAGGTTGAAGGAGCTGGGCATGTTTAGTCTGGAGAGGAGGCGGCTGAGAGGTGATATGATCACCATCTTCAAGTACTTGAAGGGCTGTCATCTAGAGGATGGTGTGGAATTGTTTTCTGTGGCCCCAGAAGGTAGGACTAGAATCAGTGGGTTGAAATTAAATCAAAAGAGTTTCCAGCTCAACATTAGGAAAAACTTCCTGACCGTTAGAGCATTTCCGCAGTGGAACAGGCTTCCTCAGGAGGTGGAGGGCTGTCCTTCCTTGGAGATTTTTAAACAGAGAGGCTAGATGCCCATCTGACAGCAATGAAGATCCTGTGAATTTAGGGGGAGATATTTGTGAGTTTCCTGCATTGTGCAAAGGATTGGACTAGATGACTCTGGAAGTCCCTTCCAGTTCTATGATTCTATGTTTGACATCCCTGTGCTAAAACTTGTTAAAGTTAAGGAGATCTCAGTCACAACAGTATCTGGTTGAGAGATTACCTGGGATTCCCACACAACTTCCCAGGAAGAGACAGTATGATGTAATGGTCAGGGTTTGGGGAACATGGGATCCAAATCACCAAGAAATTCAATGATTGACCTTGGACCAGTTATATTTTGCCAGCCTAATCTAACATACAGGGCTGTTATAAGGATAAGTGGGAAGAGGAAAATCAAGCACACTGCTCTGACCTCCTAAAAGGAAGGACAGGGTAAATATGTACTAGCTAGACCAGATGTAATGTAATAAATCTTTGCATTCCAGTCTGGTAATGCGCATACATTGTTGGACTGGGGACATCTAGGTTCAAATTCCTATGCAGCCTTTAAACTGAGCAGGTGACTTTGGAATACTCCTAACCTACCTCACTAGGTTATGAGTATTAAATGGGATAACTACATGCCACAAATTCCTCAGAGCAAGGGTTTAAAATGTGATAAATACGGTATATATCTTCATGCAGGGCCGGTGCATGGGAGTAGGCAAAGTAGGCAGCTGGGAGGGATGGTGGCTCAGTGGTAGAGCATCTGCTTGGGAAGCAGAAGGTCCCAGGTTCAATCCCCGGCATCTCCAAAAAGGGGTCCAGGCAAATAGGTGTGAAAAACCTCAGCTTGAGACCCTGGGGAGCCGCTGCCAGTCTGAGAAGACAATACTGACTTTGATGGACCAAAGGTCTGATTCAGTATAAGGCAGCTTCGTATGTTCATATGCCTAGGGTACCACCTTGCCTTGGAGCTCTTCTGGGTGCCCCCTCCCCATTGCGCATCTCTGACTCCTGACCACTGCAGCCTTGTCCTCTCTCACAACCACTGGGAAAGATTTGTGTAGACTGTTGACTTTAAAGTGCTGTTGTGCCACCTCATCTTTCTCCCTTGTGTCATTGTACATGAGAGATGCCTTTCTTTGTCAGCTGATAGGAGCCTTACCTACCAAGTGCACAGAATCATGGCATTTCCTTCAAGCAGGGGATCTGGAATTCCTTTTTCTGACTAGGAATGGTGTTTTTGGTTTGCATTTAAGGATCATTGGAGATCATTGGAAAATACTTCATACTGCATCACAACTTTACATTAATACAAAGAGCATTAGAGATGGGAAAGGACATTAGAGATGGGAAAATACTACCCAAGACTCCATCACCAAATCTCATTTCCCAACCTAGTTTTCACAATTTTTAAAAGAAATTGCTTATTCTCACAATTATTCTCACAATTTTTTTTGAAAAATTAAAATTCAAAACCAGGAAAATAAATATCAGTAAATTAAAAATGTTAAAAGTTTCAAGTTTGGTGCTCTTCATTTTCCCTACAATTTTTTTTTTATAATAGAGGGGGCCCCTGTGGGTGACTTGCCTAGGGCACCAGAAAGCCTAGCACCGGCCGTGTCTTCATGATAACTCTTTGAGATCCTAGCTGCACATAGGGTTAGTGTTAGATAAGATCATAGCTGAAACAAGTGAGGGCTGAAGAGGAGGGGCAGATATATTTGCTCCATTGCAGCTGGGGGCGGGATTCATTTGCTCCACTGCAGTTGCTAAAAAAAGGTATGGGGTTGGGGAAGGCAGAAGCCCCTCCTCCTCCATGAAATGGTCCCTGTCAGCATTGGGCACATTTTTTTTTTCACACAGGAGTTGCCAGTGGGACTTGCAGCTGCAGTACAGCTGCATGTTCCCATAGCATACACATAAAAAGTCATTTATAGTTTGGCTCATTATCTACTGTACATCTAGAGAGCAGTAGACTTGCCACTGTAATTACGCTGCCCACCCCACATATTACATTTACACATATTGAGAGTATATAGAGGTTTCTTGTCTCTGCTCCCATCTCTTGTCTTTCTACAGATGAGATCTATACTGTAAAGATAGGGATTAGGGACCCATCTTGCTTTGTTTATATTATTCTGTAAAGCAAGACATACAGTGATGATGGGTGCTACATTAAGTCATCATAATCGTCATCCATTCATGTGATCATGCAGACATTCAGTTTAGAAATCTGTACAGTTCACAAAAATAAGCCTTTCTTTCCATGTAGCAAAAATGGTCATAGTTATGAAACTGGTAGATATGTGTTACCTTTTCAGAAGTTTGCCCCATTCACTTACAAATAAGGGGCAGAGGGTCTTCCTTTAATAGCAAAGGGTGTGTGCATAGAGGGAGCATCTCCCTGCTCCCAAACTGGCACTCCAGTCACCTTTCTCCATTCCCAGTTCACTCCAAGAGTTGAAAGTTAGCAATGGAGAAAAGTGGCTGGACTAATTAGCTATGGGGTGGCAAGGCATGGGAAGCAAGGGTTCAGTGCTTCTCTCTCATGATCTCTATATGTGATGTGGGCAGATATATATATGCTTGCTACCTCCACACTGCTTCTGGTTTGGCCCTAAACCCTAACTCTCAATGCTATTTTTGTACTATTCTTCTTTGAGCAGTTGACCTGGGAAGGGGAAAAATTCAGCTCTAAGGTTGAATTACCCTTCATGTCCCCCCATGAGCTTCTTTTGCTGTTCTGGCCGTTGGGTTAGTTTGAACATTGCCTGGAAATATATAAATGGGATTCCTTTTTATGATGCTTGTGGTTTGTACAGTACATAACAAAAGTGTTGTTTTATAGCAAGCATTCAAGATTCTCACTGGTGGAGGGGAGGTTGCATTTATTGTCTTGCGGTTAAGCCTACGGGTGTTTAGATTTGACTGATGCTGGAATTCATGTGTGCATACAGGAACAAAAAAGTGTTGTGCAGTTTTAACTGGCCTATTTGCTCATTCTTGCCTAGCACCTTAGACTGTACCTAAAGTGCAAGCATCTTCAGCATGATTTCCTTTGTATCTCATTCCAAGCTTTGAGTCACAGTGGGTGAGAATTATAATTAATGCTGCGATAAAGTCACATCCTCTGAATAGAAAGGCCACTCCCTTAATTCCATCTTTGGTGGCAGAGCTTACTAAAGTGGTAGGGAAAGGCATTTATCATTACATGCTTATGCTAGTGATGTTGCTGGAGTTCAAAACAATGGGCTCAGCAGATGAACTTATGCAGCCACCGGCAAGCTCCTTTCCCCCTGAAACTAGTATTCTCCTCACTGAGAACATTAAAAGATGATGTGCACCTGCACAGACTGAATTGCTCAGTGCACTCAGAAAGGTAGGTGCTCCCCTACTGCATATTTAGTCAACATGACCTAGAATTTCATGCACACCCAAAGGGCAGGGGATACAGCATGTAAATGGAGCAACGTATTGATCTGCAATCCCTGCACTGTTACCAACTGGCAGTGCAAAAACATGCACAGACTGCTTCCCCCCCACTCCCCCGACACTTCGGGCGTTTTCGCACTCACCTTCAAGTGGTGCGACCACCCTCCTCACGCTGGCGGATCTGCAGGGATTTCGCACCAGAAGCGCCGGTGCACCCAAAAGAGCCGGCGACTTCCGTCGCGAAACCAGCTCAAACGTTTTCCTGCTTCTTGGCAGTTTCCGTTTGAGCTGGTTTTGCGACGGAAGTCGCCGGCTCTTTTGGGTGCGCCGGCGCTTCTGGTGCGAAATCCCTGCAGATCCGCCGGCATGAGGAGGGTGGTCGCACCACTTGAAGGTCAGTGCGAAAACGCCCTTCATGTATCTCCAAGTGTTTGCAGGTACCACTTGCAGTTAATGAGCCATTTATGAGTCACATGAAATGGAATTTGACTACCACTTGTTCACAGGCATAGTTTTATTTATGTATTACAGGCTTGCCAAATCATGATGGCTGCCCACCACTAGCCATGTACAGATGACCATTGATAAGATAAGCCTCTTATTTTTGCTGCCTGCCCAGGAATATGAAACAAAGAGGTTACTGCAGCATTGTGTATGATTGGTTACCAGCATTCAGCTATAGATCACAAAAGGCAGTATGTGTACACCATTCTTCTAATGTTATCATTGAATGCTGGATGCCTAACTGATGCAAAACACTGACATTTCCCCCCTTAAAGAGTAGCTTCTGAAGCAAAAAGAAAATTAAATCCAGCCCTCATCCCCATTTTCTCCAACTGCATGTTTGAGCAGCTCTTTGCACACATACACATATAGCCTAACAGATTCCCATTCCTGGAAGCAGGATAGATTCAGTTTATTCACAGATGCTATGTCCTATTGCCAGTGAGTCACTGCATTTCCACTCCACTCCGATCTCTTAAACTGAGGGATTTGGCTGCTCTCAACTTGAGCAATGTCTGCCATATCGTGTTGTTCAGTAGTCTGGCAGAAGGAAGAGCTGCAGAAACTCTGAGCAAATGCAGGTAACTACAGGAAGGATTGCTTCTCGGTATACAGACCTGCTCATCACTTGGGTTTGGCTCACTACCTATTTTTAAAGGTATCTTTACTTAAGGATGTACATCTGGCTTCCGTAAGACTTTCAGTATTTCCAGACATGACACCCACCTTTGAAACATCTTTCTAGAGAAGGTAGGAAGTAGAGCACCTACCTTGACCAGGTTTCAAAGGCTCTGCAAGGCCACTTCATTTCCGGAAACCTGCTAATGAATCTTTGTCTCTGGATGTTTTGCTGTTATTGATTTGTTATACATGGCTGTTGATTTTTTAGTTTGGATCAGAACGTCTACATTTGTATTTTATATTTTACTTCTGTTTTATGCATTGCAGTTCCCATAATACACTCAATACAGATGGTCAGCAGGCTCCCAATTTGCACAGACATAACAGAAACCTATAAGAATTAGAAAAGTTCTAGTTCAACCCCCTACTCAGTGCAACTTCAGCACTTTCAGAATCACAGCTATTACTTAAAACTCATATTGATTTCAGAAACTTAATATTATATTTATTTGGGGAATTTAACTGCAATCTTGAGGTGCTGCTAACATCATTTGTGTGACTAATTCAATAAGATAGGCTATTCCCAACATGGAGCTGCAAGCAATAGGCTTCACCTGTTGAAATTGTGTCTACTGTGCAAACATTAGGCACAAAAGCTTTGCCAGGAAAAGTGACAGCCATAACGTGTAAACCCAGGAAATATCCAGGCACTACCTGGCGGTTGGCAGCCTTAGATCCTGGCTTGGACAGAGAATCAGCTGCAGAACACTCACCTTGCACAGGCTCTTGTTTTTTGAAGTGAGGAAGGACATGGCATTAAGAGCTGGCTGAAGGCATGGTGATTCTATGGCCTTGCCTAACCCTGTGAACGCGACTAATTTTCACATTACCATTTACGGACACTGATTCTAGTGTCATTCTGCCAGCTTCTTTTCCCTTCATGTCTGAGTTTGTACAGGGACATCGCAGCAAATTTTGACTTTGATGTCAAGTCTACCCAATATGTATTTAAATATTTAGCCAGGCAACAAACTGTAGCATAATGTTGATATTCACACACACAAAAGTGCTGACTTAAGAAGGGGTGCTGCTAAAATTCCGCCTGTCAAAAGCAAAATGTTGTTTATGGTTGCCTCTCAAGTACTGAGGGAAGCAGCCTAGTTGACAGTAAATGATATTATTTCTTCCTCCTCCTGTTATTTTTCTTCTGATGTCTTTACTCTGTTTGGCTTTAACCCATTGCTGAAATGTTTACATAAGGGGGGGGGGGGTCAAATAGGAAAAAATATAAGGAGTGATGCTGGTCCAAGGCCCAGCCAGAAGGGAGTCTCAGGCTTCCAAAGCATATGGCAACCGTGAAGTTGCTGCCGCTGCTGTTGCACAAAGTGTTCTGTACACAGATCACAAATGAATTCCCTGTGTTGGGCAAAGGATGGTTTTGCAGCTGGGTGTGTTTAACATTCAAGCCGGTCTGCCGCCCAGCCAAGCGTTCTCATAAACCAAGTCAGTCAGCCCATCGCAGGTCACATGGCTATCCCAGGGAGGGATGACTCACATAGAAAGGCCTGAGAGCACACAGCCATCGTTAAACAAGCAAGCTCTTTTGTCTTGTCATTAAGACATGCTTGTGAAACATGATTCTGACAGGATTAACACTAACTGGAACTTTTAATCCCCCTTGGTTTCTTTCCCCCTCCCAGTAGCTCTTCCATCTTGCCATTCTTGAGCCAAAAAGAACTCTTCCTCAGGTTACTTTGCAGAATGCTTTCAGATTTCAAACCAGCTTGAAGGCTAAACAATGGGGAAGGGTCTCTGCAAAATCACTCACACATATCCATTTTTTTCCCTCTTGGACTCTCCTAGTGCTTCTTGGCAGTGACTTCTGATATGCAAGTCACAAACTCAAACTGCACAAGTCAAATGCTATTGTCTAGCAGATCTCTGTATTTACTGCAATGCTTTAGACCAGGGGTGTCAAACATGCAGCCCAGGGGCCAAATCAGGCCCCAGGAGGGGCAACTGGCTATCATCTGCTTCCTTCTCCCTATCTCTTGCTTCCTTCTGCATAACAGCTTGCTTTGCAAGGCTTGCTCAATCGCACAGGAGCTACAAAGCAAAACCTTGATTTTCTCCATTGGTTGAAGCTCCTCCCCCTTCTGGTCCCCTGGGGAGGGAGGGAAAGAGCCAGAGATTCCTTCACCCAGTTCCCCAGATCTCATGGGAGAAATTCAAAGAAAGTACCTTTAAGATCAACAAGTGCTAATGTTTTAAGCATGTTTTATTTTAAGGGTTTTTTTAAAAAAAAATCTTTAGACATGTTTGTCTGTGTCCTTTGAAAAGTTTATATCTCTGCCACTTAATCTTAAATAGGTACACACATGGCCTGGCCTGACATGGCCTGGCCCAGCCCAACAAGGTCTCATTTATGTAAAATCTGGCCCTCATAACAAATGACTTCGACACCCCTGCAGACTGTTTTTTAATGGTTCAGATCCAGCACAGTATTTCTGTTGGTAGAAGGATTCCTGCCAATGGAGTGAAACATTCCCTGGTTCTTAAACTATAGTAAAAATAAAGCATGCTTTTTGCATTATGTCTGAGCCGTCACTGTTGGTATTCTTCCCTTCCCCAAACAATGAGAAGGCTGCCTGTCTTCAAAGTCACCTTCCTTCTGCAGAAGAGGTAACTCAGAATTACTGTGAGAATTAGGTCAGGTCACAAGGAAATGGCAAGACTCAGTGGATGACACCATCCTCAGTTTGTTCCAAAGCCTTAGATACATTGCAATGTTCTGCTTCAGTGAAAGCAGTATTACATCCAATGTGGTAATCCTTCTTTAAACCAGGCAGTTTCTTATACCTAGAGCTACAGCTGTATAGCATTCCTGTCCTGAATTTTCTGTGTCACTTTTTAAAAAGTCCTCACTCTGTTGGGATTCTCACTTTATTTATGTAATGCTCATGTTCTTAGATGTAATTATGTCTACTCAGCACCCTAATGAGGATCATAATAAGGTAAAAGGAGGTATTGGACCACATGGATATCCTAAAATGGAAAACAGTATTTGCATGGTTGTGGTTGTGGTCAATGAGCAGCCAACGGTATACTCCTGGGGCAAATGTTAATGGAGCTGGGTCCATCGGTATTCATTATACAAAAAAAGTCTTTGATAAACTTAAGGGCTCTATGAATTGGTAGAGAATTATATAGCTAGCTGCACTAGTAGGAGGATGCTATATTTTGTTCTAAAGAGCATACCTATGAATTAAAGGCAAGAATTAATTCAGGACAGTCACTGTCAAGACTTTAAGAAGAAACCTTGAAGACTAGTAGGCTGCTATATGGACACAGACTTTCTAAACATCCAGGTTTAACCATTCAGATTGTGGTGGCCTTCGGAAATACATTATGCTTACATTGTGCACAAACCTGTTTTGTGGCTGATCTAGCAAGACATGCAAGCCTGCCTCCTGACTCCTCCTTTCTCCCTTCTCACAAAGAAGGGATCCTTGTTTAGAACAAGCTCTGATTACCCACAATGTACCAATCCTGGGCCTCTACAAGCCCCTCACCTTTACATAAGAATATAAGAACATAAGAGAAGCCATGTTGGATCAGGCCAATGTCCCATCCAGCCCAACACTGTGTGTCACACAGTGGCCAAAAAAACCAAATGCCATCAAGAGGTCCACCAGTGGGGCTAGAAGCCCTTTCACTGTGCTCCCCCCCAAGCACAAAAATGCAGAGCATCACTGCTCCAGACATAGTTCCAACAACAGCCACTGATGGACCTCTGCCCAGGGCTTTTTTGGTAGAAAAAGCCCAGCAGGAATTCATTAGCATATTAGGCCACACCCTCTGACACCAAGCCAGCTGGCACTGCATTCCTGTGCATTTCTGCTCAAAAAAAGCCCTGCCTCTGCTCCATATGCTTATCCGTTCCCCTCTTGAAGCTGTCTATGCTTGTAGCTGCCACCACCTCCTGTGGCAGTGAATTCCACATGTTAATCACCCTTTGGGTGAAGATGTACTTCCTTTTATCAGTTCTAACCCGACTGCTCAGCATTTTCAGCAAAATTTCTTAGTTCAAGAAGGGAGACAAGATTCTAATCATAAAAACGTACAAAGCTGCCTGATGCTGAGTCAAGCTATTGTTCTAGCAAGGTCTGCATTGTCTGCTCTGACTGAGTCTTACACAGAGGTCCTTCACAACACCTGCCACAGAATCTTTTTAACTAAAGATGTCATAGACTGAATCTGGACCTTCTGCATAAGTTTACCCAAGACTGCCCCAAATTAAGGGAAATTGCCCCAAAAGCTGCTGTTTGTCTTGAAAGAGCTTCAGAAGATTCTGGGACAATCTACTATTGCTGGATAGCTGGAGTCATGCATTGTTGAGTTCCTCAAACCAATTTAATCCAGGATAACTTCAAAACTCTCTGCATGAGAAGAAAGGAGTGAGTTGCAAGCACAGCCACAAGTGGGATTTATACTCAGTGTCAGTTTAATGCCAGTTTCCCATGAAGTCTGAATGCAGCCTGAGAGCATTCATTCAGCTATTACTTTTGATTGGGTTATGTGAGCTTTCTGTCTATAAACAACAAGACAGGGAAGGGGAGATGATTGGACAATAAGCGGGGTGGGCTAAAGTAGAAATGAGTCAAAATCAAACAGTAATGCAGGAGTGATGCAGGAAATTAGGGAGATGACTCAGTAAGAAATAGCTGGGTCCCCCCCCCCCACCCAGGCCTGGACTAATGTTTCCGTCAGTTTACTACAGGAAATGCTGTGTGCTAGCCACTAGACTAACAGTTGCCTTTGTATCTGTCATGGCAGTTATCAGAGTCAAAGTCAGAATGCAAAACAATCCAAAGTCAAAGGCAACCTCTACACTACAGTTTAAACCAAGGTTCAGCTCATTACATAGGGAAGCAAGGGTTTTCAAGGCCAAGGGGCAAAATTTAATAAGGTCCAGATACCCACTTTGGCATGCATTCAAAGAAAAATTGCACAAGCATGACCAATTTTTAAGACTGTGTTTTGACTATTTCTTTTACAAACTTCGTAAAAATATAATAAGGTTATCAGTACAGGACAAACAGACAATCTTCTTTCTTCCTTAACCCTTATAAGGTGTCTGAGATGTACATCTTGCAGACAGGCCATCATCATCAACAACATATGCACCATGTATATATCACTTGCAAGAATTCAAAGCACCAGTGTTTTACCCCATATTTATTCATCCATTTCTCCAAAGGAATTGGGGCACTGTACATGGTTCTCCCATCATCTACTTTATACCCACAACAATTCTGTGACATAGGTTAGGTTGGCAAAGAATAATTGGTCCAAGGTCATCTGGGGAACTTCATGTCTGAAGTCTGGCTTCTCTATCAGAGTCCAGTGCAACAGCTGATTCACCACAGTGGTTCTTGTCATCCTCAGATGTTGCAAAAACAAGTCTCATAATGAGGTTGAAAAGCTCCTACTAGACACTACTATCTCATACCCATTTCCCAGCAGTATGCTTTATGACAGCTTTACAGCAAGTTTGCAGCACTGTGGTTCAGCAGGGGACACACTGTAGTGTACTGTTGCTTCATCTGAAGGGCTCGCAAGGAAGCTGCTTCATTTGGTTGCAAAGTGCTGCAAAGTGCACTAAGCAACCAGGGAAATGCAGCAAGATACAATAGCATCTGCTGTCCTTTTTGAATGGTTCCAAGTAGGCAAGCATGTATGTTTTTTTGTGTGCCTGCACTGAAGATAAAGAACTTCTTGTATATGGAAGATATACTTGTATACAGGGCTCAGGTGCACTGAGCCCTATTTTAATTTAGCTGTTTGCTACCTATCAGTTTGAACAGGATTTTTTTTAAAAAAACCCTCATGATCTTGAATGTTCAGCTCCCCTGTTTCTGTCAATGCAGTGTCAGATCAGTTTCCAGAATGCTTGGAAGGTGAGCAAGTTTGTGGATTAATATTTGCAGGGTTGGATATTTTCGTTGCATATATAAATATTGGCTCAAACTGCACACCGGAAGCTTTAAATACATTAGACGGGCCAATGACTTCAGTAGTGAATAGGAGCTCAGTAACAACTCATGACTTTCTATCTTTAGCACCTTTGTATGTCCAATCCCATCCCAATCATAGATTTCTCAGAGATGTGTCAGTGTGGACTCTCCCCCCCCCCCCCCCCAGTTATTTATGCTACTGTCCAGCTGATTTTGCAAGAAAGGCACATGGGCCATTGGAATATTTAATTTCAGAGTGATTGTGCCTATATAGGTAAAACCTCACTTAAGGTTTGTTTGCTCATAATGCATCAAATTTTGCCAAAGGCGGCGGTCTGCCTCTCAGCCATGAAAGTCAGACTCAAATAAAGAGAAAATGAAATCAGTTTTTTTTAAAAATCACTTCTTTTTAAATGCAGCCAGAAGCAATCTTGCTCTTGTTATCTGGTACCCCTAAATACAACTATCAATCAAGCCTTTAAATAACAACAACAAACTAACACTGTGAGACACAAGGCATGATCCAGTGAATAGAAAGCACTTCTCAGTCTTGTTGATTTCAGTGGAAAAGTGAAGCTCATGAAATTCCACTGAAATCAGGTGAACTTCAAAATGTTTTAACTTTAAGAATATTGTGCTAACATTTTAAAATCAACGTTCTTTCACAGAATACATTTATTGTTAATAAGAATAAACTATTACTGGGGTAATGATGGCGGACTAGTATCTGGGAGACCCAGGTCTGAATCCCCACTCATGCCATGAAAGGTTGCTTGCTGGGTGACCTTCGGCCAATCAGACACGCTCAGCCTAATCTACTTCACAGGGCTGTTGTGAGGTTAAAATGGAGAATGATGTAATCTGCTTTGAGTCCCCAGTGAGGACAAAGATGGGGTTTAAATGAAATAAAGGTGGTGGTGGTGGTCGAGGAGGAGGAGGAGAATCCTCTCGGTTTCAGTGCTGGTGCAAGGGTGTAGGGGTAGTCCCTCCTGATTCCCATTCTCACTGCAGTTCCTTCTTGTGTTACTTTTTGTCTTTGTGGGTCCCACAGTTCCCAGCATAGATATTTTGTTGTTCAAAATGGGCCTTTTGTCCCTATTGTATCAGTGAAAAACTTGGTAGGAGCCCATCATTATGTATTTATGTATTTACTTACTTCATTTATATCCCACTGAGGACCCAAGGCAGCTTACATCATTTCACTTGCCTTCATTATATCTCATTGTGAAGAAGGTCAGGCTGAAAATGTGGCCCAAGGTCACCCAGCAAATCTCCAAGAGGTCCAAGCAGGAGTTTTGAAGCTGGATCTCCCAGATTCTAGTCTGATCTTCTACTCACTACATCACACTGGTTCTCTATCATTATCCTGCTCTTTCTCATAGTACTTCAAGGTTGGGTAGTGTATAGGGTCTTTTTTCCACCTTTATCCTCATAACCACCTAGGGTTGCCAGTCCCCAGGTGGGGGCTGGGGATCCCCCGGTTTGGAGACCCTCCCCCCACTTCAGGGTTGTCAGAAAGCGGGGGGGAGGGGAGGGAAATGTCTGCTGGGAACTCTATTATTCCCTAGGGAGATTTATTCCCATAGAAAATCATGGCGAATTGATCCACAGTTATCTGGGGCTCTGGGGGGGCTGTTTTTTGGGGTAGAGGCACCAAATTTTCAGTATAGCATCTAGTGCCTCTCCCTAAAATACCCCCCAAGTTTCAAAAAGATTGGACCAGGGGGTCCAATTCTGTGAGCCCCAAAAGAAGGTGCCCCTATCCTTCATTATTTCCTATGGAAGGAATTGAAAAGGTGTGCTGTCCCTTTAAACGTGATGGCCAGAACTCCCTTTGGAGTTCAATTCTGCTTGTCACAGCCTTGATCTTGGCTCCACCCCTAATGTCTCCTGGCTCCACCCCCGAAGTCCCTAGATATTTCTTGAATTGGACTTGGCAACCCTATAACCACCCTGTATAGTAGGCTAGCTTGAGATAAATAGCCCTCTGAACTTCATAGCAATTTTAATTTTGGTATTCCTGTCTAAGACAATATCTGTTACATCATACCAGGAACCTGAGACTAACATAATCACTTCTGCCAGCTCATACCTTTTCAATATTAATATTACATTTTGGTTTATGTTTGAGGAAGCCTATATCCCTTTTAGCAGCTCTTTTTGTCCACAAATATAATATTCTCAAAAGAATTTTTTTTAGCTTTTATATGGCACTGCTGTGCCTCACAAAAACAGGGCTGCTTGGTTGCCCAACAAATCAAGTTCTTGCATAAGTTCCCACTGTCTCTATATCATCTATAAGTATGGCCAGGTTAAATACCACTGCACATCTGCTGTACTCAAATAGTAGAGACCATTACATATTATCTGTCAAATACAACCAATGATTAAATACCACTGCATGTCAACTATCAAGGAACAACAATTTCCAGTGAGTGAATATGTCAGTAAAACAGCAAATATTGAAGTAAAGTGTCTTGAAATGTCAAATACCAATCTCAATTGTTAGATGAAGGTTCAGAGAATACTTGACTGTCTGGTGAATTAAAATGTATAGATGAGAATTTTTACCAGCGAATGTGTTTCAGTATGCAAGCAGAGACTGTGGCAGGGGGGAGTGATAAATGTGTATTTTGCTATCACTGGGCCAGAAGGTCAAGATCTCTCAGGTTACAAGGCTGTGAGGAACACTCATTAACCCAGCATGAGCGAAAGCATAAGAACACTTCATTCCTGTTATTAGACTATATTTTGATTAACCTTGTCTGGTTTTTCAGTAACATCAGTTTTGTCTTGGGATTTCCAGCCTCACCGTTCAATTACCTCATCTTCTGGCGCTGGCTCATTTCAGCCTTCCTTGAGCACAGATTTCCATCTTCTTTCCTTATTTGTATGACTAACAGACAGCAGAATAGATGACGATAATATTAAAACAATCCTGCAGTCAGAGCAATAAGGAAGAAGAAATTCTCATTCCCTGCCTTTTGGCTTTTCCTAGTCTTTCTTTTTGTGGAAATGTCCCACTTTATTTTTCCAAATAGCTTCTAATTGGGAAAAAGAAATGCAGTCTTCTTTTGGTACAATGGTGTGAACAGCCTTCTTTCTTTCTTCACCACCTTCATCACAGTTTGGTTTTCTTGGGGGGGATTTTCCTCATGAAAAGCTAAAGATAAGCTGGTTTCTGTCTTAGGAATACATTCAGAGCCAAAATAACACAAAAGGATGTCAGAGTGGGCATACACACATGCTTTGGCTGTGTTGCCCTAGCTCGTTATTTCATATTTTTAAAAATCCCAGCCTTCCTCCAAAAACTCAGGACAGTGTACATATCATTCCTTCCTCCTTATCCACAAAACATTTTTTTGTTCAGCTAAGGTACAGTCACTGGCCAAGGCCACCTTGAAGTTTTTCAATTTTGCAGAGGTTTCCACACGAAAGCTTACATTCTGAGTAAAACTTTGTTGGTCTTAAAGGTGCTACTTGACTCCTATTTTGTTCTATCTATCATTATAGATTTGCGCAAAATATATATTCTCACTATTTTGACAAAAGATAAGTATATATCTTTCTCCTGGGCAAATTTATCAAAAGCCCCATGGTGCAGAGTGGTAAAGCTGCAGTACTGCAGTCCTAAGCTCTGCTTATGACCTGAGTTCGATCCCGGCGGAAGCTGGGTTCAGGTAGCCAGCTCAAGGTTGACTCAGCCTTCCATCCTTCCGAGGTCAGTAAAATGAGTACCCAGTTTGCTGAGGGGAAAGTGTAGATGACTGGGGAAGGCTATGGCAAAACACCCCATAAAAAAGTCTGCCATGAAAACATTGTGCTGTGACGTCACCCCAGAGTAAAAAATGACTGGTGCTTGCACAGGGGATTACCTTTACCTTTTTACCTGGGCAAATTCAGAGTTCAGGATGTGCTATTGCTGAATTCTGCTTCCAATACGCTACGGATAAATCTAAAATTAGCCAAGTCATGCTTACTTAAGAAGTCATTATTTTAGAAAAAAAACCTCCAGTCTCAAATTATTTTAACTAGTTCATGCTAAACCATCTTCTGATTATTACATGGAATCAACCATAAGGCAATGCGAAATGCACATGCATGGGACCGCAGCTTTAAAACTAGAAAATCACTACCATGTCATAACGTGAAGTAAAAGCCAGTATGATAAAACATCCATACACAGTGTCAATCAGAGTACATACGGTTTCAGTTACTTGTGAACATATCTGAATTTTCTAGATCATATTTCCTATAGAAATCTGCTTAGGGAAAAGGGAAGGCAGAAAGATAAATTACACATTTCTCAGCCAATTGCATTCAATGGACTTGGAAGGTATAACTTGTTCAGGAAGGCAGTGTAAGAATTTCTCTGGTAATCACAGATTTATTTAGATATGTATATCCTGTATATCCTGTTTTTCTCCCCAATGTGTACCCAAAGAAGCTTACAGTATTGTTTTGTCCTCTATTTTATCCTCGCAGCAACAACACTGTGAGGTGGGTTAGGCCGAGACAGAGTGACTGATCAAAGGCAGCTTCCATGGCAAAGTGAGGATTCGAACTTGGGTCTCCCAAAACCTACCTCAAGACCTCTGTAATTACACCACACTGGCTTTCTGCATCTCCCGTGATACATCTCCCATGAAATGGAATCCAACTAAGACAGAGGTTTTGTGGCTGGGGGGGGCCACCTTGAGATTAGGGCACTCTAGACAGGGTGCCACTGACACCAGCAAAGTCCATCAGGAGTCTGGGAGTGATCTTGGATGCCTCCTTGACTATAGAGGCCCAAGTCAAGCATATTGCAAGGCTGGTGTTTTTCGTCTAGGCCTCTTTCCTGTTGTGCCTTGACTTAGCCACAGTATTCCACGTAACAGCCACCTCCAGGCTGAACTACTGTAACTCAATCAATACTGGCCTACCCTTGAGACTGATTTGGAAGCTCCAATTGATCCAGAATGCAGCGGCATGAGTCCTGACAGGAGCATCATGGACAGTACATATAAATCTGGTGCTGTGCCAGCTGTACTGGCTCCCAGTGGGGTACTGAGTCAAGTTCAAGGTTTTGATATTAACCTTCAAGGCCTTGAGTAGTCAGGGGCCAACATATCTATGGGACCATCTCCTCCATTATGTCCCCGGGAAAGTGTTACACTCTTTAGAAAGCAATCTGCTGGTGGTCCCCAGCCCAAAGACATCTGGCTGTCCTCAACCAGGGCCAGGGCCTTTTTGGTGGAACACGCTGCCAAATTCTATCAAGGCCCTGCAGGATCTTTTTACAGTTCTGCAGGGTTTGTAAGGCAGAGGTGTTCGACCAGGCTTTTGACTGACAGCAGCAACTGTCTTCATCTTGGCTGTACCATCTTCTGCTCTCCATGTCTATCCTGTCCTCACCTACCCATCCACCAGTGGCTGGCAGTCTGCAACTGCAACAATAGGATTTCACCATCTGTTTCAAACTGTAAATAATTGTTATTTTAACTAGATCCAAGTAGTCAGCCGTGTTGGTCTGAAGTAGTAGAACAAAATAGGAGTCAAGTTGCACCTTTAAGACAACTTAGTTTTATTCAGAATGTAAGCTTCCGTGTGCTCTCTAAGCACACTTCATCACAACAAAAGCTTACGTTCTGAATAAAACGAAGTTCGTCTTAAAGGTGAAACTTGACTCCTATTTTGTTCTGTTATTTTAACTGTTTGTTTATATTTAATGTTTTACTTTTGTTGGTCCACAGCCTTGCTATGGTGGGGATGGGCAATTCATGAATCCAATAAACAAATAAATAGGACTGTAGTCAAGCTGATGCTTGCCTTTCATCAGAGCAAAAAAGAAAGAAAAAGAAACACAAGGTGAAACTTCCAAATGTTGGGTTATTCTCATAAGGGCAAGAGGCTGTTTGAGACCCTTTCTTTGTGACCCAAGATCAAACATTTGGGAAGATGTTTGGCTGCCCATGGGGATCTGCCTACAACAAGGGAGAACCAGTCTTAGCAAATTGCTGTCCCCTTCTGTTCTGTATCACAGCAACAAGGTGTGAAGGAGATATGAGTGAGTTAACAGCCCAGTGAAGTGCAATGTTTCACATGAGCAAGTAAACTGTTACTTTGTCTTATTGCTAACACTATCTCTGTTATAATGGGAGTGCCTTTTACACTGCATCAGAGTGCAAGAGCAATAACCATAAAGGAAAGATTTTACGCACTTCTTTTTGGACATTCCCAAGGATCTCTTCATAGTTGTAGTATCCTAGAATAACAGCCTCCATTCTGCCATTTCCTTCAGTATAAGTCAAACTCATCTGATTTTTTAAAGTCATGCAGTATTGTGGGTTAAAAAAACCCCACAAGGGTACAATCTGGCCAAAGTTAAGACCATTACTTCAAGGTTTAATTACCTGGGATTTGAAATAAATGCAGTATGAAAAGAACTTGTCTGCTGGTGAATCACACCTTAAGATTCTAGCTCTTAAGGTTGCAACATTAGGCTTGGAAATGTATGCAGCAAGGAGGGCAGAGAGCTGCATTCAGTTTCTGAAGAGCAATATTTGGGGCATTGGTCTTACATTGTGTGCTTATATCATAGCCAGCAAAAACATTATGCATAATTGACAGTGACTCCTTAAGGGTTACTTTCTTCTAAGCATGTTGGCTTAATTTACTTAGGAGGGTGTGATCCTGCTCAGGATCTCACTGTTATTCAGCTTGCAAAATTCACCTTTTTAATGCAGAATTTAGGTTACAACCAGTGCTCCCTCTAAGCTGACTCAGTGTGAGCGAGCCCATAGTTTTTTAGCCTCTGGCTCACGTATTTTTGTCTTAGCTCAGGAAAAATGGCCCCCCAGCAAACTAATATATCCAGTAGCCAAATCACTCGCTCACAACTTTAATGCCGGTAGCTCACGAAGTAGAATTTTTGCTCACAAGACTCCATAACTTAGAGAGAACATTGGTTACAACTTGGCAATTTTAAAAGAGTATATATAACCGTGTCCATACAGAAAGAAAAGATACTCTTTTGTATCAAACCAGGTATCCACAGGGCTTAGTTTCCTGTTTTGTCTCCCAAAAGTCAAGTCAGGGTGCTCCAACCTGTTTTACAGATGGATGTGATGCTGGAAAACTAACATGGGTTTCAGGCCCTATTCAGCTCAGAATTGCAGCACAGGGTAGGAGGAGCTTCAGCCTTCCCCCTGCACCATTTTCCTGAGCTAAAATGGTCACAGCAGAGGCCCTCCTTAGAAACTGTTTTGGCGGAGGAAAATGGTGCAGGGGGAATGCTAAAGCTCTTTCTACTTCCAGAATATGCTCCTGAACCAAATCAGAGTGAAGAATGTTAGTTGCCTGACATCACATGTCTGTAAACCCAGGAGGGGGGGGGGGGGTAGACATAAGCCCTCACACAGTGGCCAACCAACAATTTGCCCTTGAGGGTCAACAAACAGGGCATATAGACCACAGGCTCACCTGATGTTGCCTGCAGTGAGATCCAGAGAGCCACTACAGCGACTTTGATTAGAGCCTAGGGGGTATAATTTTAGCATAGGGATGGAGGGTTAGGAACGTCAACACTACCTCCCAAAACATGTCTCCCAGAGTCATCCAAAGCTGAGCCATTGGCTTCCTCCACACACCTAAAGAAGGTTTAGTATTTCTCAGGGACATGAGAAACCGAAACTCAAGTACCTGCTGAGCTAGGGCTTGCTGGTTCAGTAAGTCCCTAAATCTCTGCTTATACTGTCTGTTAGTATTATTGCAAAAATTCCAAGTTCCTTGCAAGGTCTGGATACAAGTCGGACAAATAAATACACAGAGGATGTTTATGTTGGCAGACTGCTGATAGCGTGTTGGAATGATGGTCATTTTTATTGTTTCAGGAGAGGGCTGGGGTGTAGCTGCAGAGCACATGCTTTGCATGCAGAAGGTTCCACATTCAATCCCTGGCTTCTCCAGTTAATGGAACTCAGGGAGCAGGTGATGTCAAAGACCCTTCTGTGCCTGAAATCCTGGAAAGCCACTGCAAGTTGGCGCAGACAGCAGTGAGCTAGACAGACCAGTCTGACTCAGGATGTGGCAGCTGCATTTGAAGTGAGCTCACTGATCATCAGTGTGCAGCACAGATTATGAAGCAGGTAAACCTCCTTCTGTTCAAATGTTTTTGGAGGGAGGATCTGACAAGACTCATTTAGAGCAAAGGTCAAAATGAATGACCTTAATTCATATATGCTGACGTTTCTTTTTCCTTTTTCTTTGTTTTTTTGGCAAGCCCTTTCTTGAGCTCATGATACCACACCAGTGAGAGAGAAAAATGCCCAGTACTCCCAGGCACAATGATTTGAAAACACTGTCAAGGCTGGCAGCTCTAAAATTAGACCTACTTGCTTTGTTTGGGTTGGCAGCCACGTGCATGCTGCTCTCTCCACCTCCTCTGGGAGTAAGCAGAATATGGAAGTTGGCAAGGATTTCCTTCTTCTTGGTGTGGTTCCTTGCATTCAGTAAGGCTTGAGCAGAGGGCTGTAAGTGTGCATGGATGTTCACAACTGGTGCGTTCAATGGCTCATCACTCAGGTAGAAAACCCACAGCTTGTATGAGAAGAATAAGGGACTTCCTCAAATAACTTTTCAAACAAGCATTAAAATGCAAAATGCAACTACTGGCCAATCTCCAGCAGAGATTGTAAAGGCAGCAAG
Source organism: Heteronotia binoei (assembly GCF_032191835.1). NCBI lineage: Eukaryota > Metazoa > Chordata > Lepidosauria > Squamata > Gekkonidae > Heteronotia > Heteronotia binoei. The sequence goes on from NC_083223.1 coordinate 215,137,807, forward strand.
AGTTCGTAGTAGCACTTCTGGAAAAGAGAAAGAGATCCTGAGGGCCTGGCTAAGACATAAAGTTTATGTTGTGATCTGCCCTGAGTCCATTATGGGAAAGGGCGGAATATAAGCCTACTAAATAAATAAAATAAAGCCTGTCTCCTCCCACTTTTCAAACTCAGTGGACTGAGTTTGGTGAGCTGCATCTATATTACAATAGTTTGCCAAGCTGCATCTATATTACACCAGTGATCCCGTTTCCTGGCACCTACTTGTTTCTTCAAAACATGAATCCTGGCTGTTCTTTACCTCATTAAATCAGGAGTTTTGTCAGAAGAATCCAGGAGGCATCAGTTTTGTGTTTGCAGGTAGTGCCTCTTTGGAAACAGCTGCCTCTGTCATAGGTTTGGAACATCCTAATGTTTTGTGACTGGACACAGGTCCCATGGCAGCCATTTTGTGGTTCACCAGACCCACCCCCCCAGCCAGCCCAAGCAGGCCTTGCTCACCAGGGGCTCTCCTGGGCCGCTCCCCGCCCCACATGGTCAAAAGGTGAGCAAGCCACCCGCCATCCAAAATCAACATAAGAAGTGGAGAAAGGGTATGTGGACTTCTCCAGGGGTGTATGAGGGCTGCTGGGGGTGTGTCAAAGCCGCTGGTGGCTGGCTGCCCACTCTCCTAATCCAGGGATTGTTACGCAGCTGCACCTGCTATTCAATGGACAAGGTAGGTGGAAGGAAGAGGGGAAACCATCAGAAAGGTTCAGGAGCTGCAATCCTGTGAGCTCCTGCTAGGGTTGCCAAGTACTCTTCATCCCCCGGCAAGGGACATTCACACACACGATGCGTGACAAAATGACGTCACCCAGAAGTGACATCATCAAAATGGCGGCACCCGTGCAGCATTTTTGGGAAAACTCTATCGTTTTCCTGGACGCTCTAGCCATTGGGGGGGGTTAAAACTCTATGGTACCTATTGTACTATAGAGTTTTACCTCCCAAATGGCTAGAGCGTCCGGGGAAAACCATAGAGTTTTCCTGAAAACGCCTAGAGCGGCCCCGCATGGGTGCCGCCATTTTGATGGCATCACTTCCTGGGTAACGTCATCATGCCAATGACGCAGGGGGAGGTTCCCCCACCGGCCCAATGTAGGCCGGCGGGTTGAGAACCTCCTGGGCGGGAAATTCCCTGCCCGGACCAGGGGCTTGGCAGCCCTAGCTCCTGCTGAATCTGAGGCCTGGCAGCACCCACTATCTGTTCTCAAAATCCAAAAGTGCCCACAGGCTAAATGAGGTTAGGGGCCTCTGTACTATACTACTGACACTGTTTCCAGGACCTACTTACACACAATTGTCAAAAATGTTGGTTGCTCCTGCATTAAATCATGATAACATCTAATGGCGTAGAAAAGTGGCTGTGTTAGGCTTATGTACTTGGTCAAATCCCAACGAGATAGGGTTGCTAATCCCCAGTTGGGGGCAAGGGATCCCCTGGTTTGGAGGCCCTCCCCCCACTTCAGGGTCATCAGAAAGTGTGGGGGAGTGAGGGAAATGTCTGCTGGGCATGCCATTATTCTCTATGGATACTGATTCCCATAGGCTATAATGGAGAATTAATCTGTGGGTATCTGGGGCTCTGAGGGGGGATGTTTTTTGAGGTAGGTGCATCAAGTTTTCAGCATAGTATCCAGTGCCTCTCCTCAAAGTACCCTCCAAGTTTCAAAAATATTGGACCAGGGAGTCCAATTTTATGAGCCCCAAAAGAAAGTGCCCCTATTCTTCATTATTTCCAAAGGAGGGAGACATTTAAAAAGTGTGTGGACCCTTTAAATGTGATGGCCAGAACTCCCATTGGAGTTCAATTATGGTCACTACCTTGCTCCTGGCTCCACCCCCAAAGTCCCCAGATATTTCTTGCTCCTGGCTCCGCCCCCAAAGTCTCCTGGCTCCACCATCGAAGTCCCCAGATATTTCTTGAATTGAACCTGGCAACCCTACAACAAGGCTTTGACCTCAACAGCTGACTTTGGGCAAATTGCTATCTCTGGCCTCTATCTGTTAAATGGGGAGAGCACAAGAGACAGATTAGAATAGAGTGTAAAGCACAATTTTCCATTTCTACATGGGACTGCCCTTGAAGTCAGCTGAAACTCCAGTTGGTATAGAAGGTCACTTCTTGGTTTCTATCAGGAGTTAAGTAGAGTATGCATATTACAGCTACTCTGCAGCCATGTCATTGGCTACCTAACAAGACACAAGTAAATTATACAGCATGCCTTGGGGACATTACAGAAATTTTACTGCAAGAATCCCTTTGCTATAAAAATACTTCAGGGCCCAATCCTGCTCAGGACTATGGTGTTGTGGGGGGGGGAGGAAGGGGGGCTCTTGAAAAACCATGTGATGGAGAGACAGAAGCCTATCCTCTGCCCATGCTATAGTCTCAAACAGGGCCAAGCCCACACAATATTTTGTATGCATACTGTAAGTATTTTACTGTAACTTATATTCCAATAGCAAAGTCAGCCAGTCTTTGGATACTTAAATCCTGTGACTGGAGTGGTGAACGGACAACACAAATCTTTGTACAAACCTGAAAAAGGCCCCAGGTTTGCAGAAAAATGTGAAATCAAAACAAACAAACAAAACATTGGGAGGTTTAAAATAGCTGAAAATAATAAAAGGAACACCTGTAGCTTTAGGCAACAGATTCCTTCAGTGGCTTTTGCTAGGCAACCACACTATTGGAGGCTATGTGAGAGAAAAGGCAGGGAAAGGAGGCAGGCCTATTTTGGCCTTTGAGGGCGGTCTCATCAGGGATGCCAACATGGAGTAGGGAAATTCCTGGAGATTTTGTGATGGAGTCTGAGGAGGGCAGGGTTTGGGAAGGCCGCAGCCATATATTATGCCATAGACTCCACCCTCTAAAGCACTCATTTCCTCCAAGGGAACAGACCTCTTCATCTAGAGTTCAGTTGGAATTCTGGGAGATCTCCAGATCCCACCTGGAGGTTGAAAATCCTAAACTTGGAAGCAACTTCTAGTCACTAGTGACTGCATGTCAAACATGCAGCCCACAGGCCATATCCAGCCTTTGCTGGGTTCACATTCACCTCCCCCCACCCACCCACCCCCACCCGAGCAACTGACTCCCTTTTACATCTCTGGGGCAGCTCCTACATCACAGCAGCTTTTGACCAGCTCCTTCTGCCTGGTTCCTGCTTCATGCAAGAGAGAACCAAGTCACGCCTCCCTTCCTTCCATTGGCTGAGCTTGCCTCCTTTGGGAGGAAAGGAGGGAAAGTGAAAGCTAAAGCTAAGTGCTTCATAAGAACATAAGAGAAGCCATGTTGGATCAGGCCAATGGCCCATCCAGTCCAACACTCTGTGTCACACAGTGGCAAAAAATTTTATATATACACACACACTGTGGCTAATAGCCACTGATGGACCTCTGCTCCATAATTTTATCTAACCGCCACTTGAAGGTGGCTATACTTGTGGCCGCCACCACCTCCTGTGGCAGTGAATTCCACATGTTAATCACCCCTTGGGTGAAGAAGTACTTCCTTTTATCCGTTTTAACCTGTCTGCTCAGCAATTTCATCGAATGCCCATGAGTTCTTGTATTGTGAGAAAGGGAGAAAAGTACTTCTTTCTCTACTTTCTCCATCCCATGCATTATCTTGTAAACCTCTATCATGTCACCCCACAGTCGACGTTTCTCCAAGCTAAAGAGCCCCAAAGTGTTTTAACCTTTCTTCATAGGGAAAGTGCTCCAGCCCTTTAATCATTCTAGTTGCCCTTTTCTGGACTTTCTCCAATGCTATAATATCCTTTTTGAGGTGCGGCGACCAGAACTGCACACAGTACTCCAAATGAGACCGCACCATCGATTTATACAGGGGCATTATGATACTGGCTGATTTGTTTTCAATTCCCTTCCTAATAATTCCCAGCATGGCGTTGGCCTTTTTTATTGCAAACGCACGCTGTCTTGACATTTTCAGTGAGTTATCTACCATGACCCCAAGATCTCTCTCTTGGTCAGTCTCTGCCAGTTCACACCCCATCAACTTGTATTTGTAGCTGGGATTCTTGGCCCCAATGTGCATTACTTTGCACTTGGCCACATTGAACCGCATCTGCCACGTTGACGCCCACTCACCCAGCCTCAACAGATCCCTTTGGAGTTCCTCACAATCCTCTCTGGTTCTCACCACCCTGAACAATTTAGTGTCATCCGCAAACTTGGCCACTTCACTGCTCACTCCCAACTCTAAATCATTTATGAACAAGTTAAAGAGCATGGGACCCAGTACCGAGCCCTGCGGCACCCCACTGCTTACCATCCTCCACTGCGAAGACTGCCCATTTATACTCACTCTCTGCTTCCTATTACTCAGCCAGTTTTTGATCCACAAGAGGACCTGTCCTTTTACTCCATGACTCTCAAGCTTTCTAAGGAGCCTTTGATGAGGAACTTTATCAAAAGCTTTCTGGAAGTCAAGGTAAACAACATCTATTGGGTCTCCTTTGTCCACATGTTTGTTCACCCCCTCAAAGAAATGTAACAGGTTAGTGAGGCAAGATCTTCCCTTGCAGAACCCATGCTGCGTCTTCCTCAATAACCCGTGTTCATCAATGTGCCTACTATTCTGTCCTTGATAATAGTTTCTACCAACTTTCCCGGTATTGAAGTCAGACTGACTGGCCTGTAATTTCCCGGATCTCCTCCGGAACCCTTTTTAAAGATGGGGGCAGCAGAGCAAGAACAAATCTTGACTCCTCCTGTGGTTCCTTTAAGAAGTTCATTTCAGGTATAAGCTTTTGTTCTTCTTTGGAGGGAGGGAGGGTGGATGGGTGGGTGGATGGATTATTCTGCCAAGCACAATCTACACTGAGATCTCTGTGCTCCGCTATTGTGCTCTGCTGTTTTCTTCTGAGACTTGGTCTCTCTCTCTCTCCTAGTTCCCTTCCTCCCTCTCTCTCTCACACACACATTTGTAGGTGTATTAAAAGAAAGGAGCAGGTTGGAATAAAGGGAAAGAAGAATTACAAGAAAATTATTTTGGCTTATTCCTAAAAGTTTTTTTTTTAAGGTTAGATTTCTCAGTGCCTATCTGGAATTTTCTTTTCTTTCAAACAGACCCCATTTAGGCCCTGCCCTGGATAGCCCAGGCAAACCCAATCTTATCAGATATCAGAATCTAAGCAGGGTTGACTTTGGCAAGTACTTGGATGGGAGGCCTCTATGGAATTCCCAGTCAAGAGGATGGGGCAGGCCACCTCTCTGATTAGTACTTGGATGCAGAGGTTTTTTTGAGCAGGAATGCACAGCAATGCAGTTCTGACTGGCTTGGTGTCAGGGAGCATGGCCTAATATACAATGAATTCCTGCAATGCTAAACAATGATGGCATCAGGGTGCGGCCTAATATGCAAATGAGTTCCTGATGGGCTTTTTCTGCAAAAAAAGCTCTTCTTGGATGGGAGACTTCCTTTAAATACACAGTCGAGAGGACAGGGCAGGCTCTATTCAGCCACATCTCTATCCTGCAGGCCCCTAGTAGGTAGGGTTGCCAATCCCCAGGCAGGGGCAGGGGATCCCCTGGTTTGGAGACCCTCCCCCCGCTTCAGGGCCGTCAGAAAGCGGGGGGAGGGGAGGGAAATGTCTACTGGGAACTCCGTTATTCAATATGGAAATTTATTCCCATAGAAAATAATGGAGAATTGATCCGCGGGTATCTGGGGCTCTTGGGGGACTGTTTTTTGAGGTAGAGGCACCAAATTTTCAGTATAGCATCTAGTGCCTCTCCCCAAAATATCCCCCAAGTTTCAAAACGATTGGACCAGGGGGTCCAATTCTATAAGCCCCCAAAGAAGGTGCTCCTATCCTTGATTACTTCCTATGGAAGAAAGGCATTGAAAAGGTGTGCTGTCCCTTTAAATGTGATGGCCAGAACTCCCTTTGGAGTTCAGTTATGCTTTTCACAGCCTTGATCTTGGCTCCACCCTAATGTCTCCTGGTTCCACCCCCAAAGTCCCCAGGTATTTCTTAAATTGGACTTGGCATCCCTACTAGTAGGGGTCAGTCACCAGAGGTCAACATGACTTCCAGGTGCAAACACAACCCCCAACCCACCCACCCACCACACCACGCCACACCACAGTATATATTAAAAATACCAAAGGGGAAAGAAAGGGAGAGAAAGACCCAAATTAGGAATTAGAACACTTGGATTGGATTCCATAGTTTAATGAATGGAAATAGATGGGAAAGTATTTAAAAATACATTTATGGTTCCATATGTTCCAGTTCAGCACATCTCCCTCTCTGGCTGCCTTTCTAGCACTGATATACTAGCACTGATTTTGCCCAGTCTCTGCTGCAAGCTGTGGAAGCACCCTGCTTTTTAGTTTAGAATTTAATTATTTTAAATAAGTTTAATCTGAAAACATACTGGCTCTTTGTCAGTACTAAGTCACTGCAGCGGAATTTCACAGAGCTTCTATTCTTTGTGCATAGTTCTCCCTTGTGGCTGCATCAGGTCCTCGATAAATGTCCCTGTCCAGGTATTATGAAAGAGCATTTACTTTCAAGGTAGATACATGCTGAAAATAACTGCAGAACTTTGGTGTCTTAAAGTAAGACTCCTGGGACAATATTGGAGTTCTTAGCACCCTCCCCACCCACCCACCCCACCCCAAAAAAGCTTTCATCCCTTCACTGAGAATTTTCAGAGCTTGTGAAGAATTTAAAGATTCTACAGAACCTATGGTTTAGAGAGTTTATGAGGAATTAGTTGGCAGCAAATTTGATATCCAGGCTCCTTTGTATGGCTTGGTTTATTGTAAACTGCATTCAGTTGCTGTGGGCTGCTGCAGGGCACCATCTGTGCATGCCAGAAAGGCCTTGATGTAGTATTTTGTCCACTGATTTCAGTGGCAATGGCTGATCCTTTGTATTCCATGGTCTTGGGGCATATCAACATTAGACATGAAATAGGTTGCTTTACCATTGCATAAGGGACTCGAAGGACTTCTTTACCCTTGCATAAGGGACATGAAGAAGTTAGACCTTTCCAGACAGCAACAAAAGTTAGGTGTTATCCTTAGTGCTAGTTCAAATTTAACACCTGCAACAGACTTTAGAGTCTAGACAGCAGGCAAGGCTTTTTCTCACTGCTGCATTTCCATATTGATAATAGCTGCTCGTCATGAGCTCTGCAGCATTTTCTTTGCATAGTGGAGGAGTGTAAGGCAAGAACATTAAAAAAAAAATCCAACTGAAGGTTCTTGAAATTGCAGGGTGGTGCCAAGCGGAGGGCAGTGGTGGATAGCCTTGTTGCTTTGTGACCTTAGGTTTTAAAACTCTGGATGAGAACTCTAGCCCACTGGGTGTAATTTATTGGGGGGGGGGAGGTTTTTAAAAAAATGTTCATAAAATAGTATAGGCATGGATAGCATTTATATTGCTGTTACCAGTGACATTACAGATAATAGCCAATCAGTGCCTGAGACAGTAAGTAGTGCAGCCACATTCCACAGAACAATCTGGTTCAGCAATGGTTATGCTATGTGGGATGGAGAAATGGGAGGGGAGAGTGAACATATATGCTCCCCATATATGAAAAAGAACACATCCACTCTGGAGAGAAGACAATGGGTTGGACCCTGTGGACTACCAGCACAAATGCTTATGGATGCGGATCTTCCCCAAGGAAAAGGGTGTACTCATGGACTTCAGCTCACAGTCTCTGTGATAAAAAGGCAATATAGTTAGTCACAAAATAAATAGGTAATAATTATGCATTTGTAGCACTATAACTCACCAGTTCTTCGAATCTCAAATCTATGAATCTCAAATAGACAACTCCTGAATTTTCATAATTCCAGATGGATAGCTGTTGTATTCTGTAGCAGTAAAAAGAAGAGTCCAGTAGCACATTTAAAAACTAAGAGTATCCATTCCAGCTTAACCTTTCATGAGTCATAGCTCACCATCAGATGAATTTGATAAAGTGAACTGAGACTCATGAGAGTTTATGATTGAATAAATGTTAAGTTTGTAAAGCTGCCATCACACTTCTGTTTTATTTCCATAGCCTCACAAACCTTTAGTCCCCCAATTTCATACAGAGAACCTGTGGAAGTTAAAAACTGGCTTAAACCTGGTTTTATTTGGCAGTGTCAGTAGAACCTAGGAAATATTATACTGAGCAACACTGGCTTGGAAGAAAGTTCTGGTGCATATTTCTGGTGAAGCAAATATATTTGAAATCAGGTGTGAAGCATATTTTAGCAGCTGCTGTGCTGAAATCAACCCACTAACATGCCTGTGAACGTTTGGATTAACAAAATAGGAGTCAATTGCACCTTTAAGACCAACTTAGTTTTATTCAGAACATAAGCTTTCGTGTGCATGCACACTTCTTCAGACGAGGAATGAGGTACAGTAAACAGAGACACATATAGCTGGTGGGGTTTGGAATGCCAAGTGATACAAAGTTAAAAACCAATAGCAGAATAGTAACATTAACAAATTCAGAAAACCTTTGATCTGTGTTGTATTAGCATGTTCTGAATTTGTTAATGTTACTATTCTGCTATTGGCCACCCAGCCATCCGATGTTCCTTGGGTTATTTGTTTATTTATTTACTTAAACATTTATATTCCACTTTCCCTTGTGGTTCAAGGCAGCTTACAGTAATACTGAAAAACATCACCAGCTAAAACCAAAATAAAATTGGAATCTCCAAATCCAAGATTCCTGCTGTTCAAACTCATCAAAAGCCCTAGCAACACTTCCTGAAGATCGGGGTGGGGGGCATTCAGGGAGACCATTCCAGAGACTGGAGCCACAATGGGAAAAGACCCAGGCTCTGGTTGGTGCCAGATGGGCCACCCTAAGTGGTGGGGTATACACAGGAACATGTATAAGGAGATAATGTTGATGTATTATCTGGCTCCAGGGTAACTCCTCAGCTTTCCATGGCAGGGTTGAACTGTAAAAACCTCTAGGTCAGGCTGGGACCTACCTGAGTAAAGCTCTAGTCAGGGGTTAGGCCCAGGAATCTGTGCTCTCCAATGGTGGGAAACTGTACCCAGCAGGCAGTTTACTGTACCTCATTCCTCAGTGTTTTGCACTGAGTGTCACATGTATGACTATCTGCCCAAAGGACAGAAGTCTTGGGTGTGTGCTCGATGCAAGGAGCTCCTGGTCCTCAGGGAACGAGTTCGTACCCTTGAGGCCGAGGTGACTGCCCTGGAGAAGCAGAGACGGTCAGTTAGGCACTTGGGGAAGACTCTCGGGGGCGTATTAGATGAGCCCCGCTCTGAACGTAGCAGCCCCGTTGCTGCCAGAGAGCGTGAGGGTCGAGAGGGAACAGGGCACCGTGCTGAGGATAAGGGGAATGCGCCCTCAGAAGGGACCTCTTCTTCGGTTGGTGAGCGGGAATCCTTTCGCGCCAAGGAACCATCCCTGAGCAGGGGGAGAGTGGGGGTATTGGTAGTTGGTGATTCGATCATTAGGCAAGTAGACAGCCGGGTGGCGAAACCGCGTACTGACCGTATGGTGACTTGCCTGCCTGGTGCGAAGGTAGCGGACATTACGCGTGTAGTAGATAGACTGATAGACAGTGCTGGGGAGGAGCCTGTGGTCGTGGTGCATGTTGGCACCAACGATGTGGGGAAATGCAGTTGTGAGGTCCTGGAGGAAAAATTTAGGCTGCTAGGCAGGAGACTTAAGGCCAGGACCTCCAAGGTAGCCTTCTTGGAAGTGCTACCTGTTCCACGTGCAGGGCAGGAGAGACAGGCACAAATTAGAAGTCTCAATGTGTGGATGAGACGATGGTGTAAGGAGGAAGGGTTTAAGTTTGTTAGGCACTGGGATGCTTTCTGGAACAAGCGGGAGCTGTACAAAAGAGACGGTCTCCACTTGTCCCCGGATGGAACCAGGCTGCTGGCGCTTAAAATCAAAAAGGTGGCAGAGCAGTTTTTAAACTAAATCTTGGGGGAAAGCCGACAGGAGATGAAATGTCTCTGGTTCGGGAGGACTCGTCTCAAAGAGATGAAGGGTTAGCTGCTATTTTTCTACCGGGTAACGGACCGGAGTTGTCCACTGTGAAGGTGACAAACAATATGGACTGTCTGCCAGTGTCTCGAGGCGGCAGGAGGAAGGTGGCGGGCCTAGCTCGCCTGGGAAATTATAGATGTTTGTATGCAAATGCTAGAAGTGTTCAAAGTAAAATTGGTGAATTGGAATGTTTAGTGTTGGGAGAAAACATAGACATTGTGGGAATTTCAGAAACTTGGTGGAATGAGGAGAATCAGTGGGACACGGTGATTCCTGGATATAAGCTATATCGGAAGGATAGGGAGGGAAGGGTTGGAGGTGGGGTGGCTCTGTATGTCAGAGAGGATATACGGTCCAGTAAGGCTGAGATCAGAGAATTAGATTCACTTTTAGAAATGCTTTGGGTTGAAATAGAGGGCCCAAAAGGAAATTTAACTATGGGAGTTTGTTATCGCCCACCAAATCAAAAGAGAGAGGACGATTATAATATGATGGAAGGCTTAAAGATAGCGGCTAAACGTAAAAACTGTGTTGTAATAGGTGATTTTAACTACCCGCAGATTGATTGGGTCAATATGTGTTCTGGTCGAGAGAAAGAGATTGAGTTTCTTGATGCTCTCAATGACTGTGCTATGGAGCAGATGGTCTCAGAACCTACCAGGGGTGGGGCGATCCTGGATTTGGTCCTAAGTAATGCCCAAGACTTGGTGAGAGATGTAAAAGTGATTGCGCTGCTTGGGAACAGTGACCATAATGTTATTGATTTCACCGTTTGTATAAATAGGGAGTTGTCCAAAAAGACCACCACAACCACGTTTAACTTTAAAAGGGGTAAATACACTGAGATGAGGAGTCATGTGAGGAAGAAACTGAAAGGAAAGGTACATACAGTCAAAACCCTTGGGGAAGCTTGGACGCTATTTAAAACTATAATCCTAGAAGCTCAGATAAAATACATACCACAAGTTAGGAAAGGCACAAACAGGCATAAGAAAAGGCCTGCGTGGTTAACAAACAAAGTAATGGAAGCTGTAAAGGTAAGAAGGACTCCTTTAAGCGGTGGAAAACCAGTCCAAGTGAGATTAGTAAAAGGGAACACAGGCTGTGGCAAATCAAATGCAAGACTGTGATCAGGCAGGCAAAAAGGGACTATGAGGACCATATTGCAAAAAACATAAAGACCAACAATAAAACTTTCTTCAAATATATTAGAAGTAGGAAACCAGCCAGGGAGGCAGTGGGGCCCTTGGATGACCATGGGGTAAAAGGATTACTGAAGGAGGATAGGGAAATGGCTGAAAAGCTAAATGAATTTTTTGCCTCCGTCTTCACTGTAGAAGACGAGAACTTTTTGCCTGCCCCAGAACCACTAATTTTGGAAGGGGTGTTGAAAGACCTGAGTCAGATTGAGGTGACAAATGAGGAGGTCCTACAACTGATAGACAAATTAAAAACTAATAAGTCACCGGGTCCGGATGGCATACATCCGAGAGTTCTGAAGGAACTCAAAGTTGAACTTGTGGATCTTCTAACAAAAATCTGTAATCTTTCATTGAAATCTGCTTCCATTCCTGAGGACTGGAAGGTAGCAAATGTCACCCCCATCTTTAAAAAAGGTTCCAGAGGAGATCCGGGAAATTACAGGCCAGTCAGTCTGACTTCAATACCGGGAAAGTTGGTAGAAACCATTATCAAGGACAGAATGAGTAGGCACATTGATGAACACGGGTTATTGAGGAAGATTCAGCATGGGTTCTGCAAGGGAAGATCTTGCCTCACTAACCTGTTGCATTTCTTTGAGGGGGTGAACAAACATGTGGACAAAGGAGACCCAATAGATGTTGTTTACCTTGACTTCCAGAAAGCTTTTGATAAAGTTCCTCATCAAAGGCTCCTTAGAAAGCTTGAGAATCATGGAGTAAAAGGACAGGTCCTCTTGTGGATCAAAAACTGGCTGAGTAATAGGAAGCAGAGAGTGAGTATAAATGGGCAGTCTTCGCAGTGGAGGACGGTAAGCAGTGGGGTGCCGCAGGGCTCGGTACTGGGTCCCATGCTCTTTAACTTGTTCATAAATGATTTAGAGTTGGGAGTGAGCAGTGAAGTGGCCAAGTTTGCGGATGACACTAAATTGTTCAGGGTGGTGAGAACCAGAGAGGATTGTGAGGAACTCCAAAGGGATCTGTTGAGGCTGGGTGAGTGGGCGTCAACGTGGCAGATGCGGTTCAATGTGGCCAAGTGCAAAGTAATGCACATTGGGGCTAAGAATCCCAGCTACAAATACAAGTTGATGGGGTGTGAACTGGCAGAGACTGACCAAGAGAGAGATCTTGGGGTCATGATAGATAACTCACTGAAAGTGTCAAGACAGTGTGCGTTTGCAATAAAAAGGGCCAATGCCATGCTGGGAATTATTAGGAAGGGAATTGAAAACAAATCAGCCAGTATCATAATGCCCCTGTATAAATCGATGGTGCGGTCTCATTTGGAGTACTGTGTGCAGTTCTGGTCGCCGCACCTCAAAAAGGATATTATAGCTTTAGAGAAGGTGCAGAGAAGGGCAACTAGAATGATTAAAGGGCTGGAGCACTTTCCCTATGAAGAAAGGTTGAAACGCTTGGGACTCTTTAGCTTGGAGAAACGTCGACTGCGGGGTGACATGATAGAGGTTTACAAGATAATGCATGGGATGGAGAAAGTAGAGAAAGAAGTACTTTTCTCCCTTTCTCACAATACAAGAACTCGTGGGCATTCGATGAAATTGCTGAGCAGACAGGTTAAGACGGATAAAAGGAAGTACTTCTTCACCCAAAGGGTGATTAACATGTGGAATACACTGCCACAGGAGGTGGTGGCGGCCACAAGTATAGCCACCTTCAAGAGGGGTTTAGATAAAAATATGGAGCACAGGTCCATCAGTGGCTATTAGCCACAGTGTATGTGTGTATATAACATTTTTTGCCACTGTGTGACACAGAGTGTTGGACTTGATGGGCCGTTGGCCTGATCCAACATGGCTTCTCTTATGTTCTTAATAGTATCTGTTTAGCCAATGAGATGTGTATTTGGTCAGTTCTGTTATATAAGACATTTTGGAATAGCCATGGAGTTATTCTACGACTGAAAGGAAAGACAAGCTGTAAGTATAAGAAATAAAATTAATTCATTTGGAAAGCAGCAGGAATATCGCAGACATTCTGCCCTCATCTAGTGGCTCTGCAAGATCCAGCTGCCTAGTCGATCAATGTACTTTGTGGAGCACTTCAGAGCAAAACTCATTTGGATTTGCATGCTTGAATCAGATAAACTGAGGTGGCAAGCTAATAATGTTTGTTCTTTTCCTTTTAAAAAATGACTGTCCTGGTTGTTCACAAAATAGTACTCAATTGACAGCAATTTCTAAACCATGTTGAAACTGGCCTTCTTGTAGGAGAGGGCACAACTATTTTAAGCCTTCAAAGCCAAGAGTGTGAGATAAACGTTGTGGATAACAGATTTCATATGTCGGGATTCCTGAACCAGATTCTCTCCAGTTGAGTCCAATTCAAGTTGCTCTAAACACATTTTGTGAAAGCTGCTAGTGCTTTAGCTGACAAAATAACAGATGTTCCCTTTAGTCTTGCTGTGAAGGCAATGCACACCCCAAACTTCACTTAATCAATCGGATCTCTGCTGGCACTTCACTTAATTAACCTAAAGCCAGCTGGAGAAGAAACAAGTATGCAGTTGAAAGAGAACACATTGCATGAACACAACAGCAACCCAGGAAAACACTCTATTCTTTTAATGGAATAACAGTCCTGGCTTTAAATGCTTTTACATTTGAAGGGGGCGGGGAAAACTATAGCCCCCCCCCCTCACCTCTCTTAATGAAATTCTCTTACAGATGAAGTAGGAAAAGTGTGCAGTGTTTCATCTGGACCCAACTTCCCCAGTTTTGTACTTCACACTCTGTGTTTGTGTGTGTGTGTGTGTGTGTTTCACTCATTATTCCACCCAAGTCAGAGCATTCATTTAGGTGTTCTAAAAGGTACACCAGCCTTCTCAGGGTGATTGTGACAGAATTTCAACCAGAAAATAAAAAGGCAGATAGAACCAATAGCTCTGTGCCTGTGTGTTTGAAATAAAAGCTGAAGATGTTTGCAGGCACACACACAAATCAGCCATAGAGAATATTACATCAGCTCGTCTCTCAGTTTTATTTAAAGCACATGCCATCACATACAGCTCTGTGGTTAATCACTGTTAGTGGAAAATATGACTGTAGCTTCAGAGGGGGGCAAGTGCATTTAAACAAAAACCATCCTTTCCCAGTACAACTGCAAGAGGCCAGTTTGTATGAAGTCCAAATGCTTCAGTTTACAAGACAGTCCATTAGTTGCTGTGCCACAGAATGAGAGACATAGCTGTTTTTGCAGATTGGCAGTGGCTGAGGACCCACCCTCCCCGACTTCAGTTAACAACCTGAGGTAAAAGTTGTGTGACACAATGAAAGCCAGCTAATTAATCAAACAGTGTGACTTTCAAGATAAATTATTGAGCCTGAAAATGACAAGAGGATGAGGGAACGTGGTGCGTCATTGTGCTGGTGGGAGGCATGGCTTGGGAACCCCCTTTGAGGCAGACTTTCTGACTGGTTCAGAACGTTCTAGTTTGTGTACAAGAATACAACAATGTAAGAGCCTCTGTGGATCAGATTAAGAGTCCATCATCCTGTTTCCAATAGGGGCCAGCCAATTGCTTCCAGGAAGACCACAAACATTTGTCTCCCAGCAGCTGGTTTTCAGAAGCATGCTGCCTCTGAACTGAAAAGCTCTGTCGTGCAAATGGCTCATAGTTGTTATCCCATGATTTTGTTTCATCTCTTCATAATTACTAGCCCCTGTTGACATAACTTCTGGATACCTATACTGGAAAAAAATGTAAAGAAAAACAGGTTGCTTACCTGTAACTGATGATCTTCGAGTGGTCATCTGTGCAGTCACACACATGGGTTTTCCCGCCAGGACGAACCCTACCTCGGAGATTTTAAAAGCTAGCCTAGGCGTTATTTTTGGCTCGCGTTCCCTTCCGTTCTGGGGAGCAGGCATCCACTGCGCATGCCTGGAACGGGGGGAAGGCACTCCACCCACCCAGTTTCTTTCCCGCCGCTGTCTGGAGGCAAGGAGATGTCGTTTAAGAAGAATAGCCAGCAGCGGGGATGGCTGGGCGGGCGTGTGTGACTGCACAGATGACCACTCGAAGATCATCAGTTACAGGTAAGCAACCTGTTTTTCTTTACATTTTTGTAGAGTGAGCTTGTAGATGCTCTGGAACCGGTTGTTTTGTGAGGTTATAGCACAATGCAATGGTAGCAACCAGCCCCTTCGAGAGTCTTTGAGTAGATATCTTTTGTCCTCTTTTGTGGACTCCATAAGCAACAAAGAGTCTCGAATCCTTGCGGAACGCAGTGGTTCTGTCTATGTAATATGCAAGAGCTCTTCGGACCTCCAAGCAATGGAGGGCTTTTTGACCTCTATCTGTAGGGTCCTGAAAAAAAGAAGGTAGTGTAGTTGTTCTTTGTAAGTGGAAAGGAGATACCACTTTCGGGAGAAAAGTGGGGTCTGGTCGGAGGATCACTCTGTCGTGGTGGAAAATGGTATAGGGAGCATCAGCTCGAAAAGCACAAATGTCACTGGCTCTCTTGCCAGATGTGAGTGCCACTAACATTGCCATCTTCCACGATAAGAGGTGTAATGGTATCGATGCCATGGGCTTGAAGGGAGGTCTCATCAGTTGACCTAGCACTAAGGACAAGCTCCAAGTAGGTATAGCTGACGTATTGGTGGATGGAGGTGCAGGATGCCCTTCAAAAAGGATTTTGCAGCAGGATGGGAGAACACAGTGCGGCCCTCTATATGAGGGTGGAAGGCTGAGATAGCTGCTAAATGCACCTTGAGAGATGAATAGGTAAGTCCATTCTCAGAAAGTGAGAGTGTATAGGATAAGATCTGTGAAATTGAAGAAGATAGAGGTTGAAAGTTGTGTTTGGTCGCATATGTGGTAAATCTTTTCCACTTCAGAGTATAGGACTTTCTGGTAGATGGTTTTCTTGCGTTTAGCAGGACATGCCTTACTCCCTCAGGGAATTCCAAAAATTGATCCTCCATGCTGTTAGCCGGAGGCAGTCCAGGTCGTGATGTAGGACCTTGCCATTCTGCTGTGAAAGGATATCCTGCATCAGAGGAAACCGATGGAATGTATTGTTGGAGAGGGAGAGGAGTGTTGTGAACCACGGCTGACGGGGCCACCATGGTGTGACTAGGATGCAGTTTGTGCTGTCTAATTGGATCTTCTGGAGTGTCCTTGTTATCAACGGAATAGGTGGAAAAAGGAAGTGCAGTGGACCCTTCCACTGTTGCATGAAGGCATCTCCCGCAGATTGGCTTGAGGGAGGACCTCTCATATAAAATTGAGCACATTGCGCATTGTCCGGTGAGGCGAAGACATCAATGAGAGGTGTTCCGAACCTCTGAAATACCGGCCGGACGTATGATTTGTGAAGGGACCACTCGTGGTCGTTGACCAAGCATCTGCTCAGGGTGTCTGCTCGGGTGTTTTGAAATCCCGGTAGGTGGACCGCCGTAAGGTGTATATGGTGTGCAATGCTCTAGTACCAGAGTTCTAGGGCCTTCTTGCAGAGGCGAGTGGATGCAGTCCCTCCTTGTCTGTTGATGTAGAACACGGTCACCACATTGTCTGATGTTACCTGAACGTGACGACTGTGAAAGGACAGTAAGAAAGACTTCAGGGCTCTGTGCACCGCCAGAAGCTCTAGGCAGTTGATGTGGAGAGACTTTTCGTATATCGTCCACTGCCCTTGGACCGTCAGTGTGTCAAAATGGGCTCCCCAGCCCCATCTCGAGGCATCTGTAGTGACGATTGCTGATGGGTGTTGCCGTAGGAATGGCATTCCTGTAAGTAGGTGCTCTCGCACCTTCCACCAATCCAGTGGTGGCAGTATATGTTGTGGAACTGTGAGAAGCATTTGTTGAGAGTGACACTGAGGATGGAATGTCCGTACAAACCACAGTTGCAGGGGTCTCATGCGAAGTCTTGCGCGAGGCAGAACCGATGTTGTAGCTGCCATGAGCCCCAGCATTTGTTGAAACATAAAGGCTGTTTGTTTTGGTTGCAGGATTATGGTGGTAGCCAGAGACTGAATATTGGCTATCCTGTCTGTGGGGAGGTAGGCCTTGTGATCTATGGTGGACAGACGTGCTCCTATGAATTAGATATCTTGGGTAGGAGTCAGGTTCGATTTTTGGCCGTTCACTTGAAGACCTAGGTCTGACAGGAGTTTCAAGGTTGTCGAGATGTCCTGTTCCAGCTGGGTTCTTGAGGTTCCCACAACAAGCCAGTTGTCTATGTACGGGTATATTGCGATTCCCTGTTGACGGAGAAAAGCAGCGACCACAGCCATGCATTTTGTGAAAATCCTGGGTGCCGTAGACAGGCCAAATGGAAGTGCTCGGAACTGGTAGTGATTGTTCCCTACAGCAAATCTCAGGAATCTTCTGTGACAGTGGTGGATTGTAAGATGGAAATATGCATCTTGAAGGTCGATGAGGGCCATCCATGCATTCCTGGGGATCAGAGGCAGGATGGACTGCAGGGTAATCATGCGGAATTTTTTGTGTCGGATGAATTTGTTGAGCGCGTAGGTCTAATATCGGGCGCTGCCCTCCATCCCTCTTTGGGACCAGGAAGTATCGGGAATAGAACCCTGTATGATGGTATTGAGTTGGGACTGGTTCTATGGCCGCTTTGGCCAGCAAAGCGGTGATTTCTTCTTGGAGGGGAAGGGACGGAGGGGTGGATATGAAATGATGTTTCTTGAGTGGCAAATCGAACTCTATTGAGTAGCCTCTGTGAATGATGTTTAAGACCCAAGAGTCCGTCGTTATTGATTTCCATGCGTGGTAGAATGGTAGAAGTCTGGGTGCAGTGGGATGGTAATAGTATGTTGGTAGGTTTGGGAAGTCAAAGAGACTGTTTAGCTGTTGAAGCGGGCTTTTTAGCTGGTTGGGTCCGTTGACGTTGGTTGAAGGGTTGCTTTGCTGGTGGAGCTTTACGCTTCCAATAATCCATTTGCCTGGGAGAGCGGGGGCGTTTGTATGCCGACATCTTCCAAGGCCTTGGTTTGTAACCCTTAGATTGCTGTTGGGTGACACCAAGCCTCTTAGCCCTTTTGCGACTATCATCTACAGTCGTCAGTATGTCATCAGTAGTAGCGTTAAACAGGCCATCAAAAGGGAGATCCTCGATCTTGAATTTTATGTCTGGCTGAAGCGAGAAGGAACGCAGCCAGGCATGTCTTCACAAAGCTACTGAGGCAGCCATAGCCTTGGATGAGCATCCCACAGAATGTCTTACTGTGTTTATTTGTTGTTTGCTGATTCTATTCAGCTCTTGCAATAACTTGGAAGCCTGCTTTTGAGAGGTTTCTGGTAGCGCTGTTATTAAGAAACTTAATTAGGAGGAAATATTGTAGGAGTAGGCAGCAAAGTAAGCAAGACAGTTGTTGTTCTTGGCTGTTGCTGTGGAAATGGAATACATCTTCCTTCCCAGTGTGTCCAGTTTTCTTCCCTCTTTCTCAGGCGGTACAGGGTGACGTGTCTGTTTTGACTTCGAAGAGGAGTGAACAATCATTGAGTTCGGAGCGGGCTGATTGAATAAAAATTTAGATTCTGGTGCATGGATCTTATATAATGACTCTATGCGTTTAGATGTCGGAGGGATAGAACCTGGTTTGTCCCAGGCTTCCTTCAGGGCTTCAAGGTGAACTGGAAGCATTGGTAAGAAGGAACCAGCAGGTAAGTCCGAGTGGACAAGATCATGGACTACATCCATTACCTTCGGTGCGTCGGTGGTAAGTTTGATGTTGAGGGTAGAGGCCATATTGGAAATCAAATCCAAGTATGTCTTAGCTCCTTCAGAGGGAGACAGATTGGCAGGTTTCGCGATGTCTGATGCAGGGGATGCCGGAGAGGATATTGAGTGCGTAGACTCCGATGTTTCCGCCTCCGAGTCTTCCTCGGTGAGATCAGGGGCATTGTGTTGGAGAGCAGGCATTGTAGGAGTCGACTTCTGTTGAGGTTTAGAGGTCGATGCTGACGGAGCCGGTGAGGCAGGCTTCGTAGAACGTTGCACTGTTTCAGCCCCTTGGTGGGCGGGGGTATCCTCACGGCATCGTGGTTGAGTTTCTTGGTAACGTTCGGTACGGTACCGAGGATAATGGTGGCTATAGTATTGATGACGATGGTAGTCTACCGATGGGGATCTCGAAGTCGTGTAGTAATGACTACGAGGTGACCTGGATGGAGATCGGGATCGGCTGTAATAGCGGTAGCGGTCCCTTCCTCGGCTTGGGGACCTTCACGGTACCAAGCGTGCAGGTATCTTTCTCTCTCCATGCTGGAGGATCTTTCACGATACCGATGGGTACACTGCTCCCATTGGCGAGGAACCAAATGGTGTGGAGAGGAAGTGGTGCTCATCAGTTTCTTTGGAGCCGACATGTCGCGGAAGGAACGTGGGTCGATCTGGTGTTCTTGCATCTGAGTCGAGAGTTCCACGGGTTCCTCAGCGAGGAAGTCTTCCGGCATGGTTTCGTGGATGGAGGGCGAGCGAGAGTGGATTCGTATAACTTCCTCCATCCTTTCTGTCTGCAGTGGAGTGGCAGTAGCTGTAGAGGCCTCCGATTCGTGTGCTCTCGGGTCCGACTGGATCGAATCCGATGTCTTCTTCAGTTCCTTATGGGACTTAGATGAGGACGAGTCCGAATGTTTTCTCTTGGAATCGTGCGACTTTTTCACACGTTTCCCGGACTTAGGCTTACTGGGAGCCGAGGCCACTGAAGCTGCCGGTTTCGCGCCATTCCCTTGAGGAGTTCGGGAGGGTGGCGATTTTTGAAGGCTGGAGGAATGCGACATAGCGGGGCAAAGTGCGGACTCTAACAGATGGCTTTTAAGTCTCATGCCCCGATTTTTCCTTGCCTGTTTTCCGAATTGTAGGCAGTGAACTCAGGCGTTGGTTTTATGGCCTTCCCCTAGACAGAACAGGCAGAGCGAGTGGCCGTCTGAGGTGGGGATCTTTGCCTTGCAACGCGTGCACCTTTTAAAAGTAATTTTCACGTCTTTTCCTTCCATACGCCTGGGAGGAGGGGGGGGTAGGAGAAGGAAGGGAGTGAAGCGATAGAAAAGCGGGTAAAATATATATATTTTTAATATATACGATACCAGTTAGAAGAATGAAGAAGCGGAGGACGAAGGGTGAAAAAACGGAGTTGAAGAAGGCAAAGGCTAGTAGGCTGAGGAGATTGAAGAGACGCAGCGAGGTAAGACTATCCCGGGCGGCGGTTAGAAAGAAACTGGGTGGGTGGAGCGCCTTCCCCCCGTTCCAGGCATGCGCAGTGGATGCCTGCTCCCCAGAACGGAAGGGAACGCGCGCCAAAAATAACGCCTAGGCTAGCTTTTAAAATCTCCGAGGTAGGGTTCGTC
Source organism: Heteronotia binoei (assembly GCF_032191835.1). Taxonomy (NCBI): domain Eukaryota; kingdom Metazoa; phylum Chordata; class Lepidosauria; order Squamata; family Gekkonidae; genus Heteronotia; species Heteronotia binoei. Next base: position 215,158,403 of record NC_083223.1, read on the forward strand.
CTGGCGGGAAAACCCATGTGTGGGACTGCACAGAGACCACGAAGAAGATCAATACTTGAGATTGACTTTGTAGATCTGAGCCATGCTGAATATGTTCAGAGGCCCTGACCTGGATAACCCAGGCAGGCCTGATATCATCAGATCTTTAAAGCTAAGCAGGGTCGATCCTGGCAAATTCTTGGATGGGAGATGCCCAAGTAATACCAGGGTCAGGACTCAGAAGCAAGCAATAGCAAGCCACCTCTCTGACCATCCAAGCCCCAGTAGGGGTCACCAGAAGTCACACACAAAATACCACCCCCCAAATAAAATAAAATAAAATAAATATGCTTAGAGAAGGTCTAAGTGTTCAAAGAATGTCACTGTGTGGCAGTTTGCTTCTAGGTACAATTAAAAAGACAGCTCCTTAACTTTAAAGCCTCAAATGGCCTGGACATCACCAATACAAACCTGTCTTATCACAGAGGCCTGTACCTGAGGTCCTGCCCTGAGTGGAGATGAGGTAGAAGGCTACCAAGTAGTATTTTTCCCATTGTAATGCTTCACTTCCCATATTCCTTGACTTGCCCTGCCTCTCTGTGTCTACTCTGTAATCCTGGCCTTCTTTCTTACAGGGCAATCCTATTCAAAGTTACTTCAGTCTAAATTCATTCATTTCAATAAGCCTGCTGCAGTGAGCCAAATAACTTACTTCCACAAGCCCAATAAAATTGCATGTGACTGTACTGTTTGCCAGTGTACCTTCCAAATGCCTTCCTGGGCCTGCTCTTTAATATTCCCTAATTGACTTCTGTTGTCAAATGCATCTGGGTCTGTTCTGCCATCTTGCTTTTATCAGCATTCATTGGGCAGTCAACTGCCAAATGCATGCTGCCTACTTCCTTGGTGTATTCAATACCTCTCTGCGCCTTCTCCACAGATGAAAATTTTAATTGCCTTGTACAGTCAGGACTCTTTTTTTTCTACCTATCTGCTTCCACAGAGAAGAGCCTGTAGGTGAGCGGTACAACCACTGAACATTTCATCCCAATTGAAAGGGGAGGGAGTTTAGCTAGAGTTACCAGCTCTGGGTTGGGAAGTACCTGGAGATTTTAGGGGTGGAAGCAGGGCTTGGGGAGGGGAGGGTCTTCAGTGAGGTATAATGCCATAGAGTGCATCTTCCAAAGCAGCCATTTTCTTCCAGTGAACTAGACTCTGTCACCTGGAGATCAGCTGAAATCCCAGAACTCCAGCCACCACTTGGAGGTTGGCAACCTTAGACAGCTGGAACATGTCCTCTGCAGGTACTTATAAAACTGCAAATGTTTGAAATTTGGAAGGTAGCATCCTTTTAATTATCCCATAAAGGAAGGCTGACTCCTTGAAACCACAAAAAGTTACAGATAGAATTGTCTTTCTTCTCACAACTAATGGAACAAACCCCTCCCCAGAATAATGAAAACTACAAAAGCTATGATATTACTATTATTACCTCTAGCAAATATTAAATTATGTATTTACCACCTCATTGACCTAGGACATCATAACAAGAAGCAGGGTTCATTCCCAGAGGGCATGTATTAAATGAACAAGACATGGATGGTAGTCAAAAGGTCAGGGACTGAGAAGGAGTTTTGTCCATGTCATAAAAGCTCTCTTCAGCATCAATCTCTGAAACATACAAAGCCCCCAAGACATAAACTTTTTTTTAAAAAAAGTAGTAATACATGACTGTCCTCCTTCACTCATTGTAGCCAGTACCAAACACTGTAACCTTTGATAACCACTAAGGGGTAATTATTTGTCAGATAAAGACTTGTTGTATATCGTTGATTAATCCTTCCAAAAGCAATCTGAGAAGCAGAAGAGGAAGACATAAAGTGCTGAATTAACCAAAGGTCTCTTGCTTACAGATACACCACTGTTACATCTTACATGGCATCAGAGAGCATGGCAGTCATATGACCCACTAAACACCAAGCACTTGTGATACATAGTCTAAATCTCACTGATGTTTTGGTCATGCTATTCAGTGTTCATTATTTGTCAAAGAAACTAAGCTAATACTCTGTTTCTGCTGGAACTTTTCAGTCATGCTTCAGTTGCTTATGCCCAAACTAGACATGTTAGGGCGATCCACATAAATTTATATATGTCTACTGAAAGTGTCAGGTTGATACTCCTGACACTAGAAATCAGCCAAGCTGGAAGGAAAGCTGCAAGAGTCACGGTGTATGGTGAAGTAAGATGCAGGGAGGAGTCAGGATTTAGTTCCCCTTGCCCACATGGCCAAAAAATGGAACCCCACAAGAGATAGTTTGAAAAATGTATTAATATCCTTCAAAGCTAGGTTGACTTTTAGCTATGATGCTATACTAACCTTCATCATAATGTAGTGACCATTATCTGTCATTATTATTGTATCCCAGTGGGAGAAGCTTTTCAATATATTGCAGCAAACACAAGAGTCCTTAAAGATGAACACATTTATTGTATTGTTTTGTGGGCAGCCGATGGTGGTGGTGTTACTGCAAATACTTAAGTTTCCTCAGAAGAATCCTATGATATGAGATAGGTCACTGTGTAATACTTTGCACAGCTGACTTCAATAGATTTAGAATGGAGTTACTCCTCAAAAAATTGCAGGGCGAGAACCTTCAGTCCATTTTACACCACAGAATCTGGGGCTAAAATAATGTGATTCACCCAAAGCATATCCGAACCTAGACCATTTTGATCTGAATGTTACCTCCAGAGAAAAGACAAATTCTTTTTCTTGCTCTATGAACTTATCCTCTAAATCTTGAAGCTGTCATATGCTTGAGGCAAACTGCCCCCCTCCTATGCTTTGTAGAAGAATAGTATGGCACAAGCAATGAGGAGGCTTGCACATGAACAGTGAACTGCTTGGGAAAACTGTCTAAAGCAGCCCCCCCCCCCCCAGTCTTGTTCAATCTGCAGGCACTTTTGGAATTATGAGAACAGATTGTTGGTTTGGTGCCACAACAAAATGGCTGCAATGATGGCTTGGTCCAAAACACTAGAAGGTTCTACAGAATGTTAAAAGTTTCTAAGCCAAACATCCTCCTGTGATGGAGGCAGCTGTTTCCAAATGGGCGCTTACTGCAGTCACCAAATCCAAATACCTTTATTGGCATAGAAATAAAGTACCAAATACCTTTATTGGCATAGAAATAAGTACAGCATAGCAAATTTACATGGAGTTTCAGCTATAAAAACCAGTCAAACATCAAGAAAGGGATGTTGCTCCCTGATTGTTATGGCAGCTAAAAGGTCCTTTGCAACCAGGCTTGTGATATGAGAACATTGGTCAGATAGTAGAAAAGTAGAAAAAAACCTAATTTTGCTTCAGGTAATCCATAAAAATTAGACAGAATAGGTTTGATTATGCAGTCTCGCACTTCCCCATAAAAATCACAATAAAGTAAGACATGGGCGACCGTTTCAAGGTGCCTTCCATTACATGGGCAGACTATCCTGATAAGAGATGTTGGCAAACCTCCCAGACAATACCGCTGAGGATAGAACATTGAGTCTTGCTAACATAAAGAAATGGCGTAACTGCGGTGAAGTAATCTGGGAAAGGTAGGCAGCAGGCAGCCCATAATCTGGGAAGAAACCAAATGCTAAAGGGGAACAAGTCTTATGTCCAGAAGAACAAAGGGACATTAGGGTTTGTAGAATCTTTCGGGATCAAGTGCCGTGCTCTACTGGAGAAAGTTTTCCTTCCAGACGTTTCGTTCTCAGCTGCGGAGAACATCCTCCGTGGCGTTGCAGCTGGAGCAGGCGCTCTGACCTTCTTGGCTGCTGTGCATTGAGTGTGGCCAGGGCTGCTGGAGAGCTGCTATTTCTAGGCTGGAGAGGGTGTGATGAAAGGGCAATTGGTTTGTGGATGTGCCCATTGTTTGGTGGGGCTTCCTGGAAGGGTAGTGATAAGGAAACTGGCTGTTGAATGTGACCATTGTTCTGTGTTAATTGCTGGGAGGGTTGGAAGGGGTGTGAAGATAAGGAAGATGGTTGTTGACTGTGCTGATTGTTCTGTGGAATGTGCTGGTTGTTCTGAGCCTTTCTGCAATTTATAGTCTGTAGGGTGTTTTGCAGAGCTGGGTACCAAGATTGGTGGATGAAAATGCCTTCTTCCTTTCTGTTAAAATTGTGCTGGTGTTTGTAAATCTCAATAGCTTCTCTGTTCAGGCGGGTATGATAATGTGAGACCGTAGAAAGGACTTCAGTTCTTTCAAAGTGGATGACATGGTCTCCTTCTTGAAGTGCATGTTCAGCTACAGCTGATTTTTCTGGCAGAAACAAGCGACAGTGTCTCTTGTGTTCAGTGAGACAGGTGTTGATACTGCGTTGGGTAGTGCCAATGTAGACTGCACCACAGCAGCAGGGCATTTTGTAGACTCCAGGGGTTGAAAGTGTCAACATTGTGGTGTTTGAGAATTTTGCCAATGCGGTCGGTGACAGATTTTATGTAGGGCAGGAAGGCTGTACCCACATTTGTGTGTGGCTCGGGATTTGGTGTGGATGGTCTCCTGGGATGGAGGGCTCTTCTAATTTCTTGTTGGAAGTATCCATTGGCCTGCAGTGACTGTTCGAGGTGGTGTAGTTGGTGGTGTAACAAAGGGACTGTTTCTCAATATCTAAGATCCTCTGTTTCAGGATGCGTTTCATTTAGCATACAGAGGTTGTCCAAGGGTACACCTATGGAATGTATTTTCTTCTGGATCTGACTATACCAAGTGGAAACGAAGAAATCTGCTAGCATCATATGGATATAACTAGCAGGGTCTGCCCTAAAGTGTAGGCATAGCCAAAACTTTATAGTTAGTAGCCATGCCCTTGTCTCAATCAAATGGATTCCAATCTCTAGGCACATTGCAGCATAGCTGACATAGTTGGGGACACCTAAAATACGGCATAAAAATGCTGCCTGAATTTGCTCAAGTTGGAAATTGAGGGCGCAAACCCAAATGGGGATCCCATACAACCACTGAGAAATTGTTTTAGCATTAAAAACATGAATGGCAGCTGGGACAAATTGGTTGCCGTTCTTGTAAAAAAAGCTAACCACCGCAGACGAACTACACCTTGCTGAGATGACTGCTTACGTTGTACTCTCCAGTTATGATTACATTGGAAAAGGACCCCCAAATATTTGAAAGATTTCACCTGTTCAATATTATTTTCCTTGAGGCAACAGCTTTGTGGTTTCCAGGACTTTGAAAATACTAAAATTTTGGATTTTACATAGTTTATAGACAGGAAATTTGTCTCGCAGTATGAAGTAAAAGTGAGTAACAGGCGCTTAAGGCCTTTCTGCGAACGTGACAGTACAACTGCATCGTCGGCGTACAGCAATAAAGGAATAACAGATGGCCCAAGTTTAGGGGAGTGACCATCAATAGCATTTAGAGAGGGGGCCAGATCATTCAGGAATAAATTAAACAAATAGGGGGCTAGAATACAGCCCTGTTTGACTGCCCGATTGGAAATGATCTTTGAAGTTAATGCACCTAGATCGTTATATTGCACTTGACAGCTATTAAGGGAATACATTTTATGAATAAGAAAAAGTAGGCGTTTATCCAGACCCATGATGTCCAATTTGTTCCAGAGAAGATCCCTGGGAATATAGTCAAATGCCCCTTTTAAATCAAGGAAGGCCACAAACAGCCTTCTTCCCCCTCTATCACTGTATTTCTCTATCAGATGGTTAAGAATTATACAGTGGTCTATTGTAGACTTGCCAGGACAAAATCTGATCTGTTCCCTACTTGTAAGATTTTGCTCTTTCATCCATGAAGTGAGTTTTTCCAGGAGGTGTCTCGCATATAATTTGCCTGCTATGTCAAGCAGACTAATTGGGTGTTAGTTCTCTGGTGCTTGTGGGTCACCCTTCTTATAAATTTGGACAACTATGGAATTTGTCCATGATTCAGGCATGGTCCCTGTTTTGTCTATCACTGTGATGATGATGATACTGCAGACACAAAGATAGTACCTCATGGGATTAGTTCTTTGCTTTGAGAAAGAAATAAGTGTCAGTGGGAAAGATATCAATGGGCACTATGGCACCCAGGGACATCACGCTGAGGATGACTGATCTAAGTCCATGTATGCTAGACTATGAATCAGGCAGAATCTAATTAAGTAACTGGGGCTTCCAACTCTTTCCTACACATCTGCCCAAGAGAGGAGGTGAAAATGTCTTACAAAAAAGTTTGTTAAGCAAATAACCCAGCTGTAGCTATATTTCTCTTAGTCTTTAATGGCAGCCAACAGTGCTGTAGATCTAGTGCAAAAATGGGGATGCAACAATTGTAAATAGACATAAATCAGGCTATGGAAAGTTGTATTTCTCACAATAACTGTATACATTCAAAGCTACATATTTAATGTAATCATACACTTGCATCATAAACACCATAGCCAGGGTGGTCTGCAAGATAGTATGTTAGCTCCAAACTTAGGAAACTGATGGTTAAATCTCACCCCCAACCTTGCACTTTTTGGGTGGCATTAAGGACCCCCACCCCTCATGAACACTAACAAGAATGACAGTATTCTTCAGAGGATCAGTGTGAGGCAGAATGTGTTGTTGCATCTTCATATTATGATAGCAATACAGTTCATGTACACCTGAGTGTTCAACTCATTATCCCCAAGCAATTTGGATGTGATTTCTGTGCAGTATGAGAAAGGAGCTCTGAGTCAAGCCAGAATAGTATATTGCTAAGAGATGAACCACACATGCCTATGCTTATCTACTCAGAAGAAAATTTCTCTGTGCTCAGTGGGGCTCACTGTCAGTAAGATGCATAGGACTGTAGTCTAAACTACAAGGCAAGGGCTCTGATCTAAATCTTGCCTTTGTCATAAACTTAGTAGGTTGCAGAACAAAATAGGAGTCAAGTTGCACCTTTAAGCACAGAGCATACAAAAGCTTACGTTCTGAATAAAACTAAGTTGGTCTTAAAGGTGCAACTTGACTCCTATTTTGTTCGACTACTTCAGACCAACACGGCTGACTACTTAGATCTATTTATTAGGTTGCACTTAGCTTTCTCTCTCTCTCTTTCTCTCAGCAACCCATTTGCAACACTGGAATAATAATATTGACCTACCTTGCAGGGTAGCTGTTGTAAGGATTGTAAAGTGCTTTGAACAGTCGGATGACTTTATTATGACTTTAAAAGAGTGGGGTAATGCTACTTTTATCTTTTAAAAATAACACTTTTAAAAATAGTTTTAGCACCTTGGATGCAATTGTTACTTGCAGTCCAGGCTCAAACCATAGCACTGAAACCTCCCAGCCCAGTGGGAAACAAGACAACCTTCAAGTTTTATATGTTTATTTTTATTTACAATAATTCTAATCCACCTTTCTCACAGGGACTTGAGGTGGGTTACAGAGAATGAGCCATTCAGTAACCAGTAATTAGGATAAGTATGGAATAGCCAGAAAGAATTGAAGCATAGTGAAGTATTCACATGGCACATTAAGCAGTACAGAAATTACATAAATAGGATCCTACTTAACTTATAACAAGCTATGCAGAGCAGTATAGACCACAGTCATTTATCTAAGCAAGACTGTAAAACCATTTTGTGCAGTACCTGTGCAGAAAAGCCCTCTTGAATAGTTCAGTTTTGCATAGTTTGCAGAAAGCCAGGACTGGATCCCTTTGTTTCCCACAAGACCTACCCTTGTGCTTTCTTCCTCAGCTGTTACTTATAGTTTATATTTTCCTTTTCCATGTCAGCCCTGAGATCCTTCATGGGCCCCCATCATTCCCACATCACACCAGTGTGCATTTGTGCTGCCCATTACTTCCCCAGTATAGGGTCTGTGGCCACAGTACCTTCCAACCGTTCCCTCAGCAACTCACCCTATGCTGCTAGGGTTGATTTGCCCAGATCCTTCATGTCTCCCCCTTTTGAGAGCATGTGCCACAGGGGCAGTCCACAGACAGGGACCGGTCCCACCCACCAATTGGTGCTGTCAAACCACTTCTGGCCCAGCCATCATTACATCTGGGAGGTCATTTTGAATGCCCCACTGCTACCGGAAACTCACATGCAATTAGCAACAACCTTTTCTGTCCCCTTCCTGCTCTTGTTTTTTTAAAGTTCTGGAAGCCATGAGGGAAATTGGAGAGAGCCGCAGATCAAAATGCGCCCATACAGCAACTGGTGGGGGAACTGATTGCTTGAGCCAGGGAAAACAGAAGCCCAGGGGTGGAATGGTTGCTAGTAAGGAATCAGTCCTAGTTTCCACCCTAATCTGCTGCAGCCAAGGACTTGTTTGCCACTGCAAAGAGTGTAGAAACGGATTGTTTGTTTACTGCCATTGTATTCATTCATTTCTATGATAAGGATATGCAAGGCTTTTTTTGAGCAGGAACACACAGGAACGCAGTTCCAGCTGCCTTGGCATCAGGAAGTGTGGCTTAATATGCAAAATGAGTTCCTTCTGGGCCTCTTCTACAAAAAAAACCCTGTGCGAAACGATGGCGATGTCTGGAGGTGTAGCCTAATATGCAAATGAGTTCCTGCTGGGCTTTTTCCACACACACACATGAGGATACCTTTTGTGAAATGCAGTCAGTATTAAAAAGTGCAGGAAGATGTCAAGGATTGCCTGCTTTCCTGCTACCTTGGGAAATTTAATAGTACATTCCTAAAGAGAGTTACCCCTTCTAGGAATATTTGAAGTTAATGGACTTAGAAAGATATAATTTTATTTATTTATTTCCTTCACTTATAGCCCACCTTTCTTACAGATATTCAAGGCAGATTACAAAATATAGGAAACAAGTCCAACAGGTAGCAGAAAATACCTGATAATGCAGTATGACTAGGATTAATTGGAAAACAAGCCAGAAAAGAAAAAATGTTAAGGCACAACATACCATAGTGCAGAAAGTGTATTACAGAAGTAGAACATAGCACAGTAAAAGCAAAATGATACTTACAATGAATATTAGACTATACATGATTTTAACAAAAAGGCCAAGAAGCAATGAAGATCCTTCTGAGCTATTCCATTATACTATGGTTCTAATCTCTTTCTAATAATTCCTGGACCTTCTATTGGATGAGCAGGTGGTGGCTGTGGCTGGAGCACCTTTCACTAGCTTTGATCGGTGAACCAGCTGTAGTATTTAATGGACAAAAAAGATATTGTGGTGCATGCTGTGATAACATCTAGATAAATTATTGCAATGTGTTCTGCATGGGGCTTCCTTGAAGAATGTCCAGAAGCTATGAATGCTGCTGCCAGAATGCTTTCCAGAGTGGGTCAAAGGAACTATATCATTCCAATTTTGTTCTACCTACAATGCTTCCGAACTTGCTTCTGGACCCAATTCAAAGTGCTGGTATTGACTTTTAAAACCCTGTATGGCTTGGGACTAGTATAGTTTAAAGACCGTCCATCCCCATAAGATGGGGATAAACAGCCACTGTTTCAGGTGCCCCATCATCTGAAGGCTGATGGGTCGTAACCCAAGAAAAGGGCTTCTCAGTTGTGGCACCCAAACTATGTTTGTAGTTATAGCTGATTTTAATTATTGTTAACTACCTTGGGGCCACTAAATTAGGTGGAAAAGTGACATAAATATGTTTTAAATAAACAATTCAATACATATATTAACAAAGTCAAATTCCACTAATGCAATTTCCTTATTCCTTCCTGTCAATTCTGTATATTTGTGGTTGGCTAAGAGTTTTCAATGTGAATAAGAGATATCTGTTTTATTCATGTTTCATTCTACTAAAGACATGCACAGCTCAGTCTGTTTTCTGAACTGTTTATAAGAGGTGGAAAGTAATTATGAATTGCTTAGTGTTGTCATAGCCACTTCCTTTTTTCTGGATAGTATCGAAGCACTTTCTCTCTTCTTCCTTCTTACTGAGGATCTCTTCACCTAACAGTGTAGAGACTTGATAGAGCCATCTTTTTTTTTAATCGCCTTGGGATTTAGTAAACAAACAGCTGATTAGGAATCAAGGAGTTAATGCCAAAACAACAGCTGCCTTTCAAAAAGGATTTACTAATATAGCATCTTGTAATCAACACAAGGTCGTCTCTAAAATTACCAGGCTGTTAAATAGCTTCCTCTTGGGACAGGCCCTTGTTAGTGCAGGATAATTTTTAAATTGCATTTATGAAAATGAGCATTTGGATAATCCATACAGGAGCTGAGCTTCCTAAAGGAGCGCAGCTAACAGCCCTAGGATTTCACACCCCCAAAGTCTAGCTGTCTAGTAAGGACAGTACCTTTTTTCTGATGACAGCAATTATGGATCCCATGCATGTACATCTAAATCACCTCAACCACACCTTCATGTTTGTTGCAGGATACAGAAAGGGTGCATTTCAGAATGTATCTACACTCATATGCCAAGTTGATATACAGCAGGGGTGGCCAAACTATGGCTCAGGAGCCACATGTGGCTCTTTCACACATATTGTGTGGCTCTTGAAGTCCCCACCTTCTGTTGGCTGGCTTGGAGAAAGCACTTGTCTCTGAGCCTGCCTCGGCGGGGAGGGCGGGGTATAAATAAAAAAAATTATTTATTTATTTTAAATCACTCCTCCAAGCCAAGCCAGTCAGCAGCTTGGAGAATGCATTTAAAGTTGCTTTCTTTCCACCTCTTCCCTCCCTCCCTCCCTCCCTCCCTTCCTTCCTTCCTTCCTTCCTTCCTTCCTTCCTTCCTTCCTTCCTTCCTTCCTTCCTTCCTTCCTTCCTTCCTCTGACATTCATGTCTTGTGGCTCTCAAACATCTTACTTTATTCTTTATGGCTCTTACATTAAGCAAGTTTGGCCACCCCTGATATATACTATTTAAAGCATGTTTCAGTCCCTCTTTGATTGTTAGTGTGCCTTGTATTTTGATCCTATCTTTTAAATACTATTAACTTTAGAATAACTATTATTAAGGGATCTTTCTATTATTTGTACTAAATATAAAATTATGTTTTTCTAGATTTTCCCCGACAAAGCCTGAACAGTGAAATACATAGGGACTTTGTATAATAAATTAGTCACCTATCACCTGCCATTTTCCCCCTTTTGTTCTGCTGCCACAGTCTAACATACTTCTTTGGTATTATTACCATGTTTATTATGTACTAGACTTGATGTTTGGCAAGTAGCTTTTGTGTGTGCCCGGGCTACTGCGGGAACTCTAGGGACTCTGAGATACCTTTTGAGTTTGGACTCTAATAGGGAACCAATGAGCAGTTCTGTCATGAAGCTTGACTACTGTGATTTGGTGTGGAAATCTGGGGGGTGATTCTTGCACATGTTTATAAGATGGGTCGCGGCCCTGCCATTTTGTCTTAGTATGTAGTTATCAATAAAGCTTGGTTCCTGTTTCACTCCAATGTATTGAACTCAGTATTTAACAATGTTGATCTACAGTTATTTTACAATGCTCATGTCCATTTGGAACAAAGCAGTAGACAAGTGCACCTCTAAGATCAACTAAGTTTTATTCAGAATGTAAGCTTTTGTATGGTCTAAGCAGACTTCATCAGACAAAAATGACTTAATTTTTGTCTGATGAAGTCCGCTTAGAGCATACAAAAGCTTATATTCTGAATAAAACTTAGTTGGTCTTAAAGATGCACTTGTCTACTGCTTTGTTCTATTGCTTCAGACCAACACGGCTGCCCATATGAATCTATCTACATGTCCATATGGATAAAATTTGGTTGCCAACTGACAGCTTTTTGATGGCAAGATACATGTGAATCAGCATTGGCAACATCACCTCCAGAGCTAACCTGCAAGTGACATCATCATGTCAGGGCAACGCTCCAGGTTTCTCTGGAACTCTGGTTTATCTGTAGCATTGTTTTTATCATAGAATTGCAGTGGAAACCTACAGTGTTGCCCTGTTGTAATGACATCACTAATGGATTTAAGGTGAAGTGATGTAGCATTTAATCAATGATAATTTACATGTACCTACCCCCAAAAGCTCCTGCCAGGTACAGGTGCTGGGTTGGCATGGTAGTCTGTTGTAGCAAAATTATACAGGAGTCAAACAGCACCTTAAAGACTGACAAAATTTTGCAAACATTGCAGCACTGGAGCAATGCCAATTTCCCTCTATTCTCCTACCCCCACCCTATCTAGTGGTGGCTGGGAAATGAGCTGACCAGTCAGGAGGTCTCCTATTCTGGTAGCCTTATTCAAAGTATGTTTTTTAGTACTACAATAAAATACTATTACCATAACTGGGATCAACTACATACAACACCAGAATGAATAGAGCTTGAAGAAGCAAGTATCTGGATCCTGATTTGGATTGGGACCATAGCAGGAAACAAAAGGAAATTTACTCTTCCTCCCCAGTGCTGCTTTCCTGACCTGAAATGACCCTGGAGAGCTGTTATGTGTCAAGCTGGAAAGGGGGAGAAACCTATAGGTACTGATAGAGTATGCGTATGGGGCATATAATGGCTTAATGGGGCCATTGCAGGTTGGAAAAACCATGCAGGTGGGGGAAGGCTTAACCCTCTCCCATTTGTGCTGTGGTCTCTATCTGAATCCAGCCCTTTGTACACTTAGGGTTGCCAGGTTCCCACTGGCCAGCAACAAAGGATGGTGGGGTTGGAGATTTGGGTGTGGAGCCTCAGGAGAACAGGGACTTCAGTGAGGTACAATGCTGTACAGTCTACCCTTCATAGCATCCATTTTCTTCAGGGAAATTGTAATCTGGAGATGAGCTGTATTTCCGGGGGATCCCTAAGGCCACTTGGAGACTGGCATCCCTACTACACCTGACTTTTCAATGAAAAAATGCTGGGAGTTTGATTCAGCATTATGCATAGTTCAGCCCGTGGTCTTTGTGCTGCATAAAACTTCATCTAGATTCCATTGCAGAGAAACGAGTGCAGATGAACAAGAATCAATTAAATTAATCAAACCTTATAATGAGTGAAATTTATATAAACGATGTCTGAGCAGAACTAGTAGGTTCTGTTCCCAAAACAAGGAATAAATTCTTTCTCTGCTACTCAAACTCCAGAGTGGCTTGGGATCATGCAGAATGGAATTCACAATCAACTCAACATACACACTAAGAGCACAATCCTATTGGGGGGGAAGTGCTTTGGGAGCTAACCATCCACTATGTCAGCAGAAATCACATTTGCGCCCAAGTAAGACCAGTTGCACTGCAGTGGAGGGGACTTACGTGGGTGTGGGGCCACTGGAGTGCTGCCCCGCCCAAGATCAGTGGCGCCAGAGGGCTGTGCCCAAGCGGAGGCAAGTCCAGCGGAGCAAACTGCACCAGCGCAAGAGGAGATGGAGTCAGGGGCGCAGCCAGGCTTAGGCAGCTCCCTAAGGAGTATGGGCCATGACAGTATGGAGTACTCCCTAAGGAGTAGCCATACTTCCTAAGGAGTAGCCATACCCCCTAAGGAGTATGGACCTGAGCGGCATAAAGTTACGTCTGCAAAAATGACGGCGTATCCTATAGGCACTCATTGAACCAAAAACAAAGAGTGGCCCCGCCACCACAGGAGCCTGCAAACCCCCTAGGGAGCCATGTAAGTGGCTCACCAATCCCTGCACATGCCGGACAAGCCCCCTCCCCAACATCCAATCACCACTCCCCATCGCCTAGAAATCCTCTTGCTCTAGCCTCGCAGAGCTCATTAGGTAGGGAAAGGTGTGTGGGTGAGGGGCTCTGCCAGGGAGCTCCCTGACGTGTGGACTTAGAGCGCACTTTGACGGGCACAGCATGGCTATGTTGCTTAGACAGTATCTTTGACTTGCGGGGAGGAGAGCGAGGTCTCTCCCCTGAAGCTAACTGCTCTTGTTTCCAGATCTCAACAGGTACCTCAGAAGGTTAGTGTATGAGGACAGTTGCCCATGGCTGGGTGTTACTGTGCACCCCCACTGTCCTCCTCCTCCCCTCGCTTGAGGCCGGGTGGTGTGCAAGTGTTTCCGGCAGTTGGACCAGGCAGCAGGCTCAGGTGGGGGGGCGGTTGCTGGCCCCCCCTGCTGCTGCCAGGCCCCTTCCCTTGGTCTGTCCTCTGCCGCGTTCCCACCCCTGGTGGGGGGGAGGCAGCAGCTGATCCGATGTCTGAAGGGAGATGGGGCAGAGGCTGTCCCTTTAAGAGAGTGCTCAGCCAAAACACCATCCCCTGCTTCAGCTGCCCCTCCTGCAGGTGCTCTTGATCTATGTGTCTGTTTTGCAGGTGGAAATTCAACACAGACGCTCCAACCCCCCCCCCCCCTTTGTCAGCTGTTCCTATCCAACGCTCTGAGTGGAGCCCCGCCCCCAGCGAGACCATCCAAATTGCACCTGGGATACCATTGCACTCTGCTTCAGCAGAATAAAGTCTGAGCTGTGCCATTTTTTGTCTCTCGTTTTCCTGTGCCTCTCACCCTCCCCTCTGCCCCTCTGTCCTTGGGCTCTGGGGGGGATGTCTTGGAGGGCGGGCTTGCTTGTTTCTTGGGGAGCAGGGTGAACTATAAGCCACCTCCATGAGAGGCTGGACAGGGGAGCCAGAGGGTCTTTTCCTCCCTCGTCCTATAGCACACATCAGAGAGGAGGGGGAGACGATGCTATAGGCACCTGGCTGGTGCCTTGCACTCTCTGAACATAAGAACATAAGAGAAGCCATGTTGGATCAGGCCAATGGCCCATCCAGTCCAACACTCTGTGTCACACAGTGGCCAAAAAAATTATATGTATACACACACACACACACACACACATATATATATATATACACACTGTGGCTAATAGCCACTGATGGACCTCTGCTCCATATTTTTATCTAACCCCCTCTTGAAGCTGGCTATGCTTGTAGCCTCCTCCACCTCTGTGGCAGTGAATTCCACATGTTAATCACCCTTTGGGTGAAGAAGTACTTCCTTTTATCCATTTTAACCTGACTGCTCAGCAATTTCATTGAATGCCCACGAGTTCTTGTATTGTGAGAAAGGGAGAAAAGTACTTCTTTCTCTACTTTCTCCATCCCATGCATTATCTTGTAAACCTCTATCATGTCACCCCACAGTCGACGTTTCTCCAAGCAAAAGAGCCCCAAGCGTTTTAACCTTTCTTCATAGGGAAAGTGTTCCAGCCCTTTAATCATTCTAGTTGCCCTTTTCTGGACTTTCTCCAATGCTATAATATCATTTTTGAGGTGCGGTGACCAGAATTGCACACAGTATTCCAAATGAGACCGCAACATCGATTTATACAGGGGCATTATGATACTGGCTGATTTGTTTTCAATTCCCTTCCTAATAATTCCCAGCATGGCGTTGGCCTTTTTTATTGCAGACGCACACTGTCTTGACATTTTCAGTGAGTTATCTACCACGACCCCAAGATCTCTCTCTTGGTCAGTCTCTGCCAGTTCACAACCCATCAACTTGTATTTGTAGCTGGGATTCTTGGCCCCAATGTGCATTACTTTGCACTTGGCCACATTGAACCGCATCTGCCACATTGATGCCCACTCACCCAGCCTCAACAGATCCCTTTGGAGTTCCTCACAATCCTCTCTGGTTCTCACCACCCTGAACAATTTAGTGTCATCCGCAAACTTGGCCACTTCACTGCTCACTCCCAACTCTAAATCATTTATGAACAAGTTAAAGAGCATGAGCCCTGCGGCACCCCACTGCTTACCGTCCTCCACTGTGAAGACTGCCCATTTATACTCACTCTCTGCTTCCTATTACTCAGCCAGTTTTTGATCCACAAGAGGACCTGTCCTTTTACTCCATGACTCTCGACCTTTCTAAGAAGCCTTTGATGAGGAACTTTATCAAAAGCTTTCTGAAAGTCAAGGTAAACAACATCTATTGGGTCTCCTTTGTCCACATGTTTGTTCACCCCCTCAAAGAAATGTAGCAGGTTAGTGAGGCAAGATTTTCCCTTACAGAACCCATGCTGAGTCTTCCTCAGTAATTCGTGTTTATCCATGTGCCTACTCATTCTGTTCTTGGTAATGGTTTCTACCAACTTTCCCGGTATTGAAGTCAGACTGACTGGCCTGTAATTTCCCAGATCTCCTCTGGAACCCTTTTTAAAGATGGGGGTGACATTTGCTACCTTCCAGTTCTCAGGAACGGAGGCAGATATCAATGAAAGATTACATATTTTTGTCAGAAGATCCACAAGTTCAACTTTGAGTTCTTTCAGAACTCTTGGATGTTTGCCATCCGGACCTGGTGAATTATTAGTTTTTAATTCGTCTATCAGTTGTAGGATCTCCTCTCTTGTCACCTCAATCTGACTCAGGCTGGACAAGCCCCCTCCCCAACATCCAATCGCCACTCCCCACCGCCTAGAAATCCTCTTGCTCTATCCTCGCACAGCTCATTAGGTAGGGAAAGGCGCTTTTCTGTGTCCTGCTGTCACTGGGGGAGGGGTTCCCTGCAAGTGGCAGGGGTCGTCAGGGTGAGACTCTGTGTCCCTGCTGGGGAGGGCTTCCCTGTGGGATGCAGTGGCATGCCGCGACTCTGTCTACTTGTTCCAATACACAAATTTTGCCTGGTTTCCCTGATTGCAGACTCCTGCACTTTGTTTTCCCTGTTTGGTTGTGGCTCGCTGGGAGGGCACAAGACTTGCCATTGGCATGAGTCTGACAGTGGGTGGGGGCAGCCGTGGGAATGGCAAATCATGCAGCTCGCATTTCCCTTTCCCTCTCCCCTGCCCCCACTTAGACAACAAACCAGGCTTCTCATATGCACATGCCCAGCCTCATTCCTGTTCCCTCCCCGTGTTGGTGGGACTTCTCTCCTTTGCCTTTGACTGTCTGCCCGTGATTGGTTCCATTCTCTGTCAGGGGGTGGGTTGGGGCCAGCAATCAGCCTCTCCTCACTCCTGACTGTCATGAGCCGTGGCGCATGCGCCAGAACTGGCCAATCCGGGGGAGGTGGACTGGCCCTCCCCTCTGGCTGCCTCCACTGCTCCAGCATGCCAAAGTCCTCAGGAAGTCTACTGGCGGCAGCACAGGTTGCCACGGCTTGCTGACATGAAGGTTAGGATTGGGCTGCTTGTCTTCTATCACTCCAGACCAGGATGCAGTGTGCTGCATCTTGAGACCTCATAACAGACAAGGCAAACCCTAATGTATTCTGTCAGGCTGACTTAGGCCTCTTGGGTATGCTCTGAAACCGCCAGAGTAGCGGTCAGTGGTATTGCTGCCTATTTAGCATACTGGTGGCTTTGTAACAAACTAGGGGAGACCACAACAAGCCTGGAGAAAAGCACGAGGCACCTCTCACATGCTTTGAGGTCTTTGGCATGCTGAACAGCAATATCACACCTTATTTAGCATATCAAAGACATAACACAAATAATGGAGAAGGGTAGAGTAGCTGAGGGATGAATTCTGAGCTACAGCAAACTTGTCTGTTCTGAGTTCTCTGGTTCACTGAAGGTATGACCTCTACCACAGGTGATGGACATAGACAGAATGGCAGTGGTTGGCCTTATCTGACCTACACGTATAAGTAGTGAATCTCAGAACCACTCTTGAAATACTTCTCCCTTCTACTCAAAAGCCATTATTCTGGTCTGGTTTCTGGTTGGGACAAAACCACATTCTATCTCCAGTGTATAAATGAAGATTCAGGCTTGCTTTTCCATTATTGGTACCAGTAGTGTGTCTGCTGTACATTTTGGTACCTCCACACAATGAAATGGACACTCAGGGTTTGTTTACCTAAAATATTCCCATTTATGTTTCTGTTTAAGTGTCTGGAAGGCAAAGAAGATGCTAGGGGTAGAATTTACTTTCAAATTTTTCCATTAGTGTCCTGTGTTATTTACTTAGAGATGAACAGACAGCAATAGACCCTTCACTCATCGGACTGAATGTCTCAGCTTGGTCTTACTGAACAGCCCTTAGCAGGTTGGACAAACAAGTTATTCTTTTTTATCCCCCTGGTTCAGAATTTCATATCCTCGAAACTCACACACATCTGGGGAAATGGAATTCACCAGTAAACAAGGTCCTGGGAAACATACATTGCCATGGCTTTGCAAGGTCACAGTTCTGAATGGCCCCTTTGAGCTTCAGTGTGTTTGGTAACTGAGCTCTACTAGCACTTGCTGATTTATGATAACCTGATTTTAATAGGTAGAACGTCCCTTGCATGAAGCAGCCTGAGTGTCCTCTTTATGCTGATTCCAATAAAATTAGGGAAGCAAAAACAGGCGTTGTTATCCTGGCCTGAGGAATAGTACTGGGTTCATGGGGAGTTCTTGATCTAATCTAAAATATCTTTCATTAATGCTCCCAAAAGCAAGCATCTTCAAACATTCAGTGGATCTAATATAGCATGTAGATCCCAGTTCTCAGAAAGGGTGGTTAGTCAGCATGGTATAGCACAGGGGTGGCCAATGGTAGCTCTCCAGATGTTTTTTGGCTACAACTCCCATCAGCCCCAGCCATTGGCCATGCTGGCTGGGACTGATGGGAGTTGTAGGCAAAAACCATCTGGAGAACTACCGTTGGCCACCCCTGCAGACAGAGTGCTGTTCTTGGGGAATCCATGTTCAAAACCTCCCTCAGCCAAGTAGTTATCAGAGTAGCAGTCATTCTTTCTCTGCTTAGTTTATCTTTGTTGCAAGGACAAAAGGTAGGGTAGGAGGATGAGGACCATGTACGTTCCCCTGAGTTCCTTGGAAGAAGGGCAGGATGAAAACATAATAAATAGACAAAGGTGGGGGGGAAGGTCAAACATTTACAGAAAAATTTGTGAGGCCGTATCTACTGAGATTGTAGTTCTTCTGCCACCCCTCTGTGCCAATAGAGTTTTTGAACCTCATATAATAATACTTTTAATAGTGTAACTTAAGCTTTTGAGAGCCAGAGTTCATTTCTCCAAATCTGGAAATTTACATCAGTAGTGACTGAATAGACAGGACAGAGTATCATTCACAGACATAGCAGACAGCTTCTTTTTTGAATAGGTGGTTTGGACTTCCAGAAGCCGTTAATTACTAAATGAATGTTGGGTGTAATGGTTAAGTGCATGGACTCTTATCTGGGAGAACCGGGTTTGATTCCCTACTCCTCCACTTGCGCCTGCTGGAATAGCCTTGGGTTAGCCATAGCTCTGGCAGAGATTGTCCTTGAAAGGGCAGCAGCTGTGAGAGCCCTCTCAGCCGCACCCACCTCACAGGGTGTCTGTTTTGGGGGGAGAAGACACAGGAGATTGTAAGCCGCTCTGAGTCTCTGATTCAGGGAGAAGGGCGGGGTATAAATCTGCAATTCTTCTTCTTACGAGTAGTGCATATAGGTTTTTTTGAGGCAGACCATTTGGCCATTAGGGCTGTCATGTTCCCTGTTTGTAAACTCTACCCTAGTCCTTGCAGCAGGAGAATCTGGCTTACAAAGGCAATTTCATGGCATAAAATAATTTGATCTATATATCAGCGATTTGAATTAATGCAAAGATGGGCTCTGGATTGGGTGAAGTTATGGAATATGCTTCAGAGCCTCAGAGGATTCCATGTTGTTTATCTCTCAATTTTTTAGTGCAAACATGTAGAAGTGCATGCAACTGTGGCTGCTTTTCCACATAATTTATGCTGACCCAGACAAAGTATGTTAACCACTGAGAAACAGCAAGCAATGTTGTCACAGCTGTACATCACTGTAGTTCTGTAGCCATACATTTGTGGCTTCTGGGTCTTGAGCACTCAATCCCACTAGTGCCATTTGTTGGGTCCTTTAAAAGTTATCACCATGTGTGGGCAGAGGATAAGGGCCACGATCATTGTGATGCTGACAGTGTTCAGCACACAATGGAGTACTTGTGTGATTGCTTTCCAGCTGCAAACTCTGGCCATATTTGCTGTGCTCATTTTCAGCAATCCTGTGGACCTGGCCTTGTGTGGATGCAGCTCAAAGCCAAACTAGATGTTATGATATCCATTGGTCTGATTTGTAACTACTGCTGCCATTCTAGAGCCAAAGTTGAGCCATGTAAAATGGTGTTTAAGAATGGTGTGAGAACTGAGCCAGGCTGTTTTGGCACTTGAAAAAGGGCAGGAGGTAGGGACAAAAGTGCCTAATCATGCCATGCTGCAGGCTCTTGTGGCACTTTTTCAATGGTTCAGCAGTAGACTTTAATCTGGAGAACCTGGTTTGATTCCCCACTCCTCTACATGCAGTTACTGGGTGACCTTGGATCAGTCACACTTCTCTCAGAGCTGTTCTCTCAAGAGCAGTTCTCTCAGAGCTCTCTCAGCCGCACCTGAGGCCAACGCCATGCTGGGAATTATTAGGAAGGGAATTGAAAACAAATCAGCCAGTATCATAATGCCCCCGTATAAATCGATGGTGCGGTCTCATTTGGAGTACTGTGTGCAGTTCTGGTCGCCGCACCTCAAAAAGGATATTATAGCATTGGAGAAAGTCCAGAAAAGGGCAACTAGAATGATGAAAGAGCTGGAACACTTTCCCTATGAAGAAAGGTTGAAACGCTTGGGACTCTTTAGCTGGGAGAAACGTCGACTGCGGGGTGACATGATAGAGGTTTACAAGATAATGCATGGGATGGAGAAAGCAGAGAAGGAGGTACTTTTCTCCCTTTCTCACAATACAAGAACTCGTGGGCATTCGATGAAATTGCTCAGCAGACAGGTTAAAACGGATAAAAGGAAGTACTTCTTCACCCAAAGGATGATTAACATGTGGAATTCACTGCCACAGAGGTGGTGGCGGCCACAAGCATGGCCACCTTCAAGAGGGGTTTAGATAAAAATATGGAGCAGAGGTCCATCAGTGGCTATTAGCCACAGTGTGTGTGTGTGTGTGTATTTATTTATTCATTTATTTATTCTATGATTTGTATCTTGCCCTTCCCATAAAAATGGCTCAGGGCGGCTCACAACAGACGATAAAACAGGATTTAAATTGACATTTAACATTTAAAAAGTCAGAACATTTAAAACCTAAAAACCTTAAAACCTTAACATCAAATGCAATATAATTAACAGGAGTTTAATAAGCTACATTTATTTCCCAGTCAGATGTAGGCTAGCCGGAAGAGGGTTGTCTTGCAGGTCCTGCGGAACAGAGTAAGGTCAAGAGCCTGGGGGTGCTATTGGAGCCTTCTCTAAAGATGGAGGCTCAGATAGCAACCACTGCCGAGTCCGCGTTTTTTCATCTTAGGGGGGCAAGGCAGTTGGCTCTCTTCCTGGATCGCGACGACCTAGCAACAGTGATCCATGCTACGGTCACCTCGAGGTTGGACTACTGCAATGCCCTCTACATGGGGCTGCCCCTGTGCCGAACTCGGAAATTGCAGCTGGTGCAGAATGCCGCGGCCTGGCTGTTATTGGGCCTCCCAAGATGGGGCACATTCGGCCAGGTCTTCGGGCTCTGCACTGGCTTCCAATAACATACCGAGTCCGATACAAGGTGCTGGTCACTACCTTTAAAGCCCTATATGGCCTGGGACCTGCCTACCTGAAGGACCGTCTCTCCCCACATGTTCCCCAGAGAGTACTGAGGTCGGGAACTCAAAACCTTCTTCACTGTGTGACACAGAGTGTTGGACTGGATGGGCCATTGGCCTGATCCAACATGGCCTCTCTTATGTTCTTACCTGCCTCACAAGGTATCTGTTGTGGGGAGAGGAAGGGAAGGAGACCATAAACCACTCTGAGACTCTGAATGAAGGGTGAGGTATAAATCCATCCTCCTCCTCTTCTTCCTCCTTTTCTTCTCCACTCTAAGGTGGCAGTGGTGTCCATGGGTTGGACCTAGGGTTATCAGGCCTCCTCTGGCCACATGCAGGAGATGGGGAGAGACAGGGTAGTGAGATACAGGTTTGGAAACTCGTGGAAAATTGAGGATGAAGCCTGGGAAAGACAGCGACCTCAGTAGAGTACAATGACATCCTCCAAAACACTAATTTTCTCCAGGTGAACTGATCTCTGTAGTCTGGAGATGAGCTGTAATTTCAGGGGATCTCCAGGTCCCACCTGGAAGCTGGCATCCCTGGTAGGACTCATGGACAGTGTCAACGGAAAGGATTTCCATCCATGGTGTAGGAGGACTTTCCTGCCTCCTCCTTCCAGTGGCAACCTGAAATCCCCACCCAAAACATTGCAATTGAGGGAAAAGAGGTCCATAGGAGTAGCATGGGGGAAAGTCAGAGGTCTGCAGTGGAACAGGGGAATTGACAAAAATTGCCTCCTCTTTCCTTTCACAGAAATCCCTCTGCTGGATCCAAGCCAAAGGGGTTACTCATGGTAATGCCATTTTGCCAGAGCAGCCATTTTTCTACTGATCATGCTGCTAAGACATTACATTCTAGACATGGTCTTAGGTGTTCTTAGTTCAAATCTCCTGTTAGCCGTGAGTCTACATCCACTGATGTCCTGTGTGGGCAAACTCAGTCTCATTGAGCCTCCATGGTGTAGTACACAAGAGTTGTTGGAAAAGTGACAAAACAGTTTGTTATAGTGACTAGGCCTTTCCCATTGATAGGAAGTGATAGGAGCAGCTCTGTATATGGTCCTAACTCCACCCCGCCCACACACACACACACTGCTACTTCATCTGCTGGAGGGAATGGGGAGGCCTATCTGTGGGGGACCTCTCAGTGTGCAACTAACATGTGAGTTGCTTTGAATTAGCCAATGAAATGTGCTAAATGAATTGTGCATAGTCATAATTAATAACAGTAATAGGATGATGATGATGATGGCAGGTGAAAGGTACTGCTGTCTGAGTATGCAGAATAATACCAATATTTATGTTAAGATATTCTGTAGTAATTTTTAATACTAAAAAAATACACTCTGTGTAACAATCTTCCTCACTGCAAAAGTATGTATGTATGTTGGCTTGGGGGGGGGGGGTGCTGCAGGAGGGAGCTTTTTTGATAACTGCAAGACACACGTAAATTGTCAGCCTTGGTGACATTGTCACAACATCTACCACCCTGGTAAATCACAGGGGTGCAGAGAGAGGCCTGCAGGACTGGTGGTGGTGATGGTGGCGTCCCGAACAGAAAGTGAAATGCAAAAACTATGTGCTTAATACAGGCCAGGCCTCAGATTCAGCAGGAGCTCACAGGAGCACAGCTCCTGAACCTTTCTGAGGGTTCCCCCCCCTCCTCCCCACCTTGTCCATTGAATAGTACGTACAGCTGCATAACAATCCCTGGATGAGCTCCACCACCTATTTTTCTACAAAGCGACCCCTGATACAGGCTGACATTTTTAATGCAGTTTTGTGGAGGAGGTGTGTTTGACATTGGTAAAAATAAAAATAAAAAACCATGCAGCTTCTGGGACAGAGATTTGAATGGGAACTGGGGAGGGAGCTTTTAAAGCCTTTCTCTTTGTGACATTTTTTTCCTGCTGAAAATTGCCTCTACCAAGCTGCCATTACCCCTTAAATTATAAAGCTTCATATATCAACTGTGAAAAAGCATCTGTTTGAATAGAGCTTGAGTCTGGTGACATAAGAAATAGTTTATAAGAACGATGAAGGTAGTATGACCAAGGCATGTTTCTTATGGCACATACCTCTCTCTTTTGATCTCCAGTTATCTCTGGTCAAACAGGTTTTGCAGGTGTTGGAAACACTAAAAAAAGAAGTTAAATCTGTGAACAGAGATGATAACAGAATTAGTGCAGACACCATGTACCATGGTGTCTCAGTCTTACAACTGCCAACTTGTCTTAAAATAAAACTCCTCTCATCTGTCTGCAGCCTGAGTGTACAAAGATGTTTCTGAAAGAAGCTACTAATGCCGTGAAGTTCGAAAGCAGAGGACAGATAGACTCTGTTCTGTTGCCTCCTCTGTGCTTCTCCCCTGATCTGCAAAATCCCAGCTGTTTACCAGCACTAATCCTCTTCTTGGCATTAACTAAGGTATCAGGAAAGGTGTATTTTGCCAGACTATGTGGTGGTTTTGAGATGTGCAAAAACATCCACTTGGGACTTTACCTGAGACCACCAAACTAGCCTTATTGATTTTCAAATCTGACCTGAAAGCAACTTTTCATTAAAGAGAGAGAGAAGAGTTATTAGTTCAGTTTCATAAAGATGACAGGAAGATGCTGCAGTGGGAACCCCCATCTGACTTTGATCACCCAACTTTCAATGCTGTCTGACGTAGAGTAGAAACATGCCATATGAAGTTCCTTATGGGGTAAAAAGAAAGCTGTTTGTAGACTCTGACCATGTGGTGAGCTAAGTTTCAAGCACTTCCTGCTTTCTTGAGGTTATCTTTGACAGTCCACTGTTGCAGAGCCAGCTTTGACACATACAAATGAAGCTACCTTATAAAAACTATTGACCTATCGAGGATAGTATTGTCCCCTCTGACAGGCAGCAGCTCTCCAGTTTCTCATAACTTTCATGTCACCTACAACTTTTTTTTTCCCAAATGGGATATCCTGGGAATTGATCATATGACCTTCTCCATGACAGCAGATACTTTACCACTGTGCTACCTACAGCCCCTCCTCAAAAGGTATGTGACAGGTTGCCAATCCGCAGGTGGGTGCAGGGGATGCCCCGGTTTGGAGCCCCCCCTGGTTTCAGGGTTATCAGAAAGCAAGGGGGGAATGTCTGCTGGGCACTCCATGATACCCTATGGAGACCAATTCCCATAGGGTATAATGGTGAATTGATCTGCAGGTATCTGGGGCTCTGGGAGGGGTTTTTTTTGTTAGGTAGAGGCACCAAATTTTCAGTATAGCATCTGGTGCCTCTCTTCAAAACACCCCCTGAGTTTCAAAAAGATTGGACCTGGGGGTCCAATTCTATGAGCCCCAAAAGAAGGTGCCCCTATTCTTCATTATTTCCAATGGAGGGATGTGTCAAGCATTGTGAATTTTCTATTTGTTAGAATTGTTAGATCATAGAATTGTTACTAACCAATACCTAGCTCAACTGAGCCACATGGATTATCAATAAACCAAACTTTGTTTCAAAACCCAAGGACTGGTTATTTTGAAATCTCATGCTTGACATTTTGGAACTGATCCTTTATTAAGAGTTCATCTGATCTGGCAGCTTTAAGCCGGATGGCTAAAAGAGTACCAGATAACAGAGAACCTACTGATCCACTCGAAGGAATTGAAGTGCGGACTCCCCCCTGGCACATCGTTGGGACTCGGAGAGTCGGGGGCATGGGTCCCCTTTGCACATACAACAGCTGTTCATCACCCCTAAGAAGTGGGCACTGCGTACCTCCACAACCCTGATGGATGAAGCACCAGCATGCCACGAGGTCATCCTGTCGAGGCCAGTGTGAGGGGGCAAGGGCGGTGGAAACCCCGGTGAGAGAGGGGACGACTGTCCTATGGGGGACAAGGACGAACGGGGTGTACCTAGACCCGATGACAACTGTCCCGTGGGATCTGAGTCAGAGGAGGAAGATGGGAGCCCCCCTAAAGAGACGGACATCCTAAAGACCATGAGGGAAGAGATGTGTCAGACATTGGAGAGCATTACTGTGTCATTATGTTGAATGTATTCTGTATCTTGTTCCTTGACATGACTAACTCCATTTTGAACTCCTAGTACTATGAAGCAGAAGACCTTGCATATCAAACGGTCTTAGAAATGTTACTAACCCATGCTGTGAATTCCTTTGCATAACACTAACAAAGCAACAGCTCTTTGAAGATAGCAAGCCTCAAGGAGAGCCAGCAGGGCTCCTCCGTGAGAAAGGGAGCCGCAAGCGATAAGAAGTAGGGAAAGTGTTACTTGTGACATTAGAGTGTGAGAATGTAGGATTGTTTATGAATGCTTTGATGTAAGGCCTTAAAACCCATGTATGTTTCAATGCTTGCTATCTGTTCCAATAACTGCCTATTAAGAACTTTGAGATACCAAATAAACGCTACTACTTTTGCAACAAAAGATGGTCCGTTTACTTTGAGCTCCAACGTCTGACAAGATGATTACCATGGTGAGAGAACTACAGGACGAAATACAAGCAAACGCCACCTTCATGGCGTGAGAGATGCAGAGGCAGATCGATCGGCTACTGTTGCGCAACTTCGGGAGAGCTCTACTGGCCCCGCCCGCAGCACTGGCACCACCGATACCACCGCCAGCACCGACACCTCAAGTGCCCCCAGTGGTACCGGCCCAACCAGGGGCCCCGGCACCACCGCCGGGACCCCCAGCCCCTCGAGACTACAGAAGGGGCCAAGAATTGGATGCCACCTTCGATGGTGACCCAGAGGAAGTGGAGTACTTCACCATTCAAGCCAATAGCTACATGCATTATTGGGGGAACACGTTCCCTGATGACTTTAGCCGAGTGGACTATCTCGGGTCCAAGCTGAAGGGGACAGTGAGACGGTGGTACGTGAGTCTGTATGAGACAAGGGGGCCCAAGCTCAACACAGTGGCCGGTTTCCTGCAGGCACTGTTAACTCAATACAAAGATCCCCTCCAAGAGACCCGAGCCATCACGGACTTACGCGACATGCAACAAGGGGCGAAGTCGGTAAGAGAGTACACGACCGACTTCAGAGCACAGTCAGCTTAAGTTCGAGGCTGGAGCGAGATGATGAAGATTGAAGCGTACCAGAGAGGGCTGAATGCGAGCCTACTAGACCGAGCCCTGCAGCAAGCCCGCCCCACTACACTCGTGGGCTGGGTACAACTGGCCGGCAAGGTAGAAACCAAGATGAAGCGAGTGGCCTTCCAACACCAACTGCAGCAAGGGGGAAAGGGGGGATGTGAGGCTGTCGGGGGCCAAGACCAATGGGAAGAAAGGAGCGGCTAAGGGAGGAACCTCCAAAACTCCCCCTGTGCACAAATGTTTCCGATGTGGGGACCCAAACCACTTGGCGGCCAATTGCCCAGAGAAACCTCAAGCCCCCCCCCCAACTCCGAAGCCGACCGCGGCGGGACCAAAGAAGACTTCGACCAAAGCCAAGGAATCGGTCTGAGGGAGCACTGCAACATCGATTGTGCTTGACAAGGATACTATAATTCTGGATGACTTAAGTGAGGAGTCGTGGAGAACGGAGCCAGCGGTAAACAACAACAACCTGCACTGATAGGTGCCGGGAGGCAGGTCGTGGATCTAACGGCACCGTTGTGGGTGAGAATAACTGGATCTTTGTTTTTTGTGCCATTGACACAAAACGCTTTATCCATGCCCGAGCTCTAATTGACTCAGGGTGTACACGGGAAATTATCACCCCAAAGTTAGTGGACGCCTTGGGGTTAACCCGGAAACCCCTACCCCACCCGATCCAATTCAAACAAATGGACGGGTAAGTAATGAGGGGAGAACCCTGCTTGG
This sequence comes from Heteronotia binoei, assembly GCF_032191835.1. Classification (NCBI taxonomy): domain Eukaryota; kingdom Metazoa; phylum Chordata; class Lepidosauria; order Squamata; family Gekkonidae; genus Heteronotia; species Heteronotia binoei. The sequence continues at coordinate 215,185,702 of NC_083223.1, forward strand.
AGGAGACCCAGGGAGTACTGGTGGGGATAGAGGATACTGGGACGTAGAAATGTTTGTAATTGCCCCCTCCTCCTCCTTCGACATAGTGTTGGGAGTCGGATGGTTAGCCAAGCACCAACCGGACATATAATTGGGGGCCAAACAATAGACTTTACCAACCAAAGGTGCAAACACCACCGCTGGTTAGGGGCTTGGGGGCCTAGCCCTCCTCCCCGAAACGAAAAAATGTGCATGTCAGTGGAAGAGGTCCAATCTATCCCCTGAGAGTACAGAGACTTGCATAAAGTATTCAGCGAGAAGGAGGCGAATGAGCTCCCTCCCCACCGAAGCACCAACTGCACCATTGAACTAATCCCCGGGCAGGAGCTACCCAAAGCCAAACTCCATGGGGTGGGCTGAGAAGGCAGAACTAAGGAAGTTCATAGACAAGAACCTCAAAAGAGGCTTTATCAGACCGGCTACTGCCCCGCATGCAGCGCCGGTACTCTTCCAGAAGAAGAAAGATGGGAGCCTTAGACTTTGCACAGATTTTTGCGGGATAAATGGGATTTCAATGTCCAACGCTTATCCCATCCCCCTGATCCGAGATCTACTGAGCACTGTGTCTGAGGGGTCCATTTTCACGAAACTGGATCTGAGGGATGCATACTTTAGAGTGCGGATCAAAGAGGGGGACAAGTGGAAAACTGCATTCAACACTCCAATGGGGCAGTTCAAGTACCTTGTGATGCCCTTTGGATCACAGGGTGCTCCAGGAGTGTTTATAACTTTATTAATGAGGTCTTGAGAGAGTACCTATACAAGGGGGGGGTGGTGTACCTGGATGACATCATTATCTATTCAAAGGCCATAGCCTCCCATGTACAATTAGTGAAGAAGGTGCTCACTACCCTATACGAGCCCAAACCTATTCAAGTGGAGGGTCAGAGTCACCATGAGGTGCAGGAGATATTGAATGCGAGGGAAAAAAGGGGGGTACTCTATTTCCTAGTACGCTGGAAGTATTTTCCCCCAAGTTGTGATGAATGGGTAAAAGCATCCGAACTCTGAGCCCCCCTCCTCCTTAAAAGATTTTACCTGATGCACCCAGACAAACCCCGAGCAAGAGCTTAGGGGGGGCAGTATGTCAAGCATTGTAAATTTTCTATTTATTAGAATTGTTAGATCATAGAATTGTTACTAACCATGAATTTTATTCAGGCACATCAAAGTAGCAAACCCCCTCCATTGTTTCTTTCGCTTTTACTAACAAATGCAGGAATGTCCTCTTTGAAGATAAGACCTCCTGGGACTCATTCCCAGGCCCAATGAGGCCTGGACCCAGGATGCGCCAATCGCAATAGAGATAAGGAAGTTAGAGTGTGAATTTCACACGTGAATGTAGAATTGATGTACCATTTTAAAGTTTGTACTCTGTTGTTACTAAGTATCAGTTCCAATACCTAGTTCAAGTGAGCCACATGGATTATCAATAAACCAAACTTTGTTTCAAAACCCAAGGACTGGATATTTTGAAATCTCATGCGTGACAGGAAGGCATTTAAAAGTGTGCAGTCCCTTTAAAAGTCCCCAGATATTTCTTGAATTGGACTTGGCAGCTCTAGTAGGTGATGAAGTTGCCTTTCCAAAGCAAATTTGGGAGATTTGTTTATTTAAACATGCATTAGCTATCTTTCTTCATTAAAGAGCTCAAGGCAGCTTAAAGCAAAAATATATTAAAAATATAAAAACCAAATGCTGACTTAGCTAGAACATATGGACATATGAAGCTGCCTTATACTGAATCAGACCCTTGGTCCATCAAAGTCAGTATTGTCTACTCAGACTGGCAGCAGCTCTCCAGGGTCTCAAGCTGAGGTTTTTCACACCTATTTGCCTGGACCCTTTTTTGGAGATACCAGGGATTGAACCTGGGACCTTCTGCTTCCCAAGCAGATGCTCTACCACTGAGCCGCCGTCCCTCCCCAACCTTATAGTCTTCCTAGGCAGTGTTCTGATTAGCAAGGGTAGCCAGCAAACAGGAATCCACTCAATAAAGAACCCACTCTTTTTAGTAGTGATAACTACAAGATAGAGATAGCCCTTGTATTGTTCTCGCTACTCCATCAAGACTACCTGTGACTGAACATGGCAATTGTCAACCTTAACAAAAGGTTTGTGGGTGACTGATGGCCAAATTCAGTTGAATATAGATTTGTGTGGAACACCCTAACTCTGTACACTCACTTATTTCCAGGAGATTGTTTTGTCTTTCTGGGTACAGCTGTATCCTTGTCTCCTGACCATATGGAATCTTTAAGCCCTGACACTATATTAACTTTATTACTTAGGAGAATCACATGCCACTTCAGCAGTTAAAATACTCATAAGTCTTGCTCAAAACTAAAAAAGAAATAAAGGCAGAAAATAAATACTAGAAGTGGCATTTTTTAAAAAAATTATATCAGTAAACTAGTTCCCAAAATGTTGAAGTAGTTAAAGCATTAATATCACCAGAATCCTGTCAGTACTGTTTATGCTGGTTAAATAAAACTATGGTTTAGTGGAAAAACAAAGATAATCTTTCAGCACTTAAAATATATAGAAACAAATGTGGAGGGAGGGGGACATTTTTTAAACCCTAATAATTTTATTTCATCTTCCTCCGTGCAACTGTAAATCCTGAGCTGTTGATAAGGATTTGCATGGATTCAGAACTATTTTTCATTTGTATTTTTTTTAAAAAAACTACTTTTCTTTCAAAAGGTCCATAAAAACCCTTTTATCTAAAGATATATTTCCTTTGTGAACCTCAATTCTATGAAGAAGATATTGAATTTATTCTGAATCTCAGAGTCTCAGAGCAGCTTACAATGTCCTTTACCTTCCTCCTCCACAACAAACACCCTGTGAGGTAGGTGGGGCTGAGAGAGCTCCACCTGAGAGCTCTCTCCTTTCAAGGACAAGCTCTGTGAGAGCTATGGCTGACCCAAGGCTATTCCAGCTGCTGCAAGTGGAAGAGTGTGGAATCAAACCTGGTTCTCCCAGATAGGGGTCTATGCACTTAACCACTACACGAAACTGGCTGAAGTAAATTAGGCTGACAGACAGTGGGTTGTACCCCTCCAGATTTTGCACTCAATCCCACGCAATTCAACCTCCTTATTAGAGCTGGCACTCCTCATGGGTTTTATCCATCCAGGCCCCATGATCTGCAGCATAACCTACCTCCTACCTTTTGACCAGTGGAAAAGCTAGTAAGGCCCAACCCAGTGGCTTGTCCCAAAACAAAGCCTATGTAGTATTCTACTGTTATGTATTGTTCATAAGCGGCCAGGCCGCATGGCAATGGTCACCTAAGGCAGACCCTCGGGTTCCCGGATGTGGCTCGCCAGTGGCCCCGCCCCTCAACATCCGTGGCGGGAAGTTTAACCGACCAGGATTGGCCTGGTCGGACCAGGGGGGCCGTCCGGGGAAATGTATATATGCAGGAACCCGGCCGCGTGTACTCACTTTTGTAATGTGCTCGCAATAAAGAATGTTGCCTTCAAACCGTCTCGGTTTCCAGTACATTACAGTGGCGACGAGGATGGGATGCTAGCCCGCCAAATTCAAACGGATCCAACAGAGATGACCAAGGCAACCCGTTGAGCGAACACAGCCACCGCCACAGCCACCATGGCTACCCAGAGCGGGACCACGGGCCATCTTGAAGAATTCAACCCCACTACTCCGGAGGGATGGGAGACCTACACAGAGTGGGTTGAGTGTTACCTGCGGGCAAACCGCATAACTGAAGACTGCATGAAGCGGGACGTCCTCCTGAGCGTCTGCGGAGCGGCCACGTTCGAGATTGCCAAGGGTCTCTCGGCCCCCGCAAGGATCATGGAGAAGTCCTACGAAGAGATAGTTCGGCTCCTTACTGGGCACTTCCTGCCACAGCCCTCACGTATGGCCTGCCGGTTCCTCTTCCACAAGCAGGACCAAGAGGCGGGAGAGTCGGCCACGAACTACCTGGCGGCCCTCCGCCAAATCGCTGGCAAATGCAGTTTCGCACAGCTGGAAGAGTCCCTGGCAGACCGTTTCGTCTGGGGCCTGAGGGACGAGAGGCTGCAGCAGAAGCTGTTCGCGAGAGAAGAGCTCACCCTCTAGAGCGCTTTCAATGAGGCAGTGGCGTTCGAGCGGTCCACGAGGACCTTTCCCAAAACAAGAACCGACACTGTCCACCAGGGAGAGATGGACTCCTACGGACCGGAGAAGGAGGAGGCACTCCAGCTGCGCCGCCAACCAGGGACGGGCCCACGAGCAACCCAGCGACCCCGAGCGACGGAGAGACCAGCCTCGACCAGGTGCGCCAGCTGCGGGGACCAACACGAGTGAAGGAACTGCCCTTACCGCCACGTAGTCTGCAGGAGCTGCGGCAAGATGGGCCACATAGCAAGGGCCTGCCGGTCCAAGGGCACCCGCCACCGCCAGGCGACCAACCAGGAATCGACAGGAGACTACGCGACAGCATTGACCAGCGTACAGGTAATGAACTTGCCCGACGAGACCCCCCGCAAGGTCAAGGTCTCAGTCAGGATAGAGGGCAAGCCTTGCCTGATGGAACTGGACTCAGGTTCCTCCATCTCCATAATATCGGAGGAATCCTTGAGGAGGCTGTGCTCGTGGGGCCAGCCCAGACTGCGTCCGGCTGATTTCGTGCTCCGGGACTTCCAAAAGAACCCTGTACAAGTCTTGGGTTGGGCAACGGTGGGGGTGGAGTACAAGGGGTTCAAGGGCAACCTCGAAATACTGGGGGTCAAATGGCAGCTCACCACACTTTTGGGGCTAGCCTGGTTCCAGCCGCTGGGAATAAAAATAGTGGGGGTGCAGCAGCTGGGGACGCGGGGATTCGATGACGTGGGTAGAGTTCCCGGAAGTGTTCGATGGGGCCCTGGGGTGTTATAAGGGGGGCCCCATATCCTTACCTCTCGACCCCCAAGTGCGGCCAGTAAGGCTTAAGGCTAGGCAGGTCCCTTTTGCACTAAAGCCGAGCTAGATCGCCTCATGGCTCAGGAGGTGCTGGAACCTGTTTCCCACGCTGAATGGGAAACTCCGATCGTGACCCCGGTGAAGCCTAACGGGGACGTGCGCATATGTGCAGACTATAAGTGCACTATTAACAAGGCACTTCAGGATAACCCCTACCCGGTCCCAGTCATCAGCCACGTTTTGGCTGCACTGGTGGGGTCCGATTTTTGGGAAACTAGACCTGGCCCAGGCGTACCAGCAGCTACCCGTAGACGCCGCCACGGCAGAGGCACAGACAATAGTCACCCACAGGGGGGCGTTTAAGGTGCGGAGGTTACAGTTTGGGGTGAGCGTGGCCCCGGGGGTTTTCCAGAGTCTGATGGATTCTCTCCTCAAAGGGATCCCCGGGGTACAGCCGTTTTTCGATGACGTTTTGATCGCCGCCCCAGACCCGGAGGAATTCTGCAACCGGCTGCGTGAGATGCTCCGCCGTTTCCAAGAGGCCGGCCTGAAAGTAAAGCGGGAAAAGTGCTCCCTGGGGGGTGCCAAGGGTAGAGTTCTTGGGGTTTGTGGTGGACGCAGCAGGAATCCACCCGACGCCCAACAAAACCACAGCTATCGTGGAAGCCCCAACCCCAAAGAGCAAGGCGGACCTCCAGAGTTTCTTGGGGTTATTAAATTTTTACCATTCATTCTTGCCCCACAAGGCCGCCATTGCAGAACCCCTCCACAGACTCTTGGATAAGAATGCCCCCTGGGCTTGGGGACCGAAACAGGCAGCGGCATTCCAAGCGGTAAAGGACCTACTCACATCGAACGATGTGCTCCACCATTTTGATGAGGGCCTACCGGTGATCCTTGCATGTGATGCATCGTCGTACAGGGTGGGCGCCATCCTGGGTCACCAACTCCCGGACGGGAGGAAGGTCCCAGTAGCTTATTACTCCAGGACCCTAACGACAGCGGAGCGGAACTACGCGCAAATAGACAAGGAGGCCCTAGCAATTGTCGCGGGGGTACGCAAGTTCCACGACTATTTGTACAGGAGGCGGTTCACAATAGCCACGGACCACAAGCCACTCCTGGGGCTCCTGGCCCCGGATCGCCAAACGCCACAGATTCTATCGCAACGCGTTTTGCGATGGAACCAATTCCTTAATTCATACACCTATGCCCTGGTCCACCGGCCGGGCAAGGCCATGGGGCACGCAGACACTCTCAGTCACCTACCGCTCCCCTCCATAGACCCCGACCCTGCCCCAGCCAACCATGTGATGCTTATGGAAACGCTGCCAGAGCGGCCCCTACACGCAGCAGAGGTAGCAAAAGCCACGAGGCGGGACAAAACTCTCGCCCGGGTCCTAGACTGGGTGGTGAGGGGGTGGCCAAAGGGAAAACTGGGGGAGGAGTTCAAGGCATATTCCATAAGAAAGGAAGAACTAGCTGCCCACAAGGGGTGCCTGTTATGGGGGAGCAGGTTGGTGGTCCCCCTTCCCGCTGTGAAGACTAGTGCTGGAGGCCCTGCATGAAACGCATCCGGGGATCGTCCGGGTGAAGGCCCTAGCCCGCAGCTACGTATGGTGGCCAGGGATGGACGAAGAAATCGAGGGATGGGTCCGGAGGTGCACCGCATGTCAGGAGTCCCGGCCTGAGCCACCCAGCGCCCCCGCTCAGCATTGGGAAGCACACAGAAAGCCGTGGGCCAGGCTACACATAGATTTCACGGGCCCCTTCCAGGGCCAGATCTTCTTTATAATGGTAGATGCCTACACTAAGTGGCTGGAAGTCATCCCGGTGGCTTCGACATCCACGGCGGCGGCAATTTGGGCATTACGCAGGGTCCTGAGCACACACGGGATCCCAGACACCATTGTCTCTGATAATGGAACCGCCTTCACCTCCCGAGAATTCCGGGAGTTTTTGCAAAGGTACCTGATCCATCACATACGGTCAGCCCCATTCCATCCAGCTACCAATGGCCAGGCAGAACGGATGGTCCGCACCACCAAAGAGGTCCTGGGCCGCATAGTACAGGGGGACTGGGATCACCGCCTAGCCGCATTCCTATTTGACAATAGGATAACTCCCAACCCCGTCACGGGGGTCAGCCCTGCCGAGCTGCTAATGGGACGGAAACTCATAACGAGGCTAGATCGGTTGCACCCCGACTGGGCCACCGACATCCGAAACTCCCCCGAGTGCAGAGAGGCAGCTAGGAGGTTTTTCCCGGGGGACCCCGTGTACGCTAGGAACTACGCGAGTGGCCCCGAGTGGGTGGCGGGACAGGTACTTCGAGTAACCGGGTCCTGTCACTACGATGTGTCCACGGAGGGTGGCCTCCTCTTGCGGTGGCATATCGACCAGATACGGCGCCGCACCGTGCAAGAAGAGCCAACAGAAGGGCAGAGCACAGAGGCGCCCGCTGCCGCGGGTCCACCACAGGTCAGCCCCGATCCTCCATCCGCTCCGGCCGAGCAGAGAGCGGTGCCAACCCAGGGCGAGAGCAGCGCAGCGGCTGGAGCACCGGCGGAACAACCAGTCAGAGACACCCGCAGGACGGCGGCTCCTCCCAGCGGGGAGAACGCCGCTCCACCCGGCTTGGCAGCAACAATCCCGACGGCGGCCACCGCTCCCACTCCGCCGGCCAGCCTATGGAGGTCCAACTGGGAGCGCATGGCCCCCACATACTTAAGGGATTATGTGTCCTGAACTAAGGGGGGAGGAGTGTTATGTATTGTTCATAAGTGGCCAGGACGCATGGCAATGGTCACCTAAGGGAGACCCTCGGGTTCCCGGATGTGGCTCGCCAGTGGCCCCGCCCCTCAACATCTGTGGCGGGAAGTTTAACTGACCAGGATTGGCCTGGTCGGACCAGGGGGGCCGTCCAGGGAAATGTATATATGCGGGACCCCGCTGCGTATACTCACTTTTGTAATGTGCTCACAATAAAGAATGTTGCCTTCAAACCATCTCGGTTTCCAGTACATTACACTACCAACCAAATCTTACAAAACAGCAAGCCTTGAATTCAGCAGGAGCTCACAGGAGCACAGCTCCTGAACCTTTCTGAGGGTTCCTCCTCCTCTTCCCCACCTTGTCCATTGAATAGTAGGTGCAGCTGCATAACAATCCCTGGATGAGCTCCACCACCTATTTTTCTACAAAACAACCCCTGCAAAACAGCGAGGGAAAAAAATGTTGCATGCCATGTGTTGCTCCTGTGTGGAAAATCATGCAGATTGAAGGGGTGCTTGCCCACAGGTAGGAGTTGGTATCAAGACCCTCAACCTCATGGGAAGATGAGTATGGGATTTGTTCCTATAGATTTGTTCCATTACCCATTACATCTTTCTCCAGCATAAAGTGCCTTCCCCTGATGCCAGAGACTGTTCTGCTAGTGGAACAAATCCCTAGGATCCAGTCCATAAAAACTAATAGTCAAATGTTTTTCTGACAGCAAAAAGAACACATAGCCCCTTTAAAAAATTAGCCAAGGAGAAATGTGGTAGTCCTTATACTAAATATTGGCTGGTTACCAAGGATGACCTTGGTAAAGTTTCAGTGGAAGCCAGACTGGTAACATTAAGTAGACAGCGAAGTGTTTTCTCAGGTAGTTTTCCTCCAGCTTAAGAGTTGAACAGTCAACAATTTTTTAGCTGAGCAAGAATTTGAACCCAGCTCTCCACTGCACAGCTCCAGCATTCTATTTATGCTATCATTCTGCTGTCCCAGACTTGAAATCCAGGATCTTGTTTCTGAACTGCCATATTCAGTGTTACATTCACTAACCTCCACTTCATTGCCCTTTCTGGATTTTCTGCATCTATCAGAACCCTCATACCAGCAACTGTATATGTGTGTATGCATATAAAAGACCTTCAGAAATCCTTCTTGAATCTCTGAAAATTAAAGGTTCTTTCCATTAATGAGGGTTTTATTTTCTTTATTTATGAGCAGGTATTTTCATGATGTCACTCAAGAAATGTATTTCTGTTCACTGGGGCATTTTATATACAAGTGAGCCACTGACAGCGGGGCAGGCAGCAGGCAAGTTTGTTGGTGTTGGAACAGGGGCCGAGAGCTGGCAGTTCCCCTTTGCATCTGTTAGCTTTAGAAAGAGTCACAACTACATCAAAAGGCAGGTCCTGGTTATTTTTCATGATGTCTGCATTGATCTATCACAGTCTGGGTTCCCAGACCACTTTGGGGGCGGTGGGTGGGAAGGAGGTGGTGGTGGAGGGGAAGTGTGGAATAAGATGGCTGCTAACCTAGTTTAACTTGGACGAAAGCCACTATTCAGACTGATATCCCCCCCCCCCCTTTGAAAATCCACCTTTCTAGTGCCACTGGACAAGTATCAGGCTTATGTTTCTCTAATACAACCTCAGTATTTCCCCACAAACTACTTTGTTTCTGATTTATTTTTGGTAAAAACACATTCTGCAAGCTTACTTCAACCTGAAAAATGACAGATACTGATCTTATCTCTTTGTGTTCATTGCTGCTGACATTGGTATTGGTGACACTTTCACAGACAGATCCAAGTGGGCAGCCGTGTTGGTCTGAAGCAGTAGAACAAAGTAAGAGTTAAGTCGCACCTTTAAGACCAACAAAGTTTTATTCAGAATGTAAGCTTTTGTGTGCTCTAAGCAAAATAAGTTTGGCTGATGGAAAGTTATGTTACCTGAGGTGGACTTTGAAATGGAGATTAAAGAATTGTTCACCTGTGCAATGAAGGGATGCATTTAGTTATTAATATGTAAATTTAATCTTAAATATGTAGGCATGTCCACCAGGTCAATCAGTACACGTATAATTGAACATAAATCCACCATTAGGCGGGGCGGAAATGGCTCTAGTAACTCATTTTAATGAAATGCGCCATTCAGTTGAGGACTTCAAATTTGTAGTATTGGAAAGGATGAAGTATCATAAATATAATAGGAGTAACACAAAAATGAAATTATTGAGAAGAGAATCCTTCTTTATACATCGTTTGAAAACATTGGTGCCCTGTGGTCTCAATCAACAAATTGATTTTAGCTGTTTTTTTGTAGAATCAGATTGTGTCCCTTTAAGAGAAATGCGATTCTTTGGTGTGCTATTGTATATTAACTGAGAAGAATGGGCTTTACATTAAGACGCCCGTTGGATAGCATGGTGGCTTGGATCCACTGATAGTAGTAGTAGGTGAGTAAGTTTTTGTATTATTATTTTTGTATTAAAGTTTTTGTGCATAGTGTAATAGGCATAATCTATTGGTTGATGTAATGGTGTTTATTATGTTTTCTAGCATGCAAATAACTTCTCGTGAGGAATTAATTTATAACAGTAAATGTGAACAGGTACTTTTTTTTCATTGTGATTTAGAAATAATTAGTGCATATATGGTGAGAATGTGTAATTAAAGGTTTTTATTTTATTTCAGATATAGGTTGAAACCTTTGATTAATAGCTTGCTTGACATCTGAATAAAATTGATTGAAGGTCAGCCTGTAAGAATATACTAAAATAATGTAAAAATATATTAAAAATAATATGGAATTTATTGGTTTGTTCTGTATGTAGCCTGTACCACTGAAGAAATATATTGAAACAGAGTAATAAAAAACCCAGGGTCTCCGTCTGGGACCAGTTGAGTAGAACTGAACACAGCGTTGGACTGAATAATTTTAGTACTGTGTGGGACAAAATAATTTTGCCTAGTGTTGGGTTTTTGGTTTCTCGCATTGTAGCCATTTGAAGTCAAATGTATTCATTTTTAAAGCTTGTTGTCCTTCAAGGTGATCAAGATCCTTTCCTTTCCCATTTTACCCTGTCACCAAACCTGTGAGGTAAGTTAGGCTAAGAGAGCTTAGCAGGGCTCATTTTGTAGCAGGAGCTCCTTTGCATATTAGGCACACCTTCCTGATGTAGCCAATCCCCCAAGAGCTTACAGTAGGTCTTGTAAGAAGAGCCCTGTAAGCTCTTGGAGGATTGGCTATATGAGAGGGGTGTGGCCTAATATGCAAATGAGCTCCTACAAAATGAGCTCTGGAGCTTATGTAAGCCAAAATGCCCTCAAAACGAGGTTGGGTAATTGGCAGGTGGGCACCTGGCTTAATCAGGATCTTTTAAATCTCTGTATACAGGATACATGTCCAGAAATTAATGCTTAACTTTACCAAGGACTCTAATTAAGTAAAACAATTAAAATTTATTCCAGAAAAATATAGGCATACATACAAGGCAATGTGTTTATGAAACATACACACAGTCCTAGGAAAAAGAGAGAGAGAGATAGAGACAACACATGGATAGACAAACAGGGTGATAATTACTGATTGTAGTCTTCAAGGAAGGCTCCAATGGCGATGAAAGAGGACGGGGGAAATAGGACCCTCAACTGATCAGGAATCAAGGATGGATCTAGACAGCAGAACTGGGGTACTGCTAGATGCACACCTGTGGGGAGCTGGGTCACAGGTTATAAGGACTATCTTGAGCCCTCAGGGAATGGGAGGTACAGGGGTGGAAAAAGGAGAGGCTCTGCAGTGACCATTAGGGCTGGACTTCTACAGTGGCCAATAGCAAGTTAATTGGTGGCACCTAATTGGATGTCCATAACTGACCAATGAACAAGCTTGGGCCCTAGTTACCTGATTGGACTTCCAGGTAACAATGGGCCAAGGGGGAGGCTCCAGGATGACCATTGGGGAAAAGAATGGGGGAAACTACTGGGTGGAGGTGTGCTCAAGACTATTAAATTTATCTAAAAAGGTGACAATAGATGGCCAAATTACTACCTAGGTAACACCCAGTCTATACAAAGAACTTGGCTCTGGTTGAAGATGGTCTTCTTCTTCTTCGATCTTCCATAGGCACCAGTCTTTGTCTTCAGTTCTGTTGGACAAAGGCTTAGGCGGTCTGGCAGGATCCATGCCCAAGATAAGCTTGATGGCTTTATGCATAGGTGACATCTGTTGAATACGTGAGCCTCACGCTTCAATGAAATGGAGTCTGGCACGTCAGGAAGATAGTTGCTTGTGGTGTTAGCCTTCCAAAGTGGATTCTATGGTCAAGGCTGAAAAACGCTTGCCTGGACAGTTCCTGGCTGCGCAACTTCTTCCGCTCCAACAATAGAGATGGTGTTCGCACGAAGCGACTGGAAACCATCTGTTCTCCTTGTTAGCACTCCTCCAGAGACACGGAGCACTGATGTAGCGTTATGGCTGGTAATACTCATGAGTCCCTTCCAGTCTGGTAGACAAACCCACATTCTCCTGGCAGATGCGTGTGAGTTCAGTCTCCAGGCACCCTGACAACCAGACGGGTGACTAAGATGTTCTGAATATTAGGGGTATTTTCTTACACTTAGTCTATGACAGGGATGGCCAAACTGCGGCTTGGGAGCCACATGTGGCTCTTTCACACTTTCAAAGCTTTCAGAGCCCCCAATCCCATCAGCTGGCTTGCAGAAGGCATTTCTCTCTTTATATCACTTTGCTAAGTCAAGCCAGCCAGCAGCTTGGAGAATGCATTTAAAATTAAAGTTAGAACATAAGAACATAAGAGAAGCCATGTTGGATCAGGCCAACGGCCCATGAAGTACTTCCTTTTATCCGTTTTAACCTGTCTGCTCAGCAATTTCATCGAATGCCCACGAGTTCTTGTATTGTGAGAAAGGGAGAAAAGTACTTCTTTCTCTACTTTCTCCATCCCATGCATTATCTTGTAAACCTCTATCATGTCACCCCGCAGTCGACGTTTCTCCAAGCTAAAGAGTCCCAAGCGTTTCAACCTTTCTTCATAGGGAAAGTGCTCCAGCCCTTTAATCATTCTAGTTGCCCTTCTCTGGACTTTCTCCAATGCTATAATATCCTTTTTGAGGTGCGGCGACCAGAACTGCACACAGTACTCCAAATGAGACCGCACCATCGATTTATACAGGGGCATTATGATACTGGCTGATTTGTTGCTTTCTTTCTACCTTGCCCTCCCTCCTCCCATGTTATTTTTCTTCCTCCCTCCCATATCTGATATTCATGTCTTGTGGCTCTCAAATATCTGACATTTATTCTATGTGGCTCTTAAGTTAAACAAGTTTGGCCACCCCTTGGTCATCCAGAGAACTTCATAGCAAAGTGAACATTTGAACACAGGTTTCCCCGGATTGTGTAGCCCTATACCGTAACCACTACACCAAACTGGCTCTCACATTCTTGGAAACTGTTTGGGTAGAAGTTAATTTCTAGCATGTTTTCTTTCTATTCTGCAGTGTCCTGTAGTTAATTGAATCAATGCCTATTATTTGAATGGCTCAAACAGGATAAAGAAAGAGGTACTGTCCTCCCTCGCTGCCATTCTGTTGCAAATGGTGCCTCCACAGAACTCAAAAGCAATAAACAGAGCCTGTGAGCAAATCATGCAGTTGGCTCCTCTGAAAAGCCAAGAGAAAGCACAAATGCCAAGATTACCAAAAAAGCAAACCATCTCAATAGACAAAAGACAATGATTGACTACAGTGAACAGGGAGCAACAAGAGAGATTTCTTCTCCAAAATAAATATGTGGACCAGTTAATGTTCCAGATTTGGAAAATGTTAACTCTAATGCTAGATGCATTTTGTATATACTGAAAAATAAAATCTATTTTTCCACTGGATGGACATTTACAAGTAAATAGCAATAATCACATTTAGGTCAACATTCACTGCTGTGTCTCTGATGTTTCCACCATTCACAGACTCATTCTGGGATTGTCAGCATTCATAGCTGAATGTCATTATTTGCTGATGTTCCATGCTATAATGGGAGGGCTCTGAGCTTATGTCTGCCATTGAAATGAATGAGTCTTAAAAGTGCTTAAATTCAGCTAAATTATGCCAATTCAAAAGTAAAAGTATTTTTTAAGTAATGTGAAGACAAAGTTATTATTTGGTACATTTTGGCAAACCTTTATTTAGGTTTAATCCATAATAAAAAGAAAACATGTTAAAGAGAAAGCACTGGGACTCTCTCAATATGTAACAACCCCCACCCACCAGACTGGACACATGTTGGATCTGATCTTTGTGGCGGAGGTGACAGTGGACTGTATTACTGCTGACGCAGTGCCACGGTCGGACCACTATGCCCTGAAGGCCCATCTGAATGTCCCACTCCGACCCTGTTTGGGTGGTGAGCGCATTTTAGCTTGCCCACAGAACCAAATGGACCCTATGCAACTTCAGATGCCTCTGTGGGATCCTTGGCCCCCTGGTGACTCCTTAGATAAGCTTGTGGAGACAGGCTCACCACGACCATCAATGAGATTGCTCCCAGGCTCCCTGTGTGCCTCTGTTCTAAGCTGGCACCCTGGTACACTCCAGGGCTAAGGCAGATGAAATGGAGGCTCAGACAGCTAGAGAGGCAGTGGCAGTGAGCCTGCGATGAAGTGACAAGAACAGCTTATAGGTCATATATGAGAACCTATGAGGTGGCAGTCAAGGCTGCTAAGGAAGTTTATCTTATGGCCATGATTGCGTCTGCAAACTCGCGCCCAGCACAATTGTTTAGCACAATTTGGACCTTAATTACCCTACCACAGGGTAAACCAAATGCTAGGGAATTGGATATTGGCTGTGAGGCTTTTATGAACTTTTTTGCAGATAAAGTCTTGTCACTCCGCTGCGACCTCCCTGCCACAATTGAAACAGTAAATGAACTCAAGGCTCCGGACATGCCTTCTAATCAGATTTTGGATTACTTCACTTCACTCAGCCTGGAGGAAGTTGACAGAACGCTCTCCACTGTGCGCCCAACCATCTGCAGTTTGGACCCATGCCTATCTTGGCTAATTAAAGCTGGCTGAGAGGAGCTACAGGTTCCTCTGAGGGAAATTGTCAACAGGTCCCTACTTGAAGGAACCTTCCCCCAGCCTCTTAAGGAGGCAGTGGTCCGCCCCCTGTTGAAGAAAACATCACTAGACCCAGCCGTATTGGCAAACTATCAAACTTGCCTTTTTGAGGCAAGATTATTGAAAGGGCGGCGGCAGTGCAGTTACAGAGCTTTCTGGATGATGCTTCCATGCTCAACCCTTTTCAATCTGGCTTTAGCCAGGTCATGGGACGGAGACAGTTTTGGTCGCCCTCACAGACGACATCCAGAGACATCTGGATAAAGGTGGCTCGGTACTGATGCTATTGGACCTCTCGTCTGTGTTTGACATGGTCAATCATCAGTTGCTGACCCGCCGCCTTGCTGACACTGGGATTCAGGGGTTGGCCTTACAGGGTCGATGACAAAGAGTGGTGATAGGGGAGGAATAATAATAATAATAAATTTTATTTATATCCCGCCCTCCCTGCCTAGGCAGGCTCAGGGCGGCTAACAACATATTCAGATAAAAAAATTATACATTAATTTTAAAACAACATTAAAAGTTATACAACAGTTTAAGATCGACAATATCCTAAAAATCATTCCAATTTACATAATTTAACAGCAACAATGATGTTCCTGGCGCTATTCTGTCTATTGCATAATGGCAAAGATCACTAAATAGAGTCACTTTGGTGGGTCATCAATTCGGCCATCCTTTGTCAGCAGCCTGCGAAGGCCTGCCTAAAGAGGATGGTCTTGCAGGCTCTGCGGAATTGGTCTAGACTCCGCAGAGCCCGCACCTCTTCCGGGAGCTGGTTCCACAGGCACGGAGCTGCAACGGAGAAAGCCCGTACACGGGTGTTCTGCAATTTCGCCTCCTTTGGCCCAGGGATAGTCAGCTTGTTCTTCCCTGCTGACCTCAGTGCTCTTTGGGGTTCGTATGGGGAGAGACGGTCCCTCAGATAGGCAGGTCCTCGACCATATAGGGCTTTAAAGGTAATGACCAACACTTTGTAGCGAACCCGGTATGTGACTGGCAGCCAGTGCAGTTCGTGCATCCTTGGCTGTATGTGCTCCCACTTCGGGAGTCCTAGCAACAGCCTAGCCGCTGCGTTCTGCACTAGCTGCAGCTTCCGGGTTCAACACAAAGGCAGCCCCATGTAGAGGGCATTACAGTAGTCCAATCTTGAGGTGACCGTTGCATGGATCACTGTTGCTAGGTCCCGACGCTCCAGGAAAGGGGCCAACTGCCTTTCCCGCTTCAGATGAAAAAACGCCGACTTGGCAATGGCAGCCACTGGGGCCTCCATTGATAGTGAAGGCTCCAGTAGAACTCCCAGGCTCTTGACCTGGCACGCCGCTTTCAGCGGCGCACCATCAAAAACCGGGAGAGGTTTACATGTGGTGTGCCACAAGGGGCAGTTCTCTCTCCAATGTTATTCAACATCTACATGCGCCCCCTTGCCCAGAGGTTTGGGCTGGGTTGTCATCAATACGCAGATGACACCCAGTTCTATCTGATGATGGGTGGCCAATCTGACTCCTCCCTGGAAGATCTGTCCACGGCTCTACAAGCTGTGGCAGGGTGGCTCAGGCTGAGTCAACTGAAGTTGAATCCGACAAAGACGGAGGTCTTGTATCTTAGTTGTTGCGGTCCGGGACCGGAGGTCCTTCTACCGACCTTCAATGGAGCACAACTTGTACTTGTGCCTAAGGTTAAAAGCTTGGGAGTGCTCCTGTATCCCTCCTTAACTATGGAGCCCAATTAGTGGCTGCTGCCAAATCAGCCTTTTATCACCTTTGGCTGATAAAGCAGTTGCTTCCCTTTCTCAAACGTGACGGCAACAGTGATCCATGCTATGGTCACCTCGAGGTTGGACTGCTGTAATGCCCTCTACATGGGGCTGCCCTTTTCCCAAATCTGGAGGCTTCAACTAGTGCAGAATGCTGCAGCCAGGTTGTTAATGGGGCTTCCTTCACGGGAATGCATTCAGCCTGTGATGAGAGCACTGTACTGGTTACCTACTGCTTACCGGATTCGCTTCAAGGTGCTGGTTATTACCTTTAAAGACCTATATGGCCAGGGACCTGCATACTTTAGGGACTGCCTTTCCCCACACATGCCCCAGAGAGTACTTCAGTTGGGGTCGCAAAACCTGATCTTGATCCAAAGCATCAAAGAGGCCAGGCTCAAGATAACCAGAGGCAGGGCCTTTTCTTTTGCAGCTCCTGCCCGGTGGAATGAGCCGCCCTGAGCTGCCCTAAACCTGCTTCGGCGGGGAGGGCGGGATACAAGTCAAATAAATAAATAAAATAAATAAAATGAAAGCTGCTCTGAGACTCCTTCAAGTAGTGAAGGGCGGGGAATATATAAATTTGCTAAAAGTGTTGGTCAACAGGAGCTCTCCCATTGGCTTAGGGGTGCATTCCATGCACTCCATCAACCATTGGCCCATGATGGCTCAGTCAGCATCTTTGGCCTCCCATTGGCTGACTCTCCTGCCCCCAGCTACTGCAGACCCAGGAATGCTGAACAAACCACCAAAACAGTCTTACCTCAGAGACAGACACATCTCCAACTCTTCTCCGCGTCCTCTCTGTCAAACTGGCCTCACAAAGTGCGTCACCAGCAACAGACCTCTGCTGCCCCATCAACAGTCCACACGGATGGCCTCCCAGAACACCAGCCTCCAAAGGCTACAGAAATAGCTGGGGAGCCACCGCCATCATAATGCAACTAGACAGCAAGGAGCATTTCTTCACAGGCTATGGCTCGTTCCTGTCACTCCCTCTCTCCCTCAGCCTTGCCCCTAGCCAGATGATGTTGCTAAGCAACCAACATCTGTGAATAAGGAGAGAGTCCTCAGGTGAATAGAATGGCATACAGTCCACCCCCCAAAGCCTCACAGGGTTGTTGTGCAGATCAAAAGGGGGAAAAGGAGAATGATGTAAGTTGCTTTGGTCCCCACTGCAGAAAAAGACTGCACTTTTCCTAGACAGAGGCTGCAGGGAGGGGGGAAGAGATGGAAGGCGATCTACCCCCATCTCTTCTTTCTCAAGATACCCCGCCTTCTCTGATAACCTACCCACATTTCCCCATTTCCCTTCCCAACAGCTGCCTTCTTGACATACCTTGCCTCCATCTATCTTTCCCTCCCCCCAAGGCCATGAAACTCACGTATAGCAGATTTCTAGCGCCTGTTGTATTTCTCCCCACAACGGGCCTTATTACTAGTATTGTTATAATGTTAGAGCAATCTAGACTAAACATGGAAAAAATATGAATACAAATGCCCTTTCTGTATAGGAAACCCTTATTATAATTCTGTATAAGAACTGCAATACCACTGAAAGTTATCATATGAAAGTAATTTTTTAAAAGGAACTGATGTCTGGAAAGTATTTAAAGCAGCATTCAAGTAGGAGTGCTATATTATTTAAATCATAATTATGTGTAGTGGCATTAACTGTGACTTGGGTATCTCCTCTGCTAGATGACAATTAGAAGAGCTCAAGGTGACAGCTGTCATTTCTTATCTGTAAGTAATGTTTTGTCTGCTCCGACTGCTAGATTTCTAAGAGCAGTGCTGAAGGAAAAATCCAGGAAGGATAGTTTATCCAAATCACTTTGAAGTTTAAGCTGATAAAAGCTGAAAGTATATCAGTGGGGCAGGCCAAAATTGTTCACAGCTGGATTTGTATTTTGTTGAGCAGCATACATGGCTGTCCCTACTCCCATGTTATTCGCACAGGTTATTCTCAAATAGGTGAGATAGATTAGATTGAGGGAGAGTAAAAGACCCCAGATCATCCCTGAACATCATGGCAGAATAGAAATTTGAAGTAGGGTGTTCACATAATTATCTGACACCACTACAGCATACTGGCTCTTCATAATGGACATTCCCCTCCCTGGGAAACAGGTTGTTAATTGAAGAGGTAACCCTCATGAGAAAGGCACCACCACTCAAGGGAAAATCCAGATCATCATCTAATAATATCCGTACCAACTGGTATCCATAAAGGCCTTTTCCAAGCCAGCCAATGGGGTGGTGGTGGCTTTGAGAGCCACATAATATATGTGAAATAGCCACATACGGCTTCCAAGCCACAGTTTGGCCACCCCTGCTCTAAAAGGTGCCATTGGACTCAAAATTCATATTAGGCTAGCTTCCACATAACTCTTTTCACCTACTAACATAACCTCCATCTAATTTGGACTGAGTGTCACCTTATTGGCCCTTGTCTAACCAGTTACAGAATCAGATACTTGTTCAGAATATCCATAGCCTCATCTTAATTTAGATGCAAAGGAGAAACAGATCTGGGTTTTGTTACTATACAAGTGATACATCATTCTTCAGGGATGTCAAACTCATATGTTAGGAAGGCCAGATCTGACATAAATGGGACTTTGTGGGGCCGAGCCATGCGTGTCCTAAAATGTAATGCCAGATAGAGAAGATATAGACTATATAAAGGACACAGGCAAACACAATTAAAGATATTATTTTTTAACTTAAAATACAAACATGCGTAAAATAACTCTTGCAATATTTTGTTTAGGAAAGGTAGGAGAAAAGTGGGATTTTGCAATGCAAGTTGAAAAATAAAACATCAAAAGAAAAAAAGCACAAGGATCACATAGCAGAAAACTAAAAATATATAAAATGCTCTCAGCCTGGGAAAACATGAAATGGCAGGGCATTTCAAGCTTCTCCCCCCCCCCAGTCTACTCAGATTAGCAATGGTGAGGAAGGAAGGAAGGAAGGAAGGAAGGAAGGAAGGAAGGAAGGAAGGAAGGAAGGAAGGAAGGAAGGAAGGAAGGAAGGAAGGAAGGAAGGACAGAAAGAGAGAAAGAGAGAGGGGGGAGTGGGAAATAAAGCAGATAGGGAGAAAGAAAGAGGATGGAAGGAAGGAAAGAAAGAAAGAAAGAAATGAAAAGAAAGGGGATAGGAGCAACTCATCTTTAGAACTGCTGACTCCGCGCCGCACAGCTTGGCCTCCTGAGTCCCGGAGACTAGTGGGACATCAGGAGGCTTCCGCGCAAGCACGGCTGGGTCCCCTGAGCCCTGCTGGCTAGTAGAACATCAGGAGGCTTCCATGCAAGCATGGCTCGGCTCCCTGAGCTCAGCCTGCCAGCTGGGAAGCTGCCTGGGCTGAGTCGGAACACTGGCTTAGGCAGCCAGAATGCTGCCCAGGCCAGCTGGAATGGCATTCTGGTGCGTTCCGGGTCAAAAAAAGCCCTGGGTAGTAGTATTTGCCATCTGATTGTAATTTCTTTACTGTGTTCTTGGTATCAAAACCTATCAACATTTCATCTTTGAAATTCAGTATACAGTAAAGACAAATAATAATTATAAATTGAATTAAAATCTGACGAAATATCTGAACATTGTATAGAATTATAATCGTATTGTAAAATATATTTTATTTACTCTGTTCAAGTGCTGATGGATATGCTGCATGAAGATATGTCTGAGAAATTTCAGGATCATCTTTCAGTGGAAGTTCCAGATTGGACAATAAATCCATTTTCACATACTGAGGAAATTGGGATAGTGGAAGAAGTACTGATTGAGCTGAAGCCAAAGTCTGAGAAATCATATCGAGAGTTTTGGTTAAAGATGAACATTTCTGATCATTATTCTGCATCATGGACAGTGGTTAAGAAGCAGCTTGTTGCATTTCCAACATCCTATTCTGTTAGCGTTGCCAAGTCTGACTCGAAAAATATCTGGGGACTTTGGGGATGGAGCCAAGAGACTTTGGGGGTGAAGCCAGGAGAAAGGGTATGGCAAGCTCAATTGAACTCTGAAGGGAGTTCTGGCCGTCACATTTAAAGGGACCACACTCGTTTTAAATGCCTTTTCTCCATTTGGAATAATGAAGGGTAGGGGCACATTCTTTTGGGGCTCATAGAATTGGACCCCCCCCAGTCCAATCTTTTTGAAACATGGAAGATGTTTTGAGGAGAGGCACTGGATGCTAGGCTGAAACTTTGGTGCCTCTACTTCAAAAAACAGCCCTCCCCCAAACCCTAGATACCCACAGATCAATTTTCCATTATACCCTATGGGAACTGGCCTCCATAGGGAATGATGAAGTGCCCAGCAGACATTTTCCTCCCCCCACTCCACTTTCTGATGACCCTGAAGTGGGCAGAGGGCCTCCAAACCAGGGGATCTCCTGCCCCCAGCTGGGGATTGGCAGCCCTATGTTTGGTGGAACATGGTTTTAGAGTAGTGATTTAATACTCCTGCTGAGTGACTTTAAACCAGATTGGGGAAACTGCTTTTTTTTTGAGTGCATAAATAAAACATAATTAAAACAATCACATCAATGTAGAGCTTGTGGCATTGAACAAAATTTGTTCGATCTGGGCCATGCAAGTAATAATTATAGAAGGTAGAACCCTGGCTTCCTCTCTGCTGCTCAACTGATTGGTTTCGCTTATCTTATTCAGCCATGTGGTCACTGTGCTTCTTTTGCATGCTACCCCTAAATACATCACTGTAGCTAGCTGTTAAACATCCTGTTATAACCCATTTTGATTAGGCTGCTTCAGTTTAGAAAACAGGGCATAATTGCACTATGATGGTCATTGAACACTAGCATGTGATTTTAAAAGGGTAGGGAATAAAAAAACTCAAGGGAGGGGCTATGGCTCAAGAGCAGACCACCTGGTTTACTCACAGAAGGGCCCAACTTCAATCCTTGGCATTTCTAGCTACAAGCTGTACAATTATTACCCATAAACCACCTAGAACTAAGAGGAAAGGCAGGGTATGTATTCTTCAATAACTAAATGAACAAAAGACTTGAGTGATGTGAAAAACTTGTGTGTGAGAGAACTACCACCAGTCAGTAGACAGTATTGACCTTGATTTGTATTGCCAACTACAGGTTGAGAAATTCCTGGAGATTTGGGAGTAAACCTGGGGAGGGACCTCAGTGGGGTAAAATGCCATGGAGTACACCCTTCCAAGTGGCCATTTTCTGCAAGGGAACTGATCTCTGTCATGGGTGATCTCTAGGTCCTACCTAGAGGTTGGCAGTTCTAACTGCTCTGGAGCTCTTTCCCGAGGAAAATTTATTTGACTTCTATAACCGCCCTCCCAGCAGAACAGGCTCAGGGTAGTATACAACAGTTTAAAACAAAAGAATATATTAAAATACAATCAACTAATATACAGAAGTTTTATAATTTCTAATTTGTATTGCTTATTGCTATTGTTTAAATTTGTTGTAATCCGCCCTGAGCCTGCTTGCGGGATAGGGCAGACTAGAAATTAACATAAATCAATCAAGCAATCATAAAATCTATATGGTGCCATAATACATAAATTTCTAACCCCCATTAGCAGAGGCGAGAAATATGAGAAGGCAAAGTAACGAACTAATTGCTATTAAAACCGTTGTTGTCATTGACCATATGCTTGGTGAAACATCTCTGCCTTGTAGACCCTGTGGAACTGTAATAAGTCCTGCAGACCCCTGATGTCATTTGGCAGAGAGTTCCACCAAGTCTGAGGCAGGGCGGAAAAAGCCCTAGCTCTGGTTGAGGACACCCAGATGCTTTTTGGACCAGGGACTTACAGCAGATTTTTTTTCTCCTGAGTATAGCGCTCTCCAGGGGACATACCAGGAGAAATGGGCCCACATGTATATTAAAGACCAGATCCTGAACCTGACCCAGTACTCAATCTGGAGCCAGTGCAACTGGCAAAGCACAGGTTGAATATGTACTATTAATGGTGATAAGAGAAGAAGGGAAAATTCCAAAGACTTGGAGGGAAGCTGTAATTTCTTTGATTCCTAAGGAAGATAAAGATACCACAAGCGTAAAGAATTATAGACCAATCTCTTTGTTGAATAATGACTATAAGATCTATACGAGAATCTTAGCAGAGCGATTGAAACAATATCTAATCAATTTTATAAACAAAGACCAAGCCGGATTTCTTCCAAAAAGACAAATAAGAGACAATGTAAGAGCTGTTGTTAACGTCGTGGAATACTATGAGAAGCATCCAGAAAAGGAAGCGGCCTTATTTTTTGTCGATGCAGAGAAAGTCTTTGACACTTGAATTGGGACTTTATGTTTGCGGTAATGGAAAAAATTAATCTAGGGGAACAATTTATAAAAATGACAAGAGCAATATATATGGATCAGTATGCAAAACTGTGTATAAATGCAGATCTTACCAAAGAATTGAAAGTGAGTAAAGGAATGAGGCAAGGATGTCCGCTATCACCATTGTTGTTTATAATGACCCTTGAAATTCTGCTACAACAAATTCAAAAAGATGAAGAAATAGAAGGCTTAAAAATTAGAAGATTCTCTTATAAATACAAAGCTTTTGCAGATGATATAGTGTTCATATTGGAGAATCCGATTAAAGTGTCACCATTGCTGCTAGCTAAGATAAAAGAGTACGGAGAATTAGCAGGACTATTTATAAACAAGGAGAAATCGAAATTCCTATGTAAAAACATGCAACCAAGTAAAATAAAAGAACTACAAAAGGTGATGGGTTGTGAAGTCACAACTAAAGTTAAGTATCTTGGAATAGAGATAACAATGAAGAATATTGATTTATTTAAAAACAATTATGAAAAACTGTGGTGTAAGATGGACAAAGATTTGATGAAATGGAATAGGCTTAATTTGTCCTTACTGGGCAGGATAGCTGCAATTAAAATGAATATTTTGCCAAGGATAATGTATTTGTTTCAAACCATCCCGATTGTAAAAGATGCAAAACAATTTAACAAATGGCAAAGGAAAATTTCTGACTTTATTTGGGCCGGAAAGAAACCAAGGATAAAGATGAAGATCTTAACGGATGCCAAAGAGAGAGGAGGTTTTCAACTTCCTGATCTAAGATTGTATCATGATGCAGTTTGTTTGACATGGATAAAAGATTGGATAATGCTGTTAGACGAAAAACCTTTATGGCTAGAAGCTCACGGAAATAAATTCGGCTTGTACTATGGGAAGAATAAAATGGACGGTTTTTTCTCTCACCATTATGTTAGAAATATCTTACTAAGTACTTGGATTAAATACAAGAAATATGAAGACGAGAGAAAACTGCTGTGGATAGTGTGAGCAGAAGTAATAAAAATAACAGCTGAATCCGATGAAGAAAGGAAAATGTCATATAATCAACTGCTCAAGATTCAAGGAGACAAAATTGAATTAAAATCCTCGGAAGAGCGAAATAATAAGTATGACTGGTTTCAAATGCAACAAATTAAAAGCTTGATGGAAAATGATATTAAATCGGAGGGAATTAGACGAGAACAAACAGAATTGGAAAGGGTTCTGCTTGGTGATAATGAAAAACTGATATCAAAAGTATATAAGTTATTATTGAAATGGTCTACAGAAGAAGAAGTAGTAAAGTCCCAAATGGTCAAATGGGCAATTAATGTGAACAGAGAAATACAAATGGATGCATGGGAATATCTTTGGAAGAATTCAATGAAGATATCAACTTGTCAGAGTATAAAAGAGAACTGTTTTAAGATGATGTATAGATGGTATATGACTCCGAAAAAACTGGCTAAGATGAGCAAGAAAATGTCGGATAGATGTTGGAAATGTAAAAAACATGAAGGTTCTTTCTTTCATATGTGGTGGACATGTGAAAAAGCGAAAGAATACTGGAAGATGATACAACAAGAAATCTCCAAAATTTTGGGTTATGATTTTAAGAGAATTGCAGAGACGTTTTTGCTTGGATTACAATTAGAAAAATTTCCAAAGGAAGATAGGACTCTAATTTGGTACCTGCTATCAGCTGCTAGGACACTATACGCGCAGCTTTGGAAGCAAGAAAAGATACCGGAGAAATGGGACTGGACCATGAAAGTTTTATCGTGGTGTGAAATGGACAAACTAACTAGAACACTAAGAGACTATGATTTAGAGATATTCAAAAGGGAGTGGAGGAAATTTAAAGGATATATGGAGGAAGAGTGGAAAGTAAAAAGATATTGGACAATTTTTTAGTAGTAAGAATATATATATTGAATTTTGATCAGTTAGTAGTACCTTTAGTATTGAACTTGAATTTATAACCTCGGGGAAGTCATCATTGGAGGGAGGGGGGATAGAAATGTCATATGGGTTAATACTGAAATAGTGAAGAAATAATTAAGTTGTGTAACCATATGCTATCAATAAATTGTTAAAACACTCGAATATGTACTATTAATGGTGTCGATATAAGAACCTGGGCTGCTGCATTCTGGGCCAGTTGTAACTTCTGGATCATTCTCAAGGGTAGCCCTACATAGAGCAAGTTACAGTAGTCAGGCCTAGAGGTGACCATTGCATGGATTGCTGGGCTTAAGTCAGGGTAAGACAGGTAGGGGGCCAGTTGCCCGATCCCTTTTTGTTGCCATCTTCTGTCAGCAGGTGAATGTTTTTTGTTTCATTTGGCATTCCCTCAGTGATGCTTCCCTCCTGATCAATATTTTAATTGCTGTTTACGGTATGTCTTTGTTTGTATTTTGACTCTGTTTTTAATTTGTTTTAATGGTGTGTGTTGGAGAGGTTGATTTTAACGTTCTTAGAATGTGGTTTTATCATGTATATTTTAAATTGTTAGCCACTTTGGTGGCCCTTGTGAGGGCAGAAAGGAGAGGGGCATACATTTTGTAAATAACCAAACTTGATAGATAAAAGAGCTGACTCCAGATAAAATAGTTTCATGTGTTCAAGGCTGGCTAAGGCTACTCAGTTTTCAAAACTGAACTTCTTGTACAAAGGCTAACTTTAAATTAGGTCTAGCTTTTTAGACCTAAATTCCAAATCCAATCTATGTGAATCAGACAGGTATTTTACCCCCTTGAATCTACATCTGGGTTGCTAAACTTTTATTTAATGAGAGCTACTTCTGAGTAATGGAAATACTCTGAGCTGCTTCTGATCCTGGCCTCCAGCATGTTACTAAGTTTTGTTCTATCCTAGAAACAGAATCTGGACTTTGGAATTATCTGGGGACTTTGGAGCCAAGAGCAAGATTGTGACAAGCATGATTGAATTCTGAAGGAAGTTCTGGCCTTCACATTTAAGGGACCATGGTCCTTTTAAATGGCTTCCCTTCACTGAAAATAATGGAGGATGGGGTTCATAGCATCGAACCCCCTAGTCCATTTTTTTTTAAATTGGAGGGGGGGGTTGAGGAGAGGCACCAGATGCTATACTGAACATTTGGTGCCTCTAACTCAAAAAAATCCCCCCCAGAGCCCCAGATACCCACAGATCAATTTTCCATTATACCCTATGGAACAAGTCTATATGGCAGGGGTCCTCAACCTTTTTAAATAGGGGGCCAGTTCACTGTCCCTCAGACTGTTGGAGGGCCGGACTGTTGTGTACAAGGCCGCGGGCCGTCAGTTCTCCGTCTTCTGCATCTCTCTCCCTTCCCCACACCACACACCCCAGCCTGGGAACTCACCTCACCTCGGTATCGCCTCACACTCTGTCTCTGCCGCCTCAGCCCAGTGCTGGAAGTGTGCATTGCTAACGCGAGTTTAGGTCGAACGTCACTTCCGGTCTGATTTTGCCATAACCCGGCGGGCCGCATAAACGTCCTCAGCGGGCCGCATCTGGCCCACGGGCCGTAGGTTGAGGACCCCTGCTATATGGTATAATGGAGTGCCCAGCAGACATTCACACACACAACCCTTTCTGACAACCCTTAAGTGGGGGGAGGGCCTCCAAACCAGGGGATCCCATGCCCCAGCTGGGTTTTTTTTTAAAAAAAAAAAAATGCAACTCCAACTGGAGGTTGGTAACCTTAGGAGCACACCAGAAATGAAGCTATTAGCTAAGTAGCACAGAGAAAAATCTGGTGAAACGAAAGGTTTTTTTAAAATAAGCCCAGAGCAGATCTTTTCACAATCTTCTCCTAGGATCATCTAGAAAGGGGTGGCCAAACTGCGGCTTGGGGTTGCCAAACTGCGGCTCGGTTCGTGTGGCTCTCAAAGCCCCCACCATCCCATTGGTTGGCTTGGAGAAGGCATTTCTCTCTTTAAATCACTTCTGCAAGCCAAACCACCTGGTGGCTTGGAAAACGTTTAAAGTTGTTTTCTTTCTACCTCTCTTCTCCCTCAGTCTATTTTCCTTCCTTGCTTCTTTCCTTCCTCAAGCATCTGATGTTCATGTCTTGTGGCTCTCAAACATCTGACGTTTATTCTATGTGGCTCTTGCATTAAGCAAGTTTGGTCACCCCTGATCTAGAGGATACTTTAGCTATTATGTCTTAACACTGAGATTTTTCTGGTTGCTCAAGAGCTATCTGATAGAGAGACTCCTCTAAATTATTTAAACACAGGGGAGTAACAGCAGTTGATTCTAAACAATCTCTGCATGAATCAGTAAAATATAAAATATTGCTGTGAAAGGGAGAACTGAGCCAGAGGAAAGCCATATATTGGAAAGTTTAGAATATTAGAAGATCTGCAAAGACCTCAGTTCAAGTCCCCACACTGCCTTTGGACTTGCTAGGTGACCTTGAGCCAACCATTTCCCCCCTAAGTTTAGTGAACCTCACAGGGTTGCTGTAAGGATAGAATAGGCCAGGGAAAGCCATGGATGGAATCCTGAGTCCCGTGGAGGAAGGCTAAAGATGGCAAACATAGTTCTCCCCTTCCTCTTTTATCCCTGCAACAATCTTGTGAGGTTCATTAAACTGGTTGGCTTGGAATTTGAAATGTACCAGATAGAAAGGATTAGGCAAAAATGACATTTTAAACCGTGATACTCATGCCTATTAGCCCAGTTGTTCTGGGGTAGTCATTGTGGTAGCAAAAACAATAAACTAGATAAAAGGTCAGCGAATTTTCAGTTATGATGCCCACAAATTACCAGGATAATTACTTGGGGTACAGAAATGACATTTGAAAGCAACTGCACTAGTTTGAAATGGTTTGTATGGAGCATGCCCTGGAAAGAAACTAAGCCTGACTTTAATGGGAAAAGGCCTGACTCATGAACAATGTGTGGCATTTTCTAAATCACTGCTGGGGGTTTTTTTAAAACCTTGCCTAGTGGCACCTGAATTTTTAAAAGAAAGCTTTAAAAGAGTTAGTCTAGGGCAGAATGGAGATGATCCTCAAGACATCATGTTGAGTATTTTGTTGTTTCCTTGGCTTTCTCAGTGCCTGCCAAGAGCATTTCCTTTGAAATGAGCAGAACTTTCCGAAGATTCTTTGGCATGATCTCAGGCCTAAGGAATGTTGAAATCAGCCAGCAAAAACTCTTTTCACAAGAGGAGTTCCCTGAGGGTAGCATGATAATGCCATGCTGGATGATATTTTTAAGCAGCTGGACACAGTTTGGAACTTGCCTGCTGATACAAAGCACTGCAAGTTAGATCTGCCTAGTCTGTCTTGCCCTTTGCAATGTTCTTTCAAAAAGGAAACAATTTTTTGCAAATGGAGCTGCCAACTTGCGGACTCCTGAACTAGGATTACATGATCCATATTTATATACAACT
This sequence comes from Heteronotia binoei, assembly GCF_032191835.1. Taxonomy (NCBI): domain Eukaryota; kingdom Metazoa; phylum Chordata; class Lepidosauria; order Squamata; family Gekkonidae; genus Heteronotia; species Heteronotia binoei. The sequence continues at coordinate 215,214,053 of NC_083223.1, forward strand.
CCTTCCCCTCAGTTCTACAGTAAGAAGTCTAGCTTCTTTATTAAGAATACACCATGCAACAAAACCAACACGATTTTTATTTAGCTCTTCGATTAACAAAATCTGCAGTTTTGCGAAGAACAAATTCCATTCGTGCCAAGGTCAAGTTCTACACGTGGAATTTAAGGCTGTGTCTACACCAGCTCTGCCTCTCCCGAGTCTTTCTCAGACAAGGAGGAGTAAACTCCCCTTTATCTTCCTTTCAGTTCCTTTTCTACTATTTAAACAACCACTTGCAAGCCACAGTTAGCTCTGTTGAAGGGGGGGGGGGGAACAGGTACAAATGCTTATATTTTCCCACCCATGACTAACCTGAAGGCCAGTGTGCTGCAGGGGTTAGAATGTCAGACTAGGATCTGGGAGACCCGAGTTCAAATTCCGCCTCTGCTGTGGAAACTTGCTGGGTGACCTTGGGCCAGTCACTCTTGGCCTAACCTACCTCATAGGGTTATTGTGAGGATAAAATGGAGAAGGGGATGATGTTGTAAACCACTTTAGGTCCCTATTGGGAAGTAAATGAAGTAGATAAATAAATCTTTGCAGTTTCAGAAGGGCTATTGAAATCTTGGAGGGCCTGTGGGGGAAAAAAGAATTAAATAGGTTCCTCCCCTATGACTCTTTCCTTATTGTAAGAACAGTTGCTTAAAAAAAAAACTTTTTAAAAAAGAGATCACATGGGGACCCTATGGTGGCCAAAGACCAGCTCTTCCTCCCTTTATCATTACACAAACATTGTGTGCATAAATTTCTTTGCCCTGTAGATCACATCTTTCTCTGTGTGTGATCAAACCCTTTACAGTTCCCCAAGGACCTTGATGGTGCCTAAGGCTGTCAAATGGCCCAGGGAAAAAAATGTCCTGTCTCTTTAGTGGAGGTTTAATATGCAGAACTCTGCAGTTGAAGCTTTTCATGGCATGGAGGTAAATAATTCCACCTGATGAGAGCTGCAGATCAAGCTGATATTAAAGAGGCAGCTAGGGAGGCCAGATCAAAAGCTGGCACCCCTAACACTGGTGCCTACTGGGCATTAAGTGAGGATGGTGAGGGTAGGTGCACACAGTGATGTTCTTCATGGCTAATCCCAAGCTCTGAATTCTTTCCCTGGAATGGCACATTTCCCAGATATGGCAGACATATTATGTTTTTATTTTGAGGCCATTGTTTCACTCATGTTATTTTCAAATTAAAATGCATAAATATTAAGCTACTTTAACTCTGTCTTTGTCTGTCTGTCTCTCTCTGGAGGGGTTTTCTGTGGGTCTGAAAAGCTGCTTGGCATACAGTTATGCCCCCGGCTCTAGTTAGAATGATCTCAGGGAAGCAGAGCTGGAAAGACTTCTGCTACAGGCCTTTGAATGCTGCTTCAAATGCAGAATAGACTGTGCTGGGCAGAATGAATCAGTGTTTTGGTTCCACAGAAGGTAGGCTCATGTGTCTAAAATCTACCAGGTAGTCCTGTGCAAATCTGTCTACCCTTGCTGACAGAACTGTTGGGGTGATTAGATGATCCCTCATAAGTGATCCTAAATTGCTTCAAAGAAAGGTGGGCTACGGGTGCAGTGAAAGCATTAAGAAACATACATTTACAAAAAACCAAACCCCCCCCCCCCAACTGTACTTCTGTAAAGAAATAGAAACATTCATAATCTAGCAAGACCATTCTAAAATGGTGCCTTACACAATTACTGCTAAGAGGAGACTTGGGTAGAAGGGAAGATGCGCAAAAAGCAGGAAGCTGGGTGGGGGTGGCAGTAGCTTATGATTTATTTCCCAATCAAGTCCTGAATTCTTCTCCGTATAAATATTTAAAAATATTTGGGCCTAACACCACAGTTGGGATTGAACTCAGCTGCTGACTAATCCTGAGTAGTTACACTGGACGACACAAGGTCAAAGCACTGTGCAAATATTTACTAATCAATGAGGTGCTGCAGTGTCATGCTTCTGCTAAAGCATGGAACAAGGCTTAAGACAGAAACTTGAACGGGGTAATGTGAAGAATATCAGTTTTACTGGAAATGATAAAAAGTTCTGCCTACTGGAGAAACCATCTCCTTGAGCAGCAGAGATAGAGAATTTCCTGGCCTTCCTGAGGTATCTGACTAAAACTGCTGTGCTGGCATATGAAGGAGAGCCAGTGTGGTGTAGTGGTGAAGAGTGATGGACTCTAATCTAGAGAGCCAGATTTGATTCCCCACTTTTCCATATACAGCCAGCTGGGTGACCTTGGGTCAGCCACTGTTCTCTCAGAGCTGCTATCTCAAGAGCAGTTCTCTTAGAGCTCTCTCAGCCCTACCGACCTCAAAGGGTGTCTGTTATGGGGAGAGTAAGGGAAGGACACTGGAAGCCACTCTGAGTGAAGAACAAGGTATAAATCCAATTCTTCTTCGCCACCTGAGCACAGAATGCATAGTTTTCTGTGTTCTTCTCCATTCCTCTATTTCATTCCAACACCTAGTAAAAGTATTCCCAGGATTATGGGACCCATGTGGAGGAATAGCTGAGTCAGGGGGCTGGAATGAGGAGAGACAAGAGCTAGGCTTGTGAAAAAGGATAAATGATTTCAACCCCTTATCCTTCCTCATTCTGTCCCTCCGCATCACTATTTCTCTGGTTGGTCCTGCAACCCACAGAATGATCTTGTTCCCAGAATGGAAAGGAACACAGAACAACTATGTTCCATGCTCAGATGGCTGGATACATGCCAGTGCAAAAACTGAGAATTTCTAAGTGGCTTCTGGCTGGAGGAACGACGCACTGCATGTTCTTGAGTACATTCCACCACTGCTCAATTAACAAGGTTTTCTACCTGTTACATTTTTATGTCACACTTCCTCCACAGAGCTCAGGGTAATGCACATTGTTCTTGGTTTCCCATTTTTCCTCACAACAACACTGTGAGCTAGCATAGGCTAAGAGCAATAAGCCCAAGATGACACAGTGAGAGAATGTGGATGTGAACCTTGGTTTTGTTACTCAACTAGGGTTGTCAGCTTAAGGCTAAAAAATTCCTGGAGATTTGGAGATGGCGCCTGGGGACAATGGGGTTTGGGGAGGAGATTCATTGAGCGGTATGACATCTCTTCCGGATTTTCCCCAGAAAGGATGTCATGCTGTTGGCCCAACATGTTTTTCAATTCCCCCCCTCACTGCCACTCCAAGTGACAGAAGGAAACAAAAAGCAGTGCCAACACCAGCTTCATAATTTCATGGAGATTTGGAGGTAGTACATGGGAAGAGCAGAATTTGAGAAGGATCCAAAGCCACAGGATATGTGAAGCCACAGGGTATGCCTCCAATGCTGCCATTTCCTCCAAAGGAACTGGTCTCTATAGTATGAAGATCAGGCATAGTTCCAAAACTCACCTGGAGGTTGGCAACCCTACTTAACACAGTAACCACTAGACCATATTGACCCTGGTTGTATTGCGAAAGGATTAAGAAAAATCATGTGGGGATCTCTGTTAGGGCAAACCTGATCTGAAAATGCAACACGTGACTTCTAAATCCATAGCCTAAACTAGGTGTATGTAATACCCAAACCACTCTTCCTGTTCTTTAGGACTGTATGACGGATTTATTCAGCCCCAGTTAAAGTGTCCTTTCACTTCTCTCACAGAAGGAGGATTGTTGCAAACACCTATTCAAATGATGAAAGAATGCTACAATCTTAGGCCAGTTTTCATTGCAGTAGTGATTTGCAGGGATAAATGTATTTCAGAACTGTACTACTTCAGACTGCAAGTGGGAAGCTGAATGTTAGACAAAACACTAAGCTTGACTTCTGAAATCAGTTTTCTGTTAGGGATTTTTTTTTTTAAATGAAGGAGCATTCAGTCCTGTGAGCCCCAACTGATGTGGTAGAGTCCAGACCCAAGCTCAACAACTCATCACCTAGACCTAAGAAAACTAGGCCTATGTAGATTTTTCAGTTAATGGGAAACAAAATGAAACTGAATCCATAGCCTTTATTGGACCAGCCAGAAACAGGTAAAAAACTGATCTCTATTAGTTTAATCCTTAACCTGCTAAAGTCTAAGATTTAGGAAGGATATAACTTTATTTAGGATTGCACTGGATGGCCCCAGCTAGCCTGTTTTCATCAGATCTTAGGAGTAAAGCAAGGTTGGCTGTGGTTAGTATTCAGATAGGAGACCACCAAACCCTTATAGGGTCACCATAAATCAGCTGCAACTTGATAGCACTTCACACACACACACAGCATAGTGGATTTGGAGAAGGAAGTTGTATACAGTGAAATGGATGTTTTCCTCTGATCCCCCTCCCCTCTGGCAAAAGTAAGAATACAAGTTTTGCAACATGGTTTGACAACTTGAACACATAGATGCCTTTGACTGAGCCAGATCATTGGTCTGTCTTGTCCACTGTGATTGGCATCAGCTTTTCAGGGTCTCAGCTGCAGGTCTTTCATATCACTTACTATCTGATTCTGCCAGGGATTAAACCTGCATGGAAAGCAGACACTTATGCAGTCTATCCCAATTGCACGAGATCTGTGTTCTTCTTGGTTTGGTATATTGCCTGCTTCCCCTGCTACGTAGTGTTACCACTCTCAAGGTGAGGCCTGGAGTTCTCCTGGAATTACAACTGGTCTCTATACTACAAATGAGTTCCCCTGGTAGAAATGGCAGTTTTTGAAGGCAGACTCCATAGCATCAAAGCCTACTGAACTCCTTCCCCTTCCCAAACTCCACCCTCCCTGGGTACCACCAAATCGCCAGTAATTTCTCAAGCTGGAGTAGGCAACCATATCTGTAAACAAAATAGCTACTTATGACATGCCACACCCTTTTATGGATGCCGGGGTTGCTCCTTGGATGGGAATGCCCCCACAACTGCATATACTATCATCCCGCCTTTTGAATCCACCCCTTCCAAGTTTTTCAACTCTGCTTTGACATCTTTCCTGAAGATCACAGCCAAAGTGGGTTTGAATGGGCTATTATTGTATCTCTCTCTACCCACCCTGGACGTCACTTCCTCCCCATTTCCCCTCAGACCTGCTATTTCCTATCACCACCACTAGCACCATGGGAAAAGTGGGGAGGAAAATCTCTGTGCAGAAACTCCACCGTAAATGCCTTTGCACAGGGCAAAGAAAGCAAAATGGAATTGTCCCCCCTCCATGTGGAAGCATCCTAATACAATGCAACCTTGCCACATAGAGGTTTCAGTATGAGCTAAAAGAACTAGTCACTACGAATTTGTTTAAAACTTTTTATGGCTATCTAAATTTAGCAGCTCTCACCACACCTTGCAATGACAGATTCTGTAAATTAGGACCAAGTTATAAATTTATTCAAAGCCAACATTTTTCAAGGACATGTCTTGTAAAGTAACTTGCCCACATATTATAATTTAGAGGCAGGGCGGTGTGTTCCAGTTCTATACCAAGAAAAGTTGAATTGTGTGACTTGTATAGATTCACTGTTCCCTTGTTTTGCTATAGTTCTAACTGATACATTGTGAAATGTTACTTTTGTGTGGAAATATCAAACCAAGCAGAATACAGATCTCCTGCTAGAACCAGACAGTTCGAGATCATAAATCTGACTTTGTGCAGTCTACATACATGCTAGAAGTTGCACAACTGATGGCTGAAAGAAAACCACTTAAAACCATTCAGCTCCAAAAAGACAGCATAATATTGCAAGTGTTAAATATTTCCCATGTGCACAAGGCAGCTGTTGTTGTTTATTTGCTGTCTTGTACATGCACTTTGGTTGTGCAAGCAAAAAAGAATTAGCGTGTATTTAGAAAATCTTGTGACATAATCACAACAGAGGTGCAGAGTCTCTCTCTCTCTCTCTCTCTCGGTTTAAGCATGTAATGAAAAGATTCCTTGGTAAAGGTACACTGGTATCCATTATACAAACAAACACAGCAAGGACAGCACAAAATAATTTTAGCACAAATATAAGACAATAATTTTGTAGTAACCTCAAAATGTGACTTCTGTGATATTTCTGAAAACTGCCAGAAGGCTGCAGCTAATGGGATGGCAGATCTGTCCCAAAAGATACATTATTTCCTGGGGTTGGGGGGGCAGGGCCTGCAGGCCATGAAGCCCTGTGCTGAAATCTTTCCTGTTATGCATAAGGCAAAATGCTTGGCAGAATTTTGGCCTTCTACCCAGAACAGTATTTTAGCCACAGCCCTCCAATCTGTAATACTGATCTATCAAACAGGGCACAGTTACAGAGCTAACGTATAGGTGGTACTCTCAACACTCTAAAGGGCAATATTAATAGAAATTACAATTATTATTACTAAGGTGTGGTCTTCATGCATACAGAAAGCCACTTTGAACAGATAAGGGTAAGAGAGAAATGTTAGTAACATTTTTTGTGTTTCAATATGGTTTAAGAGGAAAGTGCTGTCATTCAGGCCCAAATCTTTAGGATGAAGCAGGTAGAATTCCAAATAATTAAATGTTTCAAAATCCAGAGTTTAATCTGCACTTTAGTCATTTAAATTAAACTGATTTTGGACTGAAGACCAGTAGTTCCTCTTGGAAACTGAGGACATCCAATTACATTATAGGGGTGGCCAACGGTAGCTCTCCAGATGTTTTTTGCCTACAACTCCCATTAGCCCCAGTCAGCATGGCCAATGGCTGGGGCTGATGGGAGTTGTAGGCAAAAAACATCTGGAGAGCTATCGTTGGCCACTTCTGGACTAGATAATTTATGCTGTGAAGTTTTCACTGAGGAGCTTAGAGGCAAGCAAAGTATTCAGAGAGTGCCTTTTGGACCAGTTTTGCAACTCACAAATAGTTCAGCAAGATCTAACACAGCTGCTGCATTCCAGGTTTTCAGCACTTGAGATAGGACAGAGTAATACAACTTCAGCACAAAGTTTGGCCAGGGTGTAAGATTAGCCAAACACAAAGCAAAAGGCTTTGTGACGTGAAGTTTGACTTTGGATACAAATGGACATTTTAAGTTCAAAAGGAGTAAAGCCAACACTTATGATTACAATTCTGTTTCCTTTCCATGTTTGTTTTAAAAACGAAAATGTCTAGCATGCTTTTCCCAGTCCCTCACAAAGCACTGTGGGATAGCCACTACCTCGCTTTGTAGACTGGGGCAAAGCACAGATGAACAACAGTAATTTTAATTCCCACTGAAGGGGCACTGAAAACCTCAGACAAGTATGTCACTGCTCTAATTCATGTGGGAACAAAAGCTGCTGTTTGAAAAAGTAGCTACAAACACCCTTCGTTACTCCTGGCTTCACCAACCTGATAACTCCTGATCCAATCCTGGGCCAAAGAGGCTTAACTCTTTCTTGTCTCCCTGCAACCACCTATCCTTATGCTCAACACTGTATCATACAATTTGGCCATAACAGGTGGCAGCTTCACCAGCATTAGCCTTTTCCCATGAATCCTTGCAAATGAGCCTCACTGGGACATGTTCCACTAGCGAAACTGAGATTTTTTTTCCAGACTGTTTGTTTGCTGAAGAACTTTTGCTAGAGTCTGATTGTTGTTAAGGATTCTGATAAGTGTTCTCAGAATCCCACAATGCAGTGCTGATCAAGGCTCCCCCCCCTTCCTGAACTCTGTGTGCACCCCAGAATGTATTCACCACAAAGAGGCCACAATTGACATCCTTTAAGAAACTTTTGTCCACTGTTCCCAATTTTCTGTGCCCCCAAACCTACTTTCCCTAGGTGAAAGTTCAAAAACCACTGCTTCATATGCAAAATTTTACATTCTGCCACTAAGCTTTGTGGCCTTTTTCCATGATGTTCCTGAGCAGCAGAGCACTCAGTTCCAGCTGGCAATAGCAAATTCTGTTGCTCTAGCAAACTGCTGTCCCATGAAACCACATTGTGCAGCAATAAACCTGCCTCTGGCTATTCCTTCCTATAGGCTTGAGGGAGTCTTCTTGTTATCCTGAGAGCAGGTCTGTAATTGCTATAGCATACCCAGTCAACTGACTGTTCTGCTTGTATATTGTACTTTTCCTTCTGCTTTGCTGCTGCTTACTTAAGGCAGGGCCTGGTTTCCTGAATCATCTTGACGAAGCATTTATATTGGACGTAAACTAAGATTGAGAAAAAGGAGTGGCAAAAGCTTGCTTGTTACTGACTGGAAAACTGCCCATCATTATGATAGAATATTTATGGACAGAGGCCTGCATATCACAAGTCAGTACACTGCAACTACCCTGCATCTGTGCTCTCATGTGTAATGTTTCTGCAGGGAGAGGACTGTACCCCACAGATGACTGTTAAGGGGAGACTGGGCCTGGGGAACATTTAAGCATTTATTTTGTGGCTCCAGTCCCCCTCAGGCCTAACTTCCATCACATACAACTAAGCGCTTGTGGATGTGTCATGCTGCTGAAATCCTGAAGGAATATTGTCATGAAGTGAATAAAAATATTCCTTGAGCACATGGCTTAGTAACTGCCATTTGATATTCTTTATAAAATGTACCTTAGAAGAGTGCTTTTTTCATACGTTCAGAAAAGGTTTTAAAGACTGTCCTGTTGAAACTTCATGCCACACAACATACCACAAAAAAGGAAAAAATATCCAAAGTTCTCGCAAGATGCTACTACTATTCTGATAGATTTGACTCACTGCATTGCAAGGCAACAGGAAATGTCTATCATGCTTGGCCTGTTGTAGCACTTCTGAGATTTAAAAGATTTTTTCAAATGCTCTGCAATAGAACAATTGTTTTAACTATTGGTGCTAAAATGTTAGCAGCACAGGCCATGATCTGACCACCAAACAGTAAGGTCTTCATTAAAAGACTAAATACCCAACCAAATGTTTAATATGAAATAGCTGTTAAGATTCCTGTCTCAATCAGGAAACACTGTCCTGCACTATGACTCACAACCAACACCTATCAATGAATAAAACGCTGGGAATGAACATTAAAAGGAGCATAAAGCTACCTAGGGTAAGAAATGTAGTTTTGTCCTTATCTACATTTTAAGGAAAAAGAAATTTAAGAATTTTTAAGCTGGGGTATAGCTCAGAACTATTACAGAGGTCAAACCTAATAGATCTAGACTGCACGACTTGTGACCAGCCTGTCTAAATGCAATTTCCTAGCCTTTTATGTAGCTTATACTGGAAGTCTGATCTTTGCTTTTTGCTGCCAGACTGCAGCAATAGATGTCAAGGCCACAGGAGGATTGGTATCTGCATTCAAATTTGCTAGATTGCACATGCCTGCAATAGCAGCACGTACAGGTATTAGCACGGTTGAAATCCAGGACTCATCCACTATCCAGTTCTAATCTGTAGAAACTACAAGCCACTGAACTTCCTTGAATTAGAACTGTACCCTCACTCTTCGGTGGCATTTCTACAAACCAGCTGTAACCATAGCAGATTAATGCTAATTTCAGTACAAGTCAGTCTAAGCTTTGTTAAACTACCAAGCATTTGGTATCAGCTCTGCAGTTAACCCTGGTGCAGAATAAAGTCACAATAACCTGAAATATAAGAATTAAAAATGTGCTTGATTATGTAAGAAAAGCATTTCTAGAACTCTAGAGAACTGTTTGCAAGATTTCATCCACAATACCCACCTGTAAAATGATAGAAGTGTAACAAAAAGGAGTTCAACACAGTAAACAAGTACCACTTGAGCTTAGCTCTCTGCTGCATCTCAGATAAAGCTCCTATAACTGAATTATTCTCCCTACAAAACCAGAAGTTTCCTGCACTGCTTACCTTGTCTCCACACCTTGCTCATTTTAAGGATTTATTTTTGTATGGAGACTACAATAATGAATCTGTAATCTAAAGTGGTAAAACCCACCATTCCACACAACAGGTTTACCTCATCAGCTGCTTGTAAAGAATAGACCTTAAAAGCTTCTTCAAATGGGATGAGAAAAAAAACTTACATGGGAAAGCACTGCAGTTTAAGAAACAGAATGTATGGAGTCACAGGTAATTAACTTGTGCAGGTTGCATGCCATCACACACGAACACACGTGTTTTTCCAGCTGGAATCACTGTAATTGAAGCTGCCTTAAAATCTAATTCCAAGGACAGCACATGGTCTTCAAGCCTGTTCACAAAAAACCACTGAAGTAACTGAAGTCAGTGAATTGAATGTGAGCTTTCTGAGAGAAGCAGCCATTCTCAGGTCATGGAAGGAGGGGCAGGGGAAAAAACTGGGAAGACTGACAAACACTAGCATTGATAGTGCCATAGCTTTGGTAACCAATGCCATGGCAACTTTTTAAGCCTCCTTAAACTACAGAACTTTTGTATTTCTTGAGTCATTATTTATGATCCAGCTTTACTTTTTTTCCTTCTAGTCAGAATATACAATAAGCCAGCATTAATTTATTTTATATTAGTGCCCTGGGCTTCTGTAGACTAAACCACAGCTAAAACAAAGGTTTCTCACTCCCCCACCATTGATGTGTACAGGACTGCACCTTGCAAGAGTACTTTGGAACATTCTGGAACATTGTTTATTGGTTTTGGCAGCCTCCCAGCTATTTCTGCTGGAATGGAGCAATTCTGCAGTTCAAAACCAGGTTAATCTGTAGCTAGACACCATTCTGATAGGGAAAAGCTAATAAAAGAAGCACCACCTTGCAGACATGGCTTTAATAGCTTGTGATTTTTTCCTCAAAAGTTTTATTGGGAGAACTACAAAACATTTACAGTACAAAGTTTACAGTCTCACACTCCAAATTTGTAGTGAACTGACTCTCCAAAATATATATTACAACTCAAGTTGACTTATCCTCTAGTTACATTCAAAACATACTTCTGTTAAAGTAGTCCAAAGAGTACATAGTGCTGAACCTGTACCTATGTACATACAAAAAAAATTAAGGTACTGCTCATTTATCCACCCTCCAGGGAAGTTTTGGAGAACCCCTGGCTTTCTACACAAGAAAAAAAATACATATTTTGGAATTTAATTATAAAGTTTCAGATCCAAAAGGTGGTCTCTTTACTTATAAAATGAGTGGTACAATTTTTTGTAGTTAAAAACCCAGCCCTACATTCAAATTCTCAAGCATTAAGAAAATACTTATTTGGTTGAGGAAGATTTAAGGCAAGCATGGACCCTTATGAAGGCACTGTGAGACATAATACTGGGACCCCCCCCCCCCTTATTGCTACATACTTTGAGACTATCACAGTGTGATTGGTGAAAGTTAGGCAACTTGAATACTTTTTGGTTAATTTTAAAAGTTTGAATTAGGTTTGCCACTTTAAATTTTGATTGCAAAATAGGGTTTCTTTAATAGCTTGGACGGGTTACAACCATTGTACATTCTAAAACCCACTGTTTTTTTCAAACTACTTCCACAGCATTGAGTCAGATTTCTATAAAAAAGCCAATGCAAATCTTTCAAATTTACGTAAACAAGGAAAGAAATTAATGAAATAAATATTACATACAATCTCTTAAATTAAGAATTTTACTCATTTACAATAAAATAACCAAGTGAAGTTACAAAAAGGCATATATTACTGTGAAAAGAACACACTCCACATTTTGCCGATTAATAATGGCAATCATAATTTAAACATAATAAAAGAATATATATCTATTGCTTTTCATCATACCCGATAAATACAGTATGAACAAATTACCAATGTATACTTTTCACAAGATAATAAATAAGTTAAATAGTTTCATATTTGAGTTGTGCAGTGACTTGCGCAATCAACTCAGACAGCTAAAAAAATTAAAAAATCAGCAGTTATTCGCCAACAATTACAAACTAAACTCAGTTGAATGCTTCCAAATAAAGCAACAAAAATTGTTCTAAGCCAAACATCCACTAAGTGGTGGCAATGGAACCAATATTAAACTTTGGAATGGAAGTTTTAGCATGTTAAAATATATATAGGTATATAAAAAACTAGAGTGTTGTTATCAAGGCATATTCTTGGCAGGATGTTGGATTTTTCTTTCAAAAGCTTATACATTTAGTATATTTACTTTAAATTTGATTGAAAGGCAACCCCTCCCTCCTTAAATTACTTTTGTTACATATAGATCTGGAGGAACCTGGAATGAAGAGTTCATGGGCCTCCAGACTGATTGTTAATTCAGGGGGGAGTAGGATTGGGTACATTTGCTAATGCTCCTTTTACTATCCTTTGTCTCCTGCCCTCCCCAAATACACACTTGAAGATGGAATGGCTGCTGGTGCCGTATTAAACTAGTTTCCAGAGGGGGAGGGAAAAACATAAAAGAAAAAATCCTCTCCTTCCAAAGTCTTTTTAAGATACAAAAATAGGATTGTTCTGTGATGACATCATTTTCCTTTCACAATTTTAGCTCTTTTGTTGATCTGTTGATAAAAAGAAAAAAAGTTTTTGCTTCTTCGTCTCTTTCTGAATTTGCTCAGCAAAGGATTTTTTTTTCCTTTAAAAATGCGTTGAAAAGGAAAAAAAGGTTGCAACAAAAAGGTAGGTATGTGCGAGCTTGGCTAGTTTCTGGCAGCTGTTGCAATCTCTGCTCCTGTTGGAAAGGCAAGGCAAAGAAGGGGAGGAGATAGCTGCCCCACTGAAAAATGACCCCCAAGAGATCTTTAAAACAAAATTTAAAATACACTTGGTTGGGGTCCTCAAAGACTTGACAATTCAGGGAAGATTCCCTCGCCCCTCCCACCCCCACTTTCTTTTCCAGTCGCCTCCTTAGTCGTCGGAGATGGAAAGGCGGCTGAAAATGGGCAGGCGCCTGCCCGAGTCCAGGCTGGGAGACTCCGACCCGCTGAGGCTTCCGGAGCTGAGGGAGCCGCTCAGGTAACTCTCCCGGTCGGAAAGTGAATCCGGAGGGCTCGGAGGGGCGTCAAAGACGGGCGACTCGGAGAGACGCCGCAGAGGCTGGAAGCTGAAGGGAGGCGAAGCGGGAGGGCCGGGCGGCGGGCAGCAATTCCCTCCTCCTCCTCCTTGCTGGTGGCAGCGGTAGAAGGCAGCCGCGTTGGGGAAGCAGCCCTGCTGAGGCGGCGGGGCGTGGATGGTGAGAGGAGCGATGAGGCTGCCCAGCTCTTGCCCGGCGGAGAAGGCGAAAGCGTTGTTGGCACAGGACGGCGAGGTCACCAGCTCCTCGCTGTAGGAGCCTCCGGAGGCGGGGGGCGGCGGCGTGCGGGACCCGCCAGGGCTCTCCAGGAGCAGCGCCGCCGCCGCCTCCAGCCCTCCCTGGGCAGCGGCCACCGCCGCCACAGCCCCGCCGTGGTGGTGGTGATGGTGGTGGGCGGAAAAGCCGGAGAAGCTGAGGCTGTGGTGCAGCTTGGGCCTGTCTCCTCCTCCCCCTCCTCGGCCGTGAGGAATGCCGAAGCCGCCGCCTCCCCCCAGCGGGTGGTCCCGGGCGGCGGGAGCGAAGGCGCGGAGGTCGCCAGTGCTGCCGGCGTGAGGGGGGTGAAGGTGGGGGTGGTGGTGGTGGTTGTGAGAAGGCTGCGGCGGCGGCGGCTGTGGGCTGGGCTGGTGAGGCGGCGGCGGCGGCTGAGGAGGTGGCGGGTTGGCGCTGCCGTTGGCGGGCGCTGGGCGGCGCTCGTCGGCGTTGTGGATGAAGTGGCAGCGAGGCCCGTAAGGGCAGAAGCCGATGGTGTGGAAGGTGCGGCACAGCTCCGTCTTGTACTTGGGGTGGCGCGTCAGGCTGCGCAGCTCGTGGTAGCCGTGGGCGAACTGGCACTTCTCGCCGTACTTGCAGGCGCCGCTCTCCTCGAAAGGCCGGCACAGCTCCGTCTTGTAGCGCGTGGAATTGATGGGGACTCCGCCGCCGTTCCCGCCGCCGCCGCCGCCGCCCTTGCCCGTGGTGGTTGCCGTCGCCACCACCACCACTTGCTGCTGCTGGAGTTGCTGCATGAGGTGTTGGCTTCGCTCGCCATTCTCGCTGAAGGAGCGGTCTCGGAACTTGTTCTCCTTGTTGAGCAAGGCGGTGGGGCTGCTGCTGCCCCCTCCTCCGGTGCCCGGCTCCTTGAGGTTGCCGAAAGAGGGCGAGGGCGACGAGCCACCGGGAAACTTGGCGTTGCCGTTAGCCAGAGCCTGCAGGTTGCTGGTCGAATGCCTCCGCAGAAAACCCGGCCCGAAGTTGGAGTTAGGAGAACTGCCCACTGGGCTCCCCACTGCCTTCTTGTCCAGCATGCTGCTCAGGTTACTCAGGGATTTCTCTGTCTGGGAGCCAGAAGGGTAGAAGGAGCAAGGAGAGAAGAAAAGAGAAAAGGGGGGAAAAACAGGGTGCACCGTGACTGCCAGGAGCCTGAGAAGGAAGCGAGGCCGCAAACCTCCAGCACTCCCTTAGACTGCGTGAACCAAAAAGGCCTTTCCTCAACACAACCGCCAAAGAGCAGCCCACGCTAGCTAGCTCTGTATTTGCTGATCCCTGTGCCTAGTTGACAAGACTTCCCTCCCCTTCCCAAGCAGTTAGCTGCAACTTAAACTTTTCGAGGGGTGGTCCGAAAGCCCTCCCACTCCAATCAGTAGGGGCTACGCTTTAAAAAGTTCCGATTCAACTCAGCTGGAGCTTGCAGCAGCTTAAGCCTGGGCATATCTGCCATTGCGGCTCCTTCTGAAACACACCCACCATACAGGCACATTGTAATATTTTTTTTTTTTTTAAAGTTTGTGCTATCACCGAACTAGGCGCCACTTCAATACACACACCCTGGCTCGGTGCAAAGCGCCCTGTCCCTCCATGACAAAGCAAACACCTACAAAATGCATTTCCACATGGAAACCGCTTACCTTCCGCAAACGACAGAAAGCAAAGTCCCTACGAAAAAATTATCTAAAGTTGAGATCTCTGAATATCAACCTGTTGATGAACAAAGTAGGTCGAGCTGCTCCGTCTTGTATATACTCACTCGGAATGAAGTCCTACCGAGTGTAAGTAGGCTTACATCTAAGTAAGTGTACACAAGGCAGGTGTTTTAAAAGCAATTATAGTTACCCTCTGCAACGCCAGTTTCATTGTAGGACTTTCCGAACTATTCTAAAAAACCTAGCTGATAAAACACAACCCCCCCTCACCTTGCACAAGAAGTCGATGTCGTAGAAGGCAGATAAGAGTGTTGCAGACATTTCTAGATCCTGTAATGGTCGGAAATGCAAGAAGGACCGAATGATCCCACTTTCCTCGGGAGCTTTGGATGAGCCACGACTGGATAGGAGAGGGCTGATAACTTGAAATCTGAAATAGTCTAATCAGTTTCCCAGCACAGTTGGGAAGAGCGGATGCACAGCCAAAACGACGGCCGCAACGAACAGGTCAGCTATCTGACTGCTGGAACTCCGCGACTGGAGTACACGCCCCATATATAAACGCACAGACGCCCTCCCTGGCTGCGGGGTGGGACGGAGCACTAACCCGGCTGGGGTCTCCCAGCAACACCACCCAGCACATCCCCTCCCACCGAGTCCTGCCCCGTTTGCTTCTGCGCTCTCTTATTGGACGCCGCCAAATTTCTTTCGGCGGCATCGAACGCAGGAGGCGGGGCAAGATTGAGAAGTACGAGGAGGGAGAGCGAGAGCGAGGGAGAGATCTCGGGAAGCAACGTGGTCTCGAAGAGGAGCTTTAGGGCTCTTAGAGAGGTTCCCTCTTAGTGCTTGCTGTACTAGGCACACGCTGCAAGCTTCTTGTCTCGCATAGAGGGAGCACTGTTTCCCACTTATAAGGGCTGTCAATGTATGCATTCATTTGTGTAGGGTTATTTTGCATTGCAGAATACAACCGTAGAAGTTGTCCTAAAAGTCGACTAAGCAATAAGCTCGTTTAGAAAAGGCTTACTATAGTAGGTTTCCATAAAACTTGTAATCACGCCATGTGTACAGGGAACTCCCATGTGGTTAACCACTTGGGATGTATAAACGCGGGGTTGCTCAAGAACGCAGCGTGGCTTCTGCACCTGCTAAACTACTACAGCACGAAGAATTTGCAAGGTGATGGTTGCAGTACTGGAAACGTTTACCTGGAAGTAAATACTGTTTAGTGGATTTCCAAATAAAATGTAGGTATGATCAGCGTTTCGTGCAAATGGAAGCAGTCGCTGGTTTACAAACGCAGCATTGAATGCAAAATTATTCAGACTTTTTATCAAAACACTGGGTAGTTTTCTTGTTGCATCTTGCAATCGGGGGGGGGGGGGGGGACCTTCACAGGAATAGAGTGGTGCGCAGACTAAGACGGTCTTTTTCCAAATTATTTCCCTTCATGTAAATTATCAGCACACTGCAACCCGCCCGGCTCTGAAATTTGAAGTAAACACGCCGCCATAAGGCTTTCCAGCCCTGTTTCACACCCCTGCTGCGTCGTTTGGAAACCTCGCAACGAAATAAAGGCATCAAAGGGCCTGCGAATGGAACGGGCCGCCCTGGGAACTACTGTTCCTCCCTCCAAGAACCCTTGTGCCACGCTACAGATTTTGGAAACAAAAGCTGGCTAGCGCGCTTCGCTCCTTGTGCAACTGGTGGGACAGCACATGTGTACGTGGGTGTGAGCGCGTTAAGTTTGTAAAGCCGAGAGGACGGCGGAGTCGGGGGAGGGAGAGTCCTCGCCAAGGGAAAGGCCCCCACCCCACTGCTGACTAGTTCCCAGACTTGGCAACCGCTCAAGGTCTTGTGATACGATTGGCCGAGCCAGCGACCCGTCCTTTGACACACACAACACAGGCCCCGAGCGAGTGAGCGACTTCCCCTCCCCCGGCCTGCTCGGCACAGCTGCGCCTCCGAAGGGAGGGGAAGGCTGGGCTGACGCGGCGCAGCTGCAGTGCCACGCTCCGACGCGGCCTTCCGTCGGCTCCGCCTCTCCCGGGTTCGGACGCCCGCCAAGAAGGCGAGGGAGAGAGGGAGTCGCCGAATCACAGCCGCCTTGAGTCTCGGCAGCGCCCAGTCAGGTGAATGCGCTCCAACCGGTGGCTTCAATAATGTGGAGCCTGCGCCCAGTGAGCTACGCAGCCCGAGCCTGCTTACTCGGAAGTAAGCATTCCTTTTGAGTTCTATAGGATTTGCTTCCGAGGAAGCTTGCGAACGGCTGTAGCCTTAAGACGCGAGCTTGCGTTTAAAGTAACACTCGAATCACTGAGACTTATTGCTAAAAGAAATGAACACAAGTCCTACAGCTGATCCCTTCTACTTGGAAGCAAGTTTAGCTGAACTCAGTGGCGCTTACTCGTGCATAAGCATGGATAAGCATTAATAGTTACTCTGCCGAGGAATCTTAAGTGAGATCCATCTTTGGCTGCTGGCTTTGCTTTCTCCTGGGGGGGGGGGGAGCAGGGAAACTAGCCTGATTTTATGCGTGTTTACCTACAGGGCTCTCTCCTGCCGTCAGCTTGCATGGGCTGAGGAAGGCGAGATCCTGTGTTCATTTCTTTGGCCCATGACACCAGCTAAGCGCTAGGACTCCTCAATGTGAGGGGAAAATGGCAAGCGTCCGTGCACTTAAAAAAAATGGCTGCAAGCCTTTTGATCGTCTTTCGAGCCGTTGCTCGTGCACAAGGGCTGCCGAAGCTCACCTAGTCCAGAGGCACAGCCCAGCCCCCCTCAGCAGGAACTCTGCGCCGACTTCAAGGCACTTTCATGGGCGCACTTGCGCCCCAGGATGGCTGCCGTGTCTGTTTGCCTCGCCCGGCCTTCTCTGCGAAGCAAGGAACGAGCCCCTTTGCAAGCCGGAGCTTTCTCTGGCTATTGCTCCCGTCGACAAGCGGGAAAACGCCGCGCCTGCTGCGGGGGTTGGCCAGGGAGAAACCACCGCCCTTTCCGAAGCTTTTGCTTTGCTTTTGACAAAGCGACTGCACAAATATATCCCTCCAGCCCTCAGCGAGAGCGAACGAAAGGTCGCTCTGGGGAGAGGACAAAGGCTCGGAGAGGCCTGGGGGTGCTTCAGAGGTGGGGCAAGTCGTCGTCCTTGCGCCTTGGGGAGGCCAAGCATACCGCCGGCCGGCTTTGCATTCCCAAAGCGGTCACTGGCACAGAGCAATTAAAACTCCGGTTCACCCTGTCAGTTAATCCACTTGGCAGTGCTTTTGAGGCTGTTCTTGCGAACCAGGAGGACGTGACAAAGTTGACGCGCAGAAATAGTTCTCTAGTGATGCGATGCCCCCTGCTGCTCCACTCCCGCAACAGCACATAAGCCCCCTGGACTTTTCAGATTTCAAAGCTTTAAAAACAAAATAGCCCTCCCCCCCATTACGTTCTTTACTGAAGCTGTTGTAAAAACGCTGAAAATGTTTGTCATTTAACATATAGCGTTCAAAAATTACTGCTGCTTGAACATCGACAATATTTGCAGGTGGGCAGTCGCGTTGGTTTGAAGCAGTAGAGCAAAGTTTGCCAGTGCATTGGCACCCTTAAGACTAACCAAGTTTTATTCAGGGTATACGCTTTTATGTGCAAACACGCGTTCTCAGATACAGAATTCAACACGAAATTAAGCTTTAATGTGCAAGCACACTTCTTCAGATACAGTGAAACAATTAAATTCTGTTTCACTGTATCTGAGGAAGTGTGCTTGCACATGAAAGCTTATACCTTGAATAAAACTTTGTTGGTCTTAGCCCCTGGACTCAAACTTTGTTCTATTCCTGCTCTTTTAAATGATTTTGCTCCTAACCTGAAGCATACTACACAAGTGGAGCTTGCAACTTGCTGGTGCCCTTTTTCTTAATTCAGTTTCTGGGGTTGGGGGGAGGGGAAGATAATTCTCCACAAGCCAAAACAAAGCTGTGGATTCCAACTACTGACTGCACGTAAGGGGGGGGGGGGCGGTGGTAATAGCATGTTAAGGCAAAGATCAATCCGTAGGCAATAGACAGACATCCCACCCTTAAGATAACTGACTCTGATTAAGCAGATTTACAGGCAGCTTTGCTATAATAGACTTTTGTTCCGCAGCTGCTGCTTAAGGTTTAAAGGTTTGTGATTGAGAAGTTATACAGTAACTGGTAGTGTGAGGAAATGCATACAAGATACAATTATTTGCTGTCCATAAACGAAGAAATATTACAGAGTTTAAAACTAGAAAATTGTGATAGGCTAATTCTTAAAGGTTTTTTTGTTTACTAATTAACCAGCTTTCTTGAAGTTTCTAATGCCTCAAACAACAAACCTGTTTCAGGTCTGTTATGGCAAGTACAGTCAAGGTTTGATAGTTCCAGGAAAATCTAAGGATATATAACTGGGCAGCATGCTTAAAAGTATTAAAAAAGTTGCATAACATTAGAAAACAAATGTGGCATTTGAAGTCAAATTCACCTGAATCAAAAATAAGTTTAAGTTAATATATTTAAGATAATTTTAAGGAAGGTGACAACACCTGAACTTTTCTTCATACTAGAAGCAGCAGTGGTAGTTGTGATGGGATGCATTGAGACCAGATTGCAGATCTTTTATAGATATATAAACAAGAACTGTAGGAAATATTTTATCATAATCAGCTGGAAAAGAGGGCTATTTCTAGTGAGTATTTTGCATTCCTTTCAGCAAGGGGTTTATGTATGTTTGTACAATGCACCAGGAACACCGGAGGAAAGGAGAGAAACTGTCAATTGCGTTGGCATCTCATTCAGAGTAAGGGCAATGAGAAGACTTTGTCCTCCATGTCATCATCACATGTGATTTAGTAACATCTTTGAGGGTAAATAAAGCACACGGGTATGAGCAGGGATGCTCTCTATCTGCCTCCCAGTGAAATACTAAGGGCCAAACTAGATGTTACAGTGGTCATGGGTTTGATCAGCTGCCATCAGGTCTGTGATG
Source organism: Heteronotia binoei (assembly GCF_032191835.1). Taxonomy (NCBI): domain Eukaryota; kingdom Metazoa; phylum Chordata; class Lepidosauria; order Squamata; family Gekkonidae; genus Heteronotia; species Heteronotia binoei. The sequence goes on from NC_083223.1 coordinate 215,233,826, forward strand.
GGCAGTTGATCTTGTTCCCCCTTGCACTTCTCAAGTATTGAAACAACATTGGTGGGTACTTGAAAAACTGCATGGGGGCAAGATCACCTGGTGCTGTGGGCCCATTCAGGATCAGGACCTTGCATGGTTTTTTAAATGGTCAAATTCTTACCTAATTGTCTCAATGACATCATTGTGCTGTGATCCTAGATTGGCTAGATCACATAGCCACCAAGAAAACAGGTCAAATAGGTGGAAATGGTACCAATGAAGAGGCTTCAAAAACAGGAAAAGTGAGGAATGGAGTTTCAAGGGACACTTCAGCCCCCTCCAGTATTAAGATTCCATGCTTTCAGTGCATTAGTAATTGAAACTAAAATTTGGTTAACTTGGTATAATTTTTAGCTTCATTTATGTTGCAAAGATTGCTTTTTGAAAGAAAATTTAGTGCACCTCACATTTTTGTGAAAGTATTTGGGATTAAATAGAATTTTTAACAACAACAATATTACTGATGCAGCAGAACTCTGGTTGTTTACTCATGAAATATTCTGTAGCATGAGAGACTACTGCCTCTTGAATCTAAGGAAAACTAAGGTAATGGTTCTAAAACATGTATAATGGCACCACCTAGCGGTTCATTTAAGGTATGTACATTACAGTTTACATACTACAAAAGCATCCATTGTTTCCAACCCTTTAGAAAGTAATCATGTGAGAAACAGGTATATAATTGTAACTTGGAACTGGTTTCTGTATTCTCAGGAGCTTGTGTGTGTGTGTAGATCTTAAATGAAATACACAATTGTTGTCCTCTCTGCTCTCCAGAAATCATCCACAGTGTACTACAATGCATACTTAATATCAGAAATGGAAAAAAATAGTGAGGCAATAAGTAACAGATGCTATGTAAAAATAACGAACAGTAAGGTGCATTGCCATACTGAAATTCTTTCAGCAGTTGCACTCAACCCTGCTTCATTTCTGAAGGAAATTTCTGTCATACCACTCCTATGGAATTGTGTTTTGTTCAGCAGCCTTGTTTCCCCAGGTAAATGTTTGTGGTGATATAGTTCTGATTTTTTTCAGTGATGCTAGATAAAGAGTCTAAAAGTAACTGACATAACTTACATTAGCGGAACAAAGCACACCTGTACTTTATTTAAGAGAACTGTGACCATGACATATTTTGGACAATGGAATTTTCATTCAAAGAACTTTTTGTGTATCACTTTTTGTGATATCAAGGGTAAAGGGAAAAAAATTCACAAATGATGAATTTCTGTATTTCTCCAGGTTCAGTTCAGTAAGGATATAAAAAAAGACTTTTATTTCAGACCTTTAAAAAGTAACACACAATTCAGATTATTTGCTTGTCTATGGATCCTGGTACATTATGACAAAAAAAGGAATATGAACAGGAACAACAACTTGTGGAATAAAATCAGAAGATCAGAACAGCAGGTGGCCAGCACCTGTTGCATGGAAATAAACTACTTTAGCTGCAGTAAAACCTTGCTTGGCCCTGACTGAAAAATGAATGAAGGCATTCAGGGAACATTCTTAAGAAAGTCAAACAAAAATGTATCTTAACATGTATTGTCACAATTCGTTAGACTTTTATGACATCAAAATAAATGCACCACTCTTTTCCACACAACATGATTACACTGGAGCCACCACTGATCACACTGTCAACAGTCATCATTTGCAAGTCCTTCTTGGTTCCTGCAAGTTTGATTTGCAGGATCAAGTAAGGCGAGTATCTTAAGGCAAATCGATATTCTCTCCCTTTGAATAGCTAATGTGGTGAATTCTGCAGACCGTGAAAATTCTGGAACTGGAGGCATTTCTTTAAGAAGCTGCGTCACAAGCCAGGATTGATCAGATGCTGATCTTTTCAATTGCTGGAGTTTTTCTTGATCACATGGACTGATATGACTCACTGGTGTGAGCAGGAGGAGATGTTCGCCAAGCTGTCTTGCATGCGTTAATTTCTCAGCCCAAAAATTTGCTTGTCCTTTGTCAAACAGATAGTCATTTTCCACCTTAATAAAAACAGAAAAATTGTGTTAACAAACTCTATTTTTCCTTTTGGCAAGGACTACTTTTGGAGTAATGTGGCAGTGCACAGGATAAGTGAATCATGACTTGAGTAAATAGAACAATGAACAGGCCACATATACCATATCATGAAGAATATAAGTCATAGTAGCCATGGTGGTAACAGCAGCTTTAATATCTTCAAAAAAGAATGTTAAAACATGGAGGGCATATTAGAGGTATATATTTTCTGTATCTGGGAGGTTTCATGGATCTACATGAAAACCACATAGCTGTAGTAAGTGTCTTCTAGATGCTGGACCCTAAGGACAAGTGACAGAGGAGAACTGTTACCATTATGTGCTACTTGAGCGGCATCTAGCTGTCTGCTTGTGAAAATAATTCTGGGCTAGATGGACCTGCAGGGCTACTCTTAGGTTTGCAATGTGTGTACATGAACAAAAAAATATATGCACTGAAGCAGTATGTAGCTACATGCAGTGAAAGTTTCCCCAAGTACTTAGTTTTTACATGGAAAATATTCAGTGTCATAGGAAAGCAATGACTGGCAATACATTAATTGCAAAATTTGTTTGCGTCTGTAATAATGTTTTCCTGGTGGTTATGTGTGAGATAACATGTTTATTGATTAGTAAATAAATGTGAAAAGAGTGGAATAAAACCACCACTGTATATAATAACGCCAATAAAACATCTAATTATGAGCTCACCTTGCTAGATCTTATTTGACCTATACAGCCAAAGCTAAAATTCTTTTTTAAATTTGTCCTCACAAGTAGTGGAAGAGATGATGTGGTCACCAATCTAATATGGAACTAACAAGTAATGCAGATGATGCCACAGAGAGTGGCAGTGAAACAGAGATGTCCCAATGACATCCATGAATCATGTTGAAATAGATTAGTGGGCAACCACATCCAAAGCATATCATGCCAAGTTCACTGAGTGTGCTAAAATTAATTTTCTGGGTTGTTGTTTCTTCCCCCCTCTCCTTAAAGAATGTAAAGGAAGTAGTACATGCTTGCAGGATAGGGCGGGGTATAAATAAAAATATATATATTATCTTTAAACTTGTACAAGTATTATTCCAATAAAATAATTTCTATAATTATGCGATATGTTCGAACATTTGGACCACAACCCTCTCATCATTAAATACTTTGGTCTAAGCATTGGTTACCATTGGAACATAAAATTAGCATGAAATGTTACTTTTTGTTTGTTTAGCAAATATAAGTAAACAAATATACTAAATTGGATCACACTCTCTTTGGGACACTGGAAACTTTTCCAGAAAACGTTTAGATTCAGATTTTTCCACTGATGTATGGATAAAACAGCATAGCTAAAACAGAGGAAGCCAGAAGATGCAGAGATGTAGCTTAGCAAAGCACAGAACACCCATTGGATCAGTGTTTCCAGTTGTATAACTCTGAGGCATTAAAACTTTTTTTTTAAAAAAAAATCCAAAATGATATTCTCAGGTTCAAGTGACAACCATGCATGTTTTACAGCAATAATGGGGAAACAATGCTAACAAAAATAATGGGTTTTTGTTACTCATGTAAATGGATGAAAATGCAGAAAGCTGTATCAAGGTTCTTTATTCACATTAGATTTTTTTTTTTTAAAAAAAAAGTGGAAATCAAATGGGCCCCTAAATGTTAAGACAGGCCTGTTTGAGATGTGCAGACTCAGCTTGCCTTAATATTCTTGCCTTTCAGAGTTGTATGTAATCAGTATAATAATTTAGTATCCCATGAAATGTTTGGAATGGATTTTTAGAAGAAGAAAATTACAACAGTCAGCGAAACAGTAGTAGAACATCAAACAGAGATGCTAACCCCTAAGCTTATGAAAAGTCTCATAGTACATTTCAGGGTTCGTTTAACTATATCAGATGACATTTGTTATTTCAAAACTACCACAACTTTGCTTTATAGTGTCAGTGGTATTTGTGGGCCTTTGAAAACAAAGCTAAATTCAAAAGGTAATATAAATCTTAACTTTCAAATATCCAAACCAGCAGGGCTTTACATAACATAGCTCTACTGAAGCCAATGGATTGAGTGACACAGCAACCATTTGCTGTTTGTGACTGGACTGCATTTGCACCAATTCTGACATGATACCTTCCTTAAACTGACATTAAATTCTATTCCTGCAGTCAGCATTATGTACAACCATATTTGCACACAGCGGATTCAGTGCCTGTGGTTTTAATCTCCTGGCACAGGGTTCCCTGGGATAAGGCAGGAAACTTCTCTGCAATTGGTTTCAATGCTGTTTTTCACAACTAAGAATGGCTTAAAGGGTTTTGCAGGGAGAGCTGAACCTCTGTATGATAGCTACTCACACTGGAGAAATTAGGAAGTGGGATGGAATGCTGTAATCCCTGTTATTTTCAGTAAATTCACATGATCTGCTAGAGTAATAAACTGATACCTTCCAATGAACTCTAGAGTAATGTTATGCAAAACAGTGTGTGCACATATCCAGAACTTTATTACTGATTTTCATTAGTGAATTATATTAGTTCTGTTCAGACATTGCACAATAGCATGATTTAATTCAGGGGTGGGAGCTTGGGAGCTACAAGTGGCTCTTTTACACATATTGCGTGGCTCTTGAAACCCCACTCACTGCCCCATCAGCTAGCTTGAAGAAGGCATTTGTCTCTTTAAATCACTTTGCCAAACCAGCTGGCAGCTTGAAGAATGTATTTAGTTGCTTTCTTTCCATCTCTCCCTGCTCCCTCCCTCCATTTTCCTTCCTGTCTTGTGGTTCTCAAACATCTTGTTCATTCTGTGTGGTTCTTAAGTTAAGCCAGTTTGGCCATCCCTGGTTTAGTTAATGTGGTTAAGTGAATGCAAGCCACTCCACTAATTACAGTGAGTTAGAGACCAAATGAATCTGAACTTGGTATATTAACCTGTCTTAATTATGGTTTGCATGATATACAAATGCAGACATTCTTGTTTAATCATGGTCTAATCCTGTTTTGTTGCTCAGTAGCTGCGATCACACACAGCTACACTACATAATGCACTTTCAATGCACTTTCCAACTGTATGCTGCCAGTTCACACTGTAAAATACAGTTGGAAAGTGGACTGAAGGTGCATGTGTGTGTTCACAGCCAGTGATGGCCTCTCTGGCTACAGCGAGCAGCGAATAAAACCAGCATTTGTCAAGGTCTGCAAACACAGCCCTGGTTTGGTAAACTAAACAAAGTAAATGAACTATGGCATTACATGATGTCCAAATTCAGCCAGTTACTGAATTTGCACAATGGAAATTAGTGTGGTCTTGTGCCCGAGTTAAGAACCAGAGATTCCTGATTAAAACATGACTTATGCTATGAACTCACTAGGTGGCCTTTGGCACCCCAATTTGTCTCAACAACAATTGCAAGATGTGGCCTGGACTTTCCCCATTGCTGCTTTTGTGATCCTAGAAGCTCGAAGGAAGCTGGGGAGTGACCATGTGGCCAGTGATCCCTTGGGCCGCATGGCCAGGTTGGGGACAAGAACTCCAGCAATGGCAGCCAGGACTCTGTGTGCATCAACATCAGGTCAGCTGGGGGGAGGCAGGTGTCCCAGTAGGCTTTACCTTACCACTGCTCCCCTATATAGCCAAGCACCACACAATCCTCAGCCTCTGATTGCCACAGCTTTCCCACCAATACTCCCTGTGATTCACTTGTTATCAGTTATGTTTGTGTTCATGACTGTCACAGGCAGTTTTTGGGCAAGGGACGGATCATTTTCGTTATGGATGTGGTGCCTGCGTGCCCACATCCTGCAGTTTTGGGACTCGTTTAAGGGGTCTTGGAGTAGAGCCATTTTCAGCACTATGCCCAGTTTGTCGGCGGTCAGTGGGGCTCTCACCACAAGGTGGCAAGAGAACCATGCAAGCAGCTGGCATACAGCTCCCTGGGGTTTGCCACTCTAGGGAAGCACCCCAGTGGGCAGGCTGGGGGGGGGGGCAGGCAAATTGCCTGATTCATGATCTGTCCCTATGCTGCACCAATGCTATGCTGTAATCAATAAAAGCTGAGGTCACTTGCCCAGACCAGGATAGCCCCAAAAAGCCTGATCTTGTCAGATCTTGGAAACTAGGCAGGGTTGACTCTGGCAAGTACTTGGATGGGAGACTTCCTTGAAATACCAGTGGTCAGGAGGACAGGAACAAGCTTTATTTAGCCACCTTTCTGAATATTCTCCAGGCTCCCAGTAGGGGTGAGTCACTAGAAGTCACCATGACTTCCAGGTGCAGACTGACAGACAGATACACACACACAAAAGAATTATTTTTTAAAAGCTGTGGTCACTTTATCTCCAAAATCAAGATTGTCCGTGTCAATTCCTCAACTGCGGATCCTCTATGCCCTGGGGCCCATAATATGGCTAGAACTATTATCTATTTTAGTAGGGTTGTTATAAGGGATAGAACAAGGTTATGGCCTGTATCTTGCAATGCTACTCAGCAAAGTATGAAAACTTTGTTCAGCCTGAAGATCCTTTTGTTCTTCTGCCGGAGGAAAATGGATTGTATGTGATGTGCTTTGAACACCTGAAAACATTATATAAACTTTTAAGAATTTGTAAAAAAAACCCCCAAACATATATTTTGAAACATATAAAAATTTTAAAAAACCATGATACATTTTATTTGTATATGTTGAAAAAAGAAGTGGCTCTGCATGGTTTGAAAAAAGAAATGCTGCATCATTGATTATAATGGGAACAAAGCATTTTTAGTGCAGGCAGACTCTGGCTGGTAAATTACCAAGGTTGTAGTCTCTAAATATTTCAAATCTTCTTTTCCTAACAACCACTCTAGCAAGACTGGGATTCCAGCACTGGTCTGATTCCACAGCTGTAACAGTTCACATAGTATTGAAAATGTTAAATCCAAGGCCATTGATGCGTTTACGACACGGAAATCAAACTCTGCAGAGACAAAATAAAGTTGCAGGGTGAGAGGTATGCTGGTCATTGCGTTCATAACATATATGCCAAAAAAGGCTATATTGCATTGCCAAATTACATATACATGTTTGCTTCAATTTGCTTAGTTTCTCTGATTACTGACTTTTAAAAATATAACTTATGGGCAAGGAATCAATTAGTCATCCATTTCATGATTTTCTTAAAACTGACATTCATTCTCTGTGGATGCTAGGATCAACTCTGGGTCTGGTGACGGGGGAATGCCACTTCACAGCAATTTAAACTTTTCTCTCAAGTCTATTAAGAGGTTAACTCTAGAAGGATCAAACTATACTCTGAGGATAAAGGTTTGATTACAGCATGTCTTAGAACAATCCCCACACCCCAGTATCAGATATGGAATTCACAAATCATGTTAACTAAAATAAGGTAAAAGGGGCTGAAACATGCCAGGTTTCTCTGCAGCTGATACATTTTACAGCATTCAGAGAAAAACTGAGCAGAAAACTCTATTACTGGATCATGCGCAAAGGAAGGGGAAAAAGCTAATCTCGAGGTGTGTGAGCATGAAGACAAATCTCTATAAATATGCATATTAAATAATAATGAACAGACATCCAACGCATGGACTTGGTTGATGCCAAACTATGGCTTGGATTTAAAAAAACAAAACAAACTAAACTAGATCTGTACGCTGTCCTAGAACATACCCAACATTCCTCAGTGGCTGTGCACTGCGGAAGGTCACCAGGCATCAGTGATGGGCAAGGTATCTTTAAAGAAAGTTTTTTCTAACACCACTGATCATCTAATTGTGGAACTGCCTATTAAGTTTCCCAGTAGGGTTGCCATATGCTTGCTATAGAGTGGGAGATCTCCACTCCTGTGGAACTTGCCTTCTAGCGCTCTAGCAGCCAGTGGGAGAGGGGGGAAAACCATCACTGCTGTGATGTTATTTCTGGGAAAACTTGGCAGTGAACTTATACCTCTCTAGGAATTACTACAAACTCCATGGTAAAATCACAGATACTCGCACATACCCCTGCCCTACTCAGTCTCCTGCTGGCAACCCCATTTCCAAGGAACTCCAAAGTTTCCCCAGAACACAGTCTGAAAACTGTTCTCCCATGTTCATAATATTTATTCTACAGTTCTTAAACTTTTAACCTTAAATATGAACATATGAATCAGTTCTGAAGAAAAACACAATTATAAGAACTGGAAAAAAGATTTAACTTCTGATTTGCCTTCTTATTTCTAATCCTTCAGTGCTTTTAGTATTATATGATTAAATATAATTCTGCAAATGGAAGGATCAGGAATGTTCCCTTCAGTGTCTTTGTTGTTATTTTAAAGATACCTGGTATTCTCATTATCAAGAGCACCAGCAATTGCAGAGAAGGAACAAGCAAGAAGAGGGCTACGGTTATTGCAACAGTTGTTTTCAAGGCGTCCTGGCACTCAACATCTGTGTTGAGATGTTTGTCTAAAAGGTGAAAATGACACTATTTCCAGAGGTCCTAATATTCTATCCCTAAACACACACTAGTTTCATGACCAAGTCTTAACAGTTCAGGCTACTCATTTTTTTAAAAAAGTTAATTGTTTCATGAAAATAAACTTCAGCTGCAAACTAACTGCCAATATGAAAACATAGAAGCAGGTCTATAAAGGAGAAGTTTTAACTTGTTAGGCCACAAAAGTAATGATAAAAATGTCAATTATAATTTTCCAAAATTTAGGAAGTTCTAAAATGCAACAATGTCAGTCAGATGGAAGACATATTTTATTCAATCACATTTAATTGGTTAAAATAAAAAATCTTTTGTTTCTTTAATCAGCAATTATAGAACTTTTAAAGGAATGCATAGCACACACTTTTAAAAAGGTTGATAAAAAACCCTTTCCAGTTATTTTAAGCTTTAGGAAGAGCATTTTATAAAAGATAGGAACAAAAGTGTTTTGTGTCTTTCCTGTTAATCCATTTAATGTAGAAAAAGACCTCCCCCACACACAGTCATACACCACAAGACTTTTGATCATGCCATATGTAAACATTTCTCTTGGTAGACTATTATATGCCTTCAAAATATACAACTCTGCATTTTCCCCCAAGGAGAATTCTACGAGCATACCTACGGGCTACTTTCAACATTACCAAAGCACTAAGAAACATAACATGACTGCTGTTTTGAAAATAGGGATCCAGTCAAAGAAGATGTACAGTTTTCTGTTTACTGAACTTTCCTCTTACATTGCTTATATGAATATAAAGTAATAATTTAATCTCATCACAAAAAGTGTTCTTCAGTGTTCACTGCAGAAGGGCAGCTTGTATTTAATGAAACTAAAGACAAACAAGGAGCTCAGTCCAATTTAAAAAAAACCCTGTAATGGGTTAAAGAATAGCAGTATTGTTCTGTTGAAACAATTTTTATAGCTACAAAAGTATTTTCTCCAAACTAACAAGAGGAGTATTAAGTGAACAGAGTGTGCTAAGCAAAACTATTTATTTTGAATATTTTAAAAGCCCAATCTTACTTTTTATTAGGTATGTAATGATAACCAGAAATGAGTAAAGCAGATTCCCCCCCCCCCATCATACCCACAGAGTCATGCATCAATATAGGTAGACACTTAACAGCACTGTATTATTGTCAGTCACACAGGTAAGTTGTTGACACTTGCACAGCTAGTTAGTATGCCTGCTGGGATAACACAGAAATGACAGGGGAAAAAAATCCCAAACCTAAAGAGAACTGAAAACAACAGCACTGAAGTCCATGACACTGCTATCAACCATCATGGAGCAATGTGATAATGACATGCTCATATTAGCGGTACCTGAGAGGGGCTAGCCAACGCATGATATGTCCCGCCTGCCCACATAACAACAGTGCTCTAATTGTATGAAGGACTGTGGCAGAGCCCTATCACTATCACATACTCAAGATCTCTGTAAATGGGGGTTAAAATCTTCTTTTATAAATTGCTACCTCTTTTGACAGCAGAGGAAGGATGGAGAGATCAACCATATAACCCAGCTAACACCACAGCTCACTTGGGAGAGGAAGCCTTCCCAGAGAATAAGTGCTCCAAGAAAGAGATGGTACATTTTGCAAGACAAATGGAACAGACATACAACAAGCAACGTAGGGACAACTGCACATTCACAGAACTCACCCCTATCTTCTCCCCAGTAGCTCAGTAGAGGAAAAATGCACTAATTTGGGAAGCATGAACAGTTCACATATTGACAGCAGCAGTCCAATCAGCAGCAAAACAGGAAGGACCTACAACCCACAGCTCATGTACTGAAGGACATTTTGCCCAACTACTTCTCAATTAATCCAAGTGACAGAAGCAACCACATATATCAGCACTGGAAAGACTAGAGGAACAGTGCAGGTTTCAAATGCCTGAGGTCCCAAGTTTGAGACCCGTCTGGTTATCTACCAACAAGGAGTCCCATATACAGGCACATTGAAGATTTAGCACTGTTCAACCCAATTAATGCAAATGGCTTCCTGAGATTATAAAAAGGTAAAGGTAGTCCCCTGGGCAAGCACCAGTTGTTTCCGACTCGGGTGACGTCGCATTATGATATTTTCACGGCAGACTTTAAAAAAAAATGGGGTGGTTTGCGATTGTCTTCCTCAGTCATTTACACTTTCCCCCCAGCAAGCTGGGTACTCATTTTACTGACCTCAGAAGGATGGAAGGCTGAGTCAACCCTGAGCCGGCTACCTGAACCAGCTTTCGCCGGGATCAAACTCAAGTCGTGAGCAGAGAGCTTGGACTGCAGTTCTGCAGCTTTACCACTCTGCGCCATGGGGCTGTTGAGATTATGAGAGACACCCAGAGAAACAATTGGCCTTAATTTGCTTGGATGCTGAGAAAGCTTTTGACATCGTTTGCTGGCATTTTATGTTACAACAGTTGAAAGGCATGGAGTGTGGTGAACATTTTCTGAAAGTAGTAAAAGCAATATATTCCTCACAAAATGCAAGGGTGACAGTGAATGGTGAATTAAGAGACGTTATTAAAATTCAAAAAGGTACAAGACAAGGCTGTCCATTGTCACCTTTACTTTTCATCCTATCTCTAGAGATGTTGAATAATCAAATAAGGAAAGACCCAAATATAAAGGGAGCTGTTATAAAAGATGAACAATACAAACTTAGAGCTTTTGCAGATGATTTAGTCTTCGTATTAGAACAACTGATGGACTCAATTGTCTGCCTTACAAATAAGATTAAACAATTTGGCCAATATGCAGGATTAAAGATTAACTACCACAAAACAATTTTTTTTTGTAAAACAATTTTTATTAGTAACATATGGTAATAAATCTATATCTATATCTTACATCTTTAAAAATTTATAACTACCCCATATATTACTTTCCACCCACCCCTTCCCCCGTTACTTGACCCCCGCCAGTGTTATTTACTTTAAAAAACAAATATTAAAAGTACCCTTAACTATTAAAACAAAAATTTATATTCTTCTTCTCTTTAAAAATTATTATTAAAAATTGTCCAATGTCCTTTTATTTTCCACTCTTTTTCTATATATCTTCTAAACTTTTTCCACTCCGTCTTAAAAACTTCTAAATCATAGTCTCTTAATATTCTTGTTAACTTGTCCATTTTACTCCATGTCATAACTTTTATAATCCAATCCCAATTTTCTGGTATTTTTTCTTGCTTCCACAACTGCGCATACAATGCTCTAGCAGCTGAAAGCAAGTACCAGATTAAAGTTCTATCTTCTTTTGGAAATTTTTCCATTTGTAATCCCAATAAGAAAGTCTCTGCAACCTTTATTACTTCATATCCCAATAACCTAGAAATTTCTTATTGGATCATTTGCCAATACTGTTTTGCTCTTTCACAAGTCCACCACATATTGTAGAAAGAACCTTCATGCTTTTTACATTTCCAACATCTGTCTGGCATCTTGTTATTCATCTTTGCTAATTTTTTAGGAGTCATATACCATCTATACATCATCTTAAAACAGTTTTCTTTAATACTTTGACATGTTGAAAGTTTCATAGAGTTCTTCCACAAATATTCCCAAGTTTCCATCTGTATTTCTTTATTTACATTAATTGCCCATTTGATCATTTGAGATTTCACTATTTCATCTTCTGTAGACCATTGTAGAAGTAATTTTTATACTTTTGAAATTAATTTATCATTGTCTCCAAGCAGAACTTTTCCCATTTCTGTTTGCTCTTTCCTTATTCCTTCAGTTTTAATAATTCTCCACCAAGCTCTTTATTTGTTGCATTTGGAACCAATCATATTTATGATTCAACTCTTCAGCAGTTTTCAGTTCTATTTTGCCACTTTGTATTTTTAATAATTGATTATATGACAACCACTTTTCTTCACCTATCTCAGCCGTTATTTTTATTACTTCAGCTGGCACTATCCATAACGGTCTTCTCTCATCTCCATATTTCTTGTATTTCATCCATGTATTTAGTAAATTACTTCTTATATAATGGTGAGAGAAAAAACTGTCCATCTTCTTTTTTCCATAATACAAATATGCGTGCCAGCCAAATTTATTTATGGACCTTCCAGCGCCAAAAGTTTTTTATTTAACAATGTTATCCATTCTTTCATCCACACTAAACAAACTGCTTCATGATATAATTTTAAATCTGGTAGTTGAAATCCGCATCTCTCTTTTGCATCAGTCAAAATTTTCATTTTAATCCTTGGTTTCTTCCCAGCCCACACAAATTCTGAGATTTTTCTTCGCCATTTATCAAATTCTTTGCCCTCCTTCACAATAGGAATAATTTGAAACAAATACATTATTCTTGGTAAGATATTCATTTTAATTGCAGCTATTCTACCCAGCAATGACAAATTAAGCTTGTTCCATTTTAGCATGTCTTCATCCATTTTACACCGTAACTTCTCATAGTTATTTTTAAACGAGTCAATATTTTTCATTGTAATCTCTACCCCTAGGTACTTTACCTTAGAAGTGACTTTACAGCCCGTTAGTCTCTGTAGTTCTTGTTGCTTAATCATCTGCACATTTTTACACAGAATTTTTGATTTTTCTCTATTAATACAAAGTCCCGCCAACTCCCCATATTCTTGTATTTTAGCTAACAACAAAGATGTAACTTGTATGGGGTTTTCATTTATAAACATTATATCATCAGCAAAAGCTCTGTATTTGTAAGTAAATCCTTTTATTCTTAGACCTTCTATCTCTTTTTCCTCTTGGATCTGCATCAGTAATATTTCAAGAGTCATTATAAACAACAATGGTGAAAGCGGACAGCCTTGTCTGGTACCTTTGTTGACTTTCATACCTTCTGTAAGGTCTGCATTTATACACAACCTTGCATTTTGTTCAGAGTATATCGCTTTTATCATTCTTATAAAATTTTCTCCCAGCTCCATTTTTCCATTACTGCAAACATAAAGTCCCAGTTTAAATTGTCAAATGCTTTCTCTGCATCTGCAAAGAATAATGCTACTTCTTTTTCTGGATGTCTTTCATAATATTCTACAATATTTACAACAGTTCTAATATTGTCTCTTATTTGTCTTTTGGGAAGAAACCCTACTTGATCCTCCTTTATAAAGTTTATCAAATGTTGTTTAAGCCATTCTGCCAAGTTTCTTGTAAATATTTTATAGTCATTATTTAATAGCAAAATAGGTCTATAATTTTTTACGTTCGTGACATCTCTATCTTCCTTGGGTATCAACGAAATAACAGCTTCTTTCCATGTGTTTGGTATACTCCCTCTTATTCTTATCATATTCATCAACTTCTGCAGTTTTGGTATTAATTCATCTTTAAAAGTTTTAAAATATTTAGCTGTATATCCATCTGGTCCAGGTGCTTTCCCATTCTTCATTGCATTAATTGCTACTTCAACTTCTATTTTTTCAATAGGATCATTCAAGATTTTTCTCATATTTTCAGTTAAGGGCTCTATTTTTATCTTTTGTAAATACTCATCCATCTTCTCTTTATTTTAACACCTTTAAACAATTTGGCATAGTATTTAAAAAAATCTATTTTTATTCCCTCTTGAGTAACCACTTCTCTTCCATCTACCACAATTCTGTTAATAACTCTATTTTCCCTCTTTTTCTTCAATTGCCAAGCCAAATACTTCCCTGGTTTATTTGCTCCTTCAAAGGATTTCTGCTTAAGTCTTTTCAAACTCCATTCCACTGGAGAGCCAGTTTGGTGTAGTGGTTAAGTGTGCGGACTCTTATCTGGGAGAACCGGGTTTGATTCCCCACTTGCACCTGCTAGTATGGCCTTGGGTCAGCCATAGCCCTGGCAGAAGTTGTCCTTGAAAGGGCAGCTGCTGTGAGAGCCCTCTCCAGCCCCACCCACCTCACAGGGTGTCTGTTGTGGGGGAGGAAGGTAAAGGAGATTGTGAGCCACTCTGAGACTCTTCGGAGTGGAGGGCGGGATATAAATCCAATATCATCATCTTCTTTATTTAACAAATGTCTCAATTGAGTTTGTAATATTGTAATTTCCCTTAAAATTTTCTTTTCCCCTGGTCTTTTTCTCAACTCCCCTTCCTTTTTCTTTATTTCATTTTGAATGTCCAACAACTGTCCCCCCCAATTTTTTTTTGACAAAGAATATGACAATAGAACAAATTCAGTCCTTTCAGCAGAAATCAGGATTTTTATATGAAAAAAAAAAATCAAATACTTAGGCTTATTTCAAAATAAATTATTTCAAAATACTTATTTCAAATAAATGTAGCAGTTTAAAAGCAGATAATTATGACAATCTACTTAAAGAAATTAAAAAAGATTGGAAAAATGGCATGACTTAAACCTATCTTTAATGGGAAAAATACCTTTATTAAAGATGAATATTTTACCAAGATTACTGTTTTTATTTCAAACTATTCCAATATTTTTAAATGGTGGATTTTTTCAGGAACTGAACAGGATGATTGCTAATTATGTATGGCAAGGCAAAAAACCTAGAATTAAACTCAAAGCATTGCAGGATTCTAAACTAAGAGCAGGCTTGGGCCTGCCAGATTGGCAGTTATACTATAAAGCATCAGCACTGCTATGGGTAAGAGACTGGATACTCCTGAATGACAAGAGACAATTGTTACTAGAAGGACATGATTTTACTATGGGTTGGCACGCATATTTATGGTATCAAAGACTTGAAGGCCATTCCTATTTTAAAAACCATTGGTTTCGAAAATCTCTGTATCACATCTGGTCATGGTTGAAGCCGAGAATATATCAAAAAATTCCAAGATGGGTCTCGCCAGTAGAAGCATTTACCCACCCAAATCTTTTAAAAACAAACCAGAACTATAAGTATGATGACTTGTTGGGAAAAGACAATCAACTGAAAACCAAAGAAGAATTGGAAAACGTGGATATTAAAATGAACTGGTGGTTGAGAATGCAAGTTGAATCACGATATGCCAAAGATAAAATTATAGGTTTTAATTCAGAGCAATATGTATTTGATAAAATTCTATTGGGTCCACAAGAAAAGTTAATTTCTAAACTATATGCATACCTACTTCAAATGAAGACACAAGACGAAGTTGTAAAGGACTGTATGGTTCAATGGGCAAAAACCTTTGGATATAGTATTGCATTAGACGACTGGGAGAGACTGTGGAAATTCAATGTCAAATTAACTAGGTCAGTAGCCTTTAAAGAAAACCTATATAAGATGTTTTATAGATGGTATCTGACACCACAGAAAATTATCCAAGATGTATACTAATATGTCCAACAAATGTTGGATATGTACCAAATAGATTGGTTCCTTTTTTCATATGTGGTGGACATGTGAGACTGTGAAAGGATATTGGAAAATGGTCCTTGAAATATTACAGAAGATCACCAAGACACATTCATTTTAAACCAGAACTATTCTTATTGAACATATTCCCTGAGGACTATTCCAAAGAGAAGAGACATTTGTTGGCACATTTTAATACAGCAGCTAGGATCCTCTTGGCGCAAAGATGGAAGTCTTAGGAAATCCCCACAAAAATGGACTTAATGGGAAAAATTTTGGAAACAGCAGAGATGGACTTCTTATCCCAGCTGCTAACTGGGAAGTCTAAAGAAGAAGCAAGAAAATATTGGAGTAAATTCGATGCCTGGTTAGATAATCAAGACTCTTAAGATTCTCTGATGTGAACTTACTTATTTTTTCCCCCTGTATTCTATATTATAAAACTTGTTTCTATTGGAAATGTCAAAATTATTGGATAATGTTAACAAAAGGAGTATACTATAAAATGTGAAATGGAATTAGTGTAGTCGAGACAAAAATACTAGAGGATAATTTATAATAAGTGTTGGTAGAATTATAATTTTTGAAAGTTTTTTTTAGGTAAAATAATACCGGAATTGTGCTTTCTATTTCCCAATTCCCTACCCCTATCTTTTTTTTTCTTTTAAAACTAATAAAACATTTTGAAAAATAAAAAGAGATTATACCATTCTGCCTTTCCCCCAAGGCAGCAAACAACAAAACAGGAAAACATTTTGACATTAAAACATCAAGACATTAAAATAGCAATTTAAAATATAAGTGTATATAAAATATTTAAACAAGTAATTAAAACATTTAGTTATTTATTTCATTTATATCCCGCCCTATCCCACCGAAGCGGGCTCAGGGCGGCTGAAACACAGAAAGAGAGGAGGGCCAATAACAAAACGAAGTCTTCACTTGCTGGCTGAAAATAATAATAGAACACGACAAACAAATTTCTCAGAGGAGGGAGTTGTGCCACCTGACTAGCCCCAGATGGCGGGGGCACCTGAAACAGGGCCTCTATAGATGATGGTTGTGACATCCTGCAACCTTCATGGTCCAAAACACCAGTTGTGATAAGTAGCATAAACAAATATTTGTTTTTAAGTGACTACAGCTGGAGGGAAGGGAAAGACAGACTGTGGGAGAGGAGATGTGGAAAGGGATGCCTAACTCTTCCAGCTATCCAGTTTTCCTGTTCTAAATCATTTTAAAAGCTGCCATTGGCACCTCAGGGAAAAACAGGCTTCTGCCCTCCTGGCCTTCCAGTGCAACTGTAAAAGAATTCTTCTGCAGACTGTTTGGGGCAGCCCTGGCCAACAGGAATATGTAGCCGATTCCCCACTAGCCTTGCTGCAGTCTTGTGCTCCTTTTTCCCCATGGTGATTCTGCCTGATTTTGCACAGCCTGCTGCAAAGCTGCAACTTGCCCTGCCTCTTTCCTAAGTTCTCTCTGCAGTTTCAAAATCTCCTACAGCCATGGAGAGAACTTGGGAAAGAGGCGGGGCAAGTCACAGCTTCACAGCAGCCTGTGCAAAATGGGGCAGAAGCACTGCAGGAAAAAGGAGCACAAAGCTGAGGCAAGGCTAATGGGGAATCAGCCTGAGTCTTGAGAAAAAAGCCCATTTCTTTGTCCAGACAGTGGAGTGCCCTCTCTCATTCTGGAGACAGAAGAAGGTCAGTAATGTGGAGTCCAGTCTGGATCTCAACAGGCTAAATGCCATTAACACAAATGCACAGTTGAAGACAAATCAAACATTTATCAGACTGATTCAGGCATCATGTTTTGGCAGCAGGTCAATTAAGTGGGGTGCCAAATCTTTTGTTCCAGCAAGACTCCTGTGCTATTGAAAGCTGCATTGACAGACGACACATCAGCAAGCAGAGCTTTCTCCACCACTGTGCTCCCATGACAGGTACAGTTCCACTGGCCAAATTTAAGTTAGTTTAATCCTATTGGGCCCTGACCTGGATAGCCTAGGCTAGCCTGATTTTGTCAGATCTTAGAAGCAAAGCAGGGTTTAGCCCTGGTCAGTATTGGATGGGAGACCCCCAAGGAATACCACGGTCACAACGTGGACGCAGGCAGTGGCAAACCACCTGAATGTCTCTTGCCTTGAAAACCCAACAGGGTCACCATAAGCCAGCTGTGACTTGACAGCAAAAAAAAAAAAATCCTATTGGAGCTATTAGTAACAATGCAATCTGAAGCAATTACTTCTAAGCAGGGTTACTTCAATGGACAAAAAAAGAGCATAACTCTGTTTAGTAATGCATTGTAAACTGCCCCAATTTTCACAATTACTTTGGTGAAAAGGCGTCTACAATTTTTCAAAGATGTAGGTCTTATTTCTATAATTACAATTTTACAAGTAGAAGACTTGCAAGAAACCTGCAGGGAGAGGGCATTCCTTCACCTTTGCTTCCTTCCCTCCCTCTACCCCCCATCTTCCCTTTTCTTTCTCTCCCCAAGCCAATATCCCCTTCTTTTTCTTTCCAACCCACCACCAAGCCAATCCTTTCTTGTCTTTCTCTCTCCCCTCCAAGCCAATCCTCCTTTCTTTCCCCCCAGGCCAGTACCCCAATCTCTCCCTTTCTCTCCCCCCACAAACCAATCCCACCTTCTTCCCCTCCTTTGCCTATAGTTGAGCCTGGCAGTGGCTCTGTCCTTTGGTGCATGCTTTGTCTTCCTCTTTCTCTCCCTCCCCACTCAGTCTTCCTCATCCAACCTGGCATGCTTATTACAAGCTCCTGTCTCGGGGTCTCAGGAACCTTGCCCTATATCCTTTGTGGTAGCCAGGGAACTCTGTGGGAATCAGGGAAATGGAAAGCCAGTGTGTGGCGGCACCAGACACTGAGACAGCAAGACTGAGGCTGGCCCTTCAGTGCTGGTTGTCAGTGTCATGCCAGCATCCCCAGCAGCAGGTGGCATGATGGTCTGGATGAGCCTGATGCCCCTTCAAGTTTCAGCGGCCCAGTCAGTAGTTCTTTCACTGTTAACAGGGAGCTCTAGCAGAGGGCTCTGTGGTGGCGATGGCCAGTCTGGCAGCAGCAGCAGGCTTGTTGGTGGTGTTTGAGCTGAGCTTCCAGGCCAGGACAATAGTAGCTCTGTTGTGGGCAGCAACAGTGTGGTTGAGTCTGGCCTGGACTGCTGCATTGTCTGCTCATGCACAGATAGCACTTTTTACTTTGGGCGGGATTTAAGTGCCCCCCCCCCCAATGAACTTTTTTTTAAAGTTTTCAGATTTTCTGCAAACTTGGGAAGTGTTCCAAGTTTGATGAAAGATCTGTTTACCCTCCATGTGCCCCTGATCTGTGGAAATAAGTATCCACACATGTGGGCCATGTTGGGAATTTGGCAGTTGGCAATCCTATCTCCTTCCCTTTATCTGTCCCTCTGACTTTATTTCCATTGTCTTGCCCCTCCCTGCAGCCTCTACATAGGAAAAGGAGTCTTTCTTCATAGTGTGTGGGAGGAACCAAAGCAGCTTACATCATTCTCTCCCCCCTTTGATTGGAACAACAACCCCATGAGGCAGGCTAGGCTGGAAGTCTGTTGTGTGGCTCCAACACTCATCATCTTGGTAAACACCCACGGTGCAGTACACAGGCCAAACGGAAGGGCTTTGAACTGAAAATGGTTGGAGCCTATCGCAAACCTGAGGAAATGCCTGTAAGATAGATGGTTGCTGACATGGAAGTAGGCATCCTTCAGATCCAAAGTTGCCATCCAGTCCTCTTGGTTGATGAGAGGAAGGATTGTTTTCAGAGTAGACATCCAGAATTTTTGGTACACGATAAACTTGTTCAGATTTTGAAGGTCCATAATTGGTCTCAATCCCCCATCCCGTTTGGGGACCAGG
Organism: Heteronotia binoei; assembly: GCF_032191835.1. Lineage (NCBI taxonomy): Eukaryota > Metazoa > Chordata > Lepidosauria > Squamata > Gekkonidae > Heteronotia > Heteronotia binoei. The sequence goes on from NC_083223.1 coordinate 215,253,508, forward strand.
AAATAACGAGAATAGAACCCCCCTGTTCCGGCTGCTACAGGAACCGGTTCTATGGCTTGTTTCTGCAAGAGGTTGCTCACCTCCTCTAGCAGAGTGGGGGAAGGAGGTGTGGTGACAATCACTGACTGAGTCGGAATCTGAACAAAGTCTATCTTGTAACCTTCTGATATGATGGAGAGGACCCATCTGTCTGTGGAGATGGCCTCCCAAGTCGGTAGATGGTGATGGAGGTGGATGTGAGAAGGTGATGTGTGTGGCAGAGAAGTCAAAGGCCCTGCTTCTGAGGGTGGGAGCCCTTGAACTTATTGGTGGCAGTAGAGGCCGAAGCAAAGCGAGACTTGTTATTTCCCCTATAAGGAGATCTACTATCCAGCTGTGAAGAACGAGGTCTCCAGGACTGGTCAGAGGAAAATTTCTAATAAGGCCTCTTGGGCCAAGATTTGTGCCACTGCTTAGACTTAGCAGCCCGAGTAGATGCAGGGACGCCAAGCTTTCTCGAGGTCTTGATACTTTTGTCCATCTCCTATAGGATACTGTCAGTTGTAGAGCTGAAAAGACCTTCACCTTCCAAGGGAAGGTCTTCGACATAGGCCCTGGTGTCAGTTCGAAGAGCCATAGACCGTAACCAAGAGAGATGGCGCAGGGAGACGGCAGAAGTGATGGTTTTGGCAGAAACACCCACCATGTGTTTTGATGCAGCCAGCTGTTGTTTAGCCACGGCAAATCCCTCTTTGCAGCTTCTTCAGCGAAGCCCGCTTTTCCTCAATCATAGATGACATCAATGGTATCCGGTTCCCAAATCGAATGCTGGTGGCGTTTACTCCCAAAGCTCCTGCTAAGTAGAACTGTCTGCCAGCATTGTCGATCTTCTAGCCCTCCTTGTCAGGTGGGGAAGAGTGGGTCTTGCGCGCCTTCAAGGACGAAGAAACCACCACCGAATTGGGCTTGGGGTGGGAAAACAAAAACTCAGCACCAGCCTCCTGGACACGATACATGTGGTCCAGGTGTCGTGAGGAAATTGATGTGGATGCCAGCTTTGCCCACAGCTCCTTCACTGCCTTCAGAATGACTTTGTTCACTGGAAGGGTCACAGCCGTTGATGTGTCTCGCTGCATTATATCAAATACAGTATCATCAACGACTGGTTGCGGCTGAACCACCAAGAGGGAGAGAGACTGTGCCATACGCTTCACCAGATCCCCATATGACTTGAGATCCTTCGAGGGGGATATCGGAAGGTCTTCAGCTATGTGCGAGTCTGGAGAAGGCTCCGCTGTCTTATCAGGATCATTGGTACCAACCTCGGAATCCGATGTAGAAGAATCTCTCTTCCCAGAATGTTCTGATAACATTGGGGTCGAAGCATGTTTGGGTGACCTGAGCGATACCGACGGATGAGCCTGCAGGTCCCTGGACCGCTCTCTGAGTCTCTCAGGAGGAATCGACACCGATACTGAAGGTGCACGACAAGTGCCAGAATGATGCGAAATCCTCGAGAAGTGTGAAGCTTCTGAGCGCTGGTCCCATTCCGATAACTCACGGGGAGGATACCAATGATATGGCAATGGATATGGGTAAGACCCATATGAGCAAGGCCACTGACGTTGGTCCCACATAGGAGGTGGTGGTAACCGTCGAATCATAGCACTCGACTTCATCTCTCTCCATCCTGTAGTAGGCGGAAGTGGTGCTAAAGGTTCGGCTCGGCGCTGAAGCCTCGACTTCCGATACCGAACCACTGTCGCTCTGACGACGCAATCCCGACCTGGACGAATGAGTCCGCTGGGTTAGGTCGATTTCCTGCTTCGATCCTGAAAATTGGGTCGGCTGAGAACCATGTCTTCCCGATACCGATGGGCTTCGGGGACTAAGAGACGCCAGAATTCTCCGAGGTGAAGCAGTTTGCACCATCACCGATTCCATCGAAGCATCCCTAGAAGGAGTGCAGGGAAGTCTGTTCTTCCGCTTAGCCTTCGATTTCGACTACTTTGGAAGGGATGATCGGGTCCCCGAATCGTCCTGACGTTTCTCAGTCGGTGTGGGCTCCACTAACCCTTCAGAGGGTCATTTTGTGGATCGACCCCGCTCCGTTGGCATGCTCATCTGTACTGGCGACGGTGGATCGATCGATGTCGAAGCCATAGACTGGATAGCATCCCCCATCGATGCCGATGGGCCTGTTGCCATTTTCGGCAGATGAAGAGCCAATTCGACTAAAGCTGCCGATAGCCTTGCTGCCCGATTTTCCCGGATTTGCCTCGAAAAACTCAAGCAATGCAGGCACGAGTCAACACAGTGTCCCTCGCCCAGGCACACCAAGCATCAGGGGGTGCGATTTTGCTACCACACTTCAGGCAACGCTTGAAGAACCCCCAACGCCTTTCCATAGGCACCGGAACCCACAAGGGGAAAAATTATGGCCCTGAGGGGCAAAGTCCAACACAAAGTTCTCCCCCCCCCCCAATAACTATAACAAGGCTAGGAAAACCAAAAAATCGGGCAAGAAAGGGAAAATCCAGAAGGATTACCAGGCACTGATTGGAGCAGTCGAAGAAATATCCTTTCAACACAGCGGTCAAGAAGGAACTGGTGGGATCCTTGCGCTGGCTCCGGTGAGCATGCGTACTGGGACGCCTGCGCATGCCCACTGGTGCCGAGCGTGAAAAAATCCCGGGCTTTTTAGGTACCGATTCGGGGATCGGCGCTCTATCCCATGAGTGTGAAGCACATAGACCACGAAGAAGCTCCTGTCAGCAGAGAACTGTATCCCGCAAAGCTCAGTGGTCGTCTGGTGGGGTTCTTGCCTGATGGGGCCAGCGGTGGGTGGGGGAGAGCAAAATCAGCCAATGGCATGCCAGAGACAGAGTGTGAGCCAATCCTGCTTAAGCCACATCCAACCAATTAAAATTCTCTGATTTGCCACCACGGTTGGGGGTTTTTTATTACTAAAGCTTGCAATGCCTAGCCATTCCATGTTTTCCCCGGGTCTTAGGTTCAAAGCATTGACCACGAGATTTCTTTAATGAATGTCAATAAATCAAAAGTATGTTGCAACTTAACAGATACACACTTGAACAACACCTGAACAACCTACTCAAGATTGCTACAGTCAGACATTGTCTCCAGATTTTGATACAATAATTCATAGCAAGAGGTATCAGTTATACATAACAGTTAAACAGTTATACATAACAGTTAAATAAAATATTGCAAGTGTGCTAAATCTTTTAAGCATGTTTTAAGTTTGTTTTTTTAGAAATCTTTATAAAGTTTACATATCCACTACCTGGCATTACATTTTATGACACACATGGCCCAGCCTGACAAGTTCTCATTTATATCAGATCCAGCCCTCATAACAAATGAGTTTGACACCCCTGATCTAGAGAGTGGGAACAGGGGATAATGGTCAGTCTGCTATCTTCAAAAAGTAGAGCTGCTGAACCTTAAGTCTCACCTAAGCAGCAACAATGTCACTGCTGTATTATGAATGATATATGCCTGGTCATGCCCAGGAACTAGATATGTTTAGGAGTTGAAACAAAGAATCAAAATCAACCTGCAAAAAGGGCTTTGAATCTACCACAAGAATTTACCAGCAGTTCTAATTATTTAGATACAGGGCTGGGTTGTTTGTCTGACAAAACCTAAGGGAATCTTTCAAAATAATGTCAGATTTCTTCCCCCAGATACAATATTGTTGGGAAAGGACACTGGTGAAATACATTTTAAAATCAATCATATTTAAACTTACTCATTCTTACAGCATGGTTCCAAAACATTTTCAAGTATAATAGTAGGGCAAGGCTACTGAAAAAGTTCCATAGCATAAAATGAGTCTGTCTCTCTTCATATTTGATATTTTTTAAAAAAATAAAATAAAATTGGAATGTTACAAAACAATTGTAGCTAGTGGGAATTCCATAGAGAACATGCTTAGGACATTTCACCACTTGCCTTTTTTATAACCTTACATAAAACTTAGTCAGCAGAAAAATCAATATTTCTTACTTGTTTGACTAGCTGTTAAAATATTTATAAAATTTCACTGGGGAGGAATTTTTATGGATTTCACTTACTCCCCTCACTTCTCTTTTGAAGACTTAGACCAGCACTAGTTATGCATTCATTGGAGGCAAAAGTCACAAAAAAGGCATAGTTTACTATGATTTTCTAAGCCAAATAAAGAAATGTTGGAGAATAACACTCTTATTTTTCTTTTTTCTTTTTAGAAAAAAGGGAAACTGGAAAATATAAGAGCCAAGAATTTAGTTACCAGTTGGCTTCGTTTTTGCTTGGCACCATATTCTGTACAGCCAAAATGCTACTTGTCAAAGCTTAACATATGCAATTCAATGCCAAAATTGTTTCATTAATGAATACCACCAACAGCCAGAAAAAGAACACACAGATACTGTGTATTGTTTTCTCTTCCCCTCTCCCAAAAGTAAATAGTTTTTCACTTCATAAACTACAAGAGCTGGACAGTATTCAATGGGTTATACAGTCCTACTCCCTACCTATCTACCTCATGGGCAGAATTTTTTTTTTTTAAATTAATATTAGGTAAAAATAAAATGGTGCAGCACACATCTAGGACAAACAAGTTCTTTATCTGATAGGTAGTAGTAATGTTTACTCTAATCACATTGATTCCCACAGTACTGGAGACATGATACTTGTAATATAACACTTCAGAGAATTGTGAGATACAAATCTAAATGCATACAGAATGCAGAATTTATGCCCATGATCCAAGGGGATATGTGCACAGTGCTTACATCAACTCTAATATGTTTTTTGCTCTGCCTGTTCAGAAATTGTCTGCATAAAAAGTGAAAGCACATATTTACCACCTGCACCATCTTGCTGAAGCTTTATCTTTCCCTTTCTATTCCAGGTACTTATAAAGCCTAGGAATAACCAGTGCTGTAAACCCTGTAGGACACTTGATCTGTGGCTGCTATACTGCGCCTTTGGACAAGCCAAGCAATGAATCCAAAATTGGCCCAAAATTCATGGTGCCATACTAAGCTGGTCTACTAAAAGTTCTACTCAGATCTATTAAAAGGTGCTTACTCCCAGGAAAGTGTTCTTAGGGTTGCACTGTCAGTGTTGTTTGGATCACTGGTCTATAAATATATACATATAAATATATATATGAGAGTCAGTTTGGTGTAGTGGTTAAGTGTGTGGACTCTTATCTGGGAGAACCGGGTTTGATTCCCCACTCCTCCACTTGCACCTGCTGGAATGGCCTTGGGTTAGCCATAGCTCTTGCAGAGGTTGTCCTTGAAAGGGCAGCTGCTGTGAGAGCCCTCTCAGCCCCACCCACCTCACAGGTTGTCTGTTGTGGGGGGAGAAGATATAGGAGATTGTAAGTCACTCTGAGTCTCTGATTCAGAGAGAAGGGCGGGGTATAAATCTGTAATTCTTAAAAAAAAATTCTTAATTCTACACTGTTTTAAGTTAGTTTGGGTACACCTTGGGGACTAAAGCAGGGTACAGCTAGTTAAAACTATACAGTAGGAGGATGCAATTAAAATGGAGAAATCAGGTTTGCACAAGGAAAAACACAATAGAATGCTGATCATGCTGGTGTGATATTTCATTTAGTGAGAATTCCAGGATTGCCTGGAAGTAATGAAGTAGCAGCACATTAGATCACAGCTGGGAATAGGAAAAATTAAAAGATTCACCTGCACAGACTAATCAAAAAATGCTAACCACCCTTATGTCCTAGCTAACCGTGGAGGCATGTGATAAACCAGTCAATCAACTTCTATGTTTTTCATCAATCGACTTCTATTTTGTTTTTCTTTTTAAAGGCTATTAGAAGTAGTGCACATATTTCTTGTATATTTTCTGTTACTGTAGCAAACTGAAATAGCAACAAACTGTGCCTAAACCTCATTGACTTCAAAAAGTAAAATTCAATTTTCAGTTGTTTCACTAAACATTAACTTAAGGACTCTTCCCAGCTTTCTGAAGTTTTAGTTTCAAAGTCAATACAGCTTCAATTCAAAATAGCCAGGAATGAAAACTCACTACAGAATGCCAAAGCAGTACTACTAATGCAAGAAAATGAATGGATGAGCTCATCTTAATTTACTCCACTGATAAATTCTTCCACTGCCATGAAGGGTAGCAGCTTGTAGATGACAATGCAGTCTTTACTGATACCCTGATGTACTAATCACAACACCTTGAAATGTGACTTGATGTCTAATCGAATTGTGGAAACATTAAACAAAAGTTGAAATACTTACGAAATGTGACCCTCAGTGATTAATAAAATTAAACTTGTGTTTGCAAGAGAACATAAAAAGAGCCCTGCTGGATCAGACCAATGGTCCATCTAGTCCAACATTCTGTCTCATGCAGTGACCAACCAGTTCCTCTGAGTAGCCAGCAACAGGGCATAGAGAATGAGTGCCTCTGAATGTGGAGGTTTCTTTTAGTCACCACAGCTATATAAGAACACAAGAAGAGTCCTGCTGGATCAAGAAGAAAGCACAGCAGCTAAATGAAGTAAGTCATTAGGATAAATATTGCTAATAAAAGATTACCATTATGACTATCAGCAACAAGTATATAACAGACTTGTCTGAAAAAGTTCCTTAGAGTGTGAAAGCAAGTAAAAAGGTGCTGTATATAGTATGTTAATAAATATAAGTTATTACAACAACAAAAAGCTAACCCCTTAACCTTAGCCTAACCTCTTCTATTTCTAATCATTCTTTTATAGCTTTAAAAACTCCATTTAATTGAATATTAGGGCCAGCATAGAATCATAGAGTTGGAAGGGACCTGTAGGGTCATCTAGTCCAACCCCTGCACAATGTAGGAAACTCACAAACACTTCCCCCTAAATTCACAGGATCTTCATTGCTGTCAGATGGCCATCTAGTCTCTGTTTAAAAACCTCTAAGGAAGGAGACTCCACCACCTCCCAAGAAAGCCTGTTCCACTGAGGAATCGCTCTAACGGTCAGGAAGTTCTTCCTAATGTTGAGGCGGAAACTCTTTTGATTTAATTTCAACCCATTGGTTCTGGTCCTACCTTCTGGGGCCACAGAAAACAATTCCACACCATCCTCTAGATGACAGCCCTTCAAGTACTTGAAGATGGTGATCATATCCCCTCTCAGCTGCCTCCTCTCCAGGCTAAACATCCCCAGCTCCTTCAACCTTTCCTCATAGGACTTGGTCTCCAGACCCCTCACCATCTTCGTCGCCCTCCTCTGGACTCATTCCAGATTGTCTCTATCCTTCTTAAAATGTGGTGCCCAAAACTGAACACAATAAGCCCAGCATCAACAAGAGTCAATAAGAACTCAAACATAAACTCAAGACCAGCAGAACACAATACTCCAGGTGAGGTCTTACCAGAGCAGAGTAAAGCGATACTATCACATCACGTGATCTGGACACTATACTTCTGTTGATACAGCCCAAAATTGCATTTGCCTTTTTAGCCACCGCATCACACTGTTGACTCATGTTCAGCATATGATCCACTAAAACCCCTAGAGCCTTTTCGCATATACTACTGCTAAGACAAGTCTCCCCCATCCTATAACCATGCATTGGATTTTTCCTACCTAAATGCAGAACTTTACATTTATCCCTGTTAAAATTCATTTTATTGGTTTTAACCCAGTTTTCCAGCCTGTCAAGGTCATCCTGTATCCTGTTTCTGTCTTCTTCTGTGTTTGCAACCCCTCCCAGTTTTTGTATAATCTGCAAATTTAATAAGCATTCCCTCTGTTCCTTCATCCAAATCATTGATAAAGATGTTGAACAAAACAGGTCCCAGGACAGATCCTTGAGGTACTCCACTTGTCACTCCTCTCCAAGAGGATGAGGAACCATTCACAAGCACTCTTTGGGTGCGATCTGTCAACCAGTTACAGATCCACCTAACGGTAACAGGATCCAAACCACATTTTACCAACTTGTCAACAAGGATAGTATGTGGAACTTTATAAAAAAAAGAAAAGAAAGCAAGTGGTTAAGAAATGAATATACGAAGCAAGTGAATTATTTTGCCACCACTGGTTAGTGTAAAGTTAACAGATGGGCTAGTAATGACAAGAACTGCATGACAAATAAGTTTTGTACTTCTCATTAAGATACTACAATAAAATCATTGCCAAATATACCGTATTTTTTGCTCCATAAGACGCACCCCCCCTCCAAAAAAAAAAGTGTGGGGGGGAGTGTGTGCGTCTTATGGAGCGAATACTGCAAAAAAAAAAGAGTGCCTCCCAAGCGCGCCTGCGCAAACGCCGCACAAGTGGTCGGAGCGGGGCCGGGACCCCCGTCTAGGGCTCTGTTGGAGCCAGGCTGGCCAGCCGCATGCAGGTCCTCATCCGCATTCAGGGGAGCCGCCCAACTCCTGCCTATGTGGGACTTGGGGAGAGAGCAGAGGGGCGCAACCTACCGGCTGGGTGGGCAGGCAGGCGCGGTGCAGGGCCTCAAAGATGCTGGTGCTGCTGCTGGTGGGGGCCCTGCTGCAGGCGCTAGCACTGCTGGGCGAGCTGGCTGAGGGCGCGGCGGACGAGGAGGTGCAGGGCGAGGCAGAGTGCAGGGTCGAGTACTTGGGCTCATGCAAGCTGCCGCCCCCGCTGCTGTGGGCCATGGCAAAGGGCTGCTTTCTGGTGAGGGACATCATCGTGGCGGGCGGAGGGGGCGCCGAGGTGGGAAACCAGCACCACGCCAAAGTGGCCTCAGTTGCTACTGCCCGCAGCCTGGGGTGGCCCACCTGCCTCACCGCCACCACCGCCTCCTGCCTGCGCGGGGCTAGGGGAGGGAGCGGAGGGGCGGAACCTACAAGTGGGGTGGGCAGGCAGGTGCGGCACAGGGCCTCGGAAATGCTGGTGCTGCTGCTGGTAGGGGTCCTGCTGCGGGTGCTAGCGCCGTTGGTGCTGCTGGGCGAGCTGGCCGAGGGCGCGGTGGCCGAGGAGGTGCAGGGCCGAGTGGCCTCAGTCGCTGCTGCCCGCAGCCCGGGGGCGCCCGCCTGCCTCGCCGCTACAGCCGCCTCCTGCCTGCGCAGGGCTTGGGGAGTGAGCGGAGGGGTGCAACCTACAGGTGGGGTGGGCAGGCAGGTGCGGCGCAGGGCCTCGGAGATGCTGGTGCTGCTGCTGGTGGGGGTCCTGCTGCGGGCGCTAGCGCCGCTGGTGCTGCTGGGTGAGCTGGCCGAGGGCGCAGCGGCCGAGGAGGTGCAGGGCGAGGCAGAGTGCAGGGCCGAGTGGCCTCAGTCACTGCTGCCTGCAGCCCAGGGGCACCCGCCTGCCTTGCCGCCACTGCCGCCTGCGCAGGGCTTGGGGAGGGAGCAGAGGGGTGCAACCTACAAGCGGGGTGGGCAGGCAGGCGCAGGGCCAGGGAGGTGCTGGTGCTGCTGCGGGCGCTGCTGCGGGCACTGCTGCGGGCGCTAGCGCCACTGGTGCTGCTGGGTGAGCTGGCCGAGGGTGCGGCGGCCGAGGAGGTGCAGGGTGAGGCGGAGTGCAGGGCTGAGTGGCCTCAGCCACTGCTGCCCACAGCCTGGGGGCGCCCACCTGCCTCGCCGCTGCCTCCTGCTGCCGCCACTCTGCCTCCCGCCCTCTCCGCCATCCGACTGGCCCCGCCGCCACTCGCTTTTGACGGGACCCGCAGGCCCCCTCCCCGCCTCATCACCGCAGCCCCTAACTCTGTGGGGAAAGTGCGGCACCTCGCCTCCCTCAAGTCCTCCTGGTCCGCTCCCGCCCTCCCCTGCAGCAGCAACAGCTCCTCCTCATGTGCCCCCTGCCTGCCCTGTCCAGTCCTGTCCCTCCAGCCTCAGCCCTCCTCGCCCTGCCGGGACAGAGCGCCCCCTATTGTTCTTGGTGCAGCTGGCGCTGCCGCCCCCTCTTGGCCGGACAGGTTCCTCTGCCTGCCTCGCGGTGCGCCAGAGAGAGACTGAGACCTCGCACCAAGTGGGTTCTGCGTGTCTTTCTCACTCCCTCTGCTGCCGGCTGCTTGGTGCCCATTGGATGGTGGCGAGGCTGGAGCTGACACGCGGAGGGAGACACATGTGTCCTGGCAGAGCGCGCGTGTGGCGGCGCTGCCAGGGGCCCAGAGTGGGGCAGGGGAGGACTCGGGAGGAGGGTCCGAGGGAGAGCGGGGCCGGGCGGGGGAGAAGCGGAGCAGAGGTGCTGGGTGGCCTCAGGGGCTGCTGCTGCTGCTGGTGCCAACAGAAGCAGTGAGCCTAAGCCCGCCTGGGAGGAGGAGGCCCTACCCCACCCTTCAGGGTCATCAGAAAGCACGGAGAGGGGAGGGCAATGTCTGGTGGCATCTTAAAAGATTGTAATAGATTTACAGCACAATCCCTGCAGCTTGCTTTCCTGTCTATACCAGATTTATTTCAGTGGGCCAAAATGAATTCTGATCTACAAAATTTAGGATAACATCCTGTTGGTCTTTAAAATGTCATAAGAGTCTCAGTGGTTTTGTTTTTTTTGCTCCCCCTTCCCCCCCAAAAAAGATTGCACTTTTAGGCTGCTGTTGTGATGCATGTTGCTTTGAGTTAGCCCCTTCAAATGTGGTGTGATTTTATTACAAATACACATCCATAGAATTGCGCTGCTGTTGTAACAAAAGAATCTGTGGATATGAGTTGACTTTCATTAGAGACTATACTTGAACTTAAACCAAAAAGCCCAGATGTTGTTTGTAAACTTTTACCATAACACATCTGCGTTTTTTAAAGGGTGCCCCAAGACTTTTGTGTTTTGTTAGGAGCAGGCTTGTGAATTTGTTGTAGCTGTTCAGAGTCTTTTGATGTTTTAAAGACTGAAACATTTATTGTGGTGGAAGTTTTGTTTGCTGTTGGTTGGATATGTTTGGATAGATGCAGCAGTCTTCCATATTGAGTCAATTCATCTCATGTTGGGTTTTATTCTTTTCCTACTGTCTTAAACTTTTCCCAGCATTGTTGTCTTTTCCAGTGAGTCTTGTCATCTAATAATGTGACCAAAGCACTGTAACTTTATTTTTTTTTCCTGTTTTCCTCCTCTAAAAACTAGGTGCACCTTATGGTCAGGTGCGTCTTATGGAGCAAAAAATATGGTACTAGGTGCCACAGTGCAATTTCTAGACACTACGGTGCCTGGAATTTATCAAGCCACAGTGTATAAATAATGCCTGATGATCCCATGCACATCTGCCATTTCCAATGTGCACAAACTGGGCAAATTTACTGCCATTTAGGACTTTCTGTTGCTTGTACTCATTGCAGAGTAGGCAAGCCTCTGTCACACAAGAAAGTTACAGAATTTGCCACATTAAAGTTACTTCCATAAGGGGGGAAAAGTCAGCACTGAGTTGTGAGGGGATCATTAGTCTCTTTTTTAAAATCACCTTGTCAAAGCATTGTTACAAAATTTACTGCTTGGGTGTAATTTTGCATGCATAACTCAATTGTAGAACTAACACTTCTACCAAGCTTGAGTACACACTTGCTAAAACAACAATAAGCTATTCAATCCTAAACTGAGAAATAAAGATTTTTCTTTTTGACAGAACAGCAGCACATGATTGATAGGTTACACGAACTTTCCTTAAGAATGTTTTGGTTGAAACATGAGTCTGTTCTACTCTGGATGCTGATCAGGATTACTATTAGTATTAGTATAGTGGGCTTATTTCAGTTTTTGTTTTTCAAATTAGCTACTTACTGGTTTAACTGTAAAGAGTTTACTGATGTAACAATGTTAAGGCATACAGTCTTGCCATATTTGCAGAGATTACAACAAATATAATCTATGACACATCTTAAATTAGACCTTTTCACAATTTATCACCACAGGCATTTTGCCTATTTATGTTCAAGAATGCTTAAAACTGTGCTCAGCAACCAGGATCTCGAGGTATAGCCTGATGATACGTGGCACAGTTCCTTAGTTGAAATGAAGTGGGAATGGGTCTGGTCAGTGCCTGGAAGGGACTCCTTCTGAGAACCCTATGTAAGCTGCTCTGATGAGTTCCAGCATGGAATAAAGTGTAATATAAATGAAATAAATAAATAGATCAGTAGGTCAAACAAATGCTGAACACAGAGTTAAAAGATCACATTTCCCCCTTCGGTCACTGCCACATCCTGAGCTATCCAAAACTTCCACAAATGCTGCTTACCATGAGGAAGAATTGGGGGCAATAATTCAACTATCCTCACTGCCCTTGAAATTAAGGCATTATCAAGGTCATTTCATAGATAACTGCTCACATTTATTTCAACTGGGTTGATAAGCTACAAAGAAAAAAACCAGGTTTCCTACCTGTAACTGATGATCTTCGAGTGGTCATCTGTGCATTCACAGTCATGGGATGAAGCGCCAACACCGATCCCTGATCAGTAACTCCAAAGTCTGGGATTTTTTGCAGCCCAACACCGGTAGGCATGCGCGACAGTTCCAGTGTGCATGCCCACACGGTGGGTGCAAATATCCCGCCAGTTCCTTCCCGCCACCACCTATCAAGAGTACCATGACCAGCAGCAGAGGGGAAGGAGGGTGGGTAGTGTGAATGCACAGATGACCACTTGAAGATCATCAGTTACAGGTAGGAAACCTGTTTATCTTCTTCGTGGTCTCTGTGCTTCACACTCATGGGAGATTAGCAAGCTAGGCTTACCTGGAGGAGGGAGCTGGCGGTTATGCAGAAGTAGCGGCTTGAAGGACCAGGGTACCCAGCTGTGCTCTGTGACGCTTCCAGACATCCAAGGCATAATGTCGCATGAAGACATGAGGAGATGCCCAGGTTGCAGCCAAACAGATGTCCATCAAGGAAGCATCCTTCAGAAATGCTGTGGACGTAGCCATAGCCCTAGTGGAATGCACACGGAGTGACCCTGGCAAGGGACGCTTAGCCAACAGGTAGCAGAGTTTAATGGCTTCTGTGATCCACTTAGAAAGCCTCTGTGCAGAGATCTTGAAACCCAACCTAGGGGCCGCATAGGAGACAAATGGATTGGGATCCTTCAAAATGTCTTGGTGCGATGCACAAAAAAAAACAACAACACCCTCTTAACATCCAGGGCATGCAGACGTCTTTCTTCTGCAGAAAAAGGAGAAGGGTAAAATATAGGCAGAAACACTTCCAAATTGAGGTGGAAACTAGACACCACCTTAGGGAGGAACAAAATGTTCGGGGCCAAAGATACCCATCGTCCTGAAAAGAGATGTATGGAGCATCACACTGCAGAGCCACTAACTCACCTGCCCTCCTGGCCATAGTGACGGCCACTAAGAAGGCAGTCTTCCAGGTGAGAAGATGCAACGGGCAGGTAGCCAAGGTTTCAAAGGACTGCCTTGAGAGCCATTCCAGGGCCAGCAGCAGATCCCAAGCAGGAGGAGGAACCTTAGACGGCAGGTGAAGTCGTAGAAGACCCTTCAAAAAACATTTTGTATGCTGGTGTGTGAAAATCGATGCACCATCCACAGGTTTGTGATGAGCCGAGATGGCAGCCAGAAATACTCAAATCGAGGAATGATTAAGCCCAGCATCAACAAGAGTCAATAAGAACTCAAACATAAACTCAAGACCAGCAGAACGTGCACTGATACCCTTGTCCCACAGAAAGGACAAGAACTTATACCACTTTCCCGCATAGGAGCAGCGAGTTGACAGCTTTCTACTGTTCAACATCACATGTTTCACTTCGTAAGAGAATTCTAGAAGCTGACCCTCCAAGCAATCAGTTTGAGATGAGGGATGTCGTGGTGAAACAGGCAACCTCCTTGAGCCAAAAGGAGGTTCGGTTCCGACGGAAACTTGTGGTGACACCCCTCTGCCATGGCTAGGAGCACAGGAAACCAGCTCTCTCTCGGCCACCACAGAGCAACTAGGATGCACTCCAGATGCTCCTGGGTCAACTTGTGAAGCACTCTGGTGAGAAGAGGCAAGGGTGGAAACAGGTAGAGGAACTTGTCCGCCCACAGAAGCAGAAGACTGTCCCCTAGCGACCTCGGGTCTGACCCTCGCCTGGAGCAGAATTGTTCGCATTTTCTATTGTTTGCTGTGGCAAATACGTCTATTCTGGAATGACTCCAATCCCAGAATAGAGGTTCAAGGTATCTCCAATTCATCTCCCATTCGTGATGGGAAACATCCCCCCCCTGCTGAGGGAGTCCGCTTGAACATTGAGCTCCCCTTGTAGGTGGGTAGCTATAACAATGGTCTGGGAGGCTATGCAGGTCTCCCAAAGCTGCATCGCCAACGCACACAGCTTTCTGGACACAGTCCACCCTTGATGGTTTATATAACTCACAGCAGTCTTGTTGTCTGACATCACAGCTACAGTCTGACCGTTGATCAGGGGTAGGAACGACTTTAAGGCTAGAGAGAGCCAGTTTGGTGTAGTGGTTAAGTGTGCGGACTCTTATCTGGGAGAACCTGGTTTGATTCCGCACTCCTCCACTTGCACCTGATAGTATGACCTTGGGTCAGCCATAGCTCTGGCAGAGGTTGTCCTTGAAAGGGCTGTGAGAGCCCTCTCAGCCCCACCCACCTCACAGGGTGTCTGTTGTGGGGGAGGAAGGTAAAGGAGATTGTGAGCTGCTCTGAGACTCTTCGGCGTGGAGGGCGGAATATAAATCCAATATCTTCTTCTTATTATTATCTTTTAGATGAACTGCCATGAGCTCCAAGAAATTGGGGGACCTGCCTATCTACGGGACCGCCTTTCCCCATATATCCCCCAGAGAGCACTGCGATCAGGGACAAAAAATCTGCTGTCTACCCCTGGCCCAAAAGAAGCCAGGCTATGCGTAACAAGATCCAGGGCTTTCTCGGTGGCAGCACCAGAACTTTGGAACACCCTCCCAGAAGCTATAAGGGCCCTGCGGGATTTGTCGGCGTTCCGCAGGGCCTGTAAGACCGAACTGTTTAGACAAGCTTTTCTGGTTGACTGAAAATGGGCTGCCACCGGACATCCTACAGAAGCTGGCGATCATAGTCAGAACCCAATACCGCCAGACTGGATTGAGACAGCGCAAATAGTTTTAAATTGATAAGTGAACTATGTTTTTATATGTTTTATGGAATTGATTGTTTTTATGATATTGTAAGCCGCCCTGTATATAAATAATAAATGTAAATGTAAAGTAATAAATAAATGTAAAGTAATATAAATGTAAAGTAATAAATAAATAATAAATAAATAATGATGTGATGGTGAGCCACTGATAGGGGCCATGGGCCGCCAATGCAAAGATCTCCTTGGTGTGCTCCCCATCCCCAAAGCGAGGCATCTGTTGATACTGTGACCGAGGGGAGTGAGAGATGAAATGGAGCTCCTCCGCAAAGACTGGACTTCATCCTCCACCAATCCAGAGAGCGTATCACCAGTGAAGAAACTTGCAGAATCTTGGATGGGAGAAGTTTCACCAGATTGTAATTCCTGATGAACCAGAGCTGAAGGATTCACATCCTCAACCTCGCGAAATGCAGAACATTGGTAGTAGCCGCCATGAGGCCCAAGAAATGTTGGACCTGCAGAACAGAAGCGCATCTCACCGCCTAAAGAAGCTGAACCAGGGAGAGGATATCCAACGCTCGGGAATCTGGAAGAAATGCTAGGTGCTGGGTAATGTCCAAAATCGCTCATATAAACTGGAACCAGGTGAGATTTCTTCACGTTCACTAGAAGTCCTAGTGCTCTCAAAACGTTGAGAATCTCTTGCAGATGTGCTCTGAGAGCAGCTTAGGACACAGCAACTACCAACCAATCGTCTATATAGTAAAAAGGATGATACCCTGGAGACGAAGATAAGCCACCACAACAACCATGGTCTTTGTGAAGACCCTGGGGGCCGTGGAGAGCCCAAAAGGGAGCACCTGGTATTGGAAATGTTGCGTCCCAATGGCAAAACGAAGAAACCTCCTGTGACTGGGGAGGATTCTGATGTGGAAATAGGCATCCTTCAAGTCCAGGGTAACCATCCAATCTCCCTTGTTGATGAGTGAAGGGATGCTTTGCAGGGTCAGCATTCTGAACTTTTGATAAGCGATGCATTCGTTCAGGCCCCTCAGATCCATGATTGGACAAAGTCCACCGTCCCGCTTGAGAACCATGAAGTATCTGGAGTAAAACCCCTGACCCTTGAGATGATCGGAAACAGGTTCTGTTGCCTGCTTGCTGAGAAGATGCTGAACTTCCTCCAGCAGAACAGCTGTAGGGTGTGTGATCACCAATCTGGGATGAGAAGGGGGCTGAACAAATTCTATCGCATAACCCTCTTGTATGATGGACAAGACCCACTTGTCGGTGGTGATCTGCTACTATGCTTGCAGAAATCTGTGGAGGCGGGTGGGCCCGGAGGAAGGGGAGGGGGAAGAAAGGATGCCAAAGTCAAAGCCCCTGCGCTTCGGATTCCTGCTAGTTTTCAACTTTCCCATTTGAGAGGAGAAAGAATAAAACTTGGTTTTCCCTCCTGCAGTGAAGGAACTCTTGGCCTCATGCTGTCCCATGCACAGCTTCCACGAACTCTCAGGGGATTTGGTGTGGTAGAGCTTCTTAGGCCATTGCTTGGCTTGCCAGACGAGGCTTAGAACATAAGAGAAGCCATGTTGGATCAGGCCAACGGCCCATCAAGTCCAACACTCTGTGTCACACAGTGGCAAAAAATGTTATATACACACATACACTGTGGCTAATAGCCACTGATGGACCTATGCTCCATATTTTTATCTAAACCCTTCTTGAAGGTGGCTATACTTGTGGCTGCCACCACCTCCTGTGGCAGTGAATTCCACATGTTAATCACCCTTTGGGTGAAGAAGTATTTCCTTTTATCCGTTTTAACCTGTCTGCTCAGCAATTTCATCGAATGCCCACGAGTTCTTGTATTGTAAGAAAGGGAGAAAAGTACTTCTTTCTCTACTTTCTCCATCCCATGCATTATCTTGTAAACCTCTATCATGTCACCCTGCAATCGACATTTCTCCAAGCTAAAGAGTCCCAAGCGTTTCAACCTTTCTTCATAGGGAAAGTGCTCCAGCCCTTTAATCATTCTAGTTGCCCTTCTCTAGACTTTCTCCAATGCTATAATATCCTTTTTGAGGTGCGGCGACCAGAACTGCACACAGCACTCCAAATGAGACCGCACCATCGATTTTTACAGGCGCATTATGATACTGGCTGATTTGTTTTCAATTCCCTTCCTAATAATTCCCAGCATGGCGTTGGCCTTTTTTATTGCAAACGCACACTGTCTTGACATTTTCAGTGAGTTATCTACCACGACCCCAAGATCTCTCTCTTGGTCAGTCTCTGCCAGTTCACACCCCATCAACTTGTATTTGTAGCTGGGATTCTTGGCCCCAATGTGCATTACTTTGCACTTGGCCACATTGAACCGCATCTGCCACGTTGACGCCCACTCACCCAGCCTCAACAGATCCCTTTGGAGTTCCTCACAATCCTCTCTGGTTCTCACCACCCTGAACAATTTAGTGTCATCCGCAAACTTGGCCACTTCACTGCTCACTCCCAACTCTAAATCATTTATGAACAAGTTAAAGAGCATGGGACCCAGTACCGAGCCCTGCAGCACCCCACTGCTTACCATCCTCCACTGCGAAGACTGCCCATTTATACTCACTCTCTGCTTCCTATTACTCAGCCAGTTTTTGATCCAGTTTTTGAGGCTTGCCAGGGTGAGAGGAAGATGAAGGTACTCCCAGATTACATGACGTTTTAATGTTGTTGTCCATTTCCTATAGGACTGCATCCGTAATGAAGCTGAATAGACCCTCACCTTCAAAGTCGAGATCCTCAACCCAGGATCTGGTGTGAGGACATCTAAAAGGTTCCGAAGGCTTCCCAAATCTCTCAGGCTGGAGCATCAAGGGCATCTTTGGTGTCAAGCGGTCCCTCGGCTGCGAAACTTCTAAGTCCGATGCCGAACTAGGATCGCCGCCCTCCTTCGAGTCTGCTGACCGTTCTGTAGGGTCAACCTCCTGATTGGAGCCGGAAAGGGAGGTGTGTGGAACATCCGTCGAACCCAAGGGGCTCTTCGGTCGAATTGGTGAAGCAAGGTTTTTTCCGGAAACGATTTCCAGGTTCTTCAGTGGCGGAGAAGGGGTCTGTCGATCTTGGTGCCTCTTTTTCTCCTTGTGTTTCCTGGGCTCAGCAGAGCGAGAGTCCCAGGCCCCCTTGGCCTTCTTGGCCAGGGTCGATGGTTCTGACTGGGATGCTGAGCCCACACGCTTGTGGGGGCGGTCGGTTCCCTGGAGTGGTTGAGTCAGTTGGCTCGATAACGAGGCCTGAACTGATGTCGATGCCTGGGTGGCGATCGAAGCGGTGGTCGACACCGATGTTGATATCTGCAGTGCGAGAGCCAATTTTACTAGCACCGCCGAAAGCCTTGCAGCTCGGTTTTTCGTCTGTTTGGAAAATTTCGAGCAGTGATGACAGGATTCCACCCGATGACCTTCCCCAAGAGACAGACAAAGAGAACGTCCGTCTTGAAGAGGAATCTTGCTCCCGCACTTAAGGCACTGCTTGAAAAACCCCCAACGCTTCTCCATAGACAGGGATGGTGGGAGAAGGGGGGGGGACTCCCGAAGAGTTGAAAAAACTAAACTAACCGTCTCTCTCTCTCTCTTTTTTTCTAACAACAGAAACAAAGAACGGAGAAAAAAAAAACGAAAAGAAACCCTGAGAAGGAAAAAGAGTAAGTAACTACCGACCTGAGTGACGAAGAACGAGTCTATCTGACGCAGTGGTAAAGAAAGAACTGGTGGGATATTCACGCCCACCGCGTGGGCCTGCACACTGGGGCTGTCACGCATGCCTACCGGTGTCGGGCTGCGAAAAATCCCGGACTTTGGAGTTACCGATCGGTGCTGGCGCTTCATCCCATGAGTGTGAAGCACAGAGACCACGAAGAAGATCTGGAAGAAATCATTATATACTTATGGAATGTGACCACCCATCTTTAACAATATAGAGATTTGTTTGGCTGTTGAGCAACCAAACACAATTTTCTTCTACTTTCCTCTTTTCTGTAGTTTAGCTCTTTAACTCCCCTATTTAGCACTCTACATAATGACCACCGTAATCCATGACACACGCAGGACCATTTTGTTGCTGTTCACAGGATGTGGTAAACCTCTATTTCTAATCATGTATGATTATTATGTCTTGGTCTTTCTGTAGTTAGAGATATGTGTTTATCAACAACATAGTATTAATTTCAATTCATACTTGTTTTAATGCAATTAAGTTTTTATATGGTAATAAAAACATCTTACCCACCTCCACAATTTCCAGATTTCTCTGTTAAAGGTACAGTCTCCCTTTCTTAAGAGCCCCGTGGCGCAAAGAGTTAGAGCTGTAGTACTGCAGTCCTAAGCTCTGCTCATTACCTGAGTTAGATCCCTGGCAGAAGCTGGGTTTTCAGGTAGCCAGCTCCAGGTTGACTCAGCCTTCCATCCTTCCGAGGTCAGTAAAATGAGTACCCAGCTTGTTGGGGGGAAAGTGTAGATGACTGGGGAAGGCAATGGCAAACCAACCCGTAAAAAGTCTGCCGTGAAAACGTCGTGAAAGCAACATCACCCCAGAGTCATAAACAACTGGTGCTTGCACAGGGGACCTTTCCTTTCCTCCCTTTCCTAAACGCCCTATCATTTGAAGATTTTGATGCACAAAAACAGGTTCTAATCTACAAAATATCAACAGAAGTATTAATGAGTTAAGGCTGTCAGAAATTTGTGTTGGAGCACATTACCCTGCAGGGAACTGGTCACCCTCTGACATCACACTAGCTTCACACCAAAGAAAAAATACACTGAATGAATCAAAGAATTCATTGGCAATTTCAGTGCTATAACAGAGCTTCCCACCAGGTGGCACTATGAAGCTAACTGTCCTACATGCCAAATAATATGCAAAAATGCACGAATGTCCATATATTTTCTATATATGTCCTTCAGCTGCTGAGCTAGAGACTTACCACAATTTACCTACTGGTGGACTAAAAAGCGTTAACGATTACAGTGCAACAGACAAATAAGAAGAGCCCTATTATGAATTGTTACTTTTAATTAATGAGAAACAGATATCCTTGATGAGAAATATTAATGATATCCTTAATGAGAAACAGGCTTCCTTGAGAGATGGTGGGCTCTCCTTCTTTGGATGTTTTAAAACAGAGGCTAGATGACATCTGACAGCAATGGTGAACCTGTGAACTTAGGGGGAGGTGTTTGTGAATTTCATGCATTGTGGAGGTAACAGGACGGGATGACCCTGGAGGTCCCTTCCAGCTCTATGATTCTATGATCTGGAGATCAAAAAATAAAATAAGAAAATGGATGTTTCTGTAAAAGTATGTCCCTATCACTGTCCTGGAGTGTGCATATTGACACAAATAACTAAGGCTCAGTTGTGTGGTGTCAGCTACTGGGCTGAGTCCAGTCATGCTCCAGTACTTGCTGGGGGCACCTAAGTTTCCCTTGGACCCCCCCCCCATGTTATTTCCTTTCCCTCCTCCTGGCCACTCCCATATCCTCACTCTTTCCTACTTCTTTCTTTCCCACCAACTAATTTACTTTTTAATCTGTTTTCCTATCTTTAGCTGTATTTACTGAACTATAACCCTGTCTGGCCTCCTAGAGACTCTCTGAAACTTTCACAAGGCTTTCTACAAAAAAGCCCTGTGACTTTCACATTTGGGCGAACCATTCAGTAGGACTAGCGCAGGCTGTAGGATAATTTTAATTTTATTTGATATATTGTTTCTGGTTTAATTTGTTAATGTAAATGACCTTTTGTATCAGGGATAGAGTAGTAAAAAGTTAACAGTAATGTAGAACAATATTTAAGATATGTAAACAAAAATCTTGATTTAGTAACGGATGGTGTATGTCTGTTTTATTAGATGAACAGAAATAACATAGTTTTGCACAGTGTTTCCAAAACTCATGCTATACTGTGGCTACCTCACTTTACAAAAGCACTGATAATAAATAAGCCAACTAGCTATTTTACCAAGATGATGATCTAGATTTGACAATGATGCAGGTATTGTTTAAACATTACTCATTGCCTGAGGTTACTCATGAAAAGTCCTTCAGTATGAGGTGAATGCTTTGCAGAGAAAAATGTTTAAATGGTACTCCTAGGTGTGCATTCACATAGGTTGCCATCATGGGTTTGCAGCTTTGGTGAGCACAAAGTTACACCTTTAAACTGGCTTATAATGGAGATACTATATGCCAAGTAATATGCAAAAATAGACAAATGTCCATGTTTGGTAGTAAATACTGGAGGTTAAGTGACATCTCACTGAACTTCTGGAAGATTCAGCTTTTTCAACATGAAGTTAGATAAACATTTTATGACTCAAAATTGGATATTCATATTAAGATTATTTACTCCATTTCTTTGTTGTTAGGTAGAATTTTAAAATTACATATTCTCTTGTAGTGAGTTTAGGCATTATTCAAAATACAGACAACCCATTGTCATAATTCCCATCACTGGTACTGCAAACTCCAATACAATAGTTTTCAACAACACACACACATATGCAGAGAGAGAGGGAAAAAGCATTATCAGCGCTCCAAAAAATAATGCATGCAATTAGTTATTTTAATAGCTAAACCAACTGATACAGGTTTTGTTCAAAGATGTCAGAATTAGAGAAAAATCCCATGAGAGTCACATACTTAGCAACAACTATTGCACTGAATTCCTGAGCAAACATGGGAAGGAACTGCTTTGCATGCTTGATACTTGACAGAAGTGCTCCCAGCCATAAATCCATTTTGCAGTCCCAGCACCAAGGGGAGGGATGAGGTGGGGGCCAAAGGCAAAGAACCCTTCTAAACCCAACTAAATACTAACCCAATTAACATTTCAGTTGAAATAATACACACTAAAACAAACACAAAGTTTTCAGAGAAATGTGGAATAAAATTGGCCACATCTGTCTTGGTTACAGTGTAGTATGCTTTGGCACAGCATGGGGTACCAGATCCAGTTCATCAACTTCTTCTAGCATAGTCATGTTGTAAAGTGCACACATTTGTATTTTATCTTTCTGTGCAAAGAAAGTATTAAGAATTTTAATAAAGATGTGCGCAATATTTGTTCATGTCTTGCGACTCTTAAACATCTGACATTTATTCTATGTGGCTCTTATGTTAAGCAAGTCTGGCAACCCCTGGTCTAGTTAGTCGCGTCAGAGCTTTTATTTCTTTGTACTAACCTTTATTGTTTCCATATTCACTGTTGCACTAAAAGTTTTTACAAACCACTTATTGTTTTGAACACTTATAATAAAAATCTGTCGTTACACAGCCTGGGTCTTCACGTCTCTTTGGTCACAGATAGAAGAGTTTGCTTAGAAAGAAGACAGGGTTTGGGTGGGTGCTCTGGGCCCTCCCAGACAACCTCTTATCAGAGTGGTGGCAGCCAGAAAAGGGCCCTCCCTGGTCTCCTGCTGGGTGTGACAGCCCATCTTAAACTACCCTGCCTCCAACAGAGCCCTCCAAGCAGCTGATTCCACAGGGAGAAGTCTTGCCTCATTAGATTTATTAGTTGACTCAGGGATTTCAATAAGAATATTTTTAACCACATTTTAATGACATTTTTCCATGTGATTGACTGTAAGGAACACAGTCCAAGTTCTAATCTAATTGCTGAGTTGCAGACACAATTGGGAATTCCCAAAATGGTTCAGAAGAAGCTTGTTTGCAGCCTTTCAAGACCTTTAGCAATTACATGCTGCCATAGTGGTGCTCCATATAGGGTTGCAGGTAAGATCTTGGAATTGTACAATTTGAGCAATGCTGGAAAAGGTTGTCCACCTTCTGTAAAATAAAATTCCTTCAAGGATATGGACAGAAGCTGAAAGCTACTTATGGTATGTTTTAGATGACTTTTCCATATAATTAGAGTGTCAAAATAGATGCACAGATATTTGTAAGAGAACTTGTTCATTCCCTACAATCTCCATGGTCTTCCTCAGGTCTCCAAACAGCAGTATTTTAGATTTATTTTGACTTAATACTAAGTTGCTTCATTTCACAATCATTAATAAACTGAATGATTTGGTTTCTTAAGGCCTGCCTAGTCAATGATAGTATTAAGACATCATCAGCATAAAGCATTGTTAATTTGATGCCCCCTGCTCCCCCACAAAAAAATTATGGAGCCATTAGAAGCATCAAGGACTTCCTGACTACTTGCTCTTCTACCATTTTCAGAGAAATCAGGGTTACCAGAACTCTGTAGAAGTAGTTCCTGGCTTCAGGAACACAGTTTATATCTGTGTGGTATTGTAAGGTTTTAATCAAATTAGTGCTTACAGGCAGTTGCTGCCAGAGATCTTGACCAGCAAAAATATCATAAACACCACATAGTGAAGCAACTTACTATGGGCAAATAGCAGATATGTTCACTTATTGAAAGTTTCACTGGGCTCTTTAAAACTCATTTCCTTGTTTATTGGATTTTTTTTAGTCGCTACTCACGCAAAGGGTCTTGCGGCAACTGAATAACATCATAATAGATAAGTTAAAAAACAAGTTAACAGTTGCATTATTTTCTACTAGTTGAAAGCTTGCAATCCTTTCTGCTTTGCAGAGCTACCTTTCTTCCAGGACAATAGACCTTTTCACCTCTGTGAGTCCGTATCAGTTGAAGAAAGGGACTTTTGCTATTCTCACTTGAGCACCTGTCATTTCTTGAAGGAATCTCGGTTTATTTTTAATTACACCCTCAAGTGTCACTAAAAATACCTATATACAGGCCTCGGATTCAGTGGGAGCTCACAGGAGCACAGCTCCTGAACCTTTTTGAGAATTCCTCCTCCTCCTTCTGAGAGTTCCACCTCCTTGTCAATTGAATAGTATGTGCAGCTGCATAACAATCCCTAGATGAGCTCCACCACCTATTTTTCAACAAAACGACCCCTGCCTATATAGGTCTTCAACCCTTATTTTCATTTCTCCTTGGACTTGCTTATCTAAAGTACCCAAGAGAATGTTCAACACTTCAGGGTGCAATTAACATGAAAGCCTTGTACCAACACTGAAATGACTATTTGGGGAAAAAAATAAATTCCAATTTGGCTAAGAGCTTGCATCTGCAAGTGTCTCATGCAATATTAAAGTTCACTCTAGAATAATGAATTTGGCACTTACTACACATTGGTTAACTTTGAGTACATTCATCCAGTATATACACAATTTAAAATGACTTGAAACTGAGATAGCTAGATCTATTTTGCATGGTACTTCCTACCTAATACTTAAAACTGCACTAGTCTGCCAACTATGTAAGTATTTATGGACAGATTCTCTTTATATGGGGGGAAGAGAACAGATATGTGTTTTCATGCAGAAAAGCAGACTGTGGCAAATTCCAGAGCAGGGGAGGTGTGTGGGAGTGGGAGTAGGCCAAGTAGGCGGCCGCCTCGGACGCCACATGGTCTAGGGGCACCATGAGGCGCCCCCTCTCCCTGTGGCTGCCTGCCACCATTTGCCTCCACGCAGCCACCCACCGCCATTCACCTCCCCAGCTGCTGCCCTCCCCTCCTTGTGGCCGCCCACCTGCCATTTACTTCCCCTTGCCTGCCGCTGCCCCCTCCCCGTGGCTGCCTGCTGCCGTTCGCCTCCCCAGCCACCACCCTCCCCTCCCTTCCCTGTGGCCGCCCACCTGACCACCATTTACTTCCCCTCACCCGCCGCTGCCCCCTCCCCGTGGCTGCCCGCCGCCCTCTGTCGCATGCTGCCATCGTCCCCACCCACCTCCCCCCTGTGCCAGATGCCGGCTTGGCAAAGTTTGTGGGGGTGCATGGAAATGACTTAATTATGTCACTGCCACGCGCCTCCCCCAGACTTTGCCGAGCCAGTAGCTGGCGTGGGCGAGCAGTGGACGGCGAGGGGAAGTAAATGGCGATGGCCGGTGGGCAGGCAACTGATGAGCAGGTGGGCAGCTTTAGGGAGGGGAGGAGAGGGGAGGTATGTCATTATGATGTCATTGGGGCACCCACACTAGGCATGTGCGAAAAAACCTGGGGGGAGCGGAGGTCGGGGGCGGGTGGCCTAGGGGCGCACACACCCCTAGTCCCGGGCCTGTTCCAGAGGGGTAGCTTTCTTGTGGCTCTCACTGCATTTTAATGTGGTATGAACTCATTTGATCAGATGCATGGTGCTATTCTTATTTGGTAGATGACAGGTAGGCAGATACATGCACACACATGCACATGGGAAAAGACAGAAAAATTCAAAATATGCCTAGAAGCCATGAAATGCAAAACTCTGCAGTTCTATGCAAAGTCCAAATTGATGCCATCACATTTAATTTGACTCTCAGTGGTTCAGCACAGCCTGAAACACCTTCTCACTGGTCTGTGTTTGAAGAGCATAATTTCCCCTTTTCCTTTACTGTTCTGTATCTCAGTTTAGAACAGAAAGCCATCTTCTGATTAAGCAACTGCATCTCCTCCCATTTCTTCTGTATACCTAGACTTCTCATGTTTGTGCATTCAAAAGATTTATAGGTCTCCCTGGAACCAATTTTTAGGATGTATATTTGCATACCCTGACATGGGTCTCCTTCTGGACCAGCACAGCCTTTCTTCCCTTTACAAGAGCTAAGCTGGACTAACTCTGTCTCTCTCTAAGCAAGAAACTAAAAGGAGACAAACCAGACATTAAAAAATCTCCGTGATATACTGAGAAACCAGTGAGGGAGTATTTAGTCTTCCAAGACAGTGAAACTGCTCAGCTGGAATTCATATGCAAATCTGATGTTATCAAACCAAAGCGCAATAGATATTGGCTTGGTTCCTACAAAAAGCAATTGTCCCTTCTTAGAGAATTTTATTACACTATTAATCTTGCTTTTCCAATTCATCATCAGTTGGAAGTGGGTCTTACCCACTCTTATTGGCTCTTTTACTCCTTTGTCTGGATATTGTTTTCATCATAGTAACATGACATGCCAGCCTCTTGGACTAATGGGCCTCCCTTTATAATAACATCTTCCCTCCCTTTCCCACTTGTTCTGTTTATAACCATCCATATCTGATAACCAAAGGTAACAGCTTGTCAGGTGCATAAAGTGTATTCTTACCCTTATACCGCAAGAAATTTATCCATCTTTGCAGTAAGACTCTTAATTGCAATATTATGTTTTGCCTTTCTGTGATGCAGAAAGAAACTCTTTCTTCAGTATAAAGTATAATGCACTTAGTTGAATCCAAGGAAGTCTTGAAATGGTTATTTACTGTTGTACATGAAGGTATGTTTTCCTACACCTGAACCATGTAGCAATGCCTAGTGATTCAGTTGAGAATGGGGTTACATGGCAGAAGTCTTTGAAACTCAGAAGGAAAAGATAAGCTTGCTCCAAAAAGTGCCTGACACACCTCAAGAGCTGAGAGAGATTTAACAGTTCTTCCCACTGGCAAAGGTCACTGCAAAGAGCAGACAGTGCTTCTGAGTCATTAAAGCCAACTGGACTGGATAAATCATAGCTACAGCTTGAACATCTCTGTATCATGCATCTTCCATGATGGATGTGGGGCTTAAAATGGAACCTGGGAGACTGGGCAGTGACTAGGTCCTCCACCCTAGCAGCAGGTCTTGCTGGAGGGAAGGTCAACCTGTTCAACAGACTGATATCTAGGTGACTGAGGTATAGAATGACAGACTGATATCTAGGTGATACTGTGTCTTTGCTTATGTAACAAAAGGTGCTAAATGGGGAAAGGTCCACACAATGAATACTCAAAACTCTTGTAAGCAAAGATAGTATGCTTTCCAAAACACAATGCTACTCTCCTTCACCCCAGGTGAGGGTTATTCAAAAGACTGGAGACAAAGCAGCTGGAGTCCTGGCCATCACAGTAAGAAACTAACAAAAACTTTGATGGATAAGCGGGCATTCTAAAACCTCTCATTTCCAGCAATGGCCAGACGTGTATTTTGGGAAGCCCAAGCAGGACAGTGAAGTCCTAGTGTTTTGGAACTGTGGGTGAGAAGAGATTCAACCCAATAAGGTTTGGTATTAACTTAAAACTTTTTTTCATCCAAGCCAGCAAAGAACAATAGCCTCTGAAGCTAAGCAGACAATGAAAACTGCAGGTTTTTTTGTGGGGAGGAGAGGAAAGACTGGCTTTTACAGAAAGAAGTTCGAGAACAGACTGCTCCTGCTGACCAAACTACCACAACTAGTTTGATGGTTGAGAAATGACAAATAAGAACAACCAAGGTTTGAACTTTTGATTTCGCATTCTTTTCAGAAATAAATATAGAATAAGCAACACTTCTTTAAAATGGTCTACATTTTATAGAGCTCTGAACCTCTAATTTGTCATACAGTCTGGATTTGTAATGCAAATACCATTAGTAAGATCTCCACTACCTGACAAGTACAGAAAAAAATAATGATAAATCTTGGTCCTAATTAAGTAGAATCAGAATCATAGAGTTGGAAGGGATCTCCAGGGTCATATAGTCCAATCCCCTGCACAGTGCAGGAATTTCACAATACCTCCCCCCCTCACCCACTCAGTGACCCCTGCTCCATGCCCAGAAGATGGCAAAAAACCCCAAAACAAACCACCAACCCTTCTAGGATCCCTGGCAAAAAAATTGCTTCCTGACTCCAGATTGGCGAACAGCATTCCCTGGGTGGGTAAAAAACAGCCACAAGAACTAAGCACTGATACAACCCTTCCTGCCCTCCCTCTCATAATCTGCCTAAATTCAAAGAATCAGCATTGCTGAGATGGCCATCTAGCTTCTGTTTAAATACCTCCAAAGAAGGAGAGCCCACCATCTCCTGAGGAAGCCTGTTCCACCGAGGAACAGCTCTGTCAGAAAGTCTTCCTAATGCTTAGCCAAAACTCTTCTGATTTAATTTCACCCCACTGGTTTTGGTCCAACCTTCAGGGCCACAGAAAACAGCTCTATATGACAGCCTTTCATCAAGTACTTGAACATGACATTGCAATTAAATAAACATGATATTGCAATTAAGATCATATTGCCTCTCAGTCATCTCCTCTCCAAGCTAAACATAACCAGCTCATTCAACCTTCCTTCATAGGACTTTGTCTCCAGACCCCTCACAATCTTCATTGCCCTCCTCTGGACACATTTCAGCTTGTCTATATCATTCTTAAGCTGTGGGGCTCAAAACTGAACATGATACTCTAGGTGAGGTCTAACCAGAGCAGAGTAAAGTGATACCATCACTTCACGTAATTTGGACACTATACTTCTGTTGATACAGCCCAAAATAGCATTTGTATTTTTAGCTGCAGCATAACACTGCTGACTCATGTTCAATAAATGGTCTACTAAGAAACCTAGATCCTTTTTGCACAAACTACTATCATGACAAGTCTCCCCCATCCTATAATTATGTATTGGATTTTCCCTTCCTAAATGCAGAACTTTAAATTTATCTGTGTTGAAATTAATTTTGTTTTAGCCCAGTTTTCTAGCCCGTCAAGATCATCCTGTCTCTGTCTTGTTCCATATTTGTGACCCCTCCCAATTTAGTATTATCTGCAAATTTAATAAGCATTCCCTTTATCCCTTCATCCAACTCACTTATAAAGATGTTGAACAAAACAGTTCCCAGGAAAGAACCTTGAGGCGCTCAACTTGTCACTCCTCTCCAAGAGGATGAGGAACCATTCACAAGCAATCTGTGACACAATTACAGATCCATCTAACAGTAATAGGATCCAAACAACATTTTATCAATTTGTCAACAATAATATTATGTGGAACTTTATCAAAAGCCTTACTGAAATTATGATAAACAATGGCTACAGCATTCCCCGGATCCAGCAAGGAAGTAACTTTCAGAAGGGGGGGGGAGATAAGGTTAGTCTGACATGACCCGTTCTTTAGAAACCCATGCTAGCTCTTAGTAATCACAGCAGTCCTTTCTAATTGCTCAAGGACTGACTGCTTATTTGTTCTAAAACTTTACACATATAGACATCAAGCTGACAGGTCAGTAGTTACCCGGATCCTCCTTTTTTCCTTTCTTGATGATGGGACATTTGCCTCCAATCATAAGAACATAAGAGAAGCCATGTTGGATCAGGCCAATGGCCCATCCAGTCCAACACTCTGTGTCACACAGTGGCCAAAAACCCAGGTGCCATCAGGAGGTCCACCAGTGGGGCCAGGACACTAGAAGCCCTCCCACTGTGCCTGTCCCCCAAAGTACCAACAATAAAGAGCATCACTGCCCCAGACAGAGAGTTCCATCAATATGCAGTGGCTAATAGCCATTGATAGACCTCTGCTCCATATGTTTATCCAATCCTCTCTTGAAGCTGTCTATGCTTGTAGCTGCCACCACTTCCTGTGGCAGTGAATCCCATGTGTTAATCACCCTTTGGGTGAAGAAGTACTTCCTTTTATCCATTATAACCCGACTGCTCAGTAATTTCATTGAATGTCCATGAGTTCTCGTATTGTGAGAAAGGGAGAAAAGTACTTCTTGCTCTACCTTCTTTATCCTATATATGATCTTATAAACCTCTATCATTTCACCCCTCAATCAACATTTCTCCAAGCTAGAGCCCCAAGCGTTTCAACCTTTCTTCATAGGGAAAGTGTTCCAACGCTTTAATCATTCCAATGCTATAATATCTTTTTTGAGGTGCAGTGACCAAAATTGTACACAGTACTCCAAATGAGGCTGCACCATCGATTTATACAGGGGCAATATGATACTGGCTGATTTGTTTTCAATTCCCTTCCTAATTCCCAGCATGGCGCTGGCCTTTTTTATTGCAGTTGCACACTGTCTCGACATTTTCAGTGAGTTATCTACCATGACCCCAAGAGCTCTCTCTTAGTCAGTCTCCGCCAGTTCACATCCCATCAACTTGTATTTATAGTTTGGATTTTTGCCCCCAATGTGCATTACTTTGCACTTGGCCACACTGAACCTCATTTTCTATGTTGACACCCACTCACCCAGCTTCAACAAATCCCTTTGGAGTGCCTCACAATCCTCTCTGGTTCTCACCACCCTGAACAATGTAGTGTCATCCACAAACTTAGCCACTTCACTGCTTACTCCCAAGTCCAAATCATTAATGAACAAGTTAAAAAGCATTGGACCCAGAACTGAGCCCTGTGGTGCCCCTCTGCTTACCACCCTCCACTGCAAAAATTGCCCATTTATACTCACTCTCTGTTTCCTATTAATTAGTCAGTTTTTGATCCACAAGAGGACCTGTCCTTTTACTCCATGACTCTCAAGCTTACTAAGGAGCCTTTGATGAGGAACCTTATCAAAAGCTTTCTGGAAGTCAAGGTGAACATCATCTATTGGGTCCCCTTTGTCCACAAGTTTGTTCACCACCTCAAAGAACTCTAACAGGTTAGTGAGACAAGATCTTCCCTTACAGAACCCATGCTGAGTCTTTATCAATAACGTTTGTTCATCAGTATGCCTACTAACATTTGAAAGAGTATGTATAATCTAATTGTATTTACAAACTTAGAAAGAAAAGCCTTCCATGAACCTGAAAAAAGCTCTGAGCAGGGTTAATGGCCTTTCCATTTACACTTTTTCACACACTCATCATCAAGAGACAGATAGATGTTCTGACACTTTTAGGGGCTGTTTCATCTCATGCAGAGTTTTATCTTCAGTACAACAAGCAGCATCTCAGTAAAGTAAATGGGACAGAGCCATATAGCTCTGCCACATGTACATTTTGATAGGTCCTCAAATCCTCCCCATCCATGCTTACAGTATGTCACTAGTGCAAGGGATAGTTCCATTCAATCCCTTCTCTATCCTTACAGTCATGTGAAAGATATTATAGCCTGTGTACTCTTATACTCTTCCATGCAAGGCATATAGGCTGCTTTAATATCCTCCATCCTTTTTTTATCTGCATGGTTAAAAAATAATTTATTAATAATTTCTACCTCTTGCATCACACCAATGATATGTAGTCCTAGGTAAATTTACTAGTAACTATGGAATGTACTGCAGGGGCTTCTTACCTTGAACAAAATAATTCTAATCCTCAATAGCATTTCTATAAAGTCAATGGAAGGCCTCAGTCACATTTTAGCTTTAGTGCAATATAGTACTTTAACTCAGCAAGGAAACACGCAATTTTTAAAAACTAAAAATGTTAAGAGCAAAAGTAAACCAAAAAAGACTTTCTGAAACAGCATAGACATTCAGGAGATGAACTATGCCATCACAAAAATACTGAAAACTCAGCTGGTTGAATCCTTTGAAAGTGGTGGCAATGTGCTCACAAAGGCAGATCCTTCCTCACTTTCTTCTCCACCAGTGAAGGAAGCAGGGAGAAAAGGAAGAGGGTGTTTAGGGAATTTTCCCTTCAGACTGTAACTTCCAGTGCTTTATGGCATTTTGTCTACAAAGGTTCCTCCATGGTCTGGTCTCACTTTTTTTTGAGGATCATAGGGGCCTGCTGGAGGAAGGAGAGGGTGGGAAGATCAGCCTTTGTGAACAGGATCCAACCTTATGAAAATCTTCCACTAACAGAAGTTGACATAAATAAATCAAATACTTTTTGTTTGGTCTGAACACTTAATAGTTAGATTTTGGATGAACTGAGAGACAGATTTAGATACTATGAATTTCAAATGTACAGCTGCTTACAGATGTGGATCTTTCCTTATTTATTATTATTAATTTATTATTTATTATGTTAGATTTCTATCCCACCCATTCTACAAAGGCTTAAGGCGGCTAACAATGTAAGATAAACAAAGGCAACACAAGTAAACAATAATAAAACAATCGTGATGGTTTATATAACTCACAGCTGCCGTGTTGTCTGACATCACAGCTACAGTCTGACCATTGATCAGGGGTAGGAACGACTTTAAGGCTAGATGAACTGCCATGAGCTCCAAGAAACTGATGTGATGCTGCGTCATTGACGGGGGCCATGGACCGCCTATGCAAAGATCTCCTAGATGTGCTCCCCATCCCCACAGCGAGGCATCCGTCATTACCGTGACCGAGGGAAGTGAGAGATGAAATGGAGCTCCTCCGCAAAGATTGGACTTCATCCTCCACCAATCTAAAGAGCGTAGCACCAGCGAAGGAATTTGCAGAATCTTGGACGGGAGACCTCTCACTGGATTGTGATTTTTGAGGAACCAGAGTTGAAGGATTCGCATCCTCAACCTTGCAAAGCGCAGAACATTGGTAGTAGCCGCCATGAGGCCCAAGAGACACTGGATCTGCAGAACAGAAGCGTATCTCACCATCTGAAGGAGTTGAACCAGGGAGATGATATCCAACGCTCGGAAATCTGAAAGAAATGCTAGGTGCTGGGTGGTGTCCAGAATCGCTCCTATAAACTGAACTCTTTGCGCTGGAACCAGGTGAGATTTTTTCACGTTCACCAGAAGTCCTAGTGTGCTCAAAAGGTTGAGAATCACTTGTAAATGCGCTCTGAGAGCAGCTTCGGACACAGCAACCACCAACCAATAGTCTATATAGGAAAAAGGATGATACCCTGGAGATGAAGGTAAACCACCACAACAACCATGGTCTTTGTGAAGACCCTGGGGGCCGTGGAGAGCCCAAAAGAAGCACCTGGTATTGGAAATGTTGCGTCCCAATGGCAAAATGAAGAAACCTCCTGTGACTGGGGAGGATTCTGATGTGGAAATAGGCATCCTTCAAGTCCAGGGTAAAAACAGGTTGCAACGGATCCATACCTCGGAGCTCCAATAGCTCGCCTATAGCGCTTTTTGGCGCGCTTCCCTCCCGCTCTGGGGAGCAGGCACCGACCGCGCATGCCTGGAGCGGGGGGGGGGGGGAGCGGCCATCCCACTCAGTTTCTTCCAGCTGCCACTGACACTGACAGTATATAAGGTAAACAACGATCACAGGAGGCCAGCAGCGGGGAAGGCTGGGTGGGCGTGTGTGACTGCACAGATGACCACTCGAAGATCATCAGTTACAGGTAAGCAACCTGTTTATCTTCTTCGTGGTCTCTGTGCAGTCCCACACATGGGTGACTAGCCAGCTAAATGTCCTGGAGGAGGGTGCTGGTAAAAGAAGAAAGTTAGTCACATAACCAAGTCAGATCATATTATGCAACACAGAGATGGAAGCGGATGCACTCACCCCTGACTTCAGTGGAAGATGGATCTGAGGACCGCTTGACCGAAGGAGGCGTCACGTCTCGCACGAACGTCTAAAGCATAATGGGAGACGAACGTGGATGGTGAGGACCACGATGCAGCCGCACAAATGTCCTCTAGGGAGACGCCTCGCAGGAAAGCCGAAGACGTCGAGACCGCTCTAGTAGAGTGGGCCTTAAGGCCTTCGGGCAGAGGCTGTTTAGCCAGTTCATAGCACAACCTGATGGCACTAACTACCCATTTAGACAGTCTCTGGGTAGAGATTTTGTGACCTCTGTGAGGATTTCCGTAGGCCACAAACAGATTAGGGTCCTTACGGAAAGGTTGTGTACAATCAAGGTAGAAAGATAAAGCCCTTCTAACGTCCAGAGAATGCAGGGCTCGTTGTCCCTGGTCTGATGGGTTGGAGAAAAACATTGGCAGAGAAGTTGAAGTCGATAGGTGGAACTGGGAGACAACCTTAGGAAGGAATGCAGGGTCCGGTCGCAGAACAACTTTGTCCTTGTGGAAAATGGTGTAGGGACGATCGTGGCGGAAGGCGCATAAGTCACTTGCCCGTTTGCCTGAGGTAAGGGCTACCAGCAATGCAGTCTTCCAGGACAAGAGGTTGAGCTGCGTGGTAGCCATGGGTTCGAACGGGGTTCTCATTAGGCAAGAGAGAACTAGGGATAAACTCCAAGATGGGGCAAAAGGTTTAGTAGGTGGATGCAAGTGCAGCATGCCCTTAAGAAAGGCTTTAGACAACTTGTGGGAAAAAACTGTTTTACCCTCCACGGGGTCATGGAATGCAGAAATAGCCGAAAGATGAACTTTTAAGGAGGAATAGCAGAGGCCTGATGTCTGCAGTGAAAGTAGATAGTCTAGGATCAGATTGAGAGGCACAGATTCTGCTCGGAGATGATTGGAGGCCGCGAAAGAACAGAAACGCTTCCATTTATGTTTATACGAGAGTCTGGTGGAAGGCTTTCTTGCATTAAGGATAACATTCGCTACCTCTGTAGAGAGGACAGAGGACGGATCCTCCATGCCGTTAGGGCCAGAGTGCGAGGATTGTGATGCAGCACCATGCCGTCTGCTTGAGTCAAGAGATCGCCCGCTAAGGGAAGCCGGCGGTAGGTGTGACTGGACATTTGAAGTAGTCTCGTGAACCATGGCTGCCGTGGCCACCATGGAGCAATGAGGATACAGTCCGTGCCCTCTCGAGCAATCTTGGTTAACACTCGTGTTATAAGGGGGGTCGGTGGAAACAGGTAATGTAGTGGCCCTCTCCAGGTGTGCAGGAACGCATCGTTGCCCCTCCTGGTGTAAAAACGAGGACATTTGGCATTGTTCCTTGAGGCGAAAACATCTATCCTGGGCACTCCGAAGCAGCGAAAGACGCGGCGGAGATAGACTTGATTGAGGGACCACTCGTGGTCGTCTATCCGAATTCTGCTGAGGGAGTCGGCCAGAACATTCTCCACACCCGGGAGGTGAATGGCAGTCAAGTAGATGTTGTGTTTCACACACCATTCCCAGAGCAGTATGGCAATGCGGCACAGCCGAAGAGATCTTGTGCCCCCCTGTTTGTTGACATAAAATACAGTCGCCATATTGTCGGTGGAGACCTGAACATGACGACCTGCGACTATTGGCAGGAACAAATGAAGGGCCCGGTGAACTGCGATCAATTCCAAGCAGTTGATGTGAATGGCCCGCTCGGCCCCTGTCCAAAGGCCTCTGACAGTCTTGCCGTCTAAGTGGGCTCCCCATCCCCACATAGAGGCGTCTGTGGTTAGAACGACTGATGGCGGAGGAAGAAGGAAGGGCATTCCGGAGAAGAGATTCTCTGGTATTGTCCACCAACGAAGGGAGTGCAGAGCCTTTTGGGGAACGGTGAGGAGAGTGCTCTGTGGTTGTACATGCGGGTGGTAAGCCCGAACGAACCAGAGCTGAAGATGTCGCATTCTCAGGCGAGCAAAGCGAAGCACCGAAGTGGTCGCAGCCATAAGGCCCAAGAGTCTCTGAATGTTGAAAGCAGACTGGCGTGGGTTGAGAAGGAATAGATTGGCCAGTGATATGATGGACTGGGCCCGGTCGTGCGGAAGGAATGCAAAGTGAGGGGACGTACATAGACGAGCACCTATAAACTGCAGGTCCTGGGTCGGCGTGAGGTGTGATTTGGTGGTATTCACACAGAGGCCCAGGGAGGCCAGCAGAGAGAGGGTTGTGTCGAGGTTCCTCTCCAGCTGGTGCTGAGTCGGTGCAATCAGGAGCCAGTCGTCTATGTACGGGAATACTGAAATGTTCTGAAGGCGCAGGGCAGCTGCCACTACCGCCATGCACTTGGTAAACACTCTGGGTGCAGTGGAAAGTCTGAAGGGTAGGGATCGGTATTGGAAGTGTTGATGACGTATTGCAAAACGGAGGTACCTGCGGTGGTGGGGGCGGATCGTTACGTGAAAGTAGGCGTCCTGAAGGTCTAGGGAAGCCATCCAGGAGTCTTGGGGGATAAGAGGGAGTATGGACTGAAGAGAAATCATTCTGAATTTCTTGTAAATTATGTGTTCGTTTAGCTTCCGAAGATCCAGGATAGGGCGCCTGCCCCCGTCCCTCTTTGGGACAAGGAAGTACCTTGAATAGAACCCCCTTCCCCGGTGTAGAGGAGGAACTGGTTCTATTGCATTTTTCTGGAGCAAGTCCAGAATTTCCTGTTGGAGGTGAGGGGAGGGTGGAGTAACTATAAAGTAACGGAGGTGAGGAGGTGAAGCGAACTCTATTGCGTAACCTAGACGCACAATGGTGAGGACCCAGGAATCTGTGGTGATGGAATGCCACGTCGGGTAAAATGGAAGTAGTCTGGTATGGTAAAGAGGACTCAGCGGTAGTGTTGTAGGAGAGTCAAAGAGACTGCTTAGTTGGTTGAGATGGCTTTTTGGATGGTTGCGCACGCGGCCGTTGTTGGAACGGTTGTTTCTGTTGCTGAGGCTTTTTTGTCCAGAGATCTTGCTGTCTGGGAGAGCGTTGACGGCGCTGAAAAGAAGGTTTCCATGGTCTCTGCTTGCCGAAGGTCTGAGAAGTCGACTGTGAGACCCCCAGGCGCTTGGCTCGCTTCCGTCCATCATCCACAGAGGTGAGGACTTCGTCCGTCGAAGCGTGGAACAGTCCGAGACCGTCGAACGGAAGATCTTCTATCTTCTGTTTAATGTCTGGGTGCAGGTTAGTCGAACGCAGCCAGGCATGGCGCCGCAGGGCCACTGAGGTTGCAAACACTCTGGAAGAACAAGAGACGGCATGTCTAAGGGAATTTATCTGCTGTTTAGAGACACGCGACAGCTCCGAAACTAGGCCGGAAACGGTCTTCTGTGAGGAGTCAGGCATCGAAGCAAGGTGAGGAGTTATCTGGTTTGCGAGATTGAACGTGTATGCCGCAAAATAAGCCAGATAGTTGTTTAATTTGGAGTTAGTACAGGCAAAGCCGTAAATTTTCCTTGCTAAAGTGTCCAATTTCCTACCCTCGCGGTCGGGAGGAGCAGGGTGACGAGATTGCTTGGCCTTAATGGCCGAATGAACTATTATAGAGTTAGGAGCCGGATGGGAGGCTAGAAATTTACAATCAGCAGCATGCACCCTGTAGAGGGAGTCGAGGCGTTTGGAAATAGCTGGTATGGAAGCAGGCTTTTCCCAAGATTCACGGAGGGCCTCCAGATGGACAGGAAGCATAGGCAGTGTTGAGCCGTCAGGTAAGTCGGATTGCACGAGGTCATGCACCACGTCGGAGACCCTAGGAGAGTCTGATGGCATAGGGATATTAAGGGCCGAGGCCATTGTAGTTACTAGATTGAGATATGCCTTGGAACTGTCCGATGGTGAAAGCCGAGTGGGCATGTCAGAAGAAGGCGAGGCTGGAGGTCCCTCGGAGTCTGAATGATCTGAAGTATCCACTTCTGAGTGTGAGTCATGTCGTTGAGGCGTCATGGACCTGCGCGGTGAACGGTCCCGAGACGGCCCAGCGCGAGGAGACCCTGATGGAGGTGGTTTAGAAAGCGCCGCGGAAGGTGCTCTGGGAGGAGGCCTTGGGAGATCTCGGATTTGAGGATGAGGAGACTCGAAGTCCTCACGAGGCCGATGGGCGTAGTAATGCTGCCCCCTGGTGGAATCGAGGATCTCTCGGGTCCGAGCATCTCGGGTCCGATACGATTGGTCTCTAGCGTAGGGAGACCTGTGCCGATAACGGTTAAAATCACGATCCCGAGAACGGTACCGAGGGGAATAGACATATCGGATCCGAGGAGTCGAAACGTCACGGACGTCTGGTTCGGGTTCAAAGTCAGAGTATTGCTTGTAATACCTTTGTTCAGAAGGAGATCGAAAGTCTCTTCGGTACGCTGTACGGGTTCTAGGAGACGGGGATCTAGACTGGGAGCGGTCGTAATGGTGATCCCGATAGTCGTCTCGGTACGGAGAAATGGAGCGAATACGTTCGCCATGGACCGGAGAGCGTGAGCGGAACCGTTGAATAGGAACCTGGGTAGAAGAGTCCTTGAGTTGCAAGGAAACTGGAATGTCTCGAAAGAGTTCGGGGCGGACGCTTGACTTTTCCGGTTGTAGAATATCCGACGGAACCTCGCTGTGGATCGAAGGTGACCTGGAGCCAATCGGTATGATCTCAGTCCTTGGGGAATGAGGAGTCAGCTGCGGCATGTCTGAAATAACATCAGACGGCGCCGAGAGTTCCAGAGGCAAAATCGGGATCGAGCGCCCCGTCCCAGCAGAAGTGGATTGCGCAGAAGTCATGGCGACAGCGGCAGTCGAAGCGAGCGGGTCGCGAGGTCCTTTAGGAGCCGACGATTTCGGACTGGAGGCCGTCGGACTGGAGTGGCGAGACTTCGACACCGAGGACGATCCGGAGTGACGCAGTTTTTTTGGCGCCTTGCCTTCGGACACCGAGGGCGATTCCGAATGATGTAGTTTTTTCGGTACCTTGCCCTCAGAGTGCTTAGTTGACTTTTTGTCGGGCTTATGCTTCTTAGGAATATTCAGAAGGGCCGACACAGTCGAATCTCCCGCTCTTTGTGGGGGAGGCGGCGAATCCGAAGCGGGCATCGCCCGGAGGGACTTCTCTATGAGGAAACTGCGAAGGCGGGCCGCTCTGTTTTTCCGCGCCTGTTTACAAAAACTGGCGCAATGAGTGCAGGAGTCGACACGATGGGATTCCCCCAAGCAGAATAGGCACTGAGAGTGGCCGTCAGAAGAGGGGAACTTGGCCCCACACCTCGAACACCTTTTAAACGTTATTTTCCCTTCCATACGCTCCGGACGGGGAGGGGAAGATGGAAGGGAAGGGATGGGGGGGGGTAGAAAAAAGAACAGCGCAGAAGAGGCTTCTTCTTTTTTTTTTTTTTAAAGTTGTAGGACGAAAATCAGAAAGGAGAATAAGAAAGAAAGAGTGATACGATACCAAGGTGAGGCGAAGCAGAAGGAGGAACACAGCAAGGTAGGTGTTGTCCGGGCGGCGGAAGGGAAGAAACTGAGTGGGATGGCCGCTCCCCCCCCCCCGCTCCAGGCATGCGCGGTCGGTGCCTGCTCCCCAGAGTGGGAGGGAAGCGCGCCAAAAAGCGCTATAGGCGAGCTATTGGAGCTCCGAGGTATGGATCTGTTGCCTGCGGCAAGACCCATGTGTGGGACTGCACAGAGACCACGAAGAAGATCCATCCAATCTCCCTTGTTGATGAGCGGAAGGATGCTTTGCAGGGTCAGCATTCTGATCTTCTGATAAGCAATGAATTCGTTCAGGCCCCTGAGATCCATGATCGGACAAAGTCCACCGTCCCGCTTGGGAACCGTGAAGTATCTGGAGTAAAACCCCTGACCCTTGAGATGATCAGGAACAGATTCCATTGCCTGCTTCCTGAGAAGATTCTGAACTTCCTCCAGCAGAACAGCTGTGGGGTCACCAATCTGGGATGAGGAGGGAGCTGAACAAATTCTATCGCATAACCCTCTTGTATGATGGACAAGACCCACTTGTCGGTGGTGATCTGCCACCATGCTTGCAGAAATCTGTGGAGGCGGGTGGGTCCGGAGGAGCGGGGGGGAGAAGGGAGGGTGCCAAAGTCAAAGTTCCTGCTTGGGATTCCTGGTAGTCTTCGACTTTCCCATTTGAGAGGAGAAAGAAGAAAACTTGGCTTTTCCTCCTGCAGCGAAGGAACTCTTGGCCTCATGCTGTCTCGTGCACAGCTTCCACGAATACTCAGGGGATTTGGTGTGGTAGGGCTTCTTAGGTCTTTGCTTGGACCATGGACAAGGCTTGCCAGGGCGAGAGGAAGATGGGAGGTACTCCCAGATTACGTGATGTCTTAATACTTTTGTCCATTTCTTGTAGGACTGCATCCATAGCAGAGCTGAATAGACCCTCACCTTCAAAGGAAAGATCCTCAACCCAGGATGTGGTGTCTAACTGGAGGGAAGTGGAATGAAGCCATGAGTGACGATGCAATGTAATGGCCGAGGTAAGCGTCTTGGCTGCAGTGCCCACCATATGCTTAGAGGCCTGTAGCTGCTGTTTTGCCAGGAGCATCCCCTCCCTCTGGGCCCTTTTTGCCTGGTTACGCTTATCCTCAGGCAAAGCAGCTAACAGCGGTGAGAGTTGCTCCCATAGGGAATACTGATATCTTGCCATGCAGGCACAATAATTAGAAATGACCGGTTGAGGCTGGACCACTGGCAAAGAAAAGGAGTTCGCCATTCTTTAATTAGCTCCCCATAGGATTTCAAATGCTCAGAAGGAGAGAATGGAAGATCCTCAGCTATCCTGGATTCTGGTGAAGACTCTTCCTGCTGATGGCCCGACTGCTCCTCCCCATATTCATTGGAGGTCAATGGAGAGGAAGAAGCGCTCTCCTCAGATGGTAAACCTGGGACGTCTACGGTAATCCTAGTCGAGGAAGTTTGCTCAAAGTCTGGACCACTGGAACGTGCCGGCTTCCTGACCAACTTCGGGGTCAAAGTCGGCATCAATTAACCTCGGCAATCAGGTGGTGAACGTGCTGAGATGCTGGAGTGGTGCGAGGCCTCAGAACGTTGATCCCAGTCTGGGTTCTGAGGAGGGTACCAGGGATAAGGTGAATGGTAGGGGTAGCCCCCAAAGGGATAAGCCCCCGGTCATGGATCCCAGTTGGGTAGAGGATGTGGACATCGAAAGGGATCCAAAGTCTCCACAAACCTCTCAGGTTGGAGCATCAGCAGCATTTTTGGTGTCAAGCGGTCCCTCGGCTGCGAGACTTCAAAGTCTGATGCTGAACTAGGATCACCCTCCTTCAAATCAGCTGACCGCTCTGTAGGGTCAACCTCCCAATCAGAGCCAGAAAGGGAGGTATGCATAACATCCGTTGGACCTGAGGGGCTCTTCGGTCCAATCGGTGAAGCGAGGATTTTTTCCAGAGGCTCCCCCGAAATGATCGCTGGGTCCTTTGGTGGCAGAGAAGGGGTCTGCCGATCTTGGTGCCTCTTCTTATCCTTATGCTTCCTGGGCTCAGCGGAGCGAGAGTCCCGTACCCCTTTGGTTTTCTTGGCCGGGGTTGATGGTTCGGACTGGGATGCCGAGGCCGCACGCTTGTGGGGACAGTCGGTTCCCTGGAGCAGTTGAGTCGGTTGGCTCGATAATGAGGCCGGAACTGATGTCGATGCCGGGGCAGCCATCGAAACACTGGTCAACGCCGATGTCGACATCTGCAGTGCAAGAGCTGATTTCAACAGCGCCGCTGAAAGCCTTGCAGCTCAATTCTTTCTCGTCTGCTTAGAGAATTTTGAGCAGTAATGACAGGATTCCACCTTCCCCAAGGCACAGCAAAGAAAGAGAGTGTCCGTCTGGAGGAGGAATTTTGCTCCTGCACTTCAGGCACCATTTGAAGAACGCCAAACGCTTTTCCATAGAGAAGGAGTGGTGGGAGGAGGGTGTGGGGGGGAAAACCCCAAAGGGTTGTAACTAAAGTCTCTCTTTTTTTTGTATAACAAGGAAAAGAACGAAGGAAAAACGGGAGAAACCTGGAGAAGAAAAAGGTAAGTAACTACCAACCGGAGTGATGACAAAACGTGTCTATCCAACACGGTGGTAAAGGAGGAACTGGTGAGATATTCGCGCCCACCAAATGGGCATGCGCACTGGGGCTGTTGCGCATGCCTACCGAGGTTGGGCAGCGAAAAATCCCGGACTTTTGTATTACGGATCGGGGATCGGCGCTGGCATTTCATCACATGAGTGTGAAGCACAGAGACCACGAAGAAGATCAGAGCTTCACCCTTCTCTCTACTGTTAAGACTTGGTAAGCAGAAGGTCCCAGGTTCAATCCCCGGCATCTCCAACTAAAAAGGGTCCAGGCAAGTAGGCGTGAAAAACCTCAGCTTGAGACCCTGGAGAGCCGCTGCCAGTCTTGAGTAGACAATAGTGACTTTGATGGACCAAGGGTCTGATTCAGTATAAGGCAGCTTCATATGTTCATAAGAAGACTCTGTCTATGGTCGTGTCTGTCTGCACCCCCATATGCACCAACCTCTGTGTGGGAACCAGGGTGTTCTTCTCCACATTTATTACAAACCCATGACGCTGCAACATTGACATGGTCCAGTGAGTGTCTTCCAGACACTGCTGGTATGATCCCGCCTTCACCAGGAATGTTGTCGAGGTAAGGAAACAGAGCCACACCGTGCAATCTCAGGTCTGCCACCAGTGTCACCAGAACCTTCATGAAGACCCGAGGTGAGAATTTTAGACCGAATGGCAGAGCTCGATATTGAAAGTGCTTCCCCCCATAGGAGAAGCGTAGAAATTTCTGTGGGATTCCCGAAGGGGGATATGCAAATAAGCCTCGAATGGATCCAAGGATGCCAGAAAGTCCTGTGGTTGAATGGCTAGCAACACAGACCACAAAGACTCCATCTTGAAGTGTCTTGTCTGTACAAACTTGTTGAGTCATTTCAGATCCAAAAAGGTTCTGAAGTCTCCATGTTTCTTTGGTACTTGTAAGATCACAGAGTAAACCCCCAGACCCTTTTTAGAGGTCGGGACCGATTCCACCACACCAGTGTCCACCAAATGTTGAATGGCAGCCACCACTGCTTTGTGAGAGGTCACATCCCGCTTCCACAGAACCCAACAAAAACAACCAGGAGGAAGGGAAAGGAACTCGATGGCGTAACCCTTGCTCACGGTCTCCTACACCCATAGGTCTTGTATGGACCGATGCCAGTTGTCTGCGAACTGAGCGAGTCACCCCCCGATTCTCCTCGGACTGTTGGCATAGTCATTGTGACCCTCTTTTTTTGGGAGGGTTCTTGGAACCGACTTTCCTGAATAGAAGGGTTTGAAATCCCATCCCTTCTGCTGCCACTTCCCTCTGAAGGAGTGAAAGGACCCCGGTCTAGTGGATTTCTTGGACTCTCAGAAGGAAGATAAAGACTTCTTCTGCTTTACATCCTTACCCTTAGAATGAAGGACCTTCTTTTTGTCCCTATTCTCAATGAGATACCTATCTAGGCCCTCCCCAAACAACAAAGAGCCTTTAAATGAAACCGCCGCCACTCGTGCCTGAGCTGCGGCATCCATGTCCCAATTACAAAGCCAAATGTTGCACCTAGCCGCCACCCCACAGGCCATGGCTCTAGGTGCCTGTTGCATAGTATCTAGGAAACCATCTGCCACGAAGGCAGCAGATTGGGCAGTCTTTTTAAACTCATCCTTAAACTCCTTAGGAGCTCCACTATACGCTGATGCCAAATTATTGGCCCAGGTACACATTGTTCTAGTGAATAAGGAGGTCGTCGTGGAGGCCTTAATGGCCCAGGCTGATGCCTCAAATTCCTTACCCAGGCCTTGCTCTATTCTTCTATCACATGGGTCCTTAGGTAGACCATAGATAGGACTGAATTGGAAATCAGACTAGTTACAGCATCATCTACCACTGGCAGTTTTAATCTCCTGGTGGCCTGAGGGATTAAGGAATAGAGTTTAGAGAACACCAGCTGAATGGATCTGGGTTTGGCCGGGCGTTCCCATTCTGCTTTAACCATGGCAAAAAACGCTGCTGGCAAGGGAACCCCAGTTTGAGGGCTGCTCAACTTAGGTATCATATCTCCTGAACCTGCAGGGAGATCAGGATCCAAGTCTTCCTGTTCTTTAGGGGTGGCCAGAAAGTTAAGGTTCTTAGAACCTCAG
The DNA here is from genome assembly GCF_032191835.1 of Heteronotia binoei. NCBI lineage: Eukaryota > Metazoa > Chordata > Lepidosauria > Squamata > Gekkonidae > Heteronotia > Heteronotia binoei. Next base: position 215,296,864 of record NC_083223.1, read on the forward strand.
GAAGCAATTTTGAATAGTATTCAAGGGGAAAGAGCCTGGACTGAACCGTAGCAGCCAGCTCTTTCTCCTCCTCTGAAAGTTCCCCGTCCTCCTTATCAGAGGACTGTTCAGGCTCCTCTCCAAAACTAGGCAGGGGGGAATCTAATCCCAGGTTTGGCCACTTAGGCTGTCACTTGTAAGAGCCACTGGGGCTGGGGTCCCTGCCCCTCTTTCTCTTCTCCTGTTTCTTCTTCAAGGCAGAAGCTACAGAGGAACCTAATTGCTGTACAAGGTTCCTCTGTTCTTTTAACTTTTCTTGCTTGAGCCAATGAAGAAGATTTGCCTTGGCATCATCCCCAGACAGATCAGGGTTTGGGGGGTCTTGTGTCTTTTGAGAGGCTAAGGAAGCCGACAGAAGAGGTAACTCAAATTCACTGGGAGAGTTGCTCTTGGAGCTGGATGCCATTTCGTTGCCTCAATGTTGCACTAAAACAAAACTGAAAGTAAAGGCAACATTCAGAAAGGTGGGAACGGCTAACAGGAAAGGCAAACTAAGAGAAGGCTTTCAACAAGCCCCCAGCTAACCACTAGGGCACTCTGTCACCCTTCTTCCCTTTCCGTGGTCGTCCTGAAGGCTCCTGCCTACCCCTTCCCTGAAGAGGCTCCCAGAACTCCTGACTGCCAGGGCCCCTTCCCGCTTCAGAGCGGCTTACCGCAATGCAGCTTCAGAGTTGATTCGGCTCCTCGTGCCGACTCCGGCGCTCTGCTCCTGTCGCGATAGTGAGGGAGCGGATCGCAACAGGGCTTTGCCACCTTCTGTCTGAGAGGGTCTACTCATGAGTAGGTTGTGGCGCGCTGCCCTCGTGCTGGCGTTGTTGGGGCAGCCCCTGATGCTCCCGGCTAAGTGCTCGGTTCCAAGCAATCCACTCTGGATCTCTATGCTTTCTTGAAGCAAAGGAAGAAAGCCGTTCTGCTGCTTGCAGGGATGGAACGAACTGGAGAGCTTGTGAGGGATAGGCCACTCCCCCCCCCCCCGTATCGTTTGGAAGAACTGACCCTGTGATGAGGAGGAGGAGCCTATACTCGGAAGTGCAATGAATAGGCCACCGGAGAAGGGTAGGGGGTGATTTCACTCAATTCCTCCTCTGCAGCCCTCCCCCAATGCTATTTTGTCCACAAGCTCACCCAGCCCTCAGCATCAGCTCTGTGGCAGTCAAAGGAGTTGCTGTGGGATAGGGAGCTGGAACAATGTGAATGCTTCCTGCTTGTCATTTGAAGGATCCAACCCATAAACTGTACCACATTGCCATTTACACTGCATCTTCCTTTCTTAAATATTGATAATGGGTAATTAATGAACAAGAACAATTTCATACCTTTTTTTCTGAAGATGCTTTCCTGAGACAGGACGACTCCAATGACTCCAGCAGCAGCATCTCTTACTATCTGCTCTTCACTCTGCAACAGCTGAATAACACACTTCCAGAGCAACAGTGTATCAGAAAGACCTATGTATTTATTTTAAAAGGATATTAGAACTGATTTCTTAAAAGTCTAAAATTACATTTAAAATTTTTTAACCTGAGCTAATTTTAAAATCTAAATAATATTTATCAGAAGACTTTCTGTACACCTCAGATTCCTTGCATACAACCTGCTAACTTTTCTCTTTATTTTCATGTCAAGGGTGGAGTAATTAAAAACACTGAAAAGGGAGACTTACATTAAACATAACTTAATGCTACTTTTATCTCAAACTACAGCATATACAACTCTTCTGCATACAGACTGACTCATTCATTGGAGAGGGCAGACCCACACATATCAGCTGAATCATGAATCTTGTGCATGTAGAGAAGAGCTCTGTGACAGAACTGTAGTTCCTACCTATATAATATATGCATAATACCTTTGGATTAATCTAATAATCAAATGTGTACTTAAAAAAGTATAACCCATCCAAATGTTAAGCACTTTTATTTAAGGTGAAAGTTAACCGTTATATTCTCATCCTAAAATCAATTACCCTAAAGAGTATTTTTGCTTGCTTGTGCTCAATAGTGTTGAATAGTGCCTATTTACTTACCCAAGAGAAGATTCTGATTGGTCAGGAAAAATGGTGCAACATTAACAAGAACATCTGCAGCAGCCAACCTGAGATCTGTCTGTTGTTCATCTTTACAACAATAAGTGACTATTTGAATCCAAAGTTTCACCTCTGATTTTATTTCCTATAGAAAAAGGTAAAGGCAGTAAGAGAGCCCAACAATATGCTGAAATTCTTTGTGTGTGTGTGTGTGAGTGTGTGTAACTTCAGTGATTATTTAAGAAAACAAACAGGACACACAACTTCCATAGGATCCGAATTTTTTTCTAGACAGAGAAGAAAACCAAGACCACTCTTTTGGTTTGTACAAGAAAAGAGTATTAATTTAAAAAGAGCAAAATACACTCAAACACAGATACAAAAAATACAAAATGATGAATTCAAAGAAAGGTTAACACTATCACAGTTTTCATTATTCAAAGATAATTCCTATAATCTCTACAATATTAATGTTTATTTTAATGCATATATTCTACATCACAAAGAAAACAAATGAATGAATATTACCTGAAATCTAATGTTCTAATAACCAATACATATTTGAAGGAATAAAAATAAACATGCTGTAATGCAGAAATCTGCACCAGACTTCTGCAAAAACTGATGCTGGGGTGCTCTTGGAAGGTGTCTATAGAAGCTAGTACCTGCCTGCAGACTGAAACTTTGTCTCAGATTCTGCATATCAGAAGGAAAGGAAGGAAAAGGAAAGATCCCTGTGTAAGCACCAGTCATTTCCAACTCTGGGGTGACGTTGCTTTCACAACATTTTCACGGCAGACTTTTTATGGGATGGTTTGCCATTGCCTTCCCCAGTCATCTACGCTTTCCACCGAGCAAGTTGGGTACTCATTTTACTGACCTCAGAAGGATGGAAGGCTGAGTCAACCTCGAGCCGGCTACCTGAAAACCCAGCTTCCGCCAGGAATCGAACTCGTGAGCAAAGCTTAAGACTGCAGTACTGCAGCTTTAACACGGGGCTCTTGCATATCAGAAGCAACTAACTAAAAGGCGCATCAAAATGAAGAGGATGATTAAAGATAATTTTGCAGAAAGGAATTTTCTCTATCACAGCAAAATCTGAGGCAAGCACAATATAACAAACTGCCTTTAGCAATGCTAAATCAAATTCTTACCTCCTGCCAATTTTGTACAAGATGGACAATAAACTTCGAAGCAAGCTTAAGGGATACCCTTTGAATTTCAATGCTGCAAAAATAAGGTTAACAGTCACAAAGAATTAAAAGCAAAATAAACCAGGATTAAATCTAGTCCAGCCCAATAAATTACAACTGTTCCACACAAATATACAACCATAATAAGAAAATTCTAGTTAATGCATGAGAATAGGACAGTTTTTTACAAATATAAAATTGAATTAAGGTACATTGAGTACTGATGATGATTGAAGAATTTACCAGTTGGCCTCACACCTATGCACCTGCTGACTTTTCAAGATACAAGAGAACCCATTGCCTTTGTCCATCTCCATTTTCTCCCAATCTAACAAAATATAAATTCAGATGACCTTTCTGTTCTCATGAGCTATGGGACCTATTGCACAAGATAGGAGCTATGGCTCAGTGGTACAGAACCTGTACTGCATGTAGAAAGTCCCAGATTCAATACCTTGCATTAATAATAATAATAATAATAATAATAATAATAATAATAATAATAATAATAATAATAATAATAATAATAATAATAATAATAATTTTATTTTTATATCCCGCCCTCCCCCGCCAAAGGCGGGCTCGGGGCGGCTCACAGACACGGAATTCCATGATTCAATAAAACAATGCAAACAGTCTCAATGCAATGCAAACATTAAAAGGATAGAGATAACATGAAAGACCATTCTCTCTGCCTGACAATTATAGAACTGGTACCAGTCAGATGAGAAAGTACTTAGCGAGAAGGACCAATGATCTGGCTTGATATACAGCAGCTTCTACACTTCATGATAAATATTTTTGTTATTAATATTTTTGAATAGTATGCAGTTTCCATAAAACTATTAATCAGAAACAAGAGAAGATTATTGGTCACCTCTCAGTTTTGCAAATTTCCCCAACAATAATTTCACCATCCAAATATTATTTCAGAATACAAAACAAACAATTTTATTTTAATTTTTTTTAGAAGCAAAGTAGAAAGGGAAGAATACACCGACCGGAGCAGTAGGAGTGGACGTCTTTTCACGCGCACGGTCAGAAGAGATCTGGTGGGATTCTAGCGCCAGCCCTGGAGCATACGTGGTGGGGTTCTTGGGCATACACAGTGCTGAGCGCGAAATTCCCTTTGGAGCTTTAGAAACACCATCAGAGTTGGTGCAGGCGCTGTCTATCCCAACAATGTGATGCACGGAGACCACAAAGATCAAAAGGTTTCTTGAGAGACAACCTTGGTCTTAATCTTTTGAACTGAGCCTTTGATGGAAAATCTAGTTTGGGGTTGGAGATTTAGCATGAACCCTGGTCTAACCACTATCTACTCAAAACAAAGGTAAATGTGGTTTCTACATCCAGCAAGAGGCAGGCCAGTTAAAATGTTCCACCTGCAGAAGATCATGGATTCCCTAATGAGGGACTTGCTGAAGCTGTGGTGGAAGCTTGGAACGTGAAGCTCCTAGAAGCTATTGACAAACTTGCCCATTGCTGACCTCTTCCATCCTTGGGGTGACACCTGGCCCTATGGTTTACCATGGAGTTGGGTAAACTAAAAGAGGGCCGAGATTTGACGGTCATCATTTGATGAAGGCAATCTTCCATTGTGAATGTATAATATCATATTGTATATCCTGAACATAATCAAACACTTAAGTAGTCTTATGGGTTGCTATTTCCCCTTAGTTATTAGAGCTGTAATAATTCTGGTACACAAAGGTGAAAATTTCTGTCCTCGGACCATCTTCTGTATGTCCACATCTTGCCTAACAGCATCAACTGGTTTAGTCAACAAAAAAACCCACTGTCACTCCAATATGTTGTAATTTGAGGTAAGACAGAGTGATCCATTCAGTTCAGATCTCAGCTTTGCCTAGAATCCATTTAGATGTCATGTTTCTTAGTCTTTATATGTGTAAATGTGTTACACAATTGGTCAAATGATCATAATAAAGAATGACTGACTGACATTTCTAAGTCTTGTTTCATCACCTGACTTACTTCATCAAGGATTTGTAAAGATATATAAAAATTAGGAAGCAACATATGTATAATTTAGCAGTGCTTGGAACTCAACACGATAAATTCAATGGGGTCAAGTGCAAAGTAATGCACATTGGGGCCAAGAATCCAAGCTACAAATACAAGTTGATGGGGTGTGAACTGGCAGAGACTAAGAGAGAGATCTTGGGGTCATGGTAGATAACTAACTGAAAATGTCAGGACAGTGTGCGATTGCAATAAAGAAAGCCAACACCATGCTGGGAATTATTAGGACGGGAACTGACAACAAATCAGCCAGTATCATAATGCCCCTGTATAAATCGATGGTGCGGTCTCATTTGGAGTACTGTGTGCAGTGCTAGTCGCCATACCTCAAAAAGGATATTATAGCATTGGAGAAAGTCCAGAAAAGGGCAACTAGAATGATTAAAGGGCTGGAACACTTTCCCTATGAAGAAAGGTTGGAACGCTTGGGGCTCTTTAGCTTGGAGAAATGTCACCTGCGGGGTGACATGATAGAGGTTTACAAGATAATGCATGGGATGGAGAAAGCAGAGAAAGAAGTACTTTTCTCCCTTTCTCACAATACAAGAACTCATGGGCATTCAATGAAATTGCTGAGCAGTCAGGTTAAAATGGATAAAAGAAAGTACTTCTTCACCCAAAGGGTGATTAACATGTGGAATTCACTGCCACAGGAGGTGGTGGCGGCTACAAGCATAGCCAGCTTCAAGAGGGGATTGGATAAAAATATGGAGCAGAGGTCCATCAGTGGCTATTAACCACAGTGTGTGTGTGTGTGTGTGTATAAATTTTTTTTGGCCACTATGTGACACAGAGTGTTGGACTGGATGGGCCACTGGCCTGATCCAACATGGCTTCTCTTATGTTCTTAATTGAAACCACAGGGATTTCTTTTATTTCTAAGATTATTTCTTTACAAAGGGTAATCAGCAATCAATGGATATTTACACATTACAAGTAGGTCATGCAAGAATGATGTGTGTATGAGTGGAATCTCATCCTCCCCCAACTGGCTCATCAGGTACCCCACTTATCAACCCCCACTCCTAACTCTGCCTGCCTGCATTGCCATGCCATAGAGCTCACTTAGAGCTGGGGAGGAGTTAGCCCCCTGCCCACCTGCCTGCATAGCCAACCATCTGCAGTTGGCATGGTAAAGGCAGTGGAACGTTCTGCTCCTTCTACACCACCACTGCCAATTGATGATGCAACTCACCACTGCCCATGTAACTCATTCCCCTCTATTTTCTAAAAACTTTCTGGACTTCTCTGCAAACATGGGGATTCCCCTCAAGTTTGCAGAACAATCTCCTTTCTCTCTACATAGCCCTGATCCACAAATTTAATACTCACAGATGGGGCCAACTGAAAATTAAGATATAGTTACATATTACATGTATCAATATGTTAGATATATTGATTTTTTTTACCAGTGACAAAATATACCTGTTAGAAGTATCTGCAGTATTTATAATCCAATGCAAGAAATCCCGTGGATTAATTTTTACAGCATCTTCTGTCTTTAGAAGCACATTTCTTAAATCCATACAATACAGAACCTCCAATACCTAGTAAAAAGAAATCAACCTGTGTTGATGAAAGAAAAATAAACAGTCCTAATTTGGTCTATCTTATTTGAAATTACACTTTCTCATTACAGGGATTTTGTGTGTGTGTGTTTTTACCTTGCAAAAACATTCTGGATTTTTTTCTTTTACAGCTATTCTAAGAAGAGTCTCCTCCAAACCAGGCAGTAGAGCCAAAAGGCCTTTTGCTCCTCCTTCAGTCATATGTTTACAACTCATTTGTCTCAACCATAGCAGGGTAGCTTCCAAGACCACTAAGCGCACTTCATGGAAATCAGAACATAGCAGATGTTCAATTGATAAACAAGGCTCTGTGGCTTTCCCTGTTTCAAGTAAATTGTAGTTTGCAAATCCAGGATCAGCAGTCACTGACAGCATAGATATTATGAGTTTGGTGATGTTTTGGAGATATTGTGAAAGTCCTGGTACTGCAGAAGAATAGGGGATGCCCATTGCCAGCTCAGAATTAGAGACTATTATAGCCATTTTCTCCCAAAATCTTTGAAACTCAAGTCCTGAAACAAAATTTGGAATGGTGGTGAAATGAGAAAGAGAAAAGGTTTCTTTAGTTTATGCAAGCACATACTTATGGCATAATCCAGCAAAACTGAAACACATTTCAATGGAAGATTTAGAAACACTACATGTCCAAATAATCTAACAACCGAAAATAGGTTCGAGCTTTGAGGCATTAAGTCTCAGACTCCATTTTAACAATACCCTGGGCAAGTTCTGCAGAACAATTTGTTCTAGACCTTTCAGTATAATAAGGAGGGATCCATGGGGGCATCTCACTTCCCATCCCCACTAATCTCTTTCCCTTCCCTGAAAGTCCATACTAAATCTTTCAGTATCTTTACTGGCTAAAGTATTAGCATATTCTGGAAGACTTCTCCACCCACCTCCTTAGATCTGCAAGAAACACAAAAAATATGTAGTTCCTTATGTAAAAGGCAGGCAGTTAAATTGGTAGTAGTCACCCAAAAACAGGACAGGAAAAAATGGAATGGCCTTTTTGAAAAATGGGCAGTCAGTTTAATTTTGGTCATAGATCCCTGCTCTTTTTTTGTGGTTTTAACAGTTGTTGAACTGGAAGTGTTTTATTGTAAGTTGCTTTAAACTTCTAGGAAATACAACCTAGAAATCTTTAAAAATGAATATCTGAACCCAAAGGGCAAAAATCATTGGTCCTATCCCACAAAGGTGGGGTTGAGCAATGCATGGAGACAGATGCCTGGTATAGGCTGCCTGCAGTACATGCACAGGAGGCTACTAAGTGGGAAGAGTAGAAATGTCTGCAGATGGCAGCACAGGTGTAGTCAGCTGTCCTGGTTAAGCAGAAGACTGTTTTGTAAGCTGAAGAAAATTCCTAAATTCAGTAACCTAAGTATGCTGGTGGAAAGTTCTGTCAAGTTGCAGCTGATTTATGGAGCCCCATGGTGTTTTCAAGGCAAGGGATGTTCAGAGGTGGTCTAACAATGCCTGACTCTACATAGTACCCTTGAATCTTCTTGATTGTCTCCCATCCAAATAGTAACCAGGGCTGACCCTGCTTAGCTCCTGAGATCAGGCTGGCCTGGAACATTCAAGTCATAGAAAAGTGTGGGTATGTCCATAATATCTATTTATTTATTTAATTAGATTTGTATACCGTCCTCCCCTTATGGGATCAGGGCAGCTAATAACATTTTAAAATCAACAATTCAACTTAAAAACAAGACAATATAATAAAACAGCAATTTACCAACGTACAAAACTATAGACTAGTCATCCAAGATTCGTGTGCAGGAATACTTGGGGAGGGGGGGAGTAATTCTATCATCTAACAGAGTCCAAAGAAAGTTCTGACCCCAGTTCAGAGAGTTTTGACCTGTTGCTGCACCTGCTGCTGCACTTGTGGAGCACTCCTGCCACTGAGAATAGTGGCAGTATATCCCTTTTCCACTGATCATTTGCTTGGCTGGGCAGAAGACTATGCAAACACAAATGTCCTCACACATCTCTGGATTGGTGTTTGTACATGTTTATTTCATCTCAAGCTTCAGCCAAATGTTTTTTTCTTACGTTCTACATTTTGTCCAAAATTTCTTTTCCAGAAAAATAAAAATCTCATCTCAAATGAGTTAGTAGTATTCTACCTTTGACAAAAAATCCTTCCTGACTTCCATTTACATATTTATTTTTCTGCCTAACCTAAAGCAAACTCTTTTCCTTGGCCAACATCAAAACTTTTTATTAAACCAACACACTCATTAATTTCCAAAGTAAATGTCTGGCTCTGCTCTTAAGATGCATTAACGAGGCTCTTCTATTTACAGACAAAACTATGCTGTTAGAAGGTTCAGCCATTTAACATTTCCCCTATATTAGGATGAAGGAAGACAAAACAGGAATAGCAAGGGAGATTCAGGAAAAAAGATATATACATATGGATTATTTAGGCATAACAGAAAGTGTACTACCACAGAGCACACTGGCGCTAATCCAAGTCAAGGTGTTTTTTAAAATGAAGAACACAAAGAACATGGCCAAGTTGTTCAAGTTGGAAGTTGGTTGTTATACATAAATGTTAAAGGATTAATCTAATGTCTGAGCATGAAATCATCTGTGTGTCTGCTGTTGCAAACAGCACACTGAACAAAATGTTATCATTGGTTTAATTCAGCATAGCTGATTTTATCCCTACCTACCAAATTAGTCCCTGCCACTCCAACCCCCTCCCCACCAAGGAATGGCCAGCATAGTATTTAAAAATGCACAACTCTGCAATTTGAATCAATGCTGCCATAGGGGATGAGACCAGTTCTCAGATGCAATTTCTAGTTTCTGATTAAATCCCTCAAGTGCTGACCAATTTAGGCAAGCCTCTTCTTACTAGAGGGAAATGGACACAGCAACTTTATTTATAAACATATATTTATGATATATATGTTTATACACAAAGCTTGTGAACACACTCAGGGCCTAATGGTCATCAGCAAAATCCTCAATGTTGGGTTTAATTTCTATGTGCTGTGTGCCACTTAATGGGCTTGGAGGAGAAGAAGAGGAAGACCGCAGATTTATACCCCACCCTTCACTCTGAACCAGAGTCTCAGAGCGGCTTACAATCTCCTTCCCCCACAACAGACACCCTGTGAGGTAGGTGGGGCTGAGAGAGTTCTCCCAGAAGCTGCCCTTTCAAGGACAACTCTTACAAGAGCTATGGCTAACCCAAGGCCATTCCAGCAGCTACAAGTGAAGGAGTGGGAAATCAAACCTGGTTCTCTCAGGTAAAAGTCCACACACTTAACCACTATACCAAACTGGCTCTAGAATTTTATCCTCAGGACAGGGTATAAAACTCTGCTCTGCTGTCAAAAGCCACTGCAACTGGGAGTAAGGAACTACCTAAAATTTCCCATTTGCCCTGCAAAACCCTTGCAACTCAAGACTTCTACATAACCCCTCCCCCCAAGGACCATATGGCCCCATTAAGAATCACTATATCGGAAGATGCACCATGGTTTGGGACCAGAGAAAAGTGACCACAGTGAAAAAGAATTGATGTACAGGATGTATGAGAATATGACAGGAAGTAACATAATTAAAACCTTAAATATAAGGAGATTAAATGATACTGCCAGCTTCCTAACTTGGTAAAGAAAGAGGTCAACACAGCTTAGAATCAGAGTTGGAAGAGACCTCTAGGGTCATCTAGTCCAAACCCCTGCACAATGCAGAAACCCCACAAATACCTACCCCAAATTCACAGGATCTTCATCGCTGTCAGATGGCCATCTAGCCTCTGTTTAAAAACCTCCAAGAAAGGCGAGCCCACCACCTCCCGAGGAAGCCTGTTCCACTGAGGAATCACTCTAACGGTCAGGAAGTTCTTCCTAATGTTGAGCTGGAAACTCTTTTGATTTAATTTCAACCCACTGGTTCTGGTCCTACCTTCTGGGGCCACAGAAAAGAATTCCACATCATCCTCTATATGACAGTGTGGAATTGTTTTCTGTGGCCCCAGAAGCTTCTTTAAAGATTTTCAAGAAAATTTGTCAGAATGATCTATCCAAAGTAGTTTAATTACAGAAATTCCCTACACATTGAACCAGATTATTTTTGATCACTCTCAGAGTAAAATCAGTTACATGGTGAAATGCCTTCTAAGTCCACTGAAGTCAGTAGGCTTAGACTGGCATAACTCTTGATTAGGCTGGCACTGTAATTTAGGTTAATACTGACAATGTATTCAAAACAATGTAAAAAAACCTATGGATATATAATCCTTCAAGAGAGACTACACATGTTGACAGAGGAGTATTAAGACCAGAGTTTTTCTAGTTGTAATTTATAAGAAAAAAATCTCTTTTTAACTCTTATTTTATGGGGAAAACATTCAGAAAGTAAAACAACATTTATAAAAATAAAACATGAGAAAATAAATCTGAAAAGAAGTATATAAATAGAGAAGAATCCAGGAGATTAAATGATCCAGCTAATTAAATAAAAGACAGTCTAATAAGCTTAATTTCATTAGCGTTCTGTCAGACTTTCCTTCAGTTTAGGAGAGACTACACTGCAAAGTAATCCCAAATAGCTTGCGAGGGCCCTTTCCTTGCCATATCATGGGAATGGCACTTCCTGAAAATATCGCTGGGGGTTTTGGGATCCAGAGCCTAGGATTTTTTCAGTTTAGAAAAGAGACAATGAAGGTGAACATCATATCATTATGCATGGGGTAGAGAGATTGGTTTATAAAATTATGCATGGGGTGGAGAGAGTTGACAAAAAGAACTTTTTCTCCCACTCACAAGAACACACAAGAATACCAGAATTCAAGGGCATCCAATGAAGCTGATGGGCAGAACTTTCAGTATGGACAAAAGAAAATACCACTTTACACAGCAAGTGATTAAAATGTGGAATTTGCTGCCAGAGGATGTGGTGATCACCATAGCAATAAAGAGCTTTAAAGGAGATTAGATAGATTCATGAAGATTCATGAAGCATAAGTCTATCATTAGCTACGAGTCACGATGAGTGAGAGGAACCTTCACATTCCGAGGTATTAAGCCTTTGAACCCCAAGAACTAGGAGGCAACACCAGGGAAAGGCCTTGTCCTCTATGCATGTTGTTGGTAATCCAGAGGAACTGGTTGGCCACTGTGTGAGGCAGGATGCTGGACTAGATGGAGCACTGGTCTGATCCAGTAGGGCTCTTATGCACATAAACAGGATCCCATTTTTCAAGAGAAAATCCACTGTTCTTGCACAAGAATGTGAGCCATCTTTGTTATCAAGAACTGAGTATTATCCTTAAGTTAGATCCAAATTACTTGCAAGAGACTGACATTAAACTCAGATACTGGTGCCTAACTATTTTTAGTACATGGTAAATGATGATGATAATGATGATATTGGATTTATATCCCGCCCTCCACTCCGAAGAGTCTCAGAGCGGCTCACAATCTCCTTTACCTTCCTCCCCCACAACAGACACCCTGTGAGGTGGGTGGGGCTGGAGAGGGCTCTCCCAGCAGCTGCCCTTTCAAGGACAACCTCTGCCAGAGCTATGGCTGACCCAAGGCCATTCCAGCAGGTGCAAGTGGAGGAGTGGGGAATCAAACCCGGTTCTCCCAGATAAGAGTCTGCACACTTAACCACTACACCAAACTGGCTCTCCTAAATGAAACATTTTCTGCAAAAAATGCTTTGATCTACACACTCAGTATGTTTTATCTATAATCTCTTCTCCTTTAACAAAACACAGACATCTTTAAATTAAAAAAAACTTGCCATAGAGTATGTAACCATGACTCTAAAATAAGTGAAACTTACTTCATTTGCACAGGAAGAGCAAATTCAGAAAAACGATGCTTAGGCCTGGTTCATACATACAGGAGAATGAGATACTCCAGAAATGTCAGTGAATGGACTGTGCTGATTGAGATTGTATGTGGGTCTCATTGTAGAATGCTCTTTCCTATGTCAGAAACTCCCAGAAAATTGAAAATGAACACAGCAAGCCGTGAGATGCACTAGCTTTCTATTTAAAAAAAAAATGCAAAGGAATGTTCAGAACTGGAATGCACTTCTTGCATGGTTCAATTCATTCTACCATCTCAGGATTTGGCAATCTCATTCTCCTACATGCGCAATCCAAGCCTTTATTTCATGCAGTCATGGGAAACTTGACAGGCATGCATGTCAAATCAAGTCCAAAGTATGGTGAAGTACTAGTGAGCACTACCGTGTATATACATTTTATACTCCTGATGTATGGTTATGGTTTGGCTCTAGCCTGCTGAGCAAGAGAGCAAGAAGCAGTGTAATGCTGCAAAGGCAGGCAAGAATTCAGGTTTGGCTCTATGCCACAACCAGGGCTTTAAAAAAAAAAACAAAAACAGGAACATGAAGGAATGCAGTTCCGGCTGACTTGGTGTCAGGGGTGTGGCCTAATATGCAAATGAGTTCCTGCTGGGCATTTTGTAGTGATGTCTGGGGGTGTGGCCTAATAAGCAAATGAGTTCCTGCTGAAACAATGGTGGTGTCGGATTTAGTCACTTTCCTCTCCAAAGAAATGGGGGGAGGCAGGATTTCAAAGAAGCTGCTTGCTCCTATCTATATTTCTGTAATACTTTAACTTACTACTATAATATTGCTACGATATTGCTATTAAATTGCCATGCAAAAATGATAATAGCTATAAAAAGGACATTTATACTTCAGTTATCCTTTTGTTTTAGAAGCAAAGAGTGGGTGGATGTTTTGGACAGAATATACTCCATATCCACTTTGAAAGCTGTTCTTTGGAGCCAAAAAGCTAGAGTGGCTTAAAAATGAGATCAGAGACATAAAACAATAAGGAAGAAGCTGCTGGATGCTTAGTTTCTTTTATAGAAGATCCAAGCCTAAGAAACTCCACAGAGACAGAAGATGGCAAGAGAGATTATGGCTCAGATTCTCCTTCTGTGGAGCAGGCTCTCTTGAAAAAAGTATATGACCCTTCCTGCTGGCTCCAGAGCCAGCATTTCTTTTCTCCTTGCACCTAAACTATTAGCCTAGGAAAACTACAGAGTCAGTAAATATAAGTAAAGCTTCTTGCTAGCTCTGCTTGTCCTTCTCCTGTATCTTCCTGAGCAGACTGGTTATAAAAGGGAGTCTGAGGTGCCAGGTCTAATGGCAGTGCTACATTAACCCATAGATCTTATGCAGCAGATTACTGTAAGCATTGAGGTTTATCTGGCAGAAGTGGCTGTCAGTGGTGTGAAAAGAAGAGGTTCAGAAATAAGAATTTGTACACATAAGAAAGAGGAGGAAGGGTCAACCTGCAAGTAGGGGATACCAATTTTTGATGTCCCACTTCAAAAAATATCTCCTACAAATAAAAAACTAGGACATTAGAAAGATTTCACTTTGTCTGCTTGCTGAATGTTCCTGCTGAAATAGGAACAAACAAAATAATGCAAACAAAATAATTTGTAATGCAAACAAAATAATTGTTTTTCTGTCTTTTCTACCACTATGTAATCTTCTGATTCTTATGCATAAAAGCCCTGGTCTACCACATGGAGTAGACTGAAGCAAGAAACCTAAGAGGACATTGTAGAGTATATCCATTTTGGACTGCAGGTGATGCCATTTTTTTAAATGCTCCCCAAGAAGCAGAAATCCTGGCTTATTCTGAGGAAATATTCATCTTGGGCATCCAATAGGGTGATGCTGATTTTTTATTTTACATACACTGGAAAAAAATGTTACCTTCCACCTGTGTTTTGATCATCCATTCCATTTCAGGACACTACCACCACATCTCCATTTTCTTCTGCTCAGTTAGACCAAACCAAAGCAGCCAGAGCTGAAAAATTCACCCAACAGAGCAGTGCAGTAACTTAAAAAAGCATGAATAAAAATGAGGTGATAAAGCTGACCCACACACCCTCCAAATATAATGGGTCTCTATACAAGTATAGCCACCTTCAAGAGGGGTTTAGATAAAAATATGGAGCACAGGTCCATCAGTGGCTATTAGCCACAGTGTGTGTGTATATATAACATTTTTTGCCACTGTGTGACACAGAGTGTTGGACTGGATGGGCCATTGGCCTGATCCAACATGGCTTCTCTTATGTTCTTATAAAGATACTAGCAATGAAAGAAATACTAAAATTAAAGTTTGAGATGGATTTTTAAAAAGTGACTAAATAGTCTACCAAGCAATATCCCTCAAATACAGAGTGAATTATTTGTATATGGTGATGGCAGCAATATTTGCAGCAAAATGGACAGCAGAAAGATGCCCAGATTTGAAGGAATGCAATGATAAAATACAAGAATATGCAATAAAGACAAAATTAACATCTTACACAACAAACCAGTTTCAGAATTTCAAGATGGATGGAAAGCATTTTTTGATTATATAGCTGGAAATCAAGAATAAGCTTAAGAAAGAGATGGAGAAAAGGAAAGAGCAGGCAACATGTTTATGTAACAATAAACTATTAGATATGAAGATCATTGGGAAAGATAGAATAAAGATTTTTAAATAGAGGCTAAAACAAGAGTATATGCAAGTAAATTCTAAATAAGTATATGATATGATATATTATATGGATTATTGTAGTTTATGTTAAAGATATGACTTTCATATCTTTACGAGAGCCAGTTTGGTGTAGTGGTTAAGTGTGTGGACTCTTATCTGGGAGAACCGGGTTTGATTCCCCACTCCTTCACTTGAAGCTGCTGGGATAATCTTAAGTCAGCCATAGCTCTCACAGGAGTTGTCCTTGAAAGGGTAGTTTCTGTGAGAGCTCTCTCAGCCCCACCCACCTCACAGGGTGACTGTTGTGGGGGAGGAAGATAAAGGAAATTGTGAGTGGAGGGCGGAATATAAATCCAATGCTGTCATATTGTAGATAATTGTAGCCGATAATTAGAGATGAATATCTATGTATCTACGTTTTATCTACATCTTATGTGTGATATAGAGAATGTCACAGATTTCAGTTTATGTTTTGTGGTTTGTTTTGCTTTTGTGATATAAATAGAACTTACATTGAAATTTTGTGATGTAAATTAATATAGATATACACACTCACATAGCCTGAAAATGTCTCCCCCATGTCTTCAAAATTTCTCAAAATTTTGTATCTTTAGTTAGATGCAATCGGATGCAGTGGGGGGTCTTGGTGAAAATAGGTTAATAAAAATCCTTAATTTTGCTGTCAGACATAAATTTTAACTTTAAAATTTAACTTAAACTTCAAAAATAATTCTTAGCCCTCTCTTCTCACAAATACAAATTTAGGAGAACAGCCTATTTCATTCATTTTTATTCATTTTCCATTTTTCTCCTCAATGTGGATCTGAGGTAATGGGGATCTGATCTAACATTATTCTCCCCTGCTACTTTTTATTTCTACAAACACCTGCCCCTGTGAGGTTAGGCTTACAAATATAAGCTTATGAAATTCAACCCATGTTTAAATTCTGGGGAGGTTTTTGTAATTATACACATGAACACAGACCACTGGTCTATCAAGGCCAGTTTTATCTACTCAGACTGACAGCAGTTCTCCAGGGTCACAGACAGAGATCTTTCACATCACCCACTACTTAAAACTCCTTATAAATGGAGATGCTAGAGGCTGAGAACTGGACCTTCTTCATGCAAAGCAGATGATCTACCACTGAGCCAGACACCCTTCTCACTTTGTACAGCTTTCTAAGGCAGGGATAAATAATTATTAGTAGCCCATTTGCAACCATTTTATAAGTTCATTTTATTGCATTCTAGTTTGCAGCAATGAAATTCACTTTGTGACCTGGAATTCATATGCTAAACTTCCCAGAGCTTCACACACATACAAAAACTAAGAAATTACAATTATTATTATTCCATAGATTTATATCCCGCCCTTTCTGAATCAAAGTCTCAGAGTGGCTTATAATCTCTTTTACCTTCTTCCCCCACAACAGACACCCTGTGAGGTGGATGGGGCTGGGAGAGCTCTCACAGAAGCTGCCCTTTCAAGGACAACCTCTATGAGAGCTGTGGCTAACCCAAGCCATTCCAGCAGCTACAAGTGGAGGAGTGGGGAATCAAACCCGGTTCTCCCAGATAAGAGTCCACACACTTAACCACTACACCAAACTTATTTGTTCTCTTTGCTACAAACACACAATATTTATTTGAAAGAAATAAGTTTTCAACCTACATAGTAATTGGTCAATTCCTAAAAAGATTTCCAAAATAGTGTATATTATGGATGGCATAAAAAATTAATAAGTCAATAAAACTGGACACAAGCCTAATCAATTACTTTAATCATTCTACGTGATAATAGTTAGATGTAATACTAGCATTGTCTCATTCTGACATCCTAAACACGCTTCATGTGGGGGAGCGGAATTCCATCTCCCCTTTCTGAAGGTCTAAAGGCCTTGACCAGTTCAGGGGGAACAGATCGCAGAGACTTGTTGTAAAAGGAGTTCTATTTCCTCCAGTCATCTCCACAATAGACAGAATAGGGAGGAATACGTATGGATAAGTGATTAACTGAGGATCACAAAGAAAGAACTGGATTAAAACAGGGCCAAATTTAATTTTAGCCAGTTGCCTTTAACACAAGATAGAAACATAGCATTCTAAGACCTCATCCTGCAAAAACAATCTCAGATATTACTATTATGACAACAATGATGATTGATGATGATGATATAAAGGAACAGTCGTATCAGTATACATCAGTATATTACAGTCACATCAGTATATTACTACTATTATTTACTGAGGTCCATGGCATACAGAACTCTGACTTGGATGGATAGCTTGATCTCATCAGATCTCAGAAACTAAATAGGCTCAGCCCTGGTATGTACTTGGATGGGAGACCACCAAGGAAGTCCAGAGCTGCTATGCAGGGGGAGGGAATGGCAAGCCACCTCTGTTCACCTTCCTGCTTGAAAACCCTATGGGGTTGCTATTGGTTGGCTGTGACTTGATGACACTTTCCACCACTATGGCATACAGAACATTCACATGGACAGTGGCCCTGTCTAAAAGGCTGAGTCTATTTATTTATTTATTCGATTTATATCCCGCCCTCCCCACCAAGGCGGGCTCAGGGCGGCTTACAACATAAAATCCAGAACAATAAGATTAATAAATATTAAAATACATTCAATAAATTACAATAGTTAAAACAAGAAAAACAGTCTAAACAATTCGGTGCTATTCTCACAGCCTTCCTTCACACTTGTTAAATACCAGTCAGTTATATGCCAACCAGAAGAGGACTGTCTTGCAGGCCTTGCAAAACTGCCCAAGGTCTACACTAGAGATACACTGAAGAGCAAGTAAAGAAAACAGAGTTCATTTTAGCGATTTACCTAACATTAAAATTATTAGGAGAGGTATTTATTTATTTATTTACTTTCGATTTACATCCCGCCCATTCCAAACGGACTCAGGGCAACTAACAATCATAATAAAATCAACATCTCAATTTCAGGCATAAAACAATAAGACATAAACAATTTACAGTTTAAAACAATGCATTGGTGCTATAAAGAATATACAATTTTATGTTGGTGGTCCTTCTAGTGGAATTACCCAACAGCATAAAAGCGGCAGTCTTCTCCCCTAGTTGTTATAGGCCTGTTAAAAAAGTTTGGTTTTACAAGCCCTGGGGAATTGGGAGAGATCCCACAGGGCTCTTATGGCCTCAGAGAAAGCATTCCACAGCATTGGTGCTGCCACTGAGTAGGCCCTGGCCCGTGTGGCGCCCTTGTGGAGCCCAGTCTGGCCTCTCTTGGTCCAGGGATGGACAATAGATTTTGAGCAGTGTTCTCTGGGGAACATATGGGAAAAGGCAGTCCCTTAGACAGGTCCTTGGCCATATAGGATTCAATAAGACAAACAAGATTTATTAATGAGGCTGGCTACTTTATGCACACCTTTACTGGGCCAAGAAGTAGAAACTGCACAGACTGTGTTCTTCTGTTATGTTTACTAATACTGTTGAGTAAAGGGTGTTACACAGAAAAAACAAATATGATGATGGTGTTTTTTTCTGTCTTTCCTTTTCTTAGAATTGAAGAGTGCCTTTGCTTTTACTCCATAAAGCCTAATGAGGCTCAGGTTGTTGTTGTTTTTTTCAGCTTAAGAGAGATTCACTTGAAAAATGTTTGAGAGCTCCTGATCAATTAAATTTATTTATCCTGCTAGAGAAAGTTCCCTCACCTACTGGGAAAATAATACATTAACTCAAACTTACCCTTTATTCTAGATTTTCCAATGTAATTGTTCAGCAGAACAAGAACATCAAGATAAGTTGCTCTAGTGACCAGACAAGGATTTTGCCTAGAAACAAAGTCATAGGAAGAAGTAAAATTGTTTAACTTTTAAAAACAGTCCTTTAGCCCAGTCCTCTAACATACTTACCAATTTCATACTTAGGAAACTGACTGGGAAAGTAAGAAATACAAGCACCCTTTATCTAGAGCACAAGTTTTTTTGTAAGATCTATGAAGTGGGGGTATATTCTTTTGTCAAAAGCTACATATAAACATAGTGCTCATGCATAATTTTCTCAACTCGAACTACTAAAAGTATAATTGGAATAATTCTGAGTCCAGAATCCATCTAGCATTCCGATCCTATATCAAGATGGGTAGCCATTTTACTGTGTCTGTAGCAGTAGAAAAGAGTAAGCATCCAGTTGCACCTTAAAGACTAACAAAATTTGTAGTAGGGTATGAGCTTTCATGAGTCACTGCTGGCATATTCAGACACAGCCAGAACACGGGTGTCAAACATGCAGCCTGCAGGCCACATCCATCCCATGCAGAGCTGAAATCCAGTCTCTGAGCGACTTCTTTCTCCTTCCTTTTCCAGGGCTGTTGCTACAGCTACACCATAGCTTGCTTTCCTCCCCTAAGTCAGGAGTCTACCCCCTCACTGTATCCTCTTAACATAAACTGTTTATCAGTAACCCTGAACACTTGTGTAACTTTTGTAACTGATGAGTGAAACTGTCTGCATTCCAATCTGAACTATATAATTGCTGCTTCGCTTTGCTTAGAGAACGCATCCTCAAATGGTTATCTTAGAAACTTGTTAACATGGCAACCAAGGTCATGCTGGAGGAGACAGAGAAGACTGAGAAGCTAGTAGATAGACACCTGGACATAAAGGGGGGAAGGGGGAGTAGAGAGTCCGCTAAATGTACCCGCTTTTATTTGCCGTGCTTTGCTTGAATTGGTAACAGCCCACTGAGATTATATAGGTGGTGCCTACTGGCTGGAACCCCAGTTTCAGCAACCTCTTGTGCTGCCTTAATGATGCTTGGAATAAACATCTGAACTTAACTTCTCCGTATTCCTTGACTCTGGGGTCTGACATATTGCTGAAACTCCATTATTCCAGTTGCCTGACCATGGCTGATGAGCAGGATCAAGCCATGGGAACAACTATAACCACGACCACCCAAACGGGGGACGAGAAGCCTAAGCCAGAGGGGCTGAAGGAGACTCCGTCCAAGGTCATCAGAAGGAAGGAATGGGGAGCAATAGATTTCCGGGAGAGTATTATCGGAGATCTGCACAGTGACGCTCCCTCCTGATTCTGTACCTCGGGCCTACAGCGATCCTCTCGTCCTTGGGAATTCCAAGGCCAGGATGATAGCCTGGACCACTCTCAGAGGAGTGGGTTTGGGGACAGCTCGACTGAATGGGTGCAAGAAGCACTAGCCACTCAAAGCCGACAGCTGCGAGATGAGATGTTGACCATGAATGCCTATCTGGTACAAGAGATGCAAGGTCTTAGTTGCCAGCTACGGGATGTTGCTGCACAAGTAGCTGGGGGTCCACCCTGCCAGCTACCACCTGCGGACTTACTGAAAGAGGCCCCAGCCGTGCCCCTAAGATAACTGGCGGGGCCGCCTGCGGGGGTGGGGAGCCACCAGCGGGAGAACCGCCAGCGGGGGAAGACTAACCTGTCCTGCCTCCCCCTCCCCAACCAGAAGACCTGGTGCGGGTCCCAGGGGGACCCCGGGTAAGATAGGCCCCAGGTAAGCAAGGCAACTACATCATCATATACTACACATAACTTCAATTTTGCAAACAGATTTTACTCCATTCCCGCTTTCAGACTCCATTTTTCTCCCCAACTACGAATCCACAGTTTATCTTTGATTTTCTTAGATACAGGGAAATAAATTAGAAGCTATGTCTTTTCTTTTTTTCCTCATATGCCAAGAATATTAATCATATCTACAACATGGCTCAGAGATGTTTCTTTAGTCTCTCCCTCAGCATCAGAATGAACACTCACAAACCACTGATAGCAACCAGAGTGGAATTATAGCAGGTGCTCCTCTGCATATTAGGCCACACACCCCTGATGTAGCCTATCCTCCAAGAGCTTACAAGGTTTTTTTTTTGTATGCTCTTGGAGGATTGGCTACATCGGAGTGTGTGGCCTAATATGCAAAGGAGGTCCTGCTAGAATTCCACCCGATAGCAACTACTATTTCCATTGTGCAACGTCACGAAAGGTACTGAGGAAATACTTATATGAAATTTGCACAACACATTTATAGAATGAACGTTCAGCAGTTAACACAGTTAACATTAGTTACTGAGGTAAACTGAAGCAGAGGAGGTTTACTTGCCTCCAACTATGAACCTGAATATGTTATTTTATTTCCATAAAAGTGATAGCTGTTCATTGCTACAGGGAATATGGCTATTGAGAGTAAGTGTTGTAAAATCAGACCTAGGCCCTAATACCAAGCAGCCAGCTTCCACTAATATGGATCCTATCAGTGTCATCACACATGCACACACACACATATATGCATTCAGCAGTATGGTATAGCTCAGGGGTAGCCAATGCAAGAGCCACAAAGAATAGTCAAATGTTTGAGAGCCACAAGACATGCATGTCAAATGTTTGAGAGCTGCAGGAGGGGGAAGAGGGGAGGGGGGGGGGAAGGGAGGAGAAGGAAGGAAGGAAGATGGGGAAGGAGAAGGAAGGAAAAGCTGGCTTAGAGAAGTGGTTTAAATAGAGAAATGCCTTCTCCAAGTTGGCTGATCAAGCGGTGGGGGCTTTAAGAGCCACACAAAATGTGTGAAAGAGTCACATGGCCTTCCCTGCATAGCTCTTTCCTCAGCCCTTCCTTTCACCTGTCACTGGTACGTCATTTAAGATGTATAAATATGATGACTACTTGTACAACCTATGAGGCCTTGAACAACTATGATCAAACTCTGTTTGACTCATCCTCTTCGTCTCTTTCACACACAGTTTATAACTTGCCTATTTATAAAACATGTAGGAGATTGGTATGATCAGCTGCTAATGTGGGAGAGGCACTCAGTACATGAACTCTCTTCAGTTGCAGCATTAGAAATAAATTGTATTTATTTACTTATTTATTTAATTCGATTTTTAGCCTGCCCTTCCTGTAGAACAGGCTCAGGGCAGGTTACACCATTAAAAAAAAAAACAGTAAAAAACCAATCTAAAATATATAAAATCTAAAATTACAGAGTAACAGTAGAGACTAAAAAGGCAAATTCTACCTCACAGACATGGCCTATTGTCCAAGTCCAGCAGGTCTTATAGCACTGGGATGGAATGAAGGGGGGAGGCCAGTAACAAGTGAGGTCCACCACCTCAGCTGAAAGCCTGGTGAAAGAGCTCTGTTCTACAGGCCCTGCAGAATTGAAGCAGATCCCGCAGGGCCTGGATCTCCAGCAGCAAGGTCATTCCACTAGGCAGGGGGCTAGGGCTGAAAAGGCCCTCAGCGAGGCCAGACATATCTGGGGCCGAGTATCACCAGAAATTGTTGGGTTGCTGATCATAAAGATCTACCGTGCTCAAACAGGGAGAGGCAGTCCCTTGCCATATAAGGCTTTAAATGTAAGTAGCAAACAGAACCAGATCCGGTACTCAATGGGTAGCCAGTGCAGTTCATGCAGCACAGGATGGATCCAAGCCCTTATAGCGATGATGTCAACATCCTTGCAGCAGCATTCTGCACCAGCTGGAGTTTCCAGAAGAGGGTCAAGGGCAGCCCCACGTAGGGAGAGTTATAATAATCTAGCCTGGAAGTGACCATCACATGGGTCACCGTGGCCAGATCATGGAGTCGAGATACAGGACCAACTGTCTGACCCACCTCAGGTGGAAAAAGGCCAATCTGGCAGTGGTGGTAACCTGGGCCTCCATAGTCAGAGAGGCATCCAGGAATACCCCCAAGCTTTTCATCCTCGATGTGGGCTTCAATGGAGCCCTATCAAAGGATGGGAGCCTGATCTCTGATTCCAGCCCCCTGTAACCTAGGCACAGGATCTCCGTCTTCAATGGATTCAATTTCAGCCACTTCTGTTGCATCCAACCAGCCACAGCTTGCAATGCCCTACCCAGTTCCCCTGGGACCGAATCCAGGCAGTCATTCATCAGCAGATATTGGGTTACTGATGACACCCCAGCGGATACCTCTGGATAATCTGGGCAAGGGAGCGCATGCAGATGTTGAGTAACATCGGGGAAAGAATTGCTCCCTGCAGCACACCACATTGTAATGGGAGTCACTGGGATAGTTCACCTTCACGTGCCACTCTCTGCTCCCGACCTTGGAGAAAGGAGACCAGCCATTGTAGGGCCAGTCCCCTTATCCCTGCATCGGCGAGATGGTGGGTCAACACTTCAGGGTCAACCATATTGAACGCTACTGACAGATCAAAAAGGATCAGCAGCACCAAACAGCTTCAATCCAGATGCCTCTGGAGATCCTCCACCAAGGCGACCAACACCATCCCCGTCCCATGGGAAGGGCAGAAGCCGGACTGGAAGGGATCCAGGACATCAGCATCCTCCAAGAAAGCCTGAAGTTGCGTTGCCACCGCCCTCTCCACTACCTTGCCCAGGAACGGCAAGTCCAAGACTGAGCGGTAGTTTGCTAGGACTGTAGGGTCCAAAGATGGTTTCTTCAGGAGAGAATGGACCACTGCCTCCTTCAAGGCCCCCGGGAATGTCCTGTTGAGAGGGACAAGTTGATGATCTCCCTCAGGGGAGTTCATATGCCGTTACCACAGGCTTTAAGCCATGACAGACAAGGATCAAAGGGGCAAGTGATGGGTTTCACAGCAGCCAGGGTCTTATCAACTTCATCCAGGGAGAGCAGGCTGAAATGGTTCAAAACTGGACCTGATGGGCAAGGGACTCCAGTTCCATTACTGTATCAATTGTGGCTGGAAGGTCGCAGCGGAGCAACAAGACTTTATCTGCAAAATAATCCACAAAAGCCACACATTCTATATCCAATTCCCGAACGTTTGGCATGCCCTGAGGCAAAGATGTTAAGGACTGAATAAATCTAAATAATTGAGCTGGGCATGATTTTGCAGAAGCAATGGAGGCAGCATAGAAGTCCTCTGCTGCCTTCATCGGCATCTCATAGGTCTTCATAAATGACCTATAAGATGTTCTTGTAGCGTCGTCTCGGGCCTTCTGCCACATTCTCTCTAGTCATCTCTGCTCCTGTTACCACCTCAACTAACCTTCTATTGGGGAATATTAACGTTTCTTAGCTCAAAATGGTAGGCCTACAAGGTGAGCCGAGCCAGGATCTCTGTCAATGTTTACGGAGATAGACCACTGGAAAACCTTTGGTTAAATAATGGATTTTATTATTGGTATTGGTTTTCAAATAGTTACATCCCAATCAAACAATTTCAAGCATACAAGAGGAATACAGTAGTTAGCTGAATAAGTGTGGAGGGGGGGGGGATTTATACAATACCTAAATCTTGCAGCGTAGGTTCAGTCAGAGGAAATACAAGAGAGATTTCTCTTGAGAAGAAAGGGGGGGGGGGGGATGAAGGCAGGAAGGGATGGAGGGAGGGAAGGATGCCAGGGAGAATGGGAGGATGGGAAAAATTCCTGGATGGAGGGGAGGGTGGAGAAATCTAATCCTGACAGGTAGGGTTGCCTGTTTTCTAGGGTAAATTACATCACATCAAGAGGTTCAATTGTCCAATAAGATAACAGAGTGTCAGAACTCAAATGTCCAATGGAAAGTGGGGGTGTCATATGCTGAGTATCAAATCAGAGATCGTACTGTCATACACCTATACCCCAAAAGAGGAATTTTAATTACACTGGCTAGATGACTTTTATGCTGTTGTGGCCAATCACTGTTTCCTTTGAAGCTCACCAAAAGAGATAGATTTCTCCCTTAATGTCAACATGGATGGCCATCCATCAAGTGTTCAGGAGATTGATTGACTGACAGCCTTCAGGAGTAATTACAGAAAATAGAAATTCTGTTAGAACTTCAGATTCCCTGACAGAAATGTGAGACCAGTTACAGATATAGCACACATTCACAACAAGATGGCTCTTGGCCTTTAGCCTTTGTGTTTTTCTGCTATCTTTTCCTGAAGAATAACAGAACATATATACAAACCATTTGTTTGTGTTGCAGGAATCTGGTAACCCCTATATTGTTTCTATGTTTTGAGAACAGCACTTGAAAGATTGCCAAGAGGAATGAAGGAATTTTTACAGCTTTGGCCCACTATATGTCCCTCTCTGCACCTGGGTCCCTCCGTTCCCAAGATCAGAAAATGATTATTTATCGGTGAACCAGACTTGGCATCATGCCAGCCTGCCTGGGGCCCTAGACTGAACCGGATTTGCCTCCCTTATGTGCAAGAAAGACCATTTCAATTCAAATGAGCATTGCCGTGTCATATTAATATTCTAGGGTTACATTGCAATATCACATTCCAGGGGTGAACTGTTTGGGTATCAAGCCAGGGGTCTCTTTCTGGATATCCCTCCCATTTCATCTGCCTCAGCTCTGAGGAATACCAAGGAGCCAAGTTGGTACAGGGGCAGAGAGGGCGGCAGGGAGCAACCACATCGACGGCTTCAGAAAGATGGCTATTCCAGTCTTCCACCAGTTCATCCAATGGGCCATCAGGGGGAATTGGATCCTACAGAGCCTCCTGGAACCTATTCGGGTTCATTTGGCTCCACGGGTGTTCTGGTGGATACTTGAAAGTTACATTCACAACAGCAAAGACAAAAGTACCAGTTTTAATAAGAAACGTATTTTATGACATCAGTGAAATGAATAAAACTTTCAAAAATCAAACTGCCTTGGTCAGACCATGCCTGCAGCAAGCAACAAGCTTGACATGGCCTGTAAAAGTATTTTGCGAGACTCACAGGTCTTGCAAAAAGTTGGAGGCCATAGCAACTCATCTGTTCAGCTCGACCACTGCTCCTGTTAACCATGGTGGCGGAGCATGTGATGCCCTAAAGAAAGGGGTATACCCTCAAGGACCCCAGAAATTCATGGACCCCAATTTGAGAACCAGTGGAGCCATTAGTGTGCTGCTGACCATGAACTATTTTCTCTGTTCACTGAAATAACCCAAGATCAGTGAGGCTATTAGTTAAAAGCACTGGTAAAATACCCTGAATTGACTGCCCAAAATGGTACCGCTTATCTTTGACTCTGAACGATTTAAAAGCTTGCCTTGTGGTCCAAGCTTGCCTTGTGGTACTCAGGTGGTCCAAGGGTAAATTGATGAGAAACATAAGAAAAAGAAGCAGGAGCAGTTTTCCTTCCTCTTCCCAGACAGGTTGCACCTGCCAAAAGAGCTCTCCACATCCACTTCATTTGCACAACCTGTGCCTCTCAATGTTATTATCTTTAACCATGGGCGTTTTCGCACTGACCTTCAAGTAGCGCGACCACCCTCTTCACACCGGAGGATCTGCCCAGATTTCGCACAAGAAGCGCCGGCGCACCCAAAAGAGCCGGCTACTTCCGTCGCGAAACCCGCTCAAACGGAAACCGCCAAGAAGCAGGAAAACGTTTGAGCGGGTTTCGCGACGGAAGTAGCCGGCTCTTTTGGGTGCGCCGGCGCTTCTTGTGCGAAATCCGGGCAGATCCTCCGGTGTGAAGAGGGTGGTCGCGCCACTTGAAGGTCAGTGCGAAAACGCCCCATGTGTCTAATTTTTTAATTTTATATTTACACACACACAATACACTTCTTACATTTGATGAAGTGAGCTCTAGTTCACAAAAACTTCACAGCACAATATTTTTTTTAGTAAGTAAATCAGTAAGAAATCCATTTCAGTTTACCCTTGTACTTTAGCATGAAAGCAGGGGCAAACTGCGTTAGGTGTTGGATGAGAAGTATTGGGACCACTGGGTTTTTTGCTGACATTAAAAAGACTATCATTTGTCACATATCAAAGCAGCCTTTACAAAGGGCTACTAGATTTTCCACCAACACAATAATAATCATAACAACCCAAAGCCTGAACTGAGATTCTACCTTCTTTTCCATACATATCTGAAGAAAGACTCACAAAAGCTCATACCCTGTCACAAATTTTGTTAGTCTTTAAGATGCTACTGAGTTCTTGACCATAACACTTGTCTCCCTTATTTTTGAAGGAATGAGAAAAACAGACAATTTTTATCAACAGAAATCAAAGCTCTGCTTATGACTAATCTAGGTTATTACAGTTGTAGGTTACTACAATTTCAGCTCCACGACTAATTACCCTTCTGTGATAACTGCTTTTACAGAGGCAGTTGTTAGCCTACCTGTTTGCCAGCCACAGCTTGGCTTCAACAGAAGAGATGATGTCACTCAGGCCTTGTTGAAAGTCTGAATTAGCTCTGTGTTTGGACTCCAAGCAGGATTGCAGCAAGTGAAACACCTATATTACAGTTTTAAAAGAAAAAGTTGAAGTGTTGTGGAAGTGTTTTTCAAAAATTCAGTCTTTTTCATTGTATTTTACATAAATATACATGTACAAAATCCATATGGATTATGTATTTCCAGGTAACCTATTCTATCACCTATTCTATCTAACCTATTCTATTCTATCAGAAACAAAGAAAACCCAAGAAAACAGATACCAACCTTATGTAATTACATAAACAAGTCATAACACAAGTCATTATGAAATACATGCCTCCATACTTTCAGGTGACCTCTCCCATCTATGCTTAGATAACATTTTTTTAAAATCCAGTTGCTCAGCTGTTAGTTTCACTAATCCCAAGGAAGAAAAAAAACTCAAAATGACCCTCTTTAACATGGACAGGAAGGGCTTGAGGCCCCAGATTAACTAAAGATACATTCTTAAGTGCATTAACTATATTTTAATGATACTCTACAAAGACTACTAAATATACAGTTTTCATAAGATGAAAAATCAGATGAAAGATGAAAAATTATACATCATAAGATAAAAAATACATCAGCATCTCAGAGCTTGCAAACAGTTAAGTGAAAAGGGGCCACATGGTAAGATCAGGCAAGTCCACAGGAATACAGGCTCAATGTGGATAGTTGGATGCAAAAATGAACACCAGAACCAGTATGGGTAGGTGACAAATCACATAAAATGCTAGTGTGTTTATATTCTTTTTAAAAAATTCAACAGAAAAAAGGGGGTACAGAAGGAAAAAATGGGAAAGGAGGAAGTATAAATCAATAATTTTCAAATTGTATGAATACATACAAATAAAAACAACTTTTTTGGTGAAAATGCAGAATTTACATATGATAAGATATTAAAACAGTGTTTTGAAGTGAGTTCTCTCTTCAAATAAGAATTTTCTTGGTTGTGATATTATGCTAACGATTAAAAGGTTACATATTTTACAGTTAGACAAATTCTTGCACTAAATTAAAACCACTTTGATATTGTCTTAATCATTCAATAATCTAGATACTGTCTTAATCATTTAATAATTTCAAATATAAGAATGGATAGTAATACATTATTACAGTAATAGAGGTGAATTCTCTCTTTAAAAGAATTATCAAGATCTTTCTTAGTTACAGCATCCTATTAACAAGAAAAAGGTTACATCTCTTAGATGTAGTTCACATATACAGCCGGGGCTACGTGAACTGCACTGGCTGCCGATTATATACCGGGTACAGTACAAAGTGTTGGTCATTACCTTTAAAGCCTTATATGGCCGAGGACCTGCCTACCTGAGGGACCGTCTTTCCCCATATGAACCCCAGAGAGCACTGAGGTCAACGGGGAAAAACCTAATGACTATCCCTGGGCCGAAGGGAATTAAATATCAGAGTACCAGAGCACGGGCCTTTTCGATCGCGGCCCCTACCCTATGGAACCGACTCCCCGAGGAGGTGTGGGCCCTGCGGAACCTCGAACAGTTCCGCAGGGCCTGCAAGACCACCCTTTTTAAATTAGCACATTCGGACTGCTAAGAAAAACAGTAATCAAGGATCCGCCAATGCGGTCTAAAGACCTATACCGCAGTATAACTGTATTTACTGGATTGGTTTTAATTTAATGTTTTAATGTCTTATTGTTTTATATTGTAAATCTAAGGTTTTATTTACTACTGTATGTTTTTATGGAATGTTGTTAGCCACCCTGAGCCTGCCAAGGTGGGGGAGGGCGGGATATAAATGAAATTAATAAATAAATAGATAAATGCTAATGATAAGTTTAAACCATCCTAAGAACAATTTCTACTTCTTACAAAGTATTTAAATGCTGTTAAAATATGGAGTACTAAAAAGAGTTATAACTTCAATCAATATCTTCATCATCATCTGATATAATACACAAATAGTTTCAGGAGTCAAGATACTTAACTATTCCCATAATATGAGTAATAGGCTTGCCATTTCTGCTGAAATTCTTTCAGAGGTCTTCTGTTTATATAATTAGTTAATTTTGTCATCATTGCATATTCAGCTAGTTTGCCTTTTCAGATCTTGTCAATTTACTCCATTACATGTTGAAGAAATAATTGGGGGGGTTGAAATTGTAAGGACCACGTCACCAACATAACTCTTTAATTTAAACTCTTCTCCTACTTCAAGTCCTTCAATATTAGAATCTTGTCTTATCTTAGAAGCAAAAATTTCTATTGCAAGAACAAAAAGAAGTGGGAAAAGTGGGAATCCTTGACAGGTTCCTTTTTCTATTTTAAATCCATTTGTCAAAACCCCATTGATTACAATTTCTGCATGTTGTTTATTAGATATTCAGTTTCCAATTCAAAAATCTGGAACCACACTTAAAATATTCCAGCAGATTTTTTTTTAGAAAAAGTACAAGGCATGTTATCGGAGACTTTTTGTTAAGGTCAATCATAGCCCAGGAGTGAGTCCACACCTCTCCAAATACTATATAAACCACACATCTGTGTGCAATCAGTGGGCATCATATACAAGTTGTACCTCCATTATTCTAAGTAATGG
Source organism: Heteronotia binoei (assembly GCF_032191835.1). Lineage (NCBI taxonomy): Eukaryota > Metazoa > Chordata > Lepidosauria > Squamata > Gekkonidae > Heteronotia > Heteronotia binoei. The sequence goes on from NC_083223.1 coordinate 215,327,016, forward strand.
GCCTATTTGACATGACACACTGGCCATCCATGTCCCCATCTCCATTTTTCTCTACACAGACTTCTGCACATCTGTATAGGTAATATCACCTCTGTAATTTCCCCTCAAAACCTCTATTTTTATCTCCTAATTTCCTAGTTTCTTGATTGTGTGTATTTCAATTACTTTTGTGTGATTGTATCCCTACATATTTTTCTAAGTAAACATTTTAAACTACTTTAAATCTGGAGTCTTCTTTCTGATAATGGACCTCCGTATTATTGGTGACAGGACCCTGTTCCAAAACAGCTCTACCTAACTCTCCCTCTGCTAATTCCCCCCAAAAGAGGAGACCGCAGCAATTCTGGTAACAATTCTCTCTATATATTGTTATATGAGCTTCTTGCCAGGATGACAAGAGCAAGGCTGCTTTTGTTTTTAGTTTTGCTTATTTCACTCATAACTTTTTGTGTGGGCAGACTTACTTTCTCTTCAAAAGTTCTATAATAGCTTGCAGCTAGTCCATCTGGTCCTGCTGCCTTGTCCTTTTAAAATTTCTTAATGGCTTGAGAGATTTCTTTAATTGAAATACGTTGGTTCAAAATTTGTCTTCATTTGAAAATTTGCAAGTTAAGGTTTCTTTAATACAGTCATCCATTCCACTGTCAGAATTTTTTTTATAAAGTTTGAAAAAATAAAATTCATATTATTATTGAATTTCTTTTTCTGCGTAGCTAATACCATCTTTTTCCTCCTCTCAAGTTCAATTATTTTCCTCCTCTCAGTTACTTTATGTAGGCAGTATGCAAGCAATCTTCCCGGTTTGTTCGCATGCTCAAACTGTTTTTGTTTTTAAAAGCTCAACTTTTCCTGCATTTATTCAGTCTGAAGCAAATCCAACTGATTTCTTATTTAATTTCTGCTAGGACTGATTTTTTTAAGGATCTTCCATGCTGCTCTTCTAAGGTCTGAATTCTGTCAGTTATTTCCTTCATTTGTTCCAATCTTTCCCTCTTTTTCTTAGAAGGACAATTAACTTTCATATATACACTTTACTTGCTTCCAAAATAGTTGCCATAGAAAGATCCTCTGTGATATTTAGTTTAAAAAATTATTCTATGTTCACAAGCAAAGGATTATCATTCATTTCCCATCTGCTTTTTCTAGGCATTTCTCTATAACATAACTAATAATGGGTTATGATCAGCAATTGTTTTCGGCTGGATATCAATGGATCTTAAGTTTGCGAGTAAAGTCTTAGAAGTCCAGCACATGCCAATTCTTCAGTATGTCCAGTGTCTTTCTGGAAATAAAAGGAGTAGTCTTGTGAATGAGGATTGAAAGTTCTCCATGAATCTTCTAAGTTTGGCGTTTGTATATATGTAAATATGGTCTTGGGTAGTTTTCCTTCTTTGAACATTTTAGATTTATCTTTTTGGAAATCTAGTACTCCACTCATGTTACTGAGAATTAAAATTTCTCCCTCTTGAAAATCCAAAAGTATTTGGAAAAAAAATTCATAATTTTTTTCTTTTGCATTATTTGGAGCATAGACTGGAGCCAGTGTAAAGATTTTATCTCCTGGAGGTCTTATTTTAATACAGCATAATTTCCCTCGGGATCTTTTAACTTTTCTATTACAGTCAAACGTTGATCAGCTATATAAATCACACTTTTTCCCCCCTCAGCAGATGAAGTTGCATATACTTTGCCCAATTTTTTGTTACTTAAAGGTGTATGTTTTTCATACACCTTTTTGATATCAACTGTTGCATCCAAATTATGGATAGATTTTGTTTCTTTAACCAATTAAATGTCTGGGATCGCTTAGAGGGAGAGTTTGAGCCATTGATATTAAATGATAGACCCATTTCTACCAAAAAGCTACAGTTTCGTCAAGCCTGTCTTCTTCTTTATTTAAGTCTTATTTTTCTTTTATTGAGTCTTCCAATCCTCTGGTTTTTTCCCCATCAGTTCTTTTGCTCGAAGTCTGGCCTGTTCAATCATCATTTCTAGGCATACATACCACAAGTTAGGAAAGGCACAAACAGGCATAAGAAAAGGCCTGCATGGTTAACAAACAAAGTAATGGAAGCTGTAAAAGGTAAGAAGGACTCCTTTAAGCGGTGGAAAACCAGTCCAAGTGAGATTAATAACAGGGAACACAGGCTGTGGCAACTCAAATGCAAGACTCTGATCAGGCAGGCAAAAAGGGACTATGAGGAGCATACTGCAAAAAACATAAAGACCAACAATAAAAATTTCTTCAAATATATTAGAAGTAGGAAACCAGCCAGGGAGGCAGTGGGGCCCTTGGATGACCATGGGGTAAAAGGATTACTGAAGGAGGACAGGGAGATGGCTGAGAAGCTGAATGAATTTTTTGCCTCCGTCTTCACTGTGGAAGACGAGAACTTTTTGCCCGCCCCAGAACCACTAACTTTGGAAGGGGTGTTGAAAGACCTGAGGCAGATTGAGGTGACAAAAGAGGAAGTCCTACAACTGATAGACAAATTAAAAACTAATAAGTCACCGGGTCCAGATGCCATACATCCAAGAGTTCTGAAAGAACTCAAAGTTGAACTTGTGGATCTTCTAACAAAAATCTGTAATCTTTCATTGAAATCTGCCTCCGTTCCTGAGGACTGGACGGTAGCAAATGTCACCCCCATCTTTAAAAAGGGTTCCAGAGGGGATCCAGGAAATTACAGGCCAGTCAGTCTGACTTCAATACCGGGAAAGTTGGTAGAAGCCATTATCAAGGACAGAAAAACAGGTTTCCTACCTGTAACTGATGATCTTCGAGTGGTCATCTGTGCAGTCACACTTATGGGAGAAGGCGCCGGCGCCGATCACGATCGGTAACTTCAAAGCCGCGGATTTCCGCGCCCCCGTCCCGGTGCGCACGCGCAGGCACTCCCCTCCCTGCGCATGCCCACCAGGACAGGAGCGGACATCCCGCCAGTTCCTTCTGACCGCTGCAGGAGCCCTGTAGACGGACCCGCAGCAGTGGGGAAAGTGGGCGGGTAGTGTGACTGCACAGATGACCACTCGAAGATCATCAGTTACAGGTAGGAAACCTGTTTATCTTCTTCGTGGTCTCTGTGCATCACACTTATGGGAGATTAGCAAGCTAGCAGCCTACCTGGAGGAGGGTTGCACGGTCCGTTAACAGGTCAGCGACTGCAAAACTGCACGGCCCACAGACTAACTATGCTTCCACCGGAGGTCGCATAATGCCTAATGAACGTATGCGGAGAGGACCAGGTGGCCGCCTTGCAAATGTCCCGCAACGGCACCCCCTTCATAAACGCCGCGGAGGTGGCCATTGCCCTTGTGGAGTGAGCCTTGACCGGCCCCGGCAGAGGCCGCTTCCGTAACAGGTAACAGAGTTTGATAGTTTCTGTCAACCATTTTGACAGTCTCTGCGAGGAAACCCTCTGCCCAAGCGAGGCCGAAGCATAAGAGATGAAGAGTCGAGGGTCCTTACGTGAAGGTTTTACCCTATGTAGGTAGAAAGAAAGCGCTCTTTTCACGTCTAGAGCGTGAAGTCGACGTTCCGAATCTGTTGACGGATTCGGGAAGTACACTGGTAGGCAAATGTCCCTATTCAGATGAAAAGTGGACGCTACCTTGGGTAGAAAGGTCACGTCGGGACGTAGCTACACCCCATCTGGTCGGAACTGAAGGTAGGGATCGTCGCAGCGTAGTGCCGCCAGTTCCCCCACCCTCCAAGCTGAAGTGATAGCTACCAGGAACGCCGTTTTCCAAGATAGTAGCTGCACGGAGCACGTGGCCATGGGTTCGAAGGGCTTGCCCGTGAGGGCTTCTAGAACTCCCGGCAAGTCCCAGGATGGGGTCGGCTTCCTAACTGCAGGGTACAGTCATAGCAGTCCCCTCAGGAAGTTCTTTGTGGTCGGGTGAGCGAACACCGAGCGGCCGTCAATGCGCTCGTGATTGGCTGAGATGGCTGCCAGGTATACCCGAATAGAGGGCACTGACAACTCCTTGTCCAGCATGGTAAGGAGAAAGTCAAGGATGCCCGGAAGGCCTGTAGTTCTGGGGTCGCCCCCGGTCTCAGAGACGAAGTGTACGAAACGGGTCCATTTATAGGCATACAACTTCCTTGTAGACTCCCGTCTACAGTTAAGGAGCACGTGCTGAACCCTTTCTGACAGTGCAGTCACCGGAGCCTCCACGCCGTCAATCTTAGGTGTGGAACATCGTGGTGGACCACCCGTCCCTGCTCTGAGAGCAGTAGATCTGGCACAGGGGGAAACTGGTGAAAGACTCCTTCGGACAACCGCAGGATGTGGGTGAACCAGTGTTGTCTGGGCCACCATGGAGTGACTAGAACACCTTTCGGGCGCTCTCTGTATATTTTTTGTACCACCCGAACAAGAAGAGGGATCGGGGGAAACATGTAGACATGGCGATTGTCCCAGGGTAGCAATAGTCCGTCCCCCAACGACAGAGGGTCCCTCCCCCCCCCGGCAACAGAACTTCTCGCACTTTCTGTTGTCGCGGGTGGCGAAGACATCGATGTCTGGAGTCCCCCATCTCTGGAAGACAGGTTGTAAGAGGGTCCAGTTGAGCTCCCATTCGTGTATGGAAGCCCCTCCTCGGCTGAGGAAATCTGCACACCCGTTCTGATCTCCCGGCAAATGGGCTGCAGCCAGACTCGTGTCCATCTATCTGCAGATCTCCCAGATCCGCAAGGCTAGAAGGCAGAGTTTCCGAGACACCGTGCCGCCCTGATGGTTTATATACGCAAGTGCCGTGGTGTTGTCCGTCAGAACCGCAACTGTCTGTCCTGCCAGCAAGTGCCGGAAGGAGAGGAGCGCATGATGGATCGCCAGGAGCTCCAAGAAGTTGATGTGGTATTGCAAATGGTCCTTGGGCCATCTGTCGCCCACACATAGTCCACTTACATGCGCTCCCCACCCCACAGAGACGCATCCGAGGTCAGAGTCACTGTTGGGTGTGGCTTGTGAAAGGGGGCCCCCTGCAATAGGTTGCGCTCGTGCTGCCACCAAAGCAGAGTCCTGAGCACCTCCTCCGGGACGAATAGTCTGCGACGAGGGGAGTCCCGCCCGCACTTGAAAACTCCCAGGAACCACAACTGAAGGATCCGCATGTGGAACCTGGCAAAGGTCAGCACAGCTGTGGTGGATGCCATCAGTCCCAACATCCGCTGCACCTGAAGAGCAGTGACCGATTTGCTCTCCAAGAAAATCTGCACCAAGTCCATGATGTCCTTTGCCCTCTTCTCTGGTAGGAAGGCCTTGCACAGCTGTGTGTCTAGGATTGCCCCTATAAATTGTACCCTCTGAGAGGGCTGGAGACAGGACTTCCTTGCATTCACCTTCAAGCCCAGCTCTTCTAGAAGGGATAGAGTCACTGCAATGTGCTGGAGAAGGCTGGCCTCCGATTCGGCCACCAGAAGCCAGTCGTCGATGTACGGGTAACACCGCTACACCCTGTAGTCTGAGATGAGCCGCTACCACTACCATGATCTTTGTAAAGACCCTGGGGGCTGTTGATAACCCGAATGGCAGGGCCCTGTACTGGTAATGCGTAGTCCCGATGGCGCACCGGAGGAATTTCCTGTGGGATGGGTGGATGCTTACATGAAAGTAAGCATCCTGCAGGTCCAAGGTCACCATCCAATCCCCGAGATTCAGCAACGGAAGTATGCTGGGTAGCGACGTCATGCGAAACTTCTGGTGTGGTATGTACAAGTTGAGGCCCCGCAGGTCCATGATGGGACGGAGACCACCATCCCTCTTTGGGACCGCAAAATAACGGGAGTAGAACCCCAGTCTCAATTGGTCCGACGGGACCCGTTCTATGGCCTCTTTCTGAAGGAGGGCAGTCACTTCTTCTTGAAGCGTCGGCGACGGAGTGGTGTAGACGAATGTTGGAACCTCTGGTTCCTGTTGGAATTCTATTTGATAGCCCAGCCGGACTATCGATAGTACCCACTGGTCTGATGTTATTGCTGCCCATGTGTTGTAAAAAGGCCAGAGCCGGGTGCGGTCCAAAGAAGAACAAGGGCGGGGGCAAAAAGGGAGAACAGAGTCAAAGTCCCTGCTTAGGTTGCCTGTTTCCCTTTTGGCGAGACAATTGGGAAGAGGTTGGGGAGTACTTGGACTTGCTGCCGTACTGTGGTTTGGAGAAGGGAGCTGTGGACTTAGGCCTCCACTGTTGCTCAGTTGACTGCTTGGGAAAAGGCTTCTTAGGCCAAGTTCGCGACCAGGAACGCTTGCCTTGCTGTCTGGAGGAAGCTGGTACCCCGAGGTTTCTGGATGTGCGGATGCTTTTATCCATTTCCTGCAGGACTGTATCAGTGTTAGCACTGAACAGCCCCTTCCCGTCAAACGGCAAGTCCTCGACATATGCCTGGGTATCGGCCTGCAGAGCCGTGGACCTGAGCCATGAATGCCTCCTTAGTGTGACAGCTGCCGTGAGGGTTTTTGCTGCAATGTCGCCGGCATGCCTGGCAGAATTGAGCTGTTGCTTGGCCACAGTCATGCCCTCAGCCTGAAGCTTCCTGATGGTGGTTCTAGTTTGTTCCGGGAGCCCGGGCAGTAGTGTGGAGATCTGGTCCCATAGGGCGTATTGGTATCGCCCCATACATGCGGCGTAATTAGCAACCTTCAGGCCCAACGCCCCAGCCGAGTAAACCCGTCGGCCCAAACCGTCGAGTTTCTTTCCCTCCTTGTCTGGGGGGGAAGCATGGGTCTTCCGAGCCTTGGATGACGATGCCACAACTACAGAGTTTGGTCTCGGATGATTGAATAGAAAGTCAGCTGTAGACTCCTGTACACGGTACATGTGGTCAAGCCTGCGCGAAGATATCGGTGTCAACGCAGGCTTGTCCCATGAAGCTTTGGCCGTGTGCAGCAGCACCGTCGTCATTGGAAGGGTAACCGCCGATGATGTATCCCTTTGCACGATGTCGAACACAGTGTCTGTGATGACAGGCTGTGGCTGAATTGTAGAGAGGGATAGGGATTGGGCCATTCTTTTCACCAAATCCCCATAAGATTTTAAGTCCTCCGAGGGGGAAATGGGTTGATCCTCGCCGACCTTGTTGGAGGGAGGGCTGTCCTCCGGGGAAGATGGGCAAGGTTCCTCCAATACCGAGTCTCCCGACGACCTTGGTGATGCCCCGGGAGATTCAGACTGTTCTGACGGGTGCGACGCTCGGTCCCGATGCGGGTCTGGTGGCGTTGTCTCCTTTGCAGGGGGTTTGGGTGGTGACTTCTTCTTGGGAGGGTCTTCCACCGGGGGTTTCGATACCGATGCCGACGGGGATCTCTTCCGCGGTCGATAGGATGTTTTCGACCGATGCGATGCCTCCGAGCGTTGGTCCCAGTCAGGCTGTCTGGGAGGAAACCACGGAAACATCGTGGGCATCGGGCAGGACCCATATAGGTACTGCCATTGACGCTGGTCCCATGACAGCGGGGGTGTGGCCTTCCGCCCTGGAGAGTCCTGACGTCTCCTAGGGGATGGATCTTCCGGAGATCTGTCTCTCGACACCCTGAAGTCCCTTCGATGTCGGGGGCTCCAGGACCTGTCCCGATGTGAGCTGTCCGATCGATCTCTCCGCACCGATTCGCGTCTCAAGACCAGGGGAGAGACTCTGCAGGGACTCCGAGATCGATCCCGCCTGGTGCCTCCAGCGCGGTCTTGGGGGCTGCGCTTGTCCACCTGAAGGAGATCCAGAGGACTCTCCCCTCTCACCGACCTCTGAGCTGGGTCGAGGTCGTGGTTGGAGTCCGACGAGATCGCAATCTGCGTCGACATCGATTGCAGTCTAGGTGGGCTCTGCTGCCGACGCGGAGATGCGAGCAGTTTTAGCGGCGGGACAAGTAGCTCCTTCGGGTCCTGTGGGGACTTCGGGGAGGAGCGGAAAGCAGATTCGACATGCTTCTGCTTGTCCGCCTTCTTCCTTGTCTTCGGCTCCGAAGAATCCCCTTTTACCTCCTTGGGCCTCTTGGCTGGTGTGGAGGTATCCGACCTCGAGGCCGAGCCCGCTCTTTTCAGGGGGCGATCGGCGTCGGAGGGAGTCTTGTCGACATCGACCGTCGACACCGAGGAGTTTGGCGCGTTTTCAGATGACGACTCCATTTCGCGAGGAGTCAACACTTGCTCCATCAAGGCTGCCGCGAGGCGAGCCGCTCGATTTTTTCTCGTTTGCCTGGAGAATTTTGCGCAGTGTGGGCAGGAGTCCGGTTTATGCGCTTCTCCGAGGCAGAGTAGGCACAGAGTGTGGCCGTCCGGAGGGGCGATTTTGCTGCCACACTTCCTGCACCTTTTAAAAAATCCCCAGCGCTTTTCCATGCGCGAAAGGCGCGGGGGGGGGTGAAGGGGGAAGGCTAAGGGGGGGAAAAAGGGAAAAAGGAAAAATAACAAACGCCTATTCCTCCCCACTCACGGACAGACGAATGTAGTATTTCTAGAAGGAAATCCAACTAGCGAAGAAGAAATCCACCGACCGATGTGAAGATCGACTGATCCCAGCGGCGGTCAGAAGAGAACTGGCGGGATGTCCGCTCCTGTCCTGGTGGGCATGCGCAGGGAGGGGAGTGCCTGCGCGTGCGCACCGGGACGGGGGCGCGGAAATCCGCGGCTTTGAAGTTACCGATCGTGATTGGCGCCGGCGCCTTCTCCTATAAGTGTGATGCACAGAGACCACGAAGAAGATTGAGTAAGCACATTGATGAACACGGGTTATTGAGGAAAACTCAGCATGTGTTCTGTAAGGGAAGATCTTGCTTCACTAACCTGTTACATTTCTTTGAGGGGGTGAACAAACATGTGGACAAAGGAGACCCGATAGATGTTGTTTACCTTGACTTCCAGAAAGCTTTTGATAAAGTTTCTCATCAAAGGCTCCATAGGAAGCTTGAGAGTCATGGAGTAAAAGGACAAGTCCTCTTGTGGATCAAAAACTGGCTGAGTAACAGGAAGCAGAGAGTGAGTATAAATGGGCAGTCTTCGCAGTGGATGACGGTAAGCAGTGGGGTGCCGCAGGGCTCGGTACTGGGTCCCATGCTCTTTAACTTGTTCATAAATGATTTAGAGTTGGGAGTGAGCAGTGAAGTGGCCAAGTTTGCGGACGATACTAAATTGTTCAGGGTGGTGAGAACCAGAGAGGATTGTGAGGAACTCCAAAGGGATCTGTTGAGGCTGGGTGAGTGGGCGTCAACGTGGCAGATGCGGTTCAATGTGGCCAAGTGCAAAGTAATGCACATTGGGGCCAAGAATCCCAGCTACAAATACAAGTTGATGGGGTGTGAACTGGCAGAGACTGACCAAGAGAGAGATCTTGGGGTCATGGTAGATAACTCACTGAAAATGTCAAGACAGTGTGCGTTTGCAATAAAAAAGGCCAACGCCATGCTGGGAATTATTAGGAAGGGAACTGAAAACAAATCAGCCAGTATCATAATGCCCCTGTAAAAATCGATGGTGCGGTCTCATTTGGAGTACTGTGTGCAGTTCTGGTCGCCGCACCTCAAAAAGGATATTATAGCATTGGAGAAAGTCCAGAGAAGGGCAACTAGAATGATTAAAGGGCTGGAGCACTTTCCCTATGAAGAAAGGTTGAAACGCTTGGGACTCTTTAGCTTGGAGAAACGTCGACTGCGGGGTGACATGATAGAGGTTTTCAAGATAATGCATGGGATGGAGAAAGTAGAGAAAGAGGTACTTTTCTCCCTTTCTCACAATACAAGAACTCGTGGGCATTCGATGAAATTGCTGAGCAGACAGGTTAAAACGGATAAAAGGAAGTACTTCTTCACCCAAAGGGTGATTAACATGTGGAATTCACTGCCACAGGAGGTGGTGGCGGCCACAAGTATAGCCACCTTCAAGAGGGGTTTAGATAAAAATATGGAGCACAGGTCCATCAGTGGCTATTAGCCACAGTGTGTGTGTATATATAACATTTTTTGCCACTGTGTGACACAGAGTGTTGGACTGGATGGGCCACTGGCCTGATCCAACATGGCTTCTCTTATGTTCTTATCAGAATTGTTCTTTTGCATGCAGATAAGACTTCCAAAGCAAACATTTTTTTCAACGGTATCTTATACCTTTTTGTTGGTGGTGGTAAAATTTCTCTGAGGAAGTTAAAATACTTTTTTCTTTAGTAGAGATGCGGCTAAGTCTTGAAACATTTGTACCTCTGTCAGAAACTACAAGCGGGGTGTGTCTTTGTTCAATATTGCATCTCTTGTTTTCTTGTATGCAAATAAAGCTAGCATTTCCTGTGGCAGATTGTTTTTAGAAGCAAACCTTGAGTTGATTCTGTATTTTTGATCACTATCAGGAGGATCTTCTGAAGGCTCTAAATAATCCCATGGAAGCTTTGAGAAATGGTCTTCAAGATCAGTCTTTCTGAAGCTTTACAGCATTCCTCTGAAATGTAGATTATGGTTTTTGTGGTGCACTTCCAAAACTTTGCTCCTTTGGGTGGTCCTTTCCTAAGATAAATCTTGTGCCTGCTGGTATAAATTTATTTCCTTAAATTTCTCTTTAATTTGAGTGATTTCTTGAGTGTGTACTTGGACTTGAGTTTTTATTTCTGCAAGGCCTGTCTTAATTTCATGTCTAAGGTTGGCTGCTTCTTGCTTAATTTCTTGTTTAATTTTATCTTGTGTATTTTGATCAGACTGCTGTATTTGAAGAGTGACAAAATGCACTTGTTCAGTAAGTGCCTGCATTTGGTGGGAAAGTGATTCTGAAAGTCTCTCCGCATAGTCTATAACATCAGGGTCTTCATCTTGTTTCTGTTTTTTTTCTTGTCAGTTAAATGAGTAGTCGCCATTCTAAGTTTTCTATGCCTTTTTCTCCCCTTAAATACATCATACAGTTTTTTTCATTTGTACATTTAAAAGTCTAGCTTAGCCATTTTCAGCATTGACACAATGTTTACACAAATAATAAAAAAGCATTTCAAAAGGTATATGCTTTCACTACTTTTGTACTTCATTCAAATATTAATCAGCTTAAGTTTTGAGTAGCTGAATTTACAGGCTAAATTTTATTACACTAATCTGTAAGATATATTAAAAGAGAAAGTAAAAAATGATTAGAGATAGACTAGTATTAGAAATGAAGGGCAAACACTTATATAGGTTGACATGGAAGAAAATACAGTATTTGTTGTTGATATAAGTTGTGTTAGTCTAATTTAATGTTGAGATTTCAAAACAAAAAAGGTTGCAACCTCAAAACCACCACCACCACCCCAAAAAAGGCGTTAAACTGTAGTATATTATAAAGAAAAGGATGGATATCAGATCTTTATTCAGCTGATGATTAGGAGAGGAGACAAGAGCAGGATGCAAAAACAGTTGGTCAGTAGATACCGCTGAAACTCATTAGTTCAGTATGGTTGTTTACAAGGGTCAGGGCTTTTTCAGTCCTGGCCCCGACTTGGTGGAACACTCTGCCAGAAGACATCAGGTCCCTGCAGGGTATTTTACAGTTTCGCAGGGTCTGAAAGGCAGAGATGTTCCACCAAGCCTTTGTATAAGGACAGCGACAGCTGCCATGCTGGCACCTTTTTTCTCCACCCCCTCTTGGGGGGACCCCCCCACCCCTGATGTGATGGAATGACTGAATAAGAGCACTTTAAAGATGCCATCAGGGTTTGTAATTTTTTAATGTAACTGATTTTTTTATATATGTATTTTCTTAATGTTGTACATTGCCCTGAGCCTGGCACTAGCTGGGATAGGGTGACTCATCAGATTATGACGACAACAACAAACAATAATTTCTGATTTTTGGCAAAGAGTCAGAGTTAGCCTCCAAGCAAGGAGACAGCAGACACATAGCAAAACAGGTAAAAAATTCAGTTTATTTCATTTTATACATCTATTCCAGACTTGAAAGTATCCAATCAACACACGTAAAAGTAGATATGATATATTCAATCAGTAAATTACAAAAAAACCCAAAGTTATATAATTTCATGGAAACAGGGGAGGAAAGAATGAGGGAAAAGCTCATAGGTCTAGAAAGCTAAGAGTTCAAATTTTTGTTAGTATGCTCTTTTTAGCATGTTCAAAATATTTCAATAAAAAACGTAACACTATCAAAAGCTTAGAACTGGGTTGGCATTCAGGAAGTAAATTAGATTTTAACATTCTTCCTTGACATTTTTATCTATATTTCCAGAGTCAAACTGATATAAGACATGGTTGAAAGAACAAAGTATAAAAAGTTCCTTAAGAGTATTCATTATGTGTATTGAAGGCTTTAGCAGAAAACAGCAGCCTCATTAGTCTGGTACTCCTTCCCCCTCAGATAATTTTTCTATTTTGTTGTTGGTCAGAGAAAAATATTTCCCTTCTAGGATACAACTGTTCATCTTAATAGGAAATGAGATCAAATGTGTGTGTGTGTGTGGGGGGGAGAATAACACTTCATTAAATTGCTTCACTTGGTCTTTTTCAGCATTTTTGTTGTATGCAAAGGAAAAGGCATAAATGGGGACGAAAACCTAATAGGGAAGGGTATAGGAAAAGCCAGAGAAAATCCAAAGGTAGTGACGGTCTGCTCTTACAGGCAGATATGTCTCCCTCCGGCGCCCCCCCCCCCCTCAGTCATGATGTTATTAGAGATGTTCTGGAAAATTCTGGGGGAACCTACCTTCCGAAGCTCTTTCTTGGAAGGGAATGGGAGTTGGAATTGCCTCCCTCCAACATTTATGGCAAAACATTCTCTGAGAGGTGGGGATGAAGCAGACATTGCTTCTAAGGGGCAGCCATAATCACCGGAAGTCCCTTTAGCATGTTTGTATTGAAGAACTAATCTAGAAATCAGAGGAATCTGGGGTTTTCCTGGTTAGTAACACTAATACTGAGAATACAAGTTGATAAACACTATTTCATGCAGGCTGCGTCCTGATTAGTAGTTCTTAAAGAGCTTAAGCTCCAATTCCTCCAGCAGCCATGTGGATCAAACTTAGAATCATAGAGTTGGAAGAGACCTCCAGGGTCATCTAGTCCAACCCCCTTCACAATGCAAGAAACTCACAAACACCTCCCCCCTAAATTCACAGGATCTCCATTGCTGTCAGATGGCCATCTAGCCTCTGTTTAAAAACTTCCAAGGAACGAGAGCCCACCACCTCCCGAGGAAGCCTGTTCCACTGAGGAATCGCTCTAACAGTCAGGAAGTTCTTCCTGATGTTGAGTCGGAAATGCTTTTGATTTAATTTCAACGCATTGGTTCTGGTCCTACCTTCCGGGGCCACAGAAAATAATTCCACTCCATCCTCTATATGACAGCAAGTACTTGAAGATGGTGATCATATCACCTCTCAGCCATCTCTTCTCCAGGCTAAACATCCCCAGCTCCTTCAACCTTTCCTCATAGGATTTGGTCTTCAGACCCTTCATCATCTTCGTCACCCTCCTCTGGACCCGTTCTAGTTTATCTATATCCTTCTTAAAATGTGGTGCCCGAAACTGAACACAATACTCGAGGGGAGGTCTTACCAGAGCAGAGTAAAGCTCGTGATCTGGACACTATACTTCTGTTGATACAGCCCAAAATTGCATTTGCCTTTTTAGCCACCACATCACACTGTTGACTCATGTTCAGCATATGATCCACTAAGATTCCTAGATCTTTTTCGCACATACCACTGCTAAGACAAGTCTCCCCCATCCTATAACTATGCATTGGATTTTCCTACCTAAATGCAGAACTTTACATTTATCCCTGTTAAAATTCATTTTATTGATTTTAGCCCAGGTTTCCAGCCTGTCAAGGTCATTCTGTATCCTGTTTCTGTTGTTCTGTGTTTGCAACCCCTCCCAATTTCTTATCATCGGCAAATTTAATAAGCATTCCCTCTATTCCTTCATCCAAATCATTGATAAAGATGTTGAACAAAATAGGTTCCCGGACAGATCCTTGAGGTACTCCACTTGTCACTCCTCTCCAAGAGGATGAGAAACCATTCACAAGCACTCTTTGGGTGCGACCTGTCAACCAGTTACAGATACACCTAACAGTAACAGGATCCAAACCACATTTTACCAACTTGTCAACAAGGATAGTATGTGCAACCTTATCAAAAGCCTTACTGAAATCAAGGTAAACGATGTCTACAGCATTCCCCTGATCCAGCAAGGCAGTCACTTTCTCAAAAAAAGAGATCAGGTTAGTCTGACATGACTTGTTCTTGAGAAAACCATGCTGGCTCTTAGTAGTCACATCCATTCTTTCTAAATGTTCCAGGACTGACTGTTGATGATTTGTTCTAAAACTTTTCCAGGTATAGACGTCAAGCTGATGGGTCAGTAGTTACCCAGATCGTCTTTTCCCCCCTTTTTAAAGATGGGGACAACATTCGCCCACCTCCTGTTCTCCAAAAATTCTCTCCTGTTCTCCAAAAATTCTCAAAAATAATAGCCAGAGGCTCAGAAATTACATCCACAAGCTCTTTTAGAATCCTTGGATGCAATTCATCTGGCCCTGAGGACTTAGTTTCATTTAAAGAAACTTATTGGACTACAAATCCTGGCGAGTTATACCCTGTCCCAAGGTGCAGAAATGAGAAGCGCAATGGTGGATCGGTAACGCAACTGCTTCCCAGATGACTGCTTCGTCAGGCACTAATCCATCAGGTAGCGACCCCCTCATTCACAACAATCACAGTTGCTTATCGAGTCAGTCAAAATGCTGGCGCTTCCTGAAGCTATGAGCTTTGTATTTTGATTTCTGTGCACGGCTTCCTCTTTGGTTGCGGTGAGTTCATAAACAGCATTACAAAGTGACAGCATATGTCACTTTAAGGCTTCATAATACTGGGTTAAGATTATGTAACTCCCACTATACAGCTGTAACTAGAAGCATGTGAGCAACATGTGAAACTCATTAGCTAAATGAGCAAAGGGATTGGCTAGTGGGTGTATAACAGTGGCCACACTACTACCTCTTGTGGGTGAATATTGGAGAGTCGTGGAGAAGTATTGGAGAGGAGTTGGAGAGTGGCGTGTTATTCTGTTGGATTGATTGAATGTATTGGATTGATGGACTGGTAAATGACTATTCTTCTGGACTGTGATTATTGTACCTCTGAACTTGCTGGACTGAATGTGAGTGACCTGACCATTGGACTGACTTTGACTTATGCTTATTGCCTGAACCCTAATATACTTGTTGAACTGGCTGTTGTTGAGTTTGTCTTCATTAGAACTATAGCTGGGGCTGGGCTGACCAGAGTGCTCTACACAACGAACTCCAGCACACTCTGTCACAAAGGCCCAGTGCAGCTCTATAAAATAACGAGAGCTTATTAGATATTAGGCACAGGATGCAGGGCTAAAGGTGTCTGAGTGTTGACAGTTGTGTTTTAAGTGTATTCACTTTTTATTTTAGATTAGCAAAGCTGAACCTGAAGTGACAACTGAGAATCCTCATGTGAGAGGGAGAGGAAGGTGCAAACAATCCTGAAGGATGCTGTGAGCCAGAGCCCCTCTTAATCCATATATGGATATCGTATTTTCTTACCTAGCTGCCAGGATGCCTGAACTTCCAGTTCTCTCACACCAAATCCAAATCCCTTTATTGGCATAGAAATAAAAAGTACATCACAACAAATTTACATGGAGTTTCAGCTATAAAAACCAGTCAAACATCAAGAAGGGGAGCCAGTCTTTTGCTTCCTGATTGTTATGGCAGCCAAAAGGCACTTTGCAACCAGGCTTATGATATGAGAACATTGGTCAGATAGCAGAAAAAAAACTAACTTCGCTTCAAGTAATCCATAAAAATTAGACAGAATAGGTTTGATTATACAGTCCCACACTTCCCCATAAAAATTACAATGAAGTAAGACATGGGCGACCGTTTCAAGGTGCCTTCCATTACATGGACAGATTCTATCCAGATAAGGGATGTTGGCAAACCTCCCAGACAATACCGCTGAGGGTAGAACATTGAGTCTTGCTAACATAAAAGAGCAGCATAAATGGGGTGAAGTAATCTGGGAAAGGTAGGCAGCAGGCAGCCCATTATCTGGGAAGATATCAAATGCTAAAGGGGAACAAGTTTTATGTCCAGAAGAACAAAGGGACTGTTTCTCAATATCTAAGATTCCTCTGTTTCAGGATTCAGAATGCCTGCGTTTCACTTAGCATACAGAGGTTGTCCAGGGGTACACCTATGGAATATATTTTCTTCTGGATCTGATTATACCAAGTGGAAACGAAGGAATCTGCTAGCATTATGTGGATATAACTAGCAGGGTCTGCTCTAAAGTGTAGGTGTAGCCAAAACTTTATAGTTAGTAGCCATGCCCTGGTCTCCATCAAATGGGTTCCAGTCTCTAGGCACATTGTAGCATAGCTGACACAGTTGGGGACTCCTGAAATATGGTGTAAAAATGCTGCCTGAATTTGCTCAAGTTGGAAATTGAGGGTGCAAACCCAAATGGGGATCCCATATAATAACTGAGAAACTGTTTTAGCATTAAAAACACGAATAGCAGTTGGGACAAATTGGCTGCCGTTCTTGTAAAAAAACCTAACCGCCGCAGATGAACTACACCTTGCTGAGATGACTGCTTGCTTGCGTTGTACTGTGCAGTTACGATTATATTGGAAAAGGACCCCCAAATATTTGAAAGATTTCAGCTGTTCAATATTATTTCCCTTGAGGCACCAGCTTTGTGGTTTCCAGGACTTTGAAAATACTAAAATTTTGGATTTTACATAGTTTATGGAGAGGAAATTTGTCTCGCAGTATGAAGTAAAATCGAGTAACAGGCGCTTGAGGCCCTTCTGCGAACATGACAGTACAACTGGCTCTTTTCCAACACCCCTGAAAGAGGCAGTGGTCCACCCTCTCCTGAAAAAGGCTACATCAGATCCGGCCGAATTGGCTCACTACCGGCCAGTCTCAAATTTGCCCTTTTTGGGCAAAATTATAGAGAGGGCTGTGGCGTTGCAGTTACACGGTTTCCTGGATGATACTTCAACCTTAGATCCATACCAGTCCGGCTTCCGACCGGGCCACAGGATGGAGACAGTGTTGGCCGCCCTCCTGGATGACCTCCGGCGACATCTGGATCGAGGCGGCTCAGCAGTATTGCTGTTGCTAGACCTATCGGCCGTGTTCGATATGGTCGACCATCGGCTGCTGACCCGCCGCCTCGCCAACGCAGGAATTCGGGGGCTAGCCTTACAGTGGCTTTCCTCCTTCCTTGAGGGTCGGGGACAGAGTGATGATTGGAGGAGAGCTGTCCCAGAGACACCTACTTAATTGTGGGGTGCCTCAGGGGGCAGTTCTCTCCCCAATGTTGTTTAACATCTACATGCACCCCCTTGCCCAGATTGCCCGGAGGCATGGGCTGGGTTGCCATCAGTACGCTGATGACACCCAGATCTATCTATTGATGGGCGGCCGGACTGACAATGTCCCTATAAACCTGGACCGGGCGTTGCAAGCCATGGCAGGCTGGCTTAGGCTGAGTGGGCTGAAGCTGAATCCAGCGAAGACAGAGGTCCTTTGCGTAGGTTGCGGCGGGCTGGGAGAGGAGATCTCTCTACTAGCCTTTGATGGTGCGTCACTGATACCAGTGAGCAGGGTCAAGAGCTTGGGAGTACTACTGGAGCCTTCCTTGACAATGGAGGCTCAGATAGCAGCCACTGCTAAATCCGCCTTTTTCCATCTTGGGAGGGCAAGGCAGCTGGCCCCCTTCCTGGAACGTAGTGACTTGGCAACAGTGATCCATGCAACAGTCATCTTGAGGTTGGACTACTGTAATGCCCTCTACATGGGGCTGCCCCTGTACCAAACTCGGAAACTGCAGCTAGTGCAGAATGCAGCAGCCAGGCTGTTAGTGGGACTACCTCGGTGGGAACATGTGCAGCCTAGGCTGCGGAAACTGCACTGGCTGCCAATTGTGTACTGAGTTCGTTACAAGGTGCTGGTTACCTTTAAAGCCCTATATGGCCGAGGACCTGCCTACCTTAGGGACCACCTCTCTCCATATGTTCCCCAGAGAGCACTGAGATCTAGTTCTCAAAATCTTCTAAAAATCCCTGGACCAAGGGAGGCCAAGCTAAAAACAACAAGGGAGCAGGCCTTCTCGATAATGGCTCCCCAATGGTGGAATCAGCTGCCAGGGGAGGTGCGAGCCCTGCGGAACCTCAATCAGTTCTGCAGGGCTTGTAAAACTGCCCTCTTCCAACTTGCTTTTAAAGTGGAATCCTGGTAATGACATCTAGCCATCTTTATATATATGTATTGAACTGTAGCACCTTCAATTTATACTGGTTTTAATTTATTTATTTAACATAGTTTATGAATCTGTAATTTAATTGTATTTTAACGGTATTTTATTGTATTAACTGTATTTTATTTTAATCATGGTATGTACCATGTCCTGTGACCCGCCCTGAGCCTGCCTCGGCGGGGAGGGTGGAATATAAATTAAAATTTATTATTAAATCTGTGCTAGCCACCTTTTTCTTCCAACCTGCAATATTCCAGGATAAAATCTTTAGGGCTGGTTCTTGGGCATCTTTGAATAGTCAGTTGGACTCTGATATCCAAAACTCTCCCCTAGTCAAGAAATATACTGCCATTTTTGGTGGAGTTTTTGAATGTCATTATTGAGAGAGGAGCCTCTGCGGGTAGATGTAATAAATCTTCAGAATTGGAGATGATTTGGGACTCTATTGAGGATAGTGGAGTATAATCAGTATCATGGGAGGATGGGTAGGTTCCAATGTCACAGCATGGAGATTTGATTTGTGCTTCCATAAGCGGGACCAGTGAGATCAAAGCTGAGCTGGGCTCGGTAGTCAGTGTACAGTTGTCATTCACTCCAATCCGACAACTGTCCTGCAGGGCCGGGTCACAGTTCTGGTACAGACTTGCTTGCATTGCCAACCCCTTAAGTAGCCCTCCATCTGGCTCCTGGTTAGAAAGGACTGCAGTAGGGATAGCACAGTCTGCCTCCATGCTCTTATGCAGCGTAACATCTGCAAAACTAGCACGTCAGTTCTGCTCTGATCCACACTTGATCAACTGGGTTTTCAGTAGCTCTAATCTGTCTATGATCCATTGCTGTTCTCTCTCGGGGAGTTCCACAAATGCATCTTGGATACCTGCTTCCATTGGAGTTACATCTGATAGCAGATCTGATAAGTAAGGCACAGATTTATTGTTTGCAAGGACTTGGCAAACAGCAGAGACCTTCTGGTTGACAATGCTCATTGCTGCCCTTATGTTCTTCTTAGGGCTCATGCGTGATATGAGTTGGTGACTTTCTTCTTCATATCTCACTTCCGGGCAGAGAGGAGCCAAAACAGTGTTCATGCAAACATGGGTTGGAAAAATCCCTTTGGACATCAAGTGCCCTTTGTTTCTAAGAAGGATTGAGGGGATTCCCGAAGTACAGAAGGATAGTATAACTCTGTGTCTGATGCACTCTGGGCAACAGTTCTAGGTCTCTTAAGTCAAATGTCTTTAACTGGTTGCCCAATAAGGCCTTTAAGTGTTTTTTTACCAATATTTTTTAGTTCCAAGGGGGGGATGCTTCCATTATATTTACAGAGAGTCAAATTAACCTTGGTAGGTAATAGCACTAGCCGTTGTGAACCAGTTGTAGCTATTAGCTCCTTATCTCTGGTAGAAATGTCCTCCAGAAGAAGAGGAAGCTGCTGTTTAAGCACCTTTGTCACTCCATCCTTAAGAACTTCTGCCTTCCTATCAGACATATTTGTTAGGATGCTGCTCGTAGAATCCATTTTATGGTGCAGCAAATGGATAATTTTACAAAGGTGGTCAATAGTTCCAGCAGTCAGTTGCAAAATCTCAGAGAGCCCAGCCCCAACACCCACATTCTCGGTACCTTTAAGATGGTCTGGCAGGCTTTCACCCACAGCAGAGTTCCCAGCTTCAGCTTCCAGCTCAGGGAGTGATACATTTAATTCAGCAGCAATTTCCATGGGGTCTGCTAAATTTTCCAACACTGCAAACCGGTTGCAGGTAGGAATCTGACATGAATAGAAATTGTTAATCTTCAGTTGTTTGGAAGAGGATGTGGCACAGTTCTCTCACACATCTACACTCAAGCATAGACCAAGATGCTATCTTCCTGCCAGGCCTATGTGAACTCTTTGGGTCCCAGTCACCAGGGCAGTACCTCCTTGGACAGGACCCAACCCCATAAGAAGGATTCCCAGTCTGCAATCATGCATAAGTCCCTGGCTCTGTAGAAAAACAGGTTTCCTACCTGTAACTGATGATCTTCGAGTGGTCATCTGTGCAGTCACACTGATGGGATGTAGGCGCCCGCGCCGATCTCGATCGGTATTCTTAAAAGCTGCGGATTTCCGCGCCCAGGGCCCAGTGCGCATGCGCAGAAGCCCCACCGCACATGCTCACAGGGACCGGAGCGGACATCCCGCCAGTTCCTTCTGACCGCTGCATAAGCCCTAGAGATGGACTGGCAGCAGAGGGGAAGGAGGGCGGGTAGTGTGACTGCACAGATGACCACTCGAAGATCATCAGTTACAGGTAGGAAACCTGTTTATCTTCTTCGTGGTCTCTGTGCATCACACTGATGGGAGATTAGCAAGCCAGAGTCCTACCTGGAGGAGGGTGCAACGGTCCATCAGCGAGAAGCCTCCTGAAGAACAGCACGGCCCACCGATGAACGCCGACGCCAGTTCAGGTCCAATGCATAGTGTTTGACAAACGTATGCGAGGAGGACCACGTAGCAGCATCGCAAATGTCTCTTAACGGAACCCCTCTCATGAAGGCTGCCGAAGCTGCTAGGGCTCTAGTAGAATGAGCTCTGATCTGCCTCGGCAGGGGTTTCTTATTCAGCAAGTAGCATAGTCTTATAGCCTCCGTTATCCATTTAGAGATTCGCTGTGATGAAACTCTAACACCTTGCGATGCTGGGGAATACAAGACAAAGAGTCTAGGGTCCTTACGTCCCGGTCTTACTCTGTGTAAGTAGAACGAGAGTGCCCTTTTCACGTCCAGGGTATGGAGTTTTCGCTCCAGGTCCGTACTTGGATTTGGAAAATATATGGGTAGGCATATTTCCGAGTTTAGGTGGAATGCAGACGTCACTTTCGGGAGAAAGGTCACATCAGGGCGCAACCACACTCCTTCAGCACTGAACTTCAAATACGGGTCATCACAACGTAACGCTGCCAACTCGCCTACCCTACGAGCGGAAGTAATAGCCACCAGAAAGGCTGTCTTCCAAGACAATAGTTGCAGGGAACACGTTGCCATGGGTTCGAAGGGTTTCCCTGTTAAGGCCTGTAACACACCCGGAAGGTCCCAGGCTGGGGCTGGGTCCCGTACCGCTGGGTCCCTTGAGGAACCGTTTGGTGTCAGGGTGTGAGAACACCGAGTGGCCTTCCCGTGGTTAACTGATATCGCTGCTAAATACACCCTCACTGAGGATACAGCCAGACCTTTATCTAGCAGTGAGAGTAGAAAGTCCATGATTAACGGGAGACCTGCTGTTCTCGGTTCTCTGCCAGTCCCAGCCACGAATTGGACAAACCTTGTCCACTTGTACTCATAAGACTTCCTGGTGGAAGATTTTCTACTGTTCATCATGACGTGTAGGGCTCTGTCAGACAATCTCGTCACCCCAGCTTCCAAGCGGTCAATTTCAAGTGAGGCACGTCGTGGTGAATCACTCGTCCTTCGTGGGACAGCAGAAGATCCGGGCTCATCGGGAACTGATGAAACGTTCCACAAGACAGCTTCAACACCGGGGCAAACCATTGTTGTCTGGGCCACCACGGTGTGATGAGGATCCCTCTGGGGCGTTCGCGGTAAATCTTGTGAACTACCCTCGTTATTAGTGGGATCGGTGGAAATAGGTACACATGTCTGTGAGTCCAGGAGACCAGTAGTCCATCTCCCAACGACAGTGGGTCTGCGCCTCCCCTGCAGCAAAACCTTTTGCATTTCGAGGTGCTGAGTGTAGCAAAAACATCCACTTCCGGCGTGCCCCATTTCTGAAACACCGGCTGAAGGAACTCCCAATTGAGTTCCCACTCATGGAGAGTAGCTCCTCCACGACTGAGGTAATCTGCACAGGCATTCAGATTGCCCGGTAGATGGGTTGCAACTAGAGTCGTGTTCGATTCTCTGCAGATTTCCCAAATTCTCAATGCCAAGAGGCATAATTTTCTCGAGACTGTGCCCCCTTGTCTGTTCACGTAAGCTAGGGCCGTGGTGTTGTCTGTCAAGATCGCTACTGTCCTTTCTGTGATCAAGGGCCGAAACGAGAGAACGGCATGATGGATCGCCAATAACTCCAGAAAGTTTATGTGGTACTGCAGAAGATCCTGAGGCCATCTGCCCCCCACACACATGCTGTTTACATGCGCTCCCCAGCCCCATAAGGACGCATCCGTTGTTATGGTCAGAGTAGGGGTTTTCCTGTGGAACGGAGCTCCCTGGAGAAGGTTCTCCTTCTCTTGCCACCAGGATAGGGTCCAGAGTACTGTTCCTGGGACAGTCAGCTTGCGTGATGGAGGGTCTGTTTGACAGTTGAAGGTTCGTAGAAACCAAAGCTGTAGTATTCGCATGTGGAATCTGGCAAATCGTAGGACTGCTGTGGTCGCTGCCATTAAGCCCAGGAGGCGTTGGACTTGGAACGCAGTGACTGTAGAGCTTGTTAGAAATACCTGTATCAGTGATACAATGTCTTCCGCTATCTGTGCTGGAAGGAATGCCCTGCAGCCTGTGAGTCCAAGATGGCCCCTATGAACTGTACCCTTTCGGAGGGTTGCAGTGCCGATTTCTTTAAGTTGACCTGTAGGCCTAAGTTCTGTAGGAGGGCTAGGGTGACCTCTATTTGACGTAATAGTAGAGGTTTGGAACTCGCCACTAGCAGCCAGTCGTCTATATAGGGAAATATGGTAATCCCTTGTAGTCGTAAATGGGCTGCTACCACCACCATAGTCTTTGTAAAAACTCTCGGTGCCGTGGAGAGGCCAAAAGGTAAGGCCTTGTACTGGTAGTGGGCGTTTCCTATGGAGAACCTGAGGAACTTCCTGTGGGACTGGTGTATGGTTATATGAAGATAGGCGTCCTGCAGGTCTAAGGTGGCCATCCAATCCCCTCGGTTGAGTAGAGGCAGGATGTTTGGCAGGGAGATCATTCTGAATTTTTGGCGTGGTATGAAGGAATTCAGGCCTCGGAGGTCCATGATGGGTCGAAGGCCCCCATCCCTTTTGGGGATGGTAAAGTATCGGGAGTAGAAGCCTTGGCCCACCTGGCTGGCTGGGACTACTTCGATTGCATCTTTTTGAAGGAGAGATTGGACCTCTGCTTGTAGAGTGGGGGATGTTGTGGTGTGAATGACGGTGGGAACTGTAGGGTTTTCTCGGAAATCGATTTGATAACCCAGCCGGATTATCGCTAAGACCCATCTGTCTGTAGTAATTGAAGACCATGCCTGGAAATAAGGGAGAAGTCTGGTATGGTCCTGGCGTCTGGGGAGGGGGGGGGGAAATAGGAGAAAAGGCAGTCAAAGGCACTGTTTGGGTGGCCTGCTCCCCTTTTGTCTAGATGTCTGAGCTGAAGTTGGAGAGTACTTTGATTTCTGGTTGTATGGAGGTTTTGAATAGGTTGCAGAACCTTTTGGTCTCCATTGCTGTTCAGAGGATTGTTTGGGGAACGGTTTCTTGCTCCATGGCTTACTCCAGGTGCGTTTACTTTGGGATCTGGCTGAGATGGGGACTCCTAGATTTCATGATGTTCTGATACTTTTATCCATCTCTTGCAATACAGAGTCTGTATTGGAGCTGAATAAGCCGTTCCCGTCGAAAGGGAGATCCTCGACTTAAGACTGGGTATCCGGCTGGAGTGCTGTCGATCTCAACCAGGAGTGGCGTCGCAGAGTGATTGCTGAGGTAAGTGTCTTTGCTGAGATGTCACCTGCGTGCTTTGCCGAGTTGATCTGCTGCTTAGCTAATGTTATGCCTTCCCTCTGGATCTTTTTCATTGCCTGTTTGGTTTGCTCTGAGAGGTCTGGTAAGCTCGACAGTTGCTCCCATAAGGCATACTGATATCGCCCCATGCATGCCCCATAATTTGCGACCTTCTCTCCGAGTGAGCCCGCAGTGTAAAACCTCCTGCCTAGATTGTCCAGCTTCTTCCCCTCTTTGTCTGGGGGAGAAGCGTGCGTCTTCCTCGCTTTCGAGGATGAAGCTACCACAATAGAGTTTGGTTTCGGATGGTTAAACAAAAACTCTGCTGTGGCCTCCTGGACATGATACATGTGGTCCAGTCTGCGGGAGCTTATCGGAGTCGACGCCGGTTTGTCCCATGACGATTTCGCAGTATGGAGCATAACCGTCATAAGAGGAAGGGCGACAGCCGTCGAGGTGTCTAGTTGGACTACGTCAAACACGTTGTCGGTTACCACCGGCTTTGGCTGAACTGTCGGTAGCGATAGGGTTTGGGCCATCCTCTTGTATCTTTGCTGCCGATTCCGATGGTGACGTCGGGAGCGAAGTTGTGGTCGACCGGTGTTTGTCGGACTTCTTCTTCTTCTTCTTCGCTCCCGACTGGGGACCCTTCTCCTCCCTTGGCCGTTTTGCAGGAGTGGAGGAGTCTGACTTGGGTGCCGACCCTGTTCTTGTGGGGTGATCGGCGTCGGAAAGGGTTTTGTTGGTAGCGACCGACTCCGATGCCGACGGCTTGTGTATTGCCGCTGACATCTTCTTAGGCGATAGCGCCTTTTCCATTAGCGCTGCTGCTAAGCGACCAGCTCGGTTCTTCTTTGTCTGGCGGGAAAACTTCGCACAGTGTGCACACGCGTCAGGTATGTGAGTTTCTCCCAGACAGAAGAGGCAAAGGGTGTGCCCGTCAGGACAGGCGATCTTGCTACTGCAGTTCGCACACCTTTTGAAAAATCCCCACCGCTTTTCCATGCGGGGAGATGGAAACTGTGGGGGGAGGGGGGGAAGGCGGGAAGGAAAGCTGAGGGGAAATTCCCTCCGAGAAAGTCCGCTTCCCTCGCTCCCAAGTTTTTTGGAAAATTGTATCTAAAGTCCTAATAAAGTCCTATTAAAGTTCAAATAGTAATAACGCAACTTCCAAGAAAGGGTTCTACCGACCGTGGCGAAAGATCGACTGATCCGAACGGCAGTCAGAAGAGAACTGGCGGGATGTCCGCTCCGGTCCCTGTGAGCATGCGCGGTGGGGCTTCTGCGCATGCGCACTGGGCCCTGGGCGCGGAAATCCGCAGCTTTCAAGAATACTGATCGAGATCACCGCGGGCGCCTACATCCCATCAGTGTGATGCACAGAGACCACAAAGAAGATCAAGAGATTGCACCGCTGCCATGAGCTGTCCATCTATATGGATTTCTGCCCTCCTGATGGAAGTCATTACAAGGACTAACAGCATCAGCGATCATCTTCCTGCAGCTTTGGACACCATGAGAGCGAAGTGGAAGCCCCACGTACTCAATGTGCAATCCAGACATTTCCATAAAGCAATCAAGCTTATTTCTCTGTGCATTCTGCTAGCCATTCTAAATGGAACATCTCACAAAAGACTGTGCCAGCCAAGATGGGTAGAAGACAAAGACCAGGCCCAACCCAATGACCAACACCATTGTGTAGGTTGGGTGTCACTTTAGATAACGATTCAGCCCTATATTGTCACAAAAGATAAGTTTGTTCAGTTATGTCAAGTCCATTAACCCCTGTTACTTTCCAAACGTCACCATGGAGCCTCCCCTTTTCTGAGGTCATATACCACATGTCCCAGCATCATAGTCCACCTGAGTGTCAAAAGTCATCTGACCTCAGCCCCCTGAGG
Organism: Heteronotia binoei; assembly: GCF_032191835.1. NCBI lineage: Eukaryota > Metazoa > Chordata > Lepidosauria > Squamata > Gekkonidae > Heteronotia > Heteronotia binoei. The sequence continues at coordinate 215,352,863 of NC_083223.1, forward strand.
GTACAGGGTAGTCCTTAAAAGATCTAACCCATGGTTTCTTAGGTGTGCATCTGACAGTATTCCTACCCTGCTGTAAGATTCACCCCCAAAACCTGATCAGTTTCAGGTCCCCAATAGTAAGATACGCTGGCCGTGTCTTGCTCCCCTTTCCCTTTTTCGTCGCTATTGGAGCTTCATCTGAAGACTACGATAGGTAAAGTATCACCTTGTCTGTGTTTCCCTTATATGTTACTCCTATCAATTTCATCTCTATTTTTCTTAGATCTGTATGAGCGTTGTATTGATTTATCTCCTTGTATGCCTGACTGATTTTTATAATGAATACCATTTATATTTTACCAAAGATTCTCCTCGTTCTTTGGAGGGAAGTTCTGGAGGTCATCTCCTGTATACATAGGTTCTGTATCTCGCTGAGCCATAGTTGCCAACCACTCTAATTCCACTACCTCTCACTAAGGGCAATTTGGCTTACAATGCTTTCTAAACTCTAGTTTAGATTTTAAAAGATTTTAAAAATATCTTCTTATAGTGCAATTCAAAATTCAAATATCTACAAAACACACTTTAAAAAAAGTTAAAATAACAAAAATGACAACTTGTTGATGAATGTGTAAATAAGATCCATATTTGCTCAGCTAACTTGAAGGATAAATACATTTCTGTGAATTGCAGTAAGCTTCAGTTTGACTTTTGAAAATAACAGTGTTTTCTTTCAGCCTGGATTCTTTCAGAATCCATTCCCTGCCTGGGTACATTTCAGCAGTGCCATCCAGAATGCATGAATATCATTTTATGAAAACACTAACAAGTTTCCTCATCAAAAGATACAAACCCCAAATGGTGAATGTTCATGTATAAACTAACAGGAATGAATAGTTTTAAACTACCCCCAAAATAAAAACACAACTGGTTTCCTAGCTCACTGAACATTAAATCATAAAATGAAACATAAGCCAAAAATGGGTCTGTTCTGAATATTTATTATTTATGTTATTATGACTATGGCAGAACTAACACTTGATCACTCAGTCAGATCCCATATTCCCTTCTCGATTCCCATCTTGAACTTCGATCTTGGTGCCTCTGAGTTCTTACTTACAAATTTTTAAAAAGTATCACACAACATAGGAGGAATTTGGCTTTGCCTCGGTCAAAGCTAGATGATTATGCATACCTATGAGTGCAAGAGATCATATGTAAGTATTCCCTGAATTCAGCAACAGAACATTTGCATTCTCTCAGGTTGAACCAAATGTACATCCCCTGATACTGACATGGATGGACCAGTGGTCTGATTTAGTATAATGCAGCTTCATGTGTGTGTTCACTTGCCCCACTGAGCCCCAAGTTTTAGCTTACTTTGATAGATAACAGAAAGGGCCTGCCAACATTGGAAGGCAGCATAAAAGAATCTCAGGCTGTAGCCTATTCCTCCCTTTTCTGGACACACTGTCTAGAATTTCTGTTGTTATAGATATATTTGTCTATGTGACTATGCCACTTTTTAAAAAGTGGGGCACTAAATTTTATGTGGAATATGAAAAGAAAAGAGACTTCTTTATAAAACAAATTACTCTGACCTTAATAAGTTAAGAGAGCACCCTTTTAAAAAGGTGGATATTTTCTAAAAGTAAGATATGCTATGAACATCTAACATAATACACTTATATTTTTGGTATCAACAGTTCTGGACACATTTTTATGCAATAGGTCACATAGTATGACATGCAGCAGAATTATTCAGTCTTAAAATGTACCGGTTCATGGAAAAATAAGTTCCCTGTTGCTCTCTCAAAATGGGTGAGGGGGAGACACTTGCAAATCATACAAGGCAAGGTACATGCTTTCTTTTTGCAGTGCCAAGAATAATATATCACTACGTATTGCAGTCACAATGTCACAAAAACAGATGATGTACTCTGTGCACAAGATTTTTCAAAATTAAAAATTAAGCTTTTCCGAAAAGTACAGCCGATTTTGTAGGTGATTCCCCCCCCACCCGCTCTTAAAGCACACAATAAATGGTTTCAGAGTATACATGCAGCAAATTTACAAGAATAAACATACGAGTTACCAATATTCACTATGCCAAGAGATTAATGGAGAAAAGACCCTTAAATCACAATATTATTTTTAATAAACTTGTCTGACTTAATAGAGCCATCCTCCTTCAAGTTAACCTGCAATCAGAAAAAAGACCCACGGTGATATGGCCCTTAAACCTGTTAGCAGGAATCTGATATACAATATAGATATGCACATAATCAGAGGGAAGGATGAAACAGTACTCTTACTGTTCCTCCCACAATTGTTAGAGGGAGGAACAAGCAAACTGACATCATACTATAGTATATATTTTCAATGTAGCTAATTTATTTACTCCCTGAAAAAAATCCAAATGTTTTCACTGCTGAAATAGAATACTGGGCATATATATTAATCTCAGAATAAAAATGTAGCACTAATAATGACTGAAGCAAAACTGGAGAGGGAAAACTATACTAAAATATAGCAATTACAAATGTATGCCTAGCAAAAAAGAATATGACAGACTAACATGGGTATACAGAAGTTTTATTGGGTACAAGATCCCAAACATATTTGCTCTTCAGAGGAAACAGTATCCTGTCAGAAAACTCTATGAACTTGGCTAGACGAACTTTATGAAGCAGAAATAAATGCATGGCATTTTCTCACTGAAAGCCTTTTTCGTCTGAAAAGGTCAAGCTAGTCTTGTACAAAAAATACCCAGAAAGTTGGTTGCTGTTTCAGGTATTGGGGTTCTGGCCTGTTGTTGGATTTAACAAAAATGTAAAAGTTACAGCCTTCCAAAAATACAGACATAAACTTGCTTTCAAGAAAGGAAAACAATTATAAAACTCTTTTCAGTATAAAAGGGAAGATCTTTATATGACTGAAGGCTGTTGTGCATTTAGGAATAATTTTGGCACAAAACCACCCTGCATTTATGGAATAGTCTATTTTGCAGAAATTATATGCTGTTCAAATTAACCCACCATCAAACTCATTATTTCTAAAATTTTGTGGCATGTTTGAGAACATGGAAGAGAAATAAAGTGTTAGTTAATAATTAGATTAGATATCATGGGGGGGGTGGAAGGAGAAAAGAATGTAGGAATGTTGATAGCAAAGACATTTATGCAAATGACACAAGAGCACATTTTACTCTGACATGCTCTTTGAACATGAATACAGGACAGAAATACACAATTAAAATGTCTGCTTTTCATGTATCTATTTTATTTGATCAACAGGCCCAGGAAATGCAAAAACCAAGTAATACATTACTTGCACAAAAAGCCTGGGAAAGCTTCGACAGGCGGAAGGATTTAGACTGGAGAGCTTTGATATTCTTGCTTCACTCCTACTGCTGCTGAACAAAATGACTCCATATCGGGCTCCCTGTTTGTAAGTTATTGCTGCAGTGTGAAGAGGAGACTAGAAAGTCACACTGTAGGCAAGAATCTTTACATCCATGGAAATGATCTAATGGATCTAAGCTGCAGCCTCTAACAATGCTAAGTTTCTCTTTCTCATGCATGCAAGTGAAAAGACACAGTCTCTTCACAATGAGAAAGAGCTCCATATGCACAAAAAGTGTTCCCAAATCTCTTTCTAGGGGCAACAAACCACTTCTAAAAATTCCAACCACCATTAAGTGAGAGTTGGACAGAAGTACAATATTGTGTATACGCAAGAGGAAAATAAAAATGGGCAAGTGTGTATATGTTATGTTAAAATGTTTGTGATAAACAAAAGCAAACCTCAGAGAGGTCAGTCCTGATACTGGAAGACTGAAACACCTCGCCACTACTCGGAGGTTGCTTCACTGATTGCTGATTAGTTTCTGTATCCAGTTTAAGGTTCTGGTGCTCAATTTTAAAACCCTTCGTGAGGGAATGCCTTCTCCTCCCCCCCACAGCCAATCTGAGTTTCAAAAATCATTCTTTATCTCTTCTCTCTGGAAGAGCAGAAAGCTAAGTCAATTGCCAGCCATAGTTATGCAAACAACTGGGCTTGTAGAGGAACCAAGGTATTTGGTGTTAGAAATAGACAGGTTTCTTACCTGTAACTGATGATCTTCGAGTGGTCATCTGTGCAGTCACACATATGGGTTATACGCCAGGATCAAGCCTAACCTCGGAGAATTCAAAGCAATCTTGAAGTGTTAATTTTAGCGCGCCTTCCTCTCGTCCCAGGGAGGAGGCATCATCTGCGCATGCCTGGACGAGGGGGAGGTGCCTACCCACTCAGTTTCTTCCTGCCGCCATATAGGTGGACCAATTCTACTGATAACAAGCATCCAGCAGCAGGGAAGGAAGGGTGGGCATGTGTGACTGCACAGATGACCACTCAAAGATCATCAGTTACAGGTAAGAAACCTATCTTCTTCGTTGTCTCTGTGCAGTCCCACATATGGGTGACTGGCAAGCTATTCTGTCAGGAGGCGGGTGCTGGATCTGTAACCAAAAAGCACGGTTAGTTATTTATAAGAAGAATAAGGTTGTACTCACAGTGTGAATGGCAGGGGGCATCAGTCAAAGATTGATTGCAGCACAGCTTGTCCGAAGGACGTGTCACGCTGGGCACGGATGTCTAAAGCATAGTGTGAGGCGAATGTGGATGGGGACGACCAAACCGCAGCGGCGCAGATGTCCTCCATTGGGACGCCCTTGCAGAAAGCTGTTGAGATTGCAACGGCTCTAGTAGAGTGAGCTTGTGTATGTTCTGGTATGGGCTGTTTTGCCAGTTCATAGCATAATGTAATGGCAGCCACAATCCACTTTGAAAATCTCTGTGTTGAGATTTTTGTACTTTGATTGTGGGTTGCATATGCTATAGTCTTGTGTCTTCTCGGAACTGTTGTGTCCTTTCAATGTAGAAGGCAAGAGCCCTGCGTACGTCTAAGTTATGTAGAGTTCGTTGTCCTGCATCTCCAGGGTGCTGGAAGAAAGCAGGTAGAGTCGAGGGTTTTCCTACATGAAACGCTGAGACCACCTTTGGTAGGAATGCAGGGGCAGGGCGTAGCACTACTCTGTTGTGGTGGAAAACCGTGTATGGCGGGTCCGCTCTAAAGGCGCAGATATCGCTAGCTCTCCTGCCAGTGGTAAGTGCATCCAACAAGGCTGTTTTCCAAGTCAGGAGATGTAGAGGAATGGATGCCATAGGTTCAAAGGGTGGCTTCATCAACTGACTCAGTACGAGTGAGAGACTCCAGGTAGGATGGATTTTCCAGATTGGAGGGTGGAGGTGAAGGATTCCTTTCAAAAAGGCTTTAGTGGCATAGTGGGAGAACACAGTGGAGCCCTCAATATGCGGGTGGAACGCAGAGATAGCCGCTAAATGGACCTTTAGGGAGGAGTACGAAAGTCCAGCATTAGAAAGGGCTAGGGTGTATGTTAGGATTTGAGTGATACTGGAAAGATCAGGTTTAAATTTATGTTGAAGTGCGTATTCAAAAAACCGTTTCTATTTAAGAGAATAAGATTTTCTGGTGGCAGGTTTCCTTGCATTGAATAGGACATGTCGGACCTCTGGTGGAAAACTCAGAAACTGATTCTCCATGCTGTCAGTCGCAGGAGCATTGGGTTGTGGTGTAGGACCTTGCCCTCCTGCTGGGAGATTAAGTCCTGAGCTTGAGGGAGCCAGAGGAATGTGTTGTTTGATAGGAGGAGGAGAGTAGTGAACCAGGGTTGGTGCGGCCATCAAGGTGCAATCAGAATGCAATTGGTGTGGTCCATCTTTATCTTCTGTAATACCCTCGTGATGAGTGGTATTGGAGGGAATAGGTAATGCAGTGGCCCGGTCCATATCTGGAGGAAGGCATCTCCTGCTGACAGTGGAGACGAAGGGCCTCGCATGTAGAAGCGGGAGCACTGGGCATTGTCTGGGGATGCAAATACATCTATTTTCGGAGTACCAAAGGTCTGGAACAGAGGCTGAAGGTAACGACTGTTGATGGTCCATTCGTGGTCGTTGACTAAGTGGCGACTCAGCGTGTCTGCTTGGATGTTCTGGACTCGTGGTAGATGTACTGCTGTTAGGAAGATACCCTGGGTGATGCTCCAGTGCCATAGGGCTAGAGCTCGTTTGCATAGTCAAGTAGAGGCAGTGCCTCCCTGCCGATTGATGTAGAAGACAGTGGCCACATTGTCTGAGGTGACCTGAACGTGGCAGTCGTGAAGGGACGGAAGGAAGGATCTTAGGGCTCTGTGGATCACCAGGAGCTCCAGGCAATTGATATGGAGGGATCTTTCGTAGTCGGTCCATTGACCCTGCACTGTGAGTGTTCCCAAGTGGGTTCCCCATCCCCACTTGGAGGCGTCGGTGGTAACAATCACAGAAGGAGGTGTCTGTGTAAATGGCATTCCTGCCAGGAGATGATGTTCCACCGTTCACCATTGCAACGATGGGATAATGTGGGACGGAACAGTTAGCACGGTACATTGGTGCTGTAGTTGAGGGTGGAATGTTCGGACAAACCACAACTGGAGGGGACGCATGTGAAGTTTGGCGAAGCAGAGGACAGAGGTGGTGGCTGCCATGAGGCCTAGCATCCTCTGAAAAATGAGAGCTGTTTGGGAGCGATGCATTATTATTCTGTTGGCCAAGGACTTGATATGTTGCACTCTGTCTGCTGGAAGGTAGGCTTTGCGGGAGATCGTTGACAGGTGCGCTCCTATAACTTGTATGGTCTGAGTAGGAGTCAGATTGGATTTTGTCCTGTTGACCTGAAGGCCTAGGGTAGCCAGGAGGGAGAGGGTAGCCGAAACGTCCATTTTGAGCTGTTCCTTGGTTTGGGCGACAACCAGCCAATCGTCTATGTACGGGTAGATGGATATTCGTTGTTGTCGCAGTATTGCTGCCACCACAGCCATACATTTTGTGAATACTCTTGGTGCTGTTGAGAGACCAAAGGGAAGAGCGCGGAATTGATAGTGTTGATCTCCGATAGCAAATCTGAGGAATCTTCTGTGATGGTGGTTGATGGTGAGGTGGAAGTAGGCGTCTTGCAGGTCTATCGATGCCATCCAAGCCTGCTCTGGAATCAGTGGCAAGATAGACTGAAGAGTGACCATGCGGAATTTTTTGTGGTGAATGTAAAGATTGAGCTTTCGCAGATCTAATATGGGGCGTAATCCCCCGTCTCTCTTTGGAACCAGGAAGTAGCGGGAGTAGAATCCCGTATGATGGTACTGTGGTGGAACTGGTTCTATAGCTCCCTTGTCCAGCAAGGTTGCAATTTCCAATAGTGAGGTGGGGATGGAGGGGTAGTTATGAACCTGTGATGTTTTGGGATTGAATTGAACTCTATGGTGTAGCCCCTGTGGATGATCGCCAGGACCCATGAGTCTGATGTTATGGACTCCCACGTGTGGTAAAACGGCTGTAGTCTGATGTCTGGATAATGTTGAGGCTGTCTGAGAGGGGCAGGGGAGTCAAAGAGACTGTTTTGTGGTCAGTGTCGTTTTCTTTGATGATTGAGGGCGTGCTCTCTGCTGGAAGGGTTGTTTTGCCTGGGGGGGCTTGCGCCTCCATGGTTCAGCCTGTCGTGGGGATCGAGAGCGCTTGTAGTAATTTGACTTCCAAGTTCTCTGTTGTATGGACTGGGATTGCGGTTGGGTGACGCCCCAATCTCTTAGCCCTCTTTCTGCTGTCGTCTACATTGGTCAGAATGTCGTCTGTCGTGGCATTGAATAGGCCCTGCCCGTCAAAAGGTAAGTCCTCTATTTTAAACTTTATGTCTGGCTGCAGTGATGAAGACCTGAGCCATGCGTGTTGACGTAAGGCAATTGCCGATGCCAGGGTTCTGGAAGAGCACTGGGCTGCGTGCCGTGCCGTATTGATTTGCTGCTTGCTGACCCTCGCGAGCTCCTGTAGGGCATGTGAGGCTTGTCTTTGTGCTGTCTCTGGCAGAGAGGTAATCAGGGTGTTGAGTTGTGTAGTCAGGTTAAAGGCGTACGCTGAGAAGTATGCCATATAGTTCTGAATTTTCATAGTGGCGGTGGTGAGGGAGTAGATTTTTCTCCCAATTGTGTCCAGTTTTTTGCCTTCCCTTTCAGGAGGAAAGGGGTGTCTTGTCTGCTTAGATTTGGATGATGAGTGAACTATCATCGAATTCGGTGCAGGATGGTTGAAGAGGAATTTAGATTCGGGGGCATGAACCTTATAAAGTGATTCGACCCGTTTTGACATTGGTGGTACTGAGGCTGGTTTGTCCCAGGCCTCTTTCAAAGTTTCCAGATGAACTGGAAGCATTGGAAAGGAGGAACCTGCAGGGAGGTCCGCGTGCACCAGATCGTAGACTACATCTGAGACTCTAGTCACGTCAGTGGTTAGCTTGACATTGAGGGAGTTCACCATGTTGGATAATAAATCCAGGTAGGATTTGGGTCCCTCTGATGGAGACAGGTCAGACGGTTTAGCAATATCCGATGCTGGTGAATGAAGATCTGAGGTTGAGGAATGGGATGATTCAGATTGCTCTGCTTCAGATTCTTCCTGGATGTCTACATACAGAGGTTTGGTGGTTGGTTCGGGTAGCGAGGGCTGTGCCCGTGGTTTGGTTGGACTGATCGAGATTGATCTAGCTGGTGACAACGGTTTCGGCTCCGTGGTGTAATGAGCAGAGGCTTCACGGTACCGGGGACGGTCTTTGTAGTATGAATGCTCCTGGCGCGGAGGAGTCTCATGATACCGCGGATGGTCTTTTTTGTGTGTTCAGTCTCGATAGTAAGGCACCTCACGGTGTTGAGAGTCCTCACGGTACCAAGAGTCCTCACGGGTACGATGTAGATAAGAACCCGTAGATGGCGATCTGTGGTATCTTCGGTACCTACGAGGGGATGGTGACCTGGACCTCGATGGAGTGTAGTAATAGTAGCGTTCCCTATGACCGCTTCGAGACCTCTTAGCTCGGATACGAATGGGCAGTTCTCTTGGAGTCGACAGCTCTCTTCCGAGGGAAGGTGCAGTTATTGTCTGTGGAGGTATTGAGACCTCCCGAAACGAGTGTGCATCTAGAATGTTGAGGCGCTGGCTCTTAGTTGAATCCAGGGACACGGTGCTCAGTATCTGCTCTGGTAAGGATTCGTGAACCGAAGGTGACCGAGAGTTGATACGAACGATCTCGAGGGGTGTAACAGCAGGTGTCGAGGTTGATTTCGAAGCCGGGGTTGTCGGTACCGAAGTCGTGGAGTTGGTAGCCAGGTGCGGCGTGGGAGGCCGTGCTGAGGAGGTCGGATCCGGTGGCCTATGGCTTGCCTTGTGTTTTTTAGGAGAATTTGGACCTGAAGGGTCCTTCGAGGTCGATTCGGTGTGATGCCGCTTTCTGGAATCGTCTGATTTCTTCGGATGTTTCCCGGACTTAGGCTTGCTGGGAACCAAGGCCACGGAAGCTGCAAGATGGGCCATTCCCTTTTGAGCTAGGGATGATGGCGAAGTCTGAGAACTCGAGGCGTGGGACATGGCCGGGCACAATGACGACTCTAGCAAATGGCTTCTGAGCCTTGCCGCACATTTTTTTCTAGCTTGTTTGCCAAATTGGCTGCAGTGCACGCAGGTATCAATGCGGTGTGCCTCGCCGAGGCAGAAAAGACATAGAGAATGGCCATCGGTCGACGGGATTTTTGCAGCACAGTGGACACACCTTTTAAAAGTGATTTTGTCCTTCCCTTCCATCCTCCCGGAGGGGGGTGGGGACGGGAGAAAGTCTAAAGAGATAGGAAGAGTTGTTTGTTTTTTTTAACTATACCGGTGAAGAGTGAAGTGAAGAAGATGAACGGTGAAGAGATGAGAAGTTCGGAGGATTGCAATGAAAGCGGGAGATCAGCGAGGTAGGTGTATTTCGGACGGCGGTAAAGAAAAAACTGAGTGGGTTAGGCGCCTCCCCCTCGTCCAGGCATGCGCAGACGATGCCTCCTCCCTGGGACGAGAGGAAGGCGCGCTAAAATTAACGCTTCAAGATTGCTTTGAATTCTCCAAGGATGGGCTCGATCCTGGCGGATAACCCATATGTGGGACTGCACAGAGACCACGAAGAAGATCTCCAGGTGATTCCTGGATATTTCCCAGAATGCCTTCCAGGAAGGCTCCCAGAATACTCCTGGGTGATCCCAGAATGCCTTTGGGACCTGGGCAGACCAGGAAATGGGGTCAAGAGTGATGTAAAAGGTGTGGAGTTAGGGGATTAATAAAAGTGCTTGCTCAGAAGAGCACGCCCTCTCTCTGTCTCTTAGAGCTGGGCCTTGGAAGAGAACAGATTGCTACGCTGCTCCAACCAGCAACCATATTTGACCATGTGGCTGGGCCTGGCTGGAGGCAGGAAGCCTGAAGCAATACGGTATCCTTAGAACATTTTGTAACTTACTAAACTTAGGGACGGGACGGTGGCTCAGTGGTAGAACATCTGCTTGGTAAGTAGAAGGTCCAGGTTCAGTCCCCGGCATCTTCAACTAAAAAGGGTCCAGGCAAATAGGCATGAAAATTTCAGCTTGAGACTCTGGAGAGCCACTGCCAGTCTGAGTAGACAATATCAACTTTAATGGATTGAGTAAAAGGCAGATTCAGTAAAAGGCAGCTTCATATGTTCATGTTTGCTCAAACATCTAGTAGGGCAAGTTTTTAAAACATGGATAGAAGGATGTGCCTAAAACCAACTTTTATTTGGTTCTGATTACCTTTTACTATTGTGAATGCTGGTAGTACAGCTCTGTGCCACATACTTCCCCAACCGCTTTAGACCACACTACTGTAAGAGGGGAGTCCCAGGAAGTTAGAAGGCATGCAGTTGGCAGGGGTGCCAATCTTCCAAGGATCTCCTGAGTAACAACTTTGCTCTCTGTGATAACCAGGGGCTGGGTAGCAGAGGACCTTGAGCACAGGCCTCAGAACTGGAAAGAAAGATTGGGAGTCCTGTTCCTCTCAGTCGGGAACCCTAAATTAAACAGGTGGTGGCAGCGCATCCTAGTCACAGGAAATTGAATAGCACCCACCAAAAGGGGCACAAGCCCAAGAAGGAGCTGAAGGGACCAAGGTATGAAGGTCAAATTGGGACCAGGACTGAAGGACAAATTCCATCACACTCTTCATGACCTGTGGGCCACAAATGTGAACGACTGCTTCTTTCTGCATGTTCCCAGCAAAGTCTACTGTCAGTATCCCACTTGTCAAAGACTGCTATTGGTAACAGTCTGGGCTCAAGCTTCCCCCTAGTTCATAAATTGGTATTTGTCCTGGAGGTGCCCCATTTTTGGAGCATTAGCACAAAACTGAGCTCATCTACAGAGAGGTGCGATGAAGTCCAGTAAGTAGTAGTGGTAGCAGCAGCGGCAGTAGTAACAACAACAACTGCTTTTTGGACCAGGGAATGGCACAGGTCTACTTGGAGGTCAGAGTCCCCCAAAAGTGTCTGATATGTGGTGGACTAAATCTTATTTTGGAGTGCAGTGGGCATGCAGGTGTTTCAGTTCTTATTCTCAATATAATCCTAAAAGCTCCTTGGAAACACCCCCATATAGGAGATGTCTTGTTGTAAGGAACAGTCTCTGGAATATAGAGATATATAGTTCAAGGAAACCAGATACTATATTGAGATGCAGAGGTTTGTTTTGTTTTTAAAGTAACTTGCATATTTGAGGTTGGAATTACAAATAAGGAATTGGGAACAGACTTATAGAATCACAGAGTTGGAAGGTACCTCCAAAGTCATCTAATCCAACCCCCTGCACAATGAAGGAAATTTATGAACACCTCCCTCCCACACACCCCCACTGACACCTTTTCCATACCCAGAAGATGGGAAAAAACCCTCCAGGATCCCTGGCCAAACTGATCTGGAGAAAAATGGCTTCCTGACGCAGGGCCGGCCTTAGGGTGCATGGCGCCCCAGACAGATGCCACCTGCTGCACCTCCCACCGCCGATCAGCTGATTGGTGGTAAAATGCTGCTGCAGCAGCAGCTGTCCCCTCCCTTCCCCTGTGGCAGTGCTGCGCTCCGCTGCACCCCACCCCCCCGGTGCACTGAGTGCAACTAGAATCTGCGCTACCCTTAGAATCGGCGCAGAAGGGAAGGGAGAGGAGGAAGAGGCAGTGGTGGCACAGTGGGGGGTATAAACTAGACATTTGCCTTGGGTATGGGGAGGGGAGAGGGCCCAATTTGGCACCCCTCCCTCCTGGCATCCTAGGCAATTGTCCAGTTTGCCTAGTGGGCAAGCCAGCCCTGTCCTGACGCCAAAGCGACAATCAGCATTTCCCTGGGTGTGTAAGAAAGGGTCACAAGAACTAAGCACTGATGCAACCCAGCTGGCAGCCATTTCAGCCTAACAGCCTGCCTGCTGTGAGGCAGAAATGGCAGTCCATTTTGCTTCCTCCCACTTGGAAGTTATCAGCCATTTCAGCCTATCAGTGAGGCATGTCTGCCTGTCAGCTGTTAGGCTGAAATGATTGACAGTCATTTCAGAAGTCCATTTTGCTTTCCTCTGCTTGGAAGCAGGGGGAAGCAAAACCAACTGGTGAAATGGCTCACAGCCATTTAAGCTTAACAGGTCAGCTGCAAACCTGCACCACTCAGCTGTTAGGTTCAAATGATCTGAACAGCTGTACTAAACAAAAGTCCAGTAAATGTTTGTGGAAAGCTCCTTTCCCGAACATCGGTTTAAGGGCTCTGAACTGAGCCAAGTTTGTGTTGAATTTGACTCATGAACCAGTTCATGCCCATCCCTAGTCAGTTATATAGGAACACTGGCCATTTACAAAGATAAAGATTGTTCTCAAATATCTGCTACTGTACAACCCTGTATGTTTATGAAGTTTGGAAAGAAACACCTAAACACAATGGAAACAAAAACAAATTAACCTGATAGCACCTTCAGCAACAAATGAAGAAAGTGTCTCTATAAGCACTAATACTACAAGAGCTCACAACAAATACTACAAGAGCTCAAATCAGTTTGCATGCTAATTTGTTATACCTTACAGCAAGGATGGGGAACCTTTTTATTGCCAAGGGCCATTTGGATATTTATAACATCATTCACGGTCCATACAAAATTATCAACTTAAAAAACAGTGCTCCGCCTAGCAAGAACGATTCAGGCTGACAAAATTAATGCAAATAATTGTTTTTCTCTTTGAAATCATGTGAGGAGAGCCTAATTTGACACACACACACACACAACCCGCCACCCTAGGCATTTTTTTTTGTAGAAAAATCCCAGCCGGAACTCACTGGCATATTATACTACATCCCCTAATATTAGCATATTAGGTCACACACTCATTAGCATATTAGGCGACACCATCTGGGATAATCAAGTGCAAACTGAACTGGTGGTAGCTGGCTCCCACCTCCACCCCTCCCTTCATACAGAAACTGCAGCTGCTCCCAGCAGACCTTTAAAGGCACCTACATATCCCAACAGCAGTCCTACAGAATGCCCACCACTCAGGCTCCACAGAGGAGGGGGGGAGAAAGGGAAAGAAAGAAATGGGGAAAGAAAGGAAATGAAATCGAAATAAAAAAATGGGGGGGAAGGGGAGGAAGAAAGGGGAATAAAGAAAGGAGGGAAGAAGGAGAAATAATGAAATGGGGGAAGAAATGGAAAGAAAGGGACATAAAGAAATGGGGGAATAAAGGGAAATAAAGAAATGTGGAGAAGAAATGGAAAGAACAGGTAATAAAGGAAAGTAAAGAAAGAAGAAAGGGAAATAAAGAAATGGGGGGAGAAAGAGCAATAAATGGAAACAAAGGAATTGGGGAAGAAAGGGGAAGAAAGAAATGTGGGGAAGAAATGGAAAGAACGGGTAATAAAAGAAAGTAAAGAAAGGGAGGAAGAAAGGGAAATAAAGAAATGGGGGAAGAAAGAGCAATAAATGGAAACCAAGAAATGGGAGGAAGAAATAGAAACAAAGGGAAATAAAGAAATAAGGAGGAAACTTACCTGAACTGTGACAGTGACATTTCCAGACCCTGGAGAGATCCTAGCCAGCCAGCCACCAGGGAGGCTGCTGCGCAGCATGGCTGGGCCCTGCAATCCCTGCTGGCCAGCCCGGCCCCGGCGAGGCTGCTGCACAGTGCAGCTGGGCCCCACACTCCTCGCCGGCTAGCTGGGCCCCAGGGAGGTCACCACGTGGTTTGGCTTGGCCCAGCAATCTCCAAGGGACAGACCAAGTGATGTCGAGGGCCGTAAATGGCCCTAGGGTCAGAGATTTCCCACTCCTGCCTTAAAGACACAATATTTTTCCTTTCTGAGTACAGTCTCTTATCTAATTAACTGGACTTTTCCCAAACAGTTTTTCAAAACTCTACTCCAAATTATAAAGAAACACCAGGGCTGTAGCCACTGCGGGGTAGCCTCTTCATTCAGCCTCCCCATTCTTCTGTGCAGCCCCTCCATTGGAGGGCAGTCAGTGAGATCCTTCTTACTCAACTGCCAAGCGACTGCTTCTGAACTTGATAAACAAGTACTGTTATGCAGCTACAGTTAACATTAGAGAGAAAGAGCTTTTCCTTCTCTGCAAGAGAGAGTGGATAATGTCAAGTTTTTCTTTACTGACATATAAGGGTAATTATGAATACTTTTGATGCTCTCTCACACACACACCCCGAAAACATATTACAGCTGTTTCTAGGGACATGGTGTTCCTCAGATGCTTAGCAGGAGTCCCTTAGTGATTACCTTCCTTAAAAAACAGCTTATCCACCATTACCAAGCAGGGCAGTATTGGCTGTATTGTGGAGTGAAATAATCTGTTTAATCATGTCAACAGTGAGCCCTAATATTCCTGTAACAACTTCTAAATGAATTTGCTGTATGGACTAGAACATGCCACAGTATCTTCAGCCACATAAAAGAGTTCAATGGCAGAAAGACTGATTATTATTTCATTTATACCTCGTCTTTCTCCTCCGTGGTTTACACTGAGGATTACAAAGTGGCAGGGGCAATGCTAGACTGTCCGGTACCCTAGGCTAACTTGTGCTCCCCCCTGCACTGATAGCATCACCAATTCGGTGCCCCCAGAAGGCCAGCTGTGAGGGTCATTAGGGTCAGCGGGTAAAAAAGGGACCACTCTAAATTTTGTTATCTTTATCCAGTACCTCAGGAGAACCCAAAATTAACCTTGTCAGAAATAATGAAGGCACTGATAGCGTTTTAAAAGTTCAACCAAATAATAGATTTATTATGTACAGAAAGGCTAGGAAGGGAGGAAATAATATCAGATGACTGTTTATAAAAATCATTTGGCAGGCATAAAATCAAATAATAATAAACTCAAGAACACTACTGATGTTGGCAGGCTGATACTGTAATGCAGAAACAAACAATGTTCTCCTCACACTGGATAACACTCATTCACTACAGAAAGATTATTAAAGCTGGTTTCGGCTTTTGAAATATATTTGCACACACTATCGCAGTCACCCGGAGGACTGAATGAACTTGTAACAGATCTTCCCTTCATGGGCCCTTTCCCCTAGCAAATAGGTATCCTCTAGACTGTAGAACTAATATCCTGGACACTAACACCCTTGAGGGCTCTTCACACTAGCAACTCATTCACTCGTGTTAAGTCCCATTTCATAGCTAGGATCTCTGTCTGACTTCTGGGATTTCCACACAGCCACAAGAACCTTTTGTCCCTCTCACAGTGCGTGTGTTTTGGTATTCTAGCTTAGAATCAGGAGTCTGCCCTTTGGTCTGGCGGAACTCCTCAGCAGAGATTTATAGTCTTACTCTGCCTTGTGACACTTTGTGCCACAACCTTGAGAGTTTTCCCCAGAAAGTGCTATAGTTAACCCCTTCTCACAATTAAACTGAACTGAACTCCCACTCAATCTGCTCTCAGCTCCAATCTCAAAAACCGAACTGAAAACTGAGGAGATTCCCCCCCCCCCCCCTGGCTGTCTCCTTCCACTTGGTTCATTCATTACCATGGAAGCGGCAAGCCAATCACAGCAACCCTCTCAACTTTCACTCATGCAGACTGCTTTCAGTCCATTACACTGGCACTCTAGGTAATCGCCTAGTTTGCCTAATGGTAGGGCCAGCCCTACAAAGGGGATTGCATTGTTCTGCTCTCCTCCATTTTATCCTCACAACAATCCTGTGAAGTAGGTTACACTAAGAGTGTGTGGACTGGCCCAAGGTCATGCAGCAAGCTTCCACTGCAAACTGGGGATATGAATCTCAGTTTCCCAGATTCAAGTTTGATGCTCTCAACACCGTACTACAATAGCTCTCAATGTGGAAATTGTCTTCTGAAGGAAGCGTTTAAAAATCATTCCCACAACTTGCATATGCATGCTACTGTCAGCTGAAGTCCAAAGGAAAACTCTTACATAAACTGTGAGATAGGCTGAGGACAAAAGAAATTAAGTATGCAGAGTGGGAGGGGGGTGGGGATCCATTTTCCTAAGACCAACTGAGGATCTCATGCTGTGTTGGGAAGTGGGGTAAAGTGATCACCAGTTGTCTGCTACTCTTGTACCTAGGCATCAACAATCAATTACCAATACCCTACACACCAGCTACCAGATGTCTCCCCTCCCCCATCCCCACACCATGTTTGTATCCTATGCTGATCAAGCTTGCTGTTGCAAAGACAGAGATGGTGACTACCCGGGACACTGCAAGACAGCTCCACAAATCCACGAACAGAAGAAGTGTCTGCTAGATATAAAGCAATTTATTCTGCCACCTTCTGTGAATTCCACTGGGTTTTAACATCCTCTAAGATCCATACTATGGCATCTAGCAAGTACTCAGAAAACAACCACTTGTGCATTGTGATACTGGCTGATTTGTTTTTAGTTCCCTTCCTAATAATTCCCAGTATGGCGTTGGCCTTTTTTATTGCAGCTGCACACTGATTCGACATTTTCAACAAGTTATCTACCACAACCCCAAGATCTCTCTTTTGGTCAGTTCACACCCCATCAACTTGTATTTATAGCTAGGATTTTTGGCCCCAACGTGCATTACTTTGCACTTGGCCATGTTGAACCTCATTTGCCACATTGACGCCCACTTGCCCAACCTCAACAGATCCCTTTGGAGTGCCTCACAATCCTCTCTGGTTCTCAGCACCCTGAACATTTTAGTGTCATCCACAAGTTTAGCCACTTCACAGCTTAGTCCCAACTCCAAATCATTAATGAACAAGTCAAAAAGCATCGGGCCCAGTACTGAGCCCTGTGGTACCTCACTGCTTACCACCCTCCACTGTGAAAACTGTTCATTTTCACAGGGACAGTGAGGGGAGGGACAGTGGCTCGGTGGTAGAGCGTCTGCTTGGGGAGCAGAAGGTCCCAAGTTCAATCCCTGGCATCCCCAAAAAAGGGTCCAGGCAAATAGGTGTGAAAAAAACCTCAGCTTGAGACCCTGGAGAGCCGCTGCCAGTCTGAGAAGACAATACTGACTTTGATGGACCAAAGGTCTGATTCAGTATAAGGCAGCTTCATATGTTCATTTATATTCACTCTGTTTCCTATTAATTGGCCAGTTTTTGATCCACAAGAGGACCTGTCCTTTCACCCCATGATTCTCAAGCTTACTAAGGGGCCTTTGATGAGGAACTTTATCAAAAGCTTTCTGAAAGTCAAGATAAACAACATCCATTGGGTCCCCTTTGTCCACATGTTTGTTCACCCCCTCAAAGAACTGTAACAGGTTAGTGAGACAAGAACTTCCCTTACAGAACCCATGCTGAGTCTTCCTCAATAACTTTTGTTCATCAAAATGCCTACTAATTCTCTCTTTGATAACGGTTTCCACCAACTTCCCCGGTATTGAAGTCAGACTGACTAGCCTCTAATTTCCTGGAACTCCTCTGGAACTTAAACTGGAGGAAGCCTTCTCAGGCCGGAGGAAGGCTCCTTGAAGAATGGTTAGATCCTCCTCAGAGTATATAATATTTCAACTTTCCTACCTCCATGACTAAAAAGAATTATTGGTGTGTTTGTGTTGGCATTTAGGGACAATGGAGAACCAGAAAGCTTACGCAATCTGTATAATTAATGAATACAGTATTAGGCAACACAAGACTTCAATGCCTGTTATATTTAATCAAATTAATGAATATACTCGTAACAGAAAGAAAGCCACATAAACCATCTTATAATAGCTGTTGTTAAAGCTCAGCAGAAATTTACCCTGTGCATACAGATGAGGCTATTTATAAATTTTACTTCCCATCAGGCTCAGTAGAGCTGCTTACAATAACATGTTAATGTTTTCCAGTAATTTTCACAGTGGCATTTAACTGCACACACCTCAGCCAAAGTAAACGTAAGGACAATCGGAGGGCTAACTACATAATCAAAAGAACAACCTTAATGAGTACTGTTACAAAATAAACATGACTCCCTGCGACATATTATCATGGTGTTTTTTGAATCTTCACTCTTTAATTCTAAGATGTTCCTGTCTAGTTACAAATCAATCCATCAGACAGTGGTCAATTACAAAAACCTCAACTTTTAAATATTAATTAATCTGTACATATTATACACAAAATGAAGTACAGAAAAGAGAGGTTCAAAAGTCTGAAAACCTTCTAAGATTTATGCCGAGGTCCCTATTTGAACTACTAGATATTTACCTAAAATGGCTTTATACAAAGTTTCTACTGAAACTACTTAAGGTATTTTATCTGGATATGGAAGGAATACCAAATTGAAGAATTTATAATAAAGGAACAATTAGAAGTATTTTTTCAATAGCATCTCCACATATTATAAAGTATTATCTACAAATTGTTGATGAAGTGCTGACACTGAGATGAAGACTGTCTCACAAATCATGGTTCAACAGAGGCCTACACTATGTTCATGCTGGTCAGCTGCTCCCCACGTGTGTCAGACATCACAAGGCCTTGAATCTGGAACCTGGGGCCAGCAGCTCCAGAGCTGTGACCTGCATACTGGATGCCACCCGTGGATGTGGTGATGACCTCTAGCACAGATAGCTTTAAAAGGAAATTAGACAGATTCATGGAGGACAGGTCCATCATTGGCCACTTAGCCATGGCAAGAAATGGGAGCCTCCGTACTCAGAGACAGTAAATCTCTGAAACTCAGTGCTAAGAGGCAACATGAGGAGAAGGTTTTGACCTCTATGCCTTCTTTGTTGGCCCTCCAAGGCAACTGACTGACCATAGTACGAAACAGGATTATGGACTAGACTGACTGCTAGATGCCCCCCCCCAGGGAAAGTGTATGCGCAATACATAGCCTCTCCTTTCACGGTGTAGTGAACGCCGCGTGGTCACTGTCCGGCTATGCCTGGCAGATGGTCACTACAATGGCCTCTCCTGCATTACTGCATCCGTGGCAACACCTTCCCGCTGGTCCCCCCCCCCCCCCGTTTCTCACAGAGTTTGCCACGTCATGGTGCGACCGAATGTCCGGCAGTATAACCGGATGGGCAGACTGGGCTCACCAACCTCGCCAGCCAAGAGAAGGAAAACTCTAACATCAAACCCGGGCAGATAGAGCTCATTAACGTAACACCTACCACCTGGAGGACTCGCTGCCGGCGTCCCGGCTTACTGGGCCATGGCAGATGACCCCCAGGTGAAAGGGTGGAGCCAGTACTGCGCACACTGGGCTTCACCTAAAAATTCCTCTGCGCAGGCATGAAGGGCATATCCACATACACAACTCACAACACACCAAGTCCTGCAGCGATGGGCAAGGGGCGAAACGGCAGGTGGAAGCTGCCACTGGAAGCCGCAGTCCCGATCCTGCATGTAGGCGGTTCAGGGTATTGGTCGCCTGATGCTAACCCGGAGACGAAAGCATTTTTCGGCAGCACCCTGAACGACCAAGCAGCCTTATCTAGGGACAGCACTGCTTGCTCCACACGGAGAGGGGCCTAGAAAAGGTGGCCTAAACAAAGCTCGTCTCCCCCACCCCAGTTGGCTAGCTGCGGTCAATGGGCATCCTTACTTGCGGTCAAAAAATAACAACAAAGAAAAGGCATGCACCTGCCTCACAAAGTGTGCAAAGACTAAAGCTTGCGTGTTGGAACATCAGAACCATGCTTGACACAGTAGATAGTGGTCGCCCTGAACAACGCTCTGCTCTAGTTGCCCACGAACTTCTCAGGTTGAATATTGACATAGCAGCTCTCAGTGAGGTCCGTTTCCCTGAGGAAGGTAGTCTTCAAGAACACGGTGCTGGCTATACCCTTTACTGGTCGGGTAAGTCAAAGGCTAAGAGCCTCCTTTCTGGCGTTGGCTTCATGGTCAGGAACTCCATTGCCTCCAAACTCGAAAACCTTCCAACAGGTCACTCAGATCGCATCATGTCCATGCGCCTCCCACTTCAAAACAAGCAGCATGCAACACTCTTCAGTGTGTATGCCCCAACCCTTCAAGCAGATCCTGCAGAAAAGAACAAGTTCTATGCTGATCTACGCAACTTCGTACGGAAGACCCCTACAGAGGACAAGGTGATCATCCTTGGCGACTTCAATGCCAGAGTAGGTAAAGACTCAGAAGCCTGGAAAGGAGTACTTGGCAAACATGGCATTGGCAACTGCAATGATAACGGGCGCCTCCTGCTAGAATTCTGCATGGAACACCAGCTCACCATCACCAACACTATCTTTCAGCAGAAGAACAGCCTGAAGACAACCTGGATGCACCCACGGTCCAAGCACTGGCACCTTATCGACTACATTCTGGTGCGCCAGAGAGACCTTCGAGATGTCTTACACACCCGAGTAATGCCCAGTGCGGAATGTCATACGGATCATCGTCTTATACGCTGCAATCTCCGTCCTCACTTTAAACCCACACCCAGGAGAGGAGGTATCCCTCTGAGGAAGCTTCAGGTTGGCAGCCTTCAGTCAGCCGAAGTTAAAGCTGCCTTCCAGGCAAAACTCCAGTCAAGAATTGAGGACCCCAGTTGCCCCGCAGGCCCTTCTCCAGAAGCACTCTGGGAACACCTAAAAACTACCATCCTGTCGATCTCTGAAGAAGTCCTAGGGTTCTCCACAAGGAAGAACAAGGACTGGTTTGACGAGAACAATCAAGAGATCCAAGAATTACTAGCGAAAAAGAGATCTGCCTACCAAGCACATCTTGCTCAGCCCTCCTGTCCCAGGAAAAAAGCAATCTTTTGCGCTGCATGTAGCAACCTCCAGCGCAAGCTTCGAGACATTCAGAACGAGTGGTGGACCAAGCCTGCAGAGAGAACCCAGCTGTGTGCAGACACTGGTGATTTAAGAGGGTTCTACGAAGCCCTGAAGGCAGTATATGGCCCATCATATCAGGCTCAGAGTCCCTTGCGTAGTGCAGACGGCCAAGTGCTCCTCACAGACAAGGCATCCATACTGAACTGGTGGTCGGAGTATTTTCAGGTTCTCTTCAGTGCCAACCGCATAGTTCAAGATTCAGCAATCCACCTCACCCCACTTCAACCAGTGAAAACAGAGTTGGATGAGATCCCCACCCTAGAAGAGACTGTTAAAGCCATCAAGCAACTGAAAAGTGGCAAGGCAGCGGGAGTTGATGGAATCCCACCAGAGATCTGGAAGCATGGGGGCACAGTACTACATAGCACACTTCACAAAGTACTTGTCACCTGCTGGGAACAAGGCAAACTACCACAGGACTTTCGCGATGCAACCATCATCACTCTACACAAGAATAAAGGGGAAAAGTCAGACTGCTCCAACTACCGGGGGATAACCCTGCTTTCCATCGCAGGCAAAATCCTTGCCAGAATACTCCTGAACAGACTGGTGCCCACCATTGCAGAAGAACTCCTCCCAGAGAGCCAGGGCGGCTTCAGAGCTAACAGGAGCACCACCGACATGGTATTTGTTCTCAGGCAGCTCCAAGAGAAATGCAGGGAACAGAACAAGAGTCTATATGTGACTTTTGTCGACCTTACCAAAGCTTTCGATACCGTTAGCAGGAAAGGCCTGTGGCAAATCTTGGAACGTTTAGGATGTCCCCCAAGGTTCCTCAGAATGATCATCCAGCTACATGAAGACCACCGAGGCCAAGTCAGACACTGCAACGACCTCTCGGAGCCCTTCCCAATAGGCACAGGTGTAAAGCAAGGCTGCGTTCTTGCGCCAACTCTCTTTACGATCTTCTTTAGCATGATGCTTCAAAGAGACGCAGTAGATCTAGATGATGACGATGGTGTCTACATCCGCTATCGCACCGATGGCAGCCTGTTCAACATGAGGCGACTAAAGGCTCACTCCAAGACAATGGAAAAACTTATCCGAGACCTACTGTTTGCTGATGATGCTGCACTCGTCTCCCACTCAGTATCAGCTCTGCAGCATATGACGTCCTGCTTTGTAGAGGCTGCCAAGCTATCCGGCGTAGAAGTTAGTCTGAAGAAGACAGAAGTTCTCCACCAGCCTGCACCCCAGGAAGATTATCACCCTCCCTGCATCACTGTGGGTGAATCAGTTCTGAAGACAGTCCAGCAGTTCAGCTACCTGGGGTGCATCATCTCCTCAGATGCCAAGATTGACAAGGAGATTGACAACAGGCTGGCAAAGGCAAACCGTGCATTTGGCCGACTGCACAAAAGAGTGTGGAGCAACAAGCATCTGAAAAAAGGCACAAAGATCAATGTTTACAAAGCGGTTGTGATGACAACCCTCATCTACGGCTCCGAATCGTGGGTTTTATACTGTCATCACCTGCGACTCCTTGAGTGCTTTCATCAGCGCTGCCTTCGCACCATCCTCAACATCCACTGGAGTGACTTTGTGACCAACACTGAAGTCCTCAAGAGGGAGGAGGTTACAAGCATCGAGGCACTGCTGTTGAAGACGCAGCTGCGCTGGGCAGGGCATATTTCTAGGATGGAAAACCACTGCCTTCCCAAGATTGCTCTGTATGGCGAACTTTCCACCGGCCATCGAAATAGAGGGGCACCAAAGAAGAGGTTCAAGGACTCCTTGAAGAAATCCCTTGGGGGGGGCGTGGCGTCGACGCGAATGGCTTCGGCTCCTGACCCAATCTCCCCGCCCTTCCTCACTGACACAGGTCACCACATCGTGATTTACCTCAGATTATGGGAAAATCGTCCCACAAGAAAAGTAAGCCCGTTTCTGCCAGCGCTCGGCTCCTTGAATCCTTTTTTGAATCAAGCGCCCGATTAAACTGCTCCCTGACAGGATCGGTTGACTCACCCAAAATGGCAGACGAAGCTGTCAGCCAACCTCCCTCCTCAGATCTTCTCACTACTAAAGAGTTTCGCAGCACCCTGAGCTCTTTTCAATCGGACATGCTTGATAATATAACCACCATCCTTAAGCCGATCACAGAACAACTTAGCGCTATGCAGCTCACTCTACAAGAAGCCACAGCTACTGCTAATTCGGCCTTGGAGACAGGCCTCGCTAACCAAGATGACATCCGCCATCTTCAAGCTCACGAACGCTGGGTCACTGACAAAATCCTGACCTTGGATAACAAAGCACGGGAGCGGCACATCAAACTGCGAGGCTTTGATGAGCATGAGGAAGGATCTTCGGACCTGGCCGGTTTCTTAGCGTCCTGGCTATCAACTGCTCTCCATTTGGAAGACGGCATTGCCCCACACATCATACGTGCTTATCGGTTGGGCTCGGCCTTCTCTCCCCGTTCCCGTGGCTCCCGTGATGTCATTATAGAATTAGCTGATCTCCGTGTCAAAAAGAAGATCTTAGATACTGCCAGAAATCTAAGCGGTCTAGCATTTAAGGACAAGCGGATACTAGCCTTTCCAGACCTCTCTGCAGAAACTCTGCAGAATAGGCACCAGCTTAAACCAATAGCCCAAAAACTGGCTGCAGCAAACATTCGCTACAAGTGGTCGCCATCTGGCAGACTCATTGTCCATCACCAAGGGAAAACCTGGACTATCGAAGACCCCGACGCTGGCTTGTATCTACTGCAAACACTTAACCTAGATGTCCCGATTGAGCTGGATCGCAAGTCACAGAAGCGCAAATGGACCTTTGCATCACCACCTAAGGATCGCAAAATCTCGGCCCGCACTCCTGAGCTAGCTTGTGATCCAGACCCTATGCAAGTTCTGCAACCAGCGACTTCTTCATAAACCTGTGTCATTCCATCGCCCTTTCTTGAAGAAAGGCATTCTATGCTTCACATTATCGGAGGGAGGGTGGGGGAGAGAGGGCAACATGGGGCCGCACTCTCCAGCTCCCAACAATGGTGGGGATATGTAGTGGTTGGGTACGAGGTCCCCTGTCCCGGGTAGTTCCCTGGGACCCACAGGTTTTCCCTGTTTGTTTGTTTCTAGTTGTACTGTTTAATCTGTTTGGGAATGGGTCTGTTCCCCCACGCTCACCTTTGCGAATTGCCCATTATTGTTATTCGTTTGTGAGGGAAACAGTAAAGGCGGGAGGGGGGGGGGAAGCAGATTACATTCGCTGGCACTATCTTTTTTCTGTTGCTAGGCACTCTGGTTACTGTTGGATTTGCTGTTCGGGTATGCCATCTGCTGGACGACAAGTGAAATTGCAAGATTTTTTACTGACATGTGTTATATTCTACTGTTTTTCCTCTAGTTTTCTATGGTTAGGCATGACTTTATCGCTATTGGACTGTTTTAGAGATAATTTACCCTTGTTTCTTCGCCTTACAGGCTTGTCTTTTGGGATATGGGACCCTCCGCTTTCAGGCCTGTTACCCTTCTGTTGGTCTGGTCTGAAAAATTGGCATAAGACTTCACAACAATTGGGCCCGGCCTCTGTATCTCCATACCTCCTAGTGCTCCATTATACTGTTGCTATGAACGTACTCCCCTTTATCGCATTACATGTATTCCTATGCTCACAGCCCTGCCGAGTTAGTGCAAGGCTTTGCACAATACTCTTTCATTATAGCCTCCGCTTTTTGCCTCCACACTACTTTTTTCTTGTTTTTTGCCCCCAAGGGAGGGCTTTCCACACTATCTGTCCACATAGACTCCAATGGCTCCAGACCTGAAAATTCTCTCGTTAAACTGCCGGGGGCTCAATAGCAAAATTAAATCCAGACGTATTCTTTCAAGTCTAAGAAGGGGGGCTTTAGATATCGTCTTTTTGCAAGAGACCCACTTGAGAAATGATACTAACCTCATTAAAAAGGGTTCCAGAGGAGATCCGGGAAATTACAGGCCAGTCAGTCTGACTTCAATACCGGGAAAGTTGGTAGAAACCATTATCAAGGACAGAATGAGTAGGCACATTGATGAACACGGGTTATTGAGGAAGACTCAGCATGGGTTCTGCAAGGGAAGATCTTGCCTCACTAACCTGTTACATTTCTTTGAGGGGGTGAACAAACATGTGGACAAAGGAGACCCGATAGATGTTGTTTACCTTGACTTCCAGAAAGCTTTTGATAAAGTTCCTCATCAAAGGCTCCTTAGAAAGCTTGAGAGTCATGGAGTAAAAGGACAGGTCCTCTTGTGGATCAAAAACTGGCTGAGTAATAGGAAGCAGAGAGTGAGTATAAATGGGCAGTCTTCGCAGTGGAGGACGGTAAGCAGTGGGGTGCCGCAGGGCTCGGTACTGGGTCCCATCCTCTTTAACTTGTTCATAAATGATTTAGAGTTGGGAGTGAACAGTGAAGTGGCCAAATTTGCGGATGACACTAAATTGTTCAGGGTGGTGAGAACCAGAGAGGATTGTGAGGAACTCCAAAGGGATCTGTTGAGGCTGGGTGAGTGGGCGTCAACGTGGCAGATGAGGTTCAATGTGGCCAACTGCAAAGTAATGCACATTGGGGCCAAGAATCCCAGCTACAAATACAAGTTGATGGGGTGTGAACTGGCAGAGACAGACCAAGAGAGAGATCTTGGGGTCATGGTAGATAATTCACTGAAAATGTCAAGACAGTGTGCGTTTGCAATAAAAAAGGCCAACGCCATGCTGGGAATTATTAGGAAGGGAATTGAAAACAAATCAGCCAGTATCATAATGCCTCTGTATAAATCGATGGTGCGGTCTCATTTGGAGTACTGTGTGCAGTTCTGGTCGCCGCACCTCAAAAAGGATATTATAGCATTGGAGAAAGTTCAGAAAAGGGCAACTAGAATGATTAAAGGGCTGGAACACCTTCCCTATTAAGAAAGGTTGAAACGCTTAGGGCTCTTTAGCTTGGAGAAACGTCGACTGAGGGGTGACATGATAGAAGTTTACAAGATAATGCATGGGATGGAGAAAGTAGAGAAAGAAGTACTTTTCTCCCTTTCTCACAATACAAGAACTCGTGGGCATTCGATGAAATTGCTGAGCAGACAGGTTAAAACGGATAAAAGGAAGTACTTCTTCACCCAAAGGGTGATTAACATGTGGAATTCACTGCCACAGGAGGTGGTGGCGTCCACAAGCATAGCCACCTTCAAGAAGGGGTTAGATAAAAATATGGAGCAGAGGTCCATCAGTGGCTATTAGCCACAGTGTGTGTGTGTGTGTATGTGTGTGTGTGTGTGTGTGTGTGTGTGTGTGTGTGTGTATATATATATATATATATATATATATATATATATATATATTTGGCCGCTGTGTGACACAGAATGTTGGACTGGATGGGCCATTGGCCTGATCTAACATGGCTTCTCTTATGTTCTTATGTTCCACTCCCCTTACTTTCCCATAACCTTCACTGCCTCAGGCTCATCTCATGCTCGGGGAGTTGCTATTTTACTTTCACGCTCTCTCCAATTCTCTTGTCAGGCTTCGGAAGGAGATGACCGTGGTAGATATCTATTTGTTAAGGGCAGACTCAATTAGGAACTTATAACCCTAGCCGCCATATATGCACCCAATTCGGGGCAATTAGACTTCACTCGTGAGGTGATGTCTAAATTAAAAGTCTTTCAAGAAGGCCCTTTAATCATCGGTGCTGATCTTAACTTCCTAATGGACACCCAACTGGATAAAAAATCAAACCGCACATCTCTTCACCCCCCTCTTAATCGGCCTTCTTCACCCACGGGCCTGCAAAAAATCATGCTAGACATGGGGCTTACAGATGCCTGGAGATTCGTCCACCAAAATGAGCGGGATTTTACGTACTTTTCATCACAACACCAAACCCACACGCGCATTGATTTCATCTTTCTTTCTAACTCTCTTTGTAATGCCCTTATAGATGCGTCTATTGAACCAAAACTTTGGTCTGATCATGCCCCAGTTCTTTGTTCCCTAAAGCCAATGGAGCAATATGACCGTAGCTTCTCCTGGAGACTAGATAATCACCTTCTGTTGGATAAAGAATTCTCTGGTCAAATCGAATGAGAAATTAAAGAATTTTTTAGACATAATCTTTCTGATGATCTCCCTCTTCAAACGATCTGGGACGCGTGTAAAGCTGTCTTGCGAGGCAAGATCATTGCATTAACTGCTGCGCGAAAGAAAAAAAGACAGTGTCTTATTAACACTCTGCCACAATTAGAGACCTTGAGCTTCAGCATAAGCAGACGTGTAACAAAAAAATCTACCTTCATCTACAAGAAGAAAGGAAACGGCTAGAAGCTTTGGAAACGCAGGGTATCAAACGCAATTTATTATTCACTAAACAGGCTTATTGCTTCAGAGGCCCTAAATTCCAAAGGCTCTTGGCATGGAAAGCCAAGCATCAAGCCGCTAATTTAAATGTAAAGGGTCTTAGAGACTGCAACGGTACTTTATGCACTTCCTCAAAATCCATTTTGAAAGTCTTTAAGCAATTTTACTCCTCCCTATACCAATCCAAAAACCCATCCTCAGAATCGATCTCTACCTTCTTTCAATCTATCAACTCTCTCCCCACGATACTAGAACCTCATAGAAGCTATCTAGACCATCCCATAGATGAACTGGAACTTGCTGAAGCCATTAAATCCTTGCGTACAAATAAATCCCCAGGCCTTGATGGTTTCACCTCTGAATTTTACAAAGCCCATGGCCCTTCACTTTCCCCATATTTATTGTCCCTCTTTAACCATTATCCTGGATACTGGCTCTACTCCACAGTCGTGGAACCTTGCCAAGATTATTGTTTTGCACAAGAAGGGAAGGAATGAATTAGACCCTACATCCTACCGACCGATATCCCTCCTGAATACTGACTACAAGCTTTTTGCTAGTATCTTAACTAAACGGATAAATAGCTTTATAGCAAGTTATATCGCTCCAGATCAGTCAGGCTTCATTCCTAATTGTGACCTAACCGACGTCACCCAAAAAACGCTGAATTTAATTCACCACTGCAAATCTAAGGCCATCCGTGATGCCTGCATCTTATCTATAGACATAGAGAAGGCCTTCGACTCGGTCGAGCCTCTGTATCTCCACTCCCTACTTGAGAGAATGAATTTTGGTCCCAAATTTCGTAATCTTATAGACTCCTTCTATCTCTCCCCTTCAGCCCTGCTACGGATTAATAATCTTAACTCTGACATCTTTACATTGTCCAGAGGTACTCGCCAAGGGTGCCCTCTTTCACCTCTCCTATTCGCTCTTGCAATTGAGCCCCTTGCTATTAAAATTAGGGATGACTCTCGAATTTATGGCGTCCCGGTAATGTCTAAAGCTTTTAAGCTAAGCCTCTTCGCAGACGATATAACTCTATACCTTACCAGTCCTTCCTCATCGCTCCCTGCAATCCACTCTCACTTGTTTGATTTTGCTGAAGCTTCTGGCCTCACTATAAATTTTGATAAATCCCTTCTACATCCCATCTCTTTATCCTCTGCTTCTATCGCCTTTATCAGAAAACACTATAGATACAAATGGGTCACAAAATCTTGGAAGCATCCCGGAGTTCACATCCCTCTAAATTTTGATACCCTTTCTTCCATCAACCAGACTGAAATCTCTGACTCTATCAACTCCCTTCTAACCCTCTCTGACAAAAAATTTTTCACTTTATTGGAACGCATTTATCTAGTAAAATCTTTGATCTTACCTAAGATAGTGTTTTATTTACGCGCTGTCCCTTTATGTATCCCGGCCCCTTTGCTACATAAATGGCAGGCTCAAGTGAACGGATTTGTATGGCAACACCGGAAACCAAGGCTCAACTTTGCGTCTTGCAGGCGATCTACGTCGATGGGAGGCTTAGCGGTCCCTGACATCTCCAGATATCACGATGCTATCATCCTCTCTACCTTGATAAAATATTACAGGCCTTCCTATGTGGCGGACTGGAAGCTGATTGAAAATTCTTATCTCAAGACCTCTTCTTTTCAGGAGGAGCTCTGGGGTGTCTCTAGACGAGTTAAATCTTCTCTTTCCTCGAATCCCTTTCTAGCTTCTCTCCTACAAGTTTGGCGCAAACACTGCAATCTGCTAGCCCCTCCAACTTCCCCCTTAGCCACATTTGTCAGCCAACCCTGGTTTACTCCAGGTTTGTATAAAAACTCTTTCTCAAAATGGAGACAATTGCGGCTGACTCGCTTTGTTGATGTCCTCTCCAAGGGGATACTGAAAGATAAAGTGACCTTAGAGGCAAACTCTGAAATTCGACTTCCTTGGTTTGAATACATGCAACTCAGACATTTATTAGATACTCATCTCTTTAGCCCTCCCTTGCGGATTCATCTTGGTGATTTTGAAAAAATTTTGTTTAATGACTCAGCCCCTATTAAAGGTTTGATATCGAAAATTTACAAACTGCTACTTCACTCCATTGACACAAAACCACACTCCTATCAAGGGGCCTGGCACCGAGATCTGGGTACCGAGCTAACCAAAGAGCAGTGGCAGGCTATTTGGAGTTCTTCCATATATAAAACGAAGGCAATGAACGTGCAACTTCAAGCCATTAAAGTTCTCACGCGCTGGTATAAGACCCCGGTGCAATTATCACACTCCTTCTCTACTTCGCCCCTCTGTTTTAAGAACTGCGGCCAGAGAGGCACATTCTTTCACTCCTGGTGACTCTGCCCCGTTATACAAAGCTTTTGGAGGCTAATTTACCAAGAAGTACATGCCCTCACCTCATACTCCCCACCTTTCACGCCGGAGTACGCTCTCCTGAATCTTGTAGGCACCTCACGCATTCCTGAGCACGCGGAGGAACTAATTTCACATATGTTCGTGGCAGCTAAATTTGCAATTGCCCTGGTTTGGAAGCAACAAACTCCTCCCTCGAGACAGGCATGGTGGCTGAAACTATGGGATTATTTTGTTTTAGATAAGCTCACCTATGACTTAGATCCTCGTTGCTCCTCCCAGACCGCTTCCTCGGACTTCGTGTGTAAATGGCGTCCCTTTATTGATAAAGTCTCAAAAGACAGCAGAAACCCTAATGACTCACACCATGCTATATTAATGTCATGCCAACTACTGTTGTAATTAGTTTTTTAATGGTTAACATTGTATGTATCCACTTCCTCACTATATATTGGTATATGCTATGCATCTGCTGATGTACTACCACCTTTGTACCTTGAACTTTATACCAATAAAGCTTTTATATTAAAA
This sequence comes from Heteronotia binoei, assembly GCF_032191835.1. Taxonomy (NCBI): domain Eukaryota; kingdom Metazoa; phylum Chordata; class Lepidosauria; order Squamata; family Gekkonidae; genus Heteronotia; species Heteronotia binoei. The sequence goes on from NC_083223.1 coordinate 215,383,327, forward strand.
AAAAAAAGAAAAAAAGAAATCCCTTGGCACCTGTCGCCATCAACCATCACCAGTGGTCTGACCTAGCCTCAGATCGCAAAGCATGGAGGCACACCATCCACCAGGCTGTCTCTTCCTTTGAGAACGCACGCATAGCTGGTCTTGAGGACAAAAGGAGATTGAGGAAGAATCGCACTGCTACAGCACCAACCCCAAATCAGACTTTTCCCTGCAGCCACTGTGGCCGGATCTGCCTGTCCCGCATTGGTCTTGTCAGCCACCAGCGAGCCTGCAGCAGACGTGGACTACTCCACCCTTCTTAAATCTTCGTTCACGAAGTCAAGCCGAGAGAGAGAGACTATTTGGGGGGAATCCGCTGGTTAAAGGACTAAGTAACATCTACCATCATCATAGAAGATAATAAAAGCCATGGTGGCAAATCTTGAGGATTTTCATTGGTTGTATGTGGGCTATGCAGGATTGGCTTGCACTCTCTGGTGTGCCATTGGCTGATTCTGCTCTTCCCACCACCACCACTGGCCCCATCAGGCAAGAACCCCACTAGATGGCCACTGACCTCTGAGGGAGATTATTCTCTGCTAACAGGTTTTCCCGGGGGCTTACTGATCACTGCCACCTCACCTCAAGGCCTGTTGTAGGAAGTCCAGGACAGTCCATCTCCCCACCCCCACCGCAAACAACGCTGCTACAAAGCAATGAAGCAAACAGTAAACTGTGAGAGACATGTTCATGACACAAACAGTAGCAGTTACTTCTCTTCAACTGACACAAAAGGAATGTTCATTCACAGCAGGGAGGGGACAGTTCAATAGCAGCAGATAGACTGATACTATACAATGTATCAAGCCCCCTTTCACCTGCAAATACTCTTCACTCTTTCTATTCAAATTAGGCTACAGTGTGCTCATATAATAGAACGAACTCTATTCTGTCCTATGGGTCCATAGGACACAAAGGACTCCATTCTATCCTATCAGCCCATTGGACAAAATGGACTCCATTCTGTCCAATGGGCCCACTGGACAGATTGGAATCCATTCTATACTATGGGCTCATAGTGGGAGGGAGTGAAAGGGAGGCATGCAGTCCACCTGTCAGTTGCTTGTTCTAAGAGGCAGGGAGCCATTAGAAGGCTCCCTTTTGCTCCCCCACTGCCTGCAAGTGGAAGGGAATGAAAGGGAGGCTTCTAATGGCTGCCTACCTTAAGAACATAAGAGAAGCCATGTTAGATCAGGCCAATGGCCCATCCAGTCCAACATTCTGTGTCACACAGCGGCCAAATATATATATATATATATATATATATATATATATATATATATATATATATATATATATATATATATATATATATATATATATATATATATATATAAACACACATACACACTGTGGCTAATAGCCACTGATGGACCTCTGCTCCATATTTTTATCTAACCCCCTCTTGAAGGTGGCCATGCTTGTGGCCGCCACCACCTCCTGTGGCAGTGAATTCCACATGTTAATCACCCTTTGGGTGAAGAAGTACTTCCTTTTATCCGTTTTAACTTGTCTGCTCAGCAATTTCATCGAATGCCCACGAGTTCTCGTATTGTGAGAAAGGGAGAAAAGTACTTCTTTCTCTACTTTCTCCATCCCATGCATTATCTTGTAAACCTCTATCATGTCACCCCTCAGTCGACGTTTCTCCAAGCTAAAGAGCCCTAAGCGTTTCAACCTTTCTTCATAAGGAAGGTGTTCCAGCCCTTTTCTTTCACTCCTTTCTCCCCAACTTTTCCATAATTCTCCCTTCCTTTCATTCTTTCTGTCTTCTTCTTTCATTCTATCTTCCTTCTCATTTTTTCTCACTCCTTTCTTCCCTTTTACCTCTCCCTTCTGTTTTCTCTCATTCTTTCTCTGTATCTGTCTTTCTATTTCATTCTGTATACCTTCCTTCCATTTTTCTTTCTCCCCATCTTTTTCCTACTGTTCTTTCTCTCTCTCTTTTTCTTTCATTCTGTTTGTCTATCTTCCTTCCTTTCTGTCACCTACACATTCATCACACACATGATATTTTGCTAGGGCCTGCTGTATTTCTTCCTACAACGGGCTTTACTGCTAGTGATATTATAAAGCTGCTGCCTTCAGGCTGGACCGTATAGTCTGATTAACTCATCTGTAATGTGAAAACTATGCTACACATCTGCTGAACTTGGTTCCTGCCTGCTCCATCTTTGGACTTGTGCCTTGCTTCCCTCCTGGATTGTCTTGCGGACAGCTAATCAAGTTTTTGCTACAGATTCATTGCCCTCTACAAGCCATTGGTGACTTCCTGAACCTAGTTTGATTGTACACTATTCCATCCTTGCCTGACCCCACCTTCTTGCTTGACAAAACAATTCATTCAACACTCATTTGTGGCAAATGCATCTTTAAGGATCTATTTGCATAAAATGTGGCATTCAAAGTATGTTGTACAATCTTTTACCTATGCTGTCTTCATATTCTGGGGATTTTCCAGAGCTCCAGCAGAACCACGTTTCCTGCTTAAGACACAGTGCTAACCTGGGTTTGCAGAAACACTCCACTCAGTAACTGCCTTTTCAGCATGGGAGGGGGGATTTATTGTTTCAACTAAACCAAATTCTGAATATACTCCTTGGCTCACTTTGTAATTACCTTGGCTGTTCTGAGTTCTCTCAGAGAAAGCCTGGCTACTTCTAAACTTTCTCTAACAAAACTCTAGCCTTACTTGCCAATACCATCCTTTTCCCAAGCAAAATTACTGCTGTGAAGGCAAACCAATGGTGGGATAGCCTGGCTGGTAAAAGCAGAGGCTTAATTAATTAAACCTGGAGGTAATGGGAATTTTAATTTTCATGCATCCGAGTACAATGAATGTATGTGAGCATGCTCATGAATGCCTAGGCCTTCTTTAACTCAAAACCAACTAGCCTGGAGTCATTTAATGAGAGTTTAGTTCCACAGAATTCAAAAAGATGACAGGTGACTAAAGGTGAAAGTCTCAACTTTGTATTGGCACAATATATTCCCTACTTCACATGCAGATTTCTACAAAGATGTGAAGGTGGCGGCGGGGATACATTTTTTCCTCACAAGGACTTTCCCGCCCATTTTTCCAACAGAAAAATGGTAAACTTGGCAAAGCAAAGAGGAAAATAATGAAATATTTTCTCTTTTCACATGAGTGAAATAAATAAGAACTTGCTCAGAATATGTGGCATGAAGATAATCTACAGCATTAGTAAATAACTCCTATTTTCAAATATAGCTTTATTTTTAGATGCTCATGCAACTACTTTTGTCCATAATTAATATGCCAGATTGTGCATGTGATTTCAGCACTTTCATGGTTAAACTCCGTATCCAAATATGCTGCTAGCCTTAACTATGACTGTATCTGTTCAAATCACACTTAATTTTCTTTAGCATAAAATTTGTATTATATGTTTTCAGTTTTTAGTTTTTCCTGCCTCTCAGATGGCAAAAACTAGGATACATACGCCAGTGTGGCACAGGATGTAGTGGTCTGAAATTCTGTCTCTAGTACTATATATATTTGCAGTTTTACTTGTAAAAAACTATGACATGTATATTTCTAAATTTCATAAATATGCAAAATAATACTATTTAAAGAAGTTCTAAATGTTTCATTTTATGTTGTTGAAGCAATAAAATAAGTTGGAGTTGAAGTTTTTAATATATTTCAATTTCTCTCCCAAACTCCCTTTGGGGGAAAAGAACAGTTGCACCCATGACTTCACAATTTCCAGGTATTTTAAATCACTAGCCATCTGTAGGATATATAATCCCTTTTCATTCGGCTAGTCCTTTTACCAGGTGACATTATTTACCTGCACATCATGAAAAGCTTCAGCTGCCACTGTTTGTGTTAAACTTCTATTAAAAAGAAACAACATTTTTATTCAAGACTGTGCTAATATATTATTTGTAGTGCACCATCAATGGGCATATATTCCTGGTTAATTCATTCCATTGCATTTGTGCAATATATAGTTATAAGACCATCCTCAACATCCACTGGAGTGATTTTGTGACCAACACTGAAGTCCTCAAGCGGGCAGAGGTTACAAGCATCGAGGCATTGCTGTTGAAGATGCAGCTGCGTTGGGCAGGGCATATCTCCAGGATGGAAAACCACCGCCTTCCCAAGATTGCCCTGTATGGCGAACTTTCCACCGGCCATCGAAATAGAGGGGCACCAAAGAAGAGGTACAAGGACTCCTTGAAGAAATCCCTTGGTACCTGTTGCATTAACCATCACCAGTGGTCTGACCTAGCCTCAGATCGCAAAGCATGGAGGCATACCATCCACCAGGCTGTCTCTTCCTTTGAGAACGCACGCATAGCTGGTCTTGAGGACAAAAGGAGATCGAGGAAGAATCGTACTGCTACAGCACCAACCCCAAATCAGACTTTTCCCTGCAGCCACTGTGGCCGGACCTGCCTGTCCCGCATTGGTCTTGTCAGCCACAAGCAAGCCTGCAACAGACGTGGACTACTGCACCTTTCTTAAATCTTCGTTCGCAAAGTCAAGCCGAGAGAGTTATAAGACTAGCATGTTTGCACAAGGATGGTATCTGAATGACTGTATAAAGGTTCCATGTAAAAATTTTAAGAGCCCATACAAAACCACTACCATTTTTATTTAGGTAAATATTTTTCTCTGTACTTGACACTAATATTTCTTCATCCAAACTTCAAAGAAAAGGTTATCTTGGACAATAAGAATTAAGCCAAGAAGAGGAGCAGCTGCAAGGAAGTTGCAACGAAAAACATTTAATTATAATGGTTTTACTGCTTTGATCTCTAGGTAATATAACATTCATTCACAATATCAGCCTTAATAAATCAGCTATGAACTAGCATACTTTAAAGACTGCTGCCAAATCAAATAAGAGAAGTAATACATAATGAACAATATTTCTGTTCCAGAAGGACAAGTTTAGTTAACCGAGTGTTCTGGGAGCCAGAATGCATATTATATGAAGGATTCCCACAGAAGATGCAGCCTGTTGTTGCAAGATACAGAGCTGTCCCACAAATCACTGACAGCGCCTGTTTCCCAAACAGGCTGTAGATGTTCTCGGAGCACCAAAACTTGGAAACAACAAGGTATTTTTCAGTTGCAAAAACAAAGCCGAGAAGGAAAACTGGAAGGACAGTGATGAGCCACATAACTAAATTAAACTAAACACCAAATAAATGTATGACTTAATACTGAATACATTAATGTACCCTAAAAGCAAATCATAGAACAGAAAAACTGTTTAAAATTATGCAATGTCCAAATCAGCCAATGTTTTCAGTTGACAAATACCTAGCACTAGTTTTATACTTTGTTCACCTTTACTATCTCAAACAAAACCATTTTTCTTTTGGTTTTTAGGGGGGGGGGAATTAATACAGAAACAGTCAACACTGAAATAGACCACAATCCACCAGAATCTACTACCAAATCAAGCCCTCAAGAAAAAAAAATCTATTGTTTCTGCTCTGTTTCCTGTGTAGGGATGGACACAAATTGCATTTTTGAAGTTAGTTTTGGTTTGTGGTTGAACCACAAACCAAACCAGTTTGTGGTGGTTTGTGATCCTTGCTTTCAGCTCCCTGTCCATTTTGGTAGGGAGCAGAAAGCAGGTATTTCCCCATAAAAAGAATCAATGTCATAGAATTACAGAATTCTGGACTTCCAGGGTCATCTAGTCCAACTCTCTGCACAATGCAGGAAATTCCCCCCCCCCACACACACACACACACTTATACCCAGTGGCCTGTGTTCCAGCTTTTCTATATCCTTCTTAAATTGTGGTGCCCAAAATTGAACACAATACTCTAGGTGAGGTCTACCAGAACACAGTAAAGTGATATCATCGCTTTGTGTGATATGGACACTATACTTTTGTTTATACAGTCCAAAATCACATTTGCCTTTTGAAACAAATACATTATCCTTGGCAAAATATTCATTTTGATTGCAGCTATCCTGCCCAGTAAGGACAAGTTGAGTTTATTCCATTTCATCAAATCTTTGTCCATCTTACACCACAGTTTTTCATAATTGTTTTTGTATAAATCAATGTTCTTCATTGTTATCTCTATTCCAAGGTACCTAACTTTGGTTGTGACTTCACAACCTGTCACCTTTTGTAGTTCGTTTGTTTTATTTGGTTGCATGTTTTTACAGAGGAATTTCGATTTCTCCTTATTTATGTATAATCCTGCTAGTTCTCCGTATTCTTTTATCTTAGCTAACAGCAGTGGTGACACTTGAACCGGATTCTCCATTATGAACACTATATCATCTGCAAAAGCTTTATATTTATAAGAGAATCTTCTAATTTTTAGACCTTCTATTTTTTCATCTTTTTGAATTTGTTGTAACAAAATTTCAAGAGTCATTATAAACAACAATGGTGATAGCGGGCATCCTTGCCTTGTTCCTTTACTCACTTTCAATTCTTTGGTAAGGTCTGCATTTATACACAATTTTGCATGCTGATCTGTATATATTGCTCTTGTCATTTTTATAAATTGTTCCCCTAAATTAATTTTTTCCATTACCGCAAACATAAAGTCCCAATTTAAGTTGTCGAAGGCTTTCTCTGCGTCAACAAAAAATAAGGCCACTTCTTTTTCCGGGTGCTTTTCATAGTATTCCACAACATTAATAACAGCTCTTACATTGTCCCTTATTTGTCTTTTAGGAAGAAATCCCGCTTGGTCTTTGTTTATAAAGTTGGTCAGGTATTGTTTCAGTCGCTCTGCTAAAATTCTTGTATAGATCTTATAGTCATTATTCAACAATGAGATTGGTCTATAATTTTTTACGTTTGTGCTATCTTTATCTTCCTTAGGAATCAGAGAGACTACAGCTTCCCTCCAGGTCTTTGGGATTTTCCCTTCTTCTCTTATCGTGTTTAACAACTTCAACAGTTTGGGTGTTAATTCATCCTTGAGAGATTTGTAAAATTTTGACGTGAATCCATCTGGCCCTGGAGCTTTACCCTCTTGCATTGCTTTTATTGCTGCTTCTATTTCAATTTTCTCTATTGGGTCATTGGGTCATTTAATATCTTTTTCATATGTTCCGTCAAAGGTGCCACCTGAATGTTTCGTAGATACTCTTCCACTTTTTCTTTACTTACATTCACACCCTTGAAATTTGCATAGTATTTAAAGAATTCTCTTTTAATTCCTTCTTGATCCACTACTGTTTTCCCATTTGCCATGATTTTATTTATAGTCTTATTTTCTTTCCTTTTTTTTAATTGCCAGGCCAGGTATTTACCAGGTTTGTTTGCACTTTCAAACGATTTCTGTTTCAAATTTTTTAAATTCCATTCTAATTCTTTATTCAGCAAATGTTTAACTTGGGATTGTAATATCGTAATTTCTTTTATTAATTTTTTCTTCCCTGGTCTTTTTTTTAAGTCCTTTTCTTTTTTATCTATTTCATTTTGCAGTGCTGACAGCCTTTCTTCTCTTGCTCTTTTGTCTTTATTATTCAATGTAATTAATATACCCCTCATTACTGCTTTATAAGTGTCCCATACTGTTGGATATTCCATATCATCCGTTTCATTTATTTGGAAGAATGCTGCAGTCTCCTTTTCTAAGAATGATACAGTGTCTTTATTTTGTAGTAAATCCTCATTAATTCTCCATCTTCTTGATTTTCTTTGCAATTTTGTTGACCAGCATATTGGATTATGGTCCGCCCAAACCTTTGGAAGAATCTCAATTTTTTTTGTTATGAGGCCCAAGCCTTGGGAACCCCACAACATGTCAATTCTGGAAAAAGAATTATGCCTTGCTGAGAAAAATGTATAGTCTCTTACCTCAGGGTTGAACTTTCTCCAAATGTCTTCTAGATTTTCCTGTTTAATCAACTCAAAGAAAGAATTGGGCAGCTTCCCTTCTTTATCATTCTTCTTTGGACTTGATCTGTCAAGGTTATTTTGTATTGTCCCATTAAAATCGCCCATCATCAATACCTGCCAAGGATAATGTATTTGTTTCAAACCATCCCGATTGTAAAAGAAGCAAAACAATTCAACAAATGGCAAAAGAAAATCTCTGATTTCATTTGGGCCGGAAAGAAACCAAGGATAAAGATGAAGATCTTAACGGATGCCAAAGAGAGAGGAGGTTTTCAACTTCCCGATCTAAGACTATACCACGATGCAGTTTGTTTGACATGGATAAAAGATTGGATAATGCTGTTAGATAAAAAACCTTTGTGGTTAGAAGCTCACGGAAATAGATTCGGCTGGCATGCATACATGTACTATGGGAAGAATAAAATGGATGGTTTTTTCTCTCACCACTATGTCAGAAATACATTACTAAATACTTGGATAAAATACAAGAAATACGGGGACGAGAGAAAACCATTATGGATAGTGCCAGCAGAAGTAATAAAAATAACAGCTGATTCTGAAGAAAAAAGAGAAATGTCATATAACCAACTGCTTAAGATTCAAGGAGACAAAATTGAATTAAAAACCTCAGAAGAGCTAAATAACAATTATGATTGGTTTCAAATGCAACAAATTAAAAGTTTGATGGAAAATGACATAAAATCAGAGGGGATTAGACGAGAACAAACAGAACTGGAAAGAGTCCTGTTAGGTGACAATGAAAAATTGATATCAAAAGTATATAAGTTATTATTGAAATGGTCTACAGAAGAAGAAGTAGTAAAGTCTCAAATGGTCAAATGGGCAATTAATGTGAATAGAGAAATACAAATGGAAACATGGGAGCACCTCTGGAAGAACTCAATGAAGATATCAACTTGTCAAAGCATTAAGGAGAACTGTTTTAAAATGATGTATAGGTGGTATATGACTCCGAAAAAATTGGCTAAGATAAGTAAGAAAATGTCGGATAGATGTTGGAAATGTAAAAAACATGAAGGTTCTTTCTTCCATATGTGGTGGACATGTGAAAGAGCGAAAGAATTCTGGAAGATGATACAACAAGAAATCACCAAAATTTTGGGCTATGATTTTAAGAAAATTGCAGAGACGTTTTTACTTGGATTACAATTAGAAAAATACCCAAAAGAAGACAGGACTTTAATTTGGTACCTGTTATCAGCTGCTAGGACTTTGTACGCGCAGCTTTGGAAGCAAGAAAAAATACCAGAGAAATGGGAATGGACCATGAAAGTTTTATCATGGTGTGAAATGGACAAATTAACCAGAACACTAAGAGACTATGATTTAGAGATATTCAAAAGGGAGTGGAGAAAATTTAAAGGATATATGGAGAAAACTTGGAAAGTAAAGAAATATTGGACATTTTTTTAGTTGTAAGAATATATATACGGAACTTTGAGCAATCAGAAGTGCCTTTAGTATGGATTTGAACTTATAACCTCGGGGAAGTCAACATTGGAGGGAGGGGGGATGGAAATGTCATATGGGTTAATGTGAAAAAAAAGAAAAAATTAAGAAATAGATAAGCTTTGTAACCATATGCTACCAATAAATTGTTTAAAACTCAAAATCACATTTGCCTTTTTAGCTACCACATCACACCGCTGACATGTTCAGTCTATGGTACACTAAGGCCCCTAGATCCCTTTTCACACATACTACTCCCAAGAGAAGTCTCCCATCCTATAATGATGCATTGGGTTTTTCCTACCTAAACACAGAACTTTGCATTTATCCCTGTTAAAATCCATTCTATTTGTTTTAGCTCAATTTGCATTGTAGAGGATTCTAAGACACATTGCAGAGTGCTAAGAGTCCATAAAGTGCACGTGCCTCACTGCTGGTCTACTGGGTGTTACTACTTCTCTGTGCCAATTGTATGCCCTAGAACACGAATGATCATTTGGCACCAGTCAGCTGGCAAAAGTTAAATTTCAAGCCTGTGCCTAGAAATGGTTGCTTCTCACCTTCCCACCCCTCCAATTAAGTCATAAGTAACACACTTTCATATCATGCTGGAAGAGGAGTCACCAAGTAAAACAATTGGTCCAAAAGAAATAGAAGTATTTGTGGTGTTTATGATCTGGGCGAGCAAGGTGCCCTCGAAATTGCAGAAACACCCATAGAAATATAACCTAGGCCGTTAAGAATACATAACTGAATGATAGAGCACCTGCCAATTTAGCCTACATCATGCTGAACACTCACCAAGCTGTTCAGCTCTTGCGCAAAGAGCACAAACTGTCTGATGGGGACTCACAGCATCTGTGCATGCACATAAATACAATCATTTTCCCTTCCCGTCCAATTGTTTAAATTTTAAAAAATCAAGATCACATTTGAAGTAAAAAAAATTAAAATAAACCTTTTACACTTAAAAGCTGGGTGTCCATATGAAGAAGAAGAAGATATTGGATTTATATCACGCTCTCCACTCCGAAGAGTCTCAGAGCGGCTCACAATCTCCTTTACCTTCCTCCCCCACAACAGACACCCTGTGAGGTGGGTGGGGCTGGAGAGGGCTCTCACAGCAGCTGCCCTTTCAAGGACAACCTCTGCCAGAGCTATGGCTGACCCAAGGCCATGCTAGCAGGTGCAAGTGGAGGAGTGCAGGTGCAGGTGGAGGAGTGGGGAATCAAACCTGGTTCTCCCAGATAAGAGTCTGCACACTTAACCACTACACCAAACTGGCTCCCCAGTTTGAACATTAATGCTACTGAACTTCCAAAGAAGTTCTCACACAACCCCATGGGAATTTCAGCTTATCCTCCTATAATTAATTTTTTCAAAATGGCTTTCAACTATTTAAATGGCTTTTATACTGACAATGATAGTAGAAGCATATTAACACTGCTATTCTTAGCAGAGCTGCATTCTTCTAAACCCATTGACTTCAATGGCATTAGAAGTACCCAGATTTTTTTGGGGGGGGGATCTTCCACAATCTCTGCCTCCTAGGACTTCCTCGGGCAATCTATTACCATGCCCAGGGCTTTTTTGGAGCAGGAATGCACAGGAACGTGGTTCTGGCTGGCTTGGTGTCAGGGGGTGTGGCCTAATATGTAAATGAGCTCCTGCTGGAAAAGCCATGTGTGAAACAATGGTGGCATCAAGGGGTGTGGTCTAATATGCAAATGAGTTCCTGCTGGGCCTTTTCTACCAAAAAAAGCCCTGACCATGCCTAAAGACTGGGGAAATGAATGCTCTGTGCTTTAAAAGTTTGCCACTTCAAATGATTCAACCAAGATTCTCCTGGGAAGAGGGGAGGAGAGTAATTTTCCCTAGTTCTAAGGTGCAAACACAGCCAACTTGCTTCAATACACAAGCAAGAAAAGAATCCTATCCACAAATACTGATTTGCAAATACAGAGCTGCTCCACCTGGCATTCAAAGCAGACAGAAAACAGCAATGTCAGCATGGGCCGAGGTTCATCTCATGAGTTGATCACAGTCTATGAACAGGGGAAGTCTGCCCAATTAGCATGTAAAATTCTTAGCATGACCAGTCCATAATGAGCAGAGTTGGGAGAAGGTGACAGGGGTTTGTAGTAACTTGGTATAAAGCCGAGGAGTCCAGTGCTATACTATGCATATCCAGGGTCTCTCAATTAAAGTATCTATTGGGGAGGAGTATCCACCTTCCGAAATGGCCATTTGCTCCACAGGAACTGATCTCTGCCACCTGGAGATCAGTTGTAATAATGGGCGGTTTCCAGCCACCACTTGGAGGTTGATGAAAAATAAACAACCATGATATATTCACAAAAAGCCAGGACTCATGGTGAGTCAGGCCCTGGCTTCCTTCATATTGTCTTACTATAGATTTTTAAAGATACATTATATCCTTACTATGGATGTTGGTGATAAAAGGATGTGAGGGTCTCTGAGTGCTTCAAAGCTGGCCAACAAATATTAAAAGGCATGAATAAAAAGGTGTTCAGAAGCTGCAGCTAGCGTAGAATGCTGCACCTAGTCAGGGCCAACTACTACAAGCATGTCACCCTGAACTGTATTTAATTACACCAACTACTAATCCATTCCTGGGCATTTGTTGTTTAAAGCCCAATATGGCTTGAGACTGGGGTATCTGAAAGACTGTCTTCCCCCTTATGTTCCTGCCCAGGAATTAAGATCATGCAGAGAAGCCCTCCTGACTGTCCACCAATCAAATAAGCTTGTATGGTAGGCACACGAGGGAGGGCCTTTTTATTTATTGGCAGTCTTAATTGAAGATTTTATATTGTGGTCTTTTTTGTGCTTTTTATAATCATTGTTTTATTTATATTGTAAGCTTCCCTGAGGTAGAAGTTGCTTCCCTGCAAGGTAGAAAGTTGGCTAATGAAAACATGCCCCCCCCCAAGCCCCAAGAGTGGCTGAAGACCACAGCTTTGGGCAAAGTAAGGGGATTCCTTGGCAATTCTTTATTTTAATTAACACAGAACACCTATAAAAGCAGCTGGTTGGTATGTGATCATCTGGGCTTCCTTATTCTCTTCCCCTCTGTCTCTTGAGAGCAGATAAGACAGCTGAGTTGCCTGGGGATATGCATTCACAAGGAATCCTGACCTCCTTATGGGATCTCCCTTTTTCCTTCTCTGTGAGCCAAAGTTCTCTCTCCATTCTATACAGACATCATGTTTTCTGGCCTAGCTGCCAGGATGCCTGGACTTCCAGTTCTCACACACATCTACACTCGGGCATAGGTCAAGCTGCCAGCTCCCTGCAAGGCCTATGTGAGCTGTTTGGGCCTCAAGGCAATGCTCCTGCAAACAGGCCCTAACCCAGCAAGAAGGACTCCCAGCCTGCTATCATGCGCAAGTCCCCAGCTCTGCGGAACAAGAGATCGCACGGCCGCCATGAGCAGTCCCAAAACTGGGTACACAGCCTTAAGTGCTGCAGAAAACTTATAGACCACTCATTGTTCTTATAGTAGGTAATTGATATATTTTTTATCCTTCGTGCTGTTTCTGTGAAAATATTAAAATGGTGCATAAAAAGCACTCGTTAAGAACAGAAGAGAAGCCATGTTGGATAAGGTCAATCGCCCATCCAGTCCAACACTCTGTGTCACACAGTGGCCAATATGTGTGTGTGTGTGTATACACACACACACACACATATATATATACACTATGGCTAATAGCCACTGATGGACCACTGCTCCATGTTTTTATCCAATCCCCTCTTGAAGCTGGCTATGCTTGTAGCTGCCACCACCTCCTGTGGCAGTGAATTCCACATGTTAATCACCCTTTGGGTGAAGAAGTACTTCCTTTTATCCATTTTACCCTGACTGCTCAGCAATGTCATTGAATGCCCACGAGTTCTTGTATTGTGAGAAAGGGAGAAAAGGACTTCTTTCTCTGCTTTCTCCATTCCATGCAAAATCTTGTAAACGTCTACATGTCACCCCACAGTCGACGTTTCTCCAAGCTAAAGAGCCCCAAAGTGTTTTAACCTTTCTTCAAAGGGAAAGTGTTCCAAAGCTTTAAGCATTCTAGTTGCCCTTTTCTGCACTTTTTCCAATGCGATAATATCCTTTTTGAGGTGCAGTGACCAGAATTGTACACAGTATACCAAATGAGACTGCACCATCTATTTATACAGGGGCATTATGATACTGGCTGATTTGTTTTCAATTCCCTTCCTAATAATTCCCAGTATGGCATTGGCGTTTTTATTGCAATCACACACTGTCTTGACATTTTCAGTGAGTTATCTACCACGACCCCAAGAGCTCTCTCTTGGTCAGTCTCTGCCAGTTTACAACCCATCAACTTGTATTTATAGCTGGGATTCTTGGCCCCAATGTGCATTACTTTGCACTTGGCCACACTGAACTTCATCTGCCATGTTGACGCCCACTCACCCAGCCTCAACAGATCCCTTTGGAGTGCCTCACAATCCTCTCTGGTTCTCACCACCCTGAACAATTTAGTGTCATCTGCAAACATGGCTACTTCACTGCTCACTCCCAACTCTAAATCATTTATGAACAAGTTAAAGAGCATGGGACCCAGTACTGAGCCCTGCGGCACCCCACTGCTTACCATGCTCCACTGCAAAGACTGCCCATTTATAACTCTCTGCTTCCTATTACTCAGCCAGTTTTTGATCCACAAGAGGACCTGTCCTTTTACTCCATGACTCTCAAGCTTTCTAAGGAGCCTTTGATGAGAAACTTTATCAAAAGCTTTCTGGAAGTCAAGGTAAACAACATCTATCGGGTCTCCTTTGTCCACATGTTTGTGCACCCCCTCAAAGAAATGTAACAGGTTAGTGAGGCAAGATCTTCCCTTACAGAACCCATGCTGAGTCTTCCTCAATAACCCGTGTTCATCAATGTGCCTACTCATTCTGTCCTTGATAATGGTTTCTACCAACTTTCCTGGTATTGAAGTCAGACTGACTGGCCTGTAATTTCCCGGATCTCCTCTGGAACCCTTTTTAAAGATGGGGGTGACATTTGCTACCTTCCAGTCCTCAGGAACGGAGGCAGATTTCAATGAAAGATTACAGATTTTTGTTAGAAGATCCACAAGTTCAACTTTGAGTTCCTTCAGAACTCTCGGATGTATGCCATCCGGACCCGGTGACTTATTAGTTTTTAATTTGTCTATCAGTTGTAGGATCTCCTCTTTTGTCACCTCAATCTGACTCAGGTCTTTCAACACCCCTCCCAAAATTAGTGGTTCTGGGGCGGGCAAAAAGTTCTCATCTTCCACAGTGAAGACGGAGGCAAAAAATGCATTCAGCTTCTCAGCCATTTCCCTATCCTCCTTCAGTAATCCTTTTACCCCATGGTCATCCAAGGGCCCCACTGCCTCCCTGGCTGGTTTCCTGCTTCTAATATATTTGAAGAAATTTTTATTGTTGGTCTTTATGTTTTTTGCAATATGCTCCTCATAGTCCCTTTTTGCCTGCCTGATCAGAGTCTTGCATTTGAGTTGCCACAGCCTGTGTTCCCTGTTATTAATCTCACTTGGATTGGTTTTCCACCGCTTAAAGGAGTCCTTCTTACCTTTTACAGCTTCCATTACTTTGTTTGTTAACCATGCAGGACTTTCCTTATACCTGTTTGTGCCTTTCCTAACTTGTGGTATGTATTTTATCTGAGCTTCTAGGATTATAGTTTTAAATAGTGTCCAAGCTTCCCCAAGGGTTTTGACCGTATTTACCTTTCCTTTCAGTTTCCTCTTCACATGCCTCATCATCTCAGAGAATTTACCCCTTTTAAAGTTAAACGTGGTTGTGGCGGTCTTTTTGGGCAACTCCCTATTTATACAAACGGTGAAATCAATAACATTATGGTCACTGCTCCCAAGCAGCGCAATCACTTTTACATCTCTCACCAAGTCTTGGGCATTACTTAGGACCAAATCCAAGATAGCCCCACCCCTGGTAGGTTCTGAGACCATCTGCTCCATAGCACAGTCATTGAGAGCATCAAGAAACTCAATCTCTTTCTCTTGACCAGAACACATATTGACCCAATCAATCTGCGGATAGTTAAAATCACCTATTACGACACAGTTTTTACGTTTAGCTGCTATCTTTAAGTCTTCCATCATATTATAATCGTCCTCTCTCTTTTGATTTGGTGGGCGATAACAAACTCCCGTAGTTAAATTTCCTTTTGGGCCCTCTATTTCAACCCAAAGCATTTCTAAAAGGGAATCTAATTCTCTGACCTCAGTCTTACTGGACCGTATATCCTCTCTGACATACAGAGCCACCCCACCTCCAACCCTTCCCTCCCTATCCTTCCGATATAACATATCCAGGAATCACCATGTCCCACTGATTCTCCTCATTCCACCAAGTTTCTGAAATTCCCACAATGTCTATGTTTTCTCCCAACACTAAACATTCCAATTCACCAGTGTTACTTCGAACACTTCTAGCATTTGCATACAAACATCTATAATTTCCCAGGCAAGCTAGGCCTGCCACCTTCCTCCTGCCGCCTCGAGACTCTGGCAGACAGTCCATACTGTTTGTCACCATCACACTGGAGAACTCTGATCCGTTACCCGGTAGAAAAATAGCAGCCAACCCTTCATCTCTTTGAGATGAGTCCTCCCGAACCAGAGACATTCCATCTCCTGTTGGCTTTCCCCCAAGATTTAGTTTAAAAACTGCTCTGCCACCTTTATGATTTTAAGCGCCAGCAGCCTGGTTCCATCCGGGGACAAGTGGAGACCGTCTCTTTTGTACAGCTCCCGCTTGTTCCAGAAAGCATCCCAGTGACTAACAAACTTAAACCCTTCCTCCTTACACCATCGTCTCATCCACACATTGAGACTTCTAATTTGTGCCTATCTCTCCTGCCCTGCACGTGGAACAGGTAGCACTTCTGAGAAGGCTACCTTGGAGGTCCTGGCCTTAAGTCTCCCACCTAGCAGCCTAAATTTTTCCTCCAGGACCTCATGACTGCATTTCCCCACATCATTGGTGCCAACATGCACCACAACCACAGGCTCCTCCCCAGCATTGTCTATCAACCTATCTACTACACGCGTAATGTCCGCTACCTTCGCACCAGGCAGGCCAGTCACCAACTACCAAAACCCCCCTCTCCCCTTGCCCAGGGATGGTTCCTTGGCACGAAAGGATTCCCACTCACCAACCGAAGAAGAGGTCCCTTCTGAGGGCACATTCCCCTTATCCTCAGCATGGTGCCGTTCCCTCTTGACCCTCACGCTCTCTGGCAGCAACGGGGCTGCTACGTTCAGAGCGGGGCTCATCTAATACGCCCCCGAGAGTCTTCCCCAAGTACTTAAGTGACTGTCTCTGCTTCTCCAGGGCAGTCACCTTGGCCTCAAGGGTACGAACTCGTTCCCTGAGGACCAGGAGCTCCTTGCATCAAGCACACACCCAAGACTTCTGGTCCTTTGGGCAGATAGTCATACATGTGACACAGTGCAAAACACTGGAAAGCCCCCACCCCCCTGCTGGCATTCTATCTTCATATATATATTTAAAATATACAGTCCTCTTCAAATGCTGTTTAAGTGGCTCCCCTTCTGGAGGGTCAACTTACCTTATTGGGAGAACAAGGAAATTAGGGATATGGGATCCTGGTCCTTAGAGAGCCCCTAGGCGAAGAGCCACAGTCCAAGAGCCCTTTAGCTCTCTGGCAAGGCGCAGCTTAAAATGCAAAGAGGGTGAGCAGAGCCACTCCTAAGCAATCAGCAGCAATCACTCTCAATCACTTTCACCTTTAGCCCACTCAACCAAACAAACAGCAGTTCCCTAGCTATCACAACTCAGAATTTTAAGCAGTCCCACAAACCTCAGAATGAAGTCTTTCAAAACTCAGAAATTCTCAGCAACTTCTCCAGCTGTCTCAGCTATCAGAGCTTCTCTGCTCTGTTCTGCTCTCTCTCAGACCTCTGTGAGATGTCTCTTTTCAAATCACTTCTCCAAGTCAAGGCAACTGGCAGCTTGGAGAATTCATTTTAAGTTAAAGTTGCTTTCTTTCCACCTCTCCCTCACTCCTCCTTCCATCTTCCTTCCTTCCGGCTCTCAAACATATAACATTCATGTCTTGCAACTCTAAAACATCTGACAGTTATTCTA
Organism: Heteronotia binoei; assembly: GCF_032191835.1. Classification (NCBI taxonomy): domain Eukaryota; kingdom Metazoa; phylum Chordata; class Lepidosauria; order Squamata; family Gekkonidae; genus Heteronotia; species Heteronotia binoei. The sequence continues at coordinate 215,400,876 of NC_083223.1, forward strand.
TGTTGCTCTTATGTTAAGCAAGTTTGGCCACCCCTGGCTTAGAGGATCATTGGTGGCAACCCAAGAAAGGGCCTTCTCAGTTGTGGTACTGAAATCTTGGAACTCCTTCCCCAGAGAGATTCCCTCTGTTTTCCTCTATTGTTGTCTTTTTCCAGCAGGTGAAGACTTTTTTGTTTTGTTTGGAGTTCCTTCACTAATTCCTCCCTGTTTGTGTGTGTCTATATTATGTTAATTTTATATTAAGTTTATATTATTTAATGTTATATATATTTGTATTTTAAATGCTTTTTAAGGTCTTGATTTTTTAATTTTTTGTTTTAATGTATGCCACACTGGAACACTTAAACAGATATATATGTCCTTGCAAATATTAGTGTATACCACTAGTTAAAACAATATGCTAAACTGAAAAAGTTATTAAAGTACCCTCAGTTATGTTAATCCAGTGCTCCTATTGATAAATTACTTAAAATAGTTCAAGTGCTTTGTCTTAAAGAGTAGGAGAAATTCTAACTCAAATTTTCTACACCATTTAAGAAAATATTCATGGTTCTCTTTTTGGCAAAGGTTTTGAAGAACCTTTGGCACTAATTGTCCAAGGCCTCCTTCCTGTCATTTATCAGATTGAAATAGAAGTATCTGGAATGAAGAAATCATCATTCAGTATGAATTACCTTCATGGAGATAAGCATTAAACCATAAACTTATTAACTAATTAATTTTAATAAAAGCATAATTTGTTTTGTTCCATGGGAAGATGGCACTGTCTTCCCAAGCCCTGTTATTTATGTTTGCTTAGGTTTATATGACAAAGAAAAGGAAATCCTGATGCTGTTCCCAACACCAGCTTACAAGGGAAGAAATCAAATGATCACTTTTGTCACAGCCAGCTTTTAGTCAGAAGCCATTAGAAAAGCTCTACAACATGCTTCTGGAAGTTATTATCTGGAAACTTAGTAACAAGCAGGGAAAGAATGAATTGCCCATTGCCATCATTAGTGATGATTTTTGTTAGTATCTTGATAATGAGAATAATCTGGTCATTTGAAAAATACAACTGTGTTGCTGGAAACCAAGATCAAGATAATTCATACTACAGTATTCCCCAATTACTAAAGTTTTTGATTTTTTAGAAAGTTAATACATGAAGAAATCATATAACACACTATGCTACTGGGCACTAAAAAACTGAACATAACAAAATATTGGCATTTTTTCTGAGAAATGTCTATTACATTGTTTCCCTTTAAATATTGATCAACTCTGATAACAAATGCATTTTGCAACAGCCAAAACTTACTTGTACCAATGTTCCGTGAACAGCATTCTGTTTCACACAAGGATCAGTGCAGTCTGGTAGACCTACCAATAAAGATCTCACTGTCTGTGGTACCTGATTTATCATAATGAAAGGAACAAGGGCTCGACCAGCCATTTCACGGGAACGATACACAGCAGAGTGACCACATCTGGGAAGGAGAAAAAAGAGATTATAAAGTTTTTGATTTTTTTAGAAAGTTAATATACGAAGAAATCATTTTGTAATTTTGCAAAAACATACTACATAGCAGAAACAGCTTACAAAAAGCATGACTAGCTCTCTCATGAAGTACCTACCCTGATATGAGGATTCTAAGGGTAGCTTTACATGTTATAAACAGAAGCATGAGAAATAAGAGTTCATGCATCTCACTATGGAAATATACAAAAATGTTACAAATGAAGCATTACTAACCCTCACTTCCTCAGCATATGAAATGCACAGTGTTCTATATGCGCAGTGTTCTATACTGGTCATCCGGAGAACCCTTACAATGCGGACCAAAATATGAAGAACTCTGACCAGGAGCAGAGACCACCTGGCAACAAAAAACAGGAAAGACAGGTTGCTTACCTGTAACTGTAGATCTTCGAGTGGTCATCTGTGCATTCACACTCATGGGATAGTGCGCCTGCGCCGATCCCTGAATCGGTACCTGAAAAAACCCGGGATTTTTCCGCGCTCGGCGCCAATGGGCATGCGCAGGCGTCCCAATGCACATGCTCACCGGCGCCAGCGCGGGGATCCCGCCAGTTCCTTCCTGACTGCTGGAAGCTCCTACTGGAGGGAGACCGTCAGCAGTGGGGAAGGAGGGCGGGTAGTGTGAATGCACAGATGACCACTCGAAGATCTACAGTTACAGGTAAGCAACCTGTCTATCTTCTTCGTGGTCTCTGTGCTTCACACTCATGGGAGATTAACAAGCAAAGCATACCTGGAGGCGGGAAGACGGTCAACCTGAAGACACAGCTTGCAGCACCGCAGCTCCCAACCGAGTCCTCTGCTGAGCATGCACGTCCAGCGCGTAGTGCTTCATGAAGGCATGCGGAGAAGACCAGGTAGCCGCCTTGCAGACATCCGGAAGGGACACACCTTTCAGGAATGCCACCGACGTGGCCATCGCCCTTGTGGAGTGTCCACGAACAGGTCCAGGTAAAGGCTTCTTCGCCAACAAATAACAAAGTTTGATCGTCTCAGTAAGCCACTTGGAAAGTCTTTGAGACGAAATTTTGGACCCTAACTTGGGGGCAGAATAGGAGACAAACAGCTGGTTGTCCTTATGAAAACCCCGTGAACGATTCAAATAAAACAGAAGGGCACGCTTAACGTCTAATGCGTGCAGCCTGCGTTCCTCATCCGAGGAAGGGCTAGGGTAAAACGTGGGTAACCAAACTTCTAAATTGAGGTGGAACTGGGAAACCACCTTAGGGAGAAAAGTGATGTCTGGAGCTAAAGAGACCCCTGCTTCCCTAAAGGCAAGGTAGGGGTAATCACAACGCATCGCCGTGAGCTCCCCTGCACGACGTGCTGAAGTGATGGCAACTAAAAATGCAGTCTTCCAAGACAAAAGTTGTAGAGAACACGTTGCCATAGGTTCAAAAGGACGACGAGTCAACTTGTCCAGAACCAAAGTCAAGTCCCACAACTGTGGAGGGGATCTAGAAGGAGGATGAAGGCGGAACAGTCCCTTCATGAACCTTTTGGAATGAGGGTGAGCGAAGACAGAGTAACCCTCCACTGAGCCATGGAAAGCAGAGATAGCTGCCAAATAAACCTTGATGGAGGAGAAAACCAGTCCCTCATCCACCAAGGCCAAAAGAAACTCAAAAATTGCCGAAAGCCCAACAGAGTGGGGCGGCAAAGGGGAGTCAGCCACAAAGTTACTGAACTTCTTCCACTTCCTCTCGTAAGAGGCACGGGTGGAAGGTTTCCTGCTGCTTAGGAGGTCTTGCTGGACCCTGGTAGAAAAACCTAGTGGTCGATGAACCACGCTGTCAGCTTCAGGTGTGGCACGTTGTGGTGGAGTACGTGCCCGCCCTGGGCCGGTTCTGCCGGGAACTGGTAAAAGACCCCCCTCGACTGCTGGAGCAGGATCGAGAACCAGCTCTGACGGGGCCACCAAGGAGTCACCAGGATGCAACGCGGCCTCTCCTGCACTAGCTTGTGGACTACCCTCGTCAGCAGAGGTAGGGGTGGGAACATATAAAGGAACCAACCCCCCCCCACGGAAATAGAAGTCCGTCTCCCATCGAGGCTGGATCTGCACCTCCCCTGGCGCAGAACAAGGGGCACTTCTTGTTCCCCGCCGTGGCAAAGACATCTAACTGTGGGTAACCCCAGAGTTGGAACACCGGCTCTAGGAACCGCCACTGCAGTTCCCATTCGTGTGGGGAAGCTCCACCCCTGCTGAGAGTCCGCCTGTATGTTGAGGACCCCCAGCAGATGTGTTGCCTTCACAAAAGTGTCCCACTGGAGGCACTCCGTCCAGAGATCCATTGCCAGCGAGCACAACCTGCGAGACACTGTCCCTCCCTGCCTGTTTATATAGCACAGGGCCGTGGTATTGCCCGTAAGCAGTGCCACAGTCCTCCCCGCTAACAGTGGACGGAAAGAACGAAGGGCAAAGTGAACTGCCAGCAGTTCTAGGTAATTTATATGGCACCGACTCAGTTTCGGAGGCCATCGACCTCCCACACATAGATCCCCCAGGTGAGCTCCCCACCCCCACAGGGAAGCATCGGTAGCGATAGTCACAGTGGGGGTTGGAAGATGGAAGGGAGCCCCTTGGCAGATGTTGCTCTCCGATCCCCACCATTGCAGTGATTGGAGAGTCCCAGGTGGGATGGTGAACCTCTTTTGAGGTGAGTCTATGAGAGGGCGAAAATGGCACAAGAACCATAGCTGTAGCCCCCTCATTTGTAGCCTTGCGAAACGTAGCACGCTTGTCGTCGCAGCCATCAGCCCCAGCATCCGCTGGAGCTGCTGGGCCGTGCCCCACTGCCGCCTTTGAAGTAGCTGTACCAGACTGATGATGTCCTTTGCTCTCTGGGAAGGAAGGAATGCTCAGTGTTGATCTGTGTCCAACAGAGCCCCTATGAACTGAACTGTCCTTGACGGAGTAAGATGAGATTTCTCCAGGTTGACCTGCAACCCCAGGGTGTCGAGAAGACGCAGGGTGATGGCAATGTGTGTTGTTAGACTCTCTCTCGACTTCGCCACAAGAAGCCAGTCGTCGATGTATGGGAAGACAACGACTCCCTGAAGACGAAGGTGGGCAGCCACCAAGCTCATCAGCTTCCTGAACACCCGAGGAGCAGTAGACAGTCCAAACGGCAGGGCCCTGAACTGGAAGTGCCGAGCACCCACTGCAAACCTTAGGAAACGCCTGAACGCAGGGTGAATGCTGACATGAAAGTAGGCATCCTTGAGGTCCAGGGTCGCCATCCAGTCCCCTTGATTGATGAGGGGCAGGATTGTTTGCAACGTGGCCATTCTGAACTTCTGGTACAGAATGAATTTGTTCAGACTCCGGAGGTCCATGATAGGCCTCAGGCCCCCGTCCCGTTTGGGGACCAGAAAGTAGCGGGAGTAGAAGCCTCCTGTCCTGGCCTCGGTGGAACTACCTCTATGGCTTGTTTCTGGAGGAGGTTGTTCACCTCCGCCAGCAGAGGTGGGGAAGCGGGAGTGGTAACTACCACGGACTGATTCGGGGACTGAACAAACTCTATTTTGTAGCCCTCTTTTACGATGGACAGAGCCCACCTGTCTGTGGAGATCAACTCCCAGGCAGGCAGGAAAGGGCGTAGGCGGATGGATGAGCCAACAGTGGGGGCGATGACGCGTGCTTGCGGGAAGTCAAACCCCCTGCTTCTGGGGGCGAGCCCCCTTAGACTTGTTGGAAGGCTGGGTCCCGTAACGGTTCCTGCCGTTACCCAAATAGGAGGGTCGTTCAGTCTGTACAGGGCGAGGACGCCATTGTTCAGGGGAGAACCTCTGGTAAGGCTTCTTGGTCCAGGGCTTAGGCCATTGTTTGGATCTGGAAGCCTTGGGGGTAGATTGGACGCCCAAATTTCTAGATGTTTTAACACTCTTGTCGAACTCTTGCAGCGCCATGTCAGTCGTGGTGCTGAAGAGCCCGTCCCCTTCAAAGGGTAGGTCCTCGATGAAGGTTCTTGTGTCTTGGTGGAGTGCCGTCGACCTGAGCCAGGAGTGGCGTCGAATGCAGACTGCAGAGGTGATGGCTTTGGCCGAAGCTTCCACCATATGTTTCGCTGCAGCCAGTTGTTGTCTGGCCACAGTGAGACCTTCCTTCTGCAACTTCATTGCAGCAGCCTTCTTATCCTCGCTTAGTGAAGAGAGGAAGGGGGAGAGTTGTTCCCACACGGCATACTGGTATCTAGCCATGCAGGCAGCACAGTTAGATACCTTGATGCCGAGTGCCCCCGTTGAATAGACCTTGCGACCCATCCCATCAATCTTCCTCCCTTCCTTGTCCAGTGGGGAGGAATGGACCTTCCTAGCCTTCGAGGAAGAGGAGACTACCACGGAATTAGGCCGTGGGTGGGTGAACAAAAATTCAGCCCCTGTCTCCTGGACCCTGTACATGTGGTCCAGCCGACAGACGAGACTGGATCACTGGGCTTCGGCGTGGAGAAGCCAGGATCTTCTTCGGCGGCTTAGGGATTGCCCATGTCGATGCGCCGACCGAAGGGGAAGGAGTGCGGGGCCGTTTCCGCTTATCCTTCGATTTCGCCTTCTTAGGAACTCGGGTCCCCGAGTCCTCTCGGCGCTTCTTAGCGGGCGTATCCACCGAGCCCTCGTGGGAACGTTTTGTGGAGCCACGCTCTTCCGGCAGTTCGACTAGAGTTAGTGTCGGAGCAGCATCGGCCGATGCAAGCTCCTGAGCCGGGGTGTCGGTCGATTTCGGTACCGAAGACTCCATTGGTCGTTGAGGCCGAAGCGCAGATTCGGTTAGCACCGCCGATAACCGGGCCGCACGGTTCTTTGTTGTTAGCCGCCCTGAGCCTGCCTAGGCGGGAAGGGCGGGATATAAATAAAATTTATTATTATTATTATTATTTCTTGTCTGCTTCGAAAAGCGGAGACAGTGCGGGCAAGCGTCTACTCGGTGCGTTTCTCCGAGGCACAGCAGGCAAAGGGAATGGCCGTCCGGAGGGGCGATCTTCTTCCCGCAAGCACGGCAGCGCTTGAAAAACCCCCAGCGACTTTCCATAGAAGGTAGCCGCAAGAAAAAAACTACTCAGAATTTGCTGAGAGAAAAAGAAAACGGGGGAAAAGCGAAAGCGAATTACCCCGAGGGGCAGTTCGCCAAACAGGCAAAGAAACGCTTTTTTTTTTTAACAACAACTAACTATTAACTAACTGACTATTAAGAACAATAAACGGGCTAAGAACGAGAAAAAAGGCAAAGCCAAAAATTCTCACCGACCGGGGAACCAGAAAGGTAAACCTCTCCGCGCAGCGGTCAGAAAGGAACTGGCGGGATCCCCGCGCTGGCGCCGGTGAGCATGCGCATTGGGACGCCTGCGCATGCCCACTGGCGCCGAGCGCGGAAAAATCCCGGGTTTTTTCAGGTACCGATTCGGGGATCGGCGCAGGCGCACTATCCCATGAGTGTGAAGCACAGAGACCACGAAGAAGATCCAAAGCAAGATCAATTTCTCTGCAGTCTCAGAAGTCAACCAAGGAAAGACTTATTGCTTAAAGGTTTATTGCTTAATGAGTCAGAGCCATTAACCTCAGAGAAAGAGTCAAGCTTTGAGTCCCTTTCCTAAGTGTGGCCTGGACTTCTCTCTTGGAATAAGGACATAACATATATTCTCTTGGAATAAGTACACAGCTGTACTACATGTCCATCTCAGAGGTTAGAAGACAGTGACACAACACAAAGTTATGGTGTTAGTTATTATGTCAAAAGCCATTTGAAAGTCCATGTATATAACGTCTGCTGAGTCATCGTTATCTCCACATTTGTTCACTTTCTCAAAGACTTCCAAAAGGTTGGTTAGACAGGTCTTCTCTTTGCAGAAGCCACACTGATCTTCCCTCAGCAGGCTTTGTTTCTCTATATGCCTCATAATCCTGTCTTCTATTACAATTTCTACTTATTTGCCTTGGACAAACATTAGGCTAACTGGCTTGTAATTTCCTGGTTCCCCTCTGGACCCATTTTTAAAGAAAAAAAATATTGTAATGTTTGCAGTTCTCCAGTCCTCTGTTACAGGGTCTGATCTTAGTGACAGGTTACATATACAGGTTACACATATACATAAGATCAACCTTTTCACAATCCTTGGGTGGATGCCATCAGGACCTCGAAATTTATGAATGATTAATTTCCCCAATAGGTCTAGAATAGGAGTCCCCAACATTGTGTCCATCGGTGCCATAGCACCCACCACGTTTTTTTAGAAAATAGGCAAGACCAAGCGTTTGGGAGGTTGTTTTTAGTTTCTGAAGTTTGGGGCATAATGCTCAGAGCACCTTTATATAAAGTAGTTGACTGTGCAGAGTGATATTCTACAAACACCATGGAACAAAACATGGTATGACAGCTTGGTTAAAACGCTTAACACACTGAATTTCCACTGAAGTCATCAGAGCTTTCCAGTTTGAATATACTGTTTAATTCGGGTAGAAATGACAATTTTTATTTTATATTTATATATATATTTGATTTATGAATTGCCTGTTCCATGCGATGTAAGGTTTTAAGCAATGTACAATCAATAAAAGGAAATTAAAAACAAAAAACCCAGTTGGACAGTTACATTATTTCAGAATATTGTGCTCCAAACTCAGTCAAGTGAGGAAAAGGCCAAAGCAAAGATGAAGGGAAAAGAAAAAAGAGAGGAGGAGGGTGCCAGTTATGTTGGAACTGTCGCTGTCCTCAACCAAAGGCCTGGTGGAACATCTTTGCCTTACAGGCCCTGCGGAATTGCATCAAGTCCTGCAGGGCACTGGTGATGTTCAGCAGAGAGTTCCACCAGGTTGGCGTCAGGGACAAAGAAGTCCTGGTTCTGGTCGAGGACAGTCAGATATCTTTAGGGCCAGGGACCACTAGAGGATTGTTTTCAGCAGAGCATTAATGCTCTTTCGGGGGCATACCAGAAATACACAGATCCCAGACCACTCAAGGCCTTAAAGGTCAGAACCAAAACCTTGAATCTGACTCAGTATTCTACTGGGAGCCACTGTAGCTGGCACAGCACAGGTTGTATATGTGTTGCCTGTGGCATTCCCATCAGGGCTCATGCCGCCATATTTTGGACCAGCTGGAGCTTCTGGGTCAGTCTCTAAGACAGGCCAGCATAGAGTGAGTTACAGTAGTCTAGCCTGGAGGTGACCATTGCATGGATTACAGTGGTTAGGTTGGAACACAACAGGAAAGAGGGCCAGTTGCTGAGCATGATGTAGATGGAAAAATGCTAATCTGGCAATATTCATGACCTGGAGCTTCATACCCAAGTAGGCATCCAAACTCACACCCGAACTCCTGATGGTTGACACCAGTATCAATGGTGTCCATCAAGAGTGGGAAGTCTGGGCCCCAACCCCAAAGCCCCATTCCATCTTTACTGGATTCAGTCTCAACCTGCTCTTTTTTAACGACCCCAAGATGATATCCAAGCCCTCAGCCATTTGTATCCCACCCTCCCTGCAAACAGGCTCAGGGCGGCTAACAGCATATTAACATCATAAAATACAATAATCTATTATAAAACAGTATTAGAATAAAACATTAGACAATTATTAAAACCATAATATATAAAAATATATAATATATAAAATTCTCCCAGTATCACAACACTATATGCTGTAGTCACTTCCCTTATTTCCTTCTTCAATTCAAGGTCAGCCTAAAGGGTTTGATCAGGCAGGCAGTAGTACAACCCCACTTTTAATTACTTCTTCAGGCTTATTATCTTCACCCATAACAATTTTCTGTGGGAGTTCATTGCCCCTAACGTTTTCTAGCTTATCTTGTTTCTATGTCCTCTTTGAAACACAAAGTTACACCTCCCCCAACACATCCTCTCTGTGTCCTATCTACAAGGCTTTCAAATGTTCTTCAGAACAGTCTCATATTTAATGTCAGCTCTATCCTAGATGTGGCTATGGCATGGATAGCCAGGATGTCATAACTTTCAAAGAACAGATGGAATTGGAAACTGCAGCTCTACTTAGACAATAACCACAATACAACACAAAATAATCTTGTCTGCAAATGCCCCCAATGTTTGTGCTTCATCTTTCTTTATGTAAACTGAACAAACACTCATGCATATGTGGTTCTTTTCAAATACAATTAACTCTGACATTGTTGCAGCTGTTTAGTTTCTAATTAGCAGTAATGTTATGCTCAAGAATGTACCACTTTCTGTTCACAACCTTTTCACAAAATGATGATTTCCCAAAGGAATCTGGCTTTGGTTCCGGAGATAGAATGGAAAATGGGATCCCTGCCAGTGTTTGTGACTGCCTGATGCTTTGTGCAAAGGTACTTTCCAAAAACATGATTCACAGCCTGTTTTTTGCTTGCAAATCTAGAACTGCATTCCATTTTATTTAATTGCATTAGTTTCATTCTGGTAACATAATCAAATACAGATTATAAATCTAATACTAGCTAAATTGATTTACGTTGTGCCCTCCTAAAGATAATTTTAAACAGAAGTATTTAGAAACTTATAATTGTTTATGATATAAGAACAAACAGTGTGCATACATACTTATTTCTACATCTTTGGGCTATTACAATAATAATAAATCAATTACTTGATGTTGTGCAAACACAAATATGTAGATGAGGGTGTCACTCAACATTTATGCTTTCCATTTTTAGTCTTTTTCAGTTATCAGATTTAGAAAGATCTATGCCAATATCTCAATTGTAGATTTTTTCTTCACAACAAATTGATTTAAATGATTAATTTTATGCCATTGATTTCCATTAATACATTGCAAACTAAAATGGGAATATTTTTAGTGATGGCAGAAATCCCATCAGAAAGAACTATAACTAGCTCACCAATTGTAAGCTGCACCTACAAAGGCGAGTGTGGAGGGTGAGAATCTCACCAGCAGGAAACATATTATTGTGTTTGCCCATTTCTGGAGCAATATCTGAAAACAGTTTGAAAAACAGAGAAATGAAGGGCTGAAGTCCAGCTGCTCAGAAGTACAGCAACATTTTCTGCACTAGTGCTTGGAGCATTTGTGAGAACCTTCATGCTAGGTTTACAGCTGTGCTTACACTACCTCCGCCATTCTGCCTTCCTGATAACAGTCTTCCTACTAGTTTGGCTCGTTCTCATGAACTAATCGTATTATTTTCTTGGCCATAATTTGTCTTACTCACCTCCTATGTTAAGAGATCAGAAGATTTTTAAAAAAGCAGCATATAAACAAACTGAGCATGCTCTGTCCCATGTACCTCCAAAGCAACTCACATAAATGAGGGAGGAGGGATAGATAAAGCAAGAACTCCCTTCTCTCTAGAAGCCTTTACCCTGTTGCTGAATGGGATCAAGCCACAGTGTAAAGTCTTTACAGCAGTCTGCCCAGAAGCTGACATCTCTATCACAGTCATTAGGCTTAGGAAGAGAGAAGCCACACTTCCTGGGGGTGACCTGGCCTTGTGTCAGCCATGAGCACAGAACAAACTATGCTCTTTCCACCATCCTCCTCCCACCTGCAATGAAGAGGTAAAGAAGCCAGTATCCCAACCATGAAGCAGAGGTGAAAGCCCATATCAGGTTCAACTATGATAGGGAAACAGCAGCCCAGTGTTGTTCTTGATCACACAGTGGAGGCAGATCCAACAAACCCAACTGCCACATTGAGACTACCTCTTCAACTGTCCACCAGATACAATACGGGGAAAAAATTAAGAAAAGTTTATATGTGTATAATGTGATAGGAACCCCTGACATTTTTAGTTTTTTTTTAAAAAAATAAGTCACCTCAGAATGTTAAGACTGAGTGGAGATGCAGAGGGTGCATATAAGTAAACAGGGTTCACTTAACATGATCCCTGCCAACACTCAGAAATGGCCACCACACACACACTGATGATCTCTCTCTCCAGGGACTCAGCATGTTTACAATCCTCAGATAAGAATAGGAGAACAAGTTAGAGCAGAAGAGAAAATAATAGGATAAAAAAGGAGGCAAATAGACAGGACATAAAAGTTGCCAGGTCACTGCTGGGAAACCTGGGCTGATAAGATCCAAGAAACTAGTATAAAGCTGCCTAAACCACAAAACAACTAAGACAGAAACAGGAGGGAAGCGAAGTACTAGCTTGATAAGGCAAAGAAATTATTCTTATTTCTTTGACCTCTTGAACTGATGTTTTATTGCTTTATAAAACACTTTTATTACCAAAACAATATATTTAAGAAGTTTTCCTTTTAATATATGATTTGTAACCCTGAAACTAAGGCAGTATACAGTGGTAGTGTTTGGTTAAGCAATTATTAACTTCCTTGACTGGCTGAAAGCTGTTGGAACTCAATTCTACCTTTTCAGAAGTAGGCTGACTTTAACACATTAATGTAATCCTTCCAGGTTTCAGGAGATACAGCTCAGGCCTTTGCCATGAAGGTTGCTGGGAATCTAAGCCTTCCCCCAAGATGGTCCCAGCTGCTCAGTCTGCTAACTTCCACATACCAAGGATTCCCCAGGTTTTTCTCATTGCCACTGCCCACTAGACACAGTGGTAATAGGCCTTCCAGGTGGTGGGTTTCCCAATATTTTCCCCATCCTAGTTCCCTGGAGCAACCATTTCCACACACACCTATAGGGGAGGTTGGGGTTTTTTTAAGAAAAAGCCCTCTGATGCTAGAGGGGTGGGTTAACATTGGGAACTGAGGCAGGGAAAACATGCCAATGGGGCCAGACTGGGAAAGATTTGGACTCTCCTGCCTCCACAGCAGCCATCTTAGCTTGGCTTCAGTCTTTACAAAAAGCAGGTTTAGGAAAAATCACAGAAAAGCCAGGGGAAACCCAGAACATGTGTAAGAGTGCTTCAATGCTATGCGGAAACATGAAAGAAAATATGTTCCCCACAGGCATTGGGCCAACAATCTGTGTGGAAGTAACCTTTGATCTTCTCCTGCTCTTGAGAAGAGAATCTTTGTGGCCTTGTCTGAAGCTCCTCCCTTTCACATAACCCAGGTGCCCTCATTGTTTCTTCATGCTGAAGAAAATCTAAAGGGTGATTTAGGTAGCCACACTATAGCAGGGTTGCTTTTTCTGCCTTCTTGCCTGCATGTGAATTAAAAAGGCTGCTAGGGCTTCTTGTAGGAGCTGTCTGTCTGATTCCTTCTCAGCTCTGGTGTCTGTCAGCAACTTTCCCCAAAGCAGCCAGGAGAAACCCTTTTATCCTCCTTAGGCCTGGACAGGCTGATATCAACATGTAGACTTCCACTGACATCTCTTCCAGGTCTCACTGAACCCCTTGCTGTTAGACTAGGAAGTCCACTGTTATATCTGTTGATAAAGGCTTGGCTCCCTCCATCACAGTTGACTACATTAGACAAAGAACAACATAATGCTGTTTGAAGCATAAAAAAATAAATTTTGACCCCCAAGTGCAATGCTTTGGCTAAACTTTTTTCCACTGCAAAGCAAGTGGAGAAAAACAAACACACTCTGTTTCCTTGAACAATTCCACCCTTTGATTGCTACTGTATGTCATTCAACCATTACCTGATGTCAGTAAGTTTACCCAGCAAAGATTTATTGAAGAAAAGTGGACCAAGAAAGGTGTTGAAACACAATAGTCCAGCAGATGTAAACAACTCATAAAACTCCAGGTTTGGGTGCCAATTCTTGCTTCCTTGTTATTGCAATCACAAAGGCGGTGTTCAACAATACTATATCTGATTCTGGAGTTCCTGTCTATAAAAATACTATTTCCTCCTGGCAGTTCACAATAAACATGGGAAATCGTTTGACTTGTCAAATAAAGTCTCCCAAGATTAAAAAGTGCCAGCAGCAATCAAGCTAACTAAGTTTGCATGTATTCTAAAATGAAACATAGCTCCTTCAAGTTAAAAAATAAACAGCACACCAGCAAAGAGTCTGTATTTAACAAGCCGCATTACAATGAAATCTCTGTGATCTTTCTTCTCATTTGGAGTAGTGGGGGGTTTTCGCTTTCAGATTAATCTGAAGGAATTTGTCTTTTGATGCCATATAAGCAAAACAAGATATACAAGCTGTATCATGCAGCAGCTGGAAAAATCTTGAGGAAGTACTGTAAATTTTATCATTCAAATAGGCACTCTCACTGTTTGGACTCTAAGTATTTAACCTTTGCATAGTCAGACTGAACTTTAAATCTAGGACACTCCTGAATGTTATAAAATCCAAAGTATATCAATGGATGGCTTTTCTGAAACCCTAGGAACACTGAGGAATATTTCTGTTGGGAGGAGAGAGAGTTTGTTGCTCTGCCTTTAGATTTCCCTTCATGCAATGGATGAAAAACTAAGTTAAAGCCAGATATATTCTTGTAAGCAATTCAGTACATCTGACATTTGCTACTTAAAATTTCCAATAAAGATATCTTGATGTATTTATACTAGACAACAGATCTGTATAAAACCATCCAGTGTACCCATTCAAAATACACTGTTTAGCAGCATTTCAGGAGACATGCAGGCCAAATATTTGTCATACGCAGAAAAAAGGTAACAAGTAATTTACCAAGTCAGTGTGATATGGTGGTTAAAGTGTCAGGACAGGATAATAGGAACCCCAGGTTCAAATTCCCATTCTGCCACAGAAACCTGTAGGGTGACCTTGGGCCACTCACACACTCCCAGCCTATCCTACCTCACAGGGTTGTTGAAAGAGAGGAGTGAAAGAGAGGAAGTGAAAGAGAGCAGAATGATATAAGCCATACTGAAATGAAACTAAATGGAAACTCATATTCAGCTAATACAATTCCATAGACAAAGGAAGAAGTAATCAGGATAAAAATGAAACTGTGACTTACAGTGCAAAGTTTGAGTCCAGCAGCACCTTTAAGAGCAACGAAGTTTTATTCTGGGTATAAATGTTTGTGTGCATGAAAGCTTATACCCAGAATAAAACTTCGCTGTTCTTGTCTATTTATTTATTTAATTAGATTTATATTCCCCCTGTAACAGGTTCAGGTGGCTAACAACCAGTAAAAACACAACATCAAAGCATACAATGTAAACAACCAACAAAATGCTATACCGTAAAATAAGCAGTTAAAATTAAATCGTCGGTAACCAATAGTGCTACCGATACTATCCCAAGAATCTTGTCAGGTATGGCACTCATGATGTTAAAACAGTAATGTTGGCCAAGGTTGTCAGTTATGTGGCAACTTGACAGCTGTCTCCCATCTTAAAGGTACCACTGGATTCAAATGGTGTTCTGTTGCTTCAGTCCAACAAAGCTACTCATCTGAATGTGACTAGCAGTGACATCTTAGGCCTAAGCCTATTAAAAATTTCTTACACCACAAGAGTCTTGGGCTTGTTTTTTTCCCCAAAGACCAGCTCCAACACGCTACTCAGCAAGCTGCTTTTGAAGTTAAATGGAATTTCAAGTGCACTTTGATACAGTAGGCATCTCTTGCTAAAAACAGAAAATGGCAAAATCCCCACTGGACTACATGTCCAACACCAGCACCTGGAAACAGACAAGCAACAGACAGGCTCCATAAAGAGTTCAATTCAAGCCTCAAATCCAAAATAATCTCTAATAAACTTTACTACTTCTTGTTCTATCACTACCAACAAAAAACAAAGAATGAGGAATAATAGAAGTCAATTATTAATGTGCTCTTGCTAGAAAACAGAGGATGCTGTGCTGGAAGAAAAGTCAGGAAGGAGTGATTTTTGTCCTCTTCTCCCTTACTACTGCAATCCACTGACTGGCATGGCCATGCATATCCTGTGATTAGTCTGAGAAGGAACTGGTGGGGGGGATGGGAAACCAACTGTTCTTATGAATTTCTAAGTCATTAATATTGTGGTGCAGTCATTTTTAAGATTTCCACAAATTGCCTGGCTTATTGTGGAGGTGTCATGTTCACTGTAAACTGTCTTTGTTTATCTCTTGCTGTTACAAAAAGTCTTCATACATGAGTAAACTGCAGAGCTGTGATTTCACAACATGAACTTAATTAACAATGCTGTTTGATGAGAACTGAAGACATATAAATCCCAATGATTTAACTTCAAAACTTTCATAGGCATGACGACATGTTCCACACATCAACTCAGTTTTGAGATTTGGGTGAATGTCAAAAACAGTTTGCTATGTGGTTTCTGTGGGGAGAACCTAACTTGAATCCTGTTAATACCTTTAGGCCCCTCCCATAGACAAGCATGTGGGTTTAACCATGGCGTCAGAGGCCACAGATTACTGCCTTTGCATGTAGATATTATAGTGAACTGTAAGTTCTACTAGAACAATGCTTGAGTCCAGTGGCACCTTTAAGACCAACTAAGTTTTAATCAAGGTATAAACTTTTGTGTGCAAGCATACTTCTTCAGATACAGTTCTACTGTTTGATTTTAGTTATCTTATCTATTTAACATCATTCTGTCAAGCTAGTAAAGTAAGAGGGCATAATGGGAACATAAAAGAAGTCATGTTGGATCAAAACAATGGTCCATCCAGTCCAACACTCCGTGTCACACAGTGGCCAAAAAACCCAGGCGCCATCAGGAGGTCTACCAACGGGGCCAGGACACTAGAAGTCCTCCCACTGTTGTCCCTCTCTCCCCCAAGCACCAAGAATAAAGAGCATCACTGCCCCAGATAAAGAGTTCCATCAATATGCTGTGGGAAGGGAAAGATGGGGAAAATTGAATGTGTACACTGAAAAAAGAATAAGGCTGACTTTACAATAATTAGAAGAAATATCTTGTGTTATGGATTCTTAAATGTGAAAATGTATATGTCGGAATGTATATTTCTTCTTTAAAAAAGGCATAGAATTGCAGTAATAACCAGGTGACTAAGCATCTTGTTTATGTTACAATGTGACATTAGATAGTATTGTAACCTGAGTAAGAAAAAGACAACTGACTGCAAGGGTGTATGTGTGTTGTCCACAACCACTGTTTTGCAGGGTTTTAAATGGGTCAATAAATTTCTTGCATTTTTTTATTATTCCATTTGGTGACACCAAGGTTATGTCCAGCAACCAACTTTTTTTTTTTTGCTTCTGATTAGTTTCAGATCAGCAGCAAAATTCATTATTTGGAACATTATTTGCTAAATAAAAGAATTTGTTGTGAATCCCATGTGTCTTCAACAAATTGCTAAACAAAGCTAGCTGAAGTCATAGTGAGTATGGAGAAAATACAGTAAACATGTAGTTGAAATATACAATGCCAGTAGAATTTATGATTACTATAATATGTGATGGGAAACTACTTCTCTAGAGCATTAGGTCTTGTTGAGATAACTTTACTTAAAATGTTATGCCCAAGAGGGCAAAGAAATGTCTCTGCTTTCTGTTTGCTTAATAAAGGACCACTTCAAATAACAGTCAAATTCTTATCCATTGCAAAACTGCACCTTTCATGCTGCTCTTGAGTGGGGAGGAAAATATGTGCTTTGCTGTGTGATCACTTTGGAAATAGACATTTAGTTTGCCATTTTGTAGGGGGAGTAGGCATAGGGTTCGGATACAGATATAGCAGGTTTTTTGAAGAGGAGGTCTTGCATCAATATTTATTTCCTTACTGGAATTTCACACACACCTGGAGTTGGATGGAGGTATTTCCCACTGTTTGAAAATCTAGGCCATTAGATATATCCAAGTAAAAATACTTTATCTCCCTAGGTATTTAATACTTATTCTGTAGCCCCAAAAATGTACTTCACTAATCTGATATGAGGGTTGAATAAACCCCAAGGCAGGTTACAGAAATTTAAAAACTTGGGTGTTTCATTGAGCATGATACTAGCGGCAAAGAAAGAATATGTGCTTATTTAAGAATTTCCCTTGTGGCAATATAGGAACAAAATATCTGCAAAGACCCAGGAGAGAAAATACAAGAAAAGAAAGGAAATGGAATTTTGTCAGTTTAACCCTATATGCAGTTTTAGTTTCCTTTTCAGTACCATTGGGGGTGGGGCGGGGTGGGATGATCCCTAAACCTGCAGTTCATACAGTGGCATTTCCAAATATTAAAAGCTGGGTGTGAAGACAGGTATAAAACTTCACAGGGAAATTGACCTAATTAAAGTTGAAAAAGACATGAACTGAAAACAAAGCTGATCAGTTTCCCACACCACTTGATTCTCCTTCTTGTTAAGGGATACAAAATGCAAGTCTTATGCATTTTCCAGTTTCTTGAGAACCTGGGGAGCCTTTTTTCTGCCAAGGGCCATATGGATATTTATAACATCATCTGTGGGCCACAAAAAATTATCAACTTAAAAAACAGTGCTCCACGGAGGGAGAATGATTCAGGGCAGCAAAATTAATGCAAATAATTGTTTTTCTATTTGAAGTCATGTGGGGAGAGCCTAATCTGGCACGCACACACACACAGCCCACATAGGTCCAGCAGGAACTCAGTAGCATATTAGACCCCATCCCGTAATATTAGCGTATTAGGTCACACACTCATTAGCATATTAGGCCACACTGTCTGGGATAATCAAGTGCAAACCAAACTGTGACAGTAACTTTTCCAGGCCCTGCAGCAATTCTGGCAGGCCAGCCAGGCCCCCGGGAGGCTACCACACAGTACATCTGGGCCCTGTGATCCCTGCCTGGCCCTGGGGAGGCTGCTGCACAGCACGGCTGGGCCCCACAATCCTCGCTAGCCAGCCAGGCCCCAGAGAGGCTGCCACATGGCTTGGTTCGGCCCAGCAATCCCCAAGGACTACACCAAGCGACCTCGAGGGCCGTATATGGCCCTCAGGACAGAGATTCCCCACCGCTGCTGTAGTTATTTTTCCCCTATCCCCAATACTTAAAGAATAGGGCCTTTTTATGCTTTACTGGGCCATACAACCTGCCACATGACTTTATCAGCCATTGTTGGTGAATATTTATTGAGTTCTTACAAATTTAAGCAGAACCTCATGATAACTGCAACAGTACAGTGCAGCTATTGCCACCTCTTCTTTGATAGGTTAGGTTTTGTTGTTGACTGAATTGGCATTTCTATACTTCCTAAACACTGCATTCTGTGTCTGTGACATTGGTGTTGCTTCATGTTAATGTTGTTGGAACATTGCTTCCTGCCCATAGCAGTGGCGTAAGTCTTTCTGGGTCATATTGTGGTGCAAAAAAATTTAGAACTGGACTGTAAAGGTATGGATCCAGCAATCTTTTTGCACAAGGATTGTATATTTTTTCGTTTTAGCTTTCCAGAGGCCCCAAGTAGATCACTACTTTTAAAAAAGGTTTAAATATACACTTTTAAAAAGTTTAACCCAAAACTAGAACTACAAGCCATTTAATGTAAATGCCTTATGAATAAGAACATCTATCCAATGTGCCTTGGAATACCACCAACTCTCTAGAAGCATTATGAGATCACACTCAGAAGCCAATACATCTTACTGCTTTTAAGCTAAAATGAGCTGCCCCCTTTACCCAGGTGCAGTTGTGTAATATTGTGAACACCCAACAGGATTCTCCAATGCCAAAACTGCAATTGGAACTGAAAAGATAAGGTGTTGTTTCATAACTTTAGTAAATACAGTAACCTTATTTCCGTTAATAACACTAATGTATTCGGGAAAAAAACATAAGAGGAACAAAGCAAAGAACTGGCACAGCAAAGGAAAAATAGTTCAATAACTTTTAAATAAAGACCAACAAAAGTGTTATGTAAAAAAACATTCAGCAAAACTAAATGAAGCATATATGTCTGAGAGAATCAAATCTATTACAAAAAGAATGTTAAGTAATTTTCAGTGCCATCCTTAGCATGATTATACTTTTTTAAGTCCAGTGACTTCAATGTACTTACATAACTCTGCTCAAGATGGCATTGTTAATGATGTATTATTTGCTTTACTTATCAAAAAATTATTTCACCAGGAGCAGATTCTAATTCTGGACAACAAATAAAAACTAGTTCAAGGGCTAGTATTTGAACATCTCTCAGGGTAAGATAAAGCTTTGCCTTGGCCAAGAGATAGCCAATTAAATTACAGCACCAGAACCAAACGACATTATTACTCATGTTTGGATTTCTAGCAATATTGGCAGAGTTATTAATTTCAAGATAAAAACAATGCTTCAGGCATGACATCATGCTATTTAATACTGTTTGTTAAATACTGGACCAGTCACACCCGAAAGGCTATTTATACGTGAATAGTTTTTGTATGACTTTCAAGAATAAACCTCAACACTCTTTTACAGCTGGAGCTTTTTTTAAAAAGTCAAAGGAAAGTCATTTCCTTCTAAATGCCCAAGTTATAATAGTCATATAAATTAAAGCATCAAAAGCCCATAAAATTAGCAAGTCTTCATCCAAAATATGGCACTTAACTCAAATGTGCAAATGTGGTCGTCAAACAAGTTATATTTAGCTAAATAACATGGACACAAATGCCAAGGAAAGGCTGAAGGGCACATGGTACAGTAACCTTACTAACTCTAAGCAGGTATGTTTCCAGACAGTGCCTTTACCAGAAACCTCATGGAAATCCTATGGGAACCATTCAGATCCATTAAGGAACAAAGAGAGGATATGCAATATATAAATAAATACAAGTATAGCTGAATGGAGTTAAAATAGCAAGGAGTCTTGAGGCACCCTAACAGTTAACAGAATTATGGAATAAAGTTTCATGAGCCAGAATCACTTTTGTCAGAGGCATGAAATGTTGGGGGAGGGGGAGTATTATAAAGCCCCACTATCAAAGAATATTAACAAAGGATTGTAACATGTTAGGTTACAATGCAGAACACAGATGGTAACAAGAATAAGCAATTCACTGAGGGTGGGTGTGGACCATGCCCAGCTATTGATGAATTGGTAAAATCTGAAAAGATAAACAACACATAACCCTGTAAGAAAGGGCGTTGCATTCTGTTACCAGTACGAATCACTAGTAGCACAATACTAGTGTGCTAAGCACCCCCATTCCATGTTGAATTCAAATCTAATAGACAAAATATGAATATGAATACCAACACAGCAGTTTCTTACTGGCTCCTTCCTTTGAAATGCTCTTGCTGAAAAGCTAACAATTAAGTTTGTGTATATATACAAACACACACACACGTCTCCTGACCTACAAATCAAGCCCCAGCCAAAACCCCTGGACCTAGAGACTTGAAATTTTGGGAGAACATTCATTTCATGATGTAGGCAACTGAGTACTGGATCCACTTCAAGTATTAGTACTAACGTTTAAAGCCTTGCATGGCCTGGGACCAGCATACCTGAGGGACTGCCTCTCCCCATATTAGCCCCGGAGATCCTTATGTTCAGCCACCCAACATCTTCTGACCATCCCTGGCCCAAAGGACGTCTGCCTTGCTTCGACCAGGGCCAGGGCTTTTTCAGGAGACAAGGTCTTGGGAGGCCTAGGCCTAGAGACCAGTGTGGGAGTAGAAAGCAGCTGCAGCCTACAATCCCCACAATGCCTGGTGCCCGCTGTAACCAATCAGTGTCCAGGGATTGTATAAGGAGATTGATACATAAACTTTGTGGGCTGTGGAACTGCGTTCTTTTCTTTCACAGAGTCAGGCTGGGAGGACAGTCTATGGCTGAGAGAAGGATCCCTCACTCAGAAGCCCTGGAGAAAAGGGCTGTGGGCCCTGACGACTAAGAGGCTAGAGGAAGTACAGGTAGCCGCGTTAGTAAGTAAAGTAAAGTAAAATTTTATTTATATCCCGCCCTCCCCCGCCAAGCAGGCTCAGGGCGGCTAACAACAACAGAAAATAACAATACATTAATAAAACATTAAATTAACCTTAAAACCAATTAATACATTAATTAGGGTTTTTTGTTTCTTTTATACACTGTTATATCTGTTAAGCACCTTGCCTTGTTTAAATACCCATCCCTCCATTAATCAATCTTTATCTAATGTTCTCTGCCTGGTCATCACGCCTGTGTTTCTCGGCTGAAAGGGGCATTTTTGTTGGGCTTGGGAGGGTACTCTGGGCCTTCCCAAGGGACCATCAATCCAGAGTGGTGGCAGTGTAAGGCAGCAACCCACTGGGTTCATGACACCATCAAACTGGCCTCTCAACACTGATTTACTACCATCTGGACTGAAGGAAATCAGGCCAATATAGTTGGCATGTCTCGGACACCTAAATTATCTACCTTATCCACGCTGCCTTAACGCAAATTAAATCTGAGCTATCAGCTCAACTGTCTTAAATTTTTAATATGTTTTAATTGTTTTACTGTTTATCTATTGTTGGTTCTTAACTGTTTAATATGCTGGAATCCACCCTGAGCCCTTAGGGGAAAGGGCGGAATATAAATTCACAGAAATAAATAAATAAATAAATAGCAACAAAGAAAGAATCTTAAGGAATCTGCCACCTAAGGGATTAAAAAAAGGATTAAAATGTATTTCACCATAAGGATACATTGTGGTTTAGACGCTGCTGCCTCTTCCCCTGATCACAGAGACAGTTAGAGCAAAAGGTCATTTGCATAACCTGCCTGATTGGATGTCATCCCAACATTCTAAAGCTCACTAGGGTTGCCAATCTTCCTGTGGAGCCTGGCTGGTCTGAGTTACAAAACAAGTCTCCTGACCCCAGTCAAGACCCCTGGACCTAGAGACTTGAAATTTGGGGAGAACATTCCATTCCTTTCATGGGACCCCTGTCTGATCACAGGCAAAATATTATTATGCTGGACAAACTGAACTGTCCTTTAAAGAGCCTGCTGCTAGATCTGAACTATATCTGGAGATTTGAATTTATGATGGAAATCAAAATGGAATGATTGGTGCACTGCCATTATGAATATAATGTTAATATTATTGTATTAGTTGTTTTAAATGTTTTAAAGTTGTAATTGTATCTATATTTTTAATTGCTTTTATGTATTTAAACTTGCCTGTGCCTGTTTTGGCGGGGAGGGCAGGATATAAATATAACTAAATAAATAAATAAATAATGTAGACAGCCACTAAAAAAGAATATTAAGGAATCTCCCACATAAGGGGGTAAAAAGGAATAAAATCTGTTTCCCCATAAGGATACAGTGTGGCTTGAAAGCTGCTGTCTCTTCCCCTGCTCACAGAGACAGTTAAAGCAAAGGGTCATTTGGATAAACCACCTGATTGTATGTCACCCTCAACATTCTAAAGCTCACTAGGCTTGCCAAACTTCCTATGAAGCCTGGCTGCTCTGAGTTAGTTACAGGAAACTGCTGAGAACATTCCATACCTCATCACCCCCAAACCCAAAACAGTTGAAACACAGATGTCATTTGCTTATGCGTCCTGATGGATCCTCACCCACAACATTCTAAACAGTATGCATTTTCTGTCGGAAGTCACTGAATATGCCCTAAGGTAAAATGCACCTCCCAGTCTTCCTCCAAAAATTCACTAGGGATTTTACATAAAAGCCAGCATGGAAACTGAGCTTTCAAATGATCAGTGCATAGTCTAGTGACCCGCCTTGGGTTGTTCCAGCTCCTTTGTGTCAAATGGTTCCTTGGGTAGGCTCAAGCAGATTAACTCATGGTGCTGCCAAGGATCCCTTCTTGACTCTCGATGAGATCTCATCCCCTGTTCGTCCTCTGCAAGTGGCGCCTCCCATCTCCCCTACACCATCCACCCTTATGTGCCTTGCCCAACTCTTTACATTATCCACCAGTGCAATCTTGCCCTGCTCCATGCTCCAGGTGACCTCACTGCCCAGGGATTCATTACAATATGTCTATCATGTAATTGGCACTGTGATTTCTAGAAAGTGGATGGGCAGTTTGGAGTGGCCCAGGTTTAGACTGCCGATATGGTAGAGTCCTAGTAGAATTTCTCAAGGGTTTCCCTTCCCATTGATATTGATGATGAAAATGCTGATGAATCTAAAATATGAAAAGGGGACTCAGGGACAAATGCTGAGAAACATTTGTTCTAAATTTTCCATAAATAAATGTGCATGATCTGGAACTATATACCCATATGGCTCCACAGTGCGCCAATTAAGAACATAAGATAAGCCATGATGGATCAGGTCAATGCCACATCCAGTCCAACACTGTCACTTTTGTTGTTTTTGTTGAACAACATTTTTGTTGTTCAGTTGCACAGACGAGTCTGACTCTTTGCGACCCCATGGACAGTCATGCCAGGCCCTCCTGTTTTCCACCATCCTCCGAAGACTGCTCAAATTCGTGTTTGTTACATCAGTAATGCTGTCCAGCCATCTCATCTTCTGCTGTCCCCTTCTTCTTTTGCCTTCTGTCTTTCCTAGCATCAGGATCTTCTCCAGTGAATGCTCCCTTCTCATTTGGTGGCCAAAGTATTTGAGCTTCAGCTTCAGCATCTAACCTTCCAGAGAACAGTCTGGGTTGATTTCCCTTAGGACTGACTGATTTGATCTTCTTGCAGCCCAAGGGACTCTCAAGAGTCTTCTCCAGCACCACAGCTCAAAAGCATCTATTCTTCTGCGCTCGGCCTTCCTTATGGTCCAGCTCTCACAGCCATACATTACTACTGGAAATACCATCACTTTGACTATGCGGACTTTTGTTGGCAGGGTGATGTCTGTACTTTTTATTATACTGCCCAGGTTCACCATAGCAGTCCTCCCAAGGAGCAAACGTCTTTTAATTTCATGGCTACAGTCACCATCTGCAGTGATCTTGGATCCCAGAAATGTGAAGTCTGTCACTACTTCCATGTCTTCCCCTTCTATTTGCCAAGGTGTGATGGGGCCAGATGCCATGATCTTAGTTTTTTTTATGTTGAGTTTCAAGCCTACTTTTGTGCTCTCCTCTTTCACCCTCAACAAGAGGTTCTTTATGTCCTCTTCACTTTCTGCCATTAGAGTAGTGTCATCTGCAAATCTGAGGTTGTTGATGTTTTTCCTGGCAATCTTCATTCTGGCTTCTGCTTCATCCAGGCCAGCATTCCACATGATGTACTCTGCATATGAATTAAATAAGCAGGGTGACAATATATATCCTTGTCGAACTCCTTTTCCTATTCTAAACCAATCAGTTGTTCCATATCCTGTTCTGACTGTTGCTTCTTGACCTTTATACAGGTTTCTCAGGAGCTATGTGAGGTGGTCTGGTACTCCCATCTCTTGCCACAGTTTGTTGTGATCCACACAATCAAAGGCTTTAGCATAGTCAATGAAACAGAAATAGACGTTTTTCTGATACTCCTGTGCTTTCTCCATAATCCAGCGAATCTTGGCAATTTGATCTCTAGTTCCTCTACCTCTCCAAAACCCAGCTTGAACTTCTGGTAGTTCCCGATCTACATACTGCCGAAGCCTAGCTTGCAGGATCTTTAACATGACCTTGCTGGCATGTGAAATGAGTGCAATGGTGCGATAGGTTGAACATTCCTTGGCATTACCCTTCTTTGGGATTGGAATATAAACTGATCTTTTCCAATCCTTTGGCCACTGCTGCGTTTGCCAAATTTGTTGACATAATGTGTGCACTTTAACAACATCATCTTTTAGGACTTCAAACAGCTCAACTCGAAAGGGATCTGTTGAGGCTGGGTGAGTGGGCGTCAACGTGGCAGATGAGGTTCAATGTGGCCAAGTGCAAAGTAATGCACATTGGGGCCAAGAATCCCAGCTACAAATACAAGTTGATGGGTTGTGAACTGGCAGAGACTGACCAAGAGAGAGATCTTGGGGTCGTGGTAGATAACTCACTGAAAACGTCAAGAGAGTGTGCGATTGCAATAAAAAAGGCCAACGCCATGAGGAAAATTATTAGGAAGGGAAATGAAAACAAATCAGCCAGTGCCCCTGTATAAATAGATGGTACGGTTTCATTTGGAATACTGTGTGCAATTCTGGTCACCGCACCTCAAAAACGATATTATAGCATTGGAAAAAGTCCAGAAAAGGGCAACTAGAATGATTAAAGGGCTGGAACACTTTCCCTATGAAGAAAGGTTAAAACGCTTTGGGGCTCTTTAGCTTGGAGAAACGTCGACTGCGGGGTGACATGATAGAGGTTTACAAGATTATGCATGGGATGGAGAAAGTAGAGAAAGAAGTACTTTTCTCCCTTTCTCACAATACAAGAACTCATGGGCATTCGATGAAATTGCTGAGCAGTCAGGTTAAAACGGATAAAAGGAAGTACTTCTTCACCCAAAGGTGATTAACTTGTGGAATTCACTGCCACAGGAGGTGGTGACGGCTACAAGCTTAGCCAGCTTCAAGTGGGGGTTAGATAAAAATATGGAGCAGAGGTCCATCAGTGGCTATTAGCCACAGTGTGTGTGTGTGTATAATTTTTTTGGCCACTGTGTGACACAGAGTGTTGGACTGGATGGGCCACTGGCCTGATCCAACATGGCTTCACTTATGTTCAACTGGGATACCGTCATCTCTGCTCGCTTTGTTGTTAGTAATGCTTTCTAAGGCCCGTTTGACTTCACACTCCAGGATGTCTGGCTCAAGGTCAGTGGTTGTCAAGGACATTGAGATCCTTCTTTTATAATTCTTCTTTGTATTCTTGCCACCTCTTCTTGATCTCTTCTGCTTCTGTCAGGTCCCTACCATTTTTGTCCTTTATCATGGCCATCTTAGCACGAAACGTTCCCTTGATTTCTCCAATTTTCTTGAAAAGATCTCTTGTCCTTCCCATTCTATTATTTTCCTCTATTGTTTTGCATTGTTCCTTCAGGAAGGCCTCCTTATCTCTCGTTGCTGTTCTCTGGAAATTTGCATTCAGTTAGGCAAATTTTTCCTTTTCACCTTTGCCTTTTGCCTTCTGTACGATGTCATGAACCTCCGTCCACAGTTCTTCCAGCACTCTAGTTCTTTAAACCTATTCTTAAACCTCCACTGAATAATCATAAGGGATGTTGTCAAGGTCAAACCTGAATGGCCTAATGGCTTCCCCAGTTTTCTTCAGTTTAAGTCTGAATTTTGCAATGAGTAGCTCATGATCTGAGCCACAGTCAGCTCCAGGTCTTGTTTCTGCTGATTGTAAGAAGCTTCTCCATCTTTAACTGCAGAATATATAATCAATCTGATTTTTGTGTTGCCCATCAGGTGATGTCCATGTGTAGAGTCGCCTTTTAGATTGTTGGAAGAGGGTGTTTGCTATGACCAGTTTGTTCTCTTGACAAAATTCTATTAACCTTTGCCCGGCTTCATTTTGTTCTCCAAGGTCAAACTTGTCAGTTGTTTTGGTTATCTTCTGACTTCCTACTTTGGCAGTCCCCTATGATGAGGACGACATTTTTTTGGTGTTAATTCTAGAAGGTGTTGTAGATATTCATAGAACTGGTCCACTTCAGCCTCTTCTGCATCAGTGGTTGGGGCATAGACTTGGATTACTGTGATATTGAATGGTTTGCCTTGGATACGGACCGAGATCATTCTATCATTTTTGAGACTGTATCCCATTACTGCCTTCCTCACTCTCTTGTTAACTATAAACGCCACAACATTTCTTCTACAGGATTCTTGCCCACAATAATAGATGCAGTGATCCTCTGAGTTAAATTCACCCATTCCTGTCCATTTTAGTTCACTGATTCCCAAGATGTCGATGTTCAGTCTTACCATCTCGTTTGGCCACATCCAGCTTACCTTGATTCATAGATCTTACATTCCATGTTCCAATGCAGTATTGTTCTTTGCAACATCGGACTGTTCTTTCACCATCAGACAGATCCACAGCTGAGTGTCCTTTAGCTTTGGCCCAGCCGCTTCACTCTTTCTGTGGTTACTTGGACTTGCCCTCCGCTTTTCCCCAGTAGCATATTGGGCACCTTCTGACCTGAGGGGCTCATCTTCCAGTGCCATATCTTTTAGCGTTTTGTTACTGTCCATGGAGTTTTCTTGGCAAGGATACTGGAGTGGTTTGCCATTTCCTTCTCCAGTGGATCACATTTTGTCTGGGTTTTCAGTTGGCCTGTCCATCTTGGGTGGCCTTGCATGGCATAGCCCACAGCCCCACTGAATCGCGCAAGCCCTCTAGTCACGTCAAGGCAGCAATCTGTCACACAGTGGCCAACAAAAAAAACAGGTGCCATCAGGAGGTCCACCAGTGGGGTAAGGACACTAGAAGCCCTCCCACTGTTGCTCTCAGCTTCACTACCTCACAGGGTTTCTGTTATGCAGAGAGGAAGGGAAAGAAGATTGTAAGCCGCACTGAGGGTCCTTTGGCTAGTGAACAGCAGGGTATAAATTCAATCTCTTTTTCTTCTTATATTTAATGGTGTCCAAATTCTGCCCCTCCCCCAGCAAGCTACCAGTTGCCCATAATTTACTTCCAAAGCCTAAAAATAAGTGGGTTCTAGATCAAATAAAGCCCAAACTTTCCCTAAATGCTAAAATGACCAAACTTAGGCTATTGTACTTTGGTCAGGTTATGAGAAGAGTAATTGGAAAAAACAATAAAGCTTGGAAAAGTTGAAGGGAGCAGGAAAAGAGGAAAATCCAACATGAGATGGATTGACTCCATACAGGAAACGACTGCCTTCATTCTGCAAGACTTGAGCAAGGCCATTAACAATAGGATGTTTTAAAGCAAGGATGTCAAAGATGCAGCCCATGGGCCAGATCAGGCTCTTGGAGGGCTCCTATCAGGTCTGAGAGCAACTCACTGTTAACTTCTTCCTTCTCCTTCTCTTGCTTCCTCCTGCATCACATCTTCCTTTGCCAGGCTTGCTCAATTAAGCTACAGTGCACAGCCTCTATTTTCTCCATTGGCTAACCAGCATAAGAAGCAACTTATGTACAAAAGCTCGCATTGCTCAGATATTTCATGTTTTCCTCTAGGTCTTATGCTCAAAGCAGTGATCTGCAATGAATTTCAATACACATCTGAACAACACCTGAACAGCATACTCAAGATTGCTACAGCAAAGACACTGTCTCCAGTTTTTGATGCAATAATTCAGAGCAAGACGTGTCAGTTATCAGAGTCTGTTTGTAAGCGTGCTAATGTTTTAAGCATGTTTTATTTCAAGTAAAAAAAATTGTGTTCGTCTGTTCCTCTTATAAAGTTTATATCTCCACTACCTGGCATTACATTTCATGATGCACATGGCCTGGCCCAACAAGGTCTCATTTATGACAGATGTAGCCCTCATAACAAATAAGTCTGACACCTCTGTTTTAGAGGACATCAATTCATAGGGTTTTACATCTGAACAAATTGACTATAGTGTTTTCAAATTGGACTAGGATAAACAATGCTTTAAATAGCAGAATGGATGGCTGATAAGAGGATATCCATTTAACACAGAGAAACAAATGTGCTTTCCACATAGGAGATTGATATTTATTCTTGTAAGAGTTCAATCTGACTCACATTGTGTAATTTATCTAAGCACAGTGAAGCCAACCCAACTCCCACTTAATTGGAAAATTCCACCTCAGCTGAACTGAAAGAATCTGAAGCCTAATTAGAATGTTTCTAATCCAGTAACTATTAAGAGAGTTACAAGATCGAACACACACTAATTACTTGAAAGCAACAATGAATACTAACCTCATCTCCTCAGAACAACAAACAATTGTACATTATTTTTAGAGTTGTCTACCATTGCTTTAACAGGCCAAGTACAACCCAAAGTGAGGAACTACTGACCTGCATACAATAGAACTGTTCTGCTGCTACACAAAATCAAGGGTCTAAAGTACAATATATGAAATAATAAAGAAAATTAAATAAACATTTTGGCTCAATCCAGAACCAAATGCAAGATTCCCACTACCCTGTATCAAAGGGAAATGTGCCACATTTGTGTTTGTCACTGTGTTCACTTATCCATTTCTTTTCTTATAGGAAAAACTGAGGAAGATCTGTATAATATAACCAGACTAAAACCTTGCAACAAAAATAACTATTTGCTTTTTCTCAAAAAGAATTATGCAAAGCAATATAAAATTATGTTTTATTCAGTCTTGCCAGGGAACCTCAATTTCATCAAGGCAAATGCAATGAACTAACAAATACAATTTCAATGAAGAAATATTTGTGAAGTGAAACATGCAACTTACTTCAAAATAAATGGGATGAAGGGCGCCATGCTGAGGGTGGAGTAAGCGCCATCCATTGGTGAAGGATAGAGTTTACCCAAGATTAAAAGCAAAAGGAACAAACTTGGATGGAGCTTTAATTTACCACTTTCACTGCATAAGAAAAATAATTGAGAGGCTTGTTAGAAGCATCATAAAAATATCTGCCTAAACCAACTACTCCATAGAACAAAGTAGGACTCAAGTGCACCTCTAAGACCAACAAAGTTCCATTCAGAATGTAAGCTTTTGTATGCTCTAAGCACACTTCATCAGATGAGGAATCAGGTACAGTGAGCAGAGCTACATATAGTGATACTATCATACAATGTATTTCTCTTTTAGCTGAATTAACGTACACAACCGGGATATTGGCTGTTTATCTCATTACATATACTAAACCCATCTTCCACTATATTCTAATGTATTTTTCTTCTAATGGCAAACTATATGTATGTTACATGTTAAAAGGTAAATTAGTTGGATGGGGAAAACTTCTGAGAAAGAAATGCCCTCATTTTGGCCCAGGCTTATAACAATAGAGTGATTAACAGATATTCTCACATTTTGACATGTTACTGTTTTATTGGTTTCTCACGCTCATGCTACCCATATCAAGGGTTTGCTCAATTTGTTAATTTTACTATTCTGTCGCTGGATCTTAAATTTGTACCATTTTGCATTCTAAGCCACTCCTACCAGCTATATGTAGCTCTGCTCACCGTACCTGATTTCTCATCTTATGAAGTGTGCTTAGAGCACACAAAAGCTTACATTCTGAATAAAACTTTGTGGGTTTTAAAGGTGCCACTTGACTCCTACTTTGTTCGACTGCTTCAGACTAACACAGCTGCCCACTTGGATCTATCTACTACTCCATAATAAAGGATGCCACATACTAAAAAATGTTTGTAAACATCTTTTTCATGCATTAAAATAATTTTTCATTTTGAAAAAAGGATGCCACAAGTAAAGCATTCTGTTATTCTATTTCAAAAGTCATTTTTTCTTTATACAAAAAAGGTAAAACACTATCATGCCCCTAAACCAAATTCCAAAACGGCCTCTGTTCTCTTATATGCCGACGACGTTGCTGTCTTATCCCTCACCCTCTCGGCTTAGCTTCGCGAACGAAGATTTAAGAAGGGTGCAGCAGTCCACGTCTGCTGCAGGCTCGCTGGTGGCTGACAAGACCAATGCGGGACAGGCAGGTCCGCCCACAGTGGCTGCCGGGAAAAGTCTGATTTGGGGTTGGTGCTGTAGCAGTGGGATTAATAACCAAAGTGGGATTAATGCGTTCTTTATCATCTTTTATTTCATACTGCACCCAGAACTCCTTATCCATCAACTATGATAAGACCAAAATCCTGCTGTTCTCCAAATCATGGAAACAGCATACCTGGAAAATTAATGGCAGATGCCTTGACCAAGTTAAATCTTTTAGGTACTTGGGAGTTCTTTTCCATTATAACTTGAAATAGTGCATGCATCGTGATCAAGCCCTTCTTATGGCCAAGAACAAGCTATCGGCGTTAACTCGTTTCCATAATCAAAAAGGCAATCAATTTGCCCCAGCCGCTTTGCAAATTTTTCGCACCACACTACTCCCTCAGCTATTCTATGGGATCCCTGTGTGGTTTCAATGTTTCAGCAAAAACACCAAAAAAACCACAGTTTCTTTTTTACACCGCATTCTGGGCATTCCCAACTCAGTGCGTTATCCCACCCCATGTGCCGACTGGGTCTCCACACAGTAGAGTCTAGAATCTGGACTACCTCAATCAAATACTGGCTCCAACTCCATTTCCCTACCCCTTACCCAACAGTCTGATTTCTCTTTTACTCGCAGACCCTTTTACTCCTAAATTGTTCTATTCAGTGCTCGGGAAAATTAAATTGATTGGTATCGATCTAGATTCATTGACAAACTGCAGTGAAACTTATATATTTCACTTGATCCGCAGGAGAATACTGGATAATGACTCCCAATTAACAACTGCTGAAGCAAGGGGTACATGCTCACCCCACTTCTTGGATCTTCCCCCTTCCCAAATTTGCATGGCTCAGTACTTCCCAAATCTAATAACCCCACATCAACGCTGAGCTTTTATGTTGGTCAGACTCAACATATCTCCATCGTCTGTGGTCTCTGGTAGATATAAGGGTATCCCTTACAAACAGAGACACTGCAGATGTGGTAGAGAACCTGACTCTATACGGCACTTTCTACTAGACTGTCCGATACTTTCCCAGCACCGACAGCGCCTAATCAAACCTCTCCTCTTAACCCCCAACTTAGTGACAAGCAAAAGGATAGAGTTTTTGTTGGCTGACAAATGTCCCTCAATTACTGAGCAGGTTTCAGAATGTCTGGCCCTAGCAGTGAATGAGAAAGAAATTAAAAATGGAGTCAGGTAGGGAAATACCTTGCCCCACTTTTCTTAGCTAAATTTTAGATGTAACCTTGTATTCCTATGCTGGTTGGGCTTGCAAATTACTGTGGTTTGTATGTCCCATTTTGAAATTCCTTTGGACCTTGTTTTTCTTTTCTGTTATGCCTTGTCTGACTGTCAAGTCATTTCTTCTTTATACAAAAAGGTAAAACACTATCAGCCTTTAATAATTTACAAGATTTGTTATGAAAAGGGACACAAAACTGATGAACAACTGAACACCTAGATTCCATAGACAATTAATACAGACCATAATATTATTTCTGCATTTTATGTACTTATTTGCTACAAAAACAGAGGAACAAAACAAGGAGTCAACATTATGGAAAATCTGACTACAAAAGGTTACATACAAAACGTTACACGACTAGTTATCACACTGACACCTGATACACATGATCTGAAAAGTTTTTATAAAGTCTAAATTTACTTTTGGCTGTATGAACAATGAAACCCAAAAGAGAAAGTGATTTCTGTTACTGCTGATGAAGCAGATCAGTAATTCAGACCAAATTCTGAATTTAGAATTTCATATTTTTTACGTTCAGAGGCAACTGGAGAAGAACAAACCGCTTTAAAATCATCGGCAGCCATTTTCTATTGTTCCATCTTCAACTCCAAATGTTCAGAGTACCAACGTATTTTGTTTACCTGTCCATTGTGCTAGTTACCACTTCCAACTGATTCAGTAAAAATGAATAAAGGTTTGGAAATCGAGTGAAGAACTCTCTCCCTGTCATTCTGTAGAAGAGAGAAAAAAACACATTACAGTATAAAACAGCATGAAAATCTCAAAAATGCACAAGGTCTTCTGCCCATTTGAACATAGATAACTTTACACTGCTTTGCAGACCTCTTCTGATGGTTTCTATTGGCAGTCAGTGCTACTGCTGGAGAGAAGGGACATTCCAGGACCTGAGATTAAAAATCTATCTACATCCTACATAATCCATCTATATCCTGGTATGTGACAGAGAGCTTTGACTCTTGAAAGAGCATACCCTGAAAATCTTGTTGGACTCCAAAATGCTACTGGACTTGCACCTAGCTGTTCTACTGCAGTCCATTACAGCTACCCTCTGAAACTATCCTGAACAGAGTCACCAAGTACCATCCACATCACACATGGGATTGAATTAGCCATCTCCCACCCATATCAGAGCTCTCAAAACAACCTGAGGAATAGGACTGAGCAATAGGAGTAGTGAGACCAATGGAGAAGGCCACCACAGCGCTCCCAGACACAATCCTTGATGAAGACTATCCAGAGATACATTCCAGATGACTCCAGCACAGAAGCCTAACAAGGAACCCTCATACGCCACTCGTATGCAAATGGAGATGCTATGAATACACCTCCATTAGAACAAAACTGTAATTAACACCTATAGTGCTATTTTACACAGTGCCCTGCTGTCTCTCACATTTTAAGAAGGGTTACTGTACTACACAAATTGTCTCACTTTTCCATCCAGTTTATTTATTATTTGCATTTATACCCTCCCCAGTTGGGCTCAGGGCAGCTAACAACAAGTAAAATAACAAGTAAAACAACAATGTTAAATTATTACAATAAAATTATTACAATAAAGCATTATTAAAAAACGCTTACAATCTGCCAGGGAATGGCAGATCTTTATGACCAGATTTAACTGAACAAGACAGTTCAGTTTATATATCTTCAAAACAAAAATTAGTTAAATCTAAGGGTCATAAACTTGACACACACGCACCAAATAAAATAAGCCCCATTTCATCCCATTATTTTCAAAGAACACTTCTAAATTTTATCAGCCATGCTTTAATATGTCAGAAAATAACAAAAATACAATGGTAAGGAAATAAAGTTTATAGTATAATGACATATAAATAAAATACATGTGGACAACTAAAAGAGAGAGAAACCATTCTCTGCACCAATATAACTGTCACGTGAAAATAAACTTCATATTTACAATTGAGGCCCTGGATTTCAACATCTTTTTTTATAGCTCCTTTTATGAAAGTCAGTGAAATAAGTAAAGTTTTAATGCAAGGATAAATCACCAGATGGCAAATAGTACAGCAAAGATTGTTTCAGTGCTCAGCTAACACAATAGGT
This sequence comes from Heteronotia binoei, assembly GCF_032191835.1. NCBI lineage: Eukaryota > Metazoa > Chordata > Lepidosauria > Squamata > Gekkonidae > Heteronotia > Heteronotia binoei. The sequence continues at coordinate 215,434,967 of NC_083223.1, forward strand.
CTTAACCACAAACCACTATGTAAACATTGCAAACCAGATCAAACCAAATGTTCAAAATGAAGCAAGCACAGGAACTTTCTCTAAGTGCACAGAATTGTGGAAATCTACCATAGGCACTATTCACTACAGTATTTGCATCTGTTACCCAAATATACATGTAATATAAATATTAGGTTCCCCCCCCCAAAAAAAAAATTCCATTTGTTGAGTGATAAAAGTGAAATTGACTCAATAAGGGACTTGACTCTAAAGGAAGCCATAGCCCTCAGTATGCAAAAGACCTGAGTATGTGTCCCGCCCAGCCCAGGCGAGGACTACGCAAGGGGGACCCCCCAGCGCCTGCCAGCCGCTCCCGGCCCCCGCTGCCGCCCCGAGAGCCTCCCACGCCTTCCCAAGCCCCCGCGGCGGCCCCCCCTCACCTGGGCTGACGGAGTGCCAACAGCCGCCCGAACGGCGCCTCTCAGCCACCGCGCCCGTCTCCGGGTCCGAGGAGCCCGGCCAGAGGGAGACGTCGAGAAGCAGGAGGGAGAAGCTGAGCCCAGCGCTGGGCGAAGAGGAGGAGAGCCGCCTGACCCGTGGTGGCGAGAGACGCCACACCCCAGCACGCTGCAGAAGTCCGAGACGCCCGAGGCACGCCCAGGCAGCCCAGCCCCGGCGCGCCTCTCCCGGGCATCTGGGGCTTTGAAGGGGGGGAGGAGCCAGAGAGGGGCAGAACCCAGGAGGGGGGTAGACTCAGACGGGGGGATAAAGGGAGGGAAGGAGGAGGTCGGGGAGGAAGCTGGCAAGTGCACAGTGGGGCTGCCTCCTGAGAGAGAGAAAGGAGTCCGTGAACAGCCAGAGGGGAACGGGGGGCCTGAGGTGAAGTAACCTGGCTCCCACCCCTGTTTCTGAGACCTCCGGGGAATGCCCCAGAGTGCCCGGGAGGGGCGACGGCGGCGCCGGGAGACCGGGGGAGGTACCCAGAGCACGACAGTATGGCTGTAATGACAATACATTTTGGAGTCCATAAGAACTGTCCTAAGTCAGAAGCACCTTGATGGCAATTAAGACACACACACAAATGAAATTAATTGGATTTGATACAGACTGTAAGACCTAAGCCAACATTTTAACAGCAGTATTCCGCCACTAAAATACTCTTGCACAATTCTAAATCTTATCGTTGGCCTTCCAATACTGAAAAACAGGGTTGACTGTTTCTGTAATTCAGACTGAATATTTTAATAATGGAAACTGCAAAGAGCAGCCTGCAATGTGCACATTTTAAAGAGAGGGCTACTATTTTTAAGCAAGCTTATTATAATTTTCTATCACAACTGATCATGGATTTCATCATCTCACAAAATGGGTCCTTTTAATGAAAGTTTGTGCCATGATAAATTAGTCTACAATCTCACTAGATTCCTTTTTGTTTATACATTGGTTGCACTAACTGTAAAAACCACAGCCTGTCATGAGAATCAAGTCCTGTATGTCCTCAGGTTTATGTGCTTTCTACCTCCTTTGCCTCACACGGAACTTAGGAACGGGACTTTCTGCTTTCATAAAGTTCAGTCATTGTGGGCAACAAACAAGCCATGGGTAGCACACACATAGTTTCAAAATAAAGTTTGTTGTGAATCAAAAAGTCTCCCTGAGGCACATGAAGGGAGGATGGAAGTGCACAAGGATTTGTAAGCCTCATTCTCCACAATGAACCACAGTTTGTTGCTGATAGATAGCCAGAGGTTACAGGAGACATTCTCTGTCACATATCTCTTAAATCACTATGCTAAAACAGTTCTCATGTGAGGTGGAACGTAAACAGAGCTCTTTCTTCAAATAAAACAGGTATCAGGAGACAAAAATATACATCTGACAAAATGATAGCAAGAGTTAGGGCTAAGTTAGACTAAGCATGAGTAGCAGGGTGCCTAGCTAAAAGAAAAATGGTGTACAAACTTTAAAAATATATTGACCTATAACTCAGCATTACTGCTGTTTTCCAGTTACGCAGTTCAAATGAAGAGCAGTAAAGTATCCTATTAGCATTTTTGTGATCTCTTTCACTACCAATTTCTGCCCACAACATTTCCTGAAATTCTTGTTCCAAGTTTAGCTATCTACACAGAAATATCATCTATAACCTTAGATTCAGATCCCTGAATTTAGAACTATTTAGTGTATTTTTATCCTGGTCTTCTTCCAAGGAGCTCAGGCTGGTGCACACGGATCTTCTCTTCTTCATTACATCCTCACAACTATCCTGAAAGAAAGATTAGGCAGAGAAAAAAATGGCTTGACCAGGGTCACCCAGAAAGTTTCAAGACAAATGGGGAGTGGCAACTAGGCCACATTTCTAATTAGTTTAACAGGAGACCTGAATTTTTAGCACCAATCATATTTTTCTCAGGCAACATTATCCTATATATTGCAATCTGATTCAGGCATTACAAAATAGCAATGAACATTTCCTCGCCCTTGCCCAGAGAAGACCTTGGCAATTCACAGTGTCTTTTCCACACCCCTATGTAACCACCGCCACCTGCCATGCATCTGACATTAGATGGAACAGCTTCCAAACTAATCAGGTGGTGCCTACCTATTGCAGCTTCCAGCAGCTTCAAGTCTCACTCTCTCAAATGAGGGAGAAAAAGAATACAGAAAAGACTACATAGATGTTCATCCATTAAGAAAAGAGAACCGTTATAATTCTGAAGGTCTAAATCCTAAGAAATGTGAATAGGTGATCTTCCACAAAATGGATTTTCCTACCACTTTGCCCTATCTGAAAAGTAAAGTAGGGGGTTCAAGTGGTCAGTCAACAAAAATCACACAACCCTCCCCCCTCCTGCATGAGCAAGAGCAACGTTCAACACCACTAGGGTGTCTTTAGATATAATCCATAATTCCTGATAACTGCAAAAATAAAAATATACTATGTATGAAAAAATACAACCACAACTGTTCTAACTACATAACTGCAAAAACACTTAAAATGAACATACAGAAATCTTGTGCTGATAGCATATACATTTTGAAATAGCTACAACGAAATAGCTACAATATGCCTTCTTCTCAGGTGTTTCTGATTTAGGTTTATTGCGCCATCAATAAAGTTCTGGTGGGTCATTTCTTTGTTACCCTTATAACCTAGCCATTCTCCAAAGAGCTCAGGAAGGTATATACAGGGTTACCACAGGTTATCCTCATAGCAACCTTGTAAGAGAGATGAGGCTGAGAGCATGTGACCATCATAAGCTCACCCAGTAAACTTTATGGCTGAGAAAAGATATATATTCCAACCTCTCCAGTCTTGTTGACTATCGAATTACTAACATATGGCTTTGCAGAAAAGGAAGGTATACTTCAAGTAGCGTTTTACATAGCAATATATACACTACATGAATAATCTGGACTAAAATAACCCAGAACTTCCACAAATAATTTAGAAGCTCAATTAATTTTTATATACAAAAGTTGTCAGATACAGAAACTAGAGAGATGGCTAACTGACAGAACAAACAGTTACTGACAATATTCAGATGCAGATTTTGGCACCGTAACTTCATTTAATTAAAGCTTAGAAAACATTTCCATTTAAACTGATATTGAATTTGTCATAAGATTTATAACGCCTCCAAAATTGTTTACAAAACCTGCTTAAAATAGTCTTATCACTTTATCTCAATTTACATCTGTGCTTCTCATTATGTTCCCTTCTCGTACAGCTACATGCCATGTTTTCTACATATGTGCACCGCCATTTGAACAGCTTAATATTTCAAAAACCTTGTAACTGAAATCTAAACATCATTGTTGAACACTACAATTAAAAACGTATTATTTCAGCAAGGCCAAAAATAGATAATAAAAAGTATTTAAAATTCATGCACAGTTCTGTGAAACTTTTCAAACATTTTGAGGTGGCCCACACAAATATTAATTCAGCCATACAATTCCCATTAAAGGATGTCACATTCATATCATATTTTCCCCCAGGTAAATTAATAAAAAGTGAGACCTCTTAAGCTCATAGAAAATGTATCACATGCTTTGAAGGTGTCAAGATAGATTTTGACAGGGTTTTCAAAAAAAAACTCTTGACAAAGCTCCTCACCAAAGCCTCCTAAGGAAATTGAACAATCATGTGATAAGAGGAAGCATTTACTGGTTATTGTTTGTTCTCCTTTCAACTGTTTACCAGAGGAATGAAATACATAGACAGTTTTCACAGTAAGAAGAGGTAAACGGTGAGCCTCATAAGGATCTGTTCTGTGACCGGTATTTTAAGTTTATTTGTTAGAACCAGGCCCAGCAAGTTCACCCTTCATATATTTCAAACAACTTCAGATTGAAGGAAGGAAGGAAGATTTGCAGTAACCAGGAGGAAGACTGTTTAACAACCCTCAGAGTGGGAAAAGGAAGATTTCTTGCTACAGCAGCTAGGAATTTACCAGTACTTGTAAAATGATGTAGCAGAGGAAGGCTGAGAGCATTTTTGCCCCTGAATGAGATGCGGGCTGATCATCTGTGACTCCTCTGTTACAGTGTGGCCAGAGATGGAAGTCTTTGACATGAGCTGAAGAGCAAGAGCCCAACGGCTTTTGGACTTTAGCTGTTAGTGCATAGAGCTGAGTAAGCCATACTATTCAATAAAATCAGCATGAGCCCAGGATATTGGAGCATCATAGTGTGTATCTTTGTTTAAAGTGTATTTTTGCATTTCTTTTGAGAAGAAAAACGTGAGATATGCTTAAATAAAAATAGATTAATATTTGCTACAAATTTTAATTATTTACTTCTGCATAACAAGGTGGAGCCCATCACCCTAGCCCGTCCTCCATCTTGTTATGCAGAAGTAAATAATTAAGCATTTATATCTCACTTTCTGGCATGTTATTTCAGGTGAAGAGAAGTCTGTCATGACTTTCTCTTCCTTGTTTTACTCCTCATACAAATAGAGCATTAACTGAATGTGCCCACTTTTTGTTCTCCAAAGCTTGTCTCTCTTCCAGTTTAACTGTGATTGCAAGTTGTTCTGTAAGTGGGAGGGCCGTGAAAAAGTTAATTAGATTCTGTTCAATTAAGTTCTCAAGAAAGAGATGCTCTGAATCTGGGTTCAGGTGGAAAGGTGAATCAGGACCCTGAGTCAAGTCACTCTGGTCTCCGGCTTTCGTTGCTCCTGGCTTGAAATTGATGCCCTCCGTCATAGAACCCTCTTTTTCCAAGTGAGGTAGCAGGGGTGTTATAAGGGAATTGACAAAGACCCTGGCTGGAAAAATCCCCTTAGTGTGAAGGAAATCTTTCTGGGATAACAGCAGACTAGGAATCCTGGAACTGCCGAAAGGAAGCATGATAAAATCTGTTGGACTACAGGAGAATGAAGTTAAGTTGCCTGTCCATCAATCCCAACAGAAAAACTTCCAGTTTCATTTGTATAATCATTTTTAAGAGCATTTGCATCCAGAAGCTTTTGGCTTTATCATAAGTCACCACACAATTTAAAATATTCTTTCATGCTGTTCACATTACCAACATTTATTCAAAATATTTTATACATTCTAGCCAACTTATCTGGTGTCATATACCATCAAAACATCTTCATAAAAATTTTCTTTAAGATTAACATTTAATGTGAACTTCAATCCCTTCAGCCATAATGTAGGATCACAAATTGTAACTTCCTGTACTGAAATAACAGGTCAGGAGGAAAACGCAGACAAATGTATTATCAAAGCTTACCAGAAACAAATGCTGTACCACAAACAAGCATACTGGTCATAAGTATACTATAGAACTTGGGAGAAATGGAAGTGAAATCCCATCTATGCAACTATGACCTAGAGTTCTGCTAATTTAAAAAAATTAACAGGCTACATTATTTTATTTACTTTTCAATAGTATAACTGATATAAACATGGTTTATTAATCAATTTGAATGTTCTATTTAGTCAGCACTAAAGAAAAGTAAATTTTACCAACTTAACCATTCTCTTGTGCCAGCAATACTATTGCTGATATTGCTTTTATCCTTCCCGACTGGGAGTTGCATTTTTCCTGGCAAAACATTCATTACCTGCTAAGGATGCACCAAATAGTGGTGCCAGGGAGTTAACAAAGCAGAGTTCTGTCAAAACAAATACTCCAGCTTAAAATCAGAATGTTAAAAAGTCATCTATGAAAAAAGAACCATCAGAGTGTTTACTGCAAATGTGCTCTGTTTAAAGGAACATTCACTGTTCCCTACAACATATGTAGGCCATTCGTTATCTAAGTTTCAGTAAAAGAATACTTTCAGCTAAGGAGAACTCATTGAGACTTGAGCTAGCCAGGCACTGTGGTGGGCTTTTTTCCCTTTGACAGCCTTTCCCTTCCCCCCTAGACCCAGTTCAGGCTCCATCATAGGCCCTCCCAATCCCAGCAGATTTCCCCATCACTGCTGACACACCCAGCCCCCAAGCTACTCATGCAGCCTGTTTCTCCTTGCAGGACATGGCTCAACCATGGCTGCCATTGCCCTGCTGGCTCTCTTCATCTGTGCAGGACAGCAAATGGGACTGCAGGTGAGTTGGGGGGGCATTTCTGTGAAAAGTTTGTACATCTCTACAGGAAACATGTGAAAGTCTTTAATATGAGCATGGGGGACAAAACTAAAATCAAATGCTTGTCAAAACATACCATGATACAGCAACTGATTTCTGATGTAGACATTCCAGAGTATGGTATGTCACCAGTCCTGAACAAGCATTTAATCACATGTGTAAAGACGCAGATCTAGTGTTCAGGACTGTGGAAATGGATATCCTGTCTAGAATTACTTGACTGAGATCAATAGTATAATCCTATGAAGGGTTACTCCAATCTAAACCTACTGAAATCAGTGGATTTAGCATGAAGTAACTGCATAGGATTGCACTGGAGAAGTCAATACACCCAGCCATTTCAGATTTGCTCAGAATGGGATCAGGGTTTAAATAACAGCAGCAATTCTGAATCCACTTAATAAAAAGTTACACTGAAGTCAATTGAGCTTACTTCTAAGTAAATATGATTAGGATTGTGTTGAATTAAAATATAGAATGTTTCTTGTTAAAAAAAACCCTTTAGAAACAAATTTTTCTATCTTCTCATGCAAGTTCAGAAGAATAATTTAGATTTATTATATTGAGAAAAAGATAGACAAGGGAACTAGAAGGATCATTAAGCATCACAAATGTGGCACTTGTTTTGCAAGGAATTATAACAACATACTTGAATTCCAGAAAGCAACCAACATAGCTTAAGTTCATTGACTTAGGAAAACATTCTTTCATGCTGCATAGTTCTAAAATAAATACTTTAGAGAAACAGAGAACAAGTGATTATACCTGGGTTTTCATTTTCTTTCAGATAGAAACTGCTAGAGCAAACATTCCTACTAGTTTACGTTGCCTGGGGTTTTATGAACTTAATAACTGAACTGTCAATCAAGGCCTATATAAATACAGTAGTTGAATGCTTTCTGCTTTAGAAGCACTCTTATTTACAAGAGCAGTCAGCCAAGATTTTGAAATGACTGCATGGTCTGTTTGCTTTGATCTCTTTTTATGCCCTAGTCTCTCAATACCTGTTAGTTTGCTATTTATGATACCTTTGTGTATTTATGCATGAGAAGAACAGCTGCAGAGAGCCAGCACTTCTTACGAAAATCAGTGATTGAGGAGGAAAATGTATCAGATACCGCACAACCATTTTGAAAAACTCAAGATAAAGTCATTGGTTAATGCTGAAGGACTGAAAAATCACAACAATAGAGCTACTAAGTGTTTAACAATATATCTGCTTCACATCTGACCATTCATATACTGTTTAAGGAGTTTCCTGAACATCTCAAACTTTCTCATCTGATTTAATGTACTCAATTACCATCTTGAAGGATACCACAACTCTACCATTGAACAACACATTCTTGGAACAACCACATTTTAGCATTCAGAAACAAAAATACTTTACCATAAAACTCAGAACAGAGAAGAAACTCAAATAATTATTTTTTTAGAATGGAAGGAATATAATTTTTATTTACCAGAAAAACAAACAAACCCATGACTGGGAATCCTTTGTACCACAAAATTATTTGGAGATTCTCTTAGCAAAGACTAGTGGGGCTACAAGTACCGAACTAGGTGAAATCACACAAAGTCAATTGAATAAAGAACAAAGAAAACAATACCCAGGGTACAAAAGGACCATAAAACTAGTTCTCAAGGGGGTTTCTTTATGTGGAATAGTTCTCCCTTCCCCACAAATAAACCACATGGATGACAGCTTCTGAATTTGGTAGGACTTTCAAAAACAATTTACAATACCCTGTTCACATATTACAGTGAATGTATGTACATCCCAGCATATGGTTTGTAAGAGCCAATCTACATTCCTTTCAAAAATGAAAATACAAACCAGTATGTGGATAAATGTGGGATTTAAGTTTGGCTGTACATGTACTGAGTGTAACACAAGTGTTATTCAACAGACACAATCAAATGTATACTGTACAGATTGCATGTACATTCAGTCACTTGTGAACAGGGCTAATACAACTGGGGGAAATGAGTGTTAGGAGTTAAGCATCTAAAATAGCTCTTCAGGTTCTAGTTAATGCATTGTTTGTACAAAGAGCACATCAGCATTAGTATCTTAACTGCATTACATCAAGGGTACTGCATGATGGAACTATTAACATATGTTCATTAAACTAGGCGTCTACCTGTACCACACACAAAAATCTCTATTTCTAAGCCCTCAAGGTAGCCCATAAGACGACACTATCACTGGCTTGCATCCAAACTGCAGAACAGAAACAAAAAGTCTCTCATACTGTTTACTATTCAGAATAGTTACCTAATTCCTGCCCTTGCATGAAATGCTATCAGGGCTTGGAATATACTAAAATATCCAAAACCAAATCCAAATACCTTTATTGGCATAGAAATAAAAAGTACAGCATAGCAAATTTACATGGAGTTTCACCTATAAAAAGCAGTCAACCATCAAGAAGAGAAGCTAGTCTTTTGCTCCCTGATTGTTATGGCAGCCAAAAGGTACTTTGCAACCAGGCTTTGTGATATGGGAACATTGGTCAGATAGCAGAAAAAAAAACTAACTTCGCTTCAGCTAATCCATAAAAATTAGACAGAACAGGTTTGATTATGCAGTCCCACACTTCCCCATAAAAATCACAATAAAGTAAAACACGGGCGATCGTTTCAAGGTGCCTTCCATTACATGAGCAGACTCTATCCTGATAAGGGATGTTGGGAAACCTCCCAGACAGTACCGCTGAGGGTAGAACATTGAGTCTTGCTAACATAAAAGAGCGTAACTGGGGTGAAGTAATCTGGGAAAGGTAGGCAGCAGGCAGCCCATGATCTGGGAAGATATCAAATGCTAAAGGGGAACAAGTATTATGTTCAGAAGAACAAAGGGACTGTTTCTCAATATCTAAGATCCTCTGTTTCAGGATTCTGAATGCCTGTGTTTCACTTAGTATACAGAGGTTGTCCAAGGGTACACCTATGGAATGTATTTTCTTCTAGATCTGACTATACCAAGTGGAAACGAAGGAATCCGCTGGCATCATATGGATATAACTAGCAGGGTCTGCCCTAAAGTGTAGGCGTAGCCAAAACTTTATAGTTCGTAGCCATGCCCTGGTCTCAATCAAATAGGTTCCAGTCTCTAGGCACATTGCAGCATAGCTGACACAGTTGGGGACCCTTAAAATAAGGCATAAAAATGCTGCCTGAATTCGCTCAAGTTGGAAATTGAGGGCGCAAACCCAAATAGGGATCCCATATAACAACTGAGAAACTGTTTTAGCATTAAAAACACAAATAGCAGTTGGGACAAACTGGTTGCCATTCTTGTAAAAAAAGCTAACCACTGCAGACAAACTACAAATGTTATACAGTTGCAGGCTCATTAGAAAACAAATCCCTAACAAAAACAGCAGCATAATACTTTTTATCCAGACTAACCCAAACACCACAGGCTTTGAGGTTCTTCAAGATACTGCAGTGTAAACCATGGAGGGGAGGGAAAATATTCTGAGGCACAGCGGAAAGTCTCATTCCAAGAAGTCTTAAAATGAACATATATAATACAGTTCTCACTGCTCAAATGTCTATCAATGTCCTTGCACAGTAACTTTTATATGCATATGAAAATTAGAGGTTCATAAATAAAAGCTGAATATTTATTTCTTTGCAACCATTTGTGTTCTTTCCATTATAGCAGTAGAATCTACTCTACCAGTGATCAATGCCATTCCTCAATGCCATTCCTTAGCAGGGAGGACTACTGAGTAATTAGCAATGGAAAAGGTAGTCCCCTGTGCAAGCACCAATCATTTCCAATTCTGGGGTGATGTTGCGTTCACATTTTCACGGCAGACTTTTTATGGGGTGGTTTGCCATTGCCTTCCCCAGTCATCTACACTTCCCCCCCAGCAATCTGGGGACTCATTTTACTGACCTTGGAAGGATGGAAGGCTGAGTCAACCTGGAGACAGCTACCTGAACCCAGCTTCCACCAGGATCGAACTTAGGTCGTGAGCAGAGTTTAGGACTGCAGTACTGCAGCTTTACCACTCTGTGCCATGGGGCTCTTAATTAGCAGTGCTATGGATCAACTAAATTCATGAACATCAGAATTTTGTTTCAAATTAGTACCACCCACAGCAGAGAAGGAACATACCTTCCATTATAACTGTCTTAAATTCAATTTCATAAACTTTTGAAAGAAAATTAGACTACTATTAATATCCAGCTTTTAAAAAATAGAGAAAAAATAAGGCAGACCAGACAAATATAAAGTTGGAAATAAAAAACTGGCTGTGGTTAAAGGCATGCAGCTACATAACAGGTGGCTGCGCTCTAGAGAATTTTTACTGCCGAGAGGAATACAATTCAAGCCCATGCCAGACCACTCTTCCTGGTCAGTACCAAGGCTTAGTGGAAATTCAGTGAAGTACAAACTCAACATGCCAGTAAATGAACAATCATTACTCATCTTCCAAAAGCACTAAACAGACAATAAGCACATTTCAGGACAGTGTAAGTAAATCCTGTTGGTACAGATGTTCAATAGTTCTGGCAATTTTCTCCATCCTTATTCTTTAATAACTATTGACAGTCCAAAAGCACATGTAATTACTTGCATTTTACAAACTCCATTCCACAAACATCACTAAAGTATTGCTCTTGACATGTCACACAGGAACCAGCCTCGATTTTCCACTGAGTATACACTGAACAAAGAGTCATAACTAACCACAAATCTTCGACAAGCTATGAAACGAATGTCTTCATGTTTACTTTTTTTACAACTAATGACTAAATGTGTGAAAAGAATTTATGTTAAAACACAAAAGAAGAGACACAAATAAAAAGAAACCAAAATTCATCAACAGGATCCAACATGATGTGAAAGGGCTTAGGCAGGCAGACCATAACTTCCTTTTCTCTTCTGCACACACCCACACACAGTAGGCCAGTATGCCTCCCTCAAATGCTGACCCTAGGGAACAGTGACCTCCAAAGAGCAGCATTTCAAGATGCAGTGAGGGGAAGGAGAGAAAGTTGCAGAAATCCTTAGTCCTTCAAAATCTCTCTTCTGGATCCAAGCCTGTTTTTATGTCACATTATTTTAAACTGCATTTTCAAAGATTTTTCACCAACTGGATAGGGGCAAAAGAGTATTATTTTTGAAAACAAAATATCCCAGGCAACCTCTCTCAGGTTTACTGAGGGGCTGTGGATAATAAAATGACGGGGAGGGGGGCAGCTAGACTGAAACTGGAGTAAGTATTGGGACAAATCTGATAAAACAAGGGCAAAAGCTCATTTTAAAATCTACTCTGTGCGAGCAAAGAAAAATACTTTTCTGCCACCATTGTGTCTGCAGAGTATGCCTACAGAGCTGTTCAGACTGGTCAGAGGCCAACTTGGATTTGGTTTGCAAAAGAAGGTGGACTGCTTAGTTGTAACTGTTTTGTTCACTCTCTCGGCTTGACTTCGCGAACGAAGATTTAAGAAGGGTGCAGTAGTCCACGTCTGCTGCAGGCTCGCTGGTGGCTGACAAGACCAATGCGGGACAGGCAGGTCCGGCCACAGTGGCTGCAGGGAAAAGTCTGATTTGGGGTTGGTGCTGTAGCAGTGCAATTCTTCCTCAATCTCCTTTTGTCCTCAAGACCAGCTATGCGTGCGTTCTCAAAGGAAGAGACAGCCTGGTGGATGGTGTGCCTCCATGCTTTGCGATCTGAGGCTAGGTCAGACCACTGGTGATGGTTGATGCGACAGGTGCCAAGGGATTTCTTCAAGGAGTCCTTGTACCTCTTCTTTGGTGCCCCTCTATTTCGATGGCCGGTGGAAAGTTCGCCATACAGAGCAATCTTGGGAAGGCGGTGGTTTTCCATCCTAGAAATATGCCCTGCCCAGCGCAGCTGCGACTTCAACAGCAGTGTTTCGATGCTTGTAACCTCCGCCCTCTTGAGGACTTCAGTGTTGGTCACAAAGTCACTCCAGTGGATGTTGAGGATGGTGCGAAGGCAGCGCTGATGAAAGCGCTCAAGGAGTCGCAGGTGATGACGGTATAAAACCCACGATTCGGAGCCGTAGATGAGGGTTGTCATCACAACCGCTTTGTAAACATTGATCTTTGTGCCTTTTTTCAGATGCTTGTTGCTCCACACTCTTTTGTGCAGTCGGCCAAATGCACGGTTTGCCTTTGCCAGCCTGTTGTCAATCTCCTTGTCAATCTTGGCATCTGAGGAGATGATGCACCCCAGGTAGCTGAACTGCTGGACTGTCTTCAGAACTGATTCATCCACAGTGATGCAGGGAGGGTGATAATCTTCCTGGGGTGCAGGCTGGTGGAGAACTTCTGTCTTCTTCAGACTAACTTCTAGGCCGAATAGCTTGGCAGCCTCTGCAAAGCAGGACGTCATATGCTGCAGAGCTGATACCGAGTGGGAGACGAGTGCAGCATCATCAGCAAATAGTAGCTCTCGGATGAGTTTTTCCATTGTCTTGGAGTGAGCCTTTAGTCGCCTCAGGTTGAACAGGCTGCCATCGGTGCGATAGCGGATGTAGACACCATCGTCATCATCTAGATCTACTGCGTCTCTTTGAAGCATCATGCTAAAGAAGATCGTAAAGAGAGTTGGCGCAAGAACGCAGCCTTGCTTTACACCTGTGCCTATTGGGAAGGGCTCCGAGAGGTCGTTTTGTTTTGTTCAGCACACTGTAGATATAATCTCTTGCATCCATAATGACATTGACTCTGTACTAGCAGTGAAAGTGTCAGAGGGTGCAAGGGTACTACTGACTTGTACAGTTGTTATAATTTCCAGTGTATTCAGTTGAAAGACATGGATAGGAGAACCCTAACGGGAGTGGGCTGAAGAGACCATATCACTCCAGTCCCGGCTCCCAATCTGTTTCCAGGCACAATTCAAGGTGATGGTGTTGGGGCAAGCATACCTGAAGGACTGCCTACTCTCATACAAACCTACCTCACTTCCGAGGTTATCTTCTAAGGGCCTGCTTTAGATGCCACTGCCACCTTTCTGAGATTAGGTGCATGGCAATCTCAAAGAAGGCTGTCACAACACTAACTTTGAAACTCTCTTCCCATGGGTATTAGTCTGTCCTCGTCTGTCACTGTCTTCCACCTGAAGGTAAAGACTTCTTGGTTTTGTCTGGCATTCCTCAGATCCCTCCTTCCTTCCTCAAGTCTGTATTACTTTTTGGGGGCTCTTAAAATATATTTTAGAGTTGATTTAAACTGTTTTTATAGTTATTTTTATGAATGTTACTTCAACATTTATGAACATTTTTAGAATGTTGCTTTAAGTTAAATGCTTGGTTACCCTCACAGGCAAAAATATAAGCATGCAATTTTTGTAAATAAACAAGTGAAATCTAAGGTATAAGTTTTCATAAGTCAAAGCTTATCACATTCAAAGGAAAATGCATCAACCATGCATTTGATGGTAATGAAATAGTTAATCTTTCTATCCTGGTTCTCAATGGTCTACCCCTTGCAACTGTAAAGGAAAGAAAGTATACTAATTACTAATAAATATCTTTGCTTCATTCCAGATTTTGCACTGGTTCAAGAATCTAGAAATGTATTTGTAACAAAATGTTTTTGAAAATATTCTGGAATGTGGATTTGAAAAAGAAAAAGAACATAGAAGTCATGCTGGATCAGGCAAGTGGCTCAGTTGCCCCTCAAACACCAAGAATATAGAGCATCACTGCCCGATAAATAGTGTTCCATCAGTGGCTAACAGCCACTCACTGACCTCTGCTCCATATGTTTATCCAATCCCCTCTTGAAGCTGTCTATGCTTGTAGCCACCACCACTTCCTGTGGCAGGGAATGCCACATGTTAATTACTCTTTCAAATCAGAAATGTTTTTACTAGCAATGTTTACCTCACAAAAGCAAGAATGAACTGTTAGCCAAAATTAACTGGAATTTATGTCATTCCTTAAAGGGGAACAACCCACAAGTACTTTCAGGGGATATCACATTTTCCCCTCCCCCTTTTTCCTCGCTTTCCTGAAAGCCCCCATAGCTTCTCCTCTTTTCCTGCATACCTCTCTTCTTCTCACCCACCAGCCAACCTGCTTCTTTATCCTCAGCTTTTATTTTTTTCATCCCACTGGTACCCTTTTACCCAGGAAAACTTTGGCCCCACTGGATGGTGCCAACTGCTGGGCCGGGCCCAGTAACATAGTGCTGGCAGATCCATGCACTTTCCCACAGTTTTTCCTCTTTTTCTCCTCATGGCAACCCCCATATCCTTAACTTCGTACTTCTTGCTTACTTCTCCCCATCCCGCCTATCAGCAACCTAACTTTATCCGCCCATCTTCAGCAATATTTACTTCATTTATACCCCAGCTTTCTCTACAATAGGGGCCCGAAGAGCTCAATCAGGAGCATCAAACTAATTTGTTATGAGGGACAGATCTGATGTAAATGAGACCTTGTCAGGTTGGGCATGTTGAGCCGGGCCATATGTGTACCTATTTAAGATTAGATAGCAGGGATATAAATTTTATAAAGAACACAAACACAATTAAAGATTTTTTAAAAATTTAAAACATGCTTAAAACATTAGCACTCATTGGTCTTAAAGGTGCTTTCTTTGTATTTCTCCCATGGGATCTAGGGAACTGAGGAAAGGAAGCTCTGGCTCTTTCCTGTCTTCCCAAGGGGACCAGGAGGGGGAGGAGCCGCAGCCAATAGAAGAAAGAGAGGCTTGGCTCAGTAGCTCTGCTGTGCAATTGTGATAGCCAGGTAAAGCAAGCTTTTCCTTCCCCTCATCTTCCTTCCAAAGGGATGAGCCTCAGCCAATGGAGAAAATAGAGGGTTTGCTCTGTAGCTCCTGTGCAATTGAGCAAGCCTGGCAAAGCAAGCTGTTACACAGAAGGAAGCAGAAGAGAGGGAGAAGGAAGCAGATGATAGCCAGTTGGTCTGGGGCCTGATTCAGCCCCCAGGCCAGATGTTTGACACCCCTGGCTTACATAATTCTCATCTTCTCCATTTTATCCTCACAACAACCCTGTGAGTTACATTACGCTGAGTGTGACTGCCCCAAAGTCACTCAAAAGAGTAGGAATTCAAACCTGAGTATCCCAGATTCTAATCTGAAACTCTAACCACTACACCGTACTTGCTCTTATGAGGTTGCTGCTGTTGAACAGCGTACACAGCCAGGCCTGGGCGAGAAATTCAACTTCTGCAGTAGAAAGTCAACTGGTGCTTGCTGCCAGGCCTGTGCCCTGAAGCCCATCCTCAAAGGCCAAAACAGCCCTGGAAAGGGCCCTGACCCCTCCCCCATAACTTTTACTGTCAGAAACCAAGATTTGAAGACTGGCAATACTGCTGTGGTTGCTTAGGAACCGCAACTGAAAGCATTTGTTTCCATCTATAGGCATGGTTTCTATCATTTTAGAAGGTGTAAAATTCCCAATGTATTTTTTTTTCTTTTTAGATTTCATTTCCCCCCAAAAAATCTGGGGCTTATCCTCAAGTTTGTAAGAACATCTGTCTTGTCTGACCATGACCCCATTCTCTAGTAAGCATCCACAGATGCTGAGAATCAAACATGATGTCCAGACACATTTATGTGGGCAATCTAAATTTATACGAAAGATCTAAAATATGTTTGATTATTCAGTACATTCCATCAAATGAAATAGAAAGCATTACAACCTGCAAATGGACAAAATCAACAAGTGCCTGTACACATGCTTTCTCTACTGTGGGTTTCACCTTGTGGAATGGTCTGCCAAGAAGGTCAGGAAAGTTCCCACACTCCTGTCCTTCCACAAACTATTCAAGACCATTTTTCTGCACAGATAATAAAGTTGCACAGTATAAAATGCTTCTCAAACTTACTTGGATAAATGATTAAGCCAGGATTAAATGGTTAAATCTGGCTACTTGATCACAGAGTGCTTGCTCCAGGGTCTCAGTTTGGAGACAGGAACAGACCAAGGCAGGTCAGCCTTGATAGCACTGTTCATCAGAGAAGGATGGAAAGCATGTGAAATAACCTTAGCATAAGTATACTGTCTATGAGGAAAATAAAACACCCCACAAATCTATCTACAAACAGCACAAGTATTCTTGACTGAAACTAACAAGTAAATACAATATAAGTTGGTTCTATGGTAGTTAGGGAAGATATTCTTCATTTTGTGTCACCCTCCTCAAAATCTTCAGCCCTGGATATACAAATAAGAAATGTATTGGAATTATCCAAAAAATAATATGAAACAAGCCACATAAGACTGAATGAGGATTCCTCCACCACCAGTCTAGGGCAGGGGTGGCAAACGGTAGCTCTCCAGATGTTTTTTGCTCACAATTCCCATCAGCCCCAGCCAGCATGGCTGATGGGAGTTGTAGGCAAAAACATCTGGAGAGCTACCGTTGGCCACCCCTGGTCTAGGGGATCAGGCTTCCTATTCATACTTATGACACCTCATATGGCCATTTTTGAAAGAAATCTATGGTTGCCAGTTAAGGCAAGAGGGCATGAAAGGTACACCATTTATGAAAAGGTTCCTTCCTTCAGTCTTCCCAATTTGAAAACGCTGGTTCATTTAAAATGATCCAGAAAGTTACATAAAATGTAGTTGACTGTAATCCAAACACAAGAACATATATATTGGCAACAAAG
Source organism: Heteronotia binoei (assembly GCF_032191835.1). Lineage (NCBI taxonomy): Eukaryota > Metazoa > Chordata > Lepidosauria > Squamata > Gekkonidae > Heteronotia > Heteronotia binoei. Next base: position 215,452,190 of record NC_083223.1, read on the forward strand.
GATGTCTTAAGGAAAGGCAAATTTCATGTAGCTGGTCTAAATAGGCAGGGATTATTCTGATACAAAATCATGCATCAAGAGAGACATCTAGTGGAGTTTATTACAAAAGTGACTCAGTTGCTTAAATAGATAAACAAAGTTTGGCAGCTTTTCCCAAGCAGAGATCCTTGTTACAACTTTAAAATAAAAGAACAGCTACAAAATGCAATTCTTACATTGCAAAAATGTAAATGCAAGGCTCACACATACTATTCATTCCTCAAGAACCCATGCACTGAAAACCAGGGACAGTTAAGGTAATGAGGCATGTACGATACAGGGGGGACAACAGCATGGGAGATATTAACCCTTTCACTTATCATCTATTCTGGTTGGCCATTGGTAAACAGAAAGTAAAATCACTTCAGCGCAGGTATATATGATTAAAAACAACAAAATTCAGTAATGGCATCAGGGTCAGCAGCAACTCCACACAATATTATGTATTCTAACGCAATGGCAAACCTGTAAAAAGTCTGCCATGAAAACATCATGATGCAATGTCACCCCAGAGTTGGAAACAACTGGTGCTTGCACAGGGGACTACCTTTACCTTTAATGTATTGTAATGTTAATTTGTATTAGACAGACTGACTTTTAAATTATTTTTGTACAGATTTTAGACCCTTTCAGAATGTTCTTTTGTCTTGTTGGCATGTTTTATCTATTTGTTTTATCTTTTCTCATGTTGGCATGTTTTATCTATTTGTATGCATGTGTATGTACATCTATTTTTTTCCTCTTTTCTCTCCTTTAATGCCAATAAAGGTAACTGAACTGTAATATTATGTATTCTAACAGTCAACTGTGGCCCCATCAGTGAACACTTAAATCAGTGGACAGAAGGGAGATTTTTCTCCAGACTTGGGGGACTCTCCCAGATTTTTTAGCTAGCTCAATATGTGTAGTTATTTTGTGGGTATGCAAGAAAATATTTTTAAAATGGAATGTTAATTTTAAAAGGCATTCTGTTAAACAGCTTCTGCCTGAAATGTTTGACTACTATCATAGTTATGTAAAACCTCACCCCCTAACATTTGTGGTTGGCTCTGCCTCCCACAGCAGCCATTTTGTGGTTAGTTCTACTTCTTGCCACAGCCACTTTGTGGTTACACTCATCATCCTATCTCAGAATTCCAAAGGCAGCCACAGACTTAAAAAGCTTAATGACTCAGGGTCTACACTGCATTAAAAAAAATAATGTTGCTTCGAATAGATCCTTTTCCCTGGGACTGGATTTGAAACAAGTTTAGAAATACTTTGGTAACTTCATGTTTCATACCCATCCATACAAGCAAGTAAAAATTTTCAGATTGTTCCTGCCATGATTGTATTTTACACAGATACTTCTTATATCAAAAGGAGCTTACCTATTTTTTTTCGAGTTCTCATCCTTCCCTCTCTTAACTCCAAATATTCTTGTAATTAATGTGCTAAAAAGGAGTGTAGATGAATTTCTCACCTAATGTGTCAAGCAACAAAAAGATTGATTAACATTCTATATACTACATTGTTACTATATACTATTGTTACTATACCATTGTTACTATATACTATTGTTACTATATATACATTCTATATACTACATTGTTACTAAAGGTGTAATTAAATAGAGGATGTAAAAAAGGAAGGGATTTCTACATGGCTAATTAAGGAAAGCCTGTTTATATAAAATGTAAGTTAATTACAGCATAACTTTATTTAAAAGTCTAAGAGGGTAGTACAAAAGATAAGGATAATCTGTGATATGGATTTATGGAGAATTGAAATTTATGGCTTGCATAAAGAAAAGGTTTCTCATATATAAAGTATTAAGCAAGTAAGTCCTTAAATTTATGGACAGGACACATGGAAAAGATATAGTTTAAGATCTTCTGTAAATAAATCCTAAGGGACATTGACCTACATTACAAATACTTGGATATGGCTCATAGAAGTTCAACACACATCTTTCAAGCTGTGAAAATTGAATTAAATTAACATGCATCCATTACTGATTAAAGATGTACAAATTCCAGAACTACTTTTGGTGAATGTGTATATATATATGTGTGTGTGTGTGTGTGTTTGTGTGTGATATTTTAGTGTGTGAAATTTCACATATCATGCTGAAATATTTGATGCCAAGAATGAACCAGAGAAATTGTTAACAACTTTAAACATCTATTGTTATTTCTGTTCCAAAGACTGGAATTTAAAAATTGCTAATTGTTCTGATACCCAAGAAATGTTTTACCTATTTTCTTTTTATTGAACTTTTAAAGTCCGATGACTAAAAGCTGGTTCCCATGTCAGCTTCATTATTCCTTTAACTCAGATAAGTGTTCAGCCTTCATTGTTGGAAACCAAATAAAAATCAAAACCAAATAAAAAGTTAAGTCTGTGCAACAGAACACCAAGAGCCAAATGTCAGTGCTCCTGTAGAATGTTCTATAGTGTTTCCAGCATTCAAGCATGCTGTCCACTGAGCATACATTTCATATACGTCATTAAAAAGAATTCATAAAAACTTCAATCAAGTATTATAATGTTATTGAGAAACATAATCAATGCTCTGGTTACCATCATTAACATGTGGCTTTTCACCTTAATACACTGAAAGTTAATCATCAACTTACAGCCCAGACAGAAGAAGTAAAACCTAATATTGCTGCTTGCATTCCATCTGCCACATAAGGAATGATATTTTCTCCTAAATGGGTATCCTTGAACAAAGCTCTTAAGATATTTAAAGCATGAACCTGGAAAGAAAAATAGTAAATACAGGCTCATTAGTTTTGTTGGAAATAAATACTAGAACGGTGGTAGAATACCAAGCCCCAATCACAAGTGTATTTCATTTAGCATTGAAGCTAAGTAAGTAATTGAGTGCCTGGAAACTTCTGGACAAAGAAAGTTTGGAAGAAGAAGAAATTTAAAAAAGGAACCAACATCAGGCTAGATTTCTCAATGATCTATGAACACACAAATACACACACTCTCTAATATCCAACAGTTCATGGGTGATTTTACTTTTTCTAGAATATATGTGTAGCAGGGAAAGTCCTGTGTTGTCCAATTAATAGTAAATCATACTCACAAACGAGGTCTGAGGCAAGGTCAGGAAAACAGCTTCTTTATTTAACGTGCATAAGCGCTCTACACACGGGCTCCAGACCCGAGGGTCTGAGCAAATGCCTGCAGCTACGTGCCCTCTTTTATAGGGCGTCTCTACCTCAACTCCTGGGAGGACGCCTACGTCATACTTTAACCACAATCTGGGTTGTTTTTCAGCTCTCTGGGCCCCTCTTGGAGCCCCTCTTGTGCCAGTCTACCAGCTCCCTGGCCCTTTGTCAGGGCTCCTATTTGTCCCCTGTTTCCCCACACGGAACTATTACACACCACATTCCTATTGCTACACTGCTTTTTGCTAGCGCCTAATGAAGTTCCCTTTTACGCTTTCTACTGGCGCTTCTGTGCTTTCCACTCCGAAAGGGCAATGACCTTTTGTAGTTCCCTTTTTCTCAGCCAGCAAAAGTCTTTTGCTTAAAGCTGTTACAGATAATTATTGCCTAAAAGCACTGTTATTTAATTCTAGCATCACCAAGCCATATATATTGATTAGGTATTGGTATTGATTCTTGTTCTTATCGATCCACCGCTATATATGTAGTTCACTGATAGGTACAATGCAAGGCTGCATATTCACAATCTCTTAACATTTGAAGTGTAACTCATCTGTGTTAACTGATCATGAGAAAATGCCCTTGGTTTAACATATGAAATCCCTTGCTCAGTCATGATAAAACTCTACTGACTCCAGTATTCTTTTTAAGGGACCAATGCACTGGTAGGTGGCCCACCCTAAAACTGATGTATCTTGAATACATCTCACTTCTGTTCTGTGTAAACAGAACTATGACATATGTTATTATTTTACACCTGATACCTTGTACTGCATTTTCAGTATAGATTTATTAACAAATTTAACATGATTTTATCCACAGTTGTCTTGAATTCAAAGAGCTTCTGCTTCGTATTATCCTATGTACAGGATATGTTCAGTGAGAATTCTATTGTCTCCCCTCCTAGTGTACCTTTTAGAAACTACAGCTGAAATAATTTGCCTGCTACATATTCTTGCCATCTTTTACATTTCTCATCTGCTTTTACTTTTATTAAAAAACAACATAACAAAGGACTCTTCTAATACTCTAATAATACTCTTATTGTGGCAAAAGCTTTCATGGACTAGAGCACATGTAATCAGATGCAAGAAGTAGAGCGTGAAATGTATGGCATAATAATCCTGTTAATCACTAATGTTAATAATTAAACTCACTTTTATATTTGCTTTAACAGAGTAAAATCACTATTCATTTAACATTTCTTTTCAAGTCAAAGTTCTTAAATATGGGAGAATGTCCGCAGATTCTGAAACCACAGGGAAAAGGGACCTTTCCTCATTTTTCCCCCATGAAAAAAACCCCCAGATTTTGGAACACTGAAATATAAGAATACTTACTTTCTTATCAAGCCCAAATTTCTTTTACTGCTTTAAAAACATAAAATGAATCATTCATAGCTCAGCATATTAAATTGTGCTATTTGCTATATTTGTGAAATGTAGAAGTATAAATTGGAAGTTTTCAGGAATGCTGAAGTAACTCCTGTGAAATTATTTTCTCTTCTAGAATGAGTAAAATGCTTTTTAAAACAAGGCTTTACTCAGTCAAAATGGATAGTTTCATTTTTAGGTATTACAATCTATTGGAGAATAATTCCTGTGCACACATTGAATATACAACAATCCAAGATGCCCTTCTGCACCAAGAAGGAGCTGCCATCCCCATGAGAGAAGCACACAGGGTCTTTGCTTGCACATCACTGCTCGCCTTCTCATATGGATTTTGATCTAGCTTGCAGGAAATAGGGGGCGTGGCGTCGGCGCGAATGGCGACAGACGTGTGAGGCTTTAGCTCCTGACCCGATCTCCTCACCCTCCCTCATCGACGCAGGTTTTTATATCCTATTTCTTATCAGACTATGGGAAAATCGTCCCATAAAAAGAATAACTCATCTTTAGCTGGCGCTCAGCTTCTTAAATCCTTTCTGGACTCCAGCTCACAATCTGATCGCTCCCTGTCAAGGCCGCACAAAACGTCAAATATGGCAGATGGCGCTGCTAGTCTGCTTCCCTCACCAGATCTCCTCACAGCGAAAGAATTCCATAATACCCTGAGCTCATTTCAGTCAGAAATGCTAGACAACATGGCGGCTATACTCAAGCCAATTACAAATCAGATCAGCTACTTACAAATCACTTTACAAGAAGCCACAGCCACAGCTAACTCAGCGTTAGAAACAGGCCTTACTAATCAAGAGGAAATCCGACATCTTCAGAGGCAAGAACGCTGGGCCACAGACAAAATTCTGGCACTAGATAACAAAGCGCGGGAACGACATGTTAAGCTGCGGGGCTTTGAAGAACACGAGGAAGGAACCTCAGACCTGGCCAGCTTCCTAGCATCGTGGTTTTCTACAGCCCTTCAGCTGGAGGATGGCATCACTCCTTACATTGTTCGTGCTTATCGACTGGGTTCAACCTTCTCCTCCCGCTCCCACGGCTCCTGAGATGTCATCATCGAACTGGCTGACATACGAGTTAAGAGAAAGATCTTAGACACTGCCAGAAACCTTAATGGTCTTCCCTATAAGGATAAGAAAATACTTGCTTTCCCAGATCTATCAGCAGAAACCCTGCAGAATAGGCATTTCCTCAAACCTATTGCTCAAAAGCTGGCCGCAGCAAGCATCCGCTATAGATGGTCGCCCTCAGGCAGACTTGTCATACACCGCCAAGGGAAAAGCTGGACTACTGAAGACCCTGAAGCTGGTTTGTATCTACTTCAGTCACTCAACATAGATGTTCCGATGGAGCTGGATCGTAAGTCACAAAAGCGAAAATGGACCTTCGTGTCACCGCCTAAGGATCGTAAAATCTCAGCCCGTTCGCATGAACCAGCCCAGGCTCCGGGCTCTATACAGTCACTGCAATCAGTAAACTCATCATAAACCTGCGTTGTTATCTTATGTTATCTTACTTTAAAGCTTTGTCTTATATGATAATTAACATCTGAGGGAGGGTTGGGGGGGTGAGGGTAGAGTGGGGCTTGGCTCTCCAGCTCTCAAGAATGAGGGGAATGTGTAGTGGAAGGGTACAAGGACCCCGGTCTTGGGTGGTTTCCTGGGACCCACGGGTTTTCCCCATGTGCTGGTTACTGGTTCTGTTATTTAATGTATCCGATGGGAGTTCTGTCCCCCTGCAGACATCTTTCCAATCTATCTTTGACCATCATTTATATACAGAGGGGACAGAGAAAGGGAGAGGGGGGAGGGGGGTGGGGATGAGGTACACTTATTGCTGTTACTTGTATTATAGTGTTAGATATGCTGGTTACCACTTATGCTGCTACTCTAGTATGCCATCTGCTGTTCAACTAGGGATATCACATGATTGTCTATTAGTTCTGTATAGGTTTATTTGCCTTTTTTCTAGTTCTTGTTTGTTTGACTTTACACTGATGCAGTTCATTTGTCCTAGGAACAAAATGTATATGCCTTCATGTTTTATGGGCTTGCTTTTTGGATCAGTGGCCCTTTTTCTCCTGTGCTCGTCATTTTTCTTTCTCAAAGGCCCGCCAAGTTGGCTTAAACTACTATTTCTATTTAGCCCTGTTATAGCAATTAGTACCTTTCCAATATCCCATTATATTCCAGCAGTAATCATAGATTGGGACACTGTCCTACATTCACTCACATACAAACCATCCTTTTTCATAGTCATCAGGTCTCATACTGTATTTCCCTGCTATGGATCTTGCATTGTAATTGTCTATCGTCTCCGTCCTTTGTCCCTGACGGGAGACCTAATTTATAATCCATATATTTTGACCTAAATGGCCCTGGACCTAAAAATCTTTTCGCTGAACTGTCGAGGGCTTAATAGCAAAATCAAATCTAGACGCATCCTCTCAGGGTTGAAGAAACGTGCTCTAGACATTATCTTTCTACAAGAGACACACTTACGAAATGACATTAATCCCCTATTTCGCTCTGCCCATTTTCCTGTGTCTTTCACAGCCTCTGGTTCCTCTCATGCCAGGGGGGTTGCCATTTTACTCTCACGTTCAGTTCAGTTTTCTTGCTTGGCCTCTGAGATAGATGAACGTGGTAGATTTCTTTTTGTTAAGGGTAGACTCAATGACGAAATCACAACCCTAGCTGCCATTTATGCGCCTAATTCGGGACAACTAGAATTTATCCGGGAGATTATGAACAAATTAAAAGCTTTTCAGGAAGGCCCTTTAATTATCGGAGCTGACTTTAATTTCCTTATGGACACTTGGCTAGACAGAAAATCGGAACATTCGCTTCTCCACTCCCCCCCCCAGACGAGGCTTTTCCCCCTCAGGCTTGAATAAAATAATGTCAGAAATGGGGCTTACAGACTCCTGGAGGTTTCTCCATCAAAATGAGCGGGACTTTACCTACTTCTCTTCGCAGCATCAAACTCACACGCGCATTGATTATATCTTTATTTCTGATTCTCTTTGTAATGCTCTTGTAGATGCCTCAATTGAACCAAAACTCTGGTCTGATCACGCGCCCGTTATCTGCTCTATTAAGAAAACTGTACAATATGACCGTAGCTTTTCCTGGAGACTTGACAATTATTTATTATTAGATAAAGAACTTTTCAACCTAATCGAACAGGAAATTAAGGAATTTTTTAGCCACAATCTTTCTGATGACATCCCTTCCCAAACGGTCTGGGATGCGTGCAAAGCCTTCCTAAGAGGCAAAATTATTGCATTGGTTGCCACCCAAAAAAAGAAAAAACAACATCTTATTAACCTCTTGACTGAGAAAATCAAAGATCTTGAACTCCAACATAAACGCACTTGCAGCAAAAAAACATTTCAGCACTTGCAAGAGGAAAGGAAAAGGTTAGAGGCCCTGGATACTGAAAAAATCAAACATAATCTGCTATTTACCAAACAAGCCTTTTGTTATCGGGGCCCAAAATTTCATAGGCTTCTAGCGTGGAAAGCCAAACAGTAAGCCACCAACCTAAATGTGAAGGGTCTCAGAAATCGCGAAGGCGTTGTATGCACTTCTTCAAAGTCTATTTTAGATATTTTTAGTCAATTCTACTCTTCTCTATACCAATCCAAGAACCCACCACCTGAAGCGATCTCTGAGTTTTTTCAATCCGTTACTACACTCCCCACTTTGCTAGAAGCCCACAGAAAGTGTCTTGACCGCCCCATTGATGAGCTGGAACTTGCTGAAGCCATCAAATCATTGCGCACAAACAAATCGCCGGGTCTGGATGGCTTCACTTCTGAATTTTATAAAGCTTATAGTTCTACATTATCTTCCTACTTACTATCTCTTTTTAACTATATTCTCGATTCTGGCTCAGTCCCTCAGTCTTGGAGTCTTGCCAAAATTATTGTTTTACACAAAAAAGAGAGAGATGAATTAGACCCCAAGTCTTACCGACCGATATCTCTTTTAAACACCGACTACAAACTTTTTACTAGCATCTTAACAAGGCGACTGAATAGTTTTATGGCAAATTATATTGCCTCTGATCAGTCGGGTTTCATCCCTGGTCGTGACTTAACTGATGTCACCCAAAAAACACTGAATTTGATTCATCATTGCAAAACCAAAGCTGTTCAGGATGCCTGCATCCTATCTATAGACATAGAGAAGGCCTTTGACTCGGTCGAACCTCTCTACCTGCACTCCTTACTAGAAAGAATGAATTTTGGTCCCAAATTTCGTACTCTTATTGACTCCCTCTATCTCTCTCCTTCAGCACTACTTTGGATTAACAACTTAAACTCAGCTATTTTCAGTCTGTCTAGAGGCACGCGGCAAGGCTGCCCTCTCTCACCCCTACTATTCGCTCTTGCAATTGAGCCGCTGGCCATCAAAATCAGGAACGATGCTCGCATCCATGGTATTCTCGTGGGGACCAAAGCTTTTAAAGTTAGTCTCTTCGCAGATGATATAACCTTGTATCTTACCAACCCTTCCTCGTCACTTCCAGCAACTCACTCTCATCTTTCAGACTTCGCTATCGCCTCAGGCCTCACCATAAACTTTGATAAATCTCTCTTGCACCCCATTACCCTATCTTCTACCTCTATTTCTTTTATCAGCAAGCACTACCGATACAAATGGGTTAGAAAATCTTGGAAACACCTTGGTGTTCACATCCCGTTAGACTTCACTACTCTCCCAACCGTTAACCAGACAGAAATTTCCAAATCTATCAATTCTCTCCTATCCCACTCGGGGAAAAAAATTTTCACCCTTTTGGAGCGTATCTATCTAATTAAATCATTAATTCTACCTAAGATTGTGTTCTATTTACGGGCGGTCCCTCTGTGTGTTCCAGCCTCTCTGCTGCATAAATGGCAATCCCAAATAAATGAATTTGTGTGGCAGCATCGGAAGCCAAGGCTCAACTTTGCCTCAAGTAGACGGCCTATTTCGCTGGGTGGATTAGCTGTCCCAGATATTTCAAACTACCATGATGCTATTATCCTCACTAATTTGGTGAAATATTATAGGTCCTCCTACGTGGCGGACTGGAAGTCGATCGAGGATTTTTATCTCAGGGCCCCCTCTTTCCAGGAGGAACTCTGGTGTGTGTCTAAGCGCGTCAAAACTTCTTCTTCTCCGAACCCTTTTTTGGCCTCCATGCTGCAGGTTTGGCGTAAACACCGTAATAAGTTAGCTCCCCCGACCTCCTCCTTAACCACTTTTGTTAGACAGCCCTGGTTCGCTCCGGCGCTGAGTAAAGACTCGTTTATGCAATGGAAACGTCTAGGACTGACCCGATTTGCTGATGTTCTTCTTAAGGGGGTACTGAAAGATAAAGTGACTCTGGAGGCTGACTCTGACCTTCAACTCCCCTGGTTCGAATACCTTCAACTTAAACATTTATTAGATACACATTCCTTCAGTCCCCCTCTGCGCGTCCACCTTGCTGGCTTTGAAAAGATCCTATTTGGTGATTCAATCCCGATCAAAGGACTGATATCAAAAATATATCAATTGCTACTCAGCCCCCTTAATGCAAAGCCGCACTCCTATCAAGGTGCCTGGGCTCGAGATTTGCAGATAGAACTAACTGAGGAGCAATGGCGAGCCATCTGGGGTTCTTCCATATATAAAATGAAAGCAATGCATGTCCAACTTCAAGCCCTTAAAGTCCTCACACGATGGTACCGTACCCCAGTGCAGCTAGCACACTCGTCTTCCATCTCACCCCTCTGTTTCAAGAACTGTGGACAGAGGGGCACTTTTCTCCACTCCTGGTGGCACTGCCCAATCATAAATAGCTTTTGGAGACAAATCTATCAAGAAGTACAAGAACTCACGTCATACTCTCCTCCATTTACGCCCGAATTTGCCCTTTTAAATCTTCTAGATAACTTAAATATCCCCGAATCTGCAGAGGAATTGATCTCACTCATGTTTGTGGCTGCTAAATTTGCAATAGCTCTAGTTTGGAAACAACACTCTCCCCCCTCACGACAAACTTGGTGGTTAAAATTGTGGGATTATTTTGCACTGGATAAGCTCACTTATGACTTAGGCCCTCATCGTTCCCAACAAATTGCTTCCTCAAATTTTATAGAAAAATGGCGACCTTTCATTGATAAAGTTTATGCTGATAATAGAATCCCCAATGCCTCATACCACACTATATTGATGTCCTGTCAATTACTTTCGTAACTGCACTCTGTAATGGTGTCATGTTTTGATATTTGATATTTGATGCATACTCATGGTTTTCGTTTGTTATATCTGTATCGCACTTCTTAACTCAATAAAGCATTCTTAAGTTTAAAAAAAAAAAAGGAAATAGTAGAATTTCTCTACTATTTCTCTACCCTGAATCTGCTTTGTTCTTGACCCTGGCTACCTGTGGTTAACATTTGTATCTCAGCAGATAATAATACAGACACCCACAGATTAGAAGCAAACAGTTTACTGCCATGGCTTGCTAGAGATGATGCTAATACTAATTTTGTCTTTTTTGTTTGCAATTTTTAACAGGCTATAATAATGTCAAAGAAAAAAAAATCAGTATTTTTAATGTTATAAAGTGGAACTCAATATCCAGATAATTTCTAGTCCTGTTGCAACTGTATGAGAGTATATCTACCCAAGAAATACTTTATTTTGTGTGTGCTTTCTGTTTTCAACTTCTATGTTCTTTCAGATGGAAAGGATATAGTGCTGCCATCTGCAGCTGTCTCTTTTTAGTACTGGTGTGTACTTTAAATTTTGCTTTTGAAAAACTAAAGTATGTTTCCATTTTAAAACATGGAGAGAGGACAGCTCTTGTTACAAATGCAGATGCGGTTCAATGTGGCCAAGTGCAAAGTAATGCACATTGGGGCCAAGAATCCCAGCTACAAATACAAGTTGATGGGGTGTGAACTGGCAGAGACAGACCAAGAGAGAGATCTTGGGGTCATGGTAGATAATTCACTGAAAATGTCAAGACAGTGTGCGTTTGCAATAAAAAAGGCCAACGCCATGCTGGGAATTATTAGGAAGGGAATTGAAAACAAATCAGCCAGTATCATAATGCCTCTGTATAAATCGATGGTGCGGTCTCATTTGGAGTACTGTGTGCAGTTCTGGTCGCCACACCTCAAAAAGGATATTATAGCATTGGAGAAAGTTCAGAAAAGGGCAACTAAAATGATTAAAGGGCTGGAACACCTTCCCTATGAAGAAAGGTTGAAACGCTTAGGGCTCTTTAGCTTGGAGAAACGTCGACTGAGGGGTGACATGATAGAAGTTTACAAGATAATGCATGGGATGGAGAAAGTAGAGAAAGAAGTACTTTTCTCCCTTTCTCACAATACAAGAACTCGTGGGCATTCGATGAAATTGCTGAGCAGACAGGTTAAAACGGATAAAAGGAAGTACTTCTTCACCCAAAGGGTGATTAACATGTGGAATTCACTGCCACAGGAGGTGGTGGCGTCCACAAGCATAGCCACCTTCAAGAAGGGGTTAGATAAAAATATGGAGCACAGGTCCATCAGTGGCTATTAGCCACAGTGTGTGTGTGTGTGTGTGTGTGTGTGTGTATATATATATATATATATATATATATTTGGCCGCTGTGTGACACAGAATGTTGGACTGGATGGGCCATTGGCCTGATCTAACATGGCTTCTCTTATGTTCTCTTATGTTCTTATGTTCTTTTGCCCCCCCCCATGGGCATTCATATCTTAACACTGAATTATGATCTGTAGACTTGTTTTACTTCAGAGATAAACTAAGCTAACTTTTACCCTTCCATACTAGAAGAACTTATGCTGTCAGTCAAAAATATCATTTTCTTCTTTGCAGTCGCATAGGCTTGCCAGACCTCCTGTTATAGTAGAAGTTTCCTCCTCCTGCTGGCAAGTTCCATTGCCTCCAGCAGGTGGAGAAAGTTTTAAAACAAGCAATGTTGCTGATCACTACATCACCTCTGGATACAATCTGGAAGAGACAAAGAGTAGCTCTACGAATCACCAAAAACTGTGGTCACACCACCACCATGTCCCTGTCCCAGTCCTCACACTGCTTGCCAAGCTCAGAGTGGCAACTCTACAGCTGCATGATATTAACAGTGAGTTCACTGTTGCTTTGATTATCTAAGATTTACAAAGAGTGGCCTCTATCACCTGAAGAAGCTGCCAAAAATACTGTACAAATTTAGCAGTTTTTCAGGTTCTTTATAGACAGAAAGAAAGGAAACAAAATGGTCAAGACTCAAGATAATAGCTACTGTAGACCAAAATGACCTGACCAAATATCTATGTAGACCAGCATTCTGCACCTGTAACAATGAACATCAAGATATTCCAAGAAAATCCACAACTAGGGGTATGCAAAACAAAAAAAAAAATTGGATTTGGGGGTATTTGGGATTTTAGCATTTGGGGGACCAAACATCTCTTAATAGCAGATTCAGTAATCAAATCTGATTCAGGAGATATACAGCTATTTCCAAATATACAGTCCCATTATACCTTATGGGCCACTGAAGTTAATGGCAAAAATGAATGGTGACTGGGTAAATTGAATGGCGACTGGGAGGGAAAGGGTTTGAGGTAGCGGCTTCAGATTTACAGGGCAGCTGCAGGAGCCTTTCCCCCCACAGAACCACCAATTTCAAAAAACATTGGACCAGAGAGTTCAATTCTAGGGGCATCCAAAGAGGATGCCCCCGTTCCACCATTGTTCCCAGTGGGCCACTGAAGTCAGTGGACAAGCATGGGGTAATATATGGGCTCTGGGGAGGAGGTTTGAGAGAGAGGCCCCATATGTGCAGGGCAACTACAGGCGCCTCTTCCCCACAGAACTTCCAAGTTTCAAAAAGATTGGACCAGGGGTTCCCATTCTATGGGCCCCCAAAATGTTTGCCTCGCCTTCCCCATAGTCTCCTATGATGGGAACCCCTATAATGGGAACCATTATAGGAGACAATAAGGAGGGGGGGGCAAACTTGGTCCAATCTCTTTTTTTAGTTTGGGGGTTCCTTGACAGACTCCTGCAGGTACACTGCAAATTTGGTGCCTCTCCTTCAAACCCCCTGCTCTCCAGTGTCAACTTTCCCACCATGGGGAAATTGACACCTTTCCCCCCTGCCATAGGAAAGAATGGGGAATGAATGGACCCATTTGAGTGCCCCTACAATTGGAGCCCTTGGTCCAATCTTTTTGGAACTTGGTGGTTCTGTGGGGGAGAGGCTCCTGCAGTTGCCCTGCAAATTTGGGGCCTCTCCCTCAAACCCCCTCCTCTCCACAGCCCATACATTACCCTATGCTTTGCCACTGACTTCAACGGCCCATTGGGAACAATGGTGGAATGGGGGCACCCTCTTTGGATGCCCCTAGAATTGGATTCCCCGGTTCAATCTTTCTGAAACCTCCCCCCCCCCCCCACCGCCATTGCCTGCTTCTAGGGGCTGAGGAGGGCTTCCCACTATTGTGCTGCTCCCAATTCGGTTGACGGCAGCGTGGCCGCAGCACTGCAAGCCACCTGAATCTGCGGTCTTGCACGGTGGTCTTGGGGGTGCAGCATCTCTTCTTCAAGGGCCTGAGGCTGGCTGGTAAGGTACTCTCCTCCCAGGAACTTGTCGGGGCTGGGCAGCACTAGGTCGAGGGCGGGAGGGGGATGTGTGCTAAATGGGGGGAGGGGGTAGACGAGTCCTAGCCAGGAGCAGGTGGGACAGCAGAAATACTAGTTACTCTTGGGCTAGCCTACATACTATTCTTCAACGGATCCCAAAAAGTGATTTTGCAAACTTGCATATAGATTCATGATGTATATTTAACTTCTTACCTGTGGGATAGTGCTCTGTGGTGTGTCCGAAGGTGAAGTCAAAGATATCAACTCTTCCAATGTCATTTTTAGCAATCCTGTTTTACCCTTCTTTGGTTCTGAAGCTAGCAAAGCCTAGAATTTAAAAAAAAAAAAGATAAGTTACGCACTGACCTATTTTGAAAACATATCCTAACCAGTTCATTTCAAGATTCAGCATGCATCTGCATCACACACACTCCCATACAGCACAACAGAGGGATGCCAAACCTCAGCAGCAAGTCTCAGAAGGTGGCATGGGGGAAGCCAAACATAAGAATGTAAGAGCAGCCATGCTGGATCAGGCCAATGACCTATCAAGTCTAACACTCTGTCACACAGTGGCAAAAAAAACCCTAGGTGCCATCAGGAGGCCCACCAGTAGAGGTCCACCACACACAAAAAAACCCCCAATCTAGAATCATAGCTTGCTGAAATGGTTTTATCCAGATAAGCACCCAAAGAAAAGAAAACAGGAAATAAAAAGCAGAACTAAATAGGCAGGAATTGGAACAGGAGTGGGAGGAGGGGCTGACATGGTACAATCTCTCTTCTTAAATGTACTACAGAAACTAGGAAGTGGATAGGAAGTGGGGCACAAATTAGTAATGACCAACATGAAAAGAACTGCACCACTACTTCTCATACAATTTTGGGAGATAGATAATGTGAAAATGAACTGGTTCAGCAACCAGAGGCTGCTCATATTTCAGTAGTTTTAAAGCAATTTCTGTTCAAGTCAGAAAATTTTATTTAGAAATAAAAAAAAATACAGACCAGAGACAGGGTTGCAGAGTGTACAGTGCGAAACTAGGACATGCTAAACTGAGATACAAATTCCCACTCTGCCTTGAAACCAACTGGGTAATTGAACCCAGTTAATATAATCTGAAATATACTACATTCCCAGAAACATTTTATACAGTGAATCAATAATGCAAAAGTTAATCTCACACAGCAAAATAGAATGGATTGGACTCAAAGCGCTGCAAGCATCACTTTCAGAGCAGATCTCTGCTGCCTGCCCTTTTCCAAAGTAGGCTATTAGGCCTTATGAATCCAACCCATTCAATTCACAGTAGAAAGCAACAGGTTCTCATTATTCACTGTAATGTGTTTTGGGTAGAGCTTCTGAACAATAACAGACACTAGCACTGTTACACAAACATTTGCACAAGTACTGAAACACTGCTACTGTAAGAATGTTCTACAAAAGTTGCACAATTTC
This sequence comes from Heteronotia binoei, assembly GCF_032191835.1. Taxonomy (NCBI): domain Eukaryota; kingdom Metazoa; phylum Chordata; class Lepidosauria; order Squamata; family Gekkonidae; genus Heteronotia; species Heteronotia binoei. The sequence goes on from NC_083223.1 coordinate 215,467,899, forward strand.
TTGAGCAAAAGAAAGTATATCATCTTTGGATATAGTTTCATTGTTCTTCCTGAACAGTTATGTAAGCAGAAAATACATTCCACATACAAAAGGATATCCTTGGATCTTATCCAAACATCTCTGTTTTGAATTGTGCAACTATATCAAACAAATATTTGAATTTTATGGAGCAAATCGGACTTGGCTTCAAATTGATGACAAGGAGACATTTTATTCACAGACACATGCACCAAGAAAAATCACATGTACATTCTGCTTTGTTGTATTTTCTCAGGCAGAACATCTTAAATCAATCTGCAATGCAAAAAGCTCTCCTTTCTCTCTCTCTTTCTTTCTCTTTCTCTCTTTTTTTAAAAGCACTCTGAACTTTCCAGGGGACAGACAACACAAAATATTTTCCAAAACATAATCAGCTTTCTTAAAATAAAAAATAATTTAACTTCTCTAAATGCCTAGCAGAAATACTAAGGCATACATAATTCTGTGTAGTTAAGTAACACAACACACTCAAATAAAAGAAATCCTTGCCCCTTTGTAACAGTCTGCCCAACACTCCCTGCAACAGATTAATTCCATATGGTTCTAACACTGTGCTCTAATATTCTTTCTGTATGTTATATTTCCACTCTTATCTTCAATTTTACCCTTCATAAAATGGCTCAGGGTATGTTATTAATACTATTACTACTAATAAACAATAACAGTACTTGTAGCAGCAGCTGTATGATCAGAAAAGCCTATTTTCCTGGAAGCGTTGCAAAAAGAGTAATTGGCAGCATCCATAGTGAAGCACAAATCCACTACAGTGTTCCTGCCCTCAGGAAATGCCCCTCAGCAGCTCCATGCTATTCAAACTTTTTGCTTCATTTATGTTCTATATAATCCCATATGAAGGTTTTTGGGATAGCAAATGTGTAAATTGTAACTTGTAAGCACGTTCAGAATTTGTTCTTTGGTCTCCCTTTGAACTTGAAAGGCAAGCACTATCAACTAAAATAAGTACACTAGTTTTAAGGCAATTTCTGTTCAAGTCAGCATCCCTTTAGAAATAAAAAAGGAAAATACAGAACAGAGACAGGGTTGCGTAGTAAACAATGTGAAACCAGGACTTGCTAAACTGAGGTACAAATTCCCACTCTTCCTTGAAACCAGTTAACAGAATTTGGAGAAATATACTACATTCCCGGAAACATTTTACACAGTGAATCAATAATGCAAATGTAAAATGCACATCTACGGTAGGTACCTGAATGTAGAATGGAATCCCAGCACTGCGTCTAGTGGCACAGAGTTTAGATGAAGGGTTGCTAGATTTAATTTCTTCTAATACATTATATAGCCACTGCTGTGGCAGCTTGTGTAGACTCTCATTGTCACACCTACAAAAGCATAAAAGAACAAATGAACCTTTGTAACTGAAAGCAGAACCATGAAAAGGAAGACAAAATATTTATTGATCTTGAAGTTAAATTTTCTAGAAAAGGAATACAGATTAGCATAGAAGAGATGAGTGTTACTAAATTTAGTGAAAATAATTTTGTGGGGAATAAAATCAGAGACTGTCTTCTTCCTTATCTAAGGACCAAGCTAGACATTACAATTTTTCATGGCTTGGGTTGGGTTCACTAACCCAACACACCTCTTGCAAAGAAATCCCTCTGAAGAAGGCAGCTGATGTGGTCATCGCACTTGTAAAACGTGCTCTTATTGGGTCTTATTGTTGATACTGTTACATTGTGCTCTCTCTCTCGGCTTGGCTTCGCGAACGAAGATTTAAGAAGGGTGCAATAGTCCACGTTTGCTGCAGGCTCGCTGGTGGCTGACAAGACCAATGTGGGACAGGCAGGTCCGGCCACAGCGGCTGCAGGGAAAAGTCTGATTTAGGGTTGGTCCTGTAGCAGTGCGATTCTTCCTCAATCTCCTTTTGTCCTCAAGACCAGCTATGCGTGTGTTCTCAAAGGAAGAGACAGCCTGGTGGATGGTGTGCCTCCATGCTTTGCGATCTGAGGCTAGGTCAGACCACTGGTGATGGTTGATGTGACAGGTGCTAAGGGATTTCTTCAAGGAGTCCTTGTACCTCTTCTTTGGTGCCCCTCTATTTCGATGGCCGGTGGAGAGTTCGCCATACAGGGCAATCTTGGGAAGGCGGTGGTTTTCCATCCTAGAAATATGCCCTGCCCAGCGCAGCTGCGTCTTCAACAGCAGTGCCTCGATGCTGGTAACCTCTGCCCGCTTGAGGACTTCAGTGTTGGTCACAAAGTCACTCCAGTGGATGTTGAGGATGGTGCGAAGGCAGCGCTGATGAAAGCGCTCAAGGAGTCGCAGGTGATGACGGTATAAAACCCACGATTCGGAGCCATAGATGAGGGTTGTCATCACAACCGCTTTGTAAACATTGATCTTTGTGCCTTTTTTCAGATGCTTGTTGCTCCACACTCTTTTGTGCAGTCGGCCAAATGCACGGTTTGCCTTTGCCAGCCTGTTGTCAATCTCCTTGTCGATCTTGGCATCTGAGGAGATGATGCACCCCAGGTAGCTGAACTGCTGGACTGTCTTCAGAACTGATTCACCCACAGTGATGCAGGGAGGGTGATAATCTTCCTGGGGTGCAGGCTGGTGGAGAACTTCTGTCTTCTTCAGACTAACTTCTAGGCCGAATAGCTTGGCAGCCTCTGCAAAGCAGGACGTCATATGCTGCAGAGCTGATACCGAGTGGGACATTGTGCTACTTGTTCGCAAAAACATTTTGCCTACAAGTAGCACAATTTAATAGTCTCAACAATCCACTAAGAGAGCCCTGGGCTGAAATTTTGCAGTCCCTGTCCCCTGCTGCATAAATAAAAAGATGAGGGTCTTTATGCTCCCTGTGTTCTATTAAGGTAGAAACACACTATATTTTAAGGTATTCTTTTTTCCTTTTTTCCTAATGGCAAACTAGAATGATGTTTATAATGTATGTTACATGTTCAAAAGTAAATTAGGTGGACAGGAACACCTCTGGGAAAGGCATGTTCTCAGTTTAACCCAGACCTACAAGCAACAGAGCAATGAACAGCCTCCATTTAGTGCCTTATGACACTCTCACCATCATTCTCCCATTCTGACATGTTACGATTTTGTTGGTTTCCTAACCAAATGCTATCCAGACTAAATGTTCTTTCAATTTATTAATTTCACTATTAGTTGTTTTTTCTAAACTAAAACCTCAGTATTCAAGGTTACATTGCCATGTTGGCACTTTGCAATAAATTAGTGGGTTTTGGCACTCTGTCTCTAAAAGGTTCGCCATTACTGTCCTAGACTATATAAACAGAGAAAACATCACAAAGTATTATATTGATAGTGTTTTCATTGCAAGGCACAAAAATATGTCCTTGGCATTCAACATCTTTCAATGTAATTAGAGCAATGTAATTGTTTTATTTTTTAGTAAACCATGTTCTCTTTTGGTTCCCACACATTCTTCTTTCCAGCATACATATTACTAGGTACAACATCACACAACACATGTTGATACATGTAAATGGAACAGTAAATGCACTTGTGAGACATTTCAGAAAACACTACTTATTGTAAGAACCCATAAAGCAATCTTGGACAGGATGATACCAACTTATTAAATTCAGTGTACACCTGCACTGGAGCACCTCTGTTGCAATACTTCTGGTTCAATCTGGCAAGGTTTACTACAACATTTGCATGAAAATTAACACTAGGTTTCAAGCATTACACTGCCGTGACTATACCTTCTCAGCAAGCCTATTAAATACCAGCAGTGGCAGCTTGCCACCACAACTGTTTCTCTGAACAGCTGCCTCCCTAGAGTCAGTTTTCTTAAGGGGAAAGACACCAACCCACCGCTTGAATTACAAGTCAATTTGTGATTCAAGCAGCCTAAATCCATTCATTCAGGAACACTTGCAAAAGCAAGCCTTTCAGAGGATTCCCTTTTTGCCAAGTTTGTAAAACCATTAAAACTCTAGTATCAAATTCTGTTATGTGAAGCATGGTTGGCAGGAGCACAAAAGTAACCCTACGCCAGGCCTAAGGTTGTCATGCAAAGAAAGGAGTGAATTTCACAATAGAGGAAAAGGGAGAAAGGAGGATGTGTCTCAACACCTGGGTCCTGATTTGCCAAGCAATGTTTACAGAGTGCCAGCATCATGTCTGTATTGGGCTTCAGAGAGGAACAAACATGGAGATGCATTGAGCTGGGAGCACAGTACTATATAAGGCTTCCTACTTTTCTCTGCCACATGGTAATGATGTTATTGACCGTTTACTTCTTGAATTTTAATTTATTTCATTTATACACAGCCTTTCTCCCTAATGGGAATGCAAAATTTCCTCTCTGTGAGGTAGGCTGGCTGAGTTTGTGTGACTGGACCAAGGTCTCCAACAAGTTTCCACAGCAGTGTGGAAATTTAACCCAGGGTTTCCCAGGTCCTTGTCCAACATTCTCATTACTACACCAAAGTTATTATTTCACCTTAAATGCCAAGATTATTCTCTTTACCATTCTTAGAAGTGAAATCAATGAAACTTTAAACAAAGGTTTAAGATTAGAATAGATTTTGCAAACTCAGTGATCTTTTCATCTAGGGCTCACTGTCAAGGACACCAAGTAAACATCTCTTAACTAGGCTATTACTTCCTGGAGTAAAACATAAGAACTCTGCATATGATAAAGAGTCTATGTGGGTAAATATCTAGTTTATAATCACTACAAGGTTTATTTTAATAATCCAAATTTACTTTGAGCAGTGTACGAATACCACAGTGATCGGCTTCCTCATCAAAGGCTCCTTAGAAAACTTGAGAGTCATGGAGTAAAAGGACAGGTCCTCTTGTGGATCAAAAACTGGCTGAGTAATAGGAAGCAGAGAGTCAGTATAAATGGGCAGTCTTCGCAGTGGAGGACGGTAAGCAGTGGGGTGCCGCAGGGCTCGGTACTGGGTCCCATGCTCTTTAACTTGTTCATAAATGATTTGGAGTTGGGAGTGAGCAGTGAAGTGGCCAAGTTTGCGGATGACACTAAATTGTTCAGGGTTGTGAGAACCAGAGAGGATTGTGAGGAACTCCAAAGAGATCTGTTGAGGCTGGGTGAGTGGGCGTCAACGTGGCAGATGCGGTTCAATGTGGCCAAGTGCAAAGTAATGCACATTGGGGCCAAGAATCCCAGCTACAAATACAAGTTGATGGGTTGTGAACTGGCAGAGACTGACCAAGAGAGAGATCTTGGGCTCGTGGTAGATAACTCACTGAAAATGTCAAGACAGTGTGCGTCTGCAATAAAAAAGGCCAACGCCATGCTGGGAATTATTAGGAAGGGAATGGAAAACAAATCAGCCAGTATCATAATGCCCCTGTATAAATCGATGGTGCGGTCTCATTTGGAGTACTGTGTGCAGTTCTGGTCGCCGCACCTCAAAAAGGATATTATAGCATTGGAGAAAGTCCAGAGAAGGGCAACTAGAATGATTAAAGGGCTGGAGCACTTTCCCTATGAAGAAAGGTTGAAACGCTTGGGACTCTTTAGCTTGGAGAAACGTCGACTGCAGGGTGACATGATAGAGGTTTACAAGATAATGCATGGGATGGAGAAAGTAGAGAAAGAAGTACTTTTCTCCCTTTCTCACAATACAAGAACTCGTGGGCATTCGATGAAATTGCTGAGCAGAAAGGTTAAAACGGATAAAAGGAAGTACTTCTTCACCCAAAGGGTGATTAACATGTGGAATTCACTGCCACAGGAGGTGGTGGCGGCCACAAGTATAGCCACCTTCAAGAAGGGTTTAGATAAATATATGGAGCACAGGTCCATCAGTGGCTATTAGCCACAGTGTATGTGTGTATATAAATTTTTTTGCCACTGTGTGACACAGAGTGTTGGACTTGATGGGCCGTTGGCCTGATCCAGCATGGCTTCTCTTATGTTCTTACTAACTGGATGTATATTATATAACATGATTTTGTGTATGTTAAGGGGGGGTATGGATTCAGAAAACAGGAGTGAAACACTTCCTCAAAATCTGGTTGTTTAAACAATTTTTAAATATAAACAGTAATATATATATATTGCAGTACTGCAGAAAAGCTAGCATATCATTTGTAAATTAATAAGCACAAATAAAAAGCATCATAAGGGTGTAAGTTTGTCTTATCCAACATCTCAAATGCTTTCTTGCCATGCAGTATTTTTCCTCTTCAGTAATACAATTTGGCACTGCCTATAAAACCTTTATGCATAGCAATCAGCCTTAAAAATAAGTATTTCTACCAAAATTACAGAACAGCCTCTAGTAAAACACTGTTAGTCAGCAGCAAAACTTCCAGCTGACTTTCATGCCAGGGCTCTTTTAACTCTTGGGAATTTTACAGTGGCTGTTACACTGCTGGGGTAAATTTTTCTCAAGTTGCACTGAGAATGGAGATTCCACATGCCACACAGCAATCCATTATTAGATGTGTTTTCTCTTTCATAACAGTTTGAAAGTATATAACAAGTTCAAAATAGTTCAAAATGGCAGTTTTCAAAACATAACACTAACAATATGAGAAAAACAACTGAGGTCACTCTTGTCAATGAAGAACATTAAAAATATGTTTTTAAATGAAATCTGTTAGAGTAAACTTTTCAAGAGTGGTTTCAAACATTATGCAATAGTTAAGAAAACAGAAAACACGACTGCCTCACTCTTATTGTTTAAATTAAAGGCAATAAATAAATTGTCCCTCATCTACCAGAAATAATGAAACGGCCAGTTCACACCTTGGCTGGAATGGTACTTAGAAGGAACATATAAACTTGGGGGTAGGAAGGGGTAGTTTGCTTTCCTTTCTGCACACAGGCAAGGCCTGGATATGCTCAGGAGAATGAGCTGAAGGGCAAGAGCCAAATGATGGGAGTTTAGAGCTGGTCAGATCAGCTGGTAAGCCCCACCAAGCAAACAGAAGCTTCCCTTTCCATACTTGTTTGTTACTGTATTTGTATTATTTTATCTGTACTGTCCATTGCTTTGAGTCTCCATTGGAGAGAAAAGTGGAATAAAACTATACTTAAAATATTTCTTAATGTTACAGTCTTTGAAAAACACTCTTAATTTAATTATGCCACTGCAGAGCATTAGAAGCAAACAGATTTTATCATCAGCTCTCTCAACAAAGCCAGGAACTAGGGCAAGTTGTCATCTAACTTTTGCTCATGCTGAAATATTTTGACCTATACTATTAAACTCACTGAATTCAGTTGCAGTTCATAGAATCATAGAGTTGGAAGTGTCATCTAGTCCCAACCCCCTGCACAATGCAGGAAACTCACAAATACCTCCCCCTAAATTCACAGGATAATTCAGCATGGCAACAGAAAGTAACTGATTCAATTTCTGTCAAACAGAACTTTGTATTTTTGGATCTTTGAAATATTCTCTGTTGGTTAATTTTGAAAAGTGAATATTTGTATTTGAATAAACTTAAATAGAATTTTATTTTTACTGCTTTCTTTTGACTAAAATTAAGCCATACAAATAAATATAAAATTCTCAATTGCTAAAAACTAGTTTAAGGCGTTTAAAAAATCCAGTTCAAGTCCAGGTTACTCTCTCGTATTTACAAGTGTCCTATTATAAACTAGTTTATTTTCATGATACTGCCAAGTCTGAAAAGCAATGGCCTAAAATACAACACTGTTCATCACATTTAATTAATTCATTTATACCTCACCTTTCTCCCCAGTGGGGACCCAAAGTTGCTTACATCTGTTCTCCTCTCTTCCAAAGCCCTTTCTAATGTATATTTAAAACAAAATGAATGGTGCAAACAGTCTTTCCATTTGTTCAGAGAGATAAACATGGGGGCAATTTACTGCCTATGTTCATCTTCCATCATTATAAATTAGGCTAAACATTTATCAGCTCTTGCCAGACCTATAAAACCAACTATTATAATCCAAGCAGACTCTCCTGTGCATTCTAAAAGTATCTGAGTTGGGAAACAACATAGTTTCCTCTTGACAGGAACTTTTATTCCTAGCAAGTTTTGCCCTGTATTTCAATTTGCCCAGAATTTTAGATCACAAACTCATTGTGACAGAGACCTACATTAAGAACATAAGAGAAGCCATGTTGGATCAGGCCAATGGCCCATCAAGTCCAACACTCTGTCACATAGTGGCCAAAAAAACAGGAGCCGTCAGGAGGTCCACCAGTGAGGCCAGGACACTAGAAGCCCTCACACTGTGCCCTCCCCCCAGCACCAAGAATACAGAGCATCACTTGCCCCAGACAGAGAGTTCCATCTATACCTTCTGGCTGAGAGCCACTGATGGACCTCTGCTCCATATATTTATCCAATCCCCTCTTGAAGCCATCTATGCATGTAGCTGCCGCCAACTCCTGTGGCAGTGAATTACATGTGTTGCTCATTTTTTGGGAGAAGTACTTCCTTTTATCCATTCTAACCAACTGCTCAGCAATTTCATTGAGTGCCCACAAGTTCTTGTATTGTGAGAAAGGGAGAAAAGTTCTTCTTTCTCTACCTTTTCTATCCCATGCATAATCTTGTAAACCTCTACCATGTCATCCCCCCAGTCATCGTCTCTCCAAGCTAAGGACCTGTCCTCTCATATTCTATAAAATGCCGTGTATACAGATGATGATAACATGATAAAGACTCCCTTTAAACCATAATTTTAGAGCATCACATAAATAAACTTAAAAATACTACTGCACTGTGACTGCTACCAGTGTTCAACATGAAAGCAGTACAAGGAAATGTATTCAAAGTAACCATGAAGCTCAATGGAAAAATTATGGCACTTATCTTTGGACAAACATAAATTTTCATCCTGCTGGGCCCAGCAGAAAGAGAAAAACATACTGAAATGCAATCTGACAAATTCCTACTACCACAACACTGTGCTGCTTTGATGATGCCAGAAGTAATACAACCTCATCCAGTCACCATTAACTTCAACATTTTTTTGCAAGCAAAACTTTTGGTTGTCTTAAAGTAATAAAAACATTTAGAACTATTGACACTGAAAGCAGAGGAGACTACTCCCTTTGACTTGGCAACAGCTACAACCTTATGGGTTGGCTGAAATGTTATTTCTATAAAAAGCAGGTGATCCTAAAATTTAGAAGAAAAATGGACTTTTGCAACACAAGAGTGGCAGTCACAAACTCAAGTATACCCTACACCACATGGCCAAAAAACCAGGAGCCATCAGGAGGTCCATCAGTGGGGCCAGGACACTAGAAGCCCTCTCACTGTACCTCCCTCCCAAGCATCAAGAATACAGAACATCATTGCCCCAGACAGAGAGTTCCAACAATACACTGTGGCTAATAGCCACTGATTGACCTCTGCTCCATATGTTTATCCAATCCCCTCTTGAAGCTGTCTATGCTTGCAGCCGCCACCACCTCCTGTGGCAGTGAATTCCATGTATTAATCACCCTTTGGGTGAAGAAGTTCTTCCTTTTATCCGTTCTAACCTGACTGCTCAGCAATTTCATTGAATGTCCACAAGTTCTCATATTGTGAGAAAGGTCGAAAAGAACTTCTTTCTCTACCTTCTCTATCCCATGCAGAATCTTGCAAACCTCTATAATGTCATCCCTCAGTCAACGTTTCTCCAAGCTTTTATCATCTTGCAAAACAGATGTTCACCCACTAAGCCATGGCCCCACTCCTTTGGCGCCCCTTCATGTCCATGAATGTTGCCAAGCTTATGAGTGAGACCAGGAGAGCTACTGTTTTGCCTGCTGCTCCTTCTCCTCTCTTTTTCCCCCAGGAACAGTCTTATAGTTTATATGCCATTTCGTTAATGTTTGAACTTGTATATAATAGATTTTAACTGTTTTTTAAACTGTTCACTATATGTTGTAAACCACTTTGAATGCCATGATCATGGGGGAGAGCAGAATAGAAATCCAATAAATAAATAAATAAGGTGCCCTCTCTTATTCTTTGTCTCCTTTGCCTGATCTATGTTTGACTACAACTACATGCTATATTTGCTTAAATTTGCAGTTTAATATCACATTTCACTGGAAAAACCCTCCAGGACAGTAAAAATGGAAAACCCTATCTCTCTCTTCTCTGCCTCTTCCCCCATTATCCATGTGAGGAGATTGGTTTAGGTGTTCCTGCTTGAGAAGGCAAGCCCTGGAGAGGCCCCAGATCCTCCCATATTCCTTACAGGGTACTTTGGTTTTCTGCCTGAGAAAGAAAATCCAACCCCAGGCTACCTCTACAAGGGCCAGCTATTCAGTAAGGTATGTGTCTGCCACCATTTTTGTCATGACCTTCCTGATTTCTTTCCTCTCTTTCTGGATGGGGGGAAACGTGGGCTGAGCCAAACTGCTCCTCTAAGCTGAGGCAATATTTCCCACTGGGAAGAAGGGAAGGGGAGGTTCCTCCTCCTGATGAGTAATCTGCCTACCTCCTTTGAAGTGCCCAATGGCCCACTCTTACCAGCCACCAAGTTCAACCTACTCCTTGCCACAGCCAGTGGAGCTGGAAGGTGAGGAGGCTTGCTGCTACTGTTGCCAACATTTCACTTGTCCCAATGGGACTAAAGAGACTGGGGAACCTCCTGGCCAGAGCACAGAATCCCCATGGCTTTTGCCACTCCTCCAGATAAGGACCCTGGAATGTGCTGTGGGGGGGAGGTAAGCTGTATGGGAGGCAATCCCATCTCAACCTGGCCAGTGGCAAAAGCACAACCCACCTCCTAATGAAGAAACAGGAGGGGGAAATAAAGGCTGTTGAAGAAACAAAATCACTGTTCTCTCTAAGAAGCACAGCCAATAATGACCTGTCTGCTGGCTAGACAAGGCCAAAAATGAAAATCAAGGGAGATGCCCCTCCCATCAGGAATCATTTTAAAAGGCTAATGACCTGCACAATGGTTCAAGCCAGCCCCACCCTAGACCACCAGTGAAATGGTGCACAAGTGTGCAGCGCAAGAGTAGCTTTAAATGAAGACTCCTCCTGACCCATAGCAAAATACAAGAATGACTGATTTTCTCATACTTAATCCACAAAATCTTTTTTTTAATCATACAGTTAGCCAATACATAGTTACTTTGATTCCAATTCAGCAAATGGTTTCTGTGGTTCCTTTGATTTGTTTTTCTTCTTGCCAGTTAAAACAGTCGCCTATGTAGCCACAATACCTACTCTGATCATTTTCAATGAACACAATAAATGTGTCACACAATCTTCACCTTTTGCCACAGTTCATACAGCTGCAGTCTCTGTCCCAACCAAAGCAAACTTTGTGCTAAAAATAATTTAGTAATGTTCCTTAAACTTGAATTTTACTAAAACATTTGTGGCAAAGCCCAAACATTTTATCTACATGCATAAGAAAAAAAAAAACCTAACATCTTACTCTTACCTGAATAAAAAGCTTTTCATTGAATTAAATAATCACAAACATACCTTAGAAAGATAGTCTGTCGAAATTTAAAAAGAAAAATACAAAATGCTTGTTGCATTCTAGAACAGGACACTGTCATAATTAACACTGTACTGAATTCTTAAAAGAAAAAAAACAACAAACCTTATATATGTATATAAAAATAGCATATGTATATATACAGTAAAGTAACACATATAAGACTGAGCAGATATACACTACAAATAGATTCTCATCATTGCATGGAAAGCAGATACATCAAATATGCTAACCAAGTATGCAAAGTAAATCCTTATAGCAAGAGGAGTAAGGTTTATTATGAAAGAAAACAGTTATTAAAAGTATTCCTAAACTGTAAGGACAACCAATAAAGGTAAATTTATACAATAATAAAGTAAAAAACATGTACTAGATCACAGAGATGAAAACACATCTGACTAAAAAGTATGAGTATTAAATACCTCCATATTTCTATAAGATACAGACCACAACTAGCACATGTGAAGAAAGAAAAGGGAAGATAAAGAAGAAGAAAAATTATAAGTAGAGATGCTCAAGATATTCTGGGTTATATAGTTGAATGCCGTTTGCTGTAACAACATCAATAAAAGGAAACCATTTCTCTGTGAATTTTGAGTTACTAGATTCTGAATCAGAATGTTGGATATAGTCTGTGATTTTTTTTTTCCATAATAAGGAAATTGATGGAACCTGAGATCAGGGCTGGCCCTGGGACACTTGGCGCCCCAAGAAGACTCACCATCTGCTGCCCCCCTTCACAGCACCACCCTGTGCACTGTGCCCCACTGCTCACAAGGCAGATGAAGAAGAGAAGCGATGGGGAGGAGGAAGGGCAGGTGGGCAGACAAAGAGGGAAGCAACGGGGAGGCGGAGAGGCGAGCAGATGAAGAGGGAAGCGATGGGGAGGAACAGGTGGACGAAGAGGGAAGCGATGAGGAGCGGCGGGGTGGGCAGGTGAAGAAGGAAGCAACAAGGAGGGAAGCAATGGAGGTGGGGCGGGCAAGCTGTGGAGGAGGGGAAAAGGCGAGTGGAGGAAGAGGCAACCTAGCGATTTGTCTAGAGCATGGGGAGGGGGGAGAGCCGAATTCGGCGCCCCCGCCCTGCCAGCACCCTAGGCAAATGCCTAATTTTCTTAATGGGCAGGCTGGCCCTGCCTGAGATTATTTCCATTTAGAAGCAATCAGGGATTTTGCAGCTAAAATGAAATGTGAAAAACTGGGATGTGGATTCATACTCTTAGTGACTACTGTAAAAAAAAAAACCTTCTCCAAGGAAGGCTTTGGTAAGGGCAAAACACAAAATTCAATAAAACCCTGGAGTATGTGTTCACATGCCCTAGTTGGAAAGCTGCCATCAGCCTTTTGAGTCTATCCCAAATGTCAGAAACCAAAGGGCAAGCTTCTAACCTTTTCCAGAATTTAACCAGAAAGGCAGCCCTGCAAGGATGGCCATTTGCAGAATGAGTTTCCACAAAATAATTACCCAAGGTAGGTGAGCAGTACAGTCAAGGGACAGTGTAAACTGTCTTGAAGATTTTTGAAGAAAGGTGGGAGGAACATTTAATCAATAAAATATGTATAGAAAGTGGCCTTCTGGGTGGCTGCCTCACAATTATGGAAAGACCTCCCATTATTTATTTATTAAAATATTTATATCCCTGCCTTTTCCTTGAGTTTTTAAGAACTCTTGGCCACTTATAAACATGCTGCAAAGCTTCTTCCTTTGGGCTGGCTTTCAGGTACCAGGAAAAGAAATGTGAAAGAGAGCAGCTAAATAAGAGGATATTAGGGTGAAATAGTTAAAATGCTAGAACCTGCCACAAATGTCTAAGAACGGATGAGGTAACATTTCGATGATAAATTGTACCTGTATGTAAGGAAGAGCATCAACAATAGCAAACTTAATGGCTGTTGTTGCAATTTACCTTGAGAATACTTCAGTGAGCTTCACAAAGCCAGAATATGCTAATTCAAATGCTCCTCTGTGTCTGGACTTCAGGAGATGATGCTTGAAATATTCCCCTATATTTTTTACCTAGAACAGTTTTCAGAACACAAAAACATGTTTTTATTAGAATACCTGTGGCAAAATGAAATTTTACTGCAGAAAGATGGCAGAGTCCAAAGACAGGGTCATCTGAAGTAGGAGAAAGCTTAGTCAGCTTTATGGAAGAAAATTCAGAGACGTTGGAAACAAAGGGAAGGGATAAAACATACAATGAACACAGAGCTAAAACAGGACACACACAAGTCCTTTGTCATATAGCAGTGCCACTGAAGGCTGCAGGAGACAAATTAAATGTTTCTTCACATTTAATTTTGTACAAGTAAGCAACATTTCAGGCAGATGTGTTTGGTCTAAATATGTGTTTGGTCAGCTGCACTCTGAAACAGTACAAGACAGCCACAAAAACTGTCCATGGAGCTTCAGCTCATCTGTTTTAGTTCTTATTCATGCAGTTTCTCTTGTTCAGGTAACTTGCAGCATACCAATTCAAAAGATGTCCTGATACTACAACAGGGTATTTTGCTAACTGTCATCAGTGTCATTATAAGACCTCAGACAGATATGGCAAGAACAACTACAAATCACATCTGTGGACAGTTTATAACACATAGAAGATAAAATGCTGGGGGAGAGGGCTGTTCAGAGTTCTCCTGGCTTGCATACTACCTAGTGTGAGTGGAGCAGTAGTTGTGAAAGGGAACATTCCAACTCTCTCCCTTCCTGCTGCAATATGTAGTACCCTTTGGGAATAGTGTGGATATTAAATGAGGGTCTGAGTATGTGGCAGGAAACTGGTAAAAACTGCCCCTCCCCAGGTTATTGTTAATATGCACATTTATATACTCCCAGTATTCTAGGCAAGAATCACAAACAACCATATACCCACTGTTGATAGTCTATACTGTCACTTTGTGCAGAATTCCAGCTCCTCTAACCATACACTATTAAGTTCCTTCTTTGGGGAAGGGCTGTGGATCAATGGCAAAGCATATGCTTAGCATGTAGAAGATCCCAGGATCAATCCCCAGCATCTCCAATTAAAGGAATCAGGTAGTAAATGATGTGCAAGACCTCTACTGAAGACCTTGAACAGCTGCTGCAAGTCTGACAATACTGATCTTGAGAGAGAAAAAGTCTGGTTCAGTTTAAGGCAACAATGCATTTTCCTAATTAGATCCACTGACTTATGCAAGCTGCCAAATTCTTTTTAAACACCCTAAATATAGCAAGCAAGCCACATTAACACCACTGCCAGGAAAGACCATGGAAAAAGTGTGCATATGCAGCCATCTTGAGCGTGTGAATTTGAAAGCAAAGCCCCACAGGTTGCAATGGGATTCAAACACATGTAACTGAGTAGCAACTTCAGCCAACAAATACACAGTTGTAAGAAAATATTAACCACCTTTTATTCATTTGTAGCAACTAAGGATTTGAGTATGTAATGATTTTTCCGAAAAAGTCATTTATCACATTCTGATCAGCAAAAATAGGGAATTTTTTTTAAAAAATGAAAGCATGCAATTGCTAAGACATTTCTAAAAACTTGCTGTTAACAAAAGAGTCAATATTTATAGCTATGTTTTCATGTGAAACCCATGGCACCAGCATCAAAAGTTGAACATAACTCTAAGAAACCAGTTCCTGTTTAACTTGGAAGAGAACAAGAGACTTTATGGCTGAAGTATATTGCTGGTCACTTCTCTATACTCAAGAGCTTTGCAATAGTACAAGCACAGCTGTTAGCCAGTTGAAAACATGTGCTGGAAGACAATGGGCAAATAAAAATATTAGCATTAGCTCCATGGCACTGCACACTGGACAGCATTAAGCTGATCATCAGTACACTTACAAGTCATTTGTTCCAGTCTAAAATGTTAAAAATCCAGCCTCTACAAATGTATTGAATTTCCGGACCTCCCCCTGCCTATACCTCCCACCCACCCCCATAAGGTTGAAAGAGGGGGGAAATGCACGCTGCACATGTCATTCTCCAAGGGTGGAACCTGGTTTGGTTGAAACCATATGGGAAAGGGAAAAGGTCATCAATTAAAAACAGAAATCTAATAAATCCAAAATATTTCCAAATGAAATACTTGTGGTAAGCTAATTTCTTGTAAACACTGCAGTCCGTTCTCTTGAACAGTCCCAGATGGTGTGCTAGCCTTCGAAGTCTTTTTTTTTAAAAAAAAGGTTTTTAAAAAGGAGCCCTGAATGAACATAATTCTGTCATGCAGCCTGTGGGGAACATGATATCCTCAGTCAATCAATATGTTCGCTGTCTAAAATTGCAGACCATAAAAGCTTTACTAAAATGGCAATTTCATCAGGTCTCACCTTGCCGCTTGCCAAATGAAAAACACACAAGTGGAAGCGAATCTGAAGTAAGAGAATTCTAAATGTTTAATGGATGTACATACAGCCTCTCTCCCTTAAATGGAAGACTCCCCACACATGCATGGCTTGGATACCAGAGATAGATAACACACGAAAGTGACTGCTATCAGTCTTAAAAAAAAATATTCTTCCTTTCTTTAAATGGATAAATAGTCATTAAAGTGTTCTAAAAATCAAAAATTCATAAATGCTGGGCTGCATTCTTTATTTCCAAAGCCTTATTCTGGTGTGAGCAGTCTATGAATCTTCCCCCAAACATATTTACCATTAAAACAACTTTTTATGTGAATTACACAACAGTTAAGCCAATTTTTATTTTTTAAATCCTAAAATTTTAAGCACAGGTACTGTCAGCATCTAGTGAACACTTTTTATCATCTGTCTATAAACAACACATCAACATTATTTACTATACAACACAAATGGGGACCACAGAATGCTGTAATAGTTTTTCCCACATGGGAACAGACCTGTGTAGCTTCCCCATTGCTGCTGTAATTACTGACACAGTGCAACAGCAATGGAAATTTCATATGGCAGGTTTCCTGACGGTTCCATGCCCCAGTCCCTGGCAGCAGCCATACAACCCTCCATAAGAACATAAGAAGAGCCCTGCTGGATCAGACCTATGGCTCATTTAGTCCAGCATCCTGTCTCACAGTGGCCAACCAGGTGGAGGGCCAACAACAGGCCACAGAGGCCAAGGCCTTCCTCTGATGTTACCTCCTGGTTCTGAGATTCAGAGGTTTAGTGCCTCTGGATGTGCAGGTTCCCCTCAGTCATCATGGTCAATAGCCACTGATAGAACTATACTCCATGAATCTGATCCCATTTTTAAAGCTGTTTATTCTTGTGGCCATCACTACATCCTCTGACAGCACATTCCACACTTCAATCACTCTGTGTAAAGCAGTACAAGAAATAAAAGGTAGTTTTAACATTTTAAGAATCTTCAAAAAAAACTTATAACTATAGTAAAATAAAGATAAGGAAAAAACCGTTTGCTATGATTATTATCCATCTTCATTATAATCCTTTAGGCCTCAATCCTTGTCATAAAAATAAAATTGAAGAAATATAAGTTCCCATACTCTCACTTCAACTATCTTCTTGGCTTGACTTCGCGAACGAAGATTTAAGAAAGGTGCAGTGGTCCACGTCTGCTGCAGGCTCGCTGGTGGCTGACAAGACCAATGTGGGACAGGCAAGTCCGGCCACAGTGGCTGCAGGGAAAAGTCTGATTTAGGGTTGGTGCTGTAGCAGTGCGATTCTTCCTCAATCTCCTTTTGTCCTCAAGACCAGCTATGCGTGCGTTCTCAAAAGAAGAGACAGTCTGGTGGATGGTGTGCCTCCATGCTTTGCGATCTGAGGCTAGGTCAGACCACTGGTGATGGTTGATGCGACAGGTGCCAAGGGATTTCTTCAAGGACTCTTTGTACCTCTTCTTTGGTGCCCCTCTATTTCGATGGCCGGTGGAGAGTTCGCCATACAGGGCAATCTTGGGAAGGCGGCGGTTTTCCATCCTAGAAATATGCCCTGCCCAGCGCAGCTGCGTCTTCAACAGCAGTGCCTCGATGCTGGTAACCTCCGCCCGCTTGAGAACTTCAGTGTTGGTCACAAAGTCACTCCAGTGGATGTTGAGGATGGTGCGAAGGCAGCGCTGATGAAAGCGCTCAAGGAGTCGCAGGTGATGACGGTATAAAACCCACGATTCGGAGCCGTAGATGAGGGTTGTCATCACAACCGCTTTGTAAACATTGATCTTTGTGCCTTTTTTCAGATGCTTGCTGCTCCACACTCTTTTGTGCAGTCGGCCAAATGCACGGTTTGCCTTTGCCAGCCTGTTGTCGATCTCCTTGTCGATCTTAGCATCTGAGGAGATGATGCACCCCAGGTAGCTGAACTGCTGGACTGTCTTCAGAACTGATTCACCCACAGTGATGCAGGGAGGGTGATAATCTTCCTGGGGTGCAGGCTGGTGGAGAACTTCTGTCTTCTTCAGACTAACTTCTAGGCCGAATAGCTTGGCAGCCTCTGCAAAGCAGGACGTCATATGCTGCAGAGCTGATACCGAGTGGGAGACGAGTGCAGCATCATCAGCAAACAGTAGCTCTCGGATGAGTTTTTCCATTGTCTTGGAGTGGGCCTTTAGTCGCCTCAGGTTGAACAGGCTGCCATCGGTGCGATAGCGGATGTAGACACCATCGTCATCATCTAGATCTACTGCGGCTCTTTGAAGCATCATGCTAAAGAAGATCATAAAGAGAGTTGGCGCGAGAACGCAGCCTTGCTTTACACCTGTGCCTATTGGGAAGGTCTCCGAGAGGTCGTTGCAGTGTCTGACTTTGCCTCGTTGGTCTTCGTGTAGCTGGATGATCATACTGAGGAACCTTGGGGGACATCCTAAACGTTCCAAGATTTGCCACAGGCCTTTCCTGCTAACGGTATCGAAAGCTTTGGTAAGGTCGACAAAAGTCACATACAGAGCCTTGTTTTGTTCCCTGCATTTCTCTTGGAGCTGCCTGAGAACAAATACCATGTCGGTGGTGCTCCTGTTAGCTCTGAAGCCGCACTGGCTCTCTGGGAGGAGTTCTTCTGCAATGGCGGGCACCAGTCTGTTCAGGAGTATTCTGGCAAGGATTTTGCCTGCGATGGAGAGCAGGGTTATCCCCCGGTAGTTGGAGCAGTCTGACTTTTCTCCTTTGTTCTTGTATAGGGTGATGATGATTGCATCGCGAAAGTCCTGTGGTAATTTGCCTTGTTCCCAGCAGGTGACAAGTACTTTGTGAAGTGTGCTATGTAGTATTGTGCCCCCATGCTTCCAGATCTCTGGTGGAATTCCATCAACTCCTGCTGCCTTGCCACTTTTCAGTTGCTTGATGGCTTTAACAGTCTCTTCTAGAGTGGGGATCTCATCCAACTCTGTTTTCACTGGTTGAAGTGGGGTGAGGTGAATTGCTGAATCTTGAACTACGCAGTTGGCACTGAAGAGAACCTGAAAATACTCCGACCACCGGTTCAATATGGATGCCTTGTCTGTGAGGAGCACTTGGCCGTCTGCACTACGCAAGGGACTCTGAGTCTGATATGATGGACCATATACTGCCTTCAGGGCTTCGTAGAACCCACTTAAATCACCAGTGTCTGCACACAGCTGGGTTCTCTCAGCAAGCTTGGTCCACCACTTGTTCTGAATGTCTCGAAGCTTGCACTGGAGGTTGCTACATACAGCGCGAAAGGTTGCTTTTTTCCCAGGACAGGAGGGCTGAGCAAGATGTGCTTGGTAGGCAGATCTCTTTTTCGCCAGTAAATCTTGGATCTCTTGATTGTTCTCATCAAACCAGTCCTTGTTCTTCCTTGTGGAGAACCCGAGGACTTCTTCAGAGATCTGCAGGACGGTAGTTTTTAGGTGTTCCCAGAGTGCTTCTGGAGAAGGGTCTGTGGGGCAACTGGGGTCCTCAATTCTTGACTGGAGTTTTGCCTGGAAGGCAGCTTTAACTTCGGCTGACTGGAGACTGCCAACCTGAAACTTCCTCCGAGGGATACCTCCTCTCCTGGGTGTGGGTTTAAAGTGAAGACGGAGATTGCAGCGTACAAGATGATGATCCGTATGACATTCTGCACTGGGCATTACTCGGGTGTGTAAGACATCTCGAAGGTCTCTCTGGCGCACCAGAATGTAGTCGATAAGGTGCCAGTGCTTGGACTGTGGGTGCATCCAGGTTGTCTTCAGACTGTTCTTCTGCTGGAAGATAGTGTTGGTGATGGTGAGCTGGTGCTCCATGCAGAATTCTAGCAGGAGGCGCCCGTTGTCATTGCAGTTGCCAGTGCCGTGTTTGCCAAGTACTCCTTTCCAGGCTTCCGAGTCTTTACCTACTCTGGCATTGAAGTTGCCAAGGATGATCACCTTGTCCTCTGTAGGGGTCTTCCGTACGAGGTTGTGTAGATCAGCATAGAACTTGTTCTTTTCTGCAGGATCTGCTTGAAGGGTTGGGGCATACACACTGAAGAGTGTTGCATGCTGCTTGTTTTGGAGGCACATGGACATGATGCGATCTGAGTGACCTGTTGGCAGGTTTTCGAGTTTGGAGGCAATGGAGTTCCTGACCATGAAGCCAACGCCAGAAAGGCGGCTCTCAGCCTTTGACTTACCCGACCAGTAGAGGGTATAGCCAGCACCGTGTTCTTGAAGACTACCTTCCTCAGGGAAACGGACCTCACTGAGAGCTGCTATGTCGATATTCAACCTGAGAAGTTCATGGGCAACTAGAGCAGAGTGTCGTTCAGGGCGACCACTGTCTACTGTGTCAAGCATGGTTCTGATGTTCCAACACGCAAGCTTTAGTCTTTGCACACTTTGTGAGGCAGGTGCATGCCTTTTCTTTGTTGTTATTTTTTGACCGCAAGTAAGGATGCCCGTTGACCGTGGCTAGCCAACTGGGGTGGAGGAGACGAGCTTTGTTTAGGCCACCTTTTCTAGGCCCCTCTCCGTGTGGAACAAGCAGTGCTGTCCCTAGATAAGGCTGCTTGGTCGTTCAGGGTGCTGCCGAAAAATGCTTTCGTCTCCGGGTTAGCATCAGGCAACCAATACCCTGAACCGCCTACATGCAGGATCGGGACTGCGGCTTCCAGTGGCACCTTCCACCTGCCGTTTCGCCCCTTGCCCATCGCTGCAGGACTTGATGCGTTGTGGGTTGTGTATGTGGATATGCCCTTCAGGCCTGCGCAGAGGAATTTTTTAGGTGAAGCCCAGTGTGCGCGGTACTGGCTCCACCCTTTCACCTGGGGGTCATCTGCCATGGCCCAGTAAGCCGGGACGCCGGCAGCGAGTCCTCCAGGTGGTAGGTGTTACATTAACGAGCTCTATCTGCCCGGGTTTGATGTTCGAGTTTTCCTTCTCTTAGGCTGGCAAGGTTGGTGGGCCCAGCCTGCCCATCCGGTTATACCGCTGGACAATTCGGTCGCACTATGACGTAGCAAACTCTGTGAAAAATGGGGGGGACCAGCGAGAAGGTGTTGCTACGGATGCAGTAATGCAGGAGAGGCCATTGCAGTGACCATCTGCCAGGCATAGCCAGACAGTGACCACGCGGCATTCACTACACCGGGAGAGAAGAGGCTATGTATTGCGCATACACTTTCCCTGGGGGGGTAGGATACCCAGAGGGAGCCCACCCCCACCCCCCCTTTGTATGATCTTAGAGAGCCAATAACTGGCAAATATAAAAATCAGCACACTGGAGAAAATTAAATGAAATTAATATGAACATGTGAACTGGCTTTCTTGAGCTATCATACAAGTATTAATACAAAAATGTAATCTTTGTCTGGCAAACCAGGCCATTAGAGTTTGGAGTAGTGTTTGGAATGTATATGAACTGGCCACCTATTGGATAGAGTTCTTGATGATGCAAATACCTGCACTATTTTGTAACTTAACCCTTAAATCTCCATGTCTCTCTGACATCTGTGAGTAACACTTATATTTAATGTATTTGATACATTCTGCTTCGTTTCTAATTACACTATCTTCCTAAAATAATAGGATGTAAATTGATGCCACTATTATTTTAACATTCAGCCAATTCTGCGAACCTTCAAAGAGCCTTCCCACCAAAGAAATGACCAAAGAGAGCAAAGATACAATAAACAAAAATGGTAGTATATAAGGAGAAACAATGAAATGACAACAGGGTAACACAGGCAGCAAAATGATCACAATTAAAACACAAACACCACCACTGTTTTAATCAGTAACTGAAAAAAGATATTAAAATATACCAAACTGTGTATCAGGTTCTCTGAATTCCCAGATTTCATTTTTTAAAAAGTAAGTCTTTAGTTCCCTTGGGTGAGGAAATATGGCTTTTCCCTTTTACCCCAGCAACAAAAGAGGTTTGAGACTTACTTTTGGTGTATTTTATAACATTAAATTGCTGATTTAAAAATAAATAAATAAACAAACAGTAGCTGGAGAGGAAATGGCTGCTGCATGAAATGGCTGCTGCTGGAAACATTCCCACCCATATGCCAGCTTTACTGTGATATTTTCCAAAATTCTGCAGCAAAGCAGGTTGGGAAAGATGAAAATCTGCATAAACCCTGGGTGGTGCACAAATGTGCCACAATGCTGCAGGGAAGCAGGGACTTCCTAACAGCATCAAACTGTTTCAAATAATCAAGAATTCAATAGTAGAGAATATTAAACTTTCATACCTGCTCTTCTGTTATTAGCACATCTGAAGGATCAGGAACAGCTTGCAAAGGCAGAAGTTGACACAACTTGCCTAAAAGTAATGATATCTCCTTCATACTTCGCCAGCAACATACTAGCACCATCTGAGCTGTTACATCACATGTTTGCTGTTCTCCACCTTGAAAGGTAAAACACTATGTGTGAAGGAAGAGTGAACACAAAAAAGGTATAGGATCAAACCCTAAAAATACTTTTGATAAAAATATAGAAGTAACATTAAGTAACAAATGGATGGGCACATTGTCCATGGACATGGTACACTGTCAGAATGGTCAAGTTGTCTATCTAGGATTGCATTAAAACATGTACAATAATAATGATGATACATTGCTATTATTGTACATGCTTTAATGCAATCCTTGGCACCAACCATTAAGCTTATCTTAGGGAGAAAGGCTGGGAAAGATGTCTGCTGGAGAGTCTAAAAAAACATTCCCATTTGGAACAGACACACTTGGCTGGATGGAACCATGGTCTAACGTGAGGTCAATTTATCTTGAGGTAGGGTGGGGTACAAGAAGAGGTAGTCCCAAGGACCAGCCTCAATTTTCAAAGCCAGTGATTATTTGTACGTCAACAACCAAAATATGAAAGGACAACTGCCTATTCTTCCAAAGAGATATGACAAGAAGAGCTGTGTAGCTAAGTTCTCTCAAGTCTGGGGCTATAAAAGCAGTCTTTAGCAAGATACATGTGGCTATATACAAGGACCCACAGTCTCTCTCTACTTCTGAAAAGATGACTAAGCTGTCAGGCCTGACACTTCAAGTCAACTTATGAAGCCTAGATTCAGCCTCCTCAGGGAACAAGCAGTCAGAATGCCATTGCTTATCATCCCCACTGATCAGGAGCTTCTTGAGGGCATCAGACTCCATTAAGCATTGTACACACAGGCATAGGACTAGGAATTTGTGGTTATATCCCTGTACTGCCTTTTTATATATGCCACAAAAACTTTTACCAGGTATGAACTGCCCTTGCTGAATCAGGGCAATAGTGGTAACTGACAGGACAATTCCTTCCTCTGCCAAACCAAAACCCTACAGACCTGTGTGCCTCTGAACAACCCCAGCCTTCCGTTTTTGCCCAGCTTTGCAAGGAATTAGGGTCCATGACGTCTGTCATTGTTGTTTTGACTTAGGGCATGTACATCATTATCTATAAACATAAAACTGGTTTCATGTCAGGAAACCCCAGCTCCCTCATTTGTTTTGACTGGGTGAGACTGCACTCCATCAGCAATTGGATAATGAAGCCTCCGTCACCAGACTGGCTTTTCTATTGGCTCTACTCAGCATCACCCACCCACTGTAGACTGAGATACTCCCCCAACTGCCAAAACAAAACTTGCCTCAGACAGAGACACATCTCTGCTGCTTCACCACTATCTTCTGCAACCTTTGGCTTTCCTATTGGCTCTACTCAGTGTCACCTGCCCACTATAGACTGCCAAACGCTCCCCCAAGTCGCGAAAATGAACTTGCCTCAGACGGAGACACATCTCCACTGCTTTTCCAGCATTTCCTGTGACCATCTATGGCAAAAATTTGGCTCCTTCCACTTCACAGCAAAAAAGGCACAAAGCCGCTCTGAAGCCCAAGTTTGAGGCCTTCAGCTCCTGTAGCCAAACTTTAACATGGCTGCCAGCAACAGCCCTCTGCCCCAAGCTTACCCAAGGCCTGGCCCTGCTGGGTGTGTTTCCTGCCCCCTGGGAAGTGCTAGTCAGAGTCTGTTGCTAGACAACCCAGGCTACTTTTCTCAGTAAAGGGAGAGGCCTCAGGCAAATAGAATGGCATACAGTCCACCCTCTAAAAGCAGTGATTTTCTCCAGAATGGGGAGAGAGATGTGTTGTCTGTAGTTCAAGGCACCTCAGGGTGCCTTGATGCTACTAGCAATTTCCTCCCCAGGAACCACTGTTGCCAATCTCCAGGTGAGGGCTGGAGATCACTCAGAACTACTCTCCAGATGACAGACCATCAGCTCCCCTGGAGATGGGGGACAGAGTGAGTGGGAAGACAGCAAGCCTGGGGGGCATTAACTCAGAGGCCTTTAGTAGTTGTTGGGGAATTCCTAAGGTGTTGCTACAGGCCTCTGAGGGAGAGGCCTTGCCTCCTGAGGAAAAACTGTTGCCAATCCCCAGGTGAGGGCGGAAGATCACTCAGAATTACAACTGTTCTCCAGATGGAAGAGATCAGCTCCCCTTGATGTGGGGGAGGGGAGGGCCTTTATTTGGGTGGGTGGAAAGATAGCAAGAGTGGGGAGGCACTAACCCAGAGGCCTTCCGTGATACCTTTCCAGGTTGGTGGGAAATTCCTGGAGATTCTGTGGTGGTGTTTGAGGAAGGCATACAAGTTAGGGCTTCAGAGTGGGGTCTGTCAGATACAGGTTCTTGCTGTGGAAGCTGAGTGACTTTGGACCAATCACAGACTTCCAGCCTAACCTGCCTCACAGGGTTGTTGTTCAGATCAAAGGGGGAGAGGACAATGATGTAAGCTACTTTGGCCCCACACACACACAGTGAAGAAAGACTTCTTTTCCTACGTAGAGGCCGCAGGGAGGGGGAAGGAAATGTAAACCTGAAGTCAGAGGGGCAGGTAAAGGGATGGCTCCACCTGGGGTTAGCTATCCTACACCTGGCTGCTTGCTACTGTTCAGCAGCAGCCCCCCTATGACAGCCACTTTGGCATTGGAGTTAAGGCTTCAGAGTGGGATCTGCCAGACCCACCTTCTTGCAATGGAAGCTGACTGGGTGATTTTGAACCAGTCACAGACTCCCAGCCTAACCTGCCTCACAAGGTTGTTCAGATCACATCAGGGGGAAAGGAGAATGATGTAAACTGCTTTGATCCCCTCCATTGTGAAGAAATACTGTTATTTTCCTGTGTAGCGGCTGAAGAGAGGAGGAAGGCAATGGAAACCTGCAGTTAGATACACAGATAAAGGGAAGAAGCCAGGGTTGCCAACTTCAGGTTAGAAAATTCCTGGCGATTTAAGGGGTGGGGCCTGGAGAGGGTGGGACCTTAGACAAGTAAAATGCCATCTCCTCCTGGGGAACTACTGTTGCCAATCTCCAGGTGAGGGCTGGAGATCATTCAGTATTACAACTGCTCTCCAGGTAGCAGAGATTAGCTCCCCTTGAGGTGGGGAGGGAGTGAATGCCTTCACTTGGGTGGGTGGGAAGACAGCAAGGGTGAGGGGCACTCTTTTTAGAGCCTGTTGTATTTTTTCTCCACTACGGGCCTTATTCCTATATATCATAATTCTTTTGTGGGGTGGCCAATGGAGCTCTCCCATTCATTTAGGGGTGCATTCCATGCACTCCAGAAACCATTGACTGATCATAGTTCAGTCAGAGTCCCTCGCCTCCCACTGGCTGACTCCCCTGCCCCCTCCTACTCTGGCCCAAGAACGTTGAACAAACTACCAAAAGCAGTCTTACCTCAGAGACAGACACATCTCCTATTCTCCTCTGTGTCCTCTCTGTCAACTGGCCTCAGAAAGGACTGCTACTATACTGCAGCTTCACAAAAGGTTTTGTGGCTGCCACCAGCAACAGACCTCTGCCGCCTTATCAATGGCCCACAAAGATTGCCTGCCAATACAGACAACCTCCAAAGGCCTCTGAAATAAGCCAGGGAGCTGTCCAACATTTCCTGTCTATAAAAAAAATAAGGCCAGAACAGCTCTTCTTCAAAAACAGCAAGTGATTTAAAACAAAACACACACAAGTTCAACAACATCCCACTTATATACACTCCAGACATTGCCTCCAGCCCATCATCTTTTAATAAGTATATGCAATGTTAGCGTCCCAAAAATCAGCCAATCCAAATGTTCGTTTAAGGCCCAATCAGGACAGTTCCCTCCAAAACAGTCTCTTTCCTGATTGGCCAAAGCTTAGTGTTCTTAGTAGCCTAGCTGAAGACTCAAACTCTGGCAAGACACAGTACAATATACAACACTGTCTTTACTGCCTTTTTCCTGTCACTCCCTGTCTCCCTCCTCGCTTCAGCTTCATCCCATTATGGTCAGCTGAGGAGATAGGGTTGCCAACTCCAGATTGGGAAATTCCTTGAGATTTGAGAGGTGGAGCCTGGGGACAGTTGAGTGTGAGGAAAGGTGGGGCCTCAGACAGGTACAAAGCCACACTCAAAACCAGCCATTTCCTCCTGGGGAGCCACTGTTGCCAATCTCCAGGTGAGGGCTGGAGATCACTCAGAATTACAACTGCTCTCCAGATGGCAGAGATCAGCTCCCCTTGAGGAGCGGGAGGGGAGTGAATGCCTTCACTTGGGTGGGTGAGAAGACAGCAAGGGTGGGTGTGGCACTCGCCCAGAGCCTCCTTCTAGAGCCCTTTGTATTCACAACGAGCCTTACTCCTAGTTTTGTTTATAAAAGCAGATGTAAAGAACTGTTTCATGGATCTACAAAATTCTACCCATAATTAGGAAAGTTGAAATACTTCAACTTGGGTGTGCTGGCATGAAGTATACAAATGTGCATGTATCCAGTTGAAGAATTTGAAAGTGCTGAAAGGGTTAATACAGCTTTTGCTATGGAAACATAATGAATAATGAAGATTAATATTTGTAATTGAATTCATATCAGGACAGAAGGAAGAGAGAAGAGAAAATTCACATTCCCAGCATTTTACTTACTTTAGAAACACAGACTATGATATCTTAAGGCCACAGGTGTGTGAAATTCAACTACACCACCTAGTGGTCTTTTTAGGTGAGCAACAATAAAAATGTAATCACATGCAGATTTTATTAAACTAAAAGCCCCATCAATTCTTTACCATTGGGTCAATGCACCAGTGACAATGCAATAATGTGGACTTTATTACTATATCAGAATATAAATAATACACCATATAATTTCAGAATCTTCCTACTATGAACAGGAGGCACAGGTCAAAACAGTAAAACAGAGATGTTCCTCCAGGCCTATGGCTGAGGAGAGGAACAGCTCACACTATGGCTTTCATTGTGGCCTCGTCCATGAGTGGTCCCTTATCCGCCCAACGTAGGGAGAGAAGCACAATTTTATGCCATCGTTAAATCTTCTTGTTTTTATTGTAAATAGAAATTAATTATTCTGTGTATTTTAACCTGTTGTGCCCCACCCTGAGCCCTTCCTGGAAGGGTCGTCTATATATTTAATAAATGATAATAATAAGCCTATCATAAATTGAGGTGAAGAGAATTTTGGCAAGTAAAATTATAATTTCAGATCTGTACAAAATCTCTATGTTCTGCGGTGATTATTTCAACTCTCAGTTCATTAAAAATTCTTTAGAATTATTAGAACTGTAGCTATATTGATAATTGTAATTAAAAGCTGTCAGAATGCAACTGACAACCTTGCTTTATAACGATTTCCTATTACAGCTACATCATCAAGACATAAATGGAAGCAACCTGTTCTGTGGTATCTAGGCCTAGCAAACATCTAATACCTTTCAGTCCTCACTCCACCAATTCAACCATCCATCTGCTATAGGAAGAGCATTCAGCAGGCAAGCAAGACAGACAAACCATCGTAACTGGGATTGTAGTCAAACAGCTTAACGTATTTGGCTGTTAAACAGTCAAAAACAACATGCCCACAGGGGACCTGAAAAGATCCATGCAACTACAAGCCTGTTAGAACCTAGTCACATGTGACTTTAGGGATAGGCTGGCCCACCAACAGGAAAGCTCACAAGACGCCAGTTTCCAACCTCGCCTTTCTTGGGAAGGAAACTGAACATGTGATTGCAACATTGCTTGCAGCATTTCAAGATAACATTAAAAATTTTAGATCCTTTCAAGTCTTGTCTCCAATCTACTAGTGGAACTTGAAATACCTTCCTGTTTCAAGTAAACCTTGACAAGGTAATATCTGTCTTGGCCTTATTAGACCTTTCAGCAGCATTTGATATGGTTGACTCTGAAGTTCCATTCATCTCCCTGAGGAAAAGACAAGGTGTTCATGTTTTTCTCTCTCTCTCTCCCTCCCCCCCCCCCTCCATCCTTAGAAACCGCGTTAAGAGCCCAGAGGGACTTATGGATCCTTAACTTTCTTTCAAATGTCCAAGACCAACTACAGGTGCTTTTACCCATTTTTATCTAGGACCCTTTTTTGAACAATGGGATATACCAATTTTCATGCATACTTTCATAAACTTGTACAGTAATCTGTACACTTGAAGAGTCTCTGGAAGCTGAAGAATAGTTTCACTTTCCAGCATTTGTATGGCCAGTGGAAGCTGTTGCTTGCTGGAATTGTATCCTTGCAAATAAAGGGTTGACACTTTGAGCTGGCTTGTCTCTGCTGAATGGACCTGAGGACCGATGCCTAGTGAGTATTCTATCCTGGGAACCCACAGCCAAAGGGGAATATTACACTGGAGAACCATTGCCAATCTGAGTAGACATGGGTGGGGGGGAGAAGCTTGCAATGCTCAGCCATTTCATGTTTTCCTAAGCTCAGAGCATTTTATATTTTTAGTTTCCACTGTGATCCTTATGCTTTTTCTGGATGTTTTATTTTAAAACTTGCATTGCCAATTCCCACTATTTGCCTCCTTTTTCATTTTAAACAAAATATTTCAAGAGTTTTAAGCATGTTTGTATTTGAAGTAAAAATAATAATATCTTTGTGTTTGTATGTATCCTTTATAAAGTTTATATCTCTGCTACCTGGCATTACATTTTATTATATGTTTGGCCTAGCCCCACAAAGTCTCATTTATGTCAGATCCGCCTCTTGCAACAAATTAGTTCGAAGTCCTTGTAACAAAGGATGACTGTAACAAGCCATTATAGTTTTAGTGGTTATGGAGTTATATACATTTTATTGTTGTTTTCTGTTGATTATAATAATAGGGATCTCTGTACTCACCAGAGCTGTTTCACTGGGTAGGGAAATTCTCCTGCCACTAGAAGATCTAGCCCCTTCCTTTGGTCTGAATGAGAGTCTCCAGTCCATCTAACTACCCACTCGTTCTTGTCAACTTTCCCCAGTTCTGCTGTCTGTGTTAAACTGCTCTCAGTTAGCGCTGAATTCTGAAACTGCCAGTACTCAACTCTTCTCAGCTAGGACTGAAATCAGACTCAACTCAGTCAAGGCAGAAATCTGACTCTCTCCTCAGCTTGCAACTCTCAAGTTTTTCTCTGCTCAACTGATGCTAACCAATCAGATTGCTTGGAGCAGCCTGTCACTCAAGGTTCTCTGTCTCTGTGAGGAATTAACCTTTCACAGCCCTTCAGATGATTGTGCAGCACTTCTACACTTTTAAAAGCGCAGTTCATCACAGAAGGCCATGGAGACTGGAAAGAAACATATATTCTCATGGTCCAACACACTTGAGGCAGTGATGAGTAAGAAAGAAAGTCTGCCTACTATGGAAAAATATTCTTACTTCATGACCATATTGTATCCTCAGTCAACACAATTAGAACACACACAGGTTTCACCACAAAGTACCTCTAATTTTAGTGCAAATGTCTTCAAGTCTTTCATTGGCATGGTCTAGCTCAGAGTGTTCTTCCAACAATTTTGGTTCTGTGAAATAATCATTTGTATCGCAGGGCTGTATTTCACGGAGGATCAACTGCAGACGCTCTGAAGTGTCTATGTGCAAAAAGAATGGTGTTGTAAGAACAAATACTTGTCCAGAGGCCCCCTACTCTCTCAAGTCTAACGATTATGCATTACTTTTCCTTTAAGCCTGGAAACCCCTTCACCTTCCTTCAAATCTGTCATCAAAACTGTCCTCCCTTTTTAGCTTCATCTTTGGCTGAACCTTTCAGTCCACATTCCATGAAGAAAATTAGTGCATTCATGAACTGAAAATAAATCACCTTACATAAACATAGCAGCATTAAAACATAATCTCTCACTAACAACAGGTATAGTTATACCTATCTGCAGCATTTGATACAGTGGACTGTGACATTTTGGTAACTGACTGCAATGAATGTGTGGGTAAAAGCAACAGCCCTCCATTGTTATTTTTTCTTTTTCTTGTTTTCACGAGGCAAAGGATTTTCACAGGAGCAGCAGAATCAGCTGGTTGAGACCCGAAATGTGGAGTACTCCAACAGTCCATTTTATCCCCAGTGGTCTTTAATTTCTAGGAAAAACCTTTGGCTGAGACCATCAGGAACGTCATAGTGTAGATGACACCCAAAGGTTTATACCTCATTATCAAAGCCTCCAGAAGCAGCCATGAAGGTGCTGGCCATGTCTTGAGGATCTAGTCAAGTGGCTAAACAAATAAGCTTAAGTCAAACAGAACAGAATGTTAGGATAGTTTGGACAGTGTCAATCTATCAGATTTACAATAGGATTAAGCTTTCTTTAGCAGATCAAGTTAGGAGTCTGGGGTGATCTTGGACCACTGCAAAGTAGAGCCCACAAGCCACAGAATTGGCCTGCAAAATGCTATTTTTCTTGTACTCCAAGGGAGAAAAATAAAACACAGTTTTATTGAGCCCTTGGCAGATAGTGTACAACTTGAAATGCATAGAATCAAGTCAGACTCAACTGAGAAATTGTTCTCAAGCTTAAAGCATTTGATGTAGAGGATCAGTGAAGCCCTGATGAGTATTTCATCAATCATTTAATGTTATCACTATAACTAGGCCGAGGTAAAGCACACAGTGGTAGAAGCAAATCCAGCAGCAAGCCAGAAGTAAACTGTCAGTGGCACTCACATACAAACATACTAGCCATCTTACTATGTGAAAGAACACTGGTGGCAGAGTGTGACAGAGAGAATGAAGGAAAGCATCTGAAGAATAAATGGCATATAAATAAGAGCTTTTGTTAAGCAAACTAGTTACAATTCAATATATTATAAAGATTTTTAGTAATCAACCTAAGAAGAGTTGAAGTTTTTAGAAAGATTCATGGGTTACCTGAGTCAGTATCCATTGGAATAAGTCCTTCAGGTGATGAACTCTGAACTACTGGAGACACTACAGCAGAAAGCTTATAGGATATCAGTATAAGCTTTGTTATCATCTGTTTCCATTCAGGAATCAGTGTCAAATTTCTGAAATAAGGTAAATCAAAAATTTCAGAGTGATCACACAATTGTAAAGATTAAATACAAGGTTGTTTTTAAAATACACATGCATAATATCAACTTTATTCAAGATTAAATTTATCTCATAATAATGATATTGGGGTTAAGAAATCATACTACACAGTAATTTTAAAATAGCACAGATGGATTGATTTAATATTAACGACACTTCTATTACTCAGTCCTTAGAAAATGCTGTACTTCTAGATAATGATGAGGGAATATATACAAGGCTAGCTATACAAGTGCAGCATCATAACCTCCAGTACTAATTCAGTCAAAATAAACTATATTTACCCTACAGCAATGTTAATTAATAGTACTGTATAGAAAAGAAACCATCAAGGCCAAAACAGGAACCAGTAGCGACACAGTTGTGATGTGACAGACAAAGAAATGGAAAAAACCAGTAGCAATAAACTTTACGGAACACACACTTACATGCCATCTAAATACTGTCACAATATTATGGACCCAGCCATGTTGGTATAATACCACAAACTTAATGTGCAACAGCAAGTAGTTGTAAATTAATTGCAACACCAAGGCAGCATAACAGGATACACTGGGCTCCACAGAGTTCTCCTGTCCCTTTGCACCAATAAGCTATCACACCCCAGGTCCATGTCGCCCTGCCCTGTCACCCCAAGGCTTAACTTGCAGGCCAGGGTCTCAGAATTGGGCAAGGAACCAGGTTATGGTCACCCAGGTGGCTCCCACGCCCCTACTGGGACTGTCTTTTTCTCTCTCTCTCTCTGGGGGTGCCCAGTCCTCTAGCGTTGTTTCTTCTCAATCCCACTCAGCCACTACCCTTTATCCTTTCCACATCTCTCCACCCTCCCCAGCGGTCAAACCTCACTCCCCTTTATAACCCAAGATGCCCAGCCGTCAGGGCTTGGCATATCTTCCCCTTCATCTACTCCCTCTTGCTCTTTCCCTGCCCTCCTGTCTCTGCTCCCACCCCACCCCGCAACTGGGCTGTCTTCAGCTGAGCAGCAGAAGCCACAAGGCCAGGCCCTGGCTCGACTGTTGAGCCTGGTTGGCTTCCCTCCCTGCCGGCCCCCAGACATGCTGTGCAGGCGCTGGACCTGCCCCTTTCTGGGGCCATCTTCAGCTCAGCCATGATCTTCGCCAAGCACAGCAGCTTCCTGTGTGGTCTCCTTGACTCCCCGGTAAGTTGGCCAGGGCTCAGGTTGCACAGCCTTGTCGGGGCTCCAGAGGCTCTCGGGGCCCTGCAGAACTCCAAGGGGCATCACAGGGGGCCTCTCAACGGAGTCCTGGCCAGGTCTCACCAGGACACAAGCCTTTGCCCAACCGCAGCTATATGCATCTGAACCACAGAGGAAACAAATAATTTTAATTCCTATTAATAGTATAAGGTAAAGTTGCTCACTTTAATGGTAACTGATGCAAGGTTCCAGTTATGCAATGTACTCTGCCATACATTGGGAATGAGGCAGCTGCTTGCAACAGAGACTTTTCAGCTTGCAGGATTTCTCCTTCAAGGTTTTCTAACAAACTCTTAATAACTGTAAGTGGATATAAACACAGAAGAAAAAGCAGACTGGTGATGATTACAACCTCATTAAAAAGAGATATGATAAAAAAAATAAAATTCTTTAGCCAACAGACAAGCGCACAATGATTCCAGCAAATTGGTGGCAATTTGGACATAAACTCATACAATACCCACCATAATCACTGCAAACTTCTCAAGAGATCTGATACACAATTGAAGATGTTTACAAAGACAATGAAAAATATCAGAGGGTCATATAGGCCAGATATAGCTTGAGGGAAGACACATGAAGACTAACTCAAAATACACTTGTTCTTTTCTTTTTGTTGACTGTGGAAATACTAAATAGCAACTAAAACTGAGTCTACTACCAAAAGCATGGATTTTTAAAAGTTGGTACTATCTCCTGGAAGTCGAATGCAACAATGCTTCGAAAGAGTTAACAGAAGTCCAGTGCAATCCTAAGGGGAAAATATACACCTTCTAGGCCACCTAACATCCTTGAATTTTAGAAAGGTGCAACTCTGCTTAAGACTGCCCTAATAATTGGTGATTTATTCATTTATTTCTACTCTTATTTCACCCTCCCTGCAAATGGCCTCAGGGTGGATCACAACAATAGCTGAACACAAAAATTCATTAGCTAAAATGATTTAAAACAGTATAAGCTAAAACAGGTAGCACTGTCAATTAAAGTAGAGGAGCCATGAAAGCTGGAGCCACTGGACTCATAAGATCTCAATCTGGGCCACATAGAGATGGAGAGCTTCAGCAAGGGAGGCTGACTTGATTGGATGCCCACTACCTCATCCAGGCCTATAAGGCCTCAAGCAGGAGTGTGTTCCACCAGGACAGGGCAGAAAACCCCCCCTGGATTTCGTTGAGGCTAAGCAGGCATCCCTTGGTCCAGGGACAGCCAGCAAATGTTGGTCAGCCAAGGCTCTCCAAGGAACATATGGGGACAGGAGGTCTCTCAGATATGTTGGCCCAGGCCATGCAAGGCTTTAAAGGTCAATACCAACACCTTGAAATGGATCCAGTATCCAATGGTAGCAAGTGCAAGTGCATACCTCCAGCTGAATGCACGCCTGCACAATCAGCAGATGTACTAGCTGGAATTTCCAGATCAGTCTCAAAGGCAAGCCCATGTAAAGTGAGTTACAGTAACCAAGCCTGGAGGTGACCATTATGTGGGTCACTGTAGCCAAGTCCTGCATGGAGAGGTAGGCCACAAGTTGCCTGATCTTCCAAAGATGATAGGTCGAACTGGCAACTGTGGTGACCTGGGTCTCCATAGAAAGTGAGGCATCCACAATCGTCCCCAGCCTCTTAACCTTCTGGGCCAGCACAAGTGATGCACTGTCCAAGGTTGGTAGCCTGATTCCTAACCACCACCACCACCACCCTCAGCTGAGGTAAAGAACCTCCATCTTCACTGGACTGAGTTTCAACTGGGTCTGCTGCAATCACCCAGCCACAGCCTCCAATACCCTGGTCAGATCCTCTGGAACAAAATCCAGGCAGCCATCCAACAACAGAAAGAGCTAAAACATATCATTATTTATAATTTTTCAACAAGCCTACAAGAAATACAATGTACATCTGGAATTGTTTCTAAATTTTAGCAATATGATTAACCAACTATTTCTCCAAAATGACAGGTTAATAAGACTTATAGCTAGAAAGAAAGATATAAAATGGTCCTGAAATTGTAATTATAACATGCCTGTAGGGCAATAAGCACACTTATCAGGCCATTTTATGGGATAATCTTTTTGGGGTTACTGATAAGTATTTTTCTGCATTACTGGGAAACCCTAAAATATGCAAATTTGTCCACAGGAAACTCCATTTCACTGTTCTGCTAATACACACAGAACCCTTATGTTCACTTTGAGGAAGCATCATTTCACTGACAATGCTATGGCCTGCTATGGCCACAACAGCAACCTACAGAATTTTAGAGGCTAGAAAAAAAACCAGGCAAGCTTCTCTCCCTCCCTGTTTAATACTGACCAGCCAAAGCATTCTTTTCCACTAGGTCAGAAGAGGTATCCTCCCCTGGCTGAAACGGGTCCAGAAGTAGGTGATTTTTAAAACAGACCTGGAGCAGGCCTTCCTGGTGTATCAAGAAGTTCAGCAGATACGAAGCAGTCACACAATCATATGGCTTGGTGCTCGTGCTGAGCTGCATTGCCACTTGGAACAATGGCTGCAATTTTTCAGGATCCTAAAATATGTTAAGAGGTGAGCAGGTTTCTTTGCAGAATTTCTCAGGTTCACAAATCAATACTAATCTAGCCTTTCTGTTAACAATAAGTGGAGTTGAATTAGGGGTATGTAACTTCAACTAACAGATCCTATCTGGAGCATTAACATCACATGGCTCATTATATCCCACAATTAGGGTCTCATTTAATCTACTGCATTGCAGGGGCTTGTGTATCAATATCCCAATGGAGACATTTCCCCATTACACCTCAGAGGCTTCCAGAAGGGAAAGGCTGGAATGAAACACAAACCCCTGGGATATAAATATATATGAGTTGCAAAGGTATCAGAATGCTGACTGCATTGCAATTCCCCCCATGCAGGAAACTTCTCTTACATCAGTCAGCAGTTTCAGAGAAGCAAGGATCAATAAACTCAATCCCAGCTGCAATCTGGCATTCTAATCCATCCATCCCCTCCCCTGGAAAGCTTTCACCTTGTTTCTATCGGGGTTCAGCAAGCATCTTAACAAACAGAAATTAAGGATCAGAACACTAAACTCTAGACCACGTGCAGTATATAAGCAGTATATAGCAAGCCCAAGTTAAATATTTCTGTCCCCACCCAATACTAATCAGTCTGACAAGTAAGAACTTTTCTAACTAGCCTCTAAGAACCACTATAACACAGAAATGGGCATCATTACATAAATCTTCACATGTGTACAGCTGTAATAACATTGAAATTGGACTAACATAAAGGTCAGATGAGAGGTGCTGAGGCCAAATCCAGACTGCTACAAGGAATCTTCTTACATGGCACCTCTCTGGTTAGGTGCCAGGTGAAGATGTTTTCATTTTCTTTGGTTTTGGTCATAGGTGCTTTTGTTTTCCCCTCTTTGTTGACACTGTTTTTAACTTTCATTTGGCTGTTATAGTTTAGTACTAATTCTGTTTTGTATTATTTATTTCACTTATTAGATTTTTGTTGTGACAAGCTTGTCATAAAGTGGTCAGCACATGCAAGTAAAGCAAGCATTGGCCAAATCAATCACAGCTGCCAACCCTAAGGCAACAGAGAAGCCACAGCTGAAGCCATTAAGCTTGCCAACAGTCAGTTCGGGGAAACAGTGAATGGGTCCTGGTCTGCCCGCCCTCCCTCCCTGCCACCAGCTCACCAGGCAAACTTGCCATCCTAGGAACTACCATCAACCTCAAGTCTCTGGTTTAAGGTCACACTTTTATTCTTTGAAGTCTTGTAAACAGACAGCATCGGTATCAATGAACTGATTCCATACCTGGAAATAAGGCAGTGCACAATGAAGTTTCATCAAAAATTCAAAGGCCAAGACCTTCACTTCCTCAAATGTGCTAGCAAAACAGTGTAGTAGAGTTTGAACACGGCTGGGTTCAACTTCTTGTGTTATCTGAAACAATACTGGGCTGTGGCCTGTTTCAAAACAAAGTTACACACCATGGTGCTATATTATATTCTTGGAGGAAAAGAATTTACTTCTCATTTAACATTTACATACAGATTGGCATAATATAATCAAGTCAATGTTAACAGTTCAACAGTAACAATTTAGGAATTTTTTGCCTTTTTAAATTACAGGATGTACTTAGGAGAGAACATGCTGTTGGGCATTGTTTATACAAACAGGATACCCCCACCCCATAACTAGGAAAAGGAACTGAAGACCAAACATGAACCATTTAAAACAGTTCCTCATGTGTCTGCTCTCGTATTGAGAATTGTTCAGCTGAAATCACACATCACCCAGAAAAAAATGTGAACATATGAAGCCTAATTCACTCAACTGAGCAGGGTCTTCTGCAGATATTTGACAGACTGCACTTTAAAAGCTCATAAGTGCTATGTAACCATGTGAAGGGTTAATGTCTCACAGAGCCAGAGAGGCTCCTCAAAGGAATTTGATTGGTTAGTGTCAGTTGAACAGAAAGACTTGGGAACTGACTGCTGAAGAGAACTCAGTTTCAGCTCTGACTGAGAACTGGAACTGTTTAACCCTGTCTTAAGACTGGGAAGGTTGGCAAAGAGGAATGGCAGGATCGGTAAAGACCCCCCTTTAGGCCAGAAAAAGGGACAGATCTTCTAGTTAGAGAAGAAATTCCCTGCTCAGTTGACAAAAGATACAGCTCAAAGATTGGAGTGATCCCCAGAGTGCCCGGAGGTGAAATTTGGGTAGTTGGTAGTATGTCCCTGACTTCTGAATGTCAGTTGTATGCAATGATAAACAGTTTCTAGCACATGCTGGGAAAGTGAAACTGAACTGCCAGGTAGATCATCTAAGTGACAGAAGGTGGCTGGTTGCCAGATTGCATCAGCCTATGCACTGTCAGCATGACTCAGCAGGAAGCTGATTGGTTACCTGGCTGGACCTGATGTATAAATGTACAGAGACACTTTACTGCGTGTGGGATTTGTATGGTGGAGAGCAGCGGAGCATTCTGTCGGATTGGAGAGTGGAGGTGTAAATAAATTGTATATAGTGGTTTTAACACTACTGTGTGCAAGCCTTCATTCTTTGCATCACTAAAACCACCCTCACTAAGCACAGGCGCATCAACACTGAAATCTGAAGAGTCAGTTAAACTCAAGAAAGTAAAATGGAATGTTTAGGAAACACTGAAACCAAAGCCTCTCATTTCTAAGATTTTGTGAAAAGCCTACAAATTCTCACTTGCTGGAAACATGCAAGCTGGAGTTTGTGATTACCGCAAGTCACCCCAGAGTTATATTTGATTCTCCATAGACATTTTACCCCTGATTTCACCTAACCTTTTCCTCTCTATGTTGAATAAAATATCTTGTTTATTTTTTAACTTTAAAAGCTCTCATGTGCCATTTTCAGAAGTTTAGAGGGGGGGGGGGGGGAAATCACACTCTTCCTTAAGTTCCTGGCCTGAACCAGCAACAAAATACAATAAAGTGACAGGGTGGGACAGCCATATATCTTCAAATAATATATATATATATATATATATATACACACACACACACACACACACACACATATATATACACACACACACACAGGGACTGCTCAGTCAGAAAAGCGGAAAAAAACAGAGAGAAAATCCTACAACTGAATGACGGAATAGGGCTAGATCATGACAGAGTGCTACTCTGCAAATGGGCAGAAACAACTGCCTTGTACATGTACTTTCTCTGTTATAGTCCCTACCTTCTGGAATGGGCTACCTGATGAGGCTAAGAAGGCTCCCACTCTTCTAGCTTTCTACAAGCTCTACAAAACTAAATTACTCAGTAGGGGTTTTTTTACAAAGGTAATAGGGCTGTAATATAATGAAATGGTTCCAAAAATACACTGGTAAGGACTGTGGACTATATTACTGTATTGTGTCTGTTGCTGAAAAAGTATGTTCCTGCTATGTAATTTCTGCATTGCTTAATGTGTTGTTAAAATGCTTCTGCTTTGTTTCAGCTCTGCTTCAGATTTCTGCTTGTTATATTTCTGCAAATCCAAACTCTACTGTGCTGTTTATTGTATTGTTGTGTCTGCATTTGACTTACATTATGTAATCTGCATTTTGTCCCATTGAGAAAGACGGACTATTATTATAAATTTAAAATAAAAATAAACCCATACAACATCCAAGTTACTAGGCTGAGATAATGCTCCTATTCACGTATGTTTAATGCAAAATAAAGCTTTCATATTTGATAGAATATTCATGTCTTTGTAGGCTTCAGATAACTGAAACATGACTGGGCTGCAAAACTGCAAAAGCCTTCCAGGGGAAAAAAAAGACAAAGGTGAGCTATTTAGACGCACTAAATCCCATTCCCACTCAGGTTAGAGGGTATAAGGAGAAACAAACAGGCAAGATGCTACTTTAAATTCTGCACCCTTCAGCATTGGAGTACTCATGTTCTTAAATAAATTATTTTACCTCTAATACTACCGGACCCTTTAAATAAAAGAAAATGCAAGTGTCATCCAAATTTTATTTTTTAAAAAACAACAACAGGAATTTAGAGGGAAAGTTGCAATGTTCGGCAGCAACATAATCTGGCGAAAATTTGGGAGAACTACGAATCCTCACCTTGTCATGGAAGCTTGCTGGGGGACCTTGACCAGTCACACTCTCTCATCCTAACTTACCTATAGAACCATTATGAGGATACAATGTAATAGAGGAGAAGAGTACAGGAGGACCATTTGGTTCCTGGTTCCAGCTGGCTAGGTGGTAGTATTCTGTCATGCTCCGTAAAGAGCTAAATTTTCTTTTCTATCTGTTCATTCAAACTTGCTGGTTTGGAATTGGCTTTGCTGTTTCGTTTTGCTTCAAGGCAGCTGTTTCGGCAGGCTGAAACCTTTTTACTTTTACTTTCAGGATGTTTTCTTTATGCCCAGCGATAAGACGCTGAGTGTAGGCTAATTAGCTCTGGGTGGGAGAGGGCAATAGCTGGCATACCGACAGAGATTGTTTATCTTCCTCCATTTTTATAGCTATATAACTTTTCTAATGGCGATCTATTAAATCCCATATTTTATTACTCCTTTAATTTGGGTTAAATTGGTCCAGTTCCTACTATGCTGAGAACAGCACTGTGGTTGGAGGATATGTGATAGGTTTCACCTGTGGGTTGAGTGTAACTAGGCATCTACAGGCTGTCCTCTACTTCAGAGCAGCATTGTTTTAGCTGATTTTAATTGGTTTTAAAAAGTGTTTAAAATAGTGATTTTAGCTTTTGCTTTAAACAGTTTTATCCTTTTTTGTTTTTAATTGGTTTTAGCATTTATTTTAAACAGTTTTTTAAAACAGTTTCTTCTTGCTTTTAACTTTTAAACCCTTTCTTTTTAAAAAACTCTTTTAAGCAATCGACGTAAGCCACTTCCAGCCCCCATTTGGGAGACATGGGGAGTATAAATGAAGTAAATAAAATTCTCCATCTCACAGTCAAGGTAGCTTACCTTCTGATATAGGAAATATCTCAGCTATTATTCCCAAAAGAGTCAGTGCAGTAAAACTGGTAGGATGAGATGAACCAGGAAACAGGGCTCCGAAAAGCATATCACAGAGAGATGACATGAAATCCTAAAGGAAAGAACAGAGATTTTATTGGGTCACAGTGTGTAGTCTTTAGCTTTATCTTAGAAATGGAGAAAACACATTTTGCCACAAAAAAGTATGATTCAAACATATGTTTTTAAAAGTCTCCATGACTGAACCGTCTTTGTGATGATGCATTAGTCTTGTACCACAGCCTCATCCTCCAGCTACCTTTTCTTGCAGTCAAAACTGCTGTGTTCAGCCCTGAAAGGATACCAAGAAGAATTGGATAATGCCCCATTCCATTTCCTTCCTGTTTCATGTCCATTCTTTGTGCTTCGCTCTTCACCCATATCTTCATTTTCTTCTTATGGTTCTATGTAAGTTTTGCTCTTTCCACTTGCCTTTATTA
Organism: Heteronotia binoei; assembly: GCF_032191835.1. Classification (NCBI taxonomy): domain Eukaryota; kingdom Metazoa; phylum Chordata; class Lepidosauria; order Squamata; family Gekkonidae; genus Heteronotia; species Heteronotia binoei. The sequence continues at coordinate 215,508,272 of NC_083223.1, forward strand.
AATTTCCATAAGGATCCAAATATAGCTAAATGGAACAGCAGGCTGGAAAGCCAGGGCTAGTAACTGCAAATTTAACTACCGCTGGTAGCAGCCATTTGGCTGTTCAATTATTTATTTATTTATTTTTGATAATTTCTAGTCCTCCCTATCCTGCGAGCAGGCTCAGGGCAGATCACAACAGACTTAAACAACAACTGAAGGCAATAAATTAGTAAGGTCTATCATTTGGAGGTGCCAGAGTTCAGAGGCAGAACACATGTTTTACATGCAAAATGTCTGGAGTATCCAAATTATTTTTTTAAATTAAATTTGGAGACCAGCTGCCAGTCAGTTTAGTCAATACTCTAACAGGCCCAATGGTCTGTCAATATAAGCTAGCTTTACATATTTATAACTGCTTTCCCATCACACAGCACCAGTTAAATCAGTTGCATTCTTTGTGCCCCATTTCTGAAGATACTAGATTGGAAAAGTGCAAGCCAGCTGTTATATTAATTCTCTCAAATTTAGAGCAAGCTCCAACACATACCTTATATCCTTGCAAAATCACAAGTGGATTCCACTTTAACTGTTTAGTTGGATCTTTTGGTTTCATTTGCTGCATTCTATAAATTGTTTGGGAGCTTTCATATATCCGACAGAACAACTTTTAAAAAGGAAACAGAACACCACCAGATTACAAACATTGAGCATGACAACACATTTCATTTTTTAAAAAGATATAATAAAATTTTATTTTCAGATCACTTTGGTGAAAGATGCAGTGATAGTTCCAAACTCTCACTTTTTATTTTATTTTTTTTATTTTATTGGGTTTATATCCTACCCTACCCCACAAGTGGGCTCAGGGTGGTCACAACATATAAAACATGAATTGTTAAAAACCTATGATCTAAAACCAGATTTAAAACAGTACAAAACAAGCTGGCAGCTTAACAAACAGCATTCAGGTAGTCCATAATGCCTTCTGCAAGACGTAAGTCCTGGCACTAGGGCCAGTGCTGTGAGCAGGGGAGGCTGAGATGGTTGGCCTGGTAGGACAGCTGCATTTTACAGGCCTTGCGGAACTGTAACAAGTCTCACAGGGCCCTGATCTAAGTTGGGAGCAAGTTCCACCAGGCTGGGGCCAGAGCAGAAAAAGTCCTGGCCCTGGTCGAGGCTAAGTGGATGTCTTTTGGGCTTGGGACTACCAGAAGATACTGATCAGCAGAACACAAGGCCTTCTAGAGCACATATGGGAAGAGATGGTTACGTAGGTATGCTGGTCCCTGGCCGCATAGGGCTTTAAAGGACACCATCATAACCTTGAACCAATCTGGTACTCAAAGGGCAGCCAATGCAGTTGGCGTAGCACCATACCTGCTTCAATTACCTTTTTCAAAAGGGAACAGATCTGTTGTCTCACCGCTGGAGACTGACTGTTCAAGTTATATCTAACAAAAAACTTAATCAGCTGCATCTCTTCCAGCGAGATAGTTTCTGTGCTTCGGTGGCTTTCACAAAGCAATCCTAAAGCATCTATCCGTACCTTTAAAGAGAGTCAATAGTGAGTTTTTAATAACAACTGTCTTTATTAAAGTTTTATAAAGTTTGCAACTGTATAATAAAAAGCACCACATCAAAGATACTTAGGCTGGTACCTGATCATGCTGATGAACTAAGCCTTGTTTTGTACATCCAACAGACACAAGGCCATCATGCAAGATATCTGTAAATTGCAGATGCCCGTGGGCTCTGGCTGTCCTCAGGCATGCCATCAAAGCTCCAAATGCCCCTCTGGTATTGGAGGAACCTAAACAAAACAGTGTAAGTGTTGCAGACAATACATTAGACATCAGTCTCCTTAAAATTTTGCTGAAAATGATCCTTGCCTATAGAAGCTCAAGCCACAATTAAATTCATGACAATTAGTCTTTAAAATGCCATTGCACTGTTTCAGAACTACTTTTACAAGGGATACTTAGAAAATGATGTTTGTATTCCCCAGTGTCTGGGAAAAAACAAAAAGGCTACACTAACCACACTCAACTTAAAACAGCTTTCTATCATTTCCCATATCATATTAATAGATTAAAAATTTTGCTAGCTGAGTTCTCAGTGAACTTTCAGAGCAGGACCAGATCTACATGTTTTTGAGGGGAGGGAAATTAAAAAATGACACCCCCTTATAGGCCTATTATGCGCCCATAGAATAGAATGGACTCCATACCCAATTTGGCGCCTCCCCTCCGGCAGTGCCCAGGGCAAGCGCCCCCTATGCCCCTCCCTAGATCTGGCCCTGTTTCAGAATTTTCCTCTGAGAATTTGGCGCAGTTTCTGTCTTGTCTCTTCCTGGTATTTTTTTTCCCTTCAGCAAGCCAAGGCAATAATCTACTTATTATCAAGTCTGTGGGTATGTATGTCACAGCGTTTTAAGCGATAAATGAAATGGCCAATCACATCAGGTCAAAAGGACAACATAAAGCGCACAAAAGTTAAAAAGCAATGAGAGCCTTGTATGCTTCCCTCACAACAATTATGTATCCTTTTAGGTGCAGAAATGCATCTTGGATTTAATGGCCATATATGTCTACAATATACCTACCTTGTCTTAAGAATTTCACTCATTTCAGAAAGAAAAAAAAATCAGGAGTTTTTTCACTATTCCCTCAAATTTCAATTTTTCCATCGGAAAAGGGCGGAGGGCCCTTGGGCAAAAAACAGAATACCCCCAATTGTTTCCCATGTATTTCCTTCAACCCTAGGAATATTCTTTCTGAAGGGGTCAGAACAGGACAAGAGTGGAGAATAACAGTGGGAAACTATGTTCCATCCATAAGTGGTTGGATACAGGAATTTATTATCCTTAATAAAAACCAATACAGAAAATGTTTCACAAAAAAACTATGAAAGACAGTACGACATTTATTTTATTGTAAGCATGATGGTAAATGAGGAAATTATAAAGCCAAGGCTATTTCCAAAGTAGTTTTTTTGCCAATGGATGGAACTTCCAGCAGTGCAATGGAATCCTCTCCCCACCCTTCCTGATGAAGACCAAGCTCACAAAAGCATGCTCTTGGAAGACAGGAGAACCTCAAGAACAGTGTGGGTTATGGATCAATGAAATTTCCCACCCTCTGGCACAAGGCATAAAGTGACCTTACGATTCAACCCCAAATTCTCAATTTTCAAAATGCATTTCTATCATCTGAGCAACTTATCCTGCCATTTCTCACACTTCATGCTTGCCAAAAAATATCTGCCAAAAGGAAGCAACATCAACCACCCATCTGAATTATTTTAGATAGAAGGCAGGAGGAAAGATGAAAGATGACAGAAGGGCTTTTTTTGTAGAAAAAGCGTGGCAGGAACTTATTTGCATATTAGGCCACACCCCCTGACACCACCATTGTTTCACACAGGGGGGTTGGTAGAAAAAGTCTAGCAGGAACTTATTTGCATATCAAGCCACACTCCCTGACACCAAACCAGATGGAACTGTGTTCTTGTGCGTTCCTGCTAAAAAAAAAAAGCCATGGATAGATAGATAGATATGATTGTTCTTACCAACACTGGATTCAGCTGAAGTCCGAAGGATTTTAATCATGTAGTTCAAGCTTTCAGGGCTACATTTCAGCAACTTTGGCAGGTAATAATCTATTATATAGGTGGTTTGCTCTGGATTCCCATCACACAAAATCAAAAGCAGAGGGGACACCCAAGTCGCATGCCAATCATCAATCCAGACTTCTCCTTCCATTACAGATGAAAGATGCTTCTTGTGATTCATAAACATGATTTCCAACAGATCGCTTGCATAAGGTGCAAAAGACTGATCACTCATTACATCCAAGATCTGAGCAGGAATTGTCCTATCCATTGCCAGAACATTATCACAGCCAATGCACTCAACAAGATAGCCAAGTGATGAATATTTGCCTTTAACGTGCCATTCTAAACTTAACAAACTTTCAGTCAATGTGAAGAAGAAAGGGTCTGGTTTTACAGTGGATCCTTTTATGGTGGCCTGGTGTATTTGGAGGACATTCTTAAATATGAGTTTTGTCTGATGTCTAACAGCATCCAAAGGATGTTCCCAGTGTGCATACACATAGTCCAGCATTTTTCTAATTGTGTCTGAGTTTCCACCGACTGCAAGATGCAAGTTTTTGGAACTTGACGGAAGGGCGCCCAATGTTGAATTGGTCCATATAGCTAAAATTCTGGACAAGGATGCTGCCATGTTAGACTCTTTTAACCTTCAAGAGATAACAAGAACAATGGGAAAGAGGAACACTGGGACAATTTTATCCTCTAATGTTTGCCTATTTTCATAACATTAGACAACTGCTATTGCTGCTACTCATACTTTTAAAGTATGCACTGAATAGACTGCAGTTTTAGTTAAACAGTATATTCCCACAGAAGAACTGCAGTATATTTTTATTACATTCACACCATGGAAGGAAACTATAGGGGAAAAGTCATGAATCTTTACTCTCCTCCTGATCTATCTACTCTCCACTGCAGGAATAAAAAAACCCAAATATCCCCTAACAGGCATGTATCTGGATTGTGTTCTCCAGCAGCCTAGAACAAATTCTTGTACTCATCCACTAGTGACCAATCCCTACTATTTGTCCTGTTTACTTGCAGTAAGTAGACAACTAAGAACAAGCTAAATATTTGTCCCAACACCATCCGGCTTCCTTTAAAGGAGACAGATGGTATAATTGTTTGACTTGCATGGGAAGAAGGAATAGAATGAGTCTTCTCCCATTACCAACAGCAAAAGACTGGTAACTTAAGTTAGCAATCATTGCTCCTAACCCTCTTCAAAGAAAGAGAAGAAGCTCTAAGGTCAGATCCTTGGCAGTTGCCGTTTCTGGCTTCAAGGCATCTCAGATAACAATGTACTTTACATACAGTGATACCATTAATATTCTATCACATATTTACATCACATATTTATCCCTACCTTCCTCCAAGTAGTTCAAAACACAAGCAGTATACAGTTCTTCCCTTCTCCACTTATCTACTTGCAGTGAGTAGGCATTACAGTAAGTGAGTAGGCATTACAGTAAGTAGGCATCACAGAACCAGTGAGAAAGGCTGAGGCTGAGACACTGACAAACCAAAGTTTCATAGCTGAGGTCCATGAGATCACCATAAAGCCTTGAGGTTGCAACATCCCTGTGAGAACTCTGTTCTAAAGCAGCACAGAAGCCTGATTCAAATCAGGACCATGGCTCCAGTTTTCCCCACCATATCACTTTCCTAAACTGAAACAGTCCTGGGAGCATTATTTGCCCAGTTGGAGAGAAGCACATCTGTCAAGCATATGCGCATGCACAAGACAAAGAATGACCCCTGGGGTTGTTTCAGGTTGAGAAAACAGCATGAGAGGAGGAGGCTGATGCCTCTCCTCCCCCTGGAGCTCAACCCAAAAGGGGTTCCTGAAGCACTTTAGAAATGAGTTCTCATGAGGAACTCACAGATGCATCCTGCTGCCAGTCCCCACTGAGATAACATACTAAACGTAACATGAAGCTTGGGCCTGAGTCGAGATTTGAACTTGTTTCTTCCGAGTCCTAATGTGACAGTATAACCATCATTACCATTCTGGTTCCGGCTCTAAATACTGCTTTAAAAAAAGACAGGTGAACGTACTAGTGTTCCAATCAGGTATTTTCCCTTCTTTCCAATGAACCTGAACTTCCCATTTATAGTTAACAACATAGCTGATTATCCACAACTGAGCTAATTAAAGATTCATGCAACACAGGGAAGTGGGAAAGGGGGAGAAGAGACATGCCCTTGAAGCACTTTTAACATATTTTAGGACTCAGGGACTAACCAGTTAATCTCATTGACTACTATCAGGGCTTTTTTGTAGAAAAAGCCCAGCAGGAACTCATTTACATATTAGGCCACACCTCCTGATACCAAGCCAGTCAGAACTGCGTTCCTGCTCAAAAAAAGCCCTGACTACTATTATTTTCTATTTAGTTTTCCCTTTGCAAATACATCCCTGTATTTCACAAACATGTATTATTTGTTAAGATGTTCTTAGACAAACTAAAATATTCTCTAAATTAAGCTAGTAAGTTAAGGCTCAAATTCAGCTGTAGGTAATATCCAAACTGTGACCACAGAGCAGTATTCTTGATGACCGCCCCACAACTGTGGATCTCTTCTAATCATTCTGATCTGCCAAAACACAATCCTACTACCAAACCATTAAGGACCTTTCTCTTTGGGCTTTCTGATAGTCAGATTTAAGGTTTCATTCATGCATGTTTTCTTTAGCCCAATTTAGGATGTTCAGTGATTATGTAACCTTTGTCCTAAAATGAATGAAGTAGGCTTACCTTGTACTCAGGACTAACAAAACAGAAGAAATATCCAGGAGCAGCTTCTCACCACTGTGTCCCATGCAGCCATCCCTCCAGTCCAACATGGCCAGTGCTCCATGGCAAACAAAAAGGAGGACTGAGTCAGAGAGTTTAGCTGTGCAAAGGCTCCCACAGCTGTCCACAAACCAGTCTGGTACATTTAAACATTTCAGTGAGCCACAAAGCAAGTCGTTGATCTGCAAAACACAATTTTATTGAAGCCGCCGAAGGGAGAGGAAATGCTCATTACTGAACAGAAAGCAAGCAAAGCAAGCAAGGATTCAGAAAAAAATTTTCCCACTGATATCCCACCATGACTGTGGAACTCCCTCCCCCTGGAGCTATAGTTGCCTCCATCCCTACAGGTCTTCCATAAGAATTCAAGATATATCTGTTTTGGATGACATTGGAGCACTCATTTTTACTTGCATTTTAAGATCGCTACACTATTTCAAATTTCGGTTGCTGCTGTTACTTTTTTTACCTTATTCTTGCTGGTTTATTGAGAGTATGCTGTAATTAATTTTAAAAGCATTGCTCTTAATAGCTGTTCATTTTTAGTTAATTGCAGAATGCAATAAAAAAATGAGAATTCAGATGACAACTGGAAAAAGTGCAGTCCTAAATAGAGTTACTCCCTCCTTATAGTTTAGGGAATATCAAATGTTCAGGCTAGCCCAATCTCATCAGATCCTAGAAGCCTGACAAAGTAGGCCCTATTTAGAATACCAAGAAAATCCACTGCTGCTATGCAGAAGCAGGCAATGGCAAACCACCCTTTTTAAAAAAAAATTATTTACCTTAAATGTATATGTCACCCACTCCAGATACGGACTCTGGGCAGCTCACAGTCATAATACAATAGTAACAATACCTTATGATCATAAAATTAAACACATATAAACAATTTATAATTTAAAACTTTAAAATGATGCTATAAAATTTCTTACATAGGCAGTCCAGCTTCATTTTGGTTCTTAATTCTCTGAATTACTCTATTAGGTATAAATAGATGGTAGTATTCAGCGACATAATGGTGGCAGCTGCTCATGTATTAATTACTGTAGGCCTGCTGGAAAAGGTTGGTTTTACAGGCCCTGCAGAATTGGGAGATCCCACAGGGCTCTCATGGCCTCTGGGAGCGCGTTCCCTAGTTTAGGGGCTGCAACAGAGAAGGCCCTTGCCCATGTAGAGCATAATCTGGCCTCTCTTGGTCCAGGGATGGATAACCGATGTTGACTTCCTGAATGCAGTGCTCTCTGGGGTATATATGGGGAAAGGCGGTCCCTTAGATAGGCAGGTCTTTGGCCATATAGGGCTTTAAAGGTCAATACCAACACTTTGAAGCGGATTCGGTGCACTATAAGCAGGCAGTGCAGCTCTTTCAGCACCGGTTGAATGTGCTCCCATTGAGGGAGCCCCATTAGCAGCCACGCTGCAGTGTTCTGCACTAGCTGCAGTGTTCTGAGTCAGAGTCAAAGGTAGCCCCATGTAGAGGGCATTACAGTAGTCTATCCTTGAGGTGACAGTAGCACGGATAACCATTACCAAGTCATGGTGCTCCAGGAAAGGGGCCAACTGCTGTACCCACTGCAGATGAAAAAAGGCAGACTTGGCAGTGGCTGCCACCTGATCCTCCATAGTCAAAAAGGGCTCCAGGAGCACTCCCAGGCTCCTGACTTTAGGGGCTGGTTTCAACACCACCCCATCAAAGATCAGCAAGGGAATCTCCTTTCCTGGACCACCACAACTCAGATACAGAAGCTTCGTCTTCGTTGGATTTAACTTCAGTCGACTCACCCTGAGCCAGGATGTCATAGCTTGTAATGCCTGGTCTAGGTTATACATGGCGGAGTCGGACTGGCCACCCATCAATAGATAGAGCTGGGTGTCATCTGCATATTGATGACACCCCAGCCCATACCTCCTGACAATCTGGGCAAGGGGGCACATACAGATGTTAAGTAACATCGGGGATAGAATCGCACCTTGCGGCACACCACATATAACTGGGTGCCTCTGGGACAATTCCTCCCCTATCACCACCCTTTGTCCCCGGATCTTGGAGGAAAGAGCACAGTCATTGCAAGGCAGACCCCCAAATCCCCACATTGACCTCTGTTTTACTACTAATTAACTCATTAGATTATTTATTATTATATATTTGGACTGGATTACATAAATATTTTTAGCAAATTGATTTGAATTAATGAGGGAGTTTAAAATTGATTGCTATTAGAATTAATTTCATCAAATATATATAGGAATTGGGAGGGGTTCTTGGGTTGATTAGAATTTAGGATTGAATGGGACGGAGCGGGGCGAGAACAACTTAGATAGCAGCCTGATAGTGGTCAACACAGCAGCTGCTACCATCGAGAAATGGCCAGCTCAGGGATTCCAGTGCTCCTGGGGAGGGGGAGGTATGGCGGTGGGAACAGATGTTATAAGGGAGGAGGACAGAGACATGTCAGTGCTCGGCCCCCCTCCAATCTGCGTCCCATCCCGAGGGTGACAGGTAGTAGGGCCAGGTGTAACCCGCCTCCGTCATTGGTGTTATGCAACGCCAGGTCCATCAATAACAAAACCTCAATTCTTCGAGAGTTTATGCTCGAACAGAATATGGACCTGGCTTGCGTGACTGAGACCTGGATTCGGGAGGGAGACACAGTGGCCCTCTCGCAAACAGCTCCCCCAGGTTACTCAGTCTTCCACCAATCGCGGACTAGCGGGCGGGGGGGAGGAGTGGCATTATTTGCACGGGAGGCTTACTCCTTCAGGGCGCTCCCAGCCCCAAAGATTGAGGGTATTGAATGTGCCGGTCTGGCGTGGGAGGCTGGAGAGGGGTTGGCGATTTGGCTGGTGTACCGTACGCCTAACGCACCGGCCAACGCTTTACCGTCCCTGCTCGAGGCGGCGACAGGCTGGGCACTGGAGCACCCAAGATTGATAATCCTGGGTGACTTCAACGTCCATGCTGATGACCCGTCCTCCAGTCAGGCGACGGACCTAGTGTCTTCCATGGCGACACTGGGACTCCCTCAATTTGTTGTAACCCCCACCCACCAGGCCGGACACATGTTAGACCTGATCTTTGCGGCTGGGGTTACAGTGAGCGATATAACCACAGAGGCGGTGCCATGGTCGGATCACTTCGCCCTCAAGGCTCGTGTAGATATGCCTCCCCAAACCTGTTTAGGCGAGGAGCCAATTATGGCTCGCCTGCGGAGCCAAATGGACCCGGAACGGTTCCAGATGGCCCTTCGGGACCCCTGGCCCGCTGGCGATTCCCTCGATGGCCTGATTGAGACCTGGAATAGCCGGCTCTCTAGGGCCATTGAGGAGATCGCACCTTGGCGCCCTCTGCGACCTCGGACTAAGCTGGCTCCGTGGTATACCCCGGAATTACGCCAGCTGAAACAAGGCCTTAGACGGCTAGAGAGGCAATGGCGGCGTTCTCGTGACGAAGCGACTAGAACATCTTATAGGAAGTTTATGAAGTCCTATGAGATGGCAATCAAGGCCGCAAAGAAAATATACTTTGCGGCCAAGATTGCATCTGCAAATTCGCGCCTGGCCCAATTATTTAGAATAATTTGGAACCTTACTACGTTGCCACAGGGCGACTCAAAAGCTAATGAATTGGAGATTGACTGTGAGGCTTTTGCGAAATTTTTTGCTGATAAGGTCCAATCGCTCCGCCACGACTGCCCTGCCAACTTATGTGTTTTAACCAATTTATTGATAGCATATGGTTACAGAACTTAATTTCCCTTCGTTGCTTCAATACTAGCCCATATGACTTTTCAATCCCCCCTCCCTCCAATATAGACTTCCCCGAGGTTATAGATTCTAATTCAATACTAAAGATACCCTGCCAACTTAGATGCAGTAAGTGAACTCAAGGCCCAATGCGTGTCTTCCGATTCAACCCTGGACTGCTTCGACCCGCTCAGCTTGGAGGAGGTCGACAGAATTCTTGGCACTGCACGATCCACAACTTGTGATCTGGACCCATGCCCCTCCTGGCTAATTAAGGCCTGCCAGGAGGAATTACGATATCCTATACGGGATATTATAAACTGATCCCTTTCAGAGGGCGCCTTTCCAACACCCCTGAAAGAGGCATTGGTCCGCCCTCTCCTGAAAAAAGCTTCATCAGACCCGGCCAAATTGGCAGACTATCGACCGGTCTCAAATTTGCCCTTTTTGGGCAAAATTATTGAGAGGGCTGTGGCGTTGCAGTTACAGGACTTTCTGGAGGACGCCTCCACTCTAGACCCATGCCAGTCCGGCTTCCGCCCGGGCCATGGGACGGAGACAGTCTTGGTCGCCCTCATGGATGACCTCCGACGACAACTGGATCGAGGCGGCTTGGCAGTATTGCTGCTGCTAGACCTGTCGGCTGCGTTCGATACGGTCGACCATCGGCTGCTGACCCGCCACCTCGCCGACGCAGGAATTCGGGGGCTAGCCCTACAATGGCTCTCCTCCTTCCTGGAAAGTCGGGGACAAAGGGTGGCAATTGGGGGGGAGCTGTCTCAGAGACACCCACTTCATTGTGGGGTGCCTCAGGGAGCAGTTCTCTCCCCTATGTTGTTTAACATCTTTATGCGCCCCCTTGCCCAGATTGTACGGAGGTATGGGCTGGGTTGCCATCAGTATGCAGATGACACCCAGCTCTATCTATTGATGGACGGCCGGGCTGGCAATGTCCCAATAAACCTGGACCGGGCGCTGCAAGCCGTGGCTGACTGGCTCAGGCTGAGCGGGCTGAAGTTGAATCCAGCGAAGACTGAGGTCCTTTGCGTGGGCCGCGGCGGACTGGGAGGGGAGATTACGCTGCCGGCTTTTGACGGTGCGCCACTGATACCAGTGGGCAAAGTCAAGAGCCTGGGAGTGCTACTGGAATCCTCCTTGTCAATGGAGGCCCAGATAGCTGCCACTGCTAGATCCGCCTTCTTTCACCTCAAGAGGGCGAGGCAGTTGGCTCCCTTCTTGGAGCGCAGCGACCTAGCAACTGTGATCCACGCAACGGTCACCTCGAGACTAGACTACTGCAATGCCCTCTACATGGGGCTGCCCTTATACCGAACACGGAAACTTCAGGTAGTCCAGAACGCGGCGGCCAGGCTGCTATTGGGACTACCACGGTGGGAACATGTGCGGCCTGGGCTGCGGGATCTGCATTGGCTGCCGGTTGTGTACCGTGTTCGCTATAAAGTGCTGGTCATTACCTTTAAAGCCCTATATGGCCGAGGACCTGCCTACCTAAGGGACCGCCTCTCCCCATATGTTCCCCAGAGAGCACTGAGATCTAGCTCGCAAAATCTCCTAATAATCCCTGGGCCAAGAGAGGCTCAATTGAAGGCAACCAGGGAGCAAGCCTTCTCCGCAATGGCCCCTCGATGGTGGAATCATCTACCAGAGATGGTACGAGCCCTGCGGGACTTGAATCAATTCCGCAAGGCTTGTAAAACATTTCTTTTCCAGCTGGCTTTCGAAACAGAACCTGGCTAAACTGATGAGATTGATGTGTAGCCATCCAGCCATCTTGTGGATACTACGACCCATAGTAATATAGCACCTTTTATCTATTTTAACTAACTTATTTATTATGTTATTGATTATTTAAAATTGTTGTTGTATTGTATTGTTTCATTGAACCATGGAATTCCATGCTTGTGAGCCGCCCTGAGCCCGCCTTTGGCTGGGGAGGGCGGGATATAAGAATAAATTTATTATTATTATTATTATTCATCTGTTGCCTTGAAAACCCCATGGGATCACCATAATCTGGCTGTGACTTGACAGCACTTTCCACCACCAAGGCCACTGGAGGCTGTAATTCTGCTGAGCACTGTAAAGCAACTAATCTATTTTCAGCTATTTTTATACAAACTAAAACCAGATTAATGTACTACAATCGTGCTTTTTGTATGGTTGCAAAAGTTCACATCTCTTTCTTTATAAAACTCACCAGACAGGGTAACTTTTCAGCTGGTTCAAACATAGTCTTAACGAAGAGAATAAGAGCCAATCCTGCTGCAGTCCGGACAGTCTGTAAGAATTCTTCTGCATAAAAGATAAACACTAGTATTATTTTGAGAACCTTAATACAGTTCTTGCTTTCTAGTCTGATGGAATACCAATACTTATACACACACCAAAATGAAATCTTGCAAGATACAACAATGCTCAAGGAAAATATGATTTAGGCACTGAACCCAATTCATGTATCTGTCATGTTGCTTGGTACTTCACCATTCCCACCCAGATCATGAACCTAAACAGTAAGGTCCTAGAATGCAGGAGGCAACAATCTTGCAAGCAAGTATTCTTCCAATACTACAAGGCAGCACTTATTGTAGAAAGATCTGCCATCAACAAATGAATGTAATATTTCTTGATAGAAAAAAAAATACTACTGTGAAAAATACCCAGGTGATTTCCCCTCCCCCTAAAGATCTCTATCCTGCTTTATTGTTTCATCTATTAATTTTAGGCACTAAGGATAAAACATCCCCATGCTTCTGACTAGAAATAATCACGAATTATCTTGCATTGTTTTTCCTTTAAAAAAAAAAGCTACCCTTTTAATCTGGTTATTAGAAGGCAATGAGTAATAGAGTAAAACAGACTAAATTTTTAAAAAGAGGTATTGCTACTACTTACCATTGATTAAAAAGCAAGTGAAACTGTGCAGTAGGCCACACATACTTTTCCAAAAAGGGGAATCTAGTTTCTTCCAAAGATTATCGTGACTATTTGCTTGCATTTTTTGTATCAACATCATTGAAACTTTAACACCCATCAACAAATCATGCATCAGTCGAGTTTGGGCAATGCGATTTCCACTGAGCCTTCTATAAAAAGACATTTTTAAAAGTAGGTAGTGTTGTTCTCCTGAAGCAAAAACATGACAGTTTGAATGCTAACAAACTTTCGCTAGCCTATTTGCCTAAAGTTGACTGTGAACGTGATGGATGGGGGAGGTAGGTGTAATTACTAGCTCAAAGGGCCTCCATTAATCTCAGTTGTGTGTACATCCCAGAAAGGATTCTTGGCCTATTTAAAACCAAACATATGGGGCAGCATCCTATACAAGACTTTAAACAATCAGGAGTATGGGAGCATAAAGACCAAAGGACTTTTTGTCTCAGAATGTCAGAGTAAGGGGACATGTGTATTTTCTCTGTTCCCACACTCTTAACCAAAGCAAAGACAATTAAAGGCATGGAAGCAGCACAGCAGCACGAGAGGCATTGATCACCGCCCTCTTTGAAGGTGCTTCTCATCTTCTTAGCCTTAAAGTATGACACTGGTTTTGCAAAATAAATTTAGATTTCCTTTATCAATGCTGTTTCTGGAAAATTATAATCAATCCAAGAGATGTCGTCTCTCTGATGTTATCAGCGTATCTGAATCAATCTTAAAACCTACTCCACATTTCAGGCAACCTTTCACCTATCTCTTCTGTCTGGGTTGGTTTGCTCCAAATAAGTCAAGTAGGAAGAATGACAGGTTGTTTACCTGTAACTGTAGATCTTCTAGTGGTCATCTGTGCATTCATACTTATGGGATAGAGCACCTGCGCCGATCCCCGAATCGGTACGTAAAAAGCCCGAGATTTTTTCGCGCTCGGCACCAACGGGCACGCGCAGGCGTTCCAGTGCGCAGGCTCGCCGGCGCCAGCGCGAGTATCCCACCAGTTCCTTCCTAACCGCTGGAAGCCCCTACTGGAGGGAGTCCGTCAGCAGTGGGGGAGGAGGGCGGGTAGTGTGAATGCACAGCTGACCACTTGAATATCTACAGTTACAGGTAAGCAACCTGTCTTCTTTGTGGTCTCTGTGCTTCACGCTCATGGGAGATTAGCAAGCTAGACATACCTGGAGGCAGGAATACGGCCAACCAGAAGAAGCAGCTTGCAGCACCATAGCTCCCAGACGAGTCCTCTGTTGAGCATGCACATCCAGCGCGTAGTGTTTCATAAAGGCATGTGGAGAGGACCAGGTGGCAGCCTTGCAAACGTCCGTCAGGGAAACGCCTTTCAGGAACGCCACCCATGTCGCCATCGCTCTTGTAGAGTGTCCGCGAATAGGCCCAGGTAACGGCTTCTTAGCCAACAAATAACACAGTTTAAAAGTCTCAGTGAGCCATTTCGAAAGCTGCTGAGATGAGATCTTGGAACCTAACTAAGGAGCAGCATAAGAAACAAAAAGCTGCTGGTCCTTATGAAAACTCTTGGAGTGACTTAAATAAAACAATAAAGCACGCTTCACATCTAGAGCATGCAGCCTACGTTCCTCATCCGAGGAAGGAGTAGGATGAAAAGTGGGCAACCAAACTTCTAAGTTGAGGTGGAACTGAGAGACCACCTTGGGGAGAAAAGAAACATCAGGAGCTAACGACACTCCAGACTCCTGAAAACCTAGATATGGGTAGTCACAACGCATTGCCGTGAGCTCCCCTGCACGGCGTGCTGATGTGATGGCTACCAAGATAGAAGCTGTAATGAACATGTGGCCATCAGCTCAAAAGGACGTCGAGTCAGCCTGTCCAACACTAAAGTAAAATCCCACAACTGTGGGGGTGATCTCGATGGAAGATGAAGCCTAAGCAAACCCTTCAAAAACCTCTTAGAACGAGGGTGTGCAAAAACAGAGTGCCCCTCAACCGGTTCATGGAACACAGAAATTGCTGCCAAATAAACCTTGATGGAAGAAAAAACAAGGCCAGCATCCACCAGAGATAACAAAAACTCAAAAATTACCGACAATCCCACCCTATGGGGGGAGACTGAGGGATCAACTAGGAACTGCAGAAACCTCTGCCACTTCCTATCATAGGAAGCGTGGATAGAAAGTTTCCTGCTGTTCAAGAAAACATGATGGACTCTGCTAGAGAACTCACAGGGTCGATGAACCATGCTGTCAGCTTCAGGTGGGGCACGTTGTGATGGAGAACATGACCGTCCTGAGCTGACAGAAGATCCGGTTCCACCGGAAACTGGTAGAAGACCGCCCTCGCCAGTTGAAGCAGGATCGGGAACCAGTTCTGGCGAGGCCACCAGAAAGTCACCAGGATACAGCATGGCCTCTCTCTCGCGATCTTGTTGACCATCCTCGTCAGTAGTGGGAACATATAAAGGAACCGACCTTCCCATGGGAACAGCAGACCATCTCCCAACGAATCTGGATCTGAGCTCCCTCTGGAGCAAAACAGAGGACACTTCCGGTTTTTGACTGTGGCAAAGACATCCATCTGAGGATACCCCCAGAGCTGAAACACAGGTCAGAGGAAGCGATACTGTAACTCCCATTCGTGCGGGGAAGCTGAACCCCTACTGAGGGAGTCTGCTTGCAGGTTGAGCACCCCTGGAAGATGCGTTGCCTTCACAAAGATGTCATGGTCCAGGCACTCCGACCACAGATCCAGCGCACATAACCATCAAGAGACTGTCCCTCCCTGCCTGTTGATGTAACACAGGACAGTGGTATTGTCCGTTAGCAGAGCAACAATCTTCCCCGCCACCATGGGGCAGAAAGACCGAAGAGCAAAATGAACTGCCAGCAGTTCCGATAATTTATGTGGCAATGCGTCAATTTCAAAGGCCAAGGACCCCCTACACACAGATCGTCCATGTGGGCCCCCCAACCCCACAGCGACGCATCGGTTGTGTTAGTCACAGTTGGTGAAGGTAGATGGAAGGGAGCTCCCTGACAAATGTTGCCCTTTGACTTCCACCATTGCAGCGTTTGCAGTGTCACAGGTGGAATTACAAACCTCTTTTGAGGTGAGTCCCGCAACGGGCGAAACTGATGAAGAAACCAAAGCTGTAGGTCCCTCATCCTCAGCTTCGCAAAGGGTAGCACACTTGTAGTCGCCGCCATCAGCCCCAGCTGCTGCGCCGTACCCCACGTTCGACTCTGTAGAAGTTCAACAAGGTTGATAATGTCCATCGCTCTCTGCTGAGGCAGAAACGCACAATGCAGGTTCGTATCCAACAAAGCCCCTATGAACTGAACTATCCTTGATGGAGTAAGATGTGATTTCTCCAAATTGACCTGCAGACCCAAGGTGTCGAGAAGACAAAGAGTGACGGCAATGTGGGATGACAAACCCTCTTTCAACTCCGCCACAAGGAGCCAGTCGTCGATGTATGGAAAGACGACTATCCCTTGAAGCCGGAGATGTGCAGCCACAACGCTCATCATCTTCGTGAACACCCGAGGTGCAGTGGACAGCCCAAACGGAAGGGCTTTGAACTGGAAGTGCTGAGAACCTACTGCAAACCGAAGGAAACGTCTGAACGCAGGATGGATGCTGACGTGGAAGTATGCATCCTTGAGGTCCAGTGTTGCCATCCAATCCCCTTGGTTGATAAGGGGCAGAATTGTTTGCAGAGTGGACATTCTGAACTTCTTGTACAAAATGAATTTGTTCAGATTCCGAAGATCCATGATTGGTCTTAGACCCCCGTCCCACTTGGGAACCAGGAAGTAATGAGAGTAGAAACCTCCCGTCCTGGCCTCCGTCGGGACTCTCTCTATGGCTTGTTTCTGTAAGAGGTTGCTCACCTCCACCAGCAGAGGTGGGGAAGGGGGAGTGGTAATTACCACGGATTGGTTCAGAATCTGAGCAAAGTCTATTTTGTAGCCTTCTGCTACGATGGAAAGCGCCCACCTGTCCATAGTGACGGACTCCCAGGCCGACAGGAATCGGCGGAGGCGGATAGACGAAGTGGAAGAGGGGACGGTGACACGTGCTACCCGAAAGCCAAAGGCCCTGCTTTTGAGGGCGAGTGCCCTTGGACTTGGCGGTGTTCTGTGAAACATAACGGTTTCTGTTGTTCCCCCTGTATGGGGACCTACTCTCAGGTTGAGCAGAGCGAGGTCTCCACTGTTGTTCCGGGGAGAACTTTTGATACGGCTTCTTCGCCCAAGGCTTGTGCCACTGTTTCTGTTTCGCAGCTCTGGAAGATGCCAGTACGCCCAGGTTCCTGGAAGTTTTTATACTTTTGTCCATTTCCTGGAGTGCATTGTTGGTGGTGGCGCTGAAGAGGCCTTCGCCCTCGAAGGGCAAATCCTCGAAAAAGGCCCTGGTGTCCTGCTGGAGAACCGTAGATTTGAGCCAGGAGTGGCAGCGGAGGCAGACAGCAGAAGTGATGGTCCTTGCTGAGACGTCGACCATGTGCTTTGCTGCGGCCAGTTGTTGTTTGGCTACAGCAAAGCCTTCCTTCTGCAACTTCTTTGCAGCCGACCTCTTCTCCTCAATCAGGGAAGACAAAAATGGGGTTAGTTGTTCCCATACTGAGTATTGGTATCTAGCCATGCATGCAGCATAGTTAGATACTTTACTCCCAGCGTCCTAGCAGAATAGAACTTCCTCCTGACATTATCCAACTTCTTCTCTTCCTTGTCTGGGGGAGAGGAGTGCGTCTTGCGGGCCTTGGATGAGGAGGAAACAACTACCGAATTTGGCTTCGGGTGTGTAAAGAGGAACTCAGCCCCAGACTCCTGGACACGGTACATATGGTCCAACCTCCTTGATGACACTGGTGTAGAAGCCTTCGCCCAGGGCTCCTTCACCACCTGTAGGATGACCATCACCGGCAGGGCAACCACTGTAGACGTATCCCGTTGCATAATGTCGAACACGTTATCGTCTACAACGGGTTGTGCTGTGACACAGGAAGTGAGGAGAGTGCCATCCTCTTCACCAGGTCCCCATACGACTTCAGATCCTCTGACGGTGAGATGGGAAGATTTTCAGCCATATGAGACACCAGGGAAGGCTCCAAAGCCCAGTCTGGATTGTCGGTACCGACCTCGGAGTCCTACGATGAAGACTCTCTGTGCAGAGATTGTTCTGAAAGCAACGGATTAGACTCTGATGGGCGACCAGATCCTCCACCACTATGCTGCGTCTGTCAGGCAGGACAGCGATCAATGCCGAAGGACGCTGTCTAGAATGTTGAGACAGCCTGGACATGTGGGATGCCTCGGATTGTTGGTCCCAGTCACCGAACTCGCGAGGACGGTACCATTGGTACGGTGGGTAAGGATAAGGGTAAGGAGGCCACTGGCACTGCTCCCATGATGGAAGCTGTGGGAAGCGACGAACCATTGAAGTCAGCTCCAGCTCTCTCCAGCCTCTCGTCTGATCCATCGGTGCCGACACCTCTACCTCCGAGTCTGAGTCGTTCTCACTGCGACGCCTGGACCCTGAAGAGTGGGAGCACTGAGTCAGGTTGATCTCGTGCTCCGATGCCGATAGGCGCAGCTGCAAAGCACTGCTTCTGGACACCGAAGGGCTATGACGCGGGGACGCCAAGATCTTCCTCAGTGGACCTGTCGATGTCGAAGCATCATGCAAAGGTGAAGGGGTGCAGGATGGTCTCTTCTTCCGCTTCTCCTTCGATTTCACCTTCTTCGGCGCAGATGATCGGGTCCCTGAATCATCCCGACGCCTCTTAGCCGGGGTGTCCACTGACCCTTCAGAAGGCCGTTTTGTGGAACGCCCGCACTCGACCAGCATCTCAGTCTTGATCAGCGAAGTCTCAGCCGATGTGACCGTCGGGGCCGCAGCCTCACCCATCAGTACCGACGGGCCCGATGCCATCTTATGAGGACGAAGTGCCGACTCGACCAAAGCCGCCGAAAGCCTCGCCGCTGGATTCTTGCGAGTTTGTTTTGAGAAGCTCAGACAGTGAGCGCAAGAATCAACTCGATGTCCCTCGCCCAGACAGAGGAAGCAGAGGGAATGGCCGTTGGGGGGGGCAATATTCTTCCCACAGGAACGGCACCTCTTAAAAAAAACCACTTTCCATAGACGCCCAGGAAAAAACCCCACCCAGGAAAGTTTCTGAGGGGGGGAAACGGGGGAAAACCGAGCCCCGAAGGGCAAGTCCAACAAACTTTTTTTTTTTTAACCAACACAAACTAACTATCTAACAATTAACTAACTAACTACACTAAGGAAAATAACAAACGGGCTATATACTAAGGCAAAAAAGCAATCCAAGATTACTTTACCGACCAAGGACATGAAAGAAGAACCTCTCAGCGCAGCGGTCAGAAAGGAACTGGCAGGATCTTCATGCTGGCGCCGGCGAGCATGCCCAGTGGGACACCTGCACATGCCCGTTGGTGCCGAACGCGAAAAAATCCCGGGCTTTTTAGGTACCGATTTGGGGATCGGCGCAAGCGCTCTATCCCATGAGTGTGAAGCACAGAGACCGCGAAGATCTTTATGTTACTGAGAGCTTAAAATAATATATATACACAGTAGGATCAGATAAACTAATTGTTTTTACTTGATTTCTGTAGTACAATTACCTACAATCCCCATTTTCCTTGCTGATTATTTCTAATCTGTATCTTATGTTCAGGTGTGCATGCACACAAAAGCTACACCTTCAATAAAACTTCATTGGTCTTAAAGGTGCCACTGGACTCAAATCTTTTTCTGTTAGTTTGTACCTTGCTGATTTAAGTGTTCTGTTTTCTCCCCACTCTTATTGTTGTGGAAATTGCTGAATCAAAAACCAGAGACATGTACAGAAACAATTCCTATTTAGCCCCAGATCTTGTGCATGAACTACATACATATAGGGGACACTGCAACATATAAGGCTCCATACAGAGACAGAAAGATAGAAGGCAAAAGAAGAAGAAGACGGCAAAAGATGAGATGGCTGGACAGTGTTTCTGAAGGGGGACTTCTGAATAATTAACGAATACCCCTATAATAATGAATAAAAGCATACTTCTTCCTTTAAAATTAAGATGTTTGAAGCAACTGTCTGTTAGAGGCCAGATAGACTCAGTGGGTGCAGATTCAAGGTTGTAAAGTAGATAACAAAGAGGCCTCAGAGAAGCTTCTTGCAAGAGCTGATAACGAATGGAGACAGGACATATGGAAAAATACTAGAAGTTACAGGAAGGTGGGGCATGTTGAGTTAGATAAGCTTGGGGGCCTGCCTGCTTGTTTTGGGTGTGAATAAAAATGGTCTGAATGAAAATAATTTTAACTTAGTCAGTTTGGAGGCTTATGGCCGGTTAAGTTCTGCTTTGGTGCCAAAGTAAACTCGTTTTCAACACAGTAAGAGTGCGGACCTTGTTATTTCTCTGCTTTGTTACTGATGTAACAAACACGAATTTGAGCAGACTTCGGAGGATGGTGGAAGACAGGAGGGCCTGGCATGACTTTGTCCATGGGGTCGCAAAGAGTCGGACTTGACTGTGCGACTGAACAACAAACAACAAACAGAGACAGATCTGGGTAATGGGGAGGGGAGTAGAAAAAAATGTGACACATGGGATGCTCTCTTATTTTCTCTTATTTTCTCCATAGCTTGCCAGAGAAATAAAATCACTGAACTAATCAGTGATGTTTCACCTGAAGAAGGGCCTGAAGCTTCTTCAGCCTGTGCAATTTTTTTATTAGGAACATACAATTTATTTTATTTATTTATATTATTTTATCAAATTTATATCCCACCCTCCCCTAACGGAGAAGGAAAAGAATCAGGGAGGAAGACAATTTCCACTGCTAATTAATGTAAACTGTGCTTTAACAGCTGGGCAGGAAGCCAAAGGAAGCAGATGACAGAAATTATACAGCTCCAGCAGTGTCTTAGTTTATTTATTTATTGAAATGTTATTTTAGTAAGCCCCTGTGAGTTGGGGAAAAAAGTGGAATAAAAATTCAGACACCTAATGAATGCAATCTCTTTAAAAGATGCATACAAATGGTGGTGGGAGGTTCTGTGAAGTCACAGCCAGCTTATGGTGACCTCATAGAGGTTTCAAGGCAAAAGACATTCAGAGATGGTTTGCCTTTGAGTAGTGACTCTCGACTTCCTTGGAGACATCCCACCCAAATTATTAACCAGGGTCGCTCATGCTTAGCTTCCAGGACCTGATGAGATCCAGCTAGCTTGGGCCATGTAGATCAGGGCATATATACAGATAACACATGTAAAAATATATGTAGCCTAGGGGTCTTCCAGATAATTACTAGAGACCATGTTAGATACAGTTAAAATACTAGCAGCAAAGAACTAGCACACTAATAATATGTCTTCTGCTGAAGGGTTAGAAGCAGAAAAGTTGGCATGTCATGCTAATGGATAAGCTTATGAAGTTAATACAAGCATGCTTTCTTACAAAAAAAATCAGACATTTTTGAAAAAATGGCAACCATTTGTGGAGTTTTTTTGGAATAGGAAAAATTCCACAGAAGGGATGTATACAAATAATGAAATGTTTAAAATATTGCAATTATTAAGCATTCTTTCAGAACAAATTTAGCTTTTTCTTTTCTGTATCTGTTTTGACAGCTTTTTTATATTTTCTGAATATAACTGATCACAATAAAAGTCTTCATGTGGATATATCATGTTTACCATTCAAAGGTGAACAGATTGCTAAGTGTTAGATATCTATATCTAACTTCCAAACAAGTGGGCACCCAAATAAGTGACATAAAGTCTTCTATGTGCAAATAATGACCTGTCAGTTGAAAAAGTGCACTTGGGCCTATAAACAGAAATTACTTATGGTTAAAATACAAGTTCTCTTTCATCAGTGAATGTATTCTCCATATTTTTAAACAATCTAAGCAACAGACAATATCTATAACTGAATTCAAGAAACACATACATGAGTAACAGATATGGCCCAATCCTTCTTTGGAAACTCCTAAGCAATAGATGAGATACTTCTCAAAATAATACTTTGTATACCCTTACTATACATTTTTCAGCTAGATCCAGGTAGGCAGCTGGGTTGGTCTGAAGCAACAGAACAAAGCAAGAGCTCAGTAGTACCTTTAAGACCAACAAAGTTTTATTTAGACTGTAAGCTTTCATATGCATGCATACTTCATCAGACAACAGAATGGGGTACATTGAGCAGAGCTACATATAGCTGGTGGGCAGTCGTAGCTCTGCTCACTGTACCCCATTCCATTGTCTGATGAAGTATGCATATATATGAAAGCTTACAGTCTGAATAAAACTTCATTGGTCTTAAAAGTGACTCCTACTTTGTTCTATACACTTTTTACATTCTCCCCTCTCTTTAAACTGAGTAAAGATACTCACCTATTTTCATCCTCTATTTCAAGTAATGACTTTTGTAGAAACTGAAGAGCTAGGAAATTATGGTCACAGAGAAAATAAGCTATTAAACTGCCTCAATGCAAAAATAATGTAACAGCAGAAAAATCATATAATATAAATGTAATTAAAATGTCATGTCAGAATGATAATTCATTTTCGAATTAGATACAATTGCAGCTCAGGAGAAATGAGAGATTCCCTATCGCAATTCTTTCTTCTTTACATATGAATATCCCTAATTTCAGCCACCAACAGTGGCAAAAACTTTGTAAGTCTTATGTTTTTATGGCTCCAAGCATCAAAATTAGGACCCAGTTATTCAAAACTATCACTAGGTGGTATATTACTCCAAACAAACTTTCTCATGTACAACATAACTCCTCGACTTTGTTGGAAAGGCTGCAACTCGATAGGAACTCAACTTCATTGCTCGTGGCAGTGCCCAATTGTCAAAACCTTCTGGAAATTATTTCAAAGCACAATTTTTCAAATACTACAAATCCGAATTCCCTTAAAATTTGAAAATCTTGTCATGAAACTCTGGACATTTCAAATCACAAAATACCACAATTACGAGCTATTAGAAAAGTTCTGTGCAGCTGCACGTTTAGAAATAGCATCTAAATGGAAATCTTTGAAACCCTTATGCATCTCGAACTGGCATATAAAGGTACAGGAACTCTGTGTGGATAAAATTACAGACTCAAACACCAAAACTCAGATGTATATGACTCAAAATTTTTGAGTTTGGCTCCCTTATTTAGATTACCTTGCCTTGTATGACCAATACTCTTATCAACTAGAAGCAATCAATGCTATTTACTAAGTGAATAGATATAGAGAGATTAGTGTTTCTTACTTCAATGTTTAAGGATAACTTTTGTATATACATTGTTGGTTACCCATCCCAGCTATGTCAAGTTTTCTGTTTATTATTGTTTTCTCTTAATATTTTATGTATTTCTGACTTCCGGGGTTGGATCATGGAGAATTGAGTTGCTCCTCAAAAGAGGAGCGGACAGGAGCCTCTGTTCTGGGCAGAGAAGGCGATCCCAATGCCTGCTGCCTACTTTTATCAGTGAGGGAAAAGGCCAAGACATGCTTAGGAGAATTCTGATGGGATTTACTTGGCTGACGAGGAGTCCCAGTGGAGTTCCTTTTAGGCTTTGAAGAGTCCCCGGTGAAGAATTGCATTCCAGCGTCTACAGAGGGTCTCCGGGGTCATTAAACTGACTTAAATTCATCAAGATTCAATCCTTCTTTGGACTATACTAATATCTAAACATTTATGTTTGAAAAGGACGGTGTTAAGGAGGATATATTTGGCTGCAAGGTAAGAAGATCTTTATCATTCCGCGACTAAAATTAATTCTACAAGAGACAAGGATTAAAACTTAACTACAATATTCTAAAGTTGTAAAGAAGAGAAGGTTGTAATTTTGGGACTTTTGGAATTTCAGAAGCAAAGTTAAAGCACAAAAAACAATTATTGTTTGGAATACTTGCAGTTTCTGCAAAAAAAAACCCATCGTCACTGAGCTGCTGAATTGGAGGACGTCACAGGAAGTGGCGTCATACAAGTATCGTGAGATCTCTCAACCATCGAGAACGTGACTTCGTGTCAAGAAAAGCAGGAAGGAGCCATTAGAAGAAGGGAATTTTTCCAACCTCCTGGCCTTCTCTAGGACTTGGAAACCATAGTGAAATTGCAGTGGCCATTAAAGGAAGGTCAAAAAATTTTAAAATTCAAGAAAAAAGAATGAGACTTTAAACATTAATGGAGCCGGCAGATATTATGATTACAGAGTGAAACATATTGGATTATAATATCGGAACCAATTTTGGTGGTCTTTTGGCGAAAAAGGAAAAAACTTTCAAAAGGGTCTGAAAAATCGCAGACGCCATTTTGTGCATTTTTAAAACTTTAAAAAATAATATCTCGAGTAAGGAAGCCCTGAGAACGGCAATTTTGGGCTTATTGAAAAGGGCATTTCCTAATCTACAAGATCTTATGGTTTAATTTGAATTTGGTGAGATCAACTTAAGAGCCTATTTTGGTAATGTCTGATCATAAGCCAGCACCAAAACAGACACATGCAAGGACTAGTTCACTTGAGGAAGGTATGCCTAAAATACAAGACCAATTGGATGCTATGGAGGTAAGATTGGTTAAAGTGATGAAAGATCTAATAATGGACAATAAGAAGCAACTAATTAAAGAACTAAAAAAAAATACTGAAACAAGTGCAGAAGTGGTGAAGACAGAAATCAAAAAAGAAATTGAGGATCTCAGAAAGGATTCACAAGCAAGACTAAATAAAGTGCATGTGGTTGAAAATAAGGTGAAGGATCAAGATTCCATGATTAATAAATTGCAGGAGAAAGTAGTTCTGCAAGACTGTAAGTTAATGGAAAACCAGATACGTTTGAGAGGAGTACCTGAGAATGAAGGATTTGACTTAAAGACATACATAATAAGAATTATTGCTGAGTTTTTGGAGATAGAACCTGATGAATCTAGTCATCTTTATGGTTATATATACAGGGTCAATTCATTATATGCCAAGAAAAACAAACTACCAAGAGATGTAGTAATAAAATTTATTTCAAGAGACATGGTGGGAAAGATCTTAAGAAAACAATTTGAAAACACATTGGAAATTGATGGAAGCAGAGTAAGAATCATGGAAGAGCTGCCGAGAAAGGTTATAAACGACAGAAGATTGTACAAAAAACGAACTGACAAGCTGAGGGATAATGAAGTGAGATACAGATGGATACTGCCTGAAGGCCTAAGTTTTGAACATGGTGGAAGGAGGATTACAATTACAACAACAAAACAAAATTTTATTTGTATCCCGCCCTCCCTGCCGGAGCAGGCTCAGGGCGGCTAACAGCATGTACAGGAACTGAGATTTTTTGAAAAAAATGAGGGATTTGGGGATGGCGTTGCAGTTGCAGGGTTTTCTGGATGACACTTCCATCCTAGACCCTTGCCAGTCCGGCTTTTGCCCAGGTCATGGGACGGAGACAGTGCTGGTCACCTTAGTAGATGACCTCCAGCGGCATCTGGACCGAGGCGGCGTGGCGGTGCTGATATTATTAGATCTGTCAGCCGCATTTGATACGGTCGACCATCGGCTACTGACCCGCCGCCTCGCCGATATAGGGGTTAGGGGGCTAGCCCTACAATGGCTTTCCTCCTTCCTCAAGCGACAGGGACAAAGGGTGGCAATCGGGGGTGAGCTGTCCCAGAAGTACGCACTAGATTGTGGAGTGCCGCAGGGAGCAGTTCTCTCCCCGATGCTATTTAACATCTATATGCGTCCCCTTGCCCGGCTTGCCCGGAGATATGGGCTTGGGTGTCACCAATATGCAGATGACACCCAGCTCTATCTGCTAATGGATGGCCAGCCTGACTACATTCCAGGGAATTTGGACCTGGCGTTGCAGGCCGTGGCAACTTGGCTTAGGCTGAGTGGGCTGAAGCTGAACCCGACGAAGACAGAGGTCCTTTGCATGGGTCGCGGCGCCCTAGGGAGGGAAATACCCCTCCCCGTCAAGAGCTTGGGAGTCCTACTGGAGTCTTCATTATCAATGGAGGCCCAGAAAGCAGCCACTGCCAAGTCAGCGTTTTCCAACTTGAGGCGGGCAAGGCAGTTGGCTCCCTTCCTGGGAGTTGACTGATGTTGAGTGACTTGTTATCATGATCCTACGAATAGAATTTAGTACCTGAAAAAATTTGTATTGTATTTGGTTAAATGGAATGTTTTTAAAAATTAATGTGATTTTAAACCTTTGTATAACTATATGAATATGTTGTTAGCCGCCCTAAGCCCGCCTCGGCGGGGAGGGCGGGATATAAATAAAATTTTATTATTACTATTATTATTATACAGAATAAAAGAAAAATCATTATGGATTACAAATTAATCTCTTGGTACGTAAATGGACTAAATTCACCGCAAAAAAAGAAAGACTACATTTTATTGGATCAAGAAACAAAAATGTAGTATAATTTGTTTACAAGTACATATTAAACAATTGGATTATAAATTCTTATGGAATAAACAATTGGGTAAGGAATTTTTTTCCTTGGCTAAGGAGAAGAAAAGGGGAGAGATTTTTTATGTTAAACAGGAACTGAATCCAAAATTGATTTTTAAGGACAATGAAGGAAGATATCTAACTGTGGAAATGACGATGAATGATAAAAGGACATAGTTGTTGGGATTGTATGCCCCAAATGGGGCGAAAGACTCCTTCTTTAAAGACATTGTGCAACAATTAGACCAAGTGACTTATTAGAACATAAGAGAAGCCATGTTGGATCAGGCCAATGGGCCCATCCAGTCCAACACTCTGTATCACACAGTGGCCAATAATTTATATCTATACACACACACACACACACTATGGCTAATAGCCACTGATGGACCTCTGCTCCATATTTTTATCTAACCCCCTCTTGAAGCTGGCTATGCCTGTAGCCGCCACCACCTCCTGTGGCAGTGAATTCCACATGTTAATCACCCTTTGGGTGAAGAAGTACTTTCTTTTATCCGTTCTAACCCGACTGCTCAGCAATTTCATCGAATGCCCACAAGTTCTTGTATTGTGAGAAAGGGAGAAAAGTACTTCTTTCTCTACTTTCTCCAACCCATGCATTATCGTGTAAACCTCTATCATGTCACCCCGCAGTTGACGTTTCTCCAAGCTAAAGAGCCCCAAGCGTTTTAACCTTTCTTCATAGGGAAAGTGTTCCAAGCCTGTAATCATTCTAGTTGCTCTTTTCTGCACTTTTTCCAATGCTATAATATCCTTTTTGAGGTGCATTGACCAGAACTGCACACAGTACTCCAAATGAGACTGCACCATCGATTTATACAGGGGCATTATGATACTGGCTGATTTGTTTTCAATTCCCTTCCTAATAATACCCAGCATGGCGTTGGCCTTTTTTATTGCAATTGCACACTGTCTTGACATTTTCAGTGAGTTATCTACCACAACCCCAAGATCTCTCTCTTGGTCAGTCTCTGCCAGTTCACACCCCATCAACTTGTATTTCCAGCTGGGATTCTTGGCCCCAATGTGCATTACTTTGCACTTGGCCACAATGAACCTCATCTGCCACGTTGACGCCCACTCACCCAGCCTCAACAGAACCCTTTGGTTCTTACCACCCTGAACAATTTAGTGTCATCTGCAAACTTGGCCACTTCACTGCTTACTCTCAACTCCAAATCATTTATGAACAAGTTAAAGAGCATGGGACCCAGTACTGAGCCCTGCAGCACCCCACTGCTTACTGTCCTCCACTGCGAAGACTGTCCATTTATACTCACTCTCTGCTTCCTATTAATTAGCCAGTTTTTGATTCACAAGAGGACCTGTCCTTTTATTCCATGACTCTCGAGCTTACTAAGGAGTCTTTGATGAGGAACTTTATCAAAAGCTTATGAACAAATAACAAATAGACTTATGAACAAATAATGATAATGGGAGACTTCAATGGAACAATTATTAATGATTTGGACAGATCAGGGAAAACAAATTAGGAGGTGAAATTACCAAAGTCATTTTTTGATTTAGTAAAACAAGAAAGTCTGGAAGATATATGGAGGAAATTTAATCCTAAGGTGCGTGACTACACATTTTATTCAGCAAGGCATAACTCTTTCTCAAGAATTGATATGCTATGGACTACAAAAGATCTTCGACTTATGACGAAAAAAATAGAGATTCTTCCTAAAGTTGCGGCTGATCACAATCCATTGATGTGGTCAGCAGAAAGTGTGAAAAAGACTAGGAGATGGAGAATAAATGAAGATTTGCCACAGAAAACTGAGATAGTGGTGTCTCTAGAAAAGGAAACTAAAGCTTTCTTCCAAATAAATGAAAAGGAGGACATTCAATTTCAAACTGTATGGGACGCGTACAAAGCAGTAATGAGAGGAATTTTAATTACAATGAATAATAAAGATAAGAGAGCTAAAGATAAACAAATGCTGGACATTCAAAAAGAGATTGGAAAAAAAGAAAAAGAACTAAAAAAAGACCTGGAAAAAAGAAAATAAGGGAAATTACAATATTGCAGAATCAACAGAGTCATTTGTTAAATAAAGAGGTAGAATGGAATCTTAAGAGACTGCAACAGAAATCTTTTGAAGGAGCAAATAAGCCTGGAAAATACCTGGCTTGGCAAATGAAAAAAAAAAGGGGGAAATAAATTTGTGAACAAAATTATATCGAGAGGTAAAGAAATTGTTGATCAAGCAGGAATTAAAAGGGAATTTTACAAATATTTTGCTAAATTATTTCAAGCTCCAAAGGTGGAGGAAAGAAAAATAGATGCATATTTACAGAAAATCCAAGTAAATCCCTTAACAGAAAACATGGAAAAGGTATTAAATGAACCAACTGAAAAAACTGAAGTTGAAGCAGCCATAAATTCAATGAAAATGGGAAAGGCACCAGGTCCAGATAGTTTTACAGCAAAATTTTACCAAGTCCTCGCAGAGATGTTAGTACCGAAACTTCAGAAGCTGACGAATATTATAAGGATTGACGGGACAATATCAAATTTATGGAAGGAAGCAACAATTTTGTTGATACCAAAAGAAGATAGAGATACCACTAATGTAAAAAATTACAGACCAATTTCATTACTTAACAATGACTACAAAATATATGCTAGGATTTTTTGCAGATGCAGAGAAGGCCTTTGACAATGTGAATTGGGATTTTATGTTTGCAGTGATGGAGAAACTGGGACTAGGAGAACATTTTATAAGAATAGCTAAGGCGATATACACTGCGCAACAAGCAAGACTCTGTATAAATGCAGATTTGACGGAGAAAATAATAATTGGTAAAGGAACAAGGCAAGGCTGCCCTCTATTTCCACTGACATTTATAATGACATTAGAGATTTTGCTTAGGCAAATACAAGATGATAAAGAAATAGAAGGATTGAAATTGAAAGGTTTTACTTATAAATACAGAGCGTTTGCTGATGTAATGTTTATCAATGAAAATCCCTTATATGTGACACCATTGCTGCTTCGTAAAATACAAGAGTATGGAGAATTGGAAGGCTTTTATATAAATAAAGAAAAATTGAAAATTTTGTGTAAATATATGACAAAGAGCCAACAGGAAGAACTGCAAAGCACAACAGAGTGTGAGTTCATCTCAAAAGTAAAATATTTAGATTTGGAAGTTACCATGAAAAATATAGATTTGTATAAAAATAATTATGAAAAGCTTTGGCGGAAAATTGATGAAGATTTGATAAAATGGAATAAATTGAACTTGTTTATGCTGGGCAGAATTGCTGCAATTAAAATGAATGTCCTACCAAGAATTACGTTCCTATTTCAAACAATTCCAATTGTGAAGGACAATAAACAATTAAGTAAATGGCAAAGAAAAGTTTCAGAATTTGTATGGGCTGGAAGAAAACCAAGGATCAAAATGAAAATCTTAACCGATGCAAAAGAAAGAGGAGGTTTCCAGTTACCGGATCTAAAATTGTATCATGATCCATACCAAAATTGTGTTTGGTATGGATTAAAGAATGGATGACATTATTAAACAAGAAACTGTTGCTTTTAGAAGGCCATGGAAATATTTTTGGTTGGCATGCATATGTTTTATGGGAAAAATAAGATGGATGTTTTTTTCTCACACCGTTATATAAGGAGAAATCTGCTAAGTACTTGGTTAAAATATAAACAATATGGTGATGAGAGAAAGCCGCTATGGATTGTGCCAACTGAAGTAATAAAATTGTCCTCAGAAACAGAGGAAGGGATGTGGTTAACATATAATCAACTATTAAAGATACAAGGAGGTAAGGTGGAACTAAAATCAGCTGAAGAATTACAGTGCAAATATAATTGGTTTCAACTACAACAAACTAAGAGTTTGGTGGAACAGGACATTAAAAATGAAGGTATAAGACAGGAGCAAACAGAACTGGAAAGAATGCTGTTGGGCGATAACGAAAAGTTGATTTCAAGGACTTATAAATTACTATTGAAGTGGTCTACAGAAGATGAAGTAGTTAAATCTCAAATGATAAAATGGGCAATTAATTTTAACAAAGAAATACTAATGGAATCTTGGGAGTATTTATGGAAGAACTCTATGAAGATATCGACATGTTACAATATTAAAGAAAACTGTTTTAAAATGATGTATAGATGGTATATGACACCTAAGAAACTGGCAAAAATGAATAATCAGGCGTCTGACAGATGTTGGAAATGTAAAATACATGAAGGATCTTTCTACCATATGTGGTGGACTTGTGAAAAAGCAAAACAATTTTGGCAAATGATTCAGAAAGAAATGTCAAAAATTTTAGGTTATGACATTAAGAGGTCTCCAGACTCTTTTTTGTTGGGATTACAAATGGAAAGTTTTCCAAAACAGCTGCAAGGACATTATATGCACAATTATGGAAGCAAGATAAAATACCAGAAAGATGGGATTGGATTTTAAAAGTTATATCATGGAGTGAAATGGACAAACTTACAAGAATCTTAAAAAACTATGATTTGGAGAAGTTCAGAAAGGGAGAAATTTCAAAATTATGTTGAAAAACAATTGAAAGTAAAGGAACATCTAGTGGTTTTTGATAGCTGAAGTGTGGTGGAATAATGGACTAAAGTTTATAGAGGGATTTTTCTTTCTTTCTTTGAGTTTAAGGTGAAAGGAGAAAAATGAAGATGAACTTATAGAGCTAACTTTCTTATTTTTTTGTTTTACTTCTTCCTTACTGTTATAAAGTTTTAAAATGGAGATTCTTGATTTTTTAAATTACATTTTATTTTTTGCAATTTTAAGTAAAAAGAGGAGGTGAGGAGAAGGGGGAGAAAGTGTGATGTATTGTTTTCAATTTGTATTTTTTTAATCTTTCTTAAAGAATACTATAACAATATATTGCAAATTAATAAAAAAATGTTTTTTAAAAAAAATATTGTATGTATTTCTATAAACATAAATAAAGTTTATTAAAGGTAAAAAAAAATTCAATCACCAACAATGAACTCTGAAAGACCCAATTTGACAACATAACATGACCCTAAAGTATCATTCAGCATTTCCCTGGGCATGTAAGAAAGGGCCATGAGAACTAAGCACTAATGCAACCCTTCCTGCCCTCCTTCTCATTATCTGCCTAAGTTCACAGAATCAGCATTGCTGACAGATGGTCATCTAGCCTCTGTTTATAAACCTCCAAGGAAGGAGAGCCCACCACCTCCTGAGAAGGAGGAGACTTTATTTTAGCCCAGTTTTCCAACCTGTCAAGATCATCCTATATCATGTCTGTCTTTTCCAACATTTAGATCTAGTTAGAACAAATAACGATACTATCTCAAGTGTTTTGTACTCAGTATTATGTCAAGACAGACCTTAGTATACACATGGAGCAGAATGAGGCAGCAAAATAGTCCGTAAAGCCCTAAGCACAGTTCCAGCCCATTAAGTTCATTTAATTTAGAAGGGTCCAACTCTGCTAAGGACCGCAACATGAATCACTTCATGGGTGGGACATATAGCTTGTTTATTATCTGCTATGTGTGTCAATTCTGTCACTTCAACACATTCCCACCTAATTGTGCTGAACTTTCCATATTAATAAAGGAAGGAATCCTTTCTACCACTTTATAAAGCTGACCAAAGTCTGAATTTCTTTCCTAATTTCCAGGGCAACAAGTGGTCTAAATTCACGTTATTATAAAAATATATTAAACAAGTGTAGAAATATCAATAATTTACCTTCCTTGAACAGAGTATTCAGACTTGATCTACCTGAAAAATTAAAGTACACATTTTAGTAGCTAATACCTACAATGTCAATATAAAACCTCTATACTGGGACATTCCAAATTAAAAAAAAAATGATCATACCTATATTGGTATTTTCAAGACAGGAAACAAGATTTTCCATAATCTTTCTATACTGAGACAGGTCTGTAGCTTTCAATTCTTCTCTGAGACAGCCAACAATACTATGTGTAGCTTCTGCCATAAGAAATTCAGGAAGGCCATTCAGAGAGCTGCATGTGAAGAGACCATAGCCAAACTATTTAAAATGCAGATACTAAAATCTAATACAATGAAGCATACAACTGCATCTCTCTAGCAATCACAACAGAAAGGCTTTCACCACATGGAGATAAACTGTATCACCTGTTAACTGCTCCATATTAAAAAGCATTTTACATTTTTACAAGGACAGTCAAAAAGTCAGCAAACCTATACAGAATACTTTAAAATATTATATCTATGGCTCTAATTTAATAGTAAGAGCCAACAGGGCTTGTGTACCTATCAGATTTCCCACATTTTTCAGCAAAAGACAAAATACACTATATAGTCTTAATATTAGACACACAAGTTTTTGCCTCAGCCCAGAACAAATTAAAAGTAATGTCTAGAAATGTACCAGAATAAAACAATCATAATTTTTCAAGAAACGGAAAATGTTTTACAATCATTTAAATATATTCATTTAATAATATGAAAGAGCTTTGGAGCAAATTCACTAGGCACCTGTAAACAAGTTTGCATAATCTTTCTGAACTTTGTTGTCATGAAAACGAACAAGCATCTTAAAATGCCTTAAAAACTAACAAAATTATATTCCAGCATAATCTTTGGCAGACTATAGCCCATTTCACACAACACAATGTAGGCAGACATCTAGATATAAGGTTATGAAAACCAAACAGACGAACAGCCCAATCAAAGTGGAGAAAGTACATGAAGTGGAGAAAGTACAAAGCAAAATGTTTATGATGCAATGGTAGTCCCAATAGACTGTACTCTTGAACCCCATTGTCATCCATTAGTGCTGTAATTCTGGATACGTCTACTTATTGTATCCAATTATGATTTTAGGTGTTGGTTTTATATACCTTTTCTAGCTAGGTATGAGAGTGTGTGATGGACTGCTTACTCTAGTCCTGCCCTGGCAGTGAATTTAGCTTCATAGCCTAAACTCTTTACGTCTCGCCATGCCCCCCTCGGCCTCTGAGAGGCAAGCCAGAAAGCCATGAAAACAGGGCCTTTTAATTATCCCCCTTTCTGGAATGTAGACTCTTTTTTGTTTTGCCAGATATCATCATTTTTTTTTAACTGAAAGGCAAGTGCATTGTTATTTCAAATATCCTGTAATCATTTTGGTGGGCATTTGTATAACTTGGTATTACTTACTATTCAGTTTTACTGATGGCAATTTTATGAATTTGTTATATCTGCTGTTTTACTGATACAAATTTACTTTTTCAGTTTTATATCATATTGTCTATTATCATATTTTAGTAATTTTCTACTGCTTTAAATACTATTAGTAGAGAAATGGTCTATAATTTTAAAAATAAAATACTATGTATCCTTTTTTGAAGCTGAGGCTTTTCTGATATCTTCAAATGTAATTTTTTTCAGGGTCAAAAATATTGCTTGTGAGATAGGACAGAGTTTGACACATCAGTCCATCTCAGTGCTGTAGTTATTCTACAGCAAAGTTAATAACTCTATATGATATAGAAACTTTCTCCCTAGAACCCTGCAGCCTTTTTTTGTAAATTCTTTGAAGAGATTTGGGCTTACATGCAAAGTAGGTTTCCCAAAAACATCCTTATATAATAATTCAGAGGGGGCTGTTTTGCAATTAAAAATTAATTCAAAATGTCCAAATAAATTAATAGCTAAATGTTACTGCAGACTACAGAACAATAATACAACCAACATACAAGGAGTTGGCAACAGAGTAGAAGAGTGTTTACAGAGTTTTTAACACTGAGCTGGGAGCTATATGGTGCAATGAATGCTATTGCTTTGCCTAATAAAACTTTTTGCATTTATTTCCTTAAATTGGTAATTTAAAATTTCTCCTTAAGTGCAGGCTGGAAAATTGTGGCCCATAAAATAAATAACTTTCCTATGTTTAAAAAAAAAACTGGCTCACACACATTACCTTGCCAATACCTTTTTCAAAGGGTTCTTTATATCCAGTGACAAATATATCACTCCCAAAACTTCTATACAACTTTTAACCATGGGATCATGCAAAGAGGCTGTATCCATCTTTTGAAATAAAGGCACAATCTGTTAACATAATAAGAAAAATAAATGTTTAAGTTACCATTACATACTATATCCCACTAACGATGTAAAATTACATAAATATTAAGTTGATTAAACAGCATATAGTAGATAACATAAAAACTTGGTACTCAGAGAACAAAATATACATATGTAAGAACAAAATATCTGTAAAAAAAGAGAAGGGGCTCCTTACGGAATGCCAACAGACAAACAGCAAATATACATGCCAGCCTTCACATAAGAACATAAGAGAAGCCATGTTAGATCAGGCCAATGGCCCATCCAGTCTGTGTCACACAGTGGCAAAAAAAATTATATATATATATATATATATATACACACACACACACACACACACACAGAATAGCAAGATGGCAGCTAGACAGTCACTGAAGAAATGTAAGAAACAGAACTGCAGAGGATCATAGATAACACGAGGCTGAGAAGTTTAATTTTGAATCAAGTTTCTTTAGAATGGGTGGGTTGTTTGTTCACAAGTGCTCCAATATTATTCATCTACAAGTTTAGCTTTTGTTACCTGAAGCATCTATAGTCCTCCTGTAGCACAGCAGCATTAAAAGTACTAATGCAAAAACATCAAACCTGTTTGATACAGTGAATTTGCTGAATGCCGTCAGTCAACACCCCACAGTGCAAGAGAAGAGAGGCTAGGTTCTGTCCTTCTGAATCTGCAAAAGCTGTTCATTGAAAAAAAAAATGCTTTTACCTCAGTACCATGATACATACGTACCGCCAGTTCCTAGGCTGTGTCTATTATTCTCAAGCAGAGTTATACAACCATATGCAGATGGTGTAGACGCTAATGGTTCCCACTCAGTTTTATAGTAAAGATTTAAAAGGGGATAATTTACCACCAGCACCTATTAACAGGCGTAATTCTTTTTGTTGTGATAGCAGATAGATTATGTGGTTTCCCTGTCTTTCATAAGACAAAAGTTCAACAGATACAATGCTGGAAGAAAAATACTGCATGGATCCAGTTATTAAAATTCTTATTTCTGTGCAATTAGAGGCACAGAGGGCTTATACAACTGTGCTGCTTTCTCTTAAAAGGACACCTTCAAGCTCCCTAAAGATGGACATTAAGATGGTTTGTACTGCTCATACACTCAGTAGGGGTTTCTCCCCCAAAGTAATAACCTCCAAGGACTGCTACAGTAGTATATAGGGTAAAGATGCAGCTTCCCAAAAGGAGGGGAAACCAGTTTCCTTGTGCAATTACTGGTTGCTCCAAGTATGATCTCTGGGTCAACCAGTTTTACATGGCAATGTACAGGTCCAGACTTTTGGACTTATAATACCTAGAAAACAGAATCTTTGACACCAAGTAAATCGGATTTCTATGAAACAGAAAAATTAGTTACTGGGGCAAGTACCTAAATCAAAGAAACTATTTTCAGCAAGGAAGTCTGAAGAACTGACCCAAACTGAGGTAGCAAGAGATAAAGTTCTAGACTTACTGGGGAAATTAAAACCATTAAGCCTCCAGATACTGATGGTACACATCCAACAGTTTATTTATTTCCTTTGATTTATATCCTGCCCTTCCTGAGGCAGGCTCAGGAAGCGTTACAACAAACAAAGTTCTTTGGGGACTCAAATGTGAAATGGATGATCTAACTAATTTATATGACTTGTTACTGCACCAGAAGACTGGGCAGTAGCAATTGTTATACGAATTGTTTAAAAAGGTTCAGAAGAGTACCAGACCAGTTAGCCTAACCTCTATTCCAGGCAGATTAGTAAAAACTGTAATTAAAGACAGAATTATAAGTCATATAGAGAAACTTCTGCTGAGGGAAAATTAGCATAGCTTCTGTAAAGGGACATCCTGCCTTGCCAACCTTTTGGAGTTACCTGAAAAAGTGAATAAACATGTAAATAACTGAAGAGTCAGACATTATATACTTGAACTTTCAAAAGGCTTTTGACACGATGCCTCTTGGGTAAGTTTAGCAGTCATGGGATAAACGGATTAAAAATTGCTAAGCAAAAGGAAAAACTGAGTAGGAATAATGGACAGTTCTCAATGGAGAACAGTAAGCCATGGGATCTGACACAGATCAGTACTGTGAGTGGAGCTATTTAATTTATTCATCTGTGATCTTGAACTGTGGTGGAGTGGCCAAATCTGCAGGTGACACAAAATTATTCAGGATGGTGAAATCCAGGGCAAACTGTGAAGAGCTCAGGAGGATCTACACAAATTGGATGGGCAGCAACGTAACAAAGTGTTAACTGATGCATACAGAAACAACAAATCCCGGCCTTGTCCATGCTAATGGGGTCGGAACTTGCCAAGACTGATAAGAGCAAGAGTGGGGTCATAGCAGATAGCTCAATAAAAACGTCAACCCAGTGTGCCAAAGTAGAGAAAGAGTTGACTACTATGTGACCAGATGCCAGACTACATGGACCACTGATCAGATCCAGCAGGGCTCTCCTTGTGTTCTAGGAAACTGTCTCAAGGGCAACCTGAATTCTTTGATGAAAGAGAAATAAGAGAACAGAAATAAACAAATGCTTTTGTTAAGATTTTTTTCTCCTGTGCAAAAGCCTATTCCAAAATGAGATGAGAAAAAGCAAGGGGAAAAGCATACGAAATAGGCCCACTTTTTCTTTTAACTTGAAAAGTATTGTCAAGGGGAATGTATTTTAAAGTTACATAGCACCATGGAAACATGTATTCAGAGATAAAGTGAACAACTTAATTATACTTACACTGAAGTCGTTCAAGGTGTTGTTGATCAAGGATAAAGGTATCAACCTGCATCTCTTTCTTCTTCTTTAAAACCATTTTGATAGATTAAATCAGTACCTACTTTTAAAAAAACCTAACATTAACACCTAATACTGGTATTGTTTTAAAAGAACAATTTGAAGACTTTCAATTCACCTCCAAATTTTGCAAGAAATTTGGTCCAAATTGTTTTAATATCCACAATCTGCTACACAAGAAGTTTAGGAGATATACACATGCCTTTTAAGATGTCCAGTCAGAGGAATAACACTCTAAATAAAATATACAAACTTGCAAAAGTAAAACACTTTTGGGTCTCACAGTGGAACTCTCAGCAGCCAAGCAGCAGCATGCAAAAGCAGCACATCTGCTAAAAGAGTTGCTCACAGAGATGCACACCTCACCAGTTCAACACCCAATCAACTGACCCAGGCATCAATTACACCCAATTTTACAATGTCCACTTCCTTCTCTTCAGTCTGAGCAAATCTGAGAATATTCTTCCAGAGTGCATTCTAGTTTTCCATCCTTCCTTCCACCCTCTTCACTACAGCCTACTGCAGTGTACCATGAGGGTCCCACAGCCCCAAGAATCAATATTCACAAGTCACAAATGGCTGCTGAGGGAGGCGGGAAGCAAGGCATATCCATAGCAGTCAGTACTTGCCACAATACATTGCTGGATCCAACTCTATGGTTCATCATTAAGTAGATTTACTCCCACTAGAGCCGGGGTGTCAAACATGCAATCCACGGGCCGAATCAGGCCCTCTGAGGGCTCCTATCAGGCTCCCAAGCAACTGGCTGTCAACTGCTTCCTTCTCCCTATATCTTGCTTCCTTCTGCATAATAGTTTGCTTTGCAAGGCTTGGTCAGCCAAGCCTTTCTTCCTTATATTGGCTGAGGCTCCTCCCCTGGGGAGGAAGGGGGAGGAATAGCTTGCTTTGCCAGGCTCTCTCAATCGCACAGCAGAGCTGAGCCAAGCCTCTCTTCTTTCTATTGGCTGAGGCTCCTCTCTCTCCTGGGGAAGGAAGGAAAGAGCCAGAGCTTCCTTGCCCAGTTCCCTGGATTCCATGGGAGAAATACAAAAAAAGCACTTTTAAGACCAACAAGTGCTAATCTTTAAGTATGATTTATTTTTATTTTTTTAAAATCTTTAACTGTGTTTTTCTGTGTCCTTTATAAAGTTTATATCGCTGCTACCTAATCTTAAATAAGTACACACATGGCCTGTCCCAACAAGGTCTCATTTATGTCATCTCCGGCCCGCATAAAAATGAGTTTGACACCCTGCCCCAAAAAATCCCTTATTACCTTAAAATGTCCACTATAAACCCTAAACCATATATGAAATAAAATGGGCTGAGAGTCCACATGAGGTAGAACCTTATTAGACTAGGGCCTGACTTATACATTCAGGAAAATGGGGTGGCAATGAGAATGGCCTGCACCTGTGTCAGACAACAGGCAGAGCAACACATTTACCCCTATTTCAAACTGCCTGCAAATAGAAAATCAGCACAGAGGGGAGTAGAATTATTCTTCCTGCTGACAGCAAGGGGGGGGGATTAATGCCTAAAATCCCAGCGATCCTGGTTATTCAGGGATGGGATATTTTATTTATCCAATCTATTTTAATATGATGTTTAGGCTGAATCTGGGTGATATAAACAGGGACCCTGAGCAAATCTGTTGCTAAGGAGCGCACAGAAGCTCTCAGAAGCACAGCCTACTGCATTTTTAAAAATTATTATTTACAGTTTTCCCTCCACAACGGAGCATGCAAAACTGGAATCCCACATTCAGTCTGCCATGGTACAGTACATTCTACTACATTCCCACCTCATTCTCTGGTAGGTGTTAACCAGGCCTGGAGACACCAGTACCACTGCCAACTATATGCTGGGAAATTCCTGGCGATTTGGGGGCAGAACCTGGGGAGAACGGGGTTTGGGGAAAGAGTGGGGACGTAATGCTAAACAGTCCACCCTCCAAAGCAGCCATTGTCTCCTGGGGCACTGGTCTTTGGAGTCTAGAAACAATTTCTAATTCCAGGAGAACCCCAGGCCCCACCAGGGTTCAAATCTCCCTCAACCTGGAAAGTCACGTGGCGACTTTGGTCCAGCCATTCTCTCAATCTAGCTTACCGCCTATGGTTGATATGTGAGAATGGATAAAGGAAGAACCATATACAGAACCCTGATTACTTAGATTTGCATACACAGAGTAACAACCCTCTATATATTCGGAATTACAGGGTGTCATGTCAGGGGACAGAATGAGATTCCACAAAAGCCTCATCTCATTTTACGCCTTCTATGTGGTACTCAGAAGGCTAAACTGCACAGACACACTTTCACTGGCAATTTGTCCCTTCCTGGGCAAAAACCAGCGAAGAAGAGCACCATGCACTTCATGCTTTAGAAGCAGTCAGGAAGAAGTTCGGCTTCTCCGCTGCCTTTGTCTGCGCAACACAACACGCGCCGGTAAATGCTACACAGCAACCGAGAAGGAGACTGCAGCGTAGCCTACAAAAACTTGCTTACCTGGGAATGTTCCTTGCTCTCCACGTTTCACATTTACCACCAACCCCTGCCTGGTTTACCACCAACTAGGCCCCAGCCGGTCTTGCTCCCGGTGGCTGCTTGTACCGCCCCGTTGTAAGAAGGCGGGGCAAAGAGGGAACAGTCCATCCCAGGAGCCTCGGCTCTCTCTCTCTCTTAGAATAAAGACTGCACTGTAAGTGGTACAAAACGACCACGCTCCGGCTCGTAGAGGCTTCGCGGTGCGTGTGACGGTCCAGTCCTCCAATCAGAAGAGAAAGGTAGCTTGAATGATAGCTAGCAGAGGCGGGCGCTTTCAGAAAGAGCCGATTTGCTAGGTCTGCAGTCTGAGGAAATCTTGAAAGACCCAGAGCAGGCTTGAGTGTCGGCGAGGTAGGCGATCGCCTAGGGCGCACCCTCGCCGTTCGCGCAGACCCTTCCTGGCCCGTCCCTTGCCCAGCCCTCTCAGTGGCGGCCTGCATCCTTCTGCGTTCGCCCGGATTTGGGGCGAAGGGAAAAAGACCGGCTGCTGCCCGCAGCCCGGCCAGCTCTCTCTGAACCTTCACTGTTGCCTGGGAGCCTCTGGAGCAGCGGGCAGAAGCAGCAGAGAAGGGGCTGAGCGGGGCTCCCCCTCCCAACGCTCCAGTCCCAGCAGGATGGCCGAAGGAGGCGTCTTCTCCCAGCAAACAATCCCACCCCCCTTCTCCCAGCGCTGCTGCGCTTTCGCCCCGGCTCTGCGCCTCGGGGCTTACTGCCTTCTCTCCCACCTCACCCAGCCTACTGGGATAAGGAAAGGAACTTGTAACACACACACTCTCTCTCTCTCTCTCTCTCCCTTTTCCTCCTCCCCCTCCCATCAACCCCCCCTCCCCCCGCATGGTGCTTGAAGCTGCTGCTCCGACTCTTTCTCCAAGCACCCACTTTAAGAGCTGCAGATAGATCCAGGTGGGCAGCCGTGTTGGTCTGAAGCAGTAGAATAAACCAAGAGTCAAGTTGCACCTTTAAGACCAACAAAGTTTTAGTCAGAGCCGGAGTTAACATGGGGGAGGGGGGGAAGAGTAGGTAGGTATTCAAAGGAGCAAAGCTCAGTTTCCCAAAGGATTGGGGCTACAGGAATCTTCACCAGTTGAATTCTTCAGGCTCTTAAAGGCACAGGGCAGGAAGAACTGGCTTGTCCTTTTCCCCACCCACCCCTTTTCAACCCTGCTGTACCAGTGGCTTTTAGTTCTGGCACTGGCAGAGGTTTCTAGCGAGGGTGCTAAGGTCTCCTCTTGCACTTTTGGTTTTTGTAGATTTGTTTGCACTGTGTATGCATGTCATATGTCAAAATAACACATCTGAGAAATTCAGTATCATCCCAAGGCTAAGATCACTAAAATATATTGAAAATGCAAAGCCTGTTGAAAGGGAAGGTGGGCAGAATCAGTCATGTTGGGCAGAAGACATCTCTCCCCCCCACTTATGCAGAGCCAGTGCCACAAGCTGAAACTTTTCTTGCCATATAAAAATTGCAAAATTGCTGGGATAGAAGGACTCTCAGATGATGCAAACTTTCCCCTTTCTAAAGCTGTATCAGTCATGACATATTCTTGTACGGTGAAATAGTAAAGATTGTTTTTTCTCTAGCATGTCTCATGCATCTGTTTGACTTTCCAGGTTCTTAATTAAATTATTTGGGTTAAGTTTTTGTTCACTCCCCTTCTTTCTTTTCAGTCTAGGATTGCATTGCAATTGCTTTGTGCATGCAATAGTGCTTTTGCAATACTACCCCTCTCCTTTTCATATTTTGTCATATTTGTTTCATGCTGGAAAAGAGAACACTAAACACTTGTGAGAATTTTGCAGCATTTGCTTTATTTACAAATACACTGTTGAGTTGCTGAAAGGGACAGAGAGAGGAGCAGAGGTGCTTTTTTGCTGAGTTGACTAGAATACCTTTCAGCCAGGATTCCCCTAATCATGTTAAGCAGGAGATTTAGGAAGTGCTCTGTGTTCATCCCTAAAACTAGGCCTCTTAAACCAATTCAGATGACCAGTTTATTTCAGTTTGTTTCCTTTTCCTGCACAACTGTGTATTGGTGGCATCTTTAAGAGCAACAAAGTTTTATTGAAAGTGGGAGCTTTATAGGGTTGCCAAGTCCAATTAAAGAAAAATCTGGGGACTTTGGGGGCAGAGCCAGGAGACTTTGGGGGTGGAGCCAGGAGACATTGGGGGTGGAGCCAGGAACAAGGATGTGACAAGCATAATTGAACTCCAAGGGAGTTCTGGCCATCACATTTAAAGGGACAGCACGCCTTTTTAAATGCCTTTCTTCCATAGGAAATGATTAAGGATAGGGGCACCATCTTTGGGGGCTCATAGAATTGGACCCTCTGGTCCAATAGTTTTGAAACTTGGGGGGTATTTTGGGGAGAGGCACTAGATGCTATACTAAAAATCTGGTGCCTCTACCTCAAAAAATAGCCCCCCCAGAGCCCCCAATACCCACAGATCAATTCCCTATTATTCCCTATGGGAATCGTTCTCCATAGGGAATAATAGAGTGCCTAGTAGACATTTCCCTCCCCCCCACACTTTCTAAAGGGGGGGGAGGGCCTCCATACCAGGAAATCCCCCCTCCCTGCCCCCTCTCTCACACACACAAATACTTACTTGGTCTTCTTCCAGCAGAACTTTGCTTGCTGTGAAAACGAAAGCAAGGCTGCACAGGAAAAGAAAGGGAGGGGCCGTTCTCCATGGAAACTGTTACTGACCCTTTCCCATGAAGCCCTTCCTGTTTCCTGTGCAGCCTTAAAGGGGCACACATTTTAAAAACGGATAAGAAGCTCTACAACAACATGATGCCTACAGGTATGTTCTCTCTCCCCCCCGCCCCCCTGCTCCCAGATTTTTTGAGAGCGGGGGAGGAGGCTGCAAATTCGAGTTGGGAAGCCTAGAGCTTTAGCGTGCCAGGCACACTTTGTATGGAATGGAATTAGCAGTTGAATGGAATGGAATAGTATGGAATGGAATTAGCAGTCCTACATATAGAGTGGCAATGGATTAGTATGCAAAATAGTGAAAATGTTTTTAACAGATTAAAGCCTGGGTTGAGCTGGGGAGAAACAGCAAAGACAATAAACATGTCAGACTTGGAGACTGATGTCTATTTCATTAGGTTTCTTAGGTGTGAAGAGTAATAAATTTAGTGTCTGTTGTAATGCTCCACTGGTCTCCTCTCAGTCATGGGTTAAAAAAACATCTTTTTCTAAGATGTGTTTCTGTCAGAAAATTGGCCTGGAAACACTTTCTGCTAGGTTTGCCAAGTCCAATTTAAGAAATATCTGGGGACTTTGGAGGTGGAGCCAGGAGACTTTGGGGTGGAGCCAGGAGCAAGGTTATGGCAAACATAACAGAACTCCAAAGGGAGTTCTGGCCATCACATTTAAAGGGATCACATACCTTTTAAATGCCTTCCCTCTATTGGCAATAATGAAGGATGGGGCACTTTCTTTTGGGGCTCATAGAATTTGACCCCCTCATCCAGTCCTTTTCAAACTTGGTGGGTGTTTTGAGAAAAGGCATTGGATGCTATGCTGAAAATTTTGTTATTTTACCACAAAAAACAGCCCCCTCCCCAATAACCACAGATCAATTCTCCATTATACCCTATGGGAATCAGTCTCCACAGGGAATAATGGAGTGCCCAGTAGGCATTTCCCTCCCCACCCCGTTTTCTGATTACCCTGAAGTGGTGGGAGGGCCTTCAAACTGGGGGATCCTTTGCCCCCACTTGGAGATTTATAAAGCAGAAAAAAGTCGCATGGACAGGAGGTTTACAAAAAAGTGTTAACTCCATGTATAAAACGCTTCTTCTCCAATATATAATGTTTCGCAAATACCAAATAAAGATGCTCTCTTCAGTATTTGTGGAAAAATTAATTTCTTTACTCATATCAAAAGTTCATATTCCATTCACAATAATTCCGGATTAGCTCTTTGTATGCACAGGTAACTGAATTTCATTTTCCAAGTACCATCAGTTTACAGGCATAACCGGTCTGAACTTCCTGTTTCGCATTACTGCTTTATCCAAGCTAGAATTTTATACCACTGTATTGCTTCACTCTTTTCACTCAAAGATGCACCTTATTTTACTCCACCATGTTTGGACTTTTTCTGCCACCTATGCCTGAAGGAGTACTTCCAACATATGAAAAAACAAAAGAACACTTCAACCTTCCAGGACACTCAATGGGGGAACTTCAAAATAGGTGCTTTATTGCAAAGGAACTTCAGAAATGGATGGAAACAGGAGATTGCTGAATTGTAAGCTATTACAACACTCAGAACAATGGAACCCCCAGGACTTAACAGAGATATTGCCTTCTTCTATCACTACACATGCTAAGTCACTCAGTTCTCACCTATACCCAGAAATCAAACTATGTTGTTATAAATGGTACCACTGGACTCAAACTTAGTTCTTATATCCATTGTTAATTGCGATATTTTTTGTATGTCAATTTACTGCAATTTTCATGTCTTACCTAACGTGTTATTCCAATCTTAGCTGTATGTATTGCCCAATTATTTAAACATTTTTACTCCAATTAGCTCTTCGTGGCAAATTTACCCCCCCCCCCTTCGTAACCTATATGTAATATTTGAAGAAATCTGTTTCAATTAATCTTAGGAAGTGAACATACTAAGTCTTTCAGTTCTTGCTTATGGAAATTTACTTGACTTGTAGGTACCACTGGACTCAAACCTTGCTCCCATACATGCTTGTTAATTCTTATATTTGCTTGCTAATTTACTGCCATTCACAGATCTCTCACACATCCAATCTCAGCTATAATCACTTAGCACTTATGCATCTTGACTTTAAATTCTGTTTCACCTGTATCTGAAGAAGTATACTTGCACACAAAAGCTATACCCAGAATAAAACTTTGTTGGTCTTAAAGATGCCACTGGACTCAGACTTTATTGCTTCAGAACAACACAGCTACCCACCTGGATCTAAATAAAACAGTGTGTATACATACAAACGCTTA
Source organism: Heteronotia binoei (assembly GCF_032191835.1). Lineage (NCBI taxonomy): Eukaryota > Metazoa > Chordata > Lepidosauria > Squamata > Gekkonidae > Heteronotia > Heteronotia binoei. The sequence continues at coordinate 215,553,248 of NC_083223.1, forward strand.
TACCGAGAATTAAACTTGGTTGGTCTTAAAGGTGCCACTGGACTACAACTTTGTTCTGCTGCTTCAGACCAACATGGCTACCCCACCTGAATAAATTAGCTAGTTGGTTGCCCCTTTGAACATGTGCCACACCATTTTAGGTAACAGCAAAATGAAAAGCATGAACATGTACAGAATGCACATTCCTTGGCAATGTTGTCTCTGGACTGCACACAGGACAAAAGGAAATTTTAAAAGGTCTCTGATCTTCATGTCCCCTCCACTCAATCTCACTTTCCCCAAATGTAAATTGTAGCCAAGCAAGTATGTTAAGCCCAACAAAGGCTTTGCAGTCTGACTGTCACCACACTGAAAGTGTATGCTGCCAGCCAGGGTTAAGAACTCTACTTTCTTTTCCAACAGACACCAGACGTATTTAAGTATTGATGTGTTCTGGATATCAAAACCTTAGTAATTAATCTAGAGAGACCAAAGATACAGCCAAAAACTTTTGCAGATCACAATTACTTTTTACAATATCAAGTATCTTTTAGCCCTCTAGGCTGGATGGATGAACAAAATAGCCACCTTTCCTAGATCTCAGGTGAGAGATCTGCCCTCCCTGATGGCTGCAGCAGCAAGAGAGCTGCTCTTCCTATTGCCCAGAGACATCAAAGCTCTTTCCCCACCCCCCTGACCCAGGTCTACTCAGGTCAAAACAGCTTTTCCTGTCTCCAGAGACAGTCTTCCTATTTGATACCTTCACATATATATTTCCTGCTTGGAGAAGGAGGGGAGAGAAGAGGGGTGTTTATCTATCCATTGTCTGCTCTGCTAGCTCAATTAGCATTTGTAAGAAGGTGAGCTTGAAAGATCATTACACCACTGACTCCCTTCTTTCCAGCCCAGAGGGAAAAAAACCACACAGGAAGTTTTTCCTGCCTCGCAATGTCCCAGAACAAAAATGCATTTCCTTACAGGATCCACTACCCCAATGTTTCCCATTTGCAGGGTCGCAACCCGGCACCAGGCCATGGAAGCCTCACTACCGGGTCACAAGAAAAGCCAAAGCTAGCCCTGCCCCCAGCAAAGCATGACCTCTGCTCTGCTTCCTTCCTTCCCCATCTCTCTGTTGTACAGAGAAAAGCTAGCCTTGAAGACTGACACAGGCTACAAAGCCTGAGCTCCGTTTTGCTTCCTTCCTTTCCCAGTCTCTGTGTTGTTCAGAGAGGAGCTGGGCTGCCTCTCCTTCCTCCCCCCCCTCCCCTAGTGTTTGAGAGAAAAGCTGATGTCCACTGACACTTTAGACCCATGAAGTGTTCTTCAATGTATGAGCTTTCATGTGCCTTGCTGTATGTTCTTTTGGGGAGATTTCCCTGGGAGGCCTGGCTGGCAAAGAAGGAGATGATGCTTTTTTCAGCTGGGAGGAGCGGGGAGTGGGCATTCCAGTAGCTGGTTTTTTTTTTAACCAAACAATCCCTGAGCAGAATTGTTGCTGTCTGGGATCATCTGATGGTGAGTAAAGCTTTTTTTTTTCTTTGTCCCTCCCTTCCAACTCTATGATTCTTTCTTTCTTTCCCTGCAAGTGATGCTCAGTCTGTATTCTTGGTGCGGGGGGAGGGAGCAACAGTGGGAGGGCTTCTAGTCCCCACTGGTGGACATTCTGGTGCTTTTGGGGTATTGTGTGAGAGAATTTTGGACTGGATGGTCCACTGGCCTGATCCAACATGGCTTCTCTTATGTTCTTTCCTTTCCTTTCCTTTCCTTTCCTTTCCTTTCCTTTCCTTTCCTTTCCTTTCCTTTCATTATTTCTCTTTCTTTCCCTTTTCCTTTCTTTCTTTCCTTCCATTTTTACTGGATGAAACTTTTCTGTTCATCATACTGTTGTTGCAGACATAGGAGCTCTGCTAATGAAAAGTTGGCACCCCCAGTTGTAGCCAGCTGGCCTTTCTATGAGATTTCTGTGTGAGTGAGTGAGAGTGAGAGGTGTGGGGCAGAAAGAGACTATTGGAGATTACTGCTGTATATCTCAACAACACTGGAAGTGATGTTATTATGAACTTGACACCATTTTACTGGTCCTGCTTTTAACAGCTGTCTGACATCAAAATTAAACTCCTCCTGTAGATAATTAAAAGGATGAAAGAAGTTCAGTGGCTAAATATCTGCACAACAGGTTGCTTTTAAAGGCACAGGAAACACAGCCAGTAAAAAGCTGCAAGCCCCTCATAAATATCCTTTTTGTGATAACTGCAGAAAAGCTTGAATGAATTTCATATAACTTGAAATCAATTCATTAATTGCAGTACAATTCTCTGCTACCTTTCACAGCAATTTCCCAGTGTTTCAGCCAAGGAAAAGTATGAAAAATAGCTGTTAAAAGATTTTCTTGAAACCATGCAAGCTTGGTTGTAGCTTGAGGAAGGGTTCCAGTAGTAGAAGCTGAAGGAAGGGCCTACTAAATGTGTCAGCATATTTTGAGGAAGAGCAGTTGCCAGGGCCCAGTGTAGGTGGGACATGGTGCTGGCATTCCTGATGACAATGGCAACAGCACTCCCAACTGCATACACTGGCCAGTGCTATTGAGGAAGGGGTGTGTAAGTTGTGCTTAGAAGCTAGAGAAGAACACACAAACATGTGCATGCAGGTGTGGGGGTGGAAAGAAAGGACCCTGGGAATGTATGAAAAAGTTGCAGACTGCCCACTTTCCACCCCCATTTTGACTCAGCATGAGTTTCAGAGTGATTTTTCTGAAAACGAAGTTACTTCAGAAGAAGGGGCAGGTTTGGGGGAGTGCCCTCGAAGTGAAATCACAGGAAAAGGTGGAGCTTTGGTTCAGTGTGCCCCAGAAGTGACATCACTTGGCCCTTGACCTGGAAGTGACACTACAGGAAATGACATAATTCCTGTCTCCCAACTCCACCCCCAATGTCTCCTGGCTCCACCCCCAAATTTTAGTGGGACACAAAGGAGAAGTATAAAAATAACCGGGCCACTGGAAAGAAAAGTTTGGGAAATCCTGCACTACCCCATTCATGCTTTTGAAAATCATTATCTCTCCTTGAAAATCTAAAATGGATTGGAAAACATTTTCACACACTCACTATGCCTGGCACTGGTTGCCTGAAGAAGGCCTGAGTCCCTGAGCCTCCAAGTCCTGCATTGGTTGTCTGGAGGGGGCTCAGCCCCCCTGGGAAATCTGGAGGGAGCTCGAGCCCCTGAGCACCCCCCCCCTCGGTAGTTTATGCTTATGTCCCTATTTGGGATTAAATCTGATAGTTGAATTTAGTGAGGTTTTTTAGGATAGCTCAGGCTGTTGGTTGCATAGGACTAGATGAAAAAAAACAAAAACCAATCTTGTAGGACTGTAAAGACTCATAGAATTTTTGGGCTCATAGAATTGGACCCCTGGTCCAATATTTTTGAAATTTGGTGTTTTGAGGAGAGGTACCAGAAGCTATGCTAAAAAATTGGTGCTTCTACCTCAAAAAACAGCCTCTCCAGAGCCTCAGATACCCACAGATCAATTCTCCATTATACCCTATGGGAATCAGTCTCCATAGAGTATAATGGAATGCTCAGCAGACATCCCCACCCCAACTTTCTGATGACTCTGAAGTGGGGCAGGGGGAGGGCCTCCAGACCGGGGGATCCCCTGCCCTCAACTGGGGATTGGCAATCCTAAGAGAAGGATGTGATTCTGCTTAGAATGGCACTGTTTGTCATAGGAAGCCTGGCACCTAAACTGATTTATTGCGGCATAATTTTCAAAGAGCTAGATAGCAGACAGTTCATCAATGTCCTAAATATCAGTACTTGGAGGCAACATCAGGGGAAGGTCTTAGTTTCTATGATGTTTGTGGCCTTGGGGGCAACTGGATAACTTCTGTGTGAAACAAGATGCTGGATTAGATTGGCCATGAGTCGCCAACCTCTAGGTGTTGTCCAAAGATCTACTGGGATTTCAACTGATTTCTAGAGGAGCAGATCACTCTACCTGGAAAAAATTGCTGTTTTGGAAAGTGTACTCTGTGTATTATACCCCACTGAAGTCCCTTCCCTCCTCAAACCCCTCAGGCTCCACACCCCAAATCTCCAGGTTTTTCCCAATATGGAACCTGCAGACCTAGCCATTGGTTTGATCCGGCAGGTGTCTTCTAAGGTTCTCCTGCAACCATTTTATTTTCAGTCCGCAGATAAGCATACATTTGCATATTAAAACACAGTGTCGGGGAGGGCATTCAGGTCACCAGACAATGTAAGCCTTGAAGTTTGTGACATGTCTTTTAACTCTATCTCACCCCCACCCCATGTGCCTGTCTCTCTCACACAATAACTGAAGATGCACTTGATTGTATCTAGTCCTCGGAAACTTGTGCTATAACTGTTAGTCTTTACAGTCCCTATTCTTCATTATTTCCAAGTGAAAAAGGCATTTAAAAGGCATGCAGTCCCTTTAAATATGATTGCCAGAACTCCCTTCAGAATTCAATCATGCTTGTCACACCCTTGCTCCTGGCTCCACCTCCAAAATCTTCTGCCTCCATCCCCAAAGTCCCCAGATATTTCTTGAGTTGGACCTTGCATTCTTATTCTCTCTGGTTAGAACGCTCTCCAATTACTTAACTGAGGGATGTAGTTAATGAGGCTTATATAGCTGGAAAATTCAGAAATCTACAGCAGGATTTTCTCATTTACTAATATGCACATGGTTTGCTTCATCTATTGAAAATGTGATGTTATGGAAATAATTATAATTTTGATAGTCTTATTCAAATATTTCATTTGGCTTGATCTCCATCATAGCTTTGAATAAATGCTATCATCCTCCAAGAGGGGGTTGTATTCCTACACTTTTTATAGTTCAGAATCCAAAACTACCAAATGTGAATACGTAAGTCTTTAGATTTCTTAATCAGAAAATAACGTAATGATTTGAATTTATATATGTGTGTTCCTTTAATGAGTGAGTGAGGTGATTGGTTGGTGACTGAGAGAGTGTGGGCAGAACTAAGAAGTATGTGGGAAGGGAGGGAGAGAGAGAGGTCAGTCGACAGTAGTGGTTTGGTGTAGTGGTTAAGTGTGCGGATTCTAATCTGGGAGAACCGGGTTTGATTCCCCTCTCCTCCACTTGCACCTGCTGGAATGGCCTTGGGTCAGCCATAGCTCTCACAGGAGTTGTCCTTGAAAGGGCAGCTGCTGTGAGAGTCCTCTCAGCCCCACCCACCTCACAGGGTGTCTGTTGTGGGGGAGGAAGATATTGTGAGCCACTCTGAGATTCCGAGTGGAGGGCAGGATGTAAATCCAATATCTTCTTCTTCTAAACTCTCAGCAGAGTGACAGCAGTTAACAGTTAGTTGTGGTCAGTCAGCAGTCTAGAGAGTCTGCCTCCAATCACACACAGTAAATAATGCACCTTCAATTCACTTTCCAACTGGATTTTATTGTGTGAACTGGCAAAATCCAGTTGGAAAGTGCACTGAAAGTGGATTGGAAGTGCATTATTTACCGTGTGTGATCACAGCCTCTGAGATCACAGTGTGAAAGAAGAAGCAGTCTTCTAATTAGAATCCCATATCAGTGCTGTGAAAGACATTAAGATTCTAGAGAAGAAAGGCAGAATACTTTTAGAGGACACATTAGGGGCTAGATAGAGAGCCAAAACCTAATATTGTCAGAGTATTGAGAGAGCCAGTTTGGTGTAGTAGTTAAGTGTGCAGAATCTTATCTGGGAGAACTGGGTTTGATTCCCTACTTCTCCACTTGCACCTGCTGGCATGGCCTTGGGTCAGCCATAGCTCTGGCAGAGGTTGTCCTTGAAAGGGCAGCTGCTGTGAGAGTCCACTCAGTCCCACCCACCTCACAGGGTGTCTGTTGTGGGGGAGGGAGATAAAGGAGATTGTGAGGCACTCTGAGACTCTTGAGTGAGGGCGGAATATAAATCCAATGTCTTCTTATAGTAGGGTTGCCAAGTCCAACCCCAGAAATATCTGGGGACTTTGGGGGTGGAGCCAGGAGACTTTGGAGGTGGAGCCAGGAGACACTGGGGTAGAGCTAGGAGGAGGGGGGAAACGGCGCCGGGGAGCATGGCGAGCCACCCCGCAGCTGCCGCCTCTTCTCCGCTCGCAGTGGCTGCTCCTCCAAGATGGGCTCAGCCTGAGCCATCTCCGAGGAGCAGCCACGGCGAGCGGAGAAGAGGCGGCAGCGGCGCGGCGGCCTCGCCCGCTCTGCCTCTGGGGTGGAAGCGGAGGGGGGGTGGAGGCGGGCCGGGGGCGTGGCGAGCCGCAAGTCCAGGTCCTAGAAGGGCCCGGATTCGCGGCTCGCCATGCTCCTGGCCTGCCTCGCCCTCCCCTTCTCTGGTTTTGGCTGCGCTGCTCTTGGCAGCTCCTCCGAGATGGGCTCAGCCTGGGCCCATCTCAGAGGAGCAGCTGCGGTGGGCGGGGAGGGTGCGGCAGCGGCGTAGTGCGGCAGCCTCGCCCGCTCCAGGATCGGGCGGCTCGCCATGCTCCTCGGTGCCGTTTCCCCCCTCCCCCCGCTTCCGTTTTTTGGGGGAGCAGGGGAAGAGGGTGGAAATCCTGGGGTCCCCCGCCAGGGCGGGAGGGTTGGGAAGCCTATCTTATAGGAGTGTGAGAGACAGAAGCTGTCAGAAAGTTGAGTGAGGAAGAGAAAGGAGGATTTGAGAGTGAGGAATGTGTGAAGTGAAAGAGTGACACTTCAATCAGAAGTTATTATTATTCACTGAAGCATTAAGCTATAAACATCTTGAAACCAATATACTTATTGTACAAATAAAGTTTTATTTATTAGGTTTTGTAGAATCTTTCGGCCTCAAGTGCTGTGTTCTACTGGAGAAAGTTTTTCTTCCAGACGTTTCGTTCTCAGCTGCGGAGAACATCCTCAGTGATGCTCAATGCACAGCAGCCAAGAAGGTCAGAGCACCTGCTCCGGCTGCAACGCCACTGAGGATGTTCTCCGCAGCTGAGAACGAAACATCTGGAAGAAAAACTTTCTCCAGCAGAACACGGCACTTGAGCCCGAAAGATTCTACAAACCCTAATGATGTTACCAGCCGTGAAAACCTGAAATCTTTGATAAAGTTTTATTTTCTTTTATATTAACCTATGAGTCCTATGATTTTAAAATATAAAAGTCTTGTTCTCAGGGTCATACAGTCCAACAAGAAGCCTTAGAGCTTGGGCACAGTTCAGTTGGGAATGTTAAATAGTGATTGGAATTAAATTCCTGGTGGCAGCATTACATACATTAAGTGGCAAGTTGTGACAAATACATTGTGCTCAATTATACCAATGCCAGAAAGACAGTTATTTTAGAGCATTTTTCATCTTTAACAGATTAAGATTACTAATATTTTCACTTTTTATATGGCTGAAATGGAAAATACCTTTTTGATAGTTATTTCAATAATTCAGTATTTTCAAGATTTGTGTCATTGTAATGCAGAGTTTCACCACCCTGTGGCAGCAAACAATTTTAAAAATACCCTCTACACAATCCAGTGCATGGCCATTTGGAAATCAATCTCACTGTGTTCAATAGGCTTTTCTCCTTGGTAAGCATGCAAGGACTGAAGTTGGAATCACTCTTGTAAGGCCATTGACTTCAATTGACATAATGGTGTAACTGTCTTGGACTATACTGCCTGTGTACTTATTTGACTAAATCCAGCTGGATCCAATACCTGGGACTGTATAAAATCAAAATTGATTCTATATTTATTATTGGGAAAATTTCTGTTTCACTTCTACAGAGAACTTGCTCATGGCAAATGACAAATTAACATAATAAAAACTTACAATAAGATAAAGTTGTTAATTAATAAACCATTAAAACCCAGCATGAAGATCAAAACAACATAAACTACTGACCGACTGTTTAAAAGTCTGATAAAACAGTTCTATGCTAGAAGCAGACTGTAAAAACAATGTTTAAAAAGCTTAACCCCTTAATTAAAAGCCTATGAAGAATAAACCTTTCTAACCTGCTGCCTAAAAGAATGTGAGGCATCACGCAAGCCTCAAGGGGAATGGCTTTCCACTGGCAATGTAATTATAAAGTACAACTGTAGCCTTTTAAAACGTATTGGTACAATTTCGGCATGTAAACACCAGCACTTTTCAGTTTAGAAAAAAGACAAATTGGAGGGTAGGGGAACAAGGTAGAAGTATTATATAAAATTATACACAGGGCCTTTTTTTAGCAGGAATACACAGGAAAGCAGTTCTGACTGGCTTGGTGACAGGGTGTGTGGCCTAATATGCAAATGAGTTCCTGCTGGGTTTTTTCTACAAACCCCCCTGTGTGAAACGAGGGTGTGGCTCAATATGCAAATGAGTTCTTGCTGGACTTTTTCTACAAAACAAACTCTGATCATTCATGTGCCCTAGCCACTAGGTAAGAGGCAACAATTGCTGAGCAACCACAGGGTCTCACAGGGTTCTTAGGTCATAGTACAGCATCAAAGTCCAGGCTCAGATGACACAATCCAAATGCAAGGACAGAAGGCAGTCCAAAGTCAAAGCATAAGTTCCAAAGTAGGTTCCAAAATCAATCCAAAGATCAGGTGACAAGTTTTCAAGAGTCAGGGCTGCTGAGAGGGTAGACTGGGGTGGGAATAAAGTTGGGTGGACTAGAGCAATGATTCTCAGCCTTCTTAGTATGATGACCCAGAAGTCCAAATTTATTTGATATAATAACCCATCAAGGGCAAGCCCAACGTTTTTTGTCTCCCTGGGCAAACTGTGACCTTTCTGCCCATCTGGTCCAGCATTCCATTTTCTACTGTGGTCAATCAGATATTTTTAAAAAACAAAACAAACTTTGCATAAAGAGGGCAGCTGCTGCCCCCAAACAAGTGGAATTCTATTTGCATTTGGAGTTTAAATTCCAGCCTTTGATCAAGAGGTTGGACTGCTGAAGCAGCAGTACCAAGACAGAGCCCATACATGCATATGACTTTATTTCTCCTCTGCTTTTCACAGTGCACTGAACAGCTCCTGCCCACTCTCCAGCCTTCCTCCCCACATCTTCTGGTTGCTATCATAATAATTACTGGTTGCTGGGTGGATTCCTTCCCCCCCTTGCTATTGTCACAAAGAAAGGGAGAGATGAGAATGTGAAAAGGAGCCAAGCTAGAATTAGAACTAGACAAGCCAGCACAGCTGATGGCTGCTATAATAATTGCGAGTCTGCAGCCCGCTCACAAAGTCATTGTCACCAGCAGTCTATCATTTCTCTCTTCCTTTCCTTGCACCCAGCACCACAGTTTTGCCTACCCAAAGCTTCTGCAAGATAAAAAAAGTTCCTGTCTCTTTTCCTTAATCGCTGTCCCTTTTTCCCATACTTTTCTTAATATTTTCTCTCTCCTTCCACCTAATTTTTCCATTCCCCTAACCCTTTATTTTCAAGTCTTGATCTCAGCTCCTCATCCCTATCCTGCTTGGTAATTTAGAACGTACTTAATAGTAGCATAGTAGCAAAACTGTTAATATTATGAACAGAAGGGGGAGAGTTCATTTTTCCCCTTGATCTAACAAAGTAATAAAAGGATGCTTCTCCTGCACCTTTATATGCATGGTAACAATATTAATCTGTTTTAGTGGTTATACATGTGAAACAGTTCAGGCACTGGGTGCTTACAATTATTATTGTGTTGGTGGTAGGGTTGCCAAGTCCAATTCAAGAAATATCTGGGGACTTTGGGGGTGGAGCCAGGAGCAAGGTTGTGACAAGCACAATTGAACTCCAAAGGGAGTTCTGGCCATCACATTTCAAGGGACTGAACACCTTTTAAATGCCTTCCTTCCATAGGAAATAATGAAGGATAGGGGCACCTTCTTTTGGGGCACATAGAATTGGACCCCCTGGTCCAATCTTTTTTAAACTTGGAGGGTATTTTGAGGAGAGGCACCAGATGCTACGCTGTGAATTTGGGGCCTCTACCTCAAAAACAGCCCCCCCAGAGCCCCAGATACCCACAGATCAATTCTCCATGAATAAATCTCCATAGGGAATAATAGAGTTCCCAGCAGATATTTCCCTCCCCTCCCCCCGCTTTCTAATGACCCTGAAGCGGGGGGGGGGCTCCAAAACAGAGGATCCCCTGCCCCCACCTGGGGATTGGCAACCCTAGTTGGTGGGAAATCTAATAGCCCTTTGTAAAGGCTACAAGACAAATAATATAATATTTTTAATGTCAACAAATTCAATCCCAGTGGTCCCAGTACTTCTCATCCAGCACCACTACATAATCCAATTTGTCTCTGCTTTTGTGCTAGGTAAAATTACAAAGGTAAACTAAAATAGATTTCTTACTGATATACTTATTAAATGAACATATGAAGCTGCCTTCTACTGAATCAGACCCTTGGTCCATCAAAGTCAGTATTGTCTTCTCAGACTGGCAGCGGCTCTCCAGGGTATCAAGCTGAGGTTTTTCACACCTATTTGCCTGGACCCTTTTTTTTTTGGAGATGCCAGGGATTGAACCTGGGACCTTCTGCTTCCCAAGCAGATGCTCTACCACTGAGCCACCGTCCCTCCCCATAAATAATTATTGTGACCTGAAGTTTTGTAGCGTTGCTAGTCGTCAGGTCCCAGTCCGGGATCCCTGACTTTTGGGGACTTTGGCCTGCTGCCAGTAATGACATCACTTCCAGGTAACATCATACCAGGGACATCACACAGCAATACTCTGGTCTTGGGGCAAACTTTATGGTGTTTCTTTTAAGGAAATATAGCTATAGTTCTGCTTACATAACCAAAACAAAAAAGAGGTCTGAAAACAAACAATGAGACACTTTATAGTTGTACCGCTGTGAAGGAACCCAATTTAAAAAGAGAGAGACTAAACATGACCAAAAAAAGGTCTGTGGAATTATATTAACTATTAACTCACAAGCCAATATATAATATTTCAAATAGCTAAATCTTACTCTACCTAGAAAACATGTGAGTAAATTCTCTAATTCTATCAAGCGAAAAGTGAAGATTAAAAAAAAAACTCCAAAAAGGAATTAACAAGAATTCATAAGACAAAAAAATTCTACCCATAGAAATTGTGAGGAAGCAAGATACATCTTTCTTAAATATAAACCCAATTAGTCTGTTTACCCCATAGAAGACTTGTTGGACCAACAATAAATATAAACATAATCCTAAAAAGAAATAATATTGGACAAAAGTACTACAATAAGAAACAAGGCACCTCAAATGAAATATAATTCCTAGTAAGATATATATAAAAAAACTAAGCTTATCTTAAAAGTCAGTAGTATGACATTATCTATTATCTGATATAACATTTAAAAAAAAACTACCATTATTTTATATATAACCATTTCAGAAAAATCTACCATTATTTTATATATAACCATATGAATAATTTCTAAGTTTCCTAACTCTACAAAGTAAAGACAATAATAAATTCTCCAATACATAAAATAATGAAATATTAAACTTCAAAACAAATCCTTCCCAAAAAAGTTTAAAGGAAGTTAGTTTAAGGTAAAAGATTAAGGTAAAGCTAGGCTTCACCTCTAGAACTCATATGCTGAACTTTGCATAGAACAGCAACAGACCAGAACCCAAGGAAAAAATAAAATAACATATCTCTTAATTATATAATTAACCCAAATAGCCTTAATGCCCCATAACATAGTTGTTGGAAGGGCTAAAGTTGCTAATATTAACTTTAAAAATAATATTTAAAAAATCAATGGTGGACAAACATCTTGTATGCAGTAAAGCTAGGCTTCACTTCTTTAACTATTATGCTGAACTTTGCATAGAACAGCAAAAGACCAGAACCCAAGGACAAAAATAAAATAATTAAAAATAATTATAAAAACAAAAACAGAGAACATTTTTTAGAACTCTTTGTATATAGAAGACACTATCCTAACCGACATATAGCTTGATTCTGTATTTTGGGAAAGGAAGAGAAGTGAATAATAATAATAATGATCAGAGATGGCATTGTTCTTCCTTTAAGTGTCCAAATAATGTTCTTAAAGCTTACAGCACTGTTGATTTATTAAAAAGCTGAGATGGAGTATTAAAATTACCTGGGATCTTTGTTGGACTTCATGGGCTTACAGAACCTTTGCATGACACTGGAGCCTTATTTATTTGATTGTGCGATTGCTTACTGTTGGATTAGTGATTTATTGTTAACATAGTTTTTAGGATTGCCAGACAACCAGTAGGAGACTTAGGGTGAGAGGACATAAACATGGGGCTGTTTTGGGGACAGACTGATGTAATTTCTGGAAAAACCTGGAAGTGATCCCATGTTTTTCTATTAATTATAAGAAACTTTATAAAGTTTGTGGCAATTCTTATAAAAGACTGATGTCATTTCTTGGTTTTCCCCAGAAGTGACATCACACCATTGATCTGATGGCTATTTTTAAATTTTATTTTCCTCCCACTGTTACTCTGAGCATCGGGGTGGGAGATTCTATCCTCCCATGGGGGGCGGGGAGAGAAAGGCTGGCAAGCCTCTTTATTATTACAGTATTTAATTATTACAATTTAATTATTTATTTTTAGACTTATTATTACATTATTATATAAATGCTTTATTATTACAATTTAATTATTACAATATTGTTTTAAAAGAAGTTATTGTTTTAAAAGAAGTTTAAAAAGATTAGATATATAAATGAATAGCTTCATTAATGGCTCGGGGTCTCTCTAGATAAGATGACTAAACCACCAGAGGCAATAATCTTTGGATTTGGAACTTAATCTTAGTGATTTTTATTACCTTATTGCAATATTGGATTTCAATATTAAAGGAATAAAAATTACTTTTTAATACCAGAACACATTTAATGGGCTGTATCCTATATCTGAAGGGGGGTAATTTTCACTGATTACCCCTTCCCACTTTAGACCCCCACATTACCTCAGGCAGAAATGCCAAGGGAGAGCATTGGAGAGCATTTGGGGATCCAGAAGGCTACCTGTAGGAGAGAGGAGGCAGAAACATTCTGTTTCACAAACAGAACTACGGTTGTGGATCATAGTACCCAATCAACTAAAGTAGTTGTAATTTTTGAGAACTTTTTCTTCGGAATTTTTAAGTCAATTTGGTATGAGACAATCAGTTATACATCTGACAGTTAAAAAAAATACTGTGAACTCAAAGCTATTTTTTCTTTCAGTTAGTACTTGTTAAGAAAAAATACAAGGAAAGAAAGATATGTACATCTGTTTAACTTTAACTTGCTTGGATACTTAATTTGATATAAGTGGGTGGAAAAACTGATCACTGTTCCGAGAATAATAGGGGAAACTGGGATAGCAATGGGTTTTTAAAAACAGTTTTCTCTGAAAACAAGAAAAATATATCTTTGTTGACTGGAAGCCAACTGAATAGCAATGGTTCATATAATAATGTGTCTATATCTGTGCCAAAAGTTAAGAAACACTTAAAATGATTTGTTGAACAGTACATTAATCTCAAAATCAGTACTGACAACAAAATGTCGACTTCATTAAATTAAACTCCTAAATGAACTACATATATTTCCTACACTATACTGTGTGTGAACTTTAAAAAAAATAGTTGATGGATAGTTGTAGCAACTTATGGAAAATTATACTGTTTATATTTGCACATTTATTTCTAGAACTGACCCTCTCTCATGGAATTTGTGTGTGTGAAAATCTGATAAAATCAGAAATGTCCTCAACTTTAGAAAGTATAGTTTAGCTTTTTTGCTTCCTAATACTTTTACTCACTAGTACAAAACATTAATAAAATCTAAGATTTCAGGTTTGCACGGCTGGTAACATCATTAGGGTTTGTAGAATCTTTCGGGCTCAAGTGCCATGTTCTACTGGAGAAAGTTTTTCTTCCAGACGTTTCGTTCTCGGCTGCGGAGAACATCCTCAGTGGCGTTGCAGCTGGAGCAGGCGCTCTGACCTTCTTGGCTGCTGTGCATTGAGTGAGGCCAGGGCTGCTGGAGAGCTGCTATTTCTAGGCTGGAGGGGGTGTGGTGAAAGGGCAATAGGTTTGTGGATGTTCCCATTGTTTGGTGGGGCTTCCTGGAAGGGTAGTGATAAGGAAACTGGCTGTTGAATGTGACCATTGTTCTGTGTTAATTGCTGGGAGGGTTGGAAGGGGTGTGAAGAAAAGGAAGATGGTTGTTGACTGTGCTGATTGTTCTGTGGAATGTGCTGGTTGTTCTGTGAATTTCTGCAATTTATAGTCTGTAGGTTGTTTTGCAGAGCTGGATACCAAGATTGGTGGATGGAAATGCCTTCTTCCTTTCTGTTAAAGTTGTCCAGCCTAGAAATAGCAGCTCTCCAGCAGCCCTGGCCTCACTCAATGCACAGCAGCCAAGAAGGTCAGAGCGCCTGCTCCAGCTGCAACGCCACTGAGGATGTTCTCCGCAGCCGAGAACGAAAAGTCTGGAAGAAAAACTTTCTCCAGTAGAACATGGCGCTTGAGCCCGAAAGATTCTACAAACCCTAATTAATAAAATCTGTTTAATAACCTGAAACAGTTTGGAAGATGTTTTCTACTCAGAATATTAAAAATTCAGAGGGTTCAGAATTTACCCATCACAAACTATAGTTGATCTTGTCTGGCAGAGTGTTAGAATAAGCAGGGCTTTTTAAAAAGCAGGAACTCCTTTGCATATTAGGCCACACCCCTGGATGTAGCCAGTCCTCCTGGAGCTTACAGTAGGCCCTGTACTAAAAGCCCTGTAAAACTCTTGGAGGATTAGCTACATGAGGGGTGTGTGGTCTAATATGCAAAGGAGTTCCTGCTACAAAAAAGCCCTGAGGATAAGTAAGGAATAGTTATTTTAGGTAGAACATATTCATATATGTAACTTTGTATTTTAACTATAAAATTTCAGTATTTTGAAATCATATTGTTGGGACTGTTTCCCACAATTTAACTTTTATACTGAAGCAGGGCACAGTGAGAAACTGCCATGAGTGCATAGTATCTTTGTACAGGTAAAGGCCACATACACGTCTTAAAATAGATGCGGCTTGACTTAATTTGTGTAACACAATTCAGTTGCAGTTTCCGGAATGGGAATTCCAGATGAGTAGGCAAGTGCAGACTTAAGCAGTTATACTCCTCTAAATCAATTGAAAAATTGTGTTACTCTGCTTAGGGTTGCACTATTAGGCTGCTGGAAAAAATAGGCAAGTTTCTTTGTGACACTTTAAAAATTAACAAATTTTATTGCAGCCTAAAATTTTAGGGCTGCCAATCACCACGTGGGGGCAGGGGATCCCCTAATTTGGAGGCCCTCCCCCCACTTCAGGGTCTCCAGAAAGCAGGGGGGGGGTGGAAATGTCTGCTAGGCGCTCCATTATTCCCTACAGAGACCAATTCCCATAGGGTATAATGGAAAATTGATCTGCAAGTATCTGGGGCTCTGGGGGGGGGGCTGTTTTTGAGGTAGAGGAACCAAATTCACAGCATAGCATCCAATGACTCGCCTCAAAACACCCTCCAAGTTTCAAAAAGTTTGGACCAGAGGTCTAATTCTATGAGCCCCAAAGGAAGGTGCCCCTATCTTTCATTATTTCCAGTGGAGGGAAGGTATTTCAAAGGTGTGTGGTCCCTTTAAATGTCATGGCCAGAACCCCCTTTGGAGTTCAGTTATGCATGTCACAACCTTGCTTCTGGCTCCACTCCAATGTCTCCTGGCTCCACCCCCAAAGTCCCCATATATTTCTTGAACTGGACTCAGCGACCCTATAAACTTTTGTGAACTAGGGCCACTTCTACAGATTCAAAGAATGGATCCTTATTCAGCAGCTCTTTTATGTACAAGTTAACGGGGAAGGAAATAATAGGGTTAAGAGGCCATGAAATGCAAGAAGTTTAGGATGAAATAATGAAAAATTCAAATTGAATAAAAAAAATTACAAAAAAGATTCACTTATTTTGGTAAATTTGACACCACCTGCAATGAGTGAAAACATTTCAGATTTTGCTAAAATAAATAAAACCTGTAGTCAGTTTGTGATCCCTGTTCAGCCCTGGGGAGAGGAGATGGTGTCAGACCTTTTAAAGAATATTAATTCAGCAGCTGGCATCTGCTTTAAATTTCTTTTGCTGTGAAAGTGTGATTTGAGATCAGGAGAAGTGTGGCATTGAAATTTTCTCTCACTGGTTTCTTGATTTTGCAATTTTAATTTCAGGCATGTGCTTATGTTTTCTTTTGCATAGAGACCCAATTGCATGTGTAGAGGGAAGAAGAGCATTGCTTATACACATTGTCATTATATCATACTGGGTGATGAGTAAGTGGACTAGCCCAAGATAGTATAGCTGATGTTGTTAGATGTTGTAATAGTACTGGCTGATTATTAATGAGGACAAAGTTGACATCTTTAGTCTGGCCCCTATTCTTGTATCATAGAATCACAGAGTTGGAAGGGACCTCCAGGGTCATCTATTTCAACCCCCTCCACAATACATGAAATTCACAAGTACTTCTCCCTGCCCTCTTTCTTATAATCTGTCTAAGTTTACAGAATCAACATTGCTGTCATATGTCTCTGTTTGTTGCCCCACTGTTGTTGGTAAGAAGCTGTATTAGGTTAGTGGTCTGTCTGCATGCAAAGAAAAGCCTTTCATTTGAAACCCATTGTGAGGGACCATCAGAGTCAGCTTGGGGGAAGTGACCACTATGAATTTTGTCACCTTCACCCAGTACCTCAGGTACATCAAATAAAATCCTGTCAGAGGATAACTAAGCACCAGACTTTTTCAAATTCAAAACCAAAAACTATATTTATTGGCAAGGAGGAGGAGTGAAATAATAGTAATTGGTTGGTATTTACCAAATCGGCAGGCAGGTGTTCAACTAAAACAAACAATCTTTAATCCCCAGAGATGTTAACAGGCTGAAGTATTATAAAATGTAAAACTGGCAGAAGATATACGAAACTAACAAGCAGGTACTAAATAGGCAGGCAGTGCTTCCTTACCACTGGGAAACACTCTAACCAGAGAAGGATTATAAAAAAAAAGGGTCACACACTCTTTGTCTTTCACACTGAGGACTATCTGACTTGTGCCAGAATTATCCCAACACAGACTCTCTCTCACTAGCATACAGGCACACTCCAGACCTTAGAGTGATACCTCAGGACTCACACTTCTGAGTGCTATCTCACAAGCCTCTCAATCCCTTGTGTCTCAGTCCCACCCAACTAGTGTCCCTGTCTGTCTCCTGGGAGTTCTTCTTAGGCACAAGGATCTTGCCTCTCTCCTGGTGTGGTTGTGTGTTCTTAAATTAAACCAGGAGTCTGCCCTGAAGTGCTGACAGAGTCTTCAGTTTTCCCTCTGCTACCACTCAAAGAGTTTCCTCACAGAAAGAGACTGGCTTTGCCCCTTATAACTCTCTCGCAGACAGAAACCCTAAAATCAGTTCTGTCTTACAAGGAGCCCACAGGCTGTTCTCAGCTCCTTCCCAGTTGCTTATCACAACTGAACTCCTTCAGAGCTAACTCCCAACTCTGAACTGCTTCAGTACTAAAGCTGAACTCAACCGTGAGGCAATTTTCCCACACACATGCCTTCTTGCAAATTGATACATTTGGTATCCATGGCTGCAGCTCAGCCAATCAGAGCAAGCTGTTCCCTGCTTACTCAGGCTAACTGCTTTAGTCCATTACACCCATGTGAGAGAAATATCATTATCTAGAATAGATCATTGATTGATGTGTTGGACCTATTTGAACTGGGAGCTTTAAGTAACAGTGATATTCTGTTGTTACCTGTTGTTGTCTGATGAAAGAAGCTTTGACTTTTGAAAGCTTATACCCTGAAACTCTTGTTGGTGCTACGAGACTCAAATCTAACTGTTGTCACCTGTGAGTGTTAGCTGTGTCAGGCAGATTTGACATTATGAACCTTTTCACATTACCTTTCTAATCCAGATGTTATCTGTCACTGGACCAGTTTTGGGTAAAGCAATTCTCGACATCCACAGCAGGGGGTCGTGGTCAACCACCAACCGGAATGGGTTGTTGGTAAGGAAGAACTTCAACGTCCTGACGGCCCACTTTATTGCCAGGGCCTCCTTCTCTACCCTGCTCTGCAGACAGGAGCTTGCAGCTGATGAACAACACCGGGCGTTCTTCCCCAGGGTTCCCCTGGGATAGGGCCACCCCGATCCCGGTCCCCAAAGCGTCAGTGTGCAACACAAAGGGCCGGAAGAAGTCCGGATTTTGCAGCACGGGTTCGCGGGATAGGCGGGTGCGGAGCGCTTCGAACGCTGGTGCCTGCACCATCCCCCACTGGAGGACATTCGGGCATGTTTTCTGCAGGCAATGTGTCAAAAGGGTGGCCACGGCTGCGAAGTTGGGGATTAATTTGTTGTAGTAGCCCGCGAACCCCAAGAAGCACCGCAGCTGCTTCTTGGTGCGCTGGCGGGGTTGCTGTTCCAACGTGATGACCTTCTCAGGTAGGGGTCACAGCTATCCCTTCCCCACCAGGAACCCCAGGTACCATAGCTCCTGGAAGCCGAGGAGACTTTTCCATGGGTTGGCGTGGTGTCTGGCGGTGTGCAGGGCCTGGAGCACGCAGCGTAGGTGGGCTAGGTTGGCTTCCCAGGTTGGGCTACACAGAATTATGTCATCGATGTAGGCCCGGGCGAAGCCCTTGCACTGTGCCAAGGCCTTGTCCACCAGCCGCTGGAACGTGGCCACTGCCCCGTTCAAGCCAAAAGACATGCACTTGTATTGGAAGAGCCCCTGGGGGGTGGCGAAGGCGGTCTTCTCTCTGTCAGCCGGGTGCATGGGCACCTGCCAATAGCCTTTGGTGAGATCCAGGGCGGAGAGGTACTGGGCCTCCCCCAGTTGGTTGATAAGGATGTCCGCCCAGGGCATCGGGTAGGCATCGAATTTGGCCAGTTTGTTCATTTTCTGATAGTCTACACAGAAACGCACACTGCCATCGGGCTTTGGCACCAGGACCACCAGGCTGCACCATTTGCTGTGAGATGGTTCGATGACGTCGAGGCGCCGCGTCTCCTCCACTTCCCGGGCGATAACATCCCAGTGTTTCTGCGGCACTGGCCACCATCAGGCCTGAGCCACCTGGCCCGGGGGGGGGGGGTTACAACTCTGTGCTTGACCAGGGTGGTCAGGCCTGGCTTGTTGGAGAACACGGAAGGGCACTCGGCCAAGACCCTTCGCAGGGCCTGCCGTTGTTCGGGTGTAAGCAAGGCACTGAATGCCGGGTGCCCCTCGGTGCCCTCCTCCATCATCCAGGGCAGGGAACCATCCCTTAGGTCACTCAGGTCTTCGGCCAGGAGCCCCTGCTCCTCCGCCTGCGCCCGCCGCACACACGCCTTCAGGTTGTTCACGTGGATGGACTTCTTTTGGCGGGCGCGGGACCCACATTGCACCTCATACGTCAGGGGTCCCAGGACTCGGGTAACTTGGAAGGGTCCTCACCAAGGGTCACCCTGGTTCTTGCCCTGTGCACCAGGACATCGTCTTTCACTTGGAAACCTCGGGCCTTAGTGCTCCTGTCGTATCACTTCCGCTGGACTTCTTGGGCCTGTGTGAGGTTCCCCCAAGCCTCCCGTTGCACGTCCTCCAGACGTTCTCGTAGCTTCCTAACGAACACCTCTGGGGCTTCCTCGGGTCCCTCCCTGCCTTGCACCCACTGTTCCCCCAGCAGGCCTAGGATCCCCCGGGGTTGCCTCCCGTACAGCAGTTCGAATGGGGAATACCCGAGGGAGGCTTGGGGTGTCTCTCAGATGGCGAAGACCAGCAGGTCCAAATCGAGATCCCAGGCCGTGGGTTAGTCATACACCATTTTCCTCAACATGGCCTTCAAGGTCTGGTTCATCCGCTCCACCAACCCATCGGTTTGGGGGTGGTGGACGGAGGTGAATAGCTGTTTGATGTGCAGGGTCTGACACACCTGCCGCATGAGGCTCTCTGTGAAGGGCGTGCCCCGGTTTGTGAGTTTCTCTTGGGGCAGCACCACATGCGAGAAGAAGTGCATCAAGGCCCTGGCCACGCAAGCGCTCTTCATGGTAGGCAGGGGGATGGCCTCCGGGTAACGAGTGGCATAGTCCATCAGGACCAAAATGTAGCAGGCCCCCTGGGGTGTGCGGGGAAGGGCCCCACGAAGTCCATGGCCACCCGCTCAAACAGGATACCTACTATAGGTAAGGGGGCTAGTGGGGCCTACGGTTCTGCTTTGGACGTTAGGCGCTGGCAGACGTCACAGGACCAACAGTAGGCCTGGACCTCCCAGGCCACGGAAGGCCAGAAGAAGTGGGCCAAAACCCGGTTCAGAGTACTTTTCACCCCCTGGTGGCCCGCCCACTGGTAGTCGTGGGCCCCCCTCAGGACTTTCAGCCTGTAGCGCTGGGGGACTAACAGCTGTTTCCCAGGGCCTAACTGCCCCTTTACCTCTCGGAACCAAACGCCTTCCTCCCGGATGATTTGAGGCAATCGCTGGCTCCTGTGTTCGTCCACGACCACCCCGTCCCGAACTGCTTCATGCCGCCGTAACGCCTCCAGCTCCTTGTCCTCCATCTGCGCCTCTAAAAACTGCGGATCCGCAGGCCACACCTCCCATCCACTGGTCGCAGGAAGGTCCACAGTTGATGGGCCCTCCCTGGGATCAGTCTCCTCCGCTTCCGCAGCCAGAGCTGATGCATCATAGCCGGCGTCGTTGGGCCGACCTTGTTGACCAGGGTTCGCTGCTTCTATTGTAGCAGGAAAAGTCCTGTGTTGTCCAATTAATAGTAAATCATACTCACAAACGAGGTCTGAGGCAAGGTCAGGAAAACAGCTTCTTTATTTAACGTGCATAAGCGCTCTATACACGGGCTCCAGACCCGAGGGCCTGAGCAATGATCACAGTTACCTGCCATCCCTTATAGGGGGCCTCCGCCCACTCACTACCCACTCACTACCTTAAAACACCCATGTTCTCACCACAATTCGAGTTGTTTTCCAACCCTCTGGGTTCTTCTTAGGGCCTTTCTTAAGGCCTCTGCAAACCCTGGTTCCTCTTTCTCTAGAAACATTCCACCCATACCCCCACGATTTCTGGCTCCATCTCCGGCACCTGTTTTGCTTCCCCTTAGGTCCTGTTCTATGTTTTTCAGCCTGCGGTTTTGAAAGGTCAACGACCTGGCATAGTTCCCTTTTTGCAAGCTAACACGCCTTTGTTTCAAGCTGCCATAGAAGATTATTTCTCAAAAGCACTCTTACACTATGACGTCCCCAAAGCACGGGGCGTCCCACCTGAGCAGGACTGGGTAGGGTAGGTGGGCCACCTTGGTGACCAGCACACTCCAATAGTGGCCAAGGTATTTCAGGGGAATGGACACCACCGGGCTCCTTTCCACGTGTCCATGGAAGCTCTTGATGGAGGCGGTGCGAATGACGGGTAGTGGAGCAGATACCAGGTGCACCCGTATCATTGACAGCGAGCTGCCATTATCGACCATGGCTTGTAGCTGCCGTCCTCCAAGGGGGGGCCGGGACCCTACCTCCGCAGTCTGCAGGGACTTTTCCCAGCCCGCATCACATT
Organism: Heteronotia binoei; assembly: GCF_032191835.1. Lineage (NCBI taxonomy): Eukaryota > Metazoa > Chordata > Lepidosauria > Squamata > Gekkonidae > Heteronotia > Heteronotia binoei. The sequence goes on from NC_083223.1 coordinate 215,574,798, forward strand.
CCATCAGGGGACACTCTCGCTTGAGATGCCCCCACTGGCCGCAGTTGAAGCAGGGCCCTATGTCGCCTACTGGGCGCCGAGCCTCCAGCAACGGGCACCCCTCCTTCTCTCCTTTGCAGCCCCCAAGCCTTGAGCTCGGCCCGGGTAGCGCCAGACGTCCCCATGGCCCCCACCACCCAGGCTTGGAGCAGGCTGGCGGTGGTCGTGCATGGCCTCCACGGTCGACCGTACCTGGTGTGTTTCCTGGAGTCCCTTCTGGGGCGGTCCGTCCCCTGGATTGGGGAACGCCTTTCCCTGGCTTGCTGCCCTCCATCCAGGGGGCAGGTCACGGTGGTCTGCGGATTGGAAGTTCTGCCAGAGTTCCTGGACCTCGCTGAGGCCGGTCGGCTTCCAGCAGACCACCCAATGGCGGGTGCGGGGTGGCAACACCTGCAGCTGCTGGTCTATCACCACCAGCTTCACGATCCGCTGCCCGTCATTGATGGTGGAGTTAAGCCAGTAGGTGGCGGCGTCCTTGAGGGTCACAATTGCCGACCGAGGTCGAACGGTCGCCGGCGGCAGCCACGAGCGGAACTTCTGATGATGGGCCTTGGGTGTGATCTCCAGGCGATCCAAGATAGCCACCTTCAGGGTCTTATAGTCTGCGGTCTGGGTCCACTCCAGGGCCTTCATAGCAGCTTGGGCCTCCCCCGTCAAGTAGGGTCCCAGAATGAAGGCCCACTGCTCCCTGGGCCATCGAGTGGCCTCGGCCAACCACTCGAAGGCCTCGAGGTAGGCCTCGACGTTGTCTTCCGCCCCAGCTTTTCATTTTAATTCTTGGTTTCTTTCCAGCCCATACAAATTCTGAAAGTTTCCTTTGCCATTTATTAAATTGTTTATTGTCCTTCACTATTGGAATTGATTGAAACAAGAACATAATTCTTGGTAAAACATTCATTTTAATTGCAAAGATTCTGCCCAGTATAGACAGGTTCAGCTTGTTCCATTTTAATAAATCTCCATCAATTTTTTGCCAAAGTTTCTCATAATTATTTTTGTACAAGTCAATGTTTTTTGTTGTAATTTCTACCCCTAGATATTTTATTTTGTGAGTCACTTCACACTCTGTTAAACTTTGTAGTTCTTTCTGTTTATTCTTTGATATATTTTTGCACCAAATTTTTGATTTCTCTTTATTTATATAAAAGCCTGCCAATTCTCCATAATCTTGTATCTTACGTATCTGAGTCCGCTTGCGGAGAAGGCGGGATATAAATTGAAAGTAATAAATAAATAATAAATAAACGTAGCATCAATGGTGTCACATGAGTGGGATTTTCATTTATAAACATTATATCATCTGCAAATGCTCTGTATTTATAAGAAAAACCTTTCAATGTCAGTCACTCTATCTCTTTATCTTCTTGGATTTGCAAAAGCAATACCTCAAAAGTGTCAAGACGTGGAACTTCAAACAGAGACGGATCATAATGTTGCAAAATTAATCAATTTATTTGAGAACAAACATGCTAGTTAGGAGGCAGATTGAGTTTGATGCCCTTCAAGGCTGAAACCAGCCTTTTCTACATTTCAAAGCAGGAAACAATACAGTCTTTTCACCCCCCCAGAGACAGTCGGTGCTTCCCATAGTCTTATCTCCTTCCCAGGGGAAAGGAACCTTGGATATGTTAACTTCAAAGACCACAGATGGCCTCTAGGCTGGGTGTGAGATTTTTCTCCTTGCGGTTACAGAATGCTTTGAGGAAAGGTGCTTGCTACATTTCTCATGGTTAGTAAAGCAGGGGTCACATTAGAACACATCATGGCGTTAGTCATGTCAAGCATTTCTAAGCTACAGTTTGGTTCAAGTAAGTTACACGTCTGACATAAAGTCATTATAAGTATCAATGGAGATAGAGGGCAACCTTGTCTTGTTCCTTTACTAATTATCGTTTTTCCATCAAATCTGCATTTATACAGAGTCTTGCTTGTTGTTCAGTATATATCGCCTTCACCATTCTTACAAAATCTTCTCCCAATCTCAATTTCTCCATCACTGCAAACATAAAATCCCAATGCACATTATCAAATGCTTTCTCTGCATCTGCGAAAAACAATGCTACCTCTTTTTCAGGATGTTTTTCATAATATTCAATAATGTCTATAACCGTTCTAATATTATCTCTAATTTGCCTTCTGGGAAGAAATCCTGCTTGCTCTTCTTTAATAAAGTTATTCAAATACTGTTTAAGGCATTCTGCTAATATTCTAGCATATATTTTGTAGTCATTAATAAGTAATGAAATTGGTCTGAAATTTTTTACATTTGTGGCGTCTCTATCTTCTTTCGGTATCAACAAAATTACTGCTTCTTTCCAAGTATTGGGTATTTTCCCATCTGTTCTTATAGTATTCATCAAGTTTTGGTAGTAGGGCCTCCATGAGGACTTTATAAAATTTTGCTGTAAAACCATCTGGACCAGGTGCCTTCCCTAATTTCATTGAATTAATTGCTACCTCTATTTCTTCTTTTCCAGTTGGTTCATATAATACCTTCTCCATATTTTCAGTTAAGGGATTTACCTTAATTTTCCTAAGTATGCGTCAATCTTTGCCTTGTCCACCTCTTGACATTTAAACAACTTAGCATAGTATTTATAAAATTCTCTTTTGATTCCTTCCTGGTCAACAATTTTCTTGCCTCCTGATATAATTTTATTAATAACTTTGTTCTCCCTTTTTTTTTCATTTGCCAAGCCAAATATTTTCCAGGCTTATTTGCTCCTTCAAAAGATTTCTGTTGAAGTCTTTTTAAATTTCATTCCACTTCTTTTTTTAACATATGTCTCATTTGACTTTGTAGTATTGTAATCTCCCTTATAATTTTCTTTTTCCCAGGCCTCTTTTTAAGCTCCTTCTTCTTCTTTCCAATTTCTTTTTGTATGTCCATCATTTGTTTGTCTTTAGCTCTTTTATCTTTATTATTCAATGTAATTAGGACACCCCTCATTACCGCTTTATATGCATCCCACACCGTTTGAAATTGAATGTCCTCATTTTCATTTATTTGAAAGAAAGATTTGGTCTCCTTTTCCAGAGACTCTACTATTTTTTTTTTCTGCAGCAAATCTTCATTTAGCTGCCATCTTAAAATCTTTTTCATGGGTTTTGCTGACCACATTAATGGATTATGTTCTGCCCCTCTTTTAAGTAAGAATCTCTATTTTTTTCGTTATAAGTCCTAAATTTTTTGTAATCCATAACATATCAATTCATGAGAGCCGGTTTGGTGTAGTGGTTAAGTATGCGGACTCTTATCTGGGAGAACCGGGTTTGATTCCCCACTCCTCCACTTGCACCTGCTAGCATGGCCTTGGGTCAGCCATAGCTCTGGCAGAGGTTGTCTTTGAAAGGGCAGCTGCTGTGAGAGCCCTCTCCACCCCCACCCACCTCACAGGGTGTCTGTTGTGGGGGAGGAAGGTAAAGGAGATTGTGAGCCACTCTGAGACTCTTCGGAGTGGAGGGCGGGATATAAATCCAATATTAAAAAAAAAATAAAAACATTATGTCTTGCTGAGAAGAAAGTGTAGTCACGTTCTTTGGGGTTAAATTCCCTCCATATATCTTCCAGACTTTCTTGTTTCACTAGTTCAAAAAATGACTTTGGTAGTTTTCCTTCATTATCTTTTTTTCCAGATCTGTCCAAAATATTTTAACCATTCCATTAAAATCCCCCATTACCATAATTTGCTCATATGTCACTTGATCTAACTGTTGCATAATGTCTTTAAAGAAAGAATCTTTTGCTCCATTTGGGGCATACAGTCCCAATAACAAAGTTTTTTTATAATTCAACATCACTTCCACCGCAATAAATCTACCATCATCGTCCTTAAAAATCATTTTTGGGTCTAATTCTTATTTCACATAAAAAAACATGCCCCTTTTTTTCTCCTTAGCCAATGAACAAAATTCCACGCCAAGTTGTTTATTCCATAAAAATTTGTAATCCATTTGTTTGATGTGTACTTCTTGTAGGCAAATTATATTACATTTTTGTTTCCCAATCCAATGAAAAGTTGCCCTTCCTTTTTGTGGCGAATTACGTCCATTTACATTCCAAGATATTAATTTGTAATCCATCATGATTTTTTATTTTTAATCTGTACCCCCAAATTCCTTATGTTCCTCCAAAAACTTCGACATTTCTTGAGTGCTTGTAATTGTAAATCTCTTTCCTTTGTATTCAAAACTTAGACCCTCTGGAAGTATCCATCTGTATCTCATTTCATTTTCTCTCAGCTTGTCAGTCAGTTTTTTATACAGTCTTCTGTGATTTATAACTTTCCTTGGCAATTCTTTCATGAGCCTTACACTACTGCCATCCACCTCCAATGTATTTTTGAATTTTTTACTTAGAATCCTTCCCACCATATCTCTTGCCACCAATCTCAGTACCACATCCCTTGATAGTTTATTTTTCCTGGCATAGTCTGAGTTAACCCTGCAAATATAATCATAAAAATAACTAGTTTCATCATGGTCATCTCCCAAAAATCAGCAATGATTTTTATTATATATGCCCTTAAATGAGTCTCAGCAGATTCAGGCACCCCTCTCGAGCGTATCTAATTTTCCATTAGTTTACAGTCTTGTAGTACTGCTTTCTCCTGCAATTTTTAATAGTGGAGTCCACTGTTTCCATTCTTGCATCATGGTCTTTCACCTTTTCTTCTACCTCCTGCACTTTCTTTAATACTGCTTGTGAATCTTTTCTGAGATCTTCAATGTCTTTTTTTAATTCTTTCTTACACTCAGTTACTGAATCTTTTATCACTTTAGCCAGTCTTGCCTCCATGGCTTCTATTTGTTCCTGCAGTTTAGACATTTTTACTTCCTCAAGTGACCTAGCCCTTGTACGAATCTGCTTTGCTCCTGATTTATGGATAGACATCACTGCCTACCCATTATAAAAATAGGCTTCAAAGTTGACCTCACCAAATCACTTTTTAAATGTACAGTCTTAATGCCCTTTCAGATGAGCCCAAAATCGCCATTCCCAGAAGCTCCTAGGTTGAGATATTAATTTTTTAAAATTTTATTTTCTTCAAAATGGCATCTGCGGCTTTTTTTGCCCCCTTTTTTAAAAAAAATTCTTTTTCTTCTAGAGTGCTCCAAAATTGATTTAAAGTATATAGTCCAATAAATCTTGCCTTCTGTTGATGATATTTGCTGGCTCTGCTAATTTTTAAATTCCCGTTGTCTTTTTAAAAAAATTAAACTTTTGACCTTCTTTCAATGGCTGCCGGTGTTACTCTATGATTATAATCCTAGAGAGGGCTAGGAGGCTTGAAGTTTTCCCTTCCCTTGATGGCCACTTCCTTTCTTGCCACAAAGTCTCATTTTCTATGGTTGAGAAGTCTCACGTTATTTCTATGACGCCACTTCCTGTGACGTCCTTCTGGTCAGCAGTTCTGTTTCGGAAGGGGTTGTCCAGCTTGACCACAGGTATGCATAACAATAGTTGTTTTTCCTCTTTTAACCTTGTTTCTCTGATTTCATTAGTCCCAAATTTACCCCCTCCTTTATCTTCTCTACTTTAAACTAATATCGATGAATCCAGACCTTTATTTTTACTTCGAATAAGTCTTGTTTTAGTCCTGAAGTGATAGATAAAGATCTTTACCTTTAAAATCATGATCCTTTCAAGCACCATTCTCTTCAAAAATAGATGTTAAATAGTTCGAAAGAAGCTTTGAATCATGATGAATTTAAGTCAATTTAATGACCCCAGAAGCCCTCTGTAGACGTTGGAATGCAATCCTTCTCCAGGGACTCTTCAAAGCCAAAAAGGAACCCCACCGGGATCTCTCGTCAGCCAAAGTAAATCCCCTCAGAATTTTATAAGCATGTCTTGGCCTTCTCCTTGCCTAGGAGAAGTAGGTGGCAGGTGTTAGGATCACCTTCTCTGCCCAGAACAGAGGCTCTGGTCTGCTCCTCTTGTGAGAAGCAGTTCAATCCTCCATGACTCAACCCCGGAAGTCTGACTGCCCAAGACTCCTTGAGTACATCTGCATAGCTTTGTTCCTGCACATAAATTATTTTATTTAATTTATATCATGAAACTTGTTCACGATGACTACAGTCCCTGTCAGCATCTTTGATTATAATGTCCAAATTGTTTTGAGGGCTGTTTATTGCATCCTTTTTTTCTGTGGTATAGCAATATTGTTTGCTGCTGACTACAGCCTAGGCACAGTGACAAAAATATTCTACTGTGAAATCCATTAAGGCACCGCGACTAGCAGAAGTCTGTATAGAGTACTTCTTGTTGTAACATTGAAAAGATGACAGTAGACTGCTGGTACATTGTTCATTTAGTACGCTAAGAGAAATATTCAGTTTCTTTTCCAGAATTCATCCTGCAGTAACAAGAATACAAATAATATGAGAGGCTGCTCAAAGGTTTAATGCATTTTAAAAATACACAAAACAAATAGCTTGGATTAGTTATGCAATTTTTAGACCCATACTGACCCCTAAGGTTGCCAGCTCTGAGTTGAAAAAGTCCTGGAGATTTTGTGGGAAGAGCCTGGGGAGGGCAGGGTTTGGTGGAGCATGGAGATAAATTGTAATTCCATAAAATCTCCAGCCAGCCATCACCTGGACATTGGCATACTTGTATACCTACTATACACAAATTTTGAAATCCCTCTCTCTCTCTGAGCATTTTTACATCCATTTGATGTTTTAACACTGTGCCATGTTTTCATGTTGTTAACAAAGAGCCAATGTAGATTGTGTACCTCTACTAAAGAACCCTCTACTGAGTAAATGTCGTAATGCTTTACACCCCATTTATTGTTAAGGACTGACTTGTTTGTCCAATGCAGAGAGTGAAAGGGCGTTCCTGGCATTTGATGCTAAGAAAGGTATTGCTGCAGGTGAGAAATTGTTTAAGCTTAGGAGGCTATATATGGGCAAAAAAGGGCTTGCCTTCCCATATCTCTGAGAGGATAGTGTAATTGTCCAGCATAGGCTATAGGGTATGAATGATGTATTTATGCGTGTGCCTTTCCATTACCACGAACAAACCAAAAGCAGCCTACAAATATCTGGCTTGCAGATCTGACCGTGTACCTTCTTGGGAGCTCAAATTCTCATTTTAGAAAAAAAGCAGATGTATGTTATTAGGCAACCACTGATATCAGAGGGTTCAGGCCAGATTAAACCCTGGTGCATACGAACAGGGAGACCAGACTATGCCACTAGATTCCAACTCTGAATGTGGCTTTGTATACAAAATTACATGCAAATAGAAGACTACCACTTCATGGAGAGAGAACCCTCGTCGTTTTCGCTTGATATGATGGTTTTCTTATCTTTTTAAAAAGAGAGCATTCAACGTAATAGGGAAGCACTTCCAAGTCAGCCTACACCTGCAGTCTAAAGTGTGTCGGTTCTGCATCCTCGTTGTCCTATATGTGTGAATCCGGCTACTAGATCTGAATGAGACCCGGCTGCGTGTGTACTGGAAAGCGGAGAAACCATTTAAAAAAAAAAAACTGCTCAACTTGAGGGAGAGAAAGAGGACAACTCCCTCGCTCTCCATACGCCAGGTGACGTGTAGTAGTTTTTCCTCCCCTCAGTACAACTCTTGGCAGCGCTTGGCCGACAGAAGCCACCTCCTAACAGAGAGGCCTCAGAGTCCCGCCTAAACTGTTGCTGAGTGGTCGGCCGGGCTGTTCTGGCCCCACAACCCGCTGTTGGGGTTGGTGCAGCTGAACAGGCACTACGAGAAACTCTCAGGAGAGGCAGTTACGGTTCCTCTGGGAGAATCTGAAATCCGGTTGGAGAAGATTCGGCAGAGTCGCCAAGGGAGCGTCCCGTCCCCCTCAGGTTTGGTTTAAGTTTTTTTTTTTTGTCCCCTTCGCTTCCAAGTTCTTCCCCACCCCCCTCCGAGGAATTGGACGCTGTGAAAGTTTAGGCGGCGGGGCAGGCAGCAACTGGGAGCAGGGAAAGTAGTAGCGTTTCTAGTCAACGGTCGTTCTTCCCTTTTCCCTTCCCCCATTCCCCCCTTCTGTCTCTTTCCAAGCTGCGTTGGGAACTTTCTCAGACACCACATTTTGGGGGGGGGGGGGGTTACCGCAGTGCAGAGATCGCATCAAGCAGAGCTGCGTTCTGTTTCTCGTCCATTTTCTCTCGTCGAGGGGTGGTGAAAGTAAATGTTTCATCGAAGTACATTTAAGTATCCCTGACAACGGTAGTGGCAGGGCTTTACTGTTAGCTCAGAAGCATGGAACGTGGTTTTCCATATCCGGGCAGGACATAAGCATGGAACGTGTGAAGTGATTATTAGCAAGTATGATGACTGCCTTTGAATGTGTGTACTGGGCATTCCCTTCCAATGCTCAGACGTTTGGGATTCAGGGGAAGGGTCTTTGCAGTGCTATCCTAAGCAGAATTACAAGACTGACTGCAGTATGCAGGTTCCGTTTAGGATTGCTGGAGCCTTGTGACTTTTCTTTCTGGACTTGACAAGGCTGGTGCCAAAGAATGATGAATGGCAGATCGTTTTGAACTGATGTGCTGAAGAGTAACAGGGTATATCTGTAGGTATTATATATAAATGTAGTCTTATATGCATCATGTAGTGGTTAAAGCGTCTGACTAGAATCTGGGAGGACCATATCCTAATCCTCATTATGCTGAGGAAGCTTACCTGGTGACCTCAGATCAGTTACTTTCTCTTTGCCCAAATCACCTCACAGAGTTATTGTTGGGAGGGTAAAATAAAGGAGGGGACAGTGGTGTTGTAAACCACATTGTGTTCACAATGGCAAAAAAGGCAGGGCTTAATTTAAAAAAAAAAAAAATAGAAAAAATGACTTGGGGCTCAAATCTACCTGGAAGCTACAGTCTGCCTTGAAATCGTTAGCACATAGTCATAGAGGCATCAGGACTAGCTGTGCTAGGGAAAGGCACTCACTGTATTCATTTTTCAGTAGCCTCTTCCTTCATTATTCATATATTCTACAGTTGCCCTGGTGTATAAAATAGGTTCCAGAGCACTGGCTCAGATTCAGTCTCAATAAGAAAACTATTCTGCAAGGTCTTTGATCACTACATTTTCTTTTTCATCTGCCAGAGTTCATGTACAAAGGCAAGCAGATATGAGTGCAGCTCACAGAAAGCCCTTGTCATCATCCAGATTCTGAAAACTCACCCTTGAGAATTTTTTCATGTTCCTCATGCTGGCTAGGTTCCCAGAACAACTGTTCTTGAGTGGGAATATGGTCTGTGCTCTCTTGCCTTGTGATAAGGCAATAGCCTTGAATTGCAAAGAAATTTAAAGGATCTCAGTACAGGAAATAAAACAGCATAATTTTTGTATAACAAACTCCTAGATAATTATTCCATAGGATAGTAGTCATGCCTATGTGTATTACCTATAGATACATACAGATTTATCATAAAACTTCACAAACGATCTTACCAAACTTCTACCATATTTACTTGAAAGGGAGACATCACTGTTGTGTTATACATACAAAAAATTATTGGACGCAACTGTAATATATATAAACATAAGATGCCCCTCCACTTTTGACGGCATACCTGAGGGGAAAAACTAATCTTGCATTTTAATAAATGCTGTAGCTATGTTTGCAAAATATAGTTGTCTGAACGCAACAATCAGATTGTTCCTAGAAGGAAGGCATTTTCCTATATTCTTTGCTATGGCCTGTTTGTGAAGGACAAAACAGTGACAGTCCTAATATCAATGCCTTCTAGTCCCTTGCCAAAATACAGTCCCACAGTACAGGTTATGGTACTGTAAGATTATGTGGAACAAAATTTTTATCAGGGCTTTTTCTGTAGCAGAAACTCCTTTGCATATTAGGCCACACACACCCTGATGTAGCCAATCCTCCTGGAGCTTACAGTAGGCCCTGTAAGAGCCCTATAAGCTTTTGGAGGATTGGCTACATCAGGGGTGTGTGGCCTAATATGCAAAGGAGTTCTTGCTACAAAAAAGCCCTAATTATTATACATATAGCCCCAATTTGCACTGGTTATATCCTAACGTATTCTGGAACCTTGAAGAGTCAGTCGCAAGGATTCTGTGCCTGTAACTTCATTGACATTGAGTTACATCACTAAACAGTCACCCACTGAAGTAGAAGGTTATGAGGTTATGCGAATCACTGCTCCCCTCTTCATGTCTTACTGCATTTTTCCTTCAGTTTGCTTGCAGGTAGTGGAGAAGTGAAGCCCATATTTTGAATTTTGTATGTTAAAAAAGTAAACATGCAACCAGTGGTTTATTTAAAATAGTTTTATTTCAAAACACATTTTTATATCCTGGCACTTGAAGAGGACATATCTTGCTAAACTGGAAAAAATAGCAAAATGTAACAAAGTTCTTCTATTTTATATTTGTTTACATTGGGTATTGGAAAAGTATTTAGGGCAAAACCTTGACCTCACTGAAGTCACTGAGTGGTTTTTTTTGTGATTTAAATAGGAACAACTTTTCACTCTCTTCTTGGTATAAATATTCATTATAGAGTTGCTAATGGCTTCAAAGTTATTTCAGTCCTATTTAGCAGAGTCTTAAAGTTTTTATTCACACTCTTAGACGAACCTTTGAATAAGTGGCTATAGAATCCACTGTGGATCAGGACCTTAACTTTCTTTTGGTGACAAAAGAAGCAACTATTACAAGTAACAAATTAAAGCAAGTGTTCTTGAGTAAGTATGGCTAGCACCTGCAGGACTTTAATCCTTTCCCCCCTCCATTTTCTATCATGCCAATACCATTTACCCAAATACATGCAAAATATTAATCTATTATATCATGATTTTACTTTAAAATAAAATATTAAAATCAATCATACACAATGCAACCTCATTATGGAAAACTGAAGATATTATGAAGAACGTAAGATGTTCTTATGCAAAACTGAACTATTCAAGAGGAGTGTTCTATGTAGGTGATAGTGGAGCATGGTACAAAAGGCATCACAAAGTTACTTGGATAAATTATTGTGGTCTATGCTACTGTGTATGGTTTGCAGGGTGTTGGATCCTATTTAACATGTAATGTTAACACATGCCTTGCTTTGATTCTCTTTTTAGACTTCTGGTTGGTTATACAACCCAAATCCGATTTCACTGTTTATAGAATGTCCAATCTTGTTGATTGTATTGACTGTGTTTTTTTGGCCACTGTGTGACACAGAGTGTTGGACTGGATGTGCCATTGGCCTGATCCAACATGGCTTCTCTTATGTTCTTATGTAATCCGTCTTGATGAAGGCAGACTATAAATAATGTAAATAAATAAATTTATTGAAATGAAAATGTAGTCCATCCCAGTCTGTTGAAAATTGAATAAAATGATTGACAACTTCTAAAAGAATGTAATCTTATCATGTTAAAAAAGTAAAAATGCAACCAGTGGTTTATTTAAAATAGTTTTATTTCAAAACACATTTTTATATCCTGGCACTTGAAGAGGTCATATCTTGCTAAACTGGAAAAATAGCAAAATGTAACAAAGTTATTCTATTTTATGTTTGTTTACATTGGGTAATGATTGACAACTTCTAAAAAGATTGTAATCTTATCAGAATTTTTGGAATTAGTGTTTTAGGGTGTAATGATAACGGGCAGCCTAATCCTAATTTACATGGCAGCCAGTTGCTGGAATGTGGGCATAAGTGAGGCTTCACTAGTCAACTTCTCTCGGGCTTGAAGGGGGGGGAGAGAAGAAGCATAGCTCTCTGCATGTGAGACCATCAGCATGGCAACTCCGCTGGAGTGCGGATTCCCGGCATGTGGCCAAGGCGGAGGCAGCAGGAGGGGCAGGGCATCCCAAGGCTACCAGATTGGCCAGTCCGGTGAAGGCATTGTGGCACATGACACTCAGGGGTAGGGAGAGGCAGCCCTGGAGCTGATCGCCCATCCCACCCCACCCCCTGACAGAGAAATGGGCCCCTTACAGGCAGACATCAAAATCATCTGCTTTCCTCGCATGCCAGCATGGTACATGGGCATTCACCTAGTGAAAAATACAAGTCTGACCCCCCTGCTTGAGCTCCCCCAACACAGCTTCTGAGACCCTCCGTGTTGCCATTACGCCCCCTGCTGTGTGCATGGAACTCCTCCCCCAGGGGCTGCAGAACACAAGAGTGTGAGGCACCAGCCATGAACGCATTCCATTAGGCTTCCCCCCCCCCCCCGCTGTAGGTTTTGCCATGAACACAACAGCCTTGTGGGGTTGGGTGGGCATGCCCCTGTCCAGCCTTGCAACAAGGCGACTCATAGGTCCCTCCTCTGCTCTGCTTTCCAGCCTCACGGCGAGGCAGCTCATGGGTTCCTACCATCCTCCCCCCAAAAAAAACAAGTGAGCCTTTCCTATAAGACATTCCCTTGCAGAGCCCACTGACAGAGTTACAGAGGGGGTGAGGAGGGAGAGGGGCACAGGGAACGTGCAGCAGACGTCAAGCAGTAGAGACAAAGTAAGGCACATCTCAGACTTTATTGTTCTGGAACCAAGTGCAACAGCATCCCAGGTGCAACTTGTACAATCTTGCAGGGCACAAGGCTCTACTCAGAGAAGAGGGCAGGAACAGCTGACCGAGTAGAGAGGGGGGTTGAATCACCACAAACAGAAGCCTCTCTGATGAGTCCCCACCTGAAAAATAGAAACAGAGACCAAGAGCACCTGAAGGGGTTCCTGGAGTGCTTGCAATTCATCAGCCCTGGCAGCTGCAGCAAGAGACTGTGTTTTGGCAAGGGACTTTCTTAAAGCTACAGTCTCTGGCCCACCTCCCCACAGGCATCGGTGCAGCTGCCAGACACCCTCTCCACCCAGTTGCCCTGCCAGGGGTGGAACCAAGGCAGAGGAAAGCCAAGGGAGGGGTCCTCCAGCAGCATGTAGAGGCCATGGCAACCGCCCCCTACCTGAACTTGCTGCCCAGGTCAGTTGCCAGAGATGCTGTCACTCTGCCCAGCTTTGAGCAAGGCGAGGGGGGAGGCATAGTTGGGGTGCACAGTCGCACTTATCTGTCCATGTGTGACCATCCTTGAGCGGTGATGTTGGGTAGCTGTTGGGACTTCGATATGGGAGAATTAGCCACAGAGAAGAGACTTCGCTCTCTTCCTTGCAAGTCAAAGAACTTGCTCTGTACTAAGTGCCCTTGCTGTTCAGCCTCCACCACCAAAGTGCCCCAAACCTCACTCTTAAGTCTGCATGGCACAGAGCTCTGCAGCAAAACTCCATGCTGCGCACCCTACCTAAAGAGTTGTGCGGGGCCAAAGTAGAAGTTTTTCAAGGAGGCAGGAAGCGGCGATTGGATGTTGGGGAGGGGGCTCACCCAGCCCAGGGCACAAGGGGATTAGTGAGGCAATTACACAGCTCCCAAAGGGGTTTGCAGGCTTGTGCATTGGCAGTGGCGACCTTTGTTTTCTGCTTCAATTAGTGTCTATGGAATACAGCAGCATTTTCCTTGGCGTAACTTTACACTTCTTGTGGGGAACGTTTCTGGGCTGTCTGGTCTTAGGAAGCCAACTAATGCTAGCCACGCCCCCAGGGCCACCCCGAACAATACCAGCGTGGCTGCCTATGCCCCAGTTGCACTGCAGGCTGGGCAGAGCACCCCTCCACCGACAGCCATGGGGGAGCATATGCTGAGGCAGCCATAGATGGGCGCAACTCCCATTTGCGCTTGCATGGAGGGACTTAGAATGGTGGAGCTTGCACTTATGTCAACATTAGTTCACTTCCAAAGCACTTTCACCCCCCCCCCCTAGGATTGTGCTCTGAATCAGGGGTCCTCAACCACCGGGCCGGTAGGGGACCCCTACCGAGCCGCAGCCTGGCTGCAAGTGGGCTGTGAAGTCTGACAGCCCCCACCACCACAGAGTTTAGCTTCATCACCCCCCTGCCGCTGCCCTCTCTTTCTCCCCAGTGCTTCGATGGAGTGCGGCGCTCCGTCATTTCCCTCCCTCCCTCCCCCCCTCCTTTCGATTGCACCAAGCTGAGCCGTACTGAAACTGGACCTTACCAGTTTCGATGGGGCCAGTGTGCCGTCTAACACTTTGAAGTACGCACAAGAAAATGCTTCTCCCCCCTCCTTCTTGGAACCAGAAATGAGGGGAAAGAAGCATTCTCTCATGCGTACTTCAACGTGTTAGATGGCGCGCTGGCCCCATCGAAACTGGTAAGGCCCAGTTTCGACTCTGCTCGATCTGAGGGGGGAGGGGGGGAGGCCGATGACGGAGTGCCGCGCTGCATTGCAGCACCAGGGAGAGAGGGAAGGTGGCAGGAGGGGGGACCTGAGCCTCGTCGTTCAGGGTGGGGGGCAACGAAGCTAAACTCCAGCAGGCCGCTTCAGCGTGTTGTCTGCCGCTGCAGAGGTGCTGCGAGGGGAGGGGGCAGGACAGTGGGGCTGAACGGTACCGGGGGGGTGGCGAGGCTGTTCATAGCCACAGGAGGTGGGGGGGGATTCGGTGCCCCCACCCTGCCGGCCCTACGGCCACGGTGGCCGGGTCAGCCCTGGTGCCAGTTCCTGCTACCAAGAAGGTTGGGGACCACTGCTCTAAATCATTAAGTCAACCAACTTAGTTTAGAAAAGTAATTTTATTTTTAAAAAATACCATGCTGGTTGATGTGCTAGACTAAAATCTGAGAGAAGGAGATGTGAATTCAAATCTCTTCTCTGCTATTATGTTCACAGACAGATAGGTAGATGATAGATGGGGGGGAACACAGAAGGGAAAATGTATGTAGGTTTACAATGCTGAATCAGAATGCTTAGGCAAGCCAACATGATGAACTCATTTATTTTTCCCTTGAGGACTTGAACAAGAGACGGGAAGTCATTGACTCATAAGTAAGATCATTCACTGTGGAACTGTAAACAGCATGTATTGTGCCAGTAAATATTTCCATAGCCCTTTGCTTTTTGGAAAATCCAAAGCAAATAATTTGCTATTAATATAAATAACACTCCTACAATAATTAATGGTGGTTCATCTCACACTTTATACAAGTGAAATTGTATTTGTATCTCAGTTGATATTAAATTTATTGGAACACTGAAAAATTCCATCCTTTTTATCATGATGATGCTTTCATTATCATGTTTTTAGGTAATGTTTCCTTAAAACCTTAGTGTTTGCTCTACAGAGAAGTTCTTAAAAGAGAAATGCAAAGGCACTTGGACAGGAAATAAGTTCTATCAGGAACAGTTGCAGAGTAAATTGCTGTTATATGAAATGAATATGAAATGATGGAAGTTTGGCTTTATTTCTGAACTTCTTTGTAGGTGTGATGTGGCAAACAAATTTTCTGTTATTTTAATTCACGTGATCAGAAATCCTACTAGTAATTACTTGCTTTGACTTCCCAATTTTTAATATTGCTTTTAATGCAGGGAATTTTTAATACAGCTGACTGCTTTACAAAGCTCCAATTAGCCACTGAGGGGTTCCAGTGTACTGTTTGGTGTCCTTCCTATGCAGATTTTGAATTTTTAAATTGGAAACAGCATTGTGAATAATAATTGTATTGTAGCCAAAGAATTATTTTGATTGTAGTTTTCTAATTGAGCTGATGAACCATGGATTATGTATGTGTCTTTTTAATAGGGGGTTAAAAAAGTAGGAGCAACACTAATAAACAGGAGGAGGAAGGTTGAGGAAGGCAGGTGATAATTGTGAATTATATTGCCTGGCAGTAGCCAGTTCCAAAATGTATACCACATTGCAGCATCCCAGACTGCAATGCTTAACATGGCAGTCCCCTTGTTCCACCTTAAAAGCAGAGGCACAGTCATGCTAGGATGATCTCAGGTCACCATGGGTGGCCAGAGGACAGGCTGGAAACAGTAGTATTCTAAGGAAGGGATCCCATCCAGTACAGCAGCAATTGAATAAATTAGAGAGTGGTAGTTCTGAAAGAAGTGCAAAACTCCCAGTTGGTGCCCTCACACATCACTAGGACTCTATGCACAAAGTGTATTTTAGGACCAGACACCAAGTAGTAATCTTTTTGCGCTACAATCAGATTCCTAAGTGCATGAACTGCAAACTATACCACTGATGTTCTAAAGCTGTTTTATTTTCAATCCCTTACTACCATAAAATATTTTTTTAAAATAGATTTATATGCAACCTGTGTCATTAATCTGGCAAAGTGCAACTCTCTCCCTTCTCCCACTTGATGAATTCATCAGGAGCTCCCAGGAGCACAGCTCCTGAACTTTTCTGATGGTTCCCCATCCCCACCTACCTTGTCCATTGAATAGTAGGTGCAGCTGTATAACAATCCCTGGATTAGGAGAGCAGGCAGCCAGTCAGCCACCAAGGGCTTTGCCACACCCCTAGCAGCCCTCATTAACCCCTGGAGAAGCCTGCACCACCCTTTCTCCATTTCTTATGTGAATTTGTTAAATTAAGATTTGTAGGAACATGTTTTGAATCCAACCTGTTTTCCATAACATTTGGGTATGTATACATCAAGGAAGAAGAAACACAATTATGCTAAATTGCAGGTGGTTTGCTGGCCTTTTGACTGGGGGGGGGGGTGGCCAAGGAGAGCCCCAGGCGAGCGAGGCCTGCTTGGGCTGGCTGGATCTCTAGCCAGCCCAAGCAGGCCCCACTCATCCTGGGCTCTCCTTTCTTTCATTGGGTTGCTTTTGGCTGGTGGGGAGTAGCATGTGTTAATGAGTTATTCTAATGAGCTCCACCACCTGTTTTTCTATAAAATTACCCTTGATTCCTGGCATATCAACATCTTCACAGGTAGGTGTTGCATTTGGGCCAAAAAGTTGTCTACTCTAATGCATTGATTATTAGTTGCAAAATGTAATGTCATTATGAATTTAACTGGAACATTTAAGGTCCAGGGAAGCAGTATGAATTGATGATGTTTTGCTTCTTTAATAGAGGTCAGACTGTTACACACTAACTGTGTACAGTTTGTTCACAGTCTGTAATTAGCATACAGAAAATTTAAATATTTACTTTTGGTATTGTACATGTTTTTAATAGCCCTGATAAAAGCTTATATTGGAACATTTTAAGCATACTGTTCTAGTTTTATTACACTTGATGAATTAAGATATGTAGGAATGTGTTTTATATCCACCCTGTTTTCCATAACATTCGGGTATGTATACATCAAGAAAGAAGAAACATAATTATGAAAAATAATTACTTCTATGAACGAATCTTTTTTCACAGCATAAATATGGCAGAGTTACTAGAGCTGGAAGGGACAGTAAACTGGAAGGAAAGATGCATATCTTTGGAGTCCCAACTGATGAAGTTTCGCCTTCAGGCAAGCAAAATTAGAGAGCTATTAGCAGAGAAGGTAGGTCTTAAATATTGCAAGATGAATATATTTTATTATTAGTTAAGCTACTGTAATTATCTTAATTATAAATTCAGTTGACTTTATAGATGCCTGGCATGTAATCTGGTTGATTTGGCAAGGATGATCTCTAGATTTGTGGTCAGGGCTGCTCTTTATTTTTATCTAGGGAAAATATTTTGTAGTGGAAACAGGACGGTGGCTGCTTGCCACCATCCCAGCAAAGGACGATCAAAAACGTGCTTTTACATGCATAATTTGCTGAATTAGAAGCTTTTGGCATAAATCTGGTACATCTTCAAAACTGCATCAAAATGTGCACTGAAAATGGATGCCATTTATTTGCACTGTGTTAATGGGATGTACGTTAGAATTCATATTCTTTATTCTTAATAATGCATAAATAGCTTCTTAGGCACTATTATAGTTGAATTGTGGTATATTTATCTAATTTGCTATCTCCATAATGGACCTGATAAAAAGAAGTCCATAGGACCTTTATATTCATAAGCTTATATTAAGTGAAGTATTCCTTTACTAGAGAAAACTATGTGAAATAAGTTATTTTTGTTTGGAAAAGTATTGTGTTGTATCAAGTACAAATTATTTCACATCTAACTCAAAATATATTACACTCATGCCAGAAAAGTGCAATCTCAGAGTGGGGGTGGGGGTCCTAAGATGACAGAAGATTCCCCAGCAGTAGTTAACATGAACAGGGGGTTGAATATCGGAAGTCAAGCTTAGCACTTCCCTTATCTCCATATTTACCCTTGTCCTGAAGGAAGTCTTTTCCTACATACCAGGACCATCTGCTCTGGGAGGGTCTTTAATAATTTGAGTTTGAGCTTGTTAAGGAAAAACAATTAATAAATTCCATAAATACATAATTTGGTGTACACCAAAATCACAGATTTGAAAACACTATCGCTAGATCCCTTTGATCTGGCTCCCCAGTTTTGATCTGGCACGCCAGGCTCCTTACCTTTCCTTGGTAAGGTGGTTGAATAGGTGGTGGCAGAACAGCTGCAAGCTTTCCTGGAGGACACATTCCAGTCTGGCTTTTGATCTGGCCATGGATGGAGATAGTGCTGGTTACCCTTACTAACTATCTTCATAGTCTGCACTGCTTTTGTTGTTAGATCTTTCAGCAGCATTTGACACAGTCAACCACGATTTGTTGACCCAGTGCCTTGCCTCCATTGGATTACATAAGACTTCAATGGCTGTGCTCATTTCTCCAATGGCAGGGACAGAGGGTGGTGCAAGAGGAGAGGGTCTCATTGCGACACCTGTTAGTCCTTAGGGGGCATTTCTCTCCCCAATGTTTGTTTGTTTATTTATTTATTTATTACTTTCAATTTATATCCTGCCCTCTCCGCAAGCGGACTCAGGGCGGCTCACAACATCATAAAATACAATCAGTCCAATAAAACATATAAAACCATAATTTACTTATTTCAGTTTTAAAACCATTCTATGGCGCTGTTTCAGTACAATATAGGCGGTATTGAATTCTCGACTGTGATCACCAGCTTTCTATAAGATGTCCGGTGGCAGCCCTTTTTCAATCAACAGCAAAAGCCTGTTTAAACAATTCGGTCTTACAGGCCCTGCAGAACGCAGACAAATCCCACAGGGCCCTTATGGCTTCTGGAAGGGTGTTCCAAAGTTCTGGTGCTGCCACCGAAAAAGCCCTAGATCTCGTTACACACAACCTGGCTTCTTTTGGGCCAGGGGCGGACAACAGATTTTTTGTCCCTGATCGCAGTGCTCTCTGGGGTATATTTGGTGAAAGGCGGTCCCGTAGATAGACAGGTCCCTGACCATAAAGGGCTTTAAAGATTAATACCAACACCTTGAAGCGAACTTGGAACACAACAGGCAACCAGTGCAGCTCCATCAGCACTGGCTGAATGTGCTCCCATCGCGGCAGCCCCATTAACAGCCGTGCCGCAGCATTCTGCACTAGTTGTAGTCTCTGGGTTAACATCGAGGGTAGCCCCACGTAGAGAGCATTACAGTGATCTATTCTTGAGGTGACTGTAGCATGGATTACTGTCGCTAAGTTGTTGAGCTCCAGGTAAGGGGCCAGCGGCCGCGCTTGCCGAAGATGAAAAAAGATCTAACAGTGGCTGCTACCTGGGCCTCCATTGTAAGGGAGGACTCAAGAAGCACGCCTAAGCTCTTGACCTTGAGAGCCGGTATCAGTGGTAGCCCGTCAAGGGCTGGCAGCTGGATCTCTCCCCCCAGACCGCCTCAACCCAGGTAAAGAACCTCCGTCTTCATCGGATTCAATTTCAGTTGACTCAGTCTGAGCCAAGAAGCCACGGCTTGTAGCGCCAGGTCTAGATTTTCCACGGTACAGTCAGACTGGCCGCCCATCAATAGATAGAGCTGGGTGTCATCCGCGTATTGATGGCAACCCAGTCCGTACCTCCTGACAATCTGGGCAAGGGGGCTCATATAGATATTAAATAGCATCGGGGATAGGACCGCTCCCTGCGGCACCCTACAACTAAGAGAGTGCCTCTGGGATGCTTCCTCCCCTATCACCACCCTTTGTCCCCGATCTTGGAGAAAAGAGGTCAGCCACTGTAAGGCAGATCCCTGAATCCCCACATTGGCAAGGCGGCTAGTCAGTAGCTGATGGTCAACCGTATCAAAAGCGGCTGACAGATCTAATAACAACAGCACCGCAGAGCCGCCATAATCCAGATGTCGCATGAGGTCATCTATGAGAGCGACCAGAACTGTTTCCGTCCCGTGACCTGGCCGGAAGCCGAACTGGAATGGATCCAGTGCGGAAGTGTCCTCCAGGAATCCCTGCAGCTGAATTGCCACCACCCGCTCTATGACCTTACCCAAAAAGGGAAGGTTTGACACCGGCTGATAGTTCGCCAATATGGCCGGGTCTGCTGATGGTTTTTTTAAGAGGGGACGGACCACTGCCTCTTTAAGAGGTGTGGGAAAGATCCCTTCAATCAGGGACCTGTTGATAATGCCCTGTAGTGTTTCACGCATCATGCATCTTCTTGCTCAGTTAGTCACTTTGGGCTAGGGTGTCATCAATATGTAGTTGATACCCAGCTGTATCTGTTAATGGCCAGCTGATCAGATACTGTCTCAGAAGACCTGGCCATTTATTTTGGAGGCTGTGGTTGCTGGTTAAAGCAGTACTGTCTGAAACTGAATCCATCAAAGACAGAGGTCCTGTGGCTTGGCTGGGGTGTGGGGAGGGGAGGGGGGGAGGGGCAGAGGGCAGGGCAGGGAATTCAGCTTCCCATTCTTGATGTAGTACAGCTAT
Source organism: Heteronotia binoei (assembly GCF_032191835.1). Taxonomy (NCBI): domain Eukaryota; kingdom Metazoa; phylum Chordata; class Lepidosauria; order Squamata; family Gekkonidae; genus Heteronotia; species Heteronotia binoei. The sequence goes on from NC_083223.1 coordinate 215,595,470, forward strand.
TACCAGCTCCCTCTCTCAGTAGTTTGGGTGTGATCCCAGATGCTTCCCTCTTGTTAGAGGCTAAGGTCACAGATATGGCCAACACGGCGTTCTTCCATCTTTGCCAAGCCCAGCAACTCATCCCTTATCTGTCCTGTACTGACCTGGCCACAGTAATCCATGCAACAGTCACCTCTAGATTAGACTACTGTAACTTGGTCTATGCAGAGCTGCCCTTGAACTTGCTCTGGAAGCTTTAACTGGTCCAGAATGCGGCAGCACTGGTCCTTACTGGGACCCCTTTGAGAGCACATATATAACCTATTCTCTACCAGCTGCACTGGCTTCAGATTGAATATCAAATCAGGTACTTACCTTTAAAGTCCTAAATGGTCTGGAACCATCATATCTATGGGATGGCCTCTCCCTAAATACCCCTCAGAGAGCATTACACTTGTCTGGTCACAACCTCTTGGTAATAATCCCTGTCCCCAAAGCAGTCCAACTGTCCTCGAACAGGGCCTTTTTGGCTTTGGCACCAACCCAGTGGGACTCTCTGTCTAATGAGACTTGGGCCCTGTGGGACTTGCTTCAGCTCCACAGGGCCTGTAAGACCAAAATGGTACACCAGGCATATAGTTGAGGACAGTGACAGTTGGAGAGATCAGCTGGCCTCCCTCTTTCTCCCCTCTTCCTTATCCTCCATTTCCCATCCTTGCATCCTGTTTGTCTTTATCTTGTATCTTCATGTCTTGATCTCACTATCCTCCTTTCCACTCATTTTTCTTTTTCCTTGCCTTTCCCCCCCAGAGCTTGCTTTTTTCATTTACTGTTGGGCGGCTAATTTCTCTGTGTCGACTGCCTCTCCAGTTGCCCACCTGTGATAACAGTTCATACTTCACCAAAATTGCCCTGCTTAACAATAACTATTAGGGTGCATTTTATAAGCTGGAAGGTTAAAAACTTTTAAATCTTTTAGGTTTAGTACATCTTTTGACCATGTTTCCTGCAATATAAAACACAATCGAAAGACTTTTAGAAGTTAATGAAATCTAAATCAAACATTTTGTTCCTCCACCATGCAATATTCCGAGAAATGAAATGGAGATTTCTTGTCACAGCTCCATCTGTTAGTCAATCCATGTTAGTTATCTGTTCCAACATCTTGTGGTCATCATTATATAGGTAAAGGTAGTCCCCTGTGCAAGCACCAAGACATTACTGACTCATAGGGTAATGTCACGTCATGACGTTTTCTTGGCAGACTTTTTACAGGGTAGTTTGCCATTGCCTTCCCCAGGTCATCATACATCCATTTTGTTGCAGATCCTTTAAGGTAGATTGGACAGCTTCCATGTCTGCAGTATTTGTGATGGATTGTTGGGGTGCCAACTGACATAATACACTGACTGTTAGGTTTTTTAAATTGGTAATATTTGGATTTTAGAACTGTAATATGTTGAGCTTACTGTATATTTGATTGTTGGAAGCCACCCTGAGCCCTGCTTGGTGGGGAAAGGAGCTAGATATAAGATAAATAAATAAGTAAATAAGGTGAGCATTCAAATAATGTGTCCTGACCAATGTTCCCTCTACGCTACTGAGTCTCGTGAGCAAAAATTCTATGTTGTGAGCTGCTGGCATTCAAGTTATGAATTACTGCATAAGTTAGTGTGCCCTGGGGTCATCCTTCCTGAGCTAAGGCAAAAATGTGTGAGATGGAGGCTAAAAATCTGTGAGCTAGCTAACTCAGAGGGAACACTGGTCTTGACAGATGTATCTGGCTGAGCTGAAAGGGAAATTTTATTGAGTTTTATTTTTTCTCCAATGTGGTGTTTCTCTCCTGTTCAAAATTGTGCTGAATGTAAATGTGTTTATTTCAAAGACAAGATGCATTCAGAATATTTTAGCTATTTATGAATTAAGTACAACATGCTACTTTTTGTTTTACGGATAAGTTTTAAAATTATATGTGCCATTTGGACTGAAGTGTACTTTGTGGCAGTTCCAGACAGTCAGGGATATGGAGAGAATTGCTGTTGCAGCAGTAGACAACACAACATGCGTAAATTGCTAAATGTCTGCAGAAGCCTTGAAATAATGTTTGAAATAAGAAATGTGTCTCCTCATAACAGGGACAGAGGGAGGTCATAAGTACATAAATTGTAATGCTGCCCTACTGCTGCCCTTTCCCATTTTTCATACTTACTGAATATGTTTAATTAAAAAAGGTATTGAGAGAATGTGTACCATCATGAAGATATCTTTTTTTCTAGAAGGTCATAAAAGCTGACAAAGACATTTTTGTCTGCAACTGTACTTACCAGTGCAAGTGAATTCAGCTACAGCCAGTTTTAGAATATTTTGAAGGCAAAATTAGTAGTGATGGATTGTAATGATTATTCTTAATTCAGGGGGCAATAATTGGTTTCCTGAAAAGCAACTAAATGTGCATAAATTACATACAATGCTACATTTTCAAAATAATTATTGAATTCCTATGAGAAGAAAAAATGGAAAAAGCCTAAAGAAGCCGAGTTGGCTCCATAAACAGCTCTCTAAAGACTTGAGAAATAAAAAAGACTCCTTTAGAAATTGGAAGGAGAGCCTTATAACCAAGGATGAATATAAACAAATCACCAGTGCCTGTAGAGAAAAAGTTAGGAAAGCTAAAGCTCAGTATGAGCTTAGCCTGGCCAAAGATGCTAAAAACAACAAAAAAGGATTATTTTCTTATATTTAGAGTAAGAAAAAGAGCAAGAACATGGCAGGCCCATTGTGAGGGCAAGAAAGTGAAATTGTAACAGGTAATGAAGAGAGGGCGGAACTGCTCAATTCCTACTCTTCCTCAGTCTTCTCTTCTGAGGGAAACGGTGCTCAACATAGCAAAAACAGAACATATAAGGAGGGTATGAAGTTCCAACTTAGGATCAGCAGAGGGGTAGTACATAAACACTTAGTTTCTTTAAATGAAACGAAGTCCTCAGGACCAGATGAATTGCATGCAAGGGTTCTAAAAGAGCTTGCAGATGTAATTTCTGAGCCTCTGGCTATTATTTTTGAGAATTCTTGGAGAACAGGAGAGGTGCCAGAAGATTGGAGGCAGGCGAATGTTGTCCCCATCTTCAAGAAGGGGAAAAAAGACGATCTGGGTAACTACCGACCCGTCAGCTTGATGTCTATACCTGGAAAAGTTTTAGAAAAATCATCAAATAGTCGGTCCTGGAACATTTAGAAAGAATGGATGTGATTACTAAGAGTCAGCATGGTTTTCTCAAGAACAAGTCATGTCAGACTAACCTGATCTCTTTTTTTGAGAAAGTTACTACCTTGCTGGATCAGGGGAATGCTGTAGACATCGTTTATCTTGATTTCATTAAGGCTTTTGATAAGGTTCCACATACTATCCTTGTTGACAAGTTGGTAAAATGTGGTTTGGATCCTGTTACCGTTAGGTGGATCTGTAACTGGTTGACAGATCGCACCCAAAGAGTGCTTTTGAATGGTTCCTCATCCTCTTGGAGAGGAGTGACAAGTGACAAGATCCTTAAGGATCTGTCCTGTGACCTGTTTTGTTCAACATCTTTATAAATGATTTGGATGAAGGAACAGAGGGAATGCTTATTAAATTTGCAGATGATATGGAATTGGGAGGGGTTGCAAACACGAAGAAGACAGAGACAGGATACAGGATGACCTTGACAGGCTGGAAAATTGGGCTAAAACCAATACAATGAATTTAGATAGGAAAAATCCAGTGCATGGTTATAGGATGGGGGAGACTTGTCTTAGCAGTAGTATGTGCAAAAAGGATCTCGGGGTCTTAGTGGCTCATACACTGAACATGAGTCAACAGTGTGATGCGGTGGTTAAAAATGCAAATGCAATTTTGGGCTGTATCAACAGAAGTATAGTGTCCAGATCACGTGATGTGATGTTATCGCTTTACTCTGCTCTGGTAAGACCTCACCTGGAGTATTGTGTTCAGTTTTGGGCACCACATTTTAAGAAGGATATAGACAAGCTGGAACGGCTGCAGGGGAGGGTGACGAAGATGGTGAGGGGTCTGGAGACCAATTCCTATGAGGAAAGGTTGAAGGAGCTGGGGATGTTTAGCCTCGAGAGAAGGCGACTGAGAGTTGATATAATCCCCATCTTCAAGTACTTGAAGGGCTGTCATCTAGCTGATGGTGTAGAATTGTTTTCTGTGACCCCAGATGGTAGGACCAGAACCAATGGGTTGAAATTAAATCAAAATTGTTTCTGGCTCAACAGTAGGAAGAACTTCCTGACCATTGGAGCGATTCCTCAGTGGAATAGGCTTCCTTGGAAGGTGGTGGACTCTGCTTCCTTGGAGGTTTTTAAACAGAGGCTAGATGGCCATCTGACAGCAATGAAGATCCTATGAATTTAGGAGGAGGTATTTGTGAGTTTCCTGCATTGTGCGGGGGGTTGGACTAGATGACCCTAGAGGTCCCTTCCAACTCTATGATTCTAATTTGATTTGTGCACTAATGTATGTTTAACCTTACAAGCAGATTACTTCTTGTTTCAGGATTTTTTTATTTTGTTGTTCCATGAAAGGTATCTCAGTGAATTTTTATACAGTATTTTTATTTATTTACTTCCTTTGTACTTCACCTTTCTCCCCAAAGGAGTTCATTCTCTTTTCCATTTTATCCTTACAACAAGTCTGTAAGGTAGATTAAGCTGAGAGTGTGTGACTATGACTGGTCCAAATTCACCAGCAAACTACCATGGTAGAGTAGAAATTTGAACCTCAGTCTCCTAATCTGACACCATTACACCACACTGACCTAATGTACTACTAGGGCACAATAAAACCTTGATATTGAGAAAAACAGTCCTGATATGGGCATGGAATGCGAAAATGGTGGTTCTTTTCATTTAATGGTTCCTTGGTTTGGTGGTTCCGGTTTTTTTTGTTTGTTTGTTTGTTTTTCTGAATGAATCGTGGTTCGTTGGTTCATTTGGTTTGGGAAGGATAGAAAGCACTGGTGCACTGCAATGTGCCCAGAAATGACGTTATTCTGCCAAGGCACATTTGCCAGGGTGGCATACCTAGCATGATAACATCACTTCTGGATGACGTCATCAGGGCTTTTTCTGTAGCAGAAACTCCTTTGCATATTAGACCACACACCTCTGATGTAGCCAATCCTCCTGGAATTTACAGTAGGCCCTGTACTAAGAGCCCTGTACGCTTTTGGAGGATTGGCTACATCAGGGGTGTGTTGCCTAATATGAAAAGGAGTTCCTGCTACAAAAAAAGCCCTGGATGTCATTATGGAAGGGCTTCTAGCCCCACTGGTGGACCTCTTGATGGCACTTGGTTTTTTTGGCCACTGTGTGACATAGAGTGTTGGATTGGATGGGCTGTGGGCTGATCCAACATGGCTTCTCTTATGTTCTTATGCCAGGCACATTGCAGTGCGTGAGAAGCATCCACTGCTGATAACGATGCAGACAAAGTACCCCAAAAGCAAGCATCTTCTTTTGCGAGTCATGCATGGCACAAGTACCTGAGCCGATTCAGAATGAACCACAAATTGTCTATTTTAGGCACAAATCATGATTCATACTTTGATTCGTGCTCACCCCTAGTCCTGATTATGTGCCATTCACATGTAGCCGAAAGCTAAATTATGTGGTTCCTAGGTAACTTGGAGGTCTGCAGCCATCAGAAATGAGGGGAGGGGAAAAGATGTCTGGTGACTGGCAGACTGAAAGGGTGTTACCCTCTGCCAATGTAAAATACACAGGGACACACACTTGTTTAGACTTTGTTTTGTGTTTGTTTCTGAACTTCATTTGCATAGGATATTTAAGAGTGCTATTGCAGCATTTATGAGGGAGAATGAAGAATCTGAGAGCAGAAATAGTGCACAGACATTCAGTAAAATGCATGGATTTATTTTGTACCATTATGCTGTCAGAGTGTTTTATAAAACCTTATATACAAAGAAAGAGGGTTTATTTGAGATTTAAGAAGAAGCTGCTGTTGCTGTAAGTGGGAGAGGTTTTAATAGGAATTCAAAGAATGGTGTAGAAAGTGGCCCTACTTTAACACATTCAGGCCTCGAAATGCCATGTATTTTGTTACAGTTGTGTTTTCTGATTCTGTAAAGGTTAAAAAATACAAAAAAGAAAATATCCTCCTTGAGGAAATGTTGAAAGTACCTTTCTGTAAACTAAAATGCAGCTGGTGCTTAACAATGGAAAATGCATTGCCTGTGCTTTTTCCTAAAGTTTATGTTTTTCTTTCAGCTGATACACAAAATACTAAAAATAATAGCATTTTTATTTGTTTCTGCCAGTCAGGACAAGAGCAGAGGCATAGGTAGCCTTAATTGATTGATGCTTGTAAGTATAGCTAGGTGATCAAGTGCTTAGGGATCAAGGCAAAGACAGCGTAGACGCACAAAGTTAAGTAACGTTATAGGTTCTTGCCAGGCTGTAATGACTGAATAAATTGAACAGGTGATATTCGAAATTCCTTCAGAAAATTCAGATCTAGAGGGACAGATACATGAGAGAATATCCTAAAGAAGTACATCACAGAGCAAGTTCTTGCAGTGCAGAAAGGTTTGTGGGATCCTGGAATAAACAAACAAAAAGAGAACATATGAACAGACCTTCTAAGTTAGATAAAATGTCCATCACTCCAGCATCATGTTTCCAATAATGAACAGGCTGGGGTTCTAATATGAGTCCGCTTGCGGAGAGGGCGGGATATAAATGTAAAGTAATAAATAAATAAATAAATATGTTCAGAAGTAAAGTATGAAGGCCTTTCCTTGCTATGGGCACCCAAGCAGCTCTCATTCAAAATCCATTACGTGGGAGATTCCCTTTAGCGCTCACATTAATAGCCATAAGACACATTTGTAGGGGTATAAGCCTAGTTCCTTTAAAAAACCCTCTAAATCCTTGCCCATTATTACATCTTATGGCAGCAGATTCCATCTGTTCTACATTTATTGCCAGCAAATTTAATTGAATAACCCCAATTAAGAGAAATAAAGAGAAAATTATTTCTATCTACTTCTCTAACCCACGCATATCTTTAGAAATTTCTGTCGTGTCCTCTGTCAACCTGGTGTCTAAATTAAAAAGTCTAAAAACCTTCATCTTTTCCTTATAGGGAAGATTGTACCTCTCAATCATTGTGAACTCTATAATACAGTTCTTGAAAAATCATGACCAGTATTTTACACAGTATTCTAAATGCGGCTACATCATAGAATTTATATTTTATTTTCAGTTCTTGCAGTTTCATTGCTCCCTATCCCCCTTTTCCTGTCATCCAGCAAAGAGAATAAATCATGTTGGTTTTGTTGGAAGACAATTCCATGTTTGAAAAAGAGCTTACTATAGGCTTCTTCTTCAGGTTTTTTAACTTGTTTAGCATATATGTGACCTGTCACTTTTGTATGTGTGTATGATAGAAAGTTATTTTGTGATCTATGACAACAGTGCCATTTTTGAATGTTTAGAAGGGTATCTTTTGATGTTTCTGCATCCTTTCAGTAATAGTTGTTTACTGAGAAATGACTGTAAAAACAGGAAATAGCTATGGCTTATTTTGGTATTCCCATCTTTATTAGTAACTAAAATGACCTAAATCGGGAGGAAAAGTGTATGGAGAGTAACGAAGGAGAGAATGAACAAATGGTATACTATATTTTTAACCATAGTTCTTGTGACTAAATGTGGAGAAAAATATATGTTTCATTAATAGTTTATACAAGTGGGAGGCCCACAGGACTCATGAGGGGAAATCCCATATCCTTCCCTGTTGCTGAACCGGGTGATGTGACGTCACCTACCATGGACCCAGCTGCAGACATTCCTCTCTACTGTGCCTGGGCTCACACTGGTGGCTAGTCAGAAAAGAAAAACCACTGGGGAGTAGAATCGTCAAACTTTTATTCAGATATTCAAAATGTGCATACAGGCATTCATAGATGTATTTGTTATATTATTTATAATGGCTTGCAGCAGGATACGAACATATACTAAAGCACAATGGCTTATTTAAAGACGCAGTACATGTAAAAGAACAAGAATCCCAAAGTGCACAATTTTCAGTGAAGCAGTTCACAAAATAATTTTCCAGGTAAAACAAAGGCACCAAAACTATTCAAAAATCCTTCTAGTCAGATTGTAGGTGTTCCAATCACCAAGTGCTCCAGATAGGGCTGCTAAGCCCCCCAGTCCAGGCAGGAGTTCCCCCACCCAGGAGGTTCCCAACCCGGAAGTGACATCATCACACTGGCGATGTTGCGAGCAGCTGTTCTAGGCATTTTGGGAAAACTCTGTGGTTTTCACGTATGCTCTAGCCATTTGGGAGGGAAACTCAATGGTACAATAGGTACCATAGAGTTTTCCCCCTCCCAAATGGCTATAACATCTGGGAAACCATAGATTATTCCCAAAAACGCCTAGAATGGCTGCTTGCGGGATCGCCGGCGTAATGACAGCACTTCTGGGTGATGTTATTGTGTCGTGTGCTTTGCACGCATGCAAAAGTCTGGGATGAAGAGGACTTGACAACCCTAACCCCCCCAAAAATTCATAAGCTGTACAAATTTCAAAAAGCAGTTCGCAAAGCGGTTTTCCAAGTAACCAAAGGCACCAAACTATACAAAAATCCTTCTAATCACATTGTAGGTCTTCTGGTTGTCAAGTGCCCCCAGGAAAAGAGACACATGTCAGATTCTAAACATGTTTCATTTTATTTATCAATCACTTCCTATGATTGGAACCCCAATTTTTTGAAAGTTATATCACAGCACCAGCTTCAGTCCTCAAGGTATAATGGGTTATAATAAGGTATAATGCCATTTCCCCCCTTTCCAGAGGAGGATAGGGAGGAGTCCTCAGCCAATCAAGGGAAACCTTTCTCTGACTGTGTCGCTCCTCCTCCCTCCCTCAGCCAGTTTAGAGAAGGGTTTCTTTCTCTCCTCTGTGAATCAGTGCAACAGGCAGTTCAGCCAATGGGAGAGTAGAGTGAGCCAGCAGCTGTCAGAACTAAGGTTGGTTGGTTGATTTTACTGACAGAATCAACTTTGCTGGCTAGCAACAGCCACTTGTGTGGCAGAGAGGAGCAGACTGAATCAATGGCATGCAAGTACTCCTGACTGATAGTTTGACAGACCAAAGGTTGACACACCACAGTCCCACCCAAATCCAGCTAAAACCCCAAAACACTGCAAACTAACGGTTTTGGCATAAAAATAATTGATGGTAGAGTCCACCAAAATTACATTAGTGGAATGCCTGGTGGCATACCTCTGTCTTACATACCTTGCGGAACGCAGACAGGTCCCACCGTGCACAAGTCTCCTCAGACAAAGCATTCCACCAGATGAGTACCATGATGGACCTGTCCTTCGTGGCCTTGCCCTTGTCCACTCAAACAGGTGATTCAAGGGCCAGGCACCATCCAAAGCCCACATGTCTAAGAATGTGTTAACTAATACTAGTTCATTTCTCTCAAGATTGAATTCCAGTTTATTAGCCCTCATCTTTCTCGTCAGTAGCTCTTCAAAACACCTACTGCCACACCTTCTTGCAGGAATCCCTTTGATCTTCTTCGTGGTCTCTGTGCTTCACACTCATGGGATAGAGCGCCTGCGCCGATCCCCGAATCGGTATCTGAAAAGCTCGGGATTTTTCTGCGCTCGACACCAATGAGCATGCGCAGGCGTCCCAGTACGCATGCTCACCAGCGCCAGTGCGGGGATCCCGCCAGTTCCTTTTTGACCGCTGCACGGAGAGGATTCCCTTTGGTGTCCCTGGTCGGTAAGGTAGTTGGTGGATTACCTTTATTGTTGTAAATAACCCGTTTGTTGTTTTTTCTTAGTGTAGATACATAGCTGGTTATTAGATAGTTAGTTTAAAAAAAATTGTTGTTGGACTTGCCCCTCGGGGCCTTCCCCCCGTTCCCCCCCCCAATTTTTTCCCCTCGGAGGACTCTGAGTGGATTTTTTTGTGTTTGGCATCTATGGAAAGATGTTGGGGAATTTTCAAACGCTGCCACTCTTGTGGGAAGAAGATTGCCCCCCCCAGACCGCCATTCCCTGTGCCTTCTCTGCTTGGGTGAAGCGCATCATGTAGAGTCGTGCTCGCATTGCCTCCGCTTCTCCAAGCAAACCAGGAAGAATCGGGCAGTGTGGCTTTCGGCTGCTTTAACTGAGTGAGCACTTCGACCTCAAAAATCTGCATCGGGCCCGTCGGTACCGACGATGGCAGACACTGCGGCCCCAACGGTCACATCGGCCAATGTGGCGCCGGTCATGACCGAGATGCCGATTGAGCGAGACTCCTCCACAAAACAATCCCACGAAGGATCAGTGGATATGCCTGCCAAGAAGCATCGGGATGACTCGGGGACCCGAACATCCGTACCAAAGAAGGTGAAGTCCAAGGAGAAGCGGAAGAGGTCATCCCGCACTCCTTCACCCTCACGCGATGCTTCGGCACTGATGACTTCTGCTCCACCTAGGAAGATCCTGGTGTCCCCTTGTCACAACCTGTCGGCATCGAGAGGCAGCGTTCTTCAATCCCGTCTCTCGATGTCCGAACACGAGGTTGACCTCACTCAACGATCCTCCTCTTCCGGGTCGAGGCAACGTAGTGGGAGTGGTTCAATCTTCGAAATAGAGGCATCGGAGCCGATGGAACCGTCGACCCCGATGGAGCCTAGAAGCAGACGAGACCTGGAGCCTTCCATGGTACCACGTCGTTTCCCACCGTTACCACCGTGGGAGCAGCGTCAGTGGCCGCCCACCTATCCGTACCCTTATCCACCGTATCAGTGGTTTCCACCTAAGGAGTTTGCGGAGTGGGATCAGCAATCGGAGGCATCCTACATGTCGAGGCTCTCTCATCATTCCAGAAGGCCCTCGGCATTGGCATCAGCATCGATCCCACCGGAGAGGCGTTCCGCACTAGCAGCAGAGACTCATCAGCGTACATCGGCATCAACCCATTCACCCATCCTGGAATTGATACCGATCCTCTCTGAGCATTCAATACAGAGAGAATCTTCCTCGTCGGACTCTGAAAGCGGTCCCGACAATCCAGAAAGAGCCTTGGAACCTTCCCCAGTGTCCCGTACAGCCGAGGATCTTCCCATCTCGCCATCAGAAGATCTGAAGTCGTATGGCAAGCTGGTGAAGAGGATGGCAACCTCTCTCTCTCTTCCTGTGACGCAACCGCAACCCATTATGGATGACAGTGTTTTTGACATTATGCAGCAGGATACATCTACGTCAATCGCTCTGCCGGTTACCAAAGTAATTCTTCAGGCAGTCAAGGAGCCCTGGAAGAAGCCATCATCGACGCCGGTGTCATCAAGGAGGCTGGACCACATGTATGGGGTCCAAGAGGCGGGCGCCGAGTTCCTTTTCACTCACCCGAAGCCGAACTCAGTGGTCGTCTCGTCCTCCTCCAAGGCGCATAAGGTCCACTCCTCCCCACCTGACAAGGAGCGGAAGAAGCTGGACAACATGGGAAGAAAGGTTTACTCTGCAGGGGCCCTAGGAGTAAAGGTATCTAACTATGCTGCATGCATGGCTAGATATCAATACTCGGTATGGGAACAGCTTACCCCCCCTCCTCTCTTCCCTGAGTGAAGATAAGAAAGCTGCTGCAAGGAAGCTGCAAAAAGAAGGCTTTGCTGTGGCCAAGCAACAATTGGCTGCAGCAAAGCATATGGTGGATGTGTCTGCGAAGACCATCACGTCAGCCATGTGCCTCTGTCGTCATTCTTGGCTGAGGTAAATCTGACAGCAGACCCCCATATTCGGGGAATAACAGGAACCGTTATGGCTCCCAGGCCACTGGCAAATCCAAGTGCACTCGTCCTCAAAAGCAGGGCCTTTGACTTTCTCGTGGCATGCATCATTGTCCCCACTGGTTCTATGTCTATCCACCTCCGCCCTTTCCTACCTGCCTGGTAGTTGATCTCTACAGACAGGTGGGCGTTGTCCATCATAGAAGAGGGCTACAAGATAGAGTTTGTTCAGATTCCGAACCAATCCGTGGTAATTACCACTCCCTCTTCCTCATCTCTGCTGGCAGAGGTGAACAACCTCCTACAGAAACAAGCCATAGAGAGAGTTCCGATGGAGGCCAGGACGGGAGGTTTCTACTCTCGGTACTTCCTGGTCCCCAAGCGGGACGGGGGTTTAAGACCAATTATGGATCTTCGGAATCTGAACAAATTTATTCTGTACCAGAAGTTCAGAATGTCCACTCTGCAAACTCTCCTGCCCCTCTTCAACCAAGGGGACTGAATGGCGACCTTGGACCTCAAGGATGCCTTCTTCCATGTCAGCATCCATCCAGCGTTCAGGCGTTTCCTTCGGTTTGCAGTGGGTTCTCAACACTTCCAGTTCAAGGCTCTTCCTTTTGGCCTGTCCACTGCACTTCAGGTGTTTATGAAGATGATGAGCGTTGTGGCTGCCCATCTCCGTCTTCAAGGAGTTGTCGTTTTCCCATACATCGACGACGGGCTTCTTGTGGCGGAGTTGAAGGAAAGTTTGTCAACTCACATTGCCATCACTCTACGTCTTCTCGACACCTTGGGGTTGCAGGTCAATTTGGAGAAATCTCACCTTACTCCATCAAGGACAGTGCAGTTCATAGGGGCCTTGCTGGATACAAACCTGCATCGCGCATACCTGCCTCCACAGAGAGCGAGGGACATCATCAGCCTGGTGCAACTTCTACAAAGGCGAAAGTGGGGCACAGCGCAGCAGCTGCAGCGGATGCTGGGGCTGATGGCGGTGACGACAAGCGTTCTACTTTTTGCGAAGCTGAGGATGAGAGGCCTACAACTGTGGTTTCTTCGCCAGTTTCGACCACTCAGAGACTCACCTTGAAAGAGGTTTGTCATCCCATCCGTGACTCTTCAGATGCTACAATGGTGGGAGTCAGAGAACAACATCTGTCAGGGAGCTCCCTTCCATCTCCCGACTCCCACTGTGACTATCACAACAGATGCTTCTTTGTGGGGTTGGGGGGCCCACATGGAAGGTCTGTGTGTGTGGGGCCCTTGGCCACCAAAATTGACTCAATGCCACATAAATTATCTAGAACTGTTGGCAGTCCATTTTGCCCTACGCTCTTTCCGCCCCTTGGTGGCAGGGAAGATTGTAGCACTAGTAATGGAGAATAGCTCTGCCCTGTGCTACATCAACAGGCAGGGAGGGACAGTCTCTCGTCGGCTCTGTGCATTGGCGATGGATCTCTGGTCGGAATATCTGCAATACGACATCTTTGTGAAGGCTGCGCATCTTCCAGGGGTCCTCAATATGCAGGCAGACTCCCTCAGCAGGGGTGCGGCTTCTCCGCACGAGTGGGAACTGCAATGGCACTTTCTCAAGCCTGTATTCCAGCTTTGGGGGTACCCGCAGCTGGATGTCTTTGCCACGGCTGAGAACAAGAAGTGTTCTCTGTTCTGTTCCAGAGGGGGAGTGGATCCAGCGTCATTGGGAGACGGTCTTCTGTTTCCTTGGGAAGGCCAGTTCCTCTACATGTTTCCGCCTCTGCCGTTGTTGACGAAAGTGGTCAACAAGATAGCAAGAGAGAGACCATGCTGCATCCTGGTGACTCCCTGGTGGCCTTGCCAGAACTGGTTCTCGATCCTGCTCCAACTGTCGAGGGGGGTCTTCTACCAGTTTCCGGCAGAACCGGACCTCCTGTCAGCTCAGGGTGGTCACGTACTCCATCACAACGTGCTCCACCTGAAGCTGACAGTGTGGCTCATCGACCCTTGGGGTTCTCTAACAGAGTCCAGCAAGTCCTCCAGAATAGTAGGAAACCTTCCACCCGTGCTTCCTGTGACAGGAAGTGGCGGAAGTTCCTTCAGTTCTTAGTTAATCCTTCAGTTTCACCTAGCAGGGTGGGATTGTTGGTAATTTTTGACTTTTTGTTATCTCTAGTGGATGCTGGCCTTGTTTTTTCCTCCATCAAGGTTTATTTGGCAGCAATATCTGCATGATCCAGTGGAGGGATATTCTGTTTTTGCACACCGTCATTCTAAGAAGTTTTTGAGGGGTTTGTTTAGGCTGCATCCACCATCAAGATCGCCCCCGCAGTTGTGGGACTTAACTTTGGTGCTGGACAAACTAACTCGTCGCCCCTTTGAACCAATGGCCACGTGCTCTTTGCAGCTCCTCTTATGGAAAACTGCATTTTTGGTTGCTATCACATCAGCACGTCGTGCAGGGGAGCTCACGGCGATGCGTTGTGATTATCCCTACCTTGTTTTTCAGGAGGCTGGAGTTTCCTTAGCTCCTGACATTGCTTTTCTTCCCAAGGTGGTCTCTCAGTTCCACCTCAACTTAGAAGTTTGGTTGCCCACTTTTTACCCTACACCTTCCTCAGATGAGGAACATAGGTTGCATGCTTTGGATGTAAAGCGTGCTTTATTGTTTTATTTAAGTTGTTCGAAGAGTTTTCGTAAGGACAAGCAGCTTTTTGTTTCATATGCTGCCCCCGAGTTAGGTTCCAGGATTTCATCTCAGAGGCTCTCAAAATGGCTCACTGAGACTATTAAACTGTGTTATTTGTTGGCAAAGAAGCCGTTACCTGGGCCTATTCGCGGACACTCTACAAGAGCAATGGCGACGTCAATGGTGTTCCTGAAAGGCGTGTCCCTGACTGATGTTTGCAAGGCTGCCACCTGGTCTTCTCCGCATGCCTTTATAAAGCACTACACACTGGACGTGCATGCTCAGCAGAGGACTCGGTTGGGAACTGCGGTGTTGCAAGCTGTTTCTTCCGGTTGACCGTCTTCCCGCCTCCAGGTATGCCTTGCTTGCTAATCTCCCATGAGTGTGAAGCACAGAGACCACGAAGAAGATAGACAGGTTGCTTACCTGTAACTGTAGATCTTCGAGTGGTCATCTGTGCATTCACACTACCCGCCCTCCTTCCCCGCTGCTGACGGTCTCCCTCCAATAGGGGCTTCCAGCGGTCAGGAAGAAACTGGCGGGATCCCCGCGCTGGCGCCGGTGAGCATGCATACTGGGACGCCTGCGCATGCCCATTGGCGCCGAGCGTGGAAAAATCCCAGGCTTTTCAGATACTGATTCGGGGATCATCGCAGGCGCTCTATCCCATGAGTGTGAATGTACAGATGACCACTCGAAGATCTACAGTTACAGGCAAGCAACCTGTCTTTTCCATTGTGCTGTGTTTTGTTGTTGTTCAGTTGCACAGTCGAATCTGACTCTTTGTGACCCCATGGACAAAGTCACGC
This sequence comes from Heteronotia binoei, assembly GCF_032191835.1. NCBI lineage: Eukaryota > Metazoa > Chordata > Lepidosauria > Squamata > Gekkonidae > Heteronotia > Heteronotia binoei. Next base: position 215,610,747 of record NC_083223.1, read on the forward strand.
CAGGCCCTCCTGTCTTCCACCATCCTCCGAAGTCTGCTCAAAGTCATGTTTGTTACATCACTAACTCTGTGCAGCCATCTCATCTTCTGCCGTCCTCATCTTCTTTTGCCTTCTGTCTTTCGCAGCATCAGGATCTTCTCCAATGAGTTGTGTGTGTTCTCCAGTGTGCTGTGTTTGCATGTATCTAAATAAAATAATTACAAAATCCCATTGAGTTCCAGTAATCTTTTTTTATTCAAAGGGAACTGTGTAGCATTATCTCTGGACTTCTCACCTTCACAGGTGAGTGGGGAATGTGTAGCAATATCCCGCAAGTGCTAGCTTTGTACTCATTAAGATTTTTATAACAACAGATATTCTGATAAATAAGCTTACTTGCTTTGTACAAGAAAAAATCTGACCAGTACAGTTCATTCACTGATACAGTAATAAAGGAAAAACTTGAACACAGTAGGTGGCATCGTTGTTTTTCTTGGAGCTTAATAGCCTGTAGAATTTTTGTGGATGATCAGGGGAGAAATAGCATATCCTGGCTTTCATATGTAGGAAGTGCACATTATTTTCAAGTAAACAATCTTGAAATCGTTGTGACATAGAGCTGCACAGTGGCATGTTTATAGAATCAATTTTGCAGTGAAATTTTAAAGGATAGTTGCAAAAAGAAGGAATGCGGTATTAAAAGGTGACATTTGATGGTGTTTTTAGATATTTTTGGCTCATCAAAATATACTTACGGTAATCTATGATGACAATGAATACAGCTTAGTCTGACTAAAGGAGTTATTCCAAGAATTTGCACTGTTTTTGCTGGACTGATTAGCAACAAGATTGGAAAGCATAAATGTGCATGAGTAGCGATTGTGTAATAATTGACATCCTAAGTGAATAGCTACTTATTGTAGAGTGATATTAGTGGTTATTGGGAAAAAATTATGCCAGTTTCACTCTGAATGAAAAAATAAATATTACACTGAGCAACTTAATGCAGCTCCATCCTACCACTCCACTGAACAAAGTTTAAAGCCCTCTTGCAGCCTGGGGCTCCTTGGAGGAAACTAGCTCAATATTATCTACTGTGACTGACTGTAGTTTCATGGGGAGGGAGTTATTTCCTGCTAACACTTGCTACTCGGGATCCTTTAATTGAAGATGACTGGAATAGAACCTGGGACTTTCTGCATTTTGGACCAGTTAAAGTTTCCAAACCATTTTCAAAGGCAGCTCCACGTACAGTGAATAACAGTAGCCTAACTTGGAGGGAATTAGAGCAGGGATCACTGGCCAGATCATGCTTTTAATTTGCTAGCTACATCTGCAGCTAGCAAACCTGCCAGGGTGTATTTGATTTAAATCACTAGTCAGTAAGACTTGATTTAAATCCTAGTTTTCTACATAAAGACTAATTTTTGCTGGTATAACATTAATATTCACAATTGCTTTATTGCTGATGCTGTTGAAATTTGGAAGGAACTGAGTGAGCACTTAAAAACAGAGCTACACATTGACAAAATTAAATTACAGGCATTAAAAAAACAAATGGGACAACCACTGTTTCCAGCATATTTTCTGGCAAATATTGTCAATATCCGGTACCAGGGTCAAAACTTAAGTGCTGAGGAAGAGGAGTTACTTATGACATAGGTATCCAGCAATCATCCATCTGTAATGCCAACTTTAATAAACTTCAGAGCTAAGGGGGAACCATTCAAGAAATATATGTTTGCTGAAGATGTTTTGAAGAAAGTCAAACCAGTGAACTGGTGGAAGTCACTGAAGCACTTGGATTTAGATATTCAAATAATGATTTCACTTTTAACAGCAGTAGCTTCTTCTGCAGGTGTAGAAAAGAATATTCTCTTCTTTTGGACTCATTCATTCTAAATTGAGAAATCGTTCGGGACCTGACAAAGCAGGAAAGCTTGTTTTTCTTTTCCAGATTATGAACAAAGAAGATGACAAGTGAACTAAAGAGGACAGTATTTAAGTTTTTCATGTGTAGGCTGGGCTAACAGTTTAAGTTAAAATATATATATTTTAAAATATATATATTTTGTTTAACCACATCAGTTAACAAACATGGATGTTTAAGCAAACATATGCTATATTGTTATTGTTATAGAATCTATCCATCTCAAGCTGTTTCTTCCTCTTTTCCTGCTGCCTTCAACTTTTCCTAGCTTTATTGCCTTTTCCAGGGACTCTTGTTTTCTCATAATGTGACCGAATTACAATAGCTTCATATTAGTGGTTTTAATTTCTAGGGAGAATTTGAGTTGATCTAAAACCCACTTATTTGTCTTTGAAGGTCCATGGTATCAATAAAACTCTTTTCCAACACCGCATTTCAAAGGAATCCACTTTCTTCCTGTCAGCTTTCTTCATTGTCCATACATAAAGGGAATATTGTGGTATGAATTATCTTGATCTTGGTTGCCAGAAACATATGACACTTCAGAATCTTTCATAGGTCCTTCATGTTTGCTCTTGCCAGTCTCAATCCTCTAATTTCGTGGGTGCAGTCCATGGAGTCAAGGAATTGGAAATCTTGAACAATTTTAATGTCTTCATTGTCAGCCTTAAAATTGTGCAATTCCCCAGTAGTCATTATTTTTGTCTTCTTGATATTCAACTGTAATCCTGCTTTGCTACTTTCTACCTTGCTTTTCATTAGTAGTTTCATGTTGTAAGTATTTTCAGCACATCTCAAATTTTTTATGTTCCTTCCACCAGTTTCCACTCTACCTTCATCTAAATCTAAGCCAGCTTCAGATAGGAAAATAAAATGCATCAGTTGGAAACCATTCTGTTTCTCCATACTCTGTCCTAACAGTAGCCTCTTGTCCAGAGTACAGGTTGCACATCAAAATAATTAGATGCTATGGCACACCCATTTCTTTTAAAATCAACCATAGGTTTTCATGATCCATACAGTCAAAAGCTTACAGTAATCTATGAAATACAAGCTGATTTTCTTCTGAAATTCTCTCATATGCTCCAGTAACCAATGTAAATTTGCAATGTGATGTCTAGTTCTTCCTTTTCTGAATCCAGTTTGAACATCTGGCATGTATCATGCCATATATGGTAACTGATTTCTCGAATCTTGTGGAACATACCTCTTGTTTTTCCTTTTTAATTGGTCTTTTCTCTTTCTTTGCACTGATTATCATAGTAATTCTCTTTACAGGCTGCATTTTGACTTTTGATTCTGTTTCTGTCACCCGTTACTTTTGCTTCTCATCCGTCTTTAGCAGTTTTAAGAGTTTATTCAATCATCCATCGAGGCCTTTCATTTATTTTGGCTACAGGAATAGTATTTGTGCATTTTTTCTTGATAATATCTCTGGTTTCAACCCGTAGTTTTTCTGGTTCATGTTCACTAGAACTTAGTAATTGAAATCTGCTCTTTACACTGTCTTTAAACTCTTCAGAAATGTTGTGTAGATTATATTTTAGTACTATGAATGTTTTGATGTTTTTCCTTAGCTTTGTTCTTATATTAACAATCCATGGTCTGTAACAGAGTCGACTCCTGGTCTCGTTTTAGCAGAGAGAGCTCTGTTATCTTTTCCATTGATGTAATCTATTTGATTTCTGTTTTGACTCTCCAGTTCCCTTAAGGCAGGAATGTCAAACTCATTTGTTATGAGGGCCGAATCTAACATAAATGAGACCTTGTGGGACTGGGCCATGTAAGGTTGGGTTTGGCCAGGCCATGTGTATACCTATTTAAGATTAGGTAGCAGAAGTATAAACTTTATAAAGGACACAGACAAACGCAATGAAAGATTTAAAAAACCCTTTAAAACACGCTTAAAACATTAACACTTGTTGGTCTTAAAGGTGCTTTCTTTGTATTTCTCCCATGGGATACAGGGAACCGGGCAAAAGAAACTCTGACTCCTTCCTTCCTTCCCTTGGAGACCAGAAGGGGGAGGAGCCTCAGCCAATAGAAGGAAGAGAGGCATGTATCAGTAGCTCTGCTGTGCGATTGAGAGAGTCTGGCAAAGCAAGCTATCCCCCCCCCTCCTCAATGAAGGAGCCTCAGCCAATGGAGAAAATACGGGCTTTGCTCTGTAGCTCCTGTGTGATTGAGCAAGCCTGGCAAAACAAGCTGTGATGCAGAAGGAAGCAAGAGAGAGGGAGAAGGAAGCAGATGACAGCCAGTTGCTCAGGGGGCCTAATAGGAGCCCTCCGGGGGCCTGATTCAGCCCCTGGGCTGCATGTTTGACACCCCTGCCTTAAGGCATTGCTCTCAGCTTCACTGGCGCACACAAACTCCTCACCAAGTTAAGCTGTGTGTCCAAGAGGGGAAGACAAGATTGAACTCTACAAAATCAAGCATGACAGGGAAATAGTGGATAGGGATAAAGCCCTCTCCCATAATACTAGAACTTGGGGTCATTCACTGAAGCTAAAGGGTGGGAGATTCAAGACAGGCAAAAGGAAGTGGTAATTCACACAGTGCATAGGTAATTTGTGGAACTCACTGCCATAGCTGGTCATTATCACCAGCTTGGAAGGCTTTAAAAGGGGAGTGGACAAATTCATGGAAGACTGGACTATCAATGGCTACTAATCATGATGGAGATCTGCTTCCTCCAATTCCTGAAGTAGTATGCCTCCTTAAATCAGGTGCTGAGGAGCATAGGCAGGATGCTGCTATTGCAGTCTTCCTTTTTTGGGCTTCCTAGAGGTAGCTGATTGGTCACTTTGTGAACAGAATGCTAGACTAGATGGACCTTTGATGTGATCCACTAGGAGGCAGTCTCCTATTTAACTGGAGGAATTAGCTTAAGGAGACAGAGTGAGAGGTGAGTAACTGGGATCTCCAACAATATATACCAGGATTTTTCCCCTTTAAGGAAATTTTCAAATAAACCAGGCATATGTTCATCAAACCAGAAAGGCTTTTTATTAAAAGAGAAATAAAAGGTCAGAACACAAAAACACTTAAACAAGCTAGTTAAGAGGAATACAGGGAGGAGCAGGCATAGATGAAGGAGAAATGACTACTTTTACCACGTCCTGTAGAGGTCCATGGAAGAAACAGCAAAATAGCCCGTGTTTTATGGAGAGAAGGGAAGAAACCCACAAATGCTGTTGGTACCAGGAACACACACAGTGGTGGCTTGGTGCTCTAATATCATTATGCCCCTGTAGAAATTAATGGTGCGGCCTCATTTGTCATACTGTGTACAATTCTGGTCACCACACCTTGAAAAAGATAGATTCAAGTGGGCAGCTGTGTTGGTCTGAAGCAATAGAACAAAGTAGGAGTATAGTTGCACCTTTAAGACCAACAAAGTTTTATTCAGAATGTAAGCATTTGTATGCATGAATACTTCATCAGACAATGGAATGCGGTACAGTGAACAGCGCTACATATAGCTGATGGGCAGTGGTTAAGAATGCAAAGTGGTATAAAGTTAGAATCCAATGGCAGAATAGTGAAATTAACAAATGGAAAGAACATTTGATCTGGATAGTATTAGTGTGGGAAAACAACAAAGGCAGTATAATATAGTGCAGGGGTGGCCAACGGTAGCTCTCCGGATGTTTTTTGCCTGCAACTCCCATCAGCCCCAGCCAGTATGGCCAATGGCTGGGGCTGATGGGAGTTGTAGGCAAAAAACATCTGGAGAGCTACTGTTGACCACCCCTGATATAGTGAGTTCAAAGCATCGAGGAGACGAGGCAACAGTGATAACAACTCTTTATTAGAGGCAACATGGTAGATGGCTGCACTAACAAGACTGAAGAGGGGGCCCACAGGCCAAACCTATATACAACTACTGGTTCCTGTGCAAGCACGTTATTGGATCATTCAAACAGGCAGGGGGCCTGTGATTGGTGTAGGGCAGCAGGTATTTGAATCCTGCTGCCCATTGTTCCCAAGTCCCCAAGCTCTGCTCTCATGGCTCCAATGAGCCAGGCAGAAATCACATATTAAAACCATATACATATCATCCCTCCCCCCTAAGTTCGCAAGCCCTATTGCACATAATCCTGTAAGTACGCAGGCCTGCGGTGCTCATGTGTTGACAGTCTGAGAGCTGGAGCTGCCAGTGGTGCAGTTGTGACTTCGGGAGCTGTGGGGCCAGTGGCGTTGGTGCCTCGGTTGGTGGTTCGGGTTCTCCTGGAGCTTTGGGTACGGCCGGATGTTCCGGTTCCCCTAGAGTCTCGGGTGTGTTTGAGCTGCAGCCACAGGGGCTTCTGCTTCTGTTGTCTCCGGCCCTGGGGTATCGTCCAGTGGGTCAACTGGGCTCGCCTCGCCGACCTCTGGTGCCTCACATAATTGTAACTGGTCCACGTGTCACCTCAGTGAATCCCCCCTCTGAGGTGACTTCATACATGACCGCCCCTAGTACCCTGGAGTTTTGGGCTGGTATCCATGCTGGGCCCCACAAAAAGTTTTTAGCAAACACAAAGTTCCCAGTGTCGAACCCCCGGGGTGCCCGGACCGCCTCTGGTACCTCCTGTAGGTTTGGGGCCCGGTCCAGGTGCATGTAGTCAAGTAGTGCATTTAGCCTCCTACCCATGAGAAGTTAGGCTGGACTCTGGCTGGTAACCGTACTAGTGGTTTAATGCTGGGCGAGAAGGCATTCTGCTAGGCAGGCTTCCCAGTCTCCCTGGATGATGCGGTGGAGCGATTCCTTGGTTGTCATCCATTCTGCTTGGCCAATTGTGGCGAGATGGAAGGAGGCCAACCTTATATGCTTTATTAAATTGCGACTGCAAAAATCCTGAAATTCGGCCGAAGTGAATGCTGTTGCAGGATCATGGAAGGCAGCGGCAGCCGGCTCAATGCATCCGCAAGGCCCATCGCCTTCCCTGGTCAGTATTAAAGGTTGTACTGGTACCCTGCAAGGAAGATGGACCACCATAAGACCTGCGGGGAGAGCATTTGTGGCGTTTGGCGGTCGGGGGCAAACAATCCGAGAAGGGACTTGAGGGCCGTGTGGATCATGATGGGCCGGCCGTACAAGTAATCATGGAATTTTTTAACCCCTGCTACTATAGCCAAGCCCTCCTTATTGATCTGCGCATAATTGTGCTCCGACTTTTGCAAAGTTCGGCAATAGTAAGCTAGTGGGACTTCGTGGCCATCTGGAAGCACGTGTGCCAAGACCGCCCCTACCCCTTATGGTAATGTGTTGCAGGCCAAGACAACAGGCAGCTGCTCATCGGAAGTGTGCCTGCAAGCTATTGAAGTTAAAATGTCTTTCACTGCCTGAAAAGCAGCGGCTTTCCAGCGACCCCAAACCACCTTTTGTCTCGGAGGTGATGCAGAGGCTCCGCTACCGCCACCTTGTGGGGAAGGAAGGCGTGGTAAAAGTTGAGGAGTCCCAAGAATGACTGTGGAATAATCTATGATTTTACTGCAGGCCTCCATGTAATATAATTGACCTTCAGTTGTATTAAATTCCTGGGCCTAGGCAAATCTTAAGAGATGTATACTGACTCCTGCAATTTAATCGTGGCATTGAATCCATTCAGCTTCAGATTGTGTTTACTACTTCTCAGCTGGACATTTTTTGGTCCATGGATTATAATATTGTATTATGTTTGGATCTGGAGTTTATTGGAATTTAAATTAAAACAAATTGGCTGAGCAGCTTGCCAGAGAGATCATATATAAATAATAATAAAAATTATTCAAGGTATGAGCTTTCATGTGTGTGCACTCAAAAGCTCATACATTCAATAAAACTTTGTTTTAACATGTCACTGACTCCAGGCTTACTTCTGATTAAACCTGCTTAGGAGCCAGTTGCTATTGAAAGGTGATGTGTGAATGAAGTCTGTCCTTAAGGTGCCATCCTGTACACACTTTCTAGGGCCACTGAAGACAGATGTTCCCAATGGAGAGGGACTCAAATCTGAGGTGAGGGAGGAGAGCTGGACATGGCTGGGGAGTTTTACTAATTAAATGATTGAAATTTCTCCCCAGAAAGCAAGACTTCCCTTCCCCCTACCCCCTTTCTGTGCTTGGAGGGGAGAGATTTATTGAGTTTATTTGAACACAAAAGCTCTTCAGTCCTCCAGTTGGTTTCTGGACTGTTTGGGTAGAGGCTGAGTAGTTGCACCATCTGACCTGGAAACTCTTGCCATGGATCTGAGGTGCGGGAGGGCTGTGGCCTTTAAAGGAGAGGAAGAAAGCACATTCTGCACATGGTCAGAGAACACTTTATGCTCCCAGCTTCCTAGAGGGAAACTGTGACTCTTACCAACCGTTAGAAAAAGAAAATGGTTTTGCTCCTGCAAAGGAAATTATTTGCAAAGGAGAAAGCTCTGTCACCTGACAGAGGATGGAGGGTGCTCTCTGGAAGGCAGAGGAGAGAGAGGCATCCATTGTCCCAGGGGAGGGGAGGGAGATGCTGCTGGATCTCTTACCCATGCAGAGGTCGAAGGTAACTACAAACACCGCCACAATCTTGATCCTCTTTCACCTGCTCTGAGTTTGGCTCCTGGAGGAGCCCACCGAAGCCAGCCAGAGCAGCTGCCGCTGGCTCCCTCTTGCCACGGCTGCTGCTGCCCCAAGGCTGGGCTTCACCGGCTCTGGCACAGAGACCACTGGGCCCTTGACCCAGAAGTAGAATGGCATGTTGTCTGCTTGCTCCACCATGGTCCAGCCAGCTGTAGTGACAATGGAGGTGAGGGGCGGTGCTTGCCGGGTGACGGAGAGGCCCCCATCTCCACCCCTGCCCGCTTCCTCCCAAGCCTAGAAGGGAAGGCAAGGAAGAGACCTTGCTTGCTCTGGCCCTCTGGTGACCTACAGCTGTGGGTCACCAGCTGTGTGTAGACGACACATCCATCGCCTGCATTGCTGTCCCCCTCCTCTCCACTTTTGTGTGTTGCAGCTGCAGCCTCTGTCCTATGCACGCTAATTTAGGAGTGGGAGGTCTTCAGGGCATGTTTACACAGGTGAGGGATCTGCTGTGTGCAGTGGAGCACTGCACATTCCTTGTTCAATGAGCAAACAGTATGATCCCCGGGCAAGATTGCGTTGTTCTGCAGTAAGTCCCACTGAAACATTGCTCTAGTTGTGGTTTTAGGGCTGCTGACACACTTACTGGATGAGTAAACCCTAGTGCTACGCTGGAAGCCCGGGAGGGAAGCAGGCTAGCGGAGGTGCCTCACATTACCAGGTTACGTGGGGAGCGCCCAATTCAGTGCCCCCAAAGGGCCAGCGCCCTAGGCAACCACCTGATTTGCCTAGTGGCATGGCTGACCCTGCTTGGGAACGAGCAGATGATTGAGGCAGTGGGCACACAATCATCTCGGCCTCCCCTGCCCACAGTACCTGTTCAGTGCCTCCCAGCTAGATGCTTGTTACCTAAAGGGCACTGTTGTAAATCAGGATGCATTACCATCATCTGTAACATGCTACAGGAGGAATTGGTCTGTTTTAGTTTCATCCTGTTTTGACTCTGACTTGTTTTTATATTATCAGCTTTACTGTTATTTATATATTATGACTTATATATTGTTACTTGTATGTTGTGAGCTGCCCTGAACCTATGTGGGGTAGGGCAGGATATAAGATTAATAAACAAACAAATAAATGAGCCTCATGTCAGAGGTGAAGCTCATTTGGTTGGAGGTGATTTGGTTGAAATATTGTTGCACAGATCTGCAAATCTGAATGTCTTTGTCCAATAAAAGACATGCAGTCAAAGTCCAGGTGAGGAGGAAGAAAGAAAAGTCTCTTGCAATTAATGGAGAGCAAGGCTAAGCCAAAGCTTGCAATAACAAGCTGTTCTACTCCCTTTTAGGGTGGTCATTACTTTATATCAGGGCTTTTTTGGTAGAAAAAGCCCAGCAGGAACTCATTTGCGTATTAGGCCACATCCCCTGACATCACCATTGATTTGTACGGGGCTTTTTGTAGAAAAACCCTAACAGGAACTCATTTGCATTTTAGGCTACACCCCTTAGCACCAAGCCAGCCAGAACTGCGTTCCTGTGTGTTCCTGCTCAGATAACCCCCTACTTTATATAGTCTTGATGACACATTGGCGCATGTTGGCATATACACATACTAATTGGCTGCAACATCCAGTATAACATTATTGTGAGAGCCAACTACACACTACTGATACATTTTGCCAGGCTGGCATAAGTTCATTGGCCAGAATTTATGTTGCAGCATGTGCCTTGACCAGATAACTCTAGTGTGGGCTCTAAGAACCCCCTAATTCTATTAGAAACACAGTAAAAATGTAATAACACATAATGCAAGTTATGTTTCTGTTATAGATAAGACTGGAATGTTGACAACTCTTCTATCTTCTCCTTAATCAGGCGTAGCTTCATGTTAACCCTTAAAGCTGTTACTTAAGCTTACTTGTGGCCTTCCCAACTAAAGCTGTGTTCCACAGTATTATTGAATGGTGATGATTATATAAGTACTTTCAGTGATGGCTATCAAGGGAGATTGCATTTTTACTTATATCTCTCCATACAGATGCAGCAGCTTGAAAAACAAGTTATTGATGCAGATCGTCAAGCAGAAAAAGCTTTCCAGCAGGTATGTTGCTAATGCGTGCTATGTTCAATATCAGTTTTCTGAACCAAACTGTAATGTTTCAACCCCCTTTTAATGCTCAAATGGAAATTAAGAGTGAAATATGTGGGCTGCCATCAATGTTCCCTCTAAGCTGTGGAGACTTGTGAGCAAAAATTCTACTTTGTGAGCTACTGGTATTAAAGTTGTGAGCGACTGGCATTAAATTTGTGAGCTACTGCATAACTTAGCTTGCTCTGTGGCCATTTTTCCTGAGCTAGGACAAAAATGTGTGAGCCAAAGTCTAAAAAACCATGAGCAAGCTCACACTAATTCAGCTTAGAGGGAACACTGGCTGCCATATGTATATACATATATGGTTAGTTCTATGAGTAAGCATATTCTTTGAAGGCTTCATAAATAGCAGTTGATTCAGCAAAGAAGAAAATGAGATCTCTTGAAAGGCAAGTCAGTGATGTTACACTACAGTGAAGCCTGATTTGTCCTGGTGTGGCTAAAATTTCCATATCTTTCTGCAACTTCTGCAAATGGCATCTATATGAAACCCATTAATAGAGGCAAACAGAGGAAGGAGACAGTACTATGTGAGAAACCATTTATGAGATATGGCTTGGTGTGCAGTGATTTTTTTCCTGCAGTGTCGTGCTAACATATATTAGCATGTTAGAAAACCCTGACTGGCAGAAGATTTATATGGTAAAACAGTCACTGTGTTCATTGTATTTGTTTACACCATGTTTATACCTGAAAGTTAGGTCTGTGTGGAAAAGGCTCATTGTAACATGAATCAATCAATCATTTTATTTATATCCCGCCCTCCCCGCCGAAGCAGGCTCAGGGCGGCTAACAACATTAGATCAATGCATTAAGTTATACAATAATGTTTAAAAACAATAACTGATTTAACAATTTAATTAAAATTCTAAAATTAATAAATTAATAAAATTAACATTCTGGTGCTATTTCAGCAGATGGTAAAATTACTTAAGCAGTCTCTCTCTTTTAATCGGTGAAGGCCATCTCGAAAAGGATGGTCTTGCAGGCCCTGCGAAACTGTTCAAAGTCCCGCAGGGCCCGCATTTCTTCCGGGAGCTGGTTCCGTAGGTGTGGAGCCACAACAGCGAAGGCCCGCGTGCGGGTACTCTGCAGTTTTACCTCTTTCGGCCCAGGGATGGTCAGCAGGTTCTTCCCTGTTGACCTCAGTGCTCTCTGGGGTTCATATGGGAAAAGACGGTCCCTCAGGTAGGCAGGTCCTCGGCCATATAGGGCCTAACTAGGAAGCATTTCAAAATCTTGTGATAAAAATTAGATATAGATAGAAGTTTTAAATTCTTAGATTTAATTTATTAGCAACCACTATAGTCCTTCCAGGTTTGCTTAGCTGGTGAAGCTGTATTTTTTTAAAAAAATACTGTGAACATCATCTATGTATCTTGGTAAAAAGGTAAAGGTAGTCCCCTACGTAAGCACCAAGTCATTACCGACCCATGGGGTGACATCACATCATGACATTTTCTTGGCAGACTTTTTGTTGCAGGGTGGTTTGCCATTGCCTTCCCCAGCAAGCTGGGTACTAATTTTACTGACCTCAGAAGGATGGAAGGCTGAGTCAACCCTGAGCTGGCTATCTGAACCCAGCTTCCACCGAGATCAAACTCAGGTCATGAGCTGAGCTTGGACTGCAGTACTGCAGTACTGCAGTTTACCAATCTTGGTACGCCTGGCTTATAAAGCTTTCATAGTGTTAACTAGAGTTTTATTTTGGAGATGGGCGTGTTTAGTTCATATAAGCTATGTTTACATAAAGGAAGAAGAAAGTATTTGAAGGCCTTTCTTTCCCTTATAGAATTAGACAAACTCTGTGGCTAGTATTTGAAAATATGTTCATTGACTAATTAGTATAACGTGTATATATATCTCCTGTACTTTTAAGTCAATATGAATTAAAGATCAAGTGTATAGCAGTTGAGCCAGAGCTCTCGAAGGAAAACACATGCATATTGCATCCCTTACAGGAAGTACACAAGTGTTTAAAAATACCTTTTCTTCCCTAGTGGTAATATCTGTAATTGTATTTGTCTCTATGCTTTATAAAGTTTATATCTCTGCTACCTGGCATTACATTTTATGACATGCATGGCCTGGCACTACAAAGTCCCATTTATGTCAGATCCAGTCCTTGTAACAAATGAGTTTGATACCCCTGACTTAGTTTGGGAGGCTCCAATCCAATCAGGTGTATTCAGGGCCAGCCTGCCCACTAGGCAAATTAGGTATTTGCCTAGGGCACCTGCAGGGGGATGAAGAATTCAGCCCTCCCCCCCGCCTGCCCCCTAGGCAAATCCTTATTTGCCTCCCCAGCCTCCTCCTCCCTCCCTCACCATTTCAATGCCCAGGAAGGGGCAGTGGAGCGCCGCACTCCCCGGGCTCTTTAAAGGCTGCCCCCACCGATCAGTTGATTGGCAGATAAAACATGCTGGAGGCTCGCGGCTCCTATGTCAGTCCTCTGGTGCGATCAAAATCAGTGTGGGGTTGGGGCAGCAGCAGCGGGAAGGACGAGCGAGCCGCTGAAAGAGCAGCCGCTGCCTCCCCCCTTTCCTTGCTGGATCGCGGGGGAAGTAAGGAGGCAGAGGTGGAGGCTGCTCTTTCAGCGGCTCGCTTGTCCTTCCTGCCGCAGCTGTCCCCTTGACCCTGCACTGATCTTGATCGCACCGGAGGGCCCAGCATAGGAGCCGCAAGCCTCCGCCGTATTTTACCCGCCAATCAGCTGATTGGTGGGGGGGCGGCCTTTAAAGAGGCTGGGGAGTGCGGTGCTCCACTGCCCCTTCTCAGGTATTGAAATTAGGAGGGGAGGGGAGCAGCGTGGTGCCATGGAGGGGGGCGGGGGTGGTGAGGCTGCCTGGGGCACCATGCGCCCTAGGGCTGGCCCTGGGTGTATTTGATGGAAAATAACAGTGTCCAAACCTATTGTCATCTGCCCACACTACATTGCTTTCAATAGGATGAAAATCTGGATTCTGTCCCACCTGGTGATAAGCCATTGTGTGTCACTACAGATGGTTTGTGACAATAATGAGTGCAAACAGACATGATGAAAGGTGGGGACTGCAGACAGTTCCATGTCATTCCAAAAAAACAGCTTACACAGTTAAAATCCTTTTTTTTTTTTTTTTGCAAAAGAACAAAAATCAGAGTGGCATAAGTTCAAAGTTGCTGTTTAGATTTCAACACTGCCTTTACTTATAGTGAAAATTAATGGTACTATTTCTAAAATGGGCATTGAATTGAATAGTCCAGTTAAATGGCTTTTGGGACATTGTTGATTTTTTATATAGAAAGAAATTTAAATATGCATAGGCAGTGGATTCAGGTCAGACAAAAGAAAATACTTACACAACACATAATTTACGGAATGCTCAAGATATGTGTTATGGTACATACTGACATCTCTCTCTCTCTCGGCTTGACTTTGCGAACGAAGATTTAAGAAGGGTGCAGTAGTCCACGTCTGCTGCAGGCTCGCTGGTGGCTGACAAGACCAATGCGGGACAGGCAGATCCGGCCACAGTGGCTGCAGGGAAAAGTCTGATTTGGGGTTGGTGCTGTAGCAGTGCGATTCTTTCTCAATCTCCTACATAGCTAGGTTTAAAAGGTAGTTTGCAGAAGCCTGTCAATAATTTTGAGGTATGGATCAGATTGGGCTTAAGTTAAATAGCTGGTTTCATTTAAGAATATGTTATGTTCTCAGGATAACAAAAAAAGTGGTGAGTCTGTCCTACTGTTCCTTCAATATCTTGAAATTACGAGCTTTTAAATAAAATAAGCAGTCTCAGTTGGATGTTTTTCAGCCACTCAGCAAATCTGAACCTAAATCAGCTGGCCAAGCAGATATTATTAGAACCAACTATTCCTTAATTGAGGGCAAATGTGAAAAAGCCAAAATAGTATTTATGAAAACAAATGGGAAGACAACATTTTGGTGAACATAAAAGTAAAAATGTGGACTAGTTTACATAAATGAATTTTAAAAATCAGCAAATGTGAGTTTAAGGAAGAATATATTTAAAACTGCATATGGACTGTATCTTACTCTGGATAGGATAGTTAAAATTGCACCTATGGACTTGGTAAGTGCTGGAGGTGTGAGAAACAATCCAGATCCTTTATACACATCCGGTGGCACTGTCCAGATGTTTAAAAATATTGGTTAAGAATATTTAGGACTGTGAATGAAATCCTACAAACAAGATTTACCTCATGACCCTAAGATAGCTTATTCCACAAGGTTTTGTTATTCAGTCGCACAATCGATTACGACTCTTTGCGACCCCATGGACCAAGTCACGCCAAACCCTCCTGTCTTCCAACATCCTCCAAAGTCTGCTCAGATTTGTGTTAGTTACATCAGTAACGCTGTCCAGCCATCTCATCTTTTGCTATCCCCTTCTTCTTTTGCCTTCTGTCTTTCCCAGCATCAGGATCTTCTCCAGGGAGTGTTCCCTTCTCATTTGGTGGCCAAAGTATTTGAGCTTCAGCTTCAGCATCTGACCTTCCAGGGAACAGTCAGGGTTGATTTCCCTTAGGACTGACTGATTTGATCTTGCAGTCCAAGGGACTCTCAAGATCCTTCTCCAGCACCACAGCTTGAAAGCATCTATTCTTCTGCGCTTGGCCTTCCTTATGGTCCAACTCTCAAAGCCATACATTATTACTGGGAATACCATTGCTTTGACTATATGGACTTTAATAATAATAATAATAATAACTTTTTATTTCTATCCCGCCCTCCCCGCCGGGGCGGCTCAGGGCGGCTGTCACCCTTTTGTTGACAGGGTGATTCTATTTTTTATTATACTGCCTAGGTGTGTCATAGTTGTCCTCCCAAGGAGCAAATGTATTTTAATTTCATGGCTACAGTCACCATCTGCAGTGATCTTGGATCCCAGAAAGCGTCTTCCCCTTCTATTTGCCAAGGAGTGATGGGGCCGGATGCAGTGATGTTTTTTGATGTTGAGTTTCAAGCCTACTTTTGTGCTCTCCTCTTTCACCCTCAACAAGAGGTTCTTTAGGTCCTCTTCACTTTCTGCCATTAGAGTGGTGTCATCTGCATATCTGAAGTTGTTGATGTTTTTCCCGGCAGTCTTAATTCTGGCTTGTGCTTCATCCAGGCCGGCATTCCGCATGATGTACTCTGCATATGAATTAAATAAGCAGGGTGACAATATACATCCTTGTCGAACTCCTTTTCCTATCCTAAACCAATCAGTTGTTCCATATCCTGTTCTGACAGTTGCTTCTTGCCCCTTATACAGGTTTCTCAAGAGACATGTAAGATGATCTGGTACTCCCATCTCTTTAAGAACTTGCCACAGTTTGTTGTGATCCGCACAATCAAAGGCTTTAGCGTAGTCAGTGAAGCAGAAATAGATGTCTTTCTGGTACTCCCGTGCTTTCTCCATAATCCAGCGAATGTTGGCAATTTGTTCTCTAGCGGCCCCGTGGTGCAGAGTGGTAAAGCAGCAGTATTGCAGTACTATGGTTTGAACTCTCTGCTTACCACCTGAGTTCAATTCCGGCGGAAGCTGGATTCTGGTAGCCGGCCCAAGGTTGACTCAGCCTTCCCTCCTTCCAAGATCAGTAAAATGAGTACCCAGTTTGCTGGGGGAAAAGTGTAAAAGACTGGGGAAGGCAATGGCAAACCACCCCGTAAAAAGTCTGCCATGAAAACGTTGTGAAAGCAACGTCATCCCAGAGTTGGAAACAACTGGTGCTTGCACAGGGGACCTTTCCTTTCCTTTTCCTCTACCTCAGCTTGAACTTCTGGTAGTTCCCGATCTACATACTGCTGGAGCCTAGCTTTTAGGATCTTTAACATGACCTTGCTGGATGTGGAATGAGTGCAATGGTGTGACAGTCTGAACATTTCTTGGTATTACCCTTTGGGACTGGAATATAAACTGACCTTTTCCAATCATGTGGCCACTGTTGTGTGTTCCATATTTGCTGACATAATGTGTGCATCGCTTTAACAGCATCATCTTTTAGGACTTGGAATAGCTCAACTGGGATACTGTCATCTCTGCTCACTTTATTGTTAGTAATGCTTTCTAAGGTCCATTTGTCTTCACACTCCACAGTGTCTGGCTCAAGATCAGCGATTTCACCATCATGGTTGTCAAGGACATTGAGATCCTTCTTGTATAATTTCTCTGTGTATTCTTGCCACCTCTTCCTAATCTCGTCTGCTTCTGTTAGGTCCCTACCATTTTTGTCCTTTATCATGGCCATCTTTGCACGAAACGTTCCCTTGATTTCTCCAATTTTCTTGAAGAGATCTCTTGTCCTTCTCATTCTATTATTTTCCTCTATTGCTTTGCATTGTTCCTTCAAGAAGGCCTCCTTATTTCTCCTTGCTCTTCTCTGGATAAAATGAAATATATAATTGGAAACTTCTTTGCAGCATCTAGGTTGTTATTAGCACGGGTCTAGAACCAGGTAAAGGTACTTGGCATAGAAGCATGGATTTGGAAATTATAGTTTATAGTCTATGAGGCCCACGGAAAAAATACCAGTATATTAAAAATTCTGGGTAGGAACTAGAATTTTCCAGGGGAAATTCATAGAAGCACTGACATCCTTTTATTATACACCAGAATAAAACTAAACTGGCTGAGATTGCTAAAGAAGAAATCTTGATTTATTTTTGAATTGCAGGGATTTGTTAGGGATTGAATAAAGCAGGAGAACCCCCACCCTGCCTGGGAGCTTGGTAGTTCTATTAACCCCCCTGGTATATTTTTAAAAATTTAGACCTCAGATTTTTCTGCAAATCTTGGGCTTTTCTCAGGCTTGTAGAAAGATGTTCCTAGCTTCAGTCTCTAGATTTAAGTATCTGCAGATTTGGTTGTGTTGAGAATTAAATGCACTGATATATTAGATTCCCATTTGTTGTTGCAAACTTCTCTGAGTTCCTCCATGCATCTGACGAAGAGAGATGTGTTTCTTAAAAATTTATGCTGCAGTAGAATTAGTTGGTCTTAAAAGTGCCATTGGATTCTTTTCTATTTTGCACCAACAGATGAACATGGCTAACTCCTCTGGATATACATCCATTGTTTACAACTCTGTAATTCACTTCAAATGTTACATAGTCAAAATACCAAACAGTCTTTCATTGACTATTTGATTTTTGAAGCACTATCATAACTTATTTATTGAATTTTAATTCAAAATATAATACTTTGTTGAAGCTTATGATAGGCCTATTAAAGTGGATTTCGTTTCATTTTTATTTCAAATTATTCTTTTACACAAAAGAATGAAAAGCAAGAAGGTGCATAAAAAGAAGTTTCCCAGCATGTGACTTCAGGAGACTTTTAATTAAAACACAACCATTGGAAAACAGACCATTACCATTAACATAAGTTAGGGCATAACAGCAGCCCAATACATACAAAACCTCATAAAATGATGTAAATAAAATGACCCTCAGACCAAAAGCAGACCCTAAAACATTTAAAAGATAAAGAATCATTGGTTAAAAGTGTCAAGCATGCAACTTATTCCTAGTAGAAAGCTGTATTGTTTATTGTTGTGCTGGTGCATATCAAAGCTATGTAACCCATTCTCTAGTTCGCACCTCTTGTAACAAATGCAGGAATGCCAGCATTGAAGATAGTGGCTCACCGGAACAATTCCCAGGCCTGAGCCTGGGACCCAGGATGTTGCTAACTGCAAAAGATAACTGAACCTGTGACTGTAGCTTTTCACATGCATATGTTAGAATTCCTAGCAATCTCTAGTATCCCTTTGATGTATCCCTTAAAGCTAGCTACTATGCATTAAACTGTATCACTTTCAATCTTGTCCTTCTATGAGTACCATGGATTATCAATAAACCAATACTTTGTTTCTAATTATCGCTTGGTTCTTTTGAAACTCCTATGCTTGACAAAAAGCTTGGGTAAAAAGGAATGTTTTAGCTTGGCACCTAAAAGAAAATAAGGTGGTTGCTAGGAGAGACTCACAGAGGAAAGTATTCCAAAAGTGAGGTGCCTCCACTGAAAAAGCTCTGAAGACATGGCCACAGAGGGTATGTCTTCAAAAGATTGTCTTAACTGGATAGCTGGACAGTACAAATGGAAGCTGTTCTTCAAGTACCTTGTTCTCAAGTCATTTAGGGCTCTATAGGCAAGGACTGGCCCCTAGAACTGTGCCAGAAACAGATGGGTAGCTAGTACAGATCTTTCAACACAAGATGATATGATCTCTGTATCCAGACCCTGACAATAAGCTGGTGGCCACATTTTGGACCAACTGAAGCTTCCAGATTGCTTTCAATGGCAGCCCCATATAAAGCATATTATAGTAATCTAACCTGGATTTAATCAGAACATGGATCACTGTGGCCAAATCATGCTATATAAATAGAGCACATATTCCCTTCCAGTACACTAGAGCATAAGGAATACTTGTTTCATTTTGTTTAATATTGGCAGGGTTACACAAGTTCTGTTGTTCTGTTGTTTCCCCAGCAGCAATTGCTACTTTTCCTTATGGGCATGTAAATAAACAGCAGATGGCAGAATATAAGTAAGCATGCCATGCCAGGATTGTCACTGGTTGTTGAAACTGAGACATGCAGGAATTTGTGTTTGGGTCAATTTGGTATTTGTTAGACTGTATATCTCATCAGGTTTGAATCCTTGTGTGACGGACTCAGGAATTTAGCCTGAGTAGCAGAGGAACAGGCTTGCAGCTATTGGCTGAAATGCCCTAGTAATGAAAAAGTAACTAAATGAGGCTTATTTAGCAGAAAAAAACACCTCAGGAGTTAGTTCTGATCTGGAAGTCTTCAGAGAGAGTCTGAAGTGAAGACTTTGGGCTTAGGCTGGTCAGTTGTGGGGACAACTGGACAAGGAGCTGAGAACAGCCAGTGGATGAGCTCCTTGTGGAGACAGAGCTGGGCTTAGCTTCAGTCTGAGAGAGAGTTTGAAGCCAGAAGGGGGCAAAACCAAGCCCTTCTGTGAAGGAAACTCTCCAAGGGAGATTTCCAGCGCATTCAGGCAATCTCCATCTACAAACCAAGATCACACAAACACACAGAAGGGAGGACTGAATTCTGGTGGTCAGCAGGGTTACCCAAGACTCAGACCAGAAAACTAGCTTGAGGCTGAGATGCAACAGTACTGAGGGGCTGGAATTAGACCGCAGTGGTGTGAATCCTGGAAGTTAGCTAGTGGAGTGTCTGTGAAGGAGAATAAACTGGCACCAGTCAGGAGTTCTCTATGTGTGTGTGAAGAGTGATTGTAAGTTTGTTGTTTTTTATTATTTTGAATAGCCAGAGCCTAGGGCTAATCAGCTGATCTGAGTAGCATTCTGAGTGCCCAGAAGGCATATCTTGCCTGCCATAGAATTTGATAGAATTCTGTAGCTTGCCTGTTTGCCAGTTTAAATATCTTCTGCCAGTGATATATTTATATATATTTACTTCAGCCTGATAAAATTCTCTGTTTAATAATTGATTTTGCCATCCATCTGCTGCCAAGTGATGTGCCTTTTTATATTGATCAGATAATCATTATTATTTTATCCCTCTTACTTGCCTTTTGTTATCTAATAAATCTGTTTGTGGTTTTTGAGTGCCTGTTATTTTTGAGGTCTGACAGGATTTTTGAGTTTGTGCCTAAGGCACTGAGGGAAGATGGCTGGGGAGAAATTCATTGTGGTCACCCTTCCAAGCAGACTCTGACTGGGTCCCTCACACCTTGTTTTAAAGGTTAAATCCTAGCTGAGAACATGATTTCAAATTAATTATTTTTGAAATGTCTGCTGTCGTTGTTTGCACGTTTTAAAATATAACTGGTATATAAAATCTGTTTTACCTCTAGGTGCAGATTATGGAGGAGAAGTTGAAAGCTGCTAATATCCAAACCAGTGAATCAGAGATGAGGTTGTATAAGAGGTGCCAAGACCTGGAGACTCGGGTGCAGGAGAAAGATGACATTATTCAGAATTTGGAGCAACAACTTGAAGAGCAGGTTAGAAATTATAGTTTTGCTAGTTATTTTGTTACCTACATTTGTAAGTACAATAGATGTATAAGTGATCAAGGAAAGGAAAGAGATTATATTATCTGACTTTTACTTCTGTGATACCCTTGCTGAAAACAATTTCAGATAATAACATGATAGCTGCTTATATGTGTGATTAATGGGGTGATACCTTGTAGGGGCCAAGCATTCAGATTGCACCTCTACATTCATTTTGGTGGGTCTTTAGATCCAGAGGAAGAATGGGCCATGTACACTTCTGCTCCCTGATTTCAGCTGCCTGGTTCTTGTTTGCCAAGATTTAAATGTCTCCTGGGAAATTATGCTTCCTCACTTTTCCCCTGTCCCTTCAAGTTATCTAGGTCTCACATTTTAAGAAGACGTGTGTCTCACTTAATATGACAGCGAAAAGTCAAAAAGATACTTCATCACAAGGTAATCATAGATGGACTATCTTGCTTGTGATGGGTTTTGAAACAAAATCTTTTCTAGTTTTTTGAGGCCCGATATTTTTTCATTGTTGCAAGAGGAAGACTTTTCATTTCCTTTTAAATTGTGTTGTTTATTCCCTCAGAAATTTACCAGATGTACTAGCAATAAGAAAACTTGCTCTTAAGATCATACACGGCTCTCAACATTACCTTGTGTATCTTTGTTACCTGCATTTAAACCCAAACATGGTATTGATGATACTGCAAAGCAGCCATGACTTTCTGTTGGGTTCTTTTCCCCCTTTCTGGCCTTCCCACACAAATGCTTTTCACGAGACATTGTATCATCAGGAGTGACTGAAAGCCATTAGTGTGTTCAGTGTGAGCCTCATGATGTTTCCCTTCTTCTATATTTCTTTTTCTAACTGGGATGTGAGTGTCAAAAGGTTATTATTTTCTTGTTTCAGAAGCAAATAAGAATACAAGAGGCCAAAATTATAGAAGAAAAAGCAGCTAAGATAAAAGAATGGGTGACTGTCAAGCTCCATGAGGTGAATCTCTGCTATGAGTACAATGTGTAGAAAATTAATGCAAATTGAAATTGTTAAAACATCTGAAGTGCAAATATTCAGTAAATTAAATACTTGGGTAGCTTTGGTAGCCCAGCAGATGTAC
Organism: Heteronotia binoei; assembly: GCF_032191835.1. Classification (NCBI taxonomy): domain Eukaryota; kingdom Metazoa; phylum Chordata; class Lepidosauria; order Squamata; family Gekkonidae; genus Heteronotia; species Heteronotia binoei. The sequence goes on from NC_083223.1 coordinate 215,632,436, forward strand.
TTGAGTATAGTTTTCTTCAGCATAATGGATAATTCTCTGCTAAATAAGTTGTCAACTCAAAACCATGCACCCTTAGCACACAGCAATGTTTCCATATAGTCACAGGTAAAAATATTAAAAGTTAGTAAGAAAGGCCCTTGACTGGTGCCTTGAGGCTGTTCTAGACTTAGTTGGCATTTTATTTCCTCTGTATGTAAGGTTAAAAAGTATGTAAAGTTCTCTTTAATGACAGGGAATCTGCTTCCCAAAGTGGGGAGAGACCCTAGTGGCCGTTTTCTCTCCTCTAGTATTTCACTTGTACAAGATTCCACAGGCTTATCATGTGAGCAGCTTATCCCCATGGGTGGTGCTTTGTAGGCTACATCTATAAGCCTCCCCTCCCCCAAAAAACCCCTATAGTTGTTTACTGTATATAGACATTTGAGGCATACCTAGATAAAAAGAACTGACTCCCTGTTAACTGAAGCTTCTTTGTCTGATTACCTGGAGGTGATTGTTATTTACCACAGGTAGCCAGGTATGTGGCTATTTACAGTGTTGTACAACCTATATGTGATGATTAGACATATTCTTTGTTCCGTGTTATCCAGGAAAGTGAGATGAAGAACATTGGCATCCTAAGCTGAGTTGTGTCCTAAGTCCATTGAAGTCAGGGCTTAGAAGGGTGTTACTCATCTTAGGGTGGCACTATAAATGGCGTAGAACTAGACAAAAGAAGAAGTATTTGTAAAATAAAGATAGTGGTGACATATGTATCTTGAAGATTCAGAAAGCAATATTACATTGCAGTTCTCTTAATCCTTTCTTTGGTTATGCATTTGTTAATTTTTCAAGATACATTTTGCTTTATACCAAGTCATCACTTTGGTCTATCAAGGTCAGTATATACTCTGATAGGGAACTTACTCTTCGAAAATATATTCCCAATTATATTGAAATCAAAAAGGGTGTGATCAATAGCTACTTGAGGAAGTTGTTTAAATAGATAAGATTATCATCTCACCTTCATTTGTCTCCAGGCCAGAACAGGTTATTAGAATATCCTTGGGAGTAGCTGCCTGGTTTCCCAGACCAATCCTGTCTAGCTAGCTATCAGGTTACATGATTTTGCTGAAACTCATAGCTGAGTTTGCCAAATACTGTGTTTTTGTGAGTTCTGAAACATACTGGAATCAGCTTCTCCCATTCATGATCAAGAAGATGACTGATCTTGCAGTGGAGTTTGATTTGAAGGTGTGAATCCAGCAAGTAATATGGATGTCAGTGTTGGATTTCAAAAAGGACTTACCTCAGGATGGTAATATCAGCTGTTACTGCCATCTTGGAACCCAGAGATGGAGGAGAAAACATTTCCTGCGTCTTCCTCATGTATGTTCACTCTCAATAACCTTCAGCTGCTTCCTACTTTCCTTCGCAGGACCTGACAAAGAATACTTTTTAAGAGGTTTTGGTTTTCTTTAGAGCCAAAATCCATAAAAATTAAGATGAAATGGCACTGAAGTTTTTTGAGTTCAGCATTTGGTGTTCTAAGAGCCAGTTATGCTCTCAGTCATAACAAAGGTCAACAACATGTTTAGTTTGAAATACTGTCTCATTCTTATATCATGTATGCAGTGAAATAAAATTGCAACATTATTATAGATACTACATTTTAAATGTTTTACTCAGTGGGGGCTTATGAATATGCTTTCAGCTAGAAGTGGAAAATCACAACCTTCACATGATCAATCAGAATCAAACTGAAGAGATAAGGGTGCTGCAGACTAAATTACAAGGTAAGCAGTGCAGGTACTCTGAAAACAGATTGAATACTTTTATTCTGTGTTGCTATTTCTTTAGAAGAGAATCTCAATTTCATATATGTAAGTAGTCTTGCATAATGTTTTAAGTTAAGAGTGTCTTTGTATTGGTAAAATTAATAACAAGTGCAACACTTCTCTGGGAGTAAGACTCACTGAATGGACTTGAGTAGAGTATTAAGTAGAACTGCTTGGGTTTGCTTTCTCAGTTGAACTCTACATAACTCAAGTTACAGAATACTATAAAGGCATGAGAAGCAAACACTGGATTTTATGTTTTGCTTTAGGCGACTGGTGTTCCTTGTTATGTGCAGTGCATCTTGCATACTGGGATTACAAGTGTGTGTGTGTGTATGGTTTTATTGATAAATAAACTGCTGTATTAAAAGAAAAACTTACAGAATGATCTTGTCTTTTTGTGCATTCTGCTGTCTGTGTTGCATATAAATAAATCTTATGTATTCTTTCTGATATAGTTTCTGGTGGATAGCCATGTTGATATGAAGCAACAGAACAAAGTTTGCTTCCAGTGGCACCTTTAAGACCAACAAAGTTTAATTCTTATACCCAGAATTAAACTTTGTTGGTCTTAAATGTGCCACTGGAGTCAAACTAAGTTCGCTTTCTTCTATGGGTTCACTTGTCCTATAAGATTATTGTTTTGTAAACAAACAGAAACACTAGATTTTTGACTGAATCATAGGAAGGGTTTCAAATACCTTTAGTGCATAATATCAAAGGACTTGTTATAAGAATGCTAAAGATAAGCAATCTGTTTGGTATGCAATACCAGAAAATATTAAGCCTCTTTTTCTGAATTGTATCTACACAGATCTTCAGGGAAAGAAATCTGTTCCCTCAACACAAAAGCCTGGGGAGGGCCAAAGACTAAGCAGCCTGACCTTTGGATGCTTCTTAAACAGAGCAAGAAGTCCTCAACAAGTCACTAAGGCTGAAGATACAAACAGTTCTTCCTTAAAGCAAGCTGAATTTAGTGCAAGCACAGGCACACTAGGTATTTTGAGAAAAATTTTAACGCCCTGCGCAATTCAATCCTAAACAGAATTATGTGGAAGAAATTCTTACTGCAGCTTTCACTTTTACTTGCTGGTATTCTCGCAGTTAATTTAGTTGTAAGGACTTTTGTTCTGCTTTTAACTTTGACATCCAGGTGTATTTGCACAGGGGTAAAAATTCAAGTCTGAAGTGAACAAGCACAGGAAAGACACAGCTCTCAAAGCCTTTTTTAAAAATGTAATTATTCTAAAGTATTTTGTGGAGCATGAAAGGTGCGGTGCGACTTGTGAGGAGACGACGGGGCCATGTGTGTGCAGCGTGTTGAGAGGCATGGCATGACTCGCAAGGAGGCAGGGCCATGTGTATGTGTGTGGAGTGTGTTGAGAGGCACAGCATGACTCGCAAGGAGGAGGTGGAACTGTGTGTGTGGAGCATGAGACCCGGGCCAGCTTCCCTGTGCTGTAGGGGGTGGCTACCAGAAGTTACCCCAGCCTAGGGCACCAGACAGTCTGGACCGACCCTGATGCTGAGAAAACACTCATTAGTCTCCACCTGTGTTCTTTGGGGGATTTTTTTTGTGATGTGCAGCCATGCTGGCCTGCTTGCTGCAGTGCAACTGTTTGATGCTAATGAGGTCTGAACTCTACCATGATACCTTCTGTTACCTGCCATGGTATTGTTTTATAAAATTACTAGGAATAATGCCTGTCGTGCAGAAAAATACAACAGATTCTAGAAAGAGGCTCTGGGTGAGTGCCCACCCACCCAAGTGAAGGCATTCACTCCCCCACCCCACACTTTAAGGGGAGGTGAATCCTGCCATCTGAAGTGCAGTTGTAATTCTGAATGATCTTCAGCTATCACCTGGAGATTTGCAACAGTGGTTCCCCAGGAGGAAATGGCTGATTTGGAGGATGGAGTCTATAGCATTGTATCTGTCTGTGGTACCACCCCTCCTCAAACCCACCGTCTCCAGGCTCCATCCGTCAGATCTCCAGGAATTTGCCATCCTGGAGTTGGCAACTTCTAAGTCACACTAGCTGTCATGTGGGGGTGGGGCTGCTGCTGAACAGGAGCAAGCAGCCAGACCTGGTTAAGTCATGCCAGTCAGAAGAATAATTATGGGGTCTGTGGGGAGGCATGAGGACAGTCACACAGATGCTGAAGCTCAGCATTCCTTTTGTTTGCAGTACATTGTTGCTGTCTTTACCTGTCATGTTCAGTGTCATGGGTGCTGGGGGCCCTGCAGAAGAAGCCGAGCCTGCAGAAGAAACTGTGCCCCTGCCACCTGCACCAGTGCCCCTGCCTCCTGCTGGAGAAGATCCAAGCCCCCCTGCCTCGCCCTCTCGGGTGGCTCGTGTGCGTGACCGCCTTCGTCAGGACCTCAGGGATCGGAGGAGGGTGGCACGCTCACAAGCAAGACGCTCCCTGAGCCCTGAGTTTTGAAAGGATTCTGGCCCTTCTAGGAGTGAGGGTGCTTGAGTCCCAGCAGGATCCTGGCTGCCCTCTGAGTCAGCAATTAGCCCAAATGGGCAACAGACAGCAGAGGGCTATATAGCTGTAGGCTTTGAGAGAAGGCTTTGTGGAAGCAACTAGTCATCTACCTGACGTCCTAGCATCCACTTCGGCTTTTGACTTTGGACCTCCTGACCTTGGCTTGACTTCTGGACCACCTGACTACGGCTTCTGAACCTCTGACCTATGATACCTGGACGACGATTTGGCTTTGGCACCTTGGACACTCTTGCTCACCGGTTACAGACCTTGGACTGCCCCTGGACTTCGCCTGGCCTGGCCCCAGCTCATGACAGATTGCTTCCACCCACACAAACACCCATTCTACAGGATGTTTTAACCAATTTATTGATAGCATATGGTTACAGAACTTAATTTCCCTTTGTTGCTTCAATACTAACCCATATGACTTTTCAATCCCCCCTCCCTCCAATATAGACTTCCCCGAGGTTATAGATTCTAATTCAATACTAAAGATACATCTGACTAATCAAAATTCGTTATATAAATATTTTCCCCCCCTTCTTGCTTCTTCGTTCCCCCCCCCCATTATTACTAAAAAATTGTCCAATGTCTTCTTACATTCGACTCTTTCTCTATGTATTCTTTAAACTTCCTCCACTCTTTTTTAAATATCTCCAAATCATAGTCTCTTAATGTTCTAGTTAATTTATCCATTTCACTCCACGATAGAACTTTCATAGTCCAATCCCATTTATCCGGTATTTTTTCTTGCTTCCAAAGCTGCGCATACAATGTCCTAGCAGCTGATAGCAGGTACCAAATTAGAGTCCTATCTTCCTTTGGATATTTTTCTAATTGTAATCCGAGCAAAAATGTCTCTGCAATTTTCTTAAAGTCGTAACCCAATATTTTGGAGATTTCTTGTTGTATCATCTTCCAATACTCTTTCGCTTTTTCACATGTCCATCACATATGGAAGAAAGAACCTTCATGTTTTTTACACTTCCAACATCTATCCGACATTTTCTTGCTCATCTTAGCCAATTTTTTCGGGGTCATATACCACCTGTACATCATCTTAAAACAATTTTCTTTTATGCTCTGACAAGTTGATATCTTCATTGAGTTCTTCCAAAGGTATTCCCATGCATCCATTTGTATTTCTCTATTCACATTGATTGCCCATTTGACCATTTGAGATTTTACTACTTCTTCTTCTGTAGACCATTTCAATAATAACTTATATACTTTTGATATCAATTTTTCATTATCACCAAGCAGGACCCTTTCCAATTCTGTTTGTTCTCGTCTAATTCCTTCCAATTTTATATCATTTTCCAACAAGGATGGATGCTGAAGCAAGTGGAACCGCAGGACTACTGGCTGCCCTCCAAGCCCAGGTACAGCAGCTGACACAGGCAGTAGTGCACTTGCAGCAACAGCCTGCAGCCAGTGCTCCAGCCAAATGCCCAGTTCCCCCACCTGACAGATTTGGGGGTGCCGTGGAAGAATTTCCTGCTTTCCTGGCACAGTGTCAGCTGTACTTTGAACTAAGAGCACGGGACTTCCCCAATGACAAGACGAAGTTGTGTTTTATCATTAGTCTGTTAAAGGGGCAGGCGGCCAAGTGGGCCACACCTCTACTGGTTGGGTCCTCTCCCCTACTGACTGATTACCAGGGGTTTGAGGCCCACCTGTCTGCTGCCTTCTCCAACCCAGTCCAAGCAGCCACAGCCAACCGGAAAATCAGGGCCCTGAAACAAGGCCAGTCCTCGGTGGCTCAGTATGCCACCGAATTCAAGCTCCTGGCCCAAGACTTGGCGTGGAATGAGGCTGCTCAGATGGACCAGTTTACCGAGGGGTTGGCAGAGAAAGTCCTGGATGAACAGGCCAGGGTGGAGCGGCCCCCCACGCTCCAGGAACTTATCACCCTCTGCCTCCGCATCGATGGCCGCCTGGAAAGTCGCCGCCAAGCCAAGACCCGAGGGCGCCAGCTCCCTGCGCCATGCCACTTGGCTCCTCTCCCATCCCCAGCTAGTACCAGAGACGAGGGTGAGCCTATGCAGCTTGGAGCTGCTCGACCCCGCCTGACTCCAGAAGAAAAGGCCAGACGCTGGACGCAGAACCTGTGCCTCTACTGCGGCACGGCAGGCCACTATGCCTCTGGCTGCCCTGCTAAACATCGGATACCCGGACCTACATTGCCACTGCCGCCAAAAGGCCAGCCCCAGGCGTAAGTGGACCCTCCAGCCTGGGGCGACTAGCTGGGTCCTCCGAACAACAGGCTGATACCCCGGGCCCGTTCCTGCTACCAGTCAAACTCCGTCTGCCCGATGGACGCTGGCTGTTCGTGTATGCCATGCTGGACTCGGGAGCGGCCCACTGTTTCGTAGATGCCGCCTTTGTAAAGCAGCACCAGATCCCAGTGCAGCCAAAAGAGATTCCGACGCTGGTGGAGGCTATTGACGGGTGCCTCCTCCGTTCTGGCCCCGTCACCCAGGAGACCTGTCCCATCACCTTCCACGTCCAGCAGCACCAAGAACAGCTGCAGTTTGATGTCGCCCGCATGCCTTGCTTCCCGCTGATTCTAGGCCTTTCCTGGCTGAAGCTGCACAACCCCATCGTGGACTGGGCCCAGCAGGAACTACACTTCCGAGACCCATGCCCCCATCTGACTCCTCCCACCACTCTAGCAGCCGGCATCCCGAGTGATGGTCCTCAGCTCCCTCAGAAGTATGCGGATTTCGCCGATGTCTTTGAAGAGACAGGAGCAGATCAGCTTCCCCCTCACCGACCCTATGACTGTGCCGTTGATTTGGTACCTGGGGCACCACTCCCGGTGGGGCGTCTGTACCCAATGTCGGAGCCTGAGTTGGCAGCTTTGCGAGACTACCTGGACAAGAACCTGAAACGCGGATTCATCCGACCCTCAACTTCTCCCCTGTCTGCTCCAGTCCTCTTCGTGAAGAAGAAAAGTGGGGAGCTCCGGCTGTGCAATGACTACCGGGCCCTGAACAAGATCACCATCCGCGACCGGTACCCTCTACCACTGATCCCTGAACTCTTGGATCGTTTAAAGGGGGCCCAAATCTACACCAAGCTGGACCTCCGCGGAACGTACAATTTGGTGCGCATACGGCACGGAGACGAATGGAAGACCGCGTTTGGGACCCGATACGGGCAGTACGAGCACCTAGTGATGCCCTTCGGATTGACCAATGCCCCCGCTGTCTTCCAGAGGTTCATGAATGATGTATTCCGGGACCTGCTCGACCGCTTCACGATCATATACCTGGATGACATCCTAATTTACTCCCGCAATCCTGCCCAGCACGCCGAGCACGTCCGCCAGGTCCTGCAGCGCCTACGAGCCCATGGCCTCTATGCCAAGCTGGAGAAGTGCGACTTTGACCTGCGCTCCTTCGAGTTCCTTGGTCACATTGTGTCACCGCAGGGAATCCTCATGGACCCGAAAAAAGTGGAAGCGGTCCTGACCTGGCAGGCCCCTCAGAATCGCAAAGACCTGCAGAGGTTCCTTGGATCTTCTTCGTGGTCTCTGTGCATCACACTTGTGGGAGTAGGCGCCAGCACCGATCTCGATCGGTAAACTTCAAAAGCTGTGGATTTCCGCGCCGCCGGCCCAGTGCGCGTGCCCCGAAGCCCCACTGTGCACGCCCACTGGGACGGCCGCGGACATCCCGCCAGTTCTCTTCTGACCGCCGCGCTGATCGGTTGATCTCTCTGCCACGGTCGGTGAACTTTTCGTTTCCATCCGGAAATTATATAGTTAGTTGTACATAGTTTTAGTATTGTTAGTTAGTTGTAGATAGAGTAGGTTTTTTTCCTATTGTTGCGGGAGAGCGGGTTTTGTTTTCCCGCCCTTCGAGGGGGGGACCCCTCTCCCTTTCTCTTTCTTCCTGCCTTGCCTTTCCTCGTATGGAAAGAAAGTGGGGATTTTTTTCGCCGCTGCTCCGCATGCGGGAGTAAAATCGCCCCACCAGACGGGCACTCCTTGTGTTTATTGTGCCTGGGAGAGCGGCACAGGCCGGATTCCTGTTCCCACTGTGCCAAGTTTTCCAAGCAGACGCGGAAAAACAGAGCGGCACGACTCGCGGCGGCCCTGATGGAGCGAGCACTTTCCCCGCGAACCGAACAGGCCGAGTCATCGACAGGCCAGGTGGCCCCACCACCGTCGACGCCAGTCGATACCGGGCGGGCTAACATCAATACCGACCGTCCTCGGAAACAATCCGGTTCGGTAGCCGCCTCGGACTCCTCGGTGCCGATCAAAAGGCCCAAGGAGGACAAAGGGATGCCCTCTGAAAAGAAGCTGCACAAGAAGTCTGAGAAGCCCAAACGCATATCGGCTACCCAGTCTTCTCCGGCATCCCCGGTCGACCCGACCGCACCGGTCGTCCTGCCACTGAAGCTCTTTGCCTCTCCTATCCGGCAGCCGAGCTCGCAATTGGCATCGATGCCGACTCAACTCATCGTTTCCGATTCGGACTCAGAGATCGAGTCGGCGCAGCGTGTCGGTACCGGGAGTAGTCCACTCGACAGATCGACCTCCCAGCCTCGAAGCTCTCCTGCTCAACACCGACACCATCGTCGGGACCGATCTTCCAGCAGCCACTCTCCTCGCTGTCGGGAAGACAATCACTCGCCACGAAGCCAGCCGGCCCAGATTCCCTGGGACCAGAGACAGTGGCAATACCTTTATGGGGCCTACCCCATGCAACCCCCCTTTCCGTGGCTTCAACAACGCCAGAAGGATTGGGACCAAGCCTCCGAGACCTCGTATCGATCCCGAACGTCTCACAGGACGCAGAGGGATGCCCCGTCGGCGTCGGCATCAAAGCCTCCGGAGCTGGACCGGCCGGTCCAGAAAGCACCCAAGCAACGTACCCCGTCGGTGAAAGAGCTTACACCAGTGGCCCCGCAGCTTCCTCCTCGGCACCAATCTGAGCTCTCCGATTCGCCAGAGGTATCCCCCAGGTCTCTTGACGACTCTTCACCCGAAAGGGAGGTCTCCTCCGGTGGCGAACCTTCACCCCCCGGGAAAACATCTGAGGAGCAGCCAATATCACCTTCAGAGGACCTAAAATCTTATGGTGACCTCATAAAAAGAATGGCTCAGACTCTTTTGCTCACTACAGTCCAGCCACAACCTACAGTAACGGACACTGTCTTCGACATAGTCCAACAAGACACATCCACAGCGGTGGCTCTACCCTTGACGAACGTCATGCTCCAAACTGCCAAGGCCTCCTGGGACAAGCCTGCTTCCACGCCTGTCTCCTCACGCAGGCTGGATCATATGTATAGAATCCAGGAAGCTTCGGCAGAATTTTTATATGTCCACCCCAAACCAAATTTGGTGGTCGTATCATCGTCCTCCAAGGCGCGAAAGACACATTCCACTCCGCCGGACAAAGAGGGCAGAAAATTGGATGCCATGGGTAGACGTCTGTACTCGGCGGGCTCCCTGGGCGTAAAAATTGTCAATTACGCGGCATGCTATGGCCGCTACCAATACGCACTCTGGGACCAGGTCTCCACTATAATGGCCACCCTTCCCGAGCAAAGCCGCAACGCTCTAAAGAAGTTGCAGAAAGAAGGCATGATCCTGGCTAAGCAACAGTTAAACTCGGCCAGGCATTCAGGTGACATCTGCGCGAAGGCCCTAACCACGGCTATCTCTCTACGCAGGCACTCGTGGGTAAGATCTATGGCACTCCAACCCGACACACAAGCGTATGTCGAAGATCTGCCATTTGACGGAGCGGGTTTATTTAGTTCTACGACTGATTCGGTCCTCCAGGAGCTGGATAAAAGCATCAAGACTTCCAGAAACCTGGGTGTATCCGGACCACGTCCTCAACCTAAGCGTCAGTGGCCTAAAACCTGGCAGAAGAAGCAGTACTCCAAGTCGCCAGAGAGGCAGTGGCGATCGAAGTTGGCCTCCTTTACCCACCCTTCCTACCAGTCGAAGCCCAAGTACTCTCCCCCTTCCACCCAGACGACCCGCCAGAAGGGGGCGAAGCAAGGAAAACAGGGTCTTTGACTTCCTCCTGGACACTCTTGGCCCGCCGGACTTGGACTCTATCCGCCTTGCCAAATTTTTCCCTGCCTGGTCCCATATTACTTCGGACCAGTGGGTTTTGTCAATAATCCGGCTGGGTTATTGTATAGAATTTCTCCACCCCCCGTGTACCTCGAGGTTCGTTTCCACCGCACCATCGCAAACTCTCTGCGAGGAGGGCCAGTCGCTCCTCCAGAAGCAAGCCATCCAGAAGGTCCCTATGGACCAGAAAGGTCGGGGATTCTACTCCCGTTATTTTGCAGTCCCCAAACGGGATGGGGGCCTCCGGCCGATCATGGACTTGAGGGCACTGAACGCCTTTGTGAGGTGCGACAAGTTCAGGATGACATCGCTCCCATACATCCTTCCCCTCCTGGGCAACAGGGACTGCATGGCGACCCTCGATCTAAAAGACGCGTACTTCCATGTCTCAATTCATCCCAGACATCGGAAGTACCTACGCTTCGTGGTCGGGGACGACCATTACCAGTACCGGGCTCTACCGTTCGGCCTCTGTACAGCCCCAAGGGTATTCACCAAGACAATGGTGGTCATTGCTGCTCACTTGCGGCTGCAAGGTGTGACACTTTTCCCATTCATAGATGATTGGCTCCTGGTGGCGGAGTCGAGGGAGAAGTTACTGCGGCACATTTCCATCACCCTGGCCTTGGTGGACGATCTGGGGCTCCAGATCAATCTAAAAAAGTCCAATCTGGTGCCTTCTCAGAAGGTACAATTCATTGGAGCGATCCTCGACACACGAGTTTGCAAGGCGTTTCTCTCTCCAGACAGAGCAGACGCCATTGTGCAGCTGGTGTCCTCTCTCCAACAGAACCCGACTGTCCCTGCAAGGACGCTGCAGCGGCTCCTGGGACTTATGGCAGCGACGACTTCCGTCCTCCCGTTTGCGAGGCTCAGGATGCGGCCCCTGCAGCTTTGGTTCCTTCGGAACTTCAGGTGCAACGTCGAGAAGCCATCCCGGTTGCTGACGGTGCCTGTAGAGATCCTGTCGTCCCTCTCCTGGTGGAGCCTGAAGAGTCGCCTGACCGAGGGGGCGCCCTTCCACAAGCCGGAACCGGTCCTGACGCTCACCACGGATGCCTCCCTCTGGGGATGGGGGGCTCACATGGGGGCCCTATGCGTGGGGGACCATTGGCCGAGCCATCATGCCCACCAGCACATAAACTTCCTGGAGCTACTGGCCATCTTCCACGCGCTTCGCTCTTTCCAACCTCTTCTGGAGGGTCGGTCGGTGGCCGTGATGACGGACAATACCACAGCAATGGCCTATATCAATCGACAAGGGGGCACGGTGTCCAGGAGGCTCTGCCAGCTGGCCTCCCTGATATGGGAAACGTGCATCTCCATAGGAATTTTCCTTCGAGCGACCCACCTTCCGGGGGACAGGAACGTTCAAGCGGACTTTCTGAGTCGAGGTGGAGCTCTCCTCCACGAGTGGGAGCTCAACTGGGAGTTCCTGAGACTAGTCTTCAGCCGGTGGGGGACCCCGGACCTGGACGTTTTCGCTACAAGGCAAAACGCAAAATGCCGCCTCTTCTGCTGCAGGGGGAGCTCGGACCCTCTCGCCTTGGGGGACAGGTACCGTGGAGGCACCACAAGGTGTATCTGTTCCCTCCTGTACCACTACTCACCAAGGTAGTACAGAAGATAATGAGGGAACGGCCGAAGGGGATTCTAGTAACGCCCTGGTGGCCCCGACAGCCATGGTTTCCCCTGGTCCTCTGCCTGTCGGGGAGAACTTACCATCAATTTCCCCAGGTGCAGGATCTCCTGCTCTCTCACGAGGGCCGGGTTCTGCACCACGATATCCCGCATCTGCGCCTCACGGCATGACGTCTGGATCCAGATTCTCTGACAGGACCAAGTTCGTGATCTTGAACTGTAGGAAAACCTCCACGAGACGGTCGTACGCGGCTAAATGGGCCAGGTTCGCCAAGTTCGCTGCAGACCTCTCTGTGGTTCCCAAAAGGGCGGACTTATCGATAATTTTGGACTTCCTAATTACCTTGCTGGACGCGGGCCTGGCGCCCTCTTCAGTGCGAGTCTACCTAGCTGCTATCTCGGCAGCACACGGGCTGATTGAAGGCTACTCGCCTTTCACGCATCCGGACACTAAACGCTTCCTCAAGGGCATGGCGAGACTGTACCCGGCAGTGAGGGCACCTGCACCTGCGTGGGACCTTCCACTTGTCCTCAAAGCACTGACAGGGAAGCCATTCGAGCCGATGGCGACATGCCCGCCCCACCTCTTGGCCTGGAAGACGGCCTTCCTTGTGGCTATCACCTCAGCGAGGAGGGTGGGGGAGCTCGCTGCGCTCAGGTGTGACTCCCCCTACTTACTGTTTTCGCCTGAAGGGGTCACGCTGCGCCCTGACATCACCTTCCTACCTAAGGTGGTGTCTCCCTTCCATCTCAACTCGGAAATTTACCTACCAGTTTATTTCCCCTCTCCGGCCAATGACTCCGAGCGACTGTTACACGCCCTAGATGTTAAAAGGGCACTTTCTTTCTACCTGCACTGCACTGGCCCTTCCCGGAAGGATGCCAGGCTGTTCATTTCATACGCAACGTCCTCCCTAGGACAGCGCATTTCCTCCCAACGCTTATCCAAATGGATTACAGGGACCATCCGACTGTGCTACCTTCTTCGGAAGCGGCCTCTTCCTGGACCACTGCGTGCCCACTCAACCAGGGTGGTGGCAACGTCGGAGGCGTTCATGAAGGGAGTTCCCCTGCAGGACATTTGCAGGGCAGCCACGTGGTCCTCGGCTCACACGTTTGTGACGCACTACGCCTTGGACCTGAGGCACAGACAAGTTTCTTCCGTGGGCCGTGCCGTCTTACAGTCCGTTTCCTCGTGATGGACCGGCGTACCCTCCACCAGGTAGGCCTGAGCTTGTTAATCTCCCACAAGTGTGATGCACAGAGACCACGAAGAAGATAAACAGGTTTCCTACCTGTAACTGATGATCTTCGAGTGGTCATCTGTGCAGTCACACTACCCGCCCGCCTTCCCCGCTGCTGCCGGTCCCTCCGTGGGGCTAACGCGGCGGCCAGAAGGAACTGGCGGGATGTCCGCGGCCGTCCCAGTGGGCGTGCGCAGTGGGGATTCGGGGCATGCGCACTGGGCCGGCGGCGCGGAAATCCACAGCTTTTGAAGTTTACCGATCGAGATCGGCGCTGGCGCCTACTCCCACAAGTGTGACTGCACAGATGACCACTCAAAGATCATCAGTTACAGGTAGGAAACCTGTTTTTTCGCCAACTACTATCGGCAATTCATCCTGGCCTATGCATCTCTGACCACGCCCCTGACGCAACTACTCCGCCCCAAAGAACCTTTCCACTGGTCCCCAGAGGCCGATAACGCCTTCTCCACCCTGAAGACCCGCTTCGCCACCGGGCCACTCCTGAGATACCCCGACCCCCAGCTTCCCTTTACGGTGGAAGCTGATGCCTCCAACGTGGCCCTGGGAGCAGTGCTGTCCCAGCGCGAGGAGCCGTCCCAGCCACTCCAGCCCTGCGCCTATTACTCACGCCAGCTCACTGCTGCGGAGAGGAACTACACCATCTGGGAGAGGGAGTTGCTCGCGATCAAGGTGGCTTTTGAGGTTTGGAGACATTACCTTGAAGGGGCTCGCCACCCTGTCCAAGTGCTCACCGACCACCGGAACTTGGAGCATCTCCAGACCACCCGCCGTCTCAACCAGCGCCAGATCTGGTGGTCCCTATTCTTCTCCCGCTTTGACTTCAAGATCACCTACATCCCCCATACCCAGAACCGGAAAGCCGATGCGCTCTCGCGGAAACCGGAATACGCTCCTGCTTCGACTGAGACCGCGCCTGCTGCTCCCATCCTGCCACCCTCAGTGTTTGCAGCCACCTCCACTTCACCAGCACTCGTGGAGGACATTCGTGCTAGCCAGGCCAATGATCCCTGGGTCCAGCAACACCTCCAGGCACTCCAAGATGGCTCAACAGGGGAGTTCACGACTCGAGGCGGCCTCTTGCTACACCGCGAACGCCTCTATGTGCCGCCCGGGCCCTTGCGGGCAGAAGTACTATGCATGACCCACGACGCGTTACCCGCTGGGCACTTTGGACAACATAAGACCACCCACTTGCTGACACGGGAATTCTGGTGGCCACGAGTTCGCTCCGATGTTGCCTGTTATGTCAATTCCTGTGACGTCTGCCGACGGGCCAAAGACATCCCAGCCAAACCCCCAGGATTGTTACAGCCCTTGCCCACACCCTCAGGACCCTGGGATACCATCTCAATGGACTTCATCACAGAACTTCCGCGATCCAAGGGTCAGACTTGCATCTTAGTGGTCGTCGACCTGTTTACAAAGATGGCCCACTTCATTCCGTGCCCGAAACTTCCCACAGCTCAGGAGACGGCCCAGCTCTACCTGCAACACATCTTTCGTCTGCACGGACTCCCAGCCCACCTGATCTCAGACCGGGGCCCCCAGTTCTCCTCTCGGTTCTGGCAAGCCCTCCATTCCAGCCTGGGTACTCGAGTGCACCTGTCCTCAGCCTACCACCCACAGACAGATGGTCAGACAGAGCGCACCAATGCCACGCTATAGCAATATCTCCGCTGTTACACCTGTTACCAGCACGATGACTGGACCACCCTGTTGCCCCTAGCGGAATTTGCATACAACAACGCGGTCCATTCATCCACCCAAATGACCCCGTTTGCTGCAACCTACGGGTACCACCCTCGGTTCTTCCCGGCAATCCTGCCACCCACGAATGTCCCCGCCTTCGATGCCTACCTGCAAGAACTCCGCGCCAGCCAAGACTTGCTCCGAGAGCAGCTACAGCGGGCCAAGGAGGCGTATAAACTGGCTGCGGACCGGAAGAGGCAAGAAGGCCCTCCAGTGCAGCCGGGGGATCAGGTGTGGCTCTCGACTCGCTACCTGCGCCGGCCTAGTCGGTCGCACAAGCTGGATGCACGGTTCATTGGACCCTACCCTGTCTTAGAACAAATAAACCCCGTCGCCTTCAGGCTCCAGTTGCCACCCCACCTCCGCATTCACCCTGTGTTTCATCGCTCCCTCCTTGTTCCGGCTGCACCCCCTGACCCAGCTCGGCCTCCTTCCCCAATGCCACCACCACCGGTGCTGGTGGATGACGAAGAAGAATATGAGGTGCGCCAGATCCTGGACTCCCGGTACCATCGTGGAGGCTTCTAGTACCTTGTGGACTGGGAGGGATACGGCCCGGAAGACTGGTCTTGGGAGCCCGTGGACAATCTTCATGCCCTGGACTTGGTGCAACAGTTCCACAACGACCATCCCGACCTCCCAGGCCCCTCGACGGAGGGGGGCCCTGGGGGGGATAGTGTCATGGGTGCTGGGGGCCTTGCAGAAAAAGCCGAGCCTGCAGAAGAAACTGTGCCCCTGCCACCTGCACCAGTGCCCTTTCCTCCTGCTGGAGAAGATCCAAGCCCCCCTGCCTCGCCCTCTCGGGTGGCTCATGTGCGTGACCGCCTTCGTCAGGACCTCAGGGATCGGAGGAGGGTGGCACGCTCACAAGCAAGACGCTCCCTGAGCCCTGAGTTTTGAAAGGATTCTGGCCCTTCTAGGAGTGAGGGTGCTTGAGTCCCAGCAGGATCCTGGCTGCCCTCTGAGTCAGCAATTAGCCCAAATGGGCAACAGACAGCAGAGGGCTATATAGCTGTAGGCTTTGAGAGAAGGCTTTGTGGAAGCAACTAGTCATCTACCTGACGTCCTAGCATCCACTTCGGCTTTTGACTTTGGACCTCCTGACCTTGGCTTGACTTCTGGATCCCCTGACTACGGCTTCTGAACCTCTGACCTACGATACCTGGACGACGATTTGGCTTTGGCACCTTGGACACTCTTGCTCACCGGTTACAGACCTTGGACTGCCCCTGGACTTCGCCTGGCCTGGCCCCAGCTCGTGACATTCAGCCTTGTGGTATTTAGCATCAGCATGAATTTGTGGCATAATCTGGGGTTTTTTTGCCTGGCCTGGTTGTGTAATTGTATACCATAGAGTATGTGCCTTAGGGCAGTCATTTTCTGTAGGGGAACTGATCTGACTTCAGCATTCCATCTCCTCCCCCTCCCCACAGCCTCTACCTAGGAAAAGTACAGTCTTTCTCCATAGTGGGGACCAAAGCAGTAGGGAAACGGCTGATCTAGAGGGTGGAGTCTATGGTATTGTGCCTGTCTGAGGGCCCACCACTCCTCAAACCCACCCTCTTCAGGCGCCACCCCTCAGATCTCCAGGAATTTGCCAATCTGGAGTTTGCAACTGCTAAGTCACTCTGGCTGTCATAGGGGGCTGCTGCTGAACAGGAGCAAGCAGCCAGGCCTAGTCAAGTCATGCCAGGCAGGTGGCATCAAGTCACTCAGAGGGTGCTGCCAGGCCTAGGGTAGCCAACCTCCAGATGGAGCCTGAAGATCTCCTGGGATCATAACAACTCCAGACAACAGATCTCTCTCTCCCTGGAGAAAATAACTGCTATGGAGGGAAATATATCTGTTATTTATAACATTTTACTATATGCTTATGAGGGTTGTCCTCTTATGTTAAATACTGACAAAAAGGTCTTAATTTTAATATACCACCAGATCAATGGAAACTAATGTGGAGGTCTTCAACATTTAGAGCTCACAATATTTCAATTAGGACACAGTTCTGTAGAACATTAACACAGTGGTCCCTTACCCCGCAAAAATTTCATTATATGCACAAATAATTGCCTCCTTTATTCTGGAAGGGCTGTAATGCTATAGGAAGTTTTACCGTTGGTGGGATTGTGCGATGGTAAAATCATTATAAATGTATGATAGTACTCATTTTAATATTCCTTTTGAAATGGAAATTCTGATCTTCAACATTCCTTTTTAAGGAAAATTTTAGGCCTTCCCCAAAGTACCCTGGCTCCACACCTGAGACTAGAAGTCAGTTTGCCCTCAGTCACCTCTAGAGCCCACTTGATAGTATTAAAATACTATAAGAAGCTTAGTAGTATTCCAGACAACCACCTGGTAAAACACAGTTTTCAGTACTTCAGCAATATGAGTGTGTGGTCCAAATACCTTTCTCCCATTTTACAAATGTACTCTTTACCCTCTTTAAAGTCAGTAATAGTCTGGGACCCAGGTAAACTGTGGGACTGGATTTTTGAAAAGGATGCCCTTCGTGACATCAATCTGATTCGTCACTCTAAATTCTCTGTCTGGTATCCCCAGTTCAAGAAAAATAAATTCTTTTCCCGCTATCTAACTCTCAAATGCCCCGTTAAGAAAAGCATTTACCGAAGCCCGGTTCCAAACCATGCCATCCTTGTACCTTTAGGGTAGATTTCAAAAAATACCCGTGGACCAGCGTCTTTGTTCCTGTGGTACCAATAGAAGATATTGTTCATTGTATTATATCCTGTCCATTTCATGGACCGATCCGAAATAAACTGCTGAATCAATTTCACTCAAAGTTTAAATCAGAAGAGGAATGTATTAAATTTTTATTGGCTGATGCCATTCCACTGAGCCACTTGTGGGAAGGGCGGGATAGAAGTCACCAAATAAATAAATAAATAAATAAATATTACCTTAAAGGTGGCTACTTTCATCTTTTTAGCAATAAAAATAAGGAAGAAGATAACTATAGCCACGCATACAAAAATTTTGGCCAAGTTATATCCTCATTCTGTCACATTGTTTTATTATATATGTTTTAAATCTTGTTCATCGTACTGTATTTTGCTATGTATTTTTTATGTTTTAATTTTTATGGCTGGAAGTAAACTGTATACTTTGGGGGGTTTGCTGGGTTGTTATAGCCTATGGCTACAACAATAAAATACTTTGACCTTTGATCTTGAACATGTGGAATATATGCACGACCAGCCTTCTTAATACTTTTGGAATTGCAAAATTTTGGAAATCCTCTAAAAACCTCACAATTGGAGATTGGCTACAAAAAGTTCTGGAATTTTGTACTATAGACAAAATCTCAGTTTCTCTCACCCAACAAGGAAATTTATTTGATTCTAAATTTGTGATAGTCTGGTTTCCAGTTACAGAATATCTAGCATCTAAAGAAGAGTATAGTAATATGTTGGAAGCAGTGTTGCCTCTAAACTGAGTTAGTGTGAGCTAGTTCACAATTTTTCAGCCTCCAATTCACACATTTTTATCTTGGCTCAAGAAGTATGACCCCAGAGCAAACTAATTTATGCAGTAGCCAAATTACTTGCTCACAGCTTTAATGCCAGTAGCTCGCAAAGTAGATTTTTTGCTCACAAGACTCCACAGCTTAAAGGGAGCATTGATTGGAAGTTATTAACAGCATTTCTTAAGACTCTATATTTGTTTAATTTTTTTTTAAAAAGAAAAATATATAGACTAATTTATTTAGGTTTGTAATGCATATATTTATGTATATGTTTATTTTCCCAAGTGTATTTTTTCTCTAATTTTTTTCTTTCTACTGACTTGCTATTGGATACTTATTAATATTTAATAACATATATTTTTAAAAACTGCTTTAGAGGGTGGACTCTGTGGCATTATATTCAGCTGAGGGTTCTCCCTTTACTGCCTAGCAACAACCTCTGGCTAGCAGCTTCCCCAGTGGCCCAATCCTCATCTGTCCTGGGGCGAGGCTGAGGGAGGGAGAGAGTGACAGGAAAAAGGCAGCTGCCATGGCCTCTGAGGGGAAATGCTTCATGAAGCGGCAGTAGAATGGCAAGCCTTTCTGAGGCTGGTTGATGGAGAGGACTCAGAGAAGCGTAGAAATGTGTCTGTCTCTGAGATGAGACTGTTTTGGTGGTTTGTTCAGTTCTCCCAGGCCTGCAGTAGGCAGGGGATAGGGGAGTCAGACAATGGGAACCCAGAGGTAGTGACTGACACATGATGGGCCAATGGTTTGTTGAGTGCACTCATCAGCCAATGGGAGTGCTTCATTTTACACCACCATTAGGGAATTATGATGATGCTCGGGATAGAGAGAGCTGACAGAAAGAACTTTTTCTCCTCCCCAAATTTAAGAACTCAAGGGCATCCAATGAAGCTGATGGGCGGCAGATTGAGGACAAACAAAACAAAATACTACTTAACTCAATGAGTGATTAAAATTTGGAATTCACTGCTAGAAGATGTAGGGATAGCCATAGACATAGAAAGCTTTACGCAGGGATTTAGATAGATTCATGTAAGAGAGGTCTATTAGTGGCTATCAGCCATTGTGACTAAATTGAACCTCTATATTTCAGAGGTAGTAAACCTCTGAAATCCAGTTCCAGAAGGCAACATCAGGATTCTATACCCTGTTACAGAAGCCAGCTTGGTGTAGTGGCTAAGAGCAGTGGACTTTAATCTGGAGAACAGGGTTCGATTCCCCACTCCTTCATATGACCCCAGCTGGTTAATATTGGATCGGTCACAATTCTCTCAGAACTCTTTCAGCCCCATCTACTTCACAGGGCTTTTGTTGTGGGAAGAAGAATGGAAGGTGATTATAAGCCATTCTGAGACTCCTTCAGAAGGATGGGGTGTAAAACCAACTCCTTCAATTCTTCCTCCTTCTCTTCAGCTCTCCAGAGTAACTGGCTGGGCACTGTGTGTGGAACAAGATGGTATACTAGATGACCACTGGTCTGACTGAGCAGGGCTCTTCTTATGATGTTTTGTGCACTTGCATCAAAACTGAGCTCTCTTAGAGCAGGGGTCCCAAACCACCAGGCCGGGGACCACTACCGGGCTGCGGCCTGTCTGCAAGTGGGCCGCGAAGCCTGGAGGCTCCCCCCCCACGGAGTTTTGTCACCCCCCTGCCACTACCCTCCCTTTCTCCCCTGTGCTGCAATGCAGTGCAGCGCTCCGTTCTTTCCCTCCCTCCCCTCTCCCTCTGATTGTGCCGAGCCGCACTGAAACTGGGCCTTACCAGTTTTGATGGAGCCAGTGCGCCGTCTAACACTTTGAAGTACAAGTGAGAAAATGCTTCTCCTACGTCCTTCCTCGAACCGGAAGTGAGGGGGGAGAAGCATTCTCTCATGCGTACTTCAAAATGTTAGATGGCGCACTGGCCCCATCAAAACTGGTAAGGCCCAGTTTTGACTCTGCTGTGCTCGATCTGAGGGAGGGGAGAAGGGAGGGAGGAGGGGGTGAGGGCGATGATGGAGCACCGGGGAGAGAGGGAAGGCAGTAGGAGGGGGAACCTGAGCCTTGTCACGCAGGGTGGGGGGCGACGGAGCTAAACTCTGGCAGGCCGCTTCAGCGGGTTGCCCGCCACTGCAGAGGTGCTGTGAGGGGAAGGGGGCAGGGCAGCAAAGCTGCACAGCACTGGGGGGGTGGCGAGGCTGCACAGTGCCACAGGGGGCGGGGGGGAAATTCAGTGCCCCCACCCTGCTGGCCCTGGGGTCACAGTGGGCGGGCTAGCTCTGCTGCCGGTCCTCGGTACCAAGAAGGTTGGGGACCACTATCTTAGAGGAAGGTGTCAGCATCTTAATAAATCTGATGTGCTTTTCATATATGTTGCTGTTTCCTGAAATTAAAAAAAAATATATAAGTGAGTTTTGAATTGATATTACTTGTACATCTTGATTACAACTTACATTGTGCTGCCTTCACTTAAAATAACTTTCCAATCATATTATCTGTTTTCTTTCCAGAGAAAAAAATTCAGGAAACATACCTTGCTGGTCAGCTGTATGGGAATAACAGAAGCTTGAAACCACTGCAGCAACAAAACTCTTTTGGCTCCGAACAAAGACAAACAGTAAAGTCAAAAGATCATGATAACAATATATCCAAGAACTCTGGCAGTACAGTAAGTGACTGGAGTTCTGATGAGGAGGAAGGAGGTAAAGGAAGACCTAAATCCAGGCGTGTATCTACCCTTTCAAGTCACACATCTGAAGAAGGAACAGGCTACAGCCAAATTGGAAGTGAAATGTATTTGACAGCATCAGATGACAGCAGTTCTTTATTGGAAGAAGAGAGCTTTGGAACTCAAATCAGCAAACAAAAAAAACTATAT
The DNA here is from genome assembly GCF_032191835.1 of Heteronotia binoei. Taxonomy (NCBI): domain Eukaryota; kingdom Metazoa; phylum Chordata; class Lepidosauria; order Squamata; family Gekkonidae; genus Heteronotia; species Heteronotia binoei. The sequence continues at coordinate 215,653,859 of NC_083223.1, forward strand.
TTGTGGCAACAAGGGTGTCCATGGAAAAACCAGAATAATCTAATTGGAAAAAGCAACTTGGAATCCTTTGGTGATAAGAAAGTCCACGATAGTTTTTCAGATGAGTTGAATAAGAGATTTCAGTCCCAGAGGCTAGATTATTCTTCATCCTCTAGTGAGGCAAATACTCCAAGTCCAATTTTAACTCCTGCTCTAGCACCAAAGCATCCAGCACTGATTCTGGCAGCAGGCTCTCAGACTGGTAAACAGTTGAATTCTCCATCTGATCTGCCACCTCCAAAGCTGAGAACTCCCAGTGTCTTTACGATAAGTGCAGCATTGGCAAAAAAACATTTTAGTCAACCTTCTCTGTGTTCAGACAAAATGTTTGGCAGAAACAGAAATGCTATAAGCATGATACGTCCCTTTAAGCCTCAGGAAACAGACATAGATCAGGTGGATGGGGAAGGTCCAGAAGTTTTAGAGAAAATGGAGATTAGCTGCAATGATGAGTTGTTTACTTATGATGCCTGCGATACTCAGTGTTCAGAAGCCGTGGACCCTGGTGATACAAGGAAAACAACCAGCACTAAGCCTCCTACTCCTCCACTGCATCGATTCCCCTCCTGGGTAAATGTTATTATTTATGACAACCTTCTAATTTGTTAGGGAAGAACTAGACCTCCTATATGGTTCCATGATAACTTCCCTGACTTAAAAAAAAAAGATTACAGCAGTGAGGAAAGGGGAAGCTTGCTAAAGGGAAAGAGGGAAAGCAACTTCTGGCAGGAAAATTGGCCATTTTTTTGCCAGAAGTTGCCTCCCCAATGCCAAAGGAAGTGGTGGCCTGCTCCAGGAAGTGGTCTGCCACAGGAAGTGGGGGTGACTACAAGCATAGACAGCTTCAAGAGGGGATTGGATAAACATATGGCGCAGAGGTCCATTAGAATCTATTAGCCACAAGATAGAGATGGAACACTATTTTTGGGGCATCGATGCTCTGTATTCTTGGTGCTTGGGGAAGTGGGAGGGCTGATCCAACATGACCTCTTTTATGTTCTTATGTTCATGAGTAAGAGCAACTTGGGAAACAGTGGTTTTTACAAGGAAAAAGTGGTAACTGACTATCCCTATGCCTTCTTTAAATTTTAGACTTGAGAGCACCATTTTGTAAAAATAAAATAAAATAGATAGAATAATCCTAGAAGGTGAAATGACATGTATATTTCCTTTCTCTATTGGTGTAACTTTATTTAAACCAGCTTCACATTCTCATTATATTGTTTCATAACTTGGCAGGCTATTTTAAAAGTTGAGATATATAGTGTGTTGACTGTCGGGGGCTTGTCTTGAAACCCTGTGGTCAGAATCAACTGCACGTGCATGTGTGTGTGTGTATAAAAATTGTGTTAAGAGCCACATGGCGCAGTGTGGTAAGCTGCAGTACTGCAGTCCAGGCTGTGCTCACGACCCCAATTTGATCCTGGCAGAAGCTGGGTTCAGGTAGCCAGCTCATGATTGACTCAGCCTTCCATCCTTCCGAGGTTGGTAAACTTGAGTCCCCAGCTTGCTGGGGGTAAAGTGTAAATGACTGAGGAAGGCAATGGCAAACCACCCCATAAAAAAGTCTGCCTTAAAAACGTGAAAGCAATGTCACCCCAGCACCTTTACTTTTTAATTAATTGTGTTATTTTTAATATACTAAATAAAAATTCTTTTAAATTAATTTTAAAAATGTATTTGAAGAGAACATTTTTACTCACTGGGAAAACAAAAGGAGAAAAAAGCATATTACAGATTATTAGGAGGATAAACAGATACAGGAGTGGAGAAACATCTATGTATCTAGTAGATTTTTTGGGGTGGGGTGGGGGGTGGGGGGGAATGATTGCCAGCTCTTGTCCAACTGAGACATTACTTTACCTTCTTTTAAAGCAGTCACTCTAGTAGCCATTAAAATTTCCTTGTGTTTTGTGACCTGTTCTGCCATAGTAAGAGTAAAATCCTCCTCCCCCGCCGGTACCAATTTCAATTGCAGAATACATGATAACAAATAAGGTACAGGGGTTTCAGAAGACATATGGTTGCTCTATCACATTTGAAATTGTCTTCAATGGAACTGTCAATAAAGTATTTTTTAAGAACAATAATCCTTACCTTTTCATAATAAAACATAATCAAGATATGGAACTTGTAATAGAACAGGCAATATGCATATAAAACAAGGAATGATTCTAGGGAAAGCAAGGATACTGAGGGCATGGTATGGAATCGCATTTAGCAGTTTTGATATCCCTTTTACTTTTTTGAGGGACCTCATTGACATATAGACCCTAATTCTCATTGTTCACATCTGGAATCAAACTATACATGATAGTGAACATGGTTCCAATCCGTGGCCACTGACACAATTTTAGAGGAAAATTCAGGCATTTAGAAATTACCACAAGGCCCCTATCCTGATTTGGCCCACAGCATGGAGGCAATCTGTCCTTCCTCCTTTCAAAATGCCGAAACACCGCCCCCCCCCATGGCTATTTCGTCACTTGAAAAGGTGTATGCATGGGGACGAGATAGTCTGGGTCTGCTACAGCACCTGATTGGGTATTTGCAGCTATTTTTCAATGTCTAAATTTTCCTATAGAAAGGCATTGGTGGCCCTGTATTGGACCCATATCTAGTGTAATATGTGATTTGGCTCAGATATGCCCACCTAAATTAAGAACACAGGAATTCCATATAATACACAAGGAAATCAGATCTCATTTCAAAAGCCTTCACTTGAATAAATAGTAAAAACTGGATCCAAAAAGCACTGGTGATAAAACGGGCTCATAACTATGGTGAGGCACATGGGGTCCCAGCCCCTGGGCACATCTGCTCTCTGAGCCTTGCTCTCAGACAGCGTGCCTAGGATTTGCAGCCCAATTTGCTGACTTGGAGGAAGCAGTCCCACTGAGTTACATTGTATTGCACCTTCCCAAGATGTGGGTGAGGGCTGCTCAGTGTGATTTTATTGCATTTCATTAGAGGAAAAAACAGTCCCTTTAATGATTTAGCTTGCAATGCTGTACAGTCCAAATACAGTCCAAATGCAATGCTGTACAGTCCAATGCTTACTCAGAAAGTAAGCCATGCATCCACTGAGTGTAATGGTGAATTAACTTTCCAAGATGCGGGTGAGGACTGCTCAGTGTCATTATATTGCATTGCATGAGAGAAAAAGCACACACACCACCCGTTTTTTTCAAGGTAGATCTCCTATTTCAGTCAGATTCCAGACAATGCTACCCCTTCAGGAACAATGATCATTGGCAGGACTGGGAACTGACTTAAAGGAGAGAAGAAATTTCCTTTTCTCCAGTGGTCCCAGGAGTGGGCCAGTCCTCACTCGTGGGATCTCAGCTCCTCCTCTTCCATTGCAGGGCTTAACAAACTTGACCCGAAGGGGAGGTGCTGGATCCTCAGCAGTCAGTTTTGTTAGCCCTGCAATCCAAGCAGGACGTGCTTTAGAGCCCCCTTGAGGCTCTTTGACCTGAGACAATGAAAGAAAGAAAGAAAAGAAAGAAAGAAAGAAAGAAAGAAAGAAAGAAAGAAAGAAAGAGAAGAATACCTGGAGTCAGTGGCAGAAATCACCCAGCAGGGAGATTAAAACGAGCCGCTGTTTTTTCTCCTCAGGGAAAGCGGGGAGGGAAAATCCCTCCCGGGCTTGAACGACGCACCGCAGTAGCCTCTCTTGTCAAGGCACGCGTTCGCGCCTAATTGTTCTTCCCCACCTCTTCCCAGCCTGACGGACGCACGGGGCCATGGATAGGTCTCTCCCAGCTGCTCCCAGCAAAGGCACCCCGGGGGCCTGCGGGGCAGCAAGTCGAAGGGAAGACCGGCAGAGGCCAGGGAAAAAGGGAGAGGACTCGTGTGCTTCACGTTGCCCTCCCAAAGCGCCGTGGACAGCGCGACAGCGCGGTGGTTCCCAGAAGCGGCGGTAAGCTCTATGGGAAGAGGGGGAACCCTTAGGGGATTTCCAGGGGGAGAGGAGGTCTGCAGACTCCCAGAGCCCCTTTTGTTGGTGCTGGCAGCTTAAGCCCACGGGGCTGTAAAGGAAGCTGGGATTCAGACGTCTCTGTTCAGCACTCCCCCCCCCCCCCCATCCCCTCTCCTCATTCCCTTCTTCCCTCCGGCTTCCCTGTTTGCTCCTGCATCCAGGAGGGGTGACCTCGGCTGGAAGAGGCCCCTGAAAAGGGAAAGGGAGTTAGAAAACCAGTCAGGAGCTGGTGAGGGGGGGGAGGTTTTTGGCGGGAATGGAAACCATTTTACTTATACTACTTGTGTCTTATAGGGCCATTCACTCTAAGATGGCCGCCCCCACTAGATTTCCTATGGGAGCAATGCTGGAGGAGGGCACATGTGAGTTGGAGCTGGCTGATTCACCAGCACAGGAAGAGGGGACAGAAGTGCATCAGGCTGATCTTTCAGCAGATGAAGCTAAGTCTAATCTTCTTTCTTGGATCCAAGAGCTGGTCAAAAAAGAGGTTCAAGCTGCCTGTGTGGCCACCCCAACCCCATCACTTAAGAGGGCAGCCAAACAGAAACATAGAGAGGTAGATAAGGAAATGGAAGGGGTTTCCTCCAGGCCTCCCAAGCGCAGTAGGTTAGAATTGCATTCAGCTCCCTCTGATCAAGAAGAAGAGGATTCTGACTTGTCTGAGGGCTCTTCGTCACCTGACTCAGGAGAACTCTCTGAGGAAGAGGAGGGGCCGGCCTCTACTCATTCCAAACTGTTTCCAGCAGATGTGTATCCACGCCTACTGCCAAAAGTGATTAGGACATTGCAGATACAGTATACTCCAAAATCCAAGGATGAGGAGGATGCTGAGTTTCCTGTTGCAATGGAGGATATTATACCCAAGTCAGGTTCAAAACCACTACAGGTCCCGTTGCCCTCTGGGTTTTTCTCAATAATTAGATCTGAGTGGGAACATCCAGCCAAGCCTAAGACGGTGTCGTCAAACTTCTCTAAGTTTTTCTCCTTCATCCCAGAGGCGACCAAGAGGCTTAAGTTGCCAGTAGTTGATGACCCGGTCAACAGCTTGGCTTCTAATTCCATTCTACCGATGGATGCGGATGGGATGCCAAGGGATCCAACGGACAAGCGCATAGAGCAGGCCTTACGTCGCGATTTTGAAGCCTCCGCTAGTGCTCTAAAAGTGTCAGCTACCACGTCTCTCTTCTGTAGGGCTTCGTACATGTGGCTTTCCGACCTAGCTAAGAGAGAGGATCTGCCTAGGGATGTTAAGGACTCACTTAAGAAAATTACGCTAGCCACTGCCTTTGCATCAGATTCGACCCTCGAAGCAGTTCAACTCTCTGCTAGGGCTATGGCCTCTAGCGTTACGGCTAGGCGGAATACCTGGCTCTGTAATTGGGATGCTGATCCCTCAGCCAGAGCAAAAGTGGCTGCGGTTCTCTTTAAAGGGGCCTCGCTCTTCGGGGAAGGTCTAGACAGATATCTCATAGAGGACAGAAATAAGAAAAAAGTCCTGCCCTCCAAGAGACGTGAGAACAGGACGAGGCAGAGGTCCCAGTCCTTTCGTGGAAATAGGAGAGATTCAAGACAAACCTCCTTCAAACAATACAGGGCAAAGTGGCAACCAAAGGCCAGAGATGGCAGACCTTCCTTTGGAGGAATCAAAGTCAACCAATTAAGGGACAGAAGAAGTCCACCTCAGCATGACTGGGCAGTCCCAATGGACCACGATCGGATAGGGGGACGGCTTCAAAGATTCTCCCACGTGTGGCATCAAACGGTTTCGGACAGATGGGTTTTGGACATAGTTACCAACGGTTACTCCCTAGAATTTTCTTCTCTTCCACGTCATTGGTTCCTGGAGGTACAGAGAGCTCAATCTCTCGAGAAACATCGTACACTACTAAGGGCCATCGATCATCTGGTTCAGATAGGAGCCATCGAATCGGTACCGGTGCTGGAGAAGTTTCAAGGTGTATATTCCGTCTTCTTTGTAGTGCCCAAAAAGAACGGAGATGTTCGGGCGATTCTGGACCTGAAGTGGGTAAACAAGTAGGTTGTTACAAAGAAGTTTCGAATGGAGACTCTGAGGTCCATACTGCTAGCTGTTCAAAGGGGAGACTTCATGGCCTCCATAGATCTGTTGGAAGCCTACCTTCATATTCCTATAGCCAAGGGGCACCGCAGGTTTCTTCGCTTCTCCTACGACGGGCGTCATTACCAGTACAGAGCTCTGCCTTTTGGCTTAAAATCCTCGCCCAGAGTGTTCACAAAAGTATTAGTCACCCTCGTGGCGGTCCTCCGGCTACAGGGGGTTTCTCTGTTTCCGTATCTGGACGACAATCTGGTCAAGGCCCCGTCGGAAAAGCAGACGAGACTAGACCTAGAGTTGACCATAAGGACCCTCAGATTGCACGGATTCGTAATAAACGTTCAGAGGAGCTGGCTTCAGCCGTCCCAGTCTCTGACACACTTGGGGGTTCAGATCAACTCCAGTCTGGACAGGGTTTTTCTGACGCCAGAAAGACAGTCAAAGATCTCGCAGCTGATTTTGGAAGTCCAGCAACAGAAGCGGGTCAAGCTGATGTTACTGGCAAAGTTGTTGGGGATGTTGGTGTCGTGTCAGGACATAGTTCAGTGGGCACGGTTCCACACGAGGCCACTCCAGAAATTCCTGTTGCCCTTCCAGAAGCAAATAGGTTCCAAAAGTCCGATTTCACTAACATTACCACCCGGCCTGTTGAAGGATCTTGGATGGTGGCAGACGCCCGACCGCTTTTCCTGGGGTCAGGAATTGCGGGAACCCAAGAGGGTGGTGTTGACCACAGATGCCAGCCTTTTTGGCTGGGGAGCGCACACGACTGGAGCGGTGACACAGGATCAGTGGACCATCCAAGAGGCCAAGGAAAGCATAAATCTTCTGGAGTTGAGAGCCATACGTCTAGCCTTGCTTCAGTGGAGACAAAAGTTAACAAGAGCTCACGTCCTGGTCCAAACAGACAATATGACGGCAAAAGCCTATGTGAATCGTCAGGGAGGCACCAGATACCGGAAACTTCAGGACGAAGCTCAGGTCCTATTCAGATGGGCGGAAGCCCATCTTCGATCCATCAGAGCCATCCATGTGGCAGGAAGGGACAATGTGGTAGCAGACTGGCTGAGTCGGCAATCCTTGGACCAGTCGGAATGGGCTCTTCATTGCGAGTCATTTCAAGAGATCTGGCAAAGATTCGGGACCCCGGAAGTGGATCTCTTCGCCTCGGACGACAATCACCAGGTGCCGCAGTATTTTTCAAGAACAAGAAGCAGAGGGACGGCGGCAGTTGACTCTCTGAACTCAGACTGGCGGAGAAAGCTGTTATACGCCTTTCCCCTGTTCCAGATCATACAGAGATTTCTGCAGAGGGTTCGGGAGCAGAAAGCGGAGGTGATTGCAGTGGCCCCCTTTTGGCCCAGGAGAGCCTCGTTCCAGGACCTTCAAAGTCTGTCAGTACTGGAGCCGTGGCGAATTGCATTGAGAGGGAATCTTCTAGTTCAAGGCAAACTGCATCATCCACGACCGGAAATGCTGCAGCTCACTGCCTGGAGATTGAGCGGCAACAGTTGATTAGTCTGGGTTATTCGGATAAGGTGGTAGACACCATGTTGTCCTCAAGGAAGAGCTCCACTAACAGGAGCTATAATGTTACCTGGCAGGTTTTTCGTATCTGGTGTGCAAATAAGGGGGAGGACCCTTTGCATGCCTCCGTTTCCATTGTACTATCTTTTCTGCAGGAGGGGCTAGAAAAAGGCCTTAGCACTAGTACACTGTGGAGGCAAGTGGCCACCATAGCAGCGGTCAGAGGGTCTAGGAAGGGCAGGTCTATCTCCACACACCCGCATATCAGAAGGTTCCTGAAGGGGGTGTCCTTGGTTAATCCACCGCAGGTGCATAGGTTTCCTTCCTGGAATCTGAACACGGTACTAAAAGTGCTTTGTGGCAAGCCTTTTGAACCCATGGCATCGTGTAGTCTCAAGTTGCTGACCTTTAAGGTGGTATTCTTAGTGGGCATCACCTCGGCACGCAGAGTGTCGGAGCTTCAGGCTCTCTCGATTCATAAGGATCTCTGTGTTTTCCATCAGGACAAAGTTGTGCTTCGCACTGACCCTGCATTCATCCCAAAGGTGAACTCACGCTTTCATAGGGCGGAGGACATTGTGCTGCCTTCCTTTTGCCCCAATCCAGTCCATGAGACAGAGAAGCTGTGGCATTGTCTAGATGTCCGTAGAGCCCTTAGTTTCTATCTGGACAGGACCAAGGGGTTTCATCAGTCCGACTCTTTGTTTGTTTCCTTTAGGGTTTCAAACAATGGTCGCAAGGTGTCAGCCTCCACCATTAGTAGGTGGATTAGGGGGTGCATCTGTGAGGCTTACAAGGCAAGAGGTTTGGAGCCCCCGACAGGGGTGACAGCTCATTCCCTCAGAGGAACAGCCACGTCAGCAGCCTATAGGGCTTTTCCTTCTTTGGAGGTAGTGTGTAAGGCAGCGACCTGGAAGTCAGTTCACTCCTTTACTAAGCACTATAGGATTGATAAGGCGGACTCAGCCGAGGCTGCGTTCGGTAGGAAGGTGGTCTCGGGACAAAGCTGATGTGCCCGCCCAGGGACTCGGCTTTTTTATGTCCCACGAGTGAGGACTGGCCCACTCCTGGGACCACTGGAGAACGGAAGATTCTATTCACTTACCGTGAAGTCTTCCTTCTCTGTGGTCCCGGAGTGGTCCAGTCCTACCCACCCAGTTGTGTGAGGGGGTATGGGCTTTGTCCGGAGACTTTGGAGTTGGAGGTGGACACAGTGTTGGTTACTGGGTCCCTCGCTAAAGCCCCTTGTGGAAGGGTTCAGGATAAGCTCTGGAGGGAGGGGACGGTTTTGTTTTCCCCAGAGATGTTCTCTCCTATTGTTCTTGGAGTTGTTATTAGGGAGGTAGGATAGCTGGCAGAAGAACTGACTGCTGAGGATCCAGCACCTCCCCTTCGGGTCAAGTTTGTTAAGCCCTGCAATGGAAGAGGAGGAGCTGAGATCCCACGAGTGAGGACTGGACCACTCCGGGACCACAGAGAAGGAAGACTTCACGGTAAGTGAATAGAATCTTCCGTTCCTAAGGAAATAATAGGGAAACCTTCTGAACTTAAAAGTGGCACAGAGGCATAAAGAATCTGTCCTCAATTTTGTAGAAACTTTAATTAACTTTAAGTACCCCCCCCCCAACTTAAACATTCCTGGCTATGGGGCTGTAATGAAATTAACTAAAAGCTGAGTCTGGGTTTCGTCGTCTTGAACTAAGTGGGGGTCCGCGGAGTTTGTCTCTTGCAGCCCCCATGAATCAGGCTGTTGGAGAGGTGCCATGCCTGGGGGGACCCTGGAGGGTTTTCCTTTTTGCATGGGGCTTTTACAGGAAGACAGGGATATAGTGGCAGCTGTTCCTGCTCTTCTTGTGCGCTTCAATGCTCCGCTGCCTTGATCGCCATTACGGCAGAACGAAGTGAACACCCGACCGCTTTCTTTCTTTGCTGCTAACAAGCCTTTGATGTATGCCTTTCCCATCTCAAACATGGCAATTCTACTCTGCAAGTAAGTTTGCTTTTCATACCATCGGCTAAAGGGTCGTTTTACATAACAACAAATGGGTCAGTTCAAAGGAAGGGAAAGAGGTGAATTCCCGTGAATCTGGCTTCCAAAAGATAAAAAGAATAACTTTGAATGCCTGCAACAATCTGAATCTGACTGAATATAGATACTTAAATTGACCTGGATTATGATTGAATAAGTGATAAAGAGACTATTATTTGGTTATAATTTGGTCTGAACAAATGAGATATATTCCAAAGAGATTTGTATTTGTCATCTGAGTGCAACTGAAATGGCAACAATCAAGATATACGGCTGGTGGAGATTTGGAAGGATAGACTAATTGGATCTCTGAGTTATTTTTCAACTTTGATTATTAGACTGAGTTATTCTGTGGAGTAAAATGGCATCACAAAGTGAAATGTTTCATAAAAAAGATACAATGGATATCATATTCTCTCTAAGTCAGGACCTTGATTTATTAACAGGATTGATAAAAAAGCTAATGGGAGCTTTTATGTTGAAAGCTAGCGAAAACTTGAATCTACATGAGCAGAGTGACAAAGAGGTCTTGGTGACATCTGTGGAGCTGGAAATGGGAAAAGATCCGTTGGGAAATGAAAAGAAGAAAACTAAAATGGAACCTTATGGTGTAGTTACTAAGAAGAACTGGAAGTTAAGGCTGTTTGAAGTATTTTTGAGAGGATCTAATGGCGTGGGATTTTTATTGTCGTTACTGAGAGGGGTGCTTGCATTAAGGAGAGAGGATGCACATTTCATCAAAAAAATCAAAATGTGGAAAACTTATAGGAAGAAGGGATTTTAAATTGTTTTCTCCCTCTAGGTAACTGGATAATATGGAACTCTCAGCAAGATACGCGATTTTAAAAGGCAAAGTGAGATCTTTGAGACATAATAGGTTTGTTCCTCTCTGTTTAATATGGACATAAGAATTAAAGGATTGAAAAGTTCTGAAAAGAAATTTAAATAAACAGTTAACTTGGATTAATTTTTAAGAAGTCAGACAACAAAATTATTTTGTAATCTGGTAGATCTGCTCTTAATATGTTTGTTTGGAGAAATTGCTTATATTGAGATAGATAAACTAATAAGCTCCTTGTTTACCATTTTTTTATCTCTCCACTTTTTACGTTATTTTAAATTTGATCTTTTTCTCTATCCGTTTGAAATATGTAAGCTAGAAGGATAAAGAAGTATTTGTTTTTTATGCCTATCTAAATGATGATATTGTTAAAATAAGTCAGTTTGTATTTTTAATATGGTTACGTTTATCCAGTTCTGTGTTGAGACCTTGGTGACTTTTTTTTTATATCTATGTTTGCTGAAGAATAGGTCAGACTTGTATTTTAAGTAATAGCTTAGTAAAAATGTATAATGGAAAATGAAGATGATAGAATATAAGGGGAAAACTCAATACTTGCAGGTAGAAAGGATTAGGTATTTTGTTTTGAGGTAAAAATGATATATTTGCAGCTTTCTTTGTTTCTGACCTCCCACTCTGTACTCCCCCCCCCTTCTTGATGTTTCTGAACTTGTGCTTATGCTTTTTCTTTTTGTAGTTAAAATTAATAAAAATTATAAAATGAAATTAACTAAAAGCTGAAGTGACTGATTCCAATGATTTACCCTAACAACAAAATAAAATATTAATAAAACATTGCAAAACTGTCATGAGAAGACAGGCAAGCCATTATTAGATATCAAACTGTAACTTCAGCCTTTAATTTTTTTTAAAAAAAACTTCAGATAACCATCACATTGACAAGAAACAACATGTTCCTCTACCCATATAACTCTGATATTAGAAGCTGGATGAACAAATACTGCAGTTTTATGGGATAACATAATTAGTCTTGTTAAGTATTCAGTTTGGTTGTGAAAAGGCCAAAATTCCCATGTGGCAGAATCTGCTCCAGCCACCCATATTCTTTTCCATAAAGGGAAAGTCTGAAAGTAATACTGTAGTGATTCTAATATATTCAAGCTACAAGAGCACAATCACTTAGAAACTAGAATTCCTCAGTATCCATTGAGGAGGACAATACAAATTGTTTATTAATACATTCTACAGATATACTTTAGCATATTCCTCAGAATTTTTCCAGGAGTGCTTGTCTCAGTATCTTCTTTTATAGAACCAAGAAACTGGCTTTTAATTCCATAGTCTGGATTGGAAGATACTATGAAAAAAAACATTCTACTAATACACAAATTTGCTTATTTCCTATGTGGTTTGTTTACTATGATTTTCTTTTAACTGCTCTTTCCATGCTAATTTAGATAGCGAATAGAACATGGAGCAGTATATTTATATTTTTAGATTTTATCAGATTTATATCCCACTCTCCCCTGACGGGCTCAGTGCAGCTAACAACAGCAAATTAAACCACATAAAACATTAAAAACAAATTACACAATAAAACCAATCATACATGCTACTAATCTTGTGATTGTGGGCTATTTACAGAAAAATACTATAGATTTTTTAAAAACTTTTTTCACAGGATCCTTATACATTTACATATCACACAAACATAAAAAAGAGTTCCATTTCCTTTGTGGGAGATTTAAGCCACTTTTGAAAGACATGATATAAATAAAATAAAATAAATACATACAGTGACACTGATAACACTAAATACAACAAAAGAATAAATAAATGTTTAACATATAAAAGGTTAATTGCATTTTGATGGCAGTATGAAAATAATTCCTGTAAAATCAGGGCTTTGTTGTAGAAAAAGCCTAGCAGGAACTCATTTGCATAATAGGCCACACCCCCTGACACCAAGCCAGCCAGAACTGCATTCCTGCTCAAAAAAAACCCTGTCTGTAATAGAAAACACTAACATGATTAACAAGGTGACAGGTATGATTATTAAATGCCATCAGACAATGCTACAATATGAAGTTTAGTAAACTGGTATTGAATGGCAGAAATTGTTTCAGTAAGGATGAAACTACGTTTCATGTCGCTAATGCAGTAATGCAGTGATGTATGTAACGAGTCTAGACAAATTGTAAGTGGGTACAACAGCCAGGGGAACTTAACATCAGCTTTAGGCTATACCTGTTTTAAAACTTCATTTTTATTATGAAAAGAAGCCTTTTTCTATTCATTCTGTTTGAGGTGAGCAGTAATCAGTTGTTGATGCATAGTGCTTAATGACCCATGTTTTTTTCTCCACTGTGTGACAGAGTGTTCGACTGGATGGGCCACTAAGCTGATCCAACATGGCTTCTTTTATGTTCTTAATGCTTGATGGGAAAATTAATGAAATGTATTTTTTAAAAAACCCTTCTGTTTTTATGCCAGGAAAGCAGAATCTATGCTGTAGCTAAGTCGGGTCTCCGGTTTTCTGAGGCCTTCGGTGCTGACTCCAATAAAAGTAAGTGTATTAAATAAAACTGCTGTTATAACTGCAATCTTAAATTAACTCAACAGGAACTAAATTAACTCAACTTAGGATCAACTGGTTGGTATGTTTGATAGGCTCATGTACAACAATCTGTTATATAAACAAATCACAATTCACCATGGTGTCTGAATGCAGCTATATTTTTAACTTTTTCACTTTCACTTTTCTGCTTACTTATAGTTTTGTTAAAATTATCTAATTTATTGAAAATTTTAAAACAAAGAAAACACAAATGTGGATTAGGTCCCTTTGTACTCTTACCTTTGTTGGGCTTGTAAGCAGTGTTCCCTCTAAGCTGCAGAGTCTTTTGAGCAAACATTCTACTTTGTGAGCTACTGGCATTAAAGTTGTGAGCTAGCGCATAAATTATTATGCTCTGGGGTCATGTTTCCTGAGCTAAGACAAAAAGATGTGAGCTGGAGGTTAAAAATCTGTGAGCTAACTCATGTGAACTCAGCTTAGAGGGAACACTGCTTATAAGTTTATATCTACAAGAGTAATGTTTTTACAGATACTTAATTGGCTTACTAGTTTTAATAAGTAAGGATAAATATGTGACCCAGTGTTTTCAGAAGTTATTTTGAAGAAATGTTCTTTCTTTCAGGTTCCCTGTCTTCAACATCAACTTCATATTCTCCATCAGGACTCTATACTTCATTGATATACAAGAATGTGACTACACCAGTGTACACCACTCTTAAAGGGGTAACCTTGTTTGGGCATGGGGAGGATGTACTGCTAGGCTTTGCTTTCAAAAAAATGTCAGTTCATTTTTATGGCGCTGGCTGTCACAAGTGTTTTCAAAAAGGTGCTTTTTTTTAAGTGACTGGGAAAGCAGTTACTTCTGTTTAGGAAGTATTACAAGTGAGCGTCTTGTTTTTGAGGTCTCAGGCTATTATAACTGTGTGTAAACACAGGACACAGTCTTCCCAATGTAAGTCATGCATTTGCCAAAAGCTTTGTCTTGTTGTATTTTCAGGGTGTCTTGCAGTATCTGATTACAGTTTTACTTATTGTCTGGCACTCTTTTGCAGTATGAAGAGTGAACATTTAGTATTTTGATTTTTCTGTTTAAGATGGTTTTCTAGTTGTATATTACAAACGTAAATCTTGAACATATCAGTAACACCAAATTTAGTAGAACCATAAACATTGTTTGAAAGAATGTCAATGCAAAGAGAAGCACTTTATCTTTTGGTACCTGAAAAGACATGGTTTGCATTGCATTTTAGTGAAATGATGTGGCTGACTTACCAGGAATAGAGGAACCAGCAAGCATTCCCATATCACAGATGTATATAGTAGAGCTGAATTTGTCCCTTCCTCTTGCATATTGACTTCTGCAAAGCATCTCTAGGAATGTTCTCAGCATATATACAGTATGTCACCGAAGTGAGTACACCCCCTCACATTTTGTAAATATTTAAGTATATCTTTTCATGTGACAACACTGAAGAAATGACACTTGGCTACAATGTGAAGTAGTGAGTCTATAGCTTGCATAAGAGTGTAAATGTGCTGTCCCCTCAAAATTACGCAACACACAGCCATTAATGTCTAAATCGCTGGCAACAAAAGTGAGTACGCTCCTAAGTGATAATGTCCAAATGGGGCCCAAAGTGTCAATATTTTGTGTGGCCAACATTATTTTCCAGCACTGCCTTAATCCTCTTGGGCATAGAGTTCACCAGAGCTTCACAGGTTGCTACTGGAGTCCTCTTCCACTCCTCCATGACGACACGTAGCTGGTGGGTGTTAGAGACCTTGCGCACCTCCACCTTCTGTTTCAGGATGCCCCACAGATGCTCAATAGGGTTTAGGTCTGGAGACATGCTTGGCCAGTCCATCACCTTTACCCTCAGCTTCTTTAGCAAGACAGTCGTTTTGGAGGTGTGTTTGGGGTCGTTATCATGTTAGAATACTGGCCTGCAGCCCAGTCTCCGAAGGGAGGGGATCATGCTCTGCTTCAGTATGTCACAGTACATGTTGGCATTCATGGTTCTCTCAATGAACTGTAGCTCCCCAGTGCCGGCAGCACTTATGCAGCCCCAGACCATGACATTCCCACCACCATGCTTGACTGTAGGCAAGACACACTTGTCTTTGTACTCCTCACCTGGTTGCCACCACACATGCTTGACACCATGTGAACCAAATAAGTTTATCTTGGTCTCATCGGACCACAGGACATGGTTCCAGAAATCCATGTCCTTAGTCTGCTTGTCTGCAGCAAACCGTTTGCAGGCTTTCTTGTGCATCATCTTTAGAAGAGACTTCCTTCTGGGAGAACAGCCCTGCCAGACCAATTTGATGCAGTGTGCAGCGTATGGTCTGAGCACTGACAGCCTGACCCCCCACCCCTTCAACCTCTGTAGCAATGCTGGCAACACTTATACGTCTATTTCCCAAAGCCAACCTCTGCTTATGATGCTGAGCACGGGGACTCAACTTCTTTGGTCAACCATGGCGAGGCCTGTTCTGAGTGGAATCTGTCCTGTTTAACCGCTGTATGGTCTTGGCCACCGTACTGCAGCTCAGTTTCAGGGTCTTGGCAATCTTCTTATAGCCTAGGCAAGGGGTGGCCAATGGTAGCTCTCCAGATGTTTTTGCCTACAACTAATGGCTGGGGCTGATTGGAGTTGTAGGCAAAAAACATCTGGAGAGCTACCATTGGTCACCCCTGGCCTAGGCCATCTTTATGTAGAGCAACAATTCATTTTTTCAGATCCTCAGAGAGTTCATTGCCATGAGGTGCCATGTGGAACTTCCAGTGACCAGTATGCGGGGTGACATGATAGAGGTTTACAAGATAATGCATGGGATGGAGAAAGAAGTACTTTTCTCCCTTTCTCACAATACAAGAACTCATGGGCATTCGATGAAATTGCTGAGCAGTCAGGTTAAAACGGATAAAGGAGGTACTTCTTCACCCAAAGGATGATTAACATGTGGAATTCACTGCCACAGGAGGTGGTGGCGGCTACAAGCATAGACAGCTTCAAGAGGGGGTTAGATAAAAATATGGAGCAGAGGTCCATCAGTGGCTATTAGCCACTGGTTTCTCTTATGTTTTTATGAGGGAGTGAGAGCGATAACCTGCTCCCCCTTCACACCTGATAGCTTGTACCACTGAGTCACATGACACCAGGGAGGGAAAACAGCTACTTGGGCCCCATTTGGGCATTATTACTTAGGGGTGTACTCACTTTTGGTGCCAGCGGTTTAGACATTAATGGCTGTGTGTTGTGTACTTTTGAGGGGGCAGCACGTTTACATTTATACAAGCTGTAGCCTCACTACTTTACATTGTATCCAAGTGTCATTTCTTCAGTGTTGTCACATGAAAAGATATACTTAAATATTTACAAAATGTGAGGGGGTGTACTCACTTTGGTGACATATTGTGTGTGTGTGTGTGTGTGTGTATATATATATAGTAAATTGTACTTTGGAGCATTAAGTGAACCAATGCTTTTAATTGGGCAGCATGCCTGTTCCTTGAACTGTTAAGCATAGCTGAAAATTGGGGAGGGATGGTAGCTCAGTGGTAGAGCATCTGCTTGGTAAGCAGAAGGTCCCAGGTTCAATCCCTGGCATCTCCAAAAAAGGGTCCAGGCAAATTGGTGTGAAAAATCTCAGCTTGAGACCCTGGAGAGCCACTGCCAGTCTGAGTAGACAATACTGACTTTGATGGACCAAGGGTCTGATTCGGTATAAGGCAGTTTCATATGTTCATATTAGTTAAGCATAGTTAAAAATTAAACAGAAAGTAAATCAGCAGTTACTTATACAACCATATAGCTTGCATATCATTTGTGTAGGTCCTTAAAGGAGCTTTCTAAATGCAACTATTATAGCAAAATTTTTAGACATCGGTTCTGACTGCCATGGTGATACAGTATTTTCAAAATTAGAAAAATACCTAACTTTTTACAGGTAAAATTTACACAAGGCTAAAAAACATTATTTGCTTCTTTCTTTAGAAAGCAACACAAATAAGCAACAACCCATTCTTAGATGACTCCTCTGGATCTGATGAAGAAGGCAGTTCCCAATCCAGTTCACGGACCTCTGAAACAGATTCTCGAAATAGAAGTGGCCCAGGTAGTCCGAGGGCTATGAAACGAGGTGTGCATAAATCTCATAATCATTACACAGTTTCAATAAAGATACAAACTACCAAAATAATGCTTTCTTTCAAAACAGTATCTTACTATATGAATTTCTAGGAGCAAACTTAAGCAGGTCTGCTAAGTAGTGAGTCCCATGTTATTCAATGGGACTTTTCCAGAAAACTGCCTTTAGAATTGCAGACTGCGGTGTTTCCCTGTGAAGTTCAGTTAAGTTTTCCTCCAATTTAAAATTTACTATCCTTTGCATGTGTTATGTATTGAGTTCTATGTTTGGTGGGAAGCTTTCGCATGCCTAGCAGCAGTGGGGCATTAGAGACTCTTTGCTACATTAGAGACCTGGACCCTGATCAGGACCCTTGAGTGGGTTTGGTGAGAAGCTTAACTGTCATGATTTGGTGTGGGGATCTGGGGGTGCATGAATATAAGTGGGGGTACAGTCCCACCATGTTGTCTTGTTCTGGAGTTATCAATAAAGCATGTTCCTGCTTGAACTTGAATGCATCGAACCACTATTTAACACTGGTGACGAAGGTGGGATCCTGTTGAGTCAGCCTATCACTCAGGCACACTGCACCACACACTGAGCTCTAGTGCCTGCGCTCCTACTTGCAATGCATCACGGCTGGAATCATGGCTGTGGCTCCAAGACATCATCTGCCAGAATTTGACCCTGCTCATCCAGACTTGTGGGAAACCTGGGTGAACCAGATGAAATATTAGTGATCTTCCACAAGATCTTCTTCGTGGTCTCTGTGCTTCACACTCATGGGATAGAGCGCCTGCGCCGATCCCCGAATTGGTACCTAAAAAGCCCAGGATTTTTTTGTGCTCGGCATCAGTGGGCATGCGCAGGCATCCCAGTACACATGCTCACCAGCGTGAGGATCCCACCAGTTCCTTTCTGACGGCTGCGCTGAGAGGATCTCCTTTCTTGTCCCCGGTCGGTAAAGTAATTTTGGATTGCTTCTACCTATTGTATATAGCCCGTTTGTTGTTTTCTTAGTTAGTAGTTAATAGCTAGTTGTTAGTTAGTTAGTAAAAAAAAGAGTTGTTGTAGTTGGACTTGCCCTTCGGGACTTCGTTTCCTCCCCCCTGTTTTTCCCCTCAGAGGCTTTCCTGAGCAGGTTTTTTCCTTGTGTCTATGGAAAGACGTTGGGGTTTTTTTAAGAGGTGCCAATCCTGCGGGAAGAAGATTGGCTCCCCTCACAGCCGTTCCCTCTGTCTCCTCTGCTTCGGCGAGGGGCATTGTGTGGATTCTTGTTCACATTGTTTGAGCTTCTCCAAGCAAACGTGCAAGAATCGAGCAGCGACGCTTTCGGCTGCATTGGTCGAATCAGCACTTTGGCCGCAGAAGATGGCATCAGGCCGTCGGTACCTATGGTACCCTCCCCGGGGCTTTGCAGAGTGGGACCAGCAATCTGAGGCACCCCAGATGTCGAGACTCTCCCAGCATTCCAGATGCTGCCCTTCAGCATCGATCTCTGTCCCGCCCGAGAGGCACGCTGTAGTGGTGGAGGAGGTCCATTCACACTCGTCAGTAGTGATTCGATCGCCCATCAGAGAGTCGACACTGACACTCTCAGAGCATTCTTTACGAAGAGTGTCTTCATCGTCGGACTCCGAGGTCGGTACCGACGATTCAGACAGGGCCCTAGAGCCTTCGCCAGTGTCGCATACAGCTGAGGATCTTCCCATCTCACCATCGGAGGATCTGTAGTCGTATGGGGACCTGGTGAAGATGGCGACCTCTCTTTCCCTCCCTATGACACAGCCGCAACCTGTTGTGGATGATAAGATCTTCGACATTATGCAACGGGACATGTCTACGGTGGTTGCATTACCTGTGACGAAGGTGATCCTTCAGGCAGTGAAGGAGCCCTGGGCGAAGCCTGCCTCCACTCTGGTGTCATCAAGGAGATTGGACCACATGTACCGTGTCCAAGAGGCTGGGGCAGAATTTCTCTTCTCACATCCGAAGCCGAATTCTGTGGTTGTGTCATCATCCTCAAAGGCTCGCAGGATTCATTCTTCCTGACCAGATAAGGAAGGGTAAAAGTTGGATAATGTGGGGAGGAAATTTTACCGTGCAGGAGCTCTGGGAGTAAAGGTATCTAACTATGCCGCGTGCATGGCTAGATACCAATATTCGGTATGGGATCAACTCACCCCTCTCCTGTCCTCCCTGAGCGAGGAGAAAAGAGCGGCGGCGAAGAAGCTGCAGAAGGAGGGCTTTGCTGTAGCCAAGCAACAATTGGCTGCAGCAAAGCACATGGTGGACGTCTCCGCGAAAACGATTACGTCGGCCGTCTGCCTTTGACGCCACTCCTGGCTGAGGTCAACAGCCCTCCAGCAAGACACCAGGGCCTTCGTGGAGGATCTGCCTTTTGAGGGAGAAGGCCTCTTCAGCACTACTACTGACACGGCTCTGCAAGAAACTGATAAGAGTATAATGGTGAGGAGGCCCATCAAATTCAATGCCCTCCTTATCATGAGGTTTGACCAGCAGCAACCACTTGTCTTTCTGACACACTGACCCCAACAGCTTGTGCAAGCTGTGGAGACATGTATGAGCGTCGTTCCTGCAGCTTCCAGAGCACCACATGTAGGAGCTGCAGCAAGACAGGACACATTGCACACGTCTGCCTAGCCAAGACGGCCCAGAGGCGCCAAGCTGTGCACCAAGAGTCTGTAAAACTGCACACACCACCATTGGCCATCTCCAGGTACTTAATTTGCCCCAGGACACCCCCAATAAAATAAAGGTCATGGTGATGATTGAGGGCGCTCTGTGCCAGATGGAGCTAGACACCGGGTCCTCCGAAACATCTCCAAGGGCACACTTAAGAAACTTTGCCCCCAGGGAGGCCCTCATTTATGGCCACCTAGGTTCATCCTGAGAGACTTCCAAAAGAACCCAGTGACTATTAAGGAGTGGGACAGTTTCTGGGTGCAATACAAACACTTTGATGGCATGCTGGACTTGGTGGGGGTGGCTCACGAGTTTACTAGGGCTGGTCTGGTTTGAGCCCTTGAGTATCGAAGTAATTGGGATACACCAGCTGCAACCCTCCAGTTTCTTGAGCATTTGCGATGAGTTTCCCAAAATGTTTGATGGATCTCTCAGCTGCTATATGGGTCCCCCGGTGTCACTACAACCGAATCAAGCAATGCAGCCCATAAGGTTGAAGGCGAGGCACGTCCAATTTGCACTCAAGCTGAAAATTGAGGCCGAGCTAGACTGACTAGTAACTCAAGGAGTGTTGGAGCCCATTCCCCACACCCTCTAGAAAACCCTGATTGTGACAACCATCAAGCCCAATGGGGGCATCTGTGTCTGCGCGGACTATAAGTACACGATCAATAAGGCACTGCAGGACCACACAAACCTAGTCCCAGTGGTCAGCCACGCATTGGCTTCGGTGACTGGTGCCAAGATTTTTGGTAAGCTGGATCTAGCCCAGGCATACCAGCAACTTCCTGTCGATGATGCCACTGCCGAGGTGCTTGGCATAGTCACCCACTGGGGGGCCTTCAGAGTTAAGCAGTTGCAGTTCAGGGTGAGCATGGCTCCAGGGATTTTTCAGAATCTCATGGAATCTCTCCTTAAAGGAATCCCTAAGGTCCAGTCGTTTTTCGACAATGTTTTAATTGCCACCTCCACTGAAGAAAAGTTTGCCCACCAGCTCTGCACCATGTTGCAATGGTTCCAGTTTGCCAGCCTAAAAGTGAAAAAAGAAAAGCGTTCCCTGGGCATTCCCCAAGTGGAGTTTGTAGTCAACACTTCCAGCATCCACCCCATGCCCAAGAAGGCCCGTGCTATTGTCCAGGCCCCTATGCCCACCTCCAAGGCAGAATTACAGGCTTTGCTGGGCCTATTGAACTTTTACCACTCTTTCCTGCCCCTCAAGGCTGCACTGGCTGAGCCACTCAACCAGCTGCTGGACAGGAAGACTCTGTCGGTCTGGGGTAAGAAGCAGGCAGCTGCATTTCAAACAGTCAAGGACCTTCTTGTCTCCAACGAGGTCCTACACTATTTTGACAAGTCCTGGCCCGTGGTCCTTGCATGCGACACTTGTCCCTATGGCATCAGGGCAGTACTGGGGCATTCGTTGCCAGATGGCCAGGAGGTGCCCATGGCCTACTACTCCCGCACCTGCGAAAAGGAACTATTCCTGGATCAAGAAGGAAGTGGGTGGGCCCAGGTTTTATGGTTTTTGCCTCCCACAAGGATGAACTGTCGGCCCACGAAGGGTGCCAACTTTGGGGAAGCCATATAATGGTTCCCTTGCTGCTGTGTAAACAAGTCTTAGAGGGCCTACCCAAGACACACCTGGAGATCATGCGCATGAAGACCCTTGCCAGGAGTTATATGTGGTGGCCTGGGCTGGACAGGGAGATCAAGATATGGATGAAGTGGTACCAGCCCCCAAGTGCACCTGTGCATAGGTGGGAGTCTACGCGCTCACCATGGGTGAGGCTACACTTGTACTTTGCAGGCCTTTTCCACGGGCAGATATTTTTCATTCTGGTGAACTCCTACACCAAATGGTTGGAGGTAATACCCATAGCCTCAACATCAGCACAAGCCACCATCTGGACCCTCAGATGGGTTTTCAGCACCCATGGTCTGCCTGGCACAGTTGTGTCCAACAACAACTGCCCTCACCTCCAGGAGTTCCATACGTTTTTGGAATGTTATTTCATTTATTACAGTTGGTCCGCTACCTTCCACCCAGCCACCAATGGCTAAGCGGAGAGAATGGTGCGCACGACCAAGGAATCCCTTTGCAGAATCATACACAGGGACTGTGACCACAGACTGGCAGCCTTCCTGTTCAGCCACCGTGTAACCCCGAGTGCAGCCCCGCAACTTGTTTGGACTGGCTGCACCCAGACCGGGCTCCAGAACAGCTCCCCAACCCAGTGAATTAGGAGGCGCCCAGGGTTTTTTTTCTCAGTGACCACGTGTATGAGAGGAACTTGGCAAGCAGCCCAAGATGGGTTCCAGCCAGGGTGACTAGAGTCACCAGCCCTCTTTCTTATGTTTTCACTGAAGGGGGCCAGCTACTATGCTGGCACATCGATGAGTTGCGCCGCAGAATGCTTCCAGAGGAGCTGGAGAGCCCAGAAGCAATGGATGACGACAATGACCGGGGAGAGCCAGAAGGGCCGCCAACTGAGAGCGAGCCAGCACCGATCAGCCCATCGTCTGACAACCGCAGGGAAGCAAACCCTCTTCCCCAGGCTGCGGACATTCCTGACTGTGTTCCTTTTTTCCCTGCCTCAGCTGAGCGAAGTTTCAGCTACACCGAGCTTGGCTGCAGTGGTACCTCCTCTTCAGACAGTCTCAACGCTCACAGAGGGAACATTGCTGGCCAGAGTACCTGGAGGACTATGTTAGGTATTTTGGAACTTGGGGGAGGGGTGTTATGTACTGAGTTCTATGCTTGGCAGGAAGCTTTCGCATGCCTGGCAGCAGCAGGGTGCTAGGGACTTTTTGCTACATTAGAGGCCTGGATTCTGATCAGGACCAATAAGCAGGTTTGGCGCGAAGGTTAACTGTCCTGATTTATTGTGGGGATCTGGGGGATGGTTCTTGTGCATGAATATAAGTGGGGTCACGGCCCCGCCATGTTGTCTTGTTCCAGCATTATCAATAAAGCATATTCCAGTTTGAACTTCAATGCATTGAACCCAGTATTTAACAGCATGCTTACAAGAATTTGCAAATAGGGTCTTTGGGAAAGGATAAAGTATATATTTTTTTTGTTTCCTGGGGCTAGGATTAATGATTGAGGTTCGCAAAACAATGATCTAGGACCATCCATGAATCTACTTTACGATGCAGACTCTCTGGAAGACTAGTCATAGGAGAAGCCAGGATCATCACCTGTTTCCTGGCCTTTGTTAACAGACATTAATCAGGTCTGCCAGTCAGGAAATCAGTTATCCCACCTAAATCCATCCCATCTTCACCATCGTCTCACCTTGTATTCATCATCCTTTTCCAGACATTTCAAAATCTGCCAGTAGGAGCCGGAATTCTGGCTGTTCCTCAGTGGGAATATAGTTCCTAGAATTTCTCCAGTTACATGCAGAGTTTGGGAAATCTGGCCCTGTGACAGAAAGAAACTCTCTCTGAACTTATCCCTTTACTTCCTCTGCTCTAAATTCCTCTCAGACAGAAAAGCCACAACCATCTTACTTTATCTCTCTCTCGGAACACTATTCTGGTAAAAAAACTTTGGTCTCTAGTTTTCTGGGTTCTAATTTTGGTCTCGCCTGAAGGAAATCTAGCAACAGGATGGTTTTCTCTAAGGACCATAATTTGCTTGTTGTTGCTTGACTCCCAAACACTTGTGTGATTCTGTAGCTCAGTAATTCCTCAGGTACATTGCTCTTTAAGTCTCTTTGCCTTTTTCTGCTTTTTTTGTTATTATTTTTGTGTTCAAGATTAAAATTCAAATATTGTCTCCCTCACTGTCTGCTGTTCCAAATCCTTGAGGTATTACCCTAGTTTGCACCTATTCCAGTAGAGATCAAACATTGCTTGACCTGGGAATTTGGAGGTACACTTGTGAAAGTGTGTTCACATATACCCCTAGCATTCCAGGACAGTTATGTCACAGGAAACAGCAGAAGCAGTTGTTGCATACCATTATTCAGATACTGATACTGGATTCTTGTCTCTTTTTTGTAATATATCCACTGCCACCATTTTCATTCTGCCTAAATGCAACATCTGTACGCAACAGTATTGTGACTCACAATAGCTTAGGCCACAACCTCGGAACTTGTAGAGCAGTGGTGTCAAATTCAATTGTTATAGGGGACAGATATGAAATAAATGTCACTTTGTCAGGCCAGGCCACCTATGCCATAAATGTAATGCCAGGTAAAGGAGATATAAACTCTATAAAGGACACATGGAAACCAAATTATTTATTTATTTATTTGATTTATATCCCACCCTCCCCTCCAGAGCAGGCTCAGGGTGGCTCACAACAACAAAATGAAAACAATCAATTTAAAAATTGCATAATATTAATACGACAATTTAAAATTCAATAATTCAAGCAATCATTAAAACAATCTGGTGCTGATATCATGTAGTTGTTTCACTTCCAATGGCTTCAGTATTCTTATATTTTCTCCCACTATGATGGTAACTCTAGATTAGTTAAAGGCTAACCGGAAGAGTGTGGTTTTACAGGCCTTGCGGAACTGGGCGAGGTCCTGCAAGGCCCTCACTTCCTCCGGTAGCTGGTAGCTGGTAGGGGACTGCTACCGAGAGGGCCCTCTCTATGGTAGATTTTAGTCTTGCCTTCCTTGGCCCAGGGATCACTAGTAGGTTTCGGGATCCAGACATGGTTCTTTACACATATGCCTTGGTTTGGGGATGGGGAGCCCATTGTGAGGATCTTTAGGGGTGTTTGTGACATGTGGAACAGTCACCCCACATCAGCTGCTTAGACTAGCAGTCCATCAGGCCCTTCACCTCATTTCTTCCAAAAGTCTAGAACTATGTGGTACAGGTTGCTACAGGCAACATGGCAACCATGTATTATATCAACAAACAAATCACAGCATCTTCCAGACTCTGCAAGAGATCCATAACACTCTAGAACTGGTGCATGCGACATGACATCCATCTCATTCATGTTCCAGGAATCAACAGCACAGAGGCAGAGGAAGAGAAAAGAGATTGTAAACCGTTCTGAGACTTCGAGTGAAAGGTGGGATATGAATCCAATCTCTTCTTCAAAGCTCAAAAACCATTGACAACAACAATAATAATAATAATAATTTTTAATTTATATCCCACCCTCCCCGCCGAAGCAGGCTCAGGGCGGCTCACATAGCATAAAATACCACATTTCAACAGTATACAATACAACATTACAGTGCAAGAAATGCATAAAACAACATTATAATACAATAATCCTCAATTTAAATATATTAAATATAAATTAAATATTACATTAAAATAAACAATTAAACTAACAATTTAAAACCACAGTTTAAAACCACAATTTAGTTTGGTGCTACGATCTTAATATGACACAATTGCTCATGGCGATGGTACAGTAGTTCCACATTAAAAAGCCAGCTGTAAGAGGATGGTCTTGCAGGCCTGGCAGAACATACCTACACTGCCAAATTGAAGTGTTTTTTTGGTACGTCACTTCTCATCACTTTGGTTGGAAGACAGTTTTACTCCCTCTAGTTCTTTATTACAGAGTCGAGCTGCAGAAATCAAGCCTCAGTTTTCTTTGCTCAGGGTCCATCTTGCTGCTATCTTTGCTCATCGTGATCCTATAGATGGGCGACCTCTTTTTCCCACTCTTTCGCAAAAACCTTTATGCTACATCTCCTCCTTTGAAAGAAGTTTCACCTGAATGGAGACATTCCACAAGGGCCATCTCATTGTCTACAGTTTTCCTGGCTGAAGTGACCTTAGAGGACATTTGTCATGTGGCCATGTGGTCTATACCATCAACCTTCATGTCTCATCATGCACTGGACATCGAGGCACACAGAGATGCTTCCTTTGGCCAAAAAACACTAAAAGCAATATTCCACTGAATCTGTGTCTGCAGCATCTTCCAGGTAAGTTTGTTGGTGAGCTTGAAACAGGTACATAATGTGGATCATTAACTTTTTCTTTCTTGTCAGCATCTGCCATCCTGCTGCATCAATTGCAGGAGCTGTTCGTGGGAGAAATGCGGAATAAATTAACAGAAATAAAATCATAGCTCACTAATCACTCACGTGTGTGGACTGCACAGAGATCATGAAAAGATAAACAGGTTGCTTGCCTGTAACAAATTCTCTTCAAGTGGTCATCTGTGCAGCTACACACACCCGCCAATCCTTCCACACCACTGGCATCTCTCAATCGCTTACTTTTGATGATGGGATTTACCAGTGGTGGGCAAAAGGAACTGGGTAGTTGGCGCTTTCTCCTCAGTGCCAGGCATGCATAGTGCAAGCCTGCTCCCCAGGGAAGAATGTGCCAAAAAGAAGTATTTGAGAAAGCTCTACAAGTTCCAACATAGGTGCAGAACCCAGGTATGTGTCTGTACAGATGACCACTCAGATTATCAGTTATAGGTAGGCAACCTGGTTTTTTTCCCATTTATGGAGGGAAAAGCTAATACTACTGAACATTTGATGGTGAAACAAAGTCTTACACAGCTTATGGCAACCCCTTAGAGTTTTCAAGGCAAGAGATGTTCAGAGGTCGTTCACCATTGCCTGCCTCTGCATAGTGACCATGGCCTTCCTTGGTGCTCTTCCATCCAAAGACTAAGCAGAGCCAATCCTCTTTAGCTTCCAAGATCTGATGAGATTGAGCTACTCTGGCCCATCCAGTTTAGGGGATCTAACACATAATACTCCATAAACTGTAGGATGTTTCATAATATATAATATCTTAATCCAGTTTGGTTTTGTTGTTGATGTTGGTCTTTGAAAGAGACATGTAGGTATATGTTATCTGTTTTGCACTCAGGTGTCTCTCTGTCTTCAGTGATCTCAGAAGGTGATTATGCCATTCCTCCTGATGCCTACTCTACTGATACAGACTATTCAGAACCTGAACAAAAATTGCCTAAAACTTGCTCTTTATCTAGTGAAAGTGGAAAAAATGTAAGTATGGTTTAGCCTCTGTGTAAAACAAAGGCTCTTGGTTACTTTACATATATATAAATGTAATGTGTACATGCTTATGTACTAGTAGTACTCCCTTCGTTAATCATTTCTTTCCTTCTTTTCCCATGAAGAGACATTCATTATTTCTTCTGATAAAATGCTTTCTCATCTTTCATATAGGGGGCTATTTGAAGAGGGTTTCAGATAAAGGTAAACATGTCTATTAGCTTTATTCTGACATCCCTATATTTCCAAATTATTCAGATGTCTGTAAAGGGATGTGTGTGGGAGTAGAATATATTGCCAGGGTTACTTATTAGCTTAAAATTTTACAAGCTCAAGATGGAAGACTAAGGGAACTAGATAACAGATTGAAGACTGGGTATATGTATTTATAGGGAAACTTGAGATATGTAGTTTATTGGAGTAAAAGTGTATGTAGAAGATTTAACAACAGCCCCCTCCTCCTCTAACCAAAGAACAGACCCCTTCCCGCCCTTATCATCAGGCTCTTTTAATTCATCTAGGTTTTTAGGAGTGAACAAGATGAAAAGAAAGAAAGAATCTAAAAGGATTAATTATGAAAAAAATGTTATTTATAGTCTGGCTTTCTCACTGAGTCTCAAAGCAGATTACATATGATAGTAGTGAAAAGGATATGAATGGCAAAAAGGCAAAAGCATCTGTGTTCATGCTAATGAATTATATTAAGATGGTTATATCAACAATGTGATAAGAGGCCTCTTTTGTTGGAACAGCTACACTTTTCCATGGATGTGACTTACCAACTTGTACCACTTTATCGATAGCATTTGATGATTAATCTGGTTTCAAAATGGTTTCAAACTGCCACATAGCTTATTTATTTATTTATTTAATTCAATTTATATCCCGCCCTACCCCACCGAGGCGGGCTCAGGGCGGCTTACAACATAAAACCAACAAAATCAATTTAAATATATTAAAAATACATTAGTAATTATAATTATACAATAAAATACTTAAAATACATATAAAATACATAAAACACATAAAGCTCGTAGAGCTCACATCAATATATATACTATGCTGCCATTCTTCAAATCAGTTCTTCAGTGTTCCAATATTAGATAGTCTGATGTTTGAGATTAGATGTTCAGGCATTCCGATAGCAATTTACTTGTATGCCAACCGGAAGAGGACTGTTTTGCAGGCCCTGCGGAACTGTTCAAGTGCAGCTAAGGCAAAGATACCCTATAATTACCTTTTAAATACTTTTAATTGTATTTTTAATCACAGGAACCACTGGAAAAATCTGGATATTTGCTAAAAATGGGTGGTAAAGTAAAGACCTGGAAACGACGATGGTTTGTGCTTAAAGGAGGTGAACTGCTTTATTATAAATCACCGGTAAGCAAATGTAGTCCCTTTGCTCTATGGTGTTATTATGAACTTAGTTGCCCTGATTACCGTGAATGGGTCTATCTCTAGGCAGCCAAAGCATGGTCTGAAATTTAAAAAAAGAATAATTGACTGCAAATAGTGACATCTTTGATTTTGGACACAGAGAGAACAGATTTTAGCAGAACTTGAAGCAGCAGAGTGTGGAGGCTGTAGCGATGTCCATGCTGTTGCTTTGGGTGAACTTGATGTAGGCTCAGCACTTTCATTGCAATTTAGGTGTCTACCTGATTTCTATAGGTTATACCTGTGTATTTGTATATGCAATATGCTATATTTTTGTCAATAAAAATAGCATTAAAATATGTAGACTATATTTTTATATACAATAGTTGTATACTTGTATATTTGTGTGTAAAAATAGCATTAAAATATTGTCATCAGTGCTCTCATATCCGAAGAAAACTGCACTTTGTAGCCTTGTTCCTTAAATTATTATATGAGGAAAATAGGTAGAATGTATCATACCTATAGAATTGGAAGCCAAAAAGTATTATTTTTAAAAAGTAATCAATAAATATATTGAAGCAGGCACTGTGTATCTCAGTGCTGAACTACCTAATATGTAGATTCAACATTTCTAATAATATTGGGTGTCCACAATGCTTTAAAAATGAATATAGGTATGAGTTCTTGGAGGATCAAGTCCTGATTGTGTAACTCTGCTACATTATGTTGTTACAGAATACGAATAATTATTTTTCTAATTTAATCTCTACAGAGTGATGTAATACGAAAACCTCAAGGACAAATTGAATTAAGTACATCTAGCCATATTGTAAGGGGTGATGGAAAACAAACAGTTCAGGTGCTTCTTTATCTTTCTATATGTCCAGTAATTGGCTGGTAGGATCCAATAACTATTTTTGTCTCAAAAGAAATCTGTTGCCATAGATTACTATTTTTTTTTCTATAGTCAATTGATCTAGACTTTCATGATATTGATTTAGAAGGATGACTGCTCACTGTTTTGCTTCCTAGTGAAATGCTGACAAGTTAAATAATGAGTAAAAAAGAGTTCAAGTTGTTTCCCAGCCCTACTTGCTATTTAAGCTACCTCTCCTTCTGCAAGCATAGCAATAGTCTTGGTGATTAGTGGGACTTCGAAGACTTACAGAGTTCTGCTTTCGTTCTTTTCCCACATTAATGTCTATCAAGAGGCTGTTGCTTCAGGTGGCATAAAAGGCAGATCTGGGTTGGACTGTTTTTTCAAAAATAGTTGCACTACCCCGTCACTCTCAATTGGAAGTATTAAATATATGTCTCTTCCTTTCTAGAGTTGCCAATCCCCGGTTGGGAGTAGGGAATCCCCTGGTTTGAAGGCCCTCCCCCCACTTCAGGGTTATTAGAAAATGGGGTGGGGGATATCTGCTGTGAGCTCCATTATACACTATGGAGACTGGTCCTCATAGGTTATAATGGAGAATCAATCTGTGGGTATCAGGGGAGCTGCTTTTTGAGGTAGATGCACCAAATTTTTATCATAGTATCTGATGCCTTTTCTACCCCCCCCCCCAAATTTTCAAAAAGATTGGACCAGGGGGTCCAATTATGTGAGCCCCAAAAGAAGGTGCCCCCATTGTCCATTATTTCCAGTGTAAGAAAGGCATTTAAAAGGAACATTGTCCACTTAAATGTGATGGCCAGAATTCCCTTTGGAGTTCAATCATGCTTGTCACAACTTTGCTGCTTCCTCCACTTCCAAAGTTCCCAGATATTTCCTGAGTCAGACCTGGCAACTCTGGCTCTTCTCCTTTCCAACCTTCTCCTTGTCCAGAAGTGGGCATGGAAAATGTAGGAAGTGATGGTAATGCAGTGTTCCATGGCTCTGAATGTTGTCATAGGTTGAGTAGCAAGGGTTTTAACTTTTATTTTGATAACATCTGTGAGGGGAATTTAATGAATCCTTCTAATCAAATTGTGACTCTGTGTTTTTTTTACTGATATTTCATATTTATTAATAGTTATTTGTTCAATTTAGCTGTCCTGATTTTTGTCACAGTAGAATGAACTGTGTACATGTTTAATGTTAAAATCTCACTTTACATTCCCATAATTCAACATTATGTCTTCTATTGCATTGTAGCTGACCACTGAAAAGAGAACTTATTACCTGACTGCTGACTCCCCAAACATCCTTGAAGAATGGATCAAAGTACTTCAGAATGTTCTTAAAGTACAGGCTGCAAGACCACTTTTCATTCAGCCAGATGTCAAACCATCCATGAAAGGTTTGCTCACTAAGGTAGAAATTCTCCAGTATTCTTTTCTATTCTGTTTATATATTGTCTGTATCTGCCATTTTATTTTAGTGGGTGGAGTGACAAAACTTTACCTGTCAGACTGAAATTACTACTAATAAAAATTATCTTAAAATACTGTGAAAGCAGATAATTCAGCAAGGAATCGATAGTACCAAAAAAAAAAGAGAGATGGAAAAATGCAAAAAGGCAAAAATTATTTGTCTCAGATTTTACTGCAAAAAAATGTTGATCTTCTTCGTGGTCTCCGTGCTTCACACTCATGGAATAGAGCGCCTGCGCCGATCCCCAAATCGGTACCTAAAAAGCCCAGGATTTTTTCACGCTCGGCACCAACAGGCATGCACGGCCGTCCCAGTGCGCATGCTCGCCGGCGCCAGCGCGAGGATCCCGCCAGTTCCTTTCTGACTGCTGCACTGAGAGGATCTCCTTTTGTGTCTCCGGTCGGTAAAGTAATCTTAGGATTGCCTTTCTTGTTTTATATAGCCATATCAAAAGTTCTCCCTGAAACAGCAGTGGAGACCTCGCTCTGCCCAACCTGAGAGTAGGTCCGCATACAGAGGGAACAATAGAAACTGCTACGCTTCTGCACAAACCACCGGCAAGTCCCAAGGGCGCTTGCCCTCAAAAGCAGGGCCTTTGACTTTCTGGTAGCACGTGTCTCTGTCCCCACCTCTTCTTCGTCTATTCCTGTCGGCCTGGGAGTCCATCTCTATGGACAGGTGGGCGCTTTCCATCGTCGCGGAAGGCTACAAAATAGATTTTGCTCAGATTCCGAACCAATCGGTGGTAATCACCACACCCCCTTTCCCACCTCTGCTGGCGGAGGTGAGCAACCTCCTACGGAAACACGCCATAGAACGGGTCCCGGTGGAGGCCAGGACGGGAGGCTTCTACTCTTGTTACTTCCTGGTTCCCAAGCGGGATGGGGGTTTGAGGCCAATCATGGACCTTTGGAATCTGAACAAGTTTATTCTGTACCAGAAGTTTAGAATGTCCACTCTGCAAACAATTCTGCCCCTCATCAACCAAGGGGACTGGATGGCAATGCTGGACCTCAAGGATGCCTACTTCCACGTCAGCATCCATCCTGCGTTCAGACGTTCCTTTCGGTTTGCAGTAGGTTCTCAACACTTCCAGTTTAAGGCCCTTCCGTTTGGCCTGTCCACTGCACCTCAGGTGTTCACGAAGATGATGAGCATTGTGGCTGCCCACCTCCGGCTTCAAGGGATAGTCGTCTTTCCATACATTGACGATTGGCTCCTTGTGGCGGAGTCAAAGGAGAGTTTGTCAAACCATATTGCCACCACTCTTCGTCTTCTTCACACCTTGGGTCTGCAGGTCATTTTTGAGAAATCACACCTTACTCCATCACGGACAGTTCAGTTCATAGGGGCGTTGCTGGATACGAACCTTCATTAGCTTTCCTGCCACAGCAGAGAGCGATGGACATTATCAACCTTGTCGAACTTCTGCAGAGTCGAAAGTGGGGCACGGCGCAGCAGCTGCAGTGGATGCTGGGGCTGATGGCGGTGACTACAAGCGTGCTGTTATTCGCGAAGCTGAGGATGAAAGGCCGACAACTTTGGTTTCTTCGTCAGTTTCGACCGTTAAGGGACTCACCTCGAAAGAGGTTTATAATTCCACCTGTGACACTTCAAACACTGCGGTGGTGGAAATCAAAGGACAACATTTGTCAGGGAGCTCACTTCCACCTACCTGTACCAACAGTGATGATCACAACAGATGCGTCTTTATGGGGTTGGGGGGCCCACATGGACGCTCTGTGTGTGGGGGGGCCTTGGCCTTTGAAATTGACTCACTGCCATATAAATTATGTGGAACTGCTGGCAGATCGTTTTGCTCTTCAATCCTTCCACCCCATGGTGGCGGGGAAGGTTGTTGCTCTGCTTACGGACAATACCACTGCCCTGTGTTACATCAACAGGCAGGGAGGGACAGTTTATTGACGACTCTGTGCCCTAGCACTGGAACTGTGGTCGGAGTGCCTGGACCACGACATCTTTATGAAGGCTGCGCATCTCCCAGGGGTGCTCAATCTGCAAGCAGACTCGTTCAGCAGGGGTGCAGCTTCCCCGCACCAGTGGGAGATACAGTGGCGCTTCCTTCAACCCGTGTTTCAGCTCTGGGGGTATCCTCAGGTGGACGTCTTTGCCACAGCCGAGAACTGGAAGTGTCCTCTGTTCTGCTCCAGAGGGGGCTTGGATCCAGAGTCGTTGGGAGATGGTCTGCTGTTCCCGTGGAAAGGTCGGTTCCTATATCTGTTCCCACCTCTGCCACTATTGACAAGGGTGGTCAACAAGATCTCAAGAGAGAAACCATGCTGCATCCTGGTGACTCTGTGGTGGCCTTGGCAGAACTGGTTCCCGATCTTGCTCCAACTGGCGAGGGGGGTCTTCTACCAGTTTCCGGTGGAACCGGATCTTCTGTCAGCTCAGGACGGTCACGTATTCCATCACAACGTGCCCCACCTGAAGCTGACAGTGCGGTTCATCGACCCTGTGATTTCTCCAGCAGAGTCCAACATGTTTTCCTGAATAGCAGAAAGCTGTCTACCCGCGCTTCTTATGATAGGAAGTGGTGGAAGTTTCTTCAGTTTTCAGTTGATCCTACAGTTTTGCGCTAGAGGGTGGGACTGCCAGTTATTTTTGAGTTTTTGTTATCTCTGGTGGATGCTGACCTTGTTTTTGCCTCCATTAAGGTTTATCTGGCGGCAATATCTGTTCCATGAACCAATAGAGGGACATTCAGTTTTTGCACACCCTCATTCTAAGAGATTTTTGAAGGGTTTGTTTAGGCTTCATCCTCCTTCGAGATCACCCCCACAGTTGTGGGATTTGACTCTAGTGTTGGACAGGCTGACTTGGCTTCCTATTGAGTCGATGGCCACATGCTCGTTACAGCTCCTATCTTGGAAGATTGCCTTTTTGGTAGCCATCACATCAGCACGCTGTGCAGGGGAGCTCACAGCTATGCGTTGTGACTACCCATATTTAGCTTTTCAGGAGTCTGGAGTGTCCTTAGCTCGTGATATTTCTTTTCTTCCCAAGGTGGTTTCTCAGTTCCACCTTAACTTAGAAGTTTGGTTGCCTACGTTTTATCCTACACCTTCCTCGGATGAGGAATGTAGGTTGCATGCTTTAGATGTTAAGCGTGCCTTATTGTTTTATTTGAGTTGCTCCCAGAGTTTTCGTAAGGACCAGCATCTTTTTGTTTCTTATGCTGCTCCTAAGTTAGGTTCGAGAATCTTGTCTCAGCCACTTTCAAAATGGCTCACTGAGACTATTAAACTGTGTTATTTGTTGGCTAAGAAGCCGTTACCTGGGCCTATTCGCGGACACTCTACAAGAGGGATGGCGACGTCAGTGGCGTTCCTGAAAGGCGTTTCCCTGACGGACGTTTGCAAGGCTGCCACCTGGTCCTCTCCGCATGCCTTTATAAAGCACTACGTGCTGGATGTGCATGCTCAACAGAGGACTCGTCTGGGAGCTGCAGTGCTGCAAGCTGTTTCTTCTGGTTAACCGTCTTCCTGCCTCCAGGTATGTGTTGCTTGCTAATCTCCCATGAGTGTGAGACACGGAGACCACGAAGAAGATAGACAGGTTGCTTACCTGTAACTGTAGATCTTCGAGTGGTCATATGTGCATTCACACTACCCGCCCTCCTTCCCCACTGCTGACGGTCTCCCTCCAGTAAGGGCTTCCAGCAGTCAGGAAGGAATGGCGGGATCCTCGCGCTGGCACCAGCGAGCATGCATACTGGGACGCCTGTGCATGCCCATTGGTGCCGACCGCGAAAAAATCCTGTGCTTTTTAGGTACCGATTCGGGGATTGGCGCAGGCGCTCTATCCTATGAGTGTGAATGCACAGATGACCACTCAAAGATCTACAGTTACAGGTAAGCAACCTGTCTTTTTCTAAGAGTACAGCTTAAAAAACATACAAAAATGGCAAAGGATAAAGTTATGGAACCGATAAATTACATTTACAAGGTGTGAGTGACATTTGTCTGAGAGTTTTAAAAATACTCAATGTAATTTGTCTTTAGATCTTTTAATGACTTTCTGGCTAAAATAGTCTCCTTACAAAGATTGGAAAATAGTTTATGTAAATTCAGTCAAGGGGGGACTCCCAAAACTGCCAGTCTGCTAGCGTGAAGTCCGTTTCACCTAAATTAATAGAAACAATTTCTGAAATTTCTAATATAGAAATTTCTAAAATATAGAAGGGCAATCTCTAATATATAGGACAAGCTTTATTCAAGAAGAATTAGCATGGCTTTCTCAAAGGGAAGCTTTGCCTCACCTTTTTAGAACTTCTTGAAGACATCAATAAACATGTAAATAGAGATGACTTGGCAGATCCAGCCATCATCCAAGCAGGCTTCCTTCCTCCAGCCTAAGGAGACCTCCTCCAGATTTCATCTTATACAGAGCATGATTATTAATGGATTAGTTCATTTCCTTGTGTTTAATTTCTCCCTATTTTGTAATATAAAGCTCTTTTCTGCAATATATTCTTATTTAAGGCCTGGTTCAGTTAAATGTCTAACATACTCTAATGTGGCTCTGAGTCTGCAATTAAACATTTAAATTTTGTTTAAGTTTAGTTAAAAAGAGAATTTGCCTCCTGATTGTACAGTTTATAGATTCTTATTGATCTCAGTTATTCATAAAAGTGTAGAATATTTTAATGTTGTAATTTTGTTGTTGTTATGGCATATACTATATTAACATAGATCCTAAATGTCAATTTAATTAACTCTAATATCTTTTAAAATTCTTTTATTAAAATGATGCCGTATGAACTGAACATACAGAGTTTAAGGAGGTTTTTTTTAAAAAAAATTGATGCTATGTTCCCATTCATTGCTGTTCCATTTGTTCACTTGCAGGTGAAACATGGATACTCCAAGAGAGCATGGTGTATGCTTATTGGCAAAACTTTGTATTATTTCCGCAGCCAAGAAGATAAAGTATGTTTTTTTAAAGCCAACATAATTTGTTTGTATTCATTCATTACAGACTAATGCATGTACATGTGTACTAAGTAAAATCTGTGAGGGAATGCCAAGGAAATTATGTTATAGAGCATTTTTCAATATGCAAATAACCTGTATTCATATGCTACACACACACAAGGAAAATCCAATGGTTTATTTGGGGCAAGAATGAGTTTCAGAAGTCCTTTAGCACATATGCCCTATCCTGTTCTAGCAAATGGCTAACAGACTTGTAGTTGTGTCAAATTAGTTTTGTTGTCAGGATTAGCAGATAATGTCAATTCCATTCTTTGCAATCTTTAAGCATTACAGACTGCAGTTTTCGAAGCAGTCAACCATTATGTTCATTGGACATTATATACATAAAGTATATGAGAAATTCAGCCTTAGAGTCAGAGACATATATATTCTTTCCCGATCCACCTTATGAAAGGGAGTCCATTGCATATACACTAATTATATGATCCTTAGCACATTTATTTGGATGTTAGGTTGACTGCTGCACCAAAATTTTAACGTATTTTATTTTATTTATTTGTCAAGCTATATGCATGCTTCCTGTTTGATCTTTGCTAATATCTTTCTATACAGTTTCCTTTAGGCCAGATAAAGCTCTGGGAGGCAAAAGTTGAAGAAGTTGATAGGTCATGTGACTCAGATGAAGATTATGAGGCTAGTGGCCGCAGTCTGTTGTCAACCCATTATACTGTTGTCATCCATCCTAAAGAGCAAGGACCTACCTATCTTCTTATAGGATCTAAACATGAGAAGGTAGCAAATACACTTTAGTTTTTGCAACATTCAACATTTACCTTTTTCAATATGTAAAACCTGGGAAAATTTCTAATCTCATATAAGACTTCCTATTTGACTTAAAGGCATGATCCAATAGGGGGAGGGGCCATGGAAATAACATTTGTCAAGTATTGTTGCACTGGAAATTGCAAGTGATATTTTTTTTAAGTGTATAAATCATTCACAGTGTAGATTGGTATATTTAACAAGTACTATTTTATGTAATTTTTGTTCAACCCTGAGTTTTCCTGTTAAATCATAAGTTATAAAGTGTATTCTTTCCTAGGACACTTGGCTTTATTATCTGACAGTTGCTGCTGGAAGCGCAAATGTAAATATTGGGACAGAATTTGAGCAGCTTGTCTGCAAACTGTTAAATATTGAAGGGGAGCCAAGTAAGTCAATATCTTGCATTGCATACAGTTAACTTCAGCTGCTCTGAATTGTACATGAAAAACATAATAGCTATTATTGATCTACCTTTTAAAATCTTGTCATGAATACTTTTCTGATTTTCCAGAGCAACTTCCTCAATTTGCTTCTTCACACAGACCTCTCTGTCTTAGACACAAACTCTCCTTGGCCTGAACATACCTGTCATTGCATGGGAACAATTTGTTTTGCTAACTGGAACCCATGAGCCTGACAGCACAAGGTGCTTACAGTTTCTGACCTTCCACGCTTTCTTTCTCCTCACCCCAGCAGTCCTTTCTGACCATGGCAAAAAACTTATTTCTGGGGTTGTGGGACTCATATGGAGTGACAGCCACATGCATTGGGAGGCAAGATCTAGAGCATTGTGTTGGTCTCTCTAAATTAAAAAAATGATATATCTATGGGGCTTTCCTTTAGTTTACATGTATTGTAGCTTGGTTTTCTGTTTTTTTAAAAAGCCTTTTAAAGAAGAAGAATAAGAAGAATTGCAGATTTATACCCTGCCCTTCTCCCTGAATTAGAGACTCAGAGCGGCTTACAATCTCCTATATCTTCTCCTCCCACAACAGACACCCTGTGAGGTGGGTGGGGCTGAGAGGGCTCTCACAGCAGCTGCCCTTTCAAGGACAGCCTCTACCACAGCTATGGCTGACCCAAGGCCATTCCAGCAGGTGCAAGTGGAGGAGTGGGGATTCAAACCCAGTTCTCCCAGATAAGAGTCTATACAGTTAACCACTACACCAAAGTAGAAGTAGATCACACACCTAATTCACCAAAGTGAAGTAGATCTCAAACCTAATTCCAATAACCTGGCCTCAGACTGTGAATCAAAACATCTGCAAGGGGTATATTAGCATTTAACAAAAAGTAATATTTCAGATGCTTGAATTATGAACCAGTACACACATAGCTTCCCAGTGCTTGCCATTCCAAGTTATTGATTTGGGGCTTTGCCCATTTTCTGTTTTTTTAAAAAGCCTTTTCAATTTCTTTGTCATAGTTAGACATAATAGAAAATCTGAGGCCCAGTTAAGTCATCAAAGTGTTACATTTTTTAGTGTCAATATCGTCGTTATTTTACTAGAGGGGAATGGAGCAAGGGGTATATTACCATTTAACAAAAAGACAGTAATATTTCAGATGCTTGAATTATGAACCAGTACACACATAGCTTCCTAGTGCTTGCCATTCAAAGTTATTGATTTGGGGCTTTGCCCATTCTCAGGAAATAAAACCATATGAAGTTTGCAAGGAAAGAACACACAGTGAAAATGTTGAATTAATTCTTGTATATTTATTCGTGGCATACTTGACTGTGTTGGACTCTTTTGCAAATATCCTGTGGAACTGACTTTTAATAATAAATAATAATAACAATAAATTTATTTTTATATCCCGCCCTCCCCCGCCAAAGGCAGGCTCAGGGCGGCTCACAAGACATGGCACAGCCATGATTCCAATAAATACAGTCATTACAATAAAACAGATTAAAATACCGTTAAGTTACATTTATAGATTAGGTTAAAAATTAGATAAAACAGTTAGTTGTTATAGATTGTTAATTAAGGTGCTACAATTCAGGAGCATGTATAGGATGGCTAGAAGTCAGTTTAGCCAGTTTAGCCGGGTTCTATCTTAAAAGCGAGCTGAAAGAGGGCGGTTTTGCAAGCCCTGCAAAACTGATTCAGATCCCGCAGGGCTCGCACCTCCTCTGGGAGTTGGTTCCACCAACGGGGGGGCCATTGTTGAGAAGGCTTGCTCTCACATTGTTTTCAATCTAGCTTCTCTTGATCCCGGGATTTTTAAGAGGTTTTGGGAGCTAGATCTCAGTGCTCTCTGGGGAACATATGGGGAGAGGTGGTCCCTAAGGTAGGCGGGTCCTTGACCATATAGGGCTTTAAAGGTGATAACCAGCATCTTATAACGAACTCGATACACAACTGGCAGCCAGTGCAGTTCCCGCAGCCCAGGCCGTACATGTTCCCACCGAGGTAGTCCCTCTAACAGCCTGGCTGCCGCGTTCTGCACTAGCTGCAGTTTTCGGGTTCGGTACAAGGGCAGCCCCATGTAGAGGGCATTACAGTAGTCTAGCCTCGAGGTGACCATTGTGTGGATCACAGTTGCCAGGTCGCTGCGCTCCAAGAAGGGAGCCAACTGCCTCGCCCTCCTAAGGTGGAAAAAGGCGGATTTAGCAGTGGCAGCTATCTGGGCTTCCATTGACAAGGAAGGCTCCAGTAGCACTCCCAAGCTCTTGACCCTGCGCACTGGTATCAGTGACGCACCGTCAAAAGCTGGAAAAGAGATCTCTCCTCCCGGCCCGCCGCGACCTACGCAAAGGACCTCAGTCTTCGCCGGATTCAGCTTCAATCCACTCAGCCTGAGCCAGCCAGCCACGGCCTGTAACGCCCGGTCCAGGTTTATAGGGACATCGCCAGTCCGGCCGTCCATCAATAGATAGAGCTGGGTGTCATCAGCGTACTGGTGACAGCCCAGCCCATACCTCCGGGCAATCTGGGCAAGGGGGCGCATATAGATGTTAAACAACATCGGGGAGAGAACTGCCCCCTGAGGCACCCCGCAATTAAGTAGGTGTCTCTGAGACCGTTCCCCTCCAATTGCCACCCTTTGTCTCCGACCTTCGAGGAAGGAGGAGAGCCACTGTAAGGCTAGCCCCCGAATTCCTGCGTCGGCGAGACGGCGGGTCAGCAGCCGATGATCGACCATATCGAACGCAGCTGATAGGTCTAGCAGCAGCAGTACCGCTGAGCCGCCTCGATCCAGATGTCGCCGGAGGTCATCCATGAGGGCGACCAAGACTGTCTCCGTCCCATGACCCCAACATATTCTATGTCTGTAAAATATAACTAGGAGCCAACTTAAATTTGTGAGTCCTGCTGTTCTCTGGCTGGAAATAGCAGGGCTTCAGAGGCACTCTTAAGTATCTTGGAAATGCCAGTCTTCACAGCTGAGCTCTTCCTCATGAGCTTATTTCTAACTAACATGTAAGGAAGTCTGGGGCTTTGTTAACTTGTGCTTAATTAATGTTAAATAACAGATTGCTTGAAATGGATTACTTTTTCCTCCCAGCATCTCAGATATGGAGGCATCCTGCTCTTTGTCACAGCAAAGATGGGATTACTTCACCTTTAACAACTCTACCATCTGAGGCTTTGCAAACAGAGGCTATAAAATTATTTAAGGTAAATTGTTGGTAAACTTTTCTTTAACATTTATTATTCTTAGGATGATTTCCCCCTCTAATGTAATGAATTTAACATAATGTGAAGTACATATTAGTTATGTAAAGCATGAGTTTAGCTAATTGGGACAAAAAAAGGTCAAATTTTGTTTTTGGTGGTAGGTGCTTCTTGTTAGCCAGCAGTGAGCAACTATTTCAGACACTTGATTGAAGCTTCTTAGACTTCTTAGAAGAATAAGAATAAGAAGAATTGCAGATTTATACCCCGCCCTTCTCCCTGAATCAGAGACTCAGAGCTGCTTACAATCTCCTGTATCTTCTCCCCCCACAACAGACACCCTGTGAGGTGGGTGGGGCTGAGAGGGCTCTCACAGCAGCTGCCCTTTCAAGGACAACCTCTGCCAGAGCTATGGCTGACCCAAGGCCATTCCAGCTGGTGCAAGTGGAGGAGTGGGCAATCAAACCTGGTTCTCCCAGATAAGAGTCCACACACTTAACCACTACACCAAAGTAGAAGTAGATCACACACCTAATTCATCAAAGTGAAGTAGATCACACACTTAATTCCAATAACCTGGCCTCAGACTGTGAATCAAAACACCTGCACAGTACAGAAAGGGGAGATGAATTTATAAAGTTGGGGGGATCCAAAATGAGAAAAACCGGGACTTTTGACCCACTGTAAGCCAAATTGCCCTCAAAAAAAGGTTGGGGAATTTAAAAGGTGGGCAGCTATGGCTCAGTGGGATACAGAACCAATGTATACAGGAGATGACCTCCAGAAACTCCCTCTTAAATGATGAGGAGACTAATTAAGGTAAAATAATTGATTTTTATTAGAAAAATAGAACACACATACAAGGCAATAAATCCATACAACACTCATAAAGACCTAGGAAACTAGACATGAAAATGGATAAGAATAACACAGCGGTAAAACACAGACAAGGGGATACTTTACCAATCGTCTTCATTTGATGCTCCAATAGCGACAAAAAGGAATGGGGTAGCAGGGCACGGCTTGGTGGCCCAAAACTGATCAGGTTGAAGGGGTGGATCAGACAGCGTAGTAAACTCTCATTATCGTGAAATGTAAGAACTAAAGTATGGGCATGTACTGGTTTTACCTCAAAGTTATCTATATTGAAAGAGCCCTGAGGCGCAGAGTGTTAAAGCTGCAGTACTGCAGTCATAAGCTCTGCTCACAACCTGATTTCGATCCCCGGCGGAAGCTGGGTTTTCAGGTAGCCGGCTTGAGGATGACTCAGCCTTCCATCCTTCTGAGGTTGGTAAAATGAGTACCCAGCTTACTGGGGGGAAAGTGTAAAAGACTGGGGAAGGCAATGGCAAACCACCCCATAAAAAGTCTGCTGTGAAAACGTGAAAGTAACATCACCCTAGAGTCAGAAATAACTGTTGCTTGCACAGGGGACCTTTCCTTTCCTTCTTTTTTTCCTATCTATATCGAGTTACCTCAGAAATTTCAACCCCTGATTTCATCTGACCTTTCCTGGTTTAAGTTAAAGGGTGATCCCAACCTTTCCATCAGGATCCTTAGCTTACCCTGCAGTAAAATATCATACTAACAAAGGGGGTAGGGCAGTTTAAGTGGTTTTAGTGCACTCATCACTAACTTGCTTTAGAAGTAAAATTGAAATATATAGCCTTCACTAACTTCAGTGGATCTTCTTCGTGGTCTCTGTGCTTCACACTCATGGGATAGAGTGCCTGCGCCGATCCCCAGATCGTACCTAAAAAGCCCGGGATTTTTTCACTCTCGGCACAAACGGGCATGCGCAGGCATCCCAGTGCGCATACTCGCCGGCGCCAGCATGAGGATCCCGCCAGTTCCTTTCTGACCGCTGCGCTGAGAGGATCTCCTTTCGTGTCCCCGGTCAGTAAAGTAATCTTACGATTGCTTTTTCTTGTTGTATATAGCCTCTTTGTTAGTTAGTTGTTAGATAGTTAGTGTTGTTAAAAAAAAATTGTTGGACTTGCCCTTCGGGGCCCAGTTTTTCCCCTCAGAGACTTTCCTGGGTGGGTTTTTTCCTTGGCGTCTATGGAAAGACGTTGGGGTTTTTTTAAGATGTGCCGCTCCTGTGGGAAGAAAACTGCCCCCCACCGATGGCCATTCCCTCTGTCTTCTTTGTTTGGGCGAGGGACATCGTGTGGAATCTTGCTTGCACTGCCTGAGTTTTTCCAAGCAAACTCGCAAGAATCGAGCGGCGAGGCTTTCGGCTGCATTGGTAGAGTCGGCACTTCATCGTCAAAAGATGGCATTGGGCCCATTGGTACCGATGGGAGAGGCCGCGGCCCCGACGGTCACATTGGCTGATACATCGCCGATCAGGACCGAGATGCTAGTCGAGCGCGGGCGTTCCACAAAGCGACCTTCTAAGGGTCAGTGGACATCCCAGCTAAAAAGTGTCGGGATGATTTGGGGACCCGGTCATCCGCACCAAGGAAGGTGAAATCTAAGGAGAAGCGGAAGAAGAGATCATCTCACACTCCTTCCCCTTCTCATGACGCTTCGACATCGATGTCGACTGCTCCACCGAGGAAGATCCTGGCGTCCCCACATCGTAGCCCTTCGGTGTCGAGAGGCACTGCTTCGCAGCAGTTGCGTCTGTCGGCATCAGAACAAGAGATTGACCTCACTCAGCGCTCCCATTCTTTGGATTCGAGGCATCGCAGTGAGAGCAACTCTGTCTCGGAGGTGGAGGTGTCGGCACCGATGGTCCTGTTGGCACCGCTGGATCAGGCAAGAGGTCAGAGAGAGCTGGAACCGACCATCATAGCTCGCCGCTTCCCACCGCTTCCACCGTGGGAGCAGTGCCAGTGGCCTCCCTACGCCTATCCATACC
Source organism: Heteronotia binoei (assembly GCF_032191835.1). NCBI lineage: Eukaryota > Metazoa > Chordata > Lepidosauria > Squamata > Gekkonidae > Heteronotia > Heteronotia binoei. The sequence continues at coordinate 215,696,712 of NC_083223.1, forward strand.
TGCCGTACCCCCCTGGGGAGTATGCAGATTGGGACCAGCAATCTGAGGCATCCCATATGTCAAGGCTTTCCCAGCACTCTAGGCAGCGCCCCTCGGCATCAATGTCTGTCCCGCCCGAAAGACGCGGCGTGGTGGTGGAGGAAGTCCAGCCTAGGTCGTCGGTGTCGATCCAGTCACCCGTCAGAGAGTCAACGCCAGTGCTCTCGGAACATTCTTTGAGGAGAGAGTCTTCATCGTCGGACTCCGAGGTCGGTACCAACGATCTGGACAGGGCTTTGGAACCTTCGCCAGTGTCTCATACCGCTGAGGATCTTCCCATTTCACCATCGGAGGATCTAAAGTCGTAAAAGGACCTGGTGAAGAGGATGGTACTCTCCCTCTCCCGGTGACACAACCACAACCCATTGTAGACGACACCGTATTCCATATCATGCAGCAGGATACGTCTACAGCGGTTGCCCTGCCTGTTACGAAGGTCATTTACAGGCGGTGAAGGAGCCCTGGGCGAAGCCTGCTTCTACACTTGTGTCATCAAGAAGGTTGGACCACATGTACCGCGTCCAAGAGGCTGGTGTGGAATTTCTCTTCACGCATACAAAGCCCAATTCAGTGGTCGTATCCTCCTTGTCAAAGGCCCGCAAGACGCACTCCTCTCCACCAGACAAGAAGAAGCTGGACAACGTCGGGAGGAAATTTTACTCTGCTGGGGCGCTGGGAATAAAGGTATCTAACTATGCTGCGTGCATGGCTAGATACCAATACTCAGTGTGGAAACAACTTGCCCCCCTCTTGTCTTCCGTGAGTGAGGAGAAGAGGTCTGCTGCAAAGAAGTTGCAGAAGGAAGGCTTTGCTGTAGCCAAACAACAACTGGCTGCAGCAAAGCATATGGTGGACATCTCAGCAAGAACCATCACTTCTGCTGACTGCCTCCGCCGCCACTCCTGGCTCAGGTCAACGGCCCTCCAGAAAGAGACCAGGGCCTTCGTTGAAGATCTGCCCTTCGAGGGTGAAGGCCTCTTCAGTTCGACCACCGACAATGCTCTTCAGGAAATGGATAAGAGCATAAAGACCTCCAGGAACCTGGGTGTCCCGGCGTCTTCCAGAACCGCTAAACCAAAACAGTAGCACAAACCCTGGGCCAAGAAACAATATCAAAAGTTTTCCCTGGAATAGCAATGGAGACCTCGGTCTGCCCAACCTGAGAGTAGGTCCCCATACAGGAAGAACAATAGAAACCTCTACGCTTCTGCACAGACCACTGGCAAGTCCAGGGCACTCGCCCTCAAAAGCAGGGCCTTTGACTTTCTGGTAGCACGTGTCACCGTCCCCACTTCTTCTTCTATCCACCTCCGTCCATTCCTGTCGGCCTGGGAGTCCATCTCTACGGACAGGTGGGCGCTTTCCATCGTCGTGGAAGGCTACAAAATAGATCTTGCTCAGCTTTTGAACCAATCTGTGGTAATCACCACACCCTCTTCCCATCTCTGCTGGTGGAGGTGAGCAACCTCCTACAGAAACACGCCATAGAACGGGTCCCGGTGGAGGCCAGGACGGGAGGCTTCTACTCTCGTTATTTCCCGGTTCCCAAGTGGGACGGGGGTTTGAGACCAATCATGAACCTTCGGAATATGAACAAGTTTATTCTGTACCAGAAGTTCAGAATGTCCACTCTGCAAACAATACTGCCCCTCATCAACCAAGGGGACTGGATGGCAACGCTGGACCTCAAGGATGCCTACTTCCACCTCAGCATCCATCTTGCGTTCAGACGTTTCTTTCGGTTTGCAGTAGGTTCTCAACACTTCCAGTTTAAGGCTCTTCCGTTCGGCCTGTCCACTGCACCTCGGGTGTTCACGAAGATGATGAGCGTTGTGGCTGCCCACCTCCGGCTTCAAGGGATAGTCGTCTTTCCATACATCGACGATTGGCTCCTTGTGGCGGAGTCAAAGGAGAGTTTGTCAAACCATATTGCCACCACTCTTCGTCTTCTTCACGCCTTGGGTCTGCAGGTCATTTTTGAGAAATCACACCTTACTCCATCACGGACAGTTCAGTTCATAGGGGCGTTGCTGGAAACGAACCTTCATCATGCTTTCCTGCCTCAGCAGAGAGCAATGGACATTATCAACCTTGTCGAACTTCTGCAGAGTCGAAAGTGGGGCACGGCACGGCACAGTAGCTGCAGCGGATGCTGGGGCTGATGGCAGCGACTACAAGCGTGCTGATGTTCGTGAAGCTGAGGATGAAAGGCCGACAACTTTGGTTTCTTCGTCAGTTTCGACCGTTAAGGGACTCACCTTGAAAGAGGTTTGTAATTCCACCTGTGACACTTCAAACACTGCAGCGGTGGAAATCAAAGGACAATATTTGTCAGGGAGCTCCCTTCCACCTGCCTGTACCAACAGTGACGATCACAACAGATGCGTCTTTATGGGGTTGGGGGGCCCACATGGACGCTCTGTGTGTGTGGGGCCCTCGGCCTTTGAAATTGACTCACTGCCATATAAATTACGTGGAACTGCTGGTAGTTCATTTTGCTCTTCAATCCTTCTGCCCCATGGTGGCGAGGAATGTTGTTGCTCTGCCTACGGACAATACCACTGCCCTGTGTTACATCAACAGTTTATCGACGGCTCTGTGCGCTGGCACTGGAACTGGTCGGAGTGCCTGGACCACAACATCTTTGTGAAGGCTGCGCATCTCCCAGGGGTGCTCAATCTGCAAGCAGACTCCCTCAGCAGGGGTGCGGCTTCCCCGCACGAGTGGGAGATACAGTGGCGCTTCCTTTAACCCGTGTTTCAGCTCTGGGGGTATCCTCAGGTGGACGTCTTTGCCACAGCCGAGAACCGGAAGTGTCCTCTGTTCTGCTCCAGAGAGGGCTTCAGAGGGGACTTGGATCCAGAGTCGTTGGGAGATGGTCTGCTGTTCCCGTGGAAAGGTCGGTTCCTATATCTGTTCCCACCTCTGCCACTATTGACAAGGGTGGTCAACAAGATTGCAAGAGAGAGACCATGCTGCATCCTGGTGACTCTGTGGTGGCCTTGGCAGAACTGGTTCCTGATCTTGCTCCAACTGGCGAGGGGGGTCTTCTACCAGTTTCTGGTGGAACCGGATCTTCTGTCAGCTCAGGACAGTCACGTATTCCATCACAACGTGCCCCACCTGAAGCTGACAGCGTGGTTCATCGACCCTGTAAGTTCTCCTGAACAGCAGGAATCTGTCTACCCACGATTCTTATGATAGGAAGTTTGGTTGCCCACGTTTTATCCTATACCTTCCTCGGATGAGGAACGTAGGTTGCATGCTTTAGATGTTAAGCGTGCCTTTTTGTTTTATTTGAGTTGCTCCCAGAGTTTTCGTAAGGACCAGCATCTTTTTGTTTCTTATGCTGCTCCTAAGTTAGGTTCCAGAATCTTGTCTCAGCCGATTCGGGGATTGGCGCAGGCACTCTATCCCATGAGTATGAATGCACAGATGACCACTCAAAGATCTACAGTTACAGGTAAGCAACCTGTCTTTATTAATATAATAGGTATCCTGTTAATACAGCAAAAGTCAGTAATGGCTGCTAAAACCTGTCTTTCAATTTTAAACTCTGAAAGTTAGCCCAAAGGTGCTTGTCTTGCATAACTTTCTAAAGCCTGGCCAGCCATGGGCTTCAGAGTTTCCAAAGGTATGATATTTTACATGTGGTAACAGTCAGATGGTGGTGGCTGCTGCCAGCCAGCAGTACAAATAAGGATGAAGACCTGACTGCAGCCTGAAGACTTTAATTGCCAGTGTTCCACTGCTGCATTGCAGCTCTCTTAACATTTTGTTCTTATGAATCTTAAATCTTAAATTTTACATTTGTTTCTAAATATATTTCTGCTTTAGTTTAAATTGAAATGAATCTTTTTATTTAAAAGTAAAAAGGTTTCGCTAAAACTTCCAGTGATTTGCAGTTTTTTAATTCTTTTCTGCAGACTTGCCAGTTGTTTATAAATGCTGCAGTAGACTCTCCAGCCATTGATTACCATGTATCTTTGGCCCAAAGTGCTTTACAAATCTGTCTCACACATCCAGAACTTCAAAATGAAATCTGTTGCCAGTTGATCAAACAGACAAGGAGAAGGCAGCCCCCGAATCAGACAGGACCAATCCAGGTACTGAAGCATTTTTCTAACAAAATACTTAAAACACTAACTTCAGTAAACCTGAAGGAAATCTTGCTCTAGGAAATCAATAGAATGCAAATACTGTTGTTTCTTTTTATTTACGTTTTATTTAATCTTCTTGCTCTTATCAATAGCCTTTTTCCCCATCTAGTTGCAGCCAACTTATGGTGATTCCATAAGATTTCCAAGGCAAGAGACATTTAGAAGTGGCTTGCCATTGCCCACTGCCCACCTCTGAGTAGCAATGGTATTCCTTGGTAGTCTCCCGTCCAAATATTAACCAGGATCGATCTTGCTTAGCTTCCAAGATCTGATGAGATTAAGCTAGCGTGGGCTATGCAGGTCATACACTGATGTGGACTCTTGCTAATCCAAGGGAAGTGAAATACTTGTTTTGATCCCTTCCCCCACCACTTTTAAAGAGGCAATTGTGCTATGTCCCTGAGTGCTGGCTGTTTCATATGACCATTGATACCCAATTGAAATTGCTGTGCCTGTTTTCTCCAACATATGGTATGTGGTTATATATATCCATTACCATGCATAAGACAGCGTATGCCATAATAAACAGGTCATAATTTTAAGTCTGTAGCATTATACAAAAAAGCATAAATCTTGGCGAAGCAGGAACTGCACATGACCACAGCAGGCTGCAGCTGTTCCAGTTATGTACACTGATTATGTTATGTACATTGCTTTCTCTCACCTAAGGCTAAATGAAAAGAAATGTATTTACCTGTAGCATTTGTGTAAATGCTAATCCATATGACACGTCAGTCAAGAAATTTAGAAAATTGTCTAATACTATTTTGTACAATATTATATATAGAAACAATTTATTTTGCACCAGAAGCCGCATTAGATTTTCTTTTATACAGCATTTGCATGAAACCCAAACAAAAAAAACTACAATGGTTAGCTTTTGTTTCAATTATTAAAATGGCTGAAAAGAAAAATATATTAACCAGTTTTAATAATTCATCAGGTTAGGAGTCTGATATTTTTAGGGCAGCTATAGTATATATATTAAAATGCATTTTGATATATTAGTGCCTCTTTTACCTCCATCTTCTGTCCACCCTACAGAGTTCACATAACACTGTGGCTGCCTGTGGTGGCAATATTTTATGCATTCTGCCCTAACCACACATTCCCTACACGCATTCCTAGTTGCACAATGTCTGTTTGTGCCTCAAACTTGTTTGTTTGACTTTGATGCTGCAAGAAACTTCAGACAATAATACTGTTTTTGTTCCATCCTCAGGCTTGGCAACTTTTAGCACTTTCTGTTGGACTCTTTCTTCCTCAGCATCCATTCCTCTGGCTTCTCAAGATCCATTTGAAGATCAATGCAGATCCAAGGTATACACAAACTTTACTAGAATATCAAACCATACAGAGCTTAAGGATAGTTTTCTTTAATGAACTTTCTAAAAGTAGAATTTTTTGGTCAAATAAACTAGGTATATGACCTCTGTTCTTCTAAATGTAAAGGTAAGGGGGAAATAGTACAGCGGTGTTGTCTGTTCAGATTTTCTCATCACATTTAATTTTCCCATTGCTGTTAATTTAGATACTTCATGTGGTTTTATTAGCTGAGCTACTGCCTTTGGTTGGCATTATTTTAGAAGGTTATATATAATGCTATAGCTTCATTGGATAACAATTGGATAAAATTTATTACATATATCACCCCAACCCAAGCATCATCTGACTTTTCATTTTTAAGCCTTAATTTGATCTCCACGCCTTTTTTCAAAGAGGCCAAAATACAAAACACGCTGCAATACATTATCTCCATTGAAGAAAGATGAAGGGAATGTTGGCATGTATATTTACAACACAATTATATATTTCACATTTGAAACCCTGAATTGGTGTTTGGAGTGGGAGGGAGGGATGAGAGAAGGAAAAGACAGATATAAAACATGAATATTGTGCCTATGTTCATGTTGAACTGACCTGTTGAAATTCATACTGTTCTTCATGCCCTACTGTTCCCAGAGTTCATGCCATGAGGTCTTGTTTTGTTTCTGCAGGACAGAATTTGGAAAGTATGCAATTTACTGTCAGCGCTGTGTAGAAAGAACACAACAGAATGGGGACAGAGAAGCCAGGCCTTCAAGAATGGAAATTCTTTCAACACTTCTACGAAATCCCTACCATCATTCCTTACCTTTTAGTATCCCAGTACATTTCATGAATGGCATATACCAGGTATACTTTAAACTTGAAATGGTGAACAATAAGCTACTAATAGAAGTGGGTAGTGGATATGAGTGCAGTCTTGAGCAGAGACCTTGCTTAGTCCACTGAAGTCAGTGAGCTGGAAAGGTATACCATATTTACTTGAAAGGGGGATGTCCCTGAACAGGGGTTGTTTTGTAGAAAAATAGGTGGTGGAGCTCATTAGCATAACTCATTAGCATATATGCCCCCCAGCCAAAAGCAACTCGATGCAGGAAAGGAGAGCCCTGCGTGAGCAAGACCTGCTTGGGCTGACTAGAGATCCAGCCAGCCCAAACAGGCCTCACTTGCCTGGGGCTCTACTGGGCTGCCCCCCCAGTCAAAAGACCAGCAAGCCACCTGCTACCCAAAATCACATAAGAAGTGGAGAAAGGGTGGTGCAGGCTTCTCCAGAGGTTAATAAGGACTGCTAGGGGCGTGATAAAGCCCCTGGTGGCTGACTGGCTGCCCACTCTCCTAATCCAGGGATTGTTATGCAGCTGCACCTACTATTCAATGGACAAGATAGGTGGGGAGGAAGAGGGGAGCCATCAAAAAGGTTAAGGAGCTGCACTCCTGTTAGCTCCTGTTGAATCTTAGGCCTGTCCCTGAATATAAGACAACCCTCCCAAAGAAGGGGGGAGGAAAATAACCTTGAATTTAAGATGATCCAGTCTCCACCCCTATAATTTTTGTCATGAACCAGAAGATACAAGAAGACAAAGAGGAGCTTGCCCTTCTACAGCTGGCTCTCTGGACTGCAAGCAGCCCCAGGAAGCCAGCCAAGGGCTTCTCTCTATGGCTACTGCTTCTCTCTATGGCTACTGCAGGCGTAGAGGGAGGCACCAACTAGCTGCCTCCCTAGATTGCAGGTAGCCCAGAGAACCAGGTGTGCCTGGGTGCAGTCCTCTCTCTGCCTCTGTGTCTGCTGCCAACATAGAGGGAAGCGCCCAGCTAGACACAAGGATCATATGCTTCTACTTCCGCCTCAATGCTACCACAATGTGAGTATGACATCCACTAGCTGGCTCAATGACTTCAAGCAGCCCAGCAAGCCAGAAGTGGGATAGGGGTGGCCAGGGCCGGCTCACCCACTAGGCAAACTAGGCGGTTGCCTAGGGTGGCGAAAGGGTGGGGGCGGCAAATTGGGCTCCCCCACCCCCCCTCCTGGTGCTCCAGGCAAGCACCTAGTTTGCCTGCCTTCCCCGCCCCTCACCACTACTGCCGCCCGCCACCATTGCTGCTGTCGCCTGCCCCTCCATTCCCTTCGCCTCCCCCCCGTGGCTCCCCCCCCCCACGCTGCCTCTGGGAGAGAGGAGTCAGTGGCAGCGGGGGTTGCCCTTTCAGGACGCTCTTTCTGAGAGCCGGTGAGCGTGCCCCGCCCCCGCGGCGCGGTTTTAGCCGAGTTTCAAGTGTTCAGCCGGGGAGGGGGGGACTTTAAAGAGCTGGAACACGGCGCTAGAGCCAGTTCCAGCATTGAGAATGACATCGGGGGAAAGGGTCCGAAGGGAGGGAGGAGGAGGTGCAGGGGAGAGGGGGGACGCGGAGGGGAGAGGAGCAGGGGTGCTTGGCAGGGGCGCCAGGCAGCGAGTCTGCGTAGGGCTCCATAGGGCGTTGGGCCGCCCCTGGGGTTGGCACACTTCTCTTTCTGCTCCTGTGGCTTCTGTGGAAATAGAAGGAGGTATCCAGAAGCTGACTTGCTAGACTAAAAGCAACCTGAGTGGTGGTGGAGTAATGTTCCTCTATGCCTCTGTTGCTTCTGGAGCCGGCTCTGAGATCGAGAGAGGAGAATCCCTCCCCTTCCCAAGAATATACCCAAATGGAAGATGACTCTCCCCCCTTTTTTTGCAAAGCCCCCAAAGGAAAAACAGCTGTTTTCCTTTGGAGTAAATATGGTTAACTACACTTAACATTTTACTGAAAAGAACTGTGCAGGTGTAGACATCCCAAATATTTGGAAGTATGTGGTCCTTATTGCCTCCTTATCAGTAAACACTGTCAGATTTGATTAGCTTTTCAGAACAAGTAGGTTTTGATGAAAACTACTTACATATGTGGAAACATTTCATTTTTTACCTTTGTTACTATATTATCATTAAATACTTGAAAGAGGAATAACTGTTCGCCTTTATAATTGACATTAAATACACAGATCAGTTTGCAGTAAATAGAACATGTGCAAAACTATATAATAAATTTCAGTAGGTTAGTGGAGCTCTTCATGCAGATTCATAAGCTCTTTCTTTCTGATGGCAAAACAGTTTCTCATTCTTCATGGATAGTATCTCAGAAGTACCAACTGAGTGGGTTCAGACATGCTTAGAAACAACAGTTGTATGTTTTTTCTTTCAATAGGGGAAACTTGCCTTACTTTCACCTTCATTTGTATGGGCTTATGCCTATTAGTGGTTTTGGTGCTGATGGTAGTTTTGTTCCTCCCTCTGTCAGCTTTAGAAGGGCTGTTTATCTTCATTTGATACTTTTAAAAATAAAGTGCTACTACTGAGAGTGTGTGAGACATGATGATCACAGCTGCCAGCCAGCTGGGTCTGTGCACAGACAAATTCTGCTGCTGAATGATTTTCTAAGAGCTGGTTCCTAGAGAGAGATAATTATATCTGCTATTAACATAGTAAACATGCTTAGATAACATAGTGATTGCTACTTTTAAAATACATCTGTGTGCCCCTTTTTTTCAAAGTGGTTGTTTATTTTTAAAGTTTATTGCTCAAGCCTCTGAGAGAGTTCCCTTTTCAGTAAAATGTTAAGTGAAGTTAACCATATTTCCTCCAAAGGAAAACAACTATTTTCCCTTTTGGCGCTTTCCCATTTCATGTTGCATTTGTTTCTCTCTAGGTTGTTGGATTTGATGCTTCCACCACAGTAGAAGAATTTCTGAATACACTTAATCAAGACACAGGAATGAGAAAACCTGCTCAGTCAGGTTTTGCTTTGTTTACTGATGATCCTTCTGGCAAGGATATAGAACATTGTCTTAAGGGAAACATCAAGGTAAAAAAGCCCCTCTTTAATGAGTTCCTTGCATTCATAAATATCTCAGTTTTTGTTGTTGTTGTTGTTCAGTCGCACAGTCGAGTCCGACTCTTTGCAACCCCATGGACAAAGTCATACCAGGCCCTCCTGTCTTCCACCATCCTCCGAAGTCTGCTCAAATTCGTGTTTGTTACATTAGTAACACTGTCCAGCCATCTCATCTTCTGCCGTCCCCTTCTTTTGCCTTCTGTCTTTCCTAGCATCAGAATCTTCTCCAGGGAGTGCTCCCTTCTCATTTAGTGGCCAAAGTATTTGAGCTTCAGCTTCATCATCTGACCTTCCAGGGAACAGTCTGGGTTGATTTCCCTTAGGACTGACTGATTTGATCTTCTTGCAGTCCAAGGGTCTCTCAGGAGTCTTCTCCAGCACCACAGCTCAAAAGCATCTATTCTTCCGTGCTCGGCCTTCCTTATGGTCCAGCTCTCACAGCCATACATAACTACTGGGAATACCATTGGTTTGACTATATGGACTTTTGTTGGCAGTGATGTCTCTACTTTTTATTATACTACCCAGGTTCGCCATAGCTGTCCTCTCAAGGAGCAAATGTCTTTTAATTTCATGACTACAGTCACCATCTTCAGTGATCTTGGATCCCAGAAATGTGAAGTCTGTCACTACTTCCATGTCTTCCCCTTCTATTTGCCAAGGTGTGATGGGGCCAGATGCCATGATCTTAGTTTTTTTTATGTTGAGTTTCAAGCCTACTTTTGTGCTCTCCTCTTTCACCCTCAACAAGAGGTTCTTTAGGTCCTCCCCACTTTCTGCCATTAGAGTAGTGTCATCTGCATATCTGAGGTTGTTGATGTTTTTCCCGGGAATCTTCATTCCGGCTTGTGCTTTATCCAGGCCAGCATTCCGCATGATTTACTCTGCATATAAATTAAATAAGCAGGGTGACAATATACATCCTTGTTGAACTCCTTTTTCTATTCGAAACCAATCAGTTGTTCCATAGCCCGTTCTGACAGTTGCTTCTTGATCCTTATACAGGTTTGTCAGGAGACATGTGAAGTGGTCTGGTACTCCCATCTCTTTAAGAACTTGCCACAGTTTGTTGTGATCCGCACAATCAAAGGCTTTAGCATAGTCAATGAAGCATAAATAGACGTTTTTCTGATACTCTCGTGCTTTCTCCATAATCCAGCGAATGTTGGCAATTTGATCTCTAGTTCCTTTACCTCTCTGAAACCCAGCTTGAATTTCTGGTAGTTCCTGATCAACATACTGCTGAAGCCTAGCTTGTAGGATCTTTAACATGACTTTGCTGGCATGTGAAATGAGTGCAATGGTGCAATAGTTCGAACATTCCTTGGCATTACCCCTCTTTGGGATTGGAATATAAACTGATCTTTTCCAATCCTGTGGCCACTGTTGTGTTTTCCAAATGTGTTGACGTAATGTGTGCATCACTTTAACAGCATCATCTTTTAGGACTTTGAACAGCTCAACTGGGATACCGTCATCTCCGCTCGCTTTGTTGTTAGTAATACTTTCTAAAGCCCATTTGACTTCACACTCTGGGATGTCTGGCTCAAGGTCATCGATTTCACTTTCATGGTTTTACACTGACTTTAATGCTAAAAATACAATTTTTTTATTTAAATATTTTGATTTTTAACTTGTTCCTTATTAAAGGAAAAGAAGAAAATAAACACAGAAGTTGTTTGGGAATGTCAGGGTGTTTAATAAAGTTGATCAAAAGTAGTCAGGAAATTTAGAAAAATATTTACTTGAAGATTATTTTTAGTGACCACAGTTTATTATTTTTTATGATCATGGTTTGTGCATAAGGCAACTCCCTCTGTGATTTTGCACTGTAGTGCTACACTTAGAATGAGGAAGGTCTGACCACTAGTTCCCTTGTGGGAGAAAGTAATACTATGTGGAGACTCTCCATGAGATAGCACCAATCCGTGTGGCAAGTTCCTTGCCTTCATAAGGTGTAGAAACTGTAGTACATCCATCATGCAGAAGGATTTCCAGGGAAGCTCCATGGTCCTAGTTGTCAATAGATCTTGCTGGTACTTCTAGTCAGATATCCTAAAACTGCAGATTAAGACTTTGGTGACTATTGGGGAAAAAAGAGAATCCTAATAAAGATATACAAATTCTCTTGTGGCATGTTTGTGATTTTTCTTGTAGATCTGTGACATTATTTCTAGATGGGAACAAGCCTCCAAAGAGCAGCATCCGGGGAAATGTGAAGGCACAAGAACAGTACGGCTTACTTATAAAAACAGGTAAAAGAGAAAATAAGAGCCTTGAAGGTAGTTCATCTGGTCAAACATTCTTTTTCATATAGTGACCAACCAGCTGCCCTAGAGGGCCAACAAATTGGGCATAAGAGGCCAAGGCTTCCTAACACTAAAATTCAGAAGGTGACTGCCTCCGAGTTCGGAGGTTTTCTGTAGGTATCATGGCTAGTAACTTTTGATGGACCTATCCTTAGATAATCTGTCTAATCCCCTTTTATAGCCATCTAAATTAGGCAGGCAATAGATGCTGGAAATGAATTCCACAATTTAGTCATTGAATTAAGAAGTACTTACTTGGTCCATCCTCAGTCTATTGCCTATCAATATTTGGATGCCTCAAGTTCTAGTATAATTGGAGATTAAAATATATCCATTTTCTTCAGCCCATCATAATTTATCATGGCCTGTCAGGTACAGTCCCCATCAAAGACAACTTCAATGATGAAATCTAATTAGGTTTTATTCATTAAATGAAGATGTTACAGGCCCAAGACTTTGTCTTGGTGAGACTGGGGCACTCAGGCTCAAGATTACAATTATACCCTTGGGTCCAGACCATTGCATGTTTAAAGCGCTAGGCACCTTTTTCTCTACATATAAAGCATACCCCTTGCCCCCCCCTTCACTGTTATCAAGTCCAGTTTAAGCAGGTTTCCTCAAAAGTGAAAGTCTCAGGGTGATAAAGTTACTTGTGTAGTGTTACAGACTTAATACCTTAGATAAGCTAGCAAGCTTGTTAAACATACCAATTCTCCTCTACAGCAGTTCCCACTGCATCATTTGTCTAGACTCCAAAATGGATGTACTCATGGCAAACTGAACATCCTTTAGCTGTTCAGTCTTTCCTCATGAAAAAGGTGTTTCAATCTCTTAATCATGTTAGTTGCCCTCTCCTACATATTTTCCGCCTCTGCAGTATCTTTTTAAAATAGCATAGTGATGGAGTGTTGGACCAGGGCTGCTTTCACACTGGGGTGAATCTTCTTCGTGGTCTCTGTGCTTCACACTCATGGGATAGAGCGCCTGCGCCAATCCCCAAATCAGTACCTAAAAAGCCTGGGATTTTTTTGCGCTCGGCACCAGCGGGCATGCGCAGGTATCCCAGTACGCATGCTCGCCAGCACCAGCACGAGGATCCCGCCAGTTCCTTTCTGTCCGCTGCGCTGAGAGGATCTCCTTTCGTGTCCCCGGTCGGTAAAGTAATCTTCGAATTATTTCTTCTTGTTGTATACAGCCCGTTTGTTGTTTTCTTAGTTTAGTTAGTTAGTTAGTTGTTTAGATAGTTAGTGTTGTTTAAAAAAAATTGTTGGACTTTGCCCTTTGGGGCCTGTTTTTCCCCCGTTTTCCCCCTCAGAGTTATTGCTGTGTGGGTTTTTTCTTGGCGTCTATGGAAAGGCATTGGGGTTTTTTAAAGAGGTGCCATTCCTGTGGAAAGAAGATTGCCCCTCCTGACAACCACTCCCTCTGTCTCCTGTGTTTGGGCGAGGGACATCGCGTTGATTCTTGCTTGCACTGCCTGAGTTTTTTGAAACAGACGCGCTTCGATGTCGATGTCGGCTGCTCCACCTAGAAAGGTCTTGGCGTCCCCGCATCATACCCCTTAGGGTTCGAGAGGCAGTGCTTCATAGCAGTTGCATTTGTCGGCATCGGAGCACGAGATCGACTTGACTCAACGTTCTCACTCTTCCGGGTCCCGCCGTCGGAGTGACAGCGGCTCTGTCTCGGAGGTAGAGGTGTTGGCACCGATGGAGCCGGCGGTACTGCTGGATCAGGCGAGGGGACATAGAGAGCTCGAGCAAACCACTGTAGCTCATCGTTTCCCACCACTTCCACCGTGGGATCAGCGCCAGTGGTCTCCCTACGCCTATCCATACCCACCGTACCAATGGTACCCTCCTTGCGAATTCTTCGATTGGGACCAACAGTCCGAGGCATCTCACATGTCGAGAATTTTGCAGCACTCTTGGCGTCGCCCGTTGGCATCGGTGTCCATCCTGCTTGAGAGACGTGGCGTGATGGTGGAAGAGGTCCAGGCTCGTTCGTCGGTGTTGATTCAGTCACCTGTGAGAGCTTCCACGCCGGTGCTTTCCGAACACTCGATAAGGAGGGAGTCCTCATTGTCGGATTCCGAGGTCGGTACCGACGAGCTGAACAGGGCTTTGGAGTCTTCGCTAGTGTCGCATACAGCTGAGGATCTTCCCATTTCACCATCGGAGGATCTAAAGTCATATGGGGACCTGGTGAAGAGGATGGCACTCTTCCTCTCCCTTCCGGTGACACAACCGCAACCTGTCATAGACGATACCATATTCGACATCATGCAGCGGGATACGTTGATGGCTGTTGCCTTGCCTGTTACGAAAGTCATCCTACAGGTGGTGAAGGATCCCTGGGTGAAGCCGGCTTCTACACCTGTGTCATCCTGAAGATTGGACCAGGTGGGCGGTGGCAGCAGCAGTGGATTTGGCGCCGAAGGAACAAACTAACCTTTTCTTTCCCTGTCTCACCTCCTCTCCGTGGCTAACAAACACCATAATAGGTATTTTTTCTTTCTTTTTGAAGTATTTTACTTTTTTCTTGTTAAAGAACGCTGAAATGCGATTTAAAACACTGTATCTCTAGCCGAAGGGCGTGGAAAAGAGAGGAGACGGAAAGTGATCACCCTGTTAGTGCAGAAGAATATTTGGAGCTACAAGAGTGGAAAGCCCTCGAGTTAGAAAGTAAATTTCTTGAAACTTGCCCAAAACTAAAGACTTGCTCAAAACATTGCGTGTAAATATTGCTACGTGTAGTGGAGATTGGATGGGAGAAAATGTATAAGAACATAAGAACATAAGAGAAGCCATGTTAGATCAGGCCAATGGCCCATCCAGTCCAACATTCTGTGTCACACAGCGGCCAAATATATATATATATATATATATATATATATATATATATATATATATATATATACACACACACACACACACACTGTGGCTAATAGCCACTGATGGACCTCTGCTCCATATTTTTATCTAACCCCTTCTTGAAGGTGGCTATGCTTGTGGACGCCACCACCTCCTGTGGCAGTGAATTCCACATGTTAATCACCCTTTGGGTGAAGAAGTACTTCCTTTTATCCGTTTTATAATGTTAAAGAAGATTTGATTTGTACTAAGGATTAGGTGGATTATTCTTTTGGACTGAGAACTGTAAAAAACAGTTAATAGTTCATTAAAAGACTGTGTTCAATCAATATAATATAAGTAAATTTGGAAGAAGAAATTTAAAGACTAGAAAGACAAAAAGGGGGCAAAACGGACAAAGAAGAAGAGGAAGAAAGGGGAAACAGAAGGACTGAAGGAAGAAAGAAGAAGAAAGAGAGGGAAAGCAAGGAACTGAATGCTGTTTGTCTATAACTCTATAATTTATAAAAGTGGGTGAATGTATGTGGGCCTATGTAAAAGTGTATGGCTAATGAGAAAGGATTCGGATGGAAAATGAATGAAGAAGTGAGTGTATGTAGTCTGTAAGAAGTAGTGAGTGGAGTGTTTGAAGGGGTTAAGTGGTGCAAGAGGAAGGCAAATAATGAATAATTATTGAAATCAATTGAACACGAACCATTATTGCTTGGGGAACAAATTGATTTAGACTAGTTGGTAAGGGGATACTAAATCTCTGTATTGGGGTCTTCATTCTATATTAGTATAAAATAATTTAGAATTCTCCTGCTTAACTCAAAGATAGAGGGAATCATGTCGCAGGATGCTCTCAAAATATTTCAGTCATATTTTGAAGACTTTTTTATGGGGACATTAAATCAGATGCAGAACAATTTAATGGAACAGATAGGGGGATTAAAATTTAAGCTTGATGGATTAGAAATTGGATTGAAGGACATAAAAACGGACATGACAAAGTTGACGCAAACCAAAAATTCTATTGATACAAAACAAATACTAAAGGAGCAAGGTACAGGAGACTTTGAAATTAAACAGGAAGAAAGAGAGAATAGGATTACTAGATCAGACATAGATATGGTAAAATATACTTCAAGATTTTTAAGTATACCAGAAGAAATAAATGAAGATTTACTTTGTTTAGTAGCGGAAACATTGGCCCCTATGCTGGAGAAAGAAAAAAAAGCCGAGAGGGAAATTGAATATATATATAGGCTAAATTCTCTAAAGCTAAAAAAGAATGGTTCACTTAGAGAAATACATTCAAGAGACATAAGGAAACAGATCAAAGCTGCAGTTTGGAGAAGGGAAAGGGAGCAACTTATTAGTTCTAGAGGTCAGAAAAATAAAATAATGAAAGAGATATTATGGATAATTAGGCATTTAATTGGCGTAAACGGAAGAAATACCAAAAATGGAGGATTCATCAGGATAGTATGGAATTTATCAAAATTAGATAATTGGATGGTGCTGCTGAATGGAATGCCAAAGCAAATAGTTAGATTAGTGGGGCAGGTCATATACACGGTTAAAGGAGTATGGAAATAGTAAGGTATTTGTCCTACCGGCCCAGGCGAGGACTGTGCGAGGGGGACCATGGTTGACAATGGCAGCTCAGGCTGAGGATGAGGAGTTGGAAGCGTTGCGGCGGCACAAAGCAGTCCGGGACGGGGTGGTCGTAGATGAACGCCAGAGCCAGCGCCTGCCTCGGATCATCAGGGAAGATAAAAGGGCAATTGGGCCACGGGAAACAGCTGTTGGTCCCCCACCGGTACAGGCCAGAAGTCCTGAAGGGCACCCACGACCACCAATGGGCAGGCCACCAGGGGGTGAAGAGTACTCTGACCCGGATGTTAGCCAACTTCTTCTGGCCTTCTGTGGCTCGGGAGGTCCAGGCCTACTGTCGTTCCTGCGACATCTGCCAACGCCTAACGTCTAGAGCAGAGCCGCAAGCCCCGCTAGCCCCCTTGCCGGTAGTGGGGGTCCCGTTCGAGCGGGTGGCCATGGACTTTGTTGGGCCCCTACCCTGCACCCCCCGGGGGGCCCGCTACATTCTGGTCCTCATGGACTACGCCACCCGTTATCCGGAGGCTATCCGCCTGCCCACCATGAAGAGTGCTGGCATGGCCAGGGCCCTGATGCACTACTTTGCGCATGTAGGGCTGCCCCGAGAGATACACAGACCGGGGCACGCCCTTCATGGCGAGCCTCATGCGACAGGTGTGCCAGACGCTGCACATCAAGCAGCTCTTCACCTCCGTCCACCACCCCCAAACTGACGGGCTGGTGGAGCGGATGAACCAGACCTTGAAGGCCATGCTAAGGAAAACAGCGTATGACCATCCCACAAACTGGGATCTCTATGTGGACTCACTGGTCTTCGCCATCTGAGAGAGGCCCCAAGCATCCCTGGGGTATTCCCCGTTCGAGCTGCTGTATGGGAGGCAACCCTGGGGGATCCTAGGCCTGCTCGGAGAACAGTGGGTACAAGGCAGGGGAGGGTCAGAGGAGACCCCGGAGGAGTATGTCAGGCAGCTGCAGGAGTGCCTGGAAGACGTGAGGCAGAAGGCCCGGGGGAACCTCGCACAGGCCCAGGAAGCCCAGAAGAGACGTTACAAGGGCGCTAAGGCCCGTGAGTTCCAGGTGGGAGATGACGTCCTGGTACACAGGGGAGTGATGGGCCGGAAGCAAGGAGACCCGTGGCGGGGACCCTTCCAAGTCACCCGAGTCCTAGGTCCCCTGACGTACGAAGTACAATGTGGACCCCGTGCCCACCAAAGAAAGACCATCCATGTGAACAACCTAAAGGCATGGGTGCAGCGGGAGGCGGGGACTGAGCAGGGGCTCTTGGCCGAAGACCTGAGCGAGCTCCAGGATGGAACCCTGCCCTGGACGATCGCGGAGGGCGCTGGGGGGGCCCGGTGTTGACGCTGCACTCACACCCAGCCAACGACAGGCCCTGCAGGAGGTCCTGGCCGAGTGCCCGACAGTGATCAGCCGGGCTTAACCACCCTGGTCAAGCATCGGGTAGTAACCCCCCCAGGCCAGGTGGCACGAGCCTGTTGGAGACCAGTACCACAGAAGCGCTGGAACATCATCGCCAGGAAGGTGGAGGAGACGTCATCGAGCCATCGCAGAGCGAGTGGCACAGTCCAGTGGTCCTGGTGCCGAAGCCCGATGGCAGCGTGCGCTTCTGTGTGGACTATCGGGAGGTGAACAAACTGGCCAAATTTGATGCCTACCCGATGCCCCGGGCGGATATCCTGATTGACCAGCTGGGGGAGGCCTGGTACCTCTCGGCCTTGGACCTTACCAAGGGCTATTGGCAGGTACCCATGCACCCGGCCGACAGGGAAAAGACCGCCTTCGCCACCCCCCAAGGTTTATTCCAATTCAAACGCATGCCCTTTGGCTTGAATGGGGCTGCGGCCACGTTCCAGCGGCTGGGGGACAAGGCCCTGGCCCAGTGCGAGGGTTTCACTCGGGCCTACATTGATGGTCAAATTCGATGCTTACCCGATTCCCCAGGCGGATATCCTGATTGACCAGCTGGGGGAGGCCCGGTACCTCTCGGCCTTGGACCTTACCAAGGGCTATTGGCAGGTACCCATGCACCTGGCCGACAGGGAAAAGACCGCCTTCGCCACCCCCCAAGGTTTATTCCAATTTGAACGCATGCCCTTTGGCTTGAATGGGGCTGCGGCCACATTCCAGCGGCTGGGGGACAAGGCCCTGGCCCAGTGTGAGGGTTTCGCTCGGGCCTACATTGATGACATCGTGGTATGTAGCCACCTGGGAAACCCACCTGCTCCACCCACACCGCGTGTTCCAATCCCTGCATGCCGCCGGTCTCCATGCCAACCCGCGGAAGAGCCGCCTCGGCTTCCAGAAGTTAAAATATTTGGGATTCCTAGTGGGGAAGGGCCAGCTCTGACCCCTGCCGGAGAAGGTCGTCACCTTGGAACAACAGTCGCGCCCACATACCAAGAAGCAGTTACACTGCTTCTTGGGGTTCGCGGGCTACTACAGTAAATTCATCCCCAACTTCGCGGCAGTGGCCACCCCGTTAACGGACAGCCTGCGGAAGACGTGCCCGAACATCCTCCAGTGGGGACCGACCCAGGACGCAGCGTTTGAGACACTACGCACCAGCCTCTCCCGCAACCCTGTGCTGCACAACCCAGACTTCTCCCAGCCCTTTGTGTTGCACACTGATGCTTCAGGGACCGGGATAGGGGTGGCCCTGCTCCAGGGGAGCCCCGGGGATGAACGCCTGATGTTATTCATCAGCTGCAAGCTCCTGCCCGCTGAGTGGGCGTACTCCACAGAGGAGAAGGAGGCCCTGGCGGTCAAGTGGGCCGTCGGGGCATTGAAGTTCTACCTCACCAACAACCCATTCCGGTGGGTGGTGGACCATGCCCCCCTGCTGTGGATATCGAGGATGAAGGATTCTAACGACTGTGTCCTCCGCTGGTATATGTCTCTTCTCCCCTTTTCCTTCACAGTGCACCATCAAGCTGGGGCGGACCACTGCGTGGCCGACTACCTCTCCAGGATCTACGAAGAGGAGGCCGAGAAGCGAGCGACACGGGAGGGGGTGTGTCCCGCCCGGCTCAGACGAGGACTGCTCGAGGGCGACCCCGCTACGCTCGCCAGCCATTCCCCCCCCCGTCACCGCCCCAAGAGCTTCCCACACCTCCCCAAGCCCCCACGGCGGCCCCACCGCTCACCTGGGCCAACGGAGCTCCAGCGGCGGCCCGAGCAATGCCCCACAACCGACGTGCTCGTCTCCGGGTCCGAGGATCATGGCCAGAGCGAGATGTCGGGGAGCAGGAGGGAGAAGCCAAACCCATTGCTGGACAAAGAGGAGGAGAGCCGCCTGATCCGCGGCGGCGAGAGACACCGCACCCCAGCATGCTGCTGAGGCCCAGGACGCCCGAGGCATGCCCAGGCAGCCCAGCCCTGGCACGCCTCTCCCGGGCATCCAAGGCTTTGAAGGGGGTCGAGCCAGAGAGGGGTGGAACCCAGGAGGGGGGAAGGACTGGGACGGGAGGATAAACGGGAGGGAGGCAGGAGGTCAAGGAGGAGGCTGGCCAGTGCTTATTGAGGCTGCCTCCAGAGAGAGAGGGACAGGAGCCGCTGCACAGCCAGAAGAGGAACTGGGGCCTGTGGTGAAGTAAGCTGGCTCCCACCCCTGTTTCTGAGACCTCCGGGGAACACCCACAAAGTACTCGAGTGGGGCCGCCCGGGATAGAGGGACGATGGCTGCACCGGGAGACCGGGAGGAACGCCTGGGGTGCGACAGTATTATATAAGGTTCGAGCGTCAACGTTAAAACATCTTTAATGAGTTTTCCTTGACTGTAAGTGAAATGGCCCAGTTGCCCCACAGACCCTTCTCCAGAAGCACTCTGGGAACACCTAAAAACTACCATCCTGTTGATCTCTGAAGAAGTCCTTGGGTTCTCCACAAGGAAGAACAAGGACTGGTTTGACGAGAACAATCAAGAGATCCAAGAATTACTAGCGAAAAAGAGATCTGCCTACCAAGCACATCTTGCTCAGCCCTCCTGTCCCGGGAAAAAAGCATGCTTTCGCGCTGCATGTAGCAACCTCCAGCGCAAGCTTCGAGACATTCAGAACGAGTGGTGGACCAAGCTTGCAGAGAGAACCCAGCTGTGTGCAGACACTGGTGATTTAAGAGGGTTCTACGAAGCCCTGAAGGCAGTATATGGCCCATCATATCAGGCTCAGAGTCCCTTGCGTAGTGCAGATGGCCAAGTGCTCCTCACAAACAAGGCATCCATACTGAACCGATGGTCAGAGTATTTTCAGGTTCTCTTCAGTGCCAGCCGCGTAGTTCAAGATTCAGCAATCCACCTCACCCCACTTCAACCAGTGAAAACAGAGTTGGATGAGATCCCCACCCTAGAAGAGACTGTTAAAGCCATCAAGCTACTGAAAAGTGGCAAGGCAGCAGGAGTTGATGGAATCCCACTAAAGATCTGGAAGCATGGGGGCACAGTACTACATAGCATACTTCACAAAGTACTTGTCACCTGCTGGAAACAAGGCAAACTACCACAGGACTTTCGAGATGCAATCATCATCACTCTACACAAGAACAAAGGGGGAAAGCCAGACTGCTCGAACTACCGGGGGATAACCCTGCTCTCCATCGCAGGCAAAATCCTTGCCAGAATACTCCTGAACAGACTGGTGCCCACCATTGCAGAAGAACTCCTCCCAGAGAGCCAGTGCGGCTTCAGAGCTAACAGGAGCACCACCGACATGGTATTTGTTCTCAGGCAGCTCCAAGAGAAATGCAGGGAACAGAACAAGGGTCTATATGTGACTTTTGTCGACCTTACCAAAGCTTTCGATACCGTTAGCAGGAAAGGCCTGTGGCAAATCTTGGAACGTTTAGGATGTCCCCCAAGGTTCCTCAGCATGATCATCCAGCTACATGAAGACCAGCGAGGCCACGTCAGACACTGCAACGACCTCTCGGAGCCCTTCCCAATAGGCACAGGTGTAAAGCAAGGCTGCTGTCAGAACTTGTAACTTTCTTGTATGCTGTTAGCCTAACTAACTCCATGTTGAAACCAGACACTAACCCAGCGTGCCTTATGCCAGGCCACTAACTAAAATAGTCTGCATTCCAAGCAGCCTGTGATCACTGGAGGATGGCAGATAGCCTCTGGTCAACATCTGCAGGTGGCCTTTGAAGCCAGCCGCTCAGGACAGCTCAGCAGGGCTCCATCCTCCCTAGCTGATAACAGACCCTGAGAAACAGACAGTTGTCTCTGACCGTGTGAAAGATCGTTTTATTGTTGCTGCTACAACCGCATAAAATGTAACCAATGCTAGCTTCGTTATCAGTGTTATCCTGTACCTTCAGCACTATAGTTCTCAATAAACGCCTATACTTTTGCAACAAAGTCTTGGGCCTCGCTTGAAGTTCTTCCAGTTCTGACATTATAACACTGATCCCTCTTTATTGGGACTTATCCGAACTGGCAACCTGGCTGAATGGCAGCAAAGGCTCCAGATAACGGAGAGCCCAACACCCCGCCGGAGGAGAGACCGTTAGAGCTTGGGGTGACGGCCGTGAGGCGGAAAGTCAAAGACCCAGCTCACCTTTCCACGGCTGTCTTTCCTGCGCAGAGCTGGAGCCCACGGAAGTCCACCACGCTCATGGACGTGGCGGACGAGAGGTACCGGACGCTGGCCACAGGGACCAGTGGCGACGACTGGGACCTCGAGAGAGAAGGGGGCCAGGTCCCCGGGAGTGGGGATCCGGCCCAAACACTACACAACGAGCTGTTCCAGTGGGTGAGAGAAATACACAAGCAAGTTCACGAGACCTGCGTCCAGCTGGCCGAAGAGATGCAGCTGCAACTGGGCGCGATACAAGACCAGATCCGGGCCTTCCAGGGAGCTGGGCCCGGGGCGCTGGCCGGACCTCCTGGGGGGCGGACCCGTTCTACCGGCCGCACCAGTTGATGGGGTGCCGGGCCAGCCCGCGGGCCCTCCCGCCGATGGGGAAGCCCGGCCGGGCCGCTGATACCCGGTCCCGCCACTCCGTTGGGGGCGCCGGCGGTGCCAGCACCCGCAGCCCCGGCCCCTCCTCCTCCGGCCAGACCGCCGCCAGTGGCGCCAGCGGGGCCGGCCGCCCCGGGGGCCGGCGACCGAGGAAGGGTCCTCAAACTGCAGATCTCGTTCGGTGGGGATGGAAACGAAGTGGAGTACTTCACCATCCAGTGCAACAGTTTCTTCACCCACTGGGGCGCGAGCTACCCGACGGAGGCGAGCCGAGTAGACCATATCGCATCTAAACTAAAGGGGGCCGCGAGAAAATGGTACGTGGGGCTCTACACCGGACGGAAGCCAGAACTAGCGATGGTGGCGGATTTCCTCCAGGCGATGCTGCGACAGTACGGTGACCCCCTGAGGGAGGAGAAAGCCATTGAGGCCCTCCAGAGAATTGAACAGGGGAACCGCACCACCCGGGAGTACGCCACCGAGTTCATGACCCACTGCGCGGCGGTGTGAGGCTGGAGCAAACTGATGAAATACACGGCATTCAAGAATGGCCTGAACGCGAACATCCTCGACAGGTGCTACCACCAAGGGAGGCCCGACACTCTGGTGGGCTGGATCCAACTAGCAGGGGAAGTGGAGACAAACCTGCAGCATGTGGGGATGCGCCGCCAGCAACAACTGGGGAAAAGAGGAGGAAGACCGAGCACCCCAGCGCCCAAGCCGGAAGGAAAGAAACCCCCCTCGACTTCCACCCCGGTGGGAACCGGCAGAAAGTGCTTCAGATGCGGAGACCCGGGGCACCTGGCCGCCAACTGCCCGGAGAAATCATCGCTCACCTCCCCGGCCCCAAAGCCCATTGCGGGCACTCCAAAGAAAGGGGGAGGTCGAGCCAAGGAGCCCAGTCGGGGCGCTGTCGCCACATCCATGGCGATTGACAAGGAAATTATAACCATCGCCGGATCAAGCGAGGAATCATGGGACCCAGAGTCGACGGGAAACGACAGCGACCTGCTTTAATCGGTGCCGCAAAGCAGGTCCGAGAAACGCCGGCACCAATGACGGTGAGAGTAACCGGGGAACTATTGTTTATGGCCGTGACTTTATTGAACCCCAATCTAAAACGCTTTATGCACACCCGGGCCCTAATAGACTCAGGGTGCACTAGAGACATCATCACACCCCGCCTGGTAGAGGCGCTCAGGCCAACCCGATCTCCGCTGCCCCACCCCATCCAGTTCGAGCAAATGGATGGGTCAGTACTGAGAGGGGAGCCCTGCACGGAAGAGACCCAAGCCGTGCCCGTAGGGACCGAGGACCACTGGGGGATCGAGACGTTTGTAATAGCCCCATCATCCTCGTTTGATGTAGTGGTGGGGGCGGGCTGGCTAGCGAGACACCAGCCAGACATACAATGGGAGGCACAGATTGTGCGGTTCCCAGACTGGCGGTGTGAGCACCACCATTGGCGGAAGGAATGGGGCCCCAAAGCGCCGCCACAGAACAAGCGGCTATGCTTAACCATAGAGGAAGTGAAGTCGATCCCCAGGGAATATCGGGACTTGAAAAGGGCGTTTAGCGAACAGGAGGCAGATGAACTACCCCCCCATCGCCCAACTGACTGCGCCATCGAGTTAATACCAGGGCAAGAGCTACCAAAAGCTAAGCTCTACTCGATGGGCTGGGTGGAGAAAGCGGAACTGAAAAAATTCATAGACAAAAACCTGAAAAGGGGGTTCATCCGCCCTGCCACAGCCCCTCACGCCGCCCCCGTCCTGTTCCGCAAGAAAAAGGACGGCAGTTTGAGACTTTGCACAGATTTTCGTGGGATAAACGGGATCTCCATGTGCAATGCCTACCCGATCCCGTTGATAAAGGACATGCTAAGCACAGTGGCGGAAGGCAAAATATTTACCAAGCTCGACCTCCGCGATGCGTACTTTAGGGTTCGGATCAAGGAGGGGGATGAATGGAAAACGGCGTTCAACACGCCGATGGGACAGTTTGAATACTTGGTGATGCCTTTCAGGTTGCAAGGGGTGCCGGGAGTGTTCATGAACTTTATCAATGATGTGTTACGGGAATATTTGTATAAGGGGGTGGTGGTGTACCTAGATGACATCATTATTTACTCTAAAGACCTTGACTCGCACGTGCCACTAGTCAGAAAAGTGTTAACCACCTTGTACCAGAACAAACTGTATGCCAAACTGACAAAATGTGAGTTCCACAAGACGGAACTAGACTACCTGGGCTTCAGGGTCTCGGGGGAGGGACTAGCGATGGACCCCGCAAAAATCCAAGCAGTCCTAAACTGGTAACCACCCCGAACCCGACGGCAGCTACAATCTTTCCTCGGGTTCGCAAATTTTTGCCGCGGGTTCATCAAAGGGTTCGCCCGAGTCATGCTACCCCTCACTGAGCTCCTCAAAACCAAGGGAAAGGGGGAGGAAGCAAAAAAGCCGAGGGCACGCCTCACTTGGTCGACGGAGTGCCAAAGCGCATTCGACGAGCTGAAACGACTATTTACGAGCGAGCCAGTGTTAACCCACCCAAACGAGCTGAAGCCGTTCGTGGTCCAATGTGACGCTTCCGACGTCGCTGTGGGGGCAATATTGATGCAGCGAGACGATGAGGGGGGGCTCAGACCGTGCGCCTATATCTCCCACAAATTTTCAAATGAACAACGGAATTGGTCAGTGTGGGACAAGGAGGCCTTCGCAGTCACGTTCGCCCTAAAGACCTGGCGGTCGTGGCTAGAGGGAGCCTGGGTCCCCTTTGAAATTTGGACGGATCACAAAAATCTCGAGGCGCTAACCGGCCGTCGTAAACTGACCGCCAAACAAATACAGTGGGCGGGGTTCTTTGCCAAATTTGATTTCGTGCTGAAGCACATCCCTGGGACGAAAAACTTCTTAGCCGACGCGCTCTCGCGCATGCCCCAACATGACAGCCAGAGGGAGGAGGTAATAGATTCCCTCATTCCCCCCACCCAAGTGGCGGGCGAAGTCACCACCCGCTCAGGAAAAAAAACTGGGAGCCCAGAGCTCAAGGAAAAGGAACGCTTCGTGGCCGAAACGGAGGCGGAGGGAGGGGAAAGGCCCGAAGGCGTAGAAAAGGGGGAAGGAGGGCTCTGGTACTACCACGGGAAAATCTATGTGCCAAAAAGCCTACGGGGCGAAGTCTTAACCCAATGTCACTCCAGCCGCCTCGCCGGGCACTTTGGTTATGTAAAAACCCTCAACCTGGTCACCCGGCAATTCTGGTGGCCCCACCTGAAAAGGGATGTGTCAGAATTCGTAAGCTCCTGCCCGACCTGTATCATGACCAAGCGGAGGGGGGGGAAGCCACCCGGCCACTTGATCCCACTTCCAACCGCGGCCAGACCCTGGTCAGTGATATCGATGGACTTCATAGTAGAACTTCCCCCTTCCCAAGGGAAGACAGTGATCCTGGTGGTGGTAGACACGTTCTCAAAACAAGCTCACTTCATCCCGTGCAAGCAATTGCCCACGGCTAAGAAATTAGCCTACCTATTCTTCACCCACGTGGTCCGCCTCCACTCGTTCCCAGATAAGGTAATTAGGGACCGCGGGCCACAGTTCGTTGCCAACTTCTGGCGGGAGTTCTGCAAATTGGCGGGGATAGAGCAGGGGCTCAGTTTCACCTACCACCCTCAAACTGACGGCCAGATGGAGAGGGTGAATGGGCTTCTAGAGCAGTACCTCAGGTGCTACGTCAACTACCAACAATCAAACTGGGTGGAACTTCTAGCCTTCGCCGAATATGGGTACAATAACAGCTTGCACAGTTCCACCAAGACCTCCCCCTTCCAGATCGTTAATGGGTATGAGGGCAAGCCTTTCCCTCACCTTCCATTACCAGCGGGGACTCCCATGCAAACCTCATGTCAACAATGGTGGGAGGGAGTCCGCCAAGGGTGGGAGGTAATCCAGGAGAACCTGGAGAGGGCCAAAGAAGAATACAAACGGCACTTTGACCGGAAACACGCCCCTCAGTGGGAGTTTAAGGAAGGGGAAAAGGTATTTCTGTCAACAAAGAACCTCCCCTTACCACAGGTCTGCCGGAAACTGGCCTACAAATACCTGGGTCCTTTTAAAATAAAGCGAGTGATCAACAAAGTGACCGTGGAACTAGAACTACCCAAGCTATTGAGTAAGATCCACCCTGTTTTTCATTGCAGCCTTCTTTGCAAAGATCCTGGAGCCACATCCTGGCACCCTCGCCCTCCAGAGCCGCCTCATACTCAAGTGAAGGGCCAGAGCCACCATGAGGTGCAGGAGATCTTGGACTCCAGGGTCAAGCGGGGGGTATTGTACTATCTGATTCGATGGAAGTACTTTCCCCCGAGCTGTGACGAGTGGGTCAAAGCCAGTGATGTGTCCGCCCCGCAGTTGCTTAAGAAATTCCACCTACTGTACCCACACAAGCCCAAGGCGAAGAGCTTAGGGGGGGCAGTATGTCAGAACTTGTAACTTTCTTGTATGCTGTTAGCCTAACTAACTCCATGTTGAAACCAGACACTAACCCAGCATGCCTTATGCCAGGCCACTAACTAAAATAGTCTGCATTCCAAGCAGCCTGTGATCACTGGAGTATGGCAGATAGCCTCTGGTCAACATCTGCAGGTGGCCTTTGAAGCCAGCCGCTCAGGACAGCTCAGCAGGGCTCCATCCTCCCTAGCTGATAACAGACCCTGAGAAACAGACAGTTGTCTCTGACCGTGTGAAAGATTGTTTTATTGTTGCTGCTACAATCGCATAAAAGGTAACCAATGCTAGCTTCGTTATCAGTGTTATCCTGTACCTTCAGCACTATAGTTCTCAATAAACGCCTATACTTTTGCAACAAAGTCTTGGGCCTCGCTTGAAGTTCTTCCAGTTCTGACAGCTGCGTTCTCGCACCAACTCTCTTTACAATCTTCTTTAGCATGATGCTTCAAAGAGCCGCAGTGGATCTAGATGATGACGATGGTGTCTACATCCGCTATCGCACTGATGGCAGCCTGAGGCGACTAAAGGCTCACTCCAAGACAATGGAAAAACTTATCCGGGAGCTATTGTTTGCTGATGATGCTGCACTCGTCTCTCACTCGGTATCAGCTCTGCAGCATATGACGTCCTGCTTTGCAGAGGCTGCCAAGCTATTCGGCCTAGAAGTTAGTCTGAAGAAGACAGAAGTTCTCCACCAGCCTGCACCCCAGGAAGATTATCACCCTCCCTGCATCACTGTGGGTGAATCAGTTCTGAAGACAGTCCAGCAGTTCAGCTACCTGGGGTGCATCATCTCCTCAGATGCCAAGATCGACAAGGAGATTGACAACAGGCTGGCAAAGGCAAACCGTGCATTTGGCCGACTGCACAAAAGAGTGTGGAGCAACAAGCATCTGAAAAAAGGCACAAAGATCAATGTTTACAAAGCGGTTGTGATGACAACCCTCATCTACGGCTCCGAATCGTGGATTTTATACCATCATCACCTGCGACTCCTCGAGCGCTTTCATCAGCGCTGCCTTCGCACCATCCTCAACATCCACTGGAGTGACTTTGTGACCAACACTGAAGTCCTCAAGAGGGCGGAGGTTACAAGCATCGAGGCACTGCTGTTGAAGACGCAGCTGCGATGGCAGGGCATATGTCTAGGATGGAAAACCACCGCCTTCCCAAGATTGCCCTGTATGGTGAACTTTCCACCGGCCATCGAAATAGAGGGGCACCAAAGAAGAGGTTCAAGGACTCCTTGAAGAAATCCCTTGGCACCTGTCGCATCAACCATCACTAGTGGTCTGACCTAGCCTCAGATCGCAAAGCATGGAGGCATACATCCACCAGGCTGTCTCTTCCTTTGAGAACGCACGCATAGCTGGTCTTGAGGACAAAAGGAGATTGAGGAAGAATCGCACTGCTACAGCACCAACCCCAAATCAGACTTTTCCCTGCAGCCACTGTGGCCGGATCTGCCTGTCCCGCATTGTTCTTGTCAGCCACCAGCGAGCCTGCAGCAGACGTGGACTACTGCACCCTTCTTAAATCTTCGTTCGTGAAGTCAAGCCGAGAGAGAGAGAGAGAGAGAAGTGAAATGGATAAATGGGTTTAATTTGTAATGCAGTAGTGAAGGTGAATGTATTAAATGGTGAATAGAGATAATGGAATTTGAATGTATATATAACAGTGAAAACACTGCCTTCGATCTCTGTTTTAATAATAGTATTTTTTTTGGTTGGTTATGGGCTTGTACACAATATATTAATTCCGTAAACTATATATAAAAAAAGATTGGACCACATGTACCGCGTCCAAGAGGCTGGTGCCGAATTCCTTTTCACTCATCCGAAGCCAAACTTGGTGGTTGTATCCTCCTCATCGCAGGCTCGCAAGACGCAGTCTTCCCCACCAGACAAGGAGGAAAAGAAGCTGGATAATGTGGGAAGGAAGTTTTATTCATCTGGAGCGCTGGGTGTTAAGGTATCTAACTATGCTGCGTGCATGGCTAGATACCAATACTCCGTGTGGGAACAACTCACCCCTCTTCTGTCTTCCCTGAGCGAGGAGAAGAGGTCTGCTGCGAAGAAGCTGCAGAAGGAAGGCTGTGCTGTAGCCAAGCGACAACTGGCTGCAGCAAAGCATATGGTGGACGTCTCAGCAAAAACCATCACGTCTGCTGTCTGCCTCCGCCGCCACTCCTGGCTCAGGTCAACGGCCCTCCAGCAAGACACCAGGGCCTTCGTTGAAGATCTGCCCTTTGAGGGCAAAGGCCTCTTTAGCTCGACCACGGACAGTGCTCTTCAGGAAATGGATAAGAGCATAAAGACCTCCAGGAACCTGGGTGTCCCAGCTTCTTTCAGAGCTGCTAAACCAAAACAGTGGCATAAACCCTGGTCCAAGAAGCCATATCAGTAGTTTTCCCCAGGACAGCAGTGGAGACCTCGCTCTGAGCAACCTGAAAGTAGGTCCCCATACAGGGGGAACAACAGAAACCGATACGCTTCAGCACAGACCACTGGCAAGTCCAAGGGTGCTCGCCTGCAAAAGCAGGGCTTTTGACTTTCTAGTAGCAAGCGTCACTGTCCCCACTTCTTCTTCTATCCGCCTTCACCCATTCCTGGTTTAAAACAATTTTATTGGTAACATATGGTAATAAATCTATTTCTTACATCTTTAAATATTTCTTTTATCTACCCCTCCCCCCGTTACTTGACCCCCGACAGTGTTGTTTACTTAAAATGCAAATATTTAAAGGTACCCTTAACTATTAAAACAAAAATTTATATTCTTTTTTTAAAAAACTTAATCATTATCAAAAATTGTCCAATGTCCTTTTATTTTCCACTCTTTTTCTACATATCTTCTAAACTTTTTCCACTCCGTCTTAAAAACTTCTAAATCATAGTCTCTTAATATTCTTTTTAATTTGTCCATTTCACTCTATGTCATAACTTTTATAATCCAATCCCATTTCTCTGGTATTTTTTCTTGCTTCCACAACTGCGCATATAATGTCCTAGCAGCTGAAAGCAAGTACCAAATTACAGTTCTATCTTCTTTTGGAAATTTTTCCATTTGTAATCCCAACAGAAAAGTCTCTGCAACTTTCTTGAATTCATATCCCAAGTTCTTAGAAATTTCTTGCTGAATCCTCTGCCAATACTTCTTTGCTCTTTCACAAGTCCACCACATATGGTAGAAAGAACCTTCATGTTTTTTACATTTCCAGCATCTATCTGGCATCTTATTGTTCATCTTTGCCAATTTTTTAGGAGTCAATTTTGCCAAATTTTTAGGAGTCCATCTCTACAGACAGGTGGGCGCTTTCCATCATTGCGGAAGGCTACAAAATAGACTTCACTCAGATTCTGAACCAATCTGTGGTAATCACCACACTCCCTTCCCCACCTCTGCTGTACGATCCGGCTGAGGGCTTCTTTTGTGGTGCGCACCATGCGCTCTGCCTGGCCGTTGGTGGCCGGATGAAACGGGGCGGACCTTATATGTTTGATCAGGTACCTCTGGAAAAACGCCTGGAATTCCCCCGAGGTGAAGGCCGCCCCGTTGTCCGAGACTATAGTGTCTGGAATGCCGTGGGTGTATAATGCCCTGCGCAGTGCCCGGATGGCGGAGGCTGAGGACGTGGACGCTACGGGGAAGACCTCCAGCCATTTGGTGTAGGCGTCCACGATTATCAGGAAGACCTGCCCCTGGAATGGCCCCGCGAAATCGAGGTGGAGCCTCGACCACGGCTTTCTGGAGGACTCCCACCGTGTGGCGGGGGCGCTGGGCGGTTCGGGCCGCGACTCCTGGCATGCCTGGCACCTTCGAACCCAGCTCTCGATCTCCCCGTCCATCCCCGGCCACCATACGTAGCTTCTGGCTAGGGCCTTCATTCGGACTATGCCGGGGTGGGTCTCATGTAGGGACTCCAGTACACGCTTTTGTAGCGGGGGCGGAACCACCACCCTACTTCCCCATAAGAGGCACCCTTTGTGGGCTGCTAGTTCCTCCCTCCTGGCTTTATATGGTTTGAATTCTTCCCCCATGTTCCCTTCTGGCCAACCCCTCACCACCCAGTCGAGCACCCGTGCCAGTGTCTTGTGTCTCTTGGTGGCCTTGGCGACCTCCGCTGCGTGGAGGGGTTGCTCCAGGAGGTTCTCCACTAGCATGATATGGTGTGCGGGGGCGGGGTCTGGACCCACTTCGGGTAGCGGCAAGCGACTGAGCGCGTCCGCGTGGCCTGTGGACTTGCCCGCTCGGTGGACCAGTGTGTACATGTAGGAATTTAGGAACTGGTTCCACCTCAGTACCCTCTTGGACAGTATTTGTGGGGTCTGGCGGTCCGGCTCTAGCAGACCCAAGAGCGGCTTGTGGTCAGTGGCGATCGTGAACCTCCGCCCATAAAGGTAATCATTGAATTTGTGGACCCCCGCTACTATGGCCAGAGCCTCTTTATCAATCTGCGCGTAATTGCGCTCTGCCTGCGTGAGCGTGTGGGAGTAATATGCTACTGGCACCTCCCTCCTGTCCGGGAGTTGGTGCCCCAGGACGGCGCCCACCCCGTATGGCGATGCGTCACAAGCCAGTATGACCGGGAGGTGCTCATCGAAGTGGTGGAGCACTGCATTTGAGACCAGCATGTCTTTAACCTCCTGGAGTGTTTGTCTAGCAGCCGGTGTAGTGGTTCTGCCAAGGCTGCCTTGTGTGGGAGGAATGAGTGATAAAAATTTAGCAACCCCAAAAAACTTTGGAGTTCAGCTTTGCACATGGGGGCCGGGGCTTGTACAATGGCTCGTGTTTTCTCCTCCGTCGGGTGGATCCCTGCAGCGTCTACAGCGAACCCTAGGAACTCCACTCGCGGGACACCGAGTAAGCACTTTTCCCACTTGACTTTGAGCCCCGCAGACTGGAACCGGCGGAGCACCTCTCAGAGGCGGTTGTTGAATTCCTCGGGGTCGGGAGCGGCGATCAAAACATCGTCGAAAAACAGTTGGACTCCAGGGATTCCTTTAAGGAGAGCGTCCATTATGCTTTGGAAGATCCCCGGAGCCACGCTCACCCCGAACTGTAGCCTCCGCACCCTGAAGGCCCCCCTGTGTGTGACAATGGTTTGGGCCTCTGCCGTTTTTTCATCTACCGGGAGCTGCTGATAGGTATGTGCCAGGTCCAGCTTCCCGAAGATCTTTGACCCCGCTAGAGCTGCCAGAACGTGGCTTACTACCGGTATTGGGTACGGATTGTCTTGAAGTGCCCTGTTTATGGTGCACTTATAGTCGGCACAGATCCGCACCTCTCCGTTAGGCTTGACCGGTGTGACTATTGGGGTCTCCCACGTGGCGTAGTCTACTGGCTTCAGTACCCCTTGGGCCGTTAGGCGGTCCAGTTCAGCCTCTATCTTGGGCTTGAGGGCGAATGGGACCCTTCTGGCCTTGAGCCTGATTGGTCGGACCGTGGGGTCCAGCGGTAGGGAGATGGCCGGCCCCTTGTAGCTCCCCAGGGACCCATCAAACACATCGGGGAACTCGCGGCATACATCCCCAACCCCACTGGTGGATAGGATTTGCCCCACCCCTTCCAGCCGTATTCCCAGGGGTTTGAACCACGCCAGTCCTAACAGGGTGGTCAGCTGGCGCTTGACCATCAGAATGTCCAACGGCCCCCTGAAGGACCCCTGCTCGACATGCACCCGGGCCCACCCCGCGATTTGGACCAGGTTCTTCTGAAAGTCCCTTAGAACAAAGTCCGCCGGTCTTGTCTGAAACCGCCGCCCGGGACACAGGTTCCTCAGGGTCTCCTCCGATATAATTGAAATGGAGGAACCCGAGTCCACCTCCATTTGGCATGGGGCTCCCTCTATTAGGACCGCCATTTTGATTTTGTTAGGGACGCTTAGGGGCAAGTTCAGTACCTGTAGGGACGTGGAGGCGGTGGCATGGAACTCCGCCGACTCTTGGTGGGTGGCCGGCCTCCGACAGCTGGGCCTGGCCCGGCAGGTCCTCGCAATGTGTCCGGTCTTCCCGCAGCTCCGGCAGTCCCAGGTCTGGTACTGGCAGTCCCGCCTGTCGTGGGGGTCGCCACAGCTGGCGCACTTGGTGGCTGGAGACCTCTCCGCCGCTGGAGGTCGTTCGGGCGCTCGGGGGCGCTGGGATGCTCGGTTGGGTGGCCCGGCTGGCCGGCGCAGCTGGTAGGCTTCTCCCTCCTCCGGGCGGTCGTGGTCCAGATCCTCGTGGTGAACGGCGTCCGACCGGGCCTTGGGGAAGGTCCTCGAGGTCCTCTCGAACGCCACGGCTTCGCTGAAGGCGCTCTGGAGGGTGAGCTCTTCCTTGGCGAAGAGCTTCTGCTGGAGCCTCTCGTCGCGGAGACCCCACGTGAAGCGATCGGCCAGGGTCTCCTCTAGCTGAGGGAAGTTACTGTTCCCGGCGATCCTGCGTAGGGCCGCCAGGTAATCGGCGGCCGATTCTCCAGCAGCCTGTTCCCTTCTGTGGAACAGGAACCGGCGGGCCACCCGCGAAGGCTGAGGCAAGGAGTCTGCTGACTTCCGCGAAGGACTTCTCCGTGAGGCGGGCGGGGGCCGAGAGACCTTTAGCGATCTCAAAGGTGGCCGCCCCGCAGACGCTCAGGAGAACGTCCCTCTTCATAGTGTCTTCCGTGACTTTGTTGTCCCTCAGGTAGCATTCGACCCGTTCCAAGTAGGACTCCCAGGCCTCTGGATTCGCGGGGTCGAACGGCTCAACATGACCGGTGTTTCCGCCCTGATTGGCCATGGTGGCTGCGGCGGCGGTCGTAGCCTGGTGGTGCCCTTGGTCTCCGACGTAGCCAATGAGGCTAGAATCCCATCCTCGTCGCCACTGTAACGTACTCAAATTGGAGGCGCGAGTAGGGCAACATTCTTTATTCGGAGCACGTTGCAAGAGAGAGAACACGCGGGCCGGGTCCCGCTTATGTACAAACCCCGGTACAGCCTACTGGACAGGTCAGGCCAATCCTGACCTGTTAAACTTCCCGCCACAGCTGGTGATTGGCGGGGGCTTCCGTGCCCTACGCTGGAGCGCCTGGGGCAGCCCAGTCGCCTCTGCGCATGGCGCGTTTAGCTGACGATACACTACACTATGCTCTGGATGTGCATGCTCAGCAGACAACTTGTCTGGGAGCTGCGGTGCTGCAAGCTGTTTCTTCTGGTTGACCGTCTTCCTGCCTCCAGGTATTTCTTGCTTGCTAATCTCCCATGAGTGTGAAGCACAGAGACCACGAAGAAGATAGACAGGTTCCTTACCTGTAACTGTAGATCTTTGAGTGGTAAGAACATAAGAGAAGCCATGTTGCATCAGGCTAATGGCCCATCCAGTCCAACACTCTGTATCACACAGTGGCCAAAAATTTTTATATACACACACACACACACACTGTGGCTAATATCCACTGATGGACCTCTGCACCATATTTTTATCTAACCCCCTCTTGAAGCTGGCTATGCTTGTAGCCGCCACCCCCTCCTGTGGCAGTGAATTCTACATGTTAATCACCCTTTGGGTGAAGAAGTACCTCCTTTTATCCGTTCTAACCTGACTGCTCAGCAATTTCATGGAATGCCCACGAGTTCTTGTATTGTGAGAAAGGGAGAAAAGTACTTCTTTCTCTACCTTCTCCATCCCATGCATAATCTTTTAAACCTCTATCATGTCACTCCTCAGTCGATGTTTCTCTAAGCTAAAGAGCCCCAAGCGTTTTAACCTTTCTTCATAGGGAAAGTGTTCCAAACCTGTAATCATTCTAGTTGCCCTTTTCTGCATTTTTTCCTATGCTATAATATTCTTTTTGTGGTGCAGTGACCGGAATTGCACACAGTATTCTAAATGAGACCGTACCATCGATTTATACAGAGGCATTATGATACTGGCTGATTTGTTTTCATTTCCCTTCCTAATAATTTCCATCATGGCGTTGGCCTTTTTTATTGCAATCGTCATCTGTGCATTCACCCTACCCACCCTCCTTCCCCACTGGTTTCCCTCCAGTAGGGGCTTCCAGTAGTCAGGAAAGAACTGGTGGGATCCTCGCGCTGGTGCTGGCGAGCATGCGTACTGTGATGCCTGCACATGCCCGCTGGTGCCAAGCATGAAAAAATCCAGGGCTTTTTAGGTACCGATTCGGGGATCGGCGCAGGTGCTCTATCCCATGAGTGTGAATGCACAGATGACCACTCGAAGATATACAGTTACAGGTAAGCAACCTGTCTTTTTCTATGGTACTTTGGGTAACGCTGCATAGAAATAATGTAATACTTGTAAAAGAACTTCTTTAAAAAAACACCTCTGTTTTCAAGACACTTCTGATGATCCTTTTCCTCCTTCCTTAAAAGGCTTATTTATGGGTTCTTCTTTTTTCTCTGCAAGTATGAGTAATGCTGGACAAGAATAATGCAATACCTTTAACAACCTTTAAAAAACTAGTATTTGTAGATCTTCCAGTGATCCCTTCTCTTTTGTTTAAGGCATAGGATATTCTCATGTTATGTTAATTTCTGTGAGGGAGTGACCCTTTGGGTCATTAAGAAACGAAAAGAGTAGTTGGCCAGCACTTCACAGAAGTTTTACTATTACTTTTTTGTTTCTTCTTCAGACCCAAGAAATTACTCCTGTGGATAGTGCCCTGTCCAGGAAATACTTTTTTTTCCAAAAGGTTTAAAATAGGGCAGACTTTTTTGAGGAATGAGTGGGCTGTTAATAGGCTGTGCACAAATGAAGGTCAAACTCATGGGAAACATAAAAAACAAATTGCACCAGTCAGATGGCTGAAAGATCCTTGGAGTAAAAGCAGTCCAGGATTCAGATCCCTTTGCCATGAAGCTCTCTGGGTGATCTTGGGCCAGATACACTAACTTCGCAGGACTTTTATAAGGAGAAACATACTTAAGAGGATGTGGCACGTACAGCTCCTTGTGTTCTTTGGAGGAAAGACAGAATTGAATGAATAAGATATCCCAAGAAATTGCTGTATTTGGTAGATTAAGTGCAGCTGGGGTCTGTGCTTATATTCAGGGCAAGAGCTGAGACACATGAGTTAAAAATAAAGGACAGATAACAGACTTCTTTTTCCTCACCACTGGCCAGCCCCATACATCTGTGGTTAGAGAGCTCAGTAAACTTAATCCTTGGCTCTTCACTTTTGAAAAGCTGACTAACACAATCGATTTGGTCATTTGAGCACATTGCAATTTTTGTTAACCACTAGATTAAAAAATACTGTCAGATATCTAGAAAACTGGTCTGTATTCTTTTTCTAAGCTGTTTAGATAAACTTTTTTTTTAATTGCAGACCACCTGTTCTTTGCTTAGATGGAGTTTTGGAAGCTCCCACTCACTGAGATTTGGATAACCGAACAGGCATTTGATGTATATTCTGCCATTAAGTTATAAAACCATGTTCAAAGGCATGTGCATCCAAAATATGTGAAGCTTTAAATCTGTTAAATTTTAAATCATAACCTCTTGCTCTTCTGTCAGCTACAGATTCAGATTAAATGATAAGAAAAACCCACAACTGCAGCATATGAAACTGATTAGCCTGCCTTAGCCTAATACATCTCTTTGTTTTCATTTGCAGGCTCTATTTTACAGTTCAAGTCCGTGGAGAGACAGAACGGGAAAAACTGCTAATGATGTACCAGACAAACGATCAAATTCTAAATGGGCTTTTCCCTGTAAACAAAGAACTAGCATTAGAATTGGCAGCACTGCTGGCTCAGGTAATGTGTTCATCAGTTGTCTATTTGGAAATACCTACAGTTACTGTCTTTATGACACAAAATGTTAGTAAATTATCTATTACAGTCTATGTACTTCGTCTAGGGATCTCAGGGCACAAATAGACTGAGTCAGGACTGTGAGTGTGCACCGGTGACTTTCATGCCTGAGTTATCTTTGCATCCAGATCTCATTGGTCAAAATCCAGTGTTGTGTTTGCTGATCTCACTGGAGTACTTTTAATTAGATTTGAATTTTTCCTCTGTTTTCTTCATTTATTTATTTGTAGTGTCCAAGTGTTTATAGATTCAGGTAGATTGGTCTGAAGCTGTAGAACAAAGTTTGAGTGCAGTGGTACCTTAAAGTTCAACAAAGTTTTATTCTGGGTATAAGCATGCACTTGAAAGCTTATACCCAGAATAAAACTTTGTTGTCTTAAAGGTGCCACTGGAGTGAGACTTTGCTCTGGTGCATATAGGCTAAGAACCAAAGCTCATAGATTTTTGGATTTTGACTCTTTATAGCCTTTCCAGTTAATTGTGGGGACATTTTTATTTTCATTGTTAATTTGGCTCCATTGTAAGCAGGATACACTCTCATTAGCAGATGGGCAGGAAAAAGCCTCACAGCTAGTAAAGTAGAATGACTACAGCTATACAGTTGGAAAGATGTTCATTGCTGCACTATAATAATCTAGGGAGCAGATCTTATGGGGGGGGGGGGATGGACAGACAGGAAAAACAGATTCACATGTATTTGACATAACATAATTAGACTTATTGAGTAAATGGTTTAATTTGTTTATATGTATGTCTTCTCATAACCAAGCCTCTTGATGTAAATTACTTGGGAGATTCTTGAGAATTATTGCATTATACTATTGGTTCTGAAATATATGGCATTGCTGAAATGTTTCTGTAATAGTAGTAATCATTTTATTTTTCCTCACCTGTCTGCTAGGTGGAGATTGGGGACTTTGAAAGGCCTTTCTCAACTCCAGCAGGACAAGGAACTTCCCAGTCCAAATCTAATCAAACATTAAAACAGGTTGTGGAAAAGTTTTATCCAAAAAGATATAGGGATAGCTGCTCAGAGGAACAACTAAGGTACACTGCTTAAATGCTTTTCTTTTCTTTAGCTAAGCACAAAACTGTGTTGCATAATGATTTGATTAAGCAATGATGGTAAGAATTAGATTCTGTATACACTAAACAAGTTAAGTATTGTTATTAAAATCTGATATTTGTCACTTTGTGAGGTTAAAGAAAATTTATTATTACATTTTTCACTTTTATATATACAACATCATACTGAATGGGTTTCAGTAATAGTATTGCTGTCAGATATATATATATATTTGTGTCAAAACATGATAGCCATGCTGGTAAAATGGAGGATTACACTTTTAAATTTAACGGAGCTGCTGTGCTATACTAGAGCATGCTCCTCATAAGTCATTTGCTAGTCTGAAGTACGTATGCTACCTACATACATACATAATGAGTGTTGTGTTATGTTATATGTGCAACAATTTGTACCTAGCCAGAGGATTATTTTTTGTACCAAGCCAGAGGATTATGGTTGTCAAAATGAAAAAAATATATTTGTGTTAAATAAGCAATAAATATTTATTAACTTTTTTGTTTTTAAAAACTCAAGGTTTTTTGTTGTTTTTTAAATTGACTGGCAGCATTTTGTTGTTCACTGCACATCAAATTTGGCACCTATTACATGAGTTGGCCACTGGATTATTGAAAAGTCCAATATTCATGTTTTGGTGGCACTTTTTAAAAAGCAATTTTGAAATCTTCTGGCTACTGAGTCTGAAAATACATAGTTTGCATATGCAAAGATTTTAGTGTTTAAGTTACTATGTGGCCCACTCCTAGTCATGTTCTCCAACTATATATCTTTTTGTCCAATTCTTTGCAAAATACCTATAAAATTGGTTGTTAAAAATGTATACATTTAATAAAATAACAGTCTTTTGGCATCTTAGTGACTAGCAACTTTGGCATCATGGCACAAGCTTTCATGAGACAGAGCCCACGTCATCAGATACAGATTCTACATAAATAAACTACATCACATAAATAAACTACATGTGTTGAACTTTGACAAACGAAGGTGTGTGTGGTACACTAATATTGCTTATTTTTAATCGCATATTATGGGAGGCAAGTTGTAGTTTCTAGAGCGAAGTACATAGATATGCTATTTATCAAAGAGGTTCCAAATACTTCAGCCTGCTGCTTTGAATCGCTTTTCTGGAGAGACAACAGAAATTTTCTAAATTTTTTTAGAACTCATTTTATTGTTTAGATTGGATTGATATTTGACATATTTTCCCCTTTGTTACATCAAAATTCATCGTCTGTATCTTTATGCTTAATGTGAATAGACAGCTTTGCCAGCGACTGTCAACGAAGTGGATGGCTCTCCGTGGTCATTGCGCTGCTGACTGTGTGCGTATTTACCTTGCTGTTGTTCGAAAGTGGCCTTTCTTTGGTGCAAAGCTATTTGTGGCAAAAGTAAGAATTTTCAGTACATTTGGGTTTTATTTTGACATTAATGCAAATAGTAAGTGAATAAACATGGTGTCTTACACTTCACTTTGGTTTATTGTAAACTAATATCTCTAGACTGAAAAAGTGAAAGCATATCAGTTTCTCAGAAAAATAATGCTGGTATATCTTCCTATAACTTGGAAAGTACTATAGAAACACTGTGGGTTAGATCCCATGCACTGTGAACTGAGCTGGAAATAAAATAATTACTTCAATTCATTTTTTCACCTGCAAATAACACTGAAGACTGACTAGGGTTGCCTGGAGAAAGAATGTAGGTCCTACACTTCGAATGTGGCAAAACAAACTATGGGAACATTTTATTTTTAGTAGAATCATGAGTCAGTCTATTATGGCTTTTCTAGAAAATTACCAAACCACATTTCAAGCCCTTTGGTTTTCTGTAGTCGAATATATAGCTGAAAGGGAAATTGTCCCCCAAAAACCCATACTACTGAGATTTGTTATGTAATATAATACTAGTCATTTCTGTACTAGAGTGAATTAGTGGATGATTATAAATATTGTTATTATGTATGCTATTATATATAACAAAGACTATCTAAATGGATTGTCGAGACTGTCAAGCTATGATACTTGCTTGCAAAGCAACCCCTGCTGGGGCCCCTTGGAGCACACTTAACAAGGGTCATGGTGACCGTTACCACCTTCTTTAAGGGGATCCCCTTACAGGACATCTGTAGGGCAGTGTGTGGGTGACTCCTAACACCTTCATCAAGCATTATGCCCTGGATGTCCATGCCACACAGAGAGCACCAGTGGAACAGTCAGTTCTGCTTTTGACTGAGTAGCTCCCATACCCTCTGCTGGTGAGACAGAGCTTGCTACTCTCCTACAGGTGTGATACATAGAGACCATGAAGAAGATAAACAAGTTGCTTACCTGTAAGTGATGATCTCTGAGTGGTCATCTGTTCATTCACATCACCCGCTTGACCTTCCCCACCACTGTCAGCTTACCGTATTTTTCGCACCATAAGACGCACTTTTTCCTCCCAAAAAAGGGGGGGGAAGTGTGTGCGTCTTA
Organism: Heteronotia binoei; assembly: GCF_032191835.1. Classification (NCBI taxonomy): domain Eukaryota; kingdom Metazoa; phylum Chordata; class Lepidosauria; order Squamata; family Gekkonidae; genus Heteronotia; species Heteronotia binoei. Next base: position 215,736,755 of record NC_083223.1, read on the forward strand.
TGGAGCGAAGGTACTATACGTACCTTCCTCGGGGGGGGGGTGTGATCTGCTGCCTCTGTCCCGGCGCTTCCCGCCCCTGCCTGCCTGGCTCCAGCTCTGACGCTTACAGCAAGCGCCAGGATCGCTCCCTCCGCCCTCCAATCCCAGCGCTTGCTTTAAGCATCAGCGCTAAAGCCAGGCAGGCAAGCAGGGAGAAAGCACGCCGCCCGGGTTTGCGGAGGGGGCGGGTGCTTCCTCTGTCCCTGTCTGCCTGGCTTCAGGTTCTGCTGATAGCAAGGGCTGGGTTCGGAGGCAGCCAAGCCTCCGATCCCAGCCCTTGCTATCAGCAGAAGCTGAAGCCAGGCACAGAGAAATCATCCCCCCCCTCCGCAAACCCAGTGCTTCGCGAGCGCCGGCTGTGGAGGGGGCGGCGTGCTTCCTCCATGCCTGCCTGGCTCCAGCTCTGATGCTTAAAGCAAGCGCCGGGATCGGAGGGCGGAGGGAGTGATCCTGGCGCTTGCTGTGAACGTCAGAGCTGGAGCCAGGCAGGCACGGCGAAAGCACGCTGCCCCTCCGCAGCCGGCGCTCACAAAGTGCTGGGTTTGCGGTGGGGGCAGCGTGGAGCGATCCCAGTGCTTGCTGGAAGAAGCTGGAGCCAGGCAGGCAGGCGCGGGAGAAGCGCCGGGATCGGAGGCAGAGGCAGCGGATCGCCCCCCAGGAGGAAGGTGCATCCTATGGTCCGGAGCGCCTTATGGACCGAAAAATACGGTACTCATTTCTTGTTTGGGTAAGTCAGTGGTCAGAAGGAACTGGTGAGGTATCCAAGCTCTGCCCCAGCAGGCATGCAGGATAGAACCCTGTGCATGTCTTGACGGAGCATGGGAAGGTAAATCTTATGGTGCAGGTGCCCTTTCCCCACAGTTGTGAATGCACAGATGACCACTCAAAGGTCATCAGTTACAGGTAAGCAACCTGTTTATCTCCAGACCCCATTGGGAAGTTGGCAATATAAGCCTTTTTTTTTTTGCTGTGCCTTTAAAAAGTACCAAAACATTTATTTTTACCTGACTTCAACTACTTTAGATTTTTTTTTATATTGAAACAAAGCTTTGAAGAGTTCAATATTTTATTCAGTTTATTAATTGCAAATATCAATATATATTTTTCCAGCCTCTATCAATATCTTCACTACAGAATACTTTTGTATGGCTTGCGGTGTATGAAGATGGCATAAATGTTCTTGAATACAGCTGTATGGTAAGAAAAAAAATATTCTTGAATGTTGCGCAAAGACAAATGTAGTATGAAATTCATGAGCCATGCTAATCAGTGCAATCCCTCCATTCATTTTAGCAAGCTTCGTCTGGGTATTTAATTGTCAGAACTTAAGAACTTCAAACGGATCCCATACTTGGTTACAAAGTTAGGATTTTATTGAAGAGAACTAAGCACTGGAAGAGGCAAGATAACAGTGATGGCGAGAGCCAGCACCAGCACAATTTTATACATGTAAAGCAAACATCTCACAAAGCCACAATTCACACCGTTACAGGCACATCTGTCTTCTCACCATCACTATCAGTAGAGAGGATGCCTCCCTACTCCGAAGGCCATGCTGCTCGGCTTCAAAGGGTCCCAGTGTGAGAATGTGCAGAGACATAACATAACTCATTCTACAGCCCCAAATATTTTGGATACCAGTGGGGCAAGGTTAATTACTATTAAAGCACTTTGGGTCAAGCAAGGGTTACAACATGGAGTCAGTTTGGTTCAGTAACAAAGCAGCTCTAAGCCACAGTAAGAACACATTACAGCATTGGTCACATTATAGGGAACCAGCAGTAAAGATACAAGTTCTGACATACTGCCCCCCCTAAGCGCCCCCTCCCGCGGGGCCGGCCTTGGGCTTGTGCGGGTACAGTAGGTGAAACTTTTTCAGCAGTTGCGGAGCGGCTACGTTCTGAGATTCGACCCACTCGTCACAGCTCGGGGGGAAGTGTTTCCACCTGATCAAATAATACAGTTTCCCCCTTTTGACTTTGGAGTTCAGGATCTCCTGGACCTCATGGTGACTCTGACCCCTCACTGTCGTCGGAGGGGGCGGTGGGGCCCTGGGATGGAAGGACGTAGCGCCAGGGTCTTTCCGAAGCAAGCTGCAATGAAAAACAGGATGGATCTTACTTAGAGATTTGGGCAGTTCGAGTTCCACGGTCACCTTGTTTATTACCCTTTTTATTTTGAAAGGCCCAAGAAACTTCAGTGCGAGTTTGCGACAAGGCTGGGGAAGGGGAAGGTTTTTTGTGGACAGGAAAACTGTATCCCCCACCTTCAGGTCCCACTCTTGGGAGTGTTTTTTGTCAAACTGCTTTTTGTAGGCTTTTTTCGCTTCCTCCAGGTTTTCCTGAATACCCTTCCAGCCTTCACGGAGGCCCTCCCACCATTGTTGACAGGATGTGGGTTCGGCCGGGCTGGCGGGGAGGGCGAGAGTGGGAAACGGCTTGCCCTCGTAACCATTAATAATTTGAAAAGGGGAGGTTTTGGTTGAGCTATGGAGGCTATTGTTGTAGCCATATTCTGCAAAGGGGAGGAGATCCACCCAGTTGGACTGTTAGAAATTAATGAAGCAGCGGAGGTACTGTTCCAGAAGACCATTAACCCTCTCCGTCTGTCCGTCCGACTGGGGGTGGTAGGCAGAGCTTAGTCCCTGCTCGATGCCAGCGAGTTTGCAGAACTCCCGCCAGAAGTTGGCAACGAACTGCGTCCCGCGGTCGCTAATGACCTTGTCTGGGAACGAGTGTAGGCGTACAATGTGGGTGAAAAAGAGCTGGGCGAGTTTTTTGGCCGTGGGTAGTTTCTTGCACGGAATGAAGTGGGCTTGCTTTGAAAATGTGTCGACTACGACCAGGATGACCGTTTTGCCCTGTGAAGGTGGGAGTTCGACAATGAAATCCATGGAGACTACCGACCACGGTCGGGTGGCTGTAGGGAGGGGAACCAGGTGGCCCGGGGGTTTACCCCCCCTTCTTTTCGCCATGAGGCAAGTGGGACATGAAAGAACAAACTCCGACACATCTTTTTTAATTTTTGGCCACCAGAACTGGCGGGTGAGTAAGTTGAGGGTTTTGACATAGCCAAAGTGGCCGGCCAGGCGACTTGAGTGGCAGCGCTCCAAGACATCTTTTCTGAGGGGAGTGGGCACATAGATTTTTTCATTGTGCAGCCAGAGCCCGTTTTCGGCTTTAACCAAGTTAGGGGGGCGGTCGGCCTCCTGGTTATATTCTGAGAGGAATCGAGGCAGCAGATCTGAATCCGGAGGGCTGGTCTGCCTGCCGGAGCGGGTAGTGACCCCCCCCGAGATGGCTGAGGGGGAAATTAATGAGTCCACTACCTCCTCCCAGAGACTGTCGTGTTGTGGCATGCGAGAGAGGGCGTCTGCTAAAAAGTTCTTTGAGCCCGGGATGTGTTTCAGCACAAAGTCAAATTTAGCAAAGAAACCTGCCCACCGGATTTGTTTTGCAGTCATTTTGCGACGCCCGGTGAGGGCTTCAAGGTTTTTATGATCGGTCCAGATTTCAAAGGGCACTCTCGCTCCCTCAAGCCAGGAGCGCCAGGTTTTTAGGGCAAACATGACTGCAAACGCCTCCTTGTCCCAGACCGACCAATTTCTCTGTTCGTTGGAAAATTTCCTTGAGATATAGGCACATGGACGGAGCACCCCATTTTCCCCTCTCTGCATCAATATGGCTCCCACTGCGGCGTCGGAGGCGTCGCATTGGACCACGAAGGGTTTCAGTTCATCGGGATGAGCCAACACGGGTTCGGAGGTGAAGAGGCGTTTCAGTTCAGTGAAAGCTTTTTGGCATTCAGGCGTCCACGTTAGGCGTGCGCCTGGCTTTTTCGCCTCGTCACCCTTCCCTTTGGTTTTGAGGAGTTCCGTGAGGGGGAGCATGACTGTGGCAAACCCCTCAATGAAGTCGCGGTAAAAGTTAGCGAACCCGATAAAACTTTGTAATTGTTTGCGGGTTCGAGGGGGCTCCCAGTCTAGTACCGCTTGGACCTTTGCGGGGTCCATGGCCAATCCCTCCCCCGACACCCGGAAACCCAAATAGTCCAATTCGGTCTTGTGGAACTCGCATTTTGACAATTTGGCATACAGTTTGTGTTTGCAAAGGGTGCGTAACACTTTTCGGACCAGGGGCACATGAGACTTTAGATCTTGTGAATAGATAATGATGTCATCAAGGTACACCACCACCCCCTTAAACAGGAATTCCCGTAGCACTTCATTGATAAAGTTCATGAATACACCAGGGGCTCCTTGCAGTCCGAAGGGCATGACTAGGTACTCAAACTGTCCCAGGGGGGTGTTGAATGCTGTCTTCCACTCGTCCCCCTCTTTGATGCGGACGCGGAAGTACGCGTCTCGGAGATCAAGCTTTGTAAATACTTTTCCCTTTGCTACGGTGTTCAACAAATCCTTTATCAACGGGATCGGGTAGGCGTTGGACATGGAAATCCCGTTTATAGCACGAAAATCTGTGCAAAGCCTAAGAGACCCGTCCTTTTTCTTTCGGAAGAGGACGGGGGGCGGCATGGGGGGCAGTGGCCGGCCGTATGAAGCCGCGCTTAAGATTCTTGTCCAAAAACTTTCGGAGTTCAGCTTTCTCCGCCCAACCCATGGAGTACAGTTTCGCCTTGGGAAGCTGTTGCCCTGGGATCAGTTCAATGGCACAGTCCGTAGGGCGGTGGGGCGGTAGCTCGTCCGCTTCCTTCTCGCTAAACGCTAATCTTAGATCCTGGTATTCCTTGGGGATTGAGGCGACTTCCTCGAGAGTGAGGCAAGCCCGCATGTTTTGGGGGGGAGCGTGCGGCCCCCATTCGGGGCGCCAGTGGTGATGCTCACACCTCCAATCCGGGAACCGGACGATTTGTTCCTCCCACCTTATGTCTGGTTGGTGGCGGGCGAGCCAAGACGAGCCTACCACCACGTCAAAAGAGCAAGAGGGGGCAATTACGAAAGTCTCAATCCCCCAATGCTCCTCGGTTCCCACCGGGACTGCCTGAGTCTCTAAAGTACATGGTTCCCCTCTCATGGGCCCCCCGTCCATCTGCTGGAACTGCATCGGTTGTGGTAGGGGGGAGGTGGCTAATCCCAACGCCTCAACTAGGCGGGGGGTGATCAGGTCCCTGTTACACCCGGAGTCGATCAGCGCTCGGGCGTGCATGAATCTCTTTAGGTTAGGGTTGAGGAGGGTAACGGCCATAAATAGTAAACCCCCTGTTGCTCTCACCGTGAGGAGTGCCGGCTGTTGTTGGACCTGCTTTGCGGCACCCATTAAAGCAGGTCGCTGTCGTTTCCCGCCGACTCGGTGTCGTCCGATTCCTCGGTCGATTCTTCCACTGTCGCCAAGTCGGTGGTAAAATCCTCGTCAGTCGCCAAGGAAGTGGCGACAGAGCCCCGGCTGGGCTCCTTCGAGCGGCCGCTCTTTTTCTTTTTCGGCCCCGGGGTAGTTGTCTTCGCCGTGGGTGGGGTGGAACCCGCTTTCACTGGGCAGTTGGCAGCGAGATGATTTGGGTCTCCGCATTTGAAGCACTTGCGAGCGGGAGACGGGGTGGAGGTCGCCGGGGCCTTCCTCCCTTCGGATTTAGTCGGTGCGAGCTTTGCCCCCTTCTTCGCCAGCTGCTGCCGTCGCATCCCCACATGTTGGAGGTTGGTCTCCACTTCTCCGGCCAGTTGGATCCATCCGACCAACGTGTCGGGCCTCCCTTGACTGTAGCAGCGGTCGAGGATGTTCGGGTTCAGACCATTGATGAACGCGGTATATTTCATGACCTCGTTCCATCCCCTCGCTGCCGCGCAGTACCCCAGGAACTCGGTGGCATACTCGCGAGTGGAGCGGTTGCCTTGCTCTATGCGCTGAAGGGCGGCGACAGCCTTCTCCTCCCGTAGAGGATCGCCATACTGGCGGAGCATCGCGTGCAGGAACCCCGCCACCGTAGCTAGTTCGGGCTTTCTCCCCATGAAAAGCCCCACGTACCACTTGCGGGCCGCACCTCTCAGTCGGGACGCGATGTGGTACACTCGGCTGGCTTCGGTCGGGTAATCCGCACCCCAGTGGGTGAAGAACGTGTCGCACTGTATGGTAAAATACTCCACGTCCTCCGGATTCCCATCGAAAGTAATCTTCAACTCCCTTCCTCGACCCTCGGCCCCCCCCGGGGCTCGCGGCGCCCCCGGCGGCGGCGCTGGGCCCGGTAGGGCCGGCAGGATCGGGGCGGGTGGCGCCGGGGGCCCCGGAGCGGGCAGAGCCGGCGGCGCCGGGGCAGCCGGGGCCAGCGGGGCTGGTGGTGCCGGGGCAGGTGGAGCCGGCGGCGCCGGGGCGGCCGGAGCCGGCGGGGCCGGGGCGGCCGGAGCCGGCGGGGCCGGGGCGGCCGGAGCCTGCGGAGCTGGGGCCGGCGGAGCCGGCGGGGCTACGGGCGGTTGCCCCAGTGGTAGCCCTCCAATCGGGACTCCCAGGACCGCAGTTTGCAAAGTGCGGAGCTGGTCGTAGATCGCGCCCAGGTTCTGCTGCAACTCCTCGGCCATCGTCACGCGGGATCGATGCACGTCGTCGTGGATCTCCCGCACCCAGTCGAATAAGTCGTTGCGGAGGGTCCGGATCTGGTCGTCTCCCCCTCGGGGCTCCGGGCCCTCCGCCTGGTCGCCGTCGCCGTCTCCGGCTCCCCCTTCGCCCAACATGCTTCGGTACCGCTGCTCCGCGGCGTCGATTGCTGCCGTGGACTTCCGCGGGCTCCAGGTTCGCGGGGCTGGGAACGCGGCGTCGACCGAGAAAGGCGCCGGGACCTTAATTTTGCGCCGAACCCCCGTCACATTTGGGTCGAGCGGCGGGTCCTCTATTGGGGTGGTGGGCTCTCCGTCGTCTGGCACTTTTGCCGCCATCGGGCCAAGCCTCCAGTACAGATAAGCCACGAACAATGGGATCACTGTTATAATGTCAGAACTTAAGAACTTCAAACGGATCCCATACTTGGTTACAAAGTTAGGATTTTATTGAAGAGAACTAAGCACTGGAAGAGGCAAGATAACAGTGATGGCGAGAGCCAGCACCAGCACAATTTTATACACGTAAAGCAAACATCTCACAAAGCCACAATTCACACCGTTACAGGCACATCTGTCTTCTCACCATCACTATCAGTAGAGAGGATGCCTCCCTACTCCGAAGGCCATGCTGCTCGGCTTCCAAGGGTCCCAGTGTGAGAATGTGCAGAGACATAACATAACTCATTCTACAGCCCCAAATATTTTGGATACCAGTGGGGCAAGGTTAATTACTATTAAAGCACTTTGGGTCAAGCAAGGGTTACAACATGGAGTCAGTTTGGTTCAGTAACAAAGCAGCTCTAAGCCACAGTAAGAACACATTACAGCATTGGTCACATTATAGGGAACCAGCAGTAAAGATACAAGTTCTGACATTAATGTGTCCTGTATAATTAGGCACCTGTCTAAGATTTTAAAGAAAATGCTTGAACATTTCTATATAGACTGATCACTACTGATGTAGAATATTCTAATTATTTTGCACAAGAAATACTGACCAAGATCCAAAGCACCATATGTTAATGTGAGGGGGGCCATGGAGACTTTTCATCTTCTCCCTTCCAGTGGTTGTCCCCCACCCCCAAATCATTCACTGCCCAAGATTAGTGGACCCTCCAGAATAGCCCCTGGTGAGGTGTGCCAAATTATCCTCTGTGAATGTGCAGAAATGCTTAGCTTGTGTGGGACAGTGGTGAACTGGATATATTTTACGGCAGTGTGCCTTAATATATTTTTTTTGTATCTTAGTAAAAGTTTGGTAGTGTTAAAGATTAAAATTTCAATTAAATAAGGAAACGATGGAAATGTTATTCCTCTGAAGTAATGTTTATATTACCAGTTTTCAATTATGGGGTGTTTTACAAATAGTTTTTTATAAGTAGTTTATTTTGTTTTAATCCTAACGTACCACAGCCAGTCTTGGAACTGCTTGTTTCACTTACATGCCAATCTTATGTATCCTTATTCAGTAATCCTTACACAGAAATACATCAGAAAGTTTTCATTGCAAGTTACTATCCAAGTAGTCATATGCAGTGTGTGCTTTAATTATATACGTTATCCATGTAATAAAAGCCCTAATTTTATGTAGTCTATTCATACTTCTTTCAAAAAAGGGCAAAATTTGCTGTCAGGAAGTTCTTCCTGGTGTTTAGCTGAACATAGAAAAACTGGTAAGCGATTTTTTTTCCTGCTTGCATTGAACATTTTTTCTTTTATCTTTGAAGAAATTAATAGTGACGTATTTATACAAGAACCTGATGACCTTTGGAGGTTATCAAGATGACTTTATGCTGGTGGTTAATAACATGCACACCAATGAAAAGCCAACTGAGAAACAGTTGTTCGCTATGACCAAACCAAAGGTTAGTATGTTTGCAGTTATGTTTGGTTAAAAAGAATTTATTATAATGTAATATATTGTAATGGTATGTTATCATTTGTCATTAAATGTTAATACACATATATACACATACACATATATCACATTTTCTCCACCCCACCCCCCTTTTTGGTGACCGCCAGCAGTGCCTTCCCCCTTAACAAACATCTCCATATTACTATTTAATTTAGTTTGTTATAAGGTAATAAATTCTGTCTATTAAAGAATCTTTCTCTAAAAAACCCAAAGGTTATAATTATAATCCATCTTCATGGTATTTCTTAGTCGTTAGCAAGTAAATGAAAAAGTTATAATCCAATAATTCTGTTTTTTTAAACTGTATTCTATATATAGTTTCTTTAAAGATTAACAATTGTCAAAGGTCACCAAACGTCCTTTAACATTCCATTGTTTTTCAATATATTTTTGAAACTTTCCCCACTCGCTTTTAAACTTCTCTAGATCTTGTTCTTTTAAGATTCTTGTAAGTTTGTCCATTTCACTCCAATGCATGACCTTCAAAGTCCATTTCCACTTTTCTGGTATTTTGTCTTGCTTCCACATTTGCACATATAATGTCTGTGCAGCTGAAAGCATATACCAAATTATTGTTCTATCTTGCTTTTGAAATTTTTCCATTTGTAATCCCAACAAAAAGATATCTGGTGCCTTCTTAAAATTATATCCCAAAACTTCCGAAATCTTTTGCTGAATCATTTGCCAAAATTGTTTCGCCTTTTTGCAAGTCCACCACATATGGTAGAAAGATCCTTCATGACATTTACATTTACATTTCCAACATCTATCCGACACCTGATTGTTCATTTTTGCCAATTTCTTAGGTGTCATGTACCACCTATATAACATTTTGAAGCAATTTTCTTTTATGTTATAACACATAGATATTTTCATAAAGTTCTTCCATAAGCATTCCCATGACTCCATCTGTATTTCCTTATTTATATTTATTACCCATTTTATCATTTGTGATTTAACTACTTCATCTTCCGTAGACCATTTCAATAATAGTTTATATGTCTTTGAAATCAGCTTTTCATTTTCCCCAAACAGCATTCTCTCCAGTTCTGTTTGTTCTTGTCTTATTCCATAGTTCTTAATGTCCTGTTCAAGCAAACTCTTTATTTGTTGCAATTGAAATCAATTATATTTACATTGTATTTCTTCAGCCGATTTTAATTCCACCTTTCTTCCTTGAATTATTAAAAGTTCTTTATATGTTAACCACTTCTCTTCTTTAATATCTGAATACATTTTTATTACTTCTGTTGGAACGATCCAAAGCGGTTTCCTTTCATCACCATATGTTTTATATTTTGACCAAGTATTTAATAGATTACTTCTGACTTCAGTGATGTGAGAAGAAACCGTCCATCTTATTTTTCCCATAGTACATGTAAGCATGCCATTCAAAGACATTTCCATGTCCTTCTAATGCTAAAACTTTCTGTTTGATAATGTCATCCATTTCTTAATCCACACCAGGCACACTGCATCATGATACAACTTTAAATTAGGCAGTTGAAATCCGCCTCTTTCTTTCACATCCATCAGAATTTTCATTTTAATTCTTGGTTTTTTCCCAGCCCATATGAATTCTGAAAGTTTCCTTTGCCATCTATTAAATTGTTTATTGTCTTTCACTATTGGAATTGTTTGAAACAGGAACATAATTCTCGGTAAGACGTTCATCTTAATTGCAGAAATTCTGCCCATCATAGACAGATTCAATTTGTTCCATTTTGTCATATCTCCATTTATCTTGCACCAGAGTTTCTCATAATTGTTTTTTTGTTGTTATTTCTACGCCTAAGTATTTTACTTTTGAGGTAATTTCACACTCTGTTAATCTCTGTAGTTCTTCCTGTTTACTCTTTAACATATTTTTACACAATTTTTTTGATTTTTCTTTATTAATATAAAAGCCTGCCAATTCTCCATATTCTTGTATCTTGCGAAGTAACAATGGTGTTACATGAGTCGGATTTTCATTTATAAACATTACGTCGTCTGCAAATGCTCTGTATTTATAAGAAAACCCTTTTAGTCCCTTTCTCTCTTTATCTTCTTGAATTTGAATTAACAAAACCTCTAAAGTCATTATAAATATCAGTGGAGATAGAGGGCAACCTTGTCTTGTTCCTTTATTTATTATCATTTTTTCCGTTAAGTCTGCATTAATACAGAGCCTTGTTGATTGTTCAGAATATATCGCCTTTACCATTCTAATAAATCTTCTTCCAATCTCAATTTCTCCATCACTGCAAACATAAAATCCCAATGCACATTATCAAATGCTTTCTCTGTGTCTGCAAAAAATAATGCTACTTCTTTTTCAGGGTGCTTCTCATAATATTCGATAATGTCTATAACTGTTCTAATGTTGTCTCTAATTTGTCTCTTGGGAAGAAATCCTGCTTGTTCTTCTTTCATAAAACTGTTCAAATGCTGTTTAAGATGTTCTGCTAAAATTCTTGCATATATTTTATAGTCATTGTTTAGTAGTGAAATTGGTCTATAGTTTTTCACATTTGTGGTATCTCTGTCTTCTTTTGGTATTAAAGAAATTACTGCTTCTTTCCATGTACTAGGAATTTTTCCGTCTCCTCTTATAATGTTCATCAATTTCTGAAGTTTTGGTAATAGCGTCTCTGCTAGAACTTTATAAAATTTTGCCGTAAAGCCATCTGGACCAGGTGCTTTTCCTAGTTTCATTGAGTTAATCGCCTCCTCTATTTCTTCTCTCTCAATTGGTTTATTCAACATATTCTCCATATTTTTTGTTAATGAATTAACCTTAATTTTCTGTAGATACACATCAATTCTTTTTCTATCTACACTTTGGCTTTTAAACAACTTGGCATAGTATTTGTAAAATTCCCTTTTAATGCCTTCATGGTCAATAATGTCTTTTTCTCCCGACACAATTTTGTTAATTACTTTATTCTCCCTTCTTTTTTTCATTTGCCATGCAAGGTATTTTCCTGGTTTATTCGCACCTTCAAAAGATTTCTGCTGCATTCTTTTTAAATTCCATTCCGATTCTTTATTCAGCAAATGACTCAGTTGGCTTTGTAATATTGTAATTTCTCTTATGATCTTCTTTTTCCCAGGTTGTTTTTAAAGCTCTTTCTCTTTTTTGCCAATTTCTTTCTGAATGTCCATCATTTGCTTATTTTTGGCTCTTTTATCTTTATTGTTTAATGTGATCAAAATGCCCCTCATTACTGTTTTATAAGCATCCCACACGATTCGAAATTGAGTATCCTAATTTTCATTTCTTTGGAAGAAGCATTTAGTTTCTTTTTCCAGAGACACCACTATTTCCTGTTTCTATAGCAAGTCCTCATTTATCTGCCACCTTAGAGTCTTTTTCCCTGATCTTGCAGACCACAGTATTGGATTGTGGTCTGCTCTTATTTTAGGAAGTATCTCTATTTTTTTCGTTAAAAGTCCAAAATCTTTAGTGGTCCAAATCATATCAGTTTTTGAAAAAGAGTTGTGCCTTGCCGAAAAGTAAGTATAATCACGTTCTTTGGGGTTTAATTCCCTCCATATGTCCTCTAAACTCTCTTGTTTTACCAATTCAAAGAATGATTTTGGTAGTTTCCCTTCATTATTTTTATTCCCAGTTCTGTCCAGGGTATTTTTCACTGTTCCGTTCAAGTCTTCCATTATCATAATTGTATGTTTGCAGTTAGTGTGTTATAGGTGGCCATGCACAACAGTAAGAAATTATACTAATTTTGACTTTTTCTAATAGTTATAACAAGATCTTCTTCGTGGTCTCTGTGCAGTCCCACACATGGGTCTTGCCGCAGGCAACGGATCCATACCTCGGAGTCTCCAATAGCTCGTCTAGAGCATTTTTTGGCGCGCTTTCCACTCGCTCTGGGGAGCAGGCATCAACAGCGCATGCCTGGAGCGAATGGGAGGCGCCATTCCCACTCAGTTTCTTCCTTTCCGCTTCCCGGACAACACCTACCTTGCTGTGTTCCTCTCTCTCAGCGCGTCCTTCCCTCAGCTCATCTCTCCTGTTGGTATCATATTTCTCCCTCATTCTAGATTTTTCTTCTATCGTTTTCGTCCTTATAATTTTTTTTTAAAAAGCCCCTACTCTGCGCTTTCCTTTCCCTTTTTTCTTCTCCCCTTCCTCCCCTCCCGTCTGGAGCATATGGAAGGGAAATCATGTTTAAAAAGTGTTGGAGCTGTGGATCTAAAATCCCCACTTCAGACGGACATTCCTTCTATCTTTTCTGCCTGGGTGAATCTCACAGAGTAGATACTTGCCCTCACTGCGCCAGCTTTGGTAAACAGGCGCAAAAAACCCGAGCAGCCAGACTTCAAAGTTTTCTACTCGAGAAGTCTCTTCAGGCTATGCCCAGCTCTGATTCGCCTCCTCCCCCACAACGAGCGGGAGATTCGGCTGCGTCGGCTGCTCTTCACCCTCATAAGAAGCATAAGTCTGACAAGAGACCACCCAAGCACTCCGACACCGGCCATAAGGCTTCGAAGAAGTCTCGCCATACCGATTCGTCGGCCTCGGCTCCGAAGAGATCCCACGATCCAATACGGTCAACTCCCACGACTTCCCCAAGGGCTACCACTTCGACTGTTGTAGCGACTTCGATCGTGCCACCAGAGCTTTCGCCGCCCTCCAGTGTCATTTCCAAAATGCCTCGGCTCACGCCTCACTCCCCAGCTGCAGTTGAGGTTATACCGGTCCGATCTCGCTTGCCCTCGGTTCACAGCATTGTACCATACGACATCCTCGAACCGGACCCCCCTTCGGATCCAAATTTATCTCGGGAGCATCCCTGTTTGCTGATACAGGCTGAATCCTTTTGGGAAATCGGAGTCTCTCCACTCTATAGAGAGTCCTCCACTCAAGTCTCCACCCAGCATGTTCGATCCTGCTTTCCCGTTCGGCGTCGTGATCTCCGCTCATGCTCTCCAAACCAGGACTATTACCATAGGGGCTGATATGATCATTCCTCGCTTTCCAGGTCACCATCTCCCAGACGCCACCGGGTTTACCATCGTTACTCCCGTTCCCCCTCTGACGAGAGTTCCCGTCACTTTAGGTATTGTGAATTCGATGTCGAGCCCCACATTCGTGACGTATTGACATCTTGAATCCGAGACTTCAAATCTCCTTGGTACCGTGAGTTTTCTTGAACCCGAGACCACGCATCTTCTCGATACTGTGAGCTTTCTCGTTCCAGAGACCAGGAGTATCTCTCTTCTCGGAACCGTGAGACCCTTCAACTCCGTGAACCTCCTCGGTACCGGGAACCGTACAGAGAGTCTCTGATGCCTCGTACAGCCTCTGCCACCTTATCTGCTGCACCGGCTACAACCTCTGCATCGGCCTTGACTTCGACTGCCGTACAGGCTAATCCTTCCGAGGAACATGCATCCATCTCTGCACCTACAAAGCCTCCAATTTCACCTGCAACCCAGGAATCTCAATCCGAACTCGGCAGTTCTGATCCTTCCGACTCTAAGGACTCTCCTGCTTCTCCTGCCTCGGATTCGACATAGGCTGCCCATCTCTCCCCATCAGACGGTTCAAAGGCCTACCTTAACTTGATCACCACCATGGCTGAAGCCCTTAATGTCACTCTTCCTTCGGACTCACCTAAAGTCTCTGACATCGTCCACTATCTTGTTCAGGCAGATTTTCAGCGGGCTCACTTCTACCTATGTTGCCATTACACTTGGAGGGTTTGTGTGAGGCCTGGGACAAACCTGCTTCGATCCCACCTACCTCGAAGCGCTTTGACTCCCTCTATAGAGTGCACGCACCTGACTCAAAGTTTCTAGCCTCCCATCTGGCTCCAAACTCGATAATTGTCCACTCAGCAACAAAGGCCAAACCATCTCGGCACGCTACTCCACCTGATCGTGAGGGCCGGAAGCTGAACACCTTGGCTCGCAAGATTTACAGCCTTGCCTCGACCAACTCCAAACTCAATAATTACCTGGCTTATTTTGCGGCATATACATTTAACCTTGCCAACCAAATTACTCCACACATCCCATCCATGCCTGAAAATTCTCAGAAAGCTGTGTCCAATCTAGTTTCTGAGCTATCACGAGTCTTGAAGCAGCAGATCAACACTGTCAGACATTCTGTTTCATGCTCGTCTTGAGTTTTTGCCTCATCGGTGGCTTTGCATTGTCACGCCTGGCTGAGGTCGACCAACCTACAACCCGACATTAAGCAAAAAAATCGAGGACTTACCCTTTGATGGGCTTGGCCTTTTCCATGCCTCTACAGATGAGGTCCTGACGTCCGTAGATGACGGCCGCAAGAGGGCAAAGCGCCTTGGAGTTTTCCAGCCAGCCTCTCAGCAATTAAATCGACCCAAGTCTTGGAGACCGTCCTTCCAAAGGTGTCAGCACTCTCCTAAGCAGTCCGATTATTGGAAGAGGAAGCCTTCCCAGCAAAAACAACCTTTCCAACAAAGGCCTCGCTCTTAGCCTGCAAAGAAGTCTGCTCAACCAGCCAAGCAGTCTCTTTGACTCCCCTCTACATCTCACTCCACAGCTGAACCCCTGCTATCAGATACGTCTTCTCCCGTTTTATCCAACCTGGAGCTCAATCACCACGGACTCTTGGGTGCTCACCATAATCCGTCTAGGGTACGCAATCGAGTTTGTTTTGCCACCTCACCACCACTACTTCAGCGTTACTCCACATTCCTCTCAACTCAAACAAGAGATTCTGGACTTGCTCCAAAAAAATGCCATAGAACCTGTTCCTCCTCACCATCGGGGGAAAGGTTTCTACTCACGATATTTACTGGTGCCCAAGCGGGACGGGGGCAAATAACCCATTCTGGATCTCCAGAGACTGAACAAGCGGATAGTCTACAAGAAATTCAGAATGATCTCCGTCCATTCCATCCTTCCTCTAATTCCGCAGGATTCCTGGATGGCATCCCTGGATCTTCAGGACGCTTATTATTAGTGTGAATACTACCAAGTCCCAACTCACACCAACTCAGGACCTACAGTTCATAGGTGCTCGTCTCTGCACATCCCCTCATCTAGTTTTCCTCCCCGAGGATCGTGCCCGTACCATTATGTCCCTGGCTCAGGAGGTCATGCATACCCCAACGCAACCAGCAATCACCATTTAATGTCTTCTGGGCCTCATGGCTGCGACAACCTCCGTTCTGCGATTCGCAAGACTGCACATGCAGCATCTCCAGCTTTGGTTTGTTCATGCCTACTATCCGCACGTACAACCACAGAACACCGCCCTTCATGTGCCTCAGAGGGTTCGTCTCTTCCTTACCTGGTGGACAGTAGCAGACAATTTACTTTGTGGAATGCCCTTTGTTCTTCCTCCTCCATCGGTCATTGTGACTACAGATGCCTCCAAGTGGGGATGTGGAGCCCACTTAGAGGACAAGACTGTCAGAGGTCTGTGGACTGCGCCCGAGAGGGCTATGCACATAAACTGTCTAGAACTCATAGCTGTTCACAGGGCTCTTCACTTGTCCCTTCCTTCTGTAACCAACCGACATGTCCAGATCACAACCGACAACATGGCCACGGTCTTCTATGTCAACAAACAGGGCGGTACCAGATCTCGTTGTCTGTGCCGCATAGCCATTCTTCTTTGGGAATGGTGCATTCAATACAATGTCTACCTGACTGCCATTCACCTTCCAGGGATAGAGAATGTCTTGGCCGATTCTCTCAGCAGAATTCACATAGACGACCACGAATGGTCTCTCAATCCTCGTTACTTGCATCGAATCTTTGCATGTTTCAGGACTCCCAAAGTAGATGTTTTTGCTACGAAGGACAACACGAAATGCCCCCACTTTTATGCAAGGAGAGGCAACGATGCTTGCCTTCACAACGGGAAAGGTCCTCTTCATTACTTTTTTCTACCAACTCCTCTGATCACCCGATCTCTGCTCAAGATTGCTTGGGATGGTACAGACTGCATACTGATAGCTCCATGATGGCCGCGACATCCGTGGTTCACGAGACTCCTTCAAATGTCTCATCACACTTATCGCCGCCTTCCCTTGGCAGACGATCTCATCACACAGGGTCACGGCCAGGTCTGGCACCACAGACCACAAATTCTACGTCTTACGGCTTGGAGAATTCAGCTACATCCTTACCACCAAAAGTAGCCGAAGTTATCCTGAATGCTCAAAAGCCGTCTACCAGGCGTTCATACCAGTGCAAGTGGAAGTGTTTCTGCTCGTTTGCATCCTCCCATCTTAATCTTGAGTCTGTACCTCTTCTTTCGATCCTGGAATACCTCCTGTCTCTGCAGGTGTCAGGTCTCAGCTACTCTTCTTTGAAGGTTCACCTTTCAGCCATTTCTGCTTTCCATGAGCCTATTGACGGTCAGACTGTGTTCTCCCATAGACTTTCCAAATCCTTTCTCAAGGGCATGTTGCACCTTCACCCTCCCATCAAACCATTTGTTCCTGGTTGGAGTTTGTCGTTCTTTCACAACTTATGAAACCTCCGTTTGAACCCTTGGCTACTGTGGCCCTTAATCTTCTCTCTTGGAAGACTGCCCTGTTGGTCGCTCTCACTTCTGGACTTATGTGCCTTCCACTCTGACTCACCTTATACAGTTTTTCATAGCAACAAAGTAGTCCTGAGAGCAGACCCCACTTTTCTACCAAAAGTTGTATCGAAATTTCATCTTTCAACTTCTACCTCGTTACCTACGTTCTTTTCTATTCCTAAGGACTCTGGACAAAGAGCTCTACACACCCTCGATGCCAGAAGAGCCTTGTCCTTTTATCTCTCTCGTACACAACCGTTCCATAAGGACCCTAACTTGTTTGTAGCCTACGGCAATCCTCATAGAGGACGCACAATTTCTACCCAGAGACTCTCTAAATGGATATCCATTGCAATCCGGTTGTGCTATGAAGTTGCTAAGCAACCTTTACCTGAAGGCCTTAAGGCTCACTCGACCAGAGCGGTCTCGACCTCCTCGGCCTTCCTGGAGGGCGTCTCCTTAGAGGACATCTGCGCTGCTGCATCATGGTCCTCGCCATCCATGTTCGTCTCGTACTATGCCTTGGACGTTCGTGCCAGACGGGACGCCTCCTTCGGCCAAGTGGTCCTCAGGTCCATCTTCCATTGAATTCACCCCGGTGAGTGCATTCTTATGTTGTGACTATTAAAATGTTTTTTCCTTGCCAGCACCCACCTTCCTTTTGACTTTCAGCTGGCTAGTCACCCATGTGTGGGACTGCACAGAGACCACGAAGAAGATAAACAAGTTGCTTACCTGTAACTGATGATCTTCAAGTGGTCATCTGTGCAGTCACACACGCCCACCCAGCCTTCCCCTCTGCTGGCTTTTTCTGCCTTGATTTTTACCTCTGTAGACTGTCAGTAGCAGCTGGAAGAAACTGAATGGGAATGGCGCCTCCCGCTCTCTCCAGGCATGCGTGGTCGATGCCTGCGCCCCAGAGCGAATGGAAAGCGCGCCAAAAAATGCTCTAGGTGAGCTATTGGAGACTCCGAGGTATGGATCCGTTGCCTGCGGCAAGACCCATGTGTGTGACTGCACAGATGACCACTCGGAGATCATCAGTTACAGGTAAGCAACCTGCTTATCTTCTTCGTGGTCTCTGTGTTTCACACTCATGGGATAGAGCACCTGCGCCAATCCCCGAATTGGTACCTAAAAAGCCCTGGATTTTTTCACGCTCAGCACCAGCAGGCATGCGCAGGCGTCCCAGTAAGCATGCTCGCCGGCACCAGCGCAAGGATCCCGTCAGTTCCTTTCTGACCGCTGCACTGAGAGGATCTCCTTTTGTGTTCCCGGTAGGTAAAATAATCTTTGGATTATTTCTATTAGCTGTATACAGCCCGTTTGTTGTTTTCCTTAGTATAGTTAGTTAGTTAGTTGATAAGATAGTGTTGTTTTAAAAAAAAATTGTTTGACTTTGTCCTTCGGGGCCCCGTTTTCCCCCCGTTTTGCCCCCCTCAGTGTTATTTCTGTGTGGGGTTTTTCTGGCGTCTATGGAAAGGCGTTGTTTTTTTTTTAAGAGGTGCCATTCCTGCGGAAAAAAGATTGCACCCCCGGACAGTTACTTCCTCTGTCTTCTCTGTTTGGGTGAGGGACACCGTGTGGATTCTTGTCTGCACTGCCTGAGCTTCTCAAAGCAGACGCGTAAGAATCGTGCGGCGAGACTGTTGGCCATGTTAGTGGAATCAGCACTTCATCCTCCGAAGATGGCAACGGGCCCGTCGGTACCGATGGGAGAAGCCACGGCCCCTGCAGTCACATTGGTCGAGGCATCACCGATTTGGGCCAATATGCCTGCCGAGCGAGGGCGTTCCACAAAACGGCCCTCTGAAGGGTCAGTGGACACCCCGGCTAAGAAGTGTTGGGACGACTCGGGGACCCAATCATCCCTACCGAAGAAGGCGAAATCTAAGGATAAGCGGTAGAAGAGATTGTCCCGCACTCCTTCCCCTTCTCAAGACGTTTCGGCATCGATGCAGGCTGCTCCGCCTAGGAAGAGCTTGGCGTCTCCACGTCGGAGCCCTTCAGTGTCGAGAGCCAGTGCCTCGCAGCAGTTGCGCTTGTTGGCATCGGAGCACGAGATTGACGTGATCCAACGTTCCCACTCATCAGGATTGTGTCGTCGGAGTGAGAGTGGCTCTGTCTCGGAGGTAGAAGTCTCGGTACCGATTGAGCCGTCAGCACCGCTGAATCAGGCGAGGGGACGTAGAGAGCTCGAGCCAACCACTGTAGCTTGTCGTTTCCCACCACTTCCACTGTGTGATCAGCGCTAGTGGCCTTCTCCCTACGCCTATCCATACCCACCATATCAATGGTACCCTCCTTGCGAATTCGTCGATTGGGACCAACAGTCCAAGGCATCTCACCTGTCGAGGATTTCACAGCACTCTCGGCGGCGTTCGTCAGCATTGGTGTCCATCCCGCCTGAGAGACATGGCGTGACAGTGGAAGAGGTCCAGGCTCAGTCATCGGTGTCAATTGGGTCACCTGTGAGAGCTTCAATGCCGGTGCTTTCCGAACACTCGATAAGGAGTGAGTCTTCGTTGTCGGACTCCGAGGTCGGTACTGACGAGCCGGACAGGGCTTTGAAGTCTTCGCCGGTGTCGCATACAGCTGAGGATCTTCCCTTTTCACCATCGGAGGATCTGAAGTCCTATGGGGACCTGGTGAAGAGGATGGCACTCTCCCTCTCCCTCCTGGTGACACAACCGCAACCCGTCATAGACGATACCATATTTGACATCATGCAGCAGGATACGTCGACGGCGGTTGCCTTGCCTGTTACGAAGGTCATCTTACAGGCGGTGAAGGATCCCTGGGCAAAGCCGGCTTCTACATCAAGGAGATTGGACCACATGTACCACGTCTAAGAGGCTGGTGCAGAATTCCTTTTCACCCACCCGAAGCCAAACTCTGTGGTTGTATCCTCCTCATCAAAGGCTCGCAAGACACACTCCCCCCCACTGGACAAGGAGGGAAAGAAGCTGGATAATGTGGGAAGAAAGTTTTATTCAGCTGGAGCATTGTGGGTTAAGGTATCTAACTATGCTGCGTGCATGGCTAGATACCAATACTCGGTGTGGGAACAACTCACCCCCCTCCTGTCTTCCCTGAGCGAGAAAAGGTCTGCTGCGGAGAAGTTGCAGAAGGAAGGCTTTGCTGTAGCCAAGCAACAACTGGCTGCAGCAAAGCACATGGTAGATGTGTTAGCGAAGACAATCACATCGGCTGTCTGCCTCTGCCACCACTCCTGGCTCAGATCGACGGCTCTTCAGCAGGACACCAGGGCCTTCGTTGAAGATCTGCCCTTTGAGGGAGAAGGCCTCTTCAACTTGACCACGGACAATGCTCTTCAGGAGATGGGTAAGAGCATAAAAGCATCAAGGAACCTGGGTTTCCTGGTTTCTTCTAGGGCCACTAAACCGAAACAGTGGCATAAACCCTGGTCCAAGAAGCCATATCAGAAGTTCTCCCCAGAACAACAGTGGAGACCTCACTCTGCCCAACCTGAGAGTAGGTCCCCATACGGGGGAACAATAGAAACTGCTACGCTTCAGCCCAGACCACTGGCAAGTCTAAGGGTATTTACCCGCAAAAGCAGGGCCTTTGACTTTCTGGTAGCATGCGTCACCACCCCTACTTCTTCTATCCGCCTCAAGGATGCCTACTTGGGGGGGGGGCATCGCTTCAACATGGCGGATGTGTTTTACGATAGCTCCGACCTCTTTCCCTCCCTTACCTTGAAGAAATCTCTATGGATAGCTCCAGAAGTCATGAAATATGAGGAGGAGCTCACGGAAGACGCCCAGATCAACTAAAAAGACAGCTAAGTTGGTAGAAAGCTTTTTTACGCCAGCATTTAATAGAAAATCCCCAGGTGATAAAGGCTCTCCAGTGCTAGACAAAATGGCGCCCGTTACTAATTTTCCCCGCTCTTGATTCCAATATGTAGAATGACGAAGCCCCTATTACAAAAAAAGACTTATCTGCTTTTAAAGATGAGATCTGCATGTTCTTTACAAACTCGATGACTAACTTCAACCAATGAATGCTAAACTTGACTCCCTTGCTGCAGACTTGAAAGAAACTTCTAAGGTGGCAGAAAATGCCACAGAGATGTTATATGCTGCGTAAGATGAAATTAAGGCCCTACAAAGGTTTGAGACTAGGGCAACAGAAAAAATTATGGCGCTAGAAAATCGCTGGAGGGAGCGAAACCTGAAGATAAGGGGATAGAGGGCGCGGAAGAAAATAATTCCATAACAAAATTCATGATAGATTGGCTTGACAAGTCTCTGAATATAGATGGGATATCTCTAAATACCATAAATAAAACATACAGAATAGGATCAAAAGCCCTTTTTGGGAAAAAATACAACAGAGCTTAGAGATGCAGTTCTACAGAAGGCGCGGAAAAATGATTTGAAATTTAAAGGGAAGAAAGTGCTGGTCCTCACAGATCTATCACCAGAGACACTAAAAAACCGAAGAATGCTTAGGGTTGTATTGTCAAAGCTCTTTGTGAAAAAAATTAGATTTCGTTGGAGCCCGGTGTCGGATATTCTGGTTTTCAAAAATGGCACGCTTTTCCAAGCCTCGGATGGAGTCACAGGCAAAGCGTTATTAGCGGCTCTTAACGTCCCTATCACGCAAGAAGAAGAAGAAATGCTGCTCTCTACCGTCCAAACTGAAAATGAGGCTAGATGAACTGTTTTTTATACTAAGGTGCTATACATTGGTATATATGTTAAAACTTATTAACCTCAATTTTTAGGTTTCATTCCAGAGAATTGCTCCAAGCAAAGCTTCAGATCGGAAAGGAACAGTTCTTTTCGTTTCTGAGACTATTGGAATATCTTAGCTGAAAAGATCCTTCAAGAAATACAGAGGAACTCTTGTTTAAAAAGAGCCTAAAAATGAACTGCAAAACCTTTGCTTAAAATTTGCATGATGTAAATAGTTTATAAGAAACTCTTTTAATGATATAACTGAGATTTATACTTATTACAATGAGCTGTTTGTTTTAAATTAAGCAGTTAATGCATAACTCAGGGCTATAATAGTGCATATGGCCATTCACAGGTGTATAGCTTTATGAATTTATTTGGTTCTGCTATAGTTAATGAATTTTTATAATTGGTGACCTTAAAGTTTAATGATTAAGGTTAGATAATATATGCAATTAGTTTAGTTTAGTATAGTGTTTGAAACATAATTAACAATACTCCTAAAATGAATTATATGGTATCTCTCTGTTATGTATTGTTCATAAGTGGCCAGGCTGCATGGCAATGGTCACCTAAGGGAGACCCTCAGGTTCCCGGATGTGGCTCGCCAGTGGCCCCGCCCCTCAACATCTGTGGCGGGAAGTTTAACTGACCAGGATTGGCCTGGTCGGACCAGGGGGGCCGTCCGGGGAAATGTATATATGCGGGACCCCGGCCGCGTGTACTCACTTTTGTAATGTGCTCGCAATAAAGAATGTTGCCTTCAAACCGTCTCGGTTTCCAGTACATTACACTCTCCTAATTATTAGTTAAGTTTAGTCAACAAAGCCTTCCTAAGATAATAGCTTAAATATACATTCTTATAAAATTAATTAGAAAAGAGAAGAAAAGGTTACTAGTTAATTAAGCTATCATTAAACCTACTAGAAAAAATTGAACAGGTCAAAGTATTTATTTTATCAAATTTATATTTTTATTTCAAAACCTCCCTGGGCTAATAAAGTCTGAGACTTTCAAAAAATGGAAAACTTTGATACTAGACTATATTTGGGCAGGGAAGAAACATAGAATTGCCTACTCTGTGTTAACTAAACCATGGTGGCTTGGCTTTACCAGATCTGGAAAACTACTACTGCACAGTTAAAATATATTATTTTATATTCTACACCCAACAGAAAAAAGGATTGGATTCTAATACAGCAAACATATGCATAACCAGATTTACTCCATGAAACAATATGGAACCTGCCTAAGTATCGCAACCCCAATATCCAACTGAATCCCTTCTTAACTCTTACCTTACAGGTGTGGAATAAAAACAAAATTAGGCTAGCTCCTCCTCCTTCGCCTGCAACAGTCTTCTTAGGTCAGGATTGGTTCCCAGCTGCCAAAGCTAGGTTAAATTTTCAAAATTGGAGGCAAAAAGGAGTCTTTAGATTTAAACACTTAAATATAAATAACTTAATGAGAACAAATTAGAAAGAAAATACCAACTTGAAGCCAATTGGTTGCAATATAGCCAAGTCCATCATTTAATGCATAATCCAAACATTTTATCTCAAATTAACAGACCATTAAATTCCTTTGAAAAAGCTCTGTCAGACATAGAACCTAAACTTAAGGGTAAAACACCAATTATATATAAGGCACTTACTCAGTATAAATTAAACAAAGAAAATTCCCAACAAAAAGCATGGATCAAAGACTGTGGCAAACATATTACAACTGAAAATTGGTTTAGCATTTGGTCGTCAAAACTATACCATACTCCTTTATTAAACTTACGACTACAACATTTTAAATTATTCTCCAGGTGGTATTTAACACCACTACAAATATTTCTGCAAAGAGAACAACTAATGCAAATTGCTGGAGAGGATGTAACAACATAGGTTCATTTATTCATTGCTGGTGGGATTGTCCTTTAATTTTAAATTTCTGGAATTTAATTATACCAACAATTGAACAAATTATAAATCACAAAATTCCTTTTTCTCCTGAATCGATTCTGTTAAACCTTTGGAATAATAAACAAGTGCCGAAATATAAAGCAGAATTAACATCATTGCTTTTACTGGCTGCAAAAATATTAATTGCACAACAGTGGAAATCAACATCTTCGACAGTTTCGACCCTTAAGAGACTCACCTTGGAAGAGGTTTGTAATTCCACCTGTGGCACTCCGAACACTGAAGTGGTGGAAATCAAAGGACAACATATGTCAGGGAGCTCCCTTCCACCTACCTGCAACAACAGTGACAATCACCACAGATGTGTCTTTGTGGGGCTGGGGGGCTCATATGGACTCTCTGTGTGTGGGGGGCCCTTGGCCTTCCCAATTGACTCACTGTCATATAAATTACCTGGAACTGCTAGCAGTTCACTTTGCTCTTCGGTCTTTCTGCCCCATGGTGGCGGGGAAGGTTGTTGCCCTGCTAACAGACAATACTACTGCCCTGTGTTATAGCAACAGGCAGGGTGAGACAGTTTCTCGACGGCTCTGTGCGCTGGCACTGGAACTGTGGTCGGAGTGCCCACAGCACGACATCTTTGTGAAGGCTGCGCACCTCCTAGGGGTGCTAAACCTGCAAGCGGACTCTGAGCAGGGGTGCAGCTTCCCCACATGAGTGGGAGATACAGTGGCGCTTCCTTCAACCCGTGTTTCAGCTCTGGGGGACCCCTCAGGTGGATGTGTTTGCCACAGCCAGAAACCGGAAGTGTCCTCTGTTTTGTTCCAGAGGGGGCACGGATCCATAGTTGTTGTGAGACGGTCTGTTGTTCCCATGGGAAGGTCAGTTCCTAAATCTGTTCCCACCTCTGCCACTGTTGACAAGAGTTGTCAACAAGATCGCAAGAGAGAGACCATGCTGCATCCTGGTGACCCCGTAGTGGCCTCGGCAGAACTGGTTCACGATCTTAAGAACATAAGAGAAGCCATGTTGGATCAGGCCAACGGCCCATCCAGTCCAACACTCTGTGTCACACAGTGGCAAATTTTTTTATATATACACACACACTGTGGCTAATAGCCACTGATGGACCTCTGCTCCATATTTTTATCTAAACCCCTCTTGAAGGTGGCGAGTGGGTTCTTCTACCAGTTCCCGGCGGAACCGGACCTCCTGTCGGCTCAGGACGGTCATGTATTCCATCACAACGTGCCTCACCTGAAGCTGACAGCATGGTTCATTGACCCTGCGAGTTCTCCAGCAGAGTCCAACACGTCTTCCTGAACAGCAGGAAGTTGCCTACTCGTGCTTCCTATGATAGGAAGTGGCGGAGGTTTCTTCAGTTTTTAGTTGATCCTGCAGTTTCACCCCAATGGGTGAGACTGTCGGTGATTTTTGAATTTTTGTTATCTCTGGTGGATGCTGGCCTTGCTTTTTCATCGGTTAAAGTTTATTTGGCAGCAATATCTGCGTTCCATGAGCCAGTAGAGGGGCATTCAGTATTTGCACACCCTCACTCTAAGAGATTTTTGAAGGGTTTGCTTAGGCTTCATCCTCCATCAAGATCACCCCCACAGTTGTGGGACTTGACTTTAGTGTTAGATAGATTGACTCGGCGTCCCTTCGAGCCAATGGCCACATGTTTGTTACAGCTTCTATCTTGGAAGACTGCTTTTTTGGTAGCCATCACATCAGCACGCCATGCAGGGGAGCTCACGGCTATGCGTTGTGACTGCCCATATCTAGTTTTTCAAGAGTCTGGAGTGTCGTTAGCTCCTGATATTTCTTTTTTCCCCAAGGTGGTTTCTCAGTTTCACCTTAAGTTAGAAGTTTGGTTGCCCACGTTTTATCCTACACCTTCCTCGGATGAGGAACGTAGGTGGCATGCTCTAGATGTTAAGCGTGCCTTATTGTTTTATTTGAGTCACTCCAAGAGTTTTCGTAAGGACCAGCATCTTTTTGTTTCTTATGCTGCTCCTAAGTTGGGTTCCAGAATCTCGTCTCAGCAGCTTTCAAATTGGCTCACTGAGACTATTAAACTGTGTTATTTGTTGGCAAAGAAGCCATTGCCTGGGCCCATTCGTGGACACTCTACAAGAGCGATGGCGATGCTGCAAGCTGTTTCACAAGAGCGGTGCTGCAAGCTGTTTCTTCTGGTTGACCGTCTTCCTGCATCCAGGTATGCCTTGCTTGCTAATCTCCCATGAGTGTGAAGCACAGAGACCACGAAGAAGATAGACAGGTTGCTTACCTGTAACTGTAGATCTTCGAGTGGTCATCTGTGCATTCACACTACCCGCCCTCCTTCCCCACTGCTGAAGGTCTCCCTCCAGTAGGGGCTTCCAGCGGTCAGGAAGGAACTGGCGGGATCCTCCCGCTGGCGCCGGCGAGCATGCGTACTGGGACGCCTGCGCGTGCCCGTTGGTGCCGAGCACTAAAAAATCCCGGGCTTTTTAGGTACTGATTCGGGGATTGGCGCAGGCGCTTTATCCCATGTGTGTGAATGCACAGATGACCACTTGAAGATCTACAGTTACAGGTAAGCAACCTGTCTTTATATTGACTATAACTTTTCAGACTTCAGTGATTTGCATGTGTGACTAGTGAATCAGTAGAAGAATCCATCATGGGCACATGTAATACCATCACTTGCTGGCACTGGGTTCTTCTAGCCATTCAGTAGCTGTCTGCCTATATAGTGCTGCAGCCAATGTCATCCAGTAAGAATACAGCAGCTGTATTGGCTTTCACAAGTTGCAGAAAAGCAGAACATGCTACTGTTTCTCCGTTTAGAAAAAAATGCAAGTAGGCAGTGCAGCATTCTCTGTGGTAGTGCTGCATGTCAGAATTCCCTTCTTTGAAAACTAACCTATACTTAGCCCTTTATAAAATAGTATCCAGTCCCGTCCCCCCCCCCCAAAAAAAATGTGGTATAGTGCTTAAGGTGCCAGGCCCAAAGGAGAGTTAGGTAAAGCTGACTAGCTAATTTTGGACTAGTCACTCTGACAGTCTAATCTATCTCACAGGATTGTCATGATGAGAAAAAAATGATGCAAGCCATTCTCATAGAATCAGAGAGTTGGAAGGGACCTTCAGGCTCATCTAGTCCAGCCCCCTGCACAATGCAGGAAATTCACAAATATCTCCCCCTGAGTTCACAGAATCAGCTTTGCTGTCAGATGTCCATCTAGCCTCTGTTTAAAAACCTCTGAAGAAGGAGAGCCCACCACCTCCCAAGGGAGCCTGTTTCAGTGAGGAACTGATATAACTGTCAGGAAGTTCTTCCTGGTGTTTAGCCGAAAATTCTTTTGATTTAATTTCAACCCACTGGTTCTGGTCCAACCTTCTGGGGCAACAGAAAACAACTCCACACCATTCTCTATAAGATAGCCCTTCAAGTACTTGAAGATGGTGATCATATCACCTCTCAGTCCACTTCTCTCCAGGCTAAACATACCCTGCTTCTTCAACCGTTCCTCATAGGACCTGGTCTCCAGACCCCTCACCATCTTCATTGCTCTCATCTGGACACCTTCCAGCTCGTCTATATCCAAGACTTTTTAAAAGCAAAAATGCACCGGAATGCTGTTCCGGCTGGCTTGGCATCAGGGGGTGTGGCCTGATATGCAAATGAGTTCATGCTGGACTTTTTCTACAAAAAAGCCCTGGTGAAACTATGGTGATGTCAGGGAGTGTGGCCTGATATGCAAATGATTTCCTGCTGGGCTTTTTCTACAAAAACCCCCTTGCCTATATCCTTCTTAACTTGTAGTGTCCAAAACTGAACACAGTACTCTAGGTGAGGTCTAATCAGAGCAGAGTAAAGCAATATCATCACTTCACGTAATCTGGACACTATACTGCTGTTGATACAGCCCGAAATTGCATTTGCCTTTTTAGCCACCACATCACACTATTGGCTCATGTTCAGCATATGGTCCACTAAGACCCCTAGATCCTTTTCACACATTTGTTGTTGTTCAGTCGCACAGTTGAGTCTGATTCTTTGTGAACCCATGGACAAAGTCACGTCAGGCCCTCCTGTCTTCCACCATCCTCTGAAGTCTGCTCAAATTCGTGTTAGTTACATCAGTAACACTGTCTAGCCATCTCATCTTTTGCTGTTCCCGTCTTCTTTTGCCTTCTGTCTTTCCCAGCATCAGGATCTTCTCCAGTGAGTGCTCCCTTCTCATTTGGTGGCCAAAGTATTTGAGCTTCAGCTTCAGCATCTGACCTTCAGAGAACAGTCAAGGTTGATTTCCCTTAGGACTGACTGATTTGATCTTCTTGCAGTCCAAGGGACGCTCAAGATTCTTCTCCAGCACCACAGCTCGAAAGCATCTATTCCTCTGCGCTCAGCCTTCCTTATGGTCCAACTCTCACAGCCATACATTACTACTGGGAATACCAGAGCTTTGACTATACGGACTTTTGTTGGCAGGGTCATGTTTCTACTTTTTATTGCCTAGGTTCGCCATAGCTGGCCTCCCAAGGAGCAAACGTCTTTTAATTTCATGGCTACAGTCACCATCTGCAGAGATCCTGGATCCCAGAAATGGGATCAACTACATACTACTGCCAAAACAAGTCTTCCCCATCCTATAACCATGCATTGGATGCAGAATGTTACATTTATCTCTGCTAAAATTCATTTTATTGGTTTTAGCCCAGTTTTCCAGCCTGTCAAGATCATTCTGTATCCTGTTTCTGACTTCTATTGTATTTGCAACCCCTCCCAATGTAGTATCTTCCGCAATTTTAATAAGCATTCCCTCTATTTCTTCATCCAAATCATTTATAAAAGATATTAAACAAAACAGGTTCTATGACAGATCCTTGAGGCATCCCACTTGTCACTTCTCTCCAAGAGGATGAGGAACCATTCACAAGTACTCTTTGGGTACGATCTGTCAACCAATTACAGATCCACCTAACAGTAACAGGATGCAAACCACATTTTATCAGCTTGCCAACAGGAATAGTATGTGTATGTGGAACCTTGTGAAAAGCCTTACTGAATCAAGATAAACTATGTCTACAGCATTCCCCTAATCCGGCAAGGTAATAACGTTCTAAAAAAAGAGATAACGGTTAGTCTGGCATGACTTGTTCTTGAGTAACCCATGCTGGCTCTTAGTAATCACAGCCATATTTTCTAAATTCTCAGTGACTGACTGCCTGATAATTTGTTCTAAAACCTTTCCAGGTATAGGCATCAAGCTGACAGGTTGGTAATTACCCACATCCTCCTTTTCCTCCTTCTTAAAGATGAGGACAACATTTGCCAGCCACCAATCTTCTGTCACCTCACCTGTTCTCCAAGAATTCTCAAAAATATTGGACAGAGGCTCAGAAATTATGTTTACAAGTTCTTTTGGTACCCTTGGGTGCAGTTCATCTAGCCCCGAGCCAGTTTGGTGTAGTGGTTAAGTGTGCGGACTCTTATCTGGTAGAACCGGGTTTGATTCCCCACTCCTCCACTTGCACCTGCTGGAATGGCCTTGGGTCAGCCATAGCCCTGGCAGAGGTTGTCCTTGAAAGGGCAGCTGCTGTGAGAGCCCTCTCCAGCCCCACCCACCTCACAGGGTGTCTGTTGTGGGGGAGGAAGGTAAAGGAGATTGTGAGCCGCTCTGAGACTCTTCGGAGTGGAGGGTGGGATATAAATCCAATATCATCTTCTTCTAATTTAATTTAAAGCAACTAGGTGGTGATGTTGACCCTAGACTGCAACTCCCTTCCCTCATCATATGTTCTGTTTTTGCCATGTTAAGCACTGTTTCCCTCACAAGAGAAGAATGAGAAAAAGTAGGAATTGAACAGTTCCACCCTTTCTTCATCACCTGTTACAATTTCACTTTCCTGTCCCCACAAGGGGCCTACCATATCCTTGCTGTTTTTCTTACTTTGTACATAAGAAAAGAACTCTTTTTTGTTGTTTTTAGCATATCTCACTAGCCTAAGCTCATACTGAGCTTTAGCTTTCCTAAATTTCTCTCTACAAGCATTGGTTATTTGCTTATATTCATCCATGGTTTTAAGACCCTCCTTCCGTTTCCTAAATGAGTCATACTGAGCTTTAGCTTTCCTAACTCTTTTCTCTGCAAGCACTGGTTATTTGTTTATATTCATCCTCGGTTATAAATCTTTCCTTCCATTTCCTAAATGAGTCTTTTTTATTTCTCAAGTCTTTAGAGAGCTGTTTATGGAGCCACCTTGGCTTCTTTAGGCCCTTTCCATTTTTCCTTCTCATAGGAATTGTTTGTGATTATGCCTTCAATATTTCCCACCCCTCTTGAACTCCCTTCTCCTGAAGTATTTCTGACCATGGGATTCTACCCAGCATAACTCTGATCTTCACTGTGTAAGTGAAAGTAAGCTGTGTGTCCTGTCTGAAGTATTCAAGAGTTACTATTAGAATTTTGCATAACATTATTCCCTGATACTTTTTGGTTATCTCAATCTCCCCTGCAGCAGCCATTTTGTGGTTGGCTCCACCTCCTATATCAGACATTATGTAGCTGTGCCCACCATTCTGTGTCATAATTTCAAAGGGTCTATGGGCTCAGAAAGGAGGGGCCCCCAAACTAATGTTTATTAGTGCCTTCTGAGTAGTTGTGACATTATAACCCACGTTAAGAAGACTAGTAGAAGAATCAGCCTACAACATGAAGCTGATTAAAGGAGCAAGCCTTAGTAGGTCAGCTTGGAAGTAAGCCTTATAAGGTTGTGCTAGGTTTGCAGCCCAACTCATCCACTTTGGGATTTATGTTGTAGGCCATTCATGGAATTAGCAGATTATCCTGCAGAAAGCCAGGCAACCACACAATTCATCAGTAGTGTTTCTGTTAGATAAATGCATCTATATCTAGGGTTGCCAAGTACAATTAGAGAAAAATCTGGGGACTTTGGGGGCGGAGCCTGGAGACTTTGGGGGTGGAGCCAGGAGACATTGGGGGTGGAGCCAAGAACAAGGATGTGACAAGCATAATTGAACTCCAAGGGAGTTCTGGCCATCACATTTAAAGGGACAGCTCACCTTTTTAAATGCCTTTCTTCCATAGGAAATAATTAAGGATAGGGGCACCATCTTTTGGGGCTCATAGAATTGGACCCTCTGGTCCAATCGTTTTGAAACTTGGGGGGTATTTTGGGGAGAGGCACTAGATGCGATACTAAAAATTTGGTGCCTCTACCTCAAAAAATAGACCCCCCCCAGAGCCCCCAATACCCATGGATGAATTCCCTATTATTCCCTATGGGAATCGTTCTCCATAGGGAATAATAGAGTGCCCAGTAGACATTTCCCTCCCCCCCCCCATGCTTTCTAAAGGGGTGAGGGCCTCCAAACCAGGGAATCCCCTGCCCCCTCCCTCTCTCACACACACAAATACTTACCAGACCGGAGAACTCTTGCTGTGAAAACGAAAGCAAAAGAAAGGGAGGGGCCGTTCTCCCAAGCCCTTCCTGCTTCCTGCCCAGCCTTAAAGGGGCATACATTTTACAAACGGCTCAGGAGCTCTATAATAACATGAAGCCTACAGGTATGTTCTCTCCCCCCCACCCCCCGCTTCCCAATTTTTGAAGAGCGGGAGATGAGGCTGCGAACCCAGGGGTCTCCCACCAGAGCGGGAGGTTTGGGAAGCCTATCTATATCTCATTAATCAGTTTTAAATGTTTGAAAATGAACCAGCATCACTAAAGACTTCCAAGCTGCTAGTTTGGGTCTTGGCGATTTTCCAGAAAAATGTGTAAATGTTAAGCTGTCAGTAAGCAGCATGTTATCTTGTTTGCTTAAAGCTGTTTCTCTTATGCTTCAAAAAATTATCAGTATTTTTTAAATTTCAGATTCTTGAGATCACTCTTCATATTGCCAGCTACATTAACAATTTGCATCAGCAAAAAGGAACTTCTCACCACTTCTCTGCTCCTGCAATATTATCTCTTCAAGCAGAAAGACAAAATTGCAAGGACATAGGTCGTTGCCCATTTTTGCTGAAGAACAGACCAACTAAAGGACCTACTTTGTTATGAAAAGGTCATACCTATGGAAATGAATAGTGATTACATGTTGGACAATAGCATTACGTTGTGCTAGAGGAGCTAAAATAAAATAGTGGATTTTGATGATTCATTAGTGGTATTACCATGAATTTATTCTGGCCTAAACTGAAAGTGATGTAAAAGATTACCTCATTTTTTAGAAAGACTCTTGGAGCATCTAAATAGCATTTGCAAATATTTAAATAGATGAGTGTTCTGATATAGACCCTGTAAACCTGAAATGAAGACTAGTTTTTCTTCCTACATATGACATTAAGAAAATGAAGGAAAGGAAAGGTCCCCTGTGCAAGCATCAGTCGTTTCCGACTCTGGGGTGACGTTGCTTTCACAACGTTTTCATGGCAGACTTTTTACAAGGTGGTTTGCCATTGCCTTCCCCAGTCATCTATATTTTCCCCCCAGCAAGCTGGATATTCATTTTACCAACTTCGGAAGGATGGAAGGCTGAGTCAACCTCAAGCTGGCCATCTTAAATTCCCAACAAGTTAATTACATGTAGCAATTAAAAAGTATTTGAGTGAAACCATTTTTTAGGGGATGAGTTTACATTCTGGGATATCTTTCTTTAAGATTGATATAGGCACATGTATATAATAAAGAAAAATCATTAATCTAAATAACAAGCATTAACCAGTGATTAAAGTTACTTATTTATATACAAGTCATCCTTTCTTGTCCCCTCAAGTGATTCTTTTTAATATTAAAAAATACCTTCTCATTACAGCTTTGAATATTTTGAACCAGTATTAAGAGATTTTTAGAAAGTTTTCCAACACAGACTTTTTTCCTTTTAGTTCTAAACCCCAATATTTAAAATTATCAGTTTTGAGGTTAATTTACACATACTTGTAATGCTACTTGAGATAGTGTAGTTACTTGTTTAGCAGCAGGATGAGTTTATACATGCGTATTGATCACATACTAGATGCAAAGCTGCTGTATTTTCTCAGGCACAGTATTGTTAAATGAAAGTAAATGTTTAGTATTAGTTTTTACAAGAGATGAGTGTTTATTGAGGAGGAAAATCCTCTCACTTCCTTTCCTTTTGCTTGTCTCCCACTATCACCAGTTTCTCCCTTTCCTCCAATTCTTTCCCCTCCCCAGCTTCTGTATTTTTTTTAAGTCTGGTTTTATGGTGGTATTGACCATGATCTCACATGGTCTCTGCTTTTTTTAAAAAAAGGTTCTTTGTTCAAAGGTAGGTGTATATTAGAAACCTCCATTTAAAAAAAAATTGTTATTTTTCTGCAACTTAGGCTTTTCCCAGATTTGTAGAAATTATCTCTCCTTTCTGTTCAGGACCCCTTTGCACAGTTTGCTGCACTCTGAAGTCAGGTTCAGAAATAAGATATATGGTAATGGTTTTTAATTTTATAGAATGAAAACAAGTAGTAAGAGAAATGAAGAAAAGAGACCTCATCCAGCTTTATTTTTCCTACATGTTAAATAGGAAGATGGGAAACAAGATAGAGGAAGAAAAAAGGGAAATAAAATGTGAGAAGGAAAGTGTAGAGGGTATGTTATGTATCAGGATATATGGTCACAAATAGTGCAATCCTAAAAGCATGTTTACTGAGTTGTAAGTTTAATTGAGCTCAGTGGGCTTACTCTTCAGTAAGTCTGATTAGATGTGAAACTGCCTTATACTGAATTAGACCCTTGGTCCATCGCAATATGATTTATTCAGACTGGCAGCAGCTTTCCAGGATCTCAGATGGAGGTCTTTCACACCACTTACTGCCCGGTTTCTTGAGCTGGAGATGTCAAGGATTGCACCTGGGATCTTCTGCATGCCTAGCAGATGCTCCCCACAAGTTATAAATAATATGCAACAGGGCAGCAAATGTCCTTGGTCCTCTGAGCCATAGCTCCTCCTTTTTAAGATTGCAGCTACAGTGTACTAGGCCATAATAGCTGAGGTCAATGTTTTAATCAAACATTCTAGAAAGGCATCCTTTCTATCATTACATTCATGGAAGATACATAAAGTAATGTGACTTGTTTTCAAAGTGTCATTTCTAGAAGTTCTGCTACTTTTCCCTCTGTTTCAGGTTACCGAACCTGAAAACCCAGACACTTAACAACAAATTAAATCCAGCACCCATTGGGCTATAATGTAACAAATAACCATGAATTCAAAAATGATGCTTAGATTGCTTTGCTTTGATTTCTTTCTAAAAACTACACATTATTGATTGAACACATATTTGTAAGTCTTGTCTCCAGGGATTTTTTTTGTAGAAAAAGCCCAGCAGGAATTTATTTGCCTATTAGACCACACCCCCTGACATCACCGTTGTTTCACCAGGGCTTTTTTGTAGAAGAAGCCCAGCAGGAACTCATTTGCATATTAGGTCACACACTCAGACATCAAACCAGTCGGAACTGCATTCCTGTGCATTCCTGCTCAAAAAAAGCCCTGCTTGTCTCTACAAATCAGATGAAAGTCAGTGAATACTACAATATCTAGTGATATATTTATATGGGTAAATTAGTTCTCACTGACACACTTGGGCACTGCCTCTGAAGTCTGGTTACAGTTTTAAATGGCTGCCTAGTAAATCTCATTTCATTGTTTTGGTATAGCATTTATATAGAACAAATCTTTCTAGCAGGTTTCTTTGCAGAAGAGGGGGGAACTGTAAATGCCAGTGGTGAAATCGCTGATTTATATATAATGATCTGGGGTAGTCTACCAAGAGCATATATTTATTATTTCTTTTACTACTAATACTTGATGCCAAAGAGTTTTGTTTCCTTATGAATTTGAGATTTTTTCCATGTTTTTAAAATCAAATTTCTTATTTTTGATAGTCAATTATATTTTAACTCTGGAGTGCCTCTGAGTTAGTTTTCCTTTTAAAGAACTATGATGAAATTAAAAGAGTTTTCATAACAGAGGATGTTATAAATAATGTGCAACAGGGCAGCAAATGTTCTTGGTACTAAAATCACTTACAGATTATTCAGATCAACTGTACTTCTTTGGGTGTCCCTACTACTCCTGTAAAGAAAGTTATAGCTCTCTTATCAATCAGACCACATGAAACATCCAATTAAAAATGAAATAGGATCGGGATTATATAATTAGAAAACAATGCAAATAGAAAACTATCTAAGGCATAACAGACCATAAACAATGCAGAAAGTGGATTACAAAGGTAGAAGACATGGCATTAAAAGCAAGATAATACATAAACATTGCAATATACTACCATCCTATTGCCATATAAAAGCACCCTTCTGGACTTTTATTAGTTTTTGTATTAAAACAATATTTATTATATTGCCATTCAAATCCATTTATTAATTATGCCCTTCTGAAGATTTCAATTTTGCACATATGGCAGAATGTTAAAAGTGTGAGAGCATTCCAAATGTACTGTGAGTTACAGAAGTAATAGGCAGTCTGGATCACCATTTAGAGGAGCAGGTGGGCAATCCTAAGAGGTAGAGTTGGCAGGCATTTACACACTGCACCTATCATCATGTTTGCTGCTTCTTTCAAAGTAATTCAGTAATATCCATCTAAAAATTAATGTGATCCCTGATTTTCTGTTATGGTTTTAAACTAAAGTAGTTGGTTATTGTATCATACATGATCTCTACATGTTCTTGCCTCTGATTAGCAAAAGTGATCTGTGTGCAAAAGCAGGCCTTTGCACACACATCACTTGCTAGATTAGGACCTGAAAATGTAACTCAGATGTATATCATCGTATCCATCCAGATTTGCATCTGAAAGCTGACACTGCTTTTCCTCATTGTGTTTTCAGCAGGATGTGTATTCTAAAATAGAATCCTACAAATACAATTTTGAGATGCAACAAGAGCCGGAGTGTCTCAATTAAATTATGTATGTTAGTGATGGTTACAGTTCAGGAGGGATGAAGTTACGTAGGTCAGTTTAATCCAAAAATGCAAAGTCCTTGAAAATGTTTAATGGACTTTAAATAAAGGGATAGTTTAATGGTACTTCATATAAATTAATGTTCTATAATTTTTATTTGTAGAGTATTTGTATTTTACTTTATAGATATTTAGCAGTTTTGTATAAGATATTTTTATATGACTGTAAAACATTCTAATAAAGAGATTATCAAAGAAAACCTGTAGCATTTTATCCTGCAAGATCAGTCTTAAGCAATTTTAATTTACAATATTATTTAGTCAATTTAAATCCCTCATTTGTGAAAACATACACACAAATATTAAATGTGTAGACTATTTCACAAAAGCACACAAGGCAGAAGCATCATGTTTTTTAAAAAGGACACTGTCCAAAAGAGTAAGATATCCATGTATCCTAACTAAACATTTTAAGTTAATTTTTACATGTTCATTTTTATCTCATAAATACACCATATATAAAATTTAAGCCCCTAAAGTCCCTGGATCAGATACGAGTAAAATAAAATTCGAATATGAAGTATATCGAGCAAAAATATTTTAACTGCCTTGGTGCAAATTAGAATCCAAAACACGTTTGCGGCAGTTGTCAATATTGGTGATTCAGTCGCCACACTAGGTTTGTGCGTAAGGCTCACCGGCACTTCGAAACTAGGACAAAGAACGGGCGCGTTCCGGGTTGGGGGGGGGGGCATTAGTAGGAAGCTCCCGAGGCTGTAAAACTACGTTTCCCATGATGCTTCTGCCATGTCTCCGAGATCGGTGGCATTCCTATGGAAACCGAGAATCGGTAGAGGCCTAAGAATTTAAAGAGCTAGTGTGGAGTCCGGGAGACGATGCCTGGGACTAGGTAAGTGAGCTAAATATGGGATCACCTTCTTCGCCCTCGCTCTGTCAGCGTGTGATGCATCCAGCGGTTGTTAACTTGGTGCTCAGCATTCTACCAGGAGAAGAAAGGGTGTCGTCCTGAATATGTGTTTGCATGATTCCCACACATACGTATGGCACACGCTGAGTGCCCAAACCCCAAACTGTTCTGCCGTCCCCTCTTTCAAGTTATCTCTTGGTCTGAATCCCGGTTCGTGGCCAGAAACGGCAAAATGCCATTATTCACTCTTCAGTCTTTCTGCCCGGGCCCGATCTATTGTGTTGGACGTAAACGGAAAGAAACCTGGGGGAAATTAGTATTTTTCTGGCTTGTCAAGCTTGCTTTGCTCAAAAGATAGTTTCTGACTTAAAGAGTATCTTGAATTTTTGCCGACCGATAACATTCATAATTCGTTACAGAGTTTTGAACAGAGCAACAAATATAATGTGCTGCCCTGACTTCCATGGAAGTGCCCCATATACAATAGGGCTTGTTTGTTCCCAAATAAATGTGGGTTGAGTTGGTGTTGGCAGCAATACAGGCTGATGATAATACCTGTCTATTGAAAGGTAAGTAGAGATGCCAGCCTCCAGGTGGTGCCTGGAGATCTCCCAGTTTTATAACTGAAACTCCAGCTGGCAGAGATCAGCTCCCCTGGAGAAAATAGGAACAAACTATGCACTGAAAAAATACAAAATTTATAATGTGTTCACTTTCTAAATAAAGCAATGTAGCATCTCTTGTATGAGACTGGGTGATCCATGTGCAAGAGAGGAATTATGTGGTTCGCAAGAAATTTCTTGTATGAGAGACTGAGCAGAAAGGCATCAAAACTGTCTAAAGCAGGGGTATCAAACTAATTTGTTATGAGGGTCAGATCTGACATAAATGAGACTTTGTTGGGCTGGGCTGTGTCAGGTTGGGCCAAGCCATGTTGGGCTGGGCCATGTGTGTACCTATTTAAGATTACATAGCAGAGATATAAATTTTGTAAAGAACACAGACAAACACAAATATAAAAAACTTAAAACATGCTTAAAATGTTAGCACTCATAGGTCTTAAAGATGCTTTCTTTATATTTCTCCCATGGAATCCAGGGAACTGGGCAAAGGAAGCTTTGGTGCTTTCCTTCCTTCCCCAGGGGACTGGGGGGTGGGAGAAGCCTCAGCCAATAGAAGGAAGCAAGGCTTGGCTCAGTAGCTCTGCTGTGCAATTGAGCAAGCCTTGCAAAGCATGCTGTTATGCAGAAGGAAGCAAGATATAGGGAGAAGAAAGCAGATGATAGCCAGTTGTTCGGGGGCCTGATAGGAGCCCTCCGGGGGTCTAATTCAACCCCCAAACTGCATATTTGACACCCCTGGTCTAAAGCTCCAGAAAAGGTGAGTTCTCTTTCTCTCCTTTTGTGGGCTTCCATTGAATTTTCTCAAGGTGCAAACAGCTCCAGATCAACATTCACTAAAACGTATTTGTGGACATTTCTATTGAAGTTGAAAAAAGGAGCATCATAGCATGAGGACTTAAGGAGACGTTGCCTTTAGATTTTGGATATGTGGCTGTTGTTATTTGTAGTACCTATTATAAATGCTGTAAAACATATTTATTGTACAAAGAATTGAGAAATAGACATTACATATATGCTACATTGCTTTATTTAGAAAGTGAACACGTTATAAATTTTGTATTATTTCAGTGCATAGTTTGTTCCTGTATTGCTCACACTGAAGCCTGGTTGTATTTTCTACCCCTGGAGAAAATGGCTGCTTTGAAGGGTGGACTGTATGACATTCTACCATGCTGAGGCCCCTCCCCAAACCCCACCCTCTCCTGGATCCACCACCAAGATTTCCAGGTATTTTCCAACACAGAGCTGGCAACTGTAAAGGTAAGTCTGATATGATTCAGCGGGACAATTTCACTGGACACAGTATAGGATTACAGCAGTACATCCCGAGCCTGTGCATGCCTGTTCAAAAGTAGATTTCCTATTGAGTAAGTGTAATGGAATAGAAACTTACAGGGGGTCTGTTGCTTCTTGAAATTAAGGGAAAGGAAAGGTCCCCTGTGCAAGCACCAGTCATTTCCGACTCTGGGGTGACGTTGCTTTCACAACGTTTTCACAGCAGACTTTTTATGGGGTGGATTGCCATTGCCTTCCCCAGACACCAATGGAAATATGCTTGGTTGTCTATTTTTGTTATACTTTTTAGTTAACTTCTGGGTAATCCCTTCTAATTAGCAGACTTCCAGGTTTTTGCTGAAATCAGGTGGGTTTTTTTTAATAGTCATTTTAGGAGCTATTGCCCAACGTCACTTTGAACATTATGGCAGAACAGGGATTTGAACTTGGGCCTTCCAGATCCTAGTTTGAAATGCTGCACCACACTAACTTTTGTGGCATGGCTGCTGCTGAATAGTAGCAAGCAACTGAGCCGGGATGAGTCATGGAATTTGTGTAATATCAAGTCGCCCAGTGGTTGGTGTCAGGCCTGGCCCTGATATCTCTTCTCTCATAAGCCAGAACAACACTAGTAAGGGCCATGCCTTTTACTGATAGCAACCAAATGTTCAGTTGGTAATACACTTGTGGTTGCTGAGCAATAGCCACAGAGGGCTGATTCTGATATTTTGGGGGATCTTAACTCCCTAAGTTGTTGTTTTAAAGACTTCAGGTTTTTCTGCAAACCTGGGGCTTTTCTCAGGTTTGTAGGAACACCTAGATTCATGGCTCCATTCTCTATGTTTACATATCCACAGATTTGGCCATGTTGAAAATTAGTTAAATGATTGAAAATTAATCATTTCCATACCCTTTTTTGTTTGCAAAGCATTTGCCACATGTATTATATTTCTTGTGACATTGGTTACTATTTCTACTATGTTAATAGAAAACAAAAGCAGATAAAGAGAAGCTTGCTTTAGGCTGTGTAATTAGTCATAGCAAAAATTAAGATCTGGAATGAGGGCTGATTACCCAATAGGTTTATGTATAGTTGACAAAAATGAATTATTTGCAAAAGTAATAAATATTTACTTTTGCTGCAGATATTTTGCTCACTCAATATTCCTGTGACATGCCTACCATAACTTACTATTTTAAAGCAAGTTTTCAGTGAGAAAAGAAGGAAAGAGAATATATGAAGTAGGAAGTCTTAACTGGAAGCACTGGAAGTTTATTTTGTATTGTCATTTTTGTTTTGTTTTCTCTGCCAGTGACACTATATGGGATATTGCTAAAGCTGAAGTTGAGCGGAGAGAAAATCAGGAAGGTGACAGAGATGGACTGGAATGTTGGGAAAGATCCATATTCTTTATTGGAAATAAAAATGGGGTAACTGATTTTACCAAATTGCTATAATTTAAATTAAATGAGATTTTTAAAAAATAAATAATAGTTGAAATTATCCATTCTAATGAGGCAGAATCTTTCCTTCACTGCATGGGTTCCTAAATCTGTGTATATGCAAAATACTCTGGCTAAAATTGCCTATTCTTAAATGAAGTCTGTTCTAGTTGTAGAAATAATCTGGTGTATAAATTCGTTTTTTGGAAACTTTCTGAGTGAAAATAAATTCCTGCTGTTTTAGGATTGCCAAGGCCCCTCTTCCATCTGGCAGGAGGATTTTGGACCATTCCAGTGATGGGTGGGGACATCATGCGATGTCCCTGTTGCGATGATGTGATGTCACATCAGGGATGCTCTGGTATTTGGATGAAACTCTATGGTTTTTTCACCCTCGAAACCATAGAGTTTGCCGAAATACCAGAGTGCCCCCATGTGACATCCCTGATGCGATGATGTCACTTTTGGGTAACGTCATGTCAGGTATATTGTGCAGCAACGTCCCTGTTTAGAGGAGGAGTTTCCCCTGCCGGCCAGTTGGTCCACAGCAGAGAGGAACCAATGAAACTGAGGATCCCCCGCTGGGACATGGGGGCTGGCAATCCAATGCAGTTTAAATGGCTGAATGACTAGAACTGACATATATTCATACATTCAGTGATACCTCTGTATTGCTACAAGTGACATTACTTTATATATCTTGCATTAATGTAATGATAGAAGGGATACTTTTCTATAATGTTTGATTGAAACATTGACCCCAGCTATTATGGCCTAGTACACTGTGGCTGTAATCTGGGCAAAATTCTGATTGCCGTTGTTGCTCTGAACACATCTTTTTAAAGTAAACACCTCTGAAGTCCTCATGTATTTGATAGCCTTTTTGACCTTTGTTCAGAATTCGGCTGCACCAGTCCCACTATGTATACTGACTAAGGCTTTGTTTCATACATATGATGAAGAGAGCTCTGGCCCATGCTTTAATGAAGCTATTAGACCTTAAGATGTTCTGTGACCCCGTTTTGTTTTTGCTGCAACAGACTAACATGGTAGCACTGCTGTGGTTATTTAAGGAAGTCTGCAATCCTAAGAATGCTAAGAATGGAATAAAATGGGACTTACTGTCAGAACTTGTAACTTTCTCTCTGTCTGCTTTGACCAAACTGACTCCATGCTGTAACCTAACACTAACACAGAGTCCATAGCCTGAGCAATTAACCCTGCACCTCATAGCTATTCCAAATATTTAGGGCTCCAGGACGGGCGACAGATAGTCTCTGTTCAACATCCACAGGTGCCCTTTTGAAGACAGGCCGTTTGGCCTTCACCACAGGGAAGCATCCTCCCTTCTGATAACGAAGCCTGGGAAAAGAGACACTTGTCTGTAACCCGTGTGAATGATAGCTTTATTGTACTTTACTGGTGGCATAAAATGTAACCAACTGCCAGGACTCGGCATTACTGTTATCTTGTAGCTCTAGCACTGTAGTTCTTCAATAAAGATCCTTACTTTGTAACAAGTATTGGAATCGTCTGAAGTTCGTTCCAGTTCTGACACTTACTTCCAAGCAGATCAGTTGAAGATTCTCAGTGTACCTAATATATAACAATGTTGGAAATGTTGGTAATCAGCAATCAATAAAAAATAAGCTATGCTGAGCCTTAAGAAACTGCATTTTTATTGGAAAAAACGCCCATAACAATTAAAGTTAAGAACCATTTTTCATAGCAAGCTGTCTCACCTAACACCATAATTGTTATACCCAATGTATATTTTGGTTATATATATTTCATTACTTTTTTGATTTCCGTTTCATTAGTTTATAGCAATTCCACTAGGAGTAAATCATTAGATTAACCTGTTATTTACAATTAGCATTGATTTCCCAGATGAATACAGTTGGCTAGACTGATTGCTACTGTGATGTCTTTATTTCTAAGTATGCTATTGCTATAACTATATTTGTCATCTCTGCTAGTTTATAATAATCATAATCATAATAGCAGTGTAGCTGCCCTCTAATAGAAAGTTGGCAGCTAACTTTCCGGTAATCAGACTACAAATAATTGCCTAAATTTATAATAATCAGACACTTTTGGGGGGGGAGGGGGGAGATAAGAAGCATGCATTGCAACATTTAAATTGATATAATGTTTATGCTGTAATGACATTACAAAAGTGTTCTGTTTTTTTTTAATTTCTAGGGAAAGACTGCTATTATATTGAGGTGTCTTGACAGGTATGTGTTAAGTTTTGAGAAGTATTTTATAGTTCCTGGGCACTCAGAATTCAACAACTTTTTAGAGATATGGCAAAATAAGGAACTTTCAAATAATGGAAATATGAGTGGGATTGTGGCTCTTTCCCTGAGCAAGACAGAAGGCTTTCTGAGGCCAAGGAGACTCTTGTGCTAATGAAATGAATCCATCGGATCCAGCCTATGTTCTCTAAAGCAGCTGTGGTGAAACATTGCCAACTATATGATATGTAAGCACCAGCACTGTAACAGTGTGCTCTACATGAACTTTCCTGGAATGTTATTCATAGGCTAGCAGGAGTGATTATACCAAACCTGTGATCTTCAGTCCTTGCAGAGCAGAGTGATGGTTTGAGCCCGTAGTTAAGGGGTCTGCAACCTATGGCTGCATAGCCAAATCTTGGAAAAAGAAAATTAAATCCTTAAGGTATATTGGAGCAGTATAGGATGTGTGAAGAGAATTAGCCAGTGTGTGAAGAGAATAGCAGGTTAATTTTATGGGACTAAGGGATTCTTGGAGATCTTTTAGAGAGAACTGATAGAGGGGAAAGTTGCCAGGTCCAAGTGCAAACCATACACATTGCTTACTTATTGTGAGATCTTGTGTGTGCCACTTCTTAATAAAGCACTCAAAGCAACCAGTGACCGGCTGCAGAACCCTGAAAGGTTATTAATCAACATGTTAATTATCAATAATGTTAAGTTGTATATTTTCAGTTATACAATGGGCTTTCTTATATTTGAGACTCAGCAAGAAAGGCAGTGATAAATGAAGTAAATAAATACTGGCTCCTGCTTTGAATTTTAATATAGTTTGGCTCTTCGATTATAAAATGTCTCTGACCTCTGTTAAACTGTTTGAGTTTTGAGATTAGACTTAGACTTTTTCATACTTTAGATAAGAATGATTTAATCTTTCTCCCATCACTGTGCATTACTCTTTTTTCTAATGGCACATAGCTATGGAAAAAGAAACCTGTCATCCACATGACCCTTTGGACTTCCCAGATGGCCTGTCTTTGGCCTCATAATAATGTGGTAGTCAAGAAGGTTCCACACATTTCATGGTGGGTTAGTTATAAAATTCTCTATCCCAATATTTTGGTATTTTATGAGACTTATTATTTGAGCCAAATTTCAGTAAACTGGTAAGGGTGAGTTTTAATAAGATATTTTATATATTAGTAGGTTTGTTCATAATGTATTGGTACACATTCTGCATTTTTAGCTGAAGATAAATGTCCATGTTCTGTTAACATGCAGAAAGGGGGGGATTTCTTTTATCTCTGCAGTCTCTGCTTTGGTAATGTAGGCAAAGAATTTTACAAGCTCTAGTTAGGGTTGCCAGCCTCCAGATGGGACTTGAAGAGCTCCTGCTTTTATAACTGATCTCCAACTGGCAGAGATTCGCTCCCCTGGAGAAAATGGCTGTTCTGAAGGGGGGACTCTGTAACACGGTACCATGCTGAGGCCTCTCCCCTCCTTAAACCCCGCCCTCTCCTGGATCCACCCCCAAAGTCTCCAGGTATTTTCCAACACAGACCTGGCAACCCTAGCTCTAGTTCTTACACATTATGTTTACACACACAAAAAAAGTCCCCACTAAATTCAGCGAAGTTTACTGTGAAATCCTAAGCAGAGTAAAGCCTCTCTAAACTCACTGCCTTCAATGAATTTATGAGGATGAAACTCTATTTACCATTATACTGTTACTCGCCATTATGTGTACAGTTACTGCACTTAAGCGAATTGAAATCAGTGGGCTTTCACTAAAGCAGGGGTGGGGAACCTCTGTCCTGAGGGCCATATGCGGCCCTCAAGGTCACTTGGTGTGGCCCTCAGGGATTGCTTTGCTGAACCAAGCCATGTGGTAGCCTCCCTGGGGCCTGGCTGGCCAGCGAGGATTGTGGGGCCCAGCTGTGCTGTGCAGCAGCCTCCCCAGGGCTAGGCAGGGATCACAGGGCCCAGATAT
Source organism: Heteronotia binoei (assembly GCF_032191835.1). Lineage (NCBI taxonomy): Eukaryota > Metazoa > Chordata > Lepidosauria > Squamata > Gekkonidae > Heteronotia > Heteronotia binoei. The sequence continues at coordinate 215,780,856 of NC_083223.1, forward strand.
ACTGTGCGGCAGCTTCCCTGGGGCCTGGCTGGCCAGCCAGAATTGCTGCAGGGCCTGGAAAAGTTACTGTCACAGTTCAGTTTGCACTTGATTATCCCAGATGGTGCGACCTAATATGCTAACATCAGGGGATGTAGTCTAATATGCTATTGAGTTCCTGCTGAGCTTTTGCTACAAAAAAGCCCTGGACCTATGAATTTGTCTAGGACGGCGGGCCGTGTTTGTGTACGTGTCCCAAATTAGGCTCTCCACAAATGATTTCAAATTGTAAAACAATTATTTGCATTAATTTTGCTGGCCTGAATCATTCTCCCTTGGCAGAGCACTGTTTTTTAAGTTGATAATTTTTTATGGCCCACGAATGATGTTATAAATATCCATATGGCCCTTGGCAGAAAAAAGGTTCCTCACTCCTGCACTAAAGTAACTCTGAATAGAATTGCAATTATTAGTGTTAATGGCAAGTGTGTATTGGTTCACACTCCTTTTAACTTGGATCCTGACTTCCTTCAATCAGGCTTTCCTCAAACAGGAGAAGACTTTCTCCAAGAATGAAAGTCTTTTCTTCATCAGAAAAATGTAATTCTCCAGTGCAGAAAGTCTTCTTCTATTGAAGGAAGACTTAGTGAGAGAGAATAATAGGATACAACTTTTACTCCTTTTCAGTGCTGTCATTCCTGTAGGATGCCAGTAGGGTATCACTATCTTGTTTGTTCCTCTTCTATATTTGTGAATAAGCTGTGTTGATGTTAGAGCAAAAGTAGTTTTATCCAAAATAATTTCAATGGAACTTGACAGGGATCTTTTTTTTTTTTTGTGGGGGTGGTGGTTTCTTGATTTATTAGGGATGAAATTCCAAAACCAACATTAGCTTTGGAATATACTTTTGGAAGAAGAGCCAAAGGACATAACACAGTAAGTATTTTTGGCAATCTACTATACTTTGTAGATCATCATGGATGTTATGGGCATGCAGGATAAGTTGTACTGCATATTATAAACTGTATTGGTAGGTCAAGCAACTAGCGCCATATCTGGCTCCTCAGGGCTTAGCTACGGTGATCCATGCAATGGTCACTTCCAGGTTGGGCTACTGTAACTTGCTCTACACAAGCTTGCCCTTGGGGCTGATCCGGAAACTCCAGCTGGTGCAGAATGCTGCAGCACGATTGCTCACTGAATTGCCTTTACGGGCAAACAGTCGGCCAATGCTGCGCAGTTTACACTGGCTACCAATCGAGTACCAGATCCGCTTCAAGGTTCCAGTACTAATGTTTAAAGCCTTGCGTGGCCTGGGACCGACATACCTGCGGGACCGACTCCCCATACAAGCCTCAGAATTTATTACGATCGGCTAACCAACATCTACTGACTATCCCTGGCCCAAAGGACATCTGATTTGCCTCGACCAGGCTTGACTCGACCTGGTGGAATCAGCTTCCTGTGGAGATTCGGGCCCTACTGGATATACTACCATTCCAGAGAGCCTGTAAAATGGAGCTGTTCTACCAGGCCTGTGGTTGAGGCAGACAGGCATCCTTTTCATTCATTCATTTAGTGATTATACCATCTAACTGGCCTCGCTTTACTGATTTACCATCTTGATTGTTAGGGATTGGGCCGACATTGTTGACATCTTAGACACCTATGATATTTATGTTTCAATTAGTGAAATATGTTTACACCATTCACGCTGCCTCTGTTTAAGTTCTGTTTAATGGTTTTAATAGTTTTAACTGCTTAATTGTTCTATTGTTGGATCTTTTGACTGTCTTATTATGTTGTAATCCTCCCTGAGCCCATTACGGGAAAGGACAGACTATAAATCCACAAAATATAGCACATATTTGTTTCTCCACAAACATATATGATACATATTAGGGAACTATGATGAGTTATGACTTCCTGGGATGTACCACATGTATATTTGAAGCATATGTCAACTCATTCATATGTTATTTGTATTGTATTTCAACGTGGTATTCTTGCATTGTTGCTTTTAAAGTCCTGTTGAGAATTGTTTGTTTATGCTTCACCAGCAAATTCTACTCTCAGCTCATCAACATACTTATAATCAAGTTATAAGACTGCCAGGCTTTTCTGGTGGATTATTATTTGATATCTGAAAAGCATATCTCTGTTGTCAGTTATATGTGTACTTGAGGACATCTTAGTGCGCATCAGAATATCACACAAGTTGCTAATATGAAGAAATTCTTTTGTAGCCCAAAGACATTGCTCATTTTTGGGAACTAGGTGGTGGAACTTCATTGTTGGACTTGATTCACATCCCAATAACTACTACTAACATCAGGTAATGAATGAAGTATCTGGGATTTTCAAACAAACTTCCTTGTATGGAATTAAGTCTTTGCTCTTTCTGTTGCAGAGATATTTAAATTGTAATGGCATTCATTTTGAAATGTTCATAAATCTTTCTGTTCAGAAGTCATTGCATTCTATTTTATTAAAAATGTTATCTGCTTTTTTATTATATTAGTGGGATTGGATAGTGGTGTACTTTCAAAGTTAGATACTGGTAAAAATTAAATAAGTTTATCTCATTTTTACCCACCTTTTCAGAAAAAAAAATGTATCCCAAAGTAGTTCACAGTGATTAAAACCCAATACAAAATATTTGTGACAAGACATTGTACAGAAACAAGTATAATGTGCCCACTCTGCCCTGGCTGAAATCTAAAAACATGAGTCTCCCAAGAGATGGAAAGAAGGTAGATCAGTTTGTCAGTACCAAACTGTTGGTGGTAAATTGTTAAAAGGAAGAGTTTAAGCCAGAGATCTTATGCCATTAGCTGAAGGAACTTCCGTTAACATCTGGACCTCCCTGCCCCCAACTTTCCCAGTTTGACCTGAGGGAAAGGCAAAGAGGAGATATTAAGCCCAAGAAGTTTATACCATCCATTGCTGACAAAAAAAATAGCCTGAGACAACTTTTACTGTTTACAGTGTTATCTTTTCATATTTTGAACTGTAATGGGCTTTGAATGTCTAGATACAAGGGTATTTTATCCTCCTATCAATCCTTGAGTTAGGGTAAATAGAGAAATATTGATAGCATACCCATTAACATCATGGCTGAATGAGAATTTGAAACAGAATTTCATGACAGCCAAGCCCAGCATTCATCACTAAGATGTGCTTCAGTTATCGACTGAGCTTTTTCCCATAGGGTTGCCAGCCTCCAGATGGGGCCTGGAGATCTTCCACTTTTACAGCTGATCTCCAGCTGGCAGAGATCAGCTCCTCTGGAGAAAATGGCTGCTTTGAAGGGTGGACTCTATGACATTGTACCATGCTTATGCCCCTCTCCAACCTCTCCAACCCCCCCCCCCTCTCCTGGATCCATCACCACCTTCCTCACAGGGTTGTGGGGGAGGAAGGTAAAGGAGATTATGAGCCACTCTGAGACTCTGCAATTCAGAGCATAGGGTGGGGTATAAATCCAATATCATCATCTTCTTCTTCTTCTTCTTCTTCTTCTCTGTCTGTTAATATCCTTAGGGGAGCTCTTAGGGCTCACTCAGACTTTGTTTCTCTAAAATGCCACCTCAAATTATGAGTTACAGATCTGTATCAGTAATCAGAAATCAAACAAGCCAGATGAAGTTGCCTGCCAGCTCAAAACAGTAATTTCAGTAGTTCATACTTTTAGCTATAAATTATTGAATGTCATGCTAATTGTTGATGAGGTGTTGGCAAGAATCACATGTAAGAATGAGTTGAGGGCAACCTCAGGCTTGCACACTTGCCCACCCTCATCCCTTTGTGTACAGCTTCTGCTTTGCATGCAAACCATAGTTTCTTGTTTCATCAAATTCACAAACAATGGCTTATTTCCTACCCTCAAACCAGGACTACATTTTAATGGGGAGTTCTGGACTGTAGGGCAGAGAACAAGGCATTGTTTATGATTTGGATGTAAGAACAAATTATGGTCACCTCAAAAGTACTTAATTTTCTAGCAGTGGAGGAAGGGATATGCTAATACAAGGATTCCTCAGGCTTGGTCTCTTAAGGGCAAATTGTGATTTGCTGTTACACATGAAACGTACCATTGAGCAGTGAACAACATACATATCTAAATTAGTCCCTTATAGGTTTTAGCAGAAAGAATCTTAAACAGTTCTGAGGAGGAAGGATCCCTGAACTTCATGGAATTTTCCCTCTTCTGGGTGACTATTGCTTTGCTACTCTCATATGAGGGAAGGGAAAAGCCAAATCAACAGACAGCGGAGAAGAAGTTGCACATGTAAAAAGGTCTTTTCCTACCGAATGGGAGATTTAATTTAATTTAATTTTTCCATTTATACCCCGCGCCAGCCCGCAAGTGGGCTCTGAGTGGCTTACAACATTAAGAAACCTTACAAAACATCAAACAAACCACATCCAAACTAGATAATCTCATAATTACAGAATTAACAAAAACCATGATCTCTCTCTTTTAGTGTTATTGGGCAGCTAATGTCAAGAATCTGTCAGCAGTGCTGATGCTCAAAGAAAGAGGCATGGATGAAGTCACTTAGGGCTTTTTTGTAGCAGGAACTCCTTTGCATATTAGGCCACACATTTCTGATGTAGCCAATCCTCCTGGAGCTTACAGTAGGCCCTGTACTAAGAGCTCTGTAAGCTCTTGGATGATTGCCTACATGGGGGGGTGGGGCGGTGGTGGCCTAAGAAGTTCCTGCTACAAAAAAACCCAAACCCTGAGGTCACTAATTTTAGCAACTGTCATTTAGGACTTAGAGAAGTATCTCAGAGTAGGTGATGGCTAGATATCAGTGTATCCAGGTAAAATAAGATCATGGTACTAATGAAATAGTATTTGGCATTGATGGTTTACCTTGGGATATAGAGAAACATTATATATTATATAAACTTTATGTCTGAACAGTTAAATACAAAATAGCAATGATAGTAGAGGTTCAGGTCATTCTCCAGAAAGCAATCTTTGCCTTCATACTTCATGCTTTTGTAACACTTTATTTTTAACTGCTAATCTTTAAAATTTAGCTGTTTATCATGATGCCATTTTAAAAATTAGAAAATATTCTGTCATTTGTGTATGTTTTTTTTTAAATAGGTCATTAGCTGTAGTTCTTGTTTTGGATCTTTCAACACCAAATGCACTATGGCCAGCAATGGAGAGTCTTTTACAAGTCACCAGGAAGCATGTAGAGAAGATTATAACAACGCTTGGACAGATCAATCCTAAAGCAGCTAATGAAATTAAACAGAAAATATGGAACAATTTACCGAAGGATCACCCAGTAAGAACTAGTATTTTCTCCAGATGTCAGAGATGGCTCATACGCAGTTAAATATAATCGTTGTGAAAATCATAAACAACTCCTTTAAATTTTTTATGCATGACTGAAAATCCATTTGATGTATAAGAACTTGTTCAGTGGAAAATTATAGCAATTTAATGAAAATTCAGTAGGAGCAGAAACAAGGAGAGAAGATTTCTTATATATTCTTGTTAGACATCTAATGTGATTGTTATGGCATGTTACAACAATCAAAAGAAATAGAGTTTTAAAGAAGCACTTTGATATTGATTTTATAATCTTTTGAAATGAATGTGAAAACTAAGCTACTTGATGAAGCTACAGATTTTAAGGAAAGGGTGTAGTTATAATAGTCTTCAAAATGACTATACTTTGCATTTATTCAAGTGTCTGTCACAAACTAAGTGCCTTTTGATAATGTGACAACTAATTAAATTATAAAATTTCAGGGATGTTAACATCAGCCCTTGAAATTCAATTGTTAATGTGCTCTCTTAAGCAAGTAAAATAGATTGCACAGGATGCAATTGTAAAGGTGCCTGGCATCATGCATTCATCTTGTACAAATGTTGAGCGTACACAGTGTCTAAACAACATATATATATATATATATATATATATATATATATATATATATATATATATATATATATATTTTCTATAGTGCACAAAGGATATGTAAAATAATACAATAAAGCAAATGCTAATATGAATGAAAACTACTTTTTTAAAGGCATAGTATAGGTAGATTGGCATTCTGTATAACTTTCAACAGGCCAGTATATTGGGTTTGAACCTTCCGGCTTTCTATTGGCGAACGATGAAGGGGCAGTCCCTTTTTATTATCAAAATGGCTATTCCAAGGATCATGAGATCCATGTGGACAAAAATGGGTACATTGATAGGATCCACCCCATTGCATACTAGTTGAACTCAGCTTTTGATAACCATTTTTCCCTGTGTTCCTTCCTTGTTTAATTTACTGTATTAGTGCTAACACACATACAATTTGGCTATAGATGGCATGGTTAGGGTGGCTTAACTTGGGCACAAATAGGTGACCCACTCAAGCTTCCTCCACTTTGGCCTCTTTATATACAGAGGCTGTTACTCTTCATATGCCCTGATATTTATTTTTATTTATTTAGGATTTATATCCTTCCCACAAGTGGCTCAGGGCAGCTTCCAACTGATAGCAGTTCCTCAGTTAGGCTTTGAGGGGAGGTTGAGAGAGAAAGTGTTGCCCTGTACATTGTGACACTAATCTGAGCTGTACCTATGCTGCCTACCTAAAGCTCAAGCTACAGAGACTCTCTTTTGGATTGTATCTGATTGAAAGGAAAAATCATTTTAAATATAGTCTTCTCTTCCCAAGCCTTCCTATTCCAGCCCAAGGTATAATGTTGCTTATAGCACTTCAGAGGGAATGCAGATTACCAGAAATTCATACAACCATTCTTTGACAGCAGGAGATAATAGAAAAATGCAAAAGCTATTATGTTCTTAACAAGATGGGAACTATCACACCCAAAGGTTATCAAACATGTATCAAGTGGAGAGGTATCCATATAGCTTCATTGATACTTTCTCCCACATATCACCTGTCTTCACCTACTCAGATTCTGATATGACTTTGGAAACTGGTACATAATATTCTGAAGCATTAAGCCTCTTCAGCAAGTATGAATTGCCATTTGTTTAACAGGATCGTGAACTGATTGACCCCTTTCCAATCCCACTGGTTATAATTGGAAGCAAATATGACCTATTTTATGTAAGTATATTTTTGTTCTGTTGTGGGTGAGAAATCTTATACTTTCTGTATGTGAGAGGTGGGTTTTATTTTTGACAGCCTTACATGTTTTTGTTATGATTTGTATTGTTTCTCAAATGGGGCTTTATACTATATTGAAGAGTTACTGCTAACAGACTGAACATGTAACAGTGAAGGACTTTTGGAGTGAATGAATGAACATTAATCAATGTATATGCCTCCAAAACCAATGTACTTCTTGTTAGTTAAGTATAGGATTGTTCCTGTCCCCAGAATGAATCCAACTTTCACCTTCTAATATATATTGGGAGGAGCTGTTCTCTGGTTGACCAAAAAAACCTGAGACATGCATTGATGTACACTGAGCACCTTGAATCCATAGGGTATACTTGTAAAGCATGTGATATAGCAGCCTAATAAGGGCCTAGCTGGGATAGTGTGACAGTCAGGTGCTTTCTCTGCTCCCCATCCATCTTGTCACACATTCTTCTACCAGTGAACGAGTTGATTTTAGCTATAACATGGGTTGTGAGTAGTCAGTGAGGCAATGTTAACTTATAATTGTGCTGGTTTATATACTGCTATTACAGAGGAAGCCTGGGGAGGTAAAATAGGAATCTGAGTTAATCTGTTCCTTTCCCATCTCCTTCTCCTGGAGTAATTCACACTAACACTTTTTTTTATAACACAAATAAGTTTGTCTCTCCTTTTGAAGAACTCAGTGCCTAGTGGTTTGGGGGTAAGTCAAGGAATGTAGCACATTATTTATGTACAGCAAGGGATAGCAGAAATCTGTTTTTGAACAGTTACAGTTTCACATACCCCCAACTTTACTGAACTGACAGGCTGTTTCTACTGGGGGTGTGGGGGTGGGTGGGATATTACACTTGGAAATTCTCTTCAACCAAAGTGTCTCAGCATATGGAAATAGCATTGCTTGTCTCTTGGGATATTTCTCTCCTCACAAGTCACTAACCCACTATTTCTCTAAGGTAACTCAAGGTACCTCCTCTGTTCCTGCTTGTTCATTGGCCCCTGAGTCTAATGTACCTATACTGTAGAGGTCTTAGTTCTTTTCGTTCACTGAATAAAACCTAACTGCCTAACTAATCTGTTTGTTTTTACCTGTTTATTGCTTTCCCAAGCTCTATCTGAGTCAATGACATAGTTTTCCTCCACTTCTCTCATCCTCCCACCCTCCCCGATTCCACAACCTCCCTGTAGGCAGAGATTTGCTGGAAGGGCGGAACTAGGGGCCATCTGTCATAGAGACCTTTTGGGAACCCTATGTAAATTGCCCTGAGTTCCATGTTGGAAAAAAGCTGGGATATAAAGGCAGTAAGATAAATAAAATCTCTTGCCCCATCATAAAATTAGTACCAGTCATTTGTCTTCTCCCACCACTCCTTCAACTGGTTCATTGCACATATACCAGGTGTGTATACATTTGCTTGATTAACAAAGGCTGAGGGGCGGATATATACAAGTGGGGCCCCACAAAACTGGCAGGGGGAATCCCATCTCTCCCCCCTCTCCCCATTGATGAGCCTTGGTGCCCACTTGCAGCAGTCTGGGAGCCATTCTGAGAACAGTATTTACCACAGCAGGGCCCCAGATGTCTTCTGGCTTTCATTGCCCTGTGGCAGGGCATCGAGCAGCTCCCAAATGGCTCACCACACCGCCTAGATTCCACCAAACAGGTAATAAGGAAAGAGCATTCTCTGAACTTGCACAGAGAATGCTACTTTATTTTGGGGGAATTTAAATCCCCTGGGTATTTTTTTTAATTTTCAGATTTTTCTGCAATCCTGGGGAGTGACATGACTCAAATACCAGTGAAATGAAATGAGTTCCCATTTTGTTATTGTACCAGTAACAATTTCAGCTTTCACTTCTATGCCAGTGTTTTCAAAACTGTGGGTTGGGACCCAACAATGGGTTAGGAAGCCTCTGAAAATGGAGTGTGGGCCAGCTGTCCCTAATGGCTGCATTCATTCTTTCCATTGATCTCTTTTGTATTAGGGAAACCAAGATCTGATCCTGGAAACAGTATCTTCCATATCATACATTAGTCTGTATTTTTTCTTCACTGCATATGCATGTTGATCAAGTAAAGCATGTCCTGATGGTTACCAGAGTGAGTTCCTTAGAAACTTTATGGGGGAGTACAGGGACTAATGGAGAAGGAGAGGGTGGTCAAAGGCTGGACTGTAACCCCACATACAAAGACTGTGTATCCACTTGCTTGGGGTTTATAGTGTGGACAGCTGTTTTGTGCAGTGTTTGTTGGTTTCTCAAAAACAGCTGGTAGAAAATGGAATGCTGAACTAGATGGGTGCCACTGTAGAAAATGGAATGCTGAACTAGATGGGTGCCCAGGTTGCAAAAAAAACCCTTGGGCCAGCCCTGGATGGGTCAACATACCAAGTAAATTTGGACTTCTAAGTCACCATACTGAGAAGGTTGGGAACAGCTGTTTTATGCAGTACTTGAAAACTGCAGGCAAAGCAGAGTACATTTTGAGGAGGCATTCATTATTGTCCCCTAAGTGGCAACAGAGTACATTTTTGCACAGTTAACTTCTGGTGATATATATAATTCCTGCTAGTGGAACCCTAGTAATGCCATCCTAAATTCCACTCTTCTCTGTCCATTGAAGTCAATAGGCCTAGAAGGATACAGCTCTGTAGATTGGCACTGTAGGTTTGTTTGTCTGCTTGTTTACTTTATGCAGTAGCCAAAGACTTGGATCACACCCAGATTTCCATGGGTGCATGGATGGGGGGATGGCTTTCACCAATTCATCCTTCCCACGCTGGTTGAAACACGCTCAAAATTCTAGTCCTTGAGGATGGCAGCCCCCCCCCCCATAGCTTAGAGTGGGATTGGAAGTCTCCTGCTAAGTGGAGGCTCACACCCCCCCCCCCCTTCCTTCAGAGTGCAAGAATCTAAACAGGATCCAAGCTGAAGGTTTCTTGGAGTATAGACAACACTTTTATAATGAAGGTCAGTCACACTACTGTAAAGAGCAAACACATGAGTCAGGGTCAAAATATTTTATTTTTGAAAAAGACATAAGTGGTTGAATTCGCCAGGGTTTAAAGATCTTTTGTAAAAGTTACTGGTCATAAGTATAACCATGTTCAGGTGTCAACTAATGAAGGAAACCTAAATGATAACCAAAAATTTATTTTAAAGACCAGTTTTATTTTTTGAGACAATATTTGTTTGTAGAATCAGAAATTTGTATTGCAGAATTTTGAAAACATCCAATCTGCAACACCATCCCTAGATATTACTGTGTAACTGAAGAAATGTGGAAATCATCACCAGTCTAATTTAGTTATAAGGTTTATTCATTTAGATAGCTTTATTAAAAAACATTGAGGCCTTTTACTGTTGTTTGGAGAAATTCTACATAAGAGCATAGCTTATCGAAGTAAAGCTTTTCCTTCCATGTAAGAGGGAGAGGCTTTTTGCCCCATGTCACACAGGAGACTTTATTTTGCCTTACATACTTTTCCAAGGAGGCTGCTGACCCCTTTGGTAGCAAAATTTGGGGGAGGAAGGCAAGTTGCAGCCTAACTATAATCCTAACTATAAATATACGTTGATGGGTTCCAAAGTGGCAGAGGCTGACTAAGAGAAAGATCTTCGAGTCATGGTAGATAACTCACTAAAAATGTCAAGACAGTGTGCCACTGCAAAAACCAGCATCTTGTTGCTGCGGCAGTATTAGGAAGGAGCCGTGATGTAAGAGGCGCCCGTGGAGCAACTAGTGGGGAATCGCATTGCTTGAGCCGGTTCAGAGAGAAGCGTGGAGATGGAGCAAATGCCAGTGAGAAATCAGTCAGAGGTTTACAAGATTATGCATGGGATAGAGAATGTAGACAAATAAGTACTTTTCTCCCTTTCTCACAATACAAGAACTTGTGGGCACTCAATGAAATTGCTGAGCAGTTGGGTTAAAACATAAAAGAATATGATTAATGGATAAAAGAGTGATTAACACATGAAATTCACTGCCATAGGAGGTGGTGACAGGTACAAGCATAGACAGCTTCAAGAGGGGATTGACTAAACATATGGAGCAGAGGTCCATCAGTGGCTGTTAGCCACAAAGTATAGATGGAGCTCTCTGTATTCTTGGTGCTTGGAGGGGGGCAACAGTGAGAGGGCTTCTAGTGGTGGACATCCTGATGGCACCTGGGTTTTTTGGCTACTCTATGGCAGAGTCTTGGACTGAATGGGCCATTGGCCTGATCCAACATGACTTCTCTTATGTTCTTAAAGGACAAGTCTCCAGGCCTCTAGGGGTGCACAAGAAAAGTCAGCCCTGCAGGGTAGGATTGCAGTCTGAGTTTCACAAGCTAAAATGTTACCTGTTAACTGGTCAAAGGATTTAGGCTTTGAGGTTGATGAAGGCAAAAATCCACAACTAAATAAAAATATAATTATTGTTATTAAGGTGCAAAAAATAGTTTAAAATAGACAAGACTGTGAAAGAATAAAGCAACAAACTGTATGCTTATCCAGCTTAGCTAGTACAATAAAACAAAGTTCCAGATTACCATATGTAAATTCAGGGCTTTTTTTTGAGCAGGAACACACAGGAACGCAGTTCCGGCTGGCTCAGTGCCAGGGTGTATGGCCTGATATGCAAATGAACTTCCGCTGGGCTTTTTCTAAAAAAAAAAACCCTGCGCAAAACCATGGTGACATCAGGAGGTGTGGCCTAATATACAAATGAGTTCCTGCTGTACTTTTTCTACAACAAAAACTCCTGTGTAAATCCCAAAAGCTGACAGATTCAGCAACAAAGCAACTCTGATCCTCAGACAAGAAGGGCTGTAGTCCACATGAGCAGCAGTTCAAGATGGATGGCATGAGAAATGGAGCTGAGTAACCACTGACATACTTCGTGACAAGTATCCACTGAGCCCCAGAAGGGCAAAAGTGAACTAGATTTATGGACAGAGTTTCTGATGGGCCTCAGGCCTGTTAATTTTACTGCAGATTAGTTCTGCCCTGTTCCCGCAGGAGCAAATGATATCTCAAAGGCTTGGTACACCTTACTTGGTAGGCCAGGGTAAGATGGTACTCCCTTCCTCTTCCAGATGTAAGCTATTTTTGCTACAAGGTCCTGCTGACTCCAGTCTCTACATGTCTCTGGGAAAATATGTGTAGACGTCTGCAGCATCAACCAAAGTTTATGTGACATAGCAAAAACAAGGAACCATGTTTCTGCTTATCCAGCACTTTAAAGACTAATGAAATTTGTGGCAGGATGTGAAGTTTCATAAGTCACTGCTCACTTGTTTAGTTACATCTAGAATGTGAGTCCATCATCCTAATTATTGGAAAGTGGGGTGATTTCAGATGCCAAATGACATAGCAGACAAATGACAATAACAGGTGAATGACAATAGTAGGTGTGATTGGATTAGGTGTGATAGGCAGAGGGGTAGTAGATGTGAAGAAATCAGTGTTGGTGATGAGACAGGAAACGTGGGTTTTGATTAAGTCCAGCTGGATGCATTGTAGGGTTGCCAGGTCCAGCTCAAGAAATATCTGTGGACTTGGGGGTGGAGCCAAGAGCAAGGTTGTGACAAGCATGACTGAACTCCAAAGGGAGTTCGGACTATCACATTTAAAGGGATTGTGCACCTTTTAAATGCCTTCCCTCCATGTGGATATAATGAAGGATAGGGGTGCCTTCTTTGGGAGCTCATAGAATTCAATCTTTTTGAAACTTGGTGAGTGTTTTAAGGAGAAGCAGTAGATGCTATGCTGAAAATTATGGTGTCTCTACCTCAGATACCTACAGATTGATTTTCCATTATACCCTATGGGAACCGGCCTCCATAGGGTATAATGGAGTGCCAGCAGACATCCCCCCCCTGCCGATTCTCTGATGACCCTGAAGTGTGGGGAGGGCCCCTGCCCCCAACTGGAGGTTGGCAACCCTATTGCATTGTCTTGAGCTTCATTATGCATTACAATTCTGCAATCTCTCTAATCTGCCTTTGAAATTCCTTTGAAAAAGAACTGCTGCTCTCAGATCAGCAAGTGATCCTGGAAGGTTTAAATGTCCCCCCTCTGGTTTTTGAATGTTGTCAGACTTATGCCCTTTGCTGAAGGGACTGGCCTATTTGTCCAGTGTAGAGGGTGGAAGGGCATTGAAGAAGAAGAATTGCAGATTTATACCCCACCCTTCTCTCTGAATCAGAGACTCAGAGTGGCTTACAATCTCCTTTATCTCCTCCCTCCACAACAGACACCCTGTGAGGTGGGTGGGGCTGAGAGGGCTCTCACAGTAGCTGCCCTTTCAAGCCAGAGCTATGGCTAACCCAAGGCCATTCCAGCAGGTGCAAGATCCCCTTTTAGTATATAGGTGTAGAACCCTGTATACTTTATCTGTTAACAAAGTGGAGGGGTGGGGAATCAAACTTGGTTCTCCACACACTTAACCAATGCACCAAACTCGCTTGCTGACACTGATGGCATAAATCACATTAGAGGATGATCAGGAGTAAGAACTTGAGATGGTATAGCTCAGGGGTGTTGAACTCATTTGTTAAGAGAGTCAAATGTGACATAAATGAGACCTTGTCAGACAGGGCTATGTGTGTCATAAAATGTAATGACAGGCAGTGGAGGCAAAAACTTTTTGAAGGACAAAGACAAACACAAAGATTTTTAAAAAAAATTTTTAAATAAAATATGCTTTAAAAATTAGCACTCTTGCAGTATTTTATTTAACAGTCTCTGATAACTGAAGGAAGCAAGAGAGAGGGTGAAGGAAGCAGACTTGCTCGTGGGCTTGATAGGACCCCTCCGGGGGCCTGATTGGGCTTCTGGGCCACATGTTTGACACCCCTGGTATAGCTGATGTTGTTGAGTTTATTGATGGTAGGATATTTATGACAGCAAAGTAGGCATCTTGGTTCGTTTCAAGCCTTCATACCAGAGTCCATGTTACTGTAAAGTAGTTTGTCATTGCGGGTGAGAAGTTGTTTTAGGTTAGCAGGCTGCCTGTGAACAAGAAAAAATTGCCCCCCCCCCATACCTTTGTGAGGGAAGTATCCAGCATTGTAAGTCATTTATAATGCATTGAACTGGCTTGAGTTGTGAGCCTTAGGTGGCCACTAGTGGTGCTCTGTTCTCATTTTCTTTGGGCTTGTCTTGTAGCAAGCTATCCCTGGGTATCATTCTGGCCTTGCTTACAGTGCAATCATAAGCCATGTTATAGCATTCTAAATCCATTAAAGTCAGTAGATCGTTCAAGTGAGTATCTTTATCTGAGGGGTTGGAGCAGATGCGACTATAGCAAAAGGCCTGACTATAGATGACCATAGACAATGGATGGGTTGATGTGGTTGGGGTGGCAGTTGGAGGCATGTAGTGGATTACATATAAATTGGTGAATATGAGATGTATTGTTATGTTACATTGTAAAAACTAGTGAATTATTAGCTAAATCTTTTTCTTGCTCTTCATTCTTTTCTAGGAGTTTGACTCTGAGGTGAAAAAAATAATACATAAGACTCTTCGATTTGTTTCTCATTATTATGGAGCCTCTTTAGTGGTATGCGTGTTAACTATACTTCACAAGCATAACTCAATTAAAGTTAAGTGATCTCATTCCCATTATTTGCACTGGGAAAAATACTTTGTGTGCATCAGCATTGGAACAGCAACATCTATTGACTGTTAAGAAAGGGGTTGAAAATAAAGCAACAGTAGCACAATACAGTAAAAATGTTGTTCTCTGGCATTTGATTATCCAGAATGGGCAGTTAACTGGTATTGTCCAGATTTCAGTTTCCTTCCTCTCAGACCCATCTTTGGGCAAGCATGCACCCCAGTCCTGCCTCTCCTACAAGCCAGCTTAATGCCTCCAGTGGTTGCTGAAGTTCTGACAGCTAGTGCCACTAGCTGACATTATCCTCAGGTGCCTCCTTTATTCTTTTGTGTAACACAACTCAGAATGCAGTCAGTGGGGATGGATTGCATTTTTAAACTATTTGTGTGCATTGTGAATAACAGTTTAGACTAAGAAGTGGAAGAGAACCATTTAAGATAAAGCATTTTATTTATTATATTTGTGTTCTATTCCTAGCCTTTCTCCAAAAAAGCAGGTAATTAGGGCTTTCTTACATTCAACTGCTCATAGCATAGTTTTTTTTCTTTTGCTTCAAAGAAGTATCTGATCTCTTAATTGGGAAAGTAAACGTCAACATGGTACTGTCCCACATGAAAGAGGGCACACAAATGGTGCATATAAAAATTCATCTTGCAAATGGCTTAGTTTTGCAGAATTGTGTTAGCATGTTTACTACAGAAGACCATAAAATAAGTTTTATGATTTGTTCTTTTTTCAGTTCACTGGCAAATCAGAAGCTCTGTTGCTGAAAACACGTATGCTTATTAACCATTTAGCATTTGGCTTTGATAGAAGGTTTGTTGCAAAATACTCTTTATTACGCAGTCATCCAATGTCTCTTTTATAGAGAAGATACATTACATATGATTGTTTATCTTAGAGTCTCTCAGAGTCCTCTGTTGAATGAACATTGTTGTTTTTCAGAACACATGTATATTATATAATTGTTCTGCTGGAAACTTAACTGCTTCAAGGACTCTGTTTTGGTAAATTTTTGAGAAGACAGAGGGTCTAAAAAGGCTGTGTGTTCTAGGGATATCTTTCTTTGACTACCAGAGGTCCAGGGTTTGAAGCCTGAACAAGCAGTTACAGTTGCAATTGTAGTCTGTCTTTTATGGGAAGGACAAGTGACTTAGTAGCAGAAAACACGCTTTACATGCGTAAATCCTGATGCTCAGCCCCACCATCTGCAGTTAAAGGACTGAAGGCAACAGAGCTGGGAAGGGCCTCTTCAGAATCAATATAAGGCTTACAGTGCAATCGAAGCAATATTTTAACATTCTAAATCCATTGAAGTCAGTAGGCATAGAAGAATGTAACTGTGCTTAAGATTGCACAGTCAGTAATGTAGAATGTAAGTTAGCACAGTTTCTCTGGGTTGGCAGAAAGCATCATCACAGCTAGAGCCTTGGAGCACAATCCAACAAAAGTCTGCCTAAGCCCCATCACTGGTTGTTAAGCATTTAGTGTGTGCTTGAGCCATTGATTTCAGTGCCTGTAGGTGTACTTTAGCAAGTTCTGATTGTTTTGAGTAGCTGATATCAACTTGCTAATGTTCTGTTCATATTCTTTTGAAGCAAATTCATGTCAGTGGATCAGAATAAACCACTCTTTATCCCAGCAGGACTGGACTCTTTTAGTCAAATAGGTTGGTAATTTTTTATCTAGTATTTTTCCTAGATAGATTTTAGAAATGGGGGAGCATGGGACAAATGAGCAAAGTGGAGGATAAATTCTTAATCCTCTTCATAAGGTATCCATGTGTAAAAAAATTGATCACAAAGTGTTGTCAGCACAGCTGTTTCCATTTGTAATATCTACACTTATATGCATTAGTATAATACTTTTAGCGTTGTAAGTTAATTAGTGCTTATGCTCAAAAATTCATTTCTTTCATGCTAATGGTTGTGCATGCAGGGCATTTTATAATCCTTTTTCTTACTTTTGTTAAGTTATGGAGAATAGATTGAGCCACACACTTTACTTTTCTTTAAAATGATGGAGTAAATATTATAAATTTATGATTGCTAGGGCCCCCTCCTGCCTCTGAGAGTGATATTGGGAAGTTGCATGCACAGACACCTATGAATCTATGGAGAAAAGTGTTTGAAAATAAATTTCCACCTAAGGTAGGCATTGATCTTTGTTTCTTTGAAGTGTTTTATACTATTTGTTGCTTCTGTGGGCTGCAGTTATGTGCCCAGGGATTGAGTTCAGTTTACCTCAATTCAGCATAGTTTAAGGTTATTCAGAAATAAGCCCTGTTAATTTTAGTGGGACTTCCGGGTATGTTTAGGCTTGCAGTTGTGTAAGCACAGCTTTTTCTGTGCAGCAGTACATCAGTGGTTTTTCTGGTACAACAAACTAAAGTAAGCATTCCTACAACTTCATATTAAAATCCTGTACTTTTGTATGGTTGTGCAAATAGTCTCTGTATTCTTACTGTCAGAAGATACTAGCATATACTTAAGGTAGGTCTGTCCTGCAATATTGTTTGGTTTTTTTCCAGGTAGACTAAGAACCAATTCACATAACCTTTTTAGGCTAATTTTTGTCATCCAACCCAAACCAAGAGAACTCTTAGCTGGTTCATACTACCGTCCTCATTCAATTACCTCTGGAAACATTCCAGTAGGTTTGCAACCTGATCAAGGAGAAGAATGAGTTATGTGAATTGGTGGCTTAGCATGAAAAAATACCTTTGTTGTGGCCTTACAGAACAGTTCATACATCTGGCCCTTCCATGTAGTCATGGCTAATTCAAGTCTACCAACTATTCCAAATGATCAAATATGTGGCAGCAACTGTATGAAATGCGCTTTGTGACCAACAAAGTTTGTTGCAAAAGTAGTGAGTGATACTGTAGGACAGACTTGTTAGAGAGTAAAATGAGTGGAGGGGTGGATAAAAAATGTTGCTGCTAGTACAGAGGGGATTATGCACATAAACACACTTTCCAAAAAATGAAACTGTGGTCCTGCACATAAATCACAATTTTATTTTGTGTTTGTTTATTTTGAACATATAGTGTGTTTGCATATAGCGCAAACCTGTTACATTCAAAATAGTGGCACAATTTGATAGTTTATCTTTTCTGAATATCAGAACATTGGTGTTTTCAAAGAAGTCAGGGACCCAGCTCAGGATCCACAATATGCTGAATATGAAGTTGATGCAATGCGAGCTCAGAAAAACCAGGTATGTCACCTTTTTGAAGCTGCTTATATTGTTGTAATAAAACCAAGAAATATTACTGGCTTATCTCAGCAACTCTAGACTTGTTGAAATTCCATATCCTTGAGCCGCTCTCGGTAGAAATCCTCCTCTCCGCCCCCCCCCCCGCCCCAGCCATAAAATTTTCTCAGTAGCCTTGGAGAAATAATGATATCTCAGTGTAACCTGATGTGAGATAAGGGCAAAGCCCTTTGTACACTGGAAAATGCCACAGAAATGATATATGATAATATGGAGAAACAGCATACTTCTTTGTGTTCCGTAATCCATTCTGTGGTGAGTAGGGTTGCCAATCCCCAGTTGGGAGCAGGAGATCCCCCGGATTGGAGGCCCTCACCCCGCTTCAGGGTCATCAGAAAATGGAATGGAGGACAGGAGGGAAATGTCTGCTGGGCACACCATTATTCCCCATGGAGACGATTCCCATAAGGTATAATGGAGAATTGATCTGTGAATATCTGGGGCTTGGGGGGGGGCGCTGTTTTTTGAAGTAGAGGCACCAAATTTTCAGCTTAGTATACGGTGCCTCTTCTCAAAACACTTCCCAAGTTTCAAAAAGATTGGACCAGGGGGTCCAATTCTATGAGTCCCAAAAGAAGGTACCCCTTCCTTCATTATTTCCAAACTGAGGGAAGGCATTTAAAAGGTGTGCGGTCCCTTTAAATGTGATGGCCAGAACTCCCTTCAGATTTCAGTTGTGCTTGTCACAACCTTGCTCCTAGCTCCACCTCCTAGTCCCCAGATATTTCTTGTGTTGAACTTGGCAACCCTAGTAGTGAGCCCTGGCCACAAGAAGAATGGGAGCCACAAATACAGTATTTCTTCTCTGTAATGTTTGTTCACTCTAGGGGTGACCTGTGCAACTGATGGCTCTGTTTAACTTTCCTTTTGGAGGCCTAGTCACAGAGAATAAACTATAAAGTTTGATTACAGCCAAAACAGCATTACTACCCTTTTACCTTTAAATATATCTATAGGTCAGGAACATTTCCAAAGTTCTTGATCTGTGTTTCCATTTTCCTGTTTAGAAAAATGATGATAAATAATGGATTTCAAAATAAAATGTAGAACAAAGTTTGAATTCAGTGGCACCTTTTAAGACCAACAAAGTTTTATTCAAGGTATAAGCTTTTATGTGCAAGCACACTTCCTCAGACAGTGAAACAGAACTTCCATAACCATTACATATAGGAAGGGGGGGGGGTGTTTAGTTGCCAGAAAGAGCCAATTAGAAAGAGACAGAAACAAAAATGGAAATTACATTTGTACATATAGGAGGAGGGTGAGCAGTAAAAATTTACCATCTCTTTCTTGACTCTAATTAGCCCTTCCTGACAACCCCCCACCAGCATTGAATTTAATTTTTTTCCCTGCTGCTTCAGACCAACATGGCTGCCCACCTGGATTTAATATAAAATGGCATCTTTTGTTGTAAATAGGGTTGCCAAGTTCAATTCACTTGGGCACTTTGGGGGTGGAGCCAGAAGCAAGGTTGTGACAAGCATAACTGAACTCCAAAGGGAGTTCTGACCATCACATTTAAAGGGACAGCACACCTTTTAAATGCCTTCCCTCCATTGCAAATAATGAAGGATAGGGGCACCTTATTTTGGGGCTCATAGAATCGGACCCCCTGGTCCAATCCTTTTGAAAATTGGAGGGTGTTTTGAGGAGATGCTATGCTGCAAATTTAGTGCCTCTGCCTCAAAAAACAGCCTCCCCAGAGCCCCAGATACCCGCAGATCAATTCTTCATTATTCCCTATGGGAATCGTTCTCCATAGGGAATAATGGAGTGCCCAGCAGACATCCCCCCCTTGTTTTCTGGTGACCCTGAAGCGGGGGGAGGGCCTCCAAACCAGGGGATCCCCTGCCCCCACCTGGGGATTGGCAACCCTAATTGTAAAAATGAATTATCCTTAATAATTTATTTCATAAAGCAGTTGTTTAAAATGGATATGGCCCCTTTTTAGAAAGCAATATTTTACTTTATAGTAAACTGGGTTTTAAAACAGCTTAAAATTGTAGACATTAACAACCTTTGCATGAGTGCAACTACTCATCTAAGGTAACCTTGTAGTGCAACTACTCATCTAAGGTAACCTTTCTGTAGAAGTTTCATAATTCACACTGTAAACTTAGGGTTACTTCAGTTCATCTGGAATGCAGTTCAGTGACCATGTCTTGAAAACCAAGCCCAATGGTAATCATACTGATGTTGTAAATTTATACTATTTACTTATGATTTAAAAAAAAAAGCCTTGCAGTTAATATATATACTTCAGACCAGTGTTCCCTCTAAGCTGCAGAGTCTTGTGAGCAAAAATTCTGCTTCATGAGCTACTAGTATTAAAGTTGTGAACTACTGGCATTAAAGTTGTGAGCTAGAGACTGTATCAATTTTTGTGCTCTGGGACTATTTTTCCTGAGCTAAGACAAAAATGTGTGAGCTGGAGGCTACAAATCTGTGAGCTAGCTCACACTAACTCAGTAGGCTTCCCAATCCCCAGGTCCCAGCGGGGGATCCCCTGGTTTTAAAGGCTCCCCCCCTCCCCCAGCCAGCTGGCCGGCGGGGGAAGCTCCACCCCCACAGCCATTATGCACCTCCAGGAATGATTCCCATAGGGAATGATGGGGAATTGATCCGCGGGTGTCAGGGGCTCTGGGAAGGCTGTTTTTTGAGGTAGAGGTGCCAAATTTTCCGTATAGCATCCAGTGCCTCTCCCCAAAATACCTCCCAAGTTTCAAAAAGATTGGACCAGGGGGTCCAATTCTATGAGCCCCCCAAAAAGGTGCCACTATCCTTCATTATTTTCTATGGAAGGAAGGCATTCTAAAAGGTGTGCTGTCCCTTTAAATGTGATGGCCAGAACTCCCTTGGAGTTCAATTATGCTTGTCACACCCTTGCTCCTGGCTCCGCCCCAATGTCTCCTGGCTCCACCCCCAAAGTCTCCTGGCTCCACCCCCAAAGTCCCCAGATATTTCTTGAATTGGATTTGGCAACCCTATAACTCAGCTTAGATGGAACACTGCTCCAGACCACTTCCTCTAGATAACAAAGGAATTGAGAAGAAAACAAAGGAATATTCTATGGTATTAATCTACAGTTACCTCCCAAAGTATTATCATTTTTAAATTAGAAGGCAAAATTAATCTGAATATAAACAATTTTTTGGACCATGCATTTACATGTGAGATAAAATTAATGGATTGCATAAGCCTTGTACATTATGGCGCATTTATTTTAGTGTGTTACCCAAGTAGAATTTTCAGTTAGAGATACAGTAAGACTGTGTTTATTGATTGCATTTTTATTAATTAAAATCAGTTATTACAAAGGGCTATTAAGTGATACCGAAAATTAATATTTTTCCCAGATGTTTTTTAATTGTCCCCCTCCATACCCTTCTTTTTTTATGAAGATTTTTATCTTTATTCATGCCTTTGGAAATTGGTATAGCTTTTGTTGCTTGTACTATTACAGGGGAGGGAACCCTTTGAAATACACAAGTTTCTATCATAAGAAAATTATCTGCAGCTATTTCCCTTAAAATTCCACCTTGAAGTTCAGTTATTATTATAAGATTATTGTACAATTTGAACTGGCTTTTATGAAAACATTTTTTTTGGGGGGGGGTGTATTTTATTTGGTCTTAAAAGCTGCAAGATAACCCTGTATGCATCTGTAAGAAAACAATTCCCTGGCGATATTCAGTTTTTAAATGCATTAGGATTTCCAATAATTATATGAAAACTGAAAGTGAAGCATCAACTATCATAAGTATTAAATGCTTCAAAAGCCTAATCTCCTCCACTCCCCCCCTCTTTTTACAATCCTTTGTTCCATACATTATTTCTAAAGATAAAGCATTTATGTAGAGAGGAGCATTTATGTTAAAATGTAGCATCAAACATAATGCTTTGTGTTTCTGTTTCTCAAAAGTATTCAAGCATGTGAATTTCTTATTCCAGTTGAAAAGTATACTTTTGTGCATTTTTCCCAGATCATTTCATGTTGCCCTCTGGATTCAGAACTACTAGCTATAGCATTTAATTCACTTCACATTCTTTGCATAATATAACTGCTGACATTAGGGCTATGCATCTGTAAACAATAACGAGGCACTCCATTTCTAGAGAAGCCTTCTTAAGAAGGGCATGAAAGAAACTATCACTATCTACTGATCCATCAGTGTTTCTTCAAACCCTTATGCAGTGATATATAAGAGCTATATAGTCCAAATGTTCTAGACCAGGGGTGGCCAAACTTGCTTAACGTAAGAGCCATACAGAATAAATATCAGGTGTCTGAGAGCCACAAGACATGAACATCAGACATTTGCGAGAAAGGAGGGGAGAGAGGAAGGAAGGAAGATGGGGAGGGAGGGAGAGGTGGAAAGAAAGTAATGTTAACTTTAAATGCATTCTTCAAGCCTCTGGCTGGCTTGGCTTGGAGAAGTGATTTAAAGAGAGACGGGGCAGTGGGGGCTTCGAGAGCCACAATATGTGTAAAAGAGCCACTTGTGGCTCCCGAGCTGCAGTTTGGCCACTCCTGTTCTAGACTCTTGTGACTTTCTCAGAACAGATCAGATTTTGCAGGTTGTTGGGGGAAATTAAATAGAAAAAAATCTGAAATTTGACTAAAACCTATAATGGAAAACAGTAAAATATGTCTACTATGGGCATTAAATGCTAACATTGTAGAGCAGTAGGGTATAGAATTGGGACATATAACTGGTACCAGGAACTGAACATTTTGCCCAGAGATACCTTACCCTTGTTTCACATATTTTAAATTAACAGTACTATGTTTAAACAGAATTTGCTTCTCTCAAGTTATTTGGTTTATGAACATAAGGATATAAGAGGTGCCTTACTAGACGAGACATGTGGTCCATCTAGTCCAGAACTGGTCTCTTGTTTGAGTCATTGGCTAAAGTTGCTGTGAAGGGCCAATGAACACCTCCTGAAATTGCCCGCTAGTACTGGTATTCAGAGGTTTGCTGCTTCTATATGTGGAGTTCCCTCCAGTCATCATTGCTAGTATACGTTGACAGATACATTCTGATGAATCTGTCTAATCCTGTTTGCGCTTGTGGAAACAGCTTGCCTCAAGGTGTGATTTTCCTTCGTAGAATCTGGTTGGTATGTTTTTGCCCTGCCCTTCCTCCAAAGGGCTCAAAGTTGCAGATATGGTTCTCCTTCATTTTATTGTCACAACAGCCCCGTTAACCACAGGTTAGGGCTAAATATGTGTAACTGATCCAAGGCTGCCCAGCTTCATGACAGAACAGAGATTCGAACCTGGGTATTCTAGATCTTAGACTGACTCGCTTACCACTGTGCCACACATTGCAAAAGCATTTTATTTATGCAATGTGCAGATAGGACTCAGAACAATATTATGTTTAGCTTATTTGAACTGTATGGTCTGTCTGCTGATTTATGTGATATCCCCAACCCCTGCTATGTTAAACTTGAGAAAGAGAAACTGTATCTTACGTCTTTACCTTAACACAGAAAAATCATTAAAATACTTTAATTATTAACCATGCAGTATTAAAATATATAGTGGGCCTGGCAACTCAATAATATATACAGCAGTTCCCCCCCCCCCACTCCAGGAACTGTCTCTCATCTGCAACATTCTGGGGCAGATTTCCTCTAACCTTGAGGAATTTCCTGTCCTCTCTAGGGTAGGGTTGCCAAGTCCAATTCAAGAAATATCTGGGGACTTTGGGGGTGGAGCCAGGAGACTTTGGGGGTGGAGCCAGGAGACATTAGGGGTGGAGCCAAGATCAAGGCTGTGACAAGCATAATTGAACTCCAAAGGGAGTTCTGGCCATCCCATTTAAAGGGACAGCACACCTTTTCAATGTCTTCTTTCCATAGGAAATAATGAAGGATAGGGGCACCTTCTTTTGAGGTTCATAGAACTGGACCCCCTGGTCCAATCTTTATGAAACTTGGGGTGTATTTTGGGGAGAGGCACTAGATGCTATACTGAAAATTTGGTGCCTCTACCTCAAAAAACAGCCTCCCCCCCCCACATCTCCAGTCGGGCAAAGAGCGATTCAGTTACTGGCTGCACTTGGGAAATGGAGGAAAAGCTGGCCCGGGGCCCTTAAAGGCACAGAATCCCATAAACCGGTGCCTACTTGGCCTAATTGATAATCCAGCCCTGGTCTGGCCGGACTCACCTCGTCCATGGGCTCGGATGAACTCAACAGTGTCCTGGGGGCGATCATGCACTCCTCCGCTGATGAAGAAGTTGGGGGCACCCAGCCACCGCCCTTGAATGCGCAACAGGGCGTGATAGCGGTGGAAATGCAGGGCCTCGCCGCTGGAGGCCAAGGTGGCGCAGGCAGCCCAGTTGAAGCGGCGGTGCAGGAGGGTCAGGAAGACGTTGAGCTCCCGCCCCGACGGCCCGGCGTACACAAGGGTCTTGAACCCAGGCTCCTGGTAGTAGTCGCCTGTGTTTAGAAGCGGCAGGCACCACTGCGAGGCCTTGTGCCCGGCGACGAAGGTGGGGGAGTTGCAGCCAAGGCCCAGCAGCGCGTCGGGATCGCGGGAGGCCCGCAGCTTCAGGGCCTTCTGCTCGGCTTCTTTGTAGGAGCAGTCCCCGTGGTGGTCGGCAGAGGCGAAGACAATGCGGAGGGCGAGGCCTTTGCGGAGCAGCTAGGGCTTCAGCGCCCCAGGGCCAAGCGCAGAAGCGCAGGGCAGGTTTTACACACGGCCAGGCCCACACGCAGCGCACGTTGCGCTCGGGCAGCACCGCAGCCAAGGTCACCACCACCGTCGGGGCGGAGCTGATGTTGGAGGCTGGGGGGCTGCTGGGCCCAGCGGTGGAAGGCAGCAGGCTCAAGGCCCCGAAAAGGAGCAGCGGGGAAGGGGAGCGCTCGGCTCTTCTTTGGCTGCAGCTGCCAGAGCTCTTCTGTGGGGCGTGCGCTCTGCGCGCTCTCGGAAAAAAGGCGCCCCTTCCGTGGCCTTTTCTGGGCCTCCCTCCAGAGGCCTGGCTAAGGGGGTGGTGTGAAGGTGGGGGGGGTGCGGCCCCCCCCTCAGCGGCTTCCTTCTCTGCTCTCCTGGGCACAGGAGCTGCCAAACCGATCAGGGACTAGGGAAGACGCTGATCGGCGCTCAGCTCCTTGAGGCCACCTTCTCCCCAGTGTAGATGTAGAACTGACCACCGCGCCTTCCCTCTGCGGCGCCATAAGAGCCTTCCGGCCAGCCCAGCTGAGCGCCGCCTTCCCAGCTGGACTCTGCTCCACTCCCGGGGCCTTGGATCTCTTCCGTCCCTGCCCCCCGGCCTGCCTGAGCGGCGAAGGCTGCAGGGAGGCCGCCGCTTGGTCCCCGCGTGCCTTCCCCAACAGCACCTGCAACGCCTTCCCCCGCGCGCCTTCCCCAACAGCGCCTGCAACGCCTTCCCCCGCGCGCCTTCCCTTCCCCGACAGCGCCTGCAACGCCTCACAGATGCTCCTTCAGCCACCAAAGGCAAGGGCAAGGCAGGAGGCAGGGCCCCAGGGAAGTGCTGCAGCTCGCCTCTAACTCCGGCCACGCTTTTGGAAGCAGCTGCAGCGGGCAGCCAGCCAGAAGTGAGGCGTGCCCGGCGGCGCCACCACCTCTGGAGCTGCTGGCCAGGCTGCCCTCAAAGGTGGGGAGAAGCTGCTGGGATCGCGGCTGGGTGGGAAGGGCCGCCTTTCCTCCCGCTTTCTGGGTTTTTGGCGAGCGGGGGGAGAAGGCCCCAAATCGGGGGACCCCCGCCCAGGCGGGGGATTTGGGACCCCTACTCTAGGGAGTTGCCTTCAGATTACTGGTTACAGACAGGAGACTAGGCCAAGGCCTTCCTAAAGTTTGGTAGTCTCCTCCCATCCAACCAGGGCCGGCCCACCCACTAGGCAAACTAGGCATTTGCCTAGGACGCCAGCAGGGCAGGTGTGCCAAATTCGGCTCTCGCCCCCACCCCTAGGCAAATCCCTATTTGCCTCCCCCTCCCTCCCTTCCTCATAATTTTAATGCCTAGGAACGGGTGGTGAAACGCTGTGTTCCCCAGGCTCTTTAAAGGCCCCCCATGCCAATCAGCTGATCAACGGGTAAAACCGTGCCAGAGGCCAGCGGCTCCTATGCTGGCCCTCAGGCGCGCTCATGATCAGCACGGGGGCAACGGCGGTGGGAAGGACAATCGAGCCGCTGCTGCCTCCCCACTTCCTTCCCACGCGATCCAGGAAGGAAGTGGGGAGGAGGCGGAGGTGGTGGCTCTCCTTTTTGGCTGAATGTGGTAGTTTATGTTAAATTCATCTTCTTGTCCATCTCCTACATTCCCTCTAAAATACCAGGCTTGCAGTTTCCAGGTCATTTTAAGCTTTGCGTTATGCTTAGATAGGCAAGTACAAAGATTGACCAGGTAGCATTTTACCTTCTAAAACAGACAACTTTGTGGAACTTTTACTGGAAGTGAAATTGGTGCCATCCATCCAAATATTTCAAAGGGGTATAACAATATTTCTCTTTTTGATGACATTTGATTTGGATTGGCAGGTACTGCTTGCCGTTTTGGTATTTGCTTTGGATTAGTGGGTGGTGCTTTCTGCCTTACTCTGTAGAACCGGGGTATCAAACGTGCAGCTCCGGTGCCAAATCAGGCCCCCAGAGGGCTCCTATCAGGCCCGCAAGCAAATCTACTACCTTCTCTCTCTCTTTCTCTCGCTTCCTTCTGCATCATAGCTTACTTCACCAGGCTTGCTCAATCACACTGGAGTTACATAGCAAATCCTCTGTTTTCTCCATTGGCTGAGGCTCCTCCCTTGGGGGGGCGGAAGAGCTTGCTTGTCAGGCTGTCTCAATTGCACAGCAGAGCTACTGAGCCAAGCTTCTCTTCCTTCTGTTGGCTGAGGCTCCTCCCCCTCATCCCCTGGGAGGGAGGGAAACAGCCACAGCTTCCTTTGCCCAGTTCCCTCGATCACATGAGAGAGATAAAAAGCACCTTTAAGACCAACAGAGTTTTATTCAAAGAATGAGCTTTTTGCTTTGCTACAGAGAGAGAAAGAGAGGAAGTATGTGCGTGTTTTGCTGGCTTATTACACCAGGGTTCTCCTGAGTGCAACTGGGTTTGCCTCCCTCTTTTCACAGTATTCATGCCTTCATAATCCAGTCTTTCTCAGTAGGAAAGCATTGTGAACTATTTAAATAAGCAATAACAACAAGCCACTGAGGTGGATTCAGCTGAGAGTTTGTGTCCAGACCAAGTTCATCCAGCCCATTTCCCTTGTAGACTGGGGATTTTTAACCTAGACTTCCCAGATAAGTAGGCTGATATTGTCCACTATACAGTTTTGCACTGCCTTGTTGGAGCTATTTCTCTATTTTATCCACTGGCTGAGGCTACTCCCTTGGGGAGGAAGGGGGAGAGGGAGAGCTTGCTTTGTCAGGCTCTCTCAATCGTACAGCAGAGCTACTGAGCCAAGCCTCTTTTCCTTCTGTTGGCTGAGGCTCTCCCCCAGTCCCCTGGGGAAGGAAGAAAAGAGCCAGTGCTTCCTTTGCCCAGTTCCCTGGATCCCGTGGGAGAAATACAAAGAAAGCATCTTTAAGACCAATGAGTGTTAACATTTTAAGCATGTTTTAAGTTTTTAAAATATATATTTGTGTTTGGGTTCTTTATATTTATCTATCTCTGTGTTCTTTATATTTATCTAATGTTTAATAGGTACACACACAGCTCAGCCTGACATGGCTTGGCCCAACCCAACATGGCCCAGCCCAACAAAGTCTCATTAATGTCAGATCCGGCCCTCATAACAAATGAGTTTGACACTTCTGCTCTAGACTGTACTTGAGCATGTTAACATGTTTCCTTAGTTCAGTAGCATTTGGATAGCTGGTCCTTGAACTGCAAGTAGTAGATAATAATGAAAAGTAAAATGATATGGATGCAATAAAATAATGTACAAGTAATCCTGAACTGTTGCTGTTGAAGTATATAAAGCAACATAGCTAGAGCAATAGCTTTTAGAATCAGAATGACATACAGTACAACCAGATTGTGAAATTGAAAGATAAAACTGCTATTTGTTTAGTGGTCTGAAAGATGTCTGATAGTGGCTTTTACAGATTACAGTCTGTGTGTTACAGGATGGATTTCATTTACAACATATTTATAATTAAGGTTTACAAGTATCATATTGTTGAAGACTTTCAAAGCTGAAGTTCATTAGTTGTAGATTTTCCGGGCTGTACAGCCGTGGTCTTAGCATTCTGAGACCTGACTTTTCACTAGCAACTGTGACCGGCATCCTCAAAGGTATAACCCTGAAAACTTGAGTTCTCTCTGGTAAACTGGAGTTCTCTCTAAGCAGAGCCGGGGCATCCATAAGGCAACATTCGGCAGTTGCCTCGGGTGCCAGCTCTTCGCGGGGGGAGGCACATAAGGGCCGGAAGAACTCTACCAGCCCCTGCGCGCCCAGAAACAATGTGGTGCCTTTCAGTTATGGGCGCTACAGCGCCGGCAGCTTGCCTCCCCCCCCCCACAAGTCAACCACCAGGCTGGGTGGGAAAGGGGTTGGGCACCTCAGCCCCCCACACAGAGAGGGAGGGAGGTCCAGTTGCTGCCGCCGCCTCCCCCTTGGGAGCATCCACTTGCTGGTGCACCCCTTTCAGCTGCTGCTGCTGCTCCGGTTCAGCCTTCCCTGCTGAGCGCGACTTGTTGGGCCTCTCTTCCCTTGCAGGGTCTCTGTCACCCTCCCTCCCTTCTTCCCGGCCCCATAGCGATGACCCGGCCCCCCTCATTGCAAGAGGAAGAGGAGCAGGAGGAGGGTCTGGTGCAGAGGTCTTCACCTACTCACTGGATGAGGACTTTGTCCGCGCAGGGGTGGAGTGTCCGCTCTTTGACCGAGTGCTGCACCCGGGCTGGGGGGATTGACTGGTGCAGGGGCTGGGGGGGCTGCAGATGCGGCACCTGCCCGGGATGTTGGGGCGGGTGGTGCAGCCAAATTTGCTGCTGGGCTCGGAGCAGCAGTGGCTGCAGGAGGTGCACAATGTCCGGCAGAGCTTTGACCCGGGGCAGCCAGAACTGAAAGGCACTGCGTTGTTTCTGGGCGCGCAGGGCTGGGAGAAATCAGGATTTTGCCGTGGGCAGCAGAACCCCATGCACTGGCCCTGTCTTTAAGAGAACTCCAGTTTTCTAGGTTATACTTCAGAGGATGCCAGTCACAGTTGCTGATGAGACGTCAGTTCTCACAATGCCAAGACCACAGCCATACAGCCTGCAAAGTCTACAACTGATTTACAAGTATTGCTAGTGTATCCCACACAGTTTTCTTTTTATGACTTGTTGTGCTTGCTTATTCTATTTCAAAAGTGCTGCATTTTTTGTTTTTATTGTTATATTAATCCATTTAAGTTTTCCTACCACTTGACCATAACGCAGTGATTTCAGATTTCTTAAGTGTGCATAACTGTGTTCGGGACTGGGACTGTTTATAGAGGGTGTGATGGATGGGCAAAGGCCCTGCCTCTTTCTATACACAACCTGTCCCCTTTATGCCTGGTTGGTGTGTAAAGAGCAGATAGTGGCCCTTCAGGGTCGATGGAATTATGGAGGAACTACAGGGGTGTAGCCAGAAAATTTTGAGTGGCAGGGCATTTAAAAGTCCTTTGGGGTAGGGGAGCTAGGGGAAGAGAGGGAAAAAATAAGAGACTTGAAAACTGTTGACAGAACAGCTCCCCTACCCGCAGCCAGTTGTTACCCTACTGGCTTCCTTATCTACCTGAATTTGGGAGGGAGGAGAGAATCTCAGACTCCCTTTTGTATTTTTCTATTTTATTTTGTTTTGCTTTGCATTAAAAAAACTATATCTTGTCTAGAAAAAAAGAAAATGAGACTGAAGCTTCCCTAACTGTGCCCAGGGTCATTTTGGAAACTCTGTGCTAATCTTGCATTTGATTTTTAATTTTTTTTTTAATTTGGGGGGGGGGGGTTGAATTTTTCTGTGGGGGGATGGTACTCTTCTGTGGGGAGCATTGCCCCCAATCTCCCCCTCTTGTTGCTAAGGGCCTGAGTTTACAGCAAAAATCTGTTAGACCTCTGGATTTGGTCAGACAGGGATAAACTACCAGAGGTACTGGGGCAGAAATCTCAGGGACTCAGAACCAATATTCTGAGGAAGCATGCCAATGAAGCATGGTTGCTGGGAGAGGCTCACATTTGATATGTAGTCTTTCTGTGTTTATGGAGAAATTAAAGTAGGTGTATGTGAAAAGGCAAACAGGAGATGGGGGAGTGTGTATCTCCTGAATAATGAACCAGGAGAACAAATCATTTAAAATGTTACAATAAAAGGCCATAAGCTTGGCTAATATTTGCTTTCTGCTTTCTGCTTCCTAAACACATACATTTTAACTGTATTCTTTTTCTACTGGCTGTTCCCAACCTAAGATGTGTGGTGGAATTGTAAATATTTTCAAAATTCTTCGCAAAGCAATCTGTTAACCCTTTCCATGGGAGAAAATAAAAAATATTTGTAAATTGCTGGCCTCTTGACCTATGTCTGATGGGAAAACAACATATTTTCCAAAACCATGAGACAGTATAGGAGAGGATAAACTAGAATCCTTAAATGAACTTTTGGGGGGTATTTTTATATTTGTGTGTGTCCGCACATGCACACACTTGGAAGCCATGGCAACCTCTGGTGACTGACCTCTACTGGAGGCATGGAGGATATTCTGAGAAGCTGCTAAATAAAGCCCTTCCCTGCCTTCCCAACTTCTGGTATATCAAGAAGGTCTCCCATCCAAGTACTTTTCAGAGTTAACCCTGCTTAGCTTGTGAGATTGGGCTTGCCTGCACTAGGGCTTAAATGAACTTTTGAAGGTTTCTTCACGTAAAACAGTATACCTTCCAGGAGAAACTACTTGTTTTAGTCTGTCAGAAGAGGAGATAGTGACAACAGTAAAATTCTGCATCATACTATGCTATTTACACACAATTCTGAATTCCTATTTTGTCATAGTTACACAGGAGTCCAGTAGCACCTAAAAGTCTAACAGTGACAGTTATTTCAGGAAGTAAGCTCTGAATCATGAACGGTTGTGCTGAAATAAATGTGATTGGTGTTTAAAGTACTACTGGACTTGTATGTATTTTTTTAATATAAAAGAGATTCTTGAAATACCAGATTGGTGTTCTATACCCATTTTAAAATAAGAAACTATATCATTTTTGGGAAGGGTCATAGGAGTTAGCATTGGTAGATATTATAATGCCATAATAACTTTCTTCAGTACATCACTCTGAAGTTACTACTTAAATGCCAGTCAGAAGGAATCTTTTCCCCTGAAAATGTCTTGTATACCTTCAGTGCAAACTCAACCCAGTTTGCTCCCCACCGGTCTGCTCTCACCTTTACCACAACTAAATCCCTTTCCTGTTGGCAGTCCTTCAGCATACAAAGAACTGAACTTTCCCCTAATGGTGTAACTAGGTGAGGTTTTTGGTATAATGAAGGAGGAAATGGCGCCTGCTCAGATTAAAAATAGATGTGTAATTGTTAATATAATGACTATTAATGTTCCATTATTATATGCTTTAATTTTAGGAACTTGAACAGTACAAAAGGAATGCTGCAAAGACATGGAAAGAAATGGAGTTTGATTCTTGACTATGAGAAATACTTGGCTTTCAACCAGATTTCAACTTTAATGTTGTATTTTGTACCTTTACATTGGATTTGAGAACATTTGATAAAATATGTAAGAAACATATAGCAAGTAGTTCATCATAATTGTGGTTATCAGTTCATGATAGATACCAGTGGGTTATGCCTGAATATCTCATTTCACTCATTCTTACTAAGAAGAAACTCAGATGTACCTGATAAGAAACAGCAGTATATGTATGTTGTATTAGTTAATACTGGATAAGCTGGGAGCGTGTGAGGAATCAGAATGGAGGAACAATTTGATCATATTTTCTACATAGCTGATACTTGTGTAATAAAAGTAGCAAAACTGGGCCACCCACAAAGCAGGGATCACTAAACATATGACTTTGTCAATTAATCAAAAGAGGTAAAGGTCCCTCAAAACAGTTTTATGAGGTCTAAGAATGTTCCAGAAGGAAAATAATGTCAAGACAGTTGAGCATTGATTTTAAAAGGTAGGTAGGAACCTCTTTCCAGCCTAAAGAGTGTGTAGAGTTGATAGAATCCTGCAGGGAAAGATGATATTGTGTGGGTCTTCCAACCCCCCCACCCCCCCATTCTTCACAGACTTCTAAATTGGTATGAATGTGTTAAATGTGAGTGCAAAGTGCAATGTTGAAATTAACATTGAATGTGGTAACTTTAAGATTTTTAATTTATTCCATAGCATTTATAGTTTCTTATTTTTGTCGTAATACTTAATATTTGTTCCTAAGACAACCTAAAAAGAATAACTGAAAATGCAAGCCAGGTTGTGATATCACAGAAAGAGAAAAATAACCATCAAGTTGCCTCTTCTTGGATCATCTATTTAATTTCTCTAAGGTGAATTAAAAGAACTGGGTTTTTTTCCTTAGTTTGTTTTTGAAGTGTTAATGGAAGACTAAATGGAAAGTCTTTAGTCATTCAACAACAGAAAAAGGCTTTGATTTCACAGTTCAAGCTGCACTTTCAGCTTCAAAAAAAGTATAAAAATAGCACTTTTACAAACCATTTAGTGGCACTTTTATTACCTAAGAATAATTATATCTCTTATTTTAAAACTTATAATTGCTAAAACTACGAGTGCTGGGATAAAGGCATATAATAGTAAAAAGTCAATTGTGAACCGGGATACTGCTCCAGGATAGCTTCTTTCAACGAACTGAATCCCGTGAGAGAATGGACAAGATGCTCCAATTCCAGTAGAAACATTAAAAAGACCTGGCAAAAGAGTATGTTTACATTATGATGCTGTGTTGTTAGTTCTGACTTGTTTTAAGAATATGCTGTACAATGTTAGACCTACATGACGAGTTAACAGCTTGGAAACTTTGAGAGGGGCACAGATTCCCAAGGATAAGTCAGCAGCCAAAGAAAACTTCATTTTGGATTAGTAAACTCATATTCTCCTACTTGGTCCACATTTTGGTCATTTTATTTATTTATTTGAAAGATTTATATCCCACTCTCTCCAAAGTTTGCCCAATGTAGCTGAACAATAAAAATCCAATTTATCATACTATCATAAGAAAATAATTCAGTGGACAAAAATAAAGTAAAACTGCAACTATAAAGCCAATACTATTTTGAAGTAGCAAACAATAAAAACGGCAATATCAGAGCAAAAAATCAAGTAGCATAAATATGACAGAGCAAAGAGATAAAATTCTATTAAAAGCATGGGTGAACAAAAATGTTTTAGCCTTGTGTCAGAAGGCTAAAACAAGGGAGCTTCACTCTGCAGGAAGAGCCAGCGAAGCAGACTGACTGATTTGGTTAAAGCATCTGGTGAGTGCAGGTACTTTGGGAGCTGAAGTGGGGGAGGGGTTCTGCTGACCTGTAGGAATGCTTCTTTGCCTCCTCCACCACATGTGCTTGTATACATTTAAGTAAAGCAAATACTACAAAAATGGGACAAATATTCAACGCTCTGTCTTCCAAAGGGACCCCGCTTAGATGAATGCTGGTCCTGGAACATCTCATCACTTGGAGAAGTGGGTTTTGCATAACAACATGTACATTAGGGAATATTTTTTAGCACTTACCACCGCATGTGAATTTTAATTCAGAAAATTCATTCACAATGAGAATTTCACTGCCATACTTTTGGAAAGTAAAATAACTTAGCATCTTAAAAGCAGTTGGCATGTCTTCCAAGCTCCTGACAAAACAAATGAGATGAAAGTCAGTGAACATTTGCCACAGCTGATCTCTCTCTGCTGCTTAATTTTAAACACCCCGATTTCTGTAAGTCTGCTCAATTCCATCTAATGTTTTAAGTATTAACTGTTTTTCTGGGTTCAATAATGAATTGCCTGGAAATTGAAATCTTTACATGGATGTGTGCTGTCTGTGGTACACTTGTATCCCACTTCAGTAAAGCTGCTAATGACTGGACTACTTAAATATATGTATTAATGCATAACAGTTTACAGGGAAGCAGGTTTATCGTTTGCATGTTCATAGATAATGTGGAGGAAGGGCACGAGAGTCTTGTTTCTTTCTTTATTTAAATCACCAGAGAACATGAGGGATGAGAGCTGACTCTCAGCCTGCCTCCTTACCTTCCTGCACTCATCTCTTCAGATACTTTTCTCCCTACCCGGGTCTAATGTTGCATATGAGTCAGGCTAGGAAGATTGGGCAAGAGAAGTTCAAGGCAGACTTCTCATCCCTCTGTCTGCCTTAGCCTTTGGAATAAGGGTTGTTTTCTTTGAAGAAGCAGAACATTAAGGAATATATGTGCTAATCTTTAATTACATTTTTTGGGCTTGAAAGCCATGTTTGTTGATAAAAACGTATCTCTTTAGACGTTTTGCCAATCTTTGCTGTCAGCGTCAATAGTAAGTCTGTTGATAAAACTAACGAGAATCTTGAGAAGGAAAGTCTGTTTCTATCTGTGCTACGTAGATGTCATTATGCTGGCAACACTAGAATTTCCTGTTCTCTGCAAAGCAAGTGAAGGATAATGTAATTGTATTTGTTTGTTATGTAGTAAAGGTTTCCACACTTTACTGATAGACTATCCTTTCTCCCAATTATAAATTTATAGATAAATTATCAGCAAACATGACCTTCAAGCCAAAATATTAAATTAAAGATTGTTATGACACTAACTGAAAGCTTCAAGTCAAAGAGTATATTTGCTGTTTGGCACTACCTTTAATCAAAGCCCTTTGAACTCTGGAATAGGGATGGGTACAGTGGCTCACAAACTAAAGTTCATCATGAATTTTGGCCAGTTCTTCATTCACAAAGCAATGTCCATGAAAGAATGAATAGCATGACCATTCCACAAACTTTGGTGCTGTTTGTCGTGGCTTGTTCACAGAACTTCAAAGTAACAGGTGGGCAAACTTCTTCAGCCTTGGAAACACCTATTGGAGCCCTCCAAAGCTCAACAGGTACTGCTGGCTGCCAATAACAGAGTCGTCATTTTGCTCTATGGGATCAGAATGCTATATATACCCTCCATACACCTCTCTGCTATTGGCAGTTATGCAGAGAGGCATTGACGTTATTCTTTCTGACTGTCAACTTTCTCCTGCTGGGATTTGGGTGTTAGGTGGACTCAGGGTTCTGAGCCACCCTGTCTCTCTGCTCATGCCAAGCAGAGGAGTTTAGCTACTGGGTGCTTTGGATGAAGACCCATACCCTCCTGATGGTAAACTACTCTCCCAGTTGAGGTTTGGGTGTTAATGGACTCAAGGCTCTGAGCTATGCTGTCTCTCTGCTTATACCAAGCAGAGGGGCTCAGTTACTGGGTGCCTTGGCTGAGGACCAATACCCTCCTGATTGTGGATACCTTTGTGTCACGAGGGTGAAAGTGGGTGCAAAGGTTGCTCATTACGGAGGAAAGCAATCCTTTGCCCCCCCCTCCCCATACCAAGGCCGCCATCCCAGGCACCAAACACATCTTGCCAGCCCACTTTATTCTGGCCCTAGCAGGGAATCACCAGGGGTCTAGGAGCTTCCTTTCTCTGATCTGTTCTTGGGGCTCTCCTCACAGAACAAAGAGTTGTTACCACTGCCCAGACAAAGGAAGTTGGAAACAAACTCAGTCCAAAATATATCGAGAATGCTACAAGGGCCAAACTACAGCAAATAGAATTTTATCAAAAGAAATATTTATTACAATGTGCACACAAAAATATAATTAAAAACATAGGGTCTGGATATCAGGCTGCATTAAGAATAATCGAGAACAAGTTTTACATAAATTGTAATAATTTCCCATACAAGGTTGATGAAAATGTCAAATGACCAACACAAGACCATTCAGGTTTCAGCCACAAAAGCCTTCCTCAGTGGTCATTAATACACTGTGTTTAGAAACACATCCAGAAAATAATCCTGACCAGGTGGTGTTATCTGGAAATACAACAGGGAAGACAAAAGCCAAATTGTTATAAGCATCATAAATTCTATTTTGGGGGGGGGGGGAACTGGAAAATTCTGCAAAAAATATTTGCACCTCATATACTGTGTGGCTTGATGTAAGCTTATAAGGCAGACCTTGGATCCTTTCATATGGTAACTGTACTCACACATACATCTTCATTGATATAATAATCTATAAATCAAAAATTATAAATTAGCTAAATTTTATAAATGTACAAATGAACATTTAAGTCTCAGAAAAGCAAATGCCACTAACCTGGTACATAGTTTCAAATAGTCCCAGATGTGTACGTTATCAACCAGAAAATGAAATCAAATGGTGCATTTGTCACTATAGGATTAGCTGTATGATGGAAAGAAAGGACGATGCAATACCTCCCATGTGGCATGTAATCCTGCTCCCAAAAGAGAGAGGGGAAGAAAAACAGAGCTGATATATGTTATGTATTAATGACCACTGTTGTGGCCAAAACTTGTATGGTCTTGTGTCAGTCATTTGACATTTTTATCAACTTTGTATGGGAAATTATTACAGCTTAGGTAAAGCTTGTTCTCGATTATTTTTAATGTACCTGATATTTAGATACTATGTTTTAAATTATATTTTTGTGTAATATTTTAATTATATTTTGTGTAATAAATAGTAATAAGTAAAAAGTAATAAATATTTCTTTTGATAAAATTTTGTTTGTTGTAGCTCAACCCTTGTAGTATTCTCAGCACTGCTCAGATACCAGCTGTTTCTAATGCATTTTGGAGAGAAGGACTCTGACAGCAGTGATTCAGAGGGCAGCGATGTATCCTCCCCTTCCACATCACAACTTCCTGCAGCTGTTTCCACCTCAAGTATACCCCTCTGTGGCTGTTTCCAGCCCACACTTTGGAAACATTTCTGCACCTTCCCCAACGACCCCTGTGTGGCAGAGTGCCAGGTGTGTCACACCCATGTCCTGAGGGGTGCAAACCCCCCACACTTGTTCTCCGTCATCCACAGGTGCCTGCAAAGGGTACACCCCTTTATATTCCCACCGGAGGAAAGAGTGGCAGCCAGCAGGAGGAAAAGCCCTTCTCCCTCTCAGCAGGGAAAAGCAGAAGGGGAACAGAAGGTCCCTCCAAGAAAGGCTCAGTGCACTTGGGTTGCCACAGGTGAGATATCAAGGCATGTCACCCTCCAAGATGTCATTCTCCTGGGGATGCCAACAGTGCCATCCAGAGGGGCTATATGGAAGACCCAGGGAAGAAGTCACTCACCTCATTAGCAAGATGATTGCAGTTAATGGCAACCCCTTCTCTCTTGTGGAGGAAGTAGCTTTTTGCTGGCTGCTGCAACATCTGGCTTCCTGGTACTCTGTCCCCTAGCAGAGGACCATGAGCCAAGTGATTCCACTCCCCCACCCCCCATGCACCAATTCACAATGGTGATGGTCAAGGCTGAGCTCTCTAGAGCACAAGGCAGAACCATGCATTCTGGAGCAGCCAGCAGCATGTTGACCTCTCCCTTACCACCCACCGGTGGCAACCAGAGAACCTCTCGGTCCAGACTGTCAGGGCACAGCCAAGGCCCCAGGAGGGGATGGTCCTGCCACCAGGCTCCGAAGTGGTTCTGCTCCATGCTCGGGATGGATGCAGACCACATGGCACAGCCGCTCTGAGCCTGCTGCGGCAGGGAGGGCGGGATATAAATAAAATATTATTATTATTATAAAACATTGCCATTGTGATACAAAGGAGGAGGTTAAATTTATACTCCGCCCTTCACTTGGAGACTCAGAGTGTCTTACAATCCCCTTCCTACAACAGGCACCCTGTGAGGTAGGTGGGGCTGAGAGAGCTCTTCGATAAGTGCTTTTGAGAGAACAGCTCTGAGGTCACCCAGCAGCTGTAGGCAGAGGAGTGGGGAATCAAACCCAGTTCTCCAGATTAGAGTCAGCTGCTCTTAACCACTACACCAAACTCTGAGAGAGTAGTGAGTAGCAACAACATTGTCCATGGCTACATGGTGACAGATGCTGGCAGCTGTGAAGGCTACACACCTCAAGAGCATTGTCTGCCTGGTGCACATGCTTCACATGCTGGTGAAGGATAGTTCTGGAGCAGTGGAACACTTTCAAGGTCACCTGTGATGCTGCCAACCTTGAAATGTGATCCTTGCTAGAGACCTGCCAGCACCTGGCTGCCCACTTCCCATACAGCATCAAGTCTGTCCATCTGCTGCACAAGAGGCAGGGGGAGGGGATGAACATGAATACCGGCTCATCCTGGACTTATCCATTTGTTGGAACTACACCTATGCCATGATCGCATGTTTTGTGGAGCAGAAGAGCATGGTGCAGGATGTCATTTCCTCCATGACTATCCTACACTGGAGAAGAAGAACTCAGCATCATCTCCAATGACTGGCTGACCCTCTTCCAAATGGTGCATGTCCTTGAGCCCTTCCAGTACACCACCAACATGCTCTGTGCCCATACATCTAGCCTGAGGCAAGTTATCCCCCTGATTCAAAGGCTGGACCAGGTGCTGGCCTTCAAAGTGGAGCCAGGACCCAAGGAGACAAGTGTCCTCTCACCGATCAGGACTTTGGCAGAGACGTTGCAGATGGCCATCACCACCAGTTGCATCCTCTCTGAGAGCCAGTTTGGTATAGTGGTTAAGTGTGTGGACTCTTATCTGGGAGAACTGGGTTTTATTCTCCACTCCTCCACTTGCACCTGCTGGAATGGCCTTGGGTTAGCCATAGCTATCATAGGAGTTGTCCTTGAAAGGGCAGCTGCTGTGAGAGTCCTCTCAGCCCCACCCACCTCACAGGGTGTCTGTTGTGGGGGAAGAAGATATAGGAGATTGTAAGCCGCTCTGAGTCTCTGATTCAGAGAGAAGGGCGGGGTATAAATCTGCAGACTTCTTCTTCTGTAAGAAAGGGGAGTATAAGCAGGGCTGAATGTGTGACCCCTGGATAAAAGGCAGCATTGCTCTCCAGAATGCAGAGCGCATGCAATGAAAGCATGAACTCTGCAAAGAAGTACAGAGTTTAGTTTAGTTTAGTTTATTTATATCCCACCCTCCCTGCTGAAGCAGGCTCAGGGGGGCTCACAATACATAATAGAATAACAATAAAAACAGTTAAATTAAACATTAGATTAAAACAATTTGGTGCTAATTTCCATACAGTTTAAGGATAGCATTCAGTGATCTTAAACAGAGGCTACAGGCCAACAGATGTAGCCAGAAGGAACAACAGGGGAAGAGGTGGGGGAAGAGAAGCTGCAGTCTAACACCTCTGACTCAAAGAGCACAACCAGGGAGAGGCCATGCGACTGGCTGTCAGTGGTGAACTGGGAGGTCAACAGTGGTGGGGATACCATGCAGGCAATGGCAGAAGATCTGTTAGAGGTTATGGTGAGGGAGTACTTTACCAAGTCCTCTGAGTTCTCTTCTGCCAATTTTCTGAAGTACTGGTCATGCAATGCTGCCATATGGCCTGACCTATCTTGCATGTCCATGAGTCTCCTCTATTGCCCTCCCACCAGCATCCAGAACAAGCAGGCGTTCTCCCACCAGGGAGACATTCTCAGTTCCAACACTCCCACCTGGACTCAGACAGAGTGAACAAAATGGCCGTCCTCAAGGTTGACCTCCCCCTGCTGGGCTAACCCTTTCTGGACCTCACAGGGTAAGGTCTGGGCCTCCTGTTGTCCCCTACATATCCCTTCCATTCTTCTTCCTCTCTGAGTGATCCAGCATGCAGCCTGAGGGTTGTGCCGTTGGAACTTGGGTAGAAGGATGGCCACCTCTGCCAGGTGGGGGTGGGGGCTCCCTCACCCAACACCTAATTCATGAAACAATATCTACTTCAGAACAACACCTACCTCATTGAACATCTGCCTGTACAAGCAAGCCCCTTTCCATTGCATTTGTACTATGCACAACATGTGATCACTTAACTGTACAATGTGTGGTGCTAATGGTGAATAACCAGTAAGTTCAAGTAGGGGTAGGTCAATCCAAAGGACTGATGCATTTGGGTCTGAGGGGGTCTGGGAGTGTTGTGGATATGCCTCACTGGGTTCTGCTGCTTGCAAGGAGTGCCTGCCATGGTGGTGTGGGGTTACTTTGAGGGACCCCTGTGGAAACTCTGGAGATGTCTGCCTTTTTGTCATTCAGAATCTGCCTTTGGAGACTTGGAAGTGGTCTGACTGGCTCAACGAGGGCTGCTCACAGGGGGTGGGTCTCCTGCTTTAGGGGTCTCTAACCTGCCAGCCCGCAGTGGGCTGGCAGGGGAATCCTCTCCTGACATTGCTGGTGTGATGATGTCACTCGTGACATCGTGACATCATACACACACACACACACACACACATATATATATATATATACACACACACACACACACAATGTGGCTAATAGCCACTGATAAACCTCTGCTCCATATTTTTATCTAACCCCCTCTTGAAGCTGTCTATGCTTGTAGCCACCACCACCTCCTGTGGCAGTGAATTCTACATGTTAATCACCCTTTGGGTGAAGAAGTACTTCCTTTTATCCATTTTAACCCGACTGCTCAGCAATTTTATCAAATGCCCACGAGTTCTTGTATTGTGAGAAAGGGAGAAAAGTACTTCTTTCTCTACTTTCTCCATCCCATGCATTATCTTGTAAACCTCTATCATGTCACCCCACAGTCAATGTTTCTCCAAGCTAAAGAGTCCCAAGCGTTTTAACCTTTCTTCATAGGGAAAGTGTTCCAACCCTTTAATCATTCTAGTTGCCCTTTTCTGGACGTTTTCCAGTGCTATAATATCCTTTTTGAGGTGCGGTGACCAGAATTGCACACAGTATTCCAAATGAGACCGCACCATCGATATATATATATGTGTGTGTGTGTGTGTATAATTTTTTTGGCCACTCTGTGACATAGAGTGTTGGACTGGATGGGCCATTGGCCTAATCCAACATGGCTTCTCTTATGTTCTGTCATTCCAAATCTGCCTTTGGAGAATTGGGAGTGGCCCAGTCAGCTCAACCGGTGTTTCTTTCCCTCTGCAGAGCAGAAGAATTCACTGTCGTTGATGGGTGTGCTCTGATCAGGACCTGCATGTTTCAGCCCTCAGGGGGAGGGCCGTGAGAGTTATGGCCAAGCTTCCCTTGCTTGTCTGGTGTAGCTGGGGTACCTGCCAAGCTGTTGGGGGTTATTTGGTGGACACCCCAGCCACACCAGACAAGCAAGTTGCTATTTGAACCGATGAGGACATAATTATTCTAGTGGATATTCATACAAAACTTATAAGATATTGTAAGACTCTAAAGATTATAATAAGAGACATTGTTGTAAAATTGTTCAGTGATGAAGGGAACCAAAACAAGGCATTATACCTAAGATTCTCGTGTGAATTTTGATGAATTATGAAGTTCACTAGCTGGATTGTTCTTGAGACCCCAACGAAGACTCCATGCTCTTTCCTTGATCTTATTGGATTATTTTAGTAATTTTTTTAACTTTAAGATTTATAATACATTAATTGGC
Source organism: Heteronotia binoei (assembly GCF_032191835.1). NCBI lineage: Eukaryota > Metazoa > Chordata > Lepidosauria > Squamata > Gekkonidae > Heteronotia > Heteronotia binoei. The sequence goes on from NC_083223.1 coordinate 215,822,437, forward strand.
AGTGTTACTATCTTTATTACAACATTTTCTTATTTCTCCAAAAAGCACTTTTCTGGGGGCACATTCTTCGGAAGGCACCAAACTTGGAAGGCAGGTAGAGGAGAGTCAGCCAGAGATCCCATGTGAGTTGGGGCAGGGCATTCTACAGCATCATGGACTGAACTGGTTTGTTTAGCCCCACCAAGGCTTGTGGCTGCTCATGGTTCATGAACTGGGTACACCATGAACCACATACTGAAATGCATTGTCCTGATCCGTGCTCATCTGTACTCTGGAACTGCAGAAATGTTCATACAGCTTGCCTCCCCTCCTCCCTTTTATAAGTTCTCCCTCTAGATTTTTTATTCCTCAGTACAATTACCAAACATACTTTATTTTAGAGCTCTTCCTGTAAGTTACCATGTATTTTAATAATAATAATAAATTTTCTGATCATCTCTGGTATTTCAAGACACCATCTTTAAGCACTTCTAAATACCATGGATTTAAATGACAAAACTTAGTCACACACATAACTATCCTACTGAAATCAGTAGTAATGAAAAAAAATTAACTTGGTTGACTTGTATTCCACCTAAGACACAGGGTTGCCACTGAAAACAGCAGATCCTCATCCACCATAAAATCTAATTCTAGCCTGAGTTGGAAGTCAACCAGTGTTAAAGCATTTCCATTACTATTGATTTCAGTTCTTTTGCTATTGGAGTCCAGCTGCAAGAAAAGTGCCAGAAGTGAATGTTTGCAGAGGGATAAGCTTGGGAAAGATTTCACCCCCTCTCACCTGTGCACTTGTTTACTATCTCTAGGGAAGACTTTTTGATAATGAAGTACTTTTTTAGCAGCATTTTCCAGAACAGCTAATTTTAATCTTAAATTCCATGGTAACACTGAAGTTATTCCCCACACCCCACCCCATCATGAAAACAGGATTTCATGAAAGGGGGAATTATTAGTACTACCTGTTAGAGCCACGATATTAGCTTGAACAAGAAGAAGAAGATAGAGAAAAAAGAGATGAATTCTGTAACTTTCTTCTTTTGACTTCAAAAATAAATAGATGATATTCCCAAGGAACACAGCAGAGAATCCATCTGTGCTCTCATAGCTATCAAAAAAGACTTCCTGTTAGCATATTATTAAAAACCCAATTTGTAGGTAATGCTTTACTGTACCTTACAAGTCCGCTTCCTGCTAGGACTCCTGCTATGGTAAGTAGCATTACTCCTCCATTGACCACATTGGGATTTTGGATTACCCCAAGAAAAACAAGTGTAAGCAGTTCTCCTACTATATGGGGTACTACAACCGCAGCAAAGAAATATCCAAAACTTGAAGCATCTGGGTGTAATCCTACAGTCCTGTACAGATAAAAGTGTGTATTTTTAAAAGAAGCAATATTATTACTATTCCATCTTTTCAGCCACACTTAGGTATTGGGTGGTGAGGGAGGAAGGCTGAGCAAATAAATGAGATCACTATGGAAACAGGTTTTTGTTAGCTGATCATTTACTAGTAACATAGAATCATAGAGTTGGAAGGTACCTCTAGGGTCATCTAGTCTAACTCCGTGCACAATGCAGGAAACTCACAAACACTTCTTCCGAAATTCACAGGATCTTCATTGCTGTCAGATGGCCATCTAGCTTCTGTTTAAAAACCTCCAAAGAAGGAGAGCCCATTACCTCCCGAGGAAGCTTGTTCCACTGAGGAATCGCTCTAACGGTCAGGAAGTTCTTCCTAATGTTGAGTCGGAAACTCTTGATTTAATTTCAGCCCATTGGTTCTGGTCCTACCTTCTGGGGCCACAGAAAACAATTTTACACCATCCTCTAGATGACAGCCCTTCAAGTACTTGAAGATGGTGATCATATCACCTCTCAGCTGACTCCTCTCCAGGCTAAACATCCCCAACTCCTTCAACCTTTCCTCATAGGAATTGGTCTCCAGACTCCTCACCATTTTCGTCACCCTCCTCTGGACCCATTCCAGCTTGTCTATATCCTTCTTAAAATGTGGTGCCCAAAACTGAACACAATACTCCAGGTGAGGTCTTACCAGAGCAGAGTAAAGCAATAACATCACATCATGTGATCTGAACACTATACTTCTGTTGATACAGCCCAAAATTGCATTTGCCTTTTTAGCCACTACATCACACTGTTGACTCATGTTCAGCGTATGATCTACTAAGACCCCTAGATCCTTTTCGCACATACTACTGTTAAGACAAGTCTCTCCCATCCTATAACCATGCATTGGATTTTTCCTACCTAAATGCAGAACTTTACATTTATCCCTGTGAAAATTCATTTTATTGATTTTAGTCCAGTTTTCCAGCCTGTCAAGGTCATCTTGTATCCTGTTTCTGTCTTCTTCTGTTTGCAACCCCTCCCAATTTTCATATCATCTGCAAATTTAATAAGCATTCCCTCTGTTTCTTCATCCAAATCATTGATAAAGATGTTGAACAAAACAGGTCCCAGGACAGATCCTTGAGGTACTCCACTTGTCACTCCTCTCTAGGAGGATGAAGAACCATTCACAAGCACTCTTTGGGTGCGATCTGTCAACCAGTTACAGATCCACCTAACAGTAACAGGATCCAAACCACATTTTACCAACTTGTCAACAAGGTTAATATGTGGAACTTTATCAAAAGCCTTACTGAAATCAAGATAAATGATGTCTGCAGCATTCCCCTGATCCAGCAAGGTAGTCACTTTCTCAAAAAAAGAGATCAGGTTAGTCTGACATGACTTGTTCTTGAGAAAACCATGCTGGCTCTTAGTAGTCACATCCATTCTTTCTAAATGTTCCAGGACCGACTGTTTGATGATTTGTTCTAAAACCTTTCCAGGTATAGACGTCAAGCTGATGGGTCAGTAGTTACCCAGATCATCTTGAAGATGGGGACAACATTTGCCCACCTCCAAGCTTCTGGCACCTCTCCTGTTCTCCAAGAATTTTCATAAATAATAGCCAGAGGCCCAGAAATTACATCCGCAAGCTCTTTTAGAACTCTTGAATGCAATTCATCTGGCCCAGAGGACTTAGTTTCATTTAAATAAACTAGGTGTTTATGTACTATCCCTATGCTGATCCTAGGTTGGAACTTCATACCCTCCTTATATGTTCTGTTTTTTCCATGTTGAGCAACATTTCCCTCAGAAGAGAAGACTGAGGAAAAGTAGGAATTGAGCAGTTCCGCCCTCTCTTCATTACCTGTTACAATTTCACTTTCTTGCCCTCACAATGGGCCTACCATGTCCTTGCTCTTTTTCTTACTCTGAACATAAGTTGTTTTTAGCGTCTTTGGCCAGCCTAAGCTCATACTGAGCTTTAGCTTTCCTTTCTTTTCTCTATGAGCACTGGTGATTTGTTTATATTCATCCTTGGTTATAAGGCCCTCCTTCCAATTCCTAAAAGAGTCTTTTTTTATTTCTCAAGTCTTTAAAGAGCTGTCCATGGAGCCACTTCGGCTTCTTTAGGCTTTTCCCATTTTTTTTCTCATAGGAATCGCCTGTGATTGCGCTTTCAGTATTTCGCTTTTAAGAAACTCCCACCCCTCCTGAACCCCCTTCCTCCTAAGTATTTCTGACCATGGGATTTTACTCAGCATAGTTCTAAGTTTATCGAAGTTTGCCTTTCTGAAGTCCAACCTATAAGTCTGACTACGTATCGCTTTTCCCTTCCCTAAGACTGTAAATTCCAAAATCACATGGTCACTACTGCCCAGGGTGCCCACTATTTCCACTTCAATCAATTCTTCCTTGTTGGTGAGAATCAAATCCAGCAGTGGATCAGAAGAATATCATGCAGAGGGCCAAAGCAGAGGGTTGGGGTTTTTTTTAACGTGGGCATGCAATAAAAAATATGATTCTTTTCAGTCCCAAGTGGTGCATACCCCAAAGGATGGTACTATGTAGTTTACCAAATGTGGAAACCAATCTTTACTACCCAGTAATGAGTTTAGGCCAAGGGCCACATTTTTTATCATGGGAACAAGTGACAGAATGAAATCCACAGTGTCATTATTCTTGTCGTTTAAATCTCCACGAAAGCAAAGTGTTATTTGACAACAGCACAAGTCTTATTCTTGACAAGTAGCAATTTATATGCAAGAAGATTTGCTTATTTGCCAAGCACTTACCAGTATATAAAGATGCTAAAAAGTGCTATGCTGATGACACTGAAGGGCAAGAAATGAAGTATGTAGGCGAGCAACATCTGCCATCTCTGGTATAAACCGTCTTTGCTTTCCTGGTCTCCCACAGCCCGTAATGCAGGAACTGGAATGTATACAAAGGGAAGTTAGCCATTATTAGATAAAGCACATATATCTCTTTAGTAGCGTTGTTTTTTGGGTGGAAGTCCTTTTTTATACTTGTTAGCAATAAGAATGTAGAAACTTACACAGGGCCAGACCATTAATGATTCCTGTATATGGTGGAGCACTCATACATTGGTAAAAGAGCCCTACACGATCTTGCACTGCTCCTTTAAGAAGGTCATCATTCAGCCTCAGGAGGAAGAATGCCATGAAAAGGGCAAACAATAAGTTTTGGGAAAGCCGCATGATTATCCCAGCCTTGTTTCTGGAGAAATTCCTTGTTGTCCTCCTGAAAATGAAGAAGCATTACTGCACTGCTTCCAACCCAGACCAAGATATGCTTGCTTTGAAATTGGCCTTACATTAGGGTTGCAAGCACTGCCTTGGAAAATGCCAGGAGACACTTGGAATGCCAAGTATGACACTTGGGAAGGGGAGAGTTTGGGGAAGATACGAAATGATTTCCAGGTAATGTTCTAGGAATTTTCTGTAAGCTCTGTCCCAAATGCGATAGAGACATGGGAAAATGCTAAAGTGAAGGCTTTTCCCCAGCCACCATTTCTTCTCCTGTGTCTCAATTTCTCAGTGGTGGGATACTGGGGTTGAGGGCAGAGGTTTCATTGCTGTCGGCTTGCATTCATGGCCACTGACTTGTTTGGTGAGCACTTACCTCAAAAGAATCCATAGTTTGCAGAAAGATTTGGGCGAGTCCTTGTATTTAAAAGGTATAGGTGGCAGGTCTTTCACTTTGCACTTCGTTTCTTCAATAGCCTCTAAAGTTTTACAAAAGATTTCTGAACTTTTATAGGCTGTGGATATAGTTTGGACTCGGCTGTATGTTTCCAGTTCGCGCACTTTACTTTGAGTGTCAACTGATGTTAGATCCACTGAAAAAAATGCAATACCATTGCAATAATCCCTAATTTATATGAATGCATTTTTACTCTTCATCTTAAATTATACATGTGTGTGCACGCACACGCACAGACATTTATCTGCTCAAGAGACGATGCTTTAAAAAACCCCCACAAAACTTTGGTTATAAAGACATCAATTTGATTAACTGACTAAGACAGTTAATCACACAGAGGAGATGAAGAAATGTGAACTGAGTGACCTTGCTTTATTTCACCTCAGTATTACACAACACAGGTTTCATAGGGCAGACACGTAGAAACAAGGGGCCATGTCTACTATATCTCCTCCATTTATGAGCTTTCTTCCCCTGTAACGCAGAGCTAGCATAATCAAATACTGAAACTACAAAGTTTTTGTAATTTACCTGCCCGTCAGAAAATTATCAAGCCTGGAGCCATTTTTTCCACATTAAGAACATAAGAAGAGCCCTGCTGGATCAGACCAGCGGTCCATCTAGTGCAGCATCCTGTCTCACGCAGTGGCCTGGCCAACCAGTTCCCCTGAAGATCCAACAAGAGGGCATAGAAGCTGAAATCTTCCCCTGGTGTTGCCTCCTGGCACTGGGATTCTGAACATATGCCTCTGAACATAGAGGTTCAGTTTCTTAAACCAGATTCCCTTTAGTTACCATGGCTAGTAGCAACTGATAGACCTATACTCCATGAATCTATCTAATCCCCTTTTAAAGCTGTCTATGCCTTTGGCCATCACTACATCCTGTGACAGTGAATTCCAATTCCACATTTTATTTACTTACTATACAAAATAGTAATTCCTTTTATCTGTTTTGCATGTATTGTTTATCAGCTTCATTGAATGCCCTTGAGTTCTAAGTATTTTGGGAGGGGAAGAAAACAATTCTTTGTCTACTATTTCTACCCAGTGCATAATTTTATAAACCTCTATCATGTTCTCCCTTAGTTGTCTCTTTTCTCATAGGGAAGGTGCTCCAACAACCTAATCATCATGGTTGCCCTCTTCTGTACTTTTTCTAGCTCTGCAATGTCCTTTATGAGATACGGTGACCAGAAATGCACACAGTATTCCAAATGAGGCTGCACCACAGATCTGTACAAGGACCTTTTTATTTTCAGTCCTTTTCCTAATAATCCCCAACATAGGGTTTGCCTCTTTCACGACTGTAACACACAACCTCAAGATCTTTCCCCTCTCTTTCTCACCAAGCTCAGACCCCATTAGCCTATACCTGAAGCTGAGATTTTTTAATTCCAATGTGTGTCACCTTGTATTTACAAACACTGAACTTCATTTGCCACATTGTTGCCAATTCACCCAGTTTGTGGAGAGATCCTCCTGGAGCTCCAGTCATACTTTGTTTTCACAAGCCTGACTATTCAGTGTCATCTGCAAACTTGGCCACTACACTACTCACCCCTAAATTATTTATTAAATAGCATCAGCCCCAATTTGGGTTGCCAGGTCTGACTCAAGAAATATCTGAGGGCTTTGGGGGTGGAGCCAGGAGCAAGGATGTGACAAGCATGATTGAACTCTGAAGGGAGTTCCGATAATCACATTTTAAAGGGACCACACTCCTTTTAAATTTCTTCCCTCCATTTGAAAATAATGAAGGATAGAGGCACCTTCTTTTGGGGCTCATAGAATTGAACCTCCTGACCCAATCTTTTTGAAACTTGGGGAGGAGAAGCACCATATGCTATGCTGAAAATCTGGTGCCTGTATCTCAAAAAACAGCCCCCCAGAGCCTCAGATACCCACGGATTAATTCTCCATTATACCCTATGGGAATTGGTCTCAATAGGTAATAATAGAATGCTCAGCAGACATTTCCTTCCCCCTCACTTTCTGATGGCCCTGAACTGGCCTCCAAACCAGGGGATCCCCTGCTGCCAACTGGGGATTGGCAACCCTAGCCCCAATACCAATCCTTGGCTTGTGGGATCACTGCTTACTTCCCTCCATTGCACAAACTTTCCCTTTATTTCTGCTCTTTGCTTCCTATCATTTAACCAGTTTTTATTTCGTAAGAGAAGCTGTCCTTTTATCCCATGACTACTAATTTTCCTCAAGAGTTTTTGGTGAAGCACCTTGCCAAAAGCTTTTTGAAAGTCCAGGTATATAATGTCTACTAGATCACTGCTATCTACATGCTTGTTCATATTCTCAAAGAACTCTAAACATTTGGTGAGGGAGGACTTCCCTTTGCAGAAGCCACGCTGATTTTCCCTGAACAGACTTTGTTCCTGTGTTCTTCTATGTGCCTAATAATTCTATCTTTGATTATAGTTTCTATTAATTCACCTGGGACAGACATTAAACTAACTGGCCTATAATTTCCTGTTTTAAAAATGTTTAAAAACCATTTGTTACTCTCCAGTGTAATATTTACTACTCTCCAGTCTTCTGGTGCAGCGGCTGAATTTAGTGACCCAAATATGGGTTAGTAGATTAACAATCCCACTTTTGAATTCCTGAGAACTGTTGGGTATATGCCACCAGGACTTAGAGATCTATTAGTTTTTAATTTCTCAATTAGGTATAGAACTTCAACTCTCATCACCTAAATTTGACTCAGTTCTTTCTGTCACTTCTGTTGAGGAGTTAATCCCCCAGTGTTTTCAAATTTATTGGATTCTATGCTCTCTGATGCACAGCATAACACTTCCTTCAACACATCCCTCCCTGTCCTGCCTATAGAGCTTATATCCAGAAAAGGCTATATGCCATAGATTTCCCTCATTCTTCAATGTTTCTTAGATACTTACTATATCTAAAGTTATCCATATAAATACATTTAGTCATTTAGCCATGTATATGGATGATTTGTGGATCAGGCTATACATTATCATACATGTAATTCTGAACTGGAACCTTGGAGTGCAGATCATTAAATCCACAAACTGGGGTTAGGTACTGAGACAAAAGATGTTTAGCAAAAAAGATCTGAATATATATACATCTTACTATGGAGGAGAAAATGACCATCATTTGGAGGGCATGCTCCCTCTCATGAGAAGCATGAAATGGATGGAGCAGATCCACTCGAGCTGTGTGCTGCCCCTTCTGAGGGCTGCCTTCCTTGGTCCCATTTCCTGTTCCTGCTACTGCAAAGGCATAGGGGGGAGGAGCAGGAACTCTCATCACCATTCCTGCATGGCCTAGGCAGGGGCAGAGGTGGAGTAGGAGGCAAGGAGAGTGGGAGCTGCCCCCCACTGCATAAGCTAGTCAGATGGAGGAGGTGGTGCTGTAGGTGGGAGGAGAAGGAAGAGGGGCTGCCTCCTGAGCCAGGCAGGCAAAGGCAGCTGTGCAACAGGCAAGTGGGCTGGCCATTGAGTGGCCAGCACAGAGTGGGCAGTGCAGCAAGGCAAGGGGAGAGTTAACACACCACACAAGTCTCACGGGTCTTCTACTTGTCCTTTCTTCATTCTAGATTTTCTATATAAATGAACTATGGAATGCATGTTATACTCCTCTTGCCCTAAACTCTTAGCACAAACATGGAGAGTGTGTGCAACATTACTCAAAGAAATCCTTTTTAAAATTCGCATCATAAAATCCTGATTTGTTTCTGCACTACTCCCGCTATTATGTTCAGACTATTTGCTTAAAATAAGCATTAGACCACAAGACTTTGAAAAATGGCATAGCTCCTGTTTTGCTGTAGATAAAGGGAACGTTCAAAAACAGAAAAACAACTGAATGTAATTGTTTTGCTCAGGAAGAGGCAGAATAAATGATGTCTGCCCAGGAATCCAACCCAAACATTCCCTCCAACTTGTTTGGCTAGAAGCAGCTCTTTTTAAAAACCCAGCTTAGAAATGCTTACCATAAAAATCAAAGGGGTTGGAATGTTCTGGACAAGTGTAACCACAACCCCCAAAAAATGCAATCATGTCTGATGGCCCTCCACAGAAAACTAATTCTCCAAAACTCATGATGCAAATTTTATGAAATACCTTTTTGGGAAAAACAGAAATACATTAATGTGAAAAACTCTAACAAGAACAAGGTTTTGAAAATGCACAGTGTATCATATTGTGGCGGGGGGGGGGGGAGAGTCCCTCCAAGAAAGTATGCCTTGGGCTACAAATTAATGTTTGTGATAAAGGAAAGTGGAAAACCAAAGCTCTGAAGGGCTCAGATACATTCAGATCTCCGAAGGGCTCAGTCATCAGCACTTCTCTGTGGAGCATTCCTTGAATCAGAGAAGTGAAACACCTCTGCACATATGGAAATCTGTGTGTTCATGAAGCGTCCTCTAGTGAGCTTCAAGATGTAGTTCCAGCTTCCTCTAAGTCAAGTGGCTCTTCTGTTTGAAGGAAAGCCACATGTTATTGGAAACCTTCAAACTTTGGTCAGTGGATGATAGGATAGGAGTACAATTTACCCCAGAACCTTGGATTTTCAGCAATGTTCTCTGATAACTCTCATACTGGGGTGCGACTAGCCAGTGCTGTAGCTAAGGAGCCTCTGTACAAATTAAGTAGCTCTTATGTTTGGAGGAAAAGTCTTTTCAATTGGAGAAAGATTCCTTAGAAAAGTGTCAAACTTTGCTTAGTGGTCTCATAGGGATGCTAGCCTCCAGGTGGAACTTGGGGATCTTTTGGAATTACAAATCATCTCCAGACTACAGAGATCAGTTCCTCTGGAGAAAACTGATACTTTAGAGGGTAGACTCTGTTGCATTGCACCCCACTAAAGTCACTGTCCTCCCCAGACTCCATGCCCAAACTTCCAGGAGTTTCCCAACCTGGATCTGACAACTCTACCCCCCACCATCACCTGCAAGTGGCTGCGGGGAGGCAGCTGGCAACTCTAGGCTGGATCTATCCCATTATTTCTTTCAAATATAGCTTCTATGGAAGCCTAACAGAATGGAAATCTGTGTCTTGATATTTCTTACCTGGAAAAATTCTGATCGTGGCTGGTGGATTGTAATAATTACTATCCTGCCTTTTCGAGCAAGTTCTGAAAGCAGCAATACAATCTGATTGGCTGTCATGCAGTCCAGACCACTTGTTGGTTCGTCTAGCAACATGACCTCTGTGAAAACAGCAGGAATACTTCCTGGAAGTTCAGCTAAATCCATGTGCTTTAATTGCAAATAGAGGATTCCTAAATCTGTGTTAGCCTCATAGTACTCAAGCAAGGATGAGGGCTTTACCAGGGTCAGTCATTGGACTGAAATAGGATTTACCCTTTCCCATTCACCATTTCTCCCTGCCTAACCTTACATTCTCCCTAATTATTCTCCTTCCTCCAGTCAAGGCCAGAAATACTGGAAAGCAGAAAAAGGCTGATGGGGAACATGCAGGATATTAGTTAAGTGCTCTTCGCCCATCACTAGTTATCCTTTGTGAATGCCCTCCCAGTTCAAAATTGTTGTCAAAACCAAAGTCAGTTCAATAATATTTATTTATTTATATTTTCTTATATCCTGCCCTCCCCGCAAACCAAAGTAACATGATGCAGTAACATCTAGTTCCGTTGCTAAGTCATTTGTTGATTAATTTGCTTGCTAATAGCACAATAGCCTTAGTGAAAGGATTACATTGCATTCTAAGCACTTACACCTTTCTGTCTATATAGTAAGATAGAATGAAAGTATTAAGATTTTCTTTGTGTATGATAAATTGAATAATTTTCATATTTGCTACATATATATTATATGCAAGCCACTTTTAGTGTCTGTTAGGAAGAAAGCTGGGATATAAATAAAATAAATATTTTTTTTAAAAAAAGATTTTATACCAATGTTTACTTTTAGAAATTGGTATATAAGGTTATTGAACACTACCTTATACTCAGTCAAATCATATACAGCAAGGACAATTTTGCCTACTCTGACTGGCAATGATTTGCTAGGGTTTCAGGTGGAGATATTTCTCTTCTCATAGTACCTGATCCTCTTCACTGGATGAAACCAGGGACTGAACTTGGGGCCTCTGGCATGCAAAGCAGATGCTCTAGAGCCAGCTCACAGCCCTCACCCTGTTATTCTGGAGTATGCTTCATAAAATCATCTTCAAGCATACTAATACCTATTCCTCATTGTGCATACCAGTTCATTTGATAATGCTTTCTTGAACATAAATATATTATCTCCCAAACTTGGATGGCTTGATGATATAGATACCAGCATCAGAAGCCTCAGTAGATGGAAAACATGTGAGAAGTTCTCTTCCAGATCATGTATGGTAAAAGACAACTGATTACTGACGCAGTGTGGGCTCTGATTGTTGGGTGGGACATTTTGTAGTGATAATCACACCATAAAGATAGCATATAAGCTGAACCAAAAGATCCCAAGTACCCATGTGCAGAGTCTTCTTGAGACTCCAGAAGGTTTCTGCAAATCCGCATAGGCAGAACTGGGCTGGATGAACCACTGAGCAGCTCCTCATATCCAACAGTACAAACTTGCCATCCTTTTCTTAGAATTGGGTTATTGTAAAACATTTTCCTATGCTGGTTACTTGCAGTCTTCATCTCCCATCAGTGGCCAAGCAGAGATTGAAACTCAGACTCTGTTAAATCACTGCTGAGTTAGGTTATAGATTGGGCTTCTCCTGAAAGTAATGATTTTGGCTCTGTGACAGATTGAAAGTTCTATTGAAAAACACTGGGTGGAGGTGGGTGGTAGGAGTGTGTACCAGGCAGAAGTCTAATAAAAAAGGACAGAATATTTGTTTTGTTCTGAAAAGCTACATGCCATACTCACGGGGATCTTGTAATAACTGTGCTGCGACTGAAACGCGACGCCTTTCACCCTCAGAAATTCCCCCCAAAATACGGCTTCCAATTATGCTGTTAGCAACATGTGTGAGCCCCAGCTCAGCCATAACAGCATCAACCTGCAAAACACATGACAGAATAGGAATGTTTTAATACTCTTAATTCAGAATGATTGTGGAATAGGATGCCCTTGAAGGATTTGAAAGAGAAAGAAGTCATCATACTATTTCAGTTAATTACTAACAGTGCCACCCTAAGCAGATTTATTTTCTATTTCCATTGAAATCAACAGATTAGAAGAACATGACTCTGCTTAGGATAGCAGTGTCTGTCATTTTCAGTGCATCATGTTTTTACTTTATTTACCTGTTTGAATTGAAGTGGGTGGTGCATCTATCATTTTCCGATCAGAGCCATCACAATGCAGAATTTGGGCTGTGTGGATTCAACCATTCAGTGCTTTCATGCACAGGTATAGAATTTAGCTTCCTGGAAACCTTCCCTTCAATTTAAAACCAAAAGCAGGTTTCTAGCCCTTCTGGCTAGAGAGCCAGCATGATGTAATGGTTAAAGTGTAGGACTAGGATCTTCCCAGTCCACGTTTGAATCCCTACTCTGCCCCAGAAGCTAGCTGGTTGACCTTGGGACAGTCACAAACTCCCAGCTTAACCTACCTCACAAGGTTATTGTGAGGATAAAACAGAGGAATGATGCAAGCTGCTTTGGGTCCCTCCCCACTGGGAGAAAAGTGGGATATAGAGTAAATAAGTAAATAAATGGCTATGGATACAGATTTGAAAGTGTGTAGGCAATTCCTGGTAAAATGTCCAATGCTAGTGGGTGAGTGGAACTAACAGAGATAGAAATGAATATATAAAAAAGAAATAAATACAAATGCATAATTTCTACAAAGACATACAAATTAAAGTTTTTAGCACAGAATCATAATTTTAAAATACTACAGAGTATATATTGCGCAACTTCCAATCAAGCTGTTTCCATACTGAGATACATTTTACATCAACAATGGAACCAATAGATGTTCCAAGTATTCCCCAAATAATGGTAATGGGAACAAAATTGAGCCTTGGGAGATTAAATTTGCTTAGGATCTGCTTCTGGCCAGCTGTGTGACTTCAGTAGACTCAGGAGGGTACAACTTCAGGTAGGATTGCTGATTCCTTGGATAGTGAAGAAGCAGACATTCTTGTAATTAATTTACCAGTTCCATCCCTAAGAGAAAAAAAGTGCCCAGATTTTTACCAACTTGGATTGCAATCCTGCAAAATATTAGGCTGTTTAAATCTTATTGCCTTCAGTGGAATTCAAGCAGTGTGTGTACAGGATTATACCCCTATTTTCTGAGTTCAAAGACATTTCACCCAATATATATTCCAAAAGAAAAAGGTACAGACCTTCTTTTTTATGAAGTCACAGGAATGTTTCTGAAGGGCCAGTAAAGCAATGTATGTCAAAGTTTCTTCTACGGTGAGGTAGCTTAGCAAAGTATCATTCTGAAAGAGAAACACATGCACTGTTTTAACCTTGTAGGGGCAACCTAATTGTATAAATTCACTAACTTCTGTACAGTCAATCTAATGCAAAAGAGCAGAACCACAGTAACTAAAATATACTTGTTGGTCCCTTTTTCTTGCGATTGGAAACATAGGTGTAAACTACATGGGGGCTTGGGGGCTCAGCCCCCCCCCGCCGGATTTTCCCAGCAGGAACTGAGCCCCCTCCGGGCAACCAACACAGGACTTGGGGGCTTCCATTTTAGTTTTTCAAGGAGGAGATTATCTTCAAGGACATGGATGGGGTGGTAGAGTATGCATGATTTTCCCTCTGGGCTGCAAAGAAGTCAGTGGTGATCTTAGAACCTCAGCTTCTTAGAAATGCTAATTGAGCTAGAAGACACAAATGGATTAGATATTTGGATGGAGAAACTTCTCCTCCCTGGCGCCAGAGTCTAGGTGTCAATATGCATATTAACCAGTGTTCCTAAACTCTAATTGGGTAAATCAATACATTGGCAGAGGATGGGGAGATCTGGTAACTTTCTGGCAATAGCTTTTGCAGCACACAGGAGATACAGACCTCTCTGAGATCTAGTTAAAGTGGCTATTTTTTTCATCCATCCAGCCGATCTAGAGTGTTGAAAGATGCTTGATATTGTAAGGTAATTGAGATCTGCAAAAGTTTTCAGTTGTATCTTTAGATTCTCTAGATTAATGATTAAAGTGTTAATATCCAGCACATATCAATCCTTATAAGTTTGGTGTCTGTTGGAAAATAAAGCCTGGCTGGCTACACCCACTTTTAATGTACCAACAGTTAGGCTGCAGGCTCTCTTTGGTGGATTCAACATACTTGCTTGGTTCCAATTTACATTTGGGGGGAAAGTGAGATTGAGTGTGGGTGGACATGAAGATCAGAGGCCTTTAAAAATTTCCTAATGGATTCAGTTCAGGTGGGGTAGATATGTTGAAGAAGAAATTGGGGGGAAGAATAACACAGTATTACTATGTTGCATACATATTGCTATAATATTTGGGGGTTCTTTTGGCAGATAGATATTTTGTGTCTTCTTCAAGCCTGTGATTGTTTACATTCATTTAAGTGAATGCTGAACCAGATCCTTTTGAAAATTAATGGCCCCAGCAAGCCTCCCCCCCAAATGACTATACTCTTAAAGACTTGGTCAAGTAGGTGTGTATTGACAATTGTTCACCACCTAGGTATAGGGTTGCTGTTATGTCTTGCATTTCAGTCCTGAAGTTACAACACAGCAAATGCTACAGAGGCGACCAGTGGAAGCCCACTGGTCCCCGTATGTAGCTCGCTAATACACTCCTCCAATCAAGATCTGTGGCGGGAAGTTTAACTGGCCTGGATTGGACATGGCCAGATGGAGGGTTGTTCTGGGGTATGTATATAATCGGGACCCAGCCCGCGTTTCCTCGCCTTGTGATGTACTCGCCAATAAAGCATGTTGCCTTCAACTCGTCTCGTCACTCAGTACATTACAGTGGCGACGAAGGTGGGATCCTAGCCAGGTAACTTCCCAAGTGGGACTTCGCTGACCTGGCCGGAGACGAGGAAGGCACGCAGTCTAGGGAGACTGAAGTGCCTGCCGCCGCCATGGCTGACCCAAGTGGGACGATGGCCCACCTTGTAGAATTCGACCCTGCCAATCCCGATAGGTGGGAGACCTACACTGAGCGGGTCGACTGCTACCTATGAGCGAACATGATTACGGACAACAGCCGTAAGAGAGATGTGCTCCTGAGTGTCTGTGGGGAGGCCACATTCAAGATCGCAAAGGGTCTCTCGGCCCCCACGAAGATCACGGAGAAAACGTATGAGGAAATAGTCAGACCCCTGACCAGGACCTTCTTGCCCCAGCTATCCATCATTGCCCGCCGATTTCTCTTCCACAAGAGGGATCAAGGGGCGGGAGAGATGACCACAGTCTACCTGGCCACCCTCCCCCAACTCTCAGGGAACTGCAGCTTCAACAAGCTGGATGAAGCCCTGAGGGATTGATTCGTCTGGGTCCTCCAAGACGAAAGACTGCAGCAAAAGCTCTTTGCAAAGGAGGAGCTCACCCTCCAACTCGCCTTCAACGAAGCCACCGCATTTGAGAGAGCCACCAAAGCTTTCCACAATCCACGAGCAGAAGCCGTCCACCAAGAGGAAATGGCGCCGAGCAACCCAGAGAAGGAGGAGGCACACCAGCTCCGTTGCCAACCAGGAATGGGGCCAAGAGCAACCAATCAGCCACGAGCGACCAAGAGACCAACCAACACCAAGTGCGCCAGCTGTGGGGATCTACACAAGTGACGGGACTGCCCCTAACGCAACGTAGACTGCAGGAACTGTGGAAGAGTGGGCCACATAGCACAGGCTTGCCGGGCCAAGGCCATCCGCATATGCCAGTCCACCAACCACGACTTGACCAATGCCTACTCGACCACATCGACTAGCCTGCGGGTAATGAACTTGCCCCTCACCACCCCCGATAAGGTCAGGGTGTGAGTCCTAATTGAGGGCGCTCCATGCCTAATGGAGCTGGACTCAGGCTCCTCCATCTCCATAGTTTTGGAGGAGTCTCTAAGAAAACTTTGCCCCCGTGGCCAGCCCAGGCTGCGACCGGCTGATTTCATACTGTGGGATTTTGGGTTGGGCCACTGTTAGGGTAGAGTTTAAGAACTCAAAATCTCCTTGTTGTCCCCGGGCCAAAGGAAGCCCGTTTGAAATCTACTAGGGATAGGGCCTTCTCCATAATGGCCCCTTCCTGGTGGAACCAGCTGCCGGAGGAGGTAAGGGCCCTGCGGGATCTCGCTCAATTCCGCAGGGCCTGTAAGACAGTCCTCTTCCGGAGGCTTACAACTAACCGGCACTTGAAACTTGAAACTGAGTGTAGTTTTTATAAGATTGCTGTATGTTTTAATGTTTTAACTATGTAAACTGTGTGAAATGTTTAAATTTTTATATTCTTATGTTAGATTTTATATGCTGTAAGCCGCCCTGAGCCACCTGGTGGGAAGGGCGGGATACAAATTACAAATAAACTAAACTAAACACAAAACAAACTGGACATACTCGTGGTCAAACACCAGCTCACCACATTACTGGGGCTGGCCTGGTTTTGACCGCTTGGTATTCAGATACTGGGGGTGCAGCAGTTGCGAGCGCAAAATTTCGAGCACATGTGCCGGGAATTTCTGGAAGTGTTTGATGGGTCCCAGGGGTGCTACAAAGGGCCTCCCATCACCTTACCACTCAATCCCCACGTGAGACCAATAAGGCTGAAGGCCAGGTGAGTTCCATTCGCTCTTAAGCCAAAAATAGAAGTGGAGCTAGACTGCTTCACGGCCCAGGGAGTGCTAGAACCGGTTTTCTATGCTGCATGGGAAACACCCACAGTCACTCCAGTGAAGCTGAATGGAGATGTGTGCATATGCGCTGACTATAAGTGCACAATAAATAAGGTACTTCAGGACAATCCATACCCCATTCCGGTGGTCAGCCACGTACTGGCAGCCCTAGTTGGCTCTAAGGTTTTTGGGAAACTGGACTTGGCCCAGGTGTACCAGCAACTCCCGGTGGACACCGAGACAGCAGAAGCTCAGACCATTGTGACTCACAGGGGAGCTTTTCGGGTGCGGCGGTTGCAATTTGGGGTTAGTGTGGCTCCAGGGATTTTTCAGAGCATAATGGATTCTCTTCTCAAAGGGATCCCCAGGGTGCAACCATTTTTTGATGACGTTTTGATTGCCACCCTGGGCGCTGAGGAGTTCAGCAGCCGTCTGCGTGAGGTACTCTACCGTTTCCAGGCGGCCGGACTTAAAGTAAAGCGGGAGAAGTGTTCCCTTGAGGTGTTGAGGGTAGAGTTCTTGGGGTTTGCAGTAGACACCGCGGGCATCCACCTGACGGCCGACAAGACCAGGGCTATTGTCCACGTCCCAGCCCCCACGTGTAAGACGGAGTTGCAAAGTTTCTTGGGATTATTACATTTTTATCATTCATTTTTGCCCCACAAAGTGGCCATCGTAGAACCCCTTCATAGGTTCCTCAATAAAAACACCCCATGGGTCTGGGGAAAGAAGCAGGCTGCCACTTTTCAGGCAGTCAAGGACCTCCTAGTTTCCAATGATGTGCTCCACCATTTTGACAAATCCTTACCAGTGATTCTGGCTTGTGATGCTTCCCCGTACGAGGTGGGCACCATTTTGGGGCACCAACTCCCAGACGGGAGGGAGGTTCCCATGGCCTATCATTCAAGGCCCCTGACTACCGCCGAGCGCAACTATGCCCAGATAGTCAAGGAGGCCTTGGCAATAGTGGTGGGTGTGCATAAATTCAATGACTATCTGTATGGTAGGCGTTTCACAATCGCCACGGACCATAAGCCGCTACTGGGCCTCCTCGCCCCAGACCGCCAGATGCCACAAATTCTGTCACAGCGTGTCCTGAAGTGGAATCAGTTCCTCAATTCATACACATGTGCCCTGGTCCACCGCCCTGGCAAAGCTATGGGACACGCTGACGCCCTCAGCTGCCTGCCGCTGCCCTCTATGGACCCGGATCCCACCCCTGCCCACCATGTGATGCTTATAAAGACTCTACCAGAGAGGCCCCTCCACACCGATGAGGTAGCTAAGGCCACGGGTAGAGACCGCATCCTCGCCCGTGTTTTAGACTGGGTGGGAAGGGGATGGTCCGCGGGCAAACAGGATGCAGAATTCAGGGCGTTCACATCACGCAGAGAAAAACTGTCCATGCACAAGGGGTGCCTTCTCTGGGGAAGCAGGGTGGTGGTTCCCCCCCCCCATTGCGGAAACAAGTGCTGGAAGCCGTACACAAAACACATCTGGGGATAGTGCGGATGAAGGCCCTGGCACGTAGCTATGTATGGTAGCCGGGAATGGATGAAGAGATAGAAGGGTGGGTTCGAAGGTGCCAATTCTGCCAAGAGTCCCGGCCTGATCCGCCCAGTGCCCCTGTCCACCGCTGGGAGTCCAATAGGAGGCCATGGTCCCGGTTACACCTAGACTTTACGGGGCCATACCAGGGCCAAATACTCTTTATTTTTGTAGATGCATACACCAAGTGGTTGGAAGTGATTCCTGTAGCTTCAACCTCCACTGTGGCGGCGGCCAGAGCCTTGCGTAGGGTCTTTTGCACTCATGGGATCCCTGATACCATCATCACGGACAATAGGACCGCTTTCACCTTCTGGAAATTCCATGTTCTTGAATAGATACCTCATCCAGCACATTCGGTCTGCCCCCTTCCATCTGGTCACCAACGGCCAAGCAGAGCGCATGGTGAGCACCACTAAAGAGGCCCTGGGTCGCATTGTACAGGAAGATTGGGACCACCACCTGACAGCCTTCCTATTTGATAACAGAATCACTCCCAACCCCGTCACTGGGTTAAGCCCTGCCGAGTTAGTAATGGGGAGGAAGTTGATCACGAGGCTAGACAGGTTGCATCCTGACCGGGCCACGGACCTCCGCAGTTCCCCCAAAACCAGGGAAGCCGCTAGGAGGTTCTTTCCAGGGGATCCGGTGTACGCTAAGAACTTTGCAAGCGTCCCAGAGTGGTTAGCCGCCCATGTGCTGCAGGTCACCGGGTCCCGCTCCTACGAGGTCTCGTCGGAGGGGGGGGGGAGATCCTAAGGAGGCATTTCGACCAGCTGCGCCGCCACACTTTGCTGAAGGAACCGACAGCAATCGGGGAGCAGGGGAGAATTGACAGCAACACTCCCGGGAGCTACCCAGCCTATGCCGACCGCACCGACTATATGGGCGGAAGAGCACCACAGCGGTGGGAGCGACCCCCTCAGAGAGGAGATTCCGGAAGAGCGACAAGTGGCGGACAGTCCTCTTCCGACGTCACCCCACCATGAGGAACCAGCCGCCCCGCCAGCCACGGCGGCCGCTCCAACTCTCCAAATAGCCCTGAGGAGGTCGACCAGGGAACGCAGGGCGCCAGCCTACTTGAAAGACTTTGTGTCCTGAACTAGGAGAGGAGGAGTGTTATGTCTTGCATTTCAGTCCTGAAGTTACAACACAGCGAACGCTACAGAGGCGACCAGTGGAAGCCCACTGGTCCCCAGATGTAGCTTGCTAATACGGTCCACCAATCAAGATCTGTGGCAGGAAGTTTAACTGGCCAGGATTGGACCTGGCCAGATGGAGGGTTGTTCCGGGGTATGTATATAATCAGGACCCGGCCCGCGTTTCCTCGCCTTGTGATGTACTCGCCAATAAAGCATGTTGCCTTCAACTCATCTCATAAGAACATAAGAGAAGCCATGTTGGATCAGGCCAACGGCCCATCCAGTCCAACACTCTGTGTCACACAGTGGCAAAAAATTTTATATATACACACACACTGTGGCTAATAGCCACTGATGGACCTCTGCTCCATATTTTTATCTCATCACTCAGTACATTACAGTTGCCAATCCCCAGTTGGGGGCAGGGGATCCCCCAGTTTGGAGGCCCTCCCCCTGCTTCAGGGTCATCAGAAAACATCAGGGGGAAGGGAAATGTCTGCTGGACACACTCCATTATTCCCTATGGAGATCGATTTCCATAGGGTATAATGGTGAATTGATCTGTGAGTATCTGGAGCTCTGGAGGGGCTGTTTTTTGAGACTAAGGCACCAAATTTTCAGCATAGTATCTGGTGCCTTTCTTCAAAACACCATCCAAGTTTCAAAAACATTGGACCAGGGGATCCAATTCTATGAGCCCCCAAAGAAGGTGCCCATATCCGTCATCATTTCCAATGGAGGGAAGGCATTGAAAAGGTGTGCAGTGTTGGAGCAAGAATCTACATAAACCCAGTCTGACAGCTACAGTATGACAGCTGGTGATCTAGCTGCCAGGCTAGGTCACAGTGACCTGATCAGCAGACCGGCTTGAGCCGGCAGAAGCCAAGTGATGCAATCTGCTGAGTCAGCACGGCCAGGATTGGCTGCTTGGACTATATATGATCTGTGTGTGCATCACACAGGTCTCTCCCTGTGAGATGGTGGTTAGGCGAAGCACTTTGTCCGTGGAGGTGATATTGTATAGACTGCACAAGAGAGCACTTGTTGTGTATATATGTTAATACACCTTTTGGCACTAGTTGCACGTGTCTGCCTGATTTTCTTTCCTGAAGCCCTGTGTCGGGCAAGTCATCTCCCTCACTCTGCTACTCCCGCTCCGACAGGGTTATGGGCCCAGGGCGGTTCCGCTGCGCGGAGGAGAGAGTTGAGAGTTGAGCTGACTGTGAGTTTGGAAAGAGCCGGAGGCAAGGAACGCCGGTGAAGGACACAGAAGCACCACCGTTCTCTGTTTGAGAGCCAGAGGGACGTCGGCAGCCAGCCGTGAGGAGGAGTCGGCACGATGGCTCAGCAACAGCTTGGAGTAGCCGTTGAGAAGCTCACCTCAGCCAACTACGCGGTGTGGAGCCTGAGAATGCAACACTACCTCAAGCGTGAAGGGCAATGGCTGTTCGTGAGTAACCCCCCTGCTGACTTATCTCCTGCCGAGACTGTGTTATCGGATAAGGCACTGGCCAACATAGTGCTATCTATAGGAGATGACCAGCTGGTTTATGTGCGAGGGAAGGACACTCCCAAGGCTGCCTGGGACGCGTTGAGTGCGGTGCATGTTAGCACCACTGCTGGTTCCCTCATGGCCTTGACAAGGAGGATGTTCCGCACCGTTATGCCGGCTGGAGGGTGTGTGAAAGATCACATCAAACGGCTAACGGACTGTTTCGTTGAGCTGGAGGCAAGAGGCAAGACTGTAGCTCCAGACGACAGAGTGTACATTTTGCTGTCGTCGTTGCCACCTGAGTACACTCCCCTGATAACTTCTCTGGAGACGGTGGACGTAGCGACCCTGACCATGGAATACGTCTGTGCCCACCTGCTTGACTTCCAAGAGAGAATTGCGGCCGTGAGCTGTCCGGGGGTGTCGGCCAGGCAGCGTGCTGTTATCGGTGTGTCCGGGAAGACAGCCAAGAATGAGCCAGCTTTTGCTGCTGGCAGGCGTCCGAAGGTGGAGGAAGTGGAGCCGACTGCGTTTGCAGTCCGTCGCTGCTATGGATGCGGGTCGTCGCAGCACCTGCTCCGAGCTTGCCCTGAGAGGGAGAAGAGGCGGGGGCGTGTGCGGCGAGAGCGGAGGACCGCCAGCCCGTGTGAGGAAGCAACCCGGCTGGTCACGTCTGCAGTAGAGAGCACAGGGTCTGCTTGGATTTTAGACTCCGGGGCAACGAGCCATCTCTGCTGCGAGAAGGAGTTGTTGAAAAACATTGACAGTCCTGAGCATAAGTATGTGAGATTGGCTGATGGGACCACTGCCAATTCTGTTTGCTCAGGCAATGTGGAATTTCCTGCACTGAAATGTATGTTGCAAAATGTGTTGTATGTACCCTCACTGCAGTCTAACCTGTTGAGTGTTAGCACACTGTTTGACCAGGGATACCAGGTGAGATTTGAGAAAACCCGCTGCAAAATCCTGGGAGGTGGGGGAAAGTTGCTTGTGACAGGAAAGAGGGAAGGTAAACTGTATGTGGTCCAGAGTGATTGTGCCCAGGTGGCTCAGGTGTCGAATGAGCCTGTGCACAATAATTGTATACATTTGCTCCATAGGAGACTCGGGCACTGCGGATTTAGGGCGTTAAAGAAAACCCTGGAGCTTGTGCCTAGTTTGAAAGTAAATCCTTGCAAATGTTACTTGGATTGCCAGGTCTGCAAGAAGACCAAAAGCAAGGCGTGTGCTGTTGCTAAAGAAAGCTCAAGGGAAAGCACACGAGCCCTGGAACTAGTCCATTTAGACGTTATTGGCCCATTGCCAAAGAGTCTGTCGGGGAGGAGATACTGCTTGGTGGCCACCGACGACCACACGAGGTACGCGTGGGTTTTCACCATGGTGCATAAGTCTGAGGTGTATAAGACATTCACCAAGTGGGTCAAAGCAGTGGAGAGACAATTAGGGGTTAATCTCCTGGCTGTACAAACCGACAGAGGGGGGGAATTCTTATCTAACCAGATGAAACGTTGGCTGGAGAACAAGGGCATTGCCCACCGTCTGACGAACCCAGCAACGCCCCAAGAACATGGGCTATCCGAGCGAACAGGCGCCGTGTTACAAACATTAATGCACAGCATGCTCGAGGATGCAAAGCTGCCAATTCGTTATTGGGCGGAAGCGATGCATTGCTCGGCATACGTACATAATAGGGTTTGGTGTAAGCCTGTAAATGATTTGCCTTATAAGCGGCTATATAACCACTGCCCAGATTTGAGCTTTCTGAGGGTATTTGGAACCCAAGCCTGGGTGAATATTCCTCTGAAACATAGAAGGAAAGGAGGTGACCGGGCAGTGAGCCTAATTTTTCTGGGCTACAAGCCAAGGGCCAGGTGTTATCGTTTCTGCAATAGCAAAAGCAAGATAACACTTAGTAAGAGTGCCCAGTTCAATGAAGAAAGCAGCTGGCCAAGGTTGCACTCCTTGCAGAAACAATTTGTCCTGCTGCCAAGTAGCAATAACGATGTTGGAGCGCAGCCCAGAACTCCAGCCCAGGAGGTGGCACCCAGTGGGGCTGGAGAAGGTGAGCCGAATGCTGGCACAGAGCCTGACGAGCAGAGTCAGGAGGCAGAGCCTCAAATGCAGGAACTGGAGGTAAAGTGTGAGAGTCAGGAGGTTCAACACCCAATTACAGGGGCAGAGCAACCAGCCCAGGAGGTGGGAACAGAGCAACCCGAAGAAGACAAAGCTGGTCCAAGCACAGGGCCACGGGTGTCTGCCAGGTCCACCAAAGGCCAACGTCCCGCTAGGTACAAGTGTCCCTATGTCACTCTGACTGTCAATCCAGACCCACCCGGATTTGAGGAAGTGTTAAAAGAAAAGGCTAAGAAATGGAAAGCCTGGGTGGCAGAGTGCGAGGCAAGGGAGAAGGAGGCTGAAGCCAAGCGTCTGAAAGAGCTGGCTGAACAGGAACACGATGATGTGTTTTACAATCATGATGAGTTCCTGAACGAATTCCGGAAAGGGTTCCGAGCTACGTAAATATGAACTGTAATGTTGCTGGTGGACATGTATGTAAACTGTGTAAAGTGTTTTGGTGCACTGGGTTTAAATAGATTAGGAGGTGTGTTGGAGCAAGAATCTACATAAACCCAGTCTGACAGCTACAGTATGACAGCTGGTGATCTAGCTGCCAGGCTAGGTCACAGTGACCTGATCAGCAGACCGGCTTGAGCCGGCAGAAGCCAAGTGATGCAATCTGCTGAGTCAGCACGGCCAGGATTGGCTGCTTGGACTATATATGATCTGTGTGTGCATCACACAGGTCTCTCCCTGTGAGATGGTGGTTAGGCGAAGCACTTTGTCCGTGGAGGTGATATTGTATAGACTGCACAAGAGAGCACTTGTTGTGTATATATGTTAATACACCTTTTGGCACTAGTTGCACGTGTCTGCCTGATTTTCTTTCCTGAAGCCCTGTGTCGGGCAAGTCATCTCCCTCACTCTGCTACTCCCGCTCCGACATGCAGTCCCTTTAAATGTAATGGCTAGAACTCCCTTTGGAGTTCAATTGTGCTTTTCACAACTTTGCTTCTGGCTCCATCCCAATGTCTTCTGGCTCCACTTCAAAGTCTCCTGGTTCCACCCCCAAAGTCCCCAGATATTTCTTGAATTGGACTTAGCAACCCTACCTAGACAGATACAACTAACACAAATTGGTTTCTAAGCATATAACAATATTATTGCGGCTTATTTTACATGGTGGTTTTTTGGATAAAAAGTTATAAAATACTTTGACAAATTTGAAATGCTATTATAACAATTTAGAAGCTGCAGGGATTACATGATTAACATGGCTATCCACTATAGCCACTGGCCAACGCCCACCTTTTCCTGGGTTTGGCTTGGTCCCTGGGCATTTAGATATCCTGTACGGGATATCATAAATAGATCCCTCTTGGAAGGGCAATTTCCAACAGCATTGAAAGAGGCCATGGTCCACCCCCTCCTAAAAAAAAGTACAGCAGACCCGGCCGAATTGGCGAATTACCGACCGGTCTCGAACTTACCATTTTTAGGTAAACTTATTGAGAGGGCAGTGGCGCTACAGTTACAGAGTTTTTTGGATGACACTTCCGCCTTAGACCCCTGCCAGTCCGGCTTCCGTCCAGGTCATGGCACGGAGACAGTGCTGGTCGCCTTGGTCGATGACCTCCAGCGGCATCTGGATCGCCGGCTCGCCGATGCAGGGATTAGGGGGTCGGCCTTACAGTGGCTCTCCTCCTTCCTTGATGGTCGGGGACAAAGGGTGGCAATTGGGGGAGAGCGGTCCCGGAGGCACCCACTAGTGTGTGGAGTGCCACAAGGGGCAGTCCTCTCTCCGATGTTGTTTAACATCTACATGCGCCCCCTTGCCCAGATTGCTCGGAGGTTTGGGCTTGGGTGCCATCAATATGCAGATGACACCCAGCTCTATCTACTAATGGATGGCCGATCTGACTGCGTCCCAGAAAACCTGGACCTTGCATTGCAGGCCGTGGCTGGCTGGCTCAGACTGAGTGGGCTGAAGTTGAATCCAGCGAAGACGGAGGTCCTTTGCTTAGGTTGCGGTGCCCCGGGAAGTGAAATTCCCTTGCCAGCTCTTGACTGTGTGCCGCTGAAAGTGGCCCACAGGGTCAGGAGCTTGGGGGTTCTTCTGGAGCCTTCATTATCAATGGAGGCACAGATAGCGGCCACTGCCAAGTCCGCGTTTTTTCATCTTCGGCAGGCAAAGTAGCTGGCCCCCTTCCTGGAGCGCCGGGACCTGGCAACGGTGATTCATGCTACGGTCATCTCGAGACTGGATTACTGCAATGCCCTCTACATGGGGCTGCCCCTGTGCCGAACTCGGCGGTTGCAGCTGGTGCAGAACGCTGCGGCTAGGCTGCTATTGGGGCTCCCAAGCACATGCGGCCAGGGCTGCGCGAACTGCACTGGCTGCCAGTGGTCTACCGAGTTCGTTACAAGGTGCTGGTCATAACCTTTAAAGCCCTATATGGCCGAGGGCCTGCCTACCTGAGAAACCGTCTCTCCCCATATGAGCCCCAGAGAGCACTGAGGTCAGCTGGTAAGCACCAGCTGAATATCCCTGGGCCAAGGGAGGCCAGATTAAAGACCACCCGAGATCGGGCCTTCTCCATTGCGGCCCCACTACTGTGGAATCAACTCCCGGAGGAGGTACGGGCCCTGCGATGTTTAGACCAATTTCGCAGGGCCTGTAAGACATACCTCTTCAAAATAGCCTTCGCCCATACCGAGCTAAGATAATGCCGCTGTGTATGTTTTCTTTTCTTTCCGCTGAACTTAAGAAGATCTATTTAGCACCTTAATGTTAATTTTAATGTAACTGTATATTGATTTAAGATGATTTTATTGCTATGTTTGATTTTATTGCATTGTATTGCATTTATATGTTGTGAGCCGCCCTGAGCCTGCTTGTGCGGGGAGGGCGGGATACAAATAAAAAGTATTATTATTATTATTATTGTTGGAGGGGTGCTCCCTAAATTTATGGGGAGGGAGCTTCTCCATAAATTCATAGGTAGTGATAATGGAGACCCCTCCCTGTGATGTCACTGGCTCCTCCCTATGATGTCACTGGATCAAATGTCTCTGGCTGGGCCCCAGCCCCCCCCCCCCCCCCGAAAGTGAAAAGTCTACGCCCCTGATTGGAAACTATGTTGGCTGAATGCATGAAAGGGACATGAGATCATATTCCAAACTCCCATGCATTCCTCATCTATGGGTGTACATAGAATATGTGCAAAAATATGGAAGCTGAATTTTAAAAACCAGACCTGGAGAACATAAGAAAAGCAGTCTTGAAATTGATCCCGATGCAGCTCACGTCCATTGACATAAACCTGCCCGACAAAGTTGCTCTTATGGCTGAGTCTTCCAGCTATGGCATCCAACAGAGTAGTTTTCCCAGATCCTAGTACAAATAGTTAAGATAAATGATCTGCCAGCATTTGAAACAACTTCTGTAGCTATCCCTGCGAGTACAGTTTGAGCTGACACATTTAGGAGGTCATTATATTTATGACATTAAAACATAACTTGTTGATATGTGCAGATAAAATATTATGTTAAAACAGCAGACCAGGTTGGGTTTTCTTTTCTGGCTGATTGGCAACCCAGTAGGCTGCCTTTGAAACATTACATTCTTCAAGGGAAACTCAATAGTTTCTACAGATTTGGAACTACAACAATAATTTGTTCTATCACAGCCATATTGATAGGCAGTAGGTACAGGATTAACCACAGCAGTCACATACATACACCCACATTCCTAGTCCTCAATATTTGCCAATATGAATGCAAGACTACATCAGCTTTCCTGGAACCATTTGAACTACAGAGCCCATAGGAGATGTTAGATGTATAAGCTGTTTTTTCCACTGCAAAGCTTGTTACAATTAAAAACATAAGCAAACATTATAAAATATAATTAATATTTACAGTGCATACATGGATTTTAATTGGTCCAGAGTTTTAGCTAGCTGGCATCCTGTGCTGGCATTCTGTCAGGGGCTGAATCTAATGCTAACTAAGGATACCAAATTACCAAGGGAGTTTGCTCCAATTAAAAAAGAGCAACACAATATACATCACCAGGTTCACAGTGAAACCATTCACAAGGCACTTTCATATCCAGGGCACAATTTGAATTGTTTTCCAGCAATGTAATGTTCCTAAAGCAATTTATGGTTTGAGATTGATCTCTAAAGAAGGATACTTGGTCCTAAATATATATATACCTTACACAGTTAACACTGTATCTTTAGCTATGCCCTTTGCAAATCTGGATTTGTTACCATATGATTTCTCATGTCTATCTTAAACTCCTAAAATATTCTTCCACTTGAGATTACTTAGATGAACACATTAATGCTAATGTGTGCCTAATATTAATGCTTCAAATGGAGAGAGAGAGACAGAGAGAGAGCGAGAGAGAGAGAGAATTCAAGCCAGTCAGCCAAGGGTAGTTTAGGAGTGGGGGAGCAACTAAGGTTGGGGCATGATAGAAATTTGCATGGGGTATAGAAGGAACATTTTCAAATGGAGAGAGATAAGTGGAAGGGATTTAAAGCCCCAATGTATTTCAATGTATTTAATTTATTCTGTATTTTTCATTTCAGATGTTTTCTGTAAACGGGGGTGGGGGGGTGCCCAAATGTTCAGGAAATCTGTTTCATTTCAGTGTGGCCCCAATCTGCTGATTTAGATATCTGCAGATTGGGGCCACATTTGAGAAATAGATATATAGACATACCAAACCATAAACAAATCATAATCACAACAAATCCTCTTAATATGGCCCAAAGGTCCCCCAGCAAGATTCCATGGCAGCATGGGCATTCAGCCACTACACCACACTGTTGAAATTCTGACCTGACTCAGAAACATAGATATATTTACTTACCAGAATTTCCTAAAATGCCCATGATTTCGCCACTTTCTATATGAAATGAAACGTCTTTGAGAATCTGCCTTTTCCACTTCCTATGGTAGGAGGGTATATCCCACCATGATCCTACACGTTCCCTTCAAGAGGAAAAGGGAGAGAGAAGGAGAGAGGCACATGAAGAGTAATTTGGAAGAATTAAAAGACCTTACAAATGTAGTCCAAGGATCTTTGTTGTCACAGGGCTTTCAAATTTGTGCTCCCCATATTTTTGTATCCAAGAAGAATCAGAAATACTATGCCAGGATTTTCTGACTATAATTGGTATACTTTTACAGGATGTAAAGAATAATTTCAGAGAAATTGGATTTTTTAAATGAAATCAACCACTTAAATTGCTGATATAATATATAATGGAGAATCCTTTTGGATATCTTGAGTCAATGACAGGGTCACAATTCTTGAAACAAGCTGAGGATTAACCTTGATCAAACATACTTTGGTCATGATTGTATTCTGCTTATTCTGGCATTATTTACATAAATATTTCTATCTTGCTTCCCCCCCCAATGGAAACCTGAAAGAGTTTAATACATTGTTTTACCCTCTTCCATTTTATCCTCACAACAAACCTGTGAGGTAGGTTAGGCTGAGAGTATGTATGACTAGCCCAAGGTCATCTGGCAATCTTCTATGGCAGAGTGGGGATCCAGTCTAGGTCTTCCAGATCCTCATATGACACACTAGCCTTCTACAATAGTGGTCCCTGGTGGATAATTGAGATAAACTCTCAACATATGCAGCTGCATGTACTTACCTGACTGCATAAGACACCTTCACAATACTAACACTATTGTGCGATATTAAAGCCATCTTCCTGTCTTCTCCTTGGCATTCCAGTGATATGGGTCCAATCAATATGTATGTTTTTCTCTGGTGATTACCAGTCAATGGTAAGCTAGTTAATCAAATTAAAACACATGTGTTCCAAAAGCATTGTACTGAGTAGCTCTTGAACTTCTGTGATCCCAGTCTGTTGCTTCTTGCATTTAAAAAAATTCTTTCCAGTTGCTCGTCCACCATCATTATCTGATGAACCTTTAGTCAAAGGGAGTTTTTTTTTATTGTAGTACAATGATAGCAACAATTGTTTACTAGTTACAGAAGTAGGTGTGGACCAGATGAAAGCCAGTCTGGGTGAATTTCCTAGAGAGAAAAGGAGACGGTAGTTAGGCTTTAAAATAAAAGGAGAAGAAAACACACAATCAATTGGAAATAGAGTTTAAAAGGAGGTGATCAATAATAATCACAGCAGGAAAATAAAGATGGATTGTTCCACTGTGAAGGAGGACAACGAGAAGGTGAGCAAAATTTTAAGACTGAGATCCAGAAGTATGACAAATCAAAAGGATTTTAGTCAGGTTTTTGAAATGTAAATAAATCAAGAAATGTAATCAGAAAACTTCATATTTCATCTAGATTGATTAACACTTGAACTAGTACTGATATGGAAAGCATTAAAATGATCTTATTAGGACATCAAAATGTGAAGGAGCATTAAGAAGTCACTGATGTGTTAGTCAAATCCTCCCCCCCCCCATCACTTTGTCACTATCACTTCTGTTGTAAGCTCATTGGAGGCCTGAATGTTTTGCTATGTTGTGTTGAAAAGTGCTCTGCTTGTTGATCGTGCAAGTACTGATTCAGTAGTCAATGTGATGCAGCAACTCTAGAGTGTGCATTGGAAAAGGGCTCAATGGTAAAGCATTTGCTTAGCACATGGAATGTCCCAGGCTCAATCCCTGGCATCTCCAGTTAAAAGGATCAGGTAGTCCATGATGTGAATGACTGAAACCCTAATGAGACACTGCCAGTTTGAGTAGACAGTACTGACTTTGATGAACTGATGGTCTGATTCAGTATGGCAGCTTCATATGTTACCTCTCTCTCCTTTTGTTTTTAAAACCACTACAGTTTTAAGAAAATGACTTTCTAATAATGATTTCTACAGGCAAAGGTAGGATTCCAAGACAGTATTTTTTGCTCAGAAGATGATAGCAGTCTGTATTTCACATACAGTGGCAAATCAAATGTTCTGGAGGTCAGAGACCTCAACTATCAGGTGAGAAGTTGGCTTTGCTCTATCTATGATCCATCATTATTGTTGTTGTTCCTGCCACCAATTCACAGCTGACTTATAGTGACCCCATCGAGTTTTCAAGGCAATAGATGTTCAGAGGTGGCCTTCCTCTGCATAGTGACCCTAGTTTTTGCAGTCTCCCATCCAAATACTTGCCAGGGCAAACCCTGCTTAGCTTCCAAGAACAGGATACAAGG
The DNA here is from genome assembly GCF_032191835.1 of Heteronotia binoei. NCBI lineage: Eukaryota > Metazoa > Chordata > Lepidosauria > Squamata > Gekkonidae > Heteronotia > Heteronotia binoei. Next base: position 215,852,726 of record NC_083223.1, read on the forward strand.
GGTAATAAATGGGCTTGGCAGCAATCTGGTTAACATAGTCAAGCCCATCTAAAAAGAACTGAAGACCAAAATATGGAACAACCAGATGATATTTCAAGTTTCTTTGTTGGAAAGGATAGATGTTGGGTACAAGGGAGTCTGGTAATGGCAAGAAGGGGTACTAGAATTAGTAGAGTTTTAGAGATTAGAGATGGAAGGGACATGAAAATGGGTAGACACTGATAAGCATTCTAAAGGTGACATTGCTGGTCTGAACACATGTTCTCTGCCTTGAAAACAAATGCAGCAAATGTGTATCTTCACTCTTAGCATTTTGTGGGACACTAGGAAAAAATGTGCCAGCTCTGATATAGTAAAATTGAAGGCTCCCTCTCACTCTTCTGATCAATCCTATAGCCTGCCCTATCTATGAGACATTGTAATAGCCTATCTATACAACGTTATAGAAGTGATTCAGGTGTGTTCTTGTAACTTAGGGATTTTAGGGGGAAGGGAGTATCAGGTGCTGCTACTCTATGGAAAATCTCAGCTGGGCACACTCTGAGGTTGGATTTCTCACAACAGTGTAATTTTATCTAGGTTTTGATACATTTTATTATTACATTTTAACTGCAACTCTTAACTTGTACAGTAGTATTCCTGATAATATTTTGTTTTGTCAGTTGGATCTGGTCATGGACTGTAATAAAACTGAATCATTAGATTTAAAATGAAGATTACTCTAGCTCTTCTGTAGTTTAAGTTCATCTGTGGGTAAATGTTTGCCTATATTTTGACTTTTTAACTATGTTATTTCTCACTAGATTGATGTGGCCTCACAGATTTCATGGTATCAGAAACTATCAGAGCTAAAGATGCCTTGGACATGTGGCACAGACCACAGTTCCCATGTGATGGCCATCCAAAATTTGACCTTTAAAGTCAGAAGTGGGCAGATGCTTGCCCTCATAGAAAGCTCTGGTAAGAAGTATTGCATTCTGATTTGAACCAGTCATCTCTGCATATTCTACCAGTCCATCATCAGAGCAAAGTCATCTACTTGAGAAAAACATTCTTTATAGACAAATATTCTAAACCAGAATGCTAAGATCACCAGAACATAATTAATGAATACAAGGAGCCCTGTCTTTCTGGGCACTTGATTTAATTTAGAATGTAAAGTTTACCATTATTTTTAACATTTTCTGCCAAATAATTTCCTAAAACAGTTTCCCCACCCCAAAGAGTTTAATGATTTTTTTTTAAAAAAAATCTAGTCAACAAGCAGCTCAGTGTCCCATAACACTAGAACTCAGAGTCTCCCAAATTAACTAAGTAGCAAGAGCTCCAAATCAGATAAAGAGTAAAGGAAGAAGAAGACCGCGGATTTATACCCCACCTTTCTCTCTGAATCAGTCCAGAGCCGCTTACAATCTCCTTTATCTTCTTCCCCCACAACAGACACCCTGTGAGGTAGGTGGGGCTGAGAGAGCTCTCCCAGAAGCTGCCCTTTCAAGGACAACCCTTGTGAGAGCTACAGCTGACTGAAGGTCATTCCAGCAGGTGCAAGTGGAGGAGTGGGGAATCAAATCCAGTTCTCCCACATAAGAGTCTGAACACTTAACCACTACACCAAACTGATAAAGGTAGTCCCCCATGCAAGCATCAGTAATTTCTGATTCTGAGGTGACATCGCATCATGACGTTTTCATGGCAGACTTTTTATGGGGTGGCTTGCCATTGCTTTCCCCAGTCATCTACACTATACCCCCAGCAAGCTGGGTACTTATTTCACCAACCCTGGAAGGATGGAAGGCTGAGTCAATCTTTAGCCAGTTATCTGAACCCAACTTCCACCAGGATCAAACTCAGCTTGTGAGCAGAGCTTGGACTGCAGTACTGCAGTTTACCACTCTGCACCATGTGGCTCCTGTCGCAGAGGAGGAGCCTCGTGGTGCAGAGTGGTAAGCTATAGTAAAAGGTAAAGGTAGTCCCCTGTGCAAGCACCAGTCATTTCCGACTCTGGGGTGATGTTGCTTTAGTCCAAACTCTGCTCATGACCTGAGTTCGATCCTGGTAAACTCTGGCTCAGTATAAGGAAATGTCATGTGTTCAAATAGTATAACAATATCACACTTGTTCCATGCACACAGTGTCAGTTGTCTGTCAGGAAATGTTTTTGCTTGGCCAAGCTCTGAATATATTAAGCAAGATAAATTGTCTTAATTTAACCTATATACAGAAACACTTATTCCTACTGGGAAACGCTTTTAAAAAGCAGGGCTTTTTTGTAGAAAAAGCCCAGTAGGAACTCATTTGCATATTCAGCCACACCCCCTGACACCAAGCCAGTCGGAACTGCATTTCCTGTGTGTTTCTGCTCAAAAAAGCCCTGTAAAAAGATTTCTGCTTCTCCCCCACCCTATTGATTGTATACAAAAGAAGTAATAGGTGAGATTAATAGCAATATATACCATAAGACTGGGTATAGAAAAATGGAACATATTTTGCTGAATGACTATTATATTATGATGCATTTGATGAGCTTTCTTTTCTTTTCTTTTAAAAAAATGCAACCTGTATTTTTGGAAGACACAAAATATTCAGTTGGGAATCTGGCTGAAATTTTACACTTTCCCTGCTCAGCCCATCCTCTTGCATACAAGGAGTCATTGCTGAGCCTATATGCTGTGATGGAGACTTTAACACACAGTAGTACTTCCAGGGTCTTCCACTACTACCTGTCAAAGAACATGAGTTCTGATGTTCTCTTGCAGGTAATCTATGAAGAGAGCTTTAGAAGTTAAGTGTAATGTTCCATCATTCTACAAGGACTTAGTATGCTGCTGCAATTCAATAACAATTGTGCAATTTATGTACAAATTCCTCATTCTTCGGATTAATCCCCTGAATATTTCCCTACTAAATTCTCTTGTATGGTTTCTGGAAATGTGCTAAACCTAAGCCATAGCTGAGGAAAAACTGCCAAGTATTTGCTATGGAACAAAGGCCAGTCCACAGTCTGTGCTTATATGAGGAAAGCTTTTCACGATAACTTACATGCCAAGGCTGTTTCACATGGCAGCTGTAACGTATGGAATGGTGATTCTTGTGAATTACACATGTTGTATATAGAATATCTGGTTGGGTGCTATCCATGGTATAGCTGTAATGTGAAATTGTTGCCACAAGTCAACCAGTTCCATTATTCCACAAATCCTACAGAGATACGCTGTCATGTCACATCAAAGTGAATGAAAGCTGTGCTACAGCATATTCATGCTTTAGAACATCTCCCATTCATTTTGGAAAACCACACTATGGAGGAGGACTTTCTGATGGATTGTATTTAGTTTAAAAGAGTTTAATAAAGGAGAGCCAATTTGGTATAGTGGTTAAGTGTGTGGACTCTTATCTGGGAGAACTGGGTTTGATTCCCCACTCCTCCACTTGCACCTGCTAGCATGGCCTTGAGTCAGCCATAGCTCTGGCAGAGGTTGTCCTTGAAAGGGCAGCTGCTGTGAGAGCCCTCTCCAGCCCCACCCACCTCACAGGGTGTCTGTTGTGGGGGAGGAAGGTAAAGGAGATTGTGAGCCACTCTGAGACTCTTTGGAGTGGAGGCCGGGATATAAATCCAATATCTTCTTAATATACCAGAAAGAGAACCATAATGTGCATCAGGCAAGGCACACAGCCCACAAGCTATGTCCAGTGGGTTGCCAATCAGGGGCATGATAAATGATCAGTTTTGCCAGCCACCTGAAAATGACATGGATTCATATTATTTCTGGCATAGTTACTGGGCTGGATGCTGCAGATCTGTTTCATTAATGGCAGCATCTTCATGAATGGCAGCACAAGTGGTTTTTTCTTGACAATAGCAGGTTCTTTGAGCCTTTCACACGAGGGGATGCCTCCATTCACCAAGAGAAAGTGCTGCCATTATTAAAACAGAACTATGGGATCCACCTCATCCTCCCTGGGGGAGGCATAGATTTTGTAAAGAAGCCATCAAACCATAGATGTTTAACATTGTAATCTATTATATTTCTAGCTTGCAGAAGAACATCTTTGTTCGATGTGATAACATGTAGGGACCATGGAGGCAAAATTGTATCAGGTCAAGTTATAATCAATGGAAAACCCAGTACCCACCAACTGGTTAAGAAGTGCATTGCTCATGTACGACAAGATGACAGACTGCTACCCAACTTGACAGTGAGGGAAACATTATTGTTCGTTGCAAAACTGCGTCTCCCAAAGACATTTTCTGAGTCAGAAAGAGAAAAAAGGGTAATTACAAAGAAAATTAACTTATCAAGACTTTATTTAATAACATTACTTAAGTGACTGTGCAGCATGTTGGATAAAGAAAAACTAATTTGAATGTGATTATTTGTTTTTTTATTGTTAAAGTTTGTTTTAGCTATCTTTGGTTTTCATTTGCCTTGCCATTGAGTTTTGCTTGGTTTACACTTTCCTACAGAAATTTAAGAGTTGGCAGATTGTTAATGCAAGCACTTCTCTAACTCCTGAAAGGAACACAAAGAAAAATGGATTACAGTCATTTTTTAAAGTTTTTTTTGTAGTTTTTGAAATTTTTAATCACTAATGTAAGATAGAGCACTTGTTTTCATTTGGTAGGTCAGGACCGGCAACTGAGATGTGCTCCAGCCTAAGATGGGTCTTACCAATGGCAATATCTTCATTTGCTTGCTTCATCTTTGAGGGAATTGATTTACTTTAAGAGAAGAAAATAATCTGACTGGAATACCTGAATAGAATGTAAAATGTAAAATTCCCTCTGCCACTCTCTCAGCCTTTGGAGTTCACAGCCCAAATTAAATCCAGTCTGCCACTTCAAATGCTTTGAGGTCTACAGCATCTAATCTAGTTTAAACCAAAGGGGGGGGGAAATCATCATACAGAGTTTTAAATTGGGCTCCATGTATCGGATTAGGACTGGAAGTGGCTCCAGGAAAAGCTGGGCTAGACAACAGGGCTCCCCTGCCATTTTAGTACAGGTATGGTAGTAGAAGTAGGAGATCCACTTCCCCTTATTTAAAATAGGAAAGTCCATTAGGAAGTTCTTCTTTGAAGTTCTATGCCAGTGAATGGCAGATGTGTAATGACTGCATTCAAAATTTGTCACCTGAACTAGCACAGTTGCCCCAACTGGGGTCCATGAGTAAGGCTGCCTCAGGAAAAGGTAATTTAATTTAAAAGGTAATTTAATTAAGAGAGAGAGAGAGAGAGAGAGAGAGAGAATATTTTGAATGTGATCTCTGTGCTAAAATAAAAACAGTGTTTTGTCCTTGATCAAATTTTCAGGTAGAGGAAGTTATAGCAGAACTGAGATTGCGACAATGTGCAAATACAAAAGTTGGGAATGAGTATATCCGTGGTGTTTCTGGGGGTGAGAGGAGAAGAGTAAGCATCGGGGTCCAGCTTTTGTGGAATCCTGGTAAGAACAAAGAGATGGTCCATATGCTACCATTTTAGGTTTCTGACCTAGTGCTTTAGCACCCAACTGGCATTATATGAAAAGACATAACGTGTGAGGCAAGACAGGTATCGCTTCAGCTATGGGCATATAACTGTCTGTCACATGGTGACTCCCTGTAAACTTTGTCTTGGATACAGGCCACCGCATGAAGAGGTACATTTTACTCCATTCTCATTACTCTACAATTTCAATTCTTTTTGAAGTCACTAAGCAAATATCCAAATCCCCATTTGGTTGCTTAATTTTGTTGTTTTATTATTATTGTTAATCATTTTATTATTTATTATTTTTATTATGTCATTGTTTCATTATTATTTTACTGTTGGGTTTTAACTGTTATTTATTATGTCTGTAATCCACCCTGAGCCCATTATGGGAAAGGGCGGAATATAAATTTGCTAAATAAATAAAATAAATAATAATACTCATAAAAAGCTTCCAAATGGCCACTGCAACACAGATGTTTGTTTGTGAAAGGAAGTCCAGTTTCCATCCCTTGTGGCTTGGAAGATACCTTTGTCTACCTTCCTTTTACAAAAAAAGGGAGACAGCAAGCTTTGAGGTGGTTGGTGGCTGTTTGAAGAGACTGGGCTCCTTTTCCATGAAGGAGGGTGTGAGGAACTGGTCAGGGTTGGCTTGGGAGGGTGACCACTATAAATTTTTCTCCAGTCACCTTCCCTCATTCCTCAGGCACACACAGAGAAATCCTATCAGAACTAAAGTAAACTAGGCACCAGATGGTTTTAAATTAAAAAATCAAAAAGAATGTTTATTGGTTCACAAAAGGTAAGGGAAATATGATATCAAAACTATGAACAGGCAGGCTTTAGAACTATACAAAAACCTTGGACAGGCAGGCAGTGCCTACTGGGCACTAGAAATGCTTTGGAGAGATGATGATATTGCTCTATGCGCTGGCTTCTCAACTCATAAAAATAATAAACTGACATTCACTCTTTTCCACACACACTGAGGACCCCTTACTTGTGCTAGATAACTTTTCCCTCACAGACATACACACTAGCTCACTGGACTCACACCCTTTTGAGTGCTCTAACCAGCCCCTCAACTCCTGGTGTGTCTCAGTCCCAGCTAGATTCCTAGTCTGACTCTTGGGATCCCTTTCTAGTCACAAGAATCTAGTCACAGTATTTGTGTAGTGAAGTGTTCTCAGTTTATACTAGGCGTCTGCCCTGTTGTGCTGATAGAACCCCACAGAGTTTCTCCTCACAGAAGGTGCCTGACTGTGATCCCCTTTTGTCCAAAAACTCTCCTACTCAGACAGAAGCTTAGCTCAGTTTTGTCTACCAAGGAACTCAGCCTCACTGGCTGTTCTCAACTCTTTGCCCAGTTGCTTCACACCACAACTGACCAGCTTAAATACCACTCTTCACACTGTTCAGTACTCAAGCCCCAACTCCAGACTAAAACTCTGAGGCAGTTTTTCCTTCTGCAAGCCCCTTCAATTCATTACATTCTCGTTTCCATAGCTGGAGTCCAGCCAATCGTTGCAAGGCTGTTTCCAGCTTCCAGGCTAACTTGCCTGAGTCCGTTACAGAGGGAAAGAAAGCAAACTTTACATACTTGCTCCTCCTTTGGGAACAGCACTTGCTGTGACCACCCATCCATCTCTGTATTTGTCAAAGTGGGAATTAGCTGGTTGCTTCAGGACTGAGTAGTATTTTTTGTAATTGGCCACAGAGGAGTTCTTTTAATCTGGTTCACTCTTCCCATAGTGAGTAAGACTCGCATAGATAGACCTGATTTGGACTGGTTAAGTCTATCTGGAACTGGTTGGAATAGTATGGGCTTGGCCTCAAGATAGTTGTGACCACTCTGAAGCATCTAATGTTGAGGGAGGCTTCCCAAACCAGTCTCTCATTGCTTACCAGTCAGGGGGTTTGGAGAGGTGGCCACATCAGGGCTGTGGCTTCCTTAGTTTGAACCTTTTGTGAGAGAAAGGGGGGGGGGTGATGGAGTAACAACTCCTCTCAGCATACTGTTTGATTTGGATTTTCCTAGAGCAACTTTCCTTTTCTTCTCCCCTGGATGACAGCCCCCTCAATAACATGTGTTGGGTCCATAATATACAGGTTGCCCCCTACACATGTCACTGGGGTAACTATTTTGGGGTCAAACAGCCTGGAGGATACCTAGGTCCCAATTTGGCTCAGCATTCTGATTTGGAAGGAGAAACAAGACAGAGACAGGGGATCTTCAAAGAGAAATAATTTTATTCTCCTAGCAAGATACAAGGCTAGAAAGAGGAAATGCAAGGGAAAGCAAAATCATGAAATGATATTGCAATATAGTAACATAATCCTAGCAATGCTGTCCTTGGTTGTTGCCTGATTAGGGTCAATAGGGAGTTTAAGAGAAAATAAAGGGTGAAAAGAAAAACATATGTTGCCTTATCCTGAAGAGAAGAGCCTATGAGACTGTGATCCAGGGGAGAAGAAAAGGAAAGCTAGTCTGGGACATAGGGAAAATCCAAACCAAAACCAAGTAAGAAGCTCAGGGTCCAAAATGAGATACTTAAGGGGTTCAGCAAAATGGGAAGGGTCTGGGAAGCAGGTGAACCCTGAGGCTGGTGATGCAGGCTGAATTATGAAACCAGCTACAGAACTGCAGGGGTTTGAAATGCCCATCTTCTAGGCTTTTGTAAATATGAGGTTGGATTCTACAGCAAGATTGGATCAAGAGTGTGGGATACTACATGTAGTAGGTAGTAAGAAGTTTTCTTTAGGTGAGGTGATTGAGTTACTGGAACTTGGGAACAGCTCAAATTGTTCTACCCAAGGTTGAGTACCAGCTTTGTAATATTTCTCTATAGGTTCAGGATTGAATTGCTGGGTTAGGCTGGATGAAGTGGAAAGCTCTATAGTCTTAGGTTATTAACCAGCAAACTTGAGTCAATGAGTCTCAAATGTCAGGGAGCTTCTGAATGCTGAGGATCATAGTCCTTTAAACATTGTGCTTTTTGCAGCATTCCATCAGGTGGGCTACTGCTTTGTGAGAACATCCAGAGAAATTCCTCCCCCCCCTCAGTTTATAGTTTTTATTAACAATATTGATATGACAATAAACACAAACAACAACAAAAAGACGAACAGCATAAAATAATGAAACAAAACAATATACTGGAGAATGAAGGTTGAAATTAGTTAATCCCAATACATTTGCTGTTAATCGATGGTATTCTATGTTGATAATGCAATATATTTGTTTTAGTCTATTAATCTTTTTCCAATTTCTAACATTATGAACTTTTTCCTTATTGTCTCCATCTTTTTCTTATTTTTATATTGTTCTCCCTTATTTTCATTTATCTCTATAAATAAACTATCATGGCTTTTTTAACCAATCGTACAAAGATTGCCACATTTCTTTACACACTTGTACATTTCCTTCTTTCAATCTCACTGAAAGGAAGTCCATTTCTGCTTTTTCAAGCAGTTTTTGTAAAAAGTCTTCTTGTTTAGGAATCTGCTTTACTTTTCCATTATCTTGCATAAACCATTCTAGCCGCTGTTACTGCATGTACTAGAAATCTGTATACAGGTTTGGAAATACCCCTCTGGCATATATTTAGTAAATACATCTTGGATTGGTGGTTTATGTATCTTCTTAATACCTTTTGGAGCCAGCTGTGGATTTGGCCCCAATATATTTTTGCTTTGGGACATTGCCACCAAATATGGTAGAAGGAGCCACAGAGAAATTCCTGATGGTTCCCTATTTTGATATCATACTGGATCATTTTATCTAGGCCTCTGTGGCTAAATCAGAGGGTCTCTGGAGGCTCACATATCCAGGATACCTGTGTAGAGACAGCCTCACTCACAAGTCCTGTGAGCAAAAATTCTACTTCATGAGCTACTGGCATTAAAGTTGTGAGCTACTGCATAAATTAGCTTGCTCTGGGGCCATTTTACCTGAGCTAAGACAAAAATGTGGGAGCTGGAAGCTAAAAAACTGTGAGCTAGCTCATACTAATTCAGCCTAGAGGGAACCCTCACAACACAGGCAAGCAAAATCTAATGCAGATCAATGTTGCTCTGTGCTTATAGCCGGGGGGGGGGGGCGATTGCCCACAATGCTGGCATACTTTTGGCAGCCCAGTAACTATGGAGCTAGAACTTGTTATAGTTGATCATAATTGTGGTTTTGTCTGTGGCAGGAATTCTAATATTTGATGAACCCACATCTGGACTGGACAGTTTCACTGCCCACAACGTAGTAATAACACTATCTAGGCTGGCCAGAGGAAACAGATTAGTCCTTCTGTCAGTTCACCAGCCACGATCAGATATCTTCCAGCTCTTTGACCTGGTTCTGTTGATGACATCTGGAGCCACAATCTATGCTGGAGCAGCCCGGGACATGGTCCAGTACTTCAAGGAAAATGGATATCCCTGCCCAACATACAGCAACCCTGCTGATTACTATGGTTGGTATTGTCAGTGCTTTCTTAACCATGAGTGGTCTTGAGCTCTTAAAATTTTCTAAATAAACAGGAGTCCCATGGCACCTTTATGACTAATGACATTTACTGATTTATTGATTTTATTTGTGATTAATTATTTATTGCATGTTTTAATTTGTTGTATGTTTGATAACAATGTACACCACCCTCAGGGGAGGGCAGTTTTGTTGTTGTTGTTAATATTAATCATCATCAACATCAACATGGAAAGATGGTTATAGTGTTGGATTAGGATTGGGAAGACCCTGGTTTAAATCTCAATTAATCTATGAAGCTCACTGGATAACTTTGGGCCACCTCTGTTCCTCATCCTAATCTGCCTGGGGTGGTTGTTGTGGGAATAAAGTAAGGAAAGGAGAAATCATATTTGCTGTTGTGTTTTTTTGAGACAGGATGAAATAAAAGTGTCATATATTAGTTGTTGATAATTAGGGATTATTAATTTGTGCCCCCTGCCTTTGAAAAGTGAGACCTAGGGATGGACATGAACCCGCTCACAAACTAAAAGTTTGTCAGAAATTTTGGTCAGTTTGTGATTTATGAAGTGATGTTTGTGGAAGGGTGCCAGTGCCTGTTATGAACATTTCATTATCTTTGGTAGTGTTCATGGCAGTTCGTGACAGTTCATGAGGATACATGTTCCAGACAATCTCTGATCAATTAAACCATTTGCAAAACTCCAAAGCAATTGGAGGGGGGAGGAGAATTCTCCAGCCATGAAAACACCAATAGCAGCCCTTCAAAGTTTAACAGTTACTGCTGGCTGACCATAACAAAATTCCCATTCTGCTCTATGGGATCAGAATGCTATATATACGCTCAGGTTTTTTCTCGGCTGTTTGCAGTTACAGAGAAAGGCAGGGAACTTCTTAAAGTGAAATAGAAGAACACATTCCTCCTGACTGGGAACTCTTCTCCCCTGCTGGGGTTTTGGTATTAGGTGGGCTCAGGGCACCGAGACTCCTATTTCTCTGCTCATGTCAATCCGAGGACCCACATCTTATACCCTCCCATCCCTCTTGATTGTGAACTAACCTTTCTGTGCCAGGAGGGTGAAAGTGAGTACAATGGGTGTTTGTCATGGGGGGAAAAGACTTCCAATCCTACTCATGCCACAGGCAGTGCCAGCCTGTGGGCCCGTGGTGGCACCCCAGGCAGGCTCCCTGGCTGCGGCCCCCCTGCCGCAGCCACCATCCTTTCATTCACGGTGCTACAAGGCAGCACCACACTCCATCGCCCCCTCCGCCGAGGCTGATCCTTACCCTCCCCCGCCTCCATCCATCCCTTTGCGGTGCTGCTTTGTAGAACCGCGCTCTGTCACCCACCCCTCCAGGCTGATGCTTATCCCCCTCGCCACCCCCACCCTCCTCTCCTTTGCGGCTCTGCAGCCCAATTCGGTGCCCCCACCTCCCGGCACCCTAGGCAACCGCCTAGTTTGCCTAGGGGGCGAGCCGGCCCTGACCACAGGCACTAAAGCCATCCTGCCAGCCCACAGGAGCCCACTCCACACTTTGGAACCATTTCCATACCCTCCCCTGTGTGGCAGAGTGCCATGTGTGCCACAACCACATCTGGAGGAGTGCAAACCCCCAATGTTTGACCTTCTGCATCCTCTGCAGGCATTAGGTTGCCACTGGGGTAGGTAAGCTGGAGGAAAGAATGGTGACTAATAGGAGAAAGAAGAAGCCCACTCCCTCTCAGCAGGAAGAAGTGGAGGGGGGGGGCAGGACAACCCTCCAAGAAAGTCTCCCTGCATTCAGGGTGGTGTGGATGGTGGGACATCGGCAGGCTGCCCTCCAAGTGGTCATTCCCCCAGGGATGCAGACAGGGCCATCCAGAAGAGCTATGTGGAGGCCCAGGTAGCAATCACTTGCCTTGTTGATGAGATGATTGCTCTGGAGGGCCAACCCTTCTCCCTCAAGGAGGACATAGCCCTTCACCAACTGCTGGCACTCTGTTTCCTCGCAAAGGACCATTTACCTACCATGCCCTGCTTTGCAGGGCAAAACTGTGCACTTCACAACAGACCTCTGGAACAGCCAGCAACATGGCTATCTCTTCCTCACTGCCCACTGGTAGCAACCAGAGGAACTCTCTGTCTGGACTGTCAGAGCACAGCCCAGGCCCCAGGAGGGGACAGTCCTGCCACAGGGCTACAAAGTGATTCCGCCCCATGCACAGGCAATGGAGGCAGACTACACAGTGCAAAACATCAGCTGCTGTGATACAGAGTAGCCTGAAGGAGCATACTGGTGGTGGCAACATTGTCCATGGCAACATGGTGATGGACACCAGCACCAACATGCTGGCAGGGTGAAGACAATGGCATTGTCAGCCTGGTGTATATGCTTCAACAGGTAATGAAGGGTGCTGTGTGACTGGGGAGCAATGTCAGGCAACCTGGGACACTGCAACCCTTGAGATATGGGCTTTCCTGGAGACCTGCTAGTGCCTGGGTGCCCATCTTGCACAGCATCAAGTCTGTCTGTCTATTGCATAATAGGCAGGGGATGAGCCTGAACACTGGCTCATCCTGGACTTATCCAACTGCTGGAACTCTATTTAATGCCATGACTGTGTGGAGCAGAAAAGGGCAATGCAGGATGTCATTTCCCTCATAACCAACCTGCACACAGAAGAACGCATCAGCTCCGATGACTGGCTGATCCTCTCCCAAATGGTACATGTTCTCAAATTCTTCCAGGACACCACTGGCGTGCTCTGCACCCATATGGCCACCCTGGGACAAGTCATCCCCCTTATTCAAGGGCTAGAGCAGGCTCTGGCCTCTGCTCTGGAGTCAGACCTATTCTCTCATAAGCTTATGGGCCACGGCATTGACAGAGAGGTTGTGGGTGGCCCTCACCACCAGGCTGCATCCTCTCTGCAAGGAAGGGGAATACAGGCTGAGCTGTATGTATGACCCCCAGTGTTGTGTATGTGAACTGTAATGTGTATATTTAATGGTGTTCCTGCCTGGCTCATTAGAGCCTGTAGGACTGAGCTTGGGGACTCGGGAACAATGGGCAGTAGGATCCAAATCCCTGCTGCCCTGCTCCAATCACAGGCCCCCTGCTGTTTTGAATGATCCAATGGCGTGCTTGCACGGGAACCCTGAAGTGTATATAGTTGGCCCTGTTGGCCCAGTTCTGCAGTCTTAGAGTGCAGCCCTATAATATGATGTGCTGGAATAGCTATGATCACTACCACCTTGCCTTTTCCTTGCGTTGAACCCACTATATTATACTCAGATAAAAGGCATCATGACTCTCCAGGATGCAGAATCCTGGCACCTCTGTGCCTAAGAGCCCAACCAGGGAGAAGTCCCACTGACTGGTTGTTAGTGGTGAACTGAGAGGCCAGCAGCAGTAGGGATGTCAGGCATGTGATGACAGAGGATTTGGCTGAGGTGATGATGAGGGAGTACCTCACCAATTTTTTTTTGGATTTAATTTTTTTTTTTGGATTTATATCCCGCCCTCCACTCCGAAGAGTCTCAGAGCGGCTCACAATCTCCTTTATCTTCCTCCCCCACAACAGACACCCTGTGAGGTGGGTGGGGCTGGAGAGGGCTCTCACAGCAGCTGCCCTTTCAAGGACGACCTCTGCCAGAGCTATGACTGACCCAAGGCCATTCCAGCAGGTGCAAGTGGAGGAGTGGGGAATCAAACCCGGTTCTCCCAGATAAGAGTCCGCACACTTAACCACTACACCAAACTGGCTCTCCAAGATCCCTGAGCCCACCTCTGCCAATCCCCTAGAATACTGGTCACACAAAGCTTCCACCTGGCCCAACCTCTCTTACACTGCTATCAATCTCCTCTCCCACCCTCCCATCAGTGTCCAAAGTGAGTGGGTGTTCTCCCACCACTCCTGCTTTAACCTGGCCAGGGTGGATGAGTTGGTGTTCCTCAAGGTCAACCTCCCCCTGCTGGGCTACCCCTCTGTGGACCTCACAAGGTAGGACCCAGGCCTCCTGTTGTCCCTCTGTGTAATGTACTGAGTCCCAAGACGGTTTGAAGGCAACATGCTTTATTCAGTGGTACATTACAAGAGAGGGAACACGCGGGCCGGGTCCCGCTTATATACATTCCCCGGAACTGCCCCCCAGTATGACCAGTCCAATCCTGGCCAGTCAAACTTCCCGCCACAGATCTTGATGGGCGGGGCGTCTAGCGAGCCCATCAAGATCCGTGGGTTTCCCAGGGTCGCCTCTGTAGTGATCACCATGCGGTACATTAACTTCTGTTTCAAGACATAACACTCTGCATGTTCCTCCATCCCCCTGGGTGACCCAGCATGTAGCCTGAGAGTTGTGCCCTTGATGTTTGGATGGGAGGATAGCTGTCTCTGCCAGGTGGAGGTGGCTCCCTCATCCAGCATCTACCTCATGAAACAACATCTACTTCATAACATAGCAACATGATCATATTAAATGGAAAATTCTGATTTCCACTGGTTTGCTGGTGGTGGGACTGGGGTGGCCTTTCCACCAAGCTGTCATGGGGTAATTTTGGGGAGCCTGATTTATGTTGCTGAACACATAGGCTATCCTACAATCCCAAAAGTGAGGGTTCTTCCCCCCCCAAACAAAATCTAGGACTTAAAGCACCTTCTAACAAAATAATTAAACCTAATGCTAATTGGTATTATGAATATCTGCCCTTCTCTCTCTCTCTACCTATCAATCATCTCCCCCCTCCTCCTTCCTTTGCATTTGCACTATAAACATTGTGAGAAAGGCTCAAAAGTAAAAAAAAAAAAAAACTTCTGTGCCTGAAAATATGTCCTTAAAGCAGCTTTGCAATAGGTCTTCAAGTGTTTTTAGTAGTTCATTTGCTGAAACATTCCTGTGTCAGACATTTGTGGCACAATGAGAGCCAGAAAATAAAATTCAAATCCAATGACATGACAGTTTTTAAACTTTCACTCTCTATAGTGAATCAGGAGAGCAGTAATTTTTAAACCTGCTGTAAATTGGAATACTTCAACAGGTATTATTTGGAACAGAGTATACATGCAACCAGGCTGTTTCTTCTTTTGAGATCGCACGCATAGCTGGTCTTGAGGACAAAAGGAGATTGAGGAAGAATCGCACTGCTACAGCACCAACCCTAAATCAGACTTTTCCCTGCAGCCACTGTGGCCGGACCTGCCTGTCCCGCATTGGTCTTGTCAGCCACCAGCGAGCCTGCAGCAGACGTGGACTATTGCACCCTTCTTAAATCTTCGTTCGCGAAGCCAAGCCGAGAGAGAGAGAGATACATGCAACAGCATTAAATGGACACACATTTTTCTGGGGTGTATTATTTCATATTGTGAGGGGGGATCTGTGAATGTTTGAACTCCTAGGTAAAAACTCTGTACACATAGAAAAATACTTTTTGGGGAAATGGCCAGGCTGAACTCTTCTCTCCTAGCATCATAATGGACTTTTCCCATGAGGGAACAAATACACTGCAGAGTTGAAATGGCATACTTAAATGGCACAGTTAAAGAAAAGCTTAGTCATTTATTTATTGATTGAATTTAAAAATGTGTATGCTACTGCTTCAGAGACCTGCTTGAAGAGGCGAATCCTCAAACACTTGATTCTGATTGTAGTAACACTGAGGGCTGCCAGTTCTGTGTTGGGAAGTTCCTGGAGATTTTTGGGGTGCAGCCTGGAAAGGACATAGTTTGGGTAGGAAAGGGACATCAGTGAGGTAAAATGCCATAGAGTCCACCTTCTAAAGCAATCTTTTCCCCCCCAGAGAACTGATCTCTGTAGTCTGGAGACCAGTTGTAATTCCAGAACTCCAAGGGATCACCTGGAGGTTGACAATCCTATCTACACTTATTGGACATGTACAAACTCTCAACAAAAAAAATAACTGGTAACTGCATAGGAGGTTACTGTAAGAATTATTCTGTATATAACCAAGAAAACAGAGCACAAGAAGACATAAATTTCGTTACCTCCTTTGTTAAAAGAATTGATTATAATTGGTTTTGTGTAACTAAAAATATATGAAGTAGTTTAATAAATGTGAAGATAAATATAGTACATGTTGGTTATATAAACTTTGGTTGGTTATTGTTTTACAGTTGATTTGACTAGTGTTGACAGGCAGACTGAAGAAACTGCGATGGAAAGCCAACAGAGAGCCAGCTCACTTGCTGCCTTATTCCATGAAAAAGTCAAACACTTTAATGACTTTTTATGGAAAAGAAGACCAGAAGAAGATGAAAATATGGTGTCTGTTTCCAGAGACTTAAGGTGAAAAATACCACATGGACAGCATGATCAGCTTACTCTGAAATCACTGCTGTGCAAATCTTGAGATATTCCCATCTCCTCTTTTTCTTTTGGCAGCCCCCCATTTGTTTCAGAGGAGCTGATTAACATTAACCCCCATTCAGTCGAGCAGTTGCCAGGATGGTTTCAGCAATTCACCATCTTACTAAGGTAATGAACAAAGTGGTTCTCCATTGATAGAATATCAAAGAATAACAAACAGGAAAGGAGGGTGGAAAGCGCTGCAGATGTTGCTGTGATGGATGGGCAAAGGTTTGCCCCTTTCTGTCAGTCACCAGTCCCCTGTATGGCTGTTTGGTGTGTAGGAAGAGCAGCTACTAGCCAATTACGATCCATGAAATGCTGGAGGAGCCATATGGGAGAGCCTCCAGGGAGTGAGATGGGAAGAATTTTCCCTCTCAGGAGACTTTAATTGTCTCAGAGCAAAAAAAAAAAAAACTGGCCAGAAAACCCTGGAGTTTCAAGGAAGAGTTCACATTTATACTGTGATATTCATAAGGTTGTGGGAAGGCCAGATACTCACCACAGGAGTTAAAAGATTGGTTGATATCTGCTCTCAGGAACTGACATCTGTAAAATAATAGCTGGATGAGCCCAGCACATGCTGTGTGTTTCAAGTGTAGATAGTTCCAAGCATCTTTGCTGAACACCCTTATGCCCCTCTCCAAGGAACTCAGTAGAAGTTACTTTTCCCCCATTTCCCTAATGCCTTACCTGAAACAACTGCATTTAGAAGCCACTTTAAATCAGTCTGCCAGGTGGAGGGTTAAGGTGGAGACCACCTTGGTCAAGCTTCACATCGCACTATTTCTAACACCATTTGAAACTTTAACCTTCAGAGCTGTGAGCTAGTCCAAATCCAGTTACTATGTCAATGACACAGGACATTGACTTGGACCTGGCCAGCAGTAGTGTGAGCCCAGGAGTGGATGCCAGTAATTTCCTATGTTGCTGATGGCTGGGAGAAATGTCTTTAGTGCATTGGGGCCCTTTTCCCTGTGACACCCATTCTGTATCCTTTGGATGAACTGGCCCTGGAACAGTAGAAAGAAAGCTCAGACACCATCCGCCAACATGGCTAATGTAAACTTTCCCCTCAAACTAGTGGCAATTGTGGGAAGATTCTGAGAACTCTGACATGATGAATTCTTGTGGTTATGAAGGTTACCAAGGTTTTGGGTGGGTTTGGTAGGAATTATTCACAACAGATGAACCATTTTTAGCATACAAAAGCCTCAGTAAAGAAAAACACAAGACACTGAAACAAATCAGTCCTACTTGCTACAGTGGTCTAAAACTTTGGGCGTTTTCGCACTTACCTTAAGCCGGAGCAACGTCCCTCTTCACCACGCAGCGTCTGCACGGTTTTCGCACTAATTGCTGCGGAGCACCTGGAAGAGCCGCAAAGTCCCGCGGCTTTTGCGGCGCAAATGTAAACCGCCAAAATCGGTTTACATTTGCGCCGCAAAAGCCGCGGGACTTTGCGGCTCTTCCAGGTGCTCCGCAGCAATTAGTGCGAAAACCGTGCAGACGCTGCGTGGTGAAGAGGGACGTCGCTCCGGCTTAAGGTAAGTGCGAAAATGCCCTTTATATTCCAGGAATGAGTAAATGTGAGTCATCTGTCGTAAAAATTAGAGAGTAGCAGGTGTCAACCCAGTAGACAGCCATCTCAGTCATGGCACCAAAGCTCCAAAATTCTTTTCCTCAGGAAGATTGGTCTGTCTCCTTCTGTTGTTTTCTGTTGCTGACTTCCACCAGCAGGTGAAGACTTTTTTTAAAAAAATCTCGGTGATCCCTCTTTCCTAACCAATGTTTTAAAGGCCATTTTCTTGTCTTGTATGTATTTTAACTCTGTTTTTAGCTGTCTTAATGATGTGTGTTGGAGGGAGTATATTTTAAAATGTGATTTTATCATGTATGTTTAAATTGGCTAGCCATCTTTATGGCCTTGTAAGGGAAGAAAGGCAGGATACAATTTTTGTAAATAAAAATACAAATGATTCTCTTCCTACCCTATTCACACTCTGTCCTTTGCTGAAATGCTTAAGTATAATGTAACTGAAGTGATCTAACATTCTTCCATTAATCACACCACTACCTTCCTCTTTCTCTCCCTTCTGTTTGCTGTTGCCCTGATGTCAAGTTTGAGGTTGTAAATTCTTCAGGGCAGAGACCTGCCTTCTTGTACTTTGTAAAACCCTGTTCATGTTGAAAACACTATATATCGAATAAACTAATTAAAATGGATTAGTTTGGGAGTGAGTCTACACTTCAACATCATATAAATATGATAGCAATGACACTTTTTTGTTATCTCTATTCCCTGCCTATGGCAGAAGTTCTGTTTACATGTTATCTCTATTCCCTGCCTATGGCAGAAGTTCTGTTTACATGTAATCACATATAAATCTCATTCTTGCAATTTCTTTCTACAAAACATATTGCATTAAAAAAAATTACCATGTTTCAGACTTTATATTTAGTGGCACTGTTTCTTCTTGTTGCAGTCGGCAGTTCTCCAACAATGTCCGCGATCTCTCAGCTTTGTTAATTCGTGGATTTGAGGCCCTCCTAATGTCTTTGTTAATTGGTTTCCTATATTATGGCCATGGAAAAAACAGGCTGTCTATTCAGGATACATCAGCACTTTTGTATATGATAGGAGCCCTCATTCCTTTCACTGTCGTTTTTGAAGGAATAACAAAATGTAAGTTCCTATGCTATTACTGCTTTCAAGAGATTAAAAAAGGAAAATTGAGCAAACTTTAGCACTGAGACACTGTAGCAAGAACCACAAGATGATTATTTCTGTTTTGTGCTGTAGGTCACTCTGAAAGGGTTGTGCTTTATCAAGATTTTGAAGATGGATTGTATCCTGTTGGGCCATATTTCTCAGCCAAGGTAACTGATTCCAGTATGCCTGTACTGTGTGCTTGATTTCTATAAAGAGGTGACACAAAGTTAAGCATTACCTGGTCAAGCCCTCTCACTCTGAATCCAAAATGTAACAAGTGGCATTTCTCTATTTCTGCTTCTGCTTGGCTCTTGCAGAATCATAGAAGCACAGAATTAGAGTTGCAAGGGGCCACACAGGCCATCTGGTTGATGCAGGATCAGCCTACAGCATCCCTGACAAGTGTTTGTCCAGCCGCTGCTTAAAGATTTCCAGTGAGGGGAAGCTCACTACATCCCTCGGTAGCTGATTCCACTGTTGAACAATTCTAACTGTTAAAAGGTTTTTCCTAACATCCAGTCAATACTTTCCCACCCTTAATTTAAACCTATTATTATGAGTCGTCTGCTGCCAACAGGAACAGCTCCCTGCCTTCCACTACGTGACAGACCTTCAAATACTTAAAGAGAGCAATCATGTACCCCCTCAACCTCCTCTTCTCCAGACTGAACATTCCCAAATCCCTCAGCCTTTCTGGTGTATTTGCTGCTCCTTCCCATATAGTGTCATCTGCAGATTTAATGAGTAGCCCCTCTACACCCTCATCCAGATCATTAATAAAATACATAAAAGTTTAAGATAGTTTTAGAAGGTGGCCATGGGGGTTTGTAGAAGGAAGTTCTGACTCTTGAAAGCTCATCTAATGAAAATCGTGTTGGTCTCTAAGGTGCTGCTAGACTTGAATCTAGCTATAAAGATAAAAGAAAACAGTCACTACGAGAGCAAGTAGGTCTACTTTGAATTCTACTAAGGTCTATTCAGTGGTGCTTACTACCAGGAGGGTACCCTTAGGATTGCACTGTGAGTGCCTTAAAAAACAAAGCAACCATGGCCCATACTTTATAAGATTACCTTGTTCAGTGACATTTCAACTTTTGTTAGCATTGATTATGCTACCTCTTGCCTGAATTGTTGCTGTTTTTTATGCCCCAGAATAATTGCAATATTATCATTTGCTTGTATCCTAAAAATAATACATCAATACTGTGACTGGGGCAGATTTTGGAAAGTGCAGGATTTGACTCTTTCATAAGAACATAAGAGAAGCCATGTTGGATCATGCCAATGGCCCATCCAGTCCAACACTCTGTGTCACACAGTGGTTAAAAACACCAAGTGCCATCAAGAGGCACACCAGTGGGGCTAGAAGCCCTTCCACTGTGCCTCCCCCAACCACCAGAATATAGAGCATCACTGCCCCAGACAGAGAGTTCCAATAATAGGCTGTGTCTAATAGCCACTGATGGACCTCTGCGCCATATGTTCATCCATTCCCCTCTTGAAGCTGTCTATGCTTGCAGTCGCCGCCACCTCCTGTGGCAGTGAATTCCACATGTTAGTCACCTTTTGGGTGAAGAAGTACTTCCTTTTATCCATTCTAACCCGACTGCTCAGCAATTTCACTGAATGCCCACGAGTTCTTGTATTGTGAGAAAGGGAGAAAAGTACTTCTTTCTCTACCTTCTCTATCCCATGCATAATCATGTCACCCCTCAGTCGACGTTTCTCCAAGCTAAAAAGCTCCAAGCATTTTAACCTTTCTTCATAGGGAAAGTGTTCCAACTCTTTAATCATTCCAGTTGCCCTTTTCTGCACTTTTTCCAATGCTATAATATCTTTTTTGAGGTGCAGTGATCAGAATTGTACACAGTACTCCAAATGAGGCCGCACCATCGATTCATACAGGGGCATTATGATACTGGCTGATTTGTTTTTAATTCCCTTCCTAATAATTCCCAGCATGGCATTGGCCTTTCAAAATGAATGAATGAGTTTATCATAATACTTTTCCTGATTTAAATCTTTAATTGTAGTGATTTAATTGTTGTATTAAAAACATAGGAAGAACCCTGCTGGTCCATCTAGTTCACACCCACATTCCTTGGAACTCTCCATAACATAATTTAGATTCCTAATTTCATCCATAATCATGCATTGAAAATGGCCACGTATCCTAAAGGATAGACAGTATCCATCTCTTCCGCTCTTTTAATCTAATGATATAGGTATCTATGACAATTTTGCACTCTTCCCTCCCTCAAATGCAGGATTTTCCCTCTGTTTTTCTCTTACTTTCTGACTTTATCTGTTTTCTTCTTTCCTAAAGATCTGTGGCTTTCCCACCCTGTCATGTTGTTGTATTCTTATGCTGGCTCAACTCAGGAACTTGATGGAAGAGACAAGGTCACCCTCAAACTTAAATCTTGTGAATAGTTGCTATTAATCGTTTATTAACCAATAGGCAAAAGGAGTAAAACATTTTTTTTTTGTAACTGCTAGAGTTCTTATAGGATCCCTGTCATCTATAGACGTAAAACCGGTTTCATGTTAGGAAATCCCAGCTTCCTCATTCGTTGGGACTGGGTGGGACTTCACTGCATCAGCTATTGGCTGACACTCTATCACCACTTCCCACTACCATTGGGTAGCCTCACTGTGACCCGCCTACTGCTGGCCCTGCCAGGCCAGAACCATATTATAAGGCCACTGACCTTTGAGCAAGACAGTTCTCTACTGAGAGGTTCTCCTGGAGCCTTTCTGATTACTACTGCCTCTACTTAGGGCCTGTTGTAAGAAGTCTGGGATAGTCTGTCTCCCCTTGCCACACACACACACAACACTGCTGCAAAGCAAACAGTGAAGCAAACAGTAAACTGTGAGAGACATGTTCCTCTGCCATGCCTACTCAGGCCTGGGAATGTTAACAGTCTTACCTCAGAGACAGCAAACTCATCTCTGTGTCCTCTCTGTCAACCAGTCTCAGAAAGGGCTACAGAGCTACTGTGGCCCTATGAAAGGCCTCCCAGCATACACAGCTTCCAAATAGCCAGGGAAGTAAGGCCCCACTTATATTCCCCTGGGAAGTGCTAGCCAGAGCCTGTTGCAAGGCAACCCAGGCTGCTTTTTTCAGTAAAGGAAGAGGCCTTAGGTGAATAGAATAGCATACAGTCCACCCTCCAATAGGGTTGCCAATCCCTAGTTGGGGGCAGGGGATCCCCCGGTTTGGAGGCCCTCCCCCACTTCAGGGCCATCAGAAAGTGGGGGGGGGGAGGGAAATGTATTCTCTATGGAGACCGATTCTCATTGGATATAATGGAGAATTGATCTGAGGGTATCTGGATCTTTGGGGAGGCTGTTTTTTGGGTAGAGGCACCATATTTACAGCATAGGATCTGGTGCCACTCCTCAAAACAACCTCCTAGTTTCAAAAAGATTTGACCAGGGGATCCAATTCTGTGAGCCCCAAAAGAAGGTGCCCCTATCCTTCATTATTTCCAGTGGAGGGAAGGCATTTAAAAGGTGTGTGGTCTCTTTAAATGAGATTGCCAGAACTCCCTTTGGAGTTTAATTATGCTTTTCACAATCTTGCTACTGGCTCCAACCCCAAAGTCCCCAGATATTTCTTGAATTGGACTTGGCAACCCTACCTTCTAAAGCAGTTATTTTCTCCAGGATGGGGAGAGAATTCCGTTCTGATCACAGGAGATCTTCAGGCTCCAAGTGGGGATTGGCTACCCTAGGCCTCGCAGCACCCTCTAGATGTCACCCAGCTGGCATGACTTAACTAGGCCCAGGAGCTTGCTCCTGTTCAGCAGCACTCCATGACAGCTAACTCCAGGTTGATAAATCCCTGGAAATTTGGTGGGTGGGGCCTGGAAAGTGTGAGAAAAGGTGGGTCCTCAGCCAGGTACCATGGCATAGAATCCATTCTCAAAATTAGCCATTTTTGCCTGGAGAATCATTGTTGCCAATCTCCAGGCGAGGGCTGTGTCATTATACCCTGCTGAGGTCACTTGTTTCCTGCTTTTGTCCCCATTGTGGAGAAAGACTGTACTTTTACTAGGTTGATGCTTCAGGGAGGGGGGAGAAGATGGAAAACTGAAATCAGATACATTCCCCTACAGAAAATACCTGCCTTGAGGTGCATACTCTATAACACAGCCAGGCAAGGCAAAAAAAACCAAACCATGCCACAAGCTCACACTGATTTTGGGCCAGTCATAGACTTTCAGCCTAACCTAACTTACAAGATTGTGCAGATCAAAGTGGGGAGAGGAGAATGATGTAAGCTGCTTTCGTCTCCCCACCCCCCCACCAGTGTGAAGAAAGATTGTCCTTTTCCTATGTAGAAGGTGCATGGAGGGGGAAGACAATGGAAAGCTGAAAGAGGGACAAATAAAGGGAAGGAGATATGGCTGGCAACTCCAGGTTAGGAAATTCCTGGAGATTTAAGGGGTGGAGGGATGAGACCTCAGGCAGATACAATGCAATTTTCTCCTGGGGAACCACTGTTGCCAATCTCCAAGTGAGGGCTGGATATCATTGAGAATTAAAACTGCTCTCCAGATGACAGACACCAGCTTCCCTTCAGGTATGTGTGTGTGTGGGAAAGTGCATGCCTTCACTTGGGTGGGTGGAAGACAGCAAGGGGGGGCACTCACCCAGAGCCTCTTTCTAGAGCCCATTGTATTTTTTTCACAACAGGCCTTATTTCTAGTAAGAACATAATAACATAAGAGAAACCATGTTGGATCAGGCCATTGGCCAATCCAGTCCTACACTCTGGGTCACACAATGCCCCCCCCCAAACCCCAAGTACCATCAGGAGGTCCACCAGTGGGGCCAGGAGTAAATATGCAATTAAGTCATAAGAATATGCATAGAAGAATAACAGTTGCTCATTTGATCCACGTTCTGTGCAACTGAAAATCTGCTAATCAAGACCATATTTTTCAGACTGTTCATTTTCACTTGTAACTCAGTTCTGCATGCTCAGTACAATTGTATCAGAGTGTAGAATTTAATTATATGTCAGTCCTGTGTATTTTTAAGGTCACTGACATGTGGATCCCTTGAAAGCACATAAGGTCAAAAAGTGGATCATGAAAGATGATTTGAAGATAATTTATTTCCAATATGCAATTAACCTTAAAGAATATTCCTCCTTTTGCTGTATGGTGGGGCTTCATTACGTTTTTCCACTGTTAATTATGCTTCCTTTCTAAAATAGGTTTTAGGCGAACTTCCAGAGCAGTGTGTTCTATGCATAATTTATGGAATTCCCATCTACTGGCTGGCAAATCTTAGTCCTGAACCGGAACATTTCTTTCTTAACTTGCTTTTGCTTATGCTTGGAACTTGCTGCGCCCGAACAATGGCACTGTGGATATCTGCGCTCCTGCCAACAATGCAGATCTCAGCCTTCTTTGGCAATGTATTGTATACAACATTCTTCCTGAGTGGTGGCTTCTTGATAAGCTTGCAAAACCTGTGGACAGGTGAGCTGAAAATATCAGAAAAGAGAACACACACATTGGGGAGTGGGAAAAAGCTAGTGTAAGACAGACTGTGTGATTTCCCTTCCTGCTTACCTGATGATAACATTCACACAGAGGAGGAATGGTCATAAAGGGTTTCTGTGCACAGAATCCACTGTTACACCATACAAAAGTGGCAACACAGTCTGTAGTAGAAAATAACAACCACTGTGTACAAAACCCACCATAAAAATATATACAAAATAATTCTTAGTCAATATTAATTTCAAATAATACCAAATACACAGTATATCAAAAACATTTCACAAGCTCAATCAATAGTGCCTATTGGAAATTTGATTAAGTGGTCTTAGTTGACGTCAAAGA
Organism: Heteronotia binoei; assembly: GCF_032191835.1. Taxonomy (NCBI): domain Eukaryota; kingdom Metazoa; phylum Chordata; class Lepidosauria; order Squamata; family Gekkonidae; genus Heteronotia; species Heteronotia binoei. The sequence continues at coordinate 215,877,593 of NC_083223.1, forward strand.
GAAAAATTGAGCAGATTGGCTCTTCAAGGAAACATTGTATGCGAAATGTGATCCAAGTTGACGGGCACGTAAGGGAACATCACCTTTGGAGCCAGAGGGAACATCACCTTCGGAGCCAGGATTTATAAGGAATTTGGATATCACACAAGAAGGGAGAAGGACTGGACATTCTCTGGACATTGATATACTGTGGATCCTTTCCCTATGTGAAACTTTTTGATATACTGTGTATTTGGTATTATTTTAAATTAATATAGACTTTAAGAATTATTTTGTATATATTTTTATGGCGGGTTTTGTACACACAGAATCCACTGAGCATGGTTGTTTCTCCAGGTAAAATATAGACATTGACCCTAGAATTTGAGTCTATGAACACTGGATGAAAAGCACATATACACAATTAAAATGTTATGCTCCAATGTGAATCACAGTAGAAATGGCAAGCAGACAGTGTGGGGTAGGGAGCCATAGTCTCATTTTTTTTCCTTGCTGCATTGCATACCCAGAGATTTTAGCAACCCTGATATAGTTTTATTCCCCACCAGATTTATTCGAAGGCTCATTCTTCTGTCACTGCACTCTGTGCAGCCCTGTGCCGTAGCCTAAAAATGTCAGCTGGGGTAACATGTTTTGCCCAGACCTCCCTAAGAGCCTTCATACACCACAGCCTACAATTCCTCAGCTCACTTATGGCAACTCTGTAGGGTTTTCATTGCAAGAGATGTCCAAAGGTGGTTTGCCACTGCCTGCCTCTGTGTCACAATCCTGGCATTCCTTGGAAGTCTCTGATCCAAATACTAGCCAGGACCAACCCTGCTTAGCTTCCGAGATCGGATGAACCTGGACTAACTCCTGTATTTTTAGAATAAAAATTATCAAACATCAAGCCAACTTGAGGAATTGAGAATGCAATGCTATCAAATGTGCATGCAAGCAGGACTTTGCCTTTTTGTTCCTGAAAACCACAAAAACACAACCTGAACAGATAATGGATAATATTTTTAGTAATTCCACAAATGATGGCCCATTGGACAATCTTAATTGGTAAAGAAAAGTCGATACCTAATTTGAGAAACAGGTGTTGATTTTTTGCTGTCAATAAGTATTATAAAGGATTAAATGTCCCTGTTAGTTTATGCTGAATCAAGTTCCTTCTTCTTTCCTTCCCCCCCCCTTTTTTTTTGCAGTTCCATCTTGGATATCTAAAGTGTCCTTTGTGAGATGGTGTTTTGAAGGCTTGATGCAAGTTCAGTTTGCAGGTGTCACGTACACTATGACTTCTGGGAACATCACTTACCCAGTTTCTGGAAAATTTGTAAGTCACATTTTTTTCTAGGTCAATGTTTGGAGATATTTAATAATATTAAATAATAAGATAATATAAATATAAAATATAAATCTAGTTTAACAGGATGTACTGATTCCTGTTGGCCCCTCCATTTTGAAGTTTAAACATGATAAATGATTTGCTGAACAGAAGCTGGTAGCATGCTTATATTTTGCTGCAACAAAATATATTTTTGGTTGGAATACTATGGTTTTGCGATCAACAGGTTGTATTAGAAGGCTCTTATAAAAGAGGTAACTGTATGCTCAGTGACAAAGCAACATCAAAGCATATCCCAATTATATAATCTACTGTGTTCGTTCGCTATACTGCCTGAAGGACAGTGGCGCCATTGGAGTAGGAGGAGAGGAGAGTGGGGTAATCAGTGGTAGTCAGTCAGCCTATCCTCCTCCCTGAGAATGGTACCAAAAGCAGTGCAATTCCAAAACTGGATGGGCAGCAAGCCCTGTCTCCAAAGCCCAAACACTCTCACCTGCATCTTTTGCATTTTGGTAACTTTTCTTAAGAACCTAAGAGAAGCCATGTTGGATCAGGCCAATGGCCCATCCAGTCCAACACTCTGTGTCACACAGTGGCCAAAAAAGATTATACACACACACACACTGTGGCTAATAGCCACTGATGGACCTCTGCTCCATATTTTTATCTAACCCCCTCTTGAAGCTGGCTATGCTTGTAGCCGCCACCACCTCCTGTGGCAGTGAATTCCACATGTTAATCACCCTTTGGGTGAAGAAGTACTTCCTTTTATCCTTTTTAACCCGACTGCTCAGCAATTTCATTGAATGCCCACGAGTTCTTGAATTGTGAGAAAGGGAGAAAAGTACTTCTTTCTCTACTTTCTCCATCCCATGCATAATCTTGTAAACCTCTATCAAGTCACCCCGCAGTCAACGTTTCTCCAAGTCAAAGAGCCCCAAGCGTTTCAACCTTTCTTCATAGGGAAAGTGTTTCAACCCTTTAATCATTCTAGTTGCCCTTTTCTGGACTTTTTCCAATGCTATAATATCCTTTTTGAGGTGCGGTGACCAGAATTGTACACAGTACTCCAAATGAGACCGCACCATCGATTTATACAGGGGCATTATGATACTGGCTGATTTGTTTTCAATTCCCTTCCTAATAATTCCCATCATGGCATTGGCCTTTTTTATTTCAATCACACACTGTCTTGACATTTTCAGTGAGTTATCTACCATGACCCCAAGATCTCTCTCTTGGTCAGTCTCTGCCAATTCACACCCCATCGACTTCTTCTGGTGCCTCCAGAGGTTCACGCTGATCCCTAACCTCCCTATCCCTGTCAGCAGTGCTTGTTTGTGCTTTGCTTTTAGCATGCCTGCCAAAAGAGGAGACACAGACATTTTTTGTTTTATTTTGTTAAAGAAACAGTAATTTCCTTTACCACACTCAGCAGTGAAATGACTGGAAAACAGTGTTTAGAAACTGTGCTGAGAACCTTCCAGATGATGCACTCATCAAAGGTAGTGTTGCAGTTCTTGCTATGATTGTCAATCATAACTGAAGAGCCTCTAATCTGAAAGCTAGGAGATCGCTACCACAAACAGTGGACAAGATATGGAAAGGAAGACAAGAAACAGAAGAAAAATTAGTTTGCTTCTTTCTGACTAGAACTACACATTGCAAAGGCTTTCAGTTTGCTTATTTCATTGGTTGGAGAAATCAATTTAAAAGGTGCCCTAGATTAATCAGGTAGCGCATTTTAAACAATGTATGTTTTAATATGAATAGAGAGGAAGGGCTGTGGTGCAGTGGCAGGCTGCATGCTTGGTCTGCAGAAATGCCCAGTTTCTACCAGAAGAACAGACAACACTGTGCTACAGGGGCCAGTAGAGGCCAGAACAGAATACTGAGAAGAACAGAAGGCTCCTTCCTCTTTTTGGCCCCCAGCATGGAAAAAAGTTTCTTTCAGTCCTATAGAGGATAGTTTCATAAGACCAGAAGGTATAGAATGGAGTCTGCTCACACTTACTGAAGGAACTGTGTTACCTTGCACTTACAGCATTGTCTTCTACTCTTGTAATTCCATTTTCTGCACTAATATATTACATATATAACATTTCTGCACTGATATATTTTCTAACTTTAGTAATCTTCATTCTATTGCATTGTTTCTTGGATGTTTTATGCTGTCTGTGCCTCAGTGAGAAAGGTAGGCTATAAATAAGTTACATAAATAAACCAATCAGCAGAACATACAACATAAATGTGCCCAATGCTATCTTCAACCAAGCATCCCTCTTCCACCGCACAGGAAGGAAAGCTTTCTCGAAGGTCAATACTGCAGCAATATGTACATCCTCTAGCAACAAAGAATGCTATTGTCTTCAAATCCATTGTTTTATTCATGTTTGTGCAGCTTAATCAATCAGTTGATTGGAACTCAGAGACAAACCATTGAACAAAATTTCTTTTCAGCAGGTGCCATCTCAATTTCAAAAACTATGATGTGATATCTTTGTTTGCAGGTACTCCAAGCAATGGATCTAGACTCCCAACCTCTCTATGCAATTTGCCTCATCTTAGCCAGCATTAGCACAGGATTCTTGCTTTTTTACTATTTATCTCTCCGATTCATTAACCAGAAATCAGATCAAGACTGGTAGCAGCATGATGTAATTAAATACATTGAGAGCAGAAGCAGAGCAGAAGGTTTACATGTATCTACATGAAACACCAGATCTGGCTCAAAATATAAAGACACTTCACAAATACTGTTGATTTTTATCAAAACACCATGGCAAAAGTGCATTTTGAACAAATTATTCAATGTTGCAATGATTTAGATATGCCACCAGATGGCAGCAAAATACAGCTGGTTGAATTCCTATGTTAAATTATTCTTTTGATAGTTGGAGGAGAAAGCTGGATATTTTATCAAATCCAAGGTGTTGGAGTTATATAATATTACAAAGTTATATCAGTTATTAGATCCCTGCATCCTGCATATAGGCATATACTTCTGAGAACAGGGTATTATTCTAAGAGCCTTTGAATGAGCTACACAAATCAGATGTACCAAAGCACACAGTAGCGGCCTTCTCAATGTTTATTATTATTTACATTATGTATCACTTGCATTACATCACATATAAATAGTATGGAGAGTGAAAAAGAATAATTGGAATGAAACCTGCAAGCAAGGCCAGTTTTGCCAGGGATCCTGGAGAGTTTTCCCTCTTTCTTTTTGCCATCTTCTAGGCTTGGAGCCGAGGGGTCACTGGGTATATGTGTAGGGGGGAGGTATTTGTGAATTTCCTGCATTGTGCAGGGGGTTGGACTAGATGACCCTGGAGATCCCTTTCAACTCTATGATTCTAAGAGTGCTTTTGTAAAATTAGATTTTATTCAAGCAGAACTTTAATATGTAGATTTTGAGCCCATGTATTTGTTGTTTTTTAATGCATTCCTGAAATAAAATATAGAGAATGGAGGGATGCAACACAAGACAGAGTTTTAATAATTTTTCAGCATTTCCTATCAGGAAGCAATGCAGTCAGTTCCTTTGCCCATTGCTCTAAATATGGATAGTTAGGAATATGTGTTGTGATAGGGGAGGTCCCTAGTCCAAATATGATGTCTGCTGTGAATTCTTAGCCATCGTGACCAGGCTAATACCAGGAAAACACATTACAGCAAGTTAGATCAGTGAGTAAAAGTAGGTCCAATACATAGGACCATGGAGTGGGGGGTGTCACACATTTTCATTGCCTAACTAGGAATCCATATATTACAAACTCTTGAGAACCATTCAGACAGTGAAAACTATGGGGTGAAACTGGACAACTAGGAAAACACCACAAGGGAACAGGTACCAAAATAATCCAGCTTGAAGAAGGATTTGTGCGGGAACTGACTACTGGGAGGCAGATGTTGCTTAGTCTGATCATACACTTTCAATCCAATGGGAAACAGCGACGACAACTGATTAAACTGTACATCTGAACAGGGTCTTGCAGCCTGGGAAAGGGGCAGAAAGGCTCAGGGGTACAGTCTATTCTTTGTGTGCAGAAGGTCCAACAGGCAGTGCTTAGCATCTCAGCCGGAAAGCCTGGCAAGGTGCCGCCAGTCAGCATAGATAATCCTGAGCAAGATGGACCATTGGCCTGACTTATCATGTAGCAGATTGATATGTTCATATTAAGGGTCAGAGTCACATTTCCCAATAGCATGCTGACTCTGGAAAAGGATAGGGAAAGGAACCACCCCACAGTCAAGCCACCTTTGCCTTATACTACAACAATTACACAGGAGAACTCAGACCCAGGTGGGCAGCTGTGTTGGTCTGAACCAGTAAAACAAAACAGGAGTCAAGCTTGACTCCTGCTTTGTTTTAGGAGAACTCAGTTTAGATACTAATTTTTCAATGTAGTGAGCCATCTTGGGCATTTTTTTTAAAAATAGAGGGACAACCTGTAAATACTGTAAAGCAAACAAGTAAGTTATTTGGGCAAGTAAACTGTGATTCATGGCAATTTTTCAGGTGCCCAGGGTACATAGCATACTTGAGATAAAAGAGATGAAACCAGTGGATTACATCAAATCAAGAATTCCTCAGTCCAGCCCAATAAAGCATGAAACAAAAAAAAAACTATGCACCACTTGTTTTGCTGAATTCAGCACTAAATTCAGAAAGCACTATCGATATTACTGTTTATACAAAGGAATATGTAAAAGTGGATTGTTTCAAAGCCATTCTTGATCAATGCCTAGCCTCTCGAGGTCTGATCCTAAATTGTATTGCACTGGTACATAAACAGCTATACCAACATATATTTTATGGCAGAAGACATTCTACTAGGTTTGCAGACTTGTACAGAAGTGGAAATGTCTACAGTGAGAGTGGCAATACACAAATGAGTGGCATGTATTTCTCTTAAGGAAAGCAAGATACTTTCTTTGTAAGAAGCAAAGACTGGGGCTGTTTTGGCCTCCTCCTCCCATTTAAAGAGTCTATAAATGAAGGGTAGGCTAAGGTCCCAGCAGTGCTGTCCCCTCTACTGGTCTGGGACCCTGCAAGGGGAGGCAGCCTTGGAGTGAGGCTGTTATAATATAGTGGGTTCTATGCATGGCAGAGTCTCAGAGTAAGTGATAACAAGCTCTTTAATAGACATGATATAGGATAGGCTACATTACAAGACTAAGGATGGGACTTACCGGCCCAACTTATATACATCTCTGGATTCCCACGCTAGCACATAATTGGGTCATTCAAACCGGTGGGGGCTTGTGATTGGTCTAGGGCTGCAGGGATTTGAATCCTGCAGCCCTTTATTCCCAAGTCCCCAAGCTCAGTCCGCCTGGCTCCAATGAGTCTGGAGGGAATATCCAAAGACTTCTCTTGAGACTGCATACATAACATCCCTCCCCCCTTAGTTCGCAAGCCCTAGTGAACATTGTCTTTAAGGTACGCAGGCTTGCGGTGCTTTCGCGTCGACCGCCTGAGCACTGGAGCTGGCAGCGACGCGATTTCTGTACCAGGCATTCCTGGCGGAGGTCCTGGTGCCAAGGGGGATTCTGTCGGCTGGATGGGGTCCTCCACGGTCTCTGGTGCTGAGGGTGGTCCCATCTGTTCCACTGGTGCTGGCACCGGTGTAGCTGTGGGCTCTTCCGCTTCCTCCGGCTCAGGGGTTGTTTCATCTAGATTAGGCACCGGGGTGCTTGCGTTCTCGTCTTTCCCCCCCCGTGCGCCTCTTGCGTGTGTAATTGGTCAATGTGCCGCCTTATTGTGAATCCCCCCCACTGAGATGGTTTCGTAGATGATGGCCGCTAGTACATGGGATACTCGTGCTGGTATCCATGCCAGCCCTCCCCCAAAGTTTTTGACAAATACCAAGTCCCCTGTGTCAAACCCCTGGGGGGCCTGGACCGCCTCTGGTACCTCTTGTAGGTCAGGCGCACGGTCCAGGTGTATGCGATCCAGGAGGGTTGTCAGCCACCGGCCCATGAGAAGCTCTGCTGGGCTGCGGCCGGTGACCATACTGGGGGTGGAATGTTGCACTAGGAGGCACTCGGCAAGGCACACTTCCCACTCCCCATATATGATGCGGCGGAGCGTTTCCTTTGTAGCCCGCACCATTTTTTCCACTTGGCCATTTGTGGCTGGGTGGAAGGGGGGCAACTTTATGTATTTAATTAAATTCCGGCCACAGAAATCCTGAAACTCGGCCGAGGTGAAGGCCATGCCATTATTGGATACCAATGTGTCTGGGAGGCCATGTGCGGCAAAAACCCTGCGAAGCGCCCCTAATGCTACCCAAGAAGAGGTGAAGGCTACTGGCAGTACCTCTAACCATTTGGAGTAGGAGTCCACAATGAGGAAGAATGAAGGGCCCCACGAAGGGGGTCCCACGAAGTTGAGGTGCAGGTGGGACCAGGGGTTGCGAGTGGTCTCCCACTGTTGGGCCAGGGTGCAGGGCTGCTTCAGACGTGTCTCCTGGCATGGGTGACATCGGGCCATCCAGGATTCAATGGTGTCGTCAATTCCTGGTCACCAAACATAGCTGCAGGCCAGTGCTTTCATGCGTACAATCCCCGAATGGGTTTCATGCAGCGCTGTTAAGACTCGTTGCTGCAGTATGGGGGGCACCACTACCCTACTTTGCCACAACAGGCACCCCTTATGCACAGACAGTTTGTCCCGGCGGGACGTGAATGCCAAAAATTCTGTGCCCACCCGTCCTCCTGGCCACCCCCTCCACACCCAGTCCAGGACTCATGAGAGGGTTTTGTCTTTGGAAGAGCAGCGGGCAATGTCCTTTGCATGTACCGGGCGGTCCGGGAGGGCTTCCAGTGACAGGATTTGGAATGCCGAGGCCGGGTCTGGGTCCATGGAGTGCAGCGGCAGGCAGCTCAGAGCATCAGCATGACCCATCACTTTCCCTGGGCGATACTTAAGGTCATACTGAGAACCCGCCAGGAAGATGGACCGCCTCAACACTTGTGGGGAAAGCATTTGGGGCATTTGTCGGTTGGAGGCGAACAGGCCCAGCAGGGGCTTGTCGTCAGTTAAGATAGTAAAGGCCCGGCCGAACAGGCAATCATGGAATTCTTTTACCCCAGCCACGATTGCCAGGCCCTCTTTGTCTATCTGAGCATAGTTTTGCTCTGGTTTCTGTAATGTCCTGGAATAATATGCTACTGGAACCTCGCGACCATCTGGTAGTCTGTGGGCCAAAACAGCACCGACCCCATAAGGCGAGGTGTTGCACATGAGCACGACAGGTAGCCACTCATCAAAGTGTGCCAGCAAGCTGTTTGAAGTTAAAATGTCTTTTACTGCCTGGAAAGTGGCAGCTTGCCAATGACCCCAAACCCACGGTGCCCTTTTGTCCAGCAGTCTGTGTAAGGGCTCTGCTACCGCTGCCTTGTGGGGAAGGAAAGCATGGTAGAAATTCAGAATTCCCAAGAACGATTGTAGTTCCGCCTTGTTGGTGGGAGCCAGCGCATCACAAATAGGCTTTATTTTGTCCTGGACAGGATGAATGCCGCTCGCGTCCACCGTATGCCCCAGAATGTCTATGGTGGGCACCCCCAATACACATTTCTCCCGTTTTACCTTTAACCCTGCCCCCTCAAAACGCTGCAATACTGTTTGGAGGCGGTCGGCAAATTCGTCCTCGGTGGCTGCTGCAATCAGCACATCGTCAAAGAACGGCTGGACCCCGGGAATGCCTTTAAGAAGGGAGTCCATCAAGTTCTGAAACAGTCCTGGGGCCATGCTGACCCTGAACTGTAAGCGTCTAACTCTGAAGGCCCCCCGGTGCGTCACGATGGTTTGAGTTTCTGCTGTGGCGGTGTCCACGGAGAGTTGTTGGTACGCCTGACCAAATCTAGTTTTCCAAAAAAATTTGCTCCTGTTAAGGATGCTAACACGTAGCTCACCACTAGGATGGGGTATGCATGGCCTTGCAACGCCTTATTAATTGTGCATTTATAGTCAGCACTGCCATTGGGTTTGATTGCAGTTACTATGGGAGTTTCCCACTTCACATTGGTGACTGGTTCCAGAACCCCTTGGGCCACGAGGTGGTCAAACTCCTCTTCGATCTTGGGCCTAAGAGCTAGTGGCACATGCCTCGCCTTCAGCCGTATGGGCTGCATGATGGGGTTCAGTTGTAAGGCTATGGGGGCCCCGGTGTATGTCCCCAGAGTCCTGTTGAAAACCGCAGGGAACACTTCACACATCTTTTGAAAATCAATTTGAATGGGTGTGTAATGGATCTCCATCACTTGGATGCCCAGGGCCTGGAACCAGGACTGACCTAGAAGGCTGCCCAGATTGCCCTCCACCACGATGAGGGGGAGCTTGCCCTTGAACTTTCCATCCTAATGTGGACCAGGCCCACTCCCCAGACTGCAACCTCTCACTTTTGAAAGTCCCAGACAATGAATGAGGTTGATTTTAACTGAGCTTCCCCCCCGGGGCACATCTCCCTGAACATGTGGGCCTAAATGATCGGCTGGCCCACCCCGGAGTCTACCTCCATTTTGCAGGGCTTGCTTTCCATGAACACAGTTATGTAATATTTATCCGGGGAGGGGATGGGCAACTGGCATATCTGGGTTCCCAATGTGGTGAGTGCCCGGATGTCATCCACGAGTGCAACCTTGTGGTGGTGGCTATTCTGTTGGCGAGGAAGTTTTTCTGGGTGCAGCGCTGCTGACCAGCACAGCTGAGCTATGTGCCCGGTCTTCCCACTCGTGTGGCTCCCCACAGCTGGTTCAGGTCTTTGGGGTGGTCGATTCCGTCACTCGTCACCTTGGCTTTTGTTGACCCACCTGGTGCAGCTTGAGGGCATCGTCCCCGTCTGAGTCGCAGCTGGTGAGCGCTGGTTTCAGGGCGGCGGGCCTTCTCCTTTTGCGCATCCTCGGCTGTGGTGGCTATTTGTAAGGCCTTCTCCAAGGTCGGCTTTGATTCCGTTGCGATTTTCCAACGTGCCTTCACGTCCCTGAGGCTGTGACTGAACTCATGAGCAGGGCCTCTTCCAGGTGTGTACCGTACTCCGCTTTCCTGCCCTGGTCTCACAGGTGGGCTAGGAAGGTTGCAACGGTCTCGTTCGGCTCTTGGAAGCTATCAAGAAATTGTAGCTTCTGGGTCAGGAGAGTAGGCTTCGGGGTAAAACGGCTGGTCAGAGCCTCGATGATCTTGTTGAAGGAAGATGCCTCAAGCATCTCTGGTGAGACCAGGCTCTCTGCTAGCTGTAGTGTGGCGATGCAGCAGTTGTTCAGCAGGATGGCCTTCTTGATTTTGGGTTCATCATCTTTGATTCGCTGTGCCACGAGGTGGGACTTGAGTCTTTTGACCCATGCTTCCCAGGCCTCAGACTGTGCCATGTCGAACTCTGGAATGGAGTTTTGTGATTCGGACGCGGCAGCCATGATTGGGCTGGGCGGCAGTGCCTCTTGCGCAGTGGGGCTGAAGCTCAATGCGCTTGGTGGTGCTGGGTTGCCCTGGACCTTGCTCATCTGGATCCCACCTTCGTCGCCACTATAATATAGTAGGTTCTATGCATGGCAGAGTCTCAGAGTAAGTGATAACAAGCTCTTTAATAGACATGATATAGGATAGGCTACATTACAAGACTGAGGATGGGGCCTACCGACCCAACTTATATACATCTCTGGATTCACCCGTTAGCACATAATTGGGTCATTCAAACCGGTGGGGGCTTGTGATTGGTCTAGGACTGCAGGAATTTGGATCCTGCAGCCCTTTGTTCCCAAGTTCAGTTTGCCTGGCTCCAATGAGTCCGGCGGGAATAACCAATATCTTCTCTTGAGTCCACATACATAACAGCCGTGCTGCCTCTTTAGTCCAAGGCTGTTCTGCCTCACTCTGCAACCCGGTTGCTAGCAGGTCACAGACCGGTAGCGGTCCACGGCCCAGTGGTTGGGGACCCCTGGTCTAAAACACTGGGGAGTTTTTTGTTTAAATAGTATTTGTTTTCATTGGAGAAGTTTATACTTAGGCCCTTTCTGCTTTTGTGTTTACTATGGCTCTCACCTCCCACTTCCGTCGCTTTAAAAACCTGCTTCCATATTCACTTGTGCGCTCACCTCGCTCTCCCATCAGATTTTGAACTTCCTTCCACATCCTTTTCCCAGCATTCTGCTGTCACTCCTCTGTATCTCCGTAGTTTCGAAGAGTGGTTTTTCAGAGCAGTATTCCCCCCTCCTCCTCTTAATTTGCTTCCAAGCCTTTAAAAGCGGAAACATTTCCTCGGACTTTCCCCCTCCCCTGGCAGGCTAATTGATCTGTTAATGGTCAGTTTCACACTATGCATGTCTTTTGAAACAGGAGATTAGGAAAGTAAATTAGCTTGGTTGGTTAAGATGCTGGCTATTTTGTATTTGGAAAAAAAAGGTTTCCTCTTAAATTGACTCTGACCACAAACATTTCAAACATGAGAATAATGCTGTGGGACTTAGTTTGTGACAGCAGCAGCCTGTTTTTTTTAAAACTCTGATCCATCATCTTACCCTTTTGTAATTTCTAAGTAACAATGGGGGGGAGGGGAAACAGGCTGCAAAGCACTGAAATCTCCACCTTCCCCCTCTCCAGTCAAGTGGTCAGCATTGACTCTCACTAAATTTTTAAAGCAGTGCCTGGCAGTGTTTTTTTTCCTCCAGCAAACTCCTTGACTATGATAAAGGGGGGGGGGACACTAATAGCAACCACACAGTAAATTCAGCTGGAAGAATCCCCTATTTCAAAAGGCACGCCCATTATGAAACTAACCAATCAGGAAAAACCAATTCCAGAACACTACCCAGGGTTTCTCATTGGTATGTAGAATATATACACCACAATTCTCAATACAAATTGGAGAGAAAAAGATGTGGAATGCAGGCACAGCTTTCAAAGTAAACCCCAACCAGCTCGACTTCAGTGAAAATCAGAAGTAAGCTGTGTATGCAGAATGGACCTTAGATAAAAAGTAGCTATATAAATGGATGCACCATTTTAGCAGCACTCTTAGAATCAAACTGAAGAGGAGAAAATGTGTATATAGGTGAAAAAGAAGGAAATTCTGTCCTTGTGGGCAGGCACTGGTCCTCTTGTATTTCTCTCTCTCTAAGAGTTTTGCAGGTAGAAGTAATAAGACTGAAAGAGTTTGAATTGAGAAATTATGTTTTCTTGGAAAAAATTATGTTTTCTTGAAGAAAAGTTAAGAGCAATTAATAGGCTATGTATGTATATAGTTAGAAGACAGGATAAAGATATGATAAATGGGAATAGAAAATGGAAACTGAACTGTTAAAGCAAACGGATTAGCAAGGAGGTGGGGGGAGGTGTCCTCCCAGGACTTCTGACTGAAGAGATTTTTCTGCAGCACCCAGTTCTGGCGGTAACCCTGTCCACGAGAGGATAGTTAAAGTTTTAAAAAAATAAGTGTGTGAAGATGAAAGTCTGTGAAAGAAGTAAAGAAGTTTTGGAAACAAAAGGAAAGAATATAATTATGATTAAAATAAGAATAAGGATAAGTGGGTACAGGGATCGAGTGAGATCAGGTTAAGAAAGGAAATAAGATAAAGAGGAAGGATATATATATATCTGTTGTTAGTATTCAGTTTGATTGGTAGAAGACAATAAGCAAAAAATGAAGTGTATTAATATGAGATGTATGAATATATTGATATATGCACTCTTAATAAAATATTAATTTTTTAAAAAGTAATAGGACTCACACATGCTTTGAAACCATAAGCTTTGATACAGGATAAGTTGTTTACAGCTGTGTTGGTCCAAGCATAGGATCAAAAAAACAAGGACACAAGCAATGGAGTACCTTTTATTAGGACCAACCAAATGATGCTTAGTGTGCAAGCTTTCAGGTTCCCAAGAACTCTTCATTAGACCAGAAGTTACAAGACCAAAAAAGAAGGAGAAAGCAGATTTTTCAGGTTGCTGTGATTTTACGACCTTTGGTATAGGAGCCATTCCTCCAATGAGTTGCAGCTAGAATCAAAGTGCTGAAAGGAGGGTGTGGCCAAGTCCAGCCAGCCTGGAGAAGATTTCTTTCTATGTTAACCAATAAGCAGCCATTAGGACCCATTTTAGGTGCATTGGTAGTTGTGCATTTAGAACTCTGCACCCTGTTTATATAACCTGAAGGTGGCCTTAGAGCAAGCTCAGTGAGGTAGGAGGGCCATAAAGTAAAGAGAGGAAACCAGCACAGCCCAAACAGGCTAGATGGTTGTTCCTGAGGGGAAATAACAGAACTGGCTTGGGATACCAGGAGAAGCATTGAAAAAAGAAGTATTTTGAACCCACCCAAAGTTCTGATTCTGTATGTTCCATTTTTTCCCTAAATAAATGTAAAATGTGAATAGAACAAATCTTTCAAGAGTTTTGAAAATGCTTGGCTTCCTTTTAAAAAATTTTTTAAAGGTAAGCCAGACATTTTTCAGTTCTCTGTGGCCTCATTAAATTGTCAAGATGGTGGGCTCCTGTTTTATTCTTATTCCTTTTTATTATTTTTAAGACACTTAATTTTTTTTTAAATGATTTATTCTTCTGCATAATGATCTGTTGTGATTAGAAAGGGACCACTTTTCTACTGTGTTGGAGTTTCCAGACTGTATATAGGCAATTTGGTTCTTTCCCTTTTTCTTTTTAAAAATCTCTTTTCAAATATTAAATTTTAGGTTGACTCTCTGTTGTGAATGTAATTTGATATATTGTTAAAGGGGGTATAAGAAAGAGGGGGAGGAAAAGGCAACAGGGTATATTTGATGCCACAAAGCGGCATTCTGAATTTCAGGACCATAAGATAACAATATAACCATAGGCTTTAGCTCCTCCTTGAAAGTTTCCCTCCTTTCTTGAAATGAGTCAGGCAGTTGACATTGCTTAAACAGCCTGCTTTTTAACATTTTAAAATTCCACCCTCTAAGTGTTCTGCAGAAGGAACTAAGCAGTGTGAATGTTTCAGAGGTGGTGTTATGACAAGAGGAGATGTATATACAATAGGACTCAGGGAGAGCAAAGCTACAACAGCGTTATGGTGCTTTGGAACAGAGGGTTCTCACAGGAGGCGGCCATGAACATGCTATTCCATTCAAAACATGTGCCAAGCTTCATATTCCTTCCATCTCTATCCTTGTGAGCACTGAAGGACATAATTAGCACAAGGATCAGGTTCAAGCAGCAGTTTCACAATCCATGTACATTCTGCAAAAATAAGGTACAGCTACCTTGATGTTGACCTGGATAATCATCCTGGCTTCAAGAGATTTTTCAGTGTCAGGGCAGCAAATCTATTTTTAGTCTTTTATCAAAACTGTAAACAAGGTCTGGTATGGTACCATTGTCAGAGCTAAATGAGCTTGGATAGGAGGTCAGTGGCAGCTGCACATTTCAGTTGTTCTGCGTTTCAGATAAGAAGAAAAAGCGTGGAAAACAAATATAAGGAACTAAACCAATGAACGATGAGTGAAATCCATAGGACCACTGACTTCAACTGGGCTGTGGGATACGACTGCAGGGATGTGTGGATAAAGGTTTTGAATAATTTTCCCACCTGCAGAGGATATCCTTTGAAGTCCTCTAGCCAGGCTTTGATGTTGGACTTGGAGAAAAGAGACTGGGGAGAGGAGCTGCAGGGAAGAAGAAGATGAAGGTGATGATGATATTGGATATCGGTCACAACCTCCTTTACCTCCCCCCTCAACAGACACCCTGTGAGGTAGGTGGGGCTGAGAGAGCTCTTACAGCAACTGCCCTTTCAAGGACAGGTCCTACAGGAGTTATGGCTGACCCAAGGCCATTCCAGCAGCTGCAAGTGGAGGAGCGGGGAATCAAACCCAGTTCTCCCAGATAAGAGTCTGCACACTTAACCACTACACTGAACTGGTTGGGAGAGGAAGGGAGAAAGTGCTGGTGGGAGGGCTCATCATTCCCACCTATTTAACATTAAAATATCAAATATTTAAAACAATTACAAAATATAAACACATAAAACACACAAATGGGAATGCAGGCTACTTAGTGAGGGAATGGCAAAGAAATGTTTAAGAAGTCTTCACCCACTGGCAGAAGAGAAGGACAGAATAGGATAGATGAACCTCCCTGAGAAGACCCATCAAGTCTCAGATGGTGGGGGACACCTGATGGAGGGCCTCTGAAGATGACTGTGTGGTTGGGTAGGTTCATAAGAACATAAGAGAAGCCATGTTGGATCAGGCCAACGGCCCATCCAGTCCAACACTCTGTGCCACATAGTGGCAAAAAAAATTATATATACACACACACTGTGGCTAATAGCCACTGATGGACCTGTGCTCCATATTTTTATCTAAACCCCTCTTGAAGGTGGCTATACTTGTGGCCGCCACCACCTCCTGTGGCAGTGAATTCCACATGTTAATCACCCTTTGGGTGAAGAAGTACTTCCTTTTATCCGTTTTAACCTGTCTGCTCAGCAATTTCATCGAATGCCCACGAGTTCTTGTATTGTGAGAAAGGGAGAAAAGTACTTCTTTCTCTACTTTCTCCATCCCATGCATTATCTTGTAAACCTCTATCATGTCACCCCGCAGTCGACGTTTCTCCAAGCTAAAGAGCCCCAAGCGTTTCAACCTTTCTTCATAGGGAAAGTGCTCCAGCCCTTTAATCATTCTAGTTGCCCTTTTCTGGACTTTCTCCAATGCTATAATATCCTTTTTGAGGTGCGGCGACCAGAACTGCACACAGTACTCCAAATGAGACCGCACCATCGATTTATACAGGGGCATTATGATACTGGCTGATTTGTTTTCAATTCCCTTCCTAATAATTCCCAGCATGGCGTTGGCCTTTTTTATTGCAAACGCACACTGTCTTGACATTTTCAGTGAGTTATCTACCACGACCCCAAGATCTCTCTCTTGGTCAGTCTCTGCCAGTTCACACCCCATCAACTTGTATTTGTAGCTGGGATTCTTGGCCCCAATGTGCATTACTTTGCACTTGGCCACATTGAACCGCATCTGCCACGTTGATGCCCACTCACCCAGCCTCAACAGATCCCTTTGGAGATGGCAGTAGGCAGTTCTTCAGGTATGGTAGCCTCCAAGCCATATATTTTGTAATATTTTATTTGTTTTTCAATATAACACAATAACAATTGCAATTATAAAAATGGTAGGTATTGAAATTGTAAAATAAAAGATGCAGTTACATATTGGTTTGGAGTTATTAGTTTGGAAAATTATAAAATCATAGATTGTCCTCAGCATTGCAAGAGAAAATAGTTAAAATAAAAAGGGGGGGGGGAGAATAAGATTCAAATAAATTTGCTCTTCATACTCGCTGGAAGAAACATTTAAAAGATATATATATCCCTCAAATTCAAATAAGGATAATTGTCTTTGCTTAATTAGATAACTAAGTCTGGTAATATGGAGAGCTTTAAAGGTCCATATCAGCACCTTGAATTGGGCCTGAAGCAAACTGGGAACAGGCATAAACGGAACAAGACTGGAGTGATATAGTCATGGAATCACAGAATCACAGAGTTGGAAGGGACCTCCAAGGTCATCTAGTCCAATGCAGGAAACTCACAAATACCTCCCCCTAAATTCACAGGATCTTCATTGCTGTCAGATGCCCATCTAGCCTCTGTTTAGAAACCTCCAAGGAAGAAGAGTCCACCACCTCCTAAGCCTTTTCCACTGAGGAACTGCTCTAACAGTCAGGAAGTTCTTCCTAATGTTGAGCCAGAAACTCTTTTGATTTAATTTCAACCCATTGGTTCCGGTTCCACCTTCTGAGGCCACAGAAAACAACTTGTAGCTTGTAGCTACAACTTGTAACTTCCAGAGCCTCTTCAAGGGCATTCCCACATACAGTGCATTATAGTTATCTAATCTAGAAGTTTCCACAATATGCATCACAGTGTCAATATCTTTTATTTATTTATTTTTATTGTGTTCAATTTCTATCCCACCCTCTCTGCAAGTGGACCCAGGGCAGCTAACCATCAATACTATAATACAATTTAAAACCAATAAAATACAACTTAAAACATTTTTAAAACATTTTGTGGTGCTATACAACTTTGGTATGCCAGGATCTTTCTTTTTGCTGTTAGTGATCATATAATGTTCATAACTTCTCAGCGACGTGAGGTGGCAGTGTTTTCCGGTTAGGTGTTGAAGGCCTGTCAGAACAATTCAGTTTTGCAGGCCCTGCAGAATTGAGAAAGGTCCCGCAGGGCCCTTATGGCCTCTGGGAGGGCATTCCACATTTTTGGAGCTGCCACTGAGAAAGCCCTAGCCCATATAGAACACAGCCTGCTTCCTTTGGTCTGGGGATGGACAATAGGTTTTGTGTCCCTGAATGCAGTGGTCTCTGGGGAACATGTGGAGAAAGATGGTCCCGTAAATAGGCAGGCCCCTGACCATAAAGAGCTTTAAAAGTCAAAACCAACACCTTGAAGCGGACTCGGAACACAATAGGCAGCCAGTGCAGTTCTTTCAGCACTGGCCAAATGTGCTCCCATCTAGGGAGCCTCATTAACAGCTGCGCTGCAGTGTTCTTTCTGCACTAGCTGTAGTCTCCGAGTCAGGTTCAAGGGTAGCTCCATGTAAAGAGCATTATAGTGATCTATTGTTGAGGTGACTGTGGCATGGATCACCATAACTAAGTCGTCATGTTCCAGGAAAGGGGTCAGCTGCCGTACCCACCGAAGATGGAAAAAGGCAGATTTGGTAGTGACTGCTACCTGGTCCTCCATTGTCAAAGAGGACTCCAGGAGTATTCCCAATCTCTTGAACTTAGGGGCCAATATCAGTGGCACCCCGTCAAGAGCTGGCAAAGGAATCTCCCTTCCCAGGCCACCCCAGCTCAAATGGAGAACCTCTGTCTTTGTTGGATTCAGCTTCAACCGACTCAGCCTGAGCCAAGCTGCTACAGCTTGAAGAGCTTTCCCCACTTCTTGCCCCAGGATGGCCATAGCTGAATGACCTGTCAAAGCTACTCCTGGCCACCACTGCCACTTGTTTGTTCTATAATGTGGAAGTGAATTTTATACATTTCTCTATGGAGCTGGTGTCCAACAAGATCAATTGACAGAATGTACACTATTGCATTAGGTGTAGAAGTGGTCTGGTGTAGTGGTGGGGTTTTTTTAAGCTCTGCTTTTTAAAAATTGAATGATCCAAACAACAGGTTCAAGAGAATCCTTTCAGTCCATTTGTCCTGGAAGTGAAGGACCTTTTAGCCTCCAGTGAGAGCAACTCCCTTGGATTCTCACAGTGAAATAATTGTATGAGTATTTTTCTGACACAGAGCTTTTAGAAAAATACCAAGAGCCAAAGATGAACAACAACAGTTAATACAGTGCTAGCAACTATTAATTAAGGAGACGTTTAAGCAGTGTGTTGAGATATTTTTAAAAAGCCGCTTAACTCTTTGAAGGGCTACAGCTAGCTCCAAGGCAGCAAATTTCAAAGAAATTATCTCTATACAGTACAGCGTAACTTTTAAAGCTAGGGGGTATTTTGAAATGTCGTTGAGCTTGATATTTTAATGCAGAGCGCTTTTAGTGATATTGAAAAGCTATTTATCTTTGTTGATTTTTCACTAAATCCAGATCTTACATATTTACTGCAAATGGCGGCTCAGCTTGAAGTGATTTGACTTGCACTTCTGTAAAGCACATGTCGGATTTCTGTTCCTCCTCTTGACAAGAACACAAGCTTTAATAGATTTTATGAGGGAAAGTGCCTGTGTGGATGAGCGTGCCAGGAAGATTGACTCAATGCACAAAGGCCTATTCACTGGATTGCATTTTTTGCTTCCCCTAACTCAGGTAGTCATTTCTTACCTTCCCTAATTAATACTGGATGACTACCTTAAACATTTTTGCCACAAGTATTTTGCTTGAATGAAAGTCAATTTCCTTCAGACTTCCTTCTCATATTTGCTTTCCCATAAATATTCTAGCAAATAAATTTGTGGCAGCAGTGTGCGTAAATATTCAAAGCACCAAAATATTATTCCAAGGGTTATAGTCAACCAATGACTGAATATGTAAGACAAACCCCACGTTTATCTAGCTATTGGGTCATTCTTACAAACAGCTCTATGCACTTATATACAAGGTGCACATGAACAGAGCTAAAGTGTGATGCATAGCATTGCCATGTCCTTGTTGGCATTTTAGCAAGAGACCTTCTGGTCCTTGCTGGCATTCCCTACTTGTACTGGATGGAGAGGGGGGAGAGGAAATGGGGGGAAATGGAAAGTGTGATTGCAGGCTTCCTTCCACAATGATGTAACTTTTGATGCAACTGGAAGTGCCATTACAATATCACCAGTGGCAGGTTAGCATCTAGTCAAGACTCTGTGGTTAAACCATAGAGTTTTGGCTGAAAGCTAGAGTGTCATTGGTGATTTGGTGATGCCACTTCTGGTCACATGAGAAGTCACATCATCATGTCATCAGCAATGTCATTATATTGTCAGCAACTCCCCACAACCAATCAATCTTCCCCAGTTACCATCTCATGCTGACAACTCTAGAGATGCACAAACTGTACCTGGAGGCCCAGACACACAAACAACCACTCAATTCACACAATTCTCATAGTTGCACCCCCCCCCAAAAAAAAAAATCTGCTCACAGCACTCCCACCGGTTGCCAGGTACCTGCTGCATTGCCTGGCAATCTTAAATGATACTCCAGCACGAGGTTGAAATCTAGGCTTCTCACATTCAACTTCTGAGCATTATATAAAACTTGACTTCCATATTAGGAATACATACTCAACTAGCCATCTTCAGTGAGTCATGGTTTGGGCCCAAGTTCAAGTCACAATGCTGTTTGATTTTGTCTGCCTTGTAAGACAAATTCCGTACAGGATAAATTAACCTAGTTTTTAAGATCCTAAAAGCACAAGGCTTTGGTTTTTGCTGAACCTTGGTGATGATATTTTGGACCAGTATTGCAATGATCAGAGAGTCAACTTTGAAAAGGCATTCATTTTATCCAGACTGCAATGCTATGGCTTTTGAAGTCTAACTGTATAATGGTTTTGCTGTGTTCTGAATGAACAGAGCTTTCTCTGCCAGTAATAATTTATAGCAATAGTTTAGCTGTTATCTTTATTCAGAAAGGCAATCCTCCCCTCCAGTACAATCGGTCCTAATACAGTCAAATGTTTGGGATGTACATATCTCTGATATACTCCTTTTTTAAAAAGAATAAAAGGGTATGAATATTTAGCTTTGTGCATTTCATGAAGAACTCATCAGTGCTTCCATATAATAAAAAGTACATTATAGTTGCTTTGTAATATGATCAATGCAAGAAGCCTGATAAATTTCCGCTGAACACACTCATGTGCATGAGTAACAAAAGCATAGCTTTAAATTACCATAATTTTTCTGCCCCCTGCAGTTAGTGGTACAACACACACTTTTCCAAGGTTGTTTTCACTTGCTGCATTTAGACAAATTCATAACGTTATTGGCACAGCTTAGAAAAAGACATTCATACAAATGCAAACCCCCCTTCCCCCCATTCCCAGACACATTAGATACCGTGTTCTTTGAGCTATTCAGACTGGAGATACCACATGTTTTATATTAGTTACTGAAAAAAAATACAGGAAAAAAGAGAGAAGCAGTGTTTTGATCAGCTCAAAACAGTTAACCTGAATCAAGGAATCCGTACCTGATTCTGTTCACCTAGGGGGTGAAGTTCAACACCATCACAATTCCCATAGGTCTGTCCAATGTGAAACTGAACATTTCCCCCCTTAGTCTGCTCTTCAATGCAAAGGAATTCATCACAAAGATGTCAAGAGAGAGGGCAATGATACTTTACATCTATAAATCATGGCCAAAGGCAGATTCCAGTTCTTGACAGGGGTTGTGCGTCGTTTGGGTATTTCCCTATCTCTGGGTTCTGGAAGCAAGATACTTGCCTAGTTTGGCAACAACTTTATCAAACAAGCTTTAATGATACATGCAGCTATTTAGGAAAAGTAACTGAACCCAAAGTTTGTAAGACAAACTATCAATTTATATTTTAATAGATTACCCAGTTTTAGTGAATTCATTTATTAGCTGAATTAAATGCATCTAGTATATTCGTATGTACCATTCAGCCAATTTCTAATTCAATGTACAGAATATTCCTAATCTGTAGAATCTGAGATAATGTGTGAGATACTTTTTGAGCAAAGAATTGTGGCATCTACCATACGGCTATATCAATCTGTTTCTAATTCACAGCATTGAAATATCTGGGGATAATTATATCCAGAGACTGAAGCCATGAAAAGATATCTTTCTACAGACCAGAAAAATGCTCCAGATTTGCAGTAAATCTGAAATTTAGAAAAACCACATGAGAGGTGCTAAAACCCTGCAAAGTAATAGAAGCGGCATCTGTAGCTTTAAAAAATAGATGCTGTCAGTGGCCATTGCTAGGCAACCACAACAGTATTGCCAACCTTCCAGCCTTGCTTTCTGTCAGTAAAAGTTAGTGGAGGGGCAAGGCTCTTCCAGGGCTGTTTAGGGAGGACCTAGCAACAGCCACCAGACGACTTGATACTATATAACCTGCATGATTCCCCCAGTCTTGGCTACTGGCTCTTCATTATCATAGTGACTGGCCTGGATAGTCCCAGCTTGCTTGAACTTCTTAGATCTCAGAAGCTAAGCAGAGTTTACCCTGGGTCATACTTGGTTGGATGAGAACCAAGGAAATCCACCTCTGATTGTATCTTGCCTGGAAAACCCTATGGGATCACTGTAAATTGACTGTACCTTGAGGGCACTTTCCACCACCAGCTTCTAAAGTCTATGTAACAGACATTACGGGTTGTGAAACAACCAAATGTCTTGCACTTCAAATGAACCAACTGACATTTACTGTGGCTAAGGTCAGTCTGCAGAAGCAAGCAAACCATATGCTCAAGTCCAGGGGTATTAGAAAAGGGATTTAAAATTTTCATTTATTGTGGCAATGAGGCTATTAAACACAGTCAAATAGGAAATGGTATATTAGACAAAACAGGGAAATCTGAAAAAGAATGGTTTTAGATGATGAAGGGAGAACTGAAAGGGAACAAAAAGGGAACCTCAAAACAGATATTATAGCTTTGGAAAAAGTCCAGAAAAGGGCAACTAGAATGATTAAAGGGTTGGAAGACTTTCTGTATAAAAAAAGGTTAAAGCACTTGGGGCTCTTTAACTTGGAGAAACATCGACTGGGGGGGTGACATGATAGAGGTTTACAAGATTATGCATGGGATAGAGAAGGTAGAGAAATAAGTACTTTTCTCCCTTTCTCACAACACAAGAACTCATGGGCACTCGATGAAATTGCTGAGCAGTTGGGTTAGAATGGATAAAAGGAAGTACTTCTTCTCCTAAAGGGTGATTAGCACATGGAATTCACTGCCACAGGAGGTGGTGGCAGCCACAAGCATAGCCAGCTTCAAGAGGGGATTGGATAAGCATATGGAGCAGAGGTCCATCAGTGGTTATTAGCCACAGCATATTATTGCAACTCTGTCTGGGGCAAGTGATACTCTGTATTCTTGGTGCTTGGGAGGAGCAACAGGGTGAGTGCTTCTGGTATCCTGGCCCCACTGATGGACCTCCTGATGACACCTGGTTTTTTTAGCCACAAAGCGTTGGACTTGATGGGCTATTGGCCTAATCCAACATGGCTTATTTTATGTTCTTCTCTTAATTACTATCTGAACTCCAGGGGCAGGGCTTCTTTTTTGTAGAAAAAGTCCAGCTGGAACTCACTGGAATATTAGGCCACATCCCTGAACATCACTGTTGCTTCACACAGGGGTTGTTTTTTTTGTAGAAAAAGTTCAGCAGGAACTCATTTGTATAATGGCCACACCCCCTGATACCAAACCAGCTGGAACTGCATTCCTTCTCAAAAAAAGCACTGTCAGGGAGATGCTTTTTGCAATGTTTGCACATATAAGGATGAGGCAGAAGAGGTTTTTTAGGGTTCACCCTTTTTTGACAAATTGACATTTTTCTACAAATGTGTTATTCTAAGTTTGCAGAACCCTTGAAACCATGTCTACCCTGGGTACCTAGATTTTGTTATCTAGATGGGAACCTCAGGCTGCTGAGAGGCACCATGGGCTCGGACAGAGATTCTCCCACCCATATGACCCAATACAAACAAAATATAACAAATCACTTGGCTTGCTGTTACTAATAATCTATAGTAATATAAGAATTGGCCTGCCCTTGCATCTCTTTACCTAGCACAAAAGCAGGGGCAAACTGGGGTAAATAGTGGAGATGGATGAGAAGAACTGGGACCACTGGGATTGATTTTGCTGACATTAAAAAAAGATTACATCATTTGTCATACAGCAAAGTAGTCTTTACAAACAGCTACTAGGTTTCCCACCAACACAATAAAAATCATAACAACCCAATGCCTGAACTGGGAGTTCTAACTTCTGTTCCATGTGCAGGGCTTTTTTGTAGCAGGAACTCCTTTGCATATTAAGCCACACCCTCTGATGTAGCCAATCCTTCTGGGGCTTTCAGTAGGCCCTGTACTAAGAGTCCTGTAAACTCTTGGAGGATTGGCTACATCAGGGAGGTGTGTCCATATGTATCTGAAGAAATGACTCACGAAAGCTCATTCCCTGCCACAAATTCTGTTTGTCTAAGGTGCTACTAGACTCTTGCTCTTTTCTACTAATACAGATAGACTAACATGGTTACCAATTTCAATCTGTTCCACAAGTATAACTGCTAAAACAGATTAATGTTCCATTACCATGGATATAAGGAGTGTGTGTGTGGGGGGGGAAGGCAGCATCCTTTTGCTATTTTGTTAGATCATGAGAAAATATTAACTCTCCCCTTTGCTATTATATTCATTCTAATTTACATTAAGTGCATTCTGAGTTCAATCTAAGTTGCAAGACAGGAAATGGATTAGAAAGACATGAGACCAGACTTGAAAATAAGTTGGGAGAGAGACATGGAAAAATTAGGTGAGAGAGAAATGCAGGGCTTTTTTTTCTGGAAAAGAAGTGCTGAAAAGCTCAAGGGAGGAATGAAGGAGAAATAAATGGGTGCCCCTCATGAATTTTTAAACATTTTTGGAGAATTTTTTTTCCACAAAGAGTTTTCAGAACTCTATTCCACCGTGCTCCCCCAGAAAAAAAGTGGAAAAGAGGGATAGAAATCAAGGAAAAGAGAAGGGAATGTTGCTTTATCTTATTGTGATGTAAGAACTATTAGGCAAGTTTGTTTCAGTCTTGCAGGGGTTTTCTGCATGATTACCCCAGATTTTCATAGTAGTCATGAAGCTTGGATTCAGATTCTGTGCTTGGGCTTTGTACCATTCTTCCCCTCCTCCCCCCCCCCCGGATTTTTTGTTTTCTGCACAAAATAACTGTATTTTTCCTAAGTGGGTGAGGATATCACTCATGACATGATGGTGGGTAGTGGCAAAGGTGCGTCAGGGTTTTTTTTTTTTTTTTTTTGTATATTTGCAAGTGTTCTACTATCACAGCTGCACAGTAGCACCAACTTTTTGCCCTTCTTTGCAAATTCACATGATTTTGTCTTCTGTTTGCACATGTCCTTTAGCCCTACTGTGCTGAGCAGGGCACAAAGCTCCAGCCTGCAGACAGAACAATTCTTTTGGACAGCTACATAGCCATCCCCTGTGAATGGTCTAAGGCAGTGTTTCCCATTTGCAGGGTTGTGACCTGGGGCTGGGCCACTGAAGCCTCACTACCAGGTCACAAGAAAAGCCAAAGCTAGCCCTGCCCCTAGCAAAGCATGACCTCTGCTTTGCTTCCTTCCTTCCCCCATCTCTCTGTTGTGCTGAGAAGAGCTAGCCTTGAAGACTGACACAGGCTGAAAAGCCTGAGCTCCGTTTGGCTTCCTTCCTTCCCCCGTCTCTCTGTTGTGCTGAGAAAAGCAAGCCTTGAAGACTGACACAGGCTGCAAAGCCTGAGTTCTGTTTGGCTTCCTTCCTTCCCCCATCTCTGTGGTGTGCAGAGAGGAGCTGGGCTGTCTCTCCTTCCTTCTACCCCCCTCCCAGTGTTTGAAAGAAAAGCTGGTGTCCACTGACACTTTAGACCCATTAAGTGTTCTTCAGGGTAAGAGCTTTCATGTGCCTTGCAGTATGTTCTTTTGGGAAGATTTCCCTGGGAGGCCTGGGTGGCAAAGAAGGGGTGTGTGGGTTTTTTTCAGCCAGGAGGGGTGGGGAGTGGGCATTCCAGTAGCTTTTTTTTTAACCAAATGACCCCTGAGCAGAATTGTTGCTGACTAGGGTCATCTGATGATGAGTAAGACTGCTTCAGACATAGGACCTCTGCCAATGAAAAGTTGGCACACACACACACACACACACACACCCCAGTTGTAGCCAGCTGGTCTTTCTATGATATTTCAGTATGAGTGAGAGTGAGAGGTGTGGGGCAGAAAGAGATTATTGGAGATTACTGCTGTATATCTCAACAGCACTAGAAGTGATGGTACTATGAACTTGGCACCATTTTACTGGTCCTGTTTTTAACAGCTGTCTGACACCAAAATTAAACTCTTTCTGTAGATATTAAAAAAGATGAAAGAAGTTCACTGGCTAAATATCTGCACAACAAGTTGCTTTTAAAGGCATGGGAAACACAGTCAGTAAAAAGTTGCAAGCCCCTCATAAATATCCTTTTTGGGATAACTGCAGAAAAGCTTGTATGAACGTATAACTTGAAATTAATTCATTAATAGCAGTACCATTCTCTGCTATCTTTCACAGCAATTTCCCAGTGTTTCAGCCAAGGAAAAGTATGAAAAATAGCTGTCAAAAGATTTTCTTGGAACCAAGCAAGTAGCAGCTGAAGGAAGGGCCTACTAAATGTGTCAGCATATTTTGAGGTAGAGCAGCTGCCAGGGCCCAGTATGGATGATACACAGTGCTGACATTCCTGATGGCAATGGCAACAGCTCTCCCAACTGCATACACTGGCCAGTGCTGTTGAGGAAGGGGTGTGTAGGTGGTGCAGGCAATTGAACATGGACATTAGGAGTGCTTGCAAACTGGAGAAGAACACACAAACAGATAGATGCTTGCAGGTGTGGGGGTGGAAAGAGAAACCACTCACTTTCTACCCCCATTTTGTTTCAGCATGAGTTTCATAGAGATTTTTTCTGAAAATGAAGTTACTTCAGAAGAAGGGGCAGGTTTGGGGAAGTGCCCTGGAAGTGACATCACAAGAAAAGGTGGAGTTTTGGTTCAGTGTGCCCCAGAAGTGACATCACTTGACCGTTGACCTGGAAGTGACACCACAGGAAATGACATAATTCCTGTCTCCTGGCTCCACCCCCAAAGTCTCCTGGTTCCACCCCTGAATTTTAGTGGGCCACGAAGGAGAAGTGTAAAAATAACTGGGCCACAGGAAAGAAAAGTTTGGGAAACCCTGGTCTAATGTAACCCACAAGGAAATTCTCTTTTCAGCAAGTGACAGAAGTGCCATGTGGCTCAAGTGCCATTTTGATTTAGATGTCTGCCAAATGCTCCACCCCCTTCAAATTTACAGGGCACAATTTGCTGTAGGGAATGGAAAATTTGGGGCAAAAGTAAAATAAAACCATGCTGAACAATGCTCTGAAAATCCCTCATGCTTAATCACTAATGAAAAGGGGTGTGTGTGCTTTAATCTTCATTTTTTAAAAAAACAGTGAATTTTCTTAGCTCACTATTGCTGGTTTAAGTATACTGATTTTTTTAAAAAGGGAAATGTAATGAGAGTGGAAAACAAGAGAAAATTTGAGGAAGAGTACTCTACTATAGTCCATGCAGTCGTGGAAGAATTTTTGCACCCAGCGACACAAACAGGAAATTATTCATATTAATTTTTCCTTTGGTTCACATTAATTTGCTTTATTTTCACTTATGAAACATTTGGAAAACACATGTTGTGGACAAAAACTGTTGATTGGATCTGCTCTGCCACCCCCACAAAAGTACCCCCCATTGCATCATCCAAGGTGGTTTACCTTCAGCATTTTAATGCTAACATTTAATTTAGCAGTTTGTTGCTAGTGCTTACATTATTATTTCAAAATGGTGACCCGCAAAGGGGAGGGAGAGTAAAAAAAGGGAGGATAGGGCATGAATAAAGGAGGGGCATTTCTAAGGGTGGAGCAGGGGAAAGTGGATGGAGCATTTTGCATGCAGAGTGAAAGATGACTCTGAAATAGGGTTGCCAAGTCCAATTCAAGAAATATCTGGGGACTTTGGGGGCGGAGCCAGGAGACTTTGGGGGTGGAGCCAGGAACAAGGGTGTGACAAGCATAATTGAACTCCAAGGAAGTTCTGCCCATCACATTTAAAGGGACAACACACCTTTTTAAATGCCTTTCTTCCATAGGAAATAATGAAGGATAGGGGCACCATCTTTGGGGGCTCATAGAATTGGACCTCCTGGTCCAATCATTTTGAAACTTGGGTGGTATTTTGGGGAGAGGCACTAGATGCTATACTAAAATTTTGTTGCCTCTACCTCAAAACATAGCCCCCCCAGAGCCCCCAATACCCGCAGATCAATTCCCCATTATTCCCTATGGGAATCGTTCTCCATAGGGAATAATAGAGTGCCCAGTAGACATTTCCCCCCCCCCCACGCTTTCTAAGACGGGGGGGGGAGGGCCTCCAAACCAGGGAATCCCCTGCTCCCTCCTTCTCTCTTACACACAAATACTTACTGGGTCTTGTTCCTGCAGAAATTTACAGTATTTTTTGCACCATAAGACTCACTTCCCCCCCCCAAAAAAGTGGAGGGAAAAGTGTGTGCGTCTTAAGGAGCGAATACTGCAAAAAATTCACACAAATGCCTCTAAATTCACACAAACGGCTCTAAAAACTAGGTGCGTCTTATGTTCAGGTGCGTCTTATGGAGCGAAAAATACGGTACTTCATCTGAAAACGAAAGCAAAACAAAGGGAGGGGCCGTTCTCCGAAGCCCTTCCTGTTTCCTGCTTCCTGCTCAGCCTTAAAGGTATATATTTTAAAAACAGACCTGCAGGAGCTCTAAAACTACATGGTGGCTGTGAGGGGTGGGGCTTCCCCCGCCGGCCAGCTGGCTGGGGGTGGGGAGAAGCCTGTAAAAATGGGGGATTCCCCGCTGGGACCTGGGGATTGGGAAGCCTACTCTGAAAAAAATATTAATATGCAAACTAGAGGGCCAAAAATTAAAAGCAAAATATATAATAAATTAGAAGCAAAAATACATATAGTTGTTATAGAAGGTTAAAAACATTTAGGGGCCCATCATTAGCCTCTTTCCTTTATAAAATCATAAAGCTGCAATGGGAAACCACTTGACCTGACGTGTTTCAACTAAGACTGGTCTTCAGAGGTCAAACAAGTAAATACACATATAGGCTCATAATACAGAATACAATAAATTAATCGAACAATGCTGGACCACAAGGAAATTTAATGAAATGACAAAGGCTTTAAGATGTACTTGAGGCCTCTTATTGTACAGCTTTATGTCCTAATCAAGGGCATACAAGTTGAATCTAGTGTCTTGTTGAATGCCAAGTGGTCCAGAAATGGTCAAAGTCAATTTAAGATCAGAGCCTATGTGCCAAAATTGACACATAACTTTTGGCACGTAGGCTCTGATCTTATATTGGCTTTGATCAATTCTGGACCACTTGGCATACATTTGATTCAACTTGTATGCCATTGATTAGGACATAAGGCTGTAGAATAAGAGGCCTCAAGTACATCTTAAAGTCTTTGTCACTGCATTAAATTTCCTTGTGGTCCAGCATTGTTCCATTGATTTATTGTATTCTGTATTATGAGCCTAAAATATATGTATTTTTGCTTCTAATTTATTATATATTTTGCTTTTAATTCTTGGCCCTCTAGTTTGCATATTAACCTTTCAGGTTTCTTGCTCCAGTTTTTTGGGTTAAGTTTCTTTCCCGTTTTTTCTTTGAAAAAAACATTGCCATAAAAGAACTCCCAAAAACCGCAGAGAAAACGAGGAGAAACCAAAATCAGCATAGAACAGAGGAAAACATATACAAGAATGAAAATAAAAATCAAGGTATTTGGTGATGTGCACTCACGAAAACCACTGGTGTGGAAAAGCCTGATAAAAGGCAAGTCTGAATGCCTTTTACTGTGCTCTGTGTTTTGCGTGCCCCTAGTGGCTTCAGGCAGAACTGCATCAGAAGGAAAACAAACAGAATGATGTTGGGCTTGGTGCAGCTTGACGCTGGCTTCAGGGACCCTCTGGCTGAATGGGCCTCTCAGATTTTGACACCCTATCCCCCCCTCCCCTTGGTGGCCCTAGAAACCAGCATTTCATTATTAGATATAATGACACATTAAAATTAACTGTTGTATTAACCAAGTAGGCAAAGAACTTTTAACCTCTTCAAATGTGTGTCATCTTTTGTGTTTTTGAAACTGTATTATTCTTTCCTAGGTAGACTCTATTTCAAAGCTGTCATTTACAATGTACCAAAAGAGATGTGGCACAAGTGCTGATGGGAGAAAAAAACCTTCTCATCATACACAGTTGATTTAGCATGAAAAGATCACATTTCATAATACTATAGAAATGCCTGCAGTGACACATTATAAAAGAGAAGGCTTAACAGGGACCCAAAAGGGCAAAGGAAGCAAATATACAACCACATAAACACATGTTGAAGAGTTCACCTATATGACAGTTTTGTAACATGAATTAACTTGCCTATGTTGTCTTGTGGTCTGTGTGTGGTGCCAGACTCCTCATGAGCAAGGTAAAGTTCAAACAGTATGTGTTAATCTTTTTTCATTCTCCTTTCTAAAGAAAGTTGGGGACAGGAAGGGTACTGCTGGTGATCCAGCCTCTTATGCATTCCTCCATTTCAGACTTCCTCAGTTCAAAACCAAAATATAAGCACCAAGTGTCAAGGTGGTATATTTGAAGGATAAGTGACTGAATTGATACTAGCTTCATAGCAGCTCCATAGTAACATCAAATTGTGTTACTGCACTGCATAGCCTTGCCTTGAGTTACAGGTTTCGAGAGGGCCCCAAAACAATTCAGAAACCCTCACCTTGCTGGTTACCCCTTTCTCTTTAGAAAGGTGAACTTAGGAGCTGGGGGCAGGCTTTACCCTTTTCTTGTCTTGAAATATTTGTTGGATGTTGAACAGAAATCTTGAAGCTTTTAAAGCATTCAACATACAAAATCAAAATGGGTTTGACACTAAACATAACCGCAACAAAACAGAGGTGCTACTGGAAGGGTGAAGGTCTGACCCAGGAACGGGATGTCTCCTGTTCTGGATGGGGTTGCACTCCTGCAAGGGAGCATAGTTGAGGGATGCTGAGCCTCCTGGTAGAGAAACACGTGGCAGCAGTGACCAGAACTGCTTTTCATCAGCTTCAGTTGCTGAGCCAGCTGTGGCCCTTCTTGGATAGAAAAAGATCTTGCTACTGTGGTGTATTCCCTGGTAACATCTAGATTAGATTACAGCACTGCACTTAATGAGGGGCTGCCCTTGAAATGTGTATGGAAGCTTCAGTTGGTACAAAATACTGCGTCTAGAATGTTACAAACTAGAGGAATCACAGTCTACTACAACATTCAGAAGAATGAAAAAAACCACTGTAAAATAGTGCACAAAAAGAATAATATGCAATAAAAATCATAAATTCAAAGATGTATTTTTTTAATTTCTTAAGGTTAATGTCTATCAAGATATTAAGGAAAGTACAATATAACAAGAATACATAAATGTATAAAATCACAATAACAATACACTAGAACAAAATAACCATGCAATAATACAAATATACTCAGGGCAATATCCAATGTCTCTCCAGTAATAATAGAAGTTTCAGAATATCTGCTACAATTCAAGATTCAAATTTGTATAGATAGAAGAATAACTAACAGTCTGGACCAATACAAGGTATTATATTGTGTGTGGCAGAAACCATATCCGCCCATTCTTGTGGCATCTACACCTACCTTCCATATGAACCTATCCTACCTCTCAAGTCTTCTTTGGAGGCTCCAGTTCATGTACCACTGCAATCTGAGGCTAAGATGGGTGTCATGACACTGAACCTTTGGAATTCATGCCCCAAGAATATGGGTCTCTCTCTCTCTCTTGTTGTCTTCTGCCTGCAGGTAGGGTTGCCAGGTCCAACTCAGAATGGGCCTCTCAAAGTCTGAGGACTTTGGGGTGTATTACATGAAATGCTTGAGGTCTCCTCTTTTAGATGTGGAAATTAGCAAGAGGGAGACGTAGGTAGAGCAAATTAGGAGAGTAGATCTTATTCACCAATGATACAGAGGTGTGGTTTCATAAAGAAAGACTAGGCAGTATAATAAAAAGTAGAGACATCACCCTGCCAACAAAAGTCCGTATAGTCAAAATTATGGTATTCCCAGTAGTAATATATGGCTGAGAGAGGGGTTTTTTTGCAGAAAAAATAAGTTTATTTAATAATTCAGTAATTTACAATTCTCCACAAATTTTGTAGTGGATATTCAAAGGTTATGCAAGTGTCCAAGCATTTATACAGTTGTTACAAATAAAGTTACAAAAATGTTCAGAACTAAAGGAAACTTATTAAACATGTTCAGATACAGATTGTGCGACTTATTAAAAACAATTCTTCTCGCAATGTGAATAATGTCTGACAAACAGGCTTCCGTAAAATAAAACCAAACAAGATAAAAGCACATCATGTTGAGGTTTGTCTAACTTTATGTTATCCATAGGAGCCTTAGTTATAAAAGGAAACCACTTCTTAGAGATAAAGGAATTACTTCTGTCACTCCGAGTAAGATTCAAGTCAAAAGTTATTTTGTCTAAATAACTTCGTCAACCATGTGTGTATAGAAGGTGAAGTTGGCTTTTTCCATGTTATTGCAATAGCATGTTGCTACCAGCATAAGAGAGATCAAGTCTTGACTATGCTTAGGTACATTTGGAGATTCCCATAGATTCAGCAAAGCCAATTCTGGCGTGGGGGGTAAGGAGACATAGAAGTTATTTCTGCAAAGACTTGAGTCCAAAAAAGATGAGCTGGTGGGCAAGTCCACCAAAGATGAAAAAAAGAACCTAAACCCCCACAGTTTTTATAGCAATTTGGCGACACAGAGGAGGAGATATGGGATAATTGAAGAAGGGTTAAATACCAACGCGCTGTTACTTTGTAAGTCTGTAGCTGAATATTAAGAGGTCTGGATTTATAGATTCCTGAGCTCCAAATCATATGCCATTGGTCGTCCGTCAGGGCATGCTGGAGATCAATACTAACTAGTCAGTGGAATACGATCAGTGAGAGAATAGGTCGGGATGTCCGGTCAGGGGATCCCAGTGCTCCTGGGGAGGGGAAGATATGACGGTGGGAATAGACAGAGAGGTGAGAGAAGGAGGCTGAGACAAAACAGTGCTCGGCCCCCTTCTAGTCTACTTCCCATCCCGACGGTGACAAGTAGTGGGACCAAGAGAAATTGCCCGCGTCCGACACTGGTGTTATGCAACGCCAGGTCTATAAATAATAAGACCGAAACCATTAGGGACTTCCTGCTTCGACAGGACGCAGACCTGGCTTGCGTGACCGAGACCTGGGTACAAGAGGGGGAGACGACGACACTCTCCCAGATGACCCCCCCAGGTTACTCGGTCTTTCACCAGTCCCGGATTAGCGGGCGGGGGGGCGGGGTGGCGGTACTCATACGGGAGGGTTACTCCTTCCGGGCTCTCCCGGCCCCAAAGATCGACGGTATTGAGTGTGTTGGCCTTGCGTGGGATGTCGGGGAGAAGTTGGCGATCTGGCTGGTGTACCGTCCGCCTAACGCACCGGCCAGCGCCTTACCATCCCTGATGGAGGCGGTGTCCGGCTGGGCGCTGGAGTACCCAGGGCTTCTGGTCCTGGGCGACTTCAATGTCCATGCCGATGACCCGGCCTCCACTCAGGCGATGGACCTAGTGTCTTCCATGGCGACACTGGGACTCTCCCAATTTGTTACGACTCCCACGCATCAGGCGGGGCACACATTAGATCTGATCTTTGCGACCGGGATTCAAGTGAACGAAATCGCAACGGAGACGATACCATGGTCGGATCACTTAGCCCTCAAGGCTCGTATGGAGACGCTACCACAACCCTGTAAGGGCGGAGAGCCTATTTTGGCTCGCCCGCGGAGCCTGATGGACCCGGAACGGTTCCAAATGGCTCTTCGGGATCCTTGGCCCCCTGGCGATTCCCTTGATACCCTGGTTGATGCCTGGCAAGATCGGCTATCTGGGGCAATCAACGAGATCGCACCCCGACATCCTCTGCGCCCTCGTTCAAGGCTGGCTCCTTGGTATACCTTGGAGCTACGCCGGTTGAAACAAGGACTCCGACGACTAGAGAGGCAGTGGCGGCGCACTCGTGACGAAGCGGCGAGAACATCCTATAGAACGTTTATGAGGTCTTATGAGGTGGCAGTCAAGGCCGCGAAGAAGAAGTACTTCGCAACCAAGATTGCGTCTGCAAACTCGCGCCCAGCACAATTGTTTAAAATAATTGGACAGTTAACCACACTGCCCCAAGGCAGACCAAACGTTAGAGAATTGGAAATAGGCTGTGAGGCTTTTGCGAAATTTTTTGCAGATAAAATCACGTCGCTCCGCCAGGACCTGCCCATCACCTTGGATACAGTATGTGAGCCCGAGGCCCCGTGCCTGTCTTCGGATTTAATCCTGGATCACTTCAGCCCACTCAGCCTGGAGGAAGTTGATGGAATTTTCTCCTCTGCACGCCCTACAACTTGCGATTTGGACCCATGCCCCTCCTGGCTAATTAAATCCTGCCTGAGGGAGCTTGAATGTCCTTTACGGGACATCATAAATAGATCCCTCTCGGAGGGGAGCTTTCCATCATCTCTAAAAGAGGCTTTGGTCCGTCCCCTCTTGAAAAAAAGTACAGCGGATCCGGCCGAATTGGCAAACTACCGACCGGTCTCTAATTTACCATTTTTAGGTAAAATTATAGAGAGGGCAGTGGCGTCGCAGTTGCAGAGCTTTCTGGATGACGCTTCCATCCTAGACCCTTGCCAGTCCGGCTTTCGCCCGGGTTACGGGACGGAGACAGTACTGGTCGCCCTGGTAGATGATCTCCAATGGCACCTGGATCGGGGCGGTGTGGCGGTGCTGATGTTGTTGGACCTGTCGGCTGCGTTCGACACGGTCGACCATCGGCTACTGACCCGCCGCCTCGCCGATGTAGGGGTGAGGGGGTCTGCCTTACAATGGCTTGCCTCCTTCCTCGAGGATCGGGGACAAAGGGTGGCAATTGGGGGCGAGCTGTCCCAGAGGCGCACACTGGATTGCGGAGTGCCTCAGGGGGCAGTTCTCTCACCAATGTTATTTAATATCTACATGCGCCCCCTTGCCCAGATTGCCAGGAGACATGGACTTGGGTGCCATCAATATGCAGATGACACCCAACTCTATCTGCTAATGGACGACCGGCCTGACTGCGTCCCAGAGAATTTAGACCGGGCCCTGCAGGACTTGGCAACCTGGTTGAGGAAGAGCGGGCTGAAACTGAATCCAGCGAAGACAGAAGTCCTTTGTCTGGGTCGGGGCGCTCGGGGAGGGGAAATACTTCTCCCGGTCTTCGACGGGGCGCCGTTGAAAGCGGCGCACCGAGTTAAGAGCCTGGGAGTTTTACTGGAGCCTGCATTATCAATGGAGGCCCAGATTGCAGCCACTGCCAAGTCAGCCTTCTTCCATCTAAGGCGGGCAAAGCAGTTGGCTCCCTTCCTAGAGCGCCAAGATCTGGCAATGGTGCTTCATGCAACGGTCACCTCGAGACTGGATTACTGTAATGCCCTCTACATGGGGCTGCCTCTGTGCCGAACCCGGAAGCTGCAACTGGTGCAGAACGCAGCGGCTAGACTGTTGCTGGGACTCCCTAAATGGGAGCACATACAGCCTGGGCTGCGCGAACTGCACTGGCTGCCAGTTACATACCGGGTTCGTTACAAAGTGCTGGTCATTACCTTTAAAGCCCTATATGGTCGAGGACCTGTCTACCTTAGGGACCGTCTCTCCTCATATGAACCCCAGAGAGCACTGAGGTCAGCCGGGAAAAACCTGCTGACTGTCCCCGGACCGAGAGAAGTGAAGCTGCAAAGCACCCGTAACCGGGCCTTCTCCTCTGTAGCCCCGAGCCTATGGAACCAACTTCCAGAGGAAATGCGGGCCCTGCGGGACCTAGAACAGTTCCGCAGGGCCTGCAAGACCTTCCTCTTCAGACTGGCTTTCCCTGATCGAAATGGAAATTGCGAAGGAAACCGCCATCAGAAAAAGTAAACATAGCACTAGCACTTTTAAAAATTAACTTAATTTTAAAGTTTAATCAGATTTTAAGTAAATGCTGATAATGTTTAATGTAGTTTTATTCACTTGTATAAGTTAACTCCGAACCATGTTGTTAGCCGCCCTGAGCCTGCTCCGGCGGGGAGGGCGGGATACAAATAAAATTTGTTGTTGTTGTTGTTGTTCATGCCAAGCTTTCTGGTAGTGTAATAACTGTGAAGGGATTGAAAAGAATAAAAGTTTGTATATCTTAGAGATCAGACCTTTGATGGGGATCGAGTCCAAATATAATTTTTTTTCAAAGTCTGATAACAAAATTTGCATCTTTGAAGAAAATTTTTTGGAATCAATCAGATGTTTGAGCTGCAGATATTCAAACCAAAGGAGCATAGAATCATATTTGCTATCAAGAGACAGTTTATCATAAAGTTTCCCTTTGGACGTAACGTCTATAAGATTGGTTATATTAGCTTGTCTCCATTTGCTAAAAGAAGTGGGGGAAGCTGCTGATTGGAAACAGCTTTGACCCATAAATGTGGTAAGCAGAGAGATTGAAGGAGCCAGGGTTTTAAATCGCCTATGCCATACTTGAAGTGCCGAAGCAGTAAAAGTGTT
Organism: Heteronotia binoei; assembly: GCF_032191835.1. NCBI lineage: Eukaryota > Metazoa > Chordata > Lepidosauria > Squamata > Gekkonidae > Heteronotia > Heteronotia binoei. Next base: position 215,913,928 of record NC_083223.1, read on the forward strand.
GGAATATAAAGTAGAGGAAAATTTAGTTGTTGCTTTCCATAGTTCCTCATGAAAGGACCTTGTAATGTACTCAGTGACGAGACATGTTGAAGGCAACATACTTTATTAGCTGGTACATCAGAAGAGGGCGAAACGCGGGCCGGGTCCCACTTTATATACAAACCCCGGAACAGCCCTCTGTCTGGTCAGGTCCAATCCTGGTCAGTTAAACTTCGCGCCACAGATCTTAATTGGTGGAGTGGTTTCGCGCACTACATCCAGTGACCAGGGGACTTCCTCTGGTCACCTCTGTAGCGTCCGCTGCGCAGTACTTCCGGATTGCATAGCAAGACACAACACTTCTCCCCCCCCTAGTTCAAGACACATAGTCCTTCAAGTAGGCAGGTGCCCTATGCTCCCAGATTGACCTCCTCGGGATTATTTGGGGCATTGGAGCGGCCGCCGTGGACTTGACACTGGCGGATGGCTGCCCGCCTCTTGTTGTGGTTCTGGAACCGCCGGTCTGGGTGGATCTTGCCCTCCGCTGGTTGGCTCATCCGCATGCATCATCGGTGGGGTTGGCACCTGCGGGGCCGCTTCCGGGGGGGGTCGTTGCTAGCTCCCTACCCTTCCCCGATCGCTGTTGGTTCTTCTGGCAGGGTGCGGCGGCGCAGTTGGTCTATGTGCCTCCTTAGGATCTGCCCCCCCTCAGATGAGACCTCGTAGGAGTGGGATTTCGTCACCTGAAGCACCCGGCTGGCAACCCACTCCGGGCCGCTTGCAAAATTCTTTGCACAGACCGGGTCCCCCGGAAAGAATCCCCACGCCGCTTCCCTGACTTTGGGGGAACTGCGGACGTCTGTGGCCCTGTCTGGATGTAGCCTGTCTAACCTCGTGGTCAATTTCCTCCCCATAAGTAGTTCGGAGGGGCTTGTCCCGGTGACGGGGTTGGGGGTAATTCTGTTATGAAATAAGAATGCTGCCAGGCGGTGGTCCCAGTCCCCCTGTATAATGTGCCCCAGGGCCTCTTTGGTGGTGTGCACCATGTGCTCTGCCTGGCCGTTGGTGACTGGATGGAAGGGGGCGGACCGAATGTGCTGTATGAGGTATCTATTTACAAACTCCCAGAATTCCTGGGAGGTGAAAGCGGTCCCATTGTCCGTGACCAGGGTATCGGGGATCCCGTGTGTGCAAAAGGCCCTTCGCAAGGCTCTGACCGCTGCTGCTGTGGAGGTGGAAGCTACGGGGATCACCTCTAACCACTTGGTATATGCATCGACCAGGATGAAGAATATTTGGCCCTGGTATGGCCCCACAAAATCTAAGTGCAGGCGGGACCATGGCCTCCAGTTGGACTCCCAGCAGTGGACGGGGGCGCTCGGCGGATCGGGCCAGGATTCCTGGCAGGGTTGGCACCTTCTCACCCACCCCTCTATCTCGTCCATACCTGGCCACCATACGTAACTGCGTGCCAGGGCCTTCATCCTCACTATCCCCAGGTGTGTTTCGTGTAAAGCCTCTAACACTTGCTTCCACATTGGGGGGGGACCACCACCCTGCTACCCCAGAGTATGCAACCCTTGTGTGTGGACAGCTCATCTCTGCGTGATGCAAACGCCCTGAATTCTGTGTCCAGTTTGCCTTTAGGCCACCCCCTTCCCACCCAGTCCAAAACTCGTGCGAGTATGGGGTCCTTGCCCATGGCCCAAGCCACCTCAGCAGTGTGGAGGGGCCGCTTAGGCAAAGACTCCAGAAGCATCACATGGTGGGCAGGGGCGGGATCTGGGTCCGTCGAGGGTAGCGGCAGGTGGCTGAGGGCATCAGCGTGCCCCATGGCTTTGCCCGGGCGGTGCACCAGGGTGTATGTGTACGAGTTCAGAAACTGGTTCCATCTCAGGACACGCTGAGACAAAATTTGCGGGGTCTGGCGGTCTGGGGCGATGAGGCCCAGGAGTGGCTTATGGTCCGTGGCAATAGTGAAGTGTCTACCATACAGGTAGTTGTTGAATTTGTGCACACCCGCCACGATTGCCAAGGTTTCCTTGTCGATCTGAGCGTAGTTGCGCTCAGCGGGGGTCAGGGTTCTCGAATAGTAGGCCACAGGAACCTCCCTCCCGTCCGGGAGTTGGTGCCCCAGAACTGCGCCCACTCCGTACGGGGAAACATCGCAAGCCAAAATCAGTGGCAGGGCTTTGTCAAAATGGTGGAGCACCGCATTGGAAACAAGGAGGTCTTTGACTGCTTGAAAAGCGGTGGCCTGCTGCTTTCCCCAAACCCACGGTGCTTGTTTATCGAGCAGCCTGTGGAGTGGTTCCACGATGGCCGCTTTATGGGGCAAGAATGAATGATAAAAATTTAATAACCCCAAGAAACTTTGTAGCTCTGCCTTGCACATGGGGGGGCAGGGCCTGTACTATTGCTCTGGTCTTGTCCTCCGTCAAGTGGATTCCCGCAGCGTCTACCACAAAGCCCAAGAACTCCACCCTCGGCACCCCTAGTGAACACTTCTCCTTTTTTACTTTTAGGCCCGCCGCCTGGAAGCGGCGGAGTACCTCTCTCAGGCGGCTGCTGAACTCCTCTGCATCTGGGGCGGCGATCAGAACGTCATCAAAAAACGGTTGCACTCCGGGGATCCCTTTGAGAAGAGAGTCCATTATGCTCTGAAAGATCCCCAGAGCTACACTAACTCCAAATTGTAACCGCCGCACCCTAAAAGCTCTCTTTTGGGTCACAATGGTCTGGGCTTCTGCTGTCTTGTCGTCTACCAGGAGTTGCTGGTACGCTTGGACTAGGTCCAGTTTCCCAAAAACCTTAGAGCCAGCTAAGGCCGCCAGGACGTGGCTGACCACTGGAACAGGGTAGGGATTGTCCTGGAGCGCTTTATTTATAGTGCACTTGTAGTCAGCGCATATTCGCACATCCCCTTTCGGCTTCACTGGGGTGACTATAGGTGTTTCCCAGGCCGCATAGGACACTGGTTCTAGTACTCCCTGGGCCATGAGTCGGTCCAGCTCTGCTTTTATTTTAGGTTTGGGGGCAAACGGAACTCGCCTGGCCTTCAGTCTGATTGGTCTAACAAGGGGATCGAGAGGTAAGGTGATGGGCGGTCCCTTGTAACTCCCCAGGGACCCATCAAAAACTTCAGGGAATTCCCGGCACACGTTCTTGAAGTTGGTCGTTTGCACCTGCTCCACCCCCACTAACTGAATCCCTAACAGTCGAAATCAGGCCAGTCCCAGTAATGTGGTGAGCTGGCGCTTTACCACTAGAATGTCCAGTGGCCCCCTGAAGTTCATTCTCTCTACCCGTACTGTGGCCCATCCCAAGATGTGTATGGGGTTTTTCTGGAAGTCCCACAGTATAAAATCAGCCGGTTTCAGTTGGAGCCGGCGACGGGGGCACAGTTTTCTTAGGGTCTCCTCCAAAATTATGGAGATGGAGGAGCCCGAGTCCACCTCCATTAGGCATGGAGCGCCCTCGATGAGGACCGATATTTTGACCTTGTCGGGGGCGGAGAGGGGCAAGTTCATTACCTGCAGGCTGGTCGATGATGTCGTGTGAGCATCGGTCGAGTCATGGTGAGCGGTCGGGCGTCTGCGATTGGCCTTGGCCCGGCAAGCCCACGCTATGTGGCCCACCTTCCCGCAGTTCCTGCAGTCCATGTTGCGGTAGTGGCAGCCCCGTCTCTCGTGGGGGTTGCCGCAGCTGGCGCACTTGCTGTTGGCCGGTCTCTCTGTTGCTCGTTGCCACGTGGGGGCTCTCGGGCCCGTTCCTTGTTGGCGGCGGAGCTGGAAGGCCTCTTCATCCTCTGGGTCGCCTGGCGCCATCTCTTCCTGGTGGACTGCTTCTCCTCGCGGGTTATTGTACGCTTTGGTGGTTCTCTTGAACGCGGTTGCTTTGTTGAAGGCTTGTTGAACGGTGAATTCCTCCTTTGCGAAGAGCTTTTGCTGCAGCCTTTTGTCTTGGAGGCTTCAGACGAATCGGTCTCTCAGGGCTTCCTTGCGCTTGTCAAAGCCGCAGTTGCCTGCAATCTGGCAGAGAGCGGCCAGGTAGACGGCAGCCATTTCTCCTGGCCCTTGATCTCTCTTGTGGAAGAGGAATCGGCGGGTGATGATGGAAGGCTGGGGCAAGAAATGCCCAGTGAGGAGTCTGACGATCTCCTCGTACGTTCTCTCGGTGAGCTTCGCAGGGGCCGAGAGACCTTTGGCGATCTCAAAGGTGGCCTCCCCGCAGATGCTCAGGAGTATGTCCCTCATGTGGCTGTTGTCGGTAATCATGTTTGCACATAGGTAGCATTCGACCCGCTCCATGTAGGTCTCCCACCTCTTGGGGTTGGCGGGGTTGAACTCAGCAAGGTGGCCCGTCGTTACATTTGGGTGGTGGTGGGCGCTTCTGTCTCTTGCGGCTCCGTGCCTTCCTTGTCTCCAGCCAGGTCTGCGACTTCCCGCTTGGGGAGTCACCTAGCTAGATCCCATCCTCGTCGCCAGTGTAATGTACTCAGTGATGAGACGTGTTGAAGGCAACATACTGTATTAGCTGGTACATCACAAGAGGGCGAAACGCGGGCCAGGACCTGCTTTATATACAAACCCCAGAACAGCCCTCCGTCTGGCCAGGTCCAATCCTGGTCAGTTAAACTTCCCGCCACAGATCTTAATTGGCGGAGTGGTTTCGCGCGCTACATCCAGTGACCAGGGGACTTCCTCTGGTCACCTCTGTAGCGTCCACTGCGCAATACTTCCGGATTGCATAGCAAGACACAACAGACCTAGGGGCTAAGTAGGAAGTTTCCATCCATTTCCAATCTGTTTGGTATGAAGTACGATATTGTTTCACCAAGCTTGTTAAAATAATTGCATCATGATAAAGAGTTAGATCTGGAACTGTCAAGCCCCCCTCTGACAGAGGGCGATGGATTGTTAAATAGTTCACCCTGGGTCTTTTAAACTGCCAAATGAATTTGTTTAATTGAGACTGTGAAGAGTTGGACCATAAGGAAGGCCGAGCGCAGAAGAATAGATGCTTTTGAGCTGTGGTGCTGGAGAAGAATCTTGAGAGTCCCTTGGACTGCAAGAAGATCAAATCAGTCAGTTCTAAGGGAAATCAACCCTGACTGTTCCCTGGAAGGTCAGATGCTGAAGCTGAAGCTCAGATACTTTGGCCACCAAATGAGAAGGGAGCACTCATTGGAGAAGACTCTGATGCTGGGAAAGACAGAAAGCAAAAGAAGAAGGGGACAACAAAAGATGAGATGGCTGGACAACGTTACTGATATAACTAACATGAATTTGAGCAGACTTCGGAGGATGGTGGAAGATAGGAGGGCCTGGCATAACTTTGTCCATGGGGTCACAAAGAGTTGGACTCGACTGTGCGACTGAACAACAACAAAATGTTTACTAGAAAATTATGTAAAAAGGTAGAATCACACACACAAGCAATAAAATACATGCAAACAAGGACTAAGAAAGATAGAGGTGATCGATAGGGATTTGTGGGGTTTGTTGAAGCAGGTAATATTACCTGTCCTGAAGTGCAGATGTCGACTTCCGGGGAGGAAAATGGCGAGCTGAGTTGTCTCTCGTAACGGGAGCAAGCTGAAGGTCTTGTTCGGGGTAGTGGAGGGCAAACCAAAGCCCACTGCCTACCTTTCTCAGTGAGAGAAAGGTCCAAGACTTGCACTAAAAACTTTAGAAGAGATTTACCTTGGCTGAAAAGGAGCTTTGGAGAAGGGTCCTTTGAGGCTTTGAGGAGTCTCAGAAGTTTGCAAAATTATCGTCTGCAAGATCTCTCAGAGCCATGGATTTGGCATAAGCTCGTCACGATCCTAACCTTCTGGGACATTTTTAAACAACTAAAGTCTTGGAAGACCAGTGGAACTTGGATAAATAGAGGAAAAAAGGTACAGAAACTCTTCTTTCACTCCGGAGCTATTTACAGACTAAAGAGACGTTTTAAAGGTGGAAATAAGGGGAAAATATAAAACTTGCAAGTAGAAGAAGGGAAGGGTGAAGTTTGGACTATTTTGACATAAAAGACAGTGTTAAAAACTGCTAAAAATTGAAGAGAAATCATTGTTGTGTCTACTTACGATTTGTGGAATGTAAACAACCATACTGCGCAGGAATATACTGGAACAGTCCTTTAACTCTACTGAGCAAGACAGGAAGTGCGTCAAGCAATCTATAAGGTTGAAGGTGACAGAGACAGGAAGCAGTAAAGAAAAAAGCCTACTCTACATCATAGAGAAACATCGGCAGCCATTGCTGGGAGGTCCAATTTAAAACATCGTTTTAAAAAGATTTGGGACTTTAAAAAGTGACAGAAACGACAGGGAAAAGGGTAAGAAGATAAGAACTATTGACTACATTATTGGTGGGCTCCTGGGGTGATTTTAAAAGGGGAAAAAAAAATCTTTAAAAGGAGAAAAAATCGCGGCCGCCATTTTGGATTTTTTAAAGACTTTTTTGTTAAATATCTTTGCTTTGGGGGCTCAGAAACCAGCGAAATTGGGCTTGCTGGAAAGGGCAAGCCCTGCTCTATTGAACCTGACTGTCAGATTTTAAATTGGTGAGGTCAAAAATTTCGTCATTTTTTTAAAGGGGAAAAATTCTTCAAAAATTTATATCTGGGCCTGGGAAGCTCAGAAGAAAACAGAACAAAGTTTAATTGAGAGAGAAAATTTAGACCTTCTGAACTTGGTAGTCAAACTTGCAAATTGTGCGACGGAAATTTTTGGTATTTTAATTGCATCCCCCTTGCTCTTTGCTTAAATGTCAGAGCCCAGGCAGCCCCGAACAAGAGCCCTTTCATTAGATAAAATGCAAGACCAAATGGAGGCTATGGAAACCAGGATTATGAAAGGAGTTAAGAAAATGATGGAAGAGTTGAAGGAAGAACTTACTACAGTGATTAAAAAAGAAGTGGATGACCTCAAAAACCAAATTGGGAAAATAGACAAGAAAGTACAGGAGGTGGAGGAGAAAGTTAAAATACATGATACCACCTTGCTGAAAGTACAAGAAAAAGTGACGATTCACGACTGCAAATTAATGGAAAATCAGCTACGTTTGAGAGGAGTACCTGAGGAAGAGAATGATGATTTGAAAGGATATATAACAAACATAATCGCAGAATTCTTAGAAGAAGACCCTGATAAGACTAAAAGCATGTATGATCACATGTATAGAGTCAACTCGCTATATGCCAAAAAAAATAACTTACCAAGAGATGTGGTTGTAAGATTCATGACAAAGGAAATGGTGGGAAGGATTATGAAGAGAAACTTTGAACAATCATTGATAGTAAGAGGTAGCAGAGTGAGAATTATGAAGGAGCTACCGAAAGAAGTGATAAATGACAGGAGAACATATAAAAAGTTGACAGAAAAATTGAAAGACAATGGCACAAGGTATAGATGGATAATCCCCGAGGGTGTGAGCTTTGAACTTCAGGGGAAGAGAGTCACGATCACAAATGCCCGAGAACTGAGGAGATTTTTTGAAGAAAATAAAGAATTTGCACCATGATGGATTACAAACTATTGTCTTGGAATGTTAATGGACTAAATTCACCACAAAAAAGAAGGGCAACCTTTCATTGGATTAAAAAGCAAAATTGTAATATAATTTGTTTGCAAGAAGTCCACATTAAACAAAAGGATTATAAATTTTTATGGAACAAACAATTGGGAAGGGAATTTTTTTCGTTAGCTGACCAGAAAAAAAGGGGAGTAGTTTTTTATATTAAACAAGACCTGGAGCCAAAATTGGTATTTAAAGATAAGGATGGAAGATTTGTAGCAGTGGAAATAACATTAAATGGGAAAAAAACGCTGTTATTGGGACTATATGCACCTAATGGTGCAAAAGATGTTTTTTTTAAAGACATTACACAACAACTAGATGAGTTGACCTACGATCAAATACTCTTAATGGGAGATTTTAATGGAACAGTTGAGAACTCATTGGATAGATCCGGAGGGAAAAAAAATAGTGGAAAAGAAGGAAAATTGCCAAAGTCTTTTTTTGAATTAGTAAAACAGGAAAATTTGGAGGACATATGGAGAAAGTTTAACCCTGAAGTGCGGGACTATACTTTTTTTTCTGCAAGACATAAGACATTTTCTAGAATTGACATGCTATGGGGAACCAGAGATTTAGGCCTCATAACAAGAAAGATAGAGATTTTGCCTAAAATTGGCACTGACCATAACCCAATAATGTGGATTACAAAACTGTCCAAAAGATTGAGAAGATGGAGATTGAATGAAGACTTGCTACAGAACAAAGAAACAGTGACTTTCCTAGGAAAAGAAACTAAAGAATTTTTCCAAGTGAATGATAAAGAAGATATCGATTTTCAGACGGTCTGGGATGCTTATAAAGCAGTAATGAGAGGGTTACTGATTACTTTGAACAATAAAGATAAAAGGGAAAAAGAAAAACAACTACTGGATATTCAAAATGAAATAAAGAAAAAAGAAGGAGAGCTGAGGAAAAGACCAGGGAAAAAGAAAATTCTAAGGGAAATTTCAATATTGCAAACTCAACTAAGACATTTATTAAACAAAGAAGTAGAATGGAACTTGAAAAGGCTCCAGCAAAAATCGTTTGAAGGAGCAAATAAGACGGGGAAATACTTGGCGTGGCAGCTGAAAAAAAAGAGGGAAAATAAAATAATTAATAGAATTGTGATAGATGAAAGAGACGTAGTTACTCAAGAGGGAATAAAAAGAGAATTTTTTAAGTATTATGCCAAGCTGTTTAAAGGTGCTGAAGTAAAGAGAAAAAAGATAGATGAATATCTACAGAAAATAAAAATTGAGCCATTAACTGAGAATATGAGAAAAATTTTGAATGACCCAATTGAAAAAATAGAAATTGAGGCAGCAATCAACGTGATGAAAAATGATAAAGCTCCCGGGCCAGACGGTTATACAGCCAAGTATTTTAAAATGTTTAAAGATGAATTAATACCAAAATTACAGAAGCTGATGAATGCAATAAGAGTCAAAGGGAAGGTACCAAATACATGGAAAGAAGCTGTTATTTCTTTGATACCTAAAGAAGAAAGAGATGTTACAAATGTGAAAAATTACAGACCAATTTCACTTTTGAACAATGATTATAAAATATTTACAAGAATTCTGGCAGAACGTCTTAAGCAATATTTGATAAATTTTATAAAAGAGGACCAAGCCGGTTTTCTTCCCAAAAGACAAATAAGAGACAATATTAGAACTGTTGTAAATATTGTAGAATATTATGAAAGACATCCAGAAAAGGAAGTAGCGCTATTCTTTGCGGATGCAGAAAAAGCATTTGACAATTTAAATTGGGACTTTATGTTTGCAGTGATGGAAAAAATGGAGCTTGGAGAAAGTTTTATAAGAATGATAAAGGCAATATATTCTGAACAAAGTGCAAGGCTGTGCATCAACGCAGATCTTACAGATGAAATGAAAATTAGTAAAGGTACCAGACAAGGCTGCCCGCTTTCGCCATTGCTGTTTATAATGACTCTTGAAATTTTACTAATGCAGATTCAAGAAGAAAAAGATTTAGAAGGACTACAAATAAAAGGATTTACCTATAAATACAGAGCATTTGCAGATGATATAATGTTTATAAATGAAAATCCTTTACAAGTTACACCTTTGTTGTTAATGAGAATACAAGAGTTTGGGGAGTTGGCGGGACTTTATATAAACAAAGAAAAATCAAAAATCTTATGTAAGAATATGCAGAAAAATAGACAACAAGAACTACAAAGACTAACGGGTTGTGAAGTTACCTCTAAGGTAAAATACCTAGGGGTAGAGATAACAATGAAAAATATTGATTTGTTTAAGAACAATTATGAAAAGCTATGGCGTAAAATAGAAGAAGATATGCTAAAGTGGAACAAGCTCAATTTGTCACTGTTGGGTAGAATAGCTGCAGTAAAAATGAATATTTTACCAAGGATTATGTATCTGTTTCAAACCATCCCCATTGTGAAAGATGCTAAGCAATTTGATAAATGGCGAAGAAAAATTTCGGAATTCGTGTGGGCCGGGAGGAAACCTAGAATTAAAATGAAAGTCCTGATAGATGCGAAAGAGAGAGGTGGATTCCAATTACCAGATTTGAAACTGTATCATGAAGCAATTTGTTTAGTATGGTTAAAAGAATGGATAACGTTATTAAATAAAAAACTTCTAATGTTAGAAGGCCATGGAAAAAAATTCGGCTGGCATGCATATTTGTACTATGGAAAAAAGAAGATGGACGGTCTTTTCTCTCACCATTATATAAGGAGTAGCTTATTAAATGTGTGGATAAAGTACAAGAAATATGGTGATGAGAGGAGACCTTTATGGATAGTGCCGGCTGAAGTGATAAAGTTAACGGCCAAAACAGTCAAGGAAAAACAACTATCATACAACCAGTTACTAAAAATACAAAGCGGGAAAATAGAATTGAAAACTGCAGAAGAACTAAACTATAAATATGATTGGTTTCAAATGCAACAAATAAAAAGTTTGATGGAGAATGATATCAAAGCTGAAGGAATAAGGAAAGAACAAACAGAAATGGAAAGAGTTCTGCTTGGAGATAATGAGAAATTAATTTCAAAAGTGTACAAATTACTTTTACAATGGGCTACAGAAGATGAAGTAGTGAAATCTCAAATGATAAAATGGGCAATTAATGTAAATAAAGAAATAAAGATGGAATCTTGGGAATATCTGTGGAAAAATTCCATGAAACTCGCAACATGTCATAGTATTAAAGAGAACTGTTTTAAGATGATGTATAGATGGTATATGACTCCAAAAAAATTAGCAAAGATGAACAATAAGATGCCAGATAGGTGCTGGAAATGTAAAAAGCATGAAGGTTCTTTCTACCATATGTGGTGGACTTGTGAAAGAGCTAAAATGTTTTGGCAAATGATTCAACAAGAGATATCTAAGATCCTGGAATATGAATTCAATAAAGAGGCAGAGACTTTTCTGCTGGGATTACAAATGGAAAAATTTCCAAAAGAAGATAGAACATTAATATGGTACTTGCTCTCAGCTGCTAGGACATTGTATGCGCAGTTGTGGAAGCAAGAAAAAATACCAGAAAAATGGGACTGGATTATGAAAGTTATGTCATGGAGTGAAATGGACAAATTAACAAGAAAATTAAGAGACTGTGATTTAGAACTTTTTAACCAAGAGTGGAAGAAATTCAGAAGATATGTAGAGAAAGAGTGGAAAATAAAAGGACATTGGACAATTTTTGAGGATTAAGATTTTTAAGATAACAATACAATTCTTGAAGGGGGTTCTTCTTCCCTATGTTTCTTTTTTGTTTCGTTTTTTTTTCTTGATAGTTAAGGGTACCTTTAATATCTGTTTTTTTAAAGAAAATAACACTGGCGGGGGTCAAGTAATTGGGGGAGGGGTGGGAGAAAGTAAGATGTGGGGTAGAATGATGGTCTTTTTCTTAATATATATTAAGCTTTTTATAAGTTGTAGTTATAGTTCTACTACCATATGTTACTAATAAAATTGTTTATTCACTGAAGTGCAGATGTCCATGTAGCAAGGAAAATGGAGAAAAGAGTATGCATGACTAGCGTGACATGCCCAATAGACCTAATTACAGAGAGTAATGGGAGTTACAAACTGTATATGGCGCCTTGCAGAATGGATGATGTAATGTGATTTAGACCCAGTTTATATAGGGTTTTGAGGAGTGGAGACCCTCCTGTAACTATGGAGACTTTAATGGTCGTTGATGGGCTTATCCTGGACACCTGAATGGATTTCCAGGTTGAGACAATAGGTGTAGCTGACTCAGTAATGTCTGTCAGGATTGGTGTTAATGGTTTAATCATTTTAACTGAGATACCCTGAGGAGGAGAAAGCATAGAAAACAAAGGATTTGTCCAGGTCACAGACATTACCATAGAAGTAAACAAAAGAGAAGCTGAGTTGCAGTAAGGAGTCAGGGAGATGGCTGATTAATAAGTTGGCCAAGGATGGCACTGGAGGCCCCTTCCAACTCTATGATTCTATAATTTAGGGGGAGGTATTTGTGAGTTTCCTGCATTGTGAAGGGGGATGGACTAGATGACCCTGGAGGTACCTTCCAACTCTATGATTACAACAGAGACAATACTTACCTATTGAACCTGTGATGAATTTCAACATTCAGATGGGAGGGGGAGAGTAGCCAGAACAGGAGGAAGCCTATGTTGTAATCAGAGCCAGGCCCCAGCAAGCTTCTCTGATATTTAACAGAGAGGTGTTCTCCCTTGGCCTGTTTTCTGACAAGAATCCATTTTGTTTCCAGAGCGGGGAACCACATTATTCAGGTGGGGTACCCCCTAAGAGGCAGGCAGTGTCTCCTGGCCACAGGTGGAGCCAGGAGACTTTGGGGGTGGAGCCAGAAGACTTTTCCATTCCCTAAAATAAATAAAAATACAGCAGTGCAGTTCCCTATATACAGTCTTCATTTCCTCGTCCCCAGCAGCTAAACTTTGACTAAATGAAAGTGAACGCATGCAGCCAAAATAAACACAGTTAACAAGCACACACTTTTGTGATCTCACTGGAGCAGTTTACTCATGTTGCTGAATACAACCATCAGCTGTATTTCAACAACTTCGTCAGACTAATAGTAAAATAAAAGAACAGCTTAGAGGTGGAGTTTTCCTCCAAATAAACAGAGGGACTGATAGCAATGTGGCTCTGTCTGCTCACCCCACCCCCCTGCAGCTTTCCTGCTGAAATTTAAAGACATGCACACATTCAGAAACACAAACAGTTGCAAGCCTCTTCTAAACCTGCCGATGTTTGAAGGCACATGGTGCCTGTTGAGGCTGGGCTTTTCCCTGCAGGTCAGCTGGCTGGTGGCAGGAGGAGTCTGAAAAACCAGGGGATCCCCTGCCCCGACCTTGGGACTGGCAAGCCTACCTGCATGTGAAGACGTTTTTGATTTTGTTTGGCAATCCCTCACTTTTATTAGCTCTCTTTGCTGCTTGCATGTTTATATTTTTTAATTGTTTTAAATATTTATATAGATTTGTTTTTAAATGATATTTTAAAAGTCTGATATGTTTTAATGTTTGCCACTTGAGTTGGAACAAAAGGGGACAGAAACATTTTAAAATAACATAAAATAAAGCAGCCGGGAACAGCCTGCATGTCTCTAGTGTGGCATATTTATCTTTTTTTTGAAAATCGCATTGGAGTTATTTAAAAACTGCTACAGTAAGGACAATCTTTTCACTTTATAGGAAGAAATCTCATCCTTGTCATCTGAGATTTTTATGGGCCCCTCTACCCAAGCTGAAAATAAGCTATTTATTTGAACACAGTATTTCTTTAAATTGTCACTAGATGGAGATTTTCAGTTGGATGTGCAGGGAAATCCATAGTGGTAGAGACTAAAATGGGTTGAAATTTATCCCCTGGAAGGAACAAACCAGGTTGTAATAAGAATTCCCTATTGGAATTACTCTGCTGTTATGCTATCATGAATCCTAGCAGACATTTTCTATTTTGTATATAAGTTCTACAAATATTACAATCAAGTAACTAAGTTGGATGCTTCAGTGTGCCCATAGTGGATCCCGCCCCCCCCCCCCCCCCCACTGTGCCCACTCTTCTTTGTCCTGCTTGTAGCCTTCTTGGACCATCTGCTTAGCTACAGTGCAAAACAGAATATTATAGCAGCAGGGCTCTTCTTGTGTCTTTGTGCTAATTTTGGCTAATTCACTGACATAAGTATAAATTGATAATTTCCCCTATAGAACAGGGGTCCCTCAATTTTTTGAGCTTTTGAGCATCTTTGAAAATCTGACACAGGATGCAGCCACAAATGGCTACCACAGGAGGTGGCCAGCCACAAAATGGGTGCTGCACTTACCTTCAGTTACACAGTGAAGATCTTTGTGCTGTGGTGACAGCTGCTGCCAAACCAACCTTTTAAAAGAAAAATCTGCTCAGTCCATGAAATTTCCAATAGCCAATCAGTAGCCTTGTTGGGCAAAAGATCCGCCTGGCTCTGGTTACATTCTAAAAACACTTCATGGGAACCACATAGGTGATTCCTGCTCTAGAACAAGCTATAAAGGAGTTGAGAAGACTTTTGATCACTTTGGCAGATCTAATATATAAAAATGAACAAGAACATGCTTACCCAGTATGAACAATATGTGAAGGTGCATCATAAAAAGAAAAGCAGGCTGTAGTAATAGACTATCTTCCCCAAAGACTAATTTGTCTCAGGCATGGAGTTTTTGTTCAGTCATGCCATTTCACACCTGTGCTCTGAAACACAAAATGTCTGGGTTGTACCATGCAATTTTTCTTAATATGTAAATCATCTCTCACTCTCTTTTGCCTTGCATGTGGCAGTGTAAGGATTTTTGTGTGTTTAAATTATTGTCCTTGGGTTAAAAGCACACACAATTTCTCCTTTGAATTTGTAATTTAATCCACTTGAATTTC